>NC_135784.1:100899171-103469171 GCF_051106095.1 Pogona vitticeps
GCAATTTAACTGTTTGTCCCATTGGTTTCAAAGGGAGATATAGAAGAATGTATTGAATTCTCTCATTAAAATTAACCTAACTTAAATGTGCTTAATGTGAAATAGTTGTGGTCAAGATGTTAACAGTCTAAAATTTGCTAATACAACAGTGAGAGTGAGCATAGGTCTGCTTTTAGTTCAGCTGTTTCCATTTCCAACAAAACCTACTTTTGATAAAGAAAAACTGACCTTCAGTATTCTAACAGAAAGCTTAATGACGCTTCAATGTCAACCATATAATTAAAAATAATGAGAGGCAGGGATGGTAGTAGTTTATAATTCTCATCTCTAATTTTGAGTGGAAAATGGCAAATAGTCAAGAAATGTTGCCTTTTTTGACTGGTTTTCTTTTGAACATTATATTCCATAGCTTAAGGCCAAGGGATCTCAAGCCTATGATGAGAGCAATAACCATTCTGAAACATTTATAAATGACCCTCTTAACTGTTTATGAGACATTATCTGAGGTAAAACAGAGTAGGAGAAATAAACTTGAAGTAGGAAGAGCTGGCTTGTCTCCCAGATGGAGCTTGATAAAATGTCTTTGTCAGTGTTTCTTCTCAGTTTTATGGCTGCCTTTAACTGCTTGGTGTTTAGGATTTTTTTATCGGAAGATGAGGAAAGGAGTGGATCCAAACCAAAGCTACTTTCCCAAACTATATTCCCCAAATGACTTTATGTGAGCAGATACTGGGTTATCTGGCTATCAAGATAACACCATTTATTCCTCTCCTTGCCCTGACAGCCTGTTGTTCAGATTCCTGGTTCTGGTATGTATAAGGAATTCCTCAGAACAGCAATAAATTTCCAGAAGGCGTCTGGCTCAGCCAGCCTCTCTAGTGCTAGCATGAGTGGATATATTTCACAATCAACAATGAAATTAACTGAATCAAATGGACCCTGCATGCCTCACTGGAGATAGGTTACATAGTTATCTAGGTTTTTCATTCTACTATGAAACTGGAGAATGCTAAAGGGTCTTGGCATTCTGCAAGGAAATACCCAGCAGTTAGAACAGAACAATAATGCCACAGCCCAGTCATGCAAAACATGTGCTACAGTGCAAAGATAAGGAAAATTCACCAAGTTCCATTCTTTCACACAAATCACAACACAGCCTGATCACTAAATGCTCCATTGCTGACTGGCTGTTTGTAAAAGAGACCAAGATTGGACTATCACCATTACCCTGTAGAACCTTTCACTGCAAAGCATAGCATTAGGGATTGGTTAATACTTGTTCAACACCTCTGAATCAAAAGAAGTCCTCCTGAGTGTGTATTGCCTTCACTTCAAGGGCACAGGGCATCTCCCCCTCCCAAACTGAGGGATTTGCCTTTTGCTGTATCATCCTAATTTATCCTCTTTAGTTCACTCTTTTAAGCCATGACAGGAAAGAAGGAAAAGACACTTGGTCAAATAAATTAAAGAAACTGATATGTTCAAATGATATGATACTCCTACAGCCATTTTGTTTGCTTGGCTATTTCATTGGGTGGTTGGTTGGTTGTTTCATGCTCCAAAAAAAAATTGACTACATAATAATTAACACAAATGATGCCTCACTCAGAATTTGTCCAGAACTTTTTGGAGGTTTTATGTTAATTTAAAAGGCTACTATACGCTTAAGGTTTTAATGGAAAATACAGTATTTAACAGGAATAAAAGTTTCCATAGATTTTTTTACAAAATAAAAATAATATAAAGCATAATATATACAATGTGTATTAAAATATTCCTTTAGCTGTTTAAAAGGTTTCCTTTAAAATCAATAAGAAGGAAAACAATTGAAATTTCATCTGGAGCATTGTTTGGCCTTGCTAAAATCAATTAGCGCCATTCCAGTTCTGGTGCTATGTTGTGAAGTTCCCTGCAATGTTAGTCCGTAAGTGATGACTGCTGAGCTTGTTTCAGAATTGGCTTTGGAAACCTGGTCCATAGATTGGCATGAGTAATCAGAATTCCATGCAACACGTCCAGCTGAAGTTTATTTATTTATTTATTTATTTATTTTATTTATACCCCGCCTATCTGGTTGATATGACCACTCTAGGTAGCTTCCAAACATGCAAAATACAACAACGTATACAGTACATAAAGCAAATAAAAATATCAACAATATACAATAAGCGATAAGCAGTAGACAAGTTCACCTGGAGGAAGCAAAGATTATCATTACAAAGACAAACTTGTACACCAAACAAGGTAAGTGTTGGTAACATATACTTCTCTGTTTAGGAATACGCCTTGGTCTTGAACCCTTTCACAAAAGGGTAGAATAAAAATATTAGAACAAGAAGAAATTGGTGTGCAATAGCAGACAATTGGCAGTAAGCTAGTGGAAAGGAATAGCCATCATCCAACTCTATGAAGTGATATATTCTTAGCATTATTTTTGGCTGGAGGTAAGATCGTTCCTCATGGGAAGCAAAAGTATTCAATTGTTCATCATATGCAACTGCAAAGCTTATTTTGCCTGCCAATTTCAGCTATGAACACATCATCACTTCTCTTTGAAGATGGCTTCTGCTGATGTATATTTCACTCTCTTAGCTTATCTCCTCCTGACCTAGCCACAACAATAGAAATTCTACATATGCAGAGAAACTCTTAAAATCTTCATTGTTAGGGTTCCAGTTCAGACTTTCATGACATATGACACATACTTTCCAGTCCTGAGATCTTGATAGCCTAAGCCCATTTCTAGCTTTTGTATTTCTGCAGGAACATGAGAAAAGATGGAAGACATGTGCAGAGTCTTTACAATGTACCACTGAGCACTGTGTTTTTAAAAATTCATTAGGTAGCTTAGTGCTTCCAAACAATTTATTCCCTGTATCCCAAGCTCTGTTATTCTTCCGCTAGCTCTCACCATTACTACAACTGAGATTTTCCATTGTCATTAGAATGTTAAATGATGGTATACTTTTGCTTGATCTTCTTATTTGTGTTGTCCTTTAATTAGTGGTAAACCATCAAAATACGAACACAGGAAGGATGACATCGAAACAGTTTTCTGCCACAGACAGAAGGCTCCTGTATCTGTCAGAAATGTTTTTCAAAAGGATGAAAAGGACTGGGACTATAGCTTTGCAACCCAAACGAAACAGATTTACTGTTTGTTTTAAACTGGTGTCTAGCTGGATTATTGCAAAGGTATAGCAGCCATGGCTCCTTCAATACAAGCCAAGGGCAACAGTGCAATTACCTGATTAGGCAGGTGAAAAAAGGACAGGTCCGCACAGTCCAAAATGTGGTATATGTGGGAAAACTGAAGCAGAAAAGAACCATGGTGTGGCTGCTATCATTAGCTGCATGAGGGGACACCATGGATTCACTCCAAATTTTTCCCTCACAAGTGCAGTTCTAGCCAAAATAGATTTTCTGTGATGCTTCTTCCCTCTGAAATCTGGTCCCTGCAGCTCCGACATCTGCTCTAGTAGGACACAAGATCCTTTGAAACACCATGGGAGGTGGAGCAGAGAGCTGCAAGGAGGACATGGGAACTGGATCAACTCTCCATTGGATCAATGAGTGCTCCGATGGGGGGGGTGGAGCACAGACAAGTTAGAGCCCAAAACATTTGGCTTGGAAGCATGCTGTCTTGCACTTCAGTGTAGCCAACTGATTGTTTCATTAATTGTGTTGTTGGCTTTCTAAATTTCTTTTATGCACTTTCATCACTTAATAAAGTTTCCAGTACATTCAAATAAAAATAAAACATAACATAATGGAAACAATAACAGTGAAGACAAGAAGAAAATCATGGCAATACAAAAGAAACTACCTCCATATGTTTAAACGGTTGAACAGCCTAGGGACAGAAAAAGCCCTTCACATTGCACTGAAATGATCTCCACCGCCCTGATGGGGGTTAGCTTTTATTGATCTCTATGGGTCACCAGTAGCTGCACAAGAGAACAACTTTTGGCTCCTCTCATTAGACTCCATTTAAATAGTTTTTGCTTGATTTCTATGCTACTTTTTCAATGATGATGATTAATGCGCTAGCAGAACTCCTTCCTTGGTGTTATTTAGTTCACATGTGGGATAGATTTCATTTTCTGATTGGCAAAGTAATGGTTCTGAGTAACCATGTCTACATTGTATTGATGGAGTTCTATATAATCAAAGATGGAGACAATAGCATGAGAGAGTGTACCAACATTAGCCACCTCATACTGTATTTAGGTCACTCTGGCACTTATGTCCTCTGAGGACTTCATTATCTCCTTTGAGGGCTCTGCCCCACTTCTTAATTTTCCCTGAGTAAATTCTAGCACATGAAAACTCAGTTTTGAGGGAGTCCTTGCCTGTCTCTGCATCAATCACCCATTCCTCAAAACAAAATCAAGATGGTTGCTATGGTCTGAAGTGGAAACCTTTCTTGGCCCTTTGTAGCCCCCGGGTGTTACAGTTAGCATAACTCCTGCCATTAAAAAAAATACTAGTTTGTATTGGAAGTCATGTTCTGACTGATAAACACATCAGCAGTTTGAATTTTAAGAACATCAAAAACCTCTCCAGTTTTCTTTTCCTTTTGACCAGGACTGTCCAGATGCTGAAAACCAACCTCACAAAATAAATGAACTGTTCTCCTGAAGTACCTGTAAATGGGTTTGATTTTGAGAGCAGAAGAACAGTCAAGAAAGTGAGCAAGAGCTCAAACAGATGTTATTTAGTTCTACTCTGACTAAGTATGTTACCCCTTTTAAGCACACTTAGGCAGGTTATAAAAGCATGAGGTGGAAGAGCACATAACCAAAGTGGGATTCCTTGCACTATCCCAATGGCTCTATAAAGTGCACAGCTCTTTCCTTAAAGAAATCTCCTGCCTCTTTAAACAACGGAACCCAAAGGCCCAGAGTCAGTGTTTAAAGCATTAAAATGAATCTGCTTGAAGCTGAAGGTCTGCGTTTGCCATTCTTTCATTCTCAGCACTGCTACCCAAACAAATAATGTAAGGATAGAGATAGTATTTGGTTTTGTTTTCTAAAAATTATTAACTGTCGTCAAGGCTAGATCCCTTCCTTCACATGTTTCCCCTTGGAATTCATGTGTCTGGGTGAAAGCTATAAAACCTCCTCCCTTGGCATATCAGTAAGGAATTTGCAGAAAAGAGCAAAATATATATTAACGAAGAAAGAGAGAGAGAGAGAGAGAGAGAGAGGAAAGGAAAGAAAGGGAAGGAGAAAGAAAGAAAGAAAGAAAGAAAGAAAGAAAGAAAGAAAGAAAGAAAGAAAGAAAGAAAGAAAGAAAGAAAGAAAGAAAGAAAGAAAGAAAGAAAGAAAGAAAGAAAGAAAGAAAGAAAGAAAGAAATTCCTAAGATTCATGCAAATACAGTAAAATAGCATTATTTTATGGAAAGCTTGCACCATACAAAAATGGATATTAGTGGAGAAACACTTGATTTGTAAAGATCAAGTTACTAGTAATCCACTGTGCCCCTGGATAATAAAATATGGCTGCAAAGATTTGCTATGAGCAAATGCTCAGCTTCTTTAAAGTCAAGTTCCTTTAGAAGAACTTTTTTACAGTCTTATTTCTGTTATGCAATGCATTTCTTTGTAATTACAGCTGAAAATTATTGGCCCTTGCCTCAGATTCCTCATGTACAGAAGTGGGCTGCTTGAATGTTGCTTTGCATGTGTACATCCAGGCAGCAGATTGTCAGTCTTGTTGATATTGACCATCCCGATCACTTATTTGGAGGAAATGAGGACCCAAAAAGCAAAGTCACCCAATATAGCCATTCCATATTGAATCATTTCTAACCTATTCAGAAATGTTTAGGGACCATAATCACACAGAGAGTCACTAAGGCCCCTGCAAATGTCGTTGTGACCTCTGATGGGAGATATGACAAAATCTTTGTTGACTTAGAGCCTGGCTTATTAAACATAGATGGTCATGGCAGTTGTTGAAATTCATTCAAAAGTTTTCTGAGTCTATCACAGACTTGCTTCACTTTTGTGTGAATTTAAGTGAAGTTGTGTTACCAAATCAGGCAACCAAGATAAAGACATCTGAAGTGAAGGTCCCCCAACAATTTTCATGGCTCAGTGAGGACTTGAAAAGTCCCAATCAAACACTCTTAACCACTGGACTGCACCAGCTTTCTACTCTAATGAAATACTGATGCCACCAGTCCTACATCACATTTTTGTCCAAGAAAGAAAGAAAGAAAGAAAGAAAGAAAGAAAGAAAGAAAGAAAGAAAGAAAGAAAGAAAGAAAGAAAGAAAGAAAGAAAGAAAGAAAGAAAGAAAGAAAGAAAGAAAGAAAGAAAGAAAGAAAAGAAAAATACTTGGCACTGTATTTGAATCAATGTTCCCCTTTTTCAGCAAACATTAGTGTAGGGAGTGTGTGACCCTCAGGACATTGTAGGACTGCAACTCCCATCACTGCCTTCCAGCTTAGCCAATAGCAAGAGATACTGGGAGTCCAGTAACATCCACAGTTCCATGAATCCCCCATGTCCCATAGACCAGGACAAGGTGAGTGCCTCATCCCAAAATTTCAGGGGGAGGTGCCCCTGTAACCTAATCAGGAGCCACCTGCATATCAAAGAGGCTGTCACCTCACTGTTCAATACCCATTGACTGTCTTATCAAACAACCAATCATGACTTATTTACCATGTTATATCTCTCTCTTATTGTGTCTGAGGAAGTGGACTTGTCCATGAACGCTCATATTAAAATATACCATTCTTTAAGGTGCCAACACATTTTTGTCTTTCTTATTTGTTCTTTTATTTTTATTTATTTATTTTTAATGTTGTTTTTACCTCGATTAAAGTTTCACTTCAATTTTGTTTTACACGAAGGCAACAGTCACAAGCCATTGTTTCCGCTTTGGCTTCAGCATATACTATCTCTAAACACAAAACTTTGATTTGGTTATCATAGCTAATCACCCTAATGGTCTTTGATTCTCACTAGATCTCTAAGCAAACCATGGGGATTCCAGAATGCCATGCTCATTGAAACTGCTCTGGATTTCTACTTGAACACATACTTGGCTGGCAGTTAAAATAATAGACTATAGGAGCAGACATGGGCAAAAGTACACAAAGGCTATTCAGCTAATACAATACAGAATCAGCTGTGCAAATTGTAAGTATCCATCAGCACACACAACTGGGCACACAGTTAACTCTTTACCGTTTACTTGATATATTATGGTTGGGAGACTTTCCTCTAATGCATCAAGACATGAGTCTCTGCCAGAGAAGGCAGGATTTTATACTTGATGGACCAGCAGCCTCATCCAGTATCTTTTATCATATGTTTACTTAAGCATAAAGTGCAGTAAACTTGAGCCTTTAAAAGCAAACATTTAAATGCAGTCCTTAAGCTTGAGGTATACAGTATGTAACTGTGCTTAAACACCTTGCATATTGTTGGCAATTGTAACTCTTCACCCCCAGAAATGTGTATTTTCTTTCAAAACAGGGTGTCTGACATTCACCAAGGCATTGCCAAGAAATGAGACATGGAATGAAGTCTACTGCAGATGTATCTTTAAAGAAAATGTAGTCTAAAGTTCCAAAGGTGTGCAGCAGAGGGTCTAGGCAGATGAAGACTGCTCATGCCTGTAGTCTTAAGAATTCAGCAGGAATGCTGAGCAAAAGTGAAACATGCAAACCATCCCAGCTAGATTATATACTCACAAAGCACATTTATAATTTCCTATAATATCCGTCCAGGTATCACCATTTAACAAGATTTTGATATGTCGATATTTCCCTTATTTTTTGTTCTTCTATGTCAAGAAACTGGCAAGTAATAGATCATGGTTCTGGTTTCCCTTTTGAAACACAGACCTTGTAGACTGAGGGACAAACAGACCAGGAGAAGGTGGAGAAAATGCCTGTTTAATACTATACCATCTGTGCCTTATCTTTGTGAGAAAGGAAGCTCCAAGGACAGAGGTTGCTTCTTGGTACTGAGATAATTAACAAACAATAGCTTCATCTGAATGAAGGGTGGGGGAGAGAAGATACTCTCTTCTTCAAGAAGGTTCAGGGCAATTCAATGCCTTGTTGGTGTGTGTCCTCAAAAGGTCTAGAAACTGGAATAATGGGCATAAAAATGGAGAGGGAAGTTACTTAGTTAGCCTAGTGTCTCTAAGGACAACACCATGCTCATCTGCTGCCCTGTTTCTTGATTTCTATTCTCCGTATTCTCTGGAACTATGCTGAAATTCTGCCAGAATGTGAATATTACCTTAGGATAGCTAGCTTTCTTATTTTCTTGTGTGAAGTGTTCTGGAATTGTTCTCACTTTAAACTCTTTTGAATGTTTATTTGCACCACAGTTTTTGTCTGCTTCTGTAACTTTTGAAATTGTTTAGAAACTTAATTTTTTTACTTTTTTCACCCCCTTTAATAAAATATAAATTTTACAGCTGTTTGGTCCTTTTTGGAATGAGAGGGTTGTTGATGATAAATATGGGCCTTGTCTCAATCATTTACTGGGCACTTTGGTATTTTGGGTACTCTGGTATTCCTGCCTTGCAGGGTTGGTATAATACTCAAAACACTTAACCTTGTGAATTTTTGGTAACTCCCTGGTGCACTGAATAGCCAGTGTGGCTTAAGGTATTGGGAGGGTGTCAGGCAGGAAGAATTCTCCCAGCCATCAATACATTGGGCCCACTTGAAGTCTACCCTACACTTGGAAAGACAGGGCAGTGTGGCTGAGTGTTTAGTGGGGCCTCTCTGGCCCAGCCATAATTTTGACATTCTAGAAATGGGAATATTCGATATAAAGCCACAAGTTTCCATTCTGTTCTCAGCCATCTCGGAGTAGGTCTATACACACACACACACACACACAGAGAGAGAGAGAGAGAGAGAGAGAGAGAGAGAGAGAGAATCCAAGCTTTCTATATTATGATCTCCAAGTCCACAAAAACTTAACATCTTTAAGATGCCACAAGATGCTATTCATGGTATTTTCAACAGCAAACAAAAAGAAGCCAGGTGACACATTCATGAAAACAGAATTCAAAGTACAATAATAGCTTCAGAACATTACAAATAAGACAAATATTGGAGTTCTTGAAAAGTGTTCTTCAATGGCATAACATCCAGTGACAGGGAAAGAAGAAAACAGTGAGGGGGGGGGGGAAGAGAAGCAATTTTAACAACCATTGCTGTTGAAGATAGATGGTTAACAAAGCAGAAACTGCAGAATCAATGAAATACAATAGTGCTAATAGTGCCATTGTTTGTGCATTTTAATGATTCATTTAAAATTATTACTCAACACACAATTAAGATTCCTCGTTGTATCTGTTACAAGAGATGGACAAGCTACTCCTGTGTAAACAACTAAAATGGAAAGGTTGTGTTATCAAATGTAAGTAATATTAGTCAAAACCCTATTGAATATTTATGCACATGCAAAAGAAACATGCCACGACTACTTGCAGCTAATTGACAAAATCCCTGGCTCACGCTGTATGCATGATGGGTGAGCAATCAGTCATGCAACCAGCATTTCATTGATTAGCCATGGAAGCATCTATTATTGCTCTTGCCTGTACATAAATATCCAATCGTAATCTGACTAATAAAATTCTGATTCTTGGATCAAACTATCAAGGTTACCAATGGAGCCAACCTGGTGAAAGAGAAACAGCTTTAAGAAAACTGTGATTCTATCGATAGCAACTTAGTTCTGGATCATATGCATTTCTAGATAATTATTGGGAATATAAGACATGATATGGCTAAAGGGAAGAAGTTATATGTCCTTTTAATTTCAACTGAGAGAATTTAAGCATATGCTTAATGCTTAATTAATTTTTAATGTTAAAAATGATGAGTGAATTTCAAAAAATGAATAAGGTTCTTTGAAAGCACGTTCATATTTATCATGGCCATTCTTAATGATGATACATAGAATTTACTATGTAAATTCTTTCTGGTTTTTCTTAAGTAGACAACACTATGCTTTAAATGTATGGACACACACACACACACACACACACACACACACACACACACACACACACACTTCTCTCTTTTTTCTATGAGACTTTATCCAATGAATTCATTGTACTCAGGTTTCATTTTCCATATTAAGGCCATTATAACAGTAGGGTTCCTGTTCAGTTCACAATCAGATATTTGGCCAAAACTTTTAATTATATCCATTGTTTCTTTGCATAATGATATAGGATCTACAGATGAGATTACCACATCATCAGTGTACAGAGTCAGTTTATGTTAGAAATGTTTCTCTCCTTTCCAAAAAGGCTGTTTGCTTTTTAAGTGGAATAGGTGAAGGCCCATTTCTGCACAAATGATGTTATGCTCTTGAGAGTAATGAAATGTGGGGAGATCAGATGCAGAATAATGGGATAAAGATGTCATAAAAGTTCTTTTGTTTCACCAGAAATGACTGCTCGCAGCCAAACTTTTCAGAAATGGCTCCCAAAGAAATCCTACCATCCTGCCATCAAGTGTGTAGTTTAGCTTCCAAAGGAAGCTTTGGGAAGCATGTTGGCATCCTATGATCCATTTATACCACTGGGACCCCTGGGGATTTGACGCACTATGCTGCTATGTCTCAGAGATCTAACCCCTGTCTCCTCGGTCCTGTACCGGTGTAATCTCAGCAGGGATGTGCTGAGATTGTCGTTATCAGCAGACTACATCTGCAACACCCGCACATTTTTGCAGAAGAAGGCCAAAAAGGAAACATGATGGAACTTTAGTCTGGACCAAAAATATCTTCCAAGCTTCCCAAGTGAAGCAGAACATCTTTGGCAGAGAAAGAGGCCATGGCTCAGTGGGAAAGCACATACTTTGCATGTAGAACACCTCCATCTGGTTTCTGGTATCTTCAGCTAGGGCTAGGAAAGAGTCCTTCCCGAAGACCTGGAGATTTGCTCAACAAAACTGAACTAGCTTGAGCAAGAGTGTGCACTTATGCTAACTAATACAGATTCCTCCATAGGTCTTCACTTAGCAGTTCTACCTAAAAAAAATAAACTGGCTTTATAGGAGGGGTCATCAATGTGGGACGTGGTGGCGCTGCGGGCTAAACCGCAGAAGCCTGTGCTGCAGGGTCAGAAGACCAAGCAGTCGTAAGATCGAATCCATGCGATGGAGTGAGCTCCCGTCGCGTGTCCCAGCTCCCGCCAACCTAGCGGTTCGAAAGCATGCAAATGCAAGTAGATAAATAGGGACCACTTCGGTGGGAAGGTAACAGCGTTCCGTGTCTAAGTCGCACTGGCCATGTGACCACGGAAGATTGTCTTTGGACAAACGCTGGCTCTATGGCTTGGAAACAGGGATGAGCACCGCCCCCTAGAGTCGAACACGACTGGACAAAAATTGTCAAGGGGAACCTTTACCTTTACCCTTTACCCATCAACCCCCGGTCTGCGGCCTGATGCCGGTCCATGGGCTAGCTGGAACTGGACCATGGACATGGATCTCCGCCCCCCAGGGGGCATGTCGCACTTCCAGAGGGGCATGTTGAGATCCGGTGGAGGCAGCAGCGGTCATGAACCTGGACTCCTCACCTTCCCTGCAACCGCCAGCAGCTCAGCCTCTGCACCCATCAGCTGGTGGGGTGGCCTGAGTGTGCCTGTCGCCAGCTGCTTTTCCCTGCCACACTGCCTGGCCCCAGGCCACAAGGAGCTGAGCTGCCGTCGGTAGCATGGAAGGTGAGGAGTCCAGGCTTATGGCCACTGCTGAGGGTCTGTCCAGGCCTTGGGGAAGAGAGGCAGTTGGAGCAGAAGCTGCTGCTTCCCACCAGGATGCTGCTGCCAGCTCTTAACTCAGGGAGCTGCTCCAGCCGGCTTGTCAGTCCGCCTCCTGGGGTCCCGGTCTCCTGCCCCCGCTGCTGCTCTTGGTGCTGCTGCTGTGTGCTGATTTGTCAAGGCGAAGCAGGGGGCTGGGCCCAGGAGGCCCCTCTGGCCCCCAAAGGAGGAGGGCGGGGGGAGGCTCTGTCTTGGGACTTGGCTCAGCTCCAAAGGAGGTGCACCCATCCAAGTCCTCCCATGATTTCACTGCGCTGTGCTAGCGGCAGCTGCGAGGAGGGGAGTGGGCTTGCCTGATGCGGTTGGAGGGCGGGCAGGGACTTCTGGTGCATGCAAGTAGGCGGTGGGGGGGAGCTTCCTCCCTGCAAAGAGACGGCGGCAGCGGCTGCACGCTCCGCCACGAGGCAATGGGAGGAAGGCTACCTGGACCAAAGCCCCTCTAACGGGAGCATCTGAGGAAGGGATTGGCAGACCCCCTGTTAGGTGGAAGACATCAGTTCCTGCCCGCGCCCCCCCTTAGGACAAACAGGATACGACACACACCCCAGCGCCGGCTGGGAGTGAACCATCGCTCCTGGCTGCCTCCACGCCTGCGTTTGAGGCTCTGCCTTTCTTCCCTGAGCTGGATGGAAGGGTTGGTAAACCTCCTAAAATTACTTCTTGAGGAGGGGCCATGCTTGCTGGTCCATGTCTCTTCATTGCAATCACAGCCTGAATAAACTTATACAGTCATGGCCAAAAATATTGGCACCCTTGCAATTCTGTCAGAAAATGCAACCCTTCTCTCAGAAAATTCTTGCATTTGCAAATGTTTTGGTACTCACATGTTCATTTCTTTGGTTTGCCTGGCAGCTCAGAAGCAACTCCCCTTCCCTCCAAAGTCTGCCCAGGGAGGAAGACCAAGTTTTGCCTACAGTGCATTTTTGGGTTTCTGTATGGGATTGTATCAGATTTGACTTTTCTTCTTTTTTGTGCTGTTCCAATGCAAACCAAAGAAATAAACGTGTAAGTACCAAAACATTTGCATCTGCAATGATTTTCTGAGAGAAGGGTTTCATTTTCTGACAGAATTGCAGGGCTGCCAATATTTTTGGCCATGACTAGACACTCCATGCCAGAGACCAGGCAGCCTACATGCTAAAATAACAGCAAACATGAAGCTACAAAATGCTGAGGGGGAAAAGTAACATTATCAGTGAAACTATAACTGAAAAATAGGTTTTTAACACCAAGTATTTAACACTTCACAGATTACTGCCTTGTTTTGGCGAAGGGGCTTGAGTAACTCAGGGAAGCTATGGGCTATGCTGTGCAGGGACACCCAAGATGGACAGCTCATAGTGGAGAGTTCTGACTAAACGCAATCCACCTGGAGGCGGAACTGGCAAGCCACTCCAGTATCTTTGCCGAGAATGCCCCATGATCAGAAATAAAAGGCTAAAAGATATGACGCTGGAAAATGGGACCCTCAGGTCAGAAGGCGTCCAACATACCACTGAGGAAGAGCGGAGAACAAGTACAAGTAGCTCCAGAGCTAATGAAGTGGTTGGGCCAAAGCTGAAAGGACGCTCAGCTGTGGACGTGCCTGGAAGTGAAAGGAAAGTCCGATGATGCAAAGAAAAATACTGCATAAGAACCTGGAATGTAAGATCTATGAACCTTGGGAAGCTGGAGGTGATCAAACAGGAGATAGAAAGAATAAACATTGACATCCTGGGCATCAGTGAACTAAAATGGACAGGAATGGGCAAATTCAACTCAGATGATTATCATCTCTACTATTGTGGGCAAGAATCCTGTAGAAGGAATGGAGTAGGCCTCATAGTCAACGAAACAGTTGGAAAAGCTGTAATGGGATATAATCTCAAAAATGATGTCAATACGAATCCAAGGCAGACCTTTCAACATCACAGTAATCCACGTTTATACACCAGCCACCATTGCTGAGGAGACTGAAATTGAACAATTCTATGAAGATTTACAACACCTTCTAGAACTGACACCAAAGAAAGATGTTCTTCTCATTCTAGGGGACTGGAATGCTAAAGTAGGGAGTCAAGAGATAAAAGGAACAACAGGGAAGTTTGGCCTTGGAGTTCAGAACGAAGCAGGACAAAGGCTAATAGAGTTTTGTCAAGAGAATAAGCTGGTCATCACAAACACTCTTTTCCAACAACACAAGAGGCGACTCTATACATGGAAATCACCAGATGGGCAATATCGAAATCAGATTGATTATATTCTCTGCAGCCAAAGATGAAGAAGCTCTATACAGTCAGCAAAAACAAGACCTGGAGCTCATTGTGGCTTTGATCATCAGCTTCTCATAGCAAAATTCAAGCTTAAACTGAAGAGAGTAGGAAAAACCACTGGGCTAGTCAGGTATAATCTAAACCACATCCCTTATGAATACACAGTGAAAGTGAAGAACAGATTTAAGGAAGTAGATTTGGTGGACAGAGTGCCTGAAGAACTTTGGATACAGGCTCGTAACATTGTACAGGAGGCAGCAACAAAAACCATCCCAAAGAAAAGGAAATGCAAGAAAGCAAAGTGGCTGTCCAATGAGGCCTTAGAAATAGCAGAGAGGAGAAAGGAAACCAAATGCAAGGGAGATAGGGAAAGTTACAGAACATTGAATGCAGACTTCCAAAGAACAGCAAGGAGAGACAAGAGGGCCTTCATAAATGAACAATGTAAAGAAATAGAGGAAAATAATAGAAAAGGAAACACCAGAGATCTGTTCAGGAAAATTGGCGATATTAGAGGAACATTTTGTGCAAAGATGGACATGATAAAGGACAAAAATGGGAGGGACCTAACAGAAGCAGAAGACATCAAGAAGAGGGGGCAAGAATACACAGAGGATTTGTACCAGAATGTTTTGGATATCCCGGACAACTCAGATAATGTGGTTGCTCACCTTGACCCAGACATCCTGGAGAGTGAAGTCAAGTGGGCCTTAGAAAGCTTGTCTAACAACAAGGCCAGTGGAGGTGATGGCATTCCTTTCAAAATTGGGAAAGGAGTATGACAAGGCTGTATATTGTCCCCCTGCTTATTCAACTTATATGCAGAATACATCATGCGAAAGGCTGGACTGGAGGAATCCCAAACCGGAATTAAGATTGCCGGAAGAAATATCAACAACCTCAGATATGCAGATGATACCACTCTGATGGCAGAAAGTGAGGAGGAATTAAGGAACCTTGTAATGAGGGTGAAAGAGGAGAGTGCAAAAAATGGCCTGAAACTCAACATCAAAAAAACTAAGATCATGGCCACTGGTCCCATCCCCTCCTGGGAAATAGAAGGGGAAGATATGGAGGCAGTGACAGATTTTACTTCCTTGGGCTCCATGATCACTGCAGATGGGGACAGGAGCCACGAAATTAAAAGATGCCTGCTTCTTGGAAGGAAAGCGATGACAAACCTTGACAGAATCCTAAAAAGCAGAGACATCACCTTGCCAACAAAAGTCTGCATAGTCAAAGCTATGGTTTTCCCTGTAGTGATGTATGGAAGTGAGAGCTGGACCATAAAGAAAGCTGACCGCCGAAGAATTAATGCCTTTGAATTGTGGTGCTGGAGGAGACTCTTGAGAGTCCCCTGGACTGCAAGGAGAACAAACCTATCAGTTCTAAAGGAAATCAAGCCTGAGTGGTCACTGGAAGGACAGATCCTGAAGCTGAGGCTCCAATACTTTGGCCATCTCATGAGAAGAGAAGACTCCTTCGAAAAGACCTTGATGTTAGGAAAGTGTGAAGGCAAGAGGAGAAGGGGATGACAGAGGATGAGATGGTTGGACAGTGTCATCGAAGCTACCAGAATGGATTTGACCAAACACCGGGAGGCAGTGGAAGATAGGAGGGCCTGGCGTGCTCTGGTCCATGAGGTCACGAAGAGTCGGAAACGACTAAATGACTAAACGACAATGATTTAACACTATCAATATTCTTGCATATTTAAAGCTAGATGTTAAAATTTGCTCAAAATGTATTTGATACAAATGATTACATTTTAATCTCAAATAATATAATTGTATTTTCTGAAGTATTCATTCTGTACTTCAAATAACCACACAGTGATAGGCTCTTGGGTGAAAGTAAATTCTTGCCTTTCCATTTGAAGTTCCAACAAGCTAACAAAGTTTACTAGGTTGTATACAAACACATTCAGCAGAAAATTCAGAACCTCATTCCAACTCACTCCTTTGAAAGTGTATTTGCATGTTTGGGGAGTGGAATTCCATTTAAGTGGACATTTAATACTGAAGCACAGGAAAGATTTTCAGTTAATTTTCCCATTTTCTAACTATGGAGGAAGACGAAGAGGAAGTGTTTCATATTATATACCAGTTGAGTGTTAACTAGAATTTTGGTATGGACCCTCCAGTCAGAACTAGAGATGGGGATGAATCAAAAAGATGGTGATTCATTTTTATCCATTATTTGTCAAGGTTAACAAATCAATAAATACGAAGGTTCTTCAATGAATCGATCTGTCGATTTGTCTGCACTTTAAATGGCTATAACACTGGCCCCCAATGACCTAGAGATGCCAAATTTGCAGGGAAGCTTTCTACAACTCCTGAAAGTTTGATGAACATTGGATCATGGACCCCTGAGTTATATAGTCACAAAGAGGACTCCCCAGGAAAGCTCCCCCCAGGTACTGATAGACTCCAGAATCACAATAGAGCTTCCTATGTCTTTGCCCAACATGCCTGCCAACTTTGGTGAAGATTGGATATTGGAACTCCAAGTTACTCACCCACAAATTGGGTCCCCCCAGGAGAGTTTACCACACGGCACAGAAGCCCATGGCACTGCGGGAGTTATATTTAGCCCCCGCAGAATGAGAGGTCCCTTTGGCAGAGGCATGCATGAGGCTTCGAGTTTGTCTTCGACTCAGCAAAACATTACATTTGGCAGTAAATAGAGTTCGCCCTCAGGAGGACTGGAGGCAAGGCGGTATTTGGCAGCAGAGCAGGCTTTTTGGCTCCGTCGGGCACTGAGGACGTTGGCAGCAGGAAAACAGGCTCTTTTGGCCACATCGGGCACTGAGGTAGTTGGCAGCAGCAAAGTACCATGTCTTACCCCATCGGGCACTGAGGCAAAAGGCAGCAGAGCAGACTCTGGTCTTCTTCAGCAACATCAGATTTGCCTGCAAAGGAAAGGTTTTTTCCCCCAGGAGGCAACTGAGGTTGCTTTCAACTTCCAACAGCACCAGCAGCACCATTAGATGCTACTAACAGGGGTTAATCCACCGGGCCATGGGGCTGTCAGAAACAGATCAGCTCTGCAATCTGAAGCCGGGCGATGGGGCAGACAAAGATGCTCATTTAGAACTAGAAAGCGGGGGATTGCTTGCAACTTGGCTGCTGAGACCACCCAGATATGATAAAGATAGCCCTTGGAGGTTTGGAGAGGCTTAGACAGGCCGGCCCCCTTGGCACGGGTTGAAAACCAGATGAGCTCTGCCATCTGAAGCCGGGCGATGGGGCGATAGGGCCACGCCTGGACAGGCTTTGGGTGGGGCACAGCAGACAGACCTTTTGGAATGTAGCCCAAGTGGAAGGAAGGAGCTGCAGGATTAGGAAATTGCTCAAATGGCCAGCGACGTTGTTGACTTTTTGCCCCTTCATGCACTGAGGATGTTTGAAGCCGGAAAGCAGGCATTTTTGGCCCCATCAGGGCACTGAGGCAAAGGCAGCTGCAGGAGACTCTGGTTTTCTTCTTCTGCAACATCACATTTGCCTGCAAAGTTACTTAAGGCTGTCCCCAGGAGGCAACTGAGGTTGTAAAAGCAGCAGCAACAGCAGGAGAATAGGGTCCAACTGCAAGGGCTACTAATGGCAGTTTATCATGGTGGCCGCTGGGCTTCTCAAGCTGAAGATCAGCAGTTCGAGTCCATGCAATGGGGTGACCTGAGCTCTTGTCCCTTGTTCCTGCTTCTGGCTACCCTACTGAGTTAAACTGCTGCTGAGCCACTAGGCTTGTCAATTGGAAGGTCTGCCAACCTACTCAGGCAGTAGCCCGAGTGGACTTTGGAGCACCATATTGGCATGGGACGGCCGGACAGGCATTGGGTGGGTCAGATGGGGGATGATTTGCCCCAGGCTTGCCGTATAACCACACAAGATGTCCGTGGTTTCCAGGAAGGGCTTGAGCAGCTCCACCATCTGGGAAAGGGCCAGCCAAGCCACGGCACTGATGCCCACCTCTCTCCCCCTGGGCAGAATGGGCATGGAGGACATGATGTCCTCCCAAATGGCCTTCTGATCCACCAGGTGGACACCATGGTGTAGGTGGAGTTCCACCTGGTGGGCAGATCTGTCAGGAGAACGTAGGTCTCCTAACCCAACTCCTCCTGCCTCTCACACAGCCAGCGGGCAACTTTCAGGCTGCAAGAGAAGTGGCCCACCAATTGGGTGCATTGCTGCAGGACTGCCTGCATCTCCCAGGTGCCTGTGTCCCACTCAGGCTTGACATGGCTGCCGAGGCCTAGGGCATCACAGACCACAAGGTGTAATTTGTGCGCCATGCATCCAACAGCCTCAAAGCTAGCTGCATTCAATGCCGCCAACATGTTCCGCCCAGCATCTGTGACCATGTGGCCATGGTGTCTACTCCTGCAGCGCGGACAGGAACTCATTGGCAATGTCTCCCCCCCCCCATTGCCTGATCTTCCATGTGCAGCACCTGCAGCACAACGGACCTGTAGCCTGGGAGTATGGCAAGGGCCTGCGGTCCTGTTGCCAATGCCCTGCCATTACTCAAGTCATCTAGCTACCACCAGTGGGCTGTGAGTGAAAGGTAGGTGTGCTGACCTCCGCTCCACAGGTCTGCTGTGACAAGTGGCCACATGCTGGGCCTTGCCCTTCGACCATCAGCTGAGGGTCATGGTGTACCCAACGGGTGCCACTTAGTGGAACGTGGGCTGTCTCATGCTCCTGGCCCCAGAAACCCCTGTGGCTTCTGAAAGGAGGCGCCTCCTCCTCCTGCCTTCCTTCTGCCTACCCTGGAGCTACTGTTTTCCCTCTCCCAGACAGCGTGGACAAAGTGCCTTCCCTGGAAAGGAGCCTTGGGTGTTGCCTCTCCAGATTTTGGTGCAGGGCGGTGGAGGACAGATGCCTGGGGTCTGACCCCCCCCCTCCAGACCACCCCAAGGCAGGTATTGCAGCGTGTCAGCTGTGGGTCATCACTGAACACTGTGAAATGATCCCACATGGCCCCTCTGCCATGTTTGCCCAAACAAGGACTCACTGCCTGCCCCTGACTGCTGGCCTGGAGAAAACTCTGTGTCCCAGGGGTGCTGCTGGTCTGGGAGGAGGGAACAAATGACTCTGGGGACAGGGGTGGGGGTGGGCTGTGAAGCCTGCCCTGCCATTACTGGTTCCAAATCAGACTGGGGATCTTCGTGAACCAGTAACTCCTCAGATTCCTCTAGGAAGAGGAGCGTCAGTTCTTTTGGCACCTCTGGAAGCTTTGGTTCCATGCCTGCCTGCAAGGCCACTGGAGGACGGACCGAGACACTGGTTATCATAGACGTGGTTGTGCACATGGGGGACATGATGATGGTGCTGCTACCTAGCCTGCATAGCTTCACAACCTTCTTCCCCTTGGATTGCCCCTGAAGAAATCCCTTCATTTTCTACTGCCTGCCTAACAAGCCAACTAAACAAATAAAGCAATGGAGATTGAGGAAGGAAACTAATAGAGGGTCAGGGAGTGTGTATAAATTTTATTTTTAGAATGATGTTGGTGTAATTCTTTTACTAAAATGTGGCCAGCCTGCCTAAACAAAGCCCCCCCCCTTCAGTATAATGTAATTAGGAAAAAATTTCCCCCAACCCACTGTGGCAGAGAAGACAAAAAAAAAAAACTCCAAAAAGAGAAGCCCTGCCAGCTAAATCTCAGTCAGACACACACACACATACACACACAAATAAGTTTTGGAAGAAAAAGAAATTATGAATCCAGCCCCCCACCAAATTCCCTGAGACACAAGCTTCTCTAAAATGAACTTTTGAAAACTGAATATAAAGGAAAAGAGATTCCACAGTTACACGATGACAGTTGCCCCCCCCACCAGACGATACACACACATACACACACACAAGCCTCTAGGGGGAGAAAGTTATGATTGATTTGAATTTGAAATGAAATTAAGCCCTTCCAAAGAAGTAGCCTAAGCTACCTGAAATCTCTCCCCAAATTCCCAGTAAAGTTGATGATGACTGATGAATGATGATGAAAAAGAAAAATATAAGTCTTTGCTTTGCTGGTGCAAAAGTGAAACCGCAAGAGCACCAGCAAGCCAGCGAGGAGCAACTGTTCTCACTCCAGAGAGCACAAACAGAAGTGGGGAACGGCCGGATAGGAAAAGCTTATATGAAACGGCTGTAAAAGTAGATACACCTTTCAGCAGAGCTATTGGCTGCTGGACATGCCAATCCAGGATCTCTGTCCTGATTGGCCAGAGCTTCGATTTGGCAGCAGCAATCTCAGAGAGGCTCTCAAAAGGGATGAATATAGACGAATATGAATGGATCGATGAATAAAACCAGGGAAATATTCGTCAAGCCATATTCACCCTGATTTAAAATTTTAAAATATGGATCGACGAATATATGACAAATTGGCTATATTCATCAGAAAAACTGATCCTTTTATATTTGTCCCCATCTCTAGTCAGAAATAACTTATAGCAACCCTTATAGTGCTTTCCAAGTGAGATATTTAAGAAATGGTTTTACCAGTCCCAGACTCCCAGTGAGCTTCCATGGCTGAGCAGAGATTACAGCTAGGACCTCCTGAGGTCCATCACTCTATCCACTACATCATACTAGATATCTCAAACTTTGGGGAGTTCAAATCACCAGTTATCCATAACTGGTGATCCATGACGCAAATGACACTGTTTCAGCCTCTGAGGCTTTCCTTTAGTCAGTCATATTCACTCTGACTCACTTCACAGGATTGCTGTGGGAACAAATTGAGGAGAGGGACAGTGTATACCACCTTGCACACATTGGAGGGAAAAGATGAAATAAAAAGAGAAACAGGAGGACCCGGAGGTGGAACAGACTCTAAATCGCTCTTGGAGGGGTTTAGAATTTTATTAGTCCTTCTTTACTACAAAGAAAAATATGGAAAGATCTACCATCTCACCCTTTCCCTTGGAAAAAAGGATACATCTTCAGTCTGGATGCTTATTGGTTAAAGGAAACAAAAACATTTTTCTTACAGTCCATGGCCCCTTTTTAAAGTATATAGTGTAGGTCTAGTGTATATCCCCACACCTCTGTCTTGAAGCACATAAAATAGGGGAAAGATGGCTAAAAAAGGAAGCAACACAAAAGAAGCAGAGGGATCTCAAAGATTCTGAGGCATTTTTTAAATCCCTAAATTTAGTGGCATATACAAAACATGTTATGCACAGATTTCTAGTGTTAAAGGAGAAGCATGAAGCGATGTATTTTTCTAACATCCCTTCTCAAGTTTGCTTGCAGGAACTCGCAAGTCCCATCTTGACTTACAGGTTTTATTTATTTATTTATTTATTTATTTATTTATTTATTTATTTATTTATTTATTTATTTGATTTGATTTGATTTGATTTGATTTGATTTGATTTGATTTGTATCCCGCCTATCTGGACTACCAGACCACTCTAGGTGGCTTCCAGTATATAATAAAAATAACATACAATTAAAATGCAAGAATGTGCGTGAACATAAAATAATAATTGCAATCACAGAGGATAAAGAAAATAATATAAGGGAAATTAGGAAAAGGTTTCAGGAATTGCTTGGAGGGAAGGCCTGGATGCATAACCATGTTTTTAATTGGGTTATAAAAACACCCAGTGTAGGGGCCGCGCGAATCTCTGGAGGAAGGTTGTTCCAGAGGCGAGGAGCCACCGCCGAGAAGGCACGGTTTCATGTCTTCTCCTTCCGGGCCTTTCTCGGCATCAGGCTCCTCAGCCTCACCTCCTGACTTGCGCGGGTGATCCGGGTAGACCTGGGTGGGAGCAGGCGTTCCGCCAAGTATCGAGGTCCTAAACCATTTAGGGCCTTATAAGTAAGCATTAAAACTTTGAAGTCGACGCGGAAACGAATGAGCAGCCAATGCAATGCGGCCAGCGTTGGTATTTTCTCACTCCAGTAAGGAGTCTGGACGCAGCATTCTGCACCACCTGAAATTTCCGCATCAGCTTCAAAGGCAGCCCCACGTAGAGCGCGTTACAGTGGTCTAATCTTGAGATTACGAGCACATGCACCAAGGTAGTGAGTGCCCCTGTGTCGAGATAGGGCCGCAGCCGGGCAATCCGCCAGAGATGGAAAAAGGCGGTACGGACTACCGACACCACCTGTGTTTCCATGGTGAGCGTCGGGTCCAGATGTATGCCCAAACTGCAGACCCCACTCTTCGCGGCCAGGGTCGCCCCCCCCAAACATGAGAGAGTCCCCCAAGCCGCCAACCACGGGGCCACCCACCCTCAGAACTTCCGTCTTGTCCGGGTTCAGCCTCAGCCCATTCTCCTGCATCCATCCCAGTACGGTCCCCAGGCAGCGCTGAAGGGACAGGATGGCATCACCTGCATCAGGTGAAAAGGTTATCAAATTGGTCCTCTGCAACTGGTTTGATCAAGGATATCTCCAGCAGGACAATAAAACATCATGATTACTCCTTTCTTGGTCAGATCATGAACCAAGTAGTATTTCATGCCAATGTGTTTGGTACATGCATTCATCTTTTCATTTTTCTTACCCTTAAGTGTTATCTTTTAATGTTGTTAACCACCATTGTATATTCTTTGTTTTCAACTTCAAATATTGTCTTTCAATGTTGTAAGCCACCTTGGGCCCTTTTTAAGGAGAAAGGTGGGGTAAAATATTTTAAATAAATAGCTTGGCACATTCTGGTTACCTTCTGTCATCAGGGCTGTTATCTCTTTATATATCCCGAAATCCTTAGGTAGCTTCTGCACCCACAACACTTATCTACAGGCTTCTGCTAGAGCAATGTATACTGATTCCATAGAAAATAGAGCCACAATATATCCTATTCACAACTTTCCCATGAGATAGACCCATCTCCATACATGAACAAGAACCCTCCAGCAGACTTATGATGTGTGCATCTGTGTGCCCTGCAAATTTAGGGTTCAGCTAGAAGTTAGTCTTAGCATAAAATCCACAGCTCCTTTCAAACACCTAGCTACAGCTGTCCAATCACTCTGCGTTGGTGAACTAACTTTTCTGCTCAATTATCTGTGGAAACGGCAACATCAGGTCTAACAGTAGTAGTCTGGCACAGACCTTTTCCTACATCTGTTCTGTATTTGATATTGTTTGCCTTTCAGAAAGTCTGTTATCAAAGGCGCTGTCACGGTGTGGACATCTTAGTGACCTAGTGTCTCCACAAGTTCAGTGATCTTTTGTCTCTGAGTGAGCAAACAGAACCCATCTGTTCCCTTCTTAATCTGACTGCTTAAATAGTTATGCAGTGCTCTCTAATTCCTTTATCTCCACTTCTTTGCCTAGGTGGTATACAATCTCCTTGTACTCTTGAGCTCTCTCAGTTGCAGCAATCAGATCATCAACACAGGCCAAAATAAATGTCAGATGCCTATTTCTGCTTCTACTGTGCAAACGCTGCTCTACCTCACCTTAGTAGAAGCCTTCCTTTACCAGCATCTGGTTCAGTTTTCCATTCCAGGCTTATACATCCTGCTTCAGTCCACATAGGCATCTTTTGAATTTACACACTAGATCTGGTTGCTTGATTTATGAAGCCTGGTGGTTATTCCATGTATAGTTTCTCTACAATCTCTCCATGCAGGAATGCTGTTTGCACATCTTGCTGCTTAACTTGCATATGCTAGGCTTGACAACAGGGACAAAGGTTTAATCAAAGTCTTCTGTGTGTTTTCTCAGGAACTCTTTGGCCACTTGTCATGCCTTTTACTGTTCCACTTCATGTTCGGCACCCTGCTTCATCTGAAGACCCGCCTGCAATGACTCCCTTGACCCAAATCTCTTCCTTGTGCTGTGTTCCTATCTCTTCCTTTGCAGCTTTTCGCAATCTGGCAGTTTCAGCCCGTGCCATCTGTCCAGGCTTCTTCCACATAGCAGGCTCAAGAGGTAGGACAGTTGTGCAGCAGATACACCTTTGTTTGGTTGTGATGTCCAAAATGCCTGTGCCATGTTTTCTTCCTTCTGCATTCATGCTGTGTTTGCTTGATGAGCAGAAAAACTCAGTTTCTAAGCACCATGACATTCATATTATTTATTTATTTATTTATTTTATTTAATTTATATCCCGCCTATCTAGTCTCAGTGGACTACTCATATATGTTATGTGCCATCAAGTCAGAACCAATGTATAGTAACTCTAATAAGAGTTTTTAAGGTAGGTGAGATAATTTAGTGGTTTTACCATCATGGGGTCAGAAATATAATTAATTGTGTGTGTGTGTTTAGTCGTTTAGTCATGTCCGACTCTTCGTGACCCCATGGACCAGAGCACGTCAGGACCTCCTATCTTCCACTGCCTCCCGGGGTTGTGTTAAATTCATGTTGGTTGCTTCGCAGACACTGTCCAGCCATCTCATCCTCGGTCGTCCCCTTCTCCTCTTGCCGTCACACTTTCCTAACATCAAGGTCTTTTCCAGGGAGTTTTTTCTTCTCATGAGATGGCCAAAATACTGGAGCCTCAGCTTCAGGATCTGTCCGTCCAGTGAGCACTCAGGGTTGATTTCGTTTAGAACTGATAGGTTTGTTCTCCTTGCAATCCAGGGGATTCTCAAGAGCCTTCTCCAGCACCACAGTTCAAAGGCATCAATTCTTCGGCGGTCAGCTTTCTTTATGGTCCAGCTCTCACTTCCATACATCACAACAGGAAAAACCATAGCTTTGACTATTCGGACTTTTGTTAGCAATGTGATGTCTCTGCTTTTCAAGATACTGTCAAGATTTGTCATCGCTTTCCTTCCAAGAAGAAGGCGTCTTTTAATTTCGTGGCTGCTGTCTCCATCTGCAGTGATCATGGAGCCCAGGAAAATAAATCTGTCACTGCCTCAATGTCTTCCCCTTCTATTTCCCAGGAGGTGATGGGACCAGTGGCCATGATCTTAGTTTTTTTGATGTTGAGTTTCAGACCGTTTTTTGCACTCTCCTCTTTCACTCTCATTACTAGATTCTTTAATTCCTCCTCACTTTCTGCCATCAGAGTGGTATCATCTGCATATCGGAGGTTGTTGATATTTCTTCCGGCAATCTTAATTCCGGCTTGGGCTTCTTCCAGTCCAGCCTTCCGCATGATGTATTCTGCATATAAGTCAAATAAGCAGGGAGACAATATACAGCCTTGTCGTACTCCTTTCCCAATTTTGAACCAATCAGTTGTTCCATGACCAGTTCTAACTGTTGCTTCCTGTCCCACATATAGGTTTCTCAGGAGACAGATAAGGTGATGAGGCACTCCCATTTCTTTAAGAACTTGCCATAGTTTGCTGTGGTCCACACAGTCAAATTAATTGCCTCTGCTTATATTGCACTTTCTTTTGTGAAAGCATATTGCAAAACCTTTCATGCTTAAAGCTGATACATTTATCATATTGCAGTTCTGATCTGGAACATAAAGAACACCATTTACTATGGTGACACTAATTTCATGAGGCAATTCACATTTTAGAATCCCACTTCCTTTCTCTGGTATCCATGGAATCACCAGTAGCTGCCTGGATTTTTCAGCAGCATTTCTGTCCAAACTTGTGAAGTAAAAGCTGACCTCAAATGAAGTTGCATGTGGGGCTCAGGTTTCCCCAATGGTGTTGAATGTTAAATAGCAATTTGTATTATTTTGTTTTGAGGGGAACATCCATGGTGGAGGAGAAAATGGATGGAGGATATGAGTTGACTTTCAGGCCTGAAATGTCCCAATTCTGCTCAGATTCTGAGCTGCCCTCAAATCTAATGGTCCTTGTAAATCCATATTCCATCTATGTGGGAAATGGCAACCTGTCAACAATAGTGAACATATATTCAGAGATGCTATTCTCCCTTCCCTCTCTAATGCAATATGTCACACATGGGGGTGGGGTAGGAATATGTGACCATAAAATAAGCAGATCCTAAGGTAGAAGCCTTTGCATTGTTAGATCAGGAATGTTGCTGTTTGAGTACCTATAGCTCTGCAGTTCTGTCTTAACTGTAGCACTAAATATACCACATATCCACCCATTACACAATATACCTTACCTGCAAAACATTAAATGACTCTTCTCTGGAGCTAAATTACAGCAATTCCCATTGCAACATGACCAAGAGAAGAAAAGGCAAAGTTTCTATTGGAACCATTAAAGCCCCTCAGGGAAAGACAAAGGATTATGCCTCTCATTATAGACAAGGAGAATAAGGGGGAAAGATTATAAAATGAAAGAAAACCTCCCTGGTGTGTGCCTCTCACCCACCCACCCAATAAACTATATTGTCACGGCATCCTTAATTGCATCATCATACAAAGTACACATTAAATAGGCAGGTTATTAAATACAACAGCTGAGAATAGCTCATTTTCTGGTTCGCTCCAGTGACTGCATCACGAAGATGGATCAGATAGGCTCAAAAAGTGTGGTGGTTTTTTTCATTCCTGAAAATAAAAAGAGGGGTATCAGCAGTGAACTTGATTTGATACACACTCTGCAGCTGCCAGTCAAAGGGCTAAGAATATCAATTGCTTGATGGGGTGATTAATCAGTGCATACATAAATTAAAACATCACTTCGTAGGTGACAGTTTGACCTGCTCCTTTTGAAAGAACATGTCATAATTATGGAACTGCAGCAAGATAGATTCTTGCAAAACATGACAGTCTCTCCCAGAGGGAGAACAGGAAACTCTAGCACGGCATGCAGGGTCTAACGCATAGGACAAAATGGGGCCTGTGGGCTCCACGTGACTTTCCATGGGGCATTCTGGGAAGAAGGGGGAATAACCCCACTGCTTGCCAAGAATGTTTTCTAGAAAGTTTTTTTAAAAAGTTGAGAAAGTCTTTGTGTACCTTCTAAGAAATTTGAGGGGAATTCTATCAAGATCTGAGAGTACCCTAGCATTCCCCCCCCCTTAAAAAAATCAAAAATCAAAGTTCCCCTGCACTAGAGGGTGCAGGGGAACTTTTCCTATTAAAAATTTATTTTTTAAAAAAAGTTGAAGCCATTTTTTCAGTTAGGAATGACTCCTTGCAGTGACCTTTTAAAAAATTAAAGGACAATAGTGGGTTTTTTAAAATTACATATGAAAATTATCTTCTTGGATCACCCTCTTTAGCCCATTTGATTTGGAAGTGCAGCCTTTTGGACTGATGGCAGATCTTAAAAACAGTCCTCAGCTCTGCTGGGATTGCCTATCCTTGGTCTTAGGAAAAGCTGCAGAGTGCCTGGTCTCTGTGTAAAATTCTACCTGAACATCAGTGAATGTGCCTTGGTAACAACGGCAACAACATAGCAACAGGAGGCAGAAAACTTGTATGCAGCTAAACAAGCCAAGTCCGTGGTAGGGTCTGTTGGTGTGATGCAATACCCCCAAAGTAGATTATGTGTGAGCCTCTAGACCAGTGGTTTCCAATCTTGGGTCCCCAGATGTTGCTGCACTAAAACTCCCAGAACTAATAACAACAATGACCAATTACATGCCTTCCAACTATGTTTAGGCTCCTCACAGGAGTACTTGCGAGATCAATATACTGTATACCGTATTTTTTATAAGATGCCCCGTTTATAAGATGCACACACACCACTTTTCTAACCCCAAAATTAAGAAAACCTAGCTTTGAGTATTCAGCCTCTGGGCTCAGAACACTGAGACATTATGAGTCCCTGCTGCATCTGAGCCTACAAGCTCCACCTCCAACGAGGTGTGTTCCAAATGGTTTGTTCACTATCAGTTGACATCAGTTCCATAATGCTCATGACTGGAAGAAGCTAAGTCTCCTGAATGTAGGAAGCTAAACCTCATGATTGAAGGAAGCCTGTTTACAGAGGAAGGTAGGGGCAGTTTTGTTCTCTCTGTATTCTCTGCTTACGTCCATGTATAAGATGCCTCTCAATTTTTAGTGTAATGATTTTAGCAAAAAGTATGTCTTATACACAGAAAAATACAGTAATTAATTAACTCAAAAACTCCCTATACCAAACTTGAACAGAAAGGGAACTTTAAAAAGTCAAGAGGCACAAAAGATCGGCTGCTTATGGATCAAATGATCCTGAAGAATTAAAAAAGGCGAAAAACAAACCATAACATGGCCTGGATAGACTATAAAAAGGCATTTGACTGATTGCACATAGCTGGATTAACACCTGCCTAAAAATATTTGAGACAAGTAAAAACATTCAGAGGTTCCTCAAGAAAAACATGGAAAATGGAAAACTGTCTTAATGGTCCATGGTGAAGAAACTGGGGAAGTTAGCATCAAAAGAGTAATAGTTCAGGGGGATTCTTTGCCACCGCTGCTGTTTAACATCTCACTAAACCCCATGTCAATAATTTTAAAAAAAACTGGAGTGGGCTACCATATTTCAGAACAAACAGGAAAAAAGAATCATCTCTTATACATGGACGACCTAAAACTATATGCAAAAAGTTCCACGGAGATAGAATCACTGCTAAACACAATGTAAATATTTAGTGAAGATATCCAAATGAAATTTGGAATTGACAACTGTGCAGCTCTGTCTATACACTATGGCAAGATCCAAAAACTAGAAGGAATACAGTTAAAATGGCAAATTTATAAAATCACTATCAACTGATAAAAATCATAAATACCTTGGAATACTAGAAGCGGAAAACATTGTGCACACAAAAGTTAAAAAACTGTCAGAAAGGGAATATATCAAAAGACTGTGGAAAATCTTAAAAGCAAAATTAAATGGTGGAAATACAATCAAAGTCATAAACACATAGGCCATTCCAGCAATTACCCTGTTTCTCCGAAAATAAAACCTAACCTGAAAATAAGCCCTAGTAGGATTTTTCAGGATGCTCGTAATATAAGCCCTACCCCAAAAATAAGCCCTAGTTAAGTTAAACCCCACCCTCCACCATTGTGCAGGAACCAGAAGATGACATGACTGTATTTGAATAAATGTAGATTGTTGTACATGAAAAAACAAAAAAACATCCCCTGAAAATAAGCCGTAATGCATTTTTGGAGCAAAAATTCATATAAGACCCTGTCTTATTTTCAGGGAAACAGGGTAGATGCCCAGCTGGAATAATAGATTGGACTCAAAACGAATTAGAAGAATTGGATCAAAAAACATGGAAACTAATGAACATGCTTCATGAACTACATCCAAAAAGTGAAAAATCAGAGCCCATGAAAAATCGGAGGCCATGAATTACTACAAATACAGCAGATAGTAGAGGAGGAAAAAAGAAGCCTTGATGATTACATCAGTACAAAGAGAGAAAAATTACTGAAGCTGGTGAAAATGGAAAATATTTTCAAAATGACAGAAACAAAGGCTCAATATAAGAAACAACAATTTGAAAATAAGATAAACAGCTGGAAAAATAAACCACTACATGGACAACACCTGAGAAATGTTGATGGAAAGCATGATTGTAATTCAACATGGGCATGGCTAAGACTGAGGACCATTAAGAAACAGAAGGCTTGATTTTTGCTGCAGAAAAACAAGCACTCCAAACCAATGTGATGAAAGCTAAGATCCAAGGAATTAGTGCTAACAGCAAATGTCGACTGCCAAGAAAAAGATGAAGCTGTGTCACACCTCATATCTGAATGTCAAAAGATTGCACAATCAGATTACAAAGTTAGACATAATAGAGTGGCAAAATTAGTGCAGTGGTCATTGTGAAAAAAATATAACTTGCTAGACTCCAAGAAACCATGGGAACATCAGGTAGAGAAAGTGTCAGAAAATGAGGAAGTCTGGATCCAAACTGATGGACACCTTGAACAGAACACACCAGACATAGTAGTAATAGAATGAAGAAATGTCTGGATCATTGATATTGCAATTCCAGGGGATGCCAGAGTTGAAAATAAAGAACTGGAAAAACTAATGAAGTACAGTACAGAGACCCAGCAATCAAAATGTCTCACCTCTGGAGGAAACACACTTTAGTTGTCCCCGTACTCATTGGGGTTTTGGGAACAGTATCAAGAAACTTCACACAGTACTATAAACAGTTGCAGTTCTCAAAAATAACACCATCAGAGCTACAAAACACAGTGTTAGGAACAGCATTCATCCTGTGCTGATATTTAACAGATACTTAAGGTTTTGGTTAAAACTTGTATCTGCTATATAATATCAGTCAGTGTTTTATTATATATATATAATTTTGACTGTGCCTGGTGTTTTTGGATAATAATAATATGCTGTGAAGTCAATTCTGACTTCTGCTGCCCCTTTTTCAGGGTTTTCTACATAGAGAGTATCCAGAAGTGGTTTGCCATTCCCTTCTTTGGGGGGGGGGGAGCAACATGTGACTGTGAAGGTTGCCCAAGCCTATAGAGGAGGGCACTTCTGCCAGAAGGCACAGTGGGGAATCGAATTTCCACCCTCTGGCTCCACAGCCAGATACCTAAAAGATTGATCTATCTAGCCAGTGTAATATAAAATTTTAAGTTTCCAAATAAGATATTATTCAACAGTGATTTAAAAACAAGATTTGTGTACTCTCTTTATTTTCACAGCTCCCTTAAACAGTTGCTACATTGCAACAGGGCTTCTCAATTGAGCCAGAAACATGTTGTTGGCTGCCTGCACTGAACCAGAAGAATGCATTGATTTATAGTTCCGCAAGGAGTTTTTATGACTTTCATACAGCCTTGATGTGTTGTTCAAGTTCTTGGGCCAAAGCTTTGCATAGTGTGTCCCAATCAACCCCATCCCCCTGGTCTCTTTGGAAAACTTTAGCCACCCATGATGTACCTGCATTAACACTGTCATTTCATCTAACACTCGACTGACATCTCAAGCCTAAATTCCCTTCAATTTTACATGGTGAGTTTGCTAGTGGGTTACCCCTTACAATGCATTTTATCTTGTTGATCTATTCGATATTGGGCACCCTTATTTTGTTTTTTATGTGAACCAAAGAGAAGTTCTGGTTTTATCAGAGACACCCCCCAATACCTTTAGGAGTCTCTAAAGAAAGCCCTTAAAGGGGTAAAAAAAATATTCCTCTCCCTTCCAAAAGATCCCTGCCTTTGCTGGTATCAGAAAAGTGGATGGATGGATGGATGGATGGATGGATGGATGGATGGATGGATGGATGGATGGATGGATGGATGGATGGATGGAGGGAGGGAGGGAGGGAGGGAGGGAAGGAAGGAAGGAAGGAAGGAAGGAAGGAAGGAAGGAAGGAAGGAAGGAAGGAAGGAAGGAAGGAAGGAAGGAAGGAAGGAATATAGTGATTAAAAAGTGGGTTTCACATCCTTATCATCTTGGAGAATGTGGGCAGTATTCAATTAACAGACATTGGACATGGTTGCTGAATCATATTCTGGGTCCTCAATTCTGTTGGCCTCATATTCCTCTTGTTGTGAATGTACAGGCTCGAGCAGGCAAACATCTTTTTCCTTCTACATCAATTTCACATGTCTGAGGTTTGACACAATACAGAGAACACACTCCTTCAGCTCTCCATATTTCTATGAGAGTGTTTTGAACTTGGCCAGAACTGAAACAGAGAAAGTTCTTTTCATTGCCAAGTCTGCACTGCAGGACTCTGTCCCCATTTTTCCATATGGGACCATTCCCAGCTTTGCTCAGACTTCCTCTTGAGCATACCTACCACAATAGCAAAATCCTGGCTCTGGGACTGTGTTTTAAGATGCATTCCACATCTAGGATATATTTATAACAAAAAAAAAATCCAGAAGTGCTTGAAGGTAAAGGGCACCTTAAGCTCTCAGCTTTAACCTCAATGTTCTCCTCCAGGACTATGGACCATGGACTTATGAAGCATAGATTCATATTCTTTGGAAGTCTCCCATTAATCAAATCACTTGACTCTAACCCCCAAAAGCAAGGACAACATGTTCAGGTATGGACCTCCCCGAAACCCCTTGATGTGCTGGACCTGTTGCAAAGATAAAATCATTAAGAGAAGCCCTCAGCTGATTTCAGAGATTATATTAAAAAGTTTTAAGCACTTATTTCTTTCCTCATTATGCAGTGGTGCCTCGACTTACGAACGTCCCAACATATGACCATTTAAAGTTACGACCAGCTCCGGCCGCAAAATTTTGCTTTGACTTGTGACCGGAGCTTCCAGTTACGAACAGAAAAAGGCAGGGGGAAAAGGTGGGAAATTCAATTTGCTAACTGTTGGTAGGCAAAGAGGCTGCTTCTTTATAGCGCTTTCACCCGAACAGTTAGAGTGAGTGTGATCAGAGGAAGCTTCGGACTGCCTGGTAAGGTAAGGTGCTGCTTTCTGCTTTTTAAAAACTGTTCTAGGTGGGTTTTTCAGTGTGGTTTTGGGCTGGGGGGGTTATGTTTCTATGCTGTGACGGGCCTTGAAGGATTTGTTTGGTTTTTTGGTTCCCCCCCCCATTTCCAATGGGTCTTGCAGGGTTTGTTTGGTTTTTATTCCCCCCCCCCATATTTCCAATGGGCCTTACAGGCTTTTTAGGTGCTGAGCAAGCCTCCCCAAGCCTCTTCAGAGACAGCCGATCAGCTGATAGGCGGGGAGAGGAGGGTGCAGGAGGGGGGGGAAGCACAAAATGGCTGCCAGGCTCCCTTCTGGTGTGGACTTTTAGCTGTTTCCTGCTCTTTTTCCTGCTGTTTGGGGGCTACCAAGGCCTGGTAAATGACTTTCTTTTATTTATTTTAAAGTTTCCGCCCCTTTTTTCCCCTCCAGAAGCCTCTAAGGGGAGGGAGGGGGCACTTTTTTCCTGTTCATAACTCGAGGGAAGTTCGTATGTCGAGTCCTTATTTCCCCTATAGGGCGGGTTCGTAAGTTGAATTGTTCACAAGTAGGGTCGTTTTATATATATTTATATATTTTTATACTGTTTTGTTTTATTTTGTAAGCCGCCCCGAGTAGACATGGTCTAGAGGTGCGGGGTAAAAATCAATCAATCAATCAATCAATCAATCAATCAATCAATCAATCAAACAAACAAACAAACAAACAAACAAACAAACAAACAAACAAACAAACAAATAAATAAATAAATAAATAAATAAATAAATAAATAAATAAATAAATAAATAAATAAATAAATAAATAAATAAGTCGAGACCCCACTGTATTTCCGATGGGTCTTGCAGGGTTTGTTTATTTTTTGGTTTTCTTATTTTGCATACTCCCAGAACATCTCACATAGCTTGGGAAACCTATTACAGTCAACAAAACTTGGAAGCAAATTGATGACACATGACAGCAAATCATACCTAAACTCCATTGGAAACTAAAATGACTACACAGAAGCTATTGTACTTTGGACACATTGTGAGGAGATAAAACAATAAATAATGTGAAGAAAAGTAGGGGGCAATCAGGAAAATTTATTTGTTTGTTTGTTTGTTTGTTTGTTTGTTTGTTTGTTTGTTTATACCCCACCTATCTAGTCAATGTGACCAATCTAGGTGGCTTACAACACACACTATAAAACAATTAAACATATAACATATCACATAACATAATTTGCATAAATAAAAAATAAAATAAAATTTTTCCCAAAGACGGCTAGAAACAGGGTATATTATAGCAGACAAGGAAAAAAGAATAATTAGGAATTAGCTGGAAAGGGGGAAGGCCTGCCAGAACATCCATGTTTTCAGTTGTTTCTTAAAAATACCCAGCGAGGGAGCTGCGCGAATCTCAGGAGGTAAGTTGTTCCAGAGGCGAGGAGCCACCGCCGAGAAGGCCCAGTTTCTTGTTTTTTCCTTCTGGGCCTTCCTCGGCATCAGACTCCTCAGCCTCACCTCCTGACTCGCACGGGTAACACAGGTAGAACTGGGTGGGAGTAAGCATTCCGCCAAGTATCGAGACCCTAAACCATTTAGGGCTTTAAACGTAAGCATCAAAACTTTGAAGTCAACGCGGAACCGAATGGGCAGCCAATGCAGCGTAGCCAGAACAGGAGAGATGTGATGGTATCTTCTCGCTCCACTTAGGAGTCTGGCCACTGCATTCTGCACCACTTGGAGTTTCTGCGCCAGCCTCAAAGGTAGCCCCACGTAGAGCGCGTTACAGTGGACTAATTTTGAGATTACAAGCACATGGACCAAGGTGGTGAGCGCCCCCACATCGAGATAGGGTCACAGCCGGGCTATCTGCCAGAGATGAAAAAAGGCGGTGCGGACCACCGACGCGACCTGAGTCTCCATGGAGAGCTCCGGGTCCAGATGGATCCCCAGACTGCGGACCCCACTCTTTGCGGCAAGGGTCACCCCCCCCCAAATGAGAGGGAGTTGCCCAAGCCAGCAACAGTGGGGGTACCCACCCTCAAGACCTCCGTCTTGTCCGGGTTCAGCCTCAGCCCATTCTCCTGCATCCACTCCAGTACAGTCCCCAGGCAGCGCTGAAGGGACAGGACGGCATCACCTGCAGTTGGTGGAAAGGAGATCTAGAGCTGGGTGTCATCCACATACTGATGACACGATGCCCCACATCCCCTGATGACCCCACCCAGCGGCCTCATGAAGATATTAAACAGCATTGGGGAGATAATCGAGCCCTGTGGAACCCCACAATTGAGACTCCACGGGGCCGAGACACTCTCCCCAAGCTGTACTCTCTGGGGACGGTCCTCCAAGAAGGAACGGAGCCAGGCAAGCTCCAGGCCACCAATTCCCAGCTCGGAGAGCCTCCCCAGGAGGATACCATGGTCGACGATTTCAAAGGCCACTGAGATGTCGAGGAGGACTAACAGAGATGTTTTTCCCCTGTCAGCCTCCCTCAACAGGTCATCGTACAGGGTGACCAATGCCATCTCTGTGCCGTGGCTCGGCCTGAAACCCGACTGAAATGGATCCAGGGCATCCGTTTCTTCCAAGAGAGCTTGAAGCTGGTCGGCCACCACCCTCTTCATCACTTAGCTCATGAAAGAAACATTGGCGACGTGCCTATAATTGCCAGTTTCGTCCACCGCCAAACTAGGTTTCTTTCTTATGGGCCTAATGAGTGTTTCCTTCAGGGCAGAAGGAAACCTGCCCTCAAGGAAAGACCCATTTATTATTACAGTGGCCCATTCTGTTGTTATTGGCCTGGCTGCTTTGATTAGTCAGGCCGGTCAAGGGTCAAGGGAGGAGGTGGTGGCTCGACAGCGGTCAAGAACCTTGGCCACAGAATCAGGCTTGACAGGCTGGAAGGTGTCAAACGTTACAGGGCAAGAAGGAGCACTGGACATCTCTGCTCGACTCACTGTGTTCAAAAAAGGAGAGAGGTCCCGGCGGATGGCCTCCACTTTAGATTTTAAAAAGGCTGCAAACTGGTCAGGTGGGAAACTAGGGGGAGGCCTATCACCAGAACCAGTTCCGGATAGGTCGCGCACTATACGGAATAACTCTGCCTGCTGATTGGACGCTTCGCTTATCCGGTTAGCAAAGTAAGTTCGACAAGCAGCCTTTACCTTAGACAGGTAAAGGTTAATTGCGACCCTGACAGCTATCCAATTATAATCCGTCGGGTCCTTCCTCCACTTACGCTCTAGCCTTCTCCTATGTCGCTTCAGAGCTCGGAGCTCCTGGTTAAACCAGGGCGCCGGGTGGATTCTGCGACGGAGAGGGCATTTAGGCACGATCATGTCTACGGCCCTGGTGGCAGCCGTGGTCCAGCTGTCAACCAGAGCATCAACAGGTCAGCTAGCCAGGTACGCTAGCCAGGTCAGCCGTAACCCCTCTCATGGCATCCTGGAATCCAACCGGATCCAGTAGCCTTCGAGGGCGGACCATGGAAATAGGTCCCTGCTCCCTGCGAGGGGGGAGAGCCACGGAGATGTTACATTTTACCAGATGGTGATCTGACCATGACAAGGGGAGCAACACAAGGTCGGTCACCACCAGACCACACTCGCTCCAGTTGGTGGAAAAGACCAGGTCCAACGTATGGCCACCCACGTGGGTGGGGCCGTTGAGATGTTGGGACATGTTCAAGGAAGCCATGGTTTCCAGGAACTCAAGAGCTGGCCCAGTAACCTCTGCCCCCGCATGCACGTTGAAATCACCCAAGACCAAAAGCCTTGGGGATCCCAACAATGCCGCGGAGACAAAGTCAGCCAGCTCTGGAAGGGAAGTCGCTGGGTTACAGAGAGCGCGATAACACAGCAAAATCCCAATTCCATCCCTGGCCCCAATCGACACGTGGAGTGCCTCTAGACTTGGCTTTACCACAGAGGAGCACCTAGTAATCTGTAAGCTGGATTTATAAACAATGGCTACTCCCCCCCTGCCCCTACAGTCTATCCTGGTGCTGGACGGCATAACCGGGCAGACAGATGAGAGCCAGGGGAGGACCCCCCTCCCCGCCAATCCACACCTCGGTTATGCATGCCAGGTCTGCATCCTCCTCCAGGATAAGGTCACAAATTACCTGGGATTTATTGGACACAGACCTGGCATTCAACAGCAGCAGGGATAGAGTGGAAGGCAGGCTGGGCTGGCTACCTCAATACTGAGGGTTGGTCACAGTCTCAGAACAATGAACAGCCTTCAAGCATCTGTTCGTTGTTCTTCTAACACGAGTAGGGACTGTCCCAACGCCATATCTCCCGCTACCCGTAATCACTAGGATCTTAAAAGGCCCCTCGCTGGGGGGGACAGGCCTTCCAATCCATATCAGGGAGAGAGAAGGGGAAGGGGAAAAAATGGAAAAAATGGAAAAAGAGGAACAAAAGAGAAAAAAGAAAAGGAAAGAGAAAAAACCAATTTACAAACAAATACAAAATCAAAATACCAAAATTAACAGAAAACAGTGCAATCAAATTATATAAATTAATTAATATGCATATAATAAAAATACATAACCCAGCTGTAGTATAAACTTAGTACCAATTAAAGAATTATATATTAAAAGGAAAAAAGGAAAAGGGGAAAAAAACAGTTATAAGGATCCCACAGTGATTATCCCCCACATATATTTCTGAACTGTCCTCCTTTACTATATAATCTTGTCCTTTTTGGTGGTGTCCTTTAAGTAGTGAAAGAAGCCACAGTGTTGTTTGCAAGACCTGAGCAAGACTGTAAATGATAATTTTTGGTCATTAATTCAGAGGGTTGCCAGTAAGTTTGAAGCAATTTAACAGCACATAACAACAAGAGTTAGATTAGATTAGGCATCCTTCAACCTCAAGAGATTAAGGCCAATTCGAGAGTGACAATCCCTTCCACACTGAAAACAAATACAATCTGTGCCCTATCCAGCTCCCTGATTTTGCTGCTTTCGGGACTGCCTCTTTGCCTCGGTCTGCTGGACAAGGGTCTCTTCAAAATGGGAGCGGCCATGCTGCACCGCCTGCCTCCAGGCTGAACGCTCAGATGTCAAGGTTTCCCATCTGTTGTCCATTCATAAGGTCCTCAGATCCTGCTTGCAGGTATCCTTGTATCGCAGCTGTGGTCTCCCTCTGGAGTGCTTTCCCTGCACTAATTCTCCATACAGGAGATCTTTTGGAATCCAACCATCAGCCATTCTCACAACAAACGTAAATGGTGCTGTTCCAGTAATCTATGCATGCTACAAATTCCAGCTCATTCTAGGACTACTCTATTTGGAACTTTGTCCTGCAGGTGATACAAAAATGTGTCGGAGACAACGCATATGGAACGTGTTCAGCTTCCTCTCCTGCCATGCACAAAGGGTCCAGGACTCACTGCAGTACAGGAGTGTGGTCAGGACACAGGCTCTATAGATCTTGGTGTATGCCGTCAATTTCTTATTAAGCCATACTCTCTCAACAAGAGTGTAATCAATGGAACTAAATAAAGTGATGGTTAATATAAATTGAATTTTATTTCATTGGTTCTACTCTGTTGTTTTTATGTCCTGTCAAGTCGCCTCCAACTTTTGGCAACCCTATGAATGAGTGATCTCCAAAATGCCCTGTTCTTAATTGCCTTGCTCAACAATTGTGAACTCAAGCCAGTAGCTTTCTTTAGGGACTCAGTCCATCTCATATTTGGTCTTCCTTTTCTCCTGCTACCTTCCACCTTTTCCAGCATGATTGTCTTTTCCAGAGAACCTTGCCTTCTCATGATGTCCACAAAGTAGGGCAGCCTCAGTTTCAACAGCTGTTAGCCGCTCAGAGTGGTATAAATTTACCAGATGGGCGGGATATAAATCAAATAAATAAATAAATAAATTTTCTCTAGGACCCACTTCTTTGTCTTTTTGGTAGCCCAGGGTATCCACAAAGCTCTTCTCGAGCACTGTACTTCAAATGAATTTTTTTCTGTCATCTTTCTTAACTGTCCAGTTGTCACACCCTTACAGGCTGATCGGAAATACAGGAGTTTTACTCTAAGCATGACTAAATCCAGATCTAATCAAATGGATTTAGAATGCCTAAATTGTAGGGATCTCAATCTAACTGGCTTATAGTTAGGCTAGTTCAATCAATATGTACTCCTAAACATTTCTCCTGCCATGTAGTACAAAGGTCAGCACACCAATCAGAGGATAACAATATAATTGTTTTAAATCCATTTTTAATTAAGAGCTTGAGGATGAGACTAACCTATAATCTGTCTTGCCATCCACTCCTGAATATGTTTACTCAGAAGTTGATCTCAGTGAGTTCAGTAATTCTATTGCCTTAGAAAATATTCTTAGGGTTGTAGCAATCAGAAGAAGCAGACTGCCAATGCTCTGTGCTTATCGCATGTACAGTTGTGTTCAAAATTATTCAACCCCCAATGCTGTAAAGGGGTTTAGGGACTATAGTGTACATTTGGAATTGTATTCAGAATGAAATCCTACAAGGACGTTTTAAAGAACCAAATGCAACTAAATTAACATCAATTGTTTATGTAATACAGTAGTAAATGTTTCTTTTGTGGTTTCTTCATTGCCACAATTATTCAACCCCTTAAAGACTACCACTCTGAAGAAGAGAGGTTCATTCAGGTGTTTTCGATCAGGTATTGAAAACACCTGTCGATGTCACCGAGCACCAATCAAGCATAATAAGCACCAATTAGGCAGCTTTAAAATGACTGTGATACTCAGCTCCTTCTAGACATTTACTGGTGTGGTTACAAACATGGTGAAGTCAAGAGAATGGTCCAGGAAGACAAGAGAAGAGGTGATTTGTCTTCACAGGAAGGGCAATGGCTATAAGAAGATTGCAAAGAAGTTAAACATACCAAGAGACACCATAGGAAGCATCATTCGCAAATTCAAGGCAAAGGGCACTGTTGAAATGCTACCTGGTCGTGGAAGAAAGAAGATGCTGACTTTGACTGCTGTGCGCTACCTAAAGCGTAGAGTGGTGAAAAGTCCCCGTGTGACTGCTGAGGAACTGAAAAAAGATTTGTCAGATGTGGGTATAGAAGTTTCAGCTCAGACAATAAGGCGCACACTGCGTAATGAAGGTCTCCATGCCAGAACCCCCAGGCGCACCCCCTTGCTGTCTCCCAAGAATAAGAAGAGTCGACTGCAGTATGCCAAAAGTCATGTTAGCAAACCACAAAAGTTGTGGGATAGTGTTCTGTGGACTGATGAAACAAAATTAGAACTGTTTGGGCCCATGGATCAACGCTATGTTTGGCGGAGGAAGAACAAGGCATATGACAAAAAGAACACCTTGCCTACTGTGAAGCATGGCGGAGGGTCAATAATGCTTTGGGGCTGTTTTGCTTCTGCAGGTACAGGGAAGCTTCAGCGTGTACAAGGTACCATGAATTCTCTTCAGTACCAGGAGATATTGGATGAAAATGTGATGCAGTCCGTCACACACCTGAGGCTTGGGAGACGTTGGACCTTTCAACAGGACAATGATCCCAAGCATACCTCCAAGTCCACTAGAGCATGGTTGCAGAGGAAAGGCTGGAACATTTTGGAGTGGCCATCGCAGTCACCAGACTTAAATCCGATTGAGAACCTCTGGTGGGACTTAAAGAAAGCAGTTGCAGTGCGCAAGCCTAAGAATTTGACTGAACTGGAGGCTTTTGCCCATGAAGAATGGGCGAAGATACCCGTAGATCGCTGCAAGACACTTGTGTCAAGCTGTGCTTCACGTTTAAAAGCTGTTATAACTGTAAAAGGATGTTGTACTAAGTACTAAGATTGAATGTCACTTGGGGGTTGAATAAAAACTAATAATGATGTGAGCACAGAAAAGACATTTGTGGTTATTTCATTATAAACTTAAGGTTATATTTCTCTGACCTACAAGTGCCTCTTTCATGTAAATGTAAGCAAGATGACTGAATGATCAAAATCAATGTCAAAATGGCCAAAACATTCAATTTCAGTGGGGGTTGAATAATTTTGAACACAACTGTATGCATTGCATGTGGTTGTACTAAAAAAACTGCTTTCAGGATTACAGATACCTGTGTCTTTGTTCTCAGTTTCACAACAAAATCAAAATCCAGTTAGGCAACCCCATTATTAGAACCAATCGAGCTCTTCCTCCCCTCCCCCATGCAAGCTTAGGACTTCTCCACCACTCTGTATCTGGAGTTTTCCACAATAAAGGCCCTCTCGACCTTATCGATTGCAACTCTTGTCCAGATATCCCTTGACTGTGGCAGTCAGGACAAGTCAGTGAGGGTGTCTGGATATATTTGGAAATTGCATTAGTTGCCTCCTGGACACCAATTGCCCATGGTGCCCCTTGTTCTTATTTTAACTATTTTAATTCTTGGGTATTTTATTGTTTAGCACTGTACGTTTTTCCTATTGTTGTAAACCACCCAAAATAGTGCTTTGCACTTATGGGGCAGTATAAAAAACAAACAAATAAGGCACAAAAAGCAAGAGAAAAGGCCGAAAATTATGCCAGACGTTACGGCTATGAAGCCATCTTTACCTTTCTGTACAAACCAGACCCCCCTGCTCAGCCCTTTAGCCCGCTTCCCCAAAACTGCGTGCCCAACCTTCTTTGCCTCCCTAAGTGTCGCGAGACCCAGAAACGTGATTTTCCGTGCAAAAGCGACTCCTGCCGCTCAGGATTTAAGCGGCCAAAGGTAGCCAAAGCAGGCGGAGGGGGCGCAGGGGGGGGGGGAGTCCGGAGGAGCTGATAGTCTTGTGGCGACCGTTCCAAGGGAGAGCAGCGTCTCCTCCTCTGGAAGCAGTTCCCCGCCGGGCATTAAAGGGCAAACGAGTGCTGGCTTCCTCTCCTTTGCCCGGCACAGGGTGTGGGGCTAAAGTGGGAAGGGCGACTCCATTACATAATGGAAGCCTACCGCATCCCCTCAGGAACGTTCCTTTTTATAACTACCGCTCCCGGAATCCGCAAGGCAGAATGTCCACCGGCCACTTTGACTGGGGACAATGGGTGTGGTTGTCCCAAACCGCAGTGATTTCCGAAATTCCCAAGTACAGCAGGTCCTAGTGTGTGTCAGACCTTACTCCCGTCTCTTCGGCCTTAATCAGGCCCAAGCGCTCGAACCCAGGGCAAAAAAATAAACAAAAGCTAAAGGGGAGCCCCTGAGAGGCTTCCTGCCTCTTTTCTCGCTCTTGTCCCACCGGCACCTCGGTTCTCGCTCGCGCAGGCTTTGGCACCAGGCTCGCGTATCCTGTTATTTAGCGACTTAATAAAAGGCCTTGCTAACCTGAGAAACGGAGGGATTAGGCCTAGGCAAGGAAGGGAATTCCCCCCCCCCCAGCCCGCGCCTGTAAATCCCCAGGCAAAGACCTTGTTATCCACTGCCAAGGCGAGGGACTCCATAATAATCATTCCCTAGCAGGCAAGAGAAATGTTAATGTGTCTGTCACTTGCGATGGGGAGGCAAGGAGCGAGCAGGCGATTGTGGCAGGCAGAAGCGGGGCGGGGGTGGAGGGGGTGAAGAAGGGGGCAATTTGAGCGTGCCGAGAGGGAAGGAAACGAGGCAGCCAATTTGTAGACCCTGCGCCTCATCAGGGCCGCTCGGGGCCTCCGTCTTTTGCTCCTGATTGCGAAGACGGGGGGTGGGGGTGGGGGTGGGGGGTCGAGGGAGGAGGATAAGAAAGGGAGGGCGAGATCAAAGGTATTTGGCGGAGGGGACGGGGAGTGGGGGCTCCGAAGGACAAGCGACAAAAGGCGATCGGTTTAGCAAGAGGGGAACCAGGAGTGAGGCGGCTCTCTGCGACCGCGTTGGTGGGGGCGTGGGAGACAAGGCAGGGTCACCCCACCCCCGGGAAGGGCAGGCAAACCTGCCTTCCTCTTCTGTAGAAGATCCCAGCTGTAAAAAGCAGGGACATTTCCCCATCTCTGGTCTCCATCGATGCTTTCTGCATGTCCAGGTGGCACGAGGGTGCCGGTGTCTCTGAACCAGGGAGAAGTCACTAGAGGGGGGTGGACTGGCATCTTTTAAGGCAGCCCGGAGGGGGGCGGGTGGGGGAAACACCCAACGGGGCAAGTTCCACCCCACCCACCTACCCACCCCTGAGCGAGTGCGCCCAGCCAGCCCCAGCCTGACTCTTTTGCCTCGCTCTCTCGACAGTGTTTGGTGGTACCCTGGTGACGTCAGAAGGAGCTGTTCCGAGATCTCCCGGTGCAACCCCCTCAAGGCCCGGCCCCGGGGGGGGGGGGTGAGCTCCCTGCCCTCGGCTGGGGCCTGGGACAGGAGGAGGCGGAGGCGGGGCCAGGCGCGGCGGGGCCGCCGAGGGCTGAAGGCAGCCTCCTCCCGGGAAGGGCCGCCGAACCTTTCGAGCGCCGCCCTAAACCTCTCAGCCTCACCGGCATCGGGCTCGCCCAGCGGAGGCTACGTGGGCCCTGGGGATCGTGGCACGAGAGCGCGCTGAGCCGAGGAGGACGGTGCTCCCACCCACTGATCGCTTTCGCCGCCTGTCTCACAGCTGGGATCCTATACGGTGCGCACCAGAAGACCGCAGCGCAAGGGTAAGCAACGCCTCGCTCCTCGGATTCGTGGCTGAGGGACCGGGGAGGGGGGACAGCAGGCAGACAGAGAGTGCCGCAGGTTGCTTAGAGAGAGCGGGTCCTGATCCCGGCAGCTTGTAGCTCCACAGACTGGAGAGACTTGGAAGAGGCGTCCTCTCCCCGCCCCGATCCCAGGCTGCCCATCCTACTGGTACCTGAGAGCTCCCACCTAACCCTAGAGGGCAGTGTCCAAGGCCCCACCGCCGAGGGAGGAGGGAGGGCGGGAAGGCGATGTGCCAGAGGCGGCATCCTGAGTTTCTCTCCCAATTTCAACCAGTTTCTTCTGCGAGGGGTTGGGTGAAAAATAGAAAGCTATCTTCTGGCCCGCACGATCGGCTGGCGGAGTCGCTCGAGGGTTTGTCAACCACCTAGTCTCTTTCCCACACACACACACACGCCCACCCATCTCCCACGGGAGGAATGATGTGGATCGCTGGGCAACCCCATCCCTACCCCACGACTGCCTTCTCTCCCCCCAGTGCCTCGGCATTTTTCCCAGTCAAAGTCGCCGTCGTCCCCGCGGCTTCCCTAATTGCAGCCTGGGCTTAGCCTTGAAGTTGCAAGTCCTTGACATCTTTATACCTTGTATAAATTCTCGAGGGCTCCTGCGCTTCGTCAAATCTGACAAATATACCCGAAAATATAATTCCAAGGGGGTTACCTCATTTTGCATACGGCAAGATGGAAATCAAACCAGAACGGCTTACTAAGGGGAGACCCTAGCAGAGGCTGTCTAATGTCAAGGCTGTACGAGACAATTTCATCTCCTGCCCACGAAGGATCAGCATGACAAGGAACACGTTGGAACGCCGCTAATAAATGTTATATTTTTATGGAAATCGATTTTCTTTTTATGACCTCAGCTACTTGATCCTGAAGTATTAAATATATGTGTGTGTATATATATATATATATCCCGGGGATTCAGATCTCTCTCGCAGTTGAAAAGCCGAAGTTAATATTTTACAGGTGTATTTTTTTAGAGGTCATGTGACTATCGCTTATTATCCAAATGATTTTTGGAGTACTATTTTCTTTTCTGCCAGAGACATGAATTATTTTCCAAACGTCTAGAATGATTTTAAAAGACAAATGCAGCTGAAAATGCATTACCCAAAAGAGAAATCAAGGAGGAAACTTGATGCCTTCAAAAGATTATAAGTATTTTAATAGTCCAAAGTATTTATTCTACTTAGAAAACTGGAAATAAGTGTTTCAGTAAACTCTACAGGAAATGAAACTGTCCTTGCTTAAAATCAAAGTGCAAGTTATTTTATCAAACCGTAAGAAAACACACATTTAATTTTTTAAAAAATTAGACCCCCAACTCTGCTTCCTTAAAACCAAAATGGAAATTATTGTATTAAAAACAATTTATGTGGGTTTATTTCCAGGGTGGAAAGAATTTTACACTAATTACCATCTTGATCAAATGTTGTACTAGTACTTCCTAGCTCCTTACATGAGAGATTTGTCTTTAGTGAGAGTTATTTACACTTCATGTATAGTTTAAGACAGAATGCTAAGGGTAAACCAGGCTTACACGGTTCACAAATTTAAGTAGTTTCTAGTTAGATTTAAGCGGTATAGGGTGAACCTGTTCTAACACTGCTTGTGTTAAATCCTGCTTGACCCTAACTCTGCATTATTTTGATAGTGCAGAGCCTGTTTCCTTAAAACTGCAGCTTTACTAGGGAGTAAGCTCCAACTTTATTCTGCCTTCATACTTTAAAAAAAACTACAATGTGTTTTTCAAATCTGGTTACTGCTCTCACAACCAGTTAAAATATTGAGAGAAAACTTTGGTGTAAAGGGATACTATTTTCTTTGAAAAGAGAGGAGCACACAAGCGTTGTTCAAATAGTAAACAACTGACGCATTGTTGGAAATATGAAAGTCCCACCCCATCCCCCAAAACTATATATATCACTGGGGCAGAAGTTTTTAATTTGTCCCTGGCTAATTTGAAAATAAAAACAGACCCTGGCAATTTATGGTGCTATTATGGTGAGAGAGAAGGGGAAATGGATAATTTTCTTATCAATCTATATATGTGTATAAGTATACACACCTAGGGTATAAATGGAGGAAATCTGACCCTTTGCACTCAGTGAGACTTACCTCTGAGTAAACATAGTTAGGTTCGAGTTGCACCTCTACTTCTACCTAACATTTACAGCTTCCATAATAAGGCACTATGCAAAATGTCAAGCAAAGCCAGGCATTTTTCCCCCGGCGGGTTACCTTTAGTGTTACTTTAGAAAATGAAATGAAGATTTTTTTAAAAAGTTTTCCCTTTCAAATCTCTAAGTTTCCTTTCTGTTTTCTGATTCTTGTTTCTTCCCTCCCCCTCCCATCCTTAATTGTAGATTGTATTAACATATCCAGAATCTCCTTTGCATGTTTAGGTGGAGGTTACTTATTCCCAGTTTAAACGTGCCTGGAACTGCAACTCCTAACTATTCAAATTCTCCAGCTGAGGGTTTACATGTTACCCCCGCTTTGCTAAAATAGATCCACACCGCAGTTGCCTATAAGGCTGTCGCTTGCTGCCGATTTGGAATGGATAGGCATCCCGTCTCCCTTGAAATGGTACGCCTTCTTTCCCGACTAGCTTAAGTGCTTTGCTCTCCCACCGACGTCTGTGAGAAGGAGGCAGCCACATGACTAAACTTTCTCCAATTAAACACATTTCTTTAGGATTGGTTGCGGAGGGCCTCTCTTGCAACGAAATGCTGGGGTGCAAATTTGTAAAATGAATTCACCTTTCTAATTTTTTCCGGCCATTTCACTCTTCGGGACTAAAAGCAGAAAAGAATAATGTTATTATACATTTGGTCAGACTTTCCTCCCACATAACGTTTTGCTGTGCGCGCGGATTCTATAGTGGAACTGGGTCTGCTCAAAACTCTCTCTCTCTCTCTCTCTCTCTCTCTGTGTGTGTGTGTGTGTGTGTGTGTGTGTGTGTGTGTGTAGATATTGGTAAGGCTCCGTAGAGAAATTCGGAACAGTCTGGCGGATGGCTGGGGGGCTGCTTTTGAGCACTAGTGCGTTACTTTTAATACTCTAGTAAAGTGCGAGGGATTCCTGAAGGCATTGACTAAAACTCGTTCCTTTTATTTGTTCTCAGCCACCCTATCTATAACACCAGCAGTGCTGCTGATTAACTCGGCTCCCCCCCCCCATCAGCCGTTGCTGCTAGCACTTTAAGGGAATATTTGATCCCACCCTATCTCGTGGCACCCAGTTGCTACTCGTGTGAAGATAAAGAGGTTTTTGTTTTTGTTTTTTTACCATAGAGCGGGAACATCACGCTCTTATTTCGCTTATTTGTGTGTGGTGTTGTTGGCGCTTGTTCGCTCCTTCTCCCTGGGTTGAAAAGAAGGATAATAAATGGAGTTGACATGTTAATTAGAAAATATCAGGTAGTGTGGGGTTTTTTTGTTTTGTTTTGTTTTGTTGTTGTTTTTGCTTCCTTCGGAAGAGCGTTTACAATGGCAGGGTTGTGGTTTGGGTGCGACCTGCCTTAAGATAAATTCCGATGAAAAATTTAGCCGTCTGTGGACCGTCGTTTTGGTTGGGCATCGTTTTGCATAGTGTTTCAAGGAGGTGTGGAACGGACTGGGTAAAAGCGTTGCATGGGGGGGAGAGGGGTGGGAGAAACCCCCGCCTTAAAATTACGTAGAGCAAAGTTAGTTTGCTGTCTTGGCTACCCGATGGCCAGCTAAATTAAACCGAGGAGACTGAAGCCTGCTTCGCTGTGAGGTCGAGTTGCTTGCTGATTGAGCGGCCTGGGTTTTGTTTGTTTACTAGGCGGAGAGGGCTTGTGTGATGCAGGCGAAGTTTTGAAATGTTTGGCAAAGTACGTTCAGGAATATTGGTCCTTGGCATTCCCATGCTGGAAACTGCTCCCTTTCTTCATTTATTTGCAGGCGATCTCTTGGGCTGAAAAGAGAATAGGTTGGTTCTCCACACAGGCTAATTATTTCTCTGATTTCTGTAGCCTGAAACAGGAAATATCCTGGCTTTACCAAGCGTCAGGGTTGCTCTGAGCGCATTAAAAGGCATTGTGCATTATTAGAATACTTCAGCCTTTCAGGAAATGTCCTGTTTAGGGGAAATGTGTTTTTCCTTCCCCCTCCGCCATCAAAATACTGCCAGCAATTAAGAGGCTACTCCAGCGAAACAAGGGTTGGGAGAAAAAGTGAAAGAGGTGGGAGGGGGGTGAACAAAATTTAAATCCAAATGGAAACATAATCTCGAGTGGCTCCGATTGCAACTTTTTCTGCTTTGGAAAGTTCCTTCAGAAATGAGGACGGCTTGTTTGGGGGCATTTGATTGCCTTGGATGGGAGAGACGGTTTTAATTTCAGGCGTGCGCACGCACGCACGCACACACACACACACACACACACACACACACACAAGGCGCATCGAGCTCAGATGTGAAGATGCTCTGGATAACATGAGCGGGCCTGGCTGACAAAACTCCCCTGCCCCTTTCTCCATCAATTAATCTGAAGAGCATGTTCCCAGGGGGACAGACTAAGGAGAAGTAATATAATTCCTTCGCCTGCCGCTCTTAACGCTTCCGACCTCTTCCTTCTCTCCTTCCTACAAATATCTCCCTCTCTCCCCCACACGTGCTCCAGCAATCTTTATATTCCGTGGGCAGCCAGGCCTATTAAGGAAGGATTACAAACCCACTCGTCTTTTACTCTAGGGCCCTATGTTAGGATCAGTAGGACTGGCCGTCCTGCTGGAAGTGGACTAGTCAACGTAGCCTAGAGACCAAATATTAATGCAGTTTTCCTCGGCAGTAAATTCTGTTCAGTTCGCCATACAGTACCTTACTTGGAATACATACATCCAGGATCTCTGGAACTCAGAATGCAAATGCTTTAATTGGAGGGTGGGGGTGATGTGATCGTCCAAGTCTTTGCAAACAAACACCTTAAAAACTAGTGAGTTTATTTCATGTGAGATTTCGTGGACTGTAGCCCACCATGAACGACATCTGAACGCAGCAGCGAAAACACACACAGAGAGACACAAATGTGTACCAAATGAAACTTGCCAGTCCTGAGATGCTATAACACTCCTAAAGGTTTTAATGCAAGCCCAAGCGCTACAGTAAAGCCTAAGCGCCAGGGGCGGACGGAACATCCTGTTGTTCAGTTCGGCGGAGTGACTCAGAAGTAGCCCTACTAAATTCAGAGGGGTCTTCCTCTCTTCGGATCGCAGCCCTAAGCAACACTTAAGACCCATTTGCAAGACTGCCAGACGAATTTAGCTGCTTTCCTCTGTCAGATCATTGACAGAACTGAACACTTGCTTAACTCTCTCTTGGAGACCGAGGCAGCTTAGACGGCACTCCTGTACACTTACTTAGAAACCAATGCCATTGACTTCAGTCTGAGTAAAGATACACAGTACAGGGTTGCACTGTTAAAAATGTCGGAGACTAGAGTAGTGTCCAAATATGTGCTAGGCTGGAATGTCAGACTCCAGTTTCAGCAGGGTTTACTCATATTTTAAGTTTTAGGTGCTACTTTGTTTAGCAACTGGTCCAGAGCTGGGGAAAGTTCATTTTTGGATTACAACTCCCATAATCTCCCAGTGGTCATGAGACTTGTTCTGGGAGCCGTAGTTGTAAAGGAATACCTATTCCCATCTCTCTCTTTTTGTAAAAGAAAAGAAAAGAAAAAAATTGAATCGGAGATCTCTTCCTTGGAAGTAAGAGGCATTTCAGTGAACGGGATTTAAGAACCACTTTGCTCCTTTAACCCTTAGCTCAGGATTCTTGTCACGGACTGGCAACGAGTCGCCTGGGATTTCCACGAATAGATGTGTCTGGAAGTGTTCCTGATGGACGCTGGAATCTGTGCATGGCGTAGAAGAAGTTATTAAACCTTTTTGTAACAGAGGGATACGTTGCCACTACCGTATTTTCTTCCTCTGCTTCGTGAACCTGTTCAGGGTCGGGACGGAGAGGAGCGTACTCGAGGTAGAGGAGGGCGCTGAAGGTGGCCTGGTGATTGAGAGAGAGAGAGAGTGAGAGAGAGAGAGCAGCTCTTGTGCAAGGACGGCCTTGAAGCCCTGCAAGGCAAACCGGCGCGCCTTAGGCGCACGGTTGTTCCAAAACCAAGCGGAAACTCCGGCTACTTTCATGAAGAGGGAAGGGAGGGTCTGGCGGGTTTCTTTCCAGCTTTGGGAATATTTGGCGCGGGGGGGGGGGGGAGAGACAGCCACGCTTCCGGCAGCCAGTTGCTGCTCTTCTCAGAAGCCTTGGGGTGTCATTTGTATCTGTCAGAGAAAATTAAGCTTTCGATTTTTTTTAGCCCAAGTTTTGTCAACTCTCCCAACATCAAGGCCGTGGCTTTCTTACTCAAGCCATTTGGATAGTAATATATTAAGGGCTTTGCATCCTCAGGGGGCCGCTCTTGGTGCCTTGTCCTGTTACAGATGAATTTTCCTGTGGAGTCCCTCTCTCATCCACCCACCCACCCTCCATTCCCCACAGGCATAAAAGTACTGTACTGTACAACGATGCTCTCTGAATCGTGTGTATGTCTTGGAAACACACCGTGTCTGAATGAACCATCATGTGCTTAACGGCGGGGGGGGGGGAGAGAGAGAGCAGTTTGGGCAAGTAGGTGGTCCTCACCCATTTATTTAACTAAGCTGGCTTTTCTAGGTTGAGTTTATCCACTTCTGGAGCTTAAAGCTGGAATGTCACTTGAATAAATAGATCGCCCAGAGGCGGTTTTGCAGACCACACTCCCGAGCACATTCTTGTGTGTATCGTAGAGGCGATGGGAGGAGGCAGGACATGGAATTGGGGCAAACCAGGGCTTTGGCCCACAGGCGAGGAAGGCAATAGAGCAAATATGGAGGCAGCGCTCTTGCTAGAGGTTAATCATTAGATGGCCAGCGTCCATTAGGTTCGTTTAGGGAGGAGACTAACTGGCAGGTTTGTGCACTCCCAAGAAGATGCCCCCCTCCTCTCCTGCATTATTAGGGAAGGGGAAGAATGGGAGAAGCAGACCCTGTATTTTTCCGCTGTCTTCTGAGTGATCTCGAATACGTCTCCGACACAGTGGGGATCTCTGCTTAGCCGCCCCTGTTCTGGACATGGCGGTTGCAAATACCGTGGCGTGTAATTGAGAGGAGATCGTCCTCCGGACGCCGAAGGGGCTGGTGGGGCTTTCCTCTCGCGTTCTTTCTACCCGTACAAGTATATTGGTTTGTTTTGCTTTGAAAGCCCTCTGGCGGTCCACCCCGTATCGGATTCATCCCTTCAACCCGAGAACTGGCCGAGCTGTGGGAATCCTAAGCCCCACGCCTTCCAGGGAAATCAGGGGCAGAAACGCTTTCCTGGTTGTCTAGTCTAGATCGTTTCCAAGGCTACCTATTGTCTTTCTCTTCGCCTTGGCGCTTCCACCGTCGGGTTTTGTGTTCCCCTCCCTCTTTTCTCTCTCTCTCTCTCTCCCTCTCTCTCTTTTTTGGCAAGCGTCTCGGGGAGCCGTTTTATTGTCCTGCGTAAAATAAAATGCTCTATAAAATCTGCCTCGCCCTGGAAGACTGCCACGAGGATGGACGCTGGGGGCACCTCGGACGAGCAGCCTCCCCGCCCCTACCCCTCCTAGCCTGTGTCCTCGCGAAGGAGCCTGAACACTGGAGCCGCGGATTGGTTTCGAAGCGTGGCCCTTTCGCCTGGCCAGGCCACCAAGTAGTGTGGCGGGTGCGTGCGGGGCTGCGTGTCTGTGTTGGAAGGGCCTTGCTCTCTGTGGAGGGCAGGGCCTCCTTAGATTAAAGGCCGTTGGGAGGGAACGCGCTTGGGAACTGGGGTAAAAAGTCCAAAGGGACCCTCCATCTAGCGATTAAAATTCGTCGGATTCTACAGCCAGAACGCTCTGGCACGCGCATACCCATACACAACTCACAAGCACACAAAAACACTAAATCTTAAAGGCTGCGGCTCGCCAACCTCAGATCTGCCCTTGCAAAATAATTGTAGACCTGTAATGGCAAATATCTGTACATTTGCAATTCCCCTCTCCCCCCCCCCCCAAAAAAGGGCCCTTACGTATTACCTCCTGGATTTTCTGTTCGTAACTTCCTTAGCCCCTGTCTGGCAATATCAATGGAAGCCGATGTTTACGTCCTAAAGAACATTTCCTTTTCCAGCCGATATTCTTCCTCTGCTGGCTTCGGGGGGAGTTAAATAAATGAAAACCAGTCTCTTCTGAGGGTAGAATTTGTTTCCATGGATTACCTATGAATTTCGGGTTGCAAGAGCTTAAGAATCAGGTCGCTCCTTCGGTCCTCGGGTTCAAGACTGCTATGGTCCCCTGATCCCCAGTTTAAGAGACCACCCCTCCCTGGAACTCAGATGAACTTACAGTACTTTCAAATAAAAGATCCGAGTTAACCTGATCTCTTCCCGGCCTTATCCTTGTGAAATGCAAGCTGTGAGTCCCTAGCGAGTAGGCGCTCACCATCAATGGTTTTACCCGGTTAGAAATGTGTTTTACCTTTGCTTTGACGGCCTTGCCTGAGTGTGGTATGTGCCGTTAAGTCCGAACTGACTTCTAGCATCCCTAACAGGGCTTTTTGCTGAGATATTTAAGTAGGATATTTACCGGTTCCACCCCACCCACCCCACTGAGTATCCATGTCTGAGCAGAGATTGGAACCGAAGCTCCGGGGTCCTAGTCTGTCACTCGATCCGCTACGCCACACTGGGTAAACAGAATACATTCGTTTGTTTGTTTGTTAGCTTGTTTGGCCAGGCCTTGCATCAGGAACTGTACCCGCGCAATGCAGAACCGGAACAATCTGCATGGATTTTTTGCCTTTCGAACTGAGAGGGAATGTGGGTGGTGGGCACTTATCCTACCTCTTGAGTTGTACGCTGGGATGTGCGTGAGCATTTGTATGCTGGGATATGCATTCGAACCGCGTGTACTGTACTTCCTAGTCTGATATTTCATGCTGTTAAAGTTTAAAACCAGGCGGTCTGTGCACGCCACTTTCAGCTTAAACATGGGTCATACATATGAATTGCGTCTTCGTGCCGCTTATTGCGTATTTCTCGTGGTTTCAGTATTTACGCCCTATAGCTGTAAACACTCTGGGTGTGCTTGTGGGGGGAGGGGAGAAAGACCGTCTGAAATCAATTAATCCGAATTCCTTGTCTTTAAATCTATTTCGCTTCAATCTGGCTAGTGCCACTTAACATGAAAGTGGCTGTGTGGTGTTTGTGGGCAAGTCTGAAATATGCAAAAATCTATACGGGAAAGATTAAAGGGAAGAAAATACACAGAAGTAGAAAGTGTAGGAACATATAGCACAACTGAGGCTCAGCCTACAATATTAATAATGTATTATTTTTTTCTGAGATGCACATCAATGAATGGTTTTATGTAAATATAGCAGAAAGAGAGAAATAGGAAACTCAGTAAAATACTTGGAGGTAAATCGTGGCTGATAGGGAGGGGGGCAGAGCGACAAAGGAACTCAGCTTGCACTGATGTATTGTCTGCCATTAGGAGCTTCAGCCGTCGGCTCTTGAAAGCCCAACCCTAAGGCCACAAGTTCTATCCGGTTCTAAGCAAATGTCATAGGGAGTTAAGACCGCAAGGAGTTGGGGGGGGGGAACCTATGTCTGAAAAAAAAAGGTAGTAAGGTTAGATGGCAGGCACATGATTAATTCTCCCAGTAAAACCAATGTCACTTAAAACCAAATTCCAGCCTAAATTTTCCGATTATAAATGAGGGCTGAGAATCTCTTACTCCAGACTAGGACAGATTATTTGACTTTGGTCTAAGTGACCAACCTTTAGAAAGCCCTAAATAATAAGGCATAATAATGTATAAGGCATAATAATAGAGTAGTCCTAGATTGAGCTGGAATTTTTAGCATGTATACATTACTGAAACAGCGACATCTACGTTGGGCATGTCGTGAAAATGGCTGATGGTTGGATTCCAAAAGAGCTCCTGTATGGCGAATTAGTCCGGGGAAATCACCCCAGAGGGAGACCACAGCTGGGATACAAGGGTATCTGCAAGCGGGATCTGAAGGCCTTAGGAATGGACCTCAATAAATGAGAAACCTTGACGTCTGAGCATTCAGCCTGGAAGCAGGCGGTGCATCATGGCCTCTTCCAATTTGAAGAGACCCTTGTCCAGCAGGCCGAGGCAAAGAGGCAGTCCCGAAAGCAGCAAAATCAGGGAGCTGGACGGGGGACAGGTTGTATTTGTCTTCAGTGTGGAAGGGATTGTCACTCTCGAATTGGCCTTCTCAGCCACACTAGACGCTGTTCCAAGTCCTCTATACAGAGCACGTTACCATAGTCTTTCGAGACTGAAGGATGCCTAATCAATAATAAGGCAGTTTTTGGTCTGGCTAGGGCGAGGGGAAGGTGCAATCGGTTTATTTCAAACTAGTAAATGGAGGAGCAAGTAAGCTAGGGAATACGTTTCAATTAACTAACTTAACCAATTGGCCGAATACACACTGAAGAGCATGTTTGTTGGAAATAATTTGCAATAAAGCCCTTCCTTCAATGGTTCCTTAAAGGACGCTGGTTAGCATCAGTGGAAATCAATTACAGTACAGTACTTGCCGTGGTAGATGGATGTATCTTTGCCCAAGATAGAAAATGGCCATTGTTGCTTTCTGGAAGGAGGAGAAGCTTCATTGTCTTCCGATAAAACGGTTACACATTTCCCTTAGAGAACTGAGGGGCCCTTTGCTGCTTAGTTAACCAGCAGCCTAATAAAGATCAGCTCATGCGTCTGAAGTGCGGTTGGAGCAGAGAGCAAGGCCCTGGCCGCACGATAAGGAATCAAACGTGTTCTTCCCTGAAGAAAGCGGTTCCGGGTGTCCTTCAGTTCGGATTGATCTCCCCGTGGAAGGGGGGGTGGCAACCGCACCCTCTCGGTTCACTCTGTTTCCAGCGTGTTTGGACCCTCCTCCTGAACGAAACTGACCAAGGTTGCAGTCCTGTGTACGACTTTCGAGGGCCTGGACGGCTGATAATCGGCGGGCCTTGGTCCTGATGAGACAGACCGGCGTATCTCTCTTGGCGGCGCCGACCTGTGTATTTGGCCTTCCTGCTTTAGTCATTAACCACCTGACCGGCGGCCCGATCCTGCACTCAGGTGAAAGTCCCCCTCCATTGCCTCCCCAGCAATTATCGGTCAGACTTCAGCCGGAAGAAAATGAAAATAGTGTGGACACAAATGCGCCCGAAGTTACGCTCTGTGAGGAGACCTGGCGGCTAAAACCAGCGCTTGACGGTGTCCTGCACCTTTTCGGGACAACACAACAACCTTAAGAGCGAGAAACTGAGCTCAGAATGGTTTCCCTGGCTGGACCAGTGCAAGTCTCGTTTAACGACCTGCACGTGTGAATTCATCAGGTATTGATTACTCGCAGTCCTCTTCTGGGCGTCTACGACGCCTCCAGCTCAGATGTCCTGTCTGATGGAGTGAAGAGGAAATGCCGTTGGGTTGAAAGGGGCCTTACTATGTTATTTAAGAATAACTTTACATAAACAAACCAACCAACCACGGGTAAACTTTGATGTCCCCGCTGCGTTCCCTGTACGTCAAAAAGGCTGCCCTTCCCCTATTAAAATTAGTAGTTCATTATAGAAGGCTTCTCTTTGGAATTCGAGAGGAAGCGATGTCACTTACGGTTTAACGATTTTCAATAATTTATCGGCGAAACATGAGTCTGGTTAACACTAATAAACCCGCACCAAATCCGCCCAGGCAGAGGCGGGGATGGAGGTAGAGCCAATTTTTGGCTGCCAGGTGGTTCTGAAAATCAATTGCATGGAGGAAGGATGCCGGCAGTGGCTCAATCACAGTAACAAACTTGTTTGTCGTGACTACTCTTCGGCCGCCCCTAAATCTATTATTGCGGGGTGGGGGGGGGCTATATTGAGTGAAAACCATGCCGTGAACACACCAGCACTTCTTCTAGTGGAAATCGAGTGGAAAGTAGGATAGATGCTTCTGGTAAGACGCAAGGCTAGCAAAAAAAAAATCTCATCTGGAGTGGAATCGGAATTGGCAGAACAAGAATCCTGCACAATTCTCTAACCTAGAGAGGGCTTCGATTTAGCCCAGGTCATTCGGCCAACACGCAGAGAAGGAAGGAGAAGAATTTTAGTGTGATCGTGTGTAGGATCGGGCCTGCCCGCCTTTTCCTTTAAAAATACCATGTGCTTCGGGTTAAGACGATCCGGTACAGAAAGAGAGAGGGAAACTTTAAGGGGGGGGGGGGGTAGGCAGCGCGGAGAGCATCTTGGTTGCTTTCCAAGAGCACCCTTTTGGCACAGAGCACCCTGAAATAGCAATGACATCCACAGCCCCCAAAAGAAATTTCACACTTGCCGCTTTTAAGCCTTCACCTTCCCACGCCTGATTCGATGTATACCTGTATATATAAGAGAAATGCCTTCTTGTCGTTGGTTTGTTTTCCCGGGCTTTTTTTGATTAATCCATAGCTTGGAGGATAGGAAGTTTGATTTGATTTACACTTCCCGGGTATGTTATGACCAGATGCTGTTTATCCGGATTGCTTTTTTTCTTCCCCACTCTCATTTTTGTTTCTGCGAAACCATAAGCATTTGGGATTGGGCTCCTGAGATGATTCAGCCTCTACACTTCCCTCCCTGGGGGGGCGGGTGCGGGGGGGGGCGGAATCTGGTCAGTTTCTCCTTTTGCTGCCCTCCTGTCCCATGGAAACGGGAAAGGACAGGAGGGCCATGTTTTGGGTTTTAAAACGCCATGGTCCCGCTGCCACAGGACTCCCGCCCAAACCTGGTCATTTGCCGTTAAATTCTGTCCCATGTCTCTTTTGGTCTGTCGTTGACCAATTATAACAAAGAAGTCGAAATTTAGAGTTAAACATGTTAATGTTAGTCCCCTACAGAAGAGTGTATTTCGGTGCAATGCCAGTAATGGGTAAGAGAATTTTGTGTGGATCCCAATGTCATTTATTCCCAAATCAATTTAATCTCAATCCTAAATGTATTATATGGTCTCAGTGGTTTGAAAGTGTCTTATTCCACAGTAATTGTGTGTAAATATTTATTTATTTATTTATTTATTTATTTATTTATTTATTTATTTATTTATTTATTTCCCGCCCATTTAGACAACATCTACTCTGGGCAGCTAACAATAAAATGCTACAACTAGCATCATTTTAAATATGTCAACCCAGAAGTCCCATTAAATTCAATAGAATTTGGTCCAAGTGAGTGGGTAGAGGACTGCAGCCTTAGTGGGCAGGGCAAGAAGGGAGAGCCTTGTTTTTGATATTGTTTTGGTGGTAATCTACAGTTGTGTCATTCCTTTGAGCACCATGTTTAACATCCAGATTGTAAGGTGTTCTCAGATTTTAAATCTACTGTATGAAAGCAGATTTATAGAATCATAGTTATTACTAGGTGCTATTTTAGACAATAGAAGGTTACCTACATAAAAATGTCCAAGGGATCAGTTATGAAGTATTAGATATGAAATGTAAATAGTTAATCAATCCAAAGTAGTTTAGGTCTTCAGTAAGAAAGTTATTGGAAATCCTTGAACACAACAAACCTCAATGTTTAGGAGAAGCTAGAACAGAACAGTGTTGACCTTTGTATTCCTCTGAGTGACCCACATTCCAGTTGAAATGGAGTTTTCAATAGCTTTTGGCCAATTTGAGTGAAACAAAATTGACTGCAGGACCCAAGTGCTCTTGCTTAGCTGTTTGTGGATCAACATACGTACAATTGTTTGTGGAGTTGTACGCAGTTCTCCAAACCTGTGCCTAACCCCAAGGGAGAGAATTTGACAATAATTAATCAATTGATTCATGCACAAGCAATACCAATTCCTGCAGTTCAAAACTTGGAGAGAAAACTTGCTTTTGTTTCCAAGAAGTTGTTTCTTAAGATCCAAGCCCCTGCTTGAATTCCTCAAGTGTAAGTCCCACAATGACTTACTCTGACGCAAGCCTGGATAGCATTGTAATTGAAGTCTTCTCTGCTGCCATTTCCCTCTGTGTCATAGCCTGTGGCCCCAAGCTGGCTGTGCATTAGTAAATTCCCACAGCCTGTACACAAGACTGGGGCACTGAAGAGGGAGAGTGAAGCTCAACCTTATACCTACCCCTTTTCCCTCTTGCCTTCCTGCTCCACCCCCATTAGTACTCTTCTAGGGAATACTGCTGCAATTTAATTTCATTTTAGCTAATCAGCCCTGCCTGATGCACAAGCACATTTCTCAGACCACGCCACCAAAAGGAACGGAACCCATTTATGTGATGCCATTTTCCTACTCTTCCCTCCAGAGGCTTTTCTCCCTTGTTTTGGCCCACCCTAGCCTTTCTTCTTCTGCTCAACAGTCCAAATTCCCAAAGCCCCTTCAGACTTTCTCCAGTAAATGTAGGTCCTGGTGCGTCTCCCACCTAAATTTTAGCATTTATTTTATAATCAGTTTGTGACTATATCTATAATAATAAACCAACTAGAAGAGAATAAAATATTCCCAGCTCACACATCTTAGTTATAAGCATTTATGTAAAATTCAAAGTGGATAATGGAGGCTTCCTGAGCATTTACTGTTTTGTTGACACCATAGAATAAAAGCAACTAAGGTTGCGGGTTTCCATGAGATGGTGGATTGAGTCTAGCCATTGACATCACACCTGTTCTTTAAAAGACTGGTGACATCAAGACTCCATATGTAACTTCTTAATGATACACAAGCAAGGCAGAAAGAGCATCTAAACAAGGAAGAATCAATATAAGAGGGGAATGAACACCCACTTAGAGGGCAGGTGGATGGTTACACTGGTTACAGGTGGATCCACATATAAAATTAAATAGAGGGAAATTTGAGATTTATGCCCCACAGGTAAAATGTTGGTTCAATGTTGTAAAATGTTAGGAAGGTGGATTAGGTGCTGGTGCAGGTCAGGAAAGCAGCAGCACCTAGACAGGTGGAATAATCCCTAACCACTCCTTTCCCAACATCCTAAATCTATATACTGTATTGCATAGAACCGCCACATCTAATTAAAGCATCGAATCTGCGTGATCAGGCACGGTTCCAAATTATCTGACCTCATTTGACCCAGCAGCAAACTAGATCTTGCTTACTAGCAAAACTGTTTCTCCACCCTTTTATTAGAAGAATAGGAACATTCTCAGTGATCGGTTTATTTGATTTTACAACATATGCCAAGCTTACTACCCCAATGAAATAATTTCTCATATAAATAAAATAGCATGAAAACACACAGAGAAAGAGAGCGTGTCACACACAAACGAAGAGTGGGAGAGTATTACTCTATCAAATAAGTAAATAAATTGGACCACGGAGTCGTGACCTCCTACTGTACACACTGTTTCAACCGGACTAAAAACCTGTAATCTTAGTCATGCTCGCTTTGAAGAAAAATCGCAACGAAATCAATGTAGTTTCCTTCCGAATAAATAGGATTAGCAATGCAGAATGTGGAACGGGTTTAGCTGGAAGCAGATCCCGATGAAAGCCCAAGCATGAAGTGTTTGGGGTAACCGGCGGTAAAGGTTGCGCGCCCCCGTGTTCTACCCCCAGCCCTGTAAGGCAGGCCAGCCGATTGCTCCCCCCAGACTATGGCAGCGACGGGAGGCTCAAGTGGCCAGAGTCGAGCCAGATGCCTCGACGCTCTTCGCTGGCCCGGAGGAGAAAGGAAACGGGGCCGTGTTGACAAGCGCAGGCTGGCTCGGTCGTTTTGCCCTCGGCTGAAGCCGCTCACCAACCCACGGCGGCTGATTTTGTTGTTTGGTTTGGAAAACTTCTCCAAGCCACAAACCCGCGGCCCCGTTGGGAGATTTCATTGAAAGCGGCGGCTTGCTTTCACGCCCTCGCTTTCTCCTACTTCTGCCATGGAAAAGGCTGCGTAACGTTTGACAGCAGCAGGAGGCGGAGGTGGAGGAGGACGGCGGCGAGAAGGGAGTCCCGCCGTTGGCACCACCAGCTGCGGCGGGCGCTCCTGCGGCAGCTGCTGGGGTGGGGTGGGGTGGGGTGCTCTCGCCGCCTCCGGAAGCCCCCCCCCCGCGCGTGTTCGGAAAAGATGATCAGCTGCTGACACGGATCAATTTGAACGGCGCCAGGCAGGAAAGCCGAGCGCCAGGGCCCCGCTGGAGGGGACCCTCCTGATGCGATTCCCGCCGGCGACCTGGCCAGGCCCGTTTCTGGGCTTCGCTCTTCGCATCAGGGGAGGAAAAGCATCCGCGGGATCGGGAGGTTCCTTTCGAGGAGCCCCGGTGCCCGCAGACCCTTCCCCTCCCTGGGGTTCCGGGCAAAGACTTGGGGCGGAGGAAGAGACGGGGCTGGGGAGCGAGAAACACGCTGGGTAAAACGACTACAAGCCATTCTTTTTCCTAGGGAGGAAACTACGGGTCCAAGTTGCAGGGACGCGATGTGCCGCCTGTTAAAGTCAATGAGCCTAGGTTAGGATCGGCCACCTAGGATTTCGCCTCGCTTCTGCGACGAAGGGCGGGACGTAAACCAGATGAATAAATCTCCGGATTCCCCCCTTTTACTTCCGGTTGAGGGACTCGAGAGAAGAAGTCTCGGCTCTTGAGCCACGGCGTCTTTTCCGCGAGAAGCCGAGGGAGGGGAGATTCGTTTCAGGCCGCGGGCTTTTCTCACGTGGGCGCCGTCCTCCAGGAGAAGGCCGCCTGAGCAACTCGTCAGCGCCGCCACTCCCCCTGGGCCGGATTCACCGCGCAATCCCGGACACCTCCAATGAAAACGGGGGGCCCCCTGGATGAATCCGGCAGCAATTCACAGAAATGCCTTGGGAGGTGTAGAACCCAATCTCAATTAGAATTAAAAGGGGGGGGCTCTACCCAACTTTGGCTCCAGAAGTCTTGTATTCCTTTCCTAAAAGCCAGAACTTCCTGTAATTCACTGCGGGGACCCTAGTTCTGCTGATGAAAGAAGCGCTTAGCCCCCTTTCCAGGACTACAGTTTCCCAAGGTATCTTGGGAAATCTCAGCGGCAGTTTCCAGGAGGTCGAAACTAGCCGGTACCATTATTGGAGCACTTTTTTAAAAAGTTGCGAATGAAGTGAAATTTCCAGTTCGCCACAACGCTTCATCTTAAGAATGATATTCTAAAACAGCTGATGAAGGCATACGGTTGGAAAGAGAGAGAGAGAGAGTCAAATGTGTTCCCGTTGCTCATGAAACGAGACCCGTGACAAGGCGGAATGGACTTTTACACCAGCAAAATAGGAAAATAAATCTTGGTTTTGTCTTAAAATCGATCACATCCCAAACTGGTATCTATAACTAGGAGCTGGAGAAGAGAAAATTTTCACTGCAGTTCCATCTCATGGAAAAACCTTTTATCATAGCAACAAATTTCTCCCAGGCAGATTATTATGATATTTCCAACAGCAAATACAAAAAAAAAATGCAATAAAGTAAAAGAAAAGGAAAGGAAATGATTCAATTCAGATAGTCAACCCAATTTGTCAACTATTTGGCTCTGCCCAAATTTTCTATGAGTAGAAAAAAAATAAAAATAAAGAGTACAGTGGGGTCTCGACTTAAGAACTTCATCCGTATTGGAAGGTGGTCCTCAAGTCGAAAAGTTCTTAAGTCGAATCTGCATTTCCCATAGGAATGCATTGAAAACCATTTAATCCGTATCTGCTCTTTTCTGTCCATAGAAACTAATGGGAAGCTGCTATTCTGCCTTCTGCCACTAGAGGGGGATATTTTCTTTCTTTTTTCCCCTTATGTTCAGGGAAGGCAGGGAACACTAAAGGCAGCACTTTAGAACTCTTTTTTTAAAAAAACGAAGCCAATTTTAAATAATGTTTTAAAGCATGTTGTGCTGATTTTTTCAGCACAAAGGCACTCAGGCAGGCTTTTTAGGTGCTGAGCAAGCCTCCGGAAGCCTGCTCAGAGCCAGCTGATCAGCTGTTAGGCGGGGAGAGGAGGGGGGGGGGAACCAAAAAATGGCTGCCAGGCTGTTTCTGGGTGTCGGCTTTTAGCTCTTTCGTGCTCTTTTTCCTGTGGTTTGGGGGCTACCAAGGCCTGGTAAGTGACTTTATTTAACAGTACAGTATTTATTTTTAAGTTTCTGACCCTTTTCCCCCCTCCAGAAGCCTCTAAGGGGAGGGAGGGGGGACTTTTTTCCCTGTTTGTAACTCGAGGGAAGTTCGCATGTCGAGTCCTTACTTTCCCTATAGGGCAGGTTTGTAACTCGAGTTGTTCGCAAGTCGGGTCGTTCTTAAGTCGAGACCCCACTGTAAAAAAGACAAAACTGTGGTGGCACTTTGAAGACTCCTTCTATATGTTTCTAGTGCAAGCATTCGTAGACAAGTTCACTTCATCAAACAAATTTTATGTCATCATTGCCTGATTAAGAGTCGTTTTCATTAATATTATTAAGAGTTCTGGAAGCACATTTTACTTATAATTTTTCCCTCCATTCTCGACATATACTTCTGTGAAAGGCTATAGGACCCTACAGTATTTTGTACTTAATCTCCAAAAACGTTTAGCAGAGTAAGGTACATGAGCGGTTAGTCCCACTGCAGATTCACAGTAAAGGCAGAAGTAGTAAAAATCTGCTATCTAACTTCTATTGAATGCTTTATTCTCATTGGATCTTACTGGCCATGTTCTTAAAGAATCGACTCTTAGCTTGTGAAAGTATTGCTCTCCTCTGAGGTTAGGGTTTTTGCAACAAGAAAAAGGATACCCTGGATAGATAAAAGAACTGATTTTGCCAAGATGATCAACCTTCCAGCGCTGTTGGCTTCCACATTACGAGATTCATGGCTCCCCAACAAGATGGTCAACTTGGCCAAGGGAGTCCACAACCCAAGGTCCACCCGATCTAGGCCCCTGTGCACATCAGCCGTCCTTGCCTTAGCCCTGCCCTATTGCTCAGCACTCTCCATAGCATTTGTAGATTCTGATATTAGCAGCAACAGGCCCCAAATGCTGCATCTCCTCCAGGTCTTCCAAACTCAATAAGCCACCCAGACCAGGTGGTCTGTGTCTTCTATAGAGGCCCTTCTCAGCACACCTTCTTTTCCTGTGCTATGTTATATATTTTCAAAAAGAAAGAGCCCTTCTGTGCTGCCCTCCCACAACTCTGTAATGCTTTCTGCTTTACCTGCCATTTACCTGCCTCCAGTAGTACAATCTTTTCATGGCCAGGGCTTGGGAATCTGCAGTTTCTTTTCCATAATTTAGCTGTTTTAGTCCATTTAATTGATCACTGTACACCATTGTGGTCATTTACTGATTTGCTGCAGCAGCAGCAGCAGCAGCAGAAGAAGAAGAAGGAGGAGGAGGAGGAGGAGGAGGAGGAGGAGGAGGAGGAGAAGAAGAAGGAGGAGGAGAAGGAGAAGGAGAAGGAGAAGGAGAAGGAGAAGGAGAAGGAGAAGGAGAAGAAGATATTGACAGAATGGCAAAGATTGCCAAAACATGTATTCTCGAAGGCTTTCACGGCCAGGATCTGATGGTTGTTGTGGGTTTTTCGAGCTCTTTGGTCATGTTCTGAAGGTTGTTCTTCCTAACATTTCGCCAGACCGGCATCTTCAGAGGACAGGAGTCAGAACGCTGTCTGTGCTCTGATAATAGACACCTTGAACATAACACACCAGACATAGTAGTAATAGAATGAAGAAATGTATGGATCATTGAACAGAGCACAGAAAGAGTTCTGACTCCTGTCCGCTGAGGATGCCAGCCACAGAGTCCGAAAAACCCACAACAACCATCATTGCAAAAACAGATTTACAAAATCAGACATGATAGAGTGGCAAAATTAGTGCACTGGTCATTTTGCAAAAATAATAATAACTTGCCAGCCTCCAAAACCCCATGAAAACATCAGGTAGAGAAGGTGTCAGAAAATGAGGAAGTCAAGATCTTGTAGGATGTCCAGATCCAAACTGATAGACACCTTGAACATAACACATCAGACATAGTAGTAATAGAACGAAGAAATATATGGATCATTGACGTTGCAATTCCAGGGGATGCCAGAGTTGAAAATAAAGAATTGGAAAAACTAACAAAGTACAGAGACCTAGCAACTGAAACATCCCACCTCTGGAAGAAACACACTTCAGTGGTCCCCGTAGTCATTGGAGCTTTGGGAACAATATCAAGACATTTCACACAGTACTATAAGCAGTTGCCAATCTCAGAAATCATACCATCAGCGCTACAAAAAATGGCAATCTTAGGAACAGCATACATACTGTGCTGATATTTAACAGATACTTAGTTTTTTTTGGTTAAAATTTGTATCTGTTATATAATACTAGTTAATGTTTTTATAATTTTTACTGTGCCTGATGTCTTTGAGTAATAATAATAGTATTGTACAAGGTTTTTGAAGCCCTAAAGCAGGCTTTCCCTCCCTGGGACTCTCTAGATGTGCTGGAGTTCATGTCTCGCCAATCCCCCAGCCATGGCTACAAGCATTGCTGGCTTGAGATTAAGACAGTTGTAGTCCAACATGGGAATTCCACCTCCACCCTCCAGGATTCCTAGGCAGTGGGAACTTGGGAAACTCTTCATCATTTTCATGGACACCATTCTCACAGCAAAACCAACAAGCTCAGGATCTCTTGAGAACCTGTCAAGCAAGCAACACATTTGAAACTGATTTATGTTTGTAATCTAGAAACCAGCTTCAGCTCTAATCTTAGGGGAGGGATAAACCCCCACTTTTGACTGACAGGGCTTATCAAAAGAACAAGGAACAAAGGCTTGTTTGATTGATGGTTGTCCTGGGTTTTTCTGGCTCTTTGGCCATGTTCTGAACGCTGTTCTTCCTAAAGTTTTGCCAGTCTCTGTGGCAGGCATCTTCAGAGGACTGGAGTCGGAACTCTGTCAGTGCTTGTTTCTTTGTTTCTTTAAAATATTTTTACCCCACCTTTCTCCTTAAAGAGGACCCCAGGCAATTTACATCATTAAAAGAAGGTGGTCTCAAGAGACAGAAATTGTTATAGGCATATGGAAGGGGGGTACTTGTAGTGGCTAGATTCAATAAAAGATAGGGTTCATGTATCCTTGCACTGAAATAGTTATAGCAGTAGAACATGTCCTTTGATTAGAGGAACTATGGATTGATTTGATTTGATTTCTATTCCACATTTCCCCAAATTTAGTGTCCCAAAGTATGGGACTACGTATAGAACAAATATACAAAAACCTATGTCCACAGTGGTTTTTTCCCTAATGTCTTTTAGTAGTTGTAAAACTTGCAACTCACTGTTTTGGCCTAAAATGAATGGAACACCAGGGGGGTCTGAATTTCCCCCTCCTCCAACCAAACAGAGAACGGCATTATTTGGAAGTCACTTAGGCTTGGAGTGGAGTTGGCAACATCAAAGCGAAGCTAACAAAATGGGGCTGTGATCCAACACATTCTTTTGTGTGTGTAGGAAAACAGCTGTTCACCTGTGTCAGTGTACTCAATGACCTTCAATGTGTATTGAGGAAGACTTAGTACTAGCTGCCCCAAATCACTTCACTTTGCCCATTTTTGGGCAAAAATAACCTGTTCTGTTCATTAATTGTATCTTGGTGCACCTGATACAAAGGGGGGGGGGGAGAGGAAGTTTAACCCAAAGAGAAACGATGCAAAAGGGCATATTAAATAAAACCAATTCAGTCCTGTCTGCCCTCCACTCAGATCCCTTCAAAGAGAATCAGATCGGGTTCACAATATGACTTAAGAACCTGTTGGCTGGAAATGGCAAATATGGACTTGGCTGTATACACTCTACCTCTGGAGTCCCCCAGAACCTTGAAAATACAAGTTATTGAGGTTAGCATCAGTTTTCCTCAGGCTGAATATCATGCATGGGTGAAAATGTGATTTAAGATGTGATAAGACTGCCCAAGTTTAGAGCCACTGGCAATACAAAATGAGACCTGGATCTTTTGGGGGGGGGGGTATGCCAAACATTATTTTCTCTCTTCCCTGTCTGTTCCTGCATTGCTTAATATCCATCCCAATAAAGAACTTTGCTGATCTCAAAGGCTTGCTTACTGCTTTACTATGATTGCACAGTTTAATGACGGTCTTAGATGCTATTCCCTCACAATAGTTAGGAAGAAGAGATTGTTTGGTCTTGTAAAGGTTTCCTTATCTTCCACAGCGGCCCAGATTCCCCCTTCTGTACAACCACTGCAGGCTGTCTTCTTTTCCCCCAGGTATAGAAGCAGGAACTCCTATCGTCTATGCAGAATATGTTGCTGATTGTTGAACAGGAGCTGGACAGGGATACATTTCTTAGTTTTATTTTCGACGAAACAGGAAAAGAGAGAATACTGTAGTGTTGTCCCTGTCATAATCATCGACATCGTCATCATCATTGCAACATACTCATTTTAAACGATGGTTGGGGCTGCAATCCCCATTCCCAGTTACCTAAGGAAAAGTATCAATGAACCAAACGGGACATTAAGTCTGAGTAAACCTGTCCAATGTGATTCTCAACCAAATTAAGAAAATACACTGTTTGGTGCATGGCACAATCAGAAACTCATTAACTGGGAAGTCACTCCCTTAGATTCCATGGACACGTGTCTATGTGTGGCACATCTCCTCCCCCCCCCCAACATTTCACCTCCAAGGATGTGCCTTGGGAAGTCAAACCTTCTGATGACTGTAAGAAACCTAGAACGCTGCCTTACACCGAATCAAACCACTTGGTCCCTCTGCCTTTGAGCTACTGTAATTCCGAAGCCGTTGCTATGCACTGTATTTGAGGGTGAAAAGGTGCAACCCTAGAAAGGCATGGCTCTGATCCTTATGGTTGTTGGGCATCAGACTGCGATCTTAAAGGCGGTACAATAGGTGACATAAAAATGGCGCTTTAGTCATCCTCTTTTCCAACTGCATCTCTCCCAAGTAGTTAATTCATTGTACCGGAGGGTGCCTTCCAATCTGACAGGTCAAGGTGGTTCAGAGAGGGCTTGCCCGGGGAAAGAAGCGACCTTTCTGGGACAGGACACTTTTATAAATGCTGGAAGAATTCATGATTACGGAGTGGGAGGAAGAGAGTCCGATTAGATCCAGAATTGCTAATCGACTCTGTTGTTTGTACCGCTTTCTCGGACTCCTGTCACTCAAGGGCGAAAAGCCATCTGTACATCTGGAAACGGCAGGCTTGAGGAAGGTCGTCGGAAGGACTGGTCCACACGTGCCTTGCTATTTTATCTAAGCTGTTGCTTTGTGCACTCAAGTTGATTTTAAATTATGGCGAATTTATGAATTAATAACCTCCAAAGTGCCTGTCACCGACAGCCTCCATATAGCCCCGAAGTGCATGTGCTACATCTTGTTTAACTATTATTCTCTTAGGGAAGGCTCCATCGCACCTCCCAGAGTTCGAACAGGCAGCCATTTTAGGTCCATCACGGGGAGTAAAATGAGGTTTGAGGGGCTAGCTCCGAATCCCAATTCAGACGAGATCTTAGCCAGTCACCACACTGGTTTATTTCATGCGTTACATTTACACGTGCAGGCATTTTGTTCAAAGAGAACTTGGTAAGTTGATGCTTAAGTTCCATAGATTCTGTGGGTCTGCTCTATTTGGGATAAAAAATTGGGTCACAGAGAAATACAAGCCAGAGTTCAATATGCTGGTCCTCCGTGGACAAGGGTGGTTTTTTTTTTGGGGGGGGGAGTAATTTTACACATTAACACATGAGCTTTTATATGGACTGGAGGGGGTGGGCAACATTCTGTCACAACTGGTGCCACCATCAGCAGCAGTTCCTTTTGCTGAAACAGACCAGCAGGGCTTCCCCTGAAACTGGTTTCGGGGGCATTGTCATCCATCCTAGACAATATCTGTAAGACTGGGACTGAGGTAATTCCTTCCATCTGCTTCTAGAAGTGTAGTGACTTGTGGTTTTGTGCTATGACTTCCAGAATTCTCCAGAAAGAATGCTGCCTGAGGAACTCTGGGAGTTGTAGTCCAAAGTCATACACTGCACACTTCTACTCATAACAGATTTTTACACACACATCCCACAGGAGCACTGAGAAACTTTCTCTCTCTTTTTTTCCATCTAGATTCACAATCTGGGGGAGAAAGCCAGCTCTACCATGAAGCAGAGTGAGGCACCTGCCTTAAGCAGCATATTTTGTGAGTCACAGGAACATAGGAAGCTGCCTGATACTGAGTCCGACCATGTGTTCACCAAGCCCAATATTGTTAAGGCAGACTGGTAGCAAAAATCTCCAGGGTTTCGGGGAAGAGTCTTATTTCCTATGTGCTCATCCCTCCTTTACCTTGTAGGCCCTCTTCCAGGTGTCAACCTGCTAGGACTCTGCTTTGTTTCAGAGCCAAAGGTCCATTTGTTTAGGGAAGTTTAGGAAGCTTAAAAAGCACTAAATTGTCAGCCATTCTACCTGTTGTTGTTGCTTTTGTTTCTTTACTGACAGGGATGGGGGAGGGGAGCTGCTTGTGGGATTGTCTGTCCCAAGCATCACAATAATGAAGTTGGTTTGGGGTGCTGTGCACCTGGACTCTGGTAGCTGCTGAGTCCTTCCATCAGGGAGCAAGCTAGCTTGGGTTGCCGCCCCCACCACCCCCCAAGAGCAGGAAGGATTCCAGACTGATGTCTGCTAATGGACACCACAGTTACCTCTTGTGGTGACTTTTGGAATTGAGAGAGGAGGGGAGAGGATTTATCTCATGACCTACATTCAGAGGAAAGAGAGAGAGGAGTGAAATGCAGGTTGCTCCAGGTTTTTGCTGGACTTTTCTATTATAGCCATGGAAGTTCAGATATGAAACTCTGGTTTCCCTTTGAATTTCACCCCTAATGTCTTAAAATTTTATTCCTTTGTTTGTTCTGCCTTTAAAAACAGAATAAGTTTTACATTCAATATAATAAAAGAGGATAAAAAATTTAAAAGCCATGTGGTTTTATCCAGTGTTTCATTTCCATCCTGGAACAGATTAGGAGCGCAAGCTTATTCATGTCTGCTCATTAATCTACCTCATTGACTTCAATGGGGATTACTCCCAGACCAATGCTTGGATTCCTCCTCTCTCTCTTTTTTGGCAAATGCAAACACAGGAGCTGAAGGAACAAATTCCTCTTTGGGGTGCCACATCTCTCTGGGGCTTTTTGGAAACAGGAATTTCTATGGGAACTTCAGCCGCCAGCTCATAATGTTCCAATCCCAGTCAGAAGGCCAGTTTCTTGTTGTTTTGGGACACAACACTGTGAATGAAAATGAATGTTTTTATGATACCTGCTGGCCTGCTTCCAAAACCCATTAAGTTCTATGTAGTTTCTGGCTTCTTGAGTGAGAAGGTATTTCTACTTTGGGTTTTCTGCTGACTTGCAGTTCTGTGGGAGCTCCTGGTTGGTGCAGATTTAATCAGTGGTGCAGCTAGGTGAAATTTTGGAACTTGTTAGTCTGATCATTGCCCGTCTTCCTTCAAGTTGGACGACCCTTGGTTTGCCTTCCAGCTCTACATTTCTATGATTCTGTGATTCAAAATGGGCTAAACCAGAGTTGTAGTGTTTGGGAGTCCTCCATTCTCTTCTACTAGATGGAGCTCTGGCCTTTCACCTTGAAATATCTTGGGGGCACCAGTGGGGTCTGGTTGGTCCAACGTCTTGGGAGAAACTGGGATGTTCTGGATAAAAGATAGTCCTCTGGAACTAATGGTCCTCTATTAATTTCATGAAATTAATAAAGGACGTTGCAATCAGTACCCAGAAAGGCCAAATGTTAAAAATCAAGGGATTTTGAGAAGTCCAGAGATATCTTTGAGATGAAATGGTTTATTATGGCATGAACTTTCCTATACTATAGTCCATTGCCTCAGATCCACAGAGGGTAACTGAAAGCGTCAGGTGGCGCATGGAAAGGAGCAGGTGGGATGTTGATTTTGGAGAGTTTTCTTAACTGAAACTGGCTTATTGAGGTGTGAGCTGTTATCTTCGTTCATTCTCTCTCCCTCTCTCTCTCTTTCTCCCTCCCCCCCCCCCCGATTTTTCTTTTTGGAAAATTCCGCTGGTAGCAAATCGTTTTCCATTTTCAGGACAAACGGGCTTCTTTGTCTCTGAAATCAGCGCAGACAAATATTTTGTCGTGTTAAAGTCCAGAGGTCGTGGGTTCGGTGGGACTGAGCGGGGCGGGGAGAGAAGAAAGGGAAAGATACAGAGGAAGAGGAGAAAATCCCTAGTGCTGGCCAGTCTTTGTTTACAGAAACCCGGAGCGTCTGATGACGACGACGAGGACGCCGGCAATGGGGCGGGAGTGGGGGAACGAGTTTGGCGTTTGTTTAGCGAATCAGTGGGGACATTTTTGCCCTGTTAAGGCAGAGTTCTCGTGTCGCACGAGCCAAAGGAGAAGAAACCAGACTTCAAAATTAGTTGCAACTCAAGTTACAAACTGGTTCAAACAGTCCAAAGGCGCTGGCTTTAAATTGCCGGATCCTGTTGACCTTAAGGCGCAGCAATGGTTTGAAAGAGAGATGCCTTGGCTTTTGTCCACACTCTGCCCAGCCCGACCAGGGGACCTCCTGGTCCCACTACCACTCTCGTGACAAACCCCGCTCAGATATATTGAATACTTGAACCGACTCTGACACTGGAGTCAACCCGAGCTCCTCCTGGAGCAGCAGGTCACTCACGCTCTCGCCTCCGGGCGGGCGGCGGCAGGGATGAGTGTGGGGAGCGCCGCCCGGGTTCCCTTGGCTAACGACGCCTATTTCTGGAGGACCCTGGAAGGATGCCCTGCGATTTAAATAGTATTTGCAAGCTGTATGTTTAGGATCCGAGCCTAAACCAGCTGAGAGGCAGGGACGCCAGATCGGGACCAAGATCCTAAGCACGGTGACTGAGGAGTCAGTTCTGAGCAGGAAATAAACGCTCCTTTGCTTCCCAGCGAACATTTGGCGGGGGGGGGTGAGCGGGGAGGCTATAGGTTGACGGCTAGGAGCGAGCTACCCCTTCAAAAGCCACTTTAACACGGGGGTGAGGTCGCCTTTCCAGCGGGGCGTTTTCCTTCAAGTAGTTTGCTCTGGAGCCCTGCAAGAAAAGTCTCACTGGCCTTTCTCCGATCCACATTCCACACACATTTATTGGGGGGGGAAGAGAAGTGGGAAAGGAGGCAATAAAGAAATTGAGAGAATGATGGGAGGGAGGGAGGAAGGGAGAGAGGGAGAGAAAGGGTCAGCCGAAAGAGAGCAAAGTATCGGAGTCTTAAGGACTTTGCCAAACCGAAACCGGATTCTGGGGGGCTTCCCTCCCCCACTCCCGCGCTTTGGAAAAAGCCATGCCTGGTACTGCCTCCGGAAGAGGGAGCTTAAAGGTGACACTGCCCCGGGTTCAAATGAGAGAAGCTGTTCTGATTCTCTGGGAGTATCTGGGGTCTCGGACAAGAGGGTACTTTTCCTGCTTCTTGTCGTCCTCCTCCTCCTCTTCCTCCTCCTCCTTCTCGTTCCACTTTTTCTTTTTATAGATCTATGTTCCAGTGCTGCCACTATTCTATGAGTTTAGATCAAGGTCAGGGACACTTCAGCCCTCCAGAGGTTCTTGGGCCGCAAACCCCATCAGCCCTTGCCAATACAGCGACCGAGAAAGAGATGAGAAGTGGATTCCAGGAGCATCAAGGGAAAAGACCCAGGGATTCCCCCATCCTGGGTGTAGACAGAACCCAGGCGGCTCTTTAGAAATGGGGAAGCAAAATGGGTTCCTGACCTCAGTTCAGTGGGCGTAGACGCCTTGGGATACAGGGGCAGCGCCTGGAAAAGTTAAAAAATTCTGACTTCAGCTCCCAGGAACCGCCAGGAGGGTGGCACACCGGGAATGATGGTCCGAAACGAACTTTCACTCTTCAAATCGAAACATCTGCTTACCAGAGGCTTTTTAAACATCCACCTTAAGCCAAATTGCAACATCTTGGATGTGACACGCTCTTTGGAATAAAAATCAGATGTGTTGCTTTTGGTGGAAATGGTTTCCAAGGTAGCGCAGTGCTCCTTAGGTCATGCGAATGGTTTTGACTTTGCACTGGAGTCCCGAACGCTCTCCTGAAGTAGGGGATGGTCCATTCCGGTGCCTCGATCCTGGTAGAGTGAAGGATAAATAGCCTAGCCAGATAACGGAGGGTTGGAATGAAACCAGCCTTGCCCAATCTGCTGCCTTCCAGATGTGTTGAATTACAACTCCCATCAACCCCAACCCAATACAGACATGTTTAAGATGGCATTGTGAAGTTAGTCAAACTAACATCCCACTGAAAACGTAAAGACAAGTGAGCCAGAACTTAAGCTGTCTGATTTCATTGGGAACTCGCTTCTCCTGTCTGCCGCCCACCAAGTCTAAAGCACGTCTGCCTTTGAAGGGTGCGCAGGGGCTAGTGAGGGTAGGATATCCCATGTGGAAGGGGGGAAGACAAAGAAAGAAAATGTGGCTCCTCTAAACCTGATTTTCTTTTTTGGGGGGGGGGGGGACTCACCAAATCAAAACTCTAGTCTTTCCAGCTGCATATCGGTGTCATCCGCAACAGACACTTTGGACGGAAGAGCAATGCCAAATGAGATTGTTGTTATGTAAAATAAATAGAACCGAGCGATGTGGAATGGGGAGCACATTGCAAGAACTGATGTGGAACACTCTTTGACCTAAAGACCCACCAATATATGCAGGTACCCATATTTGCATCCCAGGTTTGTCCGAGGAGGTGGCAGACTGAAATGTGTCTTTCCAGAATGAATGTGGAATTTAATACGGGTCACGGCTAGGAGTTATTTATACAGTCAAGAGACGGAGCTATAAATACTAGATGCTATGAGAGTCGCCTGCTGCTTTATGGCCATCCGCCGAAGCCCCTCGTAATAGTATGTATTGTGTTATGATAGTACAGTTGAGTAACGACTAAACCACAACTCATCTGCCAAACAGGCTCTAAGGAATTAAACGGAAGGAGTGTTTCAAAAGAAAACGTGCGTCAGAAGGCAGAGTTGATGCGTTCTTAGTATGAGACCAAAACCTCTTTAGGATTGAGACCCATCCTGAAGCGAGCAAATTTTAATGAAGATTTTTCAAGGCATAGAAAAAAAAGAGAAAATCTTCTCCCCGGTTTGAAAGATTTCCCTAACAGCAGGCGACCAGCTTCTGGGGCTGATGATCTCTGAAAGGCCGGACGCCAGGGCGATCTTTGAATAACTCCTAACACGCCACGAATTTCCCAGCGTCAAGAAAAGTTAGATTTGTTCCCAAAACCTGGAGAAATCAAAAGCAGGAGCGTTAAACAAGCCGGATGACAAGCTTGAAACTAGACAAAGCCAACGGAATTCCTTCACACTTTTAATCCACAACCGGTTTACCCAGGAATCCTTCTGAAGTTGCCCCGCAAATACCCCGCTTGCCGGCTATGGCAATCCGAATCCGCCGCCCACTTAACCTGAAGAACCGGACTGTTTTGCTTTAAGTACATCTCGGATGCTATCCAAATTCCTGGGAAATCCAGGGGCCAAATCTCCCATTTCAGAGGTTTCCAGAGCTTTGTCAGTCTAGGGTCCGGTGTGAAATCTACCTAAAGCAGCAGTCAGACAGGCCGTTTGCTTGAAAATGCCGTGTATCTTACTCAGAATCACCGCGGTTAAAGATGGTGATAGAGGAAGCGTCACCTGTCAATATGACCAAACTGGGGAGATAGATACTTATTGATCATTTGTACCTTTTCTGATTGTCTTTTGCGACACCGTCGGGAAACGCATAGGTCAACGGAAGCGAGTGCGGAAAATGGCCCTCAATATGTATATACCTGTACTGTACTTTGAAAGAGAACGCAGGCATCTCCCATTAGGATCCCCTACATTCAAAATTGCTGCATCCTATCCAGACAGGTGTTGGGAAGCGTCGCTTAAGGAATGCATCTTTATTTAAACACACACAGACACAGACACAGACACACACACACACACACACACACACACAGAGGATTCCTCCCCCCCCCGGCCATTGGAAAACTCCCCCTTCCCGGACTTGCGGAAACAAAGGAGTAGATTCTGAATCAGTCCCATAGAAAGAAGTGTAAGGTGAAAGTGTGCTCGGGCCTCCGATTTTGTGTTACCCGCCCCAAGTTTCCAGGAACAGGCAGCGAAAACCTTGGGCCCTTTAGTCAGGTGAGAGCAAATTATTCTCCTGCGGTTTTTTTCTCCACGTCAAATGCAAAGATACTGGACAAGTTTCTCCAGTGATATATTTTAGGTAGGCTGTGTAACAACCCCAGAGCTTTCCAAGAGTCACCGTTTCCACGCCGTCGTAAAATCAATACAGGACAGACCCGGTGTGAGATCTCTGTGTGAGTGCGGGCGCGCGTGTGTGAGTGTGCCGGGTTTAAAATGTTTACTTCTTCCTTGAAAAATTGTTCCAATCAATTGGGGGGGGGGGCGGATGTTGGAGTTTCTTGCTTATTGCTTCAGGAAAGTTTAACGCACTCTTTCCTCAATGTCCAGTGACGTTGATCCGATTCTTATAAATGAGCTGGGAGGTGCAGAACAAAGTTTGAAGTATGCTTCTTTTCTTTAAAGAGGAGGGGTAGAGCGGGGAAGAAGACATCTCAGCTTCAGGAAAGCTAAAGGGAAACATATCATACAAGAACAAGCCCGCTCTTTTCGGGGCTGTTTTATTTGCTTGGGCCTTACACCCCTTTCAGCGCCGCCAAGTCCTTTCAGGTAGGCCAAATTAATCAGAAGAAAGACCCCGGGTTGATAGCTCATTCCTAATCTCTAAAGTCATTTTCTTGGCCATCCTATATAGGTCTATTCCGAGGTTGAGCCTCATTCGCTTCAGTAAACGTTATTCCAAAATACATACTGGATTGCGGCTTTAGGCTTGCATTCCAACCCACACAATTAATATATTGACCAAGATGAAACATGCATAGGATTTACTCTTCGGTTCATAAATCAGCTTTGAAATAGTGGGGAAATACCTTTTTATAATAATAATAATAATAATAATAATAATAATAATAATAATAATAATAATAATAATAATAATAATAATAATAATAATAATAATAATAATCCTCCCGGGTAATTCTGTGCTTGTTTACACCCACCCGCGTCTTCCATAGAGCTCTCCATCCTAATAAGTGTTTTTAGAATCGAAGCCTGAATGACTGATACGGTGAACTTTCCGTCAGAAGTCTTAGTAGCAGGCTTGGTAGCAGTTAGCACAGCACTACTGAACCCAGCCAGTTTCATTCGCAGCCAAACGAACCTTAAAAAGTTCCCAAAGTCTGCCCGTGTTACTCTGCAGCCGCGAAAACAACCCACGCCCTCTTGCCAGCCTTCAAGACTGACACATTTATGACAGGAGCAACTCATCTTCCCAGAAGTGAACTCGAGCATGCGCCTTGAGACCTTCCAGCGGCCATGAAGAGCAGAGGCGGGGCGGGAGAGAGGGGGGGCGCGGAGGGAAGTAAGGAAAGATTTTCCATAGATTTCAGGACGTTGAATGTAAAGTGGGGGCAAACGTTTCCCCCGGAGGAAAGCAGTGCCGACTTCGGCAGGACCGGGTTCCGCGGAAGACTTCAGGGTCCCCTCCCCCGGTCTCTCTCTCCCCCCCCACGTCCAGTCTCCACCACCCCCCACCCGCACCCCACCCACTCCCACCCCGGTGATGTCAATGGGAGAAGGTCCCCTTGATTGGAATGGGGCCTGGGATCGTGCGCCATAAATTCTGGCAGGAGGCAGGCAGGGATGGAGGGAGGGAGCGCCGGCCGCCTGATTGGATAGAGAGGCTCCTCTGGGGAGAAGAGCAGCGTCCCGACAGTCTCGGTGGTTCTTTAAAGCAAGGGGCGAGCGCAGCCGGCCAAGAGAGAGCCGGCCAAGCCGCTGGGGAGCAGCAGCCGACGCGGTCCCTTTAAGAAATGCTCTGCGGCTGCCGGAGCTGCCGCTGCCGGCCCAGCCTTAGAAAGCGCCGCTGGCCCCGACCGGGAGCTCGCCAGCAGCAGCAAGAGCAGCAGCACCAGCACCATTAGGCTGAGCGAGAGCGAGCTTTCGGGGAGGGAGGGGGGGCGGAGAGGTTGTGAGCCTTGTGGGGGGGGGGTGGAAGGGAGGAGCCTCGCTCCGCTTGGGCTGAGCGGCGTTGGATCGAGGGCAGGTCACTTGCACCGCTCTCGCTCCGCACCGGCCACCTCGCGCGGTTCGCTTTTCTCTTCCCCCCCCCCTCGCCCCCGCCCCCGTTCTTCTCCTTCTCTCCCCCCCCCGGGTCTACAAGGGGGGGGGAATAGTGCCACTTTCCCGCACATGCAGCCGGAGCGGTCGGAGGCTTGGCCGCCCGGTCCCCTGTCAGCTAGCTAGCCGAGCCCGTTGCCGAGCTAAGTGGATTTGAATACTGTACGAACAGTAGTAATAACGAGAAAAAGTACAATAGCAAGTGACATAAGAATAAAATAAAAAAGCAGACCTTTTCTTGCAACCTGGATGGAATAATCGGCATCATCCTCTATTTTTAAACGCACGCAAAGAGGCAGGCAGCTGCTAATCTGAAGCAAACGGCCATTCAGCCTTCCTTCTTCTCCTCCTCCTTTTTTCCCTCGCTATGGATTCCTTCAAAGGTGGGATGAATTTGGAACGGCTTCCTGACAATTTAAGACCTCCCCAAGCTTCCCACGACATGGCTTCCAGCTTCCATTTGCAGCGATCTTCCGAAGCCAGAGAACCTTTGGAGAATTCGGCCAGCGAGTCGTCCGACACCGAAGTACCAGGTAAGATACAGGGTGCGTTGTCGCTGGTATTTATAAAACCTACTTTCCCTCCTAAGGAAGTGTCATCAGATTATTATTATTATTATTATTATTATTATTATTATTATTATTATTATTATTATTATTATTATTATTATTATAGATCAGGTTGAGGGGTGAACATTGTTGAAATAAATTATCATCTGAATGGAAAAGAACTACTGGGGAGATTCGAAGTTGCAACCCTCTACATTTTTACTGGAGAGTGAAACCTAATTGAAAGTAGTGGGACTTACTTCTGAGTAGACGGGTCTGTGATTATGCCGCAAAACCCTTTTTTCTTCTCCGTATCTCTACCTGACAGAGAATTCCTCTTGGTATCCCCGGAGAAGCTCTACTAAAAATAAAAACAGAGCAAAAAAAAAAAAAAAAACCACCTCAAGACAAAACCCTGAAATCCAAGAATTTCAACCAGCTATTTCTTTGAGAGTTTCCCTTGTGGCTGCGGTTTTATAGAGAATTTTTCTGGAATTGTGTCAGTTCGGGTGAGTTTATTTTCCAGTCTGGAGGAATAACACCAGCATGTTAAAAACGAATCTATTAAAGGCCAGGATGTGTGTGTGGAGGGCCAACGATCAAAACCTGTAGCGTAGCAACCTTTAAAACTCAGGAAGAGACGATCAGGTGAAAGAATGAAACCTCCAGACTCGAGAAGAGGGGGGGAGCTGCTCGGACGTTGTTATGTTATTCTATAAATCTGAGGCTTGCACAAAAGATGGCTTTTAATTCAAGGTGCCTTAGCAAAGGAAAAAAGCCTTTTCAAGAAGAGATCTATAAAAGGAGTGAAAGGTATAGATTTGGCGTGTGCTTAGTCGGCAGGACGGCCCCACTGCCCTCGGTACAGCAGGTAAACCTGTTGTCGAGCAGCAGCCTTTAAATTTAATGCTACCGTGGCAGCTTCTTGAAGCCTGAAAGAGATTTGAGGAGGATAATCTTCGGTTGAAAAGTTGGCCTTCGTCCCAAACGGGTTCGGAGGACCCTGGAAGTTAAAAACACACAACGGTGGCCCTTGCCCTGAAATGCTGCCCTGAATCTCTCCTTTAAAAAAAAAAGCATTGGACCAGTCAGCCCTTTCGAATTAACCAAAACCTCTAAGACAAATTGTACCTTGGCAGTTCAGCCTTCCTTCCAAGAACGGGAAAATGTACAATTCTTGCTGCCAAGAAGGGATAAATACGGAGACAGCCTAAAACACACGGTAGTGGTTAATACTGTACGGTTGCCTGTCGCCCTATTATGAGCACCCTTATGAGGAAGGGAGTCCCACTGCAACCAAGAGAAAACATTCTAAACGTATCAGGTCGGAGGCCAGTGCTCTGGGCCTTACTCCCAGGTCAGTATGGGCACGGCTCTGCAGAACTTTTTTTCGAGTGTAGGAAAGGGCTTTCCACCCTCTTAATTAAAACAGAATTTAATACTGCCGCCTTATAGTCGCTTAACCAGAAGTAAGCTCCATTGAGCTGAGTCGAACTTCATTCCAAGTAGACATGTCGAGCGTTGTGCTTTGAGGAGATCTAGTAGTTCTGAAACTATCACGTTGTTGATTTACAGGCGCATCAATAATTGCGGCGGTATAGATGCATACCCACTCAATTCTCTCTCTCTCTCTCTCTCTCTCTCTCTCTCTCTCTCTCTCTCTCTCTCACACACACACACACACACACACACACACACACACACACACACACACACACACACACACACACACACACACACACACACACGAGAGAGAGAGAGAGAGAGAGAGAGAGAGAGAGAGAGAGAGAGAGACATAATGTATCGATAACGGATACATGCTGCATAAATTCAACAGAGGGAGGAATACAGGGGAATACTGCAGTTTTTGATACAGTGGCCTAAATCCTATTGCTTGTGATAGTAAATCGCATTACAGTAGGCTAATTGAATCAATGGGGATCTCGTGAATCACCTCCTCCGTAAATTCCATTGATTCACATAGGCCTACTCTAGCGTGCTTTACATCGAAATCAGTGGAACCTGCACAGGAGCGGACGCGCCAAATCCTCACTCTTTCAATGAACCTGCTCTAGTGCGATTTATTAAACTAAGTAATAGGATTTTGACAATATATCGGATTCGCATAAACCTCTGCCTGCCTCATAAGCAGGAGACCTCAGATTTTTTTTAAAGCCACCAATAGGTCTGGAATTCGGATTGGTTGCCTCTAGATTTTCTTCAGGAAATTCATTTGTGGATTCAGAGTGATCCTAGCTGGTTCTCCAACACCAGCAACCAGTCTGGGGCTTCAGCCGTTCCCGGGGAAAGCGAGGCGCTTGCCAGGCCAGGAGAAAGCTCCCCCTCTGAAGGCAGCCGGCGGTGTGTCTGAGCGGCAGGGCCTTGGCTGAAGAACCGGGGGAGGTGAGGGAGCCGTGGGAAACCCAGGAGGGGGAGGCTGCTCCCTCTTGCCATGCTCGCACCCCTAAAAACCCTGGCTCGTAAATTCCACCACCACCCCCGCCCCCAAGCTGGGTGCTCAGGGCCCCGTGGCCTCCCGCGCCAAGGCACAAAGTACCTTTCACGTCCTGTAAGTGGGAAAATGCGCGAAGGCCAATTAAGCCTAATGTGTGTTATGATTTGAAACTCTATCAGACGCCCTGGTGGAGAAGGCAGCCCACCCACCACCCCCTTTATAATTTTTTTAATGAAACCAGCAAGGGGGGGGGATAAATCAAAGGCAAAGATCTCCGTCCTCTTGATGGAGGAGGCCGTGGATGGAAGTTACTACTACTACTACTACTACTACTACTACTACTACTACTACTACTACTACTACTATTATTATTATTATTATTATTATTATTATTATTATTATTATTATTATTATTATTATTATTATTATTATTATTATTATTATTATTATTACCTTCCTCGCGCGGCTTCCGCTTTCGGTTTCCTTCAGGCTGGAAAAGGTCACGCTGCTTGCTTGCTTCCTTCCTTCCTTCCTTCCTTCCTTCTCACGTTCTGGCTCCCTCCGAGCAGGCGTCCAAGGAAGGCCTTCCTTACCGAACTTCCCCCCGTCGAAATCCCGGCGAGTGGCGAATTTTAGGGACCTCTCAAGAGCCCGGCCGTGGCAAGTGGGGAGGCGGGGAGCGGAAAGGCTGATGGCCGGGGCTGGAAAAGGTGTCTGGATATCACCAAGGAAACTTTAACAAGGCTGGTATGTTCCAGGCCTTGTTTGCTTTTCAAACCACTTACTGGAAAGCGTGGCCATCGGAGCAGCAATAAGGCCATTTACCACTTTGGGGTTTCCATTTAACCGTTTGAACTCTCCCGGGTGACTTTCAAAGCTCCCAGATGAGGGCAGAAGTAACATTTAAAAAGAAAAGAAAAGGGGGAAAAAAGATTGTGAAAGAGAGAGGGGTGAAAGAGGGGTGGAGGGGGAGAGAAGAGACAGACTTAAAATCGGTGACTTAAAAGGGATAGGCGGATTAGAATTGGTTTATTTAGGATTTCCACGCCTAGAATACCCTTACAGAAGCCGATAGAGGAAATATGCGATCTTGGTACGTTTCAGAGAAACTACCTGACTTGCAAGGAGTGGATTTAGGATCAGTGGGCTAACTACCCATCAAAGTGAACCGAACCGTGTCTGCCAGCGTTCTTAAAACGAATACACGTGTTTGTTTGTCATTGCTCTCTGTGTGTAGGCACGCACAAGCACGCCTCTCTTTCTCTCTCTGGCTCTTAGTGTCCCAAGTGGTGCCTCTTTTATCTTTATCTGTACATCACGCCCGATGCAGCAAAAGCTGAGCGTTTTGAAATCGCCGCACATTGCAACAAGGAAATTAAGCGTGTCCTTTAACCTTCACCATCGAAAGCTGCGGGACCCACTGGGCTCACTGTTGGAGGGCTGGTGCCCTACGGTTTGAGGGTTTTGCGTTGCAGAAATACTGGTGTTTCATACATACATGTAGGAGGACATTACTGCTTATGCTTGACCGCGCACACCGAAATAAGAAGCTGGCCATCCTAAAAAAAAATCCATAGAAGCGCGACTTCTAATAGTGGTTTTATATATCAAGATGTAAATAAAAAATAGTTTAAGGTTCGTGAATCCAAAATCTCTCTCGCTCTTTATCATGTAGACACTACAACCGATTATGGCTGAGACCCAAACTTGCTTTATTCTAGTTATCCCAGAGAAATGCAATTAATAATAATAATAATAAAAAGCTCTGCAAAACAGCAGTGAAGTATGTAGTTGCGAAACGGAGCTTGAGGAGTGTATACAATCCTAACTGTGGGCTTTGCATAAAAATACTCCTGAGGGTATATTGGAAATATGTAAGCATAAATTAAGCCATGTTTCTAACACAATTTCAGAATATTTTCAGAATACCTGTTTAGAGTCTGAGTGCAAAGGCTGGTTTTATAAAACTAGAGTGAAAATATCTATTCATACAGATTAATTAATAGCCCAGTTCTGAAATTTTCTGATCAGAAGCAAGTTCTCTTTGTTCAGTAGTTTGGTTGCTGCAATTCTAAGAAACCTCTTGGAAAGGTACTTCTGAGTTGACTTGTGTCAGACTGCCCTGGTAGGACAAATATCCGATTTGATTTCAGTAAACTAGGTTCCAGTGCCTGTTGGATAGCCAAGTGAAGCAGATATGCTGGGATTTAAAACACCCTACACTGTAATATCCAAGGAAGCCGTCCCTTGAGAGTAAATCCTTTTTGACCTGGTGGTATTTACTTTTGAGTAAATCCATCAAGGATTGGCTGCAAATTGAAAATCTGTGCACTGGGAATCCTTGACTTCTAAATGAGTTACTCTTTGTGCTTTAATACTACAAAGTTCGCTATAATCAAATGGGCTGTCCTGGATATGTGTCTCAGTAGAGCAATTATATGCAAATCAGTTCAGACCTTACATTTTAGTGAGACTTCCTAAATATCTTTCCCACCACTATTTTAAAATCTTGCATTCCTTCAAAATTAAAAAAAAGGTGCTTTTCTATAAACGAAAACCTTAATCTGGGTTTTTTTTTTAACTCCAAAAGAAATCCATTTAATTCGAGGACATTTAAAGGTCCACAGGATTACATCTAGGAAGTCCCATTGATTTCAGTGACAGAATGAAGGAGGAGAAAACCAATAGGATTTCAGGGGCAGAAATCCATTGCGATTTCAATGGGACAAAGCTAGTAGGATTTTGAAGTAGCTGGATCATGCCCTGAAGGGTTTCTCCATTTTGAATCATAACCTTGTCCATGTCTTTTTCGGAGTGAGCCCCAGTGCATTAAAGGGATACAGGTTTGCACCTTCCTGGCAGCAAACTGGAACTACAGCCTTTGTATAAATGCACAGGTCAAAACAAGTTGATAGAAGTTGTAGCCATAAAACATACCAGTAGCTGTTAGGTTTTGAGGTGGAGGTGGGGAATTATTTGTGTAAATATACAGTACACATTTTCCATAAGCTCAAGTTAATATCTACATCCTTACTGCAAATGTTTTGCTGGGAGGTGGATTTCTTCCCGCTGGTGTGTCACTGTTTTTAGCTAACTTAAAAACAACATACACACAGAAAACAAGCAAACAAAAAACAAATTATAGGCAGCTGAAAAATCAACTGAGAGTAAGAAACTGATATTCCCAAAACATAACTAATCACTGTCTATATTCCAGTTTTATGAAAACCCTCCTTTTCTTTCTAAATAAATTCTAGCATGCCCCTGAGGGGGGTATCCTTTTTTCCCCTCTGATATTTATTATTTTACCCTCTCGACATGATAGGAAAAAGTCCAAAGACAATAACCAAAACCTAGCAATGGACTTCTCCTTGTTTTTAGAGGCACAAAAGACTCCAAAAGGACTCGTAAATAAACTTTTGTGCTTCTTCGCTCCCTTTTTCCTTTTTTTAAAAAAAAAAGCCCCACTTCTTAATTCCATATTCGAGCTTTCCAAATCCTCCGCAGAGAGTAACAAGGTTAGCTCGACTTCTGGATTTGATTGGCCCTAATTTTTGTAATGGAAAATCCTCCGTCCTCGGTTGCGTCTGGTGCGAGTTTTTGAAGGAGACGGACTGGTTCAAATCCAAGATCTCTCTCTCCATCTCTCTCTCACTCACTCACACACACACACACACACAGAGAGAGAGAGAGAGAGAGAGAGAGAGAGAGAGAGAAATCTCCCTCTCTGCTGGAAAGCGATGTATAATTTAGGGCATACTGTATTTGTGCTGGAGAACAGCTGTTCAGTTTTTCACACTGTGAGCGATTTCTTGTGAGAGACGTGTTTGTAACGTTCCTCTATTCCAGGCGTCCCTTTCTTGCATTTTAACGTCTTTGTGTGTGTGTGTGTGTGTGTGTGTGCTCGGCCCTTTTGGCCTTACAGAAAAGGAGCGAAGCGGTGTGCCGAAAAGCGACGACGGCAGCGCAGACGACCCGGCCAAGAAGAAGAAGCAGAGGCGTCAAAGGACTCACTTTACCAGCCAGCAGCTGCAGGAGCTGGAGGCCACTTTCCAGAGGAACCGCTACCCGGACATGAGCATGCGGGAGGAGATCGCCGTATGGACCAACCTCACGGAGCCCCGCGTCAGGGTGAGCCGCTCCGCCGCTCTTTCTCTCGTCTCCAAGGGTTCCCCTTGTTAACCCCGCCAAGTACTTCCCCGCCTGTCTGGAGAGAGAACTAAGAAAACCAGCCACCAGTTTGTTTGGGTTTTTTTAACGTTGGTCATTTTTAGGGCGGGGAGGCTAGGCGATTGCACGCTTCCCTGGGCTAAGCGTTTCTCTGTTATTGACCAGACACTGACTCGGAAGTAAGGCCTACTTTGGGGGGGGGGCTACTTCCAAGTAAGTTTGCAGAGGTCGCCGCCGCTGTCTTTGTTCCCCTGACGCGGGTTTAGGATCACGCCCATAAGGCCTCTCTCTTAAAAAAATTTAAAAAATTTAGAAATCGGTCTGCAACAGAGGAATGAAAAATCAAAGGGGATGAGAGGTCATAAGGGAGGGGGGGGCGCCCGGGTTTGCCGGGATGAGGGAAGCGGACAGGGCAATCAGTTGGCAGGAATTCACCTCCCCTTCTTCCGAACGGGGCCCCCTTCCTTCCCCATCATTTGACCATTTCATTTTATGCCAGGAAAGATCCACGGCGTGATGTGTGTATGTGTGTGTGCTGGGAAACGAACCCCGTGTCTTCAGAGCTACCGTTTGGAAATGGATCGGGACGAGCTGGGCTTTCTGCCTTCTCTTCCCAACAAAGCTTTAAGGGGAAGGCGAGAGACCGAGGGCTAAGGCTTGCCTGGAAGGGTCCCGTTCATTCCGTGCGGCTGTTGTGTAGTTGGGATGAACAATGAGACTGAGCCTAGAATCCGCCGGGCGGTGTTTGGAGGGTAGGATGGGGTGGGGAGAGAAGGTTCCCCCTCCCTGCTGAATGAAAGGCGGAAACAAGCAAACTGCGGCTGAAGCGGGTTAGGCGCTGCCGGCTACGCGCCAGCTCCCTCTTCCTGCCCCCGCTCCCCATAGTATAGCAAAGCGCCTGGGGCTCAGCCTAGATGTCCGATGTAAAGATGGCACTCCCCATACACTTTTTCTAGCAAAGAAGTCCAATTGAACAAGGTAGGACTTACTTCAGAGTAAACAAGCAGAGGACTGATTTAGATGCCCCTGCAAAAGAGACCAGAGACCTGCAGTGCACGGGTTACAGCCCCGTTCTGTTCACGTTTTTACTCACTCTTGAGTACACACATATAGGATTGTGGCATCGGCCTAAATCCAGTCGTTAGGTCCAACTAGAGTAGACCCGATGAGCGAATGGGATACTGTACATGAAGGCAATAGGTAGGTTACGTTCCAGCGGTTCAACCGGACCGCTCTAGCTGGAACTAGAAATTTAAGTTTGTATTGGTGCTCCTGAGTATACTCGGGAGTAAGAAACCAATGGAATCTGTTTTCGAGTAACTTGGCTAAGCTATGCCTCCAAAACGATTTTCCTGGGAAGAAAATCCCGAGGAAAACATTGATTCCAGTTCGATCGTCGAGTCTCCGTTCTCAGAATAAGGTTTTTTAATTGAGGAGACGGGAGGGGCTGATTTCCGGGGAACGGGAACGCAACAACTCTTTGGAGGGATTGGGTTCACCCGGTGCGATCCTCTGGGAAGTTCGAGCCCTCAGGACGAAGTTTCCCTCGGCCCGGAACTGGACGGGCGCACCAGTTTTTCAGCAGCCTGATGTGCTGCGGAAAGAAAAGGACGGAAATCTTCGGGGTGTCGAAGGTTTTAAGAAACTCCGGGTGCCCTCGATCTCTGGGGATGTTTCCAAGAAGGATCCGCGTGGGGAGGGCTGCTATGGAATCCCTTTCTGGGTAGTTCATTAAAAGCTATCCACTCTTCCTCTCTATGAGGGCGATTAAAAAGAATAACCCTTCGATAAAAAGGCGGCGGGAGGGGGGAACAGGTCACCAACGCTTTGTCCCTTTTTTTTTTCTTTTTCTTTTTGTGATTTGGGAAAAACAAAATTTGGCCAGGAGTGACCTCTTTCGGGACTTACTGTTCTCTCCTGGATTAATTAAATGCAGCCATTTAATACCAAGCAGGAAATCTATTTACTCTTCAGCGGTTTGTGTTTTGGGGGGGTGAGGGACACTGGCATGCGGGTTAGAGAGGCTTGATGAAAGCGCCCTTTTTCGAGAGGCCACGGGGGGGTGGGGATCCTCAAAATCCGAGCGAAACTTCTACTGTTACACCAAGAAAGCCAACGGGAGACCCACATTTTCGTTTCGAGCCCCCCTTGGCGGCAGTTAAAACGGCAGCGGTGGGTCCCACTGCGGCCTTTTCGCGGAGGTGAGGCGAGGCTCCAGTGGGCCATAGCTTGGGCCTGGTCTGGAGGAGCGCAAAGAGGAACAGATCAAACCGAGAGAGAGAGAAAAAAAATCAGACCTCGGAAAGTTCGTTTTCTAGGGAAGACATCTCCCAGAAATCTCCCAGCCGCCTTGGCCATCGAGATTCTGGTTGTTGTAGTCGGGGAAAATATAACGCTTCCTGACCTCTGGGTCAAATTGGGCTTGTTGGGTGGAAGATGGGCAGGTAAATAAACTAGACAAGGAAGGCAGGCAGGCAGGCAGGCAGGCAGGCAGGCCAGGATTACCTTTGAAAGAACCATTTAAAAATTCTCAGAAATGTTTTTGCCTAGGTTAAATTTAATTTGCCCCAGATGCAGAGTACGTGTGTTGCGCCTTCTCCATATCTAAACTTTCTCTCCCATTTTAAGTCAATGGGCAGAATGAGAGGTATGAGTATCTGAACAGGGCTGGTTTCCGTGAGCCGCCAAAGAGGAGCGTTTAGCTAGAGAGGGCAGCCTACAGACACTAAATACTTTATGACACGATGATAAGCTTGAAAGGGTGAGTCAGTTTTAAGACAAATAAGAGCGTGGGCGTTGGTTTCACTGGGCTGCCGGCGTAGAAAATGCTGGGCATGATCCAGCCAGACAAAAGAGTTCAGAGAAAAGCAGGCCCTCTTGAGCCCAGTCCTAGTAGCAACGCAGCGCGTTGGGCTGAAAGTCCGCTGAATTTCGCGCGGGACTCGGGCTGGCGTCTCTCTCATGCCCTGGGAGTAAGTGTCATGAAATACTGGGAGGCAAACTCATGAGAAGGCATGCATAGGGGTGTCTTGCCATCCGTATATCTGCCTTTTGCTGGGGAGTAAGTGACCCCTTCTAACTTAGGTTCCATGTGCCCAGTGGTTGAGAATGAATTCTCACTAAGATGAATCGTTTCAGCAGAATGAATTGGGGGGGGGGGCATTCGCGCTTCCTAAATTCACTGGAAGAAATCTAGGTAGCGTTGTTTCCTTTCCTTCATTTTGACACTTTGGCCATTGGGTTAGCATTCCTTCCCAACAAAGTGTGGCCCAAGATATTTCGGACTACAACTCCCAGCAACCCCAGCCAATACGGCCAATGGGGACGGTGGAGTTTTAAATTTAACGGATCTGGATTGCTGGAGGAAGAGCGACGGTCTTTTAGTCACGCGTGGATTGTTTTAATACTAATAAGCGGTGAAGGCGGCCGTCCTGATCGCGCCCAAATGAGTTCAGGGGAAGTTAATTTCAAGGAAAGCGATCGGTTAATAACTAGCAAAGGTACCTAGCCAAACCGCCGATTTAGATTAAAGAAATTCTCCTGGAAGTGAAGAGAGTTTCATGCCCAGAGTATGGGGTGGGAGTGAGGGCCGGATTGGTTTTGGCTGAAATAGGGCGGAGGTTGTGGAACAGTGTGAACGCTGTAAACAAATAAAGAAAGCAATCACTGATGGTTGTTGTAGGTTTTTCGGGCTGTTTGGCCGTGTTCTGGAGGAAGAAAAACCTCCGGAACACAGCCAAACAGCCTGAAAAATCTACAACCACCATCGGATCCCGGCCGTGAAAGCCTTCGAGAATAGAAGGCAATCACTCTTCCAACCCGAGGCATTTAATCCGAAAGGCCTTTCCTTGACAGGGATGATGGATCTATCATGCGTCGTGGGCACGGAGGCCGCAAACGCAATTTAAGGCTGTCCCAGTCACTGTTGGGCTCCAAGTCCCATCATCCTTGACCCGTCGATCCTGATGGCTGGGTCCGGTGGGAACTGGAACCCAACGGCTTTTGGAGAACCACAGGCTGTCCCCTAGATATTAAAAAGTTCCGTGGGGCAAAGCGAGAGAGCAGCGTTTCCACGGATTCTCCAATCAACCAAGTGTGTTTCAGTCTCTTTGAGGGTTTTTTTGCGTGTTTTCCTTTGTTTTTGTTTGTTTGATATCCAAGTACTGTATGGGTAAATTCACGTACTTGCTAAACTGATCTTTACGGGTCTCCTGCCTGCGAGTGGAGGGGCTGCTTCTATTTGTTTGTTTCTTTCGAGAAGTCCAATTGCAGAAAATAAACTGCGGTAGGGAAGGATTAGCATTTATTCGGCTTTTTGTGTGCGCGCGCTTTGTTTATTTTGTTTTCTTGAATTTTTAGCCTACTGAACTTGTTTGGGGGCTCTCCTTCCTTTTTCCTTTTCTACCTCCTTCTTAACTACCCTTCTTATTCTGAGCTTTCCACAGTGCTTTTAGCAGGAAGAACGAGCCCTACCAGCGCCCGAGGAACGGGCGTATTTTAATCCCTGCGGAGTATAGTTTGCTAAAGAGGTACAAGGGATTGAAGTCAATATAAAAACATTCTGGGTTGCTTTCCCTTAAAGTCCCTAATAAACTGCCATTCCAAAGGGGTTGATGATCTCCAGGAGAAAAGATTATTAGCGATTCTTTAAAATCATCTGGGAAACGTGCGGAAAAATCCCTTTGAATTTGTAGCTGAGCGTGACTTCAATTAACTAACGTTAATCATTAGTTATTCGAAGAATATTAGGATATATACACACTCAACAATTATGTGTGTTTATTAGGGAGTAAATCGCTATTAGAGGCAATGGTACTTTCAGGTCACTAAGTATAGGATCGCCGCTGCTAACAATCCTCCAGTACAGTTAGCTTGAACTGGTCCATTGCCTCACATTTCTTCACCAAAACACGATCTGAAAAGAAGGCCGGAGGATTTCCTTACAAGCCTTCGAACCAAAACAGTTTAGGGTCAGAACCTTAGCTGACCTAGGTCTCAGTATGCTTTGTAGATTTACACTTAAATAAGCACTTATAAGAGTGCAGCTACTTCCCTTGAAACGAAATTTATCTGAACTCATTGGGACTTCTTAGTAAACAGGGTAATGCTGTTTGTGACAGGCCCAGATAAGCTTTGAGGAGCAAATATCTTCCCCAAAAATAGGCAGTTTTGCAGGAAGGGAGGAGGAAATTAAGACATATACAATCCCATTTGAATATATTTGGGAAACTAAGTATTTATTAAGAATTAATTGCATCCTCTTCCAATTTGACAAGACTTGCTTTTGAGTAAACTTAGAAGTGCACAGCATGCTTTAAGCAGAATGCTTTAAAAACGGATAGAATTGGGCGACATGTTTCATTGGTCCAAGCAGAGCATTTATAACTCCAAATAATATTACTGGGGGAGATATATACCCCCATCCATACTTAATGTTCTTCTACATATGTTCCAGTATGTTCTGAGAAGCTTTTACTGAAACCTTACTCATAGGATCTTAGTCACTTCCATTAATTAGAATTAATGGAATTAATGGATATGAATTTGAATTGGATAGTGATTAGGCTTTTATTTTATTCTTAAATTACATAGGTCATTTTGGGAAAGCCCATTTTTGCCTGTATAACTGCGTGAAAACTGGGGGGGGGGGGGGGCGAGAGAGAGAGAAAAAGAAAAAAAATATTAAAAAACCCCAAAAACCAAAGGTTATGATCCTATACATTTATTTGCATATGCCATTAAAATCAGTGGAACTTGAGTATTAACATATAGGATTGGTTAAGGAACAAAACACTGCCTACAGTCAGAGTTCCTTACTTTAACCTTTGACATGGCAGAGCAGCATGATGGCAAAAACTAAGGATTACTTCCAGGTGACCGTATTGGAGATCACTTGTAAGCAGTGGGAAGTCAAGCTAAATTGCTGAAGCCATTACACTGACCCTTCCTCTCTTCCCCCCCTTGATCCAACTTGATCCTTCCTGCCTTCCATAGATATTTTTCAGAACAGCCCCAAAACTGTTGGCTCAGCCAAGCCAACCTTAATTTGCTAAGTAAACCTTCCTTTAAAATGTCTAGAAGCCATCATTAAAACTATTAGCCTCCTTTTCAGGAAATTCCTGTCTGGAAGCACCTTCTGAGAACTGAATTACTATACTGGGTTTGAGCCATACGGTCTTCCTTTTCATCTTTTTATATTTATTTGGGACATTTCCCCTTTCCTGCCATTGTTTTTCCCCTCCTCCATTAGGTTTACCTTTCTGTTCTAATTATTAGACCCTAACATTAGGCTATTGCTGTTGACGTCTTCTGCCCTCAAAGCAGTAGGACACCATGGAGCCTCCACCCTACACGGCTAGTGATAAATGGATTTTATACCATAAGAATCACCCAGTTGGACCCAGCAATCCTATACACAGTGAGAATACACTGAACTCAGTGGAACTGGCTTCTGGGTAGACATATCCAGGACCGCCTGTGATGCCCACTTTGGGGAGGATCTGCTTTAAAGGAAAACATAAGGTTGGCCCCCACCCCCCGCAATTCAGCTGAACAGAGAGTTTTCTTATCCCTTCTGTTGGTTTCCATGATTTGCCTTAGCCAGTGAAATCACAAGCTGCCACCACTAACCCCCAGGCCCTTTGGGAGGCTGATATTTTCCACTGGAGAGAAGGAAGACTTTTAACTTAGAGCAGAAACTGGAGAGATGAAGCAGTTACTTCCCATTACGTACAGAGCCTCTAACAGGATGCTAAAGCAAATCCGGCTGTGTCGCGCTTCAGGTTATGAGTCGGGCGGCTTTTCCTGTTCTCTGAGCTCTGGATTTTTATGCAGGGGAGCTCAAAGCATTTTCTGCAAGATGCACTTTCGGGGGGGGGGAGAGCATCAAATCCCCCTCTTCCCTTTTTGTTTTGTTTTGTATTACACCCCCAGGGGCAGCCAGACCCCTTCTTCCTCTCCAGCAACAAAGTTGTAAATGCTGGATATTAAACAGAAAGGCATATGCTGCCTTTCTACCAAGGCACAAAAAAAAATAAGACAACAGAGGTGTTGGGGAGGAGGGGGATGTTGGTTGGTTGTGGGTTTGCTGCAATTTGACTTGTCCAACCATGGCTTTAATAACTATCCTGCCCTCATAGATTGTGAAAGTGCTTTAGCTGAGCCACCAACAACACCAAGATTTAATAACAAGAACATTTCACTCATGGGCTTTCTCGGGGGTAGCTTTTACCAAAGGGGAGAGAGGTAATGAAATTAGGAGGTCATCAAAATGAGACAGACCAAAAAAAAAAAAAAAAAACCACTCTGAAAAGTTGCTTATTTGGATTGCAGCCCCCATCATCTCTCATCCAATCTAGCTAATTAATTTGCTGCTTGGGAAATTCTGGGAGCTGTTAATTTTTTTAAAAAGGTAATGGAAGTAGCAGGTGAAGCAAGGAATTTTGAGGCAGAAAGTAATCAAGACCCAAACATGGGGTAGAGGAGGACAGAGCCAGTCATCTACCAATTAATAAAAATAAGCCACCCACATCTTTGTATGCCAGGCAACCATAGGTCTAGCACTTGTGAAAAGGATGGCAATCACTGAGTTCATTCAAGAAGAGGTGTGTTCATCCCAGGATAATTTTCTCCTGGGTACAAAGGAAAGAGAGAACGCTTATGTTGCAGATTGGCCCTCCATTCTGCAACAAACCTTTTCTTACCAAAAGGCATACACAGAGCCTTAGCTGGATACAATCAATATGGCATACATAGGATGGGTGATGGCACAGAGACCTAAAAATAGGCACGCCAGGGTTGTCTGCAAGGATAGAGGTATGGACCGTATCCTAATCCAAAACATTGTAATAGATTGGGCTGGACATGCGGGGGGGGGGGGGGAGTCTCAATACCTTCCATTACCGTCTCAGCCCAGAAAGTATCTAGGATGACCGTTTGTGAAATATGCAACTTATTTAATTAATCACTGTTCAGTCATCTGAATGGGTTACTGCATTTACAAAATCTTTAATCAGCATGCAGCCACAGTAACTACTGTAGCTATGCTTGGAAGCTGGGCCTAGAAGATCCAGCAATAAATTCTTACTGTAGGGACATTCTTGGTTGGCTTGCTTGTGTTTTCCATGGCAGAGGACTGGAATCATACAGAAAGGTTGAATACCTTCTTCGGTATATCTGATGACTGTACCCATGCTTAAGTTGTCTGCAGCATGGGAAACCTCCACAGCTTTGTGGGAAGGTTGGCGGAGTCAAGCAGAATATGTATTAGTAGTATCCCCAGCAAAGAAGGACAGGTTAAGTTTTTAAAAACACAAACAACTATCTTAGTTTGGCTGTCCTGTTGTGATACAAAATTGCATTGATAGCAAGGCTGAGTAAAAATCCCTCCATTAATTTCAGTGATAAGTCCCATCCTAGAATGTAGGGCATTGTCGTCGTTTAGTCGTGTCTGAATCTTCGTGACCCCATGGACCAGAGCACGCCAGGCAGTGGAAGCACTGCCTCCCGTAGCTGTGTCAATTTCATGTTGGTTGCTTCGCAGACACTGTCCAGACATCTCATCCTCTGTCATCCCCTTCTCTTGCCTTCACACTTTCCTAACATCAAGGTCTTTTCCAGGGAGTCTTCTCTTCACATGAGATGGCCAAAGTACTGGAGCCTCAGCTTCAGGATCTGTCCTTCCAGTGAACACTCAGGGTTGATTTCTTTTAGAATTGATAGGTTTGTTCTCCTTGCAGTCCAAGGGACTCTCAAGAACCTCCTCCAGCACCACAATTCAAAGGCATCAATTCTTCGGCGGTCTGCTTTCTTTATGGTCCAGCTCTCACTCCCGTACATCACTACAGGAAAAACCATAGCTCTGACTATTCGGACTTTTGTTGGCAAGGTGATGTCTCTGCTTTTTAAGATGCTGTCAAGGTTTGTCATAGCTTTCCTCCCAAGAAGCAGGGGTCTTTTAATTTCATGGCTGCTGTCACCATCTGCAGTGATCATGGAGCATAGAGGCAGAATGTAGGGCATAGAAATGATTATTCTCAGTCAGCAGGGCATGCATATCTGCACTCCACCCCTGCTGCATAATGGGATTACAAAGAAATTATGTGTTACTGAAATTCCTTATAATAATTTCTCTCCCTCTGAAATGGCAGAATTACAGACATCCATTTTCATAGTATGCAGTCTATTGCCGCATCCTACCATAGGCGGCAGCAGCCATCCCCTTTATATTACACTGTAAGGTCATTGGGTGGGGATGGTGCCAGTGGGCCCTTAAAATCCTCACCAGCACTTAATCTGCTGCTCCCCATGCCCCAAACAAATCTTTTCTTCCAAACAGCTTTCTAAATTTACAAATGCATGTATTTGTTGCAGTATTTCAAATGTTTTCCACCACCACCACCATAACTATCATGACACATCACAACACTTCTTGTTTCCCAACCATGATGGTGAAAGGGCCAACCATAAAAATTAGGAGTCCAGTTCTAAAAAATTGTGGGGGTTAGTGACATGTCTGAATTTTTTTAAAAGTTTCAGGAAGCAAACAAGCAGATACAGACAATTATTTTAAATGGATAGGCAAAGATGTTGAAGGTGATGATGGTGACAAGGATTTAAAGAGGGACATCCATTTTCGGAAGCACTTCAGTAGGACCCATTTCTGAGTAAATATCTCTAGGAATGAGCTATATATTCATTTGTCCAATTCTGCCTAGAAACCAATGCTTTAGCTGCAGTTGTAATGCATTTAAATAGTTATGTCCGTGTTAGGCCTCCTTGTTCCTTATTATTTTTCATCCTATATCACACTTCTTGTTGGTTTCCACTTCATGAGACTAACCACTGAGTGACTGTTGTTTTGCTCCCTCTTTCTCTTTTGCTTTCCTTTTATCTTCCTTGTATAGCAGTTCATCACAGTTTCTTAAGTCCTCTAGAGTGGACCCTTAAAAACACACAACACTCCAAAATTCTTGACCAAGGACACTATTTTTTTGCACTCCATGTAAATTACAAAAATTAATTCTGCTTATTTTAAATTGTCAGCAGATGATGATTGGGGGAATCCGGTTTAAATGGGGGGCATGAGATCTGCTATGGAAAAAGGATATGGGTTTTAAATAAACTTTCCTGGAAGAGTGTGTGAACAATGTGGTTGCAACAGAGAGTGGAATAGTCAGAACACACTTTCAAATATCTGCCGAAACAGAGGGGAAAGAAACAGCCAGTCAGCAGTTGAGCATTGTACCTTGGCACCTCTGTTTAGAATAGAGCATAACTCTCTGCAAATGCTTAATTTCCCTAGCAAGGCTGTTGAGCTGAGGGGAGCAGGAGGGCAGAAATTAATCAGGACATGAAGATGTCCTGATGGATGGATGGATGGATGGATGGATGGATGGATGGATGGATGGATGGATGGATGGATGGATGGATGGATGGATGGATGGATGGATGGATGGATGGATGGATGGATGCTGGGGCGGCAAAGGACTTTTCTTAAGACCTTCAGCTTCACCTGTTCAATGCCAGCCACTCAAAATCTCCGGGATTCTGCTGGAGTGGCGGTCGCGGAGTCCGAGAGGGGGGAAGCGACCCTTCCGGAGCGCGGCCCCAGGTGGGTGGAGTGACTGGCCATCGCCCGGTTGTGGGGGGGGCGGAGAGGGGGGCTGCACGTGGGAGTCGTGTGGGTGCTGCTGCCCCCCACCCTGAGGCCTGCCCGTAACCCCTTGTCCTTCTTCCTTGGTCCCCTTCCCCTTCCCCTGCAGGTGTGGTTCAAGAACCGGCGCGCCAAGTGGCGGAAGCGGGAGCGCAACCAGCAGATGGACCTGTGCAAGAACGGCTACGTGCCCCAGTTCAGCGGCCTGATGCAGCCCTACGAGGACGTCTACGCGGGCTACCCGTCCAACTACTGGCACGCCAAGAGCCTGGCGCCGGCGCCGCTCTCCTCCAAGAGCTTCACCTTCTTCAACTCCATGAGCCCGCTCTCGTCGGCCCAGTCCATGTTCTCGGCGCCCAGCACGCTGCCCTCCATGAGCATGCCCTCCTCCATGGGCCACGCGGCCGTGCCCGGGGTGCCCAACTCCGGCCTGAACAACCTGAGCGGCTCCTCGCTCAACACGGCCATGCCCTCGCCCGCCTGCCCCTACGGCCCGCCGGGCTCCCCGTACAGCGTCTACCGGGACACTTGCAACTCCAGCTTGGCCAGCCTGCGGCTCAAGTCCAAGCAGCACTCGAACTTCGGCTACGGGAGCCTCCAGAGCCCGGGCTCCACGCTCAACGCCTGCCAGTACAACAGCTGACGGGCGCCCGCCTCCTTACCGGGACCGCGGCTGCGCCCAGGGGCGGGAAGACGGCGAGGGCGAGGGCGACGAGGACGACGCTCTGGTGGAGGGGAAAGAGGAGGCACGAGGGCGAGGCGGGCGGGCGGGCGGGCGGGCGGATGGATGGAGGGAGGAAGGGATGGATGGATGGATGGGGAGAAAGGCAGGAAGGACGGACCAGCAGTCTCTGGCCGGGAGAGAGGGAAGAGGCACAAAGCGAACCGAAGTACATGGATGAGTTGCAATTTTTTTTTCCTCCTCTGGATGATGCGGGTTTTGTATGCGTGTTTACTTGAACTTGCACAGGACTTTCTTCTAATAAGCGTCCACTTTATATGAAAGAATACGGTAACGGTTTAAGGAGGAGGAGGGCGAGGAACTGCGAGAGCGAGGGGCTGGTTGACCTTGTATGGCTTGGGGGCGGGCTTGGCTGCGGCGGGGGCGGAGAAAGAGGCGACGGGGGCCCCCCCTTTCAGGCAAAGAGAAGGGGCGGGGAGTCGTGGGTCATTTAGCAAGCGGGGGGGAGGAGGGGGAGCAGGAGGGAGATGATGGAGGATAAAACTCTGCCGGCGAGCTCGTCACGACATGGGTCAACCACTCCACGGAGGTTCTATTTATCTGTTTCCCTTTCCATGGTTGAAGACGCTGTTGTTGTTTCCCCCCCCCTCCCCAATGCATGACTCTCGTGATGGGATTTGTATTGTTTCCACGACCATACGGCCTGTTCCTGATTTTTCTTGATAGGATTTGTTTCTTTAGCTGAAAGCGATGAGGCTCCAACCATTCCGAGCACTAAGCGGCTGAGAAGGTTCCGACCTTTCTCTCTCTGTCTCTCTTTCATTTATTCCCTCCCCAAACTGCAGTACTGTATCCTTTTAAACGTTGCCCGTGAAAAAAGGAACTTTACAGGAACCTCATCTCCTCCTCCCCCCTCCTCCAACTAGACTTTCCAACGCCTTAATCCTGATAATCAAATTATCATCCAACCATATTTAAAGGTTTCTTAATTTAAAAAAAAGAAATTAAAAAGAAAGGAATTCCCTTAGAGAATCTAGGGATTAAAAAAAAAAGGACATAGAAATGGACTATCTTAAAATGTTGATGACACTGCATCTTAAACAAAGGAGTAGAATGACTTTGCCGATGGGAAAATGGAAAAAACCCGAATTGTATTCCCAGCTCTGAACAAAACCCAAGGAATCCCCCCCAAAAAAAGTCTTAAAGGTGTTATGATGTAAATGTAGATAATACTTAAAATGAGTTGTTTTTGTTGGCAGATTTTAAAAAAACTATGGAAATGATAAATATGATCTTAAAAATATTAATATGCATACAAAAAGCATATGAAGTTTTCTTGCAGGCATATTTGTTGCTTCTTTCTGTCTCCATACTTATTACCTGTAGATGACAAAGAAACATAATATAAAATGCACACGGTACTTCTTTCCCAGTGTATTCCCCACCTGTGGTAACCCTTATGCTGGATGTTTCAATAATGCTGTTGTGGAGGATGCAGTATATATATTGTTTTATAAGTTATGTTTTTGTGATTTCCCCCCCCCCCAAATTAAGAGCATGGAAATAATAATGATGATGATAATAATAATAATAAAAAAGCCCTCTTAAAATGCTTTCAGTCTTCCTTTCTAGGTACGTGGATGTGCACAGCCTCTAGTCTTAATACATTTATGCCCTGCAGGGTATTTTTAAAAAGTTAAAAATAAAACGTTCAGCATTGCAATTCAGTGCAGTTTTCTAGTGGTTACATGCAGTTTCATCACTGATTGTGCAAATGTAAACATTGCTATCTTTCAAATAGAAGCGTAGTGGGCTGTACATAAATCTATGTACACTATCAGTGTAATTTTTGCAAATATTTACTTGTAGCTGAGATCAACTGGTGTCCCAGTGAGAGTTACCTTGAAGCTGCTGTGTTAGCATCTTGAGCCCATTGCACAGATTTCATTGCACTTGTTTCCAAAGTCATGAACTCGATACCACATTATTAAGCACTCCCATCTGAACTTGCAGCACAATTCCGCCTTGTGTCTGGTCAATCCAGTAGAATTTATTCTCACACAAATGTTTAGGATACCAGTCTTCTGGCATTGGGACAAAAAGAACATCGGCAGTGAAGCCCTGTGTGTGCCTTCTCTAGAGTAAGCCCCATGACAGGTAAGTGCACAGTATGCTTGCACATGAGATGTGATCAAGATTTTTCAAATTTACAAAGAAGGTAGAATTTGCATTGGTGTTAGTAAATATTCCCTGAATAGTTAAGGTGACATTTTGCTCCCAAATATGTTTGTGTAGAAATCAATCACAGTGAAATAAATGAAGATGCAACTGCTCTGGATCTTAGGTCTCTCATTTCCTCATTTGAGACTAGGCTAGACTATAGCAATTAAGAACTGAAGGAAAGGATAGATGTGAACTTTACTCACATTTCTTTGGAAAAGAACTTTCCAAAATTAGCGTGTGTACACACACACACACACACACACACACACACACACACACACACACACACACACACACACACACACACACACACACACACACACACACACACACACACACACACTGACATTCTGAGCATGATGGAAAGAACTTGGGATTTAAATAGTTCTGATCTGTGAAAAACCGATAGATTCAGCCTTCTAGCCAGACAACTGTGAGTGTTCAAAACACTTTAAAGTGTGATGTTTGTTTCTTTCATTGATTTAGGGTTTCTGTTTGTTTTCTTCCTTGAGATGCCTCATTTTCAACACCTGTATGGTAGGCAGGTACAAAGTGGATGATCCTCTCGATGCCGGGAATAGCTACACAGTGGCTATGCTAAACAGTGCAGCTAAGTGTATTGAAATGGCCCTAACAGGGCCTAGAAAGTTTAAAGGCACTTGAGATTGATATTTTTTTTTCCTTATAAATGTATTGGATTGCAAAATTCAGAGTGGTGGAGAATCTTTCAAATTGACTAAAAATTGAAAATATTTCTTCCAGGTACACATGATTATGAAACGCATAAGGATGACAATCCTATTATTTACATTTTTGTTGTTGTTTAGTCATTAAGTCGTGTCCAACTCTTTGTGACCTTACCCTATCGACCAGAGCATGCCACGCCCTCCTGTCTTCCACTGCCTCCTGGAGTTGGGTCAAATTCATGTTGGCCGCTTTGATGACACTGTCCAACCATCTCGTCCTCTGTCATCCCCTTCTCCTCTTGCCTTCACACTTTCCCAACATCAGGGTCTTTTCCAGGGAGTCTTCTCATGAGATGTCGGAAATATTGGAGCCTTAGCTTCAGGATCTGTCCTTCCAGTGAGCACTCAGGGTTGATTTCCTTCATAATGGATAGGTTTGTTCTCCTTGCAGTCCAGGGGACTCTCAAGAGTCTCCTCCAGCATCACAATTCAAAAGCATCAACTCTTTGGTGGTCAGCTTTCTTTATGATCCAGCTCTCACTTCCCTACATCATGATTTGGAAAACCATAGCTTTGATTATGCGGACCTTTGTCGGCAAGGTGATGTCTCTGCTTTTTAAGATGCTATCTAGGTTTGTCATTGCTTTCCTCCCGAGAAGCAGGCATCTTTTAATTTTGTGGCTGCTGTCACCATCTGCAGTGATCATGGAGCCCAGGAAAGTAAAATCTGTCACTGCCTCCATATCTTCTCCTTCTATTTGCTAGGAGATGATGGGACCAGTGGCCATGATCTTAGTTTATATATATTGAGCTTCAAACCATTTTTGCACTCTCTTCTTTCACCCTCATTAAGAGGTTCCTCACTTTCTGCCGTCAGAGTGGTATCATCTGCATATCTGAGGTTGTTGATATTTCTTCTGGCAATCTTAATTCCAGTTTGGGATTCATCCAGTCCAGCCTTATTTACATACAGATGTGTAAATCAGCAGCGAGTTGCCACTACTTTAAAAAGTTAGTGCTTGTGTACCTGTCATCATGTACCTGTCATACAACTTGGCATGCAAAGAGGAATGCAAGTGTCTACTTCTTGAACTAGTGGCAATTTGTTGCTATGATTTATGCCATTTGCTTAGACTAGCATATGTAAGTAATAGGATTCTGCCCAGTGAGATGTCTGTGTGTGTAGACCCCTTTCCAAAGAATTAGAGGGGTTACTTTTAAGTATACATCAAGGTTTGGAGTGCTTGCTTACGTCATTTTACTTGTGGCATCATGGTCATAGAATAGGACCAGACTCTTCTACATCTTCTAGCAAGCTGTTACATTAAACTATATGAAAAGATTGGCTACTTGGATGACCAATTCATTTGATCATGGTACCGTGGTGCCCTGCTAGACGATTACCTCGCAAAATGGTTAATTCGCTAGATGATGAGTTTTTGCTATCGCTATAGCGCTTTGCAAAATGGTGTTTCCTATGGGCGATTGTCGCTGGACGATGTTTCAGACCGTGCTTCGCAAGATGGTTTTTTTGTTTTTGTTTTTGTTTTTTTGTTTTTAGACTGGTTTTAGCAAGATGACGATTTTGATAGCTGAGTCCGCGACTCGCAAAACAGGTGTTTTCGGGACTGTTTTTCACAAAACAGCGATTTTTACAGCTGATCTGTGCTTCGCAAAATGGTTTCTCTATGGGCGATTTTCGCAAAACAATTAGGATTTTTCCCTATTGGATTTCATTAAACGCATTTCACAAGATGATTTACTTGTCAGAAGAAAAAAATATTTCATGTCTTCCCTGTGGCAAACATGGTGGGAACTGCCATGTTTGTTGTATAAATCTGTGTTCATGTTCGTAGATATTTTTCTCATGGTCATGCTTACAGATATACTTCTCGGAAGGTAGCATCAGTGACTAACCCCTGTGTAATATTTCTATGTGGAGGAAGAAAGCATCTCTCCGCAAGTTCTTCATCATTGTTTATCTTCCAGGAATCATGGGAAACTGAGGAAAGGATGCCATAGTTCAGGAGGGTGAAAGGGAAACAGAATCTGAGGTGGCAGGACAATAGAAACATTCACTGATACACAGAAGGAAAAAAGGAGGAAATCTTCTGACTTCCATGTGCACTACCAGATGAATGGGGCAATATTGTGTATATTTCAGGAAGCAATTTCAGTAGGAATTTTGTTGGTGCTATGTCAGAACCGACTTATGGTAATCCTAATGGGTGTTTTCAAGATAAGTGAGATTTTTAAGGAGTGATTGTATCAGTTCCACTCCCCCCAGTGAATTTCCATGGCTGCGCAAGGATTCAAACCTTGGTCTCCAGAGTCCTAGTCCTATCCACTACTCCACATTGGGTATCAGTAGGATTTCTTAATAAATGACCTTGGGAATGAGCTATAGGTAAATTTATCCAATTCTGCCTAGAAAACAGTGTTTCAGGTACAGTTCTAATATGTTTAAATAGTGATGGCCTTATTAGGCCTTGGTCATTATTATTTATCACACTTTTCTTGGCTTCCATTTCATCAGCCTGAGCACCGAGTGACTGTTGTTTCTCAGTCTTTCTCCTTTGCTCTCCTTTCATCTTCCTTGTATAGCAGTTCGTCACAGTTATTTAGGTTCTACCAGTGTTCTTGACTAAGGACAGTCACTTTCTGCAGTCCACATAAATTATGGAAATTAAGTCTGTTTTGTTTCTGTTTGCTTATTTCATATAATTCATCTTATTTCTGCAAGCTGTGAGGAAGTAGGAGTTAATCCGCAAAGCCCTGGAGGCCACCGTCAGCGGGAATTCCACTTTGTGGGTATCGGCAGAGCTTGTCTACGCTCCACCTTCACACAGTCAGGTTTTTACAAACAAAGAATTCTTACAACACTGAAGGCCACTAACTCATCTTAGACTGGAGCTGGCCTGAAATAGCATCCTGGAATGGAAAAGCAGAGGGAAAACCTTTAGCTACACTTGCTGTTTGCCCACTCCACATCACAAGCCACAAGTGTAAAAATGTTTCCCCCCCCCAACCTTTTTCTAAATCTGGCTTCCCTTAACAAACTAAGAGCTTCACTCTGAGAAGCTTGAAATGTACCTCTTCAAATGCATCTGGTCTTCTGGTATGTTCACACAAACTCTTGGCCTGATTCTTGCTTGGTGAAAATTAGTCTGGACTATAAGAATTTATTTGGAGGTGGTAAAATGTGAAGAATTCCAATTTAGGATAGTTGTTTGGCTTTTTAAAGTAACAGATGAGGTCAGGTGGTTCCATCAGTAAAGAACCTACACTCAAGACAAAGAAAAATGGGTGGTGTGGAGATCGACATATTAACCAGGCTGAGAGCCAGGTGAGAAATAGTCAGGAATGTCTCCTTTAAAAAGATGAAAGAAGAAGAAAAATCAGCCTTGGAATTGAAATGAGCAAAAATCCAAGTGGCCAGTTTGGCAAGTTAAGCATGGGAGTGTAATAATAACACAAGCCAAAAAGGAATCTGAGGAGCTAGTACCTAAAGACATTCAGCACAAATAGCAACAGTAAAGTTTCTTTGTTTGGTGGGTCAAAATAAAGGACAAAGCAGACTTCTGCCAAAAAGTGGTTGTGTTCCTGCTTAGACCACCCAGGTGAAAGAGAGGCGCTTAAGGGATTCTTCGGCAGAGTAAGTATGTAAGACCTTAAGTGAATTCTTTGCTTCTGTCTGCACAAAAGAGGCTTTTCGGGAAGACATTTGTGTCATCTAACCCATTATTTGCAGTTGGTAGAGCTGAATAATCATTGCAAATTGCCCATAAAATGGCCTTGAATTGCATATAAAATGGATTTGTGTCCCGAGCACACAATGGTAACTTGAAGCTATGCAAGAGGGCTTTTACTGAAGCCTGCTAGGATTCTGCCCAGAGTTTGGGTTTTTGTTTTTTAAGTCTGCAAACAATTGGCTCTGGTATTAGATACAAAGTAGTTAATGTAACAGTAATTGAAAGAAAACAAATTCTGCCAGCCCTGCACATTCTGGAAGTAACTTGAATCCAGTGACATTTAAATTGTTTAAAAAAGAAAAAAAATAAGATGGCACACATAGATAAAATATGTTTGTGTTAGAGAAGAACAGCTGTAACAGGGCAATAGAAGAAACTGATATATAGATATAGACAATACAGTGGTTCATCTGTAATAGGGAGGGGAATAGAGTGGCCTTGATCGGCTAGATAGGCGGGATATTAAATAAATAAATAAATAAATAAATAAATAAATAAATAAATAAATAAATAAATAAATAAATAAATAAATAAATAAATAAATAAATAAAATATCCAGAGTGAAATCTCTGGTCCCCTAGTCCCAGATTTTTAAAAACAGGTGAAGGGAAGACATTCTATGCATATCTCATATTTATTTATTCCCTACTAGTGCACATTTTAAGAATCTGAGCCCTACTAATGAGTTTTTCAGAACAGCCTTGAAATTTTTTTTCAGCAAATGAAAATTAAAAGAGCAATGCAGCAAGGAGATATATGGCCAGATTCAGAGAAAGCCTAAGTCAAATGAGCTGCCTTTGGGTCATTTCTAGAGCATCACCTAAAACTATACTCAATTTGGGGGCAGGCAGTTCAATTCAACTTCCCATGTCCCTCACTGCTGTTCTCCTGTTCTCCTTCTGTAATATCCTGTTTTCTGTAAAACATCCTCTTTCTTGTGTTTTGTTTTTATTTTCTAGGTTTTCTTCTGAAACGCCTTTATTTCCACTTTTATAAATTGTGGTGGCCTATATCTTGTTCTGTAGTTCCAATGCCATGCCTTACTCTGTAGTTTTCTACGCCTGTATGCATGCTCACAGGTGCGCGCACACCTCTTCTTCAGTCCACACTGGTGTTTTGTGTATGTCTTTCTCTCTTTCTTTTCAACCTAACCAACACGCCTTTCCTTCTTATGGGTGAGAAGAAAGAGGCGGTTAGGTACCGATCCATTTTGCTTCCATTCTCTTGCTGTTGTTGTTTTGTTAACCTGTCACAGCCACCTCCCTGCCTTCCAGGAACCCAGCACTCAAAAGGCAATATTGGGGATGCCCTTTGGAGAAGGCCCAGTCCAACAAATGCTGCCATCATGCCTCTCCTATTTTAATCCAAGCAATATTGAGTATATCATGGTGGCTCGCATTAGCTCAGTCAAACAGTCAAAAGATGATGTTTTCAGTCTGGTCGCATCACAGTTAAGCAGTCAAACTGTGCAGCCCCCAATATCACTCTGTCTCTCACCAATTCTCCCGGATTGCGTGTCCATTTTTACAATTCAAATAGAATCATCTCATTGTAAGGTCATCAACAGATACTGTGTTGTATTCTTCCTCATTTTGTCTTTGCTGTGTACAAAATACTCATCACCCACACTCTTTTCCTTACTTAAGGGAGGGAATCACCTTGTCCTGCTTTCTGTCCAACTTCGCCAATAACACCCATTTCTCTTGCATGGCTTCTGAACTCTGATGGCATTTGTCGACTACAGGTTGATAACCCCAGCCAGGGTGGAGGTAAGATAAGATTCCATATTAAAATTTGTTGATCTTCCACCCACAAGACTGGCCTTTCTGTGAAACTACACCACATTGCATGACAGCCAGGTGGAGTGGCTGGTTCAATATAAATGAAAGAGAACAGGGCAAGGATGAGACCCCTGAGACAGCCATTTTTCCTACCTTAAGGGTAGCAAATCACTCCTTTCCCACAAATTGAGGTCTGACATTTCACCTCTATCCTTCCTATTCTCCTGAAGCTTTTCAAATTTGTTACCTAGAGCAGAACTAGATTATTGCATACCCCGTGTGGTGTAGTGGATAGAGCAACAGACTAGGACCCAGGAGGCCTGGGTTTGAATCCCCACTCAGCCATGGAAACTCACTAAGGGTATAAAACTGATAAAGCCACTCCTAAAATATTTCACCTACCTTGAAAGCCCTGTTAGGGTCACTATACATTGGCTCTGACTTGACAGCACAGAACGACCACAGATTATTGCATTGTGTTTGCATATTTGGGATATTACATACTCTCAATTATCCATGCATTTTTTTCTGTTACAAAGGGATTACCTTAGAGATTTGTGCCTCAGCAATCAGTCTTGCAAACTAAGCCTGCATTTGCCTTCCAACAGCCGATCACAAAACAAAACATTTTGGATCTCAAAATAAAGAGAGGAGGGAAACCGTAAGCTAGAACCAAGAGACATCTTTAGCACTTAAGGAATAACCATTTCTGAATATAGGCTATGCAGATTGTCTGGTTTGACCCTTAAGCATCGTTGTACTGTTATTTTCAGGAAGCAAAAGGTGCACAAATAGTATACGGAAATAAATGTGCTCTTTTCATAATACCCTGGAAATCGCAACGTTGCTTTTCTACGAAAATATCTTCACTTATTCACTTAAAATATATCACCCTTGATTTGCTTAGAAACCAGAGCTATTACTGCAACAAGTTCCTGTAATTATGCCAATAAATTAAAGTAGTTGGCAATTATTTTGTATATAAATGTTTTTATTGATTTTAAAGCAGTTGGCAATTATGTCAAACTCTGAACCCGTGTAACCAACCTGCCCACCCTCTGCACCTATCTGTTCAATTTGGTAAATGTACCCCTGCTCTCCATGAGACTGGAATTCTGGAGAATTTCACTGAATTCTATTTCAGCCTTGAGAAATAAGGCTGTCACTGTTTAGTGTGACTTATTTCTTGGCATTGTCCAGTGTTAGTCTGCCAGAAGTGCTAGTCTCTGGATTTGTGGGTCTCAGCTTGGAATTTTGATGCAAGCTGAACTGGATAGTCTCCAAAGAGTTACAAGTTAAATCATCCAGTCTTTGAAATCACAGGTTGTGGAATAAATATTGTGATTAGTGCACACCCCTACATTATACTGAGTTCCCAGCACTTACTTAAAGGTAGTAGGTAATCTAGAATTAATATTAGTACATATTTAGAATTTTTTAATGCGAAAGGTAGTTTGAGATCAAAGCTGGTGTATATATCACTAGCAACAAAACTACAGATAATATGCTCCATTAATTATGTGCTGTCACTCTATTCACTACACCACACTGGGTACCTAATATGCTCAGACATTGGGAAATGATTTAGAATTGTTTGAACTAAAATCGATCATGGATTACAGTAGAACCATGGGGATTGGTTCCAAGCCAGAGAGAGAGAGAGAGAAAGAGAAAGAACAGATCCCCCCCCCCCCAAAAAAGGATATACTGTAGAAACCCTATACTGTATATAAAACATAGCCTCTGGTTCCCTCTAGTGGCCACTTCTGGTAATATACATTGGAAATGTGTGTTTCGGGGGGGGGTCTATTCAATATTTTCAGACAATGGATAAGTACTGTGAGTACTGATCTCACAGATATGGCAGTCCTACTGTACAAAGAATCTCCCTACTGGGATAATGGACAACAAAATGGCAAATTAACAGTGGGATCCTATGCATGTCTACTTAGAAGTGGGACTTTTCCCAGGGCAAGTCTGCTTAGGATTGCAGCTTCCATTTGTTGTAGATATGATTTCTGGCTGAACAGCTTTAATTGAAAATGTACGAGGCTGAGTTGGGCTGAAAATTACTCTTTTGTATACAAGAGAGGTACCTTAATTTGTGGTTGCATTCACTGAGAGATGATTTGCTTCTTGGTCACTGAGAACATCTCAAAATTCTGCCAACAAAAAGTTGGTAAGTTCAGAGAGAGAAACGTGAAGGGTGCCTTTGAGCAAGGCCCTGTCACTCAGTTTGAGTCTCTTGTCTGTGTAAACCATGCCCTTCATAGTAGGGCTGTTGTGGAAGCAAGCACAATGCAAATTGTTAACCAGCTTGCAAATCTAAATTGTGCTTGTATGTATTAAATACCAAAGAGTTTTTTATATATATAAAGCAACAGAGGACTCTGCACCTCCCGTCTCAGGGCACAGTAATCCGACCAGCTGAGAATGCCGATAACCATCTCTGCAGCTGGTCCACTGCTAGGGAAGTTTGGCAATAGCAGGCAAGGCCACCATGACTGATCATCACACCAAAGACTCTGGCAAGCTTTCAGTCTGCCTGGAACACATGGTTGAAAACCATTGCTCATTAGGTAACCATAAACCTTCAACTTCAGTGAGATGATGCATATTAAATACAAGCAAGAAACCCACTGGCTGTTATGTAAAAAAAGCATGAGAAGAAACCAACAGCAGAATATATTGTTGCTATATTGAAGCTCAAGGATTTAGCTATCTGACTATGGAGACAGAGGTTGGGAGCTCAATTCCCTTCTGCGTCTCCTGAGATAAGAGCCAGCCTGTGTGGCCTTGAGCAAAATGCACAGTCCCAGGGTGTTCCCCCTTCCCAAATGGTAAACTACTTCTGTGCATTCTGTACTTGGAAAACCCTGAAAAAGTTTGCCAGAAGTCAGAATTGACTTGTCAGCATGCTATTGTTGTTGTTATTCTGTGAACGCAGAAGTTGCCTGTGTCCATGCAGTACAAAAATAGACAGGTTCTGTCTATTATGAGGATGCATCCAAGCTTTAAAAATAATTATAATTCGCTTCAAAAGCTTCTGGAAGTTGGAGAAGAATCATCTGATGACTTAGTTTTGCAGCTAACTGCAGTGGCACCCATTCAGGCTATATTTATACAGTACTTCTACTGTATTTTCAAGTTGTATAAATTGAGTATGACTAGTCTGATTAAAAGAAGATTTTTTTGGTGACAAAATGTTGTATCCAAACTGGCCAGCTGCATGTGGTACATGAGCCTCATCTCTTCAAAACAGCTTGAGATCCTGGCTCAAGGTTTTCTCATGCATTTTTTTTTAAATATCAAATTGCACGCTGATCTTGCAAACAAAAATAATGTTTGGCAAACATGAGAACAGCTCTTCCTACACATGCTCCTTATCTGTGTAATAAAGGAAAATATTTAGGCTGCTCCCAAATATATTTCTTTTCAGCCCCTAGAAGACATTGAACGTAATCTTAATTTTACTCTCTCTCTCTCTCTCTCATTCTCTCTCTCTCTCTCTCTCTCAAAATCTCTGTGTGTGTTTGTGTCCCTCCTGCTGCCACCACCAAGAATGACTTATAATTAAAATAGCAGCAGACAAAGAGAAGTTGCAGCTCCATCCAGCATGATTTACTTTCCAATTCTGCAAACATGACACATGAAAATTATGGCTGAAATCCAGTAGGAAGTCACAGCTAAAGCTGGCCCATTGAATCAATGGCACTTATGAAGGAGTGTATTTACCAGTCCCTACTGATTCAATTAGGGGATATCATGGCACTGTGGGTTAAACCGCAGAAGCCTCTGTGCTGCAAGGTCAGAAAACCAGCAGTCATAAAGTCAAATCCACGTGCCGGAGTGAGCTCCCATCACTTGTCCCAGCTCCTGCCAACCTAGCAATTCGAAAACATGTAAAAATGCAAGTAGATAAATAGGTACCACCACGGTGGGAAGGTAATGGTGTTCCGTGTCTAGTTGCGCTGGCCACGTGACCACGGAAACTGTATTCGGACAAACGCTTGCTCTATGGCTTGGAAACGGGGATGAACACCGCCCCCTAGAGTCAGACACAACTGGACTAAATGTCAAGGGGAACCTTTACCTTTACCTTGCTGATTCAATGGGTCTATTCTAGTTGTGACTTACTCATGGCTTTCTGTCTGCATGTTCTTTTTAGGTAGTCTGAAATCAAGGTCATGAGATCAAATAAGGTTACCTTCAATCTAGATTTTACCTTCTGAATCATTAGCTCTCCCTCCCAATCTGATGTCGTCTCCACATTTGATGAGCTTCCCTTTTACACCCGCATCCAAGTCATTCATAAAGATTCTGAATGGCATCATCTAGCAGTTTCACCTCAAGAATATCATGTGAGATCTTGTCAAAAGCCTTCCTGAAATTAAGATACACTACATCCATAGCAACTCTGAACAAAAGTAAGATTGGGGGGGGGGGTTGAGTTGGTTGTGTGTGTGTGTGTGAGAGAGTTTTTAATGAACCCAACCTGGTTGTTGTAGTTATAATAATTGTGTGCCATCATTTTGATCCCCACATGGCAACCCATTCTGGTGACTTTTAGTACTCAGAGGTGGGTAGGCACTCTGGGGCTGTGCAGCTTGCCCAAGGATACACCAAGATCTTACCAATCACCATATTATTTCCCTTTGGCGCTGTCCACCCAATGTTGCTCCTGCAGGAAAGTCTGCTTTGCTAACTTTTCCTGATGAGCCCAAGGTGTAGGTAGGTGACTTCAAGCTGCTATACCTTCTCTTGTAATAGGGCAATCAGCTTGCTCTTGCTGTAACTGGAGGAAGGTTGCTGTGATCACACAATGGATTGTTGCACAAGCAGCTTTAATTATTTTCATGAATATGAGGAAAGAATGCTACAGATGTATATATAAGATGAAATTATAGGTGAAATATATATAATGTGCATTGCTAATATAATGTGCATATATCTAATATAGTTAGCTGGTTTTATGATTTTCAAAGTTAAAATTGGTTCGATATATTTGTATTCATTTAAGACATATCTAAGTTGTTCTGAGCACTATTTTTAATGAAAACGCAGGATACACACACATACACACATGTAAGTAATAAGAAATAAATGTGTAAGCAAGTAAAATAGAAGCCAAGGGCAGAGGCAATGGGCGTGATCCTGCTGTCCCTCCAAATGTTTGTTGTACACAGTTTCAAGTCAGGGTAACAACAGGAGGAGAAAATTCCATACATACATACATGCAATTAAAAATTCTGAATAGTGCCAATTACTCAGTACAAGATATGTGTGGAAACACGTGAAGCTCATAAGCATTGCTTTGCTTGTCTGTGTGAACACATGCAGTCCTTTGTCAGACTCTTGTAAATGGTAAATTCATGAGCATTTTGGTGCCAAGAAGGCACATGAGAGAGCAGGACATTCTCAGCTGTGGCTCCACATTTCTGGAATTCACCATCCCCAACATTTATGTAGCTGCATCATAATTATCCCTGAAGAAAATTTTTGAGGACTTGGCTGTGCGGTCACTGGAGAGCGAATAACATTTTCTTTTCCCCACCTCCGCTTGGCTCCCAATTGCTGCTTCTGGGTTCCTGCCAGAGGAGAAGTGGAAAACCTCATCCTTTCCCAGTGATGTTATTGAAACTGATGAAACGGATGCCCTGGACCCATTTCAGTCGGGCTTCAGGCTGTGCCACGGTACAGAAACGGCATTGGTTGCCCTGTATGATGACTTGCTGAGGGAGGCTGACAGGGGCAAAACGTCTCTGTTAGTCCTCCTCGACATCTTGGTGGCCTTTGATACCGTCGACCACAGTATCCTCCTGGGGAGGCTCTCCGAGTTGGGAATTGGTGGCTTGGCGCTTGCCTGGCTCCATTCCTTCTTGGAGGACTGTCCCCAGAGAGTACAGCTTGGGGAGAGTGTTTTGGCCCCATGGAGCCTCAATTGTGGGATTCCACAGGGGTCGATTATGTCCCCAATGCTGTTTAATATCTACATGAGGCCACTGGGTGGGGTCATCAGGGGGTGTGGGGCATCGTGTCACCAGTACGCTGATGACACACAGCTCTACATCTTCTTTTCTCCAACTGCAGGAGATGTTGTTCTGTCCCTTCAGCGCTGCCTGGAGGCTGTACTGCAATGGATCCAGGAAAATCAGCTGAGGCTGAACCCGGACAAGATGGAGGTGCTGAGGGTGGGTGCCCCCACAGTAGGTGGTCTGAGAAACTCTCTCTCTTTTGGGGGGGTGACTCTGGCCGCCAAGAGTGAGGTCCACAGCTTGGGGATCCATCTGGACCCAACACTCACTATGGAAACTCAGGCGGCGTCCGTAGTCCATACCGCCTTCTTTCATCTCCAGCGGATAGCCCAGCTGCGACCCTATCTTGATGCTGGGGCACTCACTACCTTGGTGCATGCACTCGTAATCTCAAGATTAGACCACTGTAATGCGCTCTATGTGGGGCTACCTTTGAGGCTGATGCGGAAGATCCAAGTGGTGCAGAATGCGGTGGCCAGACTCCTTAATGGACTGAGAAAATACCACCATATCTCTCCCACTCTGGCCGCATTGCATTGGCTGCACATTCAGTTCCACATCAACTTCAAAGTGTTGATGCTTACATATAACGCCCTAAACAGTTTAGGACCTCGATATTTGATGGAATGCCTACTCCAGCCAAGATCTACCCATATCACTTGATCGAGTCAGGATGTGAGGCTGAGGGGCCTGATGCTGAGGGAGGCCCGAAAGGAAAAAACAAGAAACCGGGCCTTCTTGGCGGTGGCCCCTTGCCTCTGGAACAACCTCCCTCCAGAGATTCGTGCCGCCCCATCGCTGGGCATTTTAAAGACCCAACTAAAAACCTGGATGTTTAAGCAGGCCTTCCCTCCAGTCAATACTTAATTTCTCTTGTCTTTACTTTTTCTCTGTTACTTTCCATCTTGAAGAATTTGTCTACCATTTATTGTTTATTGTTTAATGTCTTATTTTGATTTACTTTTCTTGTTTTGGTATTTGTATATGTTTTCTTTTAAATTGTCTGGAAGCCGCCTAGAGTGGTCACAACGACCAGATAGGTGGGGTATAAATAAATAAATAAATAAATAAATAAATAAATAAATAAATAAATAAATAAATAAATAAATAAATAAATAAATAAATAAATAAATAAATAAATAAATAAATAAATGCCCAGCTCGTTAGAATTCTGGAAACAGTGCTCCTGGTTAGTAGTGGGGAAGTGGGAGGAGAGAAATTAGCACCTACAGGAGGCCTTGGGGGATCTGCAGGAAGGTCTTTGGGGCTACACGAGGCCAACAGAGTTTGGGTTATTTAGTCTTTCATTTTTTTTTGAGACAAATTTGTGTATTTGATGAAGAACTGGGTTTGGCTCAGACATGCCTGTTCATCCTTTGATGCCTGCAATAGTAGGGAATGATTTGTGCATTTTATTACAGAATAAATGCATTTATCAATGAACCAAATTAAAAATCCCATTGTATTGCTCTCTGTAAATGTTAAAGAATAATTTATGTATCTGTTCCATTCAAGACCAAAGGTACTGATCACCCAAACTGATTATTCCTTTTGTTGCACAGGAATGGCTTTCCAGGACCAGTGGATGTTTGCAGACACTCCCTGCTAACAGAAACTGTGAATTCAGTGCTTTTTGTTGAAACACCCAGCTTATCTCAATTAAAGGGTTGTACAATTACTTCTAGGTTTAATTAGCACAGTACCTTGGCAGCAAGCTGTCTCTTTCTTTTAAGCATTATTCATTTAGCAGGGATATTTTTCTGTATCTTTATGCTAAGCTGTGATTTTTTTTTTTAAAAAAAGACGATTTGTATTAAAAACAAAATTTAAAAACCACAAGTTATACTATGATGAAGTATGATTATTGGTAGAAGATTATTCTTTTTGCAATACATTTCTTGCATTACTTTGTAGGTAAAAAATGTAAGTGAAGTTTATTGGGAATCTAGATATTTTTTAAATAGTTCTCAACAACACATTGCCCAGAATCCTGTCAAATGCAGGTGAAGTGTAAGGTTCCTCCTGCATATATCCAAGTCTTCTCTGGCTTGCCATTGGACCAACGGAGATTGTCCTGTTGGAAAGAATGGGCCAAATGCTTCCTTAAAGTGACACTGGGCTCTTCCTTGCACAGACATAGAATCAAAGATTTTATATAAATATAAATTACTCTTTGATTTGATCTTTTACGCCAAAGAAGGAATTACATGTTGTATGTATAAAAAACATACAATTTCTCTGTGTGTGGTATGTTTAACTAATATGTTCATTTAGCTAATTTACACCTATTTTTCTGCCACAACTTCATATACAAGGAGTCAGAGCTAGAAACACTTCAGTATTCTTCCTTCTTGCTGTCATCTGCACTAGTCATCTTCTGAGACTGAAGTTAGAAGCAGTCTTTGTTTCTGATCTGATTTGGGGAACTTGATTTAGTGCCTTTCAAACTGAAAATATACCTCAAGTAACTGATCTGGTTTGCCTTACATTCTAAAGCTTAAAACTATTCTTAGAATCATTGAGTCCTCACTGAAATTCAACTAGCATTCCGTCTGAATTCTTTGCTTCCTCTCCCTGATTACCTGTGCTCTTAAAAATATACTGTATTGTAATGAAATATCTGACTTTAGCTTGGGTAGCTTTGAAGAGGATATCCCATGATTTCTCTTTCCCCCAATCCAACATCAAAGATGATTTTCTAGATGAGTGAAACGTGGATGCAAAGGGATGTCATAATATTTATTTATTTATTTATTTATTTATTTATTTATTTATTTATTTATTGTACTTATATGCCGTCCATCCAGACATAGTCTACGCTGGGCTGCTCACAACAGACAAGATAAAAACAACTAATATATCATGACAGTTTTACAGCATTAAACAATGAAATCGTTCAAGATAGGAAGAAGAAATTTATTCCTGGTTTTGTGTCAGGTTTAGCTTGCTTAAAATTGATTTTGAAATATCCACCTACACAATGTACAGCAAAGCATGGGGCGGGGGGGTTGGTTGGAAAGTGAGGTTTTTTGAACACCCACAAGGGAGTTGTCTATTTTGAAGCTGAGTGCAATATTTTGTAATTGTGTTGCCATATGTGTTCACCTGTGCCAGAGTAAATTGTGTCTGTGTGGTTTGCGAAGTATTGGATGTGAGGCTCAGAAGTTTTGGATGGCAGGGTACCCTGCCATTAAAATTGGAAAAATTAGAAGCTGAAGTGCCGAGGTACATTTTGCTTTAAAATGCAGTGATTTTAAAGCCTATGTAGCCCCCTTGACCAAAATACAGCACAGCTTACAACCAAAATAAAAGTTGTCTGAAGCACACTCTAACAGGAAAACCACGTGAGTTTAAATCATCAAAAACCCTGATCCAGCTCACGATTCATTTTCAATAATAAAGCTGTGTCTCAAGCTGACTTGTATATCTGTTTTTTCCCCCTGATTCTCATTTGGGCTTCTTCACATAACTTCAGAGTAATTTTAATCCCATGTCACCAGCAGACTGGAAAGAAATCACAGATTTTCTTAGAAAGAAGAAAAGTAAAATCCAGGAGATCGTCTTGCTCAATGTCCTTTCTATAGCAACAGCTAGTGTTCGATACTTCCAGAGCGTTATGAAGAAATCCTTCCTCTTTCATTCACTTTTTCCTTTAACAAAGCAGACTCTTTCAAACAGTTGACTTTGCAACTGCATCCCCAGTCATCTCAACCCTCGACTTGCTGGATGATTTATTCACTGTGAATTTGTTTAGATCTGTGTTGGATCAAATTATTCAATTTTTTTGTTACAGATTTGAACAGATCATCCCAGTGTTTACACCTATATGTGAGGAGATCTGATGCTGGATGTACTGGGATCCCTGTCCACACACATCTGGAATTAGTCTCTGACATCTCTGTGCCAACATTGATCATCCTCCCCCTTTGGCTATTTCCTTTGCTCTCACCCCAATGACTGCTACTCTCTTTGCACACACCCCTTTGTTTTACTCAGCCACCATTCTCAATTCTTTATGTCTTCACCTATCAATCTATTTCAGCAGACACCAAGGCTGCCATGCTACAGGCACCTATCTGAAGGAAAGCCCCAGTGAATTCAATAGAACCTATAGCTGTGTAGAATAGACATGGCGCTGATAATGTCGTAGCTCCTCTTTCTTCTTCAATTCCTCCAAATTTTTTGCACCAAGTGAAATAAACTGATGGATGTTTGAAATGCACACACCACCTAGAAACAAGCCATGCTGTGAAAGAGTAGAAAATCCCAAATCCATATTAGGATGATACCTTTTTTTAGGCATTGGAAAGAGATTAAAAGAATAGTAAACATTCAGAATGAAGACCCGTCTGGAACGTTTGCCTTCTAATGAGAACCTCTGAGCCTCTAGATGCTGGTAGATTCCAACTCCAAGCATCCTTCACCACTGGCTAAACTGTCTGGGACTGATAGAACTTGTAGTCCAACAGAATCTGGAGGGCTGCATGTTTTCCATGCCTGGATTGGCCTGTTGCAACAGAATCAACCAAGGACCTTGTAATATCATAAAATTGGGTGTGTGTGTGATATGAATGAAAGCTAATGCCATTATTAAACTTTACATATTTCGCAAGCCTCTTTGCTTTGTTAAATCAGCTTCACTGAGCTAATGTAGTATTTTCAAGGATATTGTCTGAGACAGAATAAGCAAATATGGTTCCAACATAGCTTTTGATGACCCTTGTAATGTATTCCTATACGGGGGTTTTCTCAGAACTGAGTCCTGATGAGTTCAACAGGCCCCACTACCAACTGAGTAGACATACAATTACAACATACCTTTGTATACAATGATGACATACCATTTTGAAGTGTGGTGTTGTAAAGAAGTGTAACTAAATACCCAAATTTATTGCTGCTCTTTAATTACATTGCAGGCATGTTTAATTTCAGAACTTTTGCTTTAAAAATGCATATTCCCTTTGCTTCTGCAAGATAATACTGCCTGATGGCTCCTGTAAACCATTTCTAAGCCCAGATAATAAACCCTTGCTTTTGTTTACTGGCTACTATAGTGTTGATGGTTTCAGTTTTCAACTTTTAATTTATTCCTATTTTTTCCCAGTTAGCAAGAACAGAGATGTACTTAAATCAGTTTAGGGTGCAAGAGCTTGCAGCTCCATCTCTAACATGGTGTGTGTATTCATAATTCGGTACTTTAATCCAAAATGCGAAGGCACCCAGAGAGCAATCCCCAGGACAGGATGGAGCAGTGGAGGACTGGCTGTGTCCTCTCTTTCTCTGGGTATGGTGGGTTTTGCTTGCTTGCTTGTAATTTTTGGTTTACAACAACCAGCATCCCCCAGCTATTATGGGAACTGGCTATTGTGACTGGAGAATTCCAAGAGACAGTCCAAAAAAGTAACTTATCCAAATAATGAGACCAATGAGAAGGAATTGAGTTAGACACATGGAGAGGCATGTCTAAAGTTTATTCTGTGTTGGGGACCTGGTAGAGAGCTCAGTGGTCTTTGGCTCCAGCACTTCAAGGTCTTCTTCCCTCAGCCAACCCGCCACTGCTGCCGCCCCCTGCCACCACCCCTGCTTGCCCCCTTTTTGCCCCTCTTCCAAGTCAGAGTTCTGAACTAGGGAGGAAGGGCCACCATGGAAACCTCCACAATGCCCAGGAAGGGTCAGAAGTAAATATATCTGACACTGGATTTCCCCCTCAGATTCTGGAACATTTTGAAGAGCTTCAGTGGGGAGATACATTCACTCCCACTCTGGGCCCCTCAGATATATTCTCAGGATCATAAAACTGCTGCCCTAGATGTTTGAATTGCTGTACGGCTTCATATAATACCTTCCATTCCATGTACCTGTACATAAATCATATTTAGGTTTGTCTGTAATTAAATATTGACTACATCTCCAAATGTTACCTCGCCCCTTAAAAAGCTCCTGTTTTCATGGCTTCAGTACTGCAGCTCTCTGTATTATAAAATTAAAAAGTGACCACCTTGAGGAAAGCTACTACTGTATTGTAGAGCATATCTTAGGTAATATCTTCTTTTTACATGGTGAGATTCTGCCAAACTATGACAATCTGATTTCCTTAAAATAATCAAACTTATTCATGATTACTTGTTTCAATATTTTAAAATTCTCTTCTTTCAGATTTTCCAGATTAGTTGGAATCTTGATGCCTAAATACTTGATAATCTTTCAAATATTAACATCCAATTTTTTTCTAATTTTATTTTTGGTTATGATTGAATACCATAATTTCTGATTTATGAAATTTTCCTGTAACTCAGTTATCTCTCCAATTTTTTTAATTTCACTTTTTGATTAAAAAATCTTTCTTATATGATCAAACCATTCTCTGTCTGGATCAGCTCAAAGAAAAGATTCCAAAGCTAGTTTCATGAGGCATGAAAATGACAATCGGGAAGTGGCTACATTGCTCAGAGCTGTCTAGAAAACAACTAAATACTATTGTATTTTATTTCTATGGGAAGGAACCATTCTCAGAATCTGCAAGTAAAATGAATCCATGGCCAGCTTTTTCCAGGGAGTTCGTAATGTGTCTTTCCTGTGTTTTTGTTTCAAGCAACACTGTTCAGCCCCACTTCGAAGCTAGGAGCAGAAAAAGGAACAGCATGGTGAGAATGATTGCCTGCAAAAGAATTTAAAACAGAAAATCTCCCATTATTATTTTTTTCAGAAACATGCATTGGTTGATGCCATTCAGTGCTCTGCATCAATGTTAAATGGAGATATTGTTGACTGAGCTTGTAAACAGACATTTGTTACTACATGAATTATCCTTCCTTCAGTGTCTGTGTTTGATGGTTCTCATCCAGACTCCATTGATATCGATGCCAAGCCTCCCAATCCCCAATACTCTTAACGTTTTGAAAAATTGAACAGAAGAGCAAACACATGTTCTAGCACTGGCCAAGCAGGTATCACACATGTCAAGTTGGAACAGAGCCTATGCGTTAGTGCTTTCCATTACTTGCGAGTACAGCATCTGAAAAAGACTGGTTCTTTATTGTAGACATTGTTATTTTAACAACAAAAGGAAGCCCTCCGGCTTTTCAGAGTATGCCTGACATGAAAACACACTACCCAAAGTATGTTGGCCTACTTACTCACAAGCTGTAGTTTGAAGTGTGATACAATCAACATCCTTCAGTCAGGACTTGATCTGGGCCTGTGTTTGGAAGTGACTTGTCACAGACAAGTTTGCTGCCATTTCATGAATTTTGCAAGCTCTCGAAGAAAGGTATTACTACAGTACATTATGATTGTAACTTTACAATGTTGGAGTTATCTGGAGTTTACACCAACAGAGTGAAGTAATTTAGCACTGAACTCATTATTGTAGATGAGGAGCAACTCCTCTAAAGTAAAATGCACTACCCAAATAAAGGAAGAACTTATATATATATTGAGTCAAGAAATCCATTAGCAGATAGAGCGGGAGAGAAAGAATTCCTAAAGTTATTTGCAAAAGTCAACTAGAGCTTGTTTCCATGTGTAGAAAGTATGCAGATGGCCATTGTAGCCATGAAGTTGCCTTTGTCTAGTTAGAAGAACAAGAAACAAGAGGTGATCTCAGAGAAATAAGGAGAAAGAAAGTGAATGTGAGACTAGCAGTCTAAAAGTAATATCTTTGATAAAACAAAGAGAAAACACCTGGGTACCTATGTTGCCTACCTCAATTCAAATCATTTGCTAACATGTGTTGGTAAAGCAAAGTGTTCTGCTTATACACCATCCCATAGCACTTAAAGGACTCTCTAGGCGGTTTACAAGTTAATTATGCAGGTTACACATTGCCCCCCACCCCATCAAACTAGGTACTCATTTTACTGACCTTGGAAGGATGGAAGGCTAAGTCAACCTTGAGCCGGCTACCTGGGATTGAACTCCGGGTTGTGAGCACAGTTTTGGCTGCAGTACAGCAGTTTAACCATTGTGCCATGAGGTTCTATGCTGGTGTTCTGTTTTTTTGTTGTTGTTTTTAAAATGAGAATGTCCTCTCTTTTTCATTGTAAATACAATTTTAGTTATATTATGGTTACAAGGGTATGGCATCACGAAACAGTGTAGAAGGAATATCTCATGATTCAAGTCCTAGCTAATGTATATGCTGTTTTTGTTTTAACACAGATGTTGAGGTGGACAGAAAAAGAGTGTGTTCTGCATTGAAGTTAGTGCTTTGGCACATTCCAGATTTGTAAGATAACTCAAAACAGTGATTCTTCAAGTAACTTTTGAGAGATGAAAGCAAACAACAGCAAAGAATCTAATGTCACCTTAAAGACTAAAAGGTGATTGCAGTCCACAAAACCTTACACTAAATAAAACATGACTCTTTCAGGAGCAACAAAGTAGGAGTGACTGCTCCCCATAGCTCTGGGAACTGCACACTGGAACTGGAACTGGACTTTGGAGGGCATATCTGCTCCAACTCCCACGATCTCCACCCCTGAAATGTTTCTTATGAAAATTGTGTGTATGTGTGTGTTTGTTGATTAATCAACCCTCCAGGGCCCTATAAAGACAATTAAACATTGGAGAGGGGTACAGGATTGCTGGGGACCCTTAAAACCTGGCAAATTGCCTCTAGTGTCCCCAAAAGCACACAAGAGGACTTTTTGAAACAATTTTTCTACTTTTGTTCACAAATTAAGAAGAGTTTGATGGGGGATGGGGGGTGCAACAAGAAAGAAAACAAGAGAGGTAGCTAACCTATGCTAATATTTATATCCTGGCATACCTTCAGCATAGTTTTAGTGCATATATAAAGTACATACATTGTAACAGACAGCAAATGAGCATACTGTTATCTTAAGACATAACTAAACTAAGGAACCTCTGTCCTCATTTCAAGACTCTTCTAGAAAATCTGCCAATCAGGTGTTGAGTTTCCTCAAACTTTCATGAAGAAGAGAGTAATTTTTTCCCCACCCCAGCTGAAACCATTATCCTAATGAAAATACCAAGGACATAAACTGCAGGTGTTACTTCCTTCCAATTACTAGTGTAACAACTAGGGAGTACAGAAAACAACAAACATTGAAAAGAAGCTCTGTATGGTTTACTAAACAGAATCTTCAATAATGTAAAGCTCAATAAAATGAACATATCTAAGAAAAATTGTAATTATTTATAACTGCTTCAGCAATTGTGTACCACCGTAAAGTAATATATAATAACTAATATAATAAACTTTAAACTGAGACATCCACATATAGGAATTATCCTCCTACTGAAGTGCCTCAGTTTCCTTCCCAGGAAGTATGTATCACTTAACGAACAGTCTGATATTTGGTTAATATTGTGTGAGTTTAAACAAATATTGTCAAAGATGTAATTTTAGTTCCAGAGATTATTTCTAAAGGCTTGATAAAGAACCACAAAATGAGCAAAGTGATACCTCAGGAAGAAGCTTGGAGCTCATTGAGACTGCCTATTTGAGACTGTCTCTATCAAGCCTATATGTGCACCTTGGATACTTAATGTGAAGTATGTAGGAGTATCCCCTTCACGGAATGCTGCCTTGTTGTGGCAAAGGGGCTTGAGTAATTCAGAGGATGCTATGGGCTACGCCATGCAGGGACACCCAAGACAGACAGGTCATAGTGGAGAGTTTAGACTAAACACGATCCACCTGGAGCAGGAACTGGCAGGCCACTCCAGTATCGTTGCAAAGAAAACTCCATGGACAGAAACAAAAGGATAAAAGATATGATACTGGAAGATGAGACCCTCAGGTCAGAAGATGTCGAACATGCTACTGAGGAAGAGCGGAGGACAAGTACAAGTAGCTCCAGAGCTAATGAAGTGGTTGGGCCAAAGTTGAAAGGATGCTCAGCTGTGGACGCGCCTGGAAGCGAAAGCAGTGTCTGATGCTGCAAAGAAAAATACTGCATAGGAACGTGGAATGTAAGATCTATGAACCTTGATAAGCTGGATGTGGTCAAACAGGAGATGGCAAGAATAAACATCGACATCCTGGGCATCAGTGAACTAAAATGGACAGGAATGGGTGAATTCAGCTCAGATGATTATCATATCTACTACTGTGGGCAAGAATCCCGTAGAAGGAATGGAGTAGCCCTCATAGTCAACAAAAGAGTGGGAAAAGCTGTACTAGAATACAGTCTCAAAAATAATAGAACGATTTCAATATGAATCCAAAGCAGACCTAACATCACAGTAACCCAAGTTTCTACATCAACCATCAATACTGAAGAGGCTGAAATTGACCAATTCTATGAAGATTTACAAATGAAGACTTCTAGAACTGACACCAAAGAAAGATGCTCTTCTCATTATAGGGGATTGCAATGCTAAAGTAGGGAGTCAAGAGATAAAAGGAACAACAGGTAAGTTTGGCCTTGGGGGTCAAAACGAAGCAGGACAAAGGCTAATAGATTTTTGTCAAGTAAACAAGCTGGTCATCTTCCAACAACACAAGAGGAGACTCTACACATAGACATCACCAGATGGGCAATACCGTAATCAGATTGACTATATTCTCTGCAGCCAAAGATGGAGAAGCTCTATATAGTCAGCAAAAAACAAGACCTGGAGCTGATTGTGGCTATGATCATCAGCTTCTTGTAGCAAAACTCAAGCTTAAACAGTAGTAGGAAAACCATTGGGCTAGTCAGGAATAACCTAAACCAAATCCCTTATGAATACACAGTGGAAGTAAAGAACAGGTTTAAGGAACTAGATTTGATGGACAGAGTGCCTGAATAAGTATGGATGGAAGCTCATAACATTGTACAGGAGGGAGCAAAAAAAAAAAACCTTATTTATTGATTGATTGATTGATTGATTGATTGATTGATTGATTGATTGATTGATTGATTGATTGATTGATTGATTGATTTGATTTGATTTGATTTGATTTGATTTGATTTGATTTGATTTGATTTGATTTGATTTTTATCCCGCCTATCTGGGCCACCGGCCCACTCTAGGCGGCTTCCATCACAAAATAAAACAATAAAACGCAAAATGTACATAATCATTCAATAACAGTTATAATGAATAAAATAGAAAAGGGTTAAAAGAAAAGTCAGGAATTAGCTGGAGGGAAGGCCTGGGTGTAGAGGCAAGTTTTTAATTGGGTTTTAAAGGTACCCAGCGTAGGGGATGCGCGAATCTCCGAACGGAGGTTATTCCAGAGGAGAGGAGCCACTGCCAAGAAGGCCGGGTTTTGTGTCTTCTCCTTCCGGGCCTCCCTCGGTGTCAGGCTCCTCAGCTTCATCTCCTGACTCGCACAGGTGATTCAGGTAGATCTTGGTGGAAGCAGGCATTCCGTCAAATATCGAGGTCCTAAACCGTTTAGGGCCTTGTAAGTAAGCATTAGGACTTTGAAGTCGATGTGGAAACGAATGGGCAGCCAATGCAGTGTGGCCAGAGTTGGAGAAATGTGTTGGTATTTTCTCACTCTGGTGAGGAGTCTGACCATCTCAAAGAAAAGGAAGTGCAAGAAGGCAAAGTGGCTGTCCAACGAGGCCTTACAAATAGCAGACAAGAAAAGAGAAACAAAATGCAAGGGAGATAAAGAAAGTTACAGAAAACTGAATGCTGACTTCCAAAGAATAGCAAGGAGAAATAAGAGGGCCTTCTTAAACAAGCAGTGCAAAGATATACTGTAGAGGAAAATATTGAAAGGGAAAAACCAGAGATCTGTTCAAGAAAATTGGAGACATTAAAGGAACATTTTGTGCAAAGATGGACATGATAAAGGACAAAAATGGGAGAGACCTCACAGAAGCAGAAGACATCAAGAAGAGGTGGCAAGAATACACAGAAGAATTATACCAGAAAGATATGGATGTCTCTAAGAACCCAGATAGTGTAGTTGCTGACCTTGAGCCAGACATCCTGGAGAGTGAAGTCAAGTGGGCCTTAGAATGCATGGCTAACAACAAGGCCAGTAAAGGTGATGGCATTCCAGTTGAACTACTTAAAATCTTAAAAGATGATGCTGTTAAGGTGCTACACTCAATATACCATCAAGTTTGGAAAACTCAGCAGTTGCCAGAGGACTGGAAAAGATCAGTCTACATCCCAATCCCAAAGAAGGGCCATGCCAAAAAATGCTCCAACTACCGTACAATTGCACTCATTTCACACGCTAGCAAGATTATGCTCAAAATCCTGCAAGGTAGGCTTTAGCAGTATGTGGACCGAGAACTCCCAGAAGTACAAGCTGGATTTCGAAGGGGCAGAGGAACTACAGACCAAATTGCTAACTTGCGCTGGATTATGGAGAAAGCCAGAGAGTTCCAGAAAAATATCTACTTCTACTTCATTGACTACGCAAAAGCCTTTGATTGTGTGGACCACAGCAAACTATGGCAAGTTCTTAAAGAAATGGGAGTGCCTGACCACCTTGTCTATCTCCTGAGAAACCTATATGTGGAACAGGAAGCAACAGTTAGAACTGGATATGGAACAACTGATTGGTTCATGTGACGGACAGGTCAGTAACCACTCCTGTCCATCACAATGGAACCTTGATATATCAATCAGTGGTGGAACAGAAGAGGCAGAACTAAGGAAATATAAGAGGAATGGAAGACAGTTAAAGATCAGTTAGAGTTAAGGATATATCCTTAACAGATATCCTTAACAGAAGTCCCTAACTGAAGTCTCTGACTCTAACTCCTGAGACTTCAGTTAGGGACTTCTGTTAAGGATATCGGTTTGAGAGAAGCAGTTTAGGCAGTTAGGACCAGTATTTAATACAATAGAGAAGAACTGAGAGATGGAGAACAAGATAAGAAATGAATAAATACCTTGATTAACATGATTATACATAAGCAAATATAAATATTATCAAAGCACATTTTATTGAATGAATAAAATAAGACCATCCATGATTTACTTTATATGATTTACTTATAAACACTTAAATAAACATTGTTTTATTGAATAACACTGATTTAAGAGTCATATTTGATAGAATGAGGAATAAATCCTCTGGTGGCAGCAAAAAGGGTTGAAAAGTAAATGTCATACCTGAAAGTGAACCTGGGTTGTGTGGAAGAACAAACAGGGGAACTGGGTGTGTGTGATAGTTCAAAATTGGGAAAAGAGTACAACAAGGCTGTATATTGTCTCCCTGCTTATTTGACTTATATGCAGAATACATCATGTGAAAGGCAGGACTGGAGGAATCCCAAACCAGAATTAAGATTGCCGGAAGAGATATCAACAACCTCAGATATGCAGATGATACCACTCTGATGGCAGAAAGTGAGGAGGAATTAAATGACCTCTTAATGACGGTGAAAGAGTAGATGAGTCAGACATGACTTAATGACTAAACAACAACATGTAGAAGCATATTTGTATTGATTTGTAAGCAATACTTTATGGTTTGTTATATTAATTGTTATATATTTCTGTATTGTGGTGTTATAGTCAATTGCTTGTGCAGTTATAAATAATCTTTATGTAAGGTACATTCACTGTACTGAGTTTTACATTATTGAAGATTCTTTTTAGAACACGATACAAAGTTCCTTTTCAATGGTTGTTCCAATTCCCAGCGGCCATTTCCTTTCCTTCCTCTCAATCAACTTGTCCTGGGGACAAACTACAAAACCTGATTTTCCAGAAGAGCAACAGAAAACATTATCCTTTATTTTCTCAGTCTCTTGACAGATGCAAACAAGTAACTTTGAAGGTAACTGAGATGTTTAAGAGGTGGCTTTGCCAGTTCTTACTCCTCTCAGTGAGTCTCCATGGCTGAGTAGGGATTCAAACCCTGCTCTCCAGAGTTCTAGTCCATTACTCTACACTGTACCATACTCTGTCTTTTCTAGTTGGCAGTAGTAATAAGATCCAACCCTATATAATTATGTATAACTAATTATTTTAAGAACCATTTTGTATTCCAGATTTTCCTCTGGACATGAAACCTGCCTTGATTAGACTTTCATATGATCATACAAGATATGATTATATTTCAAACTCCTTTAAAGCCACTGGATTGGATTCAAAGCTCCAGGAGTGGAGTTCTGCTCACTGATTAGGGCAGAGGGCATTCTCAGATTCTGGCTACTCCTTTCTTACGTGTCCCCTGTGCTCTCCACTCAAAATCTGCTCCAGATGGTTAAGCAACACTTCTAACATGGGGGAAATTATGCAGGAGCTGCAAAGGGATGGGAGAGGTGGAAAAGTTCATAGGTTCCTCACTCCCATTCACAGAAGCGTCTGTTGGATCCAAGCTCCTTGCTGAGTGAATAACCTGGATAATTTATATGATGCTACACCACAAAACATGAGTTAGAATACCAAACATGCATCTGCATCACCAGGAAATCCTCTGTTTTGGATGTGCCTTCATTCTCTGTGCACACAATACACAATGATCACATTTTGTAGTTATGAATAAAGGGAATGTAGCTCTGTACCTCACTCTAAAATAAGCACTTGGCTACCTCAAATGACTCTTCCGGACAGCCCAGGGGGTGTCCTCTATGCATGCCACAGAGTTGAGTGAAGCTTGTGTAACTTTCTTTCTCTGAAAAGGCTGGTCAACTAGAGGAACTCCACAAGAAATCTTCATAATTTCATGTTTGATGGAATTTTGTTTGCTTGCTTATATTTTCATTTGTAGGCCACCTTTCTTCCAATTAAGGGATTTAGTTTCTCCTATTTATTTTAGGGTGCACAGCTACTATTCCCTTAATTCTAACTGTAGATGATTGTCATTGTGCACTGATGCACTTCTGGCAAAAAAGACCTTGTGTCCAAGAAAGTAACGCTGCATCTCGAACGAGAGGGTCTCCTGCTGAGGGAAATATGAGATATTTGATATCATAACTCAGATCAGGTGAGGTGGAGACAAACAGTGAGAGCTGATGTAGTGTAGTGGATGGAGTGTTGGACTAGGATTCATACAACATGGATTTAAATCCTCACTTAGCCATGGAAGCTCAGTGGTGGATGACACAGTTTTTTTAAAAAAAAATCACTTCTTAAATATCTTGCATACCTTGAAAACTCTATAAGAGTTGCCAAAGGTTGGAAGTGATTTGTGCTGTTCCATGAAGGGAAAGAGGCTTCTGTAAATGGAAAGACCTCTTTGGCCATAATCCACTGCACTGAATGCATTCCACCCCGAGAGACAGCTTTTGTACAAATCCCAAACATTTCTACTTATAAACACCAAAAACAATCCATCCCTTGCAGTTGCTAATCAGATGGTAACCGTGGATTTCACCTTGAAGAGGCAGGTAGCAGAGAACAGACACCCCATTCGTCTTGTCTTCATTATATTTTTAGATCTCTGCAGTTGTAAGTTAGTGGAATCCTAGACTAGGAGAGGCCTTTGGTCTGATCCAAGGTGGCTCCTCTGATGTTCTTACCAATATGCAGTCCCTCTTAAGATTTTGATATAAATAAATAATTTAATGTGTTGCATATAGTAGTATAAAATGGATGCGTTATGCTGAATAATAGTGATTTAAAATGAATGCTAAATGCTCAGTCATGCAAGTGATCTAATGTAATTGATGCAACTTGTGTTTGAGTTCTGTAGAGTATAGAATACAAGCACCTGTAGGCGATCCTTCTCTACCGTAAGTGAGATCAGACTTGCTTTACGTTACTGCTGTATGCTGTTCTGTCATATAAAGTTTTTTCTGAATAAAATGTCATATAAACTCTGCTATATTTGAACTCCAAAGGATGGATTTTTTGTATTCTCGAAGGCTTTCACGGCTGGGATCTGATTGTTGTTGTGCGTTTTTCGGGCTCTTTGGCCGAGTTCTGAAGGTTGTTCAGAACCATCAGAACACAGCCAAAGAGCCCGAAAAACCCACAACAGCCATCAATGGATTTTTAATGTAGTCAAAGTCCTTACAAGGACTAGAAAATACACCAACAGTCCCACTACCTCTGAGCATGCATCTACCTATCATCTGGGCAGCAGGAGCATGCTCAGAGGCAGCGGGTCTGGCTCCTGGCAGGGAAGCCAGGGGTCATTGCCTCTGAGTAGGGCAACTGCAGAGGTGGAGGCAGCCACAGAGAAGAAGAGGAGGAGGAGGAGGAGCAGGTAAGGAGGCAGCAAGGACAGTGGGAAGGGGTCAGGCAAGCAGGCATCCCATTTTGCCAAAGCAGAACAAAACACCGCAGGGGAAGATATTTGGCATTTCGTTTTGCTTCGGTAAAACAGGATCCTTGAACTGGGTCATCATGAACCAAACTGCAAACCAGCCTGCTTAGTCCATTCTTCTGGTTCATTGTTCTGTTCATGCCTATCTCTACTTTTAATGATCAGTCTGGCCGGGAACACATCACCTCTCCAGAAAAATTTAAAAATTAATAGATGAGTTGCATATAAATTCAGAAAGTATTTTAAGAATTGTGTAAAATGAAATGCAGCTGAAATATGGTGCTAAAATTGAACTCTACCAGCAGAAAACCCAATCCTTTCTAGCTATAACCCATTGCCCCTCATTTCTCTGAGCTATTATTTCCTTCGTTGCCCTGGGAGCCTACGGAACATCCTGTTTTTTTAGTGGCTGTGGCCCTATACCCATCAAATTTGCACACATTTTATTCCTGAGGTAGAGATATTAAATCGTACCTTTCTAATTCTGATTTCCATTTTTAGAAAAATGCAGGATAATCAACTTGCTCTGCTGTTCTGGACCCGAGCTTTCCATGCCAGTACTTTTGCCTACATAGAATGTGTGGATCATGAACCTGAGTACAAGCAATAAAAGCTCTTGGAATACTGAGGAACATCATTAGATGTCAAGATATGAGATATCAAGCAGAGTAGATGATAAATCCATCACATCACATTGAAGTCAAATCAGGTGCTGCAACTCTAAAACTAAGAGAATGGAGGCTCACCTCCAGGATTCTTATAACTTGATGGCACCATTTGGAGGGAAATCCTTTAAGAAACTTAGAAAAAAAACTCAAATTCTTCTTCTAATTCAAGTGACAGAACTGTTAGTACTGACAGAACTGTTGGATAACTAAGTGGTTAGGTTAATCAAGAGTTCAATTCCCCACTGTGCCTCCTTGGCAAGGGATGGACTTGATGATCCATAGGGTCCCTTCCAGCTCTGCAGTTCTAAGGTGGTGGTGGTGGTGGTTGCTAACTGCAAATAGCAGAACCTACAACATACTTTGCTGTTCAGGGCTCGCATTTAGAAATATTTGTTAACATTTTTTTTGCCAGTCGGTCAGTGCCCACACTCAGCTTGGCTAATAAAAGCAGAAGCAGAAACCCGAATCCTTGTTGTTAACAGCAACAGGAGGGGGAGAGAAAGTTAAAACTGTCTGCTGTTTGTTAAATGAACCTGAAAGACCATGTTTTAGTGCACTTAAATGAGCTGGATTCTAGAGATTTTCCCTTGAAATTTGAGGGTTTTGGAACATTCAGAAAAGGGGGATGAAGTTCTTCTCTCACAATGTGTGTGTGTGTGTGTGTGTGTGTGTGTGTGTGTGTGTGTGTGTGTGTGTGTGTGTGTGTAAAAGCTTGAATTTCAGTTTGCAGGATTACTGAGAAGACTTTTAGGGGCTCCTTTCTGGGGGCAAAAAACAAAGCAAGGCAGCTGGGAGGGATTAGGCCAAGCTGGTGTCTCTGTTTCCAAATTGTTATTCAATTTTTGGCCCACAAGACAGTGTATCCAAAGCCCATTCAAAGCAAATAATTTTCATTTTATCATGTTATAAGTGTTCAAAGTCTATTTATAATGCCTAGGAGACAAGATTTTGAGGGGAAATCTCAACTGGATTTCCATATTTGGTGGCCTTACCAACACAGATATGTGTTTCAACGCAAAAAAAGTTTCTTTTATTTAGAAAGTGCCTTTGTTAGAAGATTTATAGATATAAATATTCTAGCACTTGCCAAGCCAATATCACACATGTCAGGTTGGAACAGAGCCTACATGTTAGTACTCAACCAGTTATATATATGACTGGTTGAGATTATTTCAATGGTGGAACCATTCCATATGAGAAGACTCACCTGGAGGAACTACAGGTGATTGCACTTTGCTATGTCAACTTTGGTAACTCTTCATATATGCTAATTGACTCATTGTTCTTATAAGAAGGGAGGCAGGAACAACCCAACTTTGAAATAGATAGTACCCCATTTGCTCCAATGGACCAGTCAATACTGGTCCTTGCCCTCCCCCAACTAGCCTGATAGTTCAAGTGTGGTGGATGACTCAATCCTATTGAACATAGTCAACCCAGCCAGCTTGTATACATGGGATGTGGAGGGACAACCATGTTACCCTTTGCCTCAGATAGTATAATAAGTTGGCATGGCCTAGATGCAGTAATGTATATGAGGTTCATCCACTTCTCTGCCAGTAATACCAAGGAGTATAATAGTTAATCTTGACAAAGATAGTCCCCATCCAAAACTAATTAACTACATAGAGTTTGGACATTATATTGAAGGACATTTGGTTGATTCCTTTTCAGTTAGCAGAGCATAAAATATAGAAAAGCAGCTACAGCACAGAGGAAAACATCAAGGAGAAAAGCCAAAAGCACCAGCTTTCACCCAGCCTTTTTGTTATAGTGACTAACCCTTTATATATATTGTTGAGTGGGGTGTGTGTGTGTGTGTAAGAACAGAGAGCAAAAAACAATGGAAGCAAACAAACAGGAAGGAGAGAGGACTTGCCTCGAGCCTGAGAAAAAGGGACGTTGCTACTAGCTTAGTGGCAGTGGACAGTCACCTGAGTTTGAGAAGACTCCCTTCTCCCACAGAAACCAAGTGTTAGGTTGTGTGCAAGATTAATTTTCCCAATAAAGTATCACCCTGACTTTTGACTGATGCACTCATGTGATGAGAGGGAAGAGAATTCCTGCCACCCCATCCCACTGATCTCAACCATCTCCTCATAATGAAAGGGAGCCAACTGGAGTCTTGGGACCTTCAGGGGAGGGAATAAGAAATGTTTATTTCTGAAAAATTGCCCTGGCTGATGACTTCATCAGTCTTACACTGAATAAGTCTTGGGCCAGCTCTATGCTAAGTAGGCAAAGCCATCTTCTCAATAATTTACAACAGGAAAGTTTTTACTTGCTTGGCATTTCATTTAATCCTCTCTATCATTAATCATCAGTAGCCTTCTCTTCTTAAGTCTGTTGTGAAGGCCAGGTCAAACTTGGGCAAGTCATTAAAACACAATGAATGGGAAATTCATTCTTTCAATTTAACAAGACATTTTGTGCTGAACATTTTGTTATATTAATGTTGTTGAATTAATCATAGCATGATAGTAGATCTGACTATCAGCTATTCATTAGAAGGCAATACGGGTTCAATGTGAATGTCACATCTGATCTGTTGATCGTACAAATAAATTATTATTATTATTATTAATATGAATGTTAAACATGTGTATCAGCATTTCTGAACCCTCCTGTGTTAAACAAGCTAGTGGATTTTGACCACATTTTACACATAAGGGAAACTAACAGTGCTGTCATACAATCCATCCACGTGATGTGCCATACCACTATCTACTGCAGCATGATGAGAACAAATGGATGTTGGGTATATAGTTCCTGACCTTATCTGACTCCAAGACCAAGGTCACACAAACCCAGTAGGGTGATGACAGCTGCTTTGATACCAAATCTAGCCCTGAAACCTACATATTTCTTAGATTCTCCTTTGTACGTAGTCAAAATCTTTATCCCATTTCCAATGAGTGTTAGAGCTCTCGCAATCACTGCTGGAGTGACAGAGACTCACAACGTGATGGGAAAAAATATATCCATGGAGTAAGTACTGTAGTTCCTATTCGGGTATGGCAAAGATAGTGGCAATGCTGGTCAGAAAAGATAGCTGTCATCCCAAAAAAGTATGTTTCCCAAATTCAGTTGAGGATCATTCAGCAAGGGGAGGGTGGTTTTTCTGGGAGCAGTAGTAGACCTACCATGTCAGCACCTGGAATCCTTGGCTTGGAGTCACTCTTTTCAGGCTGGTAGCTCCTCTCCACCAACAACTCAGAGCACCACAAATGAAGACATCCCACACAGTACTATCTCTACAACATACAGAAAAGGGATTGTAGGTTATCATGTACAGCCATAAAACATACAATTGGCATTAAACTAAAAAGCCAGTATCCTATTGTTAGCCCCAACTAGAGTAGACCCAGTAAATCAATCCTACCAAATAGTAAAAGAAAATCCCCACAGAAGATGTATGCCTGCTTATGTTTATTAGTTTTGGGCTCAAAGGAACAATGTTATCTCAAAGATTACAATTGTCTTAGAGAAATCAGTAAGATCTATCTGTGAACAAAGAACAATATTACTCCATGAAAGAAAGATGGGATAACTGGGCTTTATCTGAATCACAGGTAAGAGATGAAAAGGAATTTTCCCTGACTATGGAGGGGTGATGAATTTAGTCTACATAAGGATTTTTTTAAAAAAAAAACCAACTGGAAATGGCTGGATCTTTTATTTGACAAGCATTGTGGAGGTAAAACAATGGAGACAAAGGAGGAATGGTGGAGACTAGGAAACTAGCAAACATTTTAAAGACATTTTAACCATGTTGCAAAGTTACAACTAAGCCTAAATCCACTTCACATATTCCTAATGCAGTGGAAATTCCTGCTAGTGGAGTTGTGCTGGACTGCATTACTGCACAAGGGGTTCTACAAGGGTCTACAGCCTCCTTGGCAGTCAACTGTGCAGCTACTTGCAGCAACTGTTCAGACGGCCATCACTGCCCTAACTCTGGACCCATGCAATCACTCTGCATTTGCAGTTATTTTCCTAAGTCTTCAGAGAATTTGACACATGCTACCTCAGGAAGCCTTGGAAGAACTGCACCTGAAGAACAGTAGAGTTGGTGTCCAGACCAGGTTGAAGCTTGAAAAAGTCCAATGGTTTTCTTAAGGTTGCCTTTGAGGCTCGTGGTTAGGGACAAAATACGAACATCCCAAAGGAAAGCAGATGTCTTTACTTGCATAAAACAGTTGTGGTAGATGCCTCTAAATGATCATCTTTCTTTTAAAGTGGAAGGTGAGAGGAAGTTGTTGAAAAGTCATAATTATTTGGACTTAGGATACAGGGAAAGCTTCTAAGCCAGCAGCATCCTGTTCCCTGAAATTTCAGGGCCAACAACTGAGACCTAGGAATGGATTGTTATGATGTCAGAGGGTGGGCTCCTGTGATGTTATAGATGTGGACCAGGCAAGATTTGGGAGGGGGAGAGTTTTTCACAATTTGAGCAGTTGCTTGTGGAACAAGAAGGATCATAAATCAGGAAACGGTTTCTCCATTCCGCTTGCTTTGCTCCAAAAGGCATGATAGGCCCAATGTTGTCATGCCAAAAAGCCCAGAAGAAAGGGGAGGGGAGTGGGCAGAAGAAGGGTATGTAGCTACTGTTGAATTGATTCTGCCATTTGATGCAACATGGGCACGTGCACGCACACACACACACACACATACACACACACAACCTTCAAGCAATGTGTGAATGGCTGGAGTTGGGCACCTAGGCTTTAAAGCCACCACACACATATACATACAGGAAGAGAAAGAGGGACTAGAGTCTCCTCTTCCAGTCCTGCTCTGGAGCTGGAGAAACATGGCAATTGTTTGAGATCTCAGCTAGTTTCTTGAGACAACCCTAGAAGCGGTATTCCTGTGCCACTCCCCAAAAAAGGAATATAATAATTTTAAAAAGCAAATCCTTAATGTTGGTACTCATTGCTCTAGTCTTCAGTTCATTCCAACCTATTTCTATCTCAATTTATGACAAATATTTGAGTACATTTTGACTATTATAAAGATTTGCTATGTAATACGTTTTCCATGTGTCATGTCTTCTTGTATCCCCCCCCCCACCTGCCCACAACTAACATATACAGCGAGTAGGTGCATTTATTTTCACTTCATTGCATGCATGTTTTATTAAGGGAAGTGGACTGAAAAAGTCTGGGAAGTGTGATTATCAACAGATGACTTCATTCTAGTTTGCCCACTGATTTGAGAAATATGAATTTGATAAATCCTTTTCAAAATGGAAACTAAACAGTGTTCTCTAGCATTGACATTTGTAATAGCACTGGCCCACACTCATTGCAACAGAAGACAACGATTAACACAGTGAAAGTAAGATGTGGTAGGTTGACTCCCTTAACTCCTTTCCATATATTTGGACATGTGCATCATATATGTGTAAGCTGAGGCTCCAATACTTTGGCCATCTCATGAGAAGAGAAGACTCCCTGGAAAAGACCCTGATGTTGGGCAAATGTGAAGGCAAGAGGAGAAGGGGACGACAGAGGACGAGATGGTTGGACAGTGTCATTGAAGCGACCAACATAATTTGACCCAACTCCGTGAGGCAGTGGAAGACAGGAGGGCCTGGTGTGCTCCAGTCCAAGGGGTCATGAAGAGTCAGACACGACTTAATGACTAAACAGTGATATCATATATGTGTGCATCAAAACGCTCAAACCTGGAAGACATGAAAGAATCAGAGCAGTCATTTATTCAGAATTATTTAATAATTCTTGTTAAACATATTCCTGGCGCCTGCCTGTTGTTTTCAGCACTTCTTGGGCCCAGAAGCACAGACTACAAGGAAGTCAGAAAGACATTCCGAATTTAAGGAAACTATTAGCCACATTTAGAACTGAAAATTTTTTGGTCCCTCTCTACTATCGACTTGATTGTGCTAACAGAGATGTTCCTCATTTTCCCATTGTGATATCATATTTAATCACAAAAACACAGAACAAGTCCTTTTCACCAATATGAAAGAGGAGATCAGAGCCAGTTTTGCGAGTCCAGCAGTATTGTTAATACCAAGTGTTTAAAACTCATGAGTCAGGGCTTCAGGTATCCTGAGGGTAGTTACAGCAGTACTGAGAGTTTACAGAACTGTAAACTCTATTTTACCTCCTTCAAATTTACCTTATGGTTTTTACAACACTTAGAGAACTCTGAAATCACACTTTCAAGTTTTTCTTGAAAAATGTGTATATTAAAAGAGCATTTGGAATAACACTTCAAGTCATCTGAGTGAAGGCAGATGGGCATTTTTAAGACTGAAGTATCTGAAGAAATTCTGCAGACTGAATTTACCCTATTCCCTGTAACAAGCATCGAAAGCCAGAGAAAGCTATTCTAGGCCAGAGGCTGGAAAACAGTGACATGTAGCACAACATAACAAATAAGACAACTTGCAACCTTTGTCAATAAAAGGGAGAAGCCATCTTAAAAGTCAGAATTCCAGGCTGTTATCTAGTCCCATTGAAAATGTTAAAATTGTAAAATATTACCAGTGAGTCGTTAGACCATGCTCATTCTTAGTACTCACTATCAATGAGTGGCAAGGAAAACAATGGCCAATGTAGCATTATACTGGTGTAATGTAAATTTACAGTGTTGTAAATGTACTGGGCATTATACCTAATAACAAGGAATGGTGATCTGCAATTCCACAGATGGTCACTTGTCCCCGGCATTAATAATTCTATAATTCTAGATTCTGTCATTGCACAGTCCACTGGCACAGTTGTGCAATAGGATTTTGGTAATTGCGTTGCTAATTGTGATTTAGAATAATTGAATAATGGAGTTGTAAGTGGTCTATAAGGTCATTGAGTCCAATCCTCTGCTCAGTGCAGGAATCCAAGTGAAGGTACTGTATATTTGACAGATGGCTGTCTAACTTTCCTTTGAATGCCTTCAGTGTTGGAGCACCCACCACCTCCTGAAGAAATAAATTCCAGTGTCATACTGCTCCAACAATTAGGCAATTTTTCCTGATATTCAACCAAAATCTGACTTCCTGTAACTTGCTACATGCTCTGCATTCTCTTCTGATTCAGAACAGACCCTGTCTTCCTCTGTGTAATAACCAAGTACTGTGTTTGAAAAGTGCTATCATATCTCCCCTCAAAACAAATGGAACTACACTTTGCTTTTGTTTCCTTTGAAATCAAGAACTCAAGTTTCTTCAAGAGTTCCCCTTACTGCCACTTCTTCCACCAAATCATCTCTATTGGTTAGAATCAAGTCAAGAATAGCTAATCCTCTAGTTTCTTCCTCTTTTTGTAGGAGAAAATTGTCAGCAACAAAAGCAGTGAATTTCTTGGAAGGATTATGTTTAGCAGAATTTGCCTCCCAACAGATATCAGGATAATTGAAATCTCTTTTATTTATTTTTTATTTGTTTGTTTATTTGTTTGTTTATTTGTTTGTTTATTTGTTTGTTTATTGCACTTATATACTGCTGAATTAGTGGAACACACTACACCAGGGGTCTCCAAACTATGGCCCACGGGTCACATCTGGACCACCTTGCTGTGTTATCCAGCCCGTTCCCTTCAGCCCATGCACACACATGTGTGCAGGTGGGCAGATGTCTGTGTGGACATCCATGCTAGCAGGGGTGCGCGCGCACACACACACACATACATTTTTGGCCCTCAAAAATGTGAAAAATATGTGGTCTTCAAGCCCAACGTTTAGAGACCCCTGCTCTAAGTGGTTTACAAAAAACCAAGTTACTATTAAATCATGTCTCTGCGGAATTCTCTCAAAAATTTCATCTGTATCTTCTCCTTGATTAGGCAGCCAGTAGTAGATTTCAACTACCACATTCTTTTAATTTTTCACCCCAATTATATTAATCCAGATGCTCTTTATGGCAGTGGTCCCTAACATTTTTGGGACCGCGCACCCGGTGCGGGGGTGCGGGCTCCATGCGTGGGGGGCAGTGGGGGCACCACCGCGCTCATGAGTGGCTGTGTCATGCTTGCGGGTGGGCATGTTGAGCTCGCAGAGGGGCGTGTTGTGCTCATGTGCATGTGCGTGAGCGCAACACACACACCGTGTGTGCAGGTGGGGGGGGCAGAGATCCATCTCTGCAGCCCAGTTCCAGGAAGCCTATGGACCGGCAACAGGCCACAGACTGAGGGCTGGGCACCCCTGCTTTATGGGATAACCAAAGTAATCCTTCTGTATTTCTGTCCAGGAATATGTGTTTTTGACATATACTGCAACTCTACCTTATTTTTTTATTCTTTATGTTGTTTTTGAACAATTTATATCCTTCAGTTGCTATATTCTAGTCATGTGAGTCATCCCCCAAGTTTCACTTATCCCTGACAAGTCATATCAGTACTCCTGAGCACCATTTCTTGGTTTTATCCCATATTCCTGCATTCATATATAGCCACCAGAGATTGTGTGATTTTCAGCCTACATTTTTTCATGCATTTTTTATGATTATTATTGCACCCTATTAAAGCTGCTCACTCTAAACCTCTTATGGTGCATAAGTCTTTGTCTGTCTTTACCCCTGAGCTTGCATCTCCAATTCAGTTTAAAGCTCTCTTGATGAAGCTCTTCAAGCTGTGGCCAAACACATTCTTTCAGGTCCTTGTGAGGAGCAGCCATCACTTGTTAGCAGTCCATCTTCAAGGAAGTCTATTCTGTGGTCCCAAAATCCAAATCCCTCAAATCTGTACCATCTTTGAAGCCAGTCATTCATCCAAAGTACTTTCCTTTCCTTTTCTGTTCCTCTTCTGAGTACTAGTAGGACGGAACAGAAAAATATCTGTGTCCCAAAGTCCTTGAGTTTCCTTTCCAGAGCTTCAAAGTGTGATGTGATTCCTTCATAGTCCCTGTTGGCTGTGTCATTTGTTCCTACATGGATGAAAAGAAAGGAAAATGCATCTGTGTGTTTTATGAGTGATGACAGTCCTTCCATCACATCCTTAATCTGTCCTTCAGAGAGAGGGCATCTCTGGTGGATCCACTGATCTTCCCCCTATATTTCAGTTCAATCCTACACAGTAGGGAGTCTGCTACTATTACTCTTCCTTTTGTAGAGTATGGGTTCAGTGATTTCACTTGGCTGAGCTTCAGCCTCTCTCATGTCCTTCCATGGCGTTGTATGTCGTCCTCTGCATGCTGTCTGTTAGAAAGCAGTTTGCACTTCTACTGGTAAAGGGTGTCATCTCTAGAGAACCAGGGAACAGGAGTTCAAACCCCCCTCTGTGCTTCCTGGGAGTGTGGTGTAACGAGATCACATAGAACATGTGCAGCTTAATGGGTTGTGTGTCCTGCCACCTGTGAGGCCCTGGGCAAGCTGCACAGTTCCAGAGTGTGGCCAGAATGAGGGACTGGCAAGTCACTTCTGATAACTTTGTACCTAGAAAATTCTGGGAAATGTTGCTGTATGTCAGATTTTACTTAACAGCATACAATTTCATTTCTGCTTCTCATTACATGAGCAGAATGGTGCTTCCGGTTGTGGGGTTCCGATGCAACACTGGTTGGCTTCAATCAGAACAGTAAGCCGAACTAAATTGGCCTTTGGTCTCTCCTTCTGTTTTTAAATGCAGAGTGCCTAATACTGAAAATAAATGCAGGAGAACATAAACCAACAGCAACCTCACACTAAACCGCTTTCAGAGAAGGCAAGCTTGATTTACACCTTAAACTAAGCATTCAATACACACTGTTGCATCAAGACATACATTCCTGGTCATTGTAACTTCTTAATATAAAAGCAAGTTAAAAAGCAAAAGAAAACAAAAAAGAATAAACTCATAATTAAATCTGATGTTATCCTTTACAAAAGAGGCAACAGTCCAGCTAATTTTCCTGTGTTGGTTTTTCAGCATTCAGTACAACTTTTGTTGTTTTAAGATTACATCCGCCAGCAAGAAGTAGTCCAAATGGTAGTAAAGAATAGATTACTTTGCAGGGCACATTAAGAGAGAACTCTGCCAGTTGGGAGAACTTGGAAAGGAGAGGAAGAAAACAAAGCACAAAATGTTCTTGTAAAACATTTACAAAATATTAGGTAATATTCTGCTTCCGTACAAACTACTGGCATGTGTCCGTGAAGGTTTTGTTTGCACATCTGCAGTGAACATCCGAGAATGCAATAAATGCACGGTATGCAACATTATAATAACGGGAAAGATCTTTTTATGCTGAAAAGGACAGGAACAAAGGAAAGGCTTTGCTTAAAAGGACGATGACAGAAGGCATAAGCTCCACCATGTTCCCTTTCGGTTGCAGGGAAAAATACAGTAAAGCAAGTTAATGAAAACACTTAAATAAGCAAATAGGGAAGTTAATTGAACCCATATGTATCAGGGGCGGAAATCTAAAGTGTACTGATTCATTAAGTTTTATATAACTGTAAACCCTTAGTACCTAAGAAAGTACAAGAAACCATGATAAAGTGGCAGCTAGGAGGAGGCTGTGTACCAAACTCTCTTCAAACCAGTTTGTTCTGACAAGGAAAGGTGGTTTTAATGAGTATTGCCTACATTTAGATTCACCATCACTTTCAGATGTGTAGATATGGAGGGTGTAAATGTATTTTTTTCTCTCTTGAAAGATAAACAGACTGATTTTTTAAAAAAAAAATTACATTTACATTGCACTGCAGGTTACTACTATCATCCATATAGCATGGATATATACTTTAGCTAAAGCCAGATGGAGTGAAAACATTAGACTTCTAGCACAGTTAGTAACTGCACCATTACATTTGAATCCACTGAATATTCTAGATGATTTTCATGGGCAGCTTGATCTAGAAGCAGAGTTTATGCTAGAAGTAACCAAGACATATAGAGCATTATTGTTCAGGTAAGACAACAACTGTTTGTTTTTTAGTTGTCTGGGTACTGCTGTTTCCCAGACCACCATGAACAGGGAGTGAAGTTCATCATGTCTTTTTCACATCCATAACCACATGTTCCTGCCAGGCCCCTGCACACACATGCTGCAATGATGGGACTATAAACCCAGGTTTATCATAAACTATATTGAGTTCATTTCACTAAGCATTATGATGTTGTTATGTGCTGTAAAGTCAGCATGACTTATAGAGACTCTAATAGGGCGTTCAAGGTGAGTGAAATACTTGAGGAGTGTTTTTGAACCTGCTCCATACCCCATCCTGCTGGTCAGTTTCCACGGCCAAGCAAGGATTCATACCCATGTCTGAGTCGTAGTTTGTCACTCTATCCACTACACCTGCTGTTCTCAACCTTGTTCTTGGCCATGGCCCTTTTATGAGCTCTTCTCAGGTTCCAGGGCCTCCCATCATACACGGATAGAACACAAACTTCTGTTTTTCAGCATGTGGCCCATTCAAATGGGCCAGGTGACCTCCATTGGAAACAGCTGCACTACACACACCACATTGGCTGTGATATTATTCTGTTGCTAAATACTAGCTACTGTGTTTTCATTCCTTTATTTATGACTGTATATTCATTTGTTTGTTTATTAAAACAAGAATGAAACTTCTAAATCAGATTTTTTTGTACACCTTGTAGCCAATCACCATTTCCATCTGCCAAGAAATAAAAGCCATTAATAGTGTAAGTTAGCTGTCAGAGCCAGCCCTACCATTACACAGTGTAAGGTGGCCTCCTCAGATGGCAGGTATCAGAGAAGAGGAAACCATGGAAATATGATGGAGAATGAATGTGAGTGTGTCACGTAGACTGCTTTGCACCACCTAAACAATCCAGTAAGTACCTGAGTAGACTGTACCCAGGCTGAAAACATCTTTAAAAGGGCTTACTGATGCAAGGAGACTACATTGTAATTAATGAAAGGGTAGCCAACAAAATGTGATATGCAGATGATACTAGCTGACCATTTATATCAGGGGTGTCCAACCTTTCACCTTCCCTGGGCCATATTAGAAGATGAAAATTTGGTTTGGGCCGCACCTAAATTTGGTTTGGGTCGCATGGGGGGGCAGCCCTAGCCATCCGCTGCAGCCCTGCTCCAAGCGCGCTTACCGGCAGCTGCGATCTCAGACAGCAGAGGCTGCCAGCTTCGTCCACCTATTGATGGGGACGGCGCAATGCAGTCACGCAGCCCCCCTCCCCTCCCACTCCTTCCTTCCTTCCCTCTCTCCCCCCCCCCCACCGTTGTGACGTGCCCTGCCGCATTCCAGCTGCAAGTGCCGGCAGTGTAACTTGAAACTTTGGAATTTCTTTTAAAATAAAAAAATTGCACTGGGCCGCATTATGAGCCGACCTGGGCAGCATGCGGCCCTCGGGCCGCAGGTTGGACAAGCCTGATTTAGATAGTCTGCAAAAACTATTCAATGTAAATTAAGTAATTAGTGCCATCTAAAAATGAACATTAAGAAGGCCAATTTCATGGTGATCATCAGCAAAAAGGAAACAGAGCAATACATGCAGATCCAAAATGAATGTGTGTAACATGTTGGCAAATATAAATCACACAAAAATAAAATTGTAAAGTGCATAGGATATTTATTGTTCACTCAGTAATAGCCACCATCAAGAGCTTTCAGGGCATCCAACACAAAATCTGCCATTGTGCACGTCATGGGACAGAGAGTAGCAAACACAGATGTGAAGTTGTTCTTCTTTGCACTTGCAAAGGATTATGTTGGTACAAAAAAAATCATTTTCTTATGTTCACTTTGCTTCTGCCAATTCCACTCTGTGACCTATTATTAAGTGACTTTCAAGTAACCCACTTCTCCATGTGGCCAGTGTTTGCATATATATTTTTGTAAACCAGTTTGTTCTTTATAAGTGTGAATGTACAAGCTATTGCCTGATTTTATATTATTTGTTGTTGTTTATGTGCTGTCAAGGCACCTCCAGTTTACAGTGACCCTATGAATGAGCGATCTCCAAAATGGCCTGTCCTCAGCAGCCCTGCTCAGCTCTTGTAAACTCAAGCCCAGGATTTCCTTTATGGAGTCAGTCCACCTCATAATTAGTTTCCCTCTTTTCTCGCTGCCTGTAAGTTTTTGCTTAAAGCATTACTGTATTTTCCATTGAGTCTTACCTTCTCATTATGTGCCCAAAGTATGACACCCTGAGTTTCATCCTTTTTCCTTTAGGTCACTCACACTAAGTGCTATTATTTTTGAATGTTCCATTTCTTGATTTACAGTTTCCAGTTTACCTTGATTCATACTTCCCATGTTCCATGTTCCAGACAGTAGGCCTGGAATGGAAGCTGGGCTGGTGCATGCGCAGAGACATTGGGCCAACTTCCCTTCTTGGAGCCTCTGCACATGTGCCAGCCTATCAGCTGGGTGGCTGATGTGTGGGCAGAGGCTGCAGCCAAATCCTGCACAGGAAGTCGAGGCAGCACATACACATAGACAGCAGGCCAACTTCCCTTCTCAGAGTTGGGCCCTGCCTCTGCGCATGTATTAGCCTAGCAGTTGGGTGGCCATTGTGTGGGAGGAGGCAGCAGCTGGGCTCCTAGAAGGGAAACTGGACCGGCTGCCTCTGAAAATGGGGGGAGGGGCAGGGGCAGCAGGAGGGGAGCAGCAGTGGCAGGTAGGGAGGTCCATAGGCAGTCATTTTGGATTACCTCACCATAGGCTTTTCTAGGTAAGAATGATTCAGCAGTTTACCATTGCCGCCTTCTGCACAGTTCTAGCATATATAAGCTCAGGCATCACTGCTGTCTGTGAAAGATCCTCCACCAACTGTTTCGGTTGTGACCAAGGCCAGTCATCCTCATCCTCATCCTCATCATATGCTACAGAGAAAGATTAAAAAAAAAAAAAAAAAAGAGTAACGACTGGGTATAAATGTATATAACAGATTGCAGATCCACCTGCAACTTGCCTTGTGATAGTGGAAACATCAACCTGAAATGCATAATATCCATGACAATAGGATAATAGATCCTCTCATGATTCTTTGAGACAAAATCCACACAAAGGCACATCTTGGGAAGATGCAGATGAGGGCTAAGTCGGAGAAGGCTACCGTTGTCATGTAAACAAAGGAATACTATATATATTCCTTTGTTTACATGACAACGGTAGCCTTCTCCGACTTAGCCCTCATCTGCATCTTCCCAAGATGTGCGTTTGTGTGGCAGGCATTCCCACTGATACAACACATGCACCTTCTGCATTGTCCCTTGATTTTATACCAACAGGTACCGAGAGGCAAAATTGCTATGGTCTAAGTGTGTTTTCTGTCCTCACCTCCACCCTCAGTTGCCTGACTGGAATGTTTGCCAAGAATGGCAGGCAACAGCTGAGAGCTAAATTACTCTAAGCAAGTTCTCATCAGGATTTGATTGGTAAACATTTAACAAGAGAACTCCCTATCCTCTCCTGGCACATATTAAACTAATGCCTTCGTTTTAACAAGGGAAACCATTTCCTTGGGCCTCTGTTCAGTCTGAGCCCTGCAAAAGACAAAGAAAGAGAGAGAGAATGTTCTGGGAGGGTTGTAACGCATTGGGACAAAGCAAGACATTGCTGGGAGTCAACAGCTGGCAGCCTGAACTTGGAGACCTCCCTCAGGCTGAAGTCACATGAACATGGACATGCCACCAATCCTTGATCAACACATGCAAGTGAGCTCCATAACATTCAACACATTTCTGACCCATAGCTTTCTCTTACCCTCTCATCCTATCTGCAAGGCCAGCTATCATATGCAACTGTTACAGCAGCAAAATTAAACTGCTAAGATTATGGCATTTCATACATATCAGAACACAGATAAGTCATATTGACCAGATGTTGGCTGACAATTAGACAAGAGAATACAAAACAGGGAAAAAATTAGAACTATATTTCCCAGAGTATCCTAGGCAGAATGGCTAGCTGTATGTCACTTTGCCTATATCTTCAAAAGACAGATATTTACATATTATAATTCTGGAGACTGTACTACCTAGCACAATCCAAGTGTTCTTAAAATATGCCATTCTCCAAAAAGGTCAGTTTCATCTTCTGATGATCTCCATGTCCAGTATTGCTTACCTTCTTTTTTATCCAGAGGTGATGTTCAAGATCTGAGTTTATCATAAATGTTCTAAGTTCTTGTTCCCCAACAAGATTATAGTTGCTACATAACAAAAGAAAAGAAACGTTAGACCTCTTCTCGATTAAATGATTTCTTTCTGTGAGTTGTATGAATTCAGACTGCCTTTTATGGTTCTACAGAATTAATGTTAGCCAGCCAATTTTAAATAGATACGGCAATGTGCCTCCATGGAAACACATCATATAATTTATCTCATTTGTTCTTCATTTGTCTGTAAGTCCTAATTTTAAAAAACTAATAAACAAAAAAAAAAGAATTGATAATGTATTTCAAAGGAGTGAACCAACTGATTTAGATTTAAGATTCATCCAGTTCTTAATGGTAAGTTTGCAGTAAGGCCTTCATACCTTCTTACTTTCTTCCACACAAGGGTATGAAATTTTACTCTCATAATGATAATAGCAAGAACTACATTCCTGTTTCTTTTAATCACAACACACTATAAGGAGTGATAACTGTTCCCATTAGACAATAAGTCCAGAGCCACCCATGCCAGAGAACCAATGGCTGAACTAGAGAGAGGTTCCATATTCCATATCTAGTATTTTGCCCACTGGGCTCAACAGTTCTTTTCTTTGGGGGGGGGGGAGTTTATTCTTCATAATGGCACACTGCAGGATTGACAGGTAATAGCGTGTGGTGTCTACTGTGACTGAGGTGTAGGTCACTGTAAGCAGTAGTGGAAAAAGATGGGACAGCAGGAAAAGTCAAATGTAAAAGTGGGAATTCACACTCATAGACTTGCACATGCACACACATATGGAGGGAGGCAAGCAAGAATTCACACCTACAGAGAGAGGCAGGCAGCAGATATTTACTCAGACAGTGCTAAATTCCCACACCATTAATTCATTCCACATCTCTGCTGGGAATCATGAAGAAATACACATTGCCCTCAATAATAGTAAGGTTCTAATCTTTCTGCTATGGCTTTTCCTTTCTTTTCCCCCTGCACCATTCATGAAGAATGTGAGTCCAGGAATTCAACAGGAAGGGAACACTGGCAGATTGTTTAATAAGGACTTGGGCAGGAATTCCCTTCTCGAATGCACACCTTAATATGGGGAAGGGGGTTTAGTGTGTCAGTGAAGCTGAGAGCAATGCCATCAGGAAGCTAAAGTCTATTAGGAGTCTAGTCTGCAAGCATAGACACCCAGAGAGGGATGTTCACAGCTGAGGCACTAGACTAAAATGCATCCACCCTCTTCATAGAGAACAGCTGTATCACAGAAAGAGAATGGATAGTTCCAGTGATGATGGGGCCAATAGCGCTGAACAGCAGCCATAGCTGAAGGTGGTACTGGTGCAGGAAGCAAGAGTGGTAACTCTCAACCTAACTTTTGTTAAGTACTACACAGAAGGTGGCAATGTTAAACCACTATGAATGTTCCTTACCATGAAAACCCTATGATGGGACAGTCCAACATGAAACAAGAGACAGAGCTAAAATGAGACTCCCAGGTCAGAAAGCACTCAATGTTTGGTGGTGGAGTTCTTTTCCAGATTAGTCAACCTCTAAAACAGTGGTGTCCAACCTTGGCCCTCCAGATGTTCTTGGACTTCAACTCCCAGAAATCCTGGCCAGCAGAGGTGGTGGAGAAGGTTTCTGGGAGCTGTAGTCTAAGAACATCTGGAGGGCCAAGGTGGGACACCACTGCTCTAAAAGAACAGTGCAGCTGCAGGTTTGAGTCCCTCTTGAGCCTCCTAGAAATAAAAATGTGAAGGATGTACCTTTAAAAATAGCAAGGCATAGTTCAGCAGTCAAGCCTATGTTCTGAATACGGAAACTCTCATATCCCACCCTGGCTTCTCCAGTAAAGAGGTCAGGTAGTGGGACTGGGAAAGATTCCTTCCTGAGACCCTGTGTAGTCACTATCCATCAGGGTAGATACAATTGGGTAGAATGGGCCAGTGAGATGACTAAACATAAGTGCATGCCTGTGTATCAATTAGGTTAGTAAAATGTGCAGTGTGTATCTCTCACCATAGGGACACATGTCACAAGTAAAAAAATACACCAGCACTTCAAGACTTTAGTAATTTGTAAATCAGAAACTTAACTTGGGAAAACCAGTTTAGAACCAACCCTAGCCAGTCCAAAGAGCTGCCTTACTCTGCGTTGCTGGCTTGATTCCAGCGCTCATTAGTCCCCCCCCCCTTCCCCAATATGGTTGTTGTCATTTAGACTCAGCCTGTGAAAAGACTGACAGGAGGCCAAGGGCCATGAAAGGATGTTTAACCTTTAAACAACTAAATTACACATGAGCATTCCCAGACCCATAGCTGTTTTGTGAATTCCACACAAAATGACCCCCTCCTGGTCTGTTCTTTATTCTGTCTCAGTCTGGTTTTCTGCCTGCCTCCTTTCGGTGGGTGTTTTGGACAATGACCAGTCAGACCAACACCTTCTTAGCAAGAAGCAGATCTGACTGTAGAACAATATGGCACAAGTGCCTTTAAGGGCTTATTGGACATGTTACAGTGGCCTGAGATACACCTGTTCCACCTGCTGGTGTCCATTAATTGCACAGCTGCTGTTCCTGTTTCTATCTCATCAACATTAGAAACATACAAGCTCTTCCACGCCTTGCAAGGACATCTTCCGATCTCATGCTCTCACCTGGCATGTGGCTAATAAAATTTCTTCTCCTTCTGTCTTATTTCCCTCCACACTTCACACAGGTTCTCTTCTTCAAAGCTACAAGGGATTTAAAAAAAGACTGTCCCTAAATATCAGGGATTTAGTAGCTAGAAAACTCACAAGCAGATCCTGTTAATTTAGAAATTGTGGTAGACCCTTGCTTTGTGGAGTGAGTCTGGATTTTCCCTCACCTTTTGCTGATGTAAAAGCCCTTAAGCAGTTCCCAAAATCTCATGGGCAGGAATAGTCTGACCAGCGTCTAATTTTCCTTGCACTCGTTCGCTGGAACCATTTTAGCATCCTGGAAGAAGACAGTGCCCAGAGTTTTGAGAACCTTGGGGTTGACTATACTGTCCACGAGATTCTGCAGAATCCAAAATCATTGTGTGTGTGTGTTTAGTCGTTTAGTCGTGTCCGACTCTTCGTGACCCCATGGACCAGAGCACGCCAGGCCCTCCTGTCTTCTACTGCCTCCCGGAGTTGTGTCAGGTTCATGTTGGTTGCTTCACAGACACTGTCCAGCCATCTCATCCTCGGTCGTCCCCTTCTCCTCTTGCCATCACACCTTCCTAACATCAAGGTTTTTTCCAAGGACTCTTTTCTCCTCATGAGATGGCCAAAGTACTGGAGCCTCAGCTTCAGGATCTGTCCTTCAAGTGAGCATCATTAGTCATTATCATCTCATTAGTGATTTAAACCAGTGGTTGCTATTGACCAGAAAGAAGATATAGTATTCATGTGCTTGCCAGGCAAATCCTGAGGAGGAAAAACTGAACTCATTTCAATCTGGTCTCTTTTTCAGTTTTGGTACTGAAACCACATGGGCCACTCCAAAGGATGACTGAGGGTAATAAGGACACCCTGTGAATTATAGGAAACCCCTTGATAGTTTTAAATATGGTAGTCCTCTGGAGTCTCTGAGGAAACTGTAATTCAGTGGTCCCATTCCTACTAGCATAATCCATTTGAGAAAGTAGAAATATTGGCCTGCTCCCATACATTTATGCAGTGGCAGTCTTTCGGACTCTGTTCTGGCACCCATGTTGTTTTGACACTGACTAGAAATTGCTGTGTGAGATCACCCACAGCCTAGAGGTCATATGTGACAGATGTCTAGTGTCTCATGGCAATGCTGACCTTCCAATGTTCCATCAGTGGCAAAGCTCCACAGGAGGAAAGGCCAAATAGGTTTGCCTGAGGCATGGTGTGGTTTCATGACCAAGAACTACTCAATCACATCAACGTACCACATTTCTATGCAATCCTATTTAATCCAGTCAGCTCCAATGTAGCCATCTAGTTGCACCCTGTGTGGTGTACAAAACTGTGAGGAAAAGGTTCAGATTATTTTGCATGAATTGTCACTCTCATCTAAGGAAACATGGGAAGCCAACATTTCACCCAAGGAATGGAAGGAGCCTTACATTAGTCACAAGGCATAATTTGACCCACAGAGTTCACTGAGATTTTGACAGAGCTGTTGTTAAGCAGGAGGACTAGTTCCACACTGAGATTAGAATGAATATAGTATTGGACATAAGAGGCTGGGGCCGCTGATCGATCAGAACTAGGAAACCTGTGCCCCCTCCCAAATATTGTTGAGCTTCAGATCTCGCCAGCTAGGCTGTAAGCTTCCACATACTGTACATGCTTCTCTATTATGGGCAGCCATTTTCATTGTCTTCCTACAGAAATATCCTTAAAAGGTCTCTGCTAATGTAATTTCTGCATTACAGTATTTGTCAGTAGCTTTATCTATAACTAATTTAAAAAGTACTCAGGGCCTTAGGATAGTTGTGATAAAGGGATTTGTTTCAGTCTGAGGTGTTTCTCATTCATTATGAGTTTATGATGGCATCTCTCTGATTACATTTTGAATAGCCAGGGATGAGCTAAAACCTAGACCTACGAGACATCTAATAAACCTTTCTCTGTTTGCAAAAGCTCTGATGTATTTGATATCCTGTTAAGCAAACATTTTCCACATCGTCTCTCCCTTTCCCCCTGGCTATTTTTTAAAAAATGTAATTTTGTGTTCTCTTCTGTAAGAACACATTAACAACAAGCTTATTTCAGTTGGATCAAGGTTTATGGCAGTAACCTGAAATACAGCTTAAATCTTTGGTAAGCCGGTGATGTACCTGTAATCATCCATGTAATTTGCCACATAAATATGACACAGCAAAATGGACTGTTGTATGAAAGGGAGGTGTACTAAGGAATATCGGCAACAAGACATATTTTTGTAATATTTGTTTTGACTGGGATGTCAATAGTTCTTTGACACTAAGTACAGTGCAATTTCTAAAGGGAGGCCACCAAAGAGAACTCGGGATGCCCTAGGAGCTGGCGTCAGTAAGCAAGCAGGTAACACCTGCCACTCAGTTAAGCCAGAGATTCATTAATAAAACCAGGTGGCAGATGTGACCAGACACCTGACACCTCTCTTAGAAGCTTCCAGAAAGCCTAAGCAAAACGTATTAGAAACGTCTCAGCTGTGAGGAATGGGAAATGACTTGGTGCTAAGACCTTGTGGGAAATTGCTCCTCTCCGGAGTGAGAAAAAGTTTCTCCCTGCACTATGTGATGCCAGGAGTGGGGTGGGAAAGGAGAAGGGCATTAGTTTAACATTAATAAGGGCTTCCCAGTGTGACAGAGCCACTTTCTTGGGGCATACAGTGGAATAACTTAATGCTGTGAAACAAATTTTGAAGTAGTCACTTCAGAGTATAGTGTTTCACATCCTTTCAACTTCCTTCAACAGTAGGAAATTTCAAGAGCACAAACATCACCAAGGTCTTTTTAAATAAAAAAAAATTCTGGTCTTATGAGGACAGAAATTTACATATAGTTGTGATTAAATTAGAGCAGCCTAAGATTCTGCACCTCCTGCCCCCGGAAACAGCATATATATATATATACTGTATATATATATATATACTGTATATATATTGTAAAAAAATTACAAAAACATTTTTCAATGTTTTTGTAAGTTTTTGGTGATTTTGGCACATCCTGTCTGCTTCTTCCCAAGCAGACAGGATGTGCCAAAGTCACAAAATTTACAAAAACATTGAAAAATCTGCTTTTGATTAATGCTTATTTAAGGAATTGTCTTAGCATGGAAATCTCTTTCTCGGGTAGGTTGAGAGGGAGAAGCTATATTTAGTTTCAAACACCTGCTAAAAAACATACCTGCATATGCAGACATTTCCTGCTCATTAATTATACTTACTGCTTTTTCCTCTTGTATTATTGTTGCAATATATCTATTTGTTAATTTTACTTATTTTTAATTGTTTTGAATTGTTTTATACCATATTATATAAGTGTTGCGCAAGCATTATGAATACATAAATAAATCTCATTTCCCACATGTAAGTATGTGGAGACATATAAAACCGATGGGAGCATTCATCCTTTCAAACTAGCCTTTTAGACTTGATTGTAATGGTATTTTAAGGTCTTTATTGTTCAACTTCTTAAAAAAAATATTCTTTGTAAGTTGCCTTGAATGCTATTCCTTTGTAGAAAAGTGAAACAGAAGTATTATAAATAAATAAGAGCAAAATAAACAAAGGAACATTTCCAGGTTTCCCACATTATATAAACACAAGTCACGTTACATAATGGCATTTGTTTATGTTTTGTGTAGCTTGCCACAGCCACAGAAGAGGTACCAGGGCATGTAGGGCATGTCCATACTGGTAGCGTTTTGGGAGCTTTGCTCCCCTTGGTTCACACAGAAAAACTCATTGGTATCCTCCAAACTATATGCAAGGCTCTCACCCTTTATTATGAAAGCAAAAGAATCTTATTCTAGCTATGAGATCGGCAGAGTCTACTATGGTCTCGGTTTGGCCTTTTCTGCCTCACAGGTAGAGAGAAGCTGACACATTGTTATGGAGGATGGCTATTACTGGGAAAATCAGATAACCAAAAGAAAAGAAAAGAAATAGGGAGCCCATGGAAAACGTTTTGCCTGGTTTAGGTGCTTGCTATGAAGGTGTCAACGCTAGTGATACAAATAACATACCCATTGCCGCTGAGATGCCCTTCAGAAATCAATTTCCTTTTAAAAGTATTCAGTTATTTTTTAACTCACATGATCTCTGAAAGCTCAGAATTAGCAAAGCTACATTGTTTTAAATTTTTTTAAAAAAAATGCTGCTGCTAAGTCTCGCTGACCCATTGTCATCTCAGACTTTGTACACGTCGCACTGCAAATGTTTTACCCCATCCCAAAAGGTATTGATAATAAACTGGCAAAATCAACATTACCTTTGCTAAGTAACTTTGGGAGTAATTAAGAGCAGGCTTATAAGCACAAGAACCTGCTGTGCAATAGACTAGTAAATCTGGTTTTGAGTGTGCATAAATGCTTGTAACAGATGGGCATACTATGGAGGCAAGACATTGATACATCTGTAAGCGAAAATATATAGATACTAGATCTTCTTTCCCATTGGCAAACTTTTCTTGGTCTACTCACTTTAAACTCTAACACAAAATATGTGCAGAAGAATAAATCAAAGAATTATTTATCTACAGAGTGAAAAACAGCCACAGAATGAAACCAAAGTAAAACTGGAAGCAGAGGACAACAGCAGTTAATGCATCTGAAAAGCACAGATCCTTGTAGGGGGTATTTCACTGATGGGGGCAGTCGCTGAAAAGGGTACATGCTCTCTCTCATGCACATTCTTTCTCCCACCTGCCTTGATTCATTCTTCCAGTGGACACAGAAAGTGGGCAGCTCAATTGATTTCCAAAGGCCACCTCAGAGGCAATGGTTATGTTATTTATATCACTAGCATTGGCACCTTTGGTGCAGGCACTCCACTCTACCACTCCTCAGCTGAAGTGAAGCCAACCTCAATGCTCATCTCAGGAATAGCACACAAGGAAGGCCTGCAAGGTAGTCTGTCGAGATGGGACGGGGCCCTCCTTGCACAATGGCTGCTTGGTGATATAACCGGGTGAGGGAGAATTAATCATAAGGACTGGTACCTTCATTGAGAAAGTATAAGCATGACAATGAGTCTTCTTGGTTGTTTTTAATCACACTATAAACATACAACCCACTTGAATATATGTTTATAGTTAGCTTTACACCTGCTAACCTGCACTTTAAGAAGTGTATAGAAAAATTGGAATGATGTCACAGGAGGGTGTGGAACACAAGTCCTATGAAGAAACACGGGAGAAGGAAAGGGTAGGGAAGGGCAAAGACCTCTAACCAGCTGACCCAAAGAAAAGGACGAGAGCTAAGTCCTGAGAGGGAATATTCCATCTGACCATTAGAAGAAGCTCATTAAGAGCAAGAACATTTTCACAAAGGAGCCAATGGCTGAATGACTTGAGGCGGAAAGTGGATGACAACGTACCGGTATGTCATATACTCTAGCTCTGGACTTCTTGCATCAGGCTGTGAAGTTGAGGGCCTTAGGGGCACCGTCCCACCCTATGATACTACAGCTACTCAGCATTTGTGCTACATGCCTCTGTGTGTTACTCAATGTAAAAACAACTTGACTGAGTCAGACAAAAATCTGTTTAGTATGTAGAGTGGTCGACCAGACCAGATGGGCGGGATATAAATCAAATAAATAAATAAATAAATAAATAAATAAATAAATAAATAAATAAATAAATAAATAAATAAATAAATAAATGTACATTTTTTACATGAAATACATCTACCAACTGGTACAAGGAAATCGACTAGCAGTTGGTCTTTGATTCACCCGTTTTTCATGCTTTTTATTTAACTCTGTATTGAAGATCTATGGAATAAAGAAAAGAATTCTGAAGTATGGCACGTCTGACAGTTATAGGTGACCACCATCATAGCATTCTGGCATCCACATAAGCACACACTAATCATCCATGAAATCAATAATCCATACAAACAGCATAGAATTAGAAAATGTATTAAACTCAATGTCCACCTATAATTTTTCTTTCTCAAACTGTAGTTCAAATAAATCATATTTTAATTATTTTCATGATACATCACCAACTTTGTTCAGTATTATTATTTTGTTTTAATTGAGATAAAATAATTGAAATTATTGCCAAAATTTTATTGCTTGTGGAAGGCAAACAGCATGACTTTCAGTGCCCTCTACCTGGCAATTAACAAATTCCTGATCAGGTTTGCAAGCGCATGCCAAGCCAGTGGGTGTGCATGTTGTCAGGAATCCCACCAGCAACTCATTAATTGCCAGCAAAAAGCAACTGACCGTCATTCCCAAGGGTTCCTCTAAGATGTGCACATGTGTGGACACACGCAACTCCACCTCCCTCCACACAGCTCTCTTCCTCCTCCATGCAGTAATCATGTTAAATTCCTTTGGTTTCGGTCATGAGCGGTATGTTGCTCATGCCATTTGCCTTTTGTATGCATAACAAAGCAAGGAGATTTCAGCCATCTAATAAGGAATTTCAGATAACATGTGGCTGTAATGAAAATGGCCATATGTAAAAGGAGGAGAGGTTCTAAGCTTGATTATATTCCTCCCATTTGACTGTCTTGCTGAAATGTGGCCCATATAACTGTCAAAAGGGGGGGAAAGTGAGGTTTCGATCTAATCCTGCCATGAAAACGGTCACATATTGTCTCTAGAGCCACATGTGTTTTCATTATGTGGTGGAAGTTTGAGGAAGTGTTCTTCATAAAAAATGAAATTACTACAAATGACAACATGAAAACCAAATTTAGTTGGAACTTGTGTCATGGATTCCTCTCTGGGATTTTTATGAGGAGCTTCTGTTTGCTGTTATAGATGGGAGAAAACAGGCAACTCCAGATGAAAGTGCACTTGGAATCTTTTACATTAGGGTGTACAGAACAGCATTATCTGCTAAATCCAGCAGAGTAATTTGTGTATGGAGATAGGCTTCCGTATGTGCCCTCTAGGTTCCCATGTACTGTAGCTCGATTGCCATTTTTGTCACCCATCACCATCAGTTTTACTGACAAGAGCTGATTGTAAGTGTAGCCCAAACACAGTGGGGTCTGTGTGTATACATTACCCATCCTGAAATAAAATGCTATAAGCAAGCAGGAGACAAATGGTGAACTGTGTAGGATCATGAGCAACCACTGAAGAAGTTGACAAACACTGTTGGTTCTGTTCCTCTCTCTTGAGGCAAAAAGACTACCCCACTACTAGACATACCTCATTTTTCAGACAGACATAAAAGTAGGAGGGATATTCATGTGCAATGAACTGCCCAGGAACAAGAATAATTTTCCCAGTTATTGCTTCAGATTCCCTGCTTAGAGTACTTTGATTGTAACAGAAAATGTGAGGTGTAGCACAAGATAGGGTCTTCTCAGTTATGGTTCCTCTGTTTCCATTTGCTCAGCACCTCCTCTGATTAATAATACTGTAGTAATATGATTTGATTTAAACTCCATCTTCCCTCACAGGCACTCAGGAAGCTAACAATATAAAAATAGTTAAGATTGCACATTACCAGTAATCTAAAATCAAGTGTCTAAAATAACAAATTACAGGTGTTTGCTAATTTAAATGTCAGCTTAAAGAACCTATTTGTGAAAGCTTTGAATCAAATATGACATCTTTTAAGTGTATTTTGCTTGACATACACATTATAAGCTTTTTCAGGATATTTTTAAGGAATGTTGCTGTTCCCATAACATTTCTTCCTTTGTTCATTTGGTCTCATCATCAGTTTAATATATACAGGGATTTCAATTCTTTTGGAAGCCATCTGAAAAGCTAAGACTGAGAGATGGAATATATATGTCATTCTGTTTCATCATGCAGATTTGATTTGTACATGAGGATCCCTATATTGAGATCAACAATTTTCTAAAAAATTTAAGGAAGGATTCAAACTGGGCATGTCAGGAAGGGACATCTAATGTGATGATCAAAAGCAATCCAGACCTGTACAGAGTGATCGGCCTGCATTCCCTAAATCAAATTCAAGCACCACACACCTGCAGAAGAGCACTTCTGTAAAAATATTAGTGTTTTAAAATGCAGTATACAATGTACAAAACTAAAAGAACAGAATGTCAAATCCAATAGCCTATGGAGATGAATATTTCAATGAATTACAGCGGAAGACCCACCTTCAAAATGATTTACATATGCAAACCAATGAAACCAGTCTGGTTGAGTGAGTTGTACTCAGAAGGATACGCTGGGCATGATAAATGAGCTTGTTCTGTTAAACTGAAAGCAAAAAAACAAAAACAAAAAAAGCCCATATCTCTGTCACAAAGTGTCAATAGTTTTGTTTTATGGGCATCATTTTTCAAGCATTTCTGTGCCTAGAATTAGATACTGTTCACGTCTGTTTCTAATTTATTTTACTACTAAAAAGCCATAGAGTAACCCAGACTAACCACTTACTGTTAAAGAGGACATTTTTCAAGTGGTTCTTTTTGTAATATTATACACCATTCCACTACATATAATCATAAAGTGCTTCACAGCTGTAATATTAAAAAAATACATATGAATCTACAAACTCAGCACCAAATATTATACCCCTGCTTTTTTCTTAGCAGAGAAAAGTCCATCTGGGAAATTCTCAAAATACTTCAAGAGCTGAAGATTTCACTGGTGTCTAGATTGCTTCCATGCTGTTTCACATACTTTGAGGATAATTCAAAAAGGGACACGCTCAACATCTGATACATGCTTTCTGCGATGGGACAGGATCCTGTAGCTCTAGACTAATGGACTTAATCACTAAAGAGAATCTTTTCCATCTTGTGTAAAATTGGCAAAGTGTAACTTTCCAGCCATATATTTTGGAGGAGTCATTTCCCTCTATAACACTCACTTCCATAATAGCTTGAAACTTAATTCATATCACATCAGCAGGCCTTCTCCAGCTGTAAGGCCAGCTCCCACCAGTCCTAGCCTTCAGCATTTTCCAAGGTGAAGGAGGACTGTAGGTACCATTTGGCAACATCTGGAGGGCTGCACGTTGCCTAGCTCTGTTCTGAACCATATAATCTGTGCAAATATATTGCATACATCATACATTGGAATAGATGACAGTATACAGTATACAGTCCTGCATATATTTTGCTTTAAGCCTAGAGATTAGGCAGTGTAGTCTACCAGTCTCTAATAAAATAAATTAATTCTATCATATCAAATATGAAAGATGCCAGGCTTTATCAGCAGATGAAGAATCTTACAATTACAGTGTTATTACTGGAGCATAAGATCTTCGTTGTTGTCTTCTGAAGAAAAGCCTTGTGGGACTTAACGGTGAGAGATAAAAATGGGCATAAACAGAAGCAAGAAGTATAGGGTCCGGGGATCCTAGAGGTTGGCTACTGGACCTCCGGAAGAACAATGCCATGAAAGATGAATTAGGTGAATTAGTTTAAATAGAAATCACCCTCTCATCTAAAAATCATTGCTGGTTGAATCCTTCAATTCTTGAACAAAAGAACTTCAGAGATCTGAATCTTATCCCTTCTGGCTTGAAAAAGGACAACTTTTTTTAATCACATGATAAAAGACATTAATCAGCTCATCAGGAATTATCACCCAGCTGTGATTACTGTACTACTAGGATAATTATGATCATTGCTTGCACATTTCTGCATTTCAGTTTCCTCTGATCTTGCTCATTACAACCCTTCATTCATCATCCCAAGCATATACTCGTATACTGTCATCTGCCAACTGAGAAGAAAATGCTCCATGCATTTGATGGCACAGGATGTAGTCCATAAATGTGTATGCCAAATACAATGTGTTAGTCTTTAAGATGCTGCAGAAAAATGCTTTGTTCAATGTGCTGCTCCAGATGTCGGCTAACAGTGGTTACCCTCATGTTGACATCACGGCATTCAGAATGAAGCCAGGCATATCCCCTTCCAACCCATTTTCTGTGTTATATGTAGACTTTGTGATGCAAATGCCTGACTAGTTAAATGCAGATGAAGTAGACAAGATATAGCCAGGAACCTCAGTTCTATCGCACAACTTCTTATTCATATGTGTTCTTAAATGGTAACCATGCTTCAAGACCCCATTTGGGTTCATGTTCCCAACAACCATTGTGGAAGGGAAAGTTGCATATACACTCAAGATCCTGTCCTTACCCAAAAACAAAGAACAAGTAGAAAAACTTGCACATACAGAACATTGCTTTAGTTTGAAAATCCGGGTTTACCAGTTAATATCTACCACATGGCCTCCATGAAAAATCACAGGATATGAGCTAACAGTTTGACCTAAGTCTATAAAGACTGAAAGAGATACAGCCACAAAACATAAACATATATTAGCAGGGCAGGCAAATTAGGTTTACACTTCCCAGGATGGGAACAAATGGAGCAAAATCTGAACTCTATTGGAAGGAGAAGATTTGCCATTAATTTTGCAGATTGTGAAGAAATGTGCAACAAAGGTTTTTTTCCCTCCCAAACTGGGAAGAAAATAAATGTTTATCTGCCTGAGCCCATAGTAGCAGTGGATCTAGATGCTGACTTGAGAGACCACAAAGATTGCAAAGATTTTTCTTGTGATTCTCGGAGCAGGATGGTCAAAGTGGCAACAATTTCATAATAGAGTTCTTGCAGCCTGGAAAGACACAAGAAGCAAATGTATTATCAGTCTGTTAAAATGGAGAAGGGAAACTTTGGCAACTAATGCAATCTATAGAGTTCCACTGAATCAAACAAACCCTTTTACACTGAGACTTGTAAGCTCACAGCCAGTGGCAGCATTTGCCCACTGTGGTTGGTGGGGTAGAAGACAAAGCAGCAAAAAAATAAATCCAGGAATAACGGACAGAGCTAGGTTCAAAAGTGGACATTCAGAGAGAAGGAGAGAGAGAGGCAGGCAGGCCGCAGACATACCAGCGAAATGTCCCCCTGTAGTTATGTCACTTTTAATCATGTTCCTGTCATGCTCTGAAATCACATGATATTTATTCCAGGATGTGCATCTGTGACAACCCCAGACCTACTGGAGTATACCACCAACCATTCCCTATAAGGAGTCACACAGACCAGGAATGGATTTTAATAAACAAAAGAACAAGGTTTATTGAAATAACAAACAGGGTAAATAAAAGAATCAGGTAAATAGAATACTGGAACGTGGCATAGTCCAATTCATATACATACAACCGATTGGTTCCCCCGGAACACTCTAAGGTAACGCACAGACCCTGAACCTATCAGTTCTGGCTACCTAGATAGAAACCTGAACCTATCAGGTATGTACTAACTGACAAACAGTTGTACCCAGTCTGACACACAGACTCCAACTCCAACTCCTCACACAAGCTCCAAACATATATACAGTACAGCTCCTCCCCCCTGATGTCCCGCCTTCCACTCCCCATAGGATGGAACTTTCCCTCCAAACCCATGACAGACAGGTACCATCAGTGCTGTATGTGACAGCATCCCAGTGTGTTTTTGAGTTATCGAGTCATTTCCTCCCAATTCAATAAGAGCCTAAAGCTTCTTGTTGACACAGTTTGGCAGGCGTTAACCAATGTATTGACATAATTGCCATAGAAAAATTAAAAACAATTTGAAACAATTTGAAAGGACATGCATGGTGACAATCATTCAAAAAAGTTGCAATAAGACCATTCACATACACAGCAACACAACTTTAAAAAAAATCTGCCATTAAAAAAAAAAGCTTCTGGCCAAACAAGAAATGATCTGCAGTTATCACACTTGCTGGGTAAATGATTCGCTAATGGCTATGTGTCATGTGGCCACAAATTTATTATAAGAACCAAATGGGGGATAGGAAGGCAACGTTTGGCTTGTGTGACCGCAGCAGAGATTAAGAGAGAGAATGAGAGGAGGGGAAGCAGAGAGTATTCACTCTGACCCTGCTTCACTCCCACACTATTCATCCTAGCCCAGAAAAAGGCAACTTGGCCTGAAATTAGAAACACTCCTGCCTGCTATTTGAAAGTAGCAATATTTCCTTCTTTAACCTAGGAGTACCATGAGCCTAACATAGTGCAATGTACTTGCCATAAAAGGCCACCTGTCAGAATTACAGGTTATTTGCCTGCTCTCTCTTTCTTTCTTTCTTTCTCTCTCTCTCTCTCTCTCTCTCTCGCATCAGCAGGAGACAGGCAAAATTATATTTAATACTGTGGGGCTGGGGGAGTGCCTATGCCTCTACCAATAAGTTGAAGCTGCTTTGAATCAGGGCCCCTGCCTATGTGTCGACTTGCTGTACTCTTTTTCACAAATTATGTAACTTACACTTAAAACTGAGAGCCATTGTGATGTAGTGGACAGGGTGTGGAAGCAGGGCAGGGGATACATGGGTTCAAATCCCTGTTCAGCCATGGAAACTTCCTTGGAGGAGGTACCAATTGTGTACTACTTCTAGAACATCTCGTATGCCTTTAAAACCCTATTACTGTCACCACGCGTCAAAGAGTCTTAGCGACAATAACAACAGCAAAAGTCTCTGATCATGTTCTCCGGAGCTAAACGGTCAGATCATGCATTAACCGTGGTTCCAAATTTCCGATACGTGGATGACACCTTCGCAATTTGGAACCACGGTAAAGAAAAACTGGAAGAATTTCTAAACCATCTCAACAGCATCCACCCAAATAATAATAATAATAATAATAATAATAATAATAATAATAATAATAAAATTTATTGTCATTGTAAGTATATACACAGTATACCATACAACGAAATTCACAGACACCCAGAGACCAGACACATGCACACACATAACATTCCCCAAACACTCCCCACCCACTAGAAGTCCCCCACTAAAAATACAAACATGTACACCTCAGGCCAAGTAACACAGTCCAACTAATTATTCACTACAATTCAGTATACAATTCATCATGGAAAAAGAAATAGATGTCATGGTCATATGCAAAACTGACCTCCTGTTGGGACACAAGGTCCACAGAAAACCCACCCACACAGACCAGTACCTAAACAAAAACTCCAACCACCACCCACAGCAAAAAAGAGGCATAATCAAAACACTGATAGACCATGCAAATTGGAACTGTGAAGCTCAATTTCTCAGCACCGAACTCAGTCATCTGAATTGGGCCCTACGGGCAAATGGCTACTCCAAGAATGGAATCACAAGAGCCATCAAACCAAGAAAACACCAAACTGAAGAGGAAAAACAGCCATCCACAAATAAAGTATTTCTGATGTACATCAAAGGGGTCATGGAGCGCGTGGGGAAACTTTTGAAAAAACACAACCTACAAACAGTATTCAGACCCACCACAAAAATACAACAAATATTACGGTCAGCAACGGACAAAAGGTACCCCCACACTTCTGCAGGAGTATATCGGATACCTTGCAGTTGTGGACAGGTATATATTGGAACCACAAAATGCAGCATTCACAGCAGAATCAAAGAACATGAGAGACACTGCAGACTAAAACAACTGGAAAAATCAGCAGCAGCTGAACATGCCCTAAAACAAACGGAACATTAAATTCTATTTCAAAATATCGAAGTATTGGACAACACCAGCAATCATTATGTTAGACTGCACAGGGAAGCCATTGAAATCCATAAACACCAGCAGATCTTCAACAAAAAAGAAGAAAGTCTAAAACTTAACAAGGCCTGGCTCCCAGCACTGAAAAATACAGCCTGCAAAAGGTCAAGGAACTCTACCCAGCTACAATCACTGCACATAAAAGACCAGCTAACGACATTCATCAATCACAGTGACAGATAATTTCTCCCCCTTATCACAACAATACACTCACAACAAAAACATGCTGATCACCTTCATCACCCAATCTCCTGAAAAGGACAAAAGTTGATCCCACAGCTATAGATACTCAACTATCCAACAAATTGCACCAGAGCACAGACAGAATTCTGATTCCTGTCCTCTGAAGATGCTGGCCACAGAGACTGGTGAAACATTAGGAAGAAAAACCTTAAGAACACGGCCAAACAACCCGAAAAACCCACAACAAACAACCCCCTCTTATGTTATTCTTGTTGGGGGTGGTGGGGAGGATGACTACAGTGGCTTTGCCCACACTCCATCTAACTTGGTATCAAAGCATTAGGCAGAAGTTGCTAGAAACGTAAGAAATAAATTGCCATAAATTAATCCTCCATATAAAATTATTATAATGCATTCTACATGGGGCATATTTTATTAGAATTCTACCTTGCTTAACCATTTGTGTTATACCAATTCTCAAAGCATTACACTGCCCCCCTGTTTTCTAGTAGGCTGACTTTGTAGTGTTGGTTGCCATTTTCAAAGCAAAGCTTAGTACCCAAATCTCCGAAGGAATCCCAGCTCTCAGAATATCTGTCCCTTTCCTAAATACTTGTTATGTGTGGTCAAGTTGGAACCAACTTATAGGAACCGTAACAGGGCTTTAAAGGTAAGTGAGATATTTAAGGAGTGTTTTTACCAATTCCACACCCCCAATGAGTTTCCATGGCTGAGTGGAGAGTCGAACCATGGCCTCCTGAGTCCTAATCTGTCACTCTATCCACTGATCACGTCGGGAATCTAAATACTGATAGTTAGATATAAACATCATGCATTTATAAAAGGGAAGTCCTTCTCAGATGTGATGGTATAGCTTTGGAACATAAACACACATATATGTTTTTATTTGTTTGCTAGTTCAGTAGTTCTTCGCACCTCTTACCTTATAATTATATATCTGCTACTGTGTTATATATGTCTTTTTATAATATGTAAGCTTGTGGTTCCCAAACTTGGGTCCCCTGATGTCTTGGACTAAATCTCCCAGAAGGCATCATCACCATTAGCTGTGCTGGCCAGGATTTCTGGGAGTTGTAGTCCAAAAACATCTGGGAGTCCAATCACTGTTGTAATCTGTGATAAGATCCTTGTAGATACAAGGAAGTTTGTAAATTTTAGAAATATAAGTGAGTGAGTGAGTGAAACAAAGAGATCACTGAGTATGAGAAGGAAAGCATACATAAATATGAGAGAAAAACAAAACCCATACCTGTGGAGGGAGAGGGAGTGGGAGGGACCCTCAAGAGCCTCTTGTCCAGAAGGCATGGGGGAACAGTCTGCCCTCTGAACTCTGGAAACACTGTGCCCTCAAAGAGGGTTTCTGTGTAAATCTCAGCATAAACTGTTGCTAATTTAGAAGTCAATGCTTATGTTTCTTATTGCATGCCAAGTCACCTGAGTGGTGTGCCATGAGAAATACAAGGCTCAACTTCTCAGTAGTGGCAATTTGCTAGAGCAGTGTACACTGTTTGTTTTATGCTATTGTGAATAAGTAATAGGATTCTGCCCATTATGTTCTTTACTACATTTTAAGTAGGATGTTTTTAACCATTTTGTGGGAGGGGGTATTAAACTGGACTCTCTTCTGCTCCTTCCCACCTTTGGCTGTTATCTCTCTAACCTGAATTGAGCCTGTTTTGCTTCAGACACAGAAAAAGCACTTGGTACAGCCATCACAGGACAAGACAGAACACTTCAGAATACACAGGGAGAGGGGTCGCCCAGACCTATTTTCCACGTTTATAGTTCATTTGCAACTGGAGATTAGGCAGAAGACTCTACTGGAACCCTTTTTCTTGAGGTCCTGTTTTTCACACACACCCAAAAAAGGTTTTTGACTTGGGAAAGCATTAAAGTCTACTATCTACCATCCCAGAGGCTGGAAACATTTCTTTCCCCATGGTTGGGGAGTTTGGGAATTGCAGCCCAAAAACAGAATTGTTTCATGCTGTCCAGTTGGCTTCAACGTAGGGCAAACCTGGGCAAAGTGCAGCCCTCCAGATGTTCCTGAACTGCAAATCCCAACATTCCTCACTGTGTGGGCTAGGCCCAACTCTCCTCACAGTACTGGCTGTGTGGGCTAGGCTCAAATCTCCTTACTATTGGCTGTGTGGGCTAGGAATTATGGGAGTTGCAGTTCAGCAACATCTGGAGGGCTGCTTTTTACCCACCCCTGACTTAGGGTGACCTTTCCCAAGGTTTTGTAGGTATAGGGTACTGAGAAGTGATTTTCCAGTCCCTTGTTCTGGGGGTGCCCTGGGGTTGCGCAGCTGCCTAATGCTATACTGGCTAGCTCTTCTTCTGGGAGGCATAATGGAACCTGAACCCCTGACCTCTGGCTCCACAGCAATGTGTCCAGTTTACTGGACTATCCAGCTAGCTCAACAAGAGTCACGCACTTATAAATTGTAGCATCCTGACGATCCAGGGATAGCAAATAGAGATCGATAAATGGTATGCTGGCACAAAATTCTTCCAAGATCACAGGATCTGAGTGAAGCAAGGTTTTTTTAAATTCTTCCACCATTTCATCAAAGGTTTGATATTCAGTTGATTTCTGTTGTGAAAAGATAGTAAGTGTGAATACAAGCACTCCGACACTTAAATCCAGACCATGCTCAGCACTTTCCAGAAATCATACATAACATGCACTGGTAAGAGATTATTCTTGAAGTTATTATACTCACAGAAGCCACAGGCAGATTATGATTTGCTTATGTTATTCAAAACGTTTCTGAGATTTAAATAGAGTACCATACGGGAAGCGCCTTCAAAACTGTATCAGATTTGTCCCGTTTCCACCACTCCAGAATGTGTTAGAGAATGGCCATAGAGAACTAAGAAGTGATCATTACCATGTTTTTTAAGTAGTGTCAATATATGGGTTTCACAGTAAACCCACAAAACTAAGGAAGCAGTAGTGCAAACAAAGGAGGCACCTGTCCTGAGTACCACAGAAGAACTGGAGACCCTTGAAACTAAGAGGCTTGACGACCCACAAAGTGATACCAACATTGGTGGGCTGTGAGACAACACATCCATTTCCAAGAGCTCCACAGTCCCTATAGATCAGTGGTTCCCAAACTTAGGTCCCAGATTTTCTTAGAATGCAATGTCCAGAAACCCTGGCCAGCACAGTTGGTGGTGAAGGCTTCTGAGGATCCAAGGTTGGGAATTATGGCTATAGGTAATGCACCAGTGCCAGCAGTATACCTAGCATGAATTGTTTGAGGGACAGAGGATTGTTAAACTCCATGCCAAAGGTCTGTTGCTTTCAAGCAAGGGTAGGAAGCTTTCTTAGATCTGAGGACCAGTGTTCCCTTCTCTGGAGCTGTCTTGGGCCACACCCTTTCAAAAAATGTGAGACTTTTCCTAATTTGGAAGTGACCAAAAGTCCACTTCTGGGGGGGGTGTTGGGGGGAACCCCCCCCCCCTCTGGCTTAAGAAAAGTCTTTATACTACAGTGTACACCCTGCACAATTCCTAGAGGCTTCTATGTGAGCCACCACTATTTTTTGGTGGCTCACATTTTCCTTCAGGGGGACAGTAAATCCTTGAAGATGCCAGCACCCCAAAAAAACAGGGAAGGGGCCATATGCACTGGATGCATGAGGGCCCTTCCTCCACATTTGAACCAGAGGCCACATGGCCCCTAGCTCCTTTTTAAGGTTTTTTATTTTCTAGAAAGAGGTGGAGACCTTGAGATACAGCCCGGTTCACTCACCAGGCTCCGTGTGGTGTGTGCATCCATCATTGGTAACATGGAGCCATTCACAGAAGTTGCCCTGCTGGCACTCCCCCACCTCTCTGCACAGCCAACCACTCAGCAGTGATTGGGGAGACTCTTCTTCCTGCCTCCTCACCAGAATGGTCAGTGGTGCAGAGAGGCAGGGAAGCGTTGGCCGGGCTACTTCTGCGATTGGCACGATGTTACCAATGATGCACGCATGCGCCACACAAAGTGATGAGTGGACAGGGCTGGTTCTGGGGGAAGGGAATGGACCTCCATGGTACCTGTGGTGCTGAGTTTCCATCTAATCCATAGTATTATTTATTTATTTATTTATTTATTTTGGACTTATTATGAAGAGTGAAGGTTAATTGATATACTGTATAGCTATTTACAACAACAAAACCTGTGCCCTTCAGAAAACAGCATAAAGTACAGCGCTAACTTGCTGACTGAGCAGTTCATTCACTTCTTCCTGTTGCCTTCGTAGAATACCTTGCTTCTTGGCAATCAGAATTGCATGCCTCTCTGCTTTCAGCTTCTGCTCATACCGATCAGTTGAACTCTAGGCACACCAAATGAAATGATGTGGGATTATCTCAAAACAACAGTCCTACTTTATAGGCAAAATTCCTTAACCAAGTAGCTATCAAGAGTGTGTAGTCCTATCTCAAATTTTCTTTCTTTGCACACAAAGGCTGAAATCCAGTAGTAAGTTGCAACTAGAGTAGACCCGTGGAATCAATGCAATTTACAGAGGAGTTGGCTCACCAAATCCCCATTGATTTAATAGAACTTATCCAGTTGCAATTTAAAGCCTAATCCCACTGACAATAAAAACTGGCTTTAACTTGGGGATTCCTGGGCAGGGGGAAAGTTATATTTTGCCATACACACGAGGTAGGTTCACACGCACATTGGGATCAAGTTACTGTAATTACAGTGGCAGGAGGGTTTTCTGCTCTTCCACCAGAGGTCCGTTTATTTTGAAGCAGATGTGGAATCAATTCATTGAAGTCAATTCCACATCTGAATGCCTCTCTACTACAGGATTTCATTCAGAGAAAGTAAAATGTGAAAAGGGCTGTTCTATTTTCCCTTGAACATGGGATTGACTTTGCAATCTATTCGGGGGGGGGGGTTGTAGGATCAGTGAAATTCCCCCATTTAGAAATGGATCTTAGTAAACTGCGTATCATGAGATACAAAGGAGAGAAATAAATGCAGCAGATCACATACTGCTGCCCATATTTAGTTAGGCATCCTTCAGTCTCGAAAGACTATGGTATCGTGCTCTGTATGGAGGACTTGGAGCAGCGTCTAGTGTGGCTGAGGAGGCCGATTCGAGAGTGACAGTCTCTTCCACACTGATGACAAATCCAATTTGTCCCCTGTCCAGCTCCCTGGTTTTGCTGCTTTTGTGACTTCATCTTTGCCTCAGCCTGCTGGGCAAGGGTCTCTTCAAATTGGGAGAGGCCGTGATGCAATGCCTGCCTCCAGGCTAAACGCTCAGATGTCAGGGTTTCCCATCTGTTGAGGTCCATTCCTAAGGCCTTCAGATCTCGCTTGCAGATATCCTTGTATCGCAGCTGTGGTCTCCCTCTGGGGCGGTTTCCCTGCACTAATTCTCCATAGAGGAGATCCTTTGGAATCCGACCATCAGCCATTCTCACGACGTGCCCAAGCCAACGTAGACGTCGCTGTTTCAGTAATGTGCTCATGCTGAAAATTCCAGCTCGTTCTAGGACTACTCTGTTTGGAACTTTGTCCTGCCAGGTGATACCAAAAATCCGTTGGAGACAACGCATATGGAAGGTGTTTAGCTTCCTCTCCTGCCGTGCACAAATGGTCCAGGACTCACTACAGTACAGGAGTGTGCTTAGGACACAGGCTCTATAGACCTGGATCTTCGTATGTGTCGTCAGCTTCTTATTGAGCCATACTCTCTTTGTGAGTCTAGAGAACATGGTAGCTGCTTTGCCAATGCGTTTGTCCAGCTCAACATCCAGAGACAGGGTGTCAGAGATGGTTGAGCCAAGGTACACAAAGTCATGAACAACCTCCAATTCTTGTGTGGAGATGGTAATAGAAGGAGGTGAGTCCACACCCTGGCCCATGACTTGTGTTTTCTTCAGGCTGATTGTTAGTCCAAAGTCTTGGCAGGCCTTGCTGAATCGATTTATGAGTTGTTGGAGGTCTTCAGCAGAGTGGGCAACAATGGCTGCATCATCTGCGAAGAGGAAGTCCCGCATGCATTTCAGTTGGACTTTGGTCTTCGCTCTCAATCTAGAGAGATTAAAGAGCTTTCCGTCTGATCTAGTCCGGAGATAGACACCCTCGGTTGCAGTTCCAAAGGCATGCTTCAGCATGACAGCAAAAAAGATCCCAAAAAGTGTTGGTGCAAGAACACAGCCCTGTTTCACTCCTCTTCGGATGTCAAAGGGGTCTGATGCTGAGCCGTCAAAAACTACAGTGCCTTTCATTCCCTCATGGAAGGATCTGATGATGTTAAGGAGACGGGGTGGACATCCAATCTTGGGAAGTATTTTAAAAAGGCCATCCCTGCTAACCAAGTCAAATGCTTTTGTAAGGTCTATGAAGGCCACTAAGAGTGGCTGTTGTTGTTCCCTGCATTTCTCCTGCAGCTGTCGGAGGGAGAATACCATGTCAGTGGTGGATCTATTAGCTCGGAATCCACACTGTGATTCTGGATAGACTCTGTCTGCAAGAACCTGGAGCCTCTTCAGCACAACACGGGCAAGCAGCTTCCCTACAACTCTAAGAAGAGAGATGCCACGGTAGTTATTGCAGTCACCCCTGTCGCCTTTGTTCTTGTACAATGTGACGATGTTTGCATCCTTCATGTCCTGTGGGACTCCACCTTCCCTCCAGCAGAGACAAAAGACTTCATACAGTTCAGTGGTGATGATCTCCTTACAGCACTTCAGCACTTCAGCAGGGATGTTATCCTTTCCAGGTGCCTTGCCGGAGGCGAGGGAATCCAAGGCCGCTTTTATTTCTGCTAAGGTTGGTTCACTGTCCAGCTCTTCCAAGACAGGCAGGCACTCAATGTTATTTAATGCTTCTTCGGTTACTACATTCTCTCTGGAATATAGCTCGGAGTAGTGCTGTACCCAGCGTTCCATCTGCTGTGCTCGGTCCTGGATGGGCACACCTGTAGCAGACTTCAAGGGAGCAGATTTCTTCTGCATTGGACCTAAGGCCTGCTTGATACCATCATACATTCCTTTGATGTTACCTGTGTCCGCTGCTATCTGTATCTGGGAGCAGAGCTGGAGCCAATAATCATTGGAGCATCTCCTGGCAGCCTGTTGGACTTGGCTACGAGCAGCTCGAAGAGCTTGCAAGTTGTACTCGCTAGGACAGGTTTTGTATGCTGCTAGAGCTCTTCTCTTATCCTCGATGGCTGGCATTAGCTCCTCTGAATGGGCTTCGAACCAGTCAGCCATCTTTTTGGTCTTCTTGCCAAAGGTGGACAAGGCGGTGTTATAGACAGTGTTCTTGAAGTGTTCCCATCGTTCAGGTGCATTTGCATTAGCCGGACCTGGAAGGGCTTCCTCAAGTGCTTGGGCAAATTCCTTCACTTTTCTTTGATCACAAGTCTTGCTGATGTCAATATGTGGTCTTCCTTCCTTTTTCGTGTGATATACTCTCTTTGTTCGTAGTTTTACTCTACTACACACCAGGGAGTGATCAGTATCACAATCAGCACTCTGGTAACTGCGTGTGATCGTGATACTAGGGAGGCTAGAACGTCTAGTGAGGATCAGATCAAGCTGATGCCAATGCTTGGATCTTGGATGTCTCCAGGAAACTCTGTGTTGCAGCTTCGTATTAAAGAATGTGTTGCTGACACAGAGACCATAATAACAGCAAAACTCCAGCAAGCGTTGGCCATTTTCATTCATCTTTCCAATGCCAAAACGGCCTAGACAAGTGGGCCAAGAATTATGATCAGCACCAACTCTAGCGTTAAAGTCTCCAAGAATGAACAGTGCCTCTCTTTCAGGGACTTTTTGGATAGTAGCTGCCAGATCGTCATAGAATTTGTCTTTCACTTCTGGAGTGGATGACAGTGTTGGTGCATATGCACTAATGAGGGTTACTGGTCCTGCTGATGAGTGGAGCTGCAGAGGCAGGATTCTTTCACTCCCCACAGTAGGTGGAACAATGCATCTCAGGAGAGTATTTCTGACTGCAAAGCCAACACCATATTCCCTGGTCTCATTCGATGGTTTTCCCTGCCAGAAAAATGAGAAGTTTTTTTCTTTGACAGATCCCGAGTCTGGCAATCTTGTCTCTTGCAGGGCAACAATGTCCATCTGTAGTCTACTTAATTCCATGTCAATGACAGCTGTCTTGCGCATATCGTCTATTTCTTGGAGGTCGTCAGGAAAGCCATAGTCAGGAAAGCCAGGGGTCATTGTCCGTACATTCCAGGTGCCCAGCTTAAGGGCAGAAGTTTTCTTGTGATTGTTGCATGGTGCACGGTTATCGATCTGCTTGTCGGGTGTGACCCTAAACCCCACGCACCCCGTGAAGTTAACAGACCGTGGCGAGGTAGCACCTTACTGGCTGGGGGCTGCCCAGCTTAAGGCAGGCGGTATCTACCTAGTGAGGTGCAATGACCTCTCCCACCGTCAGAAGTAGCCCCTGGCGTCCTGCTCTACGCCAATTGAGCAGAGACTTATAACCGGTAACTGCTACTTCCCGTGTTGTTTCGACGCTGTATGCGAAGCTGGAGTGTCCTCTCCAGAGCACGAAGCCTGGGTAAAATAATATGGAGGACAGGCTGTTACCCAAGCAGCAAATCCCCCCCCTCCACGTCGCTGAAGTAGTCCAGTGGAAAGGCAAGAGCCAGTACAACTGGTTCCAGTGACGTCGCAGGAGTTGGCAGAATGACACAAACTGCCTCCGGGACTCCAGCTCCGGATTTTGCCTCGAGGTTCTCTCCTGAAGCCCTTTCCATAAGTGGATATAGCCACAAGGCAGTGGAGGTTTAAATTCGGAGTTTTCCTTCTCCTAGATGGGCTGCCTTCCAGGGCTGACGAGCCCCACCTACCCAGCCTCCTCTCTAATAGTGCGGAAGTATGCAATGTTAGTTGGGTTTCCTATTTATCAAACTGGGGTAAAAATAGGATTTGAAAATTTCATACACCATTAGACATGCTCTCCTGCTCATCCTCCTTCAAAGCTGAAACTCTACCTTCTCACAGGTCATGCATATCTACCATGTTAAGATCGGAGACAGGATCGTAGATAGAATTAGAGTATTTGAAGAATTTCGCGCTGCCCATATACTCATTCTTGTTTCCATGACTTGAGGTGATATGAATAGTGAAGCAAGTGAGCAGGACCTTGGAAGGATCTTTAAACCACCAAGATTCTTACTGTGCTAATTTCCCAGAATGTAGTCAATTTAGAAGTAAATAGAAAATATCACAAAAACCAATAGTATTAGTCTATCAATAAACTCACTTCAGCCAATCCTACCACCAGATAATCATTGCACCAAATATAAAGAAGTGAAAACAAAGACATAGCCTCTCACACAAATCCAGTCAATACATTATATTAGGAGGTTGTGCCAAAGACGGTTACAAGAGTCTGGTGGAAAATGTGTCTCATGGTTGTTATTAATATTATCAATAAAATGAAACCACATATTGAAAAAATCATTCTGAGTGTGTGGTTGTTTAACTGATCTAATCTGATAAGTTAATTTTTCCATTAAGGCCATATGCCAAATTCTATTTCTCCATGTGTGTAAGATAAAATTACAATTTCTTTTCCAATTGGCAGCACACTCCATTCATCCTGCCAAACAGATAATCAATTGTTTGTAAACTAGTAGTTCACTGTCTCCAGGAACGGACAAAGACAAGCCAAGTTTAGTGATTTTTTTTTTAAAAAAAGTTTATTATTTATTTTGTCCTGAACATAATTCTGTTCCTGTAATGACTATAGACTAGATCATCTGGGCTGAAAGGAGCACCCACCACAGGTGACAATAAGAGCCACTATTCCCACAGTTTCTCCAAACACGTGAATTCATTTCTCAATTAATAGATTATTAGATAAAGCGCTACTTTCAATCAAGATCCACCGCAAGGTATATAAAATCTTTTTACATGTTTAAAAATATACAAAATAAATTAAAATGCAGTCAGATAAAAGTTAATAGCACATAAATAAAAAGTATTTACTATAAAACATTTAAGAGGTCAGCAGGCATTAGAAGCCTAGGAAACAAACTTTTCTGCCAGTCACTTTCAAGGTATTAAGGTGGGTGTCAGGCAAGCATTTCTGGGGAGAACACTGCAGCCTTTGGGCTCCGCTAGAGACAGGTACTTAGCAATCTTTGGGCCAATTCATTTCTGGCTATGCCTTTCACATTTCATTCGTTACTGCCTCTTTCCCTCAAAATTCTGTCCCATTCTTTTTTATTATTATTAGTTTCATTTCAAGGGATGGAGACCAGGCTTGCCTTTTGATGCTTTTAACTTTGGAGGCTTCCTTTCAAGTGGCACGAAATGTCTAGTGGTGATAGTGCTTCCACACAAGGCAGTGCCCACCCACTTCCCACAGGAATTTTTCTGGGCTAGATGACAAATCTGAAATGTGAAGGAAAGGCACTCAACAAAGAAAGGCTGCCCAGGTGAGTCCCAAAAGCACCCGTTTCACTGAAAGCAAACTAGTCAAGCTAAGAGACAAGAAATGAGAAAAGAAATGGAAGTATGAGGGGTAGGAACATAAACGCATTCACTTGAATCCAGTTTTTGGCTCCAACCCAGCACCCATTCCACACATAAAAACACAGAAACACACAAAGCACCTCCTCGTTCTCTAGAGACAACCTTGCTGCATTTCCTGGTTTTAAGCAGGAATGAGGATTCAAGTCGTGGGACTCACTGTCATGTCATACCGGTGACTCAACTCAGACTTGACTCAGTTGTTCGTTTGTTTTTTTCAATGACTCTGACTTGACTGTGTGAAATAAGACTGCAGGGGGAGCTTATTTTTAAAAGGGACTCAGACTTTGGCGCCAAAGACTGGCCAACATCCCTGGATCTAAGTGCCATTCCCGGCTGCCTTCTCTAGCTCCTCCTGACTTTTCTGAAGCATCCCAGTCTCCTAGCCCCCACCCCATCTCAATAGCTCTCCCATCTTGTGCTAGCTATCCATGTCTATGTCTCAGCTGAGGCACCTGAAATACAGGGAATGGGGCATTTACTCAGAAAGAACCGGTATTGGCTTCAGCAAACAAGAAGTATCAAGACACCATTTTCTCTAACTCTGCAACAGCAGAATTTCAGTCACCAGTCACACATTCCGATGCATGCTTTCCCCTCTTCTTCTTTACTAAATGACAGTTGCCAAATAAATAGTCTTGAAAAGAGAGAAAAATTTCTCTGTGTTTCTAAAAAGACAACTTACCTGAATGTCCATAATGACAACTCCAATAAACATGTTGAAAAACACAAAAAATCCTAAGAGAATAAACACAATTGTGAACGTTCGGCTTGTAACAAATTTTTTGTTGTCCAGGTCATCCTGCAGGTCTGTCCAGCCATCAACCTGAAAATTCAGTAGATCCGTCATAAGACTCTATGGAAACATTTGTCATGAATTATATAGGTTAAGCCCATAATGCAATAAGGTCCCATCCCTCAGCAATAGATCCATGTATTCCTACTGATGCATACAAATTGAAATCATTACCTTGTTTTGTATTAATTTTAAAAATAATTACTCTCTCTTTAAATCTTGCCTATATTGCTAATTCCATTTTGCCCATGTTTGTTTTATCTGTCTACTTCTGCTCCTCACTGTTTCCAGAGGTAACTTTAGAGAGGATAAGGCTAATCAATGGCTATTAGGCAGAAATCAAGTGGTCTCCTCCAGGATCAGAGGAAGCCTACCTCTGAATGTCAGTCAGAGGGGGAATGACAGTGAGCAAGGGACATTGCCCAGGTGATATCTAGGTGGGCTTCCCTAGGTGGGGTCTGGCTGACCACTGCCAGGATACTGGACCACAGAGGCTCTTCTTTTTTCTTAGGGTTGTTCCTGCCAAAGCTTAGAAAATTGCTCTTTAAGAGGAATCAGTGGCAATGATAGTTTCAAGATAGTGACAAAGATAGTAACAAAAAATAGAGTAAATCTGGTTTCCTGTTTCTCAAAAGTAACTAAACAGAGTTTAAAAAATAAAAACCAAAGTACTGTAGGTCACCAGTCTGTGGCACAAAACCCACTCTTTTCCCATTTCTCTCATCATTGCCTCAAAATTTACTTCAGAGCACAAGGCTGTATGTAGCAAAGGGACCAGCAAGAGCCAGCAACTGAGTGCTGTGATAGTCTTCCTTCACTGTTGAAGGATGATACATCCCCCAAACTAGAAAAGTAGCTTTAAATGTTAATGTTATGTCATCAAAGGATGACATTATCCCTTATTAAGATGCAACAACCATAGTGTTATATAGCTATATTTTACAGCCCATCTAGCTACAGGGCCACTTCAAATCCCCACTGTGCCTCCTTGAGAGGCTGGACTCAATGATCCATAGGGTCCCTAGCAAAGATATACCCACACTTTTCAGTGATACAATGTGGTCTTTGTGTGCTTTTCCCCAGAGGTCAAATTGGATGAAACACCCAGACAAAGCCGTGGCTCTGATCTAAATAAAACAACCTTGCAACTACATTTCCCATCTCAAAACAAGCAGGGTCATGGATCTCCTGGCATCTTAATCTAGAGTGACCCAAAAGAGTGTCTCTCCAAGTTAGCGTCAGTGATCCATAGAACCAACATGGAGAAAGCTGTCCTTTACTTACACATCTTTCCTCCTCACCCAGATCGGGAGTATAAGCACAAAGCTGACTGCAATTTGAAATGCTTATGAAAATTACCGTTACTAAGCTGAAGAGAGTGAAAAAGGCAGCGGCTAAGGTGCCCCAGTTCTGGTGGTCTCCATGCTCAGGGTCTCCATATAGACCATGACCCAAAATTGCAAAGATCAGCATTAACAGGAACAATAAAACAAGGACATAAATCACATTTTTTGCTGTCTGGGCCAGGGCTGCCATCAGAATCTAGAGAAGGGAAAGGAAGCAGAGAAAAGATAAAATAAAGCAAGTGAATACCAAATGATGTGACTTCATGCAAAGAAAAAAGTTTTCTTAAATGAAAACAATGGAGTAAGAAGTCGAGTCAGAGATGTGCTTTGCCATCCCATGTAGAGATGTCTCAGAAGGTAGCCATCAAAGAGAGAGAACTGGCATGCCTGAGATCCACTACAGGTGGACATTATAGCTTTAGGAACCAACAAGATATATGCACAGCATCCATTTTGCATGACTTCAAATTGTATGAAAAGGATTCTTTACCCAGCCTTTTCCCACTCCCAATTGTGTTTATATTCAAATATAAGTAAATTACCTTTATTCAATAGGTTAAAGGTGCAATATTCACAGACAACATCATTTGGAAATAATGGCATGCAAGTTTGTACTGTCCACAAAAGTGGATTCCTAAATGCAAAACATAATATATTTGTTACCTTTATATCCCCTATTTCCTTGAACGGGCTCAAGGTGTGCATGGTTGGTGCGCATGGTTCTCCTCCCCACCTCTATTTACTACTTTATCGTTATAAGAATTCCATGAGCCAAATCAGATGTGGCTAGGGGGACAGACTGGTCTAAGAACAACGCGTAACTTCTATAAGGAATTCTAGATATAGCTCTGTGTTGGGTTGCCCTAAGGTTATCTATTCTTCAGGTAGATACTCTTAGGGTGACTTAGGTTGTCTAGTTGTCCTAAGATTATCTAAGGTTGCTCAGTCAGTTTCATGGCTTGATTAGATCTTAAACTCAAATCTCTCGAGAACAGGTTCGACAGTCTCATTGCTACACCTCACTGGCTCTCAGGATATGGGATCGGCCCAATACAGGACTCCCAATATCTGGAGTTACTGAGAGCCGTTACAAGGCCTCCTACAAGGCATAGGAACTGTCAAGGCCATGATATCCTTCATCTAAACAAAAGAGAACAGAACACCTTTGCCATACAGATGAGCATCTTATTCTGGCTTTGCACAAGCCCATTAGCCAGGAACTGACACCTGCCTAGGCCAACAAATGGATTTTGGATTTGGAGTATGAGACAGCGCTGGCAGTCACAGATGTTTATCTTAAAAGAACCAGCAGATTGTATAAGAACCCTTTTGGCATTTGCATTTGGCATCTGCATGCTTTCTGAAGTAAAAGGAAGGCAGCCAGCCCATTCTTTAGTCAGTCTCTGGAGTAATATAATACTCAGGCAGCATAGAGTCTTCTGTAGTTTTGAGTTAATAGAAATGTTTGTGATCTTGGCCAAGATCCATGACCAACAGTCTGCCTCAAGCAGTATTCCCAAGTCTGTGCTACCATCCGCTCCACTGAGAGTCTAGTGTACATTGTGATGTAATTTGTAGTGCTTTATATGAGTTCATTCTGTTTAGAGTTCTTGCCCAGTGACCCTGTGCTTTCCAGTGCTTCCTCCAGGGGCAAATTAAGCAGGAGTTATCGCACACCAATAGACCAACAAGGCCAACAGCATCTGCTTCATAATAAACACCAATGAAGCATTTCATCAACAGGGCTGGCGAAGATTCATTATGGAAGAATGGGCCTTTGAGATATTGGTGCTTCCTTTTTCTGCGCAACAACTCTATGCGAGGCGAGTGATATCGGTTAGGAAGAAAGAAAGGGCTCCGTTCTACTGACAAACACTGTTGAATTGGATTCTGCTTTTTAAACCATTGATTTAAATGTTGACAAATACATGAGATACATGCACACATGGAATAATGGGTCATTTTATTTTGAGTAGCAGCAACTTTTTCACTCCTTTGCAGAAATCTGTTTATTTTAAGGTGGGTGAGGAATTGATTCATTAGAATTTATTCTGTATATGTAAACACCTCTACCCACGTTATTATTTTTTTAATTTGTGCTATCTGAAAAAGAGCTATACCAAATAGCAGGACTATTTTTAAAAAAGCATTGTGGCCCGTTTGCTGAAAAAGCCAGCACCATGCCAAGCAGCTGATCCCCCGCCACCAGTCAGCCAAGCCCAGCTTTCCTTCCCTCCCCTTTCAGCCCCCATCACCTTCCTTCCCTCCTGTTCTGTTCTTCCACCAACCTCTTCTCCTTGCCCCCTCCAAATCCTTCCCACCTGCTATTTAGCCATCTGCCCCCACACCACTCCCACTCTCAACCCCCCTTTCCCCTTTCCTTCTTGTCCACCTCTCCCTCCTACATAGAGTTCTCCCTGCTGCCTCCCTTGCCTTGGCCAAGCAGAGCCACCTGCCTGGAGGCAGAGGTGGCAACGGTGAAGGCAGTGGGGGTGGTGGCGGTGAAGGCAGCAGCAGTGGCAAAGGTGGCAACGAAGGTGAAGGCAGTGGGGGCAGAGGTGGCAGTGGAGAGGAGACACACAACAACCCAAAAGTCACGTGAGTACCACATGATTTTACACTGAATTGAACCCTCTAGATTTATTTCATAAATGGAACCAGACTCAGTTAGTCCAGCTTTACTCCTGGTGCTAAACATAATGACTTGTATTCAAGGGAAAGGGGCTTTCCATTCTCACATGGAGAATGCAGAATCTATTGATTCTGCAGGAAAAAAAAAGAATCCATGAGTATGGAAAAGCAATTTCAAGGACTGAGTGACCCTTGGGAAAGGTTCAAAATATGGTGTAGAGATCTGCATATGGGAAGAAACTGGCAGATGTTGGAGTATGCCTCTCCGTAGCTCAAACAGGAATACCTCCTACTTATGCAAGGGTATCTGTAGGTTCAAGCTAGTATAAGGCAACCGTTAACTTCACTCAGAGCAATGTTTTAGAGACCCTGTGTCGTAGACACACTGCCCCTAGCTGGCCCCTGCTACTGCTGCTGCAGAGTGTATTTGAATACAGGAAGTATGTGGCTGGAGCCAGTGGCTTGCTGGCATTCCACCCCAATATCCACTGATGACCATGAAAAATTGTGAAAGAATTGCTATTGATATTTTTCCTAAAAGTTAAAAAGGAAATATTTCTAAAACCAAATTCTTCTTCATAACAAATGTACAACCATGAAGATTCAGGACATGATGTGAAGAAACTGCAGAGTATTTTGCAGGATCAGAAATTTGAATAGAACACATTGAGTTGATTGAATATGCGTGCTACTTGGGTATTCTGGAAGTCTCCATTTAAAAAAAATAATATTTTCCATTTCTAATCATTTTCTCGGCCAGACTGGCTCATCGTACCAGATTAGATACATTACACCTGAGATCTAACATCTGATCTGAAATCTAGCAGGGGAAGCTCTTCTGCCTATTCAGTGACACTGATGGCTATGGGGTTTGAGTCAGTCAATCTTTAGAACAACAAACATGTAGGGAACTGCACATCCCTAAACTCTATGGGATAAATATGGGGAGATGGGAGGAGGTGGCTCTAAATGTTTTCTTTAAACAAGAGGCATTTGCTGCCCTGAGGCAGAATAGCAAATGGTAACCTGCCCATCTATTCAAGATGCACAGCTGAATGATTTTGGCCCTCCAGGCAAACAATCCCAAAAGCACCTCACCCCTGTTGATGGAAGTAAAAATGCAATAATAGCACTAATTATTTGCTATCTTTTGACAACAAGCCCAGATCTGCTGCCTGAGACAGCCTTTCACTCTACCCAGTGGCAGAGTGTGGAAAAAAAAAATTCAAAAAAATTCCTATGGCACATCAATCCGATTATATTTTTAAACAAGGATTTAAAAATTCAGCATTTGAATTAGTGAATGACAACATTAGCAGGTTGAGTAACAATTACTATTTCTCAATTTCATTGCTTTAGTGTAGCTTAGGAGGAGGTTTCCCCTTCATGGATTGCTGCTTTGTCATGGCGAAGGGGCTTGAGTAACTCAGTGAAGCTATGGGCTATGCCGTGCAGGGACACCCAAGATGGACAGGTCACAGTGGAGAGTTCTGATTAAACGCGATCCACCTGGAGTAGGAACTGGCAAGCCACTCCAGTATCTTTGCCAAGAACGCCCCATGATCAGACACAAAAGGCTAAAAGATATGACGCTGGAAGATGGGCCCCTCAGGTCGAAAGGCATCCAACATGCTACTGAGGAAGAGCAGAGGACAAGTACAAGTAGCTCCAGAGCTAATGAAGTGGTTGGACCAAAGCTGAAAGGACCCTCACCTGCGGACGTGCATGGAAGTGAAAGGAAAGTCTGATGCTGCAAAGAAAAATACTGCATAGGAACCTGGAATGTAAGATCTATGAACCTTGGGAAGCTGGAGGTGGTCAAGCAGGAAATGGCAAGAATAAACATCGACATCCTGGGCATCAGCGAACTAAAATGGACAGGAATGGGCAAATTCAGCTCAGATGATTATCATATCTACTATTGTGGGCAAGAATCCCGTAGAAGGAATGGAGTAGCCCTCAAAGTCAACAAAAGAGTGGGAAAAGCTGTAATAGGATACAATCTCAAAAATGATAGAATGATGTCAATACGAATCCAAGGCAGACCTTTCAACATCACAATAATCCAAGTTTATGCACCAACCACCATTGCTGAAGACTTACAAGAACTTCTAGAATTTACACCAAAGAAGGATGTTCTTTTCATTATAGGGGACTGGGATGCTAAAGTAGGGAGTCAAGAAATAAAAGGAAGAACAGGTAAGTTTGGCCTGGGATTTCAAAATGAAGCAGGGCAAAGGCTAATAGAGTTTAGTCAAGAGAACAAGCTGGTCATCACAAACACTCTTTTCCAACAATACAAGAGGCAACTCTACACATGGACATCACCAGATGGGCAATACCGAAATAAGATTCATTATGTTCTCTGCAGCCAAAGATGGAGAAGCTCTATATAGTCAGCAAAAACAAGACCTGGTGGCTTTGATCATCAGCTTCTTATAGCAAAGCTCAAGCTGAAACTGAAGAAGTAGGAAAAATCACTGGGCTACTCAGGTATAATCTAAACCAAAACCCTTATGAATACACAGTGGAAGTGAAGAACAGATTTAAAGAACTAGATTTGGTGGACAGAGTACCTGAAGAACTATGGATGGAGGCTCATAACATTGTACAGGAGGCAGCAACAAAAACCATCACAAAGAGAAGGAAATGCAAGAAAGCAAAGTGCCTGTCCAACGAAGCCTTACAAATAGCAGAGAAGAGAGGGAAACAAAATGCAAGGGAGATAGGGAAGGCTACAGAAAATTGAATGCAGACTTCCAAAGAATAGCAAGGAGAGACAAGAGGGCCTTCTTAAATGAACAATGCAAAGAAATAGAGGAAAATAACAGAAATGGAAAAACCAGAGATCAGTTCAGGAAAATTGGAGATATTAGAGGAACATTTTGTGCAAAGATGGACATGATAAAGGACAAAAATGGGAGGGACCTCACAGAAGCAGAAGACATCAAGAAGAGGTGGCAAGAATACACAGAGGAATTATATCAGAAAGATTTGGATATCCCATACAACCCAGACAATGTAGTTGTTGTCCTTGAGCCAGACATCCTGGAGAGTGAAGTCAAGTGTGCCTTAGAAAGCCTGGCTAACAACAAGGCCAGTGGAGGTGATGGCATTCCAGCTGAACTATTTAAAATCTTAAAAGATGATGCTATTAAGGTGCTACATTCAATATGCCGCCTAGAGTGGACTGGTAGCCCACATAGGGGGTATAAATCAAATAAATAAATCAAATAAATAAATAAATATGCCAGCAAATTTGGTAAACTCAACAGTCGCCAGAGGACTGGAAAAGATCAGTCTACATCCCAATACCAAAGAAGGGCAGTGCCAAAGAATGCTCCAACTACCGTACAATTGCACTCATTTCACAAGCTAGCAAGGTTATGCCGAAAATCCTACAAGGTAGGCTTCAGCAGTATGTGGACCAAGAACTCCCAGAAGTACAAGCTGGATTTCGAAGGGGCAGAGGAACTAGGGACCAAATTGCTAACATGCGCTGGATTATGGAGAAAGCCAGAGAGTTCCAGAAAACCATCTTCTTCTGCTTCATTGACTATGCAAAAGCCTTTGACTATGTGGACCACAACAAACTATGGCAAGTTCTTAAATAAATGGGAGTGCCTGACCACCTTATCTATCTCCTGAGAAATATATGTGGGACAGGAAGCAACAGTTAGAACTGGATATGGAACAACTGATTGGTTCAAAATTGGGAAAGGAGTATGACAAGGCTGTGTATTGTCTCCCACCTTATTTAACTTATATGCAGAATACATCGTTCAAAAGGCTGGACTGGATGAACCCCAGTTAAGATTGCCGGAAGAAATATCAACAACCTCAGATATGCAGATGATACCACTCTGAGGGCAGAAAGTGAGGAAGAATTAAAGAAGCTCTTAATGAGGGTGAAAGAGGAGAGCATAAAAATGGTCTGAAGCTCAACATCAAACAAACTAAGATCATGGCCACTGGTCCCATCACCTCCTGGGAAATAGAAGGGGAAGATATGGAGGCAGTGACAGATTTTACTTTCTTGGGCTCCATGATCACTGCAGATGGGGACAGCAGCCACGAAATTCAAAGACGCCTTCTTCTTGGAAGGAAAGCGATGACAAACCTAGAGAAGCATCTTAAAAAGCAGACACATCACCTTGCCAACAAAAGTCTGAATAGTCAAAGCTATGGTTTTTCCTGTCGTGATGTATGGAAGTGAGAGCTGGACCATAAAGAAAGCTGACTGCCAGAGAATTGATGCTTTTGAACTGTGGTGGTGGAGGAGGCTCTTGAGAGTCCCCTGGACTGCAAGGATAATAAACCTGTCCATTTTGAAGGAAATCAACCCTGAGTGCTCACTGGAAGGACAGATCCTGAAGCTGAGGCTCCAATACTTTGGCCATCTCATGAGAAGACTCCTTGGAGAAGACCTTGATGTTAGGAAAGTGTGAAGGCAAGAGGAGAAGAGGACGACAGAGGATGAGATGGTTGGACAGTGTCATTGAAGCTACCAACATGAATTTGACCAAACTCCGGGAGGCATTGGAAGACAGGAGAGCCTGGCATGCTCTGGTCCATGGGGGCCATGAAGAGTCAAACACAACCTAATGGCTAAACAACAAGAACAGGAGGAGGAGGTTTGGCCTTTTTGTAATGATTTTGTTTGTTTTTTTAAAAAAAAAACACACACATCATTTCACTAACACTTCATTTCCTCTTTTTGTTCTCCTCCCAATGCAGTTTGGAGATAAACATGGCAATACTTTGGATGTGGCAGCTCTAGACAAGGATATTCTGCTGTATCCGAACCATTCCCCAAGACGTTCCCTTTCCTGCACTTTTCCCATTTATTTTTTCTCTTGAATGATCAGATTGTAACAATCTATACTTTCTGTTTCTCATTCTATGACAGAAGTATTCCAGCTTTCTGAATGTCATGGGTTTTATAATTAATTGGACCTCGTTCATTTGTCCTAATGCTTTTTTATTAGTTACCTGCCCTCTTGGTGGAAGAGATTCTTAGCATCCTGCAGTAAACCCATATTTCAGATGCTTCTGTCTTTTTTTATATATACAGTAGTTGCATGTATTATGATTCAAATGTCATGTAAGTAAGGCAGAGGATATGTAGATTAATACTTTACTCACATAACATGAATTAAATTTATGTATTTCACTGAAGTGATTGATTAAAATGATTGACATTGGTATATAAATGTTAATGAATTTAGCTTCAATGAGAACATTTCCAAGTTCTACCTAATGATAGGGCCAGCCTCACCCGGACACCCCCTCCCCTCCAAAACCAAACCCCTCTGAATTTCAGCTACAATTTAAATACAGTGGTACTCAGCACTATTAGCCACATCAATACTAATTTCACAGCTTTAACCCTTTATTGGTCACATGATATCAACAGCAACATACTTCAATAGGTTGTTGGAAAGACAAGTAAAATACCAGCGAGGCATCACAGTCCAATGCCGAGCTAAGTGTACTTACTTACTTACTTACTTACTTACTTACTTACTTACTTACTTACTTACTTACTTACTTACTTACTTACTTACTTACTTACTTACTTACTTACTTACTTACTTACTTACTTACTTACTTACTTACTTACTTACTTTTATTTTATTTAACTTATATGCTGCCCATACTACCCAAAGGTCTCTGGGCAGCATGTAAGTTAAATAAATAAAATAAATACACCCTTTGCTCTCAGCTCTGTGACCCAAAGGTGTATAAAATTGAAGAGCATGATTCTTCCCCACATATGGACAGTGCCTGAGCATGACAAATTCACTGTGGGGCACAATAGAGTGTGTCTCTGCCACTACCTTCAATGCATGCACATGAGCACTTAACAAGTCACAGGGAATTATCGATGAAAGGTGATTGCTTTGTGTTCCCACCACATCCCTATGCAACCATTTCTCAGTCAAGAGGTGTGACTGCACCCTTGGACAAGTTAGTAAGGACACATAAGATGTAAGAGTAGCCTTTTCGTCCTTATAGCAGCTTGGCATTAATAACTGCATGCCAGCAGAAGAAAGGAATGGAAAGGCTCTCTTACGCCACATGGGAGATCCATGTGTGGCCACAGCATCAAAACAGGGAGGCAACTTACCATAAAGGACTTAGGTAAATAAATAAATAACAGTCCAAAAACTGGGCTTAGCACCCTGCATGATCAAGCTCTTAATCATGCTTTTAGAAGCTGGCACTCAGAATGAGAAGGAGGAACAAACCCATTTACACTCCACAGCATGGAACATTTTTATAAAGCTATGTAATGGCGGTTCAGTCAATCAGGGCTTTAGATACAATCTTTAAAAAGTCAACTTCCCTTAAGGTGAAGCCAACAGGAGAGCTATAAAAATGCCAGTGGCAGCAACATGCCAGCAAGTACCCCTTGTATATTTATATCCAATAACTTTTGTTCCCCATGTCCCATCTTTGCATCCTTCCATGCTTTCAACAAGCCGTAGCAATTCCTAAAGGTATCTGCGATTTAAAAAGGGGCTTTGTGCCTCCAGCTGTTGGAAATGAGCAAAGAAGGATGAAATTTATCCCCCCCCCCGCACCACCACCACCACTATATATCCCAAAATGGAAATTGTCAGAACAACTTGGCTTTCTAAACATTTATTTGGAAGCCGAAACCGAATAACGGATGAATGGAGGCTACGTCGTAAGCAAGATTGTGTCTAACAGAACCTCTCTGTGTGGAATACAAGGAAATTATATCCTCAAGGTGGAAATTTATTGCACCAAAGTGGAAGGCAGAAAGTTGTAAAGAGGTTGTTGCTTTTTAATTAATAAAAGGGAACCATACTAAGAAGGTGTTACATGTTTCCCAGCCTTGACTACAATTTCCCTGCCAAGGAGTAATTTAGGCTGCAATTAATAAATTATAATACACATACAGGTATAAACCACCTCCCACATCTTCAGTATGTGTGGGTGAGAGAGAGGAAAGCCTCACTGCCAACACAAAGTACAGTTTGGGGGGGGGGCAGGAATTGTTCTCCTTACGAGAATACTAGGAAGATGATACACCACTTTAAGCACAAGGGCTGTCAAGTCTAATATTCTAGCTCTGCCCTGGTCAAAGGCTTTGAGGGAAAGGATGCAATGTGAGAGATATTACTGTGATCCTGGCTGGAATCCAGTGCTCCAAAAGGAAATCTTTAAACCTCCAGGAAGAACTCAGCTCTAGACTATGGGTGGTCTACTACTCAAGGATTCATACAGCTTCACAGTGCAGCCGAAAGTATGTTTACACTATCCGAGTATTTCAGATTGGAGGTTAGCTCTGCAATCCTAAACGTGTCCACTCAAAATTAAGACCCACCCTATTTGGGATCAGGAAAATCCATACAACCTTGGAACCTTGATGTTTCTTTTCAAAATACTAACCCGGTTTCAGAACAATTTATTTCCATGTCCTCATATCTGCATAAAAGAAATGTTATTCCTGTACTGAAAAAAGTGAGTTCTGTGGGTCAATTACGCATTAAATAATTTGTTCCCTTCCCAATGTTATATGGGGCATCCCTTTCTTCTAGTATTATTAGCAAAGATAAATTGAATGCTTGATTTACCTTCTATAACTGCTGGTGGTTTTATATACCCCCTTCTCAATCTCTTTTCCAGAAATGCTGGATAATTAGCATATAAAAACCTGGTGATAACTGAAGTCCAAGATCAAAAGTAGTGGGATAAAGGCTCAAAAGTGATCATTATAAGAGCTTTGTGCCTATAAATGTCCCACTTCTGCTGAACACCCAAGCCAATTAATGACAAGCAGAAACTTGGGGCTGAACAGCCACAAAGCACACATTAGCTCCCTATGGAAAATAAAACCTCCACGGTTGTCAGGAGAACACCATGGGCCAACAGTCTTTAGACTCACTGTGTTAGAATTTATATGCCTATGCATGGATGTGCATAAACCTGTGCAAGTGCACATTCCCACCAAACACTGCAGCCCTTGTTTTATTTCTACTGATAGACAAACAGAAAAGGGTTGTGTTGAATTGGTCAGCTAAGAGTCTTGTGATAGATTATAACAGTCCCTCAGATTAATTTGTATGCTGTTATTTATTTTTAAGATAGTATTTGCACTGCAGATGGAAATAACTGCATTTTCATTCCAGCAAAGGCCTTATTCCTCTCACTGACTAAAGGCTCTCTTTCCTACAAAACAGGCACAGCTTGGTTAAAAAAACAAAAACAAAGAAGAGGGCATTCCCCTTTCAGAACTTTCTGGAGCATCCTAAAGGCCAGAGAGAAAAAACAGAGAAAAATGGGGACTAATTGGGGGGCCATTCACATTTTGGGACTTGCCCCATAGAGTTATCTATCAAAGGAAATTGCAGAGGAGCATTGTTCAGTGGTATGCTTTCAGTACAGAAGGCCCCAGGGACTGGGAGCAGGCGTTGGTCATTCTGAATGCCATTTTTGAGGGAAAAATATAAATCCAATCAATAAATGGACTGGGTTTTTTTTAGGGGGGAAATACCCGTGAGATTCCAGATAGACTCTGCTGTTCTGACTTGATATAGTCACTGAATACCACTCCTTAGGGGTGATATTATTGCTTGGTAACACAAACAGCACTCATGCTGTGGAATCTGTAAAGTAAGAAAGCTACACTGGGATACCTGGAGGAATATTTGGCCTTCTCCTGCCATACTTGCCCCTAAAGATCTGGGACTGGGTTGTCTCTGGCAATCCTGTCAAGGCGTTCCTCTTAGGAAAGATCACCATGTGGGTTTCTGCTCTAGACCAATTTTATGGAGCACATACCTCTCCTTATCTTTCTGCAGTAGGACAACAGCAGCATCTGAAGGCTGACAAAGGACCGAGGAACTGAGCAACACAGAGTGGAGGAGGAGAGAGAGAGAGGGCGGGAACCCCTTCTGTTGCAACAGTAGGTTTATTTTATCATTTCTATTGCTTTAATGTGTTTTTATTATAAACTACTCTGGGAGGCCTGAGGACTGAAAGCTGGTCTATAAATTTAGTAAACATATAAACTGCAAATGCTCAAGAGCTTATCATACATCACAGGGAAACACGCTGCCAGCCTCACAACCATGCAACGTGTTTGCTGTAAAATAAAAGCAATTACAGAACAACATAAAAGACCCACCCTTGAGTTTAAAATAATGCAAAGAAAGACATCTGAAATGTGACTAAATATTAGACAGTATTTGCTATCAGTGCTGCCCAGAAAGGGGGGGGGATGTGCTTGTAACTTTCATAGTGGGAATCTACTGTTAAAAATTCCAATTACAGAATTGAATTCTAAGTCTTGACTGTTCACTTTGGTTGCTAATCTGTGTTTCAAGTACTGTATCCCAGCCCCTGCATTGTCCTGCCGTCCCACAGCTTGTTCTTAATCAGGCTGCTTGGTAAAACTTTGTTGGTCCAGCAGCAAGGAGACAGGAAAATTTGGGGAACAAAATGCTCTGAATTGCCTCAGTCCTCACAGACTTCTGTTTATTTGGTTGCTTGCTTGTTTGTGTAATTTTTACACCACCCATCTGGCCGACGGCCACTCTGGGCAGTTTACAACAAACACAAACAACATCATTAAAATACAATCTAACGGAACAGAAAATGAAAATAATAAAATGCAAGTCAACGATAAAATCAAAAGCATTAAAAATACATTTGCATTTTTAAAAAAGACACGTAGAAACACTGTTCCCAAGCCATGGCTCCTATCCCTCAGCGTCAGAGTCTGGTGACCCAGGTTTTCAGGGATGAGGCTTTTTTTCTTCCTCTTCTACTAGCCTGACAATCTCTTTGTGCCATGGATTACCCAACCTAGTAGGTAGACATATGAGGCAAGGCTCAGGAAAAGCCAATCAGGCAGATTAAGACCACCGTGGCATCCTCTCGGGCAAAACTCGTTGTTAGGATTTATATGTCAAGAATGTGAGTTCAGCCAAACATGAGCCCAGAATTTAGGACAGTTATTTCTTGAGGATGTAATTCCCAGAGATTCCAGGAATTGCAGTCAAAGAAAAGTAACTTTTCTAAGCTCCTCAGAGTCCACAAAACTGGCTCTGCAAATGTCACAAGCAAGATTCAAACAAAACAAGGGTACACCATGCCTGCAAACCTGTTTGTTCCAATGGTGTGGAGTCTGAGCCTTTTTACAAAATGGAAGCTGCTCGTGTCAGAAATGTCATCGTGATCATGATTGGCTGACGTCTCTTCGCATCGGTCAGTTTGCATATCAAATATAATTGGCTAAGAAATCCAATGGTACGTTATATAAGTGGAATTAAATCCAATATAAAAAAAAAACATCCTGAAAATTGCTTCATTATCAGAAAACTCATACTTTATAGGAAAATCAAAATCAAAGTCACTGCATTTCTAAACAGATGAGTCACACTAACACAATTCGGAACATTGCCTGATGCTAACAACAGATGTCAGCAGTGAGTACAGCAAATACAGCCTGAAAGAAATGGGACATTACTGTATCATTCAAGCTGCAGTTTGGGAGGTCTTTCCAGGAGAGTCAGCCCCAGTGAACTCAGTGGGATTTATGAATAGATACACACATATGATTTGTGCTGTTGTCAGTCTTAAAGGGAGAGAGCACTTTTTTTTCTTGTCTAGTGATGAAACATTAGGCCAATTCTCATTTAGGATTAGCATGTCCTTTCCCATATTAAAAAATTAGAAATCTCTGAAACAAAAAATTAGTATGCGAGGGGAAAATAGACCAAAGTAGTCTTCCAAAAACAAAGAGACAGGATGGGGTTCTTTAAAAAGTTGCTTTAAACATAAGCAAATTGTTGGTCCTTCTAACACTGATTGGGTCAGCGCTCCTTAGCAGTGACTCTCCCGGGTTTCATGGAGGATTCCACCCCAGCCCTATCTGGGAATCATCGGTCCTCTCTGGTGGTCTCCCATCCAAGTGAAAACATGGCTTGACCCTACCAAACTCCCAAAATCAGTCAAGAGCAAGTGAACAATCCAGGTAACACAAAGTTATTTGAACAGAAACTGTCAGCTTGAAGTAATGCAATTCAGGATGGGCTGTACCACATGCTTTTCCTACACAGTTGATGTTAAAATAGAATACTAACACAGGAAGCAAGGGATCTAAACTTGGGGTATGGGGTGAGAACAGATAATTAGAAGGATCTGACCCCCCCAAAATTCCCTTCTAATACTTTCTAAATCTATGCTTAGTTTCCTATTCTTAGCCTCACTTGCTTTCTCCTTCTTCCTTTTGAGATCACTTCCTTCTACAGAGAGGCAATAGGATATATTTTTTTCTTCACAATGGCTTACTGAGGAAACTGACACTCATAGAAGGCAACTGTAGAGGTTCTGTAAAAATAGTTCACCAGCACCATCCATAAATGGATTTCCTTATATTTTAAAAATGTTTCTTCTTCTTCTGCCCTTACCAGCTGACTCCAAAGCAGTAATTATTTCTCAAAAGTCACAAATCCAACGGGAGGCCACTGCACTCTCCAAACATAAGTGTCAACTCATTTTAGCAACTGAAACCTTTCAAATTAAGAATAAGGATTTAATCCTGGATTGACAGAACAGTAGCAACTGTTAAGGCAAGAAATTTAAGGGAATTGGAGGCAAAATCAGGTCATTTTCCTCCCTGTACTAATATAAGCAACTGAAGTAATTCCAAAATCTTTGCCTACCAATTTAAAACAATTGCCAATAGCTACTAATTTGCTTCCTGGAATTAAAAAACCAACAATTTTGCAAACATGACATTTCATCCATGAATTTTAAGGCTTTATTCCTAATTTTTAGGCTCGATCCATGAGTCTACCCTGCACCTGCAATGCTGAGAAACAAGAAGTGTACTTATTGTAATTATGATGCAGGTGCAGCTTATGTGGGGTTCAGGAGAATCATGATTGTTCAGAAAAAGAAAGGTGGAGTTGTATTTACTGGATGATCTTTCTCTAGCACTAGCAAACCAGACCCACTTACCCTCATTCCTGGGCTGTAGTAGATAAGTTTAAGAACCCGTAGCACTTGGAAGCCTTTCAGCATAGTCGCAGTGTGGTGCATTTTGGGGTTGCTTCTATCAATGGTGTACGGGAGGTAAGCAATTAGAAGGACAACAAAATCGAATCTTTTGTAACCATCCTTCCAATAATTAATGGGATCCAGATAAAAGATCATCAGAAATTCTGTGGTATAAACAGCTAAAATAATCAGATCTGCTACCTAGAAAAGGGAAGAAAATGTCTGTGTTATTACAAAGAATTTATTCAGAATATGCAGATGCTACTAAAAATTACTTGTATATGGTAGACCAGGGTGGATAACATTTGGCCCTCCAGAGGTTGTTGGACTATAATTCCAATAAGGCCTAGATAACATAGCCAAGTGAAGGTAGGATCATGGCCATCCAAAAACAGCTGGAGGACCAGACTTGCTTGCCTCTGACCGTAGGCTTTTTGTTTCAGAAAGAGATCTTCTGAAGGTATGAAATGTGTCCTTAAAAGCCCTGATTCCAAGGCATGGCTTCCGATTTTCTTTCTCTAAATTCTTTATTTGTTGTCTTCTCCTTGACACAATGGGTAAATAACATAATTTTAATGTTCTGGAAAAGCTTCCAGCTCAAGGCTACCTTTGCAGGATCCTGATCTCTTTTTGAAGCTACAAAGGAAAGTCCCCAGTTATATGTTCCATTATTTGGAAAGGACTGAAAGTAAGTGTAGTTACCCAAATACATTGACCTCAGTTGAGAAACCAAATAGTCAGGTTGTCAAAACTAACTGGAGCTGGAAGGGGCTAAATTGTGACAGATTCCATAGCCAAGGATCTGTAACAAGTGTAAGATAGTCTGCAACAATGATGTCAAAGTATCTATGAGTGCAACACAGTGGATTCAGATATCACCAGAGGCCATGACTCAATCAACCCAGTTAAGTCTTTGGAACTGGGTGGCATATAAATGCTAGTAAGTAATACTTCTTCAATTTCAGATAGGAGACTAAAATTGTAAATTGCATGACAAACCATTCCTTCTTGGTCTGACATGTTGAGGCACAACAGCCATGATAGTATTTATTGTAGAATGTGCTTAAAAGAATATAGAGGGGAGGGAAAAGGTCCAGAAATGGAATATAATAGTAGAGACACCCTTAATATTATTCCCTGTTGGTCATAATGGGAGATGGCCAATAATTTCTCTGGGTAGTATAGAACAGTTGGGAGACTTATACTACAAAACACTCAGTGCTCAAAGTATATGTATTACTTTGTAAACATAACGCCCCCCTTCCCCCAAAAAACATGACATTAAATACATTTCTAAAATGGTTTTAGAGCAGAGAGTGGACTTCTTGACATTAGCCAGGGTTCTCTTTTCACTTTCCTGCCACAACTTTGTGTACAGTAGCTGGCTTCAAGCAAGTTAAGATGTTTGAGGTGTGTGGAAGATAAGTGCTCCTCAAGAGGAAAACTAAACCACCAGTGAGGAGTTATTAACAATGTGTCCATTTAAATCTCAAGTTCAAAATACTGTTCAAGCTGGTTGGTTAAACAAGAATTCTTCAAACAGAAAGACAGCCTTGGCAGATGAGCAGAGCACTGATAATGGTTTCCACAAATAATGTGTCAAGGGAGGAAAGCGGTCCCTGTCATACTAAATGGATTCTGCCAGCTTCGTGGAGTATTATGGAAGATGTGTGTTAGATCAAAATATGACAGAAGGACACAATGGAGCTTGGTTACGAGGAAGCAATTTACAGGTAATTGTGGCATCAAAGGGAGAGGGTCATATCAGATGACATGAATGGTTTCTTTGTTATTTTGTTAGTTACCTTTATAATCTGCCTTTCCTCCAGTCAACTCAAGGCTCACTGGTCCATGGCCGTCTTCCTCCTCGTCATGTTATGCTGAAAACAGCCCTATACAGTAAGTGAGGGATGAGGGGGAATGATTTGTCCAAAGTCACCCAATGAGCTTTATAGCTCAATGGGGAAGAAAACCCAGGTCTCCCAAGTGCCACTAAACGACATGGGGTCTCATCCTGATGACTGCTTCAAGGGCAAGAAGCCAGCTGTGCAGATCACATGGCTTATATATGAGGAGCCCTGTTGCTGGACTATGGACTTGTCTTGATAGTGAATGTGGAACTGCCACACCCTGAAATAAAACCTGTGCATATGGTACAGTACAGATGTTGCAGGACAGCAGCTTTCATAATCTATTACCACTGGCTATGCCCTTTATTAATGGTACTTCAATGGACCTTCCCCTAACGTTCTAGTTGTTACATTTTCTAAGCCAGTGTTCCATCCAGCTGCATTCATTGGACAGCAACAACAAAAAACACAGTAGTATTTCTATTTCTTGACTTGTTCTCCTTTATTATTCTGGAAAAGAGAGAATGTCTCCAGAATAATCCAAGAAAATGAGTAATCAAAACAACATCACTAGTCTGAGATTTACCTCTAGGAAGAAATGTGACTCATAGCGAACTTTATAATCCGTTTCTAAAGCCAAAAATATTGAATTTAGTGTGATGGTGCTGATCATAATTGACTTGAATAGAGGATGGAAGAATAACATTTTAATGAATTTATATAGATCAGCGTCTCTCCTCCTGGGAAAGAAAAAAAAATGACAAAGTTGAATCTGTGAAACAGGAGACATTTTTGATTATCTAAATTAGTCGAAGGGATGTCCAAACCCAACCAGGCCTGTTCAAAGGAAGTCAACATTCCAGCTGCCCTTTGCTACATAAAACTTGGCATCCTTTTTCCTGCTGGCAACACAAGCATAATATTGTGCAGTTGTTTCCTGGTGTTTTGAATCGTGGCTACAGAAGCATAATATCACTCATTCATAAACTGGCTTTCTGAAGAACTGAATACACAGAGAATTAATGGAAAGAGCAGACCTGAATAGTTTTAGAATAATAATTTGTTTTCAGTAAGAGAATTGATGAGCTCACAACGTCTTCACCAAAAATCCATTCTGCTTTTCTCTCAAGCCTTCTTCATTCCAACAGCTGATTTTGAGGTAGGATTGGAGGTGGGGGACCTGACTGATATATTGATAAACAGTTGGGAGTGAGAAATTTGGGGGGATCTACTTGCCAACCACCAACATGAATTTGACCAAGCTCCAGGAGGCAGTGGAAGACAGGAAGGCTTGGCGTGCTCTGGTCCATGGGGTCACAAAGAGTCAGACATGACTTAACAACTAAATAACAACAACAACTTGCCAATCATCCAAATCCACCTTCAGCCCACCTTTCCAGGAAAGGATGGATACTTTGGTGGGAAGAAGTTACAAAGAAATGTTACATCTTTTTGAGCAAAGCAACATTTGTTGGGTCGTCAGTTGGACACAGTTCCAGCAGCAAGACAGTTCAAGTCAGTTAGGGAATCATAGTTCATGTTTGCATTCCTCAGATGGGTCAAAATGTACACATATCACTTGCAATTAAAGAGCAGCAAACCTCTTTTTTTTTCAACAACATCTGGAGGCCTGGATGTTGGACTCCAGTACATGCCCACTTATGATTTATTTACTTATTCCATAGAACGATGGAATTAGAAAAAGCTTGGAGGTCACCTTAATCCCATCAGCTGGTATTGCAGGAAATCCAATATTTATTTGTAAATGCCCTTCCAAGTTACTCTGGTTTTCTGAGCAGTTACAGAATGCATTTTTCTTCAAGGGTGCTTGGACAGTTTCAATAGTGCAGGGCATGTAAACATATGATCTGGTAAAGTAGTCGTATTTTAAAACAATTTAATACTGCTTAGATCACTTTTAATCAGTGGCAACTCATGGATCAAGATGGATGGGATACTTCCCAACAACTGCCTATGCTTTTAATGGGGGACTCCAATTACCATCAGTTCCAATTAGCGTTGTGAATGTTGAAGGGTGGTGGGATCAATAGACCTTAACATGCAAAGGGGCAAAGCTCTGTCACAACTATTTCCTCACTCTTGTAATAGCACTAATATGAAGAGCTACGTTTCAGCATTCCATCCAGAAAGAGCATTCAGTATTAGTCCTGGTGGTATATCACCGAAACCCACAGTTATCAAAAATGGAAAGCGAATGTTTCATGCAGTGTTCGGATGTATTATGAACTCAGCAACATTTCTCTTCAAACGTTCTTCTCCAGTTTAGAATGTACGATCAGTTTCTGTGCATATGTACCAAAATGCATGGGCAAACCTTTCAAATGCTTTAATTTTTGGATGAAACATCTAGAGCAGGGGGATCCAAAGTATGGCCCGCAGGCCACGTCTGGCCCACCTGGTCTTTGCATCCAGCCCATGTGTGCACGCGGGCAGGAGTGCATGTGTGCATGCAGGTGTCTATGAGGGTGGGCAAGCAGGTGCGTGTGTGTGTGGCTGGGCGAGTGTGCATGAGGGTGAGCATGTCTGTGGGCGGGAGCGCATACACACACATTCCTTCGGCCCTTGAAAATATCAAAAAATATATTATGTGGCCCTCCGTGTAAAATGTTTACAGACCCCTGGTCTAGAGCATTGAGAACAATGCCAGGCAGTCTGACCAAGCAGCCTTGTGTTTGGTTTTAACTCAGTTGTTTCTTGAAACAAATGTACACTGCATCTTTTAAAAATGTTTCTAGCATAAAAAGAGTTGTTAACCAATGCTTATTAAATGGTCTTTTTGTTTTTTTCCTGGACAGCTTCTTTGGTAAATTTTCATTAATCTTTTCAGGATGGGAGGGCTAATAACTAAAACTCCCAGGATGATCTCTCTCTCTCTCCCTCTCCCTCTCTCTCTCTCTCTCTCCCTCTCCCCCCTCTCCCTCTCCCTCTCTCTCTCTCCCCCCCACCTTCCTACCTACCTACATAGTACAGTATAATGTTTATTCCAGGATGACATATTTTATTTATTAACCAGAATCCTGCTGGTGATTCAAGCATGTGTAATTTATATTGTGTAACTCATCACAATGATTTGCTGATAACGAGTCATGTTATGAGGCACACTCCCAACTGTACAACTGGTCAGTAAAGATTCCCCTTGACATTTAGTCCAGTCGTGTCCGAATCTGGGGGGCGGTGCTCACCCCATCTCCAAGCTGTAGAGCCAGCATTTGTCCATAGACAGTTTCTGTGGTCACGTGGCCAGCATGACTAGACACGGAATGCCGTTACCTTCCCCCCATGGTGGTACCTATTTATCTACTTGCATTTACATGCTTTCAGACTGCTAGGTTGGCAGGAGCTGGGACAAGCGATGGGAGCTCCCTCTGTCGTGTGGATTTGATCTTATGACTGCTGGTCTTCTGACCTTGCAGCACAGAGGCTTCTGCAGTTTAACCTGCAGTGCCACCACGTCCCTTATGACTGGTACACACCTATTAATGTGCCCAACACCTTGTTAGTGGCAATTCACCATAGTGAGTTATGCTACTTAACTTTTGCACACATAAATCTCCAACAGGATTCTGGACACTAATTTGTTATTTATGTTTCTATGGCATCCGCAGCAAGTACGCACTTAACTTTAGAGGCCCACAGGAACATCTCACAGCACACACACCTCGTGTTTTCGTGTTGGTGTACATGGTTCAGGACATTGCTGGTGTAGACCTGTACCATATTCTCTTGCCATGGCTGATACCAAATTTTTCAAGGAAATAATGGCACAATAGTGGCTAACCGCACTTCTAGGAAAACATGTTCAGCCTCATATTGGGGTGATATGTGGTTCATAAACCAACTTCAAAAGAATAAACAGCATATGAAGTACTGCTAAAAGAAGCCAAGTAAATCTTTACCTGTATCCAAAAAGATACTGTCTCACTTCAACTTCAGAGCCAGACCTGAAAGCTTCAAGGGACAGCTTGTTAATAAGTCGTTGTTCTACACTCACTTCTGTGAACTCTGCAGCCATACTTAAGAATATGTTCAAACTTTGCTTACACAAATGCCAGTTATCTATATATTTCCTTACAGAACACTGGAGACTGGAACAAGAAAAGTCAATGGAAGAAGAATGGGATGCCCTGTGTGACCTCATGTGCATTGTGAAGTCAGATGTAGTTCCAGAATCATAGAATGAAGTTGGAAGGGGCTTACAAGGCCATCAAGTCCAACCCCCCTGCTCAATGAAGGAAAACAAATAAAAAGATATCTGCCGGATGGTTGTCGAAGTTTCTGTTGAATGCCTCCAGTATTGGAGCACTCTCCACCTCTCGAGGTCGTTGGTTCCATTGCCATACTGCTCTAACAGTTAGGAAGTTGTTGTTGTTGTTGTTGTTGTTGTTGTTGTTGTTGTTTGATATCCAGCAGAAATCTGGCTTCCTGTAACTTTTGCCCATTGTTGCATGTCCTGCACTCTAGGAAGATCAAGAACAGAACCTGGCCCTCCACTGTACAATGAACTTTCATGTATTTGAAAAGTGCTATCATATCTCACATCAGTCTTCCTTTCTCAACTTTAAAAATCCCGAGTTCTTTCAGTCTTCCCTCATAGGGCTTGCTTTCCAGCGCCATGATCATCCTTGTTGTCTTCCTCTGAACTTGTTCCAATTTGTCAACATCCTTCTTGAAGTGCTATGTCCATACTCACAATGAGGCATAACCAATGCCGAATGGAGGGGAACAAGCACTGCAAAGCATTTGAAGACTATACTTCTGTTCATGCAGCCTAAAATAGCATTTGCCTTTTTTGTAGTGACATCACATTCTTGGCTCATATTCAGCTTGTGATTTACAACTCCAAGATCCTTTTCACTTGTAGCATTGCTGAGCCAGGTATCCTCCATCTTATAACTGTGTGTTTGGTTTCTTTTTCCTAGATGCATTACTTTGCATTTATCCTTTTTGAATTTCATTCTGTCGTTTTCAGCCCAGTGCTCAAGCCTGTCCAAATCATTTTGAATTTTGTTTTTGTCTTACAGGGTGTTAGCTATTCCACCCAATTTTGTGTCATCTGCAAATTTAATTAACATTCCCTGTATCCCCTGATCCAGGTCATTATTCAAAATATGGAATTATACTGGTCCCAGTTGGAGAAGGAGCCATTAATCATCACCCTCTTGAGTACAATTCTGCAGCCAATTATGTATCCACCTGACAGTTGTTATATGTAGCGCACACCTAGTTATTTTGCTAATCAGAATATCATGGGGTACTTTGTCAAACGCTTTGCTGAAGTCAAATATACTATGTCTACGGTATTCCCTGTGTCTATCAGGGAGGTTAAAGGTAAAGATTTCCCTTGACATTTAGTCCAGTCATTTCCGACTCTAGGGCGTGGTCCTCATCCCCGTCTCCAAGCCATAGAGCCAGTGTTTGTCCAAAGACAGTTTCCGTGATCACGTGGCCAGCACAACTAGACATGGAACACCGTTACCTTCCCACCGAGGTGGTACCTATTTATCTACTTGCGTTTTACATGCTTTCGAACTGCTAGGTTGGCAGGAGCTGGGACAAGTGATGGGAGCTCACTCCGTCGCATGGATTCGATCTTATGAGTGCTGGTCTTCTGACCTTGCAGCACAGAGGCTTCTGCAGTTTAACCCGCAGTGCCACCATGTCCCACTGGAAGAGGAGGTTACCCGATCAAAAAATGAGATCAGATGACTCTGGCAGGATTTGTTCTTGACTTATTGTTCTCTACTTATTACTGCATTGTTTTCTAAGTACTTGCATAGTACTGCTTAATAATCTATTCCAGAATTTGCCCTGGGATTTATGTCAGGCTGACTGGTCCGTAGTTCTCAGACACTTCCTTTTTTGCCGTTTTTGAAGATAGGGGCAACATTGTCCCTCTTCCAGTCATCTGGCACCTCACCCATTTCCCATGATTGCAAGAAAATAATGGATAGCGGTTCTGTGAGCTCTTCAGCCAGCTCCTTCAATACTCTCGGATGCAGTTCATCCAGCCCTGGAGATTTGAACTCATTCAAGGTAGTGAGGTATTCTTTGACTATATTTTTATCAATCTCCAGCTATAATCTTGTCTTGTCCACCTGTACTCCACAATTGTCTGGAGTGTCACAGTCTGTCCTTTGGGGAAAGACTGAGCTAAAATAGGAACTGAGCACTTCTGCCTTCTCTTCGTCTTCTATTATCATGTTTTCATCACCATTGAGTAGAATGACACATGTAAAATTTTGAATTACTATTCCTTCCCATTTAAAAACAAATATACAAGGCAAAATTGTCAGGAAACTATTGAAGGAGAAACACAGGAGAAACAGGAAAATTGTGCTAACATTCTGGATCTAAATAAATCCAAAAAATCTTTAGCACATTTGCTTGCAGTTGCAAGTTCAATTCAAAATGGGTATTTTAGCATAATTGTGTTTTGGATGGAATGTTAATTCCCACTTGTGAACATGATAGCATCCAAGCAACCACAAAACTAGTATCATCTGTTTCAAAGAGCATTGGCATTTCCCAGAAGAAGCACTTGATATCACACATCAAGCTGCCTTTGTGACAGAAGCAACTTCCACCAACTGGCTACTATGAAGCAGGGTAGCTTTAGGTGTGCCTGAAATAATGTTTTAGATTCCAGCTGAGATGCTCTTCAGATGTCTAGCTCAGGTCCTCTGCAAATGTTTATCTGTAATGGCTGTGGATATACTTTGGGGTGTATACTTTGCACTACTGCTGATGTCAGGCCCCCTGCCTTTGACATCTTCTGGAATCCTTCTCAACAGATCCACTCAATCTACTTGCCCAGCCTTGTTTATGACGGCTAGATAGAGTGGGCATATTTCCTTTCCCTACACCAGCAATATAATTATCATATTTGCTGGTCCAGAGTATCTCAATGAGAGCAGACTAGACAACCTCATCAGACTTGGGTGCTGCTGAGCCCAAGAAGGGTAAAACTGAGGCAAGTAAAGGACAAACCAAATTGGAGAGGAAGTAGGAGAGATTGAGAGACAAAAACAGTGATTTTAATAAATGAGATTTTAAATCACCTCAAAGGCTCTTCACTGGGGGGGGGGGAGAGAGAAAGCATACATACAATGGTTTTAAAAAAAACTCAACCCACAATCACGGAGCAGGATAGGAATGGTTTTTAAAAGCAGAAATTAGATCTTTAGAAGTACTTATCCAATCTGCTCCGAATTTGGCACAGAGAAACTTATCAGAAATAAATTCTCTCTTTACCCCGAACTACAATCCTTAAAACACTTTTTAACAAACAATTAAGCTCCACTGCACCCAGACATTGCCTCAGAAGTCTCTGGTGCACAGTCAACTTTTCAGGTGATCTCAAATGGTTGTCAGAATGTACTCAAGCCTGCATAAATTTCTCCATAAAATTGGTAGCCCAAGAAAACTCCTGCATACCCATTTCAGTCCTTCATACTGAAGACATAAAGGCTGAAGAGGAAACTATGTTATTGGGATTGCTGATATTGAGACTTTGTACATACGGCAGTCTTGGCTCACCTTATCCAGCAGGAATAGGGCTACAATGGGACTTACCTTCCAGTAAAGAAGCCTAGGATTGTATTTATTTCCTAAGATATTATGTTATTCTATTGCATCATAAGCATCATCTTGTAGCACTTACTCACGTGCACTGGTCAATATACATATGAACACTTAGACATTCAAGCTGAAAACGTGTAGGGAAATCCCTTTACCTTTGAATCACCAAGAGTTTCTGAAAATAGGCATCTTAGTGTAAGAGCAGTGATAAGCGACATGATGCCGTTTGGTTGCTGCAAGGTTAAAAATCCCATAAGCGTCAGACAGCATGACTAATGGTTAGAAATCAGGACCTTTGTGGTCCAAATATCTGGAGGGTGACAGGTTGCCTGTTGTTATGTGCCATCATGTCACCTCTGACTTACAGCAAATGGAGATGGGGATATTCGTATTTATAAACGAATATGAATATTCCCGTCCCAACTGGACCTTAATGAGGGTCCAGCCCCCAGGATCGGACTGTCCACTCATACATCCTGGTGCTGTGAAAGTCCCGCTCTTCCTGCCAATGGCACCAGGAGCTCAGATGTTTCTGTGCTCGGCTAGCCACTCAGTGATGTAGTGATGTATGGAAGTGAGAGCTGGACCATAAAGAAAGCTGACCGCCGAAGAATTGATGCTTTTGAATTGTGGTGCTGGAGGAGGCTCTTGAGAGTCCCCTGGACTGCAAGGAGAACAAACCTATCCATTCTGAAGGAAATCAACCCTGAGTGCTCACTGGAAGGACAGATCCGGAAGCTGAGGCTCCAGTACTTTGGCCATCTCATTAGAAGAGAAGACTCCCTGGAAAAGACCTTGATGTAAGGAAAGTGTAAGGGCAAGAGGAGAAGGGGACGACAGAGGATGAGATGGCTGGACAGTGTCATCGAAGCTACCAACATGAATTTGACCAAACTCTGGAAGGCAGTGGAAGACAGGAGGGCCTGGAGTGCTCTGGTCCATGGGGTCACAAAGAGTCGGACACGACTAAACAACAAGGCCACTCAGCAGCCATGCGGGAAGAATCATCTTGCCATCCCCTGTCCCCTGCAGCCGAACATATTATTCTGTCACACCTTCGGATGTAGTGGTGGTTGATGGGAACTGAGGAGAGGGATTTGACCCCAGGGTACTTATAGGAGGGAGGGCAGGGCCTATGCTAACGTGCTATGCTTACTCATCCAGAAGCTCTAGAATATTCCAAGGAGACTGCACATGCACAAATCACCCTAAATGTGATTCACAGAGGCCACAAACAAGAACCTGAGTTTTGTCTCTTCATGGCAACTGCAGTTTCCATTCCTCAGAGCAGCAGTGGGAATGTCTAATCTTGTCTTTTCCTACTAGCACTGGTCAGCTACTAGATGTTCTTTGCTGTGTACATCTCCAAGCTTAGGACCAATGGCAAGCTGCAGTTGAGGCAACTTGGTCTCATGTCCACCTGTTGCACAGCTTGTGACCGAGCTGAGGTCTTTCCATCACTGCATACTCAAAAGAAAATACACAGCTACCTCTGCCATCTCTAAGTTAAACATGCATAAGATTGCATTGTTTACTGTTGATAACGGCAGATATATTTCACAACTCTTGAGACTTGTTTTGTGCACCTCACGCAGCTTGGACCCACTGCAGGTGGCCCAAAGTGAAAGCAGATTACAGGACTCTGCAAACGCTACGTATCTTGGGGTCACGTTTGCAAATGTTTTGGCTTCTTTTCCATTATTCATATCTTGATGTGACGTTGCTGCTTCTTATTTGTTTGCTTACCAGAAAGTTTGCTATTTTTCTCCGCTATGTTTTTACCCAGAAACACATGAAGCACCTACCAGGGGAAGGAGAAAGAAATTATAGGCTGATATTTGCTTCTGTTTGATGGGACAACCTTTGGGGCTGATTTGATAACAATGCTGGGCACAGTGTTATTGCCACTTTCTAACATCTCCTCTGCTTCAAATTTCTGTTTTGCAGCTATTTCTGTGGATTTCCTGCTGCAGAAAAATAAATTTCACAGCAAATGAAGACACTAGCTTTTCCAGGGCACTTTACTGCCTCTTCTGTTAGCAATAAATGCACACCCTTTTGACAAGAGCATAAAACCTCTTTGTTTTCAGCTCCTTCTCCTCTATGGTGTGGGGAACTCCACATTTTATGAATGTCTTCCAATGATATGCTCCTACAGCATCTGGCCCCTTAGAAGGCTTCTGTATTCCTCAAGTAATTTTTTGTAAGATCTTACATTATATACTCTCCCACACATCATAGACTCTGTCAGCAATCTCCACCTGCCATGCTTCAAACTATTAAAAAGGAACAAAGAAAAAAATCCAACCAGTTCAGACATAAGAGGGCTTATTAAGGAGAGCATACCTCTTCATTCTGTGGGGCTTGGGATAGCTGCTGGCAAAGACGCCTCTCTGCATCAAGCAAAGAGAGTGGTGTTGGAAAAGCAGGGACTAGTAACACAGCAATGTCAAACTGAGGATCATTTGAAACCCTCAATTTATCCCAACCCTCAATTTATCCCTGGTTCTAAATTTCATCATTAAAATAGAAACAGTGGCAATCTCTCCACTTCTAGGGCCTTGCCTTTGGAATGTTAAAAGGGTTAAGAGGTATTATCTAAGAAAAAGATTATTTGGTACTTGAAATTTTCCAAGTACCAAATAAAAGGAAAGGAGTACAATAGCAGCACACATTCCTAGCCAAGGCCACATTTAATGTTCATTAAATGATAAGAGCAACAGGTGGCAGAATAGAGTTTAGGATGCAGAAGTTAAACAACTTTTTTAGGCTGGCTCTTAAAGGCATCCCAGGATAGGATCCCGAGAAGCGGAGCTGCGGGAGTAGGATGTCTTTTATTGACCCAAAATGGCAGCAGCTGACAACATCACCCAAGTTGCACTCATGGCTCCACCAAGAGGATTTCAGCCTATGTATAATTCTTTCTCCCCTAAGACCTGGCCCAGCAGTCTTTATCTTTCTGCTTGCTTGTTAAATCTGAGTCTGCTTTAACTCTCCAATTTCACAATGACAGCTACTCAGCACAAGCCTCTTGACATGGCCCTGAGAGTCTCCCTGTAAGTAGTGCTGCATGTTCTTCAATAGCACATCTTATCTAACTCCTGGCATATCTAGTTAGGTTCAATTACATATGGCACCCAGCAAATGAGATTGTTTCACAAATACTTTCCTTCTGTGCAGGGGAATAAAAGAAGCTTCTTAATTTCCCCCCACCCTCAGGATCAGTCTTTTAAGAATTACCCCGAATTACTTACTCTACATACATGTCTGTAGGTGAAAGAAATATATATCCTAAGATGCCCCTCATGCTGTGCAAGTCTTCTGTTTCAATAATTATATATTTCTGTTTTTATTTTGTGTGTGATCATTCCGAACAAATAATTCTGTTTTTAATCTTCTGGTTCTTGCTTGGTAAGCTGCCTAACCTGCTCCTGTTTTTTCATAACCTGTTCTAGATTGTGCCTTTGGGTGGCCTGTGGTGATATACTTTGTCTAAACAGGCTGGTGGCAGAATTATAATGAGATGTGAGGTTCCTCGATCCAAGACTCCTTCACTTCCCTAGTTATAGCCAGACTTGGATCTGAGGTAGCAAGACAGCAGGAAATTCTGCTTGGAGTAAATCCCAGCCCACAGCACAACTTAAAACATCTGAAATTAATATGATTTAAATGAAATTAACTTTAAACAGGATTGTGCCAAAATTTCTTTATGTTAATGAACTACTGTGGTTTCAAAGAATGTAATGTGGCTTTTATATACACAATTAAGGATAGCTGCTCAACTATAATGGCTGCCATCCAAAGAGCCTTCTGCGTGAATAGAAAGAATGTTTGTTTACACATGGGGAGGGAATACTCACCAATTTCATCTCTTGCCACAGTGCACGCTCCTCCAGTGGCTTCCCTAACCCTCAGGAGCATATTTTAGGATGGAGTGAGAATGACGAGCTGCTGTTGTGCTGAATTATGCTACTTCCCATTTTATTGTGATGATGACAGCCACATTCTTCAGTTGCAGTAACAATAATGATATGTCTTTTGGTGGACCAGTGGTTCCCAACTTTGGGTCTCCAGATGTTCTTAGACTAAAACTCCCAGAAGCCTTCACTACCAGCTGTGCTGGCCAGGATTTCTGGGAGCTGTAGTCCAAGAACATCTGGGACCCAAGGTTGGGAACCACTGTTGTAGACTACCAAGACTTGTATGGGAGGAACTTCCATGGACTGCAATCCAATCCCATCAGATACAGATATTTATACAGGATTCCTATCCTGTATGTTAAAAGCAATTAAAAGCAAATAATGAAGTCTGACATCTGACTAGACGAATCTCTCATTTTCCCTCAACATTTAAATGCACAAGGCCTACCTAAATAAAGGCTTGACAGAGGAGCATCCTGCCAAGACCTCAAACCCTACACAGGCTCTGAGAGGTCCATAACATATGTGGCTTTATAAGCAAAAAGGTAGAGACAGAAGATGCAAAACCTTTGACCTCTAAATATTTTGGACTACAGCACCCTATTTATTTTTCATTGTCTGCACTGGGAAAGGCTTCTGGTAGCTGAGATCCAAAACACTTGGAATGGCAAAAGTTGCCCAGCCTTGGTCTATATGATTCAAAGCACAAGCACAAACCCTGACAGGTGAGGGTAGAGCTTGATCCTACTTCTCAAGCCCAGGTCACTGGTGAAGGGAGATTATTTTCTCTGGGAATTACTGATGAAATAGTGATCATAACTGAGCAGAGGTAAAGCAAAGGAAGACATTTTCAGTGCCAAAGGATATAGATGATGGGAATTTGGAACATCCCAGTCTTATTTAGGCAGCATATCTAGTCTTCCCAAGGAATTTCCCTAATAGGTAGATAAGTATTTCAGCCCCTGAAATCAGAGAGTTTGAAGGCAATTGTCTTTAAAAGAAATAATAAATGTGTGCATACAGTTCAAAAGGAAACATTTGAAGGCAATGTTGCTTTGAGATTATTTCAGCACCCAGTTAAACACATGCAGAAGCTTTGTCAATAAACTGAGCCAACTTGACATCTCGCTTCGTCAATCCACCACAGTCATGGGAAATGAGAGTGATCTGGACCTGTTAACAAAAGAGAAAGAAAAAAATGACAGTTCACTATCTAGTATGTTCCAATGTAGACCATCCAGATCCACGTTCAGTCTGAAATCCTCTTTCACATACATTTTGATTCGTATATTTACAAGCACCGTATTAAAAAAAAACACTGTTGATTGTAAATTGGAATGGCACTGCTTTTTTCAAATAACAGGCATCCCAGAACACAGCTGTCAGGTGAACAGCCTTGAGAGAACTTGGAGACTAACCAAACAATACTGCAGCACAAAACACAGAGCACTTTTGGGTCTGGAATTCTTGGGTTGCCTCCAGATAAAGATGTCCAATTAAATTACTCTTATTAAAATAAAATAAAATAAAGTTAGTTGCACATATTGGTTTCAGAAGGAAATACATCTGTAACACACATATAAATACTAAGTTGTGTAACTCAAAAACATAAATCCTAAAAGGCAATGCCTGGCAATGCTTTTCTTTGCAGGCCACTTCTGAAGGGAAAAACAAACAATCTGGCCATTCTATTGGAACCCTGCAGTTGCCTCCAAGAAATTATTTACATTTTCCCACTGGAATGTCATGTGCTACTTTGCTAACTTATTCTGGTCAGCAAAAAAAAAAAAAGACAGGGGACGAAATGGAGACAGGGAAGAATAATACAGCCTGTAAGTTTGGATGATCTTTGTCTAATTGTCAGATACTAAAACTATCCCAGGAACAGCTAGAAATATATTTACTTTGTAGTCTTGTTTTCCAGTACAACTTCATCTCCATTTCAATGGAGACACAGCCAATCAGAAACAATGCTATGTCTTATGTAACCAGACAAGTCACCCTTAAGATGAATGGTAAACATTTATCCACGGATGAACATTTTAGACAGTGAATGGGGTGTGTGGGAAGTACTCATACTATTCAAATGCTTAGTCTGTATTATTGAGACTCTGATTTGATTTCACCGCTTCCACACAGACTAACAATCTCATTCAGATATTTCTGCTCCTCACTTCTGAGTCCAAATGTATAAAAACTGCTAAAAACTGGTTCAAAAACATTCAGCTGATTCCAAAGTAGAAGTGAGATACCTGCTAGCAAGATTGCCAGATGCCTTCTTTTTCTCCACATTCAAAAAGAGGCAGAGGTAAGAGGCAGAGAGTTGAATTCAATATTGTGTGGGTGGAAGTCTGCTTGTACAACAGAGCTCTCTCTCCAACTTCTCTCTGAGTTGCTCAGAACAGAGTTTGAAGGTGCCTGTGGGGTAGAGAAGGCAGTGCCCTTCCTGGTGACACTGACGGACATAGCTCTGTCAGCAGACATGCTACTTTGATCCCTATTAAAACACTTGTGGCACGGGGGTGTGTGTGTCTATAGTTTAAAAAAATCTTCAAAGACCTCTTCTATCCAAGGTGACAATAGGACAAAAGAAATACTCCTGTACACCATAGGAAGCAATGTCTCTCTCAAAACATTTTTAGAAACAGACCGGGATGGCAGGCAACTCACTTTGTGCATTCTTAGAATCTCAGAACTGCACAGCTGGAAAGAGAACCCTGCGGATCATCGAGTCCGGCCCCTGTCAAGGAGGCACAGCCAGTCACTGAATTCCCAACCTCTGTCTCTGCAGTCAGGTGCCTAAACCACTGAGCTAACGAAATGCACCTCAAAAATGTGAAAATCAATGCATCACACTTTGATCCTGAACTCACATTTGTTTTATTTATTATTTATTTTATTTATTTGTTCGATTTATATCCCGCCCATCTGGTATATTCTACCACTCTGGGCGGCTTACAGAATTTTTTAAATTTTTTTATTTATTTTATTTGTATCCCACCTATCTAGCCGATCAAGGCCACTCTACAGTAGGTGGCTTACAACAAGATTAAAACAATTAAAAAACATAAAAACATTAGCATACAACAATAACAAATAGTGCAGGAATAAATAAATAATAAATAGCAAAGCGAAAGAAATCAGTAGTTGACAGGAGGGAAGGCCTGGATGTACATCCACATTTTCAGCTGGCATTTGAAAGTACCCAGCGTAGGGGCCTCGCGAATCTCTGGAGAAAGATTGTTCCAGAGGTGAGGAGCCACTGCCGAGAAGGCCCGGCTTCAAGTCTTTTCCCTCCGGGCCTCCCTCGGCGTCAGGCTCCTCAGCCTCACCTCCTGACTCGTGCGGGTGATCTGAGTAGATCTTGGTGGGAGCAGGCGTTCCGCCAAGTATAGAGGTCCCAAACCGTTTAGGGCCTTATAGGTAAGCATTAGAACTTTGAATTCAATGTGGAAATGCATGGGCAGCCAATTGTGGCGTCCACCCTCGTGCCCCTCTGCTTGACCTTCAAGCCTCTGAGCACATGAAGGCAAACACTCTCACTCTTTTACACTTGCTGCCACCAGGTGATCTCTAAATCACCATTTACTTCAGAAAGATTCAGGTCCACATATAGGTAATTTTAAATAAACTTTAGTTTATTGATTACAGAGATTCATAAATATCTTCAGTAGCTAATCACTCCTAAATTTCCCAAACCACACATTCTATTACACACCCTGACTCTACTCTCACTGACTCAATCTGACTTAAACTCTCTTAATCTTCACACACTCTGACTTTTTCTTTTTTCTTTTCTCTTTTTCACAACTACTCCAACATGTCACAGTAGCCGTAATGGAAATACCAAAATTATTACTGGAATCTTTACCTTATTGTACACATTAAACCACTCAGGGTGATGGTTCATCTTTTCAGCCTGAAGCGCAACCCGAGTCATAAAACCAAAAGCCTGTGTTAGCAAGAAATATTCAGATATTTAGCATATGTAAATAGCTTTTAAAATGAGTTAATTTATATTAAACTCAAAAAAATCTGTATGGACAATGTGTGAAGAAGACAATTAAAACATGCAGAAACAGTAGGCAGAAAATCCCAAGAAAAGGGCTCATGTACAAGTAATGATGAAAAACAGTAATGAGGCTTGGTTGTTAATATTTTTGATACTTGGACCAATAGCAAAGGTATTCTGAAATGATGCTGCTGCAGTTCCTGTTACTTCTACTATACAGTATACATGTATTTATAAAGAGTGTTTTATACATTCAGATTGCTTTGTTATTTCAACAATGCTTAATAAAGCCCTATAAAGGTGGTCTAGTATTATCATCCTCCCACTGCAGTATGAAAGGAAGAAAATGCTTGCTTGTCTAAGACCACCTACTGAGTTCATGGCTGATGTGATATTTCCAGAAACAAATCAAAAGTTCTTAGCTGCTATCCTACGCCAGCTGTTTTGCACAAAGATGTAAATTTTATTTACATATACACCATATATGTGTCCTAGACTTTGTAAATTATTTCCAATACTGAAGCCAAAATTATTGATCTCAGCATAAGACTAAGCCTGTAGTTTGAAAATTGTTTTAAAAGAAATGAATGTACAGAACATCAAATACGTTTTTGTAAAATACGCTTAAATCAGTATCTTAACTGAAAGGTACTGCAAGTATTTGTGCAACATAGTCTACATAAAAACATATTCAACCATACGATGGTAATTTCAAACAAACATATAACCGATAAATTGTATAACGGGTAGGTAATAGTTCTGGATTTTTGTTTCGCTCCCCCACTGGAGGCTCAGTGAAGTATGAGTTTACAAACTACTTTGTCCATCAGATTAACGCAATCATTACAATCACAACAAATTATTCCAACAGTTTTTTTTGTTTACAAGTCACCAAGCTGTCAGCAGTCAAAACAATCAGATCAGGAGCTTTCCTACACCAGGGAATCTTGGCCATCTAGAAGTTGTTGTTTGGTTAACGGCCTGAACTTGTCCTGAACACTTTTATTTGAATTTACATCCTACTGAGTTACATGAGATTTGCTGTCAACTAAAAGAACAGGCCTACAGCCTTCATTTCATTACCACAAAATAATATATGTTTGAAAGCACTGTAAAATTGATCTAGAAGTGCAAGTGCCCTATGTTTAGTGTTCAGCATTAATTTATGCAAAAACTATCCAGAACTTCATACGTCTGTTTAATAACTCTGCAACACAAATGTGCAAAAAAAAAGTATGTTAATTTAATGTTTTAGAGCAGCCGTTCCCAAACATGTTATGCTTAAAGCCTCCCTGAACCATCTGAAAATGATGAGGCCACTAAACAAAACATGGTAGTGCAGGAGCGGGGGGGGGGGGTAAACCAAGTCACAAAATGAGGGCTGATGGAGTTAGCCGCAATCATTCAGCAATCACTATCATTTTATGTTTATACCTAACCCGCTCTTTGGGAAATGCTAAATTCTTTGACATAGCGATTTCCTCATAGTAGGCAGGTCCATAATTTAGCGTTCCTCAGGTTTCCAAACACTGGCAGTATCATAACTCAGTCATCCTAATTCAGGAAGAATGGGCTGATCCAGAGATTCTATGTGGAGGCAGCTTTCTAAAATTTCTCTTCTCCCTGTGTTTCCCGGTACTACTCATCTTTTCCACCCTTCCCCCCTGTATTTTCCACACCTAACTTGTATCCTATCTCAGACTACCAGCTTCTTCGTCATTCGCACAGATTCTACATTTACTGCAGTGTCTTACCTCTTTTTCTCCACTCCCAGACTGTTAACATTATTCTGATTAATAATCTCTCACATCTCTTTTTCTGATGCGCTTCAAAAAACCTTTCTCAATTTTTTTTCATTCAGAAGGGGCAGACTCATTTCACTCTTCTCATGCCTTGAACTTCTCTCTTTCCCAACCAGCAGCAACCATTTCCCCTTTTTTTCTGTTTTCTCCTCTCAAACTTACACAGGCTCACAGAGGACCACTGACCAAAAGCCAGACTGGCTTCTGAGGTAGAACAGTCACACCAACAGCCTGGAGGGTTTCTCTCTGTCCTCTCCCTCAGTCTGTCTGGCATTCTATTTTATTTAAATATTTTTATATTTCAAGGAAAAGTCTCTGCAAGGTGTTTTAAAGCAGTTGAATAAAATTAGCAATTAACCTTCTACTTCCCTTCTTTATCTTCCCTCACCCATGGTCAGTCACCCTTCTCCTCTGTTCTCTTTGCTAATTTCCCTTCCCTTCAAGTGTACCATTTTACAGCCTTGGTTGACATGGAACTCTTACTTCCCACGAGTACACATGCATGCGCGGATTTGCTGCTGTTAGAACAGGCTTTGGAGTGGCCCAAAAGGTTGCGAGAAGGGATCACAACAGAGCATGTCACCTTGTACTAGTAGTGGATGCAGTGCTGGATCTTGGCCAGAGTCTTGCCAGGCTCATTTCCCCACTGACATTTTGCCACATTTTTTTTCTTGTCTGCTTGTGTTTCACCTGCTTTGGTCTTAAAAGTACAAAATTAAATAACTGTCAGTCTACAAAAGGGGCAGATTATGACGCCAGTACTGTTTAATTCTAGGGGATAACTTTCAAGGTAGCCCTCAGCCCATTTCCTTCAACAATAACAAATCATACTGATTATGAGGACAAAAATCTCAATCTTGGAAAAGCCTCCTCTGTTGAAATTTTCAGGCAAACTGCAAAGGAAAAGTCTTGTAAAATGTATTCAGGTTTCATTGGTTTCATCAGGACTTAATCATACCTAACTAGGGGTGGGACACTAGCTTAATGACACAGCAAGTACTTTTGGTATAGAAGAGCTGTGGACCAACCTTAGCATCCCAGGCTAAATGATCAGCTACAAGCTGACAAGAAACAAATCTGTCTTAAGACTCTGGAGAGAACCTCTGCCAGTAGTCCACACTTTGGACAAATAGTCTGACCTGACTTAAGAAGTTTGTAATATTCTTTATATCTGGATGAACATCTAACTAGTTCAGGTCCTAAATGCAGCAATGATTAATTCATATCTAATGCTATTAAGAAGGAGAGAGCTATGGAACAGCCTCCTGTTTGTTTACTGTGGCATGTATATCTGCTTGCATAGCTTCTGGCCATAGGGTTGAAGATGTTTTGTACCATGCCATACTTTCCAAGCACACGTATGAAGAAAGAGCAATAAGAACAGTGTCATATAGTGCTGACATCTTACTTTCTTACAAGAAGGTCATAAAAAGCAAGCCAAGAGGTGAATGATATTCAGTAGCCATCTGCCTTCAGAAGCTCAATGTTATGGGCACTGGACATAATCTAAAGACAGTTAAGCATGCTTAAATCTTATTTAAACTAGGAAGTACTATGTTTCGATTCATCTACTATGACAACTTTGAGGAATCGCTCTATGTTCAAATGATTTCACAAAATTTTAATATAAACAAAGAAATAATTATTTGTATATCTTATAAAACAGTTGATTTGCATAATACTTTGTGAAATATTATCTGTTCCTACTAGGTTTCCACAGGTACGCAAGCAAAATACATATAATGCAAGTACAATCCATTTTAAACATATCCAGAAATCTCCATGTTACATGCATTTTGTACCATTAAAATGAGAAGCAGGTCTGCTGAAGTAATTTCAGCAGAGCAATCTCCATTAAGCCCTCTAAATACTTCCCTTGCTAATTAAATGAAATTAGAACTTTATTGTTTATGGATCACCTTTTGTATCTGTAGGCCTGTAACTTTCCTTTTATAAAATACAATTGGCAATGGATGGAAAAGCTATTTAAGACTGATTATATATGAAAACATTATTACATAATCAGTTTGGACATTTCTTCACATTTTGAAACATAATCAGTAATTGGGTGTAATTGGTGATCAAGGAAACTATCTGGTGATCAATTAAAGTAATTACCTGATTCCGGCAACACAACCAATCTTAATTTGAGTTAGAGTCTGCACTTCTTCAACTTTAATTTAAAATAATGAATATTATTAAGCAGTCTGCAAGCCAAGATCATGGTCAAGCATACATGATATGTCAATAGTGTCACATCAGTTATGGTGAGTTTTGTTTACTTGCAAGTTAAACACCATATACAAAAGTATTTATTTAGAAGAAATTCCACCATGGCCTTGACCTTCATATCAGTACTGAGAATATTCTAACTTTACTGCAATAAGCGTATTTTACCATCCTTATGGTTATTTTCAAACAATTTAAAAGCAACTCAATGAAAAAGTAGCATCAAGAATTAAGAAGCCCAGTCAAAGGACTAGGTCCCCTCCTTGTCCTAGTGAAATGAAACACTTGGGGACTCTCAACCATCTTAGAGGATTTTGCTAGGACTCAAAAACAATATGAATACATAAATGAGTATAAAATCTAAGCCTAGAAAACTTCCTATGGAGTAGGTGGATCTCAATAGCGCTTGCCTCCTCATAGTGAATCTAGAGCACCAGTATCAGTAAAGCAGATTTTAGGAGATGAAAACCTTTCATCAGTAAGAACAGACTGATTTCCAGCTGGTTTAATCAGTGCAAATCAGAATTACACTGGGAAGAAAGCCATTTATCAAGACAGAGACTGTCAGAAAATATATCTATAGTATTTAAAATATCCAATATCTGTATAGGACTGAAACATTGTATGCAACCTGCCTTTGATCATATTTAGTATGGTGTCTTCCCTTTTCTCCTACTCCAAACAATGGATAGGTTTAAATTTGCCTTTTAATAATAAATAAAGCTGCTGCAAGGCTTTTAAATTGACCTTTCTGGGTCCAAAGATGCTCTTTTTCCAGGAGAAAGCCTCATGGAAAGGCCATTTCCAAGTGAGCAGAAGAGGCTGGAGAACTCTTCTGTACAAATGCTTTCTCAAGAGTTTTCTCTTTCTCTTTTTATAGTCCATTAGATCTTAAGACTCCACAGTTAGCATATTCCTGATTCACCAGGTTCCCATACTGAAATCATGGTGAACTGAATATAAGGCAACATTCCAGTGCACTCTGGCCCTAAGCTACAGAAATGTCTTCCTTTGGCTTCAGCAAGAATTATAACGATAGTTCTAATACATGTTTCCAGTTCTTTAGACCAATAGAACATGTTTATAATGCTGATCAAACTTAGCAAGTGATTTATCCAAACAATATACTGTGTTATATTGGACTAACGTATTATCGTTGTGACATTTTGCACCTAAAATGACAGGCCGGCGAACCAGAGGGCATTGGCAAACTCCAGAGAGCAACTACGGACGGCTGTATTGACCTGGGCAATACCGCTCTTGACCTCTTCGCTCATGATGGAGTCTGCTGCTATATTATCATAGCCTGATGGTGCACTAAAGTAAAGGGCTACATATGTCATAAAGAATAAATAAGCTCATACTTCAAATATATAGTATCTGAAAGCTTGGCTTTTATATTGTCGAGCATTACTGTAACACACCACATTGCTGGACACAGCTAACTGCATACTATTATCCTTGTTCAGGTTTGGAAAAAAAACATACAGTACATAGTATTTATGTACACAGAGTTTGGGTTGTTTGTTTAGTTTTGTGGGAAAGGGGATTAAATAAATAAAAGTTGTGTTGTGCTGAGCAGACTAAATACCTCCCTATTTGTCTTTCATTAACTTGGGTTCAGATAGCATCATACTAATTCATTTTTGTCTTAGTGTCAACTACAGAGATCTGAAACAGGTTGCTAGAATTAGGCTCAGCCCAAACCGAAGGGGCATGCTTCTATGCAAAGGGGTTGAAACAGATGCTAGATGCCAACGTGTCAGAGCAAACTGCATGATATTGTTTTCCGTTACAAATGTTTGTTTTTACTGATTTATTTTGAAAGGCATTCAGTCACAAGCAGGGCATGAAGAGAATAGTCATCTCCTGGTGCTTAAAGCAGACCTGCAAACTGAGGTCTTGATTAGATTTCATTATATCATGCACTTCTACCCTGTTTCTTTACCTAGCTTTCATTCTGATTGTGAATCAAGCATCTTAAGAAACTGCACATGGAACAGAGGTCCCAAATATGGATTTTTTACAATATATTGATCATTTCCAAACCTTATTCTAGTTTCAAATTTTGGTCCTCAAAAACACTGGTCTACAGGTGTACAGAGAACGGATTGCTGATGCATGGGTGAAGATTTCATATCACATGTGTGTACTGGCAGCACAAAAGAGAGAAACAGAGGAAGCATTTCACAATGGAGAAATATTTTCTGAGCATCCATGCATTTTAAAATATCCACTTTATCCATACATTTTAAAATATTTCACTTTGAAAATATAAAGATGCTCCATATTGTACAGCACCCTCATAAAACTGTATTCACATCTCCACATAATGTTGATTTTGAGTCATACAAGGAATCAGAGCACCACTTGCCTCTTCTCATTTTATTCATATAAAATACAGACTTCATCGTTTCTATGTCCAAACAAAGGTCAGACATCAGTGTTAATATTACACCCTCTGTATTGCAGTTTTGTACTCTGCCAAGAGTTTTAACAGTATATAGTGCGAATGAGCCCGTTTTTACTAGAATTACAGGCTGCTCTATAGCATCCAAACTTGTTTACAATTAAATGCTGGTGAAGAAACTAGCTAGCCAGTTCTGTATCAAATATTTTGACAGCAAAAGCACAAACACTGATCTATTTTAAGTAGTTTGCCACTCTGTGTAAGCTTGTAAAAGCATTTCTTGCCTTTGATATTTAAACTGTTTACACTTCGTATGTTATTCAAACAACGTTTTACATATTAACAAATAATGTGAACAAAACTTCACATTAAATCAAAATCTCTAACAAGTGTCCTGCCAAAATGCTGTAATTTTCCTTAAAAAATTATTCCAATTTGTTGATCTTACATTGGATGAAACATACTGTAACAATCTTCATAATTTATGTCCTGTTGGGACACGATGATTTAAAGTAACATAATACAGACCAGCACCACTGCTAATCTAAACCACCTGACCAGATAAACAACGGTTTCCCCTTCTCTCTTCACTGAAGGCATTTCTGTTTATTGTCATATGATTTGCTAATTTTCAGGAGATGAAGAGAAAATGCAGCCAACTTGAATTGTGAGTAAAAGGAATGGCCTGAAACACAGTGGAATATTTTCACATGCAGGTATGGCAAGAACTTCAAAAGAGGGTAGACAATATTGTTATACCTATGTGTATTTTTTTAAAAAAAAAAAAAGATTAATCACTGTGCAGAAAATATTACTTTAAATCAATACAATGTAATTCTTGTAAAGTTCAAAGCTATATATTTTGAAATACATAAAACTATATTAAGAACAGAGTTAAACACTTTCACTAGGTTCAGCAACAAGCTAAACAGCAGTGGAACCTCGGTCAGAAAGCAGGTGGATGTGCATATACGAGACACTATAATTTGCTCATCATCAACATTATATATGTGCAAATGAATACAATTTATACTGCACAACACTGGTAGGAATTGCTATGAAGGGAATAAATCATCATAAGAATATTTTAAAGTAGCATTTTTGCTTTTATTTGTTATTACTGTGAGTAGCCCTGGAATTTGCTTTGGACCAAACAAATTATAAGTTTTTTTATTTATAAACAAATAAATAGCTTGGAATGATTAAGCACACACTATACTTCTACATGACACTTTCCTCCATGTTCAAATTTTATAAATGAACATTCACATACATTGTCATAAGGTGAAGTGATTTTTCATGTAATTACTTAAGTATTCATGAAGTCACAACACATCCTAAATTGGAAGACAGTTTGCAAAATTAGATTTTATTATTAAAAAATTATAAATACAAACAACACTTGGCTATGAGATAAACTGGGGTGCACAGGCAAGACTTGTTCAGCTTGCCCAAGGCCACACAGAATGGCTCTTCTGGAATGCACAGTGAGGAATTGTACTCCCGGCCTCTGGCTCCACAGCCAGACGCATTGTTCAATGAGCGATCCAGCAAGCTTATATCATTCGTTTTTTAAAACAAAGTTGTATTTCTTCAGACTCACTGAGTTTTTAAAGTGATGATTTTCTTTATATTCTTGGTATTGTACATAAGCTTTATGTCAGAAAAATTTTAAGAGAGACGGCATGAGAAGAAACAGAGGGGGGAAAAAACCACATAAGATGTTCCATGTCTGAACACAGCAGATGTACCACTTATCCAACTGACAACCCACTACCCTTCTTCTCACATATGTTATTTATCACGTTTGGTGCTCCAGTACAGCAAATGAAGCTTTCCTTTGTTTTGTGAAATCTGCCTGTCTAACGGTGGAGTGTTTGCTTTTACTTTAAATATATGAACTATCAGCTCACAGCTCAAACATTGCATTGCCAATGTTACTCCATAAGCTCCAAACAGCAAAGCACCTGTTAGAACAATCAGTTGCATTAGATAATGAAGTCTTCATGCTGTTCAAAAGGATAGTACCAAAATTATATGGTCCAAATCCACTTGCCTTAAACACTACGGCAACTGCAATAGTATAACAACCCAAGGGCATCTCTAGCATAGTCTACGTTTTAATTATTGCATTATTGTATGTATTAGACAGTGTTTTAGTGTATAATTTTACTGTACATTGCGAGCCGCCCAGAGAGTGGCAACTCTATTGGAATGGTACAGAACTGGAAATAAATTAATAATTAAGAATCCCACAGCTGACTTGACCAGCAGCCTGGTTATCTGCAGGAACCCAAAAGTGATAGTCCAAAAAAAAAATGTAAGTTTTTTAAGCTCTGACCCAGGATAATAAATGTGTGCAATACCAAAAAAACGTTAAAGCATAATTGCAAATAGAAAAGGAGTCAAACATAGCAACTCAGCTCACAAGGATTCATATAAAAGCTTTGTTTCATTTTCCTTTTCAAAATATTCACCTGAAGTTTTGAATGACAGCTGATAATTAAAGTGCTCCTGTTGCAGAAAAGCCTTCTGGTCTCCATAACTGCTGTGAGATAATCTGGGAGAAAGAGGAGAGGGATCAGAGCACAGGAGCCTGCAGTGAAAGGCCTGGAGAGTCCAAATCAACAATGGATGGCCCATCACACTTCCCATGACGATTCCGAGTTACTGTAGTTCCTTTGGGAATGGAATGGAGCTAATCACTTACATTTTCTAATGACAACCCCAAATCAAAGAGAATCAATCCACCATCTCTAGTTAACATAGGGATTATTTAAGGTACCAAGGATGGTACCTTACCACCCATGGTGTTTGTTTCTTTTCTTCAGATACAACCCAGTGATGAATCCTAGTATACTGATGTGGAAAAGGAGGTGTTGCATATTCAGGAACAAATTCGTGTTGCTTAAAATGTTAAATAAGATCGAAATGTAACTCTAAAAGTAATACAGTGGGGTCTTGACTTGAGAACTTAATCCGTATTGGAAGGCGGTTCTCAAGTCAAAACGTTCTCAGGTCAAATCTGCATTTCCCATAGGAATGCATTGAAAACCATTTGATCCGTATCTGCTCTTTTCCGTCCATAGAAACTAATGGGAAGCTGCTATTCCACCTTCGACCACTAGAGGGCGATATTTTGTTTCTTTTTTTCTTAGGTCAAGAAAGGTTCAGGGAAGGCAGGAAAAATACAGTCCAGGCAGTACAGTACCAGGCAGTCCGAAGACTGTCTCCCAATCCACTCTCTAAACGCTGGGAGGAGTGAGGAAGCAGACAGGCACCCTTTTCACTGGCCAACAGTTAACTGAAAGTTCAAATTTTGCACTTTCCCTGCCTCCCACGTGGTTTTTTTTCAGTTCTTAACTCAAATCTAAGTATGTAAGTCAAGTCAATATTTTCCTATGAGAGTGGTTCTTAAGTCAAAATGTTCTTAACTCAAGCCGTTCTTAAGTCAAGACCCCACTGTAGTAAAATATTTGTATCATATTACAAAAGGGAAACAAGAATAGAAAATTCTATACAGTAGGATCCTTGTATCTGCAGTCTCAATTATCTGCAGTTTACTGCTGCTCACTATACAAAAGTCTTGTGGTCTTTGTCCCATTTTTTTCATGTGTTGTATATGGGGTTTGCCACTATCACCAGTTTCAGACACTCAAGGTAGATCATGGGATGGATCCCGCACAGATATGGGGATCCTGCTGTATAGAAAGAGTTATAATGAAAAAATAATGTGTGAATATTGCCTTGGAAATTATTATTCCTCAAAGGAAAAAAGACCATTTTTTAAACCTATGTCTTTCGCCCTTTTCAAATGAACCCCTAGTGAAATGTCAACTTTGCTGAAAGAGCTAATGTCATGAATCTTTCTGAACTAGTTAGATTAAGTAACCAGCAACAGAGTGCAAGACAAAAGCCTGAAAAAAATAAAAGATTTCAATGGAAAAATTCAGGATACCTTTTAGCATTGGATCTCTTCATGTACAACCCTTCCCTGGCCTAGGTCCTTTGCATCCTTAAAACCTACTCAGAAGCAGCAGACCAGGCAACTTGTTTTCTTGCTGAAACGTCCCGAGAGGTTGTCACTCCAGCACCACAGGCTGTACAGATGATATAAATAAGGCACACTGGCTGTGAGCAGCTGCACATGGGTGTTGACAATGGTGAGCATTGGTCCCAGAATCCATCTTGAAAGACAGATTCTTCTATGCCCTACGTATCTACCACACACAAATCCCAGGAAATACTTTGTAAGAAATGTTTTAGATCTGTATTGATTTATTAACAATGTTTTACAATACTCTATTTAAATGGAGGTAGTTTAGATATCTGAGTTTAGCAAAAACAAAGAATCAGAAATGTTAAAACATTAAACCAGACCCTTTTTTTTGTAGTTTTCCTCTTTTATCTTCTATGTTCTAAAGGCCACAACCACAACTTTGTTATGATCAAGTCAGATGAATTATGTCCCACCAGTATAACACGAAATTGGATGTGGGGAGCAACAGTCTGTATAAGCATATCCATCCTCGGAAATGATTCAATCAGTGGCATAAAAGAAGAGGTCCATCTGCAGATGGTTTGTAATGGCTTTAACACAGAAAAGCTAGGGATATCTTAATTACCAGAGCTTGCATTTTTAGGAACATCCTCCACTAGTTTCACACTCTTTTTATTTTCTAAAAACTTTGCTCCAATTAGATTTACTGCCTGATTCTTTCATTTATATCGTTTATTTCAAGAAAAAGTTTGCTGCACTAGGTCACAGAGAAGGTCTGTTATGTGTTAGGACCTAGTAGTTGTTGGAAGATAAAAGGCTTGCAGCTTTTACTACAAAAGTGATTGAGGGCAGGACATTTTAGTGTCTTCTAGTGAATGTAAAACATGGGAGGGCCCAGAAAAGATGGAATAGAATGGAAGTCAATATGGCAAACTGCCAGGGGAAATGAGACAGAATGCAGAGGAGTCCTACTCTATCTCAGAAATAGAAGATTTCAGAGGAGAACTGAAATAGTCCTTGCTCCTCTTTCCAGGAAAGAGAAATTTATTGAAAATAAAGGGCAAGTGCATTTTTTTCCTAACAGAGGCCATGTTAATAGCACCACCTCCACCACAATCCGCCAGTATCACCCATGACATCTCCAGTTCACTTAATGTGAAGACAGCTGAATTATGGGATCCACTGCTATAAAAATATCACTGAATCTACCAATGGCAGAATTAGAGAATATAATTCTTTTTTAAATATGCAGGCCAAACACCAACTCATGGGCTGCCAACCTCTCGTGTGACCAATTCCATCATTTAGTGAATCGTGGGCTTTGGCCGTACATAATTCTCTCAAAGGAACACTGAGAGATAGAAAGCTTGAAAACTACTGCTTTAAACAGTAGCACTATTGGTCACAGGCTTGATAAAAAAAACAGGCCAAGAGAGTTTTTTAACCTTTGGCCCCTCCTTCGCCATTCACTGCATCAGACTGCAATCTCTCTGCTTCTCTTTCAAAGGACAATGCACAGTCCTCAATGCATAATTCTCAATGAGCTGAGGATTTTCTTTCAAAATTACCAGAAGAAACAAGTGTTCATAAGCTTAGTGCCCTTCCACTACATTCAAAAAAGGATACAGCACAGCTCCGAGCCCCAGGATCTCTTGCATAAGATTCCCTGGCTTTCTTTACATTCGCCCACCCCAATCTCCAGTAGATTGACAAGACTGATAAGAGAACCAAAACTCTCAGGACTTGAGACCCTTAAATATAAGCACCACGTACTCCAAAATAATGCAGAATCTCTTTCCCCTTTTGTTTCTAACAAAATAGAAAATTAATTGTGGTGGTTTGCTCTCCAAATTTAGCAGGAAATCTCTTTGCATTTAAAAGCAGCTATACCTTTCCTTTTCTAATCTCAATCAGACAGCTTCAAGATTTCATAAGATATATATGCTTATTTTAAAATAATACAGTGTACTACAAGGATCAACGATACAAAACTGCATGCTGCTCTCTGGCTATTTCCGTACCTCCGCTGGCCCCCGCACCCAGTTCTGTGCTGCCAGGGCTGTAACAGAGGTGGAGCAACTGAGCAGAAAGATATAAAGGGCACCAAAACCTAAGTGTGACTCTACTGATGAATTTGGGGGAAGCAAGACCTAGACTGGTCACTTTCCTTTTCTCTCTCTCTCTTTCTCTGGGGAAGTTCCACGTTCTTCTCTTCCTTTTATTCCCTTTATTATTATTTATTTGAAATATTTATATCCCAATTTCTACACAAAAGGACCCATAAAGAGAGCTCATGGTGTGGTGTGTGTATTGTGTGCTATCGAGTTAGAACCGACTTATCGTGACCCTAATAAAGCTTTCAAGGCATGTGAGATAATTAAGGAGTGGTTTTACCAGTTTCATTTCCCCAGTGCGTTTCCATGGCCAAGTGGGGATTCGAACCCTGTTCTCCTAGTCTTAGTCCGTCACTCTATCCATTATACCACACTGGCAGTTCATGGTGGATAGCAGTATATGTCCCAGGTGGCAAAATGGCTAGTTATCACTCTGACTTCTGTTGAGATTTCAATAACACTACTGTCAAACTCACAGCAATTTTGCTGGGAAACAAGATGCACTGGGAGCACATATCTTGTCTCCCAGGAGAACAATGTCCCCCCCCCCCCCCACCGGCCATCAGAAAAACAACTCTGCTGGGAAACTTGATGCATACGTCCCCTAGACAATAGTTCCCAGAAGACATTGCTGCAATTTTTGTGGCAGGAATAAAAACTTAGGTAGCAGGATGGTGCAGCCTCCAACCAATTCTGGGGCGGATGAATCCCCCAACGTCGTGAAATGACCCAGTCATGTTCCATTAGCATCTTCTTCAAGGAAATAAGATCAAATCACAGGAAATTAACCCCTAGTCTCCTTGTACAATACAGAATTTTATTAGTGTTACCAGGGAATTCTACCAGACACACAGTCAAAGTATATTAAACACAGTCTCAAATTAATATAGGCTTGTAACACATCATATGACCTGTATCCAGCATTAAAACCCTGAATTGAAGTCCTCAGTTCCTAAAGAGAAAAAAAAGTCACTCACATTCCCACTAAATTTTAAGCACCTTCTTGCTACTTTGACATATTGACAAATTTTCTTCCTTGGCCCCATGAAAACAAATAGAGGGAAAATGGCAAACGAGTAAGAAAACTCCAAAATGAGGAGCCCCAGCAAACTCACACAAGGCTGATTTACAGCTTTATGAAAAGACAAAATGAAAAAACTGTACTTGATCCCAACTGATAAACTGTTGGAGCTGCCAGTGGTTTTTCAGAGCAGATGTAACATTTTAGCAAATGTGATTGTTTGTGAAAGAAATAATTCTGATCAAAAACGAAATTGCAGCCAGCCCAAGCTCTGCACTTTGTCACCGTAATCCAGTCTGACAGGAAGCAGTAAGTGGAGATTCCTACTGTGAAAGGAGCAGATGTGAAAGGTCAGCCTTGGCCTGGAACTTCAAAACCGTTAACGTGTAAAACAGTGTGCATTAAAGCCTGAAACATCTAACCACTGGATTAACGGATGTCCGCTAAGTGGGTTTGATGTTCTTTTGGCAAGTAATGGTTAATTTTTAAAATAGGTATACTTATAGGTTTTTCCCCTCCCTATCCCATACCTTTTTACCATAAAGAATTCATTTTAATTACAGAGCATAATTTTTTTTGAATAGATATATTTTTAAAAAAGAAAGAAAAAATATGTGGCATAGAGTTTTCATTGACTTGTTCATGGCTAACCATTTAAAATGGGGTAACAGTTGCTAAAGAGATTTAGGTGTAACCTAAATCTACGTCCAAAATTGCCAAATATTTATCCAAATGTTCATTAAGTCTACATGACAAAATGCTTCTGAACATTCTTTCAGAATAAATATCTAATTGAAATAATACTGAAACATGGAGACATTGCAAATCTTATAACTGAAACAAAGCAACTGAAAATACAGATGGAACAAACACTGATGGCTTTTACAGACATGGCAGAACTCCAAATTTTAGTTAATCATGTCATCTTACAAGTATTCAGCAGTTCAAATTAAGAATAAATAGCAGTTTTCCTTTCACAATTGACCCAACCATATGTTCTTCTCCTTTCAATGTTATGAGCAACTATGAATTTACTGCTAATAACCAGAAGACAAATATGAACTTGGTACAGCTAACTTTTCCTCTGTTAGAGACTGGATGGTACAGTATGAAATAAATGCATGTATGTATATGTGCATATATAAACCACCACATTAAACCTGTGATATAGAAATATATTTCTTTCAATCCTTCCATATCAAGACAATTTTATCCAACAGCCAGTGGGACTTTTCACTCCTCCATCTCTTTCAAACAACAACACTGTTGTTTCAAAGGCCACAAAAACTGAGTTATGAAACCTCCCCAGGTTTTCAAAGAGCAACGCATTCAGTGTGGGCGAGGGCTTCTCCTAGATTTCCTTTGATCTATTGATAGAATGTCTTTCCTTCAGGTTCTCCACTCCTCCCATTCTACCCTCAGATGAACCCTGTGATCAGGCTGAGAGAGCAGAACTGGTTTCAAGGTAGTCACCCAGTGAGCTTCGCAGCAGAGTAAGGAATTGAACTTGGATCTCTTTGTCCAATAGTCTAACCACTGTTACCGTACAGGCTCCCAAAAGACCTGTACTTTAAACTGCCTTTTTTTTAAAAAAAGTGTCAAGACCAGCAGAAAAGCAAAGACAGTCGCACAATTCCTTGGATTTTGGCCAATATTTTCACACATACTTAACTCAAGATCCATTGTAGAATAATTATTACAGCACATTACAGTTAATAAATCTGTAATACTCCTTCAGTACTTTCAAAGACATGCTTTTATAACAACTAAATACTAAGGAACTTCCTGGCTCTATTTACTTTGGATAAATCAAGATTAACATGCCTAAAACTGAATTCCAATACTCATAGTAAATTTTAGAAGAGAATCTCTAAGGGAGAGAATGTGTGAAAAAGAATGGGTGAGTTATTATTAACTTGTTCATGGCCACTCTTTCAAAGTAGGTGAAATCTGATAAAATACACAAAGATCTCATGTCTTATAAGTCAGCAACCATCGTGAAAAGTACTGGTTCTGGATGTAAAAAGTTCCAGTTCAAAGTTATCTTGATACCATAATGCAAGTTGCTATTTCTAAGCATTTTCCAGCTTGCAAAATGACTTTGCTACTAAGGATTGCCCTGAGTAGCCTGCAGGAATATTTCTGCATTATTCAAATACAATAATACAGATATTTGCAATACCAAATTTAAGCAAAGTCACAGCTAAATCTTGTAGAAAAATCAAGTAAGGAGATCCCATCTATGTGTACGGCAAAGGCACGCAATTTGGAGATTTTAAATCTTGTTTGTTCACCACCTTACCTTAAAATGAAAAAAGCAGAACTGATGAAGATAGTAAGGAAAACCCAGTCTAAAGTTGTTCTGGGTATTTTCCAAGAGATAGTTATGATAGACTGCTTGATTGACAACAACAAAATGTCGTGGTGCTGTGTCTGATGAAATGGACTGTACTCTACAAATGTTCACTGGGAAATATATTTTTTAGTTTTAAAGGTGCCATAATACTTTCCTATTGTTTAGATTACACGTGTGTCTCTATATAAAGCAGAACTACATTTTGAGTATGAAATTTGGAAAAAGCGTGATTCTGCAGCAGCCGTTACCACTGAACCCAAAGAAAGAATGGGACTAATACAAGATGCGTTAACACATGTCCTCTCACATAAAAATTATTTCATTTGGCAGAAACAAAGCACTATATTTCTCCTGCATTGTCTGCAGCAGAAAAATAATGGTCAAAATCCTATTGCACTGTTACACAAAAAGCTCAACTTTTGGAGATAAATTGCTGTAAGTTAAGAAATGTTTGTAAATATTGGCCAAAACACTGTTGCTTAGCATAATAAACCACACTAGAGTAGATCTGCTGAAGTAATGTGGTTTTAGTGAGTCAACTCCTTTGTAAGTTCCATCGATTCCAACAGGCCTACTCTGTGACTTACTTTAGTATAGTAAGTAATAGTTAGTATAGGGTCATTCAAATCATGGACCTCATGGAGGAGTTGACTTATGACATCCCCACTGATGCAACAGGCCTACTCTTGTGCAATTTATTATACCAAGCATAGGATTTTGGCCAGTATCTGTTGAATTGCATGACTTGGTGTGCAATAGATAATTCTCATGGAGATTTTGTCTCCGAAAGTGACACCTGTTGTGTAACTGCAACCAATGAAGACCAAGCTTCTCCCACTCAGTTAATCTAGAAGTAATGAAACTGAAGAACTGCTTAACTATTGGAATAAATGTATATTATTTGAGGGGAGGTATGCAAGAATATATCCTTATGAAAGCAGACAGAAAAATCACATGCTACGTACTTATGTGGCATGAAATTTCTCTTATTTAAATGTAAACTACAAATATTTGATTCTTTTTTTAAACAAAACTATCAGCACCTAGGGTGAAACACTATAATCACTTTGGGTCTTTATGCAAACCATAGGTATTAGTCATATAATTCTTCTATCTTGCCTGACATGCAAATAGTATGGAAATGTAGGCAAGCAGAACAACCTTTGTAACTTCACACAGGTTGAAATTCTGTTGTGTACATAACACAGTGTAAGGTTGATGATGTCATCTGCCACAGCTATTTTTTTCAGAAATAAAACATTTCTAATTCTTCCCCCAAAGGTCCCAACGCTCCTGTGGAATCTCTTTCATCATAAGGAAGCCGTTGGCAATTGCAGGACAGAAGGGTGTCTTTAATTACCGTACTGAAAATCAATGCTACTGACATGACTTTCCTGGTGGTAAGGATTTTCTGTAATAAAAAGCTCCTCTGTCCCATGGCCCCCAACAGCTTCCCAAACAATGAAAGGGATTCCAAGTGATCCTTGGGACCTTTGGAGAAGAAACTGGAAACACTTTATTTTTTAAAAAAAATTGCTATGGCTGATGATGTCATGTGGTGTAGCCTATGGCAATGAGCTTTCAACCCAATTCTACCATTACTAGGAAAATCAATGCCAATTTCATACTCAAATATTTCAGAAGAACAGACCATATTGATTAGGTTCAGCAAAGCTTTGTAGTTCTGTGCTTAAACAGGGAAACAGAACTTTAGAAAATGAATCTTAAACTTCTAATTAATCATCATCCAAACAAGCAGCTTTTGGCATTTGTATCATGTTAAGGTCATAAGAATCTGGAAAACTCCCAGGTCTCACAGCTAAAACTTTGCCCTCTGATATTTTGGATTAATATACAAAAATATTATCTACTTAGCCACGTCAATTTTATAAACAAAAAAAGTGTCTTGCCATGTCAGAACTTCAAATTTTTATGACATATATGTTCAAACTGTAGTCAACAGCTAAACTAAGGCTTGAATATCATGGCACCTGTGATTTGTATCTGTGGGCTCTGGAAATTTTGCCAGCAGCTTTTTATAAAAGAAATAACCTCAAACAGGCACAGAAACCAGAAGTTCAATATACAACCACCATTTTCAAATGCAGAGATTTTTCTCCACTTTCAAACACTGCTCGTAAATAATCTTGATTTATAGCAAAACAGCTATTTTACCCTATACTTTGGGAGGCTACCCATCAACCCAACTGCCCAAAGAAATACTGTTATAAACTTTGCAGGTGCACAAATCACAGCATATGGCAGAGAACTCAGAGGATAATGGGAAATGAGGCAGCTTAGGAAAGAACATATGAAAAACACACGCCAACCTGGGTGGATATAAAACTCATTCAAAAGGCAATCAAAATGCAACAGACTAAAAAAAAAGGTGCAACCAGTCAACAACAGCATTTAAGACAATGAGTCTAGCAAAAACAATGAATTTTTTCAAAAGTCAAAATTGACCCTTCTATTAGACCTTCAGAGTACTTCTTTGGAAATTAAAACAACTGACACAGCCTACACCTGAGACCAATAATGGTGTACCTCCAAGAAGATTCACATGTGAGGACTAAATTTGTCACAAATGGGTTTGCTTCCTAATGTAGCAAAGTTGTATTACTCTAACCTCCATTTAACAAATCAACTTAATGGGCGCTAGGAGTGCCATAAAAACTTAACCACAGAGTGATTTTTAAAACTTTTAAAATATAGTTATGAAGCAAAATGTTGGGAGAACCCCTTCAATACTGGAAATCAAATTAAATCTAGACATTTCTTACAGTCTTGACAGATATAATCCTGGTTACCATGTAAATTTATGGTAAGCTGCTGTGATATTAGCCACAGGTGCTACTTTTAATATATGGGCCGCATCTGGTTGGGAATAAAATTTCTCAGAGGACTAGAAATGACCTCACTATCAGACAATGGAGGGGGAAACACAAGGCCAATGTGGCACATAAAAAGCAAGAGATGTGGTCCATAACCAAATATCTGACATAAAATTCATTTCAAGTTTGCAGATTCTAGGTTGAAAGATATTATGTTTTCAGTACATTAAAAGGCGTGGACATTTTTCAGACGAAGAGCCAAAAGATTAAATAATAAGACAGCTATGAAATATTCTGACCATGACCACAAACACAAATTTTCTAGACTTTGATCAACAGAGAAGACAAAGTAAAGTGATGAGAATGTGATATATATGTGTGTATATATACATATCAAATACGATTAAGTTCTCAGACATTTAATAGTATTACACAGCAAGCTTGCCTACATTGGAGAAATAGCTGACTCTAGCAAAGAGCCAATTAATTAAAAAGCTTGAGCCAAAAAGTTCCAGTTCCAGAGAATTTGGTAAATATTCTCTTCATGGGCCTTAATTAAATATATATAAAAAGAACTCATGCCAAGAAGCCATCACCAAGTATGAAGATTATCATAAATAGAGACCAGCCCGTCTAGTTCACCACTAACACTCCACTTAAAAGTGGAGCTGGTTGTCCCTGAGCTGCAAAGTTCTAAATTCCACATGGGAGGGAAACAAATTCTACTGTACATTCCATGTACTTGTAGAATTCATCAGCACAAGCTAGATGAGCCTGAAGTACATGAAAAGGAGGTCCCTACTTGAAACAGCAACTGTTCACACCAAACAGCATGTATTTGTTGGAAGGTCTCCTGACCTTCAGAAGCAACATCAGCAGAGAATATTCCAAGGGTAGGGGAAAGGGGCCTAAAAATCCTGGCATGCACACAGCATGCCACATGCACTCTGTCATATTCCAGTGTTAAAAGAGTTAGCAAACAGGGAGTAAACACAGTTAGCAGTGCAGTCTTTTACAAGTTCCTTTAGAAACCCAGTAGGCACAACTAGAACAGGCCCATTAAATCAATGGGGATCCAGTAAGTCAACACCTCCGTCAGTTTCACTGATTCAACGGGTATACTCTAGGTGCAATTTGTTACTGGATACAAGCCATTACATCATATGGGCCTTACACTATGGTAAATTTTAGAACATTACAACCTAAGTGCAGCAAGCAACTGTTTAGCGCATAGAATCCTTGACTTAAAACACTTCCTTTATTAACAAAGGATGTTTGCTGTTGCTTGAGTTTTTCTCAACTTCACATTTCACAAATTAGCTTGATTTCTTTTGTAATTTGTCATCATGCGATAAAGGTTCAGTTGTAAGTCTGATTGTTTAGGCATGTGGCTCTGAGGAATCCGGATGCAGGAGGTCGAACAAGCTATCAGCTTCTCAATGTGTCTTGTATAGTTTGAACCTCAGCACTTGCCAAGATGGGAAGAGTAGGAAGGCAAGGACAGACAAAGGTAAAGCAAGCTGAACATTGTATACTGCACAGATCATCGGTACAAAGTTTTGTAAAAAATACATAAAACATATTCCAAACAAATTCTGTTTATAAGACAATGAAATAAGACAGGTGAAGATATTCTTCTTGCTGTGTAAATGTGTAACCCAGCACATGTTGCATGTACTATAGACACAATGTTTGGGACATCAACACACTTTTCTTTTGACAGTTTAGCTACAAAAGATGAATCCCATCCTGACATCCCTGAGGTCCCAGATTGATGGACTTGCTATAGCAGTGGTCCCCAACTTTGCGCCTCCAGATGTTCTTGGACTTCAATTCCCAGAAATTCTGGCCAGCAGAAGTGGTGGTGAAGGCTTCTGGGATTGTAGTTCAATAACATCTGGAGGCCCAAGGTTGAGGACCACTGTGCTATAGGGTTGAGGCCTGATAATTACACACACAACAAACCATGTTACCGGTCACCAGGGCCCTCTGTTTGTTTATAGATGCAGGGAGGGCAAGAAGCTCTCATACTAGCAGTACAGTGACATGAGCTACAGCTGCACTGCCAGTTAAGAGTACACCTCCTAGTGGGCCAGTTGGTGCACTGGTTGTTTCTCTGAAAAGACCTAGGAAGGGCTGTTCTCTCTCTGGCTCACCTCTTAGGCTGATACACAGATATGCCATGTGACCTGGCCTCCATGCTGGGCTATCTAAACTGCCAAGAGTGAAAGTGGCCATATGTTTGCTGCTGTGCTCACTATTCTTTCAAAGCCTTCCAAGTGAAATTTCTCACCAAAACACTTTGGAAAGATTCCTTCTTCTTTGCCCTCACTCTGACTATTCAGCAACTGATGTATTCAAACAAGGGGTAGGGAGAAACTTGACAGAGTATCAATCTGTTCCTGAAAGAATTTCAAGATGGTAGGCCCCCTCCTCCAACTGTTGCATTAATCTAGTGGTGATGTTTCAAGATCCACTACCCTCTCCCCACATCTGTTGCACCCTCTTTACATCAGATCTTGGAACTGCTGTGTATGGGGTGAAACACCCACCAATTTATCTTCAAATATTTCAACCAAGCAACAAGAAATAGACATTTATCTTTTTAAAGAAATGGTAAGCAGATTAAATTTGACTCCAGTCCATTCTGTGCAACTCATTACAAAACAGTCCTTCATATGTACCTCAGCTAGAGAAGACCCTGCACTGCTGGCTATGAGAAAGTCCAATACAACAAGCTCATGAAGTTGCTGACATACCAAGGTATTGATTAGAGATGTTTGCTCAGTTGGAAAGCTGCACTGACAGCAAAAAGCTGCAGCAAATCTTGAAGAATGTGACAAAACGCAGAAATACAAAATAGGAATATGACAAAGGTGTACACATTTGCCACTGCTTTTCACCTTCAAGGACATCTTTAGGGAAGCACTTGCTGATTCAAATGATAACACTATTGCTAACAGAAAAGTTATGAACAATATGTGATTTGCTGATCATACAATATTATTAGTTGACAGCTGAGATGGCCTGCAAAGGTTTTACAATAAAGCAATAGTCTTAAAATGCATATTTAAAAAAAACAGAACCATATTAATTAGTAAAAAGCCAGCAGTCCAAGAAATACAATTAAAAATACAAAATGTAAACCTAGAACTGCTGGCAAATACAACTAACTTGGAATTTGGTTGAATGAACAGCAGGACTATAGTCATATATTAAAAGTAATCTAAAATGAATAATTTAATATGGAGCAAAACTCACAATTGGCTTTGAGAATATATGCTGTACAGTGCTATGTAATCATGGTTCTATAGTACCACATGAAATTGAGCGAACAGAGGTGGCTATAAAAAAAGGAAGAAGCATTTGAATTTTGGATTTATGTCAGGATCAACTTCCTGAATCAAAAAGGTGTCTAATAAAGATAAAGGACAAAAATTGTAGGGACCTCACAGAAGCAGAAGACATCAAGAAGAGGTGGCAAGAATACACAGAGGAATTATAGTGTGCTGCTTATAGCGTGCTGCTACCAAAAAGATCTGGATATCCCGGACAACCCAGATAGTGTGGTTGCTGATCTTGAGCCAGACATCCTGGAGAGTGAAGTCAAGTGGGCCTTAGAAAGCTTGTCTAACAATAAGGCCAGTGGAGGTGATGGCACTCCAGTGGAACTATTTAAAATCTTAAAAGATGACGCTGTTAAAGTGCTACATTCAATATGCCAGCAAGTATGGAAAACTCAACAGTGGCCAGAGGACTGGAAAAGATCAGTCTACATCCCAATCCCAAAGAAGGGCGGTGCCAAAGAATGCTCCAACTACCGTACAACTGCACTCATTTCCCACGCTAGCAAGGTTATGCTCAAAATCCTACAAGGTAGGCTTCAGCAGTTTCTGGACTGAGAACTTCCAGAAGTACAAGCTGGATTTCGAAGGGGCAGAGGAACTAGAGACCAAATTGCTAACATGCACTAGATTATGGAGAAAGCCAGAGAGTTCCAGAAAAATATCTACTTCTGCTTCATTGACTATGCAAAAGCCTTTGACTGTGTGGACCACAACAAACTATGGCAGGTCCTTAAAAAAATGGAAGTGCCTGACCACCTTATCAACCTCCTGAGAAATCTATACATGGGACAGGAAGCAACAGTTAGAACTGGATATGGAACAACTGATTGGTTCAAAATAGGGAAAGGAGTATGACAAGGCTGTATATTGTCCCCCTGCTTATTTAACTTATATGCAGAATACATCATGAGAAAGGCCGGACTGGAGGAATCCCAAGCCGGAATTAAGATTGTCGGAAGAAATATCAACAACCTCCAATATGCAGATGATACCACTCTGAGGGCAGAAAGTGAGGAGGAATTAAGGAACCTTGTAATGAGGGTGAAAGAGGAGAGTGTAAAAACGGTCTGAAGCTCAACATCAAAAAAACTAAGATCATGGCCACTGGTCCCATCACCTCCTGGCAAATGGAATGGGAAGATATGGAGGCAGTGATAGATTTCACTTTCTTGGACTCCATGATCACTGCAGATGGTGACAGTAGCCACGAAATCAAGACACCTGCTTCTTGGGAGGAAAGCAATGACAAACCTTGACAGCATCTTAAAAAGCAGAGACATCACCTTGCCAACAAAAGTCCAAATAGTCAAAGCTATGGTTTTTCCTATAGTGATGTATGGAAGTGAGAGCTGGACCACAAAGAAAGCTGACTGCCAAAGAATTGATGCTTTTGAATTGTGGTGCTGGAGGAGGCTCTTGAAAATCCCCTGGACTGCAAGGAGAACAAACCTATCTGTGTTGAAGGAAATCAACCCTGAGTGCTCACTGGAAGGACAGATCCGGAAGCTGAGGCTCCAATACCTTGGCCATCTCATGAGAAGAGAAGACTCCCTGGAAAAGACACTGATGTTAGGGAAGTGTGAAGGCAGGAAGAGAAGGAGACGACAGAGGATGAGATGGTTGGACAGTGTCATCGAAGCGACCAACATGAATTTGAGCCAACTCCGGGAGGCAGTGGAAGACAGGAGGGCCTGGCGTGCTCTAGTCCATGGGGTCATGAAGAGTCGGACATGACTAAACAACTAAACAACAACAAAAGTGAATGAAGACCAAGATACTATAAAACCTATTAAATGCCAAAAGCTACTATACACTTGATTACATGACAAGATATTAAAAGCACCGATTTTAACAGTTTATAATTCAAGGTAAAACAAATGTTAAAAAAAGAAGTGCAGGAAAGAAAAGAATTAACTGATTGAAGAGCCTTGAGGACTGACCTGGATGAAAGACAACTTAATCATTTAGAGCTGCCACAGCTAAAGTTAGGATAGCCATGATGACATCCAATGTCTGGCAGAAGGAAAAGAAGAACCAGATAGTCTCTAATCAAGGCCAAGGCCATCTGTAACTATTTGTAAATACTCTAATGGCACACAAGTAACAGAGAGAAATCTGTATGCTTTACTCTGGGCTTCAGGAACAGGTAGATTAGATAAATGTCCAGAAATGCTATTGAATTTGTTGTGGGAGGCCTTTCCATGCACTGACTGAGCAGTTCTACAAATACATGCCAAGCTGAAACAATTTTTTCTTGAATGTCTCAGGTATTCTAGCACACACCAACTCCTGCAGTAACTGGTTCCACTGTTGTACTGCTCTAACAGTTAGGAAGTTTTTCCTGATATTCAACTGAAATCTGGCTTCTTTAACTTGAGCCCATTGTTGCGTGCCCTGCACTCTGGGATGATCGAGAACATATCTTCCCCCGCCTCTGTATGACAGCCTTTCAAATAGTATGATCATATCATATCATCTCTCAGTCTTCTTTTCTCAAGGCTAAACATGCCCAATTCTTTCAGCCTTTCCTCATAAGGCTTGGTTTACAGCCCCTAGACCATCTTTGTTGCCCTCCTCTAAACCTGTTCCAATTTGTTAGCATCCTTCTTGAAGTGTGGTGTTGAGAACTGGACACAATGCTCAAGGTGAGGCCTAACCAGTGCTGAATAGAGGGGGACTAGCACCTCGTAGGACTTGGAAACTATACTTCTATTAATGCAGCCTTAAATAGCATTAGCCTTTTTTGTAACCACATCACACTGTTGGATCATATTTAGCTTGTGATCTACGACAATTCCAAGATCCTTCTTGCTCCTAGTTTTGCTGAGCCAGGTATCCCCCATCTTGTAACTGTGCAATTGGTTTCTTTTTCCGAGGTGCAGTACTTTCATTCTGTTGCTTTCGGCTCAGTGCTCCATCCTATCAAGGTCATTTTCAATTTTGTTTCTGTCTTCTAGGCTATTATCTATTCCGCCCAATTTTGTACCATCTGCAAATATGACAAGCATTCCTTGCACTCCCTCATCCAAGTCATTAATAAAAATATTGAAGAGCACTGGGCCCAGGACTGAGCCTTGGGGTACCCCACTAGTTATATCCTCCCAGTTAGAGAAGGACCCATTAATCATCACCTTCTGAGTACGATTCTGTAGGCAATTGTGTATCCTCCTGACACTAGATCTATCCAGCCTGCACCTAGTTAGCTTGCTAATCAGGATATAATGGGGCACTTTGTCAAAAGCTTTGCTGAAGTCAAGATATACTACATCTACAGCTTTCCTTCTGTCTATCAAGGAGGTTACCTGATCAAAAAATGAGATCAAATTAGTTTGGCAGGATTTGTTCCTGACAAATCCGTGTTGGCTTTGAGGAATCAGTGGGATTCCTCAAATGTATGATTTTGTTCAATTGGGCAGGCAGTCTCACATGCAGTCTTCCTACATTAAACTGTTCCTCGTGTGCTTAACATATAGCCAATCAGGAATCTTAAAGTTCTGCCTTGCAGCCTTGGAAACACTTTCTGTTTTAAATATTAAAGCACTGACACATACAGTTTACTTTCGCATAGCAGATATAAAGAGGCAAAAAAAAGCTGTATTAAAAGCTCAATGAAGTCTTAAACTTGGGAGTCATTATTTACTAAACAAAGTCATTTCTGTAAACTGCCTTGAAGTATTCTAGCCTGTTCTGTAGTTCTTCAGCATGTGCCCCCTTTTCTAAATATCCTTCTCTCTTGTTGCCATTTGGCCAAAATAAACAGGAAGCTTGACTGACAATAAAGGAGAAGGGAGAAAACACCACAACAGCTTTCAAAACCAAGAAACCCCATTAACCCTTTTAGCTGTTTTATGCTATTTTATACTACATACACAACATGTTTTAAAAAACTTTCCCAGTCCAATACACTATATTGAAGGAAATTTCTTGTATCATTGTCAAGTCATTAAATGCTGCAGTGGGGAATTCTAGTTTTTAAAGACATTTCTAGTTTTTAAGAAGAATTAATCTTAATGGATAATTGCATTGCATAAATATGCCTTTAAAAGAAACACAGGACAGAAACCTGGATATACATTAATAGTTTATTTAGAGAACCCCATAGCAATATTTTAAGAATTTGGTTTGGTTTCCTCAAACCTTCTTGTTCCCTGGTGCTTTCTGAGGAAAGGGGGGAAAAGCACACACAGGAGAGACAAAACTCAAGGGCTGCTAATGACAACATTAGTTTTCCTCCCAAAAGGCAAAGTATTCAAGCAAAAAAATACCAGAAGCATTGAAACACTGCCTTTCATTCTAGAGGGGAATAAATAAAATGATCATATTTCCAGCAGCATCTTTCCTGGTTCAAATGGGGACATGGCTTTCCCCAGTGACCAGCATTCACTGCAGGCTGCGCATCAACAGAAGATTTTCTGAGAGAAGACAAATTGAGCCACGATTCATGGAAATCCTTGGCCTGAGTTTTGTCCCTGCTATATAGTCCATGGCCAAAATCCTCTTGCACAGCTATGCAAAAGGTATAACTTTGGTGGCAAACTGCCTCTGGTTAAAAATGTCTGTAGATGTTATGTGTTGCACAGTGAGTCATACAACTCAGTATGCGGCTGATAATGTTTATGGACATTCTTATCCTGAGGAAATCTGCTTCTAAAAGTTACACCATTTATGTTATGTCAGTGTAACAAAGCAAGAGAGTTTGAGCTTCTAGGCAGTTCTGAGCAAGTGTCTCTCTCCTCGGAATTAGCACCTCTGCTCTCCTCTCTCTCTATAGGGAATAATAAAATCATGACAATGGGTGGAGAACAACTGCAGAGGTGGGATTTTCACTCATCCCCAGTCCTTTGTCCATCTAACCAGGCTATTCAGACCAGGGGGAAGTGAAACCAATGAGGAGATATCAGAGCTCTCCTACCAACTCTGCTCAGACTGAAGAAGCTACTTGAATGAGTAGCCAAACCTTTCAACCTAATACTGTAAGAAAAAAGTCTAGTTGACATGATTTAACTTCTAGATACGTATTCCTGACAATGACCATGTCTGCATTTAAGTAACACTTGGGTAGAACAAAAGCAATGTTATGCTAAAAGAAGGAAAGTACATTTATAGCTCACAGAAATGACAGCACTGCATTCAAGGAAAAGATTACAAAAGACAACTCTCTTCTGGCTTTCTGTATAGAAGTATCAATATACTCTGCAACCACACTTTGCACGTAAGCTTCCATAGCTCATCTTTGTTTAAAAAGTAAAGATTGTTAGTATTTTACAGAAGTGTTCCATGAGTATGTTATTAGTGAAAACTAAACTACCTTTGAGCCATATTTAGCCTAACTTGCAAAGAATCTGTCCATGCATTCTGCTGCTGAAACTAAGCAGCAAATTAATATAATTAGGGCTATGATTTTATAAAATGTTGTGAAGAGAAAGGCTGTAATCCACAAAAGCTCTCATCAAAACAGATCTTGGTCTTATTAAAGGTGCCACAATATTATTGTTTCTGTTTTTGTGATGTATGCAATGAAGTATTTTAGCATTTGTTGATACATTTGTCTTCAAAACCTGAGGTGAATAATTCTACAATTTCCTATGCATTATAGTTCATTTGTATTATCTATGAAGTCAAAGAAATTTCAATAAAGAGATCAAACAATTGAGTATCATCAACAAAACTCTAAATAATATTGGGTCCCTACTTGTATGACAAACTACATCTGAAGCATGAAGTGGTGGTTGGGGTGAATCCTCTATCAACATAATACCATAAGCAGGAGCAGGATCTGCCTCTATACTTGCCAGCGGTAATCGACTAAGGGCATCAGCAGGTCCCAATGCTTTTGTTGGACAGTGACATAACACATAATCATATGTTGCAAGAAACACAGACCAATGCAGCATCCGGAGAGACAATACTTGAGGCGTCTGTCAATCTGAGGCAAAAATTCCTAACCATGGTTTGTGGTCCATAACAATTTCAAATCGCCGGCCATACACATAATCTTGACATTTCTTTAGTCCTGCAACAAGAGCAAGCACTTCCTTATCAATTTGTGCATAGTTTTTCTTAATCACCGATAAAATCCTCGAAAAATACAGCAGTACCTCGGTTACGAAATTAATGCGTTCTCCAGGACATTTCGTAATGCAAAAAATTCACAAACTGAAATGCGGTTTCCCATAGGAATGCATGCACGGGGGGTGCGCTGTAAACCTCCCAGGCACAATGCAAACTTGCTTCGTATTTGCGGGAAAAAATCGTAAATTGGGGCATTATTTTCAATGGATTTTTGTTCGTAAACCAAAAATTACATTAACCGAGGAATTTGTAAACCAAGGTATGCAATCAGAGCTTCCTGCCCATTAGACATACTCAACATGGTGCCTAATACATATGGGGATGCATCACATGCTAGGACAATCGGTTTCCTTTCATTAAAACAGGTGAGCATGCTTTCAGGAAACAACAGATTTTTTACAGCCTCAAATGCCTCATTCTGCTTCCAGTCCCATGCCCAATGGGTCTTCCTATCCAACAACCAATGTGGCTCAGCCACCAAAGGTTGATGGGGTAAAATGCATAGTAAAAATTTAAAAGTCCCAAAAATGAATGAAGTTCCTTTTTTGAACGTGGCATGGGGCATTCCTTATTGCTTGTATTTTGGTGTCTGTGGAATGGACACCCCGCTGCATCTATCAAAAACATGAGAAACTCCACCTCTGACACCCCAGACTGACACTTTTCTTTTTCAGTCTTCAGTCCTGCATCCTGTAGGAGGCCCAGGACCTCTTGGAGACAGACAATTCCCCCACTGAACCTTCCCCCACCAGAATATCATCAAATTATGGAATAACTCCAGGAATTCCCTTCAGTAAACTCTCCATTAAACTTTGAAAAATTCCTGGGGCAACACTTACTCCAAACTGCAATCGCTTGATCTTAAACGCACCCCGGTGAGTCACTATTATATGAGTCTCTGCTGTGGCATCACCTGCCGGCAATTTTTGATATTCCTAGGCTCGAACCAGTTTAGCAAAAACCCTTCCCCTGCCAATGATGCCAAGAAATGACTTACTACTGGAATGGGGTTTGCGTGTTGTTGTAACGCCTTATTAATAGTACACTTATAATCCGCACAAATGCACACCATACCATTTGCCTTCAGGGAAGTCACAGTTGGGCTTTCCCATTGATCATGTGACACTGGTTCTAATATTCGCTGCATGATCAGCCAATCTAATTCCTCATCTATTTGGGGCTTTAATGCAAATGGACTTCTCCTGGCCCTCAAACACCTAGGTACTACAGCTGATATTGGTGGGCCCTTATATAACCTCAATGAATCATCAAATATACTGGGGAACTCCCAATAAATTGTTTCAGCATTTAACTGGTCTACTTGATGAACACCCAGCACTGTAATGCCCAATGGCTCAAACCAGTCCAAGCCCAGCAGGTTTGTCCCATGTCCTTCCACAACAAAGAGCTGCAGGAGGCTGCTGAACCTCTGATAGTCCACTCAAAATGCCCCAATCCCTGCTACTGGAACATGCCATCCCTGAAAGTCTATCAGCTATACTGGTAGTGGTTCCAAGCACTGATTCCCTTTCACTGTACAGATCCAACGAAAAGTCTCTCTTTAAATTAACAACAGGGCTGACCCTAAATCAACCTCCTTTTATATGGGACCTCTTGAAAGTACACTATTACTCTAGTTTTTTCACGTGTTTGCATTTGGACACTCTGGATGAGGCCAAGATCAGAGTGATTAATAACAGAATGACACCACTCCACAGAATGTCCTCCCTTCCATTCTTCCTGTGCTTTATGTTGTGACAGGGAGGCTTTAATAGTACTAGACCAACAACAATGGGCAATATGACCCAGCCTGCCACATGCCCTGCATTTCACATCATGGAAATGGCAGGACCTCCTCTCACACTGGCCTCCCCAGTTTGTACATCCTGTCCCATGAGGCAGTTCATTCCTTTTCACTTTCTGTATCTTAGTCTGATGTACTTTCCCTTCCTCTCCAGAATTATCCTCCACACTCCCCTGAAGGACTGGCTCAGCTTTCCATGGCGGGAGTGATGTGCGTGTCATGCGGTCCTAATGCATTGATACGTCTGCTGCCTCCACTGCCACTACCTCCTCCAGACCTATATTAAAGGTCAGTTCCTTCTCAGCAAACAAACACTACTGCAATTTCTCATCCCCCAGTCCACACACCAGCTGATCCCTCAATGCTGTTTCTAAATCTGTAAATTTACAGTGCATGGCTGCTTGTCGCAAATCTGTTACAAATCCTGTGATCGACTCTCCTTGTGCTTGGTCCCTTTTATAGAATAGATGATGGCAAGCTATTTCAGAGGGCTGAGGTGAAAAGTGATTCTTCAATTTCTCTTTAACAACATTAAACAAGGTTTCCTGCAGTGACACTGGTGCAATAAGTGCCCTGGCAATTTCAAAAAGTTGCCGCCCACAAACACTAAAAATGTAGCCTTCTACAAGGCCACATCTGTAATTCCCTGAGCAGTCAAATAAAACTCGAAGTGTGTTATGTAAGAGTCCCAATCTTTGGCTGCTTCATCAAACGGCTCAAACTGACCCCTGCTAGCCGTTATCTCCGTCATGTCGCTTCTCGGGTGGGGCACTCACTTCAGTAATTAAAGCTATCTCCCTTGTCACATCCCACCTTTGTCACCAATATTAAATAGTGGATTCATAACTTCAAGTCATAAATTAGCATGCCTTTATTCAGCATTCCCAGTCAACAAGATAAGTACAAGAATGCTTAGTAAAACATACATGCACATTTATACAACACTCACCCAAGGAACCGCCCCACTCCCACTAATTTCCTGCATCTGGCCAACAACCCAACAGCACAGGCAAAAACCGTTCCCACTCCTACACTCACTACATAACAGTTTTCATTATACTATAAAACAGTATCAAAATATAGGTACAAAGCTGAGTTTGAAGCACATGTTTTCCTACATCTGTAGTCTGTTGGGCATTTGAGCATGCACATGTGTGTGGATAGCATGCATATAATTTTGGAAGCTTCCATCCATTAGAAGCCTTGAGGGACATGTAATTATTACAAAGAGAAGTTAAATGAGAAACTAGTTTAGCCCTGCAAAGGAGTGACACAAATGGCCCAGGTGACAGTTGCTGGAGAGCAGCAGCAACAACCCCCAGCTATTCCTCATGAGTCTCTCTCTTAGATGATAGAGCTGTAGGTAAAGAACCCTGTTCTATAGCCCACAAAGATTCCAGTCTCATAACCCGATAAGGTTTAAGCAGTGGAAAGAAATAGCTTTGTCTGAGAACGTCTAAGTAAGACAAGGTCTCAACATCCCACTCCAACTCATCCACCTCCTCTCTGTTTTAAATCCAAGTGTTCTAAAACAGGACAACCAATGTATCTACTTTCTCCATGTGCACATCAGTACAGAACAAAGCCAAGAGATTTTTAGTCTTCAGATGTTTTGGCTGCAATGTCCAAAAGGCTTTAGCACAAGCCACGGTGGGTGTGGTTGATGGGAGCTGTAGGCCAAAGCCCCTGGAGAGCCAAAGGTTTCCCAATCCTGATATACCACCTGAGGAACCAATCACCTTGCCAGCAGTTTCGTGGGCATTGGATCTGGACTAAGCTGGATGTGTTAAGGATCAAGCTATTAAGGAGAATTCAGGCTGCCATTCTAAACATACATGTGTGGCAATTGATTCCACTGAAATCACTGTGTCAATGTGTGAATAAAGGACTAGGTGCAAAACTCTGTTTTCAAGTTATAATTAAGTTGTAATAATGTTATTATCCCTCATTCAATGCCACATTTTATAAGAGAACACCATTGTCACATAATTATTCCCTGTAACTTTCCCCACTAGATTTAAGGTGCCAATCACTACACACAGCAAACTATGGTGGCTAACAAAATAAAAATAAGAACAAAACTGAATGGTTTTCTTTATATTAGGAACAGCCAGTGCTCATTTTGTTTACCTGATTAAAAGTTTGGAAGATGAATTCTTTGTATATAGCATCCCTTTCGGTGGCTTCAGACCAACCAGCAGCTTTGAGGTCATATAAAACTTGATTCCTTTCTTCTGTTGTCAACAAGTGAGACTTTGAAGACTAAGACAGAAAGGGGAGGGGGAAATGAAAATGAATTCAAAAACCAGTTTTAAAGTTCTGCTCCATTTTTTTTCCAAAAAAAGAACATATCCAATGTCATGCTGAATTTTGTTCGCAAAAAAAATGCTGCAAGACTACACTAATAGAACAAGTATTGCATTAGTTCATTGTATGTGTGCCACGGGGGGGGGGGGGGAATATTCATCCATTTACAGCCTCTAAAACCGACATATTACAGGCTACTATCATTAATTCAGCAAGAAACAAGTGGTACTGAATAGTCATTATTGTCTTTGAGTAAGGACACAGAAGATTGCACACACTGGTGTTCTAACACCGAAAAGACAGAGATAGACAATGTGTATCAGCAAAGCATATTGTGCGCTGAAATGTAAAATACATTTGAATTGCACTAGTTTCTCCCACTGAAATCAAAAAGACTGAGAGAAGCCTTGTTGATTTCAGTGGGGTTCTTTATCCATGATCAGAATTCAATGGTGTACTTTTGCTAGAATCCATTCTTTCTCACAGGACCAGTAATTACTAAAACACACATACACACACAAGCTCTCTGTGCTTATGTATGGTTGCCATAAATAAAAAAACTTGTTAGGGAAGAATGGGGAACTTTCTAAAGCAGGTTTTTAGGACCCACGCAAACCAGCAGCATGCTGGTAAGTAGCTCAGTAAGTTAGGTACCCAGCTACAGAGTCAGAGGTTGGTACTTTCATTCCCAATTGTGCCTCCTGGGAAAACAGCCAGCTTGTGTAGCCTTGGGCAAGTTGCACAGTCTCAGAATGCCTCCAGAAGAAGGGGTAAAACACTTCTACCTACTCTATGCCTAGAAAGTCCTGGCAAGAGTTGCTATAAATTGGAAATTACTTGATGGCACACAGTTAAGCCTGCAACAGAAGGGAGAGAAGAAAGAAGCCCTATTCCTTAGGCCTTGGATATAAAATAGACCATTGGATCTTGGCCCAAATCTTTTGTTCTGAACCAAATACGTGTTCAAAATTAAGCATATTTTACAGTGGGACTTCCGTATCCACATGATCGGTATCTGTGTTTTCACTTATCCATGGTTTGCTGCAGCCCTATGTACAATGCACATAAAAATAAATAAATACAAGGATCTCCCCATGTGGCCTTTATATAAGAGTCCCCTTGTATCTGCTGTTTCAGCCATCCATCGTAGATCATGAACTGATCCCCCGACCCACCCCACCCCCTACAGTACATGTTCCAAAGCACCTCTATGGTAGCATTATAAATGGGGAATATTGCAGGGTGATTTAAAATTGAAAAGTGATAAGCTTTAAATTAAGATAAAGGGAAGACTTGCACCAGTTCTGTATAATTGGCTACCAGTTGCTGCCCGGGCCCAATTCAAAGTGCTTGTTTTGACATATAAAGCCCTAAACGGCTTGGGCCCTGGATACCTGAAGGACCGCCTCCTTCCATATGAACCTACCCAGCAGTTAAGATCTAGCCAGGGGGCCCTTTTGAAAGAGCCATCCCTCAAGGAGGTAAGAGGGATGGCTTGCAGACAAAGGGCCTTTTTGGCAGCTGCCTCCAGACTATGGAATGCCCTCCCGACTGAGATTCGCCTGGCGCCGACACTGATGACATTTCGGCGCCAGGTCAAAACCTTCCTGTTCCAGAAGGCTTTTAACTGAAATAATATTAACTGTGGGTCTGATGGCAATTTTATATATATATATTAATTGTATTTTAATTGTACATATCTTTATTGTATTTTAAATGCTGTAAGCCGCCCAGAGACCTTTGGGTAGTGTGGGCGGCATATAAATTAAATAAATAAAATAAATAAATAAATAAATAAATAATTCTATAATTATATCTTCAGCTTTCTTCCCCAGAAGCAAAAAATACCTTTTTAAAAACAAAATGCAGCAAAGATAATCAGTGGGAATAACATTTTGGGCCTCAGTTCATAAGATACTACTGATCCACTAACCATGACAGATGAGCAGGAGCAAGCTGCTGGACTCGATGCCCCTTCTTCCTAGTTAAGAAGCAGGGAACTGCAATGCCCATCTGCCCTCACCAGCTAAGTCAGAGGTGAGGGATTAGAAAAGCTTCCCGAGAGTCACAAGTTCTCCATCCTGATCCAGGCCTCCCCATTGTGTTTCCAGTTTCCCCTTTAGCGTTCAAAATTTTTCCAAATTTAAAATAAAATGTAAAACTAAGGACTAACATTTTACTGTAATTGCATAAGCTCTCAGGGAACTGCCGCCCACTACATCAGATGCTTCTAACAAAAGGAGTTGCTGTCCACAACAGTTTATATCAAATAAAATGTCTCTATCTTTAAGGTGCCACAAAGTAGTTTTGCTATAACCATCTAATATGGTTCCCCACCCACCACTTAAAAACTAAGGACTGCATTTCTGGGTTAAGAGCAAACTCTGATTAGCACTAACCATGACTAAGATCAGTGCCACCATAACAATTACCAATAATTAAAATTAGGAGGAGGTTCATTTGGGAATCTGCATTCCTAAAACACATCCCACTAGTTAGGATTAAGGAATCTGAAGTGTTATGTCTGTATTTTAACTTTACCCTACACATTTATCATACACAGGAAGAAGTGGGTTAATACTACAAAAACCTAGGCCACAATTAATGTGTGCCTAAGACATATAAGGCATCTCAATAATTCCACTCTTGGTCTTAAAACAAGCTAAATATTCTAGAAATGTATTTCTAGCATTAAGGACATTTGGAACTGAACATATGTTTGTATTATTTAAAAATTATTATTACCATAGTTGAAAAATATCCTTACACATAGCAGAATGGCCAGTGCCCATATTTTTTGTCAAACAGAACAGTTTTACTGCATGAATTAAGTGTTTTACTGCATGACTTTACATGAGTTAGCCTATCATAATCTTACATGCTGTTTCCAAACTACAGGGAGCAAGTACTTGCTGTGATGTAGCCCGAGCAACAGCATCATTCCACACGGAAACATTTTCTTGCCTGTTTGCTGTAATGCAGGTAGAGCTGAAAAATTAGGGACACAGAGTACTGCCAAACTAGGGAAGAAAATATTTAGAGAACCAAATTTAAGATGAATTTTCTGACTATATTTTATCTCTTGTCCTCAAAATAAGCTACATTTGTATTACATTCTTGGTAAATTATTAATCTCACAGATGTCCTACTGTTAAATAAATAAAACATTTTGAATTTATACATAAGAGCTTTATCCCACTTGCCTGCTGGACATGGATCTCAGGGGCTCTATCAGAATTAAATAAGGGCTCACTTTCTTTTCGGACTTAAGAAAATCCAAATTTAAGTTGTTACTGAAACGATGTGACATTTTACTGTCAGACAGATATTTGGAGGCCAATATGAGCCAATACCCCTTCATGGATTGCTGCCTTGTCGTGGTGAAGGGGCTTGAGTAACTCAGAGAAGCTATGGGCTATGCCGTGCAGGGACACCCAAGATGAACAGGACATAGTGAAGAGTTCTGACTAAACACAATCCACCTGGAGTAGAAATTGGCAAGCCCACTCCAATATCTTTGCCAAGAATGCCCCATGATCAGAAACAAAAGGCTAAAAGATATGACGTTAGAAGATGGGCCCCTCAGGTCGAAAGGCGTCCAACATGCTACTGAGGAAGAGCGGAGGACAAGTACAAGTAGCTCCAGAGCTAATGAAGTGGTTGGGCCAAAGCCAAAAGGATGCCCAGCTGTGGACGTGCCTGGAACTGAAAGGAAAGTCCAATGCTGCAAAGAAAAATACTGCATAGGAACCTGGAATGTAAGACCTATGAACCTTGGGAAGCTGGAGGTGGTCAAGCAGGAAATGGCAAGAATAAACATCGACATCCTGGGCATCAGCGAACTAAAATGGACAGGAATGGGCGAATTCAGCTCAGATGATTATCATATCTACTATTGTGGGCAAGAATCCCGTAGAAGGAATGGAGTAGGCCTCATAGTCAACAAAAGAGTGGGAAAAGCTGTAATAGGATACAATCTCAAAAATGATAGAATGATGTCAATACGAATCCAAGGCAGACCTTTCAACATCAGAATAAACCAAGTTTATGCACCAACCACCATTGCTGAGGAGACTGAAATTGACCAATTTTATGAAGAATTACAACACCTTCTAGAACTGACACCAAAGAAAGATGTTCTTCTCATTCTAGGGGACTAGAATGCTAAAGTAGGGAGCCAAGAGATAAAAGGAACAACAGGGAAGTTTTGACTTGGAGTTCCGAACGAAGCAAGGCAAAGGCTAATAGAGTTTTGTCAAGAGAACAAGCTGGTCATCACAAACACTCTTTTCCAACAACACAAGAGGCGACTCTACACATGGAAATCACCAGATGGGCAATACCGAAATCAGATTGATTATGTTCTCTGCAGCCAAAGATGGAGAAGCTCTATATAGTCAGCAAAAACAAGACCTGGAGCTCATTGTGGCTTTGATCATCAGCTTCTTATAGCAAAGCTCAAGCTGAAACTGAAGAAGTAGGAAAAATCACTGGGCTACTCAGGTATAATCTAAACCAAACCCCTTATGAATACACAGTGGAAGTGAAGAACAGATTTAAAGAACTAGATTTGGTGGACAGAGTACCTGAAGAACTATGGATGGAGGCTCATAACATTGTACAGGAGGCAGCAACAAAACCATCACAAAGAGAAGGAAATGCAAGAAAGCAAAGTGCCTGTCCAAAGAGGCCTTACAAATAGCAGAGAAGAGAAGGGAAACAAAATGCAAAGGAGATAGGGAAGGCTACAGAAAATTGAATGTAGACTTCCAAAGAATAGCAAGGAGAGAGAGACAAGAGGGCCTTCTTAAATGAATAATGCAAAGAAATAGAGGAAAATAACAGAAATGGAAAAACCAGAGATCTGTACAGGAAAATTGGAGATATTAGAGGAACATTTTGTGCAAAGATGGACATGATAAAGGACAAAAATGGGAGGGACCTCACAGAAGCAGAAGACATCAAGAAGAGGTGGCAAGAATACACAGAGGAATTATATCAGAAAGATTTGGATATCCCGGACAACCCAGACAATGTAGTTGCTGACCTTGAGCCAGATATCCTGGAGAGTGAAGTCAAGTGGGCCTTAGAAAGCCTGGCTAACAACAAGACCAGTGGAGGTGATGACATTCCAGTTGAACTATTTAAAATCTTAAAAGATGGTGCTGTTAAGGTGCTACATTCAATATGCTAGCAAGTATGGAAAACTCAACAGTGGACAGAGGATTGGAAAAGATCAGTCTACATCCCAATACCAAAGAAGGGAAGTGCCAAAGAATGCTCCAACTACTGCACAATTGCACTCATTTCACATGCTAGCAAGGTTATGCTCAAAATCCTACAAGGTAGGCTTCAGCAGTATGTGGACCGAGAACTCCCAGAACTACAAGCGGGATTCCGAAGGGGCAGAGGAACTCGAGACCCAATTGCTAACATGCGCTGGATTATGGAGAAAGCCAGAGAGTTCCAGAAAAACATCTACTTCTGCTTCATTGATTATGCAATAGCCTTTGACTGTGTGGACCACAGCAAACTATGGCAAGTCCTTAAAGAAATGGGCATGCCTGACCATCTTATCCATCTCCTGAGAAACCTATATGTGGGACAGGAAGCAACAGTTAGAACTGGATATCGAACAACTGATTGGTTCAAAATTGGGAAAGGAGTGTGACAAGGCTGTATATTGTCCCCCGGCTTATTTAATTTATATGCAGAATACATCATGCGGAAGGCTGGACTGGAGGAATCCCAAGCCGGAATTAAGATTGCTGGAAGAAATATCAACAACCTCCGATATGCAGATGATACCATTCTGATGGCAGAAAGTGAGGAGGAATTAAAGAACCTTGTAATGAGGGTAAAAGAGGAGAGTGAAAAAAATGGCCTGAAAGTCAACATCAAAAAAACTAAGATCATGGCCACTGGTCCCATCACCTCCTAGGAAATAGAAGGGAAAGATATGGAGGCAATGACAGATTTTACTTTCTCCATGATCACTGCAGATGGAGACAGCAGCCACAAAATTAAAAGACGCCTGCTTCTTGGGAGGAAAGCGATGACAAACCTTGACAGCATCTTAAAAAGCAGAGACATCACCTTGCCAACAAAAGTCCGAATAGTCAAAGCTATGGTTTTTCCTGTTGTGATGTATGGAAGTGAGAGCTGGACCATAAAGAAAGCAGACCGCCGAAGAATTGATGCCTTTGAATTGTGGTGCTGGAGGAGGCTCTTGAGAGTCTCCTGGACTGCAAGGAGAACATACCTATCAATTCTAAAGGAAATCAACCCTGAGTGCTCCCTGGAAGGACAGATCCGGAAGCTGAGGCTCCAGTACTTTGGCCATCTCATGAGAAGAGAAGACTCCTTGGAAAAGACCTTGATGTTAGGAAAGTGTGACAGCAAGAGGAGAAGGGGACGACAGAGGATAAGATGGCTGGACAGTGTCTGCGAAGCAACCAACATGAATCTGACACAACTACAGGAGGCAGTGGAAGACAGGAGGGCCTGGCGTGCTCTGGTCCGTGGGGTCACGAAGAGTCAGACACGACTAAATGACTAAACGAAACGAACAAATGAGCCAATAATCAAACAACAAATGTTTAAATGTTGTACATTCATACAATAAAAATTACATTCTTGAAAAAAATGGTAAAACCAAACCAGAATATAAAATCTAATCAAGAAATTTTAATAATGTTCTAATCAGACACTTCGTCTATGCCACATGGAGTTTAAAATTCATCGTTTAGTCGTGTCCGACTCTTCGTGACCCCATGGACCAGAGCATGCCAGGCCCTCCTATCTTCCACTGCTTCCCGTAGTTGTGTCAAATTCATCTTGGTTGCTTCGATGACACTGTCCAGCCGTCTCATCCTCTGTCGTCCCCTTCTCCTCTTGCCGTCACACTTTCTTAACATCATGGTCTTTTCCAAGGAGTCTTCTCATGAGATGGCCAAAGTACTGGAGCCTCAGCTTCAGGATCTGTCCTTCCAGTGAGCACTCAAGGTTAGTTTAAAATTAGTAAAACCCATAATACATTCTCATTTCTGTTTATACTTTCATTATACACCACTCACCTTCCTCTCCTCGAACTATGTATTGATAATTCCACTCTCCTCTCCTTGACCAATTTATTTAAAATTTAAAAACTTTCCATTGGTCATTTTCCCTAGCCATTCAAATCTAGATGTACTATATTTAATTGAAAGCAAAACGTTGTTTTAATGGCACCTGAAATCTCAATCATTTCAATAACCAGCCTCTGAAGTTTGAACCATATACAGTAGTACCTCGGTTTATAAACTGCTCGGTTAACATAATTTTCGGTATACACACAGAAATCCATTGAAAATAATGCCTTGGTTTACTTTTTTTGCTGTTTGTTTGCATTTACAAAGAAAGTTTCCCCAGGATGCATTGTGTCTGGAGGTTTGTAGCACCTCCCCCGTTGCTATGGCAATCCGTGTTGTGGTTTACAAATTTTTTTGCTTTACATAATGTCTTGTAGAACACATTAATTTCAAAAACCGAGGTACTACTGTACAGTAGTCAAATACATGTGAAGAGGCCATTTTTATCTGAAGTCTCAGTCCTAACCACCAGATGGCACTGTGTTTCAAAACGAAATACTCAAGAAAAAGAAAACATGAACCGATTTCCCTTTATTAATTTTACAAACATTAAAATAAATATAACAAGCATAAATACAACCCTTAAAAGCATAATCTGACACAAGCAAAACAACTACAATGAGCAAGCAGTTAATATACATATATGTATTACATATTTCTTATTAAATACAGTAATTACTTGTGAGAAACAAACAAGATTCACTAATTCTATATGGAGAAATTTTGATATCCCAATTATATTTATAATCATCCTTCCTGTCACACTTCCTTTACTGCATGTAATGAATAAAATAGTGGTATTTAGTATTTTTATGTGGACAAATGCTATTACATAACTGATAATATAATTATTAATAAATGTATTTCTTTTTCTATTTTGATTAATTTTAAAACAGCCAGTTCCTTTTGTATGTATAAGTTGAAAAGAAAACAAAAATATTTTAAACTTCCATTTCCTATCAGAGGAGAAAAGTAGGCATGCTATTATTCAATTTTTTAAAAAACATAAATTCTTCTACAGATGTTGGGGATAAATGGGGGGGGGGGATTGACCATAACTTTCAACTTCCCAGAGAAAATTCACATGCTTTCCTGCAGCTTGCCTGAATGGACTCATGTCAAATCAATAGTTTCCACCTGTCCATCCTTTCCAAAATCATTTTCTGAGTGCTAGGCAACCTCTTCAGAACCAAGAACAGGAAGCATGGAAGATTGGAAGGGAAACATAAACATCCTCCCCTCTGGACTCCCTCTGTGACCTCTTTTTGCTGCAGAGAAATCTGGAGATAAAATATATAACCCTGTTTAGCTGGATTCCAAGTCCTCCATAGGATGAAGAGACTTGGTTGCACAGAGTTCACAATCAATTGACAACTGTAACCGTGTTCAGCGGATAACTGTTACAGTTTCTCTTCAGACCTTTCCTTTCCTATCAACATGAAGGAAGAAGGGTAGCATGCATATTTCCACCCACCTACAGTGCTTACAGCATGACCATATTGTCTGGCTATCACAGAGGGACTTTAAATAAATGTATTGGTTATGAAAATAAGATCTATTTTGGATCAGCTCAAAGGCCCATCAGTTCACACCAATGGCCACAGATCCCTATGGGAAGGTCCCAAGGAGAATATAATCACAGCTGCTACCTACCATCTCTAATCCAGCCAGGCTGCATTATGGCTGTTTCAGGAATCTGTGCAATGTTGACATTTCAGTGTCCAGACATTGTTTACACATGGCATTGCAAAGGTCAACTTTCCCATTTCAGTTTTCTGCAAGAAAACACTACTGGGTGACTTTAGCCATTCATATAGTCTAGGGTGCTCTCCTAGGAGGAAGCCATCAATAAATTCCCTTTCCCAAACCAGGAAAGAGAAAGAGTTGTGTGACTGTGATAGTTCCTTCTCTCCCTTTTCAGAAAGGAAGCAAGGAACAGAACTGGTCTGTCACTTGCTCTAACTTGCACAGTTGACAGGTGGGGTAGTCAAGAATAAAATCCTGCCTTCAGATTGTTGTTCTTATGTTCCATCAAGTTATGCTCCCAACTTGTCCATCCTGCACATTTTACAAGATCCACAGAATTTATCTATCTATTATAAAGGCTGGAAGTGGATTCCAGCTTCCCTTTCCCCACCCCCCATAACCACTAGTCTGCTAAATGCAAGATTGTTCCCCTCCTGGACATGGAATGACTGTATCCCACGGATGCCAAATTCCCAGTCTTGAACTAGGACAATCCAGAGGTGAGCCTACCATCCAAGTGGGAATGTGTTAGGAGCCTGCTTTGTGAACGGGACCCAGGCAGGGAGGCCCAGAAACGGAAGACCACCGTCCACTTTCACTCCCACTCGGCTGAGGCCACCCTACCTTCTGCTAAGCGGTGCCAGCTCCTCAAAAGCTACCTGTCCTGCTTTCAGCAATGTCTGGATAGGCAGGTTGGTGGCAGTAGCGGGCCGGCAGGGAGGGAGCGGGGGGGGGGGGGCGTCAAAGGAGGGAAGAAGGCAAAGCAACCCCAGCGGCAACCGCGGCTCTCTCCTTTTCCTCTCCTCTCAGGCGGCCGGGAACGGCTGTGCCCCCCCCCCGGTCTCGCCTGCTCCCTGCCTGGCAGCGCCAGCCTCAGCCCACTTGCCCGCCTTTAAAGCCAGCGCGGGCAAGTCAAGAGGAGGGAAGGAGGGACAAGGGAAGGAGGCCCAGCAGGACAAGGCGAGTCCAAGGGGCGCGGAAAGCGCAGGGCTAGTGCCGAAGGGCAAGAGCGCGACAAGGGAGAAGACAAGGCAGCCTCCTCCCTCGCCCAGCAGCAGGAGTGGGCGAGGCGCTGGAGGCGACGGGCTCATGCTGCCTAACGGAGAGGGTAGAACCGAGCAGGAGGAGGAGGAGGAGGAGGTGGTGGTGTGGGCGCCCTTTCCCTTCTTCCCTCTCGCTCAGCCTCTCACCATCGTGGAGAACTTAGCTCGGCCGCTGCGGCCTCCCGCCGCCGCCTCCAGTCCCGCCCGCAAGAGCCACCTCAGCCCGGCCCCGGAGCTGCTGCCTGGCATGACGGCAGCGTGGGCGCGTCTCCGCCCCGGCCAGGCCTCGCTGAGCCCGGCGCCTGCGCCGCCTATTCCCCACGCCCCACGAGGCGGGAGGGAGGGCGCAAGCCCATGGCTCCGGCTCCGGCCCTCCAAGGAGTCGCTATGGGGAGAAGGTGCTGCTGCTGCTCCTCCTACTCACGCTCGCGCCTACAGGTCTGAACATGAGCAAAACCTCCACTTTCCCTCAACATTGACCTAAACATTCACACCTAGCCTTAGCTAGGAAGAGGCAGTTATGTTTTAAATGTCTGTTTCTAGCTTTGGTCGTTTCTAGGTGCATAAATGTCAAAGGCAACCTTTACCTTTACAGTACCTAGGTGCATAAAGGAGGCACAGCAATAGCGCCACCCATTCGCCCACCCGGGGTAACTCTCTTGTGAAAGACAAAAATCAACGTCACTATACACTCAGAGCAGCCGCGAAGACAACGAAGCACCTTTAACTGCTTCACTGGCATAAGCTTCACTGGACTGTAGCAACCCTTCTGTTGCACAGGCTGTAGCCAAGGAAGACATCTGCTCGTAGAAGTCCGTCTTCTAAGGCTACACTCGGTGCATTTGAAACAGTAAGCTACTCTCCATTAAAACCAAGGTGCTACAAGACTCCTTCTCTCTCTCTCTCTCTTTCTCTCTCTTATAAAGAAGGCAGCCTTTATATATATGAAAATACACTCATTTTTATATTAGTGTGCTTACAAATGCAAGTCATAAATCAATGCTTGGGTATAGAAGAATCCTCTGCTTGTCATCCTTTCCAAACTTAATTAAAACAGCAACAAGGTATTCCACACCAGGAAGCACACAAAAGAGACTAATGAAGAAAGCCATAAATGGGGGGGGGGGGTTGGAGAAAGAGAAGTTAATTTAATGGATTTATAGGGATACAGTAGTCTTATGATGCTACTGCCACAGAATGTGAAACCCTGCTGGGTGTATGGTAGCCACAGCTCTGCCTTCTTCCACTCTACTGGGTGAAAGTATCTCACAACAGATCTCTTCCGTGTTCCCCCCTCACCCCTCTACTTGCCATATTCTACTCCAGAGGGGACCTCGCTCCTCCAGAACTGATTTTGAGAATGTGGGGAGAGGGCTGAAAGATGACAGAGTGAGCCATTCCTGTTCCAGTGAAAGAAGTCATTGCAATGATCAGAGAAGCTAACTGAAAGCAACCCACTGACTACAGTTTGTTTATTCAAACTATTTTAATTAAAACACAGAGATTAGAATAACCACCATACCAAAAACTCACTTTCAGATGCTAACTTTACACCAAGTTTTAAATTATGGATAACACTGCTAAGTATTAAAAAATCTACTCTTCCTGCCCACAACAGTTGTCACCATGTACATTCTTCCTGTACACTTCCTGTCCTTCACAAATGCTAACACCTATAGTGCACTTGTTGAATATCAGAAATGACTGGACAGTTATTTCAGAGTTTTGACACTTAAGCCTGTAACATGCCCAATTCAAATATCAAAGCACACACAATTGTGATAGTATCAATGTAATAGTATCAATTCTGTCAAGTGGTAAGTTTTTAACTATGAGTTAATAAAACTCCTTTGATACACATAAGCACACCATAAAAAGCTATATTTAATAAATTTCCAACTTACACTAAAAATTATGTGTAAGAAAGTAATTAAACAATTATTTGAGGCCAGCATAGCTTACAGTATTTCTATATCTGTAAATGTATACCTAGCCTTTCCGCCAATAAACTCAAGATGGCACATACAGCTCTCCTCCTCCCTTTTATTCTCATAATAGTCCTGTGAGGTAGGTCAGACAAAGAGTATGCAACTGGCCCAAGATTATCCTTTGAGTCTTATTGTCAACTGGTGATTAGAATCTGTATCTCCCCAATCTATGGCTATATTGTACAACAGTACAGTACAATATATGGAACAGCCTTCCAACAGAGATCCACCTGGCACCCTGACTGGGTGCTTTTAAGAGCCATTTAAAGACTTGGCTCTTTAGGCAGGCCTTCCCATCTGTCAATTCTTGAATTCTATCTCTTTGTTTTATCATTTCGCATCCTGAACACACCATATTATTGATTTAATTGTTTAATGATGATGTTTTATTATATTTTATGATTTTTTTTATATTTGTAAGCCGCCCCAAGTAGACACTGTCTGGGGGGGGTGGGGTAAAAATCTAATAAATAAATAAACAAACAAACAAACAGTGTAATTTAGAACCTGAGATGCAAAATATCAGGGTAGAAGAAACTGTATCACATCTAACGTCCAGGCCTGTATCCAATGATGTCTTTGGAAAAGTTCAAGGCCAGCTGTGCAATTTCAAAGTTAGGACAAGGTTGGTATCCAATACAGTTTTTGTTGCACAAGCAGTTATACAACCAGCAATGCAGGCACTTGCACATGTGTTTTGAATATACTGTCATGCAACTGTAATTGTGCTATTAGGCATTTTCACTCTTCTTGTGTTATGTTGAATTTAGGCCTCAATATTTCCACATTCCAGTCTAATGTATCCATAGTCATTTTCCAAAGTGCAAAATTTTCCTACAGTGTTCTGGGATATGTACTAATCTACTCACTTCATTGAGATGTCAGGCAGTAATCCCAAAACAATCATAACTGTCTGTTAATGAAGTGTGTCAGAGTCCTACATCAAGGATAATATTTGTGTCACAGAAAAATGGCCCATTATTTATTAATAATGCTTCTGAGAAAACAGACATTCTGAGAAAACAGACACAAACATTCACAGAAATAAAACTGCTAGTCTTTAAAGTGCTACTTTGTCTATTTTTCCTTTCTTGGTCAACAAAACAGTGTTGTGGCTCTCAAAAAGTTGTAAAGAGTTGATCCACTGTACAATGTTTATGTAGTTTATCTTTTTATGAAGATACAGTTATCAATTTACACATCATTCCTGGTGCTCCTGATCTTGACCAGGTATTAACCATCGAATGCTCTCTGTCCGAACAGTAGCATACATGATGAAACTGATGAGAAACAGTAAAGAAAATAAAAGCAGCCAGTCTACTCCCCTACTCAGTGTACTAGGCAGGGGACCAGCTTGATCTTCCTCAGTGACAACAACATCAGGCTTCGGTTCTATTCCTGAAATAAAATATTCATTTATTAGCTTGATGGAATATTAAACAATAGATTTGTGCTATCTGTATTTTCATACAAACTCCTACATTTTTCATTTAAGAATTTGGATTCAGACAATTTCACTACCATCTGCCATTACAGCATCTAAACTCTGCAGATTTCAAAATGCATTCCCATGTTACATTAAACAGATACTTAGCAGTATTACCTAAAACATTATTGTCTTTCAATATATTTTGACTTATTTCGGATTTCATTCCCACTTTCCTCTCCAAATATATCTACTTCAAACATTACAGTGTAATAAAGTATCCTGTTGCACAGCTCTGCTGATACAAAAATTGCCACAGATTAAAGAGTCCCTGCTTCAGTTTTGGACTGCATGCAATAAAACGAAGTCATGCACAGCCTGAGATTTAATGGAGGATTCCAATTCATGGCAATCTGACACTGCTGGTGACATAATTTCTGCTGTGCCAGCAGAGCTACACAGTAAGGTTTGCATCTATGAAGATTCTCAGTCATCCAGGTGAGGTTATCTGGAAGCTAAGCCATGGCAACTGGAGCTCTTTCTTATTAGGTTGAAACGTTTCGCTCCTTGGATGAGTAGCAAAACGTTTTAGCCTAATAAGAAAGAAGTCCAGTTCCCATAACTCAACTTCCAGTAAGGTTTTGACTACTACAGCCTTCTGTTTTGATATCAACTCCTTTATTAGCCCTTTCAAAATTCAGCTGAATATTTTTCAACAAGAGAAACTGAACAGACTTGTTGGCTGTTGTGGGTTTTTCGGGTTCTTTGGCTGTGTTCTGAAGGTTGTTCTTCCTAACGTTTCGCCAGTCTCTGTGGCAGGCATCTTCAGAAGACAGGAGTAGCACGCTGGTAGTGCTACTCCTGTCTTCTGAAGATGCCTGCCACAAAGACTGGCGAAATGTTAGGAAGAACAACCTTCAGAACAGGGCCAAAGAACCCAAAAAACCCACAACAACCATTAGATCCCAGCCATGAAAGCCTTCGTGAATACATTGAACAGAATTGTTTTCTTCAGCCCTCTCAAAAAGTTGAAAACACACTAGTACACAGTACAGATTATTTTTCTCTTTTGTATATGATGAAATAGACTAGTTTTATTTACTCACACAAAATAAACTTGCTGATGCCACAATATTCTTACAGTATTTGTTTTTGCTAACCACCCCCCAAGGAAATTCTTTTCTTCTCTCATGAGCTACTGAAGAAGGCAAGCTTGGTCTATACCTATCTTAGTTTTCTCCATTGTTTGAAGAAGTCTATGAGTGCCAGAGTGGAGTTGTTTCTTACTATCTTACATGAGCAAACAAATCAACTGCTAACATGGGCAAAGAGACATAAGTGTAGCAACAGATACGCTTCACCATACATCACCAATCTAAGAATTAAGTTTTAATTTAAACACTTTCAGAATGATGCATAAGAATCTGGACACTCTTCTACAGAAATAGAAGGATCCCTAAGCCACCATATATAGCCTGATCCTATAATTTTTTTATAGTACCAGCCAAGTTATGAAAGTTACTCAGCCAATAAAAAGCCTACTAAGAAAAAGAAACATATAATCATAGAATAATTGAGTTGGAAATGGCCTGCAAGGTCAGCAAGTCCAGCAGGAATACAAGTTAAAATATATCTGAAAAATGGCTATTTAACCACCTTGTTTTATTTGCCTGCACTTTGTGTCTCGCCTCCTGTTTTTTAAAGACTTATTGCCATGGATCAGTTTATTAGACTCAACATTCCAGCTGATTAGTTATTTGACTGCTCTAATACTGACACCTCCTTGCCTCTCTTTACTTTACTCTCTCCCTTTTTAATCAACTGTCCCCATACTTTTTAAGTTGCAACATTTTAGGTTTCTTTTCTATTAATCTCAATAATGTATTATATTTCATTTTACTAGCACAGTATGTTAACTTAGGAATTGCATTTCTGTATTTCCCATAGGTGCTATATTTTTACACTTTTTCCCTTTTCAATATACTGAGTACATCTTTTCTTCTCTCTTACTTGGTGACTATCTCATTTTCCTGTTTCCTGTTGAATAGACTCAGATTTTATTTCAGTTTCTATTAAACAAGTATTTCCTTTTCTTTTCATCTCCACCATGGTGGTTAACATCCCATTACATTCTGCAATAAAAGATTTAAGTAACTATTAAGGGTGTCATTCACCTGTTTCTCAATCTCAATTAACTGATTTATTGATTTATTTAAAATATTTTTACCCTGCTAGGTCAGAAGAACTGAATCAAGTATCCTGAAACAAAGAATGGCTAATGTGTGGAAAACTGAACATGAATAACTCCACACTACAATATTTTCTTGCAGGTCTCATCTGTGCACATTTACTCAGAATTATCTGTACTATGTTCAGCGTTCCTTACCCAAGAACCAATCCTAGGAGTGCTTTCAGCCACATTCTGTCCTCCTCATAAATCTCAAAATTTAAACATGGCTGAGAAGAGGCTGCCAGTATTCTCCTAAAACAAGACAACAAAGATTCCTAGGAATCATAAAATAACTTTTAGAGCTAGGTCTTGATGGGACTATACAAGGCTCTGAACACTTTATAATGCTACAATCTTACCTGTCTGATTAAAAATGAAAGCTTTCAGTGTTTCCAGGGTTCGATCCGTATGATTAAACCTTGCCATCGGCTTAGCTCCTTGAAAAAGAAGAATATTAGGAACAGCCACAGTTCCAAATCTGGTTGATAGACTGCAAAGGTACAAAATAAAACAGAAGAAAATTAATCTCTCAATTAACTCCATTTAAAAAGTCACACTTTGTTTTCTTTGTAAAATCTACATCACTGTTTATCTTCAGCAGGGAAATCAGAGAGTATGTAGACAAGAGATTCTACTTTGGCCAATGCTAACTTAGAGTGAAATGTGTACTCAGGAAACTGCACCCTTTAAGAAAAGAGTAGAATGTAATGAATGTCTACTTGGCATTAGCCTGCAGTTGGGACTATACCATGGCAAACGAAGCATTCAAGTAAAGTAATTTTTCAGTAATTCAAGTGAAAAAGATTGAAGGAGAAAGAAAATTCAAGACAAAGACATGTATGCATTTTAAATGTACTTTTGAAATATGAAAAATGAGTAGCAAATATACTAGATGACTTGTTCTGAAGCATGTTTCCTTTAAAAATAATAATACAAATATAAATTAGTTACCTGCTATGCTGAGAAGCATCCAGAGCCAAAAAATGTAAAGTGGGGAATGCTCTAGGCAAAGAATTAAAATGAGGAGCCAGATTGGCAGAAAAACGGCACCAAGGTGTATAAAACAGGACTAACGTGCAGTCACTGCCATTTGGATTTAAGAACTCCATTAAATCCTATGGAAGAAGGGGAGAAAAAGAAATTGACATTATGTGTTTGATATACTACTGCTCATATTCCCTTCTCAAGAATGTAATGGATTATTTTACATGCAAGATTAACACTTCCACTAAAATCAAAAGGTTATTTCCAGGTAGTCTGCACAACACTTACAATAAATTGGGGTCACTGCTGCTATGTCATTCAGAAACTACTTTGGTGTTTATTAGCAAACATTTGTTATCTTAAAAGTATCAGTGTTGCCTATTTTCAACCAGCAGGACAGGCACAATTTCATTTAATGTCTCATGTTTGCATTTATTGTTTTGTTTGGTTAAAGAAATATCACAGTTTTGAAGAATATTTAAATGGCAATGAAAAGACCTTTTAGCCATCACCCATTAAAAAAAAAAATTCAGATCCTACCAAATCCTAGAGTAAATGCTTCCAAAATTTAATAACATATATTTATATAGTTTATATAAACTTGAAGTTTACTAAGTGTTACAACTGAAAATCAAGGTAGGCCAAATATACTGATTAATAATCACTCAGCAACTCTGAAGATATATCAGAAATATACTACGCCCATATTCCATGAACTGTGAAATTCCTTCTTCATATTTCAGTTCTTTTAAGTTGTACTACAATGACCCTCAATAATGAACCGTAATGACAGCCTTTGATCTGTATAACAGAACAACATTTCATCTGAAGTTTAATATGAGCTTCTAAATATTAAGGTTTATGTATACCCAGAGAAAAAGACTGCAACTCCTGATTAATTAACAAAGCTAATATCGGAACATCTTAATTCAAATATTTGAACCTGCAGTGTGATGAACACAATAATTACACTTATCAAAAATTCAAATGAGATTCAAGGAGCTTCCACTTGACTATAACAGCAGTGGAATTCTGTAACTTCAAAACAAAAATGTGGAAAAATAGTCTGTCAAACAGTTCTAGGGACAATTAACAATGTGCTACAAAACTTACTCATTTAATCAAATAGTGTAAAAAATGGGAGAATAGCAAACCATGTAGCCCATTTGCAAAGGAAATTCCCCTCGAGAGAGTCACCTGAGATTTATTTTACTTACTTATTCAACTTCCATATCACCCATCTAGTTACCAAGGGTAGTTCACAACAGAGTGAAACAACTGACAACACTTTTTTAAAAAAGCTGAACATAATAACTATACAAAAAAACAAATTTGACCTATCAGACCAAACACACGAAAACAACACAGAATAACTAAAAATAATTTAAAAATCAAGGTGGCAGAACAGGTTGTATAAGTGATGAAAAGCCTCTGTGCTATGATTATGTAAACTCTGGGGAAGCCTGTCTAAACAGCCATGTTTTCAGAGATCATTTGAAAATTCCCAGTGAAGGGGCCAGGTGAATTCTGGATGGGCAATCATTCCAGATCATTTAGGTGGGAGATCATTTGTTTCCATGATTGGGTGCATGGGGGGCAACCACCAAGAATGATCTCCCAGAGGTGGGGGGGCAACCACCAAGACAACCTAGTTTCTGGGAAGATTGGGTAGGTCAGGTAGGTCTTACTAGAAGAAGGTGTATCAAGGTCCCAGTTTAGGGCCTTGTATGTCAACATTACTTTGAAACTGGCATGGAAACAAATAGGAAATCAGTACAAGGTGGCCATGGTAGGGGAGATATGATGGTATTTCTTCACTCCGATCCATAATTTGACTGTCATATTCTGAACCTGCAAAAATTTCCGTAGCAGCTTCATGGGCAGCTCCATGTAAAGAGCATTACAGTAGTCTAATCTTGAGAGTACCAGTGCATGGACTAGTGACCCAGTGTCAAGGTAGGGATGTGGCTGGGCAATTCACCTTGGATGCAAAAGAAGCGGTATAACACAGAAGGAGCCTTCCAGTTTGGAGGGAAACCAATAATCTGAAAGATGATAACAGAATCCAATTTCTCACATTCATTAATGTTTTATTTAGTCATACCTCTCAGATTTACACAGGCCGTTGTACTGTATAAAATGTTAAGACAAACAAATATTATAAAATAAAAGTGGGTAACAAAAATAGATCAGAATGCTTTTCACTTACTTGGGAAATATTCAGGATTTGTAATGTAAAATTTGTCATCCCTGTAATGTTTCTTTCCTCACAATTCACTTTTGGAGTTTTCATCATGTCTGTGCTATTAGAATCCTCTGCTGATGTAGGATGCACAGCTTCCAGAAGTACAGGCGGTTCTTTTATTTGCTCTTGAACATGAGATTCTGACTGAAATACAGATGAAACAGCACCCTGCATACTGCATTCACCATCAACAGCTGCATCACAAGTGCCAGTGTCCAACTCAGAACCTTGCCTCTGCTTCGTCTCACCTGGAATGACTGACAGTACCACAGGCTGCCCTGGAGGCATGCTGCTACCCATCATAGCATCAGCAATCTCTGCAGTCCTGTACTGGATTGATTCTTTAGGTCCTTCACTGCTTGCAGGTACAGAACTCCCTTCTACAGTGAAAGGCAAGGTAGCATCACTTAACTTTTCAGACAGCAAGTCCGCAGTTTCATCTGTTTCGGCTGTTGCTATAGAAGACGTAAACAAAAGCATTATCTATTTTCATTTCTGTAAGAAAACATTCACATAATTTTCATGAATCTACTTCTCCTTAACCCAATTTAACTTACAGTTTTATTCACACAGTGACAAAAACTAAAAATACATTTTCAGACAGAAAGAATACCTCTGTTTAGATGCTTTTTGCCCGACTTTATTTTCTTTAGTACAACCAATGGTACAACAGAACAGCATTTATCTCAACACAGAAGAAGTTGATAGAATTTACAATCCAGAGAGTAATTTTACACTATATATTGGAATAAAAACACTCTGTAGTGTTGGCCAAAGTGGGGTGCATTTGAAAAAACATTCCTTCTCCTGTATGTCACTGACATAGAAAACCTTCATTTACTTTTGGTTGTACCATACTATCATCTGTATCCAAGCTAGAATTGTAAGTATATTATACTATTAACATTGCCTCTGTGTTATACTATGGCAAAATTTTGTTGGTGCAATTCTCCTGGTTGGGGTACTGGAAATAACATACATTAATTTGAAGCTTTCTACCCTGCACTTCCTATTTTTGCTTCTAAGATTTTTGCCCTGGGGAAGCAATTGAGCGCCTCAGGATGGGGAGGGGAAAGCAGCTTTCAATAGTCAAATACCACTGCCAGATCTTTGGTTGTGAGTTTTTACTATTAAAAACTACCACCACCGCCGCCGCCATCCAAGGGTCCAAGACTCTCAATGGTTTCCCTAGGGCAAAAGGGGAGTCCAAGGAAGCCTCAGAGGCAAATACAGGGACAGGAAGCTTAATATTAATTTAAGTAATTATTTCTGGAGCCCGAATCCAGTTTAAGTTGGTAGAACCGCAATAAAGAGCTCTACAAACGCTTTATCTATGAAAAATATTTACAACAATCTTCATGAGGAAACAGTAGAAATCTAGTGTGCAATATTTCAAAAGTTGCACTAGAAACTGATTTCCATCATTATTCAGCTACAGAAAATGTGACTGGGTTACAGCACTTTGCATTAGTTTCAGTGACTGATAAGTGAGATACTGTTGGGTTTGACTTTGCCTTTTTATTTGTTGATTCATTTTATCCAACATTATTATTCAATGATCTACTCAATAACTGCACTGAAGAGAAATAAGCACAAATAAAGAGGAACACTGGCAACCACTCTCTCTATATCTACCTATTATACAGCAGTCAAGAATTCAGCAACTTCAACCTTGCACAACCTAGTATTTTATTATTTGCTTGAATCCTTAGGATCCACCAATCTGTTTCAATCTTAAAATTAGGAGTATGCACTCAAGACCTTTTAAGGCATGGCAATGAACGTGTATTAAGTGCTCATATGCACACAGTCTTCTTACTTATTATTTATTTATTTAACTTATATGCCGCCCACACTACCCGAAGGTCTCTGGGCGGCTTACAACATTTAAAAGAAGTGTATGTAATTCGCTGGATCAGATGAACTCCGTTTAGGTTTTTTTGCAGACAGCAGATATTCTGCCTCCTGCCCACCCCACCTAGTGAACTTCAGAGAGAAGCCGACAAAAAGGAGAGCTCGTTTGCTTCTTTTCTCCCAAAGCCTGAGCAGGGCAGGGACAGCCAGAAAGCTGGCGGTCATTTGCGGATGCTTCTGGGGGGGGGAAAGGAGGCGTGTGGGAGCCTCTTGCAAGCCCTACGGCAGGGCCGGGGCAAGGAGGAGGAGGTCCCCCCCCAAGCCTTTTGAGAACACTGGCGTCCTCTCCGGCAGCTCTGAAACCGCCTTGGGTCCTTTTAAGGGGAAAGACGGGGTAAAAATATTTCAAATAAATTAATTAAAAATTAACCAATTCAGATATAAGCCCAGCGGCGCCGGCCTCTTCATCCAGAAGTGCACAGAGCAGACGCTCTGCCTTTGCCTGGGGTCCCCTCCCGAAGGGACGGCGCGTTTCCCCCGCAACCGCTCTTTCCTACCTGCCAGAAGGCGCCCGAGGAGGCAAACCAGCCAAAGGCGGAGGCGCCATCCCCTCATCCTCGCCAGCGAGGGCGCTGAGGGCGCCAGAAACGAGAGCAGCCGCGGGACCAACAGCCTAGAGGGGAGCAGGCTCTAAAGAAGAAGGCGGGGGAAAAATCCGTTTTCCCCTCAACAGCCACTTCCGGAACTTCACTCGTTTCCGCTTCCGGGCCCCTCTGGCAACGAGTACCTCCTAGCTCTCTATGGTAAGTGCGCGGGCCGTCCGTTCTTTTGTCTGGCCGCCGGATGTTCGGAAAGGCCAGACTGGGAGGAAGAATAGGGGGTGTGGGGTGAGCCAATTGGTGGGAAGGACCGCTCCTGTTTTTAGCATAGTGTCTGAAAAGAAGTGGTTTATAAACCGCTAAAATATACCCCGAAGTCAATCTGTTAAAGGTGTCACAAGCTTCTCCGCCCCCAAGACTCCCCTACAGATTAGTTACACCCCCCAAGGTCCTATAAATTAACAGCTTTGCTCAGCTCTTGCGTAAACTTCCCCTAAACAGTCGATGCATCGCTTACTTGGCCGTCCTCTCTTCCTGCTATCTTCCTCTGTGAGCGCCTTCCTTTTTTTTCAAAATTGCTACCATGCAGAAATTAGCTTTGCAAATAGTTTCCCATTCTCCTGCTAGGATAATACACTCAGAAATTCAGAACGTCTTATGTCTTCAAGTTCAGATCTTTTCGTGTGTTAAAAATATTCAATAAGTAACAATATTATGGACAGCCTACGGCAGATTGCGAGGATGGCTGAGTTGAGGGATACATCAGTGTTGAAGGATGATGTTAATAGCCCTAAAGCGTAGTTCACTTTATTATCTCCATATTGCAAGGACTGGACAGATAAGCTAACCTGTGATAAGAGATCCATCCATTTGCACACAAACACATCGTGGCTACTACACCTTAGCCAGAAGGATTTTAAACAATACAGGACTTAAGGGGAATGTAGTCTTCCCTTCTCTGTCGGAACTCCTTATAATTCTGTAATGTCAAAGGATGACAGGGCGAAACTTTGTCCTTGATTTGCCCGTGAAGATTCGTCTGTTCGGAGCACAAATTCAAACCAAACAAGCACCGTCAGTTCATTTACAACAAACAAACTGGAAAAGAAAGCAAAGGGCAATCAGGAGGAGAAAAGCAAAATACTGTACAAGAGGATCCGTGATTGCAGGGAAATTCAGCTGGCAGTGGCTGCTATAAAGCCTGTTAACTAACACAGAAAAGGGTGACATTCTATGAAATCTCATGAGGCCACAGATAACGATGTTAATTTGAGATAGTATAGATTGAAAGCATTCTCAGGATCGATCCCACACTGTTCTCAATCTATGAACTTGAATGGTCGTTGACACTCAGTTTTACAATCCATGTTTATTTGTTCAAGCATTTTGATGCCACTGCTGATATATGTTTGCTGATATTCTCAGCTTTTGTTTTTAGACAAATGAGGCATCCTATTTCACTCTGATTCTATGAAAGTTGTACAGTTGTTTTAACCCTGCCTGAACATAGCCCCTTTACAAAATTTGATGTTCAAAAGATTAGTAGTGCCATTAGTGTCTGGCAACATACATTAGAAAGAATTGATCTATTTCAACATCATGGGAAGCATAGATTGGATTCAAATCCCCATAATCGAAATGCAGTGGATGATGGCATTGATACAGCTACTTCTTAATCTTTTGAAAACAAGGAGGCATATGTTAGAAGGGTCAAGTTCTTCAGTGGCTTGTTGTGGGTTTTTCGGGCTCTTTGGCCGTGTTCTGAAGGTGGTTTTTCCTAACGTTTCACCAGTCTCTGTGGCCGGCATCTTCAGAGGACAGCAACCTGTGCTCTGGGGCCTTGCTTAAAATGAATTCTGAAATCTTGGTAATGAAGACACATCCTTATCAATAAACCATGACTCAGACAATCCAGACAATCCTGTTTTCAGCTTCTCCAGTGATAGCTCTGAGTTTCCTGCATATTTCTATTACACCATCGCTATCAGCATGGAAGAAAAATAACATTTAAAATACAGCCTTAACATGGAGTAAAATTCCCTTGGTTCCTTTTACTACATAGGCTGGTCACAATCTGCACAATCATGGTTATGTTGGTGTCTCTTAACTAACCTCTTTCTGCAAAATGGTTTGCTGCTCCAAAACAGGAGTTAGCAGAGCTATTTGATTTCATTATTTACAGCTGTGGTTAGTAAGGTGTAGGGAAGACACCTTGTATAGCACACTGCACAAAAATAATGTCCAGTCAAAAGCAATAGGACCCACTGAAGGTAACTTTCAGGAACTTCGTTTGCAGGCATACGGTAATTCCAAAGTTTACTAACATGGAAGAGCATTTATATATGTATGCCCAGACCAATGAAAAACTAACATTTTGCCACTTTATGATGTACATGTTATATATGTTTGCATCTGCCCATATCTCCATGTGAGAATGTAATGTAATACTGTACTACATGCATTTTCACTCAATAGTAACAACAGCCTTGCATGGTTGTTGAAACTCACCATCTCAACTCCCCCCACTCTCCTGATTGAAGACTAGATAAGCCTAACATGCGAGTAAAAAGGTAAAGGTTCCCCTTTATACGAGTACTGAAGTCCAAATCAAATAAGTAACAAAGGTTGAGTCAGCGGCTTAACTTGCAATTTGCAAGTTAAACCAAAGTTGTCTTTTTTAATCCTATCTTATAATGAGAATGTAATAGGAATCCCTATATATACAGTACAGTATATAACAAAATACAGTGGGGTCTTGACTTGAGAACTTAATCCGTATTGGAAGGCGGTTCTCAAGTCAAAAAGTTTGCAGGTCAAATCTGCATTTCCCATAGGAATGCATTGAAAACCATTTGATCCATATCTGCTCTTTTCCGTCCATAGAAACTAATGGGAAGCTGCTATTCCCCCTTCGACCACTAGAGGGGGTTTGTTTCTTTTTTTCTTAGGTCAAGAAAGGTTCAGGGAAGGCAGGGAAAATACAGTCCAGGCAGGACAGTACCAGGCAGTCCGAAGACTGTCTCCCAATCCACTCTCTAACGCTGGGAGGAGTGAGGAAGCAGACAGGCACCCTTTTCACTGGCCAACAGTTAACCCCATCAACCACAGGGACAGATAATCTCCCCTCCTTATCAAAACAATACAGCCACAACAAAACATACTAATTAACCATCTCGTGATAGGACAATAGCCTTCTCACAAACAAGCCTTCTCACAGCCATAAATACTCCACTCTCAAGCCTTACCCAGAGCACAGTTTGCTGTCCTCTGAAGATGCCGACCACAGAGACTGGCGAAACGTTAGGAAAAACCACCTTCAGAACACGGCCAAGAAGCCCGAAAAACCCACAACAACCATTAGATCCCGGCCGTGAAAGCCTTCGCGAATACATTGACCGCCTCTACGGGGAGGAAACAATCAGACAGACCCGGAGACTGGAAACACTCTGAAGCAAAAGACCACACCTACTATGTTCCTTAACATTTCTACTACGCTGCAGAGACACAAATACCATACCAGCCTTCCTCAGGACAAAAAGGACCATCCTTTCCCCACAGGCCAGCCGCATCTACGACCGTCTGGAACATGCCCTCCTACGGGAAAGAATCCACACAACCCGCAAAAAACTGGACTCCACAGACAAAGAACTACTAAGCCTACACATCACTATTAGCCAAAAAATGAGAAGTCAAGACTGGGACAAGATTGATACCCTCTCTTACAATAAGATGGAAAAAGAAATGATGAACCACACAGACAGACAAAAACGGAAATTCAACAAATGCCAAACAAGCCAACAGAAACCTTCACTAGATACCACGCGCATCATCATCAACCTATCGGGACGCCAACTCTCCCCAGAAGAAACCTCAGTCTTAAGCAAAGGAGGAAATTTTGCAGTAACACCCAGCAAAATTCCTGTGGAAGATATAATTGCCAATGTGGAATCAGCATTATATCACCTTCCCGAAGAAAAAGCAGAGGAAATAAGAGGGGAAGTGACTAGGATCCCATGGAAAGCAAAACCCCCCAAAAGCAACATAACAAGAAAGAAGAGAAATGCCATCAAGTCCCTGAACTCAGACCCAAACATCATCATCCTACCAGCAGACAAAGGCAACGCTACAGTAATCATGGAAACAGAAGAATACAGGGACAAAATCAAAGAACTTCTAGACCCCAGCACCTACAGAAAACTGAAACGGGACCCAACTAACAAAATCACGAAACAAACATGCTGATCAGGAGTTCCTCCCTGCACCCCAACGTCCTCCAACGAATTTGCAAGACAGAAGCCCTCCCACCTAGACTATACGGACTCCCCAAAATCCACAAGGACTCTACCCCGCTCAGGCCCATTGTAAGTGCCATCGGCTCCCCAACATATGAATTAGCCAAACACCTAGCTACCCTTCTACAGATCCATATTGGACAAACTTCATCCTACATCAAAGACTCAGGGCATTTCATAAGCAAGATCAGCACCCTAAAACTCAACCCAGGGGATAAACTGGTTAGTTTTGATGTAGTATCCCTGTTCACTAAAGTACTGGTAAAGGACACCCTGACACTCATCCAGCAGATATTCCCAGAAGACATCAAGGCCCTCTTCCAGCACTGCCTTACAACCAGCTATTTCCAGTGGGATAATGAATTCTACGAACAGACAGATGGAGTGGCCATGGGCAGCCCTCTCAGCCCGGTCATAGCAAATTTCTACATGGAGCATTTTGAGAAACTTGCCCTCGCTTCAGCACCCCTCGCACCCACAGTCTGGTTCTGATATGTGGATGACACCTTTACAATCTGGAGTCATGGAGAAGAAAAACTGGAAGAATTTCTCAACCATCTCAACAGCATCCACCCTAATATACAATTCACCATGGAAAAAGAAACAGAGGGCCAGCTCCCGTTCCTAGATGTCATGGTCCTACGCAAAACTGACCTCCAACTGGGACACAAGGTCTACAGAAAACCCACCCACACAGACAGGTACCTACACAAAAACTCCAACCACCACCCACGACAAAAAAGAGGCATAATCAAAACACTGGTAGACCGTGCAAATCGGAACTGTGAACCTCAGTTTCTCAACACTGAACTTGACCACCTGAATTGGGCCCTACAGGCAAATGGCTACTCCAAAAATGAAATCACAAGAGCCATCAAACCAAGAAAACAACACCGAACTGAAGAACAAAAACAGCCACCCACAAACAAAGTATTTCTGCCATACATCAAAGGGGTCACAGACCGCATGGGGAAACTTCTGGAAAAACACAACTTACAAACAGTATTCAAGCCCACCACAAAAATACAACAAATGTTACGGTCAGCAAAGGACACAAGGGACCCCCTCACCACTGCAGGAGTATACCAGATACCTTGCAGTTGTGGACAGGTATACATTGGAACCACAAAACGAAGCATCCACACCAGAATCAAAGAACATGAGAGACACTGCAGACTAAAACAACCAGAAAAATCTGCAGTAGCTGAACATGCCCTAAAACAAACTGGACATGAAATTCTATTTCAAAATACTGAAAGACTGGACAACACCAGCAGTCATTACGTCAGACTGCACAGGGAAGCCATTGAAATCCACAAGCACCAACAAAACTTCAACCGGAAGGAGGAAAGTCTGAAACTCAACAAAACCTGGCTCCCAGCTCTCAAAAACACAGAGTGCAAAAGGTCAACGAACTCCACCCAGCCACAAGGTCAGGGGATTACTACACACAAAAGACCAGCTAATGACACCCATCAACCACAGGGACAGATAATCTCCCCTCCTTATCAAAACAATACAGCCACAACAAAACATACTAATTAACCATCTCCTGATAGGACAATAGCCTTCTCACAAACAAGCCTTCTCACAGCCATAAATACTCCACTCTCAAGCCTTACCCAGAGCACAGTTTGCTGTCCTCTGAAGATGCCGGCCACAGAGACTGGCGAAACGTTAGGAAAAACCACCTTCAGAACACAGCCAAGAAGCCCAAAAAACCCACAACAACCAGTTAACTGAAAGTTCAAATTTTGCACTTTCCCTGCCTCCCACGTGGTTTTTTTCAGTTCGTAACTCAAATCTAAGTACGTAACTCAAGTCAATAATTTCCTATGAGAGCGGTTCGTAAGTCAAAATGTTCTTAACTCGGGCTGTTCTTAAGTGAAGACCCCACTGTAATGCAAGTATTTCAGGAATAATTTTTCACATCTATCTAGGGCAGCATACAAAAAAACATTACTTTGGTTTTCTGCATACACAAGACTATTAAGGCTTACTCTTCTTTTTGCCTTTACTCACCAGACATACAGTGGCTGTTTTGGTGTACTTGAAGGTAAAATTCAAAGTAGAAGCTTGTGACAAGAACTTATCAACACTGGGTTTGCAATGTGTAAATATGTGCTCCAAATAAGTCTGCTTATGTTTTTATTTCCAACAAAAGTTTCATTTCTCTATTAGGCAGTCTTTATGCTACTAAAACCAGAAAACAACACAGAAATAAATTAATCTAACTAAACCAATGCTAGCAATTTTAAACAGATTCCTGAAATTATATATTGCTTGAAATCCTGTTGCTTAATATAGTAAGTCACAACTGAAGTACTCACACTGAACCAATGAAATGTATAGAGCAGTTGACTTACTGAACACCCCCTCTGATTCTTGGTGACTAACTACACTAAGCAACAAGATTTCAGCTACTGCTTTTTAATTTTTGGAAATATCTTAAATTATATAGGTTACAACTTTAGAATAGAAGTTGCATTTTCAGTGTACAATCATAAATTGAAAACACTCTCTTAACTACTGAGCACTATATTAGTACAACTTAAAAACAGAACAGGTGGATGGATCCTTAGAAAAATAAATATAATTTTAGATACTCTTATACTTGCAGATCATTCTGGAAATCCATAGCTGCACCTTTTTCTTATCCATTTGCAACCTCTCTTTATCCATTTACTTTATCCATTTACTAAGAAATTAACAGGTTTTGCAACAAAATCCTTTACTGAAAATAATATGCCCAATCAACATGCTAGCTGGGGCACATTTTTAACATCAAAGATGGTCACATTTTGTACAAATATATATAAAAATGGCTTGTGCTACTGTCTGGGGAAAGGGAAGCCTGAAGTTGTCTCCTGATGAAAAGCAAGGGGAATAGTAGACAAGGCAAGAGAATAATTACTAAGAGAAGTCTCAACAGACTTTCTCTGTGACCTCTTTATTCAGCAGAATAATGTTTTCATGAGTAGTAGCTTTTTTAAAAAAAAAGATTGATACAGTTGCTGGCTTTCACATGAATAAATCATAGCATTTCTGCTGCCAGTAGTTCTCCAGCTGGCAAATGGCCTTGTTTGTAAAATGGAGGGAGCACAGTCTTATCATTTCCATCACTTCATCATGTGGCACTGACTTTAGAAGAATAATCACAGAAATAAAACAGGTCCTTGCACAATTGAATAAAACATTGTTGTGATAACTTGTCAACAAATATCTTCACTTGTATAAACTAGTGTTACAATTGCTGGGCCTCTTTCTTTTCCAATTCCAATGCCTTAAACATAAGGTTTTCTTAAAGATGTTGAGTGTTAAGAGAGATCACTCCAAGTTGCATATACTGTTGCAGGACAAATATGCAAATACAACTTGATGCAATGTTGTGGTAGAAACCAATGTACAGTATGTACTCAACAGTTAATAGTTTAATATCATATTTATGCCACTTTTATATCAAACCATATGATTTAAGTTATGCATAAGAAATCAAAGAATTAGTTGATTTCGTTCTGTGTTCTAAATAAAGTTATCTGAAGTACTACAAAAATTACACACAGTTGTGCTGATTAGAAAAAATCTGAAAACTGCAGTATAGGAGTAGCTGTATTAGAAGGTTTACTGCAGTCATGTCCCTTCTATGTGTATGTGGCAATGTAACTGTAAAAATATCTTCTTTAGTCAAGAGATCTACTGCTCTAAGTTCATAACATAAAAGGAATTAAATTAAAATTTGAATCATCATAACCAACATTCTGAACTGCCAGTAAAATCACTGGTTTTACAACATTTATGAAATATTTTCAAAGGGAAGATTTTGTAAGTTGATAATTCTAGTAGTATCTGGTGATCACCAGAAACACACACACCTACTAGAATTACCTTATATTCTAATAAAGCTTAGTAACCGGCACTACTGACAGTGCCTTACACTCTATTTTAGAGATCATACATTATAGGGAGGGAAGGGAAGGAAGATATGGAAACTGTTTCCAATGAGAATCAAGCCAAGAAAAATAAATTAAAGGCAACCCTTCATCTTTTTGAATGTGGTAAAACAATGATGACTCTTGCAATAATTGTCATTAAGTTGATTCTGCCTTATGATAACCCTTTCCAGGGTTTTATAGGCACAGCAGTGGTCTACCATTCTCTTTTTCTGACTGCACAGAGTGCCTCTTCTCTGGGGATACAGGATGGGGAATCAACTCTTGATACCTAACTCACTGAGCTAATCAGCCAGATGCCAGAACATGAGGAAATTAGGTGCTCTTTCATTCAGTTGCTACACACAACCTAATGGCATTTGTTTTTTGTCTCCTTTTCCTACTGTAAACTACAGCAGCTTGAACCCAGAAATCATGTAGCAAGGATAAAAAACATGATAAAGTACTTGGTGTTTAAAGCAATTACTTTATTAATAAATATACATCCATATGATGACGTAAATACAGATAATGAACACTACTCCATTCCCATACAGACAATTGCACACGAGTAGTGGAAGTTCATGGACTTAGGAACATACACAGTATCTAATCAGACTTTTTACAGCAGAAGACAGGGTAATGATATTGAATGAGCAACTGCTTCCACCAAAATAAGCCATTTTACGGGAAAAGCAAATTGTGGAAGATGAGATTCTTGAAGTGGCCCATTTAAAGCAAAGATGTATTGAAATTTCATTAACATTAGTATAATTTTCAAGGTGAAACAGATAACACTTTGCAGAACCTAAATTTATCTATATGGGAAAAAATCAAATGGAAAGGCTGCTCTGGTATTTTATGATGTGTATATTATTTGGACTACGTTAAATATATGGATAATAAAAAAGCATAAACATGAGTATAAGCTAAATTCAAAAACTGACTGCAAACAATTGTTTTGTATTTAATACACACTGTACATACAGTACACACATAAAAATGACAACTTATGAAATACAGTAATTATTTCTACTGCTCTGACTTTCAAAATCCTTCAAAACTTAAAAAAAAATCTGAGATTAACTGCCTTTTGCATTGTCAATAAAGAAATTTCTCATCCTTTATGAATGACTCTGATTTGTCTGGGTTTGTCCAGAGACTAAAAGAAAATGTGAATAACAATAAAATTGGACCACTGCAACAAGTGCTGGATGAGCCCTGATCAATGACATGTAATACACTAAAGTTGCAAAACATGAAATAAGCTTGGTATGTAAAAGGAATCACTGATCTCTTTTTCAATTAAAAAAAGTGCTACCTTCACAACAGTTAGTCCCCTCTGTGATTAAATTTCTATCAATGCATGTGTTAAGGTTTTGAAAATATCCAGTGCAAGACTTCAAATAGTAGTAAGTTATTTGGTTCTACAGTTTAAGTAACAGTTTATCAACAGAAAGTGATCAGCAATTTCTGTATGTGTTCAAAGTAGCGGCTACTGTATAGATCCCCAGTAATGCATAATTATGCTAAATGCTTTATTAAAAGATGAGACAAAAATCTATATTTAACATAAAGAAAAATAAAGTACAAGTTTGACATGAAGATTTTCTGAACAGTGCCAATACACATCAACAATTCTAGCTTATGAAGAGCAGAATTAATATATATATAATATAAAATTATCAATTTGTTTTACAAATCATGTATTAATACTACAGGGAGAAAGGAATATTCCTCCTCCACTTTCCAATAATATCAAAGTATAAGAATTAACATGCTGTTTCAGTGTTTGTCATGACAAGAGACAGTGTTACAAAAAAGAAAAGCACAATGTATTTTGAAGACTATATACAGGAGTAGCAAAAATATCTGAATATACCATTCAAACATATCAGGTTCTTGACTTCTGTTTCCCCCCACAGAATGGCACTTGTAAACCGCAGTAGAGGAGAAAATTAACTGGAATCAAGAAATGCCCAACAGTGTTCTTCTGGCCTCTTTTAGCAAATCCAGGGTGTTAACTACCCTTCTGGAAAATGGAAGAGGTGGGGGGGGGGGTTCCTTTTTTCCACAACTGGTAATATTAGTCTTTTTAGTGGGTGGTTGTTTCATCAGATATAATTGATAAGCATTATAAATTAGCACTAGCTGCTCAGATACTGTCACAATTTTCTCAGCATATTTGAATACAAAATTCATTGTACACCATAGCAATAATGTATTTGCATTATCTCCCACCACACTGCACGGCACCACTGAGGAGATGCACATATGAGAAGTGAAAGGGTAGAATAAGAATAGCAGGAGGTAAGAAGTAGAGTTATTCAAAGGTACATTGGTGACATGCAATTTGCTCCTGGCCTTAAAGGTGTGCCATTCTTGTTGGTTTTTTACATTCAGCTGCTTTCCAAGACAAGTTCAGAGAGGGCCTCAAGCAGCCTTTTGGTTGGAAAAAAAAAGGTAACAAAAAAGGCAACACAACATATGTCCTGAGGGTGAATTAGCTCACATTAGTATTGTGTACACACATTAGCATAGTGTGTCTGAAGTTGCACCAATGTGGGAAAAATAAAAAGTTTCACACTTCCAAAGTTTCTTGAAGAAATATTTAATGAACTTCATAGCTTCAGCCAAAAAAAAACTATTTTCCTAGCAGTTTAGCTGCCATTAGTTTATTAGATTAAAGAGCCTTCCAGTACTTTTGAGGTTCATGGTTGCCAGTGCATACAAAGTCCCCCCAAAACCATTCAACACACCTATTATAAAATACAGGATAAAGTCCAGCTCATAATGAGTTAGGCATCACTGGAACACCTGAAGGCTTGCTGCTTTTTTCCTGATAAAAAAGGCATGAAATGACATCCATTTCTTAAGTTGCCATTACTGAATCAGTTGTCATCAAAATGTCAGCAGGCCACAACATTTATCTTATAAAGGGGAAAAAATCAACACTGTTCATTTTCATTTTCTAATTAACCTGAAAGACTTGTATTTCCATGAATTTGCAAATATGCATCTAAACCATCTCTTTCTCATGTGTATTTGAACATACAAATTTAAATTTATATTCTATATGTAAACTTAGTTTCAGAATAGCTTTAGTTCTAAAGAAATATTTGGAATATATTCAATATTGAGAGTTTTCTTCAGTTACAATGTAATGTGCGTATTACACACCGTCTATCTCAGACATACACACATTTAAAAATAACATATACCCAATTCATTGCAGAACATTTATTTTAGGTGCACAAATGTCAGAAAATGTATTTATAGTTCCGCACCTCCATGCATAGATGTATTCCTGTAATCTGTATCTGGTTCTATAAACAGATCAAATTGCAACTTGCTTGTGCATCAACAGTAACATTTCCAATTATGAACCATAAAATGTCTTCCTTTGGTAGATATAGGCTCTCTATAGTATGTGTGATAATTAAACTTCTGGCAAGGTAATTAAAGATGACAAATCATCTGTCTGAAAAGTGTAATTTTAAACCACAACAAATATCTGAAATCCTAAAAACTGCTGCCATCTGCAGATATTGCAAGATCACCTAAGACTCACATATGTAATGACAGATTTAGAACACAGGGCACATACTACACTTTTGTGTACATCTGATATCCTTGAAGTCAGTTGGACTAGAAAGCACAAAAAGCGCAGATTCTCAACCAAAATCTTCATGATGCCCTATACGTAATCTCCAATAATTAACAGTACTTTTTAAAAAAAACTACTAATAAAATATTTCAGATATTTAATCATCTTAAATTTGGTATGTGTAGTCTTAGGCTTTTATAAATTATATGTCAGTGTCCAATACTTTGCTCATTCTGGAGAGTCACCATACTTTAATGGAAAAACAGCACTCTGAATATGTATCAGGTGCTATGAGCTGTTTAAAAAAACTTTCAGTGACTTGAAACTGATAGCACAATGCTTGGAATGACCACCTTTTTAAAAATATAATTTTGAAATATCTACAAATATTTGAGGTCCGTTTTAAGTTCCAGCAATTGTGGAAAATTTAGTTTCTACTCTCTTGTATTAAAAAATATATAAAAGAAAAAAAGAGAGACATACATTGCAAAGTTTAAAGATCTATTACAGGTAAAGCAGTACTGAGTAACTGGTTTCTATTAGAGGTGTGCATATCTATGTCTCTGGACTACAGCTCCCACGAAATTCAGGGAGCTATAGTTTAAAAACATAATTTGCAAATTTCTAATTACCATTGGTTTATTTTGATTTATTTTCAACGAAGTCTTTATTGTGACTTTAAATTACCTAAGAGGCAGTATTCTGCTGTTCAATACTTAACTGTTTGGCTAAGAGAGCCACAATAAATTTGTCACACAGAATATTATTAATTGCTTCCTGGGAGCAAGGGGATCACTGAGGAGTCCACTTGTAAACATAAGAAACATGATCATGATATGACATCTTTTAAAAATATAGGAAAGAAAGTTATGGAGAAGTTACAAAAGAAATGAAAAACATGTCACAACTTGGATAATTTAAAACGAATTACTGAGGAAATATCATCAAGTTTCCTCCTTTTTCATTCAGTGGGTTGCTTGATCTTGCTACTTGTCTCACCAGCAGCATGCACTCCTCTGTTATGCACCACAGAGTAGGGGAAAGCTGCAGTACTACAAGTATAACTTAGATTTGCAAGCCGTGATAGAGCTTTAATGCTACCTGGAGGTCTCCCTGGGCTGACTTTGTATCCTGCAGCTTTAGTTGTCCCCAAAGGTCTACCGGGACTTGTCTTAAATCCAGCTGCTTTGGTGGTCCCCAGTGGTCTGCCTGTGCTTGTTCTGTACCCCGCTAATTTGGTGGTCCCTGAAGGCCTTCCACGTTTACCGGATCTGTTGAGGTTCTTCTTTTTCTTTAGTTCATCTTTCGTTTCTATACTCCTGCCACTTGTGGTTTGCAAATGTGGTTCATTTAGTGCATCTTGTCTCTGACATGGTATTGGCTTGTGGCTCACTGCATGGCTATACTTAGTTTGTTGTGTGGAATATAAATCAAATTGATCGGTCGGTGTCCCATTGTCATCATTAAGGCAAGAACTCTTTCCAGTCCCACAGAAAGGGGAGTTACCACTGGCAACAGGATGCATCATTTTCTAAAAAAATAAATAAAAATAAATGTAATTCAAATGGCAGCAAAGCACTTGTTTAACTTACAACTATAAATATCTACCAAAATTATATAAATTGATTTATTGATTTTACATTTTTGTACTAATCTTTGTGGTACAGCACAAATGAAGTTACATTTCATTTCACTCGATGTAAATCAAGAATAAACAGTCTGACCTAATCTTTCTAAGCAAACATGACCCATGTTAAATAAAACCCATAACACAGTTACAGCACTATTAAAGGATGATCAAAAAGCACTTACATTTATGATGCAACATGGAAGCTTTGATTCTAGGACAAGATTATAGCAATATGGCTCAAATGTAGAGATGGGCATGAACCACCAATTCGGCTGTTTGTGCCAGTTCTTTTATTGACCAAACAGGTATCTGGCACTTCCCAGCCCCATCTCCTTAGCAGGTGACCACTCAGTAGGGCAGGGAAGCTGGGGCACTGCCTCCGAGTGAGCGCCTGCTGGAGGAGGTGGGGCTGGGAGGTGTTGAACACCTGCCTGGCTGAGAAACAAACTGCCAAATCAGCAGTTTATGGCCATCTCTAGTCTTATGCACCATCAAGTCACTTCCAATTTATGGAACTGATGGGAGACTGCACAGAGCCAGGTGAGCTGGCTTCATGAAGCTGCCAACAATAGGATCATGTTATATGCTGTCTTGAGTGGCAAACTACAATGTGTCATTTGTTGTTGTTATGTGCTGTCAAGACACTTTCTACTTATCATAACCCAACAGGATTTTCAGGGTATGTGAGATATTCAAGGAGTGGTTTACTATTCAGTGAATTTTCATGACTGAGCAGTGATTTGAACCTAGTCTCCTAAACTCTAGTCTGGCACTCTGCCCTCTACAGCACACTAGCTCATAAGGCTACTCATTTGGTAATGTTCAGTGATGTGTTATAATAATCTGGGGTGGTTAGGAAAATGATGCTTCGTTGTTTTACATCCAATGATTCCTATCAAAAGGTTTAGAAAGGTACATTCACTTAATTTTCAGACCCTAATATTTCTGTTCAAATGACCCCCTGGCAAACTGGCCTTCAATGCTGTATAGAAATTCCTCATATCTGGAGATGTATAAAGTAGTAATTCTTCACTGACAGCTCTTTGATCCTGTGACAGTGTTCATCAGCAGGAAGTGTTCATCAGCAGGTCAGCTTTCACTCCCTCTCCCTTCCTCTCTACTGCAGCCCCTTTGCTATCCTCCACATAGTTGCAAAGGGTCTCTGGACCAAATATGAGAGCAAGGACAATCTGCAAAAATTGTGTTACTGCTCTGTTGAAAGAAGGTTCTGCTAGATCAGACAGCCTTCAATTCAACTCTTGGGAGGAATACCACTGTATTCAACCTTTAACATTTTATATTGTCCTGGGAAAAGGCAATCCAATTAGTGTGACAGAGAACACAATTATCAATTTTCTGAAGACATAAATCCTCCCTTTCCTATTTTTCTATCAAATTGGGAAACTGTTCAAAATAATCTACCCTCAAACTATCATGGTGGCCACTGGATCCCACTCCCCATGGACAATTTTTCTTTTCTTTTTTTTTAAAAAACTATTATCACTCATACATACAAAACAACAGAGTAAGATATAACAAAAACAACAAAAGGTAACAAAAAGTAAACTTCAGTACTACATAGATCAGAGATTTCGCCATCGTCTAGAGGTCATCTAATATCATTAAAGTTCTTGTAACCACTGGTTCACTACACTCATTTCTTCCCCTAAGTTCCTGTCTGTTTCTGGGCGTAATTGTACATCAGATTCCATCTTTCCTTTACAAAGTATTTTGGTTGATTCCATATTGCCTCTGAAAGCATATATAGTTCTGCAATATCCAGTAGCTTCTTTAATAGCTCCTCCATCATTGGTATTTCTCCATTCTTCCATTTTTGGAAGTAACCTGGCTGCTGTGCATATACACAGTAGACTATATTTTGTTTTATCAATGATCTCTGGCATTATATTCAATAACAACATTTCAGGTTTAAAACTTAGTTTTTGCTGGAATATTTCTTGTGAAATTTCCCAAACCTGGAACCATTTTTTCCCCTTTTTCACATAACCACCATACATGATAATAAATCTCTGGATTTTTTTTACATTTCCAATAAACATTGCTGATCCCTTCTGACATTTTTGCCAATCTTATTGGAGTAAAATGCCATCTATAAAACACTTTAAGAATGTTTTTTCTAAGATTAACTGGTTTAATCAACTTATAATCTTTCAACATTTTTGTCCAGTCATCAATATCAGTATTATAACAAACGTTTTGTGCCCATTTGACTATCACCTCCTTCACCCTTTCATCTTCCAGGTCATACTCTAACAAATATATATAATTTTTTTTATTGTTTTCTCTTTTGTGTATATCCATAGTTTATCCACCTGATCTTTCCCTTCGAAAAAGCCCATATTTTTATTCTTTTTATATCTCGATTCTAATTTCAACACTGACCACCAATCTGTTGATAGACCTAATCTCTGTAAATCCTGTTTATATTTCAGAGTTTGATCTTTAGTTAACAAGTCTTTATATGTGAGTAGATCTCCCTCCCAGCTTAACACCCTATGGAGGATTTTCCCACTTACTTTATCAGTGGTTTTGTTGATTTACAGATTGACTAGGGTCATTCTGAGATGCATCTTTTTGTTCTTGTTTCACTATTAGAAGGCAGACTAAAGGACCACTAGAGCACAGCTCCCAACAAGGATAAACAGTATATTTTAATATACATATGTATTAATGGCAGCAACACTATCACTACTGTGTCTGGAAAACTTTTTTTTTTTGATAAATCAGAATGGCAAATCAGGACTGACTCTACTTGTTAAATATTTTGCCTGCTGTAAAGGATTAGCCATTATACACGACCAACAACCACATTTGTATTCACCTTGACTTACAGCACAATTCTATGTATCTATGGATACATATCCCCCACTAAGTGGTTACAGCATCATAGTCTTAATGTCTGTGACTTTATGCACAAAATTAGACTTCAGAGTGAAATGAAGGTTCATCACGCAATGCTATGCAGTGTCATTATGCACAATAGGGTTTACTCCCATTTTACTTTGTTTAAATTAGCATCCCTTGACTTCTAAAATCTCTTTGCAGCCATAGGCAACTGACAGTAATTTCCATTCTAAAAATGAATGGCATCAGAACCTCTACAACCATAAGGTTGCTCATGTACCAAAGCATGCTTAACTTCTGACAAAATAGGTGAAATAATAGGGTCAACAGAATAACAGGTTATGTATTTAGATAATTTGAACTTTACTTCTGCTTTCCCCAAAGTGTGTATTTCATTTGCAAACCCAAGGCTGCTTGATGTAAAACCTAAGCCTAATGCAGAGTTAGACAAGTTTACGCCCAGTGAAAACAACAGGTGATAGCATGCCTAATACTGCACTGAATTTAAACGTAAGTTTCGTACACTGAGGCAGAAGCTCCACATCATAAGGTATATAATACACACATCAGAAAGCTGGCTCCAGTGCATGTTTCTCATAATGCATACACGTGACAAATTAGACTTATCTTCATGATGCATTTTATCACAAACCTGCTTTAGTTTTTAATGAATTTATTAATATACCATGTTTCCCTGAATAAGACAGGGTCTTATATTCATTATTGCTCCAAAAACGCATTAGGGCTTATTTTTAGGGGATGTTTTATTTTTTTCATGTACAGCAATCTACATTTATTCAAATACAGTCATGTCATCTTCTGGTTGCTGCACAATGGTGGAGCGTGGGATTTCACTTAACTAGGGCTTATTTTGGGAGGAGGGCTTATATTATGAGCATCCTGAAAAATCATACTAGGGCTTATTTTTCAGGTTAGTTCTTATTTTCAGGAAAACAGGGTATGTGGCTTGCTTGCAAAAAACATGTTGTATGTAAAGTGGCCAGTGGTCATGGCAAGACACATTTTAAACATATCTATTTCAGCCTGCTGCATACAACAATAACGAATATTAATGGGTAACATCTAATACTCAACAAATGAATTTCCCCTTATGTACAAATAAGTCATCCCTGACAGCTCACTGTGTGAGCCTCAAACATCCTCCAAAGAGTTTTACAACCCTACAGAACATACACTCGGCAACACATGTAAGGAGTTGCAAGGAAGAAAGGAAAACTTTTCTGGCTATGGGGTGCATTCCACTAATGGATGAACACATTTAGATTTCACATCTTATCATTCCACAGGTCCACAGCCATATAAACACAAATACTACTGCTAGACCAAAAAGAGCATACAACTATTAATAGACAGAAAGTATGAGTGTTACTTCTTCTGCTAAAGACCTCACAAACTAGGAGAAGGTTTGAACGATTTAAAACTATTTCTTGAAACCAGTAAGCAACAGCAGCAAATCAGGTTCAGTAACATTATGCCTAGAATTTTCAAAGCTATACTTGCCTATTCTGAAGTAAGTCCCATTGAACTAAATTTACTCTGCTTCTAAATAGTGCTGCAAGTCTGATTGACTAAAAAACATCCATTGAACCTAATGCACGCACGCACACACACAAAATTAACTAAAAGGCTCTTTCTATCCACAGAAAACACCATGGTCCAATGAAAATTCTTCACTGGAAAAATGGGTGAAGGATCATTAGTTGATGGAGATTTTTCCTATTAGACAGCCCTAAAATCAATACCCTCCAAAACTGCTTCCAGGAGCAGGCATAGCAACTTCACCTCAACTCTGTAAATTCTTATAAAGCTCTTTGTACATTTGTAGTCTCTATACCAAGGAACTGGTCAAGGGTGTGTTTTCTTAATGCCTCAACCTCATTCGCTGATGGAACTCACCTACAGTTCCCAGATGGTCTGCCATCCAGCAACTGACCACAACTGCATAGCTTCAGCAAGATTCAGTAAGACTGCTGCATCTACTGCCCTAGATTATCTGGTAAGAATCAAGAAATAGACTCATAAGAAATCCACTAATAGGCAGGTTGCCTTGCAAGCGACTATTTTTTTTTTTGCCTAGTCAATTTCATTCCTAAGGGAAAGAAAATGGTCCTTATGTGCAATTTCTGGCTCTAACCATTAAATAGAAGCACTGGAACTATAATTCACAGACTGCAATGTATCTTGCAAATAAAAAGCAGCTTCCAAATTAATACACAATCCAACAATATTTTTCAAACACAATATGTGAATGCATTGTAAACAAGGTGGATAAAGTAATTGATTTTTTTAAAAAATCAAATTGATTTAAATCTCAATTTAAATTTTTAAAAATTGTTTTGATTTAACTCATTAAAAAATCTCATTTGATTTAATTAAAATCCACCCTGAATGTAAAGCTTCATAGTCTAAATTACTTGTAAGAGCTTGCATAGGAGGAAGCTGCAGAGGATTCAGTGGGACTCTTTTCTAGATAAATGTGCATAGGATCGCAATGTGACTTTTTAAGTGTGATCTTAGGTTTTAATAACAATACTACTTCCATACTGGCATTACTCCTAATTAGATACAATTAAGTCTTTAGATATGTAGACTGCATTTATCAAAAATAATTTTACGAAACCCTAGTTTTAAACTGTACTATAGCTATATGTTTAATTACAGATATGTACAAAATATGGAAGTGGCTCAACATTTCAGATATATAACAAATTAACCATAAACCAAGAATATTAAAAGGACAGGGCACAGCCAGTTGCAAGCATTAACAGAGGTAGCATAGTATGAGACTTTACAGGATGGAACAGATTCTAGTGAAGTCTATGTATCAGTTTGGAGGTGTGTCGGGTATCCTGCAGGGAGAGAATAGTGACCACATCTTGTTACTTCCTTCCAGCATTCCTTCTCATCTCCCACCACCACCTCTGCCTTTTAGCAGCAGAAGGGAGTTAAGTGTCCTTTCTGGGACATGTACAGGGAGGATTCTACCCCTGTATGTGAATTAGAGGATGCTTTAATAGAGGCACTGGGGAAATTAAATGTACAGAGCTGTGCAGAAGCTGAGGAGCTTTTCTCCAATTGCAAGTCAGGTAAAATACTGTTTAGGAGGACTCATCTGCCTCATTCAAAGGAAACTGAAGAACCCTTTTTAAAGTGCTGAATGCTGCTCTTACCCTTTCTTTTGTTCACACTAGTAGGGCAGTGAAGTCACAAAAGATTGGATAACCCCCCCCTCCTCTCTCCTTCTTGCTTGCCTGCTTGCTTTCAGCACTTGTTCTGAGGCAAGAATTGTGGTCAATGGATGCGATGAGAGACCCACGGATGGGGGTGGCAGTTGTTGTTGTTCCAAATCGGCTCTACCAAAACAGCAGGAACAAAATGTTGTGAAGGTTTCTTTCTTTAGAGAGGCTAAAAGGGAGGGATGGAGCGACGGGGGATGGAGGGGGGGCAAGAGCCCCTTCGGGACCCCCGGGCGGGGCGGAGGAGGCCTGCCTCTCAGAGACACCAACCCCTCGAGAGGAGGGCGGAAAAAGAGCCCTCCCGGCCCTCCTTCCTTCCAGGTGCCCTGGACCGACCCCTGCAGCCATGAGGGTCGGAGAAGCAGGAAAGGCGGCCCACCCTAGCTTTTAGGCGCGGGAGGGGGACGGGGGAAACGCGGACGCCCACCCACCCCCCGTCCAAGACCGCGGCGCCCGAGAGAAGGGAGCCTCCTCCTCCTCCTCCTCCTCCTCCGGCCCCTTTCTTCCGCTCGCACGCAGGGCCAGCTGGGCGAGGCTCCATCTTGCCTGCCCGAGAGAGAGAAAAAAAACACACACAGGGAGCGGCAAGGCAAGGCTAGGCCCCGGGGCGGTTCCTACCTGGGGGGTTTCGGGGCGGGGGCCGGGGGAGGGGGGGTCCGTGGCCGAGAGCCTCCGCCAAAGGGGCCGAGCGACGTCCTGCGGGGCGCTGGGGCCCCTCCCCGCGACCGGCTTCCTTCTTCCCAGGCGGAGAGACAATCAAGACGGGCCGGGAACTCCAACAGGCAACGGCGGCGGCGGCAGAGGCAAGAGGCCAAGCAGCTGTAGGGAGCCGTGGCGGCAACGTGCGCGCTCCTGGCCGAGGCCGCTGCGCCGCGGGAGCGAGCGCGAGGGGCGGGGCCGAGGGGGGTTGGTTGGTTGAAAAGGAAGGCGGGGCCACGGGCCGGCGCCTCAGGGGAGGGGGGCCTCGCGGGCGCATTCCGTGGGGATGGGGCGCCACGTGTTCAAGGGGATGAAAATTCACCCGCGGACGAGTGGAAGCCCCAGAGTCTCGCGGGGGTTAGTTAAGAGGACGGGGGAAAAACAGCGGGGTCACGGCCATGGGGTGCAAAAAAGCCCCGTCTCTGTGAACCCGCCGTTAAAGCACCACTGACTGAAAAAAATAAGCGCATGGACCGTTCACAACAGGCGTCAAGGGTGAGGAGGAGCGGGTGAAAGAGCAGGGTTGCAGGTCAGGTAAACCTGGTGCTTTGTTTACAACCCCGTCCTCACAGCCATGACGGGAGGCATGCGGACCTCAAGCGACCCTGTTCCGTCCCCACCAGCCCGCTGTCAGAAGCAGGAAGAGACAGAAAGAAGGAATAAAGGGGATTTTGTCTTTGCTTTCCTTGAAAAGCCGGTGGAAAAAAGCAAGTTAAAATACTCTTGCTGCTGCTGCTCCACTTGCCCCTTTTAAAAAAGCCACGCCGCAGACAGGTGTACACACACAGGTACCCACACACACACACAGAGAGGGGTGCAAACATGCTCCCAGGAAGGTTCAGCTTTCCAAAGGCAGCCTCCCTGCACGGCCTTTGGAAACTGGACACTCCCACAGAGCTGATGAAGTGTTTAATTTGCCTTTATTATGAAGTGGCATTCTCATTAAGCCACTTCAAAATATTGGCAAATGGAGAGAAGGTGGTTTTCTTTGGTCCATTCACAGTGATTACACATACTGGAGATGAACCAAGTAAAGCGATCCTATCCACACCAAAAAAAAAGTAGGAACTCATTGACAAAATCCAGAAAGGTGCAGGCAGGAACACTCTGGGGTCAGCCTGGTTCACTCCAACAAATATATCATTTGATTGTCATCTTTAAGAGTGCACCAGCCCATCTAAACAGTGGACTACACACGCATCTAATTGCACTCTCAGTTACTAGGGGATGAGTCCCTTAAGCTACATCAGACTTGCTTCTCCTGCTCATTTGTTTAGGGCCCATCCATAACAAACCAAATTGAAAACAACAACCTACATGCTGTTTAATACTGACACTACATTAAAATATTTTATCTGAGATTAGAAATAGCTAATTGCTTTATCGATGGCATCCTTCAGTCTCGAAAGACTATGGTATCGTGCTCTGTATCGAGGACTTGGAACAGCGTCTAGTGTGGCTGAGAAGGCCAATTCGAGAGTGACAATCCCTTCCACACTGAAGACAAATCCAATCTGTCCCCTGTCCAGCTCCCTGATTTTGCTGCTTTAGTAACTGCCTCTTTGCCTCAGCCTGCTGGACAAGGGTCTCTTCAAATTGGGAGAGGCCATGATGCACCACTTGCCTCCAGGCTGAACGCTCAGATGTTAGGATTTCCCATCTGTTGAGATCCATTCCTAAGGCCTTCAGATCCCGCTTGCAGATGTCCTTGTATCGAAGCTGTGGTCTCCCTCTGGGGCGATTTCCCTGCACTAATTCTCCATACAGGAGATCTTTTGGAATCCGACCATCAGCCATTCTCACGACATGCCCAAGCCAACGTAGACGTCACTGTTTCAGTAATGTAAATATGCTAAAAACTCCAGCTCGTTCTAGAACTATTCTATTTGGAACTTTGTCCTGCCAAGTGATACCAAAAATGCGTCTGAGGCAACACATATGGAACGTGTTCAGCTTCCTCTCCTGCCGTGCACAAAGGGTCCAGGACTCACTGCAGTACAGGAGTGTGCTCAGGACACAGGCTCTATAGACCTGGATCTTGGTATATGCCATCAGCTTCTTATTAAGCCATATACTCTTTGTGAGTCTAGAGAACATGGTAGCTGCTTTGCCAATGCGTCTCTCCAGCTCTACATCTAGGGAAAGAGTGTCAGAGATCGTTGAATCAAGGTACACAAATTCATGGACAACCTCCAATTCTTGCATGGAGATGGTAATAGGAGGGAGGTGAGTCCACGTCCTGGCCCATGACTTGTGTTTTCTTCAGGCTGATTGTTAGTCCAAAGTCTTGGCAGGTCTTGCTAAAACGATTCATGAGTTGTTGGAGGTCTTCAGCAGAATGGAGAAAAATGGCTGCATCATCTGCGAAGAGGAAGTCCTGTATGCATTTCAGTTGGGCTTTGGTCCTCGCTCTCAATCTAGAGAGATTAAAGAGCTTTCCGTCTGATCTAGTCCGGAGGTAGACACCTTCTGTTGCAGTTCCAAAGGCATGCTTCAGCATGACAGCAAAATAGATCCCAAAAAGGGTTGGTGCGAGGACACAGCCCTGTTTCACTCCGCTTCGGATGTCAAAGGGATCTGATGTTGAGCCATCAAAGACTACAGTGCCTTTCATTCCCTCATGGAAGGACCTGATGATGTTAAGGAGTTGCTTTATACAAAGTATAAAAATACACATGCAGATCCATATAAATCAAAAACAAAAGTAGAATTAAAAAACCCAAAGTATAAAAAGCAGACATCAAATACAGAAGAGGGTGAAACCGGCTTCACAATACCTAAATATCTGAGCCCCGTGGCACAGTGGTTAAACTGCACCACTGCAGTCAAGAATCTGCTACTATTGGAAATGCATGCATATGTAGCCTTAGGTGGCAATCTCCAGGTTTTAATAAGAATATGTGGGTAGGCACTCCAACAGCTACTGTGACTTGTAGTCTGTAGGAGGGCTCTTTGAACTATCTTCAGAACAAATCAGGACCTGGGGAAGATGGTAAGAATACAGTACTAGTACAATATGACTATAATCCATAGTAATTCCAGTCAGTACTGTAGCTGCCACATTTTGTACTAACTGAAGTTTCTGGGCTATCTTCAAGGGCAGACTCACCGTAAAATTAGACAGGAGGTTGCTAAGACAAAGGTCCTTCAAATGAAGTCCTTTGTGTCTGAGGAAAACCTTAGATGCTGAACCACTCTAAAATGTGTGTGTAGGGAGGTATGAATGGAGATTGATTGTGTCACATATATTTGTGCTTCCATTGAGAAAAGTGGATCTACAGCCATCAGAATAAATGAATTTGATTGCTTAACCTTTCTAGAACAGGTTTCAAAAAGCTAAGTTTCCAAACTTCCCCATATAAATTAGTTATAAAGACCTCCCAAAGTAATTACTTACCACTGGGTTTTTAAAGTCTCATTTTACAACAAATAAAACACAAAACCTTAAAATATTGTAGTTACTTTTAAAAGAAAATCTAAATGCTACAAACTACTGTCCTGGGCTAAAAATATAGTTTCTTCCCATCTGCCTTTTCCTCAACAAGAAAGTATGAAGAACACTTAACCGTGTGATATTTCTCTTCATCATTTAGTGAGGCCAACCCTCTGTAACTATGAAAATAACAAAATGTTGCTATTACATTGCAGAAGTGATGTTCCCCTCTGTTACATTAGAATTTAATGGGATATACAGTAGTAGTTATGTGTTTGTCATTAAGGAAAGGGAGTAATTAACTAGCTACTTCCAGTTCTGGCAACCATCCACTAACAATACTTTCCCCATTATGTCTTGAAAGAGCTTCCAGAATTCTTTATGTTTTGCCTTGGCAACATAAGGTAAAGGTAAAGGTTCCCCTTGACAATTTTTGTCCAGTTGTGTTCGACTCTAGGGGGCGATGCTCATCCCCGTTTCCAGGCCATAGATCCAGCGTTTGTCCGAAGACAATCTTTCGTGGTCACATGGCCAGTGCGACTTAGACACGGAACGCTGTTACCTTCCCACCAAGATGGTCCCTATTAATCTACTCGCATTTGCATGCTTTCGAACCGCTAGGTTGGCGGGAGCTGGGACAAGCAACGGGAGCTCACTCCGTCGCGTGGATTCGATCTTACGACTGCTTGGTCTTCTGACCCTGCAGCACAGGCTTCTGCAGTTTAGCCCACAGCGCCACCACGTCCCTCTCCTTGGCAACATGGTTCATCCTAAACTCTTTTGTGCTACTGCAGGAAGTGGCAAGATCAGTTTATCACTTATCATGATTGGTAACTCACTTCTTGAGGCACCACCAACAGTAGGCAGATTCAAAAATTACCTTCTTATGTGGGCATGTGAAAGTTTAAAACTAAATGGGAAATATGCCTTGCAATGATACTTTTTTATATATAGGATTCTGGAAGGGGCCATCTGATAGCTCTTATGGTGTAAATAAATATTAAGCTTTAAGACTCTTTAAAGAAAATAACTGTGTGACTGTTAAAAATTGTTGGTATTTCAACAAGGAAGACAGTTGCTTCCCAACAACCATCAATTACCCGTAGCTGGGCAAATGCAACACAAGGCAGCAGAGCCTCTGCAGCAGCAAATAAACAATTAAATATTAATCTACTGCACTTTTCATTATATTGCTTGCAAGCTGAATGGAGCCAGAGTGCAGTTTCCTTAACAGAGACCTTGTACAAAATGGACTCCAAGCATCTGTTCCGCCATTTAGAATGTGACTTGAGGCACCAAATCAATGGGCGTACTGGATTCTTCATCCTATGATCAAAATCATATTTAAGGCCTGCAGAAACTTACGATTGCCCATTTATCTGCACATATTCTTGATGGCAGCAGCAATAAGATTATTTTTGCTGGTAAGTTACATATCACATTTCTTTAAGTTAAAGCAGGCTCCACTTTTGTGCTCCAGCAATGCCAAATCTTTCATTTACCAATTGCTTCAATCAAAATGTATCTACTGTTTGCATGGATGTAAAGGTCAAAGGAATTCAGAGTAATTTACAAATAAACATGTAGGGTTTGCCATAGTTGGCTGCAACTAGATCACTACATATTTAGGGAGTGTGGATTGGAGTGGGATACAACTCCCGTAATGCCCGATGCTGCCTGGGAAATTCTGGTGGTGCAAAAACACGCATATGCACATCTCTCATAGAAAGCTACGGAGTGTTGGACTAGAATTCAGATGACCTGGGTTCAAATCCCCACTCAGCCATGGAGACTCACTCCCGTGGTCGTAATAAACCACTCCTTGAATATTTTGTGTATCTTAAGACACCTGTTAGGGTTGCTTTAAGTCAGAATTCATTGAGTTGACAGCACATAACATAAAGCTACTGGCCAGTAACTGATAACCATATCCAGTTTCAAACCTGACAGAGTACTGTAATACTTTTATCTAGAATCTCAAGCTCAGACCACATGAGTTAAGGAGATGCCATACCATTTTCCCCCTTTAACATTCATATAAAGACTGTACAGTACATCTTCTAACTTCACCCTGAGACAAATCCATAATCAAGAAGTGGGCAGGGGACACATACATAGCCAATGACATCAACTCAGTCCGTCATTAGCATTGATCAGTATAAAGGAGATGGAAAATGTACAATGTATTGGCAACTCCATGTCTCTCAGCATCGTCCAGTTTTTATTTCTGAGCAACAACAATAGCATGAAACTTCATCAGCTACCCTCATTCTAGGACTAGGAGACTCACCTTCAAATGCAGTATATTCATTAACAATGTTGCAGGAGTAAATGGTAAGACAGAACAGCCGATTTAGTTGCAGTACAGTACACGAGTCCAGAGGTAGCAGTTAAAACAAATGTAGAATGGAATTGCCATTTCCCCCTTAAGTATATCATTTTTACCTGGAATTACTGCACCTGTCATGGGCAGATAATTGCTTCATGACAGCTCTTTAGGCATCATTTATTGCTGTCAAGATGATTAGATAGGGCATCTTTTGGAATTCTGGATACTATGTAAATTCATAATTTTTCCATGAGTCATTATGACATCAAATATTGGCAGACTGACAAGTAGACATGCTGTCATGTTGCAAGGAAGGCTGAGGTCTCCAGTATACATAAAAGCTAAAGTTATTGAAGGATAAACTGCTGTAATAGAAGTTTAATTGTTGTAAGCTGCCCAGAGACCTTTGGGTAGAGTGGGCGGCATATAAATTAAATTAAAATAAATAAATAAATAAATAAATAAATAAATAAATAAATAAATAAATAAATAAATAAATAAATAAATAAATAAATAATAATTGAAGTTATCACACACACACAAATATGAACCCTGTACATTAGTATTCTGGAAGAACATGGATATACACAGTGTATACTTCAACACTTTTCCTTTTGTTTCTCTAATTCTTTCATATTAACTAGTGGAAATTTGCTATACTTTGTGAAGGGCAAGACTGATTGAAATGGTGGAATGAAAGGCCACAGCAAAGAACAGGAATATGTGGAGTGGGAAGCAATATTATTTGAAGCACTAGAAGCCTTGCTCAGTACCTCCTTTCATTGTCATGCTCCAGCTACTGCTGGAACTGCATGCATATTTAATATTTTCTCCATATCCGTAAAGTCTAAACCTTGCATTTAAAAACAAAAAACTCCACATAGATTCCTCAGGAAGCCAGATTCTCCGACAGACTTGATACTGGTGCAACCAAACAGCTTTGAACAAGAACATGGCACTGAAAACAACACAAGGATATGCCCTTCCTCTATGGTTGTATGTGGCCAGATATATCTTTAATTAAAAAATATTGCAGTCCCTTGGAATAAAAGCACCTGTAAAAGCTGCATATTTATTTATCTTACTGAAAAATAGGTCTTTCTCTTGATTTAAGAATGAAAAATTGTTGATGTAAGAGTGGTAGAATTTTTTCATCTGTAGTCAAGATACAGTAAATGGCACAGAGAAGCAGCATACAAATGTTTTAATCAGACCTCCTTTTGTACTCCATAAGGATTCTGTTAATTATGTATGAGAGTTTTTTCTGCCTCACTGATTTTAATCTCTTATCTGTGACCTCCCTAGGAGTCTGCAGCAAGAAGGCAGGCTTTGCACCAAGCCATAGTAGGAATGTGATTCTTTTAACTAAGCCTTCTCTTCTTCTCTACTATACAGTACTTGGGTCAAATGGCACATAGTGTAGTCAGCGCTGAGTGCAGCAATTATCTTGTGCTGGCAAATCAAATCAAATTTCTATGGGGCAATTCTAGAAATGGGGGTATCCCAAACAAAAAACTGTAACTTTTAAACAGGACTTTGGATCAACACCACATTTGGCAGAATTGTGAGATTGGTATTATTGTACTCAGTGCCAAATTTGGGTTTTCAAGTTATGAATTTTAAAAAGTAAAACAGTTTTCCTCCCCATTCAGAAATAGGTGACCCTAAAAAAACCCATATATAAAATAGCTCATATAAACTGAAATTACCAATCTTGCTTATCTTGAAGCAGGTTAGCTCTGCCTACTTTTTTATTTGGAAAGAATCCAGGCTGTAGGGGCTGAATATTTGTTCTCAAAAAAGGCCTTTCAGATGTGAGAAACAATTATTTCTTATCATACAGCACAGGCTTACCAGCAAGAACTGTGCAAATTATGTATCTTGTTGCACCTTCATGGGCAGGGGAGATATTTGGAAAGCTTAAGGCAGTGGTTCCCACCCTTTTTTGAGTCGCGACCCCCTTTTATAATAGACAAATAACCTGTGACATCCCTGGTCATAAAAAGGCATTTTATCCCAACTTTCTCCCAGTGAATGGCCTCAAGGTAATGTACAATAGCTTAAAAGTACATACATTTAAAATCACAACAAATTACAATATTATTAATATTGAAATAAGCATCACTGAGGACAACAGGAAGACCATGGCCTGTGAGTTAACCTTGATAGGTTTGAGACACAGGAAGCAAAATGTAAGCCATGGACCACATGCAGTTCCTCAGAAAGTTGAGCAGTGGGGATGGAATTTTTTTAAATTTTTGTTAATGGGTGCAAAAGCAGCATCCCTAGACTCTTCCACACACAGAGAGAATATTTTTAAAAAATTATTATTGGAAAGAATATTGAAAATTAGGCAGATTATTCAATTTAGAAAATATATTGGGGGACCTGTTGGTCAGGAACAGGTATAGCCCTCCAATGTCCAGTGGTGGAATTTGCCCACTGCTATCCTAACATATTTGTGAGTTGGCATGTCCACACTGGAAAGGCAGTCACTTATCAATGAATACAGAAATCCCTGTATCATTTCCTTTGTTCTACTTCCTTCAGAACATCACACCTAGCAATTTAAGTAACACTGAATTCTTTGAATTAGAAGCCACTCTTACATGATTTGAAACAACAAAAATAATTCAATGGCAGAAATTCAAATTTTCACTCTGACCAATGGCCATGAAAATGGCAATTCTAACTCAAACTACTCTTTCAGGTAGTATCCACTGCATTTCCCAAAACATCTGTTAAACTCTGGTAATCATCAGACAAGATTTACACAGTGCCAACATGACTAGGATATTTTTAAGTCAGTCAGTTTCTGCTGTCAAAGTGAAGGAAGACTTGCCAGCTGATCCCTTAAACCTGTTTCAATTCAGTGGAGGTAAAGCCCCTTGTTTCTTTCTCCTCCATTTCACAAGCAAGGACTCAGTCAGAGCACTTCCTCCTTTTGTGAAGTGTTCCTGAACTGTGAAAATGGGATACTGTGTAGATGGATTGACTTTGAAAATCTAGGAAGTTCTCATCCATGTACAGTACTGTGTAAAAGTTGCTCCGGTATCAAAACTGCCTGGGAAAAAATACTGCATGTTGCTGTAGAAGATCCTTCTTGGCAGTCATTTTGAAATACTGCTTCCTTATGTTCAATAGAGGCAGAACAGAAAGAGTGCTATATCCAATTTCTTCATAGATGATAATGTAGCACAGAAGGGCATATTATAAAAATATATCCAAACACTTTTTGAGGCACTGTAGTCACCAAGGATCCTACATTTGTAGTGGAGATTGCTCATCTGTCCAGAAGTATTTGTGGAAATCAGCCTCATTATGGGTCAAATTTTGTTTCAAACTTGCTGGCTTTGTGCTTTCTCTACTTTCAGGACAGCATAAAAAGCTAGCCCATAAAAAACTAACTATATCATTATATCAGCATCCTTTTAAAATACTTTAAACTGGAAATAAATGTCCATATATTTCTCAGTTGAAGAAATAATATTTTAAAAATTGTTGGAAAAAGTAACCTGACAGGCTAGAATACTAAAACAAATACGAATTAAACATTAATTTCTCAGCATATGGTCTCCTTATATTTACTTTTGCCATAAAAATTAGGAGTTGCCTTTCCACTAGTCAAGGGACGTGGTGGCGCTGCGGGCTAAACCGCAGAAGCCTATGCTGCAGGGTCAGAAGACCAAGCAGGCGTAAGATCGAATCCATGCGACGGAGTGAGCTCCCATCGCTTGTCCCAGCTCCCGCCAATCTAGCGGTTTGAAAGCATGCAAATGCAAGTAGATAAATAGGGACCACTTCGGTGGGAAGGTAACAGCGTTCCGTGTCTAAGTCGCACTGGCCATGTGACCACGGAAGATTGTCTTCGGACAAACACTGGCTCTATGGCTTGGAAATGGGGATGAGCACCGCCCCCTAGAGTCGAACACAACTGGACAAAAATTGTCAAGGGGAACCTTTGCCTTTTGACCTTTCCACTAGTCATCCCTATCTATTTAATAAAACAGGTATTGCTTTAATAGAATAAATTCGTGAATTTGTGGACATGTGATCCATGAAAGGTAGCAGATCGTATGAGTTCTTTAGTGGTCTAAAGAGGTATCCCCTACTCCTATATTTAAATTTGTGAATGACTCCTTTGAACATAAAGTCCAACGAACAAGCTGGTGGAGCAGTTGGTAAACAGAAGTCTTGATTAAAGAGGTATTTGTATATGGCAATCTAAAGTGACAAAAAGCAGAAACCACAGTTGATGTTCAGGTGACAGAGGACACAGAGATACAAAGAGTACAATAAGGATATATACTATCATTTCTGCTTTTGAGTGTGTAGTCTGAGAACAACTTTAAAGAAGCACTTGCTGATTCAAAGGTCATTATCATTGTCAGTGGAAAAGTTAGCAGAAATATCTGCTATATGACGATGATACAATATTATTAGGTGACAATTTAGATGGTCTGCAAAGTTTACTTAAGTAACTGAAATAACTAGTAAACATAATCAAAAAGGAATGTTGCTAAGGTCATAATCAGTAAAAAGCAAGCAGCGAAAGAAAGGGAGTTAAAAATCCAAAATCAAAGCGTGCAGCACATTGAGAAATATAAGTATCTTGGAATTTGTGGAATTAATACATCATAGCTATGTAATAAAAGTCATAATCAGGCTTGAAAATTTTTAGAATGTCTCACCAGTCAGTCAACAATTTCACCAGTCAGCATGACCAGACTATAGCCTTACAGTTTATTGAGATTGGGAATCACTGATTTATACACTCAGACTTGGGTTGCTTTATTACCTGCATGCCTGTGGGGTCATAAAGCTTGTATTTTGAATGCCTTTCTTTTGAATGCCTCCAGAAAAAAAAAACACCTGAAAGCAAAAGCAAAAGCGCCCAGCCTCTTAAGGAGCCACGATTCCCTCCCACCCCAGGATGTGTCCTCGTTCAGTTGAAATTGGGAGCAGGGAATCTCCATATTCTCCAGCATGGGACTACTCTACATTCTCCTGCCGAGCTGTATCTCTAGGTGCCCCTTGAACTCTCTTCTTGCGAGAAGGCAGTTTTCCTTTTGCAATGGGAGGGGGAAGTGGAGGACTGCAGGATTAAAGAGAGATAGGCGGAGGGGAAGGAGGCAGGCAGGGAGGGAGCTGTTACTTGTCAAGCAGCATTTTTCACTTGTCACAGACAAGTGGACAAGCCCTGGTCATAATACAGAAGGGTGTGAAGCAGCTTCCTTAAGTTGAAGAATGTAATATGCAACAAAAATGTTAAATTGCCTTTGAAAATGAACATTGTATGGTAGTATATGGCACAGAATTATGAACTTTAACATAAAGGGCTATTAAAAAATTAGCAGCCTCTTGAAGATTGACACTGATTAGAGTTCATTTTTCAGGTTCAAAATGAGAATAAGAACTGGATAGCTCAGTGGTTGTGAGTTTGATCCCCCACTGCACATCCCTGACAAGGGCTGGGCCCAATGATCCATAGGTTTCCTTCCAGCTCTACAGTTCTGAGATTATTATTGTCAAACACAGCCAAGAATCAAACAAGGAACTCTTTATTTAGCAGCAAACTGCCTTTATTGGTGATGTCATTTCCACTGCATAGGCAGAGCTGAAAAAAGGAGGTGGCCATCAAGTCCAAATCTGAGCTAGTTTTATATAGTGTAAATAATGGCGGGGGTGAGATAAAGAAGAACAGCAACAGCATATTAGCATGTGGGGAAGAGTTCCCAAGATGAAAATAGTCTAATTGCCACAGATAGTTAAAATTCAAAGTTTTGATTTTATATTAATATCCTAGCAATAGTAATATGCAAATAATGAATTTTCAGGACTTCAATTGCCAAGGTTTTGTTGGGGTTTAATTTATTCTCAAAACATTACGGTTACACACAATTATAGCAAAGAAAGAAAGTTTATTAATGTGCATAATCTGAAATCCTATTGGTCTTTATATAAGATTCATAACATCTCATGGCTAATTGTGGCTAATTGACAAGGTGCTAGAACTCATCTCAGTTGCACAGTTGGGCACATGAACTAGCATGCAACTGAGACAAGCCCTGCCCCCCGTCAGTTAGCCACAATCTGCTCCAGCAAGTTATACAAACCATACATATATACTGTACTAACATGAGTACTGTATAACCATAGTGTGCTAAAAGCCTCACCCTGTCTTTATATCATCCAGATGCACACAGTAATTTATGAGTATATCCACTTCACCTGCTTCCCTCTCAAATTTCAGGTTTTAATTCCTTTTGTCTACAAAAATCACTTGGAGAGCAGCAAGAGGCTGAAATGTTCTTACACTGACATCTGTATTTTGCCATTTCAGATGTCAGATTTGGATCCATGTATTCTCTTGCAAAGATACTAGTCTGTCTTATGCAGACCACAGAGGATGCCGCTTGCAGAAGACGACATATATCACATTAGAAGATGAACAAATAAATGAACCTGGTTTTCTGGGTGACATTGTTAGAACTTCTGATGATGTTACCAAAGTAATTTTGAGGACACAGTTCACATCTAGGTTTATGGCAAAGCCTCTCTCGGCTTTTGTAACCATGTTGTGTTATCTAAATTCTGTCCCTACTTCTGTAGCGATGTAAGTTTAGAGGTGTATCCAAAGTCAGCACAGGCCCGCCACCCAAAACTTGAGAGAGGGACATAATGTTCAGGATAAGTTGCTGCTTGTTGATCCACGTGAATGGTCTTAGCTAGGAACTGAAGATCACAACCAATTATGTTCATTTAGGAATGATTTCTCTTCATTCAGCTATAGCAGTTCTCAAAGAGGGAACCATATTAGTCTTATCCAGCAACAACAAAAATATAGAACAAAAAACCAAACAACAAATGCAACAAATAGAAAATGCAAACAGAATGTCGTCATCTCTCTCTTATATAATACTTTTTGTGGGATTTTCCCTCTGTTGTTGCTAAACAGACCAATGTAGGTATTTATCTGAAAACTAAAGCAGCAGCATTTAAGAATGGTTTATCACAGAATGTCAAGAATATGTTGGATTGTGGGGGTGATAATGAAAAGCAAATGAATACAGAGAAAGAAATCAAAATTCAGTCACATAAGGATAAATGAAAAGTACCACTAGCTGCAGTTCACAGTCAGGGCAAATTAGTGGGGGAAACAATGCAGGGAAGAGAACTTACTGATTGAACAACCTTGGGGATGGTCTGCAAGCAACACATAATTGTTTGACATTGCCGCATGCAAAATCAGAATAGCCATAATGACACCCAGCCTCTTTTAGGAGAGAAACAAGGAAGGAATAAAAATTGGACTCCCCAATTGAAAGGCTGTTGGCTAGTCATTGCTTCCAGTTGCACTCTGTGAAAAGCAATGGCAAACAATGGATTAATGGATAGTTGTTTACTTTTACTTGTGATAGGACATAGAGATGCTATGGGAATCAGAGGAATATGACAGTCAGGAATGTAATATGATTTCCTTCTGAGTCTTCTGTCAAGTAGTTACAAGGAAATGTGAAAAAGGTGGGGGAAGAGACTGACCAACTGCTCACTAAAATGTCCTGAAAAGCATATTCCAAACATAAGTTAACATAGCTTCAATTTTTTAACAGAATACAGTGGTTCCTCAACTTACTAACTTAATTGGTTCCGGAACTCCGGTCGTAACTCGAAATGGTTATAAGTTGAAGCACCATTTTGGTGTTCACCCCTATCGCCTCTCTTGTCCTTCCCTCACAAAGCTTCATGTTGCATTTTCCTCTCGCTGCCACTAGTGGATTACCTCAATCCACAATATAAATGACGTTTGTCTGAACACTTAACTTGTGAACAGAAACAGAACTTATTTATTGAAGTGAAGCAGACTGAATAATAACAGAAGTTCTTCAGATACACCTTATATATAAGCAAATAATCAATAGTTCTCTCAGTACATACTTCTTTTCTCTTGCTATATCATTACCACATTCTCTACTTAATTTCCTAACCGGCTCTATCTCTCAGTATCTGTTCCCTCTTTCTCTGACTAACCAGCTCTATCTGACTTCTCCTTCTCCCGCCAAACCTCAAGTAGCTGCTGATTCCGCCTCTCCAGTCCTCTCATAGGCCCATGCAAATCAGCTCATGAATATGAATTGAATAAGTGACATCAGCGATTGTTAGAACCATTTCCCCTAGGAATGCACTGAAATGCAATTAATCCGTTCTGGCCGAAGAAATGCAAAAAAAGCAAGGCAGAAAACAAACAAACCGTGCAAGAGCCATCGGAAATGGGGAAAAAGCAAAGCAGAAAGCAAACAAACCCCGCAAGACCCATTGGAAATGGGGGAAAAAACCCAAAACACAAACAAACCCTGCAAGACCCATCAGAAATTGGGAGGTGGGGGGAGTCAAAAAGCGAACAAAGCCCGCAAGACCCATCACAGCATAGAAATATAATCCCACCACCCAAACCAAAACCATGCAGAACAGTTTTTAAAAAGTAGAAAGCAGCACCTTACCTTACTGGGCAGTCTGAAGCCTCCTCCGATCTCCACTCTCCAACTGCTGGGGCAAAAGAGCTACAAAGAAGCAGCCTCTTTGCCACCAATGGCTAGCAATTTGAATTCCCCGCCTTTTTTGGTTGTAACTCAACGCTACGGCTGCAAATCGAAGCAAAGTTTTGCTGCCGGAGCTGGTCATAACTCTAAATGGTCATATGTCGGGACATTCATAAGTTGAGGCACTACTGTAGTCTAAATCACATTCAATCTATGGATTTACCAATTATTATTCTAGAGCAGTGGTTCTTAACGTGGGCGATAATGCCCCCTAGGGGGCGATTTCATTTTTCAGGGGGGCGGTAGAACGAAAAGGGGCGGCGTGGGGGCGTTGGAGCAGAAGGGGGCAGTAGGGGGGCGCTGGAGCAAACCAAACCTGTGAAGATGGCTGCAGCCTTTTTCCAATATGCATGAATATATATTTTCCTCCAATCTTAATTTAGTTTCAGAGTTTTCATCTTGAAATTTTTAGTTCCTGCATTGTGGTTTGTTTTTATGCCCTTTTTATATTTCTTTTTGCGTCTTAAAATTCGCTTGCAACTAAATCATTAAGTGTTACTTTTGGGGGGCATTTCATTTTCTTGGAATTGAATTTTGTTTTCATGGGTCATTGGATTTAAATGTCTTAAATAAATAAATAAATAAATAAATAAATATCATCACCGCGGGGGGGGGGGATGATAACTTCCTCAATGGCTCAAGGGGGCGTTTCTTTCAAAAAGAACCACTGTTCTAGAGCACTGGGTAGAAATACATTCTCTGTGTTGTAAACTAGGTTAACTGGGATCAAGAGTATCTTCTACAAAAATCTAGCTTTTAAGAACATAAACTTAGGCAAATACTATATTTTGGAAGAGATCTTGGCCAAGAGAAATAACCATAAGAGCAGCATTCTTTTTTCAGGCATATGACTGCAAAAAGCTAGCAAGCAAGCTTGCCCTAAATAAAATATGGAGCAGAAATAAGTTAATAATAGACCTGCACATATATACAACAGTTATCTGTTTAATTTTTTTCACGTCAACTGATACCAACAAAAGACAGTGATCTGCAACTAAGGGAAAAGTACTTCTAGATCATCTTCAAAGAATATGTGCTTTAAATAAGATGACGATAGCCCTGTCAGCAGATTTACAATCTTAGACAAAAGATAGTAGACAAGACGAATAAAAGGAAAATGTATGTGAGAATAATTAGAAAACATATGTATGATAGGATAAGTTAAATCAGTAATTTGCTTTATTAACCTAATAAAAATATAGTGCATTTGCTATACTCAGTGATGGCTACAATAATTAAGCAGTAATTTTCCACCAATATTAGAAACAGTATAAAAATGGAAACAGCTCCATAGGTAAAAACATTATAAACATATCAAGTAGATTAGTGGAAGGAGCTAGAAGTGGTGTAGGGACAGCAAGTGAGAACCAGTGATTCAGAAAATGGGGGATAAAGTACTGTGTTCTCCAATACTGTAAAAGGAGTGAAATTTCTGAAAGGACATGGATAGAGAAAAGAGCATGAAAACGACAGTGAAACTATGAAGGTGCTGGCTGGATAATTCAGTTATAACTTTGGGTACCTGGCTAAGAAGCCAGAGGGCAAACATTTAATTCCCTGCTGTGCCTCCTAGGAGAAGAACTTATATGACACTGGGCAAGCTGCTTAGTGGTCCCACAGAACGGCAAGGAGAATGACCAAAAAATTCTGAGTACTCTATATCTTGAAAACTGTATCTAAGAAAAGTTGCTATACGTTAGAATTGCCTTGAGAAAGAAAGGAGTAATATATTAACTGAGCTGCCAGAATAAATTTAAATAAAATACAATGGTGCCTTGACTTACAAATGCCCTGACCTACAAACGTTTTGAGTTACGAACAGCTCTGGATGCGGAATATTGCTTTGGAGTTACGAGCAAAGTTTTGACTTCCAAACGAAAAAAATCTTTCCTGCCTTTTTTTGACAAGTTCATCTTAGGTCAAAAGAAGAAAAAATGTAAAATTTCTCCCCCTACTGGTAGAGTACGGATTAACCAGCTTTGCATTAGTTCCTATGGGAACTAATGCTTTGACTTACAAACTGTGCCTTGACATAAGGACAAAACAGCCGGAATGGATTAATCAGTTTTCAGTGCATTCCTACGGGAAATGCTGCTTTGATTTATGACCATTTTGACTTACGGTCACCATTCCAATACGGATTAAGTTCGTAAATCAAGGCACCACTGTATGAGAATAGAGAATGAATGCAAAGAGCAGAAAAGAGGAACATAGACAAGAAACATATGGCCATACAAAAATGTATTGTAGTAGACCAGTGGTCTCCAAACTTTTCAGCGTGAGGGCCACATCATACATACTTCACATTTTTGAGGGCCGAAAGACCATGCCTGCCCGCACTCCCACCCACATGCATGTCCTGCCTAAGCCTACGACGTTCGCTGGGCTGAATAAAAGGCAAGGCAGGCCGGATGTCGCCCACGGGCCATACTGTGGTGCCTCGCTAGACGATTACCTCGCAAAATGGTTTATTCACAAGATGATGAGTTTTTGCGATCACTATAGCGCTTCGCAAAACGGTTTTCCCTATGGACGATTTTCCCTGGATGATGTTTAGGTCCATGCTTCGCAAGACTTTTTTTTTTGGGGGGGGGACCATTTTTTGCAAGACGATTTTGACAGCTAGGTCCGCGCTTTGCAAAACGGGTGTTTTTGGAACCGTTTTCCCAAGACGATTTTGACAGCTGATCCGCGCTTCGCAAAATGGTTTCTCTATGGGCGATTTTCGCAAGACGACGACTATTTTCCCCATTGGAACACATTAAATGGATTTTGACGCATTCCAATGGGGAAACGCATTTCGCAAGACAATGTTTTTGCAAAACAGCGATTTTTGCAGAACGAATCAACATCGTCTTGCAAGGCACCACTGTAGTTTGGAAACCTCTGTAGTAGACAAAGAGGTGAGAACATGAAAGAAGTATAGGTTTTACAAAGAAGAAAGCAAAAAAGTTTAGCAACTGAGTTGAACACCTGAGGGACAGGCAGAGAGAGACATTTAAGATATTAAGAACTCATCTGTATCCAGACACTGAGTTCTTATTAAAATATATATATATAATTGAGAAATCCACAGATCAACTGTGATTTAGAGTACAGTGGTGCCTCGCATAGCGAGGTTAATCCGTTCCGGATTAACCTTCGCTATAGCGAAACATCGCTAAACGGAATAAAAAAAGCCATAGAAACGCAACTGACCATTAAGCGATGTTCCTCCATAGCACCGCCATTTTCGCACCCTCGGTAAGCGAGGGCAGGGCGCGAAAATGCAGCGCAGACCTTCCAGCGGCCATTTTGGAACCGCCGATCAGCTGTTCTCCCCCGCTTCGTTATGCGATATTCGCTAAGCGAATTGCTTAGCGAATATCGCAAAGCGAAAAATCGCCATAGGGGCCATCGCTGAGTGAATGCTCCAGCGATGGCCCAGAGCGCCTCGCTAAGCGATTTCATCGCTCAGCGAGGCGCTCGTTAAGCGAGGCACCACTGTAATCTATATACGGCCAACCCTCGACTTACGAACGTGCCTAGATACAAACTTTTTGATTTACGAACGGCTCCGTTGGCAAAAACTGGCATTGACTTGCGAACGGAGCTTGCACTATGAATGAGGTCAAGGCTCCATTTGCAAGTCAATGCCCTTTTCTGAAAATGGAGCCGTTTATAAATGGCTCCCTGCAAAAAGGCAGGGAGAAAGGGCTGGAAATTTGAATTTCCCACCCTTTCTCCCTGCCTTTTTTGCTTCAGAGCTCTCAAAGGGCTTTCCACCCGACATCAGAGCAAGCCCTTTGAGAACTCCGAAGACGCTGATCACGGTGGCAGGGACCCCCAGGGAGGTCCCCCGTGGTGGCGGGCAAGCCCTGGGAGACCTCCCTGGGGGTCCCCGCCGCCGTAATCGGCACCTTTGGAGCTCTCAAATGGCTTGCTCCGATGTCTGGGGGGGGAAGCCCTTTGAGAGCGTGGAAGCTAAAAAGCCAGGGAGAAAGGGCGGGAAATGCAAATTTCCAGCCCTTTCTCCCTGCCTTTTTTGCTTCAGAGGCCTCAAAGGGCTTTCCACCCGACATCAGAGCAAGCCCTCTGAGAACTCCGAAGGCGCTGATCACGGTGGCAGGGACCCTTGGAGCTCTCAAAGGGCTTTCCACCCGACACTGGAGCAAGCCCTTTGAGAGCTCCGAAGCCAAAAGGGCAGGGAGAAAGGGGGGATTGGAATTTCTAGCCCTTTCCCCCTGCCTTTTTGTCTTTTGAAATGCTGGAATGGATTAATTCCGTTCCCATGCATTTCAATGGGAAATGGTACGACTTACGAACTTTTCGACGTGCAAATGTCATTCCAAAATGGATCAAGTTCATAAGTCGAGGTACCACAGTAGTTGAAATAATGCCAAATCAGTTTGGGATATGTGTTTTCAGGACATTTCCTCTGTAGAGCTAATAACACGTTACTGTACTTGTTTTGGTGGAAGAAACACCAATAATTTAAGATATGCAGGTGATCACACATTACTAGCAGAAATGTAGTGTTGGAGGAATTCCTTCAGAATTACTTGATAAAAAGTGTCAGATGGATGCAAGACATTTTTGACAACGCCATTCTTCTGATTCCCATGACAGCTATATCCAAAAGTAAAGTTAACTACGAGTTCACTACTTTTTCACCATCGCTTGTCATAGCAGTGTTACTGGAAACAACCATGATGCAGCAGTTCTTTTTTTATGTAGAACCCAAATTTAACTCCTCCTAATCTACTAGAGTCTGGATATGATGACTTTATGGGCAATGTCACTTAGTATAATGACAATGCATAACATAATGCAATGAACACTAAGACCATTTTTTGGAACTGGTAGACCAGACGGATTGAATCAGGAAACCTTATATATGTACTGCACCAAAAATAAACATGTACGAAGAGGAAGACATTATGCAAATCTTTCCCGTCTTGTGACAGAAGCTTATTTGATCCAGTTGAAGTATCATGGGAAGAAAAAGGTGAAAATAGCAGTGATTTTTTATAATTTTTCCAACCATCAGCAGTAGCATGGGGGCATAGGGGAGTGCAGAGGGAAGGAATGATTAGCAAAATTGGTTCCCTTCTCATGGAAGCTTGCACTCAACCAAAGAAACTCCCATCAGCTAAGGGCACATCTGGATACAAACTAGAAAACTGAAATTATTGTGCCCTAGTTTTATCTTACACCCAGCTTACCAATAGTACCTCGGTTTACAAACGCCTCAGTTAACATAACTTTCGGTTTACGAATGGAAATCTATTGAAAAGGAAGTTTCCCCAGAATGCATTGTGCCTGGAGGTTTATAGTCCCGCCTCCATTCCTATAGCAAACCGTGTTTCAGTTTACAAATTTTTCGCATTACATAACATTCCGGAGAACGCATGAAATTCGTAAACAGAGGTATTACTGTAAATGCAAGATTGCTGAACAATAATGATTTTTTATTTTCCTTCATGAGGAAGCTAGAAAATGCATACTTGGGTGTGGGTGTGTAAATTAGCTCTTTACAAAGACATTTCAAGAATTCTAAAACTTGAGATTACAGATATAGTATGTCTTCAGTTTTCTCTACAATGATAAATCTCTATCATCATGTCTTCTCAAAGCAATTGCCAACACAAAACACCTCAAACCAAAACCATGTCCTGCCCCCTTTAATGTTTTTTTACAGCACTTTAAAAATAATTTCAGACTTCAAAAAACAGCTAGACTTACACCACATGACAATATACCATTAGGCAAAATAGAAAAACTAGCACAGAACCATTAGTAAATGTGTCCACAAATGCAATTCATGCTTTGGAAAACAAATGAGTTAAGAGCAATAAGGAAGAAAAGGCAAGTCAACATTTTAATGATTAGTTGGGTAAGACTTTGGATTTGTTGGAAACAAAGGTCCTTCATTCCAAGGGCAAACACTAGATTCTGGGGAAAATACACCAGTGCTGGTGCAGGCATATTTAGTTCTCTCACTAGAAGTAATAGCACAGAAGAAAAATAAGAAAATAATTCATAAAGGTTGAATAGGGGAAAGAGATAAAATGGAGTTTCCTTACCTTTAGCCCTGCTGGCATTTTTAAGCTCACTGGAGCTTTAAAAAATGATGCTTCTTCCAAAACAAACTTTCCTTCTTCTTCAACATAAATGCTCTATAGGTTTATTTAACTTAGTGCCCAACATATTTAGATAAATACACATTTTAAAACTAGCTTTGGGCTCAATATATCAAACCCTTCCAAAGTCTCTTCCAAGACAAACCTTCCATTCCAATTATTATTGCCACTATTTTAATATATATACGATCAGTTATGAAACATTATTGAAAGTAAAATTCCATAAATGTGAGAGAAGCTGTCCATTAAATTTTCAGGGTGAAAATCAGAAGATGCAACTAGAAAATCAGATCAAATGGAACTGCTGTATCAGTGTACCAGGAACAAGAATGCCAAACACGACTCCATACTCCAACTGAACAGCCACTGTCAACTATGGAGATCTTAACCAACTAATTATTTTTGAATATATGTATGCGGAACAAAAGGTCTTGAGGAAAAACAACTAAAAAGTACACACACTATGAGCTTCACTTACTTTACTTCCCTGATGAAAATGGTATTCATATTGTGGAAGATAAATGTCTCACATTAAATAATAACAAATTATTGATTAAATCCTAAAATCAGACATTCTTAGAAAGCTACATGAATTTTTCATTTTGCAGAAAAATATACAGGCATGACATTTTATTATTATCCATATGCATCAAAGTCTATTAAGAATTTTATTCCTCCAGGTTTCTACACTCCATTTGTACAATTCAAGATCATAAAACTCTTAATGATCTCTAGGATTTTTATTCTAACAAATGAAGGAGAAAAATGTGGCTTTCATTTAGAAGCATTTTTTCCATTTCTTGAAAATGTGAGTATAGAAGTATTGTGACTGCAAATCCCTGATTAAGGTTTTTCAAACTGAGGATATACTATATTCTTTCAGGACACTTATGACTAATTTTATTCAGGATGATGAAAGTGGAAAACATACAAATCAAAAAAGTTTAAATATGCCCTCCTGAAATTGTTGCAGAAAACAATCCTCTCAAAAAAGCAATATTGATCTTCTAAAAACTTCAGCATGACATTACTTTTCTTTAAAAAAGCATAATTTACAAATGAGCAGTGTAAATAGCAAAGGTCAACAGAAATACCAAAGGTCCACAAAGGAAAAAAAGACAGATTTACTCCAAATATTATAAAACTTTGTATCTTCCTTTGTTGGTGGGCTGGTACGAATTTTGCTGAAAAAAAAAAAAGGAATATGCAGTTAATCACACTTACAGTCGATAATGTACTTAATAAAGTAAGGCAAAGTAACATAATTATAGAAACAACAACAACAAAAGAGCATAAGTGTGACTCAGAGTGATATGGAATTGAACTCTCTGAATTGGATGTTTGGAGGAGGGATGCATTGTTTACAATTTTGTTTTATTTCTTATACCCTTTTGTGTTCCTGAAAATCTGATTTAGGTATCTCAAAGACCCTCAAGACAAATGTTTGTGAAGTGGTACTTCTGAGTAAAGAGCAAAAGGGGAATCACCAAATCTTGGTCCCTTGCATGCTTCCTCAAATGAAAGACAGTGCTGAATCCAAAAAATACCAACAGCTGACTTACCAGTCTGATGAGCTCTTCTTTGATAAGTCGAGTGATTTCTGCCTTAGCTTTCTGCACAGCCAATTCATTGGCACCTGAAATGAGAAGTTAAAAAGATGAAACATTTAAATCCACAATATGTAGTGGTGAAGCAAATCATTCCATGAAAAATTATAGTCTGTTTGTAGTTGCGATGCTATTTGAATAAATCAGTTATTGTGATAATATCTTGGTATTTTATTATCTGTAATTATTAAGTATCATACACAACATACGGCATAATCCCTAAGCTTAATTTGTATTTGAGTGATTAAATAAAGGCAATATAAATTACAAAGAAAAAAGGCAGTTTAAAGCAAAGATTACACGAAGAGCATAACCATAAATAATGCTAAGCAGTATCCCGTAATGGGGTTCCACATAATGTGAGTTAAAAGAACTGGGAAGGAGTGATCAGCATCCCCACTACAGCTCATTGTACATCATGAAACCTGGCTCTGGACAGCTGGGAAACACTCTGGAAAAGGAAAATAGGAGGGATACTGATGCAATGGCCAGTAGAATGTTGGATTTACTGTATTTGCCGGCGTATAAGACAACTTTTTTGGCCCAAAAACCATGCCTCCAAGTGTGTGTGTGTGGGGGGGGGTCCTCGTATACGCCGGGTGCACTTCAGTTGGGCCAGGAAGGAGCTGCCACCGCTGTTGAGTAAGTGACGCGGGGCCGCGCCGGCCGGGGAAAAAGACAGGTAGGCGGGCAGGCAGTTGGTCCGGACGGAGGGAGGGAAGCAGAGCCGGCCATGCCTGAGCGGCCAGAGCCCGCCGTCCCGCGCCGCTGAGCCAGTGGCTCGCTGCCGGAGATCTGCTTCCCCTCCTCCTCCTCCTCTGCCACCACCCACTTCCCCTCCTCCTCGGGCCCGCCCGGCCGCTTCCCCTCCTCCTCGCCCTCCTTGCTGCTGAGCTAGCTCCCGCCCGCCCGCCCACCCACCACCGGAGAGCCGCTTCCCCTCCTCCTCCGCTGCCGCCGCCCGCCCGCTTCCCCTCCTCCTCGCCTTCCTCGTCGCTGGCCATGAACTTCCAGGGCAGGCCCGGGCAGAGCCCCGGGCAGCCACCGCTGGTGCCACAACAGAGCCGTCCTCTCTATATTTCGAGTGGAAATGTTGGGGGATCGTCTTATACGCCCAGTCATCTTGTACGCCTGCAAATATGGTAGCTCAAGTATTTTTACAACAGAATAGAGAACATTCATATTACAGTGGAGCCTCAACTTACGGATGTCCCTACTTACGAAAATTTCGAGTTACAAAAAGCTCTGGCCGCAAAATTTTGCTTCGACTTGCAGCCGGAGCTTCCAATTACGAAAAGAAACAGGCAGGGGAAAGGGGCGGGAAATTCAAACCGTTGGTGGCAAAGAGGCTCCTTCTTTGCCCCAACGGTTAGGAAGAGGAAGGCTCAGCCTCCCGGTCTTCCAACACCGCCCCAACCGCTACGCCAGGTGACGGTGCTTTGGAAGCTAGCATTTCCAAAGCCGCCCCAACCTCTGCGCCAGGTGCTGGCTTCCTGGGCTTCCAAAGCACCGGCACCTGGCACTGCGGTAGGGGCAGCTTTGTAAGCCTGGGAAGCCGGCACCTGGCGTGGAGGTTGGGGCAGCTTTGGAAATGCTAGCTTCCCAGGCTTCCAAAGCCGCCCCCACTGTCCTCTGCCTTCCATCCCCGCTGCCTTTGCCTCCTGCAGGGGCAGCGGGGACGGGAGGCAGAGCCCAACTGGCATGGTTTGGCGGCCCACCTCCTGGCAGCAACGGAGACAGCAGGGTAAGGTGCTGGTTTTCGCTTTTTGAAACTGTTCTGTTTTTACAGTACAGTATTTTATTTTATTTTTGGTATTTTTTTCCTTCGGCCAGAATGGATTAATCGGTTTTCAATGCACTCCTATGGGAAATGGTGCTTCGACTTACGAAGATTTCGACTTATGGCCACCATTCCAATACGGATTAATTTTGTAAGTCAAGGCACCACTGTACCTTGAACAGTAGTTCCCAACCTTGTTTCCCACAGATTTCCTTCCTCCCTGCGCATGCGTGCTCCACTCATGTGAGCGTGCTGTGCACATGCACGCGAGCGGGGCCCCGCATGCACAAGAGCGTGTTCCACCCCCCCTTTAGGCGCACCACGTCCCCACAAGCATGCCACACCCTCCCAACCAGTCTGTGGTTGGGAAAAGGTTGGGCACCACTGCTCTATTCCACTGCAATTTTTGTTGTTTCAACTCTTCTATATAAAAAAGGAAGAATAAAATTCTCTCTTACATATGAAAGTAGTTAAGAGACATATCTCAACTTCATTAGTCTAGTACTGTTCAGTGGCTGAAATCTTACTAGGCATAATAAATTAAGTTGCACTAGAGTAGGCCCATTGAATCAGCGGGGATTCAATGCAAGTTCCATTGATTCAAAATAGGCTTATTTTAGTTCAGTGGCGGGGAACCTTTTTGGGCTCGCGTGCCCAAACCCGGGGGGGGGGGAGGAAGAGAAAAACCAGCAGGCGGTGTGCCGCGATGGCGGCGGAACCGGAAGTGGTGGTTGAAGGGGGAATCCCAGGCATGAAGGTGCCTCGAGACCCCACTCCGGATCCGCCACCAGCACCAGCTGCTCTGGATCCACCTGTTGAAGCACCAGCACTGCGAATGTAGCCACCTTCTTGGGTTTGGCTATGTGGCGGGGAGGAGTAGTGATCCGGTGACTTATGGCTTGTGTACCCGCAGAAAGGGCTCTGCATGCCAGCTGTGGCACACGTGCCATAGGTTCGCCATCACTACTCTAGCTGTACCTTACTATGCTAAATTAAGTTCCAAGCTACAGTAGGCCCATTTGAATCAATGGCACTTTCAGAGTAGTTCACCAAATCCCTACTGATTCAATAGGCCTGTTCTAGTGCTACTTACTATGCCAAGCAACAAGATTTCAGCTAGTAAGTGATATTTATTTTTACATTATTCCAGACTGATTTTGACATGTTTTTCTACAAGTCTGATGATGATACTAAAGATATCGATTTAGTGGAAATTATCAGTAATACTCACTCTCAATAGCCAGGTAAATTTTCCGCTCTCCCTCTTTGGGCTCTTTGCCTGGAGGAAAGTAAGTTCCTCTGATTGTAATTGCAGCTTCAGAATATTCACTTATTCTATGCAATGCCTCCTTTGATGTTACTTTCCACCTTGCAGTCTGCAGATTAAAGAGGCAAACAAAAAGAAAACATGCTGAGTGTTAACGTTTAAAAGGTAAGCGAAATGCTAAATAAGATGGTAGGTGATTTTGTAAGATAGTTGCCAAGCAGAATTACCAAAGACCAATAATTGGGGAAAATGTAAATGATTTATTTTTTGTCTTTGGAAAGTTTTGTAATTTTCCCGGACATTTTTAAAGTATAATGAACTGCATTTAACAACTCTGACCTCTCTCTCTCTAGAAATAACAAGCTAAGTTATAAGCAGTTAAATATGTATCTATAACAGGGGTCCCCAACCCCCAGGCCGTGGGGCGGTCCTGGTCCATAGCCTTGGAAGGACTGGGCCGCCAGGACAGATGAGCGGCTTGCAGGATGAGAGGCTTGCTAGGTTCTAATGCTGCTGCTGATTTGACACGAGGCGGAGCTTTGCTCCTCGCTCCCCTCCTGCTGCTGCTAGATCAGCTGTGCTTGTGGCATTAGAATCTAAGAGGAGCCTATGCTCCCATTAGGTTCTAAGCCACTGATCTAACAGGAGGCGGAGCTTCAATTGCAGCTCGCCTCCTGCTCACCATTTCCATTGTGAGCTCGATTCAAAGCTATCTTCCTACTGCATAACGAGTACCCCCGCCCCCAGTCCTTAGGAGAATGGTCTTCAACTAAACCGGTCCCTGGTGTTAAAAAGGATGAGGAACACTGATCTATATAACAATTCTTATTGTTATAAAAAGGCATTTATCTCCTTTTTTTTTACATTGTGAAAAAAAATGTTTATTTGATTGATGTATAAAGTTTCAATATAAATGGTGCATTTGTCTTTGGTGGTGTTTGTGAATTTCCTTTACTAAAATGCCAAAGAATTATTACTGGGTGTGAACAGCCTTCTGTCTGTTTGTGTTTTTCAGTTTTAAAAACAAGAATGTTAAGTTTTTAAAACTGAAAAACACAAACATAAGATAACCTATTCTCACAATGCTGTAATAAGGTTTCATTCTCCTCCCCCCCCCCCATTCCACTCACTGGTGAACTACAAATATGACTGAACAGCAAAAAAAAGAAAAAAGAAAAAAGGAAACTCCACTGTTACACATGGAAGCAGTCACAACACTGCAGCAAAAACAGAAATGTAAAATCTGAATTAAAATCTGAATTAAATTCAAAACCTGTGTTACAGAGATATCCTATCAGGAGTGGGGAATAGGGGAGAAATATTCAGATTGCTAACCAGAATGCTATGTTATGTACAACTGTCATTACTACCTTGTTTCATCAAAAATAAGACAGGGTCTTATATTAATTTTTGCTCCAAAAATGCATTAGGGCTTATTTTCAGGGGATGTTTTATTTTTTTCATGTACAACAATCTACATTTATTCAAATTCAGTCATGTCATCTTCTAGTTGCTGCACAATGGTGGAGGGCAGGGTTTCACTTAACTAGGGCTTATTTTTGGGGTAGGGCTTATATTACGAGCATCCTGAAAAATCCTACTAGGGCTTATTTTCAGGTTAGGTCTTATTTTCGGGGAAACAGGGTATATGATTTTTTTAAAAAAAAATCTTACCTGTGGAAAGTCATTGATCTCCAGTTCTTCCTCGTATCTCTTAAAAGATTCATTTTGTCCCCCCTCCTGTTTCTCTTCCTCTTGTTTCTCTATGGGCACATAATTGAGCTTGGCATTGATCTTCTCTGCCAACTGCTCCGCAATCGTCTTGGCAGATACAGTTGGAGCCTGAATAGTGCCACCTCTGAGGATAGCATTTGTAGCTTGCTGCATCACATCCTGTAATAGGGTATTTAAAATAAAAACAAAATCTAATTTCAGAATCACAGTATAAAGCCATATGATAAGAAATTTGAGAAAAAGAAGCATGCTGTTTTATAAATTGTATATACACACAAATCCTAAACAATATATTGCCACTAGTACCTGTGCCCTCAGCCTCACACAACACACACCCAAGAGCCTGGGTAGAACAGCTGCTTTGGGCTTTTGTGAAGGCTGGGATGAGGGAAGCCCAAGTACAGTATCATCATGGAGCCAGGACTTGAGGAACAGCCAACAGGTCAGGTGGACGGCCCATTGAGAGGGTTACAGGAGAGCAAAGCAAAGGCTCTGGGTCTTCTTTCGGACCTGGGACACCCAGCAAGTGCTTGGCCAAAGAAGAAGAGACCTAGACGTTCATGGCAGAAGTCCATCCTCTGTGGGACCAGTGGGCTAGCCTGGGAGTTAGACAACAATCCCTAGCAAGAGCCAGCAAACAGCATCTAGGTGGCTTGGGACCATGGCTGGGGAAGAGGGGCTTCCACTATTTCAGCCCCAAAGAAGGCTGGGAACCAGCTCCATGTCTACCCAATAGGTCCTGCAACGCCCACCCGCCCCAGCTAAGGCACTGGTGGCACAAATACCATCATAATAGGAAGAGGGGGGTGCTCAAGGAGCAGGAGGCCAGCCAACAGTCACCAACTGCTTCTATCAGCCCTCGCTGAAGGGCTTCAAGCCCAGTCCCAGACTAGGCTTGTTTATTATCAGGACTTCACTGGCCTCAGTGATGGGAACCAAAGCCAGTACTATACTGACTGTCTCCAGAGGACTAGCTCAGGAAACTCAGTCCCGTGGGATATGGGAGGGTGGTGAGAGACAGCTGCTGTCAACAGCACCGGCCTCAATAAAAAGCACTCATTCCACAACCTGGAGTCATTGGCAGGAGATGCCAAGGCTGTCAGACACTGGGATTCAAATATGTAGAAAAAAGGAAAGGAACAAAGCTTTTTTTTAGAGAAACAAAAAGCTTGTTTACAGAGAAATCTATATTTAAACAGTAGATCTCCTAGATAAAGCAAAGTGTGCTGATTACATATCACCCCAAAGTGCTTAAAAGTCTTTGTGGGCGGTTCACAATTCAACATTGTGCCCACCCGCCCCAGGAAGCTGGGTACTCAGTTTACTGACCTCAGAAGGAAGAAAGGATGAGCGAATCCCAAGCCAGCTACTTGGGATTGAACCTGGGTTGTGAACAGAATTTTGGCTACAGTACTGAAGTTTAACCACTGCACCACGAGGCTTATTTAAGCAAAAACTATTCCCCTCAATTTGTATAAAGAATTTGAGAACATTTCCCCTTTTTTGTTTTGTCAGTATTTCACAATTGTGCTTTTGTCAGCCAAATTCTAAGTCTGCCCTCCTGTGAATGCTAACAGCAAAGGGAAGGGGAAGATTCATTTCCCTTGCAGGCCACAGATCAATATAATTTGCTGTTTCAAAATATTGCCCAACCATCTGGACATTTCTCCAAATTACAGTAAGAAATGAGAACCGGGGGAAAACTGCCTCTGTTTCCTCACTCCCTTATGTCAGGGGGAAGAATCCTTGCAGAGATTTGTTCATGGGAAATTCATATCCAAGTCTTTGTGCAAAACTCTGTTTATATCCTGCCAATGTAGCAGTTCAAAAGCATGCAAATGCAAGTAGATGATTAGGTACCACCATGGTGGGAAGGTAACGGTGCTCTGTGTCTAGTCATGCTGGCCACGTGACCATAGAAACTGGCTACGGACAAAATGCTGGTTCTACAGCTTGGAAATGGGGATGAGTACTGCGCCCTAGAGTCAGACACAGCTGGACTAAATGTCAAGGGGAACCTTTACCTTACCTACTGTTTATATAATCAATGAAAGGAACCCCCAATCACTAATTTTCAATTCAGTTTAATATAACCTATCCTTCAATTGGAGCTGAGGCTCCAATACTTTGGCCATCTCATGAGAATAGAAGACTCCCTGGAAAAGACCTTGATGTTGGAAAAATGTGAAGGCAAGAGGAGAAGGGGACGACAGAGGGCGAGATGGTTGGGCAGTGTCATCAAAGCTACCAGCAGGAATTTGACCCAGCTCTGGGAGGCAGTGGAAGACAGGAGGGCCTGGCGTGCTCTGGTCCATGGGGTCACGAAGAGTCGGACATGACTTAACGACTAAACAACAACAAATCCTTCAATGGGCAATAACAAAATCTGAGCTGCAACAAAATTGTTATCTAATGATTATGGATATAATGACTACTGTTTATAGCAGTAATACTGTAAGTTTTTCACACTTGCATTCTAGTAGAAAAGTTAACAAAGCAACTGCACACCATGCATTAAACTTTTGTTAGGATTATTAATAGAACTATAAATTTCTGGTGTTAATTTGAAAGCCTGAAATTACATAGGGTGTCATCAGAGATGCACCACCCATAATCTGGGATGCACTGTACATTAGTCAACCAGGGGAAGAGCTTAATGTCGTAGATAGGAATTACAGAACGTGAACTACACTGCTGTTATCAAAACTGCCTTAAAATCTTAGCAACTGAAAAGAGCAATTATGCTTCCTTCATTGACAGATCCTGAACTAGAACTAGACCATTTCAGCAGTCCAATTAACTGCAACTGACATAGGTGTGCCTAAATATAAAATCATATATTTATTAAAAATGAAAAGGTGCATGCAGTGCGGTGAATTAAACCCCCTCTTCCTTTCTCTCTCTGTACTCCACTACTTCAAATACTTGCCTGCTCACTTCTGGTATTGGAGCTGGATAGGTAAGGGGAGGGGTTGCTCTGAAGGAGTGAAACACAACAGATAAAGGTAGGAGCAGGTTTAATTTCTCTCATCCATAAACTTCTTTTCACATTTCTCCCACATTAGAGGTAATGGTGACAGACTAAATGCACAAGTCTGCCACATCACATCTAGTTTACTCTTAACATCTTTACTAAGCTTGCTACTTGATTATGCATTCCAGATAAACGTTGAAAGCATTATAAATGAATCATTAGCAAGATGTCTTCCACTGGCACACGTTTACACATACATGCTTTCTCCAACATGGCTCCCAAACTGCAGAATGTACTTCTCTCAAGATTGGGATCAGTTTCCACTCTCCTTGCTTTTAGGAAGGATCTTTTAAAATTGATTTATGATGTTGTTTAATTCCTTGTGAAGCTTTTAACTGCAGATCTAAATTATCTTCATGTTTATGGTCATGTTTGGTTTCATTTGTTTTTAATGATTCAATGACTGAACTGTTTTTTACCAGGACAGAACAGGCAAAAAACAATCTTCTGACTGGCAAGCATAGTGTTTCTGATCCAGGAGGTTTGTAACCTTGTTTGCATAATTTGTGCTTGATCACAAAACACAAAAAAATATTTGATGCAAAAAACCCTGGATCAAAGCATTTATCAAAAGAAATGCACTCTACTGTCTGCCCTCTTTCCATCTAAGATCAGAAGGTTAGCAAAAATGAAATTGAGCTTTTTTATAGGTATTAATATAATATATATGTAAACATGTGCTTGGGGAAAATAGATCTAGATCTTAATCCTTACATACACAATGGCTGTGGTTGAGCATGCCAGGCAGCAACTACCCATACCAAAACAACAACACATGTTCCTGCAGAAATACCATTTTGCCCTCTCAAACAAGAGGCATATTTGCAAATCTAAGAATATTCATTTGACTTTGCGTGAAAGATGCCAAATGTATATATTTCTTCCGCTCATACTAGGTTCAATTATTGACACTAATTTTTTCAATTTCTGCATTAACAGCTACATCAAGAACAAACATTAACAACAGAAATACAGCAAATTTTCACTTATCTGGGCCTCGCATATATGGATGCAAACTGTATCTTATATATCCCCATTTTTCCACTGGTCCATCAAATACTCAGACTGTGTTTACATAAACACAAATCAGTTAAATAAAATTATAGAAGTTGTTTAGAACAATCAATCTTAGAGGTAGAAACATGTGTATACACACAATCACTAAGAAGAACAGGAATGCATACTCCAGTCTCAAGAGTACACAACATGGACCATAAAAATTCATATATCTGAATACAAATCAAACCTGAGTGATTCTATTTAAGAACTGTATAAATATGCCTGCATCTTTTCCTTCTCCATTAATAATACTTATTAATATCTAATAATATTTATGTTTCCTTGGATGTCCAAATAGTGAAAGTTCTACTGTATTAACAAAAATATAACATTCAATATAAATTTAGAAATGTATGCTTTGTAGAAGAGGATGACCTTAAATTGAAAAGAGACCAATACTTGTGCCTCGGCTCCAAGATTCTTCTGTGCATTAATTCTCAATGCCAATCTTTTAGCAATCTCTAATTTTTCTGCATTGCCTGCAGTTGGAGTAGGAACATTAGATGTCCCACCAGAGGATGCCATGTCTTTCACTCTTTTCTTTGAATTGAACATGCTTTCAATCTGTTCATCAATCTATTAAAAAAGAAAGAAAATGTAATTTCAATTGCAAGGAAATGTATTTTTTTAAAAAAGCAGCAGCAACAGCATCTAAAAAGATTCAGGTATTTGATCAGAGCAAGTGGCTTCCATTTCAGGCACTCCATTGTCAGCTCAGCTGAGGCTGAAGATGATTTTTTTAAAAAGCCACAAGTTGTGGGGGGGATTAATGACCTTCACTGTAAACAGCATTTATTTCTTCATGTTAGCATAGAGAGCAACAGTAATGTGAGCCCAGAGACTTTTAACCAAATCCAAATTGAAAAGCAAATTTGACAAGAAACTGCATCTATACAAGAAATGTTTACAAGATCGGTCAGATAAAAGGAACCATATAAATATTATAAACAGAGTTACAATTCCATAAAAGCTTTTTCCCCCTATATATTATGTGAATTCCTAACTAAAAAGCAATTACAAATACTTACATCAACTGCTGTATCTTCATCATCTGAATCCTGCAAACCAAGTGCAGCTTTCTGCAGTTTCTTGCGTTCATTAGCCAAAGCCTCCTCTGTTTCATCAAACTTAAATCCTTTACCAGAGAATCCACTGCTCTTCTTAATTATCTTCCCTTCCTAAAAGGAAGATGTCTCCATTCAGAAATCACTCCCAACTTACACAATTACTTTCAAAACAATGATGACTGAATCTTCTTGACAAATGCAATAAATAAATAAATAAATAAATAAATAAATAAATAAAATAAATAAATAAATAAATAAATAAATAAATAAATAAATAAATAAATAAAATTTTTACATAGAGGTAACCATGCTGATAGCTGCCACCAATAAAAATACAACCAAGTATGTTAACAGGTCACAGCACACAGAGTGAAAACAAGCATGATTTTAGTCTGACTTTTAAAGCCATTATTTGTTATAGTTTCAATACTTGTTGTGTAAGATAATTTGATGGGAAAGCTTCCATTTTAAGATGGGAAGACCGATTTCACAAAAAAATTAATGGTGCTACACACCAAAACTCATTTATATAAATATGGAAAAAAGAAATGAAAAATTGCCTTAGGGTTGCATGGTCTTGTGGGGCAGCAGAGACAAATCTAAGGCCAGGCAGCACCAAGGAGGAGGAGAAAGTTCAACTTCTCTGTATGACATGTCTTTAAATAGCAAGGGTACTCTTCTCATCCTGCTGCCACTTTATGCTAGGCCCCAGTGACTCAATATAAACACGTATGTGTGCCAGGCATGCTTTTACTCCAAACAGTGCCTGCTCCATCTCTGTGATACCAGAAGAATGTACTCCATGACATTGCAAGAGCCCTCCCCAGAACATCACCCAGAGCGGGCCACTATGACAGACACCCCAACACAAAAAGAGAGACGGTTCACTTACAGCTTTTTGTTGATCTTTGAAATCATTCCACAGCTTCTCTAGCTCAGCAGGAACTGCAGTACCTGACAACTCCAAAGCTTTAATTATATCTCCAGCATACCGTACTTGATCTTCAGTTATGAAAGTGTATGCATATCCCTTTAAAAATATAATAATCATAGTATGAATAATCTGAGTTCCCCGAAAAGGTCCTGTTATTTTTTAATTCATTTATTTTAGCACACAGGCTTTTTTAACAACTTTAAGAAAAAAGGGTTTCAAGAGCAGAGTACATCTGCAATTCCTTTCCAGGCAGAACATTTCAAATACTGATCTTATACTACACTAGTCTTGTACTATAGATAAAAAAGTGATCCTTCTGTTCCTAATCCCTTTCTACGATTCTTCTACCATCTGCTACGAGAGGAGGGATACTATGTACCTTTTTAAAATCCCCTCCCAATGGTCATTTAACTCCCAATTTTTGCCTTTACTGACATCAGGGCTCTGGTAGAGAAGTACTGTAAGGGATGCAGGAATTCCCACAGTGACTGGGGAAGGGGAATTTGTAAGGTCAAACTCTACAGTCTAATTTCTCCCTTTCTTGGAAAGGGAAATCTAAAACCCTTTATGGAACCCTGGAAGAATTTAAGAGAACACAGAATTGTAGCCTAAATTATTCAAAATTATATTCTTGTATCAGCAAGTAAAATAAAGGAAATTATCTACTTTAAACTATACAGAATCTAGTTACCTGTTTTAAACATATGGCATACACATAACACTCTATACCCTAATTTTACAGCAAATTCTGCTATTTGTTGGAAAGAAATAATGCAGCTATTCACTTCTTGGAGTCATGGCCCTGCTTAATACAGATTACACAGGAAACATAAGTATTCATGGGTAGATGAAAGTCAACATGTAAAAAACCTGGGATCTACAGATTTAAAATCTGGTTTTTCTCTCTCTAATTTGAGAGAAACAAATTTCACTTTTTAAAAGAAGTTTAATTTGAGAAGAAATTTTAACAGTTTACTCTTGCCAAAGATCGGAGAGAACTTTTAAAATTACAACAAAAACTGTGGGGCCAAAGACTGACTCCCTCTGGTCCATTCATAGCAGAGGGATAGCTTTTTTTGCAAAGCAGCTAGTTACAAGGCATGGTGGTTCAGAAACCATAAGAATTTCAAAACGAGAAACCTGATATAAACCAATGATTGACATTAAAAAAATTTTCTGGCAATTCAGAACAATGAGTTTAAATCACGTAATGAAGAAAGAAACCACCTCCATCGTTCCACAAAAATACTGCAGCAAGCAATATAACATTTATATCAGACCAGAGCAATTAAATACATTCAACATACTTTGTTGCCTGCTCGCCCAGTTCTGCCAGCCCTGTGCACATAATCCTCATAATGATTGGGGCAGCTGTAATTGATTACAAGTGTAAGATGTTTTACATCTAGACCTCGGGCTGCTACAGATGTAGCCACAAGAAGTTTGCATACTCCACTCTTAAAGTCATTGATTATGCTGTCTCTGTCATACTGGTCAATACCTACAGAAGATATACACAAATCAAGGAACAGTAAGTATTAAGGAATGTTTCACACTTCATTACACTAGTTAAATTATTTAAAAGGCTTGTAGACCGTCTTCTACCTCCATGAAGTGACAGGCATGGATATGAAGCTCTCATTAAGTCTTTCAGTAATCCATCAGCATGTTCTTGCTTATCTACAAATATAATGACTGATCCTTTTTCCTGATAATGTCCTAGTAATTCAAGTAACTTCAAGAACTTGTTCTCTTCCTCTATGACAATCTGAAAGAACAACACAGTTGAGGGAGACAGTGGAATTTTCTTTAACTAGAACCCAACTAAACTATAGTAAGCACATATGATTTAAACATTTTAGTATACATTTGTCAATCACCACAAAGCTGTCTTAATTTGTACAGCTACTTATACCTTTTACAAAATTGTTTCCACTGCATTTAAGCAAGTGAGTAAAAGTCTGTCCAATCACCAGAGACACAAAAAGGGCTATACTACTACTCTGAAATAGCATTCAAAAAGCTGCTCAGACTTAGCAAAGGAATAGTGGTAGATTTCTGTAACCATCCTTCTGAACTGCCAATTCCACTGACACCCCTGTTGTCAGAAGAAAAAAATCCTACCACCATTAATTAAACAGATCAGTTTACTCCAAACAATGCAAGCTACTAGTAAATATGGTATCTGAAAACCTACTCTGTAAACTTAATGGCTGAAATCCTGTTGTGCAGCTGCACAATGGCAATGTAAAGCTGAGGTAGCATTAGGGTAAAGTATGGTAGGGCAAAAGAGAGATTTACAAAGCATTTCCACAAAATGGGAGCTGTGCAATCAACTGCACCATCTAACTGCACAATGATGTTAGCTTATGCCTAAAACCCAGAATGCTTCTGCTGGCATAAATTTATGTTATGCCTAATCATACAAGATTTCAGCCAATGTATTTCAGAGATCAAATTCTATAAAACATTCCTGAGATAAAACAGTGCTGAATATGGAATTTTGCCTGTAACACTATCTTTTGGGCACTGTAACAAAAGCAGCAGATACGGAAAGTACAGTTGTTTAACTTACCACATGCTGTTCCACATCAGAGCAAACAACACTCCTGCCACCAACCTGGACCTCAATTGGTTTACTTAATATCCGACGAGCTAAAGCCTCCATGGCTCTAGGAAAAGTAGCTGAGAACATAACAGTCTGACGATCAGGTCTTACATTGTCTACAATGCGCATAACCTGTTTTAAGGATAAAGTAACAATGCCAAAATGCTTCAGGTCAAATAACTTCCACTTCAAAACAGACGTCTTGCATTTTTAGGAGATAGATTCCTTTGTAGGCTAATATATAATTATATATTAATGGAGTTACCATATTTTTCCATTTATAAGGCACTCTGATATATAAGACAACCCCCACTTTTCTAACCCCAAATTAGAAAATTTGATTGCTGCTTTCCCCACCACTTCCTAAGCCCAGGGGTTAACAAAAGGAGGGGGAAAGCAGCAATCAAAGTGCGGCAGGATCACTTTGATCCATTCCCCCCTCCATTTGTTTCTGTTCTCTCCTCAGCTTACTCCCATGTTTAAGATGACCCTCAATTTTTAGTCTAAAGATTTTAGACAAAAGTGTCATCTTATACTCGGAAAAATACAGTAATCGGTGAAATTATGTATATATAATAAAACTGTGTGCTGTCAAGTCAGTTCTGACTTAAGTGAACCATTTTCAGGGGTTTCTAGATAGAGAATAATCAGAAATGATTTACCAGTCCCTTTTCTGGGGGTTCCCTAGGTGTGTGCAGCTTGCCCAAGGCCACACAGGGTGGCTCTTCTGGACAATAGGGATTTAAACTCCCAGCAATGGATCATGGGATAAAACTCAGTAACTGCTCTGTTTTACTTATAATACCTTTTAAGCCTTAAGCAAAAATATGCTGCAAATTATTAATTTATTGTTCTCACCTGAGGCTCAAAGCCCATATCAAACATTCTATCAGCTTCATCAAGGACAACATATGTCACTCTCCGAAGATTTGTCACTCGACCTAGGGAAAGGAGAGAGGGGGCAAAAACAAAAGGAAACAAGAATCAATTTAAATACTATTTTCCCACACACAGCAAAAGAAAAGTAAAGTTTTCACTAGCATCTAAAGTTTAGGGCAATGCTAAACAAATGTTTAAAATTGTAGTTATTTTAGAAAATCAGTTTCACTAAATGACTTATTTCGTTCCAACAACAAACATTTTGGCAATTGTGTACTGATGCACAAGGCCAATTATTTTGCCAAACTCTTCTCTTGCGTACCAGTACAGGGCCAGAAGAACCTGTAAAATTCAGAAAACAGCCCTCACCAAAACACATCATAAAACTAAGACTGAGGTGAAGCAACGAGCTACATCAGCCATTATCTGTGAGCGCCACCTAGAAAAAAACATATTAGAGATTACAGCGTATGTGTGGAAGGCAAAGACTAATTACTAATTGAAGTAGCTTAACAGAAGTCTCCATGTAGATTACAATTTGAAATATTTACAATGGGGTGAACGTTTCAAACACTGAAGGCGATAAATTTTTTCAGATTTCATCAGTAAAATTTCTCACATCAGTAAGTTTCTGAATAGCAACTAAGTATAAATAGAATTCTTAAACAAGAGTTTCCACATCTACAGACATAATTTAAACCTCAGCATAATCTTAAAAACTGCCATCACACCTGCATTGACAAATGGACATAAGCATAGTGAGTCCTTTGCCTTACGTATCATCCAAGTTTAAAGGGTTTTGTTAAAGATAAAATATAACAGATTATTTCTCAAAGGTACAAACACAAAATGTCTTTAAAGCAGTACTTAAAACTTTGCCCAGTACTTACAGAAAATCTACCTTTGGACTAAATCTAATGTTAGTCTCAAGTAGGGCAGAACCATTACTATTTTTTATTTATTTGTTACACTTATATCTTCCAATGTGCTCAAAGCAGCCTAATCACTATTAAAATGAATGGAACCTGTTACTCCCAAGTAATATAACCACACAGAGTTCTACTCCAGTTGGCACTAACACCGGATTTAGCCCATGTGCAAGCAGAAAGAACTTCCATGCATGCAGTGGATGTTTAACCAAGTTCCTTCCATCTTATATTCAGTGCAGTAGCTCATGTTCCCTACAATACACCAGGGATGGACAGCTTACAGCTTTTTTAAAAGTGTGAACTACAGTATAACTGTAACTATCATCATCCCTCATAACTGGTTGTGGTACCTTTGTCCAGACTGGAACTGCATTCAGCAACACTGAGAGAGGTACAAGATATGCACCTGTGTTCTAGATGGTCAGCAAGCAGTATACAGCACAACAAAGGAGAAGATACCAACTGAAATGTACCGAGGAGAATCAGGCAAATGCACATACATAAGCCTGAGTATGTGAAAGTGCTTTCCCCTTGGGATCTAACCCCATATTGTTTGGAATCTGAAGACAGCAACTTGAGGATTTAAAACAAGAAATCTTGAGCTCGAAAAAATTAAAGAACTATGTGAACTTAATGGCTGAAATTCTATCATGCAACTCTGCGTGTGCAGTGATCTCATCAGTGGCACCAGCAAACTGCTGCCAATGAAGGGCTTGTTAGTCCCAATTGACAATTTTGGAGTGCATGCAACCTCCCTGTCCTGTGTATGAACCTTGTATGAACCTCCACATGTACTTGAAATTGTCTTTAAGCAGAGGTGATTACTGCTGCTGCTGACATCACCACTGCGCACACAAATCTCCACAAGAGAATATTTGCCACAATCTTCAAAAAGGATCTAAGCATTTTGAAATGCTGGCACTGCTGTTTTTGTCACTCTAGTTCATCAATACAATAGGAAACATTCCTTAACCTACGCTGACTCAAAACAGAAACCTTATAGGATATTTACTCCCTTAAGTCTCCATTCTGGAAGTTCTACTGACAGATACCTTACAGACAATTAAATGTGGCTCACCCAGGAATAAGTCTTCGTTGGAAGGCTTTGAGGCTTAGCTGGCATCTCTTTACCCAAGTTTCCTGTTTCAGTACTACCTGGGAGCTTTCTTTCTGAACAAGAAGCTAGGTGGAACTAAGACTAGCTAAGTCTCAAAGCCTTCCAGGGAACGCCTTTGTTCAAGGCGAGCCACACTGTAAGGTATTTGCCTGTCAGGTAAGAGTCCCAAAATGGAGTATTATTGGATTTGTAGTCCAAAAAATCTGAAAATCCCATCCCTAGCTGCCTCCACCTTCACAGGATCTCAAAGAGTGATACCCACAGTTCAACATTATGAAGTTGACTCAAAATGTGAATGGGTTAGATCTCACTCTGGCACCATATTATTTATCTTTAAGCAAGAGGTTATTTTTTAAAAATCCAGCCAGGAAACTATTATTTTAATGTGTATTTTATAGTATATAATTCAAGGTGAATACATGATTTTTTTTCCTTCCAGTCTAAATGCATACAGCATGCCACTAACCCAATACTCAAAAAATTTAAACAGGAAAACACTTTCATCTCCAAGTATACAATACTTGAGAACAGTATTGATGCACCTACCTTTGATGACTTAGTCTCGGAAGCCCAGCTCTATAATTCTTGAAGGGATTTTTTTTCCACAGAAGTCAAATGTCAACAGTTTAGTAGACAGTTTAGTTGAAGGGCAATATTTAAATAAATCATCAAACATTATCTGACAAACATGCAATATTATAGTAAAAAGCATGGTAAAGCTGTAATATCTCTTTCAATTATTGTACCAAGTAGGAAAATTATTAGCCATACAACAAGTTTCAAATTTTCTTAAACAGTTTAGTCACCTTAATGAAAAAAGGCAGACCTAAATTTCTTTCAAAGAATACACTGTTATGTTGCATCAGTGTCAACAATACCAGATAGAACAACATAACTTCAAAATGAGGAATAGAATCGAACAGTTATCTCTAAGCAGCCAATTCTGAAATTCAGGTACTTTCTGTAAAACTCTCCAAGATTTTTTGTTCTTTAAAATATTTTCAAAAGCTGCATGAAAAGGAAACGCAAAGAGCCATTGTTGTGGAAACTCAAAGGAAACGTAAAGACACCATATTAGATACCACAGCTTCAAGAGATACATAAATTTCGGAAACTCACTTATGGGGGAAAATGTGTACTGATAATAAAAGAAATATTTTCTTACCATTATTAGCTGCTAACATATCAATCATACGGCCCGGTGTGCAAACAATTATTTCAGCACCCCTTTTCAGCTCAGCAATCTAATTATAAAAATGCAAAGTACACCATGTAAGACTGAACAGCTACAAAATGTTATTCTAACTATAAATAATTATTACATTTTGTCATTTAACAAACAAAAAAACCTTATCCTCAACTGTAAATACTGATACGTTGAAGTTTTTTTAAAACGACAATATTCAGTATTAATTGAAAACATATGGCATATTCTGCTAAATCCAGCCCACAGCTCCTCATTCATCACCGTGATCATTTAGCGAACTGCTCGGGGCTCACTGGCTTTTTTAGGAGGCAGCCTTTTTTCTGATGCCACAAGGCAACATGGTCCTTGCACTTACAAAGGCTCTCCATGCATGTCCTACAGCTGGGATGGAAAATCTCTAGCCCTCCAGATGTTTCAACTACACGCCCATAAGTTCCAGTTACCATGGCGAGCGGTATGGCACTATTGGGAGTTCCAGACCAAATATCTGGAAGGCAAAAGATTCCTGACTGTTGCCCCACAGCATCCAATTAGGTTTCTTTGTCATCTAAAGTGACAGAAACACAGGAAAAAGTGTCTGCAGAAATATGACTATAGTGAGTCAGACAAAAAAAGCAAAACAAAAACAACTGAACGACAGAAATGTTGTGGTATCTTAAAGACTATCTGCTGTATTTTATTTTCAGCTTTAGAGTGTCAAGTTCACTTCCTGAAATAGGCTTGCACAGACTAACACAGCTACTTCTTTAAAAACTATGATGTATCCGTATTCTGAGGCATATTGCAACCATTCTGAAACTAAATTGATCACTGGAAGGCTGTCCCCCTTTGTGGCAGGGTCTGGGCTAGAAAGTATTATGTACATTCTATGGCTCAAAAATGTATGAAGTATGGCATATTCATTATATGAAACTAGATTAAAATATACTTATACAAATTGTAAAGCCAGCTCTGCCGTCAACATAGGCTATACAAACCATGACATTAAATAAAATTTAACATAACAGACACATAACATTGGGAGGGCTGGCAGCTACAGTGGAAAGAAGTCAGGTACGTTTTTCTGCATAAGTAATACAGTTGGAACATGATTTTCAGGACAGGGGAACATTCTTTCCTCTCCCTCAATTGCCCTTCAATTTTTTTAAGAACATTTCTTCCTTATACGGGATTAGTGATGGGTCATTCTATCACCTTATTATCATTTCTCTCACTTACGTCACATAATAGTATCAGTGGTGGGATCAGAGGAAAGAAGGAACAAATGGAGGACATGAGCTGAAATATTAATCACATCACATTCAGTATGAATGGTGAACTCCTGATTCAATCCACAGCCCCTGTGAGAGCACTTACTGCACTTTCAAACATAACACAGGCTGCAACACAAATCACAGCATTTCCAGTGTAGCTGTATCCTGAGTTATAAAGAGGCTGCCAAACATGAAAACAAAAACCGAAATGTGTTCCAAACAGAATTTTTTCAGTCGTGGCAACACAGATCAAGACAAAAGAATCTGATACTCATTACATACCTGTTCACTTATTCCTGTTCCTCCATATACACACACAACTCTAACCCCAAGAGTTTTTGAGAACTTCTTACACTCCTTTGTAATCTGTAAAGCTAGTTCTCGGGTAGGAGTCATGATAACAGCTGAAAAGAACAAAGGAGAGAATTATACTCACAAAACTCCTAGTCCTAGAACATTTTTAGAGAAGCAAATCCCACCAATTTCAATGCAAGTGATTTCTAATTATACTTAAGATTATAAAAATAGTAAGGCACACTTCTGTAATTCCACAACGGTATGAAAATATTTCACACATGAACAGTTTCATATAATTTGAAAGTGTTCAAAGAAATACGGCTAATTTGAAAAATCTAATTTCATGAACTTTTTTCTTGGTAAAGTCAGGACCATAGGTCTCTAATTGAAGAAGTTTAGACATTTTGTATAAGGGCCTTGAAAATGCTAAGTCTTATCAAAAGCAACAATGGATTAATTTAGAATCCAATCTCAAGGTTTCAATCCCCGTTTCATCCTTTATCTTCCAATCCAATATACAAAAGTATCAAGGTAAGATGCAGTGTACAACCTGTTGCCTGCAGGTAGCCCACATGAATACCCTGACCACTCACCACTATCAAATCTTACTGATTTTTCCCTAATTTCATATCCATCACTCTTGCTGTTTTTAGCAGCAAGGAAAGGACACAACATACCAGCATCACTGCACATTTTCAATCTCTACCTTATAAAAATAGCTTTTTCTCCACAAGGGACTGTGTGTGTGCATGCGTGCGTGAGCAGACACACACGTCTGTGTACACCTTCTCACACCAGCATCACATAAAATCCACAGGACAGAACAATTTATTTCTTTAAAGTATTTTTATCCTGCTTTTCTCCTTAACAGGACCCAAGGTGGCTTGCAACATTAAAAGGACAACATTTAAAAGCTAAAAACAGTAAAAATACAAATACTAAAAAAAGAATTAAATAAATATCAAGTTAAAACAGCAAATAAAATCAATACTAAAAACATATTTAAAAACAACAGAGCACAAGAATCCAATTTCAATGACCCTTTCAGACTGCCAGTCACTAACGAAAGGTCTTTGCCTGCTTGCAGAAGGACAACAAAGATTGGGCCAGCTTGGTTTTCCATGAGAGGGAGTTCCAAAATCTGGGAGTGGAAAAAGGAGGAGGCCCTCTCATGTGCTCCCACCAAGTGTGCTTGTGAGGATGGTGGGACAGAGAAAGGTCTACCCGGATGATCTTAATGACCAGGCAAGCTCATAGAGCGATATCCTGTCTTTTAGAAAGCTTGGACCCAAGCTGTTTAGGGCTTTATAGGTTACAACCAGGACTCTGAATTGTGCCCGGAAACAAATTGACAGCCAGTGGGTTTATGATCCATGAACTGCTGTTATACATTCCCTATAACCAGCCCACATTAACAATCTGGCTGCGACATTTTTGACCCTCTGAAGAACATGTTAGACTAATCCAGCCACCATGGGCAAATCAAACCTCTCAAGAAATAAGTTGTGTACTCCAGGACAAGGGAACCCACTGAGCATCTCCAGAGTTAAGAACAGAAAGCTGGCTTGCAATGCAGAACACAAATATTCAACAAATGTGTAACACCTGAAACAGATACTGTAATGGCAAACTTAAAGGAAGTATGAAGAAAGATGATCTGACTTCATATAAGCAGTTGAACCTCAGCTCTGATATTTTCCCCTCCTTGTGCGAAGACAAAAATTACCAGTTTCAACAGTAAAACACATTTACAGTACATAAAAGGGTCTCCTCTCAAAATTCCCATTTTGCTTTGCTGAAAAATATATTTGCACAATAAAATACTATAGCATCATATATACCTATTGGACCTTCTCCTTCTTCTAATGATCTCTGATCCATAATGTGTCTGAACATTGGCAACAGAAAAGCAATAGTCTTTCCACTTCCTGTTTTAGCAATGCCAATTAAATCACGTCCACTCATAATTGCAGGTATAGCTTGGGCCTGGATAGGGGTGGGCTTTTCATAGCCATGTCTTAAGGAAATAAAAAAAGTAATAAAAAGCACCATTAAGAACATGAACAATTCCTGTATTTCAATCTTCAAAAATAATCTGTTTATATCTAAACAATTCCTACATTTCAGTTGCAAAAATAAACTGTTCCCCCCTCCCACAATCTGAATATTAGATACTGTGGAAAAACAGCATAAAATCTGTATGATTAGTGAACTGGTGATACATAAGAAATCAGAATTAATCCCCTGTATCTACTCTTTAATTCTTAATTACATATTTCGTGAGGCAATTTCTTCTACAAAGCCCCACCATTACTGTATGCTGCAAATGTAAGAGAGCAAACAAGAACCTATCTAGGTCATTTCATGTGTAACACATGAAAGCTGCATTTTATTGTATTGTTCTACTTACTTTTTCAGGGAATTCAAGATTTTCATAGAAATACCACACTGCACCCAGGTTTTGATTGGCTTCGGACATCCTTTACCTTTGACTGTAATTCCTTCCATTTCTGACCTATAGGTATTCACCTCTGCAACACACAAACTTAAGTTAGTATGCAAATAATGTTTCCACATTAGTAGATGCACGTCTTCTATAGACAAACGTTACTGACCTTTGTAGCAACATGTTTTTAGAAAAGCATCTATATTACAAGCATACTTATATAACATGCAATGGCCTGTAACGATGCACCATTCAGAAATTTTTGACTCCAAATTCCCAGAATTCTCAAGGCATAATTCTGGGAGTTCTAGCAACACCTACAGACACCTACATTTTGCTCACGAGGAGCAGGACCTTGTCCTGGAGGCTGCACAGCCTAGCTCCAATATATTTCCTATTGTAAAAGTACAACCATGGAAGCTGCCAAAGTGTTTCCTAGGCATCGCAGTTCTTCAGCAAGCACCCTCTATGGAGCATAAACGGCAATAAGACTACAACAGCAGGAAGCTGGCTGCATAAAAACTTCAGATTCTTGCCTTTACAGAAAGAGAGTAGGAAGTCTGGCCAATCAAATGAAGGAAATCCAAAAATCAGGGAGTTGCTTTTTGGCATAATACCTCATCCTTTCTTTCACGGAAAAACAAATTAACATTAACAGTACCTCAAAACCAACAACCTAAGCACCATGTCAGCAAAATCTACATGCGCTGTATGGCTTATCAGACATCCTTTTATTTTCTAATCTAGCCAAAAACCTGTGTCCCAATGAAACACAGCTCCTGAAAATCAAAAGATTCTCTAGAGCAGATTTCTAAGTAGCATGAGACAATATAAATGAAAAAAGAAATGAGAAACATTTTATGAGACTATTGATTTACATCTAGAATATTCCTTCCACCAAAGCAAGGACTTTCTTTTGGCAAAGGCTTTGGGAATCCACAAAAAGATTAGAGGAGAAGAAGCCTCCTGCTCATCTTCCTACCCTTTTCTGACAAGTCTTCCACTTCTGCAGAACAAATGGGGTGGGGGAGGATCAGGTAGAGTGGGTGGTATATAAGTTAAATAAATAAAATAAATAAATAAATAAAGGACGTGGGAATTAAACAGTATGCTGTTCATCCTTACCCCTTATGTAAATATGAAATTCCACTTAATTTAGCATGCTAATTTCAGATTGTATTTGCTATTACCTTCTTGAGTCATTTTAGCTAACTCAGGAACTTCAACATAGAAGTTTTTCCTGTAGGGCTCATATTCAATCTTCCCATGATCCACTGGTTCCAGCAATTTCCTATGTTTGGTCTGGTAGCCTGTCAGTGCAGTCTGAAGATCAACTTCCTCTTCTTCAGAGGAATACTGTTCAGGTATAAAAGCATGAAGTTAAACATTAACGGAAAGTAAGTTTTAGGATGACTGTTTTCTGTTTAACACATTTATTTCACCTTGAAACCAACTCTAGACATTATATTGCTTAATCTTTCCTGTTTTCCAGGTTTATACATTTACTGCTTTTACCTGTGTTTTCACTGAGTACAAAACTCATACAGTTAGCCACCCACATTTCTGTAACCACCAGATTTCTGTATTTTCTCTCTATGCTGGCTCTAACAAAGGTAAGAACTGGCTGACATTATTTTCAGCTTGAATAATGGTGAGGCAGAGAGCAGGACAGACTCAGCATTTTTATTTATTCATTTTACTTATTTAATATACCGTATTTTACCCTGCTTTTCTCCTTAAGGATGACCCAAGTTGGCTTACATCATTAAAAACAGTAACTATACAAATACTAGAAAGGATCAAACAAATATCATGCTAATAAAACAGAAAAGCAGCACCAAAATCACATTTAAAGTAGTAAGGTACAACAATTTGTTTAAAAAAACCTCAGCTATTCACTATGGGAAGGCTTGCCTTAAGAGAAAGGTCTATGCCTGCTTGTGGAAGGACAGCAAAGAAGGGGCCAGGCCTCATGTGGGAGGGAGCTCCAAAGTCTGGGAGCAGCAACAGAAAAGGTCTCCTCCGGTTCCCCACCAAACATACCTGTGAGAGTGGTGGGACCAAGAGAAAGGCCTCGCCTGATGAGCTTTTATGGGCAGATTCATCCAAGCTGTTAAGGGCTTTATTGGTTAGAACCAGCACTCTGATAACCAATTCTGTGGCTATCTTCAGCTCCCAAGCTAGGGAGAAGTCTAGAGGCTGTTTAAAAACTGTGTAGTAACTCTGTAATCAAGATATACAGAATACCTGTGCCTTCTTCACAACCAGGCCAGTGAAGTTTTGCTCTCCTTCTCTGCTTCAAAGGAAATAGCAACCAAAGCCACTATAAACCTTGCAAGGAAGTGATGGGGGGATCTATGCTTTCTCTTAGTGTAGGCATGCTGGTTGTGCAAGGGAATGCAACAGTGCCATGTAATAGTGGCTTACATGGTACAATTCTCAACCTAGGGCTCTAAACATGTTTTAGACAACAACTCCCACCAGCTCAACTATCATGGTCAATGATGAGGAATACTGGAGGTTAAAATCCAAAGGGCACAGGGAAGTGGGGCTGCTCCACTTTTTACAGAATTCCCAGCACGGCTTCCTGTCCTGCCCATGCTGAAACACATTCTCCTCTTGTTACACATTTTAAAAGAATACTAAATGTAAGTGGGCTGTATTTAAAAAAAAAAAATCCCAGATACAATATGAAACTGGATTTTCACAGTTCCAATAGCAGCACATTCATTCAGATGCTCAACAAAACAAAATGAGATTATTCGAATGATTAAAACAAAGCATTTTCTAAAAAATGAGCTCCTGAAGTGTAACTTCATTTGCAAAATTAATAAACAAATACATTTTAATTACCTCCATTGCATCTTGGTCGTTCACCATGAGCTCCCCTTTTTTCTTTTCTGTCTCTGGAGAGGCCTTCTTGGTTTTCACCACAGTTACTACTTTAGTAACTGTTGGGCCAGATTTCTTCAAAAAGAGAAAGTCATGTTTATAAAAATCTTACAGAATTTAGTTTTGGACTGTATAGTACCATCTAACAACCACTATAAATCATATTTCTACAGAATTCTATACAATATTAATTTTAAACTCATCACTTTTAGAATTAATGCTTAAAATTCTACTTTGTAAACTGAACAGCGATGGACAAACGATTTACCTTTTCATTTGCACCACCACCACCACCTTTTACACTTCGCATATTAAACTTCTTGACTTCTTCTTTCACTTCTTCCATGTATGCATCTAACGGATCCAGTTCTTCGTCTTCAATTTCATTGCCTTCCTTCTCTCCTTCTGCAGTTTCTTCATCATCATCTAATACAAACAAAGAAGTTTACCTCTATGAGACATCCAGCTGTACAAACAGAAATTATATATGGGACAAGTGATTTTAAATGGTTTTCCCGTTTTATACAAACTACTCAGCCATCGAAACCAGAACTGTGAATTCTGACTGGCTGTAGCCTTCCTGAGTTTCAGGCAGGATTCTTTCTTAACCATGCCTGAATTTGGTGGTCTCTCATCCAGATTCTAACCAGAACTAATTCTGTCTTAATTCCAAAATCAGATAATACTTGAGAGTGTGTTTGAGATGCTACTTCTTGCTAAAATGTGTTTCTATATAAAAACAGACTCAATTTTTTTCTACTTAACTTGACTGACTGATTTTGGAAGATCTGTTATGCATAAATTATTGCTATTTATATGCTTCTTGCTTGAAAGCTATTATAGCACCACATACATTTTTTTCATGTTTCTAACATCATGGGATAGAGAGTGAACTGCCTTACTGATTTTGTGCATGCTCCCCTACCCTTTATCCACCTCTAAAGAATACACCAGAACAGTATTTTATCTTTTTTTGTCAACATACCTCTCAAAAAAGCTATACTTCCTTTCTACATTTGGCCACCCTGGTCTGCATTTTTATATGCCATTGTTTACAAGGCAACGTATCAGCAAGATTTTCAGTGAGATGCACAACAGGAGCCTCACAACACAAAGGTTACACTGCAGTCCTGCAGTCAAGACTCTGTTCACAACCTGCATTCAATTGTGGGCTCAGATAGCTGGCTCCAGGCTGACTAAGCCTTCTATCCTTCCAAAGTCAGTAAACTAAGTAAATTGCAAACCACCCAAAGAGTGCTTTAAGCACTACGGCAGCACACTTTACTAGACTCGCCCTCCTGTTTTATCTTCCTTAAACCATTTTTACCCAATTGCTGAAATCCAGCAGTAAGCTGCAACTAAAATAAGCTCACTGAATCAGTGGGAATTTGGCAAGTCATTTCCTCTCTAAATTCCACTGATTTAATGAGCCTACTGTATATGCAACTTATTACTGCATTTCTAACTGTATTTCGCAGGGGCATATTTTAACATGAGATGTTTGAAAAACAATAGCCAAAATGTCTCTACAGCATGATTTATCTTCTTATCAATTGCTCTGCACAATCTAAATGCTACCCAAGCTTAATACATCTGAAGCAATGTGCCAAATAAACTACCATGTTGGGCCACATTCAACGGCAACACAAAGTCTCTTTTTCTTCAGTTAGTTATATAAGGTTAATACCATCATCATCTTCCAAACTCCATTTTTTCCCCTGCTTCATCTCCTCAATTTCTTTCTTCAGTTCTCCTATATTTTCCATGGCCTTCTTGCGTTGTTCTTCTCTCCATTTCTCAACTCTCTCTTTTCGTTTTCTCATTTCCTCTTCTAGTTTGTTCTGATCAAAATTCTATGAAAGTGAAAGCAATGAAATGAAATGTGATTTCATAATTTTGTAAAAGAGAGATGCAGAATCATGAAAGCACAAAGGCAAACATAGTTATTGAAGACAATAACCTTTTGGGAAACAAAACTTTCATCTTGACAGCTAAAGAACAGTAAAATTGTAGCTACAAATATTTGATTACACCTAAGAACAGATTATTAAGAGACTGAAAGAGCAGAAGGCATCCATTGTTTTTTACATCTGAACAAAGACAGTAGGAAGAAGAAAATATTTACATATATGTATTGAACTAGGTAACAAATATTTTGCCATTTGAAGTACTTTACTAAGTGATTTGGATGCTTGTTATGTGGCTGGCATTTGACCTACAATAATGTAAGTAGTTTGCAATCTTGGAAAATTGAGTGTTGTGTATGGAATGAATCCAACAAAAATCTCATTGTTTCATTGTACTATATTTTAAAATGTTGTTTACAGTACCAATAATTAACCACTCACATCATAGCAAACTCTCAGTAGTTTACACCCTACTTATTATGAAGCCCTCAGTGCGCTGTTAAATTCAGTTCTGTTCTGAAGAGAGCAAACTAAAATAGACAACCATGATATATCTGATAACAAAATTAAGAAAATTGTGGAGAATTTCAGAAAAACTATGGTATTAGTAGAATACCTTGCTTTTTACTAAGCATCTCAGCTTTACCATTGTTATTGTACATACATTTACATCTTTATCCTTTTCTTCTTCTTTGTCCTCTTTTTCTTTTTTCTTTTCTTTGTTAACTTCCACACCTTCTACCTTTTCTTTAGATCGCGACCTGAAACACAGTATCAAGAGTTGTGTATGACTGACAAAGTATTTCAGATTTTCTTGAAGGGCTTTAGGTAGAGTGAACAGAAAGTACTGTGACGTTATTTGAATGCAATGTTGAACGATGGCTTACTGTTACATAAATGAACCAAACATTATGCTTGTTGACATCCTGCTTGCTTCTTTGCCTCTGGCACAGCTGCAGAGAGATCAGGAATGGAACTTACATTTTTAACTAACTGCTGGTTAGTTTTATGTCTGAACCCAGAAAAGCTGATTGGTCACAACTGCAGTTTAGGGAAAAGAAAGAAAACTTCTGGCCTTCAGTGATTTCCCATTCAGCTTACAGGCTTCATTTTTAACCTCCTTTCCCTAGTTCATGAACAGACATGTACTGCCCTAATGAAGCCGAGAAAATGTCTCATATGTGTGCATCAGGTGAGAACAGGAAATTATTTAATTGCAACAAGCCATTATTCCATGTAAGCGCTCTGCATATGCCTTTTTGGATTCTAACTCTAACCTCACAAGCGGTTAGAGGTGGAGGTGCTACTGGTCCCCACCGTCCTGAGCTTCCTCAAGCAAATTAAAACCTGGCTTTTTACACAGGCCTTCCCAAGCACCACCCTTCTGTAAAATTATACTGGTCCACTGTCTGCCATCCTATGTCCCAGATGGGTGATTTTATTGGGGGAGCAGGATAGGTAGGGTTTGTTTGTTTTCTTTTAATGTGTTTTATATATTTTAAATGGTTTTAATAATATTTTGTAAGTCACCCAGAGTAGTGATATGTTCACAAAATGGGCAGAGTATAAATCTAAACAAACAAAACAAAGAAAACCAACCAACACCAACCAAACAAAACCAACCAACCAACCATACATACATTAATTTTATTAACACAACAATCTTCATCTTTGCAAAAGCCACAAATTTCACTTCCAAAATACTTAAAAGAGTAATACTCAAGGGTTTATTTCACATCTTCTTGAAGACAGGCATATGTGTGAATCAATAATAACAAAAGCAATAGGAGTATATACTAAATGATTATCACTCTTTGAAAGAGTTACCAAGGAGTCACTTTCTACTCAAAATAAATGTTAAAATGCACACACCTTTCATAATCCTGAAAATTACTTCGCTTCCAGATGAAAGCTATTTATCATGTTTAAGCATTTTTATTATTCACATCTCTACTACAAAAGGACAAATCAAATTTAAACACATAGCTGACCCATGGCAATAAACTTCGAAATAATTCTGGCTGATAAGATCTTATGAGGTTCGCTTTAAAACCCATTGAATCAAACATATGCATATTTTACGTAATATAATTTATGTTACTGAGATTTAAAAAACTGATTTTTCTGATTTTTAAAATCATCTTGATTAAACAAACCTATAAGATAAATTTTCATAATTACATATTTTAACTGTATAAACTGACCGCATTCTTGCTATTATTTTATAATTAGTAGCACATCTGCTTTTAATTTTAACAATGCAGACCTACAGAACAAAGGGGACTCATTCAACTTCTCTTAGCCTAGTGGCAGCAGTACAGAAGACCAAAAGGAACAGATTCTAAAGGAGGTCACTTTTAATTTTTGAAAGGTCAGAGAACAGCTGCCATTTTCTGGCAAGGATAATAAAGGGAGAAACTCAGCACATGACAGTCTGAACAATCCGTAAGCAGGGTGAAAATTGCATGCTTCAACCCAATGCGGGGCAGCCTCTCAGTCCAAAGTCCTAGATTTTTCATAGAAGGACTAAATATTGTTTGTCACAGATAAACCTGATTTGTGACCTTGCTGATTCAGGATGAAACCTGTTGGGGACCACTTCACTATTAACATTCCACCAGAACAGTGACATAACATTTAAAATCACTTAAAGAGGCTGTCCTGGAAGTGCCATGTGCCTCTTAAGTCTGCTCTCAGTCATCTGTAACAAGGCTTTTAGGGTAGCAACAACCAGTCCAGGAATAACTTCCCCTCACAAATTCAACATATACGTACAGTTTTTAGTTTTATGTTGAAAACATGCATAAATTTTGCCAGTACACAGAAAGAAATCTGCACTGCAAATAGCCAGCTTTTGCTGGCACAAGGAGGATCGAGCATCTCCCTGTGCAAGTATCTTAAAAGTAAACTGCCTGTACTTCATCCACTAAGCAGGCAGTTTGACTCAAGATTCTTGCCATAGTTAATGCAAGTGTTCTTACCCAAATAAACCTTTGCAGCCGTGCCTCCCCACAATATCTAGATACAATTTCTGCTTCCCTGTTGAATTCCTGGAATGTGCAATGCATGTGATAGAGAACATGGGAAGGGGAAAGGAACCCTGTCCATATATACTCTTTTACTGTTGTTTAGTCATTAAGTCGTGTCCGACTCTTCGTGACCCCATGGACTAGTGCACGCCAGGTCCTCCTGTCTTCCACTGCCTCCCAGAGTTTATAATCTACTAGTCTAAAAATGCAGAAAGAGGATTTAAGGACCATTCAAAATGTAGAAATTAAGAAATTAAGTGTCTGAATTAAGAAACAGGTAGAAAGCTGAATGAAAATAAGGTTAGAATGAAAGGAAGAAAATCCTTCCACAGCACCCAGGGTTGATTTCCTTCAGAATTGATAGGTTTGTTCTCCTTGCAGTCCAGGGGACTCTCAAGAGTCTCCTCCAGCACCACAATTCAAAAGCATCAATTCTTCAGCAGTCAGCCTTCTTTATGGTCCAGCTCTCACTTCCATACATCACTACTGGAAAAACCATAGCTTTGACTATGCGGACCTTTGTCCGCAAGCTGATGTCTCTGCTTTTTAAGATGCTGTCTAGGTTTTTCATTGCTTTCCTCCCAAGAAGCAGACCTCTTTTAATTTCGTGACTGCTGTCACCATCTGCAGTGATCATGGAGCCCAAGAAAGTAAAATCTGTCACTGTCTCCATACTATTTGCCTGGAGGTGATGGGACCAGTGGCCATGATCTTAGTTTTTTTGATGTACAGCTTCAGACCATTTTTTGCACTCTCCTCTTTCACCCTCATTACGAGGTTCTTTAATTCCTCCTCACTTTCTGCCATCAGTGTGGTATCATCTGCATATTGGAGGTTGTTGATATTTCTTCCGGCAATCCTAATTCCAGTTTGGGATTCCTCCAGTCCGGCCTTTCACATGATGTATTCTGTATATAAGTTAAATAAGCAGGGGGACAATATACAGCCTTGTCGTACTCCATTCCCTATTTTAAACCAATCAGTTGTTCTATATCCAGTTCTAACTGTTGTTTCCTGTCCCACATATAGGTTTCTCAGGAGACGGATAAGGTGGTCAGGCACTCCCATTTCTTTAAGGACTTGCTATAGTTTGCTGCGGTCCACACAGTCAAAGGCTTTTGCATAGTCAATGAAGCAGAAATAAATGTTTTTCTGGAACTCTCTGGCTTTCTCCATAATCCAGCGCATGTTAGCAATTTGGTCTCTAGTTCCTCTGCCCCTTCGAAATCCAACTTGTATTTCTGGGAGTTCTTGGTCCACAGACTGCTGAAGCCTACCTTGGAGGATTTTGGAGCATTCTTTGGCACTGCCCTTCTTTGGGATTGGCATGTAGACTGATCTTTTCCAGTCCTCTGGCCACTGTTGAGTTTTCCAAACTTGCTGGCATATTGAGTGTATCACCTTAACAGCGTCATCTTTTAAGATTTTAAATAGTTCCACTGAAATGGAGTCACCTCCACTGGCCTTGTTGTTAGCCATGCTTTCTAAGGCCTACTTGACTTCACTCTCCAGGATGTCTGGCTCAAGGTCAGCAACTTCATTGTCTGGGTTGTCCGGGACATCCAGATCGTTCTGGAATAATTCCTCTGTGTATTCTTGCAACCTCTTCTTGATGTCTTCTGCTTCTGTTAGGTCCCTACCATTTTTGTCCTTTATCATGTCCAGCCTTGCACAAAATGTTCCTTTAATGTCTCCTATTTTCTTGAACAGATCTCTGGTTTTTCCCTTTCTAATATTTTTCTCTATTTGCACTGTTCATTTAAGAAGGCCCTCTTGTCTCTCCTTCCTATTCTTTGGAAGTCCGCATTCAATTTTCTATAACTTTCCCTATCTCCCTTGCATTTTGTTTCCTTTCTCTTCTCTGCTATTTGTAAGGCATCGTTGGACAGCCACTTTGCTTTACTGCATTTCCTTTTCTTTGGGATGGTTTTGTTGCTGCCTCCTGTACAATGTTAGGAGCCCCCATCCATAGTACTTCAGGCACTCTGTCCACCAAATCGAGTTCCTTAAATCTGTTCTTCACTTCCACTGTGTCTTCATAAGGGATTTGGTTTAGATTATACCTGACTAGCTATTGGTTTTTCCTACTTTTTTCAGTTTAAGCTTGAGTTTTGCTATGAGAAGCTTACAATCAGCTCCAGGTCTTGTTTTTGCTGACTGTACAGAACTTCTCCATCTTTGGCTGCAGAGAATATAATCAATCTGATTTCGGTGTTGCCCATCTGGTGATGTCCGTGTTTAGAGTCGCCACTGGTGTTGTTGGAAAAGAGTGTTTGTTTTCTTGATAAAACTAGGGATTACTGGAGGAAAAAAATTAATTTTGTTCTCTCTATGTCTGCTCAGTTGCATTGCTGAAATCATGAAAGAAAATTTTGAGAAACTGCTGGATTCTCCTTGTCTGTGTGCTTACTAATGGTCCATTATGTGTATTTATGATTTATAATTTCCTATTCTTTCCAAAGTAAAGTCAGTGCATTTATGATTTATAATTTCCCATTCTTTCCAAAGTAAAGTCAGTGTTCAATGCCTACACCAATATGACCACAAGCATGCTATTTTCATAGAACACTTGAATAACGTCATATGCAGAAGCACATCAGTTACCTGTTTTCTACTTTTTTGTTCTTGCCAGGACTGGAAGATCTGGACCGTCTTCCTCTGCTTCGGCTTCTAGACCTTCTTCTCTCTCGACTACGTGAACGTCTTCTCTCTCTACTCCGTTCTCTCTCTCTACTTCTTGAGCGCCTATACAGAAGCGGATTTTTCGTATTAGTCCAAATATTTTTTTAATTTACAGAAATATCATTCATCGGAGATGAGGAAGAAGACACTCGCTTAAATAGAACTCTAGAAGAGAGAAGTGAATACTGTACAAATAGAACAATCATCGAGACATATTATTGCTTGTAAAGATGGAAACAACAGACTCAGAATGCTGTCTACCCAGCAGGCAACTACACAGTCTTCCCATAACAGGCAACTTAGATTACAAGAAAATATTGAGCATCCACTGGAAGTTATGAATTTAATAAATTCTTAACAGTTTATTTCAAAAGCAAACAGTAAGAGTTTACCACGTACCTCACACGCTTTCTGTCACGTGAACGAGATCTTCTCTTATCTCTACTCCGTGATCTCTCACGTCTGCGATCTCTTTCCCTACTCCTAGAACGTCTATCATCATTGCGTTTCACTCTTTTGTCAGATGGAGAACGACTCCGAGAACGGCTACCAGAGCGCCCACGTGAAGAAGAGCGCTTCCGATAATGCCTGTGGTAGCATAAAAATAGAATGATGAAGATATGCAGTGCAAAAATAAGAGCATAAACTCAGTATGTTCTCAAAGAATAAACCAATATTTTATAGTCTTAAAAAGGATGTTTAAGCATAATTAGATGAAGAAGATTCATGGTTGCTCTTCAGCTTCATTACAGGGTCTTTGATTATTGAGTCAGTATGATGTACCAGATGGGAGTACAGACTTAGTAATGAGAAGATCCAGGCTTACAACTTACACATCTCACTTAAAGAGACAGCAGTTTTCTCACAACCTATCTCCTAGGGTTATTACAATCATGAGAGGGACAAACTATGTATCCTACACTGAGCTCTTTGTAGGAATGCCAAGATATTTTATCTCATTAAAAATTGAAAAAAATATTACTTGTTAAAGAGGCTAATAATAAGATTTGGATTTTTAAAATTCTGCAATGTTGTCAGATAAATATGTAAAAATGGACTGAATCAAGGACATTTGTGCAATTCCTGGGCAACTACATTGTGAAGCAAAGTGCCCTTGGTTACCCACAGGGTGGACCAACACCCTCATGAATTCTTTATGTTCCATCCAACGTTTCTGGGACTAATACCCAATGACTTGAACTGAAGAAATTAAAACTGAAAAGACTGAGCTGGTGACACCAAAAACAGAATCTAAATGACAGCTGAATCCATCAATAAAGCCCAAGATCTCCCCTGGACACTCCAATTAAGGAGGCTCTAACTGAGGTCACTGCGCTCAATATATCTCCTTACAGTAGCTTTACCAGCCATTTCATGCAGCTGCAGGGTGAAGTAAAAGACTAGTATTGTCTTTGCTAACTAGGATTCACATGCTAGAACTCCCCCACTCATCCTATTTAGATTTAATCAAGAATGTGTTTACTTAACTGTTTACTGATAGGACGGAATGAATGTGCGCGACTATGGATGAGTGCCGACATTTCTCTTGTACAAGCTATGACTGGCTAGGTAAGAATCACTGCTCTGGTGTCTATCTTTATTCCCCTAACAATTTTTTCAGTGGTGCAAATCTCATGGCTTGTTTGTCTTTACAGAAGTGTTAGGAGGGTGCCTACAGACAGAAGTAAATTCCTTCTACCTACCATTTCCATTAGAGTGATGTTATTATATATTCCTCATCCTCATATCAGGTCACAGCTATCTGCATTCTCCCCACTCAGAGGAACTGCTTTTTTCATGGAGATCCGTAAAACATAAATAACCTCACTGACTAGTAACAAATTGAGTTGAAGCATCCCTAAAAGAGTACAGATTAGCCCCAACATTATGTCTGCTTTATGACAGGCATGGTCCAGGTGAAGGGGTCTCTGTAGATCCCTATTCTGGTCTCTAACAACCCTATTATTTTCAGATTTGAAGTATTTTCTACTTAAATGGAAGCATGACTGAAGGCAAAGAGACATAAAAGTAACAAAAGGAAAGCAAGTTAAGAAATAATGGTTAAAGGAAGAAAAAGCAAAACAATATACTACTATTCCTCAGACTTTTCCAATCTACTAAATGCATGTTGTGGCTAAAATCCAGTAGTAAATTGCAACTACAGTACAGTAGTCCACTATATCAGAGAAACCTACAGTACATGGATACTGATTCACCACATCCAAACAGATTCAATGGGCCTACTATAGATAGCTGTGACTTACTATTGATTCTCAATTAGTGGCTCAAAGCTTATTGCCAGTGCTACAGTGCACAAAATGAGGAAGTAGATTTTGCAAAATTTGATATAAAAAAGCTCACACTAAAATAAATGCATTAGTCATTAAGGTGTAATAACATTTTCCCCACACATCTTTCATTCTTTTGTTTTTTAGTAGTTGGCCTTCAATTATATGTCAAAAAAACAAGCTCCTTTCCTTTTGCAAATAAGTCATTACAAGAACATACACACAGACAAGGCTTTAATAAACTGATGGTTGTTGTAGGTTTTTCAGGCTGTTTTGTCATGTTCTGGAGGTTTTTCTTCATAACGTTTCACCAGTCTTTGTGGCTGGCATCTTCAGAGAACAAGAGTTAGAACTCCATCTGTGTTCTGGTTCTAACTACTGTCCTCTGAAGATGCCAGCCATAGAGACTGCAGAAACGTTAGGAAGAAAAACCTCCAGAACATGGCCAAACAAGCTTAAAAAACCTATAACAACCATCAGATCCCAGCCATGAAAGCCTTTGAAAATACTTCAATAAACTCCTCAAGGCCTCTCCAGAATTATATTAACAGCAGATTGTAGCTTCGTTAACAGCAGATTGTAGCTTCGTTGTTGTTTAGTCGTTAAGTCATGTCTGACTCTTCGTGACCCCATGGACCAGAGCACGCCAGGCCCTCCTGTCTTCCATTGCCTCCTGGAGTTGGGTCAAATTCATGTTGCTAGCTTCGGTGATACTGACCACCCATCTCATCCTCTGTCGTCCCCTTCTCCTCTTGCCCTCATACTTTCCTAACATCAGGGTCTTTGAGACAATATGTGTGCACATACTTCAAAATGGAAGGATAGAGTATACAGTCCAATAAGGAAAAGTATTTTACATAAAAAACAGTAGATAAAAATCAATGATTTTTTAAAAATCAAATTGATTTAAATAATTATTTTAATAATTAAATCCACTCTGGAGAAATACTCATGAATTTGCAGTCAAGGAATGTAATTTATCTCTACTATGCATCAAGTATATTAGAAAGAACAATGAACTTAATATATAAAATGTGCTAATAAATTCCCAAAGAACCATGGAAACTGTAAAATGTAATCATGGCTGATTGAGTATAATACATCAAAAACATAAGCATAGGGTGAAGGGAATAAATAGCTATTTACAAATAAAATTCTATTTTATACTCTTGCTTAGAGTTTCTAACACTAGAATATTGCTAACACTAAAAACAAGGAGAACTTTCAAGACTACAGCTTCCTTCACTATAATTGCACTTAACTTTCAGCAGGAAATTATTAGACTGGAATTAAAAGTAGCCAAAACACCCCTGATGAATATCTAAACTAGATTTCATATCTATATATTCTGAAAGCAACTGGAACTATTTAATTAATGCAGCCATTCACACAGTACATTTATGAAATAGAAACTATTATTTTAAATAAATTAACTCACTGTTTTTGTTTGGACAACTGTTGCTTTGTTGATCTAAGAAAATGAGAGAGATTAGATCAGTGAAGTAGTACTTTCTACTAAATCAGCTTCTGATATCAGCATTAATTCTTTCATAAATTGCCTGACACAAACGGACCAAGGTTGTGACATGCAATACTAGACTTTTCCCAGCCTATTTTTTTGTGCAAGTTATCACAGTGCTATTTTTAATGTATCCAAAGTGTGCACTATGACAGTAAAGATTTTTTCTCCATATAGCAAAGAGTCATGAAATTTATCAAATGGGGAATTCATTTGCCTTGAGACCAGGCTCCACCCATACCTATTATACAACAATCAAGTCTATCAGCTCTGAATTCCCAGGAACAAAAATACACAGACTGATTATTAAATACATCCAGCATATGTACACATTTGAAGATGAAACAAGACAAAAACACATACAATGATCACACGTGATACACTGTGCATTTTAAACATAGCTTTTCATGTCTTTGCACAACAATAAATGATTAAAAAAATCAACCCAGATTTGGATTCCTAAATATATCCAGATTTTGGTGCTTGGAAATGGGCTGGCAGAAACAAACTATCCATTCACATCCACCCATGCGATGCTACACAAACAGAGCAGTGGTTCCCAACCTTAGGTAACCCAGGTTTTCCTGGAGTGCATTTCCCAGACGTCTTTATTAGCTGTGCTGACTGGAGTTTCTGGGAGTTACACCTGGGTTACCCAAGGCTGGGACTCTCTGGGTTAGAGTATCTTGAAATATGGCATAGCTGTTGTGAGGATGGGTGTTTCCCAAAAACTCAGGCAGAGGCACACAGACAATTATCTGGATTCAACCCATGGGACTGCTAGCCATGCTTCCTGCTTCCTCTGGAACTACAATAAGCATGAACAGAGTCTATACTCTTTGTCTAATATTGGATAACAAGAATAACACATTAATATAGCAACAGTCACACATTTAAAAGAAAAAAAAAACCCTAATCCTGCAATGTGTCTTGTGTTTTGAGCTTGAAACTCAAGTACACATTCACTTTGAGTTACGTTTCCAGTCTGGCAACATTCTGGTGAACTTGGTTGAATGATTCTTCCTACATATGTGAATAATTATGCTATGTCTGTTGTTCATAACTCTACAAGTAATGTACAAGTTATACTAGGCAGACAGAAGACAAAATATTAATTTACTTAACTGACTTAATGTCACAATATGTGGAAAGTAACAACAAATTAGAAAATAACAAGCAGATAAGACATATATGTGACAAGTGGTTCTTGAGCTAACATTGCAAAGGCATAAAGCGGCACACTGGGACCATTAAGTGTCATTTTTAACTTATGTGGGGGGAAACGGCAGCTACACTTCCTCAACTGAAGTCCTACCCTGTTTTCCCGAAAATAAGACCTAACCTGAAAATACGCCGTAGTATGATTTTTTTTAAGGATGCTTGTAATATAAACCCTACCCCAAAAATAAGCCCTAGTTAAGTGAAACCCCACCCTCCACCATTGTGCAGCAACCAAAAAAGATGACATGACTGGATTTGAATAAATGTAGATTGTTGTACATGAAAAAAATCGAACATCCCCTGAAAATAAGCCCTAATGCTTTTTTTTTGAACAAAAATTAATATACGACCCTGTATTATTTTCGGGGAAACACAGAATTTTGACAACATCCAGGGATCAATTAAATCATAGTTATTGTTAGCTGAGGACGAAGTGGGTTCTGAAACCAAAGCAGAATCATTCCGTGAGGAAGATGCCCTCAATCACTCCAGAGAAGCAGAAAACAAGATGTATAAAAGAGAGCGGGGGGGGAGCCCAAATTCTGCTCTATTTAACACGGACAGTCAGCCTCTGGATGTTTTTTAAATTTTTTGTTTACTGAAGGGCAGCCCCCTCCCGCCATAGTCTAACAGAGGCTTCTTTAAAATAAACGGCAGTCCGCCTCTGAACTGCGACAAAGTATCCCACCCTTTACCTCCAAGGGAACCGCAGGCCTCCAAAGACCCACCTGGCGGCCTCTCAGCTCCCCTCACAAAGCGCCGGCCTCCTCGCCACAGGGGCCTCCCCCCCCGAGAGCCGGGTTTGCCCGTTCACTCGGCCCCCTTCACCCAGGAAAGACCAAGGGGGCCGCGCCAGAGGCCACTCTCTCGCTTACCTGGACTCCCGTCCCATGGCGGCTCCGACCAACCGCGAACCGACACCTCGTCGTTCTGCCTTATTCCCCTCAAAGCTCTGCGACGACCGCAGCCATTTCCGAAGGGATCAACGAAGCGGAAATGAGCCGACGTCCGCAGAAAGACGGAAGGAGACGCCGCGCTCGTCCTTTCCTCGAGCCGGAACCACAGCGGCCTCTTGCGTTCGGAGGAGCAAAGTGTGGCTTCGCCCGAGCCGCGAAGTTCGTCGGCTCCGAAGCGTCGTGAACCGTGTTGGGCTCGGCTGCGTTGCTCTGAGGAAAGTGCACACATTCCTTTGATTTGCTACTTCACTTAAATTGTAACATGTTCACCAATAGCCAAGCTTTTTGCATTAATTTGTAAGCCGCCAGCTTGAATAATTACAGAACAATGCTCCTCTGAAAACACAGGCAAAATGTAAATACGTGTGTGTGTGTTTAGTCGTTTAGTCGTGTCCGACTCTTCGTGACCCCATGGACCAGAGCACGCCAGGCCCTCCTGTCTTCTACTGCCTCCCGGAGTTGTGTCAGGTTCATGTTGGTTGCTTCGCAGACACTGTCCAGCCATCTCATCCTCGGTCGTAAATACAGTAAATACAGTAGTAATGAATTGTCCTGCATCTTTTTTTTTCATAATTTGCTGCCCTCTGATGTAGCATCCCGGTGATTTAACTTGGAAACCTTTGACCCCATAGATTCCTGCAGTCACTCTTCCTTCACCAGTCTGGACAGGGGTAACTAGGAGTCAAAGGCTGAACCCAATGTTTTTTTTTTTTTAATTATTGATTCTGTTGTGAATACAGAGAGACGTGTGAGCAAAGTACTATCCATAGACCTTGTTAAGCCACAGGTTCTGTTCTTGATCTTTGAGCAGGTTTCCACGGCCTATGGTCCATGCCTTTGCTCCGTTTACTGAGGGTGGAAGCATTTCTCCAGAGTCCAAGCCGGGTTAAGTTGAAAGATAAAAACAGAGGCACATTTCATAAAAGGGGCCAAAAATGCGGTCTATTCTTCCCTATCTAAGGCGATGGCATCAACCTGGACTAATGTGCATCTATATACTACTTGCATTCACAGCAGACAAACCACACAGAAGACTGGAAGAGAGTTTATATTGCAAAATGTATTTGAACTAATCTCAGAATGACTATTGCCACTTTGATTTCTAATGCCATTACACCCACTTTAGTTTACTTGTGGTAACTGAACACCCACAAAGGTGCACTCTGAGTCCAAATGTGGCAAACAATCTGTGCCAGTGGGAAGACAAGAGGCAGATAGTACCCTGCCAGTTCCCCTCTTGCTTTTTTAAATAGACCCACATGTATTGGATTACAACCTCGTGATAAGCGGGATGAGAGCATAGAGAGGCTCTCGTCAGAGTGCCGTCCCCAGGTAAGACATCCCAAGAGGTACAGACCACTCTGCCGCCAACCCCTCCAACAAAGATACACCAGGGGATAGACACCTGGGAGCTGGAAACGAATCTGCGGAGTCTGACTGTGACAACGTAAACAGAGTGGGGATTGGCGGGAAAAGAGAAGGGGAGGTCCGTAGTGGAGGTGGGAATGGGGATTATAAATAGGGACCATGATAACATACTGGGGGGGGGGTTAGGAACTCATCTGGGTGGAAGACCCATGGACGGGGAGATGCAAAAAGGTAAAGGTGCCCCGGGAAGAGGCAGATTACTGCCGTAGACAGGGGCTACCCCAGAGACCATTGTACTTGGGTGAATCTGAGGCACGGGAGTGGAGGAGACAACTGAGAGAGGAGAAAGAGGTGGTGGCGAGGGAGGCCAAGGCACGTTGGGCATGGCGAGTGGAGGAGGCGAGGAGGAGGATGCACCTCCGGGACTGTGGGGCACTTTACGGGAGAGGGAGACCCGATATGGAGAGAAGACGGAGACGATGAGACACTACCGCTATTGAGGGAAGAAGGAACTGAAGTCGAAGTTCCCAGTTATGACCCCTTTGTTTCAGGACCTTGGGAAGTTAAATCCCTGTACCCTTTTGACTCTGATTTATGGTTGCCCTTGCGAGGCCATTGGTATTGCAAGAGAAGTTACAAAATGACCCGCTGAGAGATGTTATGCCATTGACGAGAGAATTAAACACAAGTTTGAATGTTGGATTAAAAGCGACTCTTGGTTTATTTGAACAAAAGTTGGAGGCTAGTAACAAACCCTCACAAACCTCCATCACTGTAGCTCACATGGCGAATGATGTCTGGATGGTGGGCATTGTAGCCCAAGACACCTAGAGGGCACCATGATGCGAAAGCTTAAGTGCTCACATTTTCTTAAAGGAAATTAACAACTAGGAACAGTGATGCTATTTTTCAAATTTGCTGTTGTTAAGATTATGGGTAATTATGCTGACAAAGGCCTACTGCTAAACATGGCAATTGAAGAGAATTAACTACAGTACTCTGGAAACTAGCATTAAGGCAGAAAGAAAAGTTACTGTTTATTAAACAGGGAATCCATTTGGAGATAGTACAGGGATCACTAAATTAAAATTGGGTACAGATGCTCCAAGCATACAGACATGGTCTGGTGGCAGCCAATGTTTTCCCTTTCATTTAAGAGGAAATGGTAGAAAGAAATGGCATTTACAAAAGTGTGCCAATCTACATGTAGATCTATTTTGTCACATGTACATGGATGTACATATAGACTGGCATGTTTTTATCTTAATGGAAGACTTTAATCCTTATAGAATTAATATTTTCCCTATCTTTCATTTCCACTATGCAATAAAATTATGTCACAAACTCTGTCCATATTTGTTTCACGAATGTGATTCCAGCCGAGAACATGGGCATGTACAAATTGTTACAAGCTGAGTAGAGATCAGGTGTGGTTGGCAGGAGGTGGAGGGCAAAGGTCCTTCAGCTGATGGGATTTGTTTTTACAAAATGTTCTGGACCCTCCTTTAGATTCTCTAAAAACCAGTTAAGCAAAGCATGAGGGTGGCTCTATTGCACTCATGGCCTGCCTGCAAGTGTCCCAGAGGCATCTCAGTTGGCCACTATCGAAACAGACTGCAGGATCTAGATAGGGTTTTGGTCCACTCAACCAGTGTAGGTGGTTAGCCATTAGGTCCATCAAAAGGGATTAGCCATGGCAACAATATGGAACCCTCCAGGGCAGAGCCCTTAAAAATGTAGTTTCTGGATTGCAAGTCCCAGAATCCTCCATCCAGCATAGCCACTGGATGAAAATGTAAATTTTCCAAGCTGTAATTCTACATCTAAGATATGGAGGAAATTAAGAGGCAGGCATCTCATCCAAACACAAAGGCTGAGTTTACTTTTCAGAGGTACTGTACTTAATTTCAGGAGTACATATTCCCAGACATGACATTTTCCCTCAAAATGCCAGATGCAGGGGAAGAGTATCAGGAGACAGGTAACCATCGGTAGTTGTCTCATGTGCTCCCAGAGGCATCTGGTAGGGCCACTGTGAGATACAGGAAGCTGGACCAGATGGGCCCTCGGCCTGATCCAGAAAGGCTCTTCTTATGTTCCATAAATGGTAATATACTCCTATGAAAACTGAAAAGACCAGCAAATTATTCAACAACCCATCACTTTCTAACAAAGTGATTTTTTTTACTGAATATTCATTTAGTGCTAGAACATAAGGTGACAACAAATGTAAGTTTATTATATTTAATGAAACCAGTGTAGAAATAAATTACATTGAAGAACATATACGAATGACCACATGAGGTTCATTGCACAGAGGAGCTCCAGTTTTTGTAAAAGGGAACATATACAGAGATCATTCCATCTTGTAAGTCACTTCACAGCAGAAAAGGGGTTTTTACAGGAATTTGCTATATTCTAAACATATGCTACTTTAAAGGGGAAAAGATCCAATTAAAGATTCATAGTACTTTTTTTAGAAGTCCATCTTGGCGAATTGAAATTACAGGAGTTCAGATGTCCAGGACAAGTAGTACTTCTAATGGATCACTGAAAAATTGTAATCAGGGTGTGCTTTTGAAGACTCTTTTTCAAATATGTTATTAAAGTTGGAAGACTGAGGACGAAACAAAAAGTCATTGAGTCCAGCAAATCTATTGAAAGCAGATTAGCAAAATGAAATGGAAATTGCAGGTCCAATGCATATGAAAGGTGCCAGGATACCTTCTTAGAGTTTCTTTGTCTACAGGGAGGAGAGAGGAGACTGTAAGCAGATATCTTGACACCATTCCTTGTACTGGATCTCCAACCTCCATCTTGCTGTGCCATTCTGCTTTCAAGAACAATGGCATAACAGATAGAGGCACTTGTTAAGACTTCAGAGAGCTTCTGCTTCTTCCTGTCCCCCAATTTTTGTAACGTCTACATTTCAAGGAGAGTCCTTGAAGACCCAGAAGCTCTCCTAGTTTATAGGTTTTTAGTGAATTACCCAACCCAGATGTTGTTTTTACATCTAGATCACAAGATGATTTTGATTTGATTACAGGAATTCAGATGTGCCAGTTTAAAGGACATGATTTTTCATACTGACAATCATGAGCTAAATCCTATTGCTTATTCTCACCAGAGTAGACTGACTGAATTAATGTGCCCTACTTAAGTCAATACGTGCATAAGTTCTATTAATTCAATGGGTCTACTCTTGTTGGGACTGGCACTTCTATTTATCCCCATAATGTTAACTTTAGAAAATAAGACTATTTGTTTGGAATGATAAAGGCTCAGGCATTCTTGAAGATTTCTAATAAGAGCTCCATGATAGCTGCTCACAGAATTTTAAACATGACGTTGGTTTCAAAAGAATTGATGTTTGTATAGTGATTTCCAGTAAGAACTTTCAACATGGAAAAGACAACTTAGATCGTAAGAGACTATTTTTTTCTGTATATGTCAGAACACACAGTATGTTGATATTTATTGTAGTGTAAACCCTACTGAATACAATAGAACATATCAAAATCTAAAGGAGAATTAAACATATGCACAGATTCAAAATGTAGCTAGAGCTTTTGTTTGCTTTATACCCACAATGTCTCCTGCTTTTCAAACTGTGCACAATCTTGCTTTTAGCAGGAAGAACTGAAGTGGCAAAAACACCAGAGTTTCAGCACTGCACACACTTCTCTCTGGGACACTCATGCTCCTTTTATGGACCCAATTCCAGAACATTCTTCTAATGTTAAAGATGTAACTACAATAATGAAATTCAATTCAATGACTGCAGTATTAAAATTTATAGTGCAAGAAATTAAAAATAAATATCCATTATCTACCATTAGCAAACAACCAATTTTACTGCCCAACAGAAAAACACCTTTAGGTCTAAAACAAGAAATAATTTTAACCTGTATAATCACAGTATGTGCATAGTAACATTTTCATTGCTAAAACTTAGACAGGCGAATTAAATACTAGATACCTCTAAATCTTTAAGAGTCATGGGAAAATCTGCCGTCTCACCAAGGAATGGGAAGTATTCCAGCATAATCTCATCTCTCATTAAATACCTAAGACCTGGTGCTGAATAACACAGAGCCAGATGCTGGGGTTGCGAGGTTCTGTACCCGCAGTTCTGAAGCACCCTTAGCCAGGGATGGTGACCATCACACACAGCACTGAACCAGAGTAAATAAAGGAGAAAATATCACACAAGAAAGAAGAGCTGTGGGTATGCAACCTCTTCATTGTGGTTCAGTGTTGTATCTGCACCAGCTCTTGCTCTAGTCACACAGTAATATTCAGGGAAGGTTCAAGTGATAAAATATGTCAAATTTAATAATGTACAATAATTGTGATTTACTAAGGAGATGTGGAAGGAAAAATGTGTGAGTGACAATTTGCTTAACCTTTCTCCAAGTATATGAACTTAATTCTGTCCAAGCAAAGATTTGATTAGGATACCTCCCAAAGCACAGATTCCTTCAGGAACTGGCATAAACATTCATTTGGAACTGTCTTACTGATTTCAATGGAAGAGACGTCAGATAATTAATTCAGGTACATTGTAAGAACCCATTAGCAGCACATATTTCAAAGTCAGCATTCTCTTGTGAACCGAGTATCTTCTGTGAATCATGCTTTATCAATCAGAATGCATAGAAATTAACAGTAATTAAAACTGGAGTTAAACACTCCTTTGTACTATACCAAGAAACCATCTTATTGATACATGTAACGCTACCAAGCAACATTAAAGGTAGTTAAACCATTCATAAGTATCTCTTTCTCAAAGACATAAAGCAGGAAGCCCTTGAAAAAACAGAGGCATTAGCAAGACTGGTGATATTGTTAGGTACAAAAAGTCTAATTACTCAAGAACACTTTTTAATCTGCAGTGTTCACTTAATGCAGCTCATTACATAAAATCATGTAAACACAAGTAATAAATATTCCAATTCAATTAATGAATACTCAGTGGGAACCTGGGCTGGATTTTACTACTGTCATTCCTTCCCAATTATTATAAAGCAAACAAAATACCACCACTGTCAAGCAAAGACTTATGTGATGAGCTCCAACAAGTCTAATTCTGTTACAAAATCATTATTACTTTATATTATAATTCTGTCACAGATGTCTTGATGGTTGACAATATTTCTGTCGGACTATTTCAGTGGGGGGTGGACGGACATATATATTACTAGTCCCTAGAAAATTCCTCTGACTGGATCTAGAGTTTGTTATCTGCAAAGGAAACAGAAAGGGTCTCCTTCCATCCACAGAAGGGATTAAGATCCAGCAGTGATTCCTGATGAAGGAAAAGGAGAGGAGGCATGTTTCACTAATTTCCCCTTCTTCCTGCACCCCTTCCCACAGTGTTCCAGAAGGTCCCTCTTGCTTCCAAAGCATAGCTCTTCAGAAGGTACAGGGGGAAGGCAGAACCGGTGGAAGTTGCCTGTTTACCTTTCCTCCAACAGGAGCATTCCATTGGGAGCTCCAGTCACAGGAATTCTGGGTCCAAGCCACAAGGTCTAATGCAGATTCTGCCAAGCACAGCACCTCAGTCACCCTATATTTTCACAACAAAGAGCAAGATTTAAATGATGCCTTCAACAGAAAGGCTCCACTCTTGGAATGATATCTGAGATCACTGTGCACCATCCTAAGCAGTTCTTATTCAACTTAAAGGCTAGGAGCATGCCCTTCCACCTTCAGAAGTGCATTCACACTACACTGAAACAAGTTAAAAGTTGAATGAAGGTATAACCCTGTTTATATATAGATACATCCAGAGGCATGTATGAAATCAAGACTGAAGCAGTCCTGTTGAAGTTATCAGACTGAGTTCCATGACTATCATGGCACCTCTGAACCAAAAAACACAAGCAGTTCATGGCAGAAGATGAAAGTAAAGAAATAGACACAGAGGTCTGTAAAGACATCCCCCATTTTGCTGTAAGTGTCCATGGAACGACTAATCACTTCTGCAGGGATTCCAGACAGTAACAGAGCAGCAGTTAATACTGTAGTCTTTGTCTTCTTCTCACTCTGCACAAGAAAAAGAGAGGAAAAATATTTTCAGCTTTTATCTTATAGCACATTATCTGAATCTTAATGTGTTAATTTCACAGTGTGCATACAAGATAGACCCATTTCAATAGACATGCAGTAACATAATCTGTCAGTTATCTTTCAAAGCTAGGACATCTCCCCCTATGTTTCATCGAGTCCAGCCCTTGTCAAGGAGGCACAGCGGGAGATCAAGCTCCCAAACCAATGGTTCCACAACCAGATGCCTAAACCACTGAACCATTAATCCCCTGGAAGAGTTTCTCCCCATAGAAAACTACAATTCAGAGTTTGTCTTAAGTTTTTGCAATGGTGGCTCTTTAAATCCTCATAGTCATTTGGTCTTGCTCACAAGGTCAATTTTAGGATTATTTTCCTTCATAACTTAGGTCAGGACCAGAGCCAAAGCAATGAGGTAATAAAGACATTTGAGCTAAAGAACATCACAAAAGTTTTTCCTTGCTCCAAAATTTTGTAACATAAGTCTGTCAAATTATCTGTACTATGGGGGACACTGGTCCCCTCAGCACCACTCAATTGGCTCATGGATACCAGCATCTGGCATTTTGCCTCTATTTGTTAGGATATAAGCAGTGCAGTGGAAGCTAGGGTGAAACAGCAAAAGAACAAAAAGATGCAAAAGAAAGTTAGCTGAAAATATCATACAGTATTTTTCCATGTATAAGACCCCCCCTCACTTTTCTAATCCAAAATTAAGAAATCTAAGTGGGGATTAGCAAGTGTAGGGGAAAAGGATTGCTTTGATCCCTGATTTCCCCTCCACTTGTTTTTGTTCTCTCCTCAGCTTACATCCATGTATAAGACGACCCTCAATTTTTAATCTAAAGATTTTAGACAAAAGTATAGTCTTATAAACGGAAAAATACGGTAATATGTCATCTGTACAGTAGGACTGCAATACTAACCACATTTTCCTGAAAGGAAATTTGAAAAATAGAATGGAGCTTACTTCTGAGTTGATGTATTGAATTGTGGAAGACCAAAAACAGTTCCAATTTATTTAATAGTGTACAGGCACAAATATAAAATACCTGGCCAACATGTCCAACTAAAATTATCCAGAAGTGCTTTGTACAATGCAAAAAAGTGAAAAGTGAAACTAAGAGAGAATAAGTCTTAACACAGAGATCCTAGCATTCTACCTTTGGTTACATGAATAGCAGGAAAATGACAAACTACTGTTAAGAATCTTTCCATTTACAAACCAGATGCAATCCAATGTACCTATGGACAAAGAGACCTGTTGAATTCAGAAGAACTTCTCTTATGCCTCTAAGAAGATCTGTGAAATGTTTTTAAACAGTCTGCTTTGCAACAACCACTTATCTGGAAGCCCTTTACAGTCTAAGACCTTGCTACCTGTCAGAGCGCCTCTCCCTTAGGTCATCCTCATGTCCCACCTGTACCTCCCAGTCTTTAATGTGCCAAGTGGCCAATCCAAAAGAGGCCCAGAAGGCATCACGCAGAAACCGGCCTTTTCAGTTGTGGCCGCTTTACTCTGGAACTCTCTTCCTATGGAGGTGCAACTGGCCCCCACCTTCCTGAGCTTCCGCAAGCAAATTAAGACCTGGCTTTTTATATATCACTCTGGTGTCAATATGTTATTTCCCTGGAAATATTTACTTCTTTTCTGTTTTAGATCACAGACTATTTTTGAAATAAATAGTGGTTGTTCCACAGACTTTTTCTAACAAACAAGCAGAAGACACAGAGGTTTATTCTTTGGGTGAGCAGTTTTACACACATTTCAGTATTCCAGTTCTTCAGTTCTTTAAAGTTATACAAAATGAATGACCGTGGGCCTGATCTATGTTCTCACCTTTCTTTTTTGGACCACTTTATTGATGCACTCACTATAGCAGACAACAGTATGTACACCAGTTTCCCACCTCAGGATATGACAATCTGCTTCTTCTTGAATATCTAATTTCTGCAAGTGATGAAAGCTTACCAGATCTGTATGCAAACTGTGTCTGCTTGGCCAGGGCAACCTAGTGCAGTGGCTCCCAACCTTGGGTCTCCAGATGTTCTTGGACTACAACTTTCAGAAATCTTGGGCAGCATAGCTAGTGGTGAAGGCTTCCGGGAGTTTTAATCCAAGAACATCTTGGAGCTCAAGGTTGAGAACGACTGATCTAATGCATAAATCAACATACGATCACATCTGTTTTTGCAGCCACTCTTGGCCCCTGTCCTTAAATTATGCTGCCACGCTGCAGAAATATGATGGTGGTAAATCCAAGCAATAATATCTTTCCAATAAGGCAACAAAAGAGTGTGTGCCTTGTTTGAAAGCCAAATTATGTTTCTGGAAACAAGATTCATATGTGGTCACTTCACATCTTGTTTTATAGTTTCAGCAAGACAGTTACAAATTTGGTTACAGAGCCCCAGCCCACCCATGGACATTGCTCACCCCAGACTAAGTCCATAAAGAAGAAGCAGTGATCAGAATTAAGTCCGAATGAAATGTACTTGCTAAAATCCAGTAGTAAGTCACAATTAGAGTAGGCACAATGAGTCAATGAAAGTTACAGAGGAGCTGACCCACCAAATCCCCACTGATTCAATGAGCCTATTCTATTTGTGGCTTTCAGCCATTCTACAGCCAAATGGAGAGAGTAATACACTATATGCTACAATGCCGCGTTCGATTACACTGTATATAATCCAAGATTATTTTAGAATTGGGCTTTCTACAGGTATTTTAGCTCTTACCTTTGGAAAGTACTTGGACAACCCCATGAATGCAAGCTGTAAGGTAAGAAAGGGAGCAAATATTGACTGTGGAAAAAATAAAAGTTATATAAATTAGAAATCAGTAATTAAGGATCACAATGTATCTAGTTTCAGGAAAAGGTATCTTTCTTATGAAGTCTTTCAGATAGTTCATGTAAAATAGCAAATATTTTAAGCCAAAGTTTATTTTTACTTTCTGTGGTTCTGATTCTCTTGTTACTTGAACAATAATGTGGGCCTTCAGATAATCATTACATCCTCAGTACAAGGAGTGCTTGAAGTACAGACTTCAGTGTTATCCTTAAGAACTACTTCTTGGGGCAATCCACCGTAGTAGAAAGGACAACATTTGGACTGAATCCAACTTTTCATTTAGCCATGAACGCATTGATTGAGCTTGGCAAAATTGTAATTTCTCAAGATACCACACTTGTGACTGCAAGCTGTCTTACAGGGCTGTCACTAAAATGAGCAAGTAGGAACAAAGGTATTGAAAATGCAATTCTTATTTGTTTACTCACCAAGTATTTGCACACAAAAGCTCTAACTCCAATGGCAAGGAGTGCGCATCCTACTAATCTAAAAATGCGGAAAGAATCAAATTCCTCTACAGCACTTCCATTTTCCTGGCTTGGTTTCTCACTCATCAGCTGGCTTCTGAGCTTCATAGCTTCATCAAACCTTGATAAATACTGCTCCAACCCATGCCGAGATGCTCGTTGTGGAACTTCCATCAGATCCCCTCTACTGCGTTGTCGGAGCTCACTGGTGCCATCACTACCAGCCTCAGGAACTTTGCTAAACAAGTCCTTTTTCTCCACCCCACCGCTTGCATGGTCAGCTGTTCCAGCCAAGCTGCATACAGTATCCCCAAGCACGACTCGCTTGGAAACTGGAGCTAGAAGAGGGCTTGGCTTATCTTGTTCCAGTTGAAGCTTAGATTCTGAATGGCTGTCATCATCTGAAGGAGAGAGATGGAGGGGAAGATGTATATCAACTATTAGGTTGGTGTTCAAGATCTTAAGAGAGGTGAAACAGGAATTGAAAAAACTGAGGTGACTCCAGTGACTGCCCTTCTTCCCATCCCAATCACCATCATGCCCTCGAAAATTTTATTTATTTCATTTACATGCTGCCTTTCTCCCAGAATTTTTACAAATTTTTTTTTAATAAAGATAATTGACTTGGATCCAGCAGAAAGCCTCCTGAGGACAAAAGGTTTTCATTCAGCAGTAGACTTAATAACTTTTGTGCTGGCTTAAGGGTTGACCTGGCAATCTTCAGATTCCTTCTCACCTTCCAATCCTTTGAAAATTTATTTCAGAGGATTGGGACCCCCCTGGAACTGATGGAAAGTGGCATTGTGGACTGCAGAAGGTGAGGGAATCAGCAAGGTTGCCTCTCCAGTTCTGCTAGCAAAAGGGTTTTGAGCAGAACTCCATTTGGGGATGCTTCTTCCAGTGGAAATAACAGCTGTAACTTTGCCAATGGCTCCTGGGGATTATCATGAAATATGTTATTGTTTATTACATTATTAATTAATTTTATTGCATTTTAATTGGTTTCAACATTTGAAAATACATTAATTTTTTTATTTAAAACATTTTTAAAACATGAAGCAAGGCCATTTTGTAAGCAATATGTGGCACTCATTACATTTTTCTGACATGAAGATTTGAGTATCAGTTGCTTCATACTGCAAAACAGTAAGAAAAAAATCAACTGCCCTTGGTCACAAAAGAAGCCTGCATTAGATTTCACCCATGTAGTCTAACGTGATACACTGAAAAAGCTTCCTTGCCATTTTACTTCAAGAATTCATTGTTTTCAGTATGTACCAGTAATCTATTAAACATCATAACAATAAGTTAATCGGGTTAAATATCACAACTTACCCATGTTAACATAAAAGATTTTCAGGTGAGATAAACAAAAACGGAGAGGAAATCTGCGTCTTTACAGATTTACACACAGTTTGTGTGTGACAGAATTAAGAGGAGAAACAATATACTTTCAAAGTCAAAATTTGTGGTCACAAATAGCAGAAGAAAAAATGCAAGGGAAAATCAGAAATGCTACTACAGTATTAATGTTTCTGAAATGCAAAGTGTATTTGCTGTTTCTTCTTTGGCCAAGGTCTATAACAGACTCATTAAAAGGATGACTACAGTACAGGCTATCCTGAAGTACTTTATCAAATCCACTTGATCTCAAATGAAGAAATTACAAAACTGGTCCTAGACCCATTTCCCGAGAACCCCAGGGCACTTCAAGTTACCAGCTTCCCTGAAGCATCCCTGACATCCTTGAGCTGCTGGACCAACTGTTTTGAGCTCCTGTACTGCAAACATTGCAGTGCCATCAAGATGAGCACGACTGGAAAATACCCTGGGGTACAAAATCCGCGCCAAAGGCAATGGCAGTGCCTGGACAACGGGCATCTCTTTCATGAGGTAAATCCCACTACACTTCTCTGTTTGGTGATCGCATTGTTGGGGAAACAAAATATTTGAAAGTGGTCTTCATGTCATACTTTTCCAAGGCTCTTTCATAACAACGGCAAACTCAGGAAAACAAAACTTTAGACTACTCTAACGTGGTAAAATCAAAAACTGCTCTTATCTAGCCATGTAAAAAGCATATTTTCTCCCCAATACTTCCCAGAGAAAAGGGAATGACTACGGTACATATACTGTACAAACACTCCTTGAAGCACCAGAGTGGCTTACAGGTGTAGAAAAGAGAAGCCTCAAGCACCATCATTTGAACCCACAATTCTTGTCCCCTAGCACATGCATTCATTTAAAATATTTTTTTCCCTGCCTTTCTCCTTAAAAAGGACCCAAGGCAGCTCACATCATTAAAAGACAGCATTTAAAGCTAACAACACTGAGTATACAAATACTAAAAAAGATGAAACAAATACCACTCTAAGAAATGCCAAGCACAAGCAATACTAAAAACCCAGTCAGAGCAGCGACGGATAACAGCCCCTCTAAAAAGACCACCCTGGGGTAGCCAGTCACTGAGGGAAGCCTTGCCTGAAGAGAAAGGGCTTCGCCTGCTCGTGGAAAGGCAGCAAAGATGGGTCCCGCCTGGCTTCCCGTGGGAGGGAGTTCCAGAGTATGCAAAAGACCCCAGGGAGGGGGGGGCACCCGAAAAGACAACCTTGCTACGATAAACCGCATTTCGACTAATTTTCGGAGGCCCGATTCCGCGTGTTAGTCTCGCTAGCGAGCCTGTGTCCCTGCCGGGCGTGGACCCACCCCCCTCGCTGCCTCTTGGCGGAGCAGGCGAGCTGGCCGAAGGGGCGCCTACAATGGGGGCTTTCGGCCGCGATACCGGATAACGGGTGCCCCGCTGCCCTCCTGGCGAGGTGGGGAAATGCCCCTCGCAGCCAGAAGCTCTTCCCCTCCCCGCCCCGAGCCACGCCTCGGCCTCACCCGCTTTCGGCCGATGGAAACCCATTATTCGGTTGATGCGCTCTTCCGAGTTCATCAGCAGCTTCCTCCGACGAATCTCAGCCCGGCGCTGAGAGGCGGTGAGTCCGGTGGCCGACGCGGAGGAGACAGCCGCCCCGGCAGCTCCCTCATGGCTGCTGCCCTCTCCCTCCAGAAGGTCCGGCTCCATTCCCCACCAATAAAGCAGCAACCCTTCAACGCTTCCTCCCGGCGGGCACACAATAGGTACAGCCAGGCCCCGCTCTGACAGCCATCCATTAACGCGCAGGCGCCACCCCCGCCATTTTAGGTCCCGCCCCCAAAGGGTGAAACGGGCGGCGCCATTTTGGAGGAGGGCTGACAACACGCGTTTCCCACGACGGCTCTCCCGCGGGGCGGTGGCTTGAGACCAGAGGCCGTGGTCAACCGGTGCCACTAACAAAGATGGCAAATGCGGCCTCTCTGAGGAAGTAAGTGGGGGTGGGAAGGAGGGCGTTGCCGCAAGAGGAGCAGAGGGAATGCATGACCTCATGCAGCGAAGGCGGCGTTGGTCATAATGGTCTCCACGCTGAGTGTAGAGAGAGACGGTTCTGCTTTCCTTGGCTAAGCCCATGGGAAAAGGGAAAGGCTGCATGAGAGTAGCACACTCTCTATCTTCAAAATTTACCCCGAAACAGTGAAAACAGGGCCTGGTCGACCAATAACCGGAACCACCTCAGGCAGCAGGTCTTGGGTGTCATGAAAGAGCAGAGGATTATTATTGACTTGTTCTTGTAGTTTTATTGCCGGGGATAGGGAGGGATGCTTATGGGAACGTCTGGTGTTTATACCAAAAGAAGTTGCTTGGTTTTAGTTATTAGGTGCCTTGAAATGGTTATGGGACATTATTTGCTGCTCTGCCTCAGGCAACAAAGTATCTTGGGCCATCCCCAAGAAATACAGTAATACCATAGTTTAAGACATGTATCCTAAAGTCATATATATACACTTAATTGGGAGAAAGCTTCATTGATCACAGTAGGACTTCCAAGGAGGCGTTGGAGGAGGCTCCATACTGAGATCTGCCCAACCTACTCGATCCTCTCAGACAGGGCGGTTGAGATTAGTGACCCCGCCAGAGGCCCAGAAAAAGAAGACTAGAAACTGGTGTGAGGGTTCGATCCTAGGCTCCTTCCTTGGTTCAAAGAAATCAGGAGATTTCTGTTTTTTAGAAACAGGTGAAATATTCATTGGTGTGTTTAACAAATAACCTGTGTCCAAGAAGTGGTTCCAGTGTCTTTCTCCTCCGGAGAACTGGTTGGGAAGGGGCTTCCATTCATCATCCTGGAACAGGTTCTTCTCACTGGAGTTCCATGGACACGGCCAGTCCACCAAGATGTTTGGGTTCACTGTATGTCCCATTTCACCTTCCAGCAAGGGCGGTCTCGTCACCCCAGCTGTCAACCCATACAAGACATCTTTCGCGTGTGGGAGTCTTCCAGGGTCCTCCCTCAAGTCCTTCCTCCTCATTTTGCTCACCTTCCATTCCAGCCGCTTTCTCCTTTCTCTCTCTACTCTCTCCTTCTTCTCTCACAGCTTCCTCCTCCACTCTTTGGCCTCTGCCTCTCCCCAGTAAGAAGGTCGGGGAGGGATCTCCCTTCTCTTCCTATAATCTGCCTCCTCCTTGGGCACTCTTAGCTTTTTCCATGCACCAGTCCATGGGTCTTCCATCCAAACCCATTCCCAGCCTGGCGGTAACTGCTCTTCCCCTCTTTTTATACCTGCAGTCCCTGCCTCTATCTCCACCCTCTTCTTCTGTTCCATTCCCACCGTTTCCCCCTGAACCCTTTCAGTGGTTAATTTTTGTATTCCTCTTTCTGTCTGCTCTGTTTCTGTTCCTCACTGTTCTGTCCTTTTTTGTGGGGTAAGGCAGGTTGGGTTTGCACTTCCTTCTCTGCAGTATGGAGGTGGGATGGCACTCTGGTGAGTGGGATACCGCTCTCGCCTCCTGTCTCACAACTGGGCCTTTTTGGTGTTCGCCCCCCACCTCTGAGACAAACTCCCACCTGAAATCCAACTGGCCCCTTCTCTGGGAACCTTCAAACAATCCCTTATGGATTTTCAAGCAGGCTTATCAAGAGACAACATCATGATAATGCAGCGGCAGTCTCAGTGTTTATTTTTGCTTTGCCATCTTGTCTGTTAAATTAATTGTGGTGATGTTGATTTGGTTATTTAGGATTGTATATGTTGATTTTGATTTGATTTTTATATAACCACTATGTTGATTTTTTAGAATTGTTTTATTATGTTGTAAACTGCCCGGAGGGCCTTGCAGCCAGATGGACGGTATAGAATCAAATAAATAAATACTTCCTGTATACTTAATCCTGTGGAGAGTGAACAGCACTGTGGGTACATTCATAACATTTTGTTCCAGAAAGGGCTAGACTGGTCACCTGCTACAGTGCACAAAATGAGGAAGTAGATTTTGCAAAATTTGATATAAAAAAGCTCACACTAAAATAAATGCATTAGTCATTAAGGTGTAATAACATTTTCCCCACACATCTTTCATTCTTTTGTTTTTTAGTAGTTGGCCTTCAATTATATGTCAAAAAAACAAGCTCCTTTCCTTTTGCAAATAAATCATTACAAGAACATACACACAGACAAGGCTTTAATAAACTGATGCTTGTTGTAGGTTTTTCAGGCTGTTTTGTCATGTTCTGGAGGTTTTTCTTCATAACGTTTCACCAGTCTTTGTGGCTGGCATCTTCAGAGGACAAGAGTTAGAACTCCATCTGTGTTCTGGTTCTAACTACTGTCCTCTGAAGATGCCAGCCGTAGAGACTGCAGAAACGTTAGGAAGAAAAACCTCCAGAACATGGCCAAACAAGCTTAAAAAACCTATAACAACCATCAGATCCCAGCCATGAAAGCCTTTGAAAATACTTTAATAAACTCCTCAAGGCCTCTCCAGAATTATATTAACAGCAGATTGTAGCTTCGTTGTTGTTTAGTCGTTAAGTCATGTCTGACTCTTCGTGACCCCATGGACCAGAGCACGCCAGGCCTTCCTGTCTTCCACTGCCTCCCAGAGTGTGGTCAAATTCATGTTGGTAGCTTCAATGACACTGTCCAACTATATCGTCTTCTGTCGTCCCCTTCTCCTCTTGCCTTCACGCTTGCCCAACATCAGGGCCTTTTCCAGGGAGTCTTCTCTTCTCATGAGATGGCCAAAGTATTGGAGCCTCAGCTTTCCGATCTGTCCTTCCAGGGAGCACTCTGGGTTGATTTCCTTCAGAATGGATAGGTTTGTTCTCCATGCAGTCCAGGGGACTCTCAAGAGCCTCCTCCAGCACCACAATTCAAAAGCATCACTTCTTCGCTGGCCAGTCTTCATGGTCCAGCTCTCACTTCCATACATCACTACTGGAAAAACCATAGTTTTGACTATGCGGACCTTTGTCTGCAAACTGATATCTCTGCTTTTTAAGATGCTTCTCTAGGTTTGTCATCGCTTTCCTCCCAACAAGCAGGCGTCTTTTGATTTCATGGCTGCTGTCACCATCTGCAGTGATCATGGAGCCCAAGAAGGTAAAATCTGTCACTGCCTCCATATCTTCCCCTTCTATTTGCCATGAGGCGATGGGGCCAGTGGCCATGATCTTATGGTTTTTTGATGTTGAAGATAGTAGCTTAGATGCCACACAATTTACTCCCAGACACAAGCAACCACCATTCTTGTTTGATGGCTTGAATGTTGGCAGATGGATACCAAAGGTGGTGGTAGTAGGTCTGGTCCTGGTGCTCTTCAGTGGCTCTATTTTATTTGGAGACTTGCAGAGGGCAGAGAACAGTCGTGTCTGAAGTTTTGACTGAAAGCTCTTGTCCTTAGGGATATTACAATGTAATTATGCAAGGAACACTTTGCCCCCTCCCCCAGTGAACGGGGTACTCTTTTTACTGACCTTGGAAAAATTGAAGGCTGAGTCAACCTTGAGCTGGCTACCTCAAGCTGTCGGGATCTAACTCAGATCATGAGCAGAGCCTTGACTGCAGTTCTGCAGTTTAACCAAGGGTTTCATCTCATACATGATGGTGGTAGTGGCAGCAGAGGCCCTGGTGGTGAGGGGACTTGTGATCTTTTAAATTATTGCCTCTGCTCTTTTGTCCTTCAGGCATTTCAGGATACCCTCTAGTACTGCGATTTATAGGTTGTATTTTTTTTAATTTGACTGCTTGGGGATGAAGAGGCAGCTGGTTCACTAAGGAAGTCCCGTTCCCCCCCCCCCCGGGTATTCCTCTGGCTTAGAAATCACAGGGCATTTTAATTCCAGAATTCTAAGTGATTTGTTAGAGGCTTCATCCATAATGATAAGGGGAGAATGAAGCCCCACTGTTTAATCTATTCAATCAATTGGTGCCTTGCTAAGCCTCTCCCCTCCCTTATCCATTTCAGTTGGCAAGCTGGAGCATGTCTGGGTTGCCTTGCAACTACAGTAGACCCTCGACTTACAGACTTTTCAAGTTACAGACTTCTCTGGCCGCAAAATTTAGTTTCGACTTGCAGCCGGAGAATCAACCTACAGATCAGAAAAAAACAAAAATGGAACAAAAACGGAACAAAAACGTCCGGTTATGGGATTAATCAGTTTTCAGTGCATAGACTCGACCTACAGACTTTTCAGTCTGCAGCCTAGAGGGTCCACTGTAAGGAGTCCGACAGACTACCAGGAGCACAAGACGGATGTTGTTCCTTTGTCTGGAATAATATCAGGTTCATGATCAGGATTCTCCTGATCTGTAGGAAAATACCAGCCCTCTAAACAGCAGGTGTTATCTGGTCCTGAAGGGATCGGAATAATAATAATAAAAAAAGGAAGGTATGTGGTCTGGGTTTAGATTTAGAAGACGACATCTAAGTGAAAAAAGTAAGAAGGGAACTGGCTAGAAGTTAACTCACCAGCTAGTTCTTATTGGTTCTCTACCCTTTTTAGTGCAAATGCTGCATAGCTCAGTAGTTTAGATAGGAGCCAGAGGTCGAGAGTTCTATTCCCCACTGTGCCTCCTTGACTGGGACTACGCAGTCATTGATAAGGTCTCTTCCAGCTCTGCCGTTAAAAATTATAAGATGATTATATGAGAGGGAAAACCCAATACACAGGAAGACCTTCTCCATTATGCAAAATTCAGTGGTACTGTATTTATTCAGACATATTATCTGAGCTGGATGTGAATAATGGGCAAAATTTTCTGTCTTTAATCCACATACAGTGAATTGATTGCACCTGCATTTTTGGAGGGTCCCAGAGTATCTCTGTAGTTAAAAACTAGAAGTTGACATTTTAATTAGTAAACTAAAATACACTGATAGTATGATTTTATATCTTTATTAAGAAGTAAATCTCACTGAATTCAATGGGGTTTAGGGATAAAACTTCAGCATTAGAAGTCAGTAACTATTTGGTTCCCCAGCACAAAAATGTATTTATGTGCTTACCTCCCAATCGCTGCTGCCTGTACATATAAAGTTTGTAATAAATATTTGTCATTATGTAATTTTATTAATTACAAATACACATTCTACTTTGGAGCACTGCACCCATTAAATAAGCAGCCAAGATATTCACATTAGGCCCAACTTGTTTATGGAAACGACTGATGAAATGTATGTAAGCTCTTTCAATTAATTTTATTGAGTAGCCAAATCTGATAAATTAGCACAGCTAAAATAAGCATTTGCATGTGTTACAAATGACTTTTTACAGGAATAAAACAGTGAAAATTACAAACTGTAAAAAGGGGAACAAGTAAAACCTTGCCTCCAATTCAGAAGAGCATGGTTACAATTTCACACTGAAGATCAATGTCTTGAGTTCAGAAAACAAGGATTAATATTACAGTATTTTACACTACTTTACAAATCAAATTTACTACAAGGATTTAATCTCTAACTGGTGAACAGAAGGTTTGTCACATCTGATGGTCCCTTAACATTCTGTTTCTAATCATATGTATCCTGTTAACTTTGAAAGTTTTGTATCTTCATTATTGCAAAACAGTCAAAATTGATTGCAATGTAACTTATTACAGAAACTTAAATGCTAATTAAAATGCTGATGCCCAACTGAGTTGAATATCTTGGTCAATCATGCTGAATTGTTCTTTAAAAATTTTGAACTAGAAAAATAGAGAACATCTGCTGTGGAGTGCCATGCTAAGATGGAAATATCTGGGTCACTCTCACCTACTCAAGTTGTCAGAATTCTTAAAACAGAGAGCTGTTACTTGAAAGTATAGCACAGGCAGTTTTACACCTGGCTCGGCTCTGCAATGCCTATTATTAAAAATCGTACAGGTTGAACCAGATGTCATTTTCCCTCATCACAAGGAATAAAAATTAGAAAAAAAAACAGTATTGCAAAAGGAGTATGAACATTCCAAAAAGCATTCTAGCCAGTATAATATACAATATAATATACTCACTGTTAACTAACTTGAGATGGCATTTAGGGATGTATCCTTGAATAAGGTTCAGGTAACTAGTTGAGCTCATTATGCTGTCTTAAAGTTATGCCACATCCACCCACCCCAAGGAAAAGATCTCTGTATGCAAGATAATGTTGGGTATGGTGCTTAAGTATCTGGAATTCTCAACACAAGGAGCAGCATCACGCCTGACAATGCCTATCTATTCAGTATTAAGTACATGAAGCAAGGAGAAAAAAAATATCCATCAAGATGTACAGTACTGGATTATTTTTACCTCCACAGTGTCTGTTCACATATAAACCAGAATCAGAAAGGTAATCAATACACAGAAGCTTCTTTCTGTTGACGGAATGTTCTTGGCAGAATGGTACAACTATGTACACTTTTGTTTAGAAGGGTCACTAAAATGCTATTAACATATTAGTACTGGAGCTTACGATGTAACATGAGGCACCCAGTATATGATCTCCATTATAAAAGTGTGTATCTTACTGTGACAATATGCTCCTAGAGTGTTGTTATTGATATAAAGAATTGTTATTAAATAACGAAATTAAAGATTTAGAAACAATGACATCACAGAGAAGGTGCTTCAGTTTAACAGAACACAATTTTGCTTTGCCATTTTGAATTCAACAGCCACATCAATCACTTTTTCAGACAGATCTTCCACTTTCTAAACATGAAAGAAACCATTCTGTAAGTCACTTTTCATAGACCCCTCTGACAGATTGCATGTAGGAAGCTGCTTTTCTGATCTGAAACATTAGTATATAAACACTACAACTCCTTAGTTAATTTCAGTGACTTTTTGTACAGAAAATATCTACCCATGTCTGGTATCGAAGAAACTTCAGTTAAATCACTTGTAGGTGAAAATGGCTGCAAAGAATTATTGCACAAAAGGAAAAACAAAAAGTGCAATAGAAAAATATTTTGAATTTACTGTTCTTGGGAGACGGAGGTGGTGGTGAGGGAGTAGAAATTATGACAGCCACAAGTTACATAATGAATGTTACAGTATTACTAATGCAGGTGGCTTGTATGCAATATACATAGAGAAATCATTAAAAAAACAAATACTATTTGTCATGATTTAATTCACAGTAATTTCCAAAGTATGATTAAAACTTATGCATCCTGCATGCAGTATCTGATTTTTCTGGCCTAGACCAGGATTTCAGGAAACTTTCTATTAAAGCCAAAAGAAGTTCCCTATCCCACCCCAAACAATTTTAAGTGGAAACAAAGCTATTTAATTAGATGCTTTGGATTTCCTGCAACCTAATCAACAGCTTTTCTAACATTGTAAGAATTATGGCTTATAGTGCCATCAGTGAGCGTATTTCTATAAAAAACCTGAACTCATTATAAAAAGTTGACTTTAATTGAATCAAACACAATTTATAAACAAAGATCATGATGTCTGGTTGTACTGTCTGTTCCCCTATTTACTTTTAATGACTTAAGACTACACACACCAAGTTAACATCCAAGACCAGGATCCAATTTTAGCATTTCTGAAGCTGTGTCAGCCGCTTGATTAAATTCTCATTTGATATAATGAAACGTTTATTTTTCTTTTCAGGTACTAGAATAGTGAAACATTCTAAAGGTTTCAATATGGATTATTTTATATTCACTTACAATCCAGCTAGACCATTTCATTTTTACTCCTGCTCATCTTAATGTTTTTAAAAGCACTAGAAACTGAGTTCATTAAAAATTCTGAGTTATTTTGTTCATTTTACAATGATCTGTTTCATTCCTCCTTTAAATATTTTATTATTAATTAGTGATGTATTTCATAATCAAATTGATGTCATTTCCCTGCAACTCAGTCTTGGGAGGTTTTAACTCTAGCAGCAAACCATAAAGCAGAAAAACAAAAATATAGTTATAAACATTTTGAGCCAAAAAAAAGGAAGTTTATAAAGGATCCTCTTTCTCAGTACTGTATTACCTTTATCACTCATGATGCAACTAGTTACAACGAAACATTTTGCAGCAAATTAAAGGCATCCAACATGTTCAAATTGATTTTAATTATTTAATGTACAACTACACAATAGTGTACTTAAGATTCAGTGGTCCTTTATTTGCTTTTCCTTTTCTGTTCTTGGAAAATCACAGTGAGAGTCTTATCAACTGCATAAGGTCAAAACAGGAGCATACAAGCACAAATGTTTTTTACGCAGGAAAGTTCCTTTGAGTAGATGAATTCTGTAACAAAGGGACTCATTTATTAACTTGCTGCTGAATATGCAAAAGAAATTCATAGTATGATAAGGCAGATTCCGTTCTGTCTTCTATCATGTTTTGCAGAAAACTTGGTTTCCATGGACTTTCATCCCTACAAAGTAAAAATAGAACTTTTCATGAGTGAAAGGAACACAAATGTTTGATGTTTTATTCTTAAATAGATATTTAAAATGTGGATTGTATAATGAAAAGCATCTATTTGCATAAGCACAGGTTCTGGTACAAACATGGGACTCCAATGAATATGACCTTTTTACTCCAAAAGGGACAGCTCTATCATGTATTTTGCCATCATGCCAAAAATTGCTTCTGACAATGCCAAATGCTTCTGTGAAAATTCCGTGGGTACTGAAGTGCCCCATTTTCCAAATAAGATAATTCAGATCTGGATCACTGGTTTATTTCATTTATTGTTTCATTTTTATGCCACCTTTTGCCTGCTGAAGGGACCCAAGCTGGCTCACGAATGGTATTTAGAAAATCAACAAAAACCACACTAATTACATCAAAACAAACATATACAGTGGTGCCTCGCTTAATGAGTGCCCCGTTTAACGACGAATCCGCATACCGATGTGGATTTTGCGATCGCTTTTGCCACCGTATTGCGATGTTGACTATGGGGAAAAATCGGTTTGCGATTTTTCCCCATAGCCCAATTTCCCACCAGCTGAGCGGCGGGACTTCGAAGCCCCGCTGCTCAGCTGGGGGAAAATGCTGGTGGTGGCCTCGGAAGGACCCTTCCGAAGGGTCCTTCCGAAGTCACTGCCTGCATTCCCCTTTGGAAAGGCCATTTTCCCCCAGCTCAGCGGAAGCCCTGCTGCTCAGCTGGGGGAAAATGTTGGCGGTGGGCGGCGGCCTCAGAAGGACCCCAAAGCCACCGCCGACCACTGACATTTGCCTTCTGAGCTCTCAAAGGGCCCCCCTCCGACATTGGAGAAAGCCCTTTGACAGCTCGGAAGGCTCTCAGCGGCGGCGGGGGCAGGGTAGGGTGGATCCGGATGGCTTCCAGGCAAAGCACTGGAAGCCTTCCGGACCCCACCCACCCTGCTGCCACCGCCGCTTGAAGCTGCCCCGCGCCGCCTATCCCAGCCATGCTCGGACTCCCAGGAGTCTGAGCATGGCTGGGATAGGCGGCGGGGGCAGGGTAGGGGGGTCCGGAAGACTTCCAGTGCTTTGCCTGGAAGCCTTCCGGACCCCCCTACCTTGCCCCCGCCGCTTGAAGCTGCGCCGCGCCGCCTATCCCAGCCATGCTCGGACTCAAAGGATAGGCGGCGCGGGGCGGCTCCCGGTGGCGGGGGCAGGGTAGGGGGGGGTCCAGAAGGCTTCCAGGCAAAGCACCGGAAGGCATCCGGACCCCCACACACACCCTACCGCTGCCACCACTGTTTGGAGCTGCTGGCCGGCAGGCCCTTCGGAGCGGCCGCAGGGGAAGGGTTCCCCCGCCGTCGTTCCGAAGCGCCCCAGCCAGCCAGCTGTGTGAAAATGGGGGCTTTTCCTCCCAAAGGCCCCATTTTCACACAGCTGATCGGCAGTTCCAAAATGGCTGCCCGCGCTGCCCTTGCTTAGCGAGGCGGTGAAAATGGCGGCCCTATGGAGGAAACCTCGCATAGCGGTTAGTTTTCACCCCATAGAAACACATGGATAGGAGGGAAAGGATTAACCTGGCCTCCTAAGGGAAGGCATTCCAAAACCTGGGAGCAGCCAACATTTGTGCATTCCCTACTCTATCCCTTTCTCCATATCCTTCTAATCTTTTTTGCGCAGAGAACATTCACTTTCTCTCTGCCAAGTAAGGAAAGTTTTTTTTCTCTTTTTGCTTAACAGGATAGGACATGAAACAGAAGTATGTAACTAAGCTGTTTGCACAGGGAGAACTGGTACTTTGTCAAAGCATGCCGTGATACAACTTGTTGATGTATTCCAATCTAGAAAGGCTACTTACCTTAGTATATATAATATAGGAAAGAATGGTCTCTGCTCTCTCAGCCAAGAGATAAAAGCAAGCACTCTACCAGATTCAGCCGTGTCAAGTTCTGGAAGATGAGTCTGTCCAAGGAAACAACAAAAGCTATCATGAACGCTTAACAAATATACAAAAGAAGACCATTCCTCTATTCAGAGGAAGGAATACTACGTATATCCCGGTGGTTGACTCTTCTCCCTCTACACCGCTTTCATTTCTTGATAAAGGTGCAAGGAGAACAAAACCCTTCCTGCTAGCTTTCCTTAGGCACAACATTGCTCCTAGTCTTAAATAAATTTAGGAAATGCTATACAATATGCCCCTTCAAGACAGCTCAATAGGATGCAAAAGCAGTCCAAAAGCTGCTGGAGGAGCAGTACAGTGAATGATGGCAAGCAAGAGGCACTTTGTCTGTCCTTCTCCACTAATTTATTAGTACAGAGCAATGTACCTAGCAACAGCCGTAACACAAGCTATTTTAGAACAAACCCTGTTTTTCCACTAGGCTCAATGTTAAAATCGAGCTTTGGTTCCTGCACAGTTTGCCTACCCAATAAATGAAAAAGGTGTATTCTCCTTTCTCCCTTACACTTCTTCTTTCACTACCAGAGTGCTCCTTTCTGACCTCTGCTGTCATCTCTTTTTTCCCATGATGTGTGGTGATATAAACCTGCTACTGTAGTTTATGCTGCCAGTCACAGTGGCTACATGCCAGAGGAGGACCTACACTAATTTTGGAATGGATGTAAAAGGAAGGGTTTGTAAAGCAAGTCATTTTTGAGCCCGGGGTTCCCTGTAGATGAGCACAAATTATGATGCGAAAGAATGGTTGGCCCATGTAATAGTTAATCCTTTTGGACGATACCATCTGCCTTCTCTAAATATGGGGGTGTAAACTAAGGCACTCATAAAGGTCATTCAAATCTCTGAACCACACTGAGTGCTGCCTTTGTGGAAAAATCCTTGGATGTACTACAATTTGCAGAACCAGTATTTTATTTATTTATTTATTTATTTATTTATTTATTTATTTATTTATTTATTTATTTATTTATTTATTTATTTATTTATTTATTGTCATTGTAAGTATATACACAGTATACCAAACAATCAAATTCACAGACACCCAGAGACCAGACACATGCACACACATAAAATTCCCCAAACACTCCCCACCCACTAAAAAATCCCCCAACACTCCCCACCCACTAAAAGTCCCCACTAAAAATACAAACATCTACACTGCAGGCCAAGTAACACAGTCCAACTAACTATTCACTACTGGTGGTCTTTAAGCTCATTATTAAGTGCAATTATAGCTCTGGGATAAAAACTATTCAGAAAACGTGTGGTCCGAGTCTTAATTGTTCTATATCTTCTGCCAGATGGTAACAGCTCAAAAAAGTTATAAGCAGGATGGGAAGAGTCTATCAGGATGCTGTGTGACTTCCTCAGACAGCGGGATGTGAAGATGTCATCCAGGGTTGGTAGCTGGAGCCCGATGATATTCTGGGCAATTTTAATGGTTCTCTGTAGAGCTTTTTGTCCACTACAGAGCTACTCCCAAACCATGCCAGAATGCCATAGGTTAGGACACTCTCAATGGTGATACGATAGTATGACAGAAGTAAATGCTGAGATAAATTTAACTTGCCGAGCATTCTCAGGAAATACAGCCTCTTCTGTGCCTTCTTCGCTAGCTTGTTGGCATTTATATTCCATGAGAGGTCCTCTGAGATGTAAGTGCCCAGAAATTTAAAACTACCAACTCTCTCCACTTCCTCGCCATTTATGTACAGTTGTAAATGTACATTTCTCTTCCTCCTAAAATCAATTATGAGTTCTTTAGTTTTTTTGATGTTAAGTGTGAGATGATTTTCTTTACACCAAAGTATCAACCCTTGTACTTCCTTTCTATAAGCAGACTCATTGTTTTTATTTATGAGCCCCACCACTGTCGTATCATCCGCAAATTTAATAATTGCACTGGTGTTATACAGTGGAGTGCAATCATGTGTGTACAGGGAATAGAGGAAGGGACTTAGCACACAGCCCTGGGGAGCTCCTGTACTTAGTACCAGGGTAGAAGAATGGTGAGATCCCATCCTTACTGACTGTGGCCTATCTGTCAGAAAGTCCTTTATCCACACGCAGATCTTCTGAGGTAATCCCAGGTTGATCATTTTAAAAAACAACCTATTTGGTAGAATGGTATTAAAAGCAGAGCTATAATCCACAAACAACAGCCTCACATAAGTTCCCTGTTGTTCTAAGTGGCTCAATACAGTATGAAGTACAATGGACACAGCATCATCAGTAGATCTATTTCTCCTGTATGCAAATTGCCATTGGTCCAAAGAAGGTGGAAGTCTAGCCTTAATGTAATCCAGCACCAATCTCTCAAAACATTTCATAATAACAGATGTTAAAGCTACTGGTCTATAGTCATTGAGAGATATCACAGCTGACTGCTTGGGGACTGGCACTATAATAGAAATAATTAATGGCCATGGGCCAATTTTTCTGTGCAACAAGTTCTCTGAATTACATTCTTACCATATTGTGTGGTATTGATGCATAGTTTGGAACTCCCAGGACATGGCTGATGAAGTTCGGTCCACAATTCTTTCCAACCCATAGAAACATGACCTATAAAGTCAGAAAAGGATGAATCAGAAAATATTAGTGCATTGCACACTTAGCTCAGCCACTTTCCAATAAAAGACAATTATGAAACAAGGACAATATGCTATAATGTACACAGTGTGAATGTCTTCAGAAGGTAACTTACAGAGCCAGCATCCATGAGGTAAGCACCATCCCTGTTTATCTTTTCCACAGATAGCTGGAGAATAGGCGGCTGAGGTATTGTTCTGTCATTGATGTTGAGAGCCCCCTGCAGAAATAAATATTAATCTCTGAATAGGCAGACAGAGCAGCAGACGATGTGTAAAATACAAATGGGCTTGCAGTCACAATGTAATAAGCAACAGGAAAAGAATCCTTTATAAAGTTATACAAATAGTCATATGTACATAGTCACATATCCACGAAGCAAAGAAAAGTAATCTTCCCCTATCTTTTTTAAATAATGCCTAAATCATTCATTTTCTAAATCAGAGTTTTTTTTCCAAATGAATTACACATTTGTAGTTGATAGGATTTCCCAAAAATTACTGTACATGCAACTAAAGATGCACACATATCCAGTATAAGAGTTAATTTCTTCTTCAAAAATGAATAGTCATGTCAGCAACAAAGAGAAAAAATTGAGGTTTTGCACTGACATATTCATTTACAAGTGTGTAGAAGAACAGTCTACAGTGGTGCCTCGCTTAACGACGATAATCCGTTCCAGGAAAATCGCTGTTTAGTGAAAACATCGTAAAGCAAAAAAAACCTCATTGAAATGCATTGAAACCCCTTTAATGTGTTCCAATGAGGTCAAAACTCACTGTCCAGCGAAGATCCTCCATAGGGCAGCCGTTTTCGCTGCCTGTCTTGTGAGGAATCCGTCCCAGAAAACAGCGGGGAGCCATTTTGTTTACCCGGCAGCCATTTTGAAACCGCCGATCAGCTGTTTTAAAATCGTCGTTTTGCGAAAAATCAGTTCCCGAAGCAGGGAACTGACCATCGCAAAGCGAACAAACGCCATTTAGACCATCGTTTTGTGATCGCAAAAAGATCGTTATAATGCGGTCTCGTCATAATGCGGGGCAATCATAAAGTGAGGCACCACTGTATGTCACACAGCCTATATCAGTGTACACTACGCCCCCTCAGTGTGTACTATGGAAGACTTGATGTTACCTATTATTGGGCAAAACTTATATTTATTAATTGTACTGTGGGGCTTCTGACACGAACAAAGAAGAAGCAACAGAGATAGTGGCAGCAGAGGAAAGTGATACTAGTAGAGGATCCTTCACAGATGACAAAAGGGAGGTTTAAGTGGACCCTTGTAAGAACTGTGCAGAAGAAAGTTATACAAGTTCTGAATAATTTATACCTCTAGAAATCTGCAAGGAGACAATCCAAAATGAAATAAGATACAGTATAGTAATAAAATATGAACCTCCCAGGTCAGATGGCACTCAGTTATTAGTGTGAGTACAAATATGGCAGTGACTAATGAAATAATTGGATTAAAGACAAAAAAAATCTAATTGCTGATGTGCATAGAGGCAAAAAGGAAGTCTAATGCTACAAAATACATATAGTTAGAACATGGAATATGAGAATGTTTGGACACTAATAGTATACAAGAAGTAAAGTGGACTGGAATAGGAAATTTTCAATCAAAAATTACAATATTTACTTAAAATGACAGACTCAGAAGAGTTGGATCTAATTGTGAGGCAAGACATGGCAAAAAATAATTGGGGACTACAATATAAAATATGATCAATTAAGTCTATAGAAATTCTATCAAAAAACCCTCATTCCAGTCTATGCTTCAACTGCAGATGCTGCAGAACAAGAAACTGAAAGCTTTATTTAAGAGCAAGAGGCACCTGATCACATACTAAAACAGGATGTACTGGTAACTGTAGATGATTGGAATAAAAAGGAGGAAATAAACAGAACAAAACATGATTAGAGAACTTGGCCAAAAAGTCAGAAATGAAGCAGAATAGCTTATAGAATTCTGTGAAGCCAACAATCTACAACAAACACACATTCCACACAACCTAACAGACTACTATACAAATAGAAATAACTGAATTGCTAATATCAAATCAAAGAGATTATATAATTGGAGGTAGAGAAGCTCCATTATTTCTGCAAAAACAAGACCAAGAATGAATTATGAAGCAGACCATAATTTTCATTATAAGCTTTTAGAATACTTTTTTTAGATATCAGCAGCATCAAGAGTTGAATTCAGTCTAAAACTATACAATCAGTTGTGTCAAAATCCAAAATTTACTTCTTCAGACACAAATATACAAATACATAAGACTTTCTTTTACTGAAGTAGTAGAACTTGATCCATGAGATATCATCTGAAAGCAAATTTGTTCGTCTTTAAATATTTACTCTTAGATTCCCCCACTTTAATTCTGTCAACATGCTGAGACATGGCTACTTTGAAAACTATTATTTTACATAGTGCCAAAATAATTAAATTTAAATTAAATAAATTTATTTATTTATTTCTTAAATTCATATACCACCCCACTAGTACAATGGACTATTCTGGGCGGTTTGCAGTAAACTAAAATATGTATCATATAAAAATCAAATAAAATAGTAAGTTTTATTTTATTCAAGAGCTGAGTATTGTAAAAATTAAAATGTGGAACGGGAGGCATAAAAGAAAACAGGCATACCGGGGGGAAAAAGTCAAGTAGGGTTGCCAAAAAAGGCTTCTCTATATAGCAGCATTTTAAAGTGTCTTTTAAATGTGGGGAGTGTGAAGGCGAGAAGAGTGTGCCGTCCTCTGAGAAGGAGACTACCATAGAGGAAAGTGGATGTGTAGAGGGGGTCTTGATTGAAATAGACCAGGCGGAAGGATTGGTGGAAAAACCGGCAGAAGTGTGTCTATCTGAGGAGGGAGGGGAGGAGCTAGATCTCATCGTGTGGGAGGATATAAAGGAGGACAGTAACGCGCACGTTTTCAGATTATTAACTGACGGAGAACTGGGACGTACAGTGAATCGAGGGGTACAGACAGAACCCATGCTTGGTCAAGAAGGATCGTCCGGTATTATAAAAGATTTCCCTAATCTTCAGTTTGAAGGAGGGTTACTTCCCGACCCTTTGGTAACAGGAGGGAGAGGAAGAGGATACGATCCTCTAAAATGGACAGTAGTCGTGTACCCCAGGAATCACCCAAATACATGAATCGCCACCATTCATTCTACTTCTGCTTCCTAAGGAAGTTGTTCCTAAAGAAGTCTTTCAAGTGATTCTAATCTAATCCTATTGTATCCAATACCTGTAATCTAAAATTCTCAGCTGCTTGTGAAACAGTGCTGAATTATACCTTGTAGAAGCTTGTTAGGTGCAAGATCAGCAGTGTTGCAGGATCTCAAGAACTCGTGCCTGATGTTCCTCTATTCTATTGAGCATAAAAAACTACATAAACAGAGACTCACATTGTGTAATCCAACTGAAGAAAAACTGCATTGTTCCCTTTATAATAACGAAGGTGTTTGGGGTTTTTGTTTTTGTTTGCTTTTGCAAAATTCCTGATAACTCAAGGCCTAATACCTCAGAGGTGATAGGGCAGAGGGTGCACTCTACATTTACAAGAGTTGAGTAAAAACATACGTCATCTGTGAGATTGTCCATTCTGTACAGACTGGGATGCATCATAAGCATGAGGTACACTAAAGGTTGGCTTTTCACTTGACACATGGTAAAGATGCGATCATCTAAACGAGTGTTTGTCCCAGTTTGGAATGCCTTCTGTGAATAAAAGACAGGAACTGTAACAAGGGAAACTGGACAAAGAAGGGGAAAGACATTGCCAGGAACAAGTATAATGTACTTCAGAAAACTCGTTTATCCCTGGAGGAAACATTAATACGATTAGTACAACTGAACTCATAACTAAGTTTAAAATAGATTATCTAGATTTGTTTTAAAGAAAGCTTGTATTGTGTTAATTTTCTATATTTTAGATACAATCATCTAATCAAACTGATATTTGATAGTAAGACAACAAAAGTTGGTCAAATATGCAGTTAGAATTAACTGCGCTAAATTCAAGGATAGGTTCCATGTTTAATTTCAGAATAACAGTATTTCAGAATGCCACATTTTTACTGTAGTGATGTTTCTCAGCCTCCTGAAGATATTATAAGAGTCATTGAAAAAAAATCTGTATTAATATTTTAATAGCTGTCCCAAGTCTTGCATAATAAGCTTTGTTTGGTTTGCAAGAAAAAACAAAAATTAATGATTTAAAGTAGTCTTTACTTCTTTAACGTCCCTACAATTTTATATATTAATGAGGCAGATTTTTCTGGATTTTTCAAACTGAAAAGATGAAGCCCAACTTTGCCTACTTCTCAGAGTAATGCTTTTTTTTTGTTTACTCCAGCTCAATACACAAGCACATCTCACTTTTGTTCTTACCTGTTTTAAGAGAGCTAATACATATAATGGAAACAGACGTAGTGAGGAAGGAGCCATAAGACCAGGCTGCTGAATAGTTAGGACAGAGGATCGGTATGCAGACAGGGAATCTATTACAGCATTCACCAGTGCATCTCGAGCATCACTCAGACTCGCTGAAACTGAGCGGTCAACAGCTGAAGAAAAAAATACATAGTAAATAGGACAGTAGGTACCCACAGAATATAATCTTACAATCAATCTTCCTCACACACATAAACAGTACACACAACTCCATACCTGTCTAGAAAGTGAATAACGCAGAATGCCAATAATTTTAAACACTGGGTGAAATCTCACTGCCATAACTTATCCTATGTACTGTATGGCATCAGCAGTGGCGATTTTTTTTTTTTTTTTAGCAATTTAACATTTTCACCTCCTCTCACAAAGCTCCTGTGTGATTCTTTCATCATCAGGAAGCGACGAATGGGATGTAGAAATCTTTAACTGCTGAAAATTACTGGGATGATTTTACATCATTAGCCTTATGCGCCGAGGTTATGGCAACAGGATTTCAGACACTATTTTAGTATTCTAGTCACATGCACACATTCTATCTGAGCAGAGTATTATGCTTCAGTGTAAATCAGAATGATCACTACTACCTCCAATCTCCCACAAATAATATGGCAGTAATGAAGTATCAACTTTTAATACTACATAATTCACACATACTGATAAGCACTTACCCATATTGGCTAAAAGCCCAGTAATAGCCTGCACATCAGCTCCCAGATAAACATCATTCAACTGACTAACAACTGGTAGACATAGTGTGTGTACACGAATTCGCCTTTCACCTGGACAGAGAGGAAAGCAATCCATGATTTCTGAACAGCATTTAACAAATGTGCCCAATTTACACAATTAAAGCTTTTTCTGCAAAGTTGCCTTTCACTTTTTAACCAATCTCGTAGAAAAGGCACTTAATTGCTGATATTCTAGTACAACCAGTTGTTCTGTTGAACAGAGTGGACACCGGACTTCAGTTCATTAAAACAGTAATTAAACTATTGGCAACAGGCTAATGCATACTATTCTGTCAGAGCTGAGGTTCTATGTAGACTAAAGACTAATTCATTTGTGCTGTCAGAAATGAATTGGTTTGCAGAAATGGATCAACTAGCATAATAACTTATAGCATACACCATTAGTGGTCTCGATGCCCAAACAACCTTACCTTTACTAGAGGTATACAGGAGGGCTGACTGAAAACAGACCACCTGCATGTCTGTCAGACTCTCTTCCACTGACATTTGCACAGCATAGCCTGCATCAGGGTTCACATTAGGTAAAGACAACAGATCTGTTGATCGTACAAAGAAGTTCCCATGGAAGGTGTGAATAGAAAGGCCTAGTAAAAGCAAGAGTATTATTTTAGGATTTATTTTAACACAACTGGTTCTATAATTTTAGACTGCATTTACTTCTCGATACTAAAAGTCTGAAATAAGACTGGTGTATATTCATTTAGCTCTCTAGTGTCTGAAATACTTTATGCACTGCCACTGAACATCTACTTACACTGGATGTCACTGTCTACATAGTTAACGGATGTAAAGTAGTAGCTGGAATATTAAGGGTTACATATGACACTCATTAGATATACTGGGAATTTTCTTGGGATCTTATTCACACCACAATCCTTGTCTTGTTCCCAAAGCACTTGGATCAGCATTCAATACAGGGCAGAGAGCAGCACTCCAGCACATCCATAAAAGAACTCCTGGCATACTGAGGAAGAGCTAATTCAATGGTGCACAGCTGTGGCCTACTAGTTGTTGAACTACAACTCCCTGCATCCTTTATCACTAGCTACAGCTGATGGGAGTTGCTGTGGAACAACATATGAAGGGCCAAACTTGCCTGCACTAGATTATTTGGACATAGCTGATGTTTCTGAAAGGGCAGAAACACTTTCTGGAGCAGAAGGACTATCATGCAAATAGATCCTTTCCATTGCACAGTCTATCATATAATAGTTGTGAAACTGAATGTGCAGCCACTCACATGAATCACAGCCCACCTGGGTATGTGCTTATGCAACTGTCCTCATGGAACAAGACATCGCCAAAATGTCTAAGTAAAAAGTCAGTTAAATTGTTCAAGGGGGAAGAAGTTCTGTAATGAACTGAGATCACTACACACACTGCAATCTTCTCATGGTAAAGAACAGAAACAATTCCATAACTTTTCTGTTTGCTCTCATGATAAAGATAAGCTTTTAGAATGGCCATCACCTTTAAAAGCATTTCCAGTTTGAAATCTGTTTTGACAAAGTGCAGGATTCTGGACAGCAGTACACAGGAAAAACATTTGCGTAAATTGACAAGATTGCTAACAAGAGTATAAAACAATGGCTTGTAAACATGACAGTCACCACAGAGTACTTACCACAGAACACTTCAGACATAATGTTATTTCTTGGAAGCGGTTCACACATTCAAGCTTCATATCAAAAGTGGTAAGTCACCAAGTAATGAAATATGTATCGTTTGTCAACTATATTATATCTTATGATTTTGTATCTTTTAAAAATTTACATACATGATTACCAATGAATCATTTAGACACTTCGGGAAGCACTGCTTCAACACTAGCAAGTTATCTGACCTTTGGTACATCTTATCCGCATGACAGCCTCAAAACCAATCTTTCTAGTCAAATATCGTTTAAGTTCTTTCTGTAGCTTCTCCACCAAAAGAGGATTGTGTTGATGATGATAGGATTGGTAATAATAGATACTACCAGCAGAATATCTTGATATACATCCTAGAAGGGGGGAAATAAGTGAATACACTTGTTTTATTTTAATTTCTGACACCAGGTAAGTCAGATGAGTAAATACTGGTTAAATGAAACTGTCGATCCCACTACAGTAGGCCAGTTGAATGGTGAGTCAACACTTAAGTAACTTCCACTGATTCACTGAGTCAACTCTAGTTAAGACTACCAACTGGATTCAGCCCATTAAATCTAAGAACTGGCCAACAGGAATTTAAAAGTCACGTGTGTGAAAAAAAGGTGATGTGCGAAAGTAAGTCTTCCTAAGTGAGAGCAATCAGTCAACATCATTCAAATGGACAACAGCATCCAAATGCAATAAATCTTACCCTAGAGAGAACCCTCACAATACAGTGGTGCCTCGCTTAATGATGTTAATTGGTTCCAAAAAAACATCACTATGGGAAAACATTGTTAAGCGAAACACCATTTCCCATAGGAATGCATTGAAAACCGGTTAATCCGTTCCAATGGGAACGGATTACCGTCCTTAAGCGAAAATCCCCATAGGAAACATCGCTAAGTGAAACAATGTTTCCCCCATCGGAAAGCCATTGAAAAGCATTGAGTGGGCTTCAATGCTTTTCAATGGATTTTCCGATGTCCGTTTTCGCTCATTTTTAAGTGTCTTAAAATGTTTGAAACCTGTTTTAAATGCTTGGAATCGGTAGTGCACCTTGTGAAACCTACGCAAACTTAATTTGGCTTTGTTCTGAGTCTTCGTTAATTTTTGGTGATTTTTTGTTTTCCCCATTTAAATCCATTGAAGGGACAGAGTGGTCTTAACCGACCAGATAGGTGGGATATAAATAAAATAAAATAAAATAAAATAAAATAAAATAAATAAATAAATATTCTGACAGAAGCTACCATGGAGCTTCAGTTTTTACCACTTCAAGTAGGCACACATCACTGGGGCATCTAAGAATCCTTTCCACCATTCTTGGCACTATGGCAAGCTGCCTCTCACACCAGAATAAATATTGTACATCCCACAGTAACCTTGGGAAACACAATATGCCAAATGTCACTTTACAATTTCCCTGGGGCTCTTTTAGACCAGATTAAGGCCATTGTTAAAAATAGGAAGTAAACACTTCCAGTTTCTAAAGAGAGGCTATTTCAGACTTGAAAATTTCCAAGGGCAAAATTGCCTTTAAATATCAAATTGCTCACTCCTCTGGCTTTTGAAGACATGATTTTCAACTCTGTATTTTTTACAAATCTAGGCAGAAAGGTTGGGGGGCACAATGGAAACCTAGGAAGAATCACACTTTGCCCACTCCTAATTTAAAAGTACTAAAATATATACGTGTTTATAGAAACACTGATGATCTCTGTCTTGCCTATACAATCAGTCCTCGACTTACAAACGGCCCTAGTTACAAACTTTTCGACTTACAAACTGCTCTGATAGAAAAATATTGACTCAATTTGCAAACTTAGATTCGAGTTACGAACTGAAAAAAACGTGTGGGAGGTGGGGAAAACATGAAATTTGAACTTTCAGTTAACTGTTGGCCAGTGAAGAGGGTGCCTGTCTGCTTCCTTGCTCTTCCCAGCGTTTTGAGAGTGAATTTGGAGATAGTCTTCAGACTGCCTGGTACTGCCTGGTATTGCCTGGTACAGTGCTGTACGGACTGTATTTTTATTTTTTGGCTTTTTTAAAATTTTTGATATTTGGATTTTTTAAAAGGTGTTCCCTCCCTCCTTTGCTGCCCCCTTTTCCCCAAAAAGGTGCTTGTATTTGCTTGTCTTGATTGAAAAGGTGCTTTTCAAGGTGATCTGTTGCCTGAAAGGTGCTTGGTTATTCCCAGAAGGTGCTTTTCTTGGCTAAAAAGGTGCTTTTCAAGGTGTTCTGTTGAAAGGGTGCCTGTTCTCTCCTTCCCTCCCTCTTTTCTTTCCTTTTTTTTAACCTAAGTCATCCTAGGTTAAAAGTAAAGAAAAGAATTCTGCCCCTAGTGGTAGGAACGGATTAACTAGCTTTGCATTAGTTCCTATGGGAACTAATGATTCGAGTTACAAACCTTCCCTCAACCTAAAAACCAAAAACAGACGGAACAGATTAATTGGTTTTCAATGCATTCCTATGGGAAATCCTGATTCTACTTACGAACCTTTCGACTTACAAACTTCCTTCCGGAATTGATTAAGTTTGTAAGTCGAGGGTTGACTGTACAAGGAGAGACCAGAAAACATGTGAGAATTTGGTTTCTATTTTTGTAAAGTTTTTATTATTTACGCTGTTGTATGTATGTATACTTTTATTATCTGATGACGTTAGCCGCCTAGAGTGGTCATGAGTTGGCTAGATAGGCGGGATATAAATAAAATAAATAAAATAAATAATAAAATGTCTTACCTAAGGAAGCCAGGTCAGAGTACTGCCCACTAAGAAGAAACAAGTCAACTGCAACCTGTTGCCCCGAGCAATCCAAGGCCAACTTTTTATAGAAATCAGTAGATGGTGTAAGATGTATTTCCTGGTGAGAAAATCAGAATGAGTAACTCCAATATACACACACTGAATACTAGCATTTGAGAAATGCTGGTCACCGTAAGTCTCATGCTCTGAAACAAGAATTCTGTTTGTTTACAAAGGTCTGGACTTCCAAAGAGTCAAGATAGTTTTGAAACTAAAATTATCATAACCAATAAAACTGATCTTACTTTTAGAGTTATTTAAAAAATGCATGTGGAGTGTCTATTTTGCTAACCTTCGCAGATGCTCTGGGGTTTGGTTCTTCACGAGGTTTGAGTGCACCCACTCCTACAGAGGGAAGCTGTGTTTGAAAAACAGATATCCGACCACCAGTTGGTGACATCAATTTAAAGGCAGCTTGTAGGGCAGGTCCCAGAGCACTCTGTGTTTCCAAGGAGCTGGTAAACATCTCAGGCAAAGTTCTCAATAAATCTTGAATTAACTGAAAGGGGAAAGAAAAGTTTATTCCCCCCCTTGAAACATTAGAAGCCCAAAATAGATGTCTCCCATATTGATAATCCTTTTATCTCTTTATTGTTTTATCCTTTTATCTTTTTACTGTATTCAAGTTGTTGTAATCCGACCAGAGACCTTTGGGTTGTGTGGGCGGCATATAAGTTAAACAAACAAACAAACAAAGAAATAACGGGCAAACAAACCATGTTCTGTTGTTTGTCATCTTAGCTCTGCCTCTGTAACCAAAGCTTTCTGGGCAACACACAAAATAGAGCTCAAAAACATAAAAATAACATAACTGAAAGGCACTGGCTGGAATCCTCCTGCACAATGCCATGCACGTAAATGCTGATGATGTCATCAGCCACAGACTTTAATCTTTAAAGTTTTCTGTTCCCTGCTCCTAGGTTCTGAGGCTCCCATGGATATATTTATGTTTTTAACTAGATCCCCGGATTTGTTACTATATGCTTTGTTCGATGACCCCTACTCCCTTAGATGGATACAACTTATCCATTCTGAATTGTTATCGATTGATATCTCATTAGAATCACTCTTCGATTTGGAATTATCTGTTGCCTACTCTCATGTTAAGACCAAGCTATATCAATGAGAGTTTGAACACCGAAGAGATCCTCTTAATTTCCCTTGCTCTCCAAATGTTTTCGGTTTATCCCCTTCTTTAGAATAGCCTGCAAATTATTTCAACCTACTGGTTAATCCTATGCTGCAGAGGACTGTCACGCTAGCCCAGTTTAACATCTTCCCGTCGGCCATGGCCGTTATTCCAAAACCCCTAAAGGCAAAAGACTTTGCCTTTTTTGTCACTTGCTGCCTGATACATTAAATCATATTCTATTCAGATGCCCATTACTCCCTTCGGAATCTCCTTTTAGATCATTGGTTGATTTTCTCTTTAGACTTTTTCCCTGACTTTCTCCTTATTTTTTTAAGTGATCACTGTGCTTCCCTCACCGAGGCGGTGGCAAACTATTTAGCTATAATTATGAAACTCACTGTTCTCCCTTAATGTAGAACTTTTTTTACCTCATTCCCTGGGTATTATGTCTTATTTCTCATTATTTTGTACTTTCTCATTTAATGTTGACTATGTTTATTCACCTTGTGATTCTTTTTCCCCTTGTGTCTTACTTCCTTGTCCATATTGTTTTATGCCAATAAAGGTTTACTGAACTGTAAAAGTATTTTGACTTGGAAAACCTTTGAAGGCTTCAGGACAGGAGCTTAAATGTCCAAAAAAAAGCAATCCTGGCAATGGGATTTCTGGTGGCGATTTACAGATATTAAAGGCTCCCCATCCCTATCCTGGATCTCCCAAAGGCTCCCCAAAGTTATAAGGGATCTTTAGGGAGCCTTGGAACATTGGGTAGGACGGCGTAAGAAACTTTAAATTAAAGATTTAAGTCCACTACTGATGACATCATCAGCTTTTGCATATGTGGAGCTGCAGATCAGGATTCCAGCCACTGAAGTATAGTGCAAAACCTTAAAATATCTTAGCATAGCAAATGAATGAAATAAAGTAAAACAAAGAACAATGCATATATTTAAAAACATTAGAAGAGCTGTTAAAAATGGGGGCCTCAGAGAATAAAATGCATTCACAAGGCACCAATTAGGCATGAGACTTTCATCCTCAAGTGTTTTCAAGATTTTACAGGTAGTTAATGAAAGTTACAGCAGCTATTTTCATCCTATGAAGAAGACAGAGGAAATTGATGGGTGGTGCTAAGCTTTGTGGAAGCTGCCAGGAATTAAGGCTCTAGTAGTCTCCACCCACTAGGCTCAACACAGGCCCCTAATTCCCTGCAGCTCTCTTGTTTCAGTGTTTCTACATATGCATGTAGAAGACTGCAAGTCTGTGTCAGACTGTACTGCAGCATTCAATACGAACAAATGTGACAGTGTCTGTCTGCCATACTCCTAAGACCATGAAACAGACACTTGAAAGTTGATATGCATATTAAAAGGACCTTTAGGAGCAACATATCCTCTAATTTTCAGTCCCTCTGGGTGGGGCTCAGCCCCCGCGTGTGCGTGACTCCACACATACACACCCCCCACGCTGGGTTCCATCGTGACCGGAACCTAATGCGATTGCTGCACGGAGGAGGAAGACAGCTATGTGCAGGGATACAGAGGTGCACTTGCCAGTTTAGCAGGAATGTTGTTTAGGAATTATTTTGTTTAGATTGGTTATTTCATTTTAGTTAATTTAAATATATCGGTAGCCTACAGTACCATCTTGAGTCACAAGATAACAAAAGTCCCTAACCATATTGTTTATTCCTTATTGTTTCTTGTTTAATTGTCTATTCCTGGATATTTCTATTTTTTGTTATATGTATATGTGTTTGTATTTTTATCTGTCTGGAAGCTGCCTAGAGTGGTCGTTTTGACCAGATAGGCGGGATACAAATAGAATAAATAAATAAATAAATAAACCAGCAGTGAGTATGCTTCAGCCAGGGCTGGCATATTTATATTTCTAGGGGTCCACTAGGAAGTCCTCTATGGGCCAGAGCCATGGCAGGAACAACAGGCCAGGTGTGACTGCTGCTCGCCTGCTGCAGAACCCCAAACTCTTCAGTCAAGTTAGGACACATACAGAGAGAAGAGACAGCTGAACAAGCACTGAGAAGGAGGAGTAAAAAGAAGAGTGCAAGATGAGAAAGACAACATTTTTTGAAAAAAACAGCTGTAATTTGAGACAGGAGGAGGTATACCTGGATAGAAGTAGGGGAGAGAAGGAGAACAGCACTACATAAGAGGGAAAGAGCACTTGGGAATGTGAGTGCGTGAGTAAGAGGAGATGAAGAGCACGTAGGTGGGCAGGAAGGAAAGAGCAAGGTATGGAACTAAGAGTTTCCAATCCAGGTGTACTTATGCTGTAACTGAACGAACCTGAATAATGACCTTAATGATTTGGAAACAGTATATCATTCTGTGATAACGCAGGCATCTGTCTAAGTATGATGCCTCTTAGAAAAGGGAAATATGTGTCAAACACAAATGGATAAGAAAGGGAGTATCTTAAAGGATGATGTCTTTGAGGGAAAGGATGGCCATTATTCAGTTTAGATGTGTTAAAACTGGAACTGAATTTGAATCTGTTCAATTAAAAACGTTAAGGTTTTGGACCTTACCCCCACCCCTTAGGTCTCACACCCAAGCTCATAGTTTTCCAATTTTCTTTCTCAGAAAAACAAGCAGTGAATAGTCAATTTCAGAAGAGCAACCTTATCACCACACTGGATAAATCTCCAAAATAATAATAATAATAATCAAGCTGCCTAATATTACTCTTACCTCTTTGCTTTCATTTAAGTTTACTAGCAAATTTTCTGGCATTGGTATAAAAACATCTGCAAGAAAAATAATAAAAATGCAGTGAAAGCTGCCTGAATTATCCAATATTAAAACTTTAACCACTTTCCCACCTCTTAAATGTATCAAGTACTTGCACAATATTCTATGCACACGGTGCCCTAACATTCTCCCTTGTCAGGAACAGAAAGTGCCAGGGAGAAATTCAGTAAAGCTGTAGAAATCTCTGAAAGTCATGGGCGAAGGACTCCATTCCATTCCTTTCCTATGCTCACCTCATGGAATGTATTAGGGTGAACAAGGAGACTGGCCTAAAGATTTGCCAGAGTTAGTACTCTGTGTTTTAATTCTGGCAATATCAATTTTCCAAGAGGCTAAGAATATAGGAAAGTAGGTAGAAAAATATATCCTGTGAAGAAAAAGTAAATAATGCTGCTTTTATTTTAAAAATGCTCAACAGCAATAAGGGCAAATAAAAATAATGAACATAAGAGAAGCTTAGAAGGGACATTAAGCCTGCTGGCTCTGCCTTCAACAGGAGCACATGCCAAACCCTTTCCTGCCTATTCTTCTACTCAGTGAGGAATACCCAGTCTTGCATAATCCTCCCCATATAGACATCATATTTAATGGACATTCTTTTTCTAAAGCAATAGAATTTGGCCAATAATGGATTAATGTTCTAGGCCAGGTACTTATGTGCAAGGACCCATAAAGTATATTTCATAAATCTAATGCTACACATTATTCATACTTACCATCAATATCTGAAACTATTAACATCTGAGGCTGAGAAAGACCTTCCTGGAGGCTATAGAAATGGATTGTGCTGTCAAATGTTATGAAGCCTATTTTTGTTCTAGTGTTTCCTGGAAGTCTGGAAATTAAGTTTAAGAAAAAAAAACAGTACTATGTTTAGTAAGGCTCACATTCATGTCAAACATATATATCTTCCATGGCATAGAGCTTTTCTAATGTATTATCCTCAGGGTAGTGGGGCCACTTTTCTCCACACAGCTACCAACCTGACATCGAAATGTATTCACTGACAGAGTACAGTGGTGTCCCGCAAGACGTTGTTAATCGGTTCCATTGATATCATCGTCTTGTGAAAACATCGTCTTGTGAAAAGCGTTTCCCCACTGGAAAGCATTGAAATCTGTTTAATGCGTTCCAATGCGGAAAATAGTCATCTTGCAAAAATCACCCATAGGGAAGCCATTTTGCAAAGCGCCGATCAGCTGTTAAAATAGCTGTCTTGCAAAGCATTGGTCCCGAAAACACCCGTCTCACGAGTCGCAGACCCAGCTGTTAAAATCGTCATCTTGCGAAGCATCGGTCCTTGGGAAAAAAAACCGTCTTGCAAAGCATGGATCAAAACATCGTCCAGCAAAAATCGCCTATAGGAAAGACTGTTTTGTGAAGCGCTATAGCGATCGCAAAAACTCATCGTCATGCGGATTCGTCGTTTTCGAGGTCATTGTCTAGCAGGGCACCACTGTATGTTAAAGACGAGGGGGGTGTTATGCTGATAGTTCAATGGTAAAACAAGAAGATTACCATATTTTTCCCATTTTACGTGAAAACAAGTCTTGAAAGTTGGGAAAAATCTGGAATGTGTACAGGCTACATGAGACACATCACAATCATATCTGGAATGTAGAATTATGGCTTCAAGTACTTCATTTTTTTTCTTATACAACCCTTGACTTACGAATGGCCCGAGTTACAAACATTTAGACTTACAAACTGCTCTCATAGGAAAATACTGACTTGACTTACGAAATTAGATTTGAGTTACAAACTGAAAAAAAAACATGGGAGGTGGGGAAAGCGCGAAATTTGAACTTTCAATTAAGCATTGGCCAGTGAAGAGGGTGCCTGTCTGCTTCCTTGCTCTTCCCAGCGTTTAGAGAGAGGATTGGGAGACAGTCTTCAGACTGCCTGGTACTGCCTGGTATTGCCTGGACTGTATTTTTATTTTTGGCTAATTTTAAGTTTTTGGATTTTTGCTTTTTGACATTCGTTTTTTAAGCAGAGCGACTGCCTGTTCTGGGTGAGTACACTGTATGTTTTTACTTTACTGTATGTACTGTACAGGGTATTTTGCAGCTTGGTGGGGGGTAGGGCTAGGTAGGGGGGTCTTGAATTGTTCTAAAATGTCTGTGCCTGTGGTTAAAATATTCTTTGAGTGCATGTTCTGTTTGTTCAGGAAGGCAGGCATTTTTGTGCTGGAGGAATGGTTGCTGGATTGCTATGCCTTGCTGTGGGGGGTTATGTTTCTGTGCTCTTATGGGTCTTGCAGTATGGATGTGGATCCAGAGTCTTTTAAAATCAGAAAATATTCTTTGAGTGCATTTTTGTGCTGGAGGAATGGTTGCTGGATTGCTTTGCCTTGCTGGGGGGGTATGTTTCTGTGCTCTTATGCGTCTTGCAGTATGGATGTGGATCCAGAGTCTTTTAAAATCAGAAAATATTCTTTGGGGGTTATGTTTCTGTGCTGTTATTGGTCTTGCATTGTTTTAAAATGTCTGTGCCTGTGCTTAAAATGTGGATCCAGAGTCTTTTTGTGCTGGAGGAATGGTTGCTGGGTTATGTGCCATGCTGGGGGGGGGGGTTTACCGCCCCTCGACCTAAGAACCAAAAACCGCTGGAATGGATTAATTGGTTTTCAGTGCAATCCTATGGGAAATGCCAATTCGACTTACAAACTTCCTTCCGGAACCAATTAGTTTGTAAGTCAAAGGTTGACCGTATTAGCAACATAGATGTATAATGTTTCTTTAACAAATTTCTGTCCTTGTTCCTTACATTGTCTTTAGGTTCTGCACCAGTATATAACTTAGGAATCCAGTATGACAATAAAATGGGGCAGCTATTTTTTCACTTGTTTTTACTAAAAAGAGATCATAGAATCACAGTAAGATTGAGTTAGAAGGAGCCTATAAGGCCATTGAGTCCAACCCCCTCCACAAATTTAGTCTACAGGTTTTGACACACAGTACAAGGATGGTACCTTTAAAACTCTGTAACGTTAAAGTTTTAAGTGCAGCACATGAACAGTTCACGTAATGCTTTTAGGAATTCAGCAACATAAACGTTTGCAAGGACGCAGGCAGAAAAGACACAAAGGACTTACAAATCTAGATTGTCCAACAATGTCTTGCATACAGTGCTCAAGTATCCTGTCTCTATTGCATTATGAGACACATCAAATACAAAGAGGTACACAGGAGGCTGAGGTGGACGTAGCTGGAAAAAAAAGAGAAATAAATATCTTAAGTTTCAGGATAGAATTCTGTTTGTTCTCCCTATTTGCACAATAGTCCATGTGTAAGTAGATCAACACTTTCTAAGCTTGTGCAACAAGGTATCCAAACATAAGCTTATTTCCAATGGGATGAATCCTGCGTGGGCAACAGCAAGCTATTGCATGCATGTAATGACATAGGCTATATAATGTTCTACCTATAGAGTATGTTACTGGATCCTGGACTCAGGTCTAAACCTGATCAGACGCTCCTCTTCCTGGTCAGTTCTAAATCTGTTGCAACTATTTCTGGAGTATCTATATAAATTAGGTACTGTACAAAAAATAAAGCCAATGACAAATATTTAGCTGATGTCTAGGGCCAAAAATAAACAAGGCAAACATGAATATAGGAATAGTAGGATATGACTAGACTTACAAGTCTGGGGCATTAAGGGTCTTCCAGAGGTTTATCAATGTTATGTCCACTGTCCCTCATGAATGGTCATGCTGAAGGCACTAATGGAAACTAAAGTCTTCTAAGGGCCACAAATTTCCCAGTCCTGCTCTACTGAATGCAGTTTGCCATTACAGCCAACAGCTTGAGTCAGAAAGGAATCTCACCATATATTCAGAAGGAGCCATAAATTCAATTGTGGCATTTTGAACTTCAGGTCTTTTATGAGGTTCCCCATAAACTCTAGTAACAGGATTGTACATAAATTCTTCAGGAACTGCAAGAGGAAAATACTGCAGTTTATTCCAAGGTATAAGTACTCTGAGAAGTACAGCACTAGGGATTTAAGCTAATAAACCATTAGAATGGTCATGCAACACTTTATCTCCATAACGTATCACATCTACCAATACAAGAACCTAGAAACAGCTAGTAAGTGATGCCACAATTATTTCACACCAGACGTAGTATGCAATTATATCACAGATTTCTAATAAACAATGGACGTTGTTTTCAGCAGATGTACATTTACTTTACAAACAAGACTCACCATCATTTACTCTGTAACATAAGTTGCATTTCCATCTCCTTTGGTCAAGAAAGCTGACAAAAGGATTTATATATGTCCTGCAGCTACGACATCTCACAATTGTACTGGACGTCACCACAGGCAATTGCTAGGGGAGGGAAAAGGAACATCAAGCTATATGTTGAGAATACATTATCCTTCATTGCTAACTTGGGTATCTAACTTTCGAAGATACAGTATAACGAACTAAGTATAAGGATCTCCCCTATATGAAAGTTAAGTTCTTTATTTATGTTTACAACCACAATTGCAACTTCCATCTAAGACTTGCTTGATCACTATGCTCAAAAACAGAGAAGCCATTTAAATCCATATATGCTTTGAGAAGAGACAGGGCTTTGCAAGTCTGGTTACTAGCCATTCAGTGAATATGAATCAGTTCTGAAAAGTATCATAAAGAAAAAAAATACAGTCTTAGTGATAGCTAATACAACCAGTTCTTATGCCCAAAAGAAGTAAATACACACTCAATATCCATAGCACTCTCATAATGAACTTAAACAAGAAATGCTGACTGGACTGGGACAGTAACCCACTTGGCAGCACATGCTTAACAAGTGGGAAAAGGTGGACTGTATAATATAATGGAAGTCACATTAAAGCACACATTCATGTAGAAAGGAAATCCAATACAGGAAGGCAGGCTACAATAGCTGTCTGCATTTATAAGAACTGATGCACAATTATTTCCCACAAGAATTAAGTAGCTATTCCCCAGCCTAGAAACTCTCTACCTATTTGCAAACAGCAACTTTCAGACCAGATAAAATCAGGGAAGGGCAAATTTTGAAGGCATTATTGCTTTGATATAAGGATAATGTTCAACAAAGTAAACTTATTACCATACAAATTTCAAAATTTGCAGTATCCTTTAAGCAATGAACACCATAAAGATACAGCTAAAATGTCTAAAAGCAGGAGGGTCTCAATTTAAGAAGCTATTGCAAATTGATTCTATGCATTTTTTCTTAGGGAAAATGAACACATTTTTGTATTTTCATATTCTCTGAATCACATTTTGAAGGATAATGAGTCAATAAGCTGTTCCCCTTGAGCACTTAAATCAAATTACAATTCGCCATAACATCAAATTATTTTAGCGATCCTTCAAAAATCGGATCAATCCTGGATTGAAAATTTCAACTTTAAGTTACTCCCCAAACCAACTTGGGCATTACAGCAAAGGTTTGTTTGATTCAAACACGGGGGAAGTAATTAAGCCCAGCAAAATGGCTTGTGCACAGGGCTCACCCACAATTCCCCAAATAAGGTGGGGTGGATCATATGAATATGGCTGCTGAGGAATTGCCTTAATTTGAAAGCCACACCCCAGCATTCAAAGTGTTGAAATGTATCCTACTGATAGGTCTTTGAAAGGATGAAGCAGGAGCCCCAAAGGAAGCTTGGCTTTGTTCAGTAAGGCCTGGGTTTGAGGAATGTTAGTCAAGGTGCATCGGAACAACCTACATGAGAGACAAAGGGGTAAAATCACTATAAATTGTGTGCATCATCATTCCAGAACCACAGAGGTACTTCCCACATACTTTTTTCTCCAATTTTGGCCAAAGGAGGCCTCCCCATCTTTTATGCAGTATTTCAGCCTTATAATAAAGGCCTACATTTAATGTTATGCTTTGACCAGTTTATCAAGTGTTAAAGAACATCAAAACTAAACATAGCTTACAGTCTCTCACAAAAAAAACATAATGTAATACTTAGCATCAATGCCTGAAGTGAGAAGATAACTCAAAAATATTTTACATCACATCTGCAATATAATGTATTTGAAAGGCAGCTCTAGGCTCCATTCAGACTAAGGACCAATCTTTAACTTTAGATGTACAAGGTTGGATCCGGCATGAGCCTCCTATTGTACAAAAAACTCCACTGACAAAATGGAGAAGGCATTGTTCATCATTTCCCTCCTTCCCTTGCAGTCTCTGAAGTGAGAAGGAACATACTGGAAAAGCCAGGAAAATGGTGCTGCAACTGCAAGGATGGGAGAATGAGGAAAGATGACCTCTCTGGACTCCCTCCCACTGGCCCGAGTAGATTGAGCAGAATTCTGCTAACTGGGGAAAAATACAGACCTTGCTGGTCAACAAGCTATTCAGTCTACTGTTCAAGGTTCCTAGCCCAGCACTAGATACTCTGTATAGCCACTTCCAGCCCATGACAATGGCTAATCTACAAATTACCGTATTTTTCCATGTATAAAATGACACTTTTTCCTTAACTAATTTGAGAAAAATGTAAGTTCCTTTTATACACGGAAGGCAGCTCTTTACCACAGCCTCTTGCGAAGGTACTGGGCTTAGCAAAAAGGAAGGGGAGACGTTGCTCCCTTCCTTTTTGCTAAACTCCGTCCCTTCTCAAAATGCAAAGGGCAAAGCCCTGCACCCATTGTCTTTTAAGAAGGCACGGAGCTTAGCAAAGAGGAAGACAGCAACGTCTCCCCTTCCTTTTTGCTAAAGCCCCGCACCCCTTGCAAGGAAAAGCGGCAGTCACTTTGACAGCTGCTTACCTTGCCTTTTGCCAAAGCACGGGGCTTAGCAAAAAGGGAGCCATTTGATCCCTGCTTTTTCTAATTTGGGGTTAGAAAAGGGGGGGGTCATCTTATACTTTGAGTCATCTTATAAATGGAAAAATATGGTACTCACTTTGTAAAGGAAAGTTAAGCATGTTGGAGCCAGAGGAAAATTTTTGCTGCAACCCTCCCCTAATATGTCTATTTTTTCAGAGCTGCCAAAAATACCTGGAAAGCAGTCTGCCACCAAAAAACAGCGACTCCCAACCACTTTTCTGTCCTACTGTAGCATTTAAGCCTCTATGATCTTGTTCAAACTTGCTTAGCTCTTCATTAACATTTGCAACATGTACCTAAAACCATAGTTTTGAATCTTCATGGACTTAAATTGATTCAGGAAGCTTTTATTTCAATTAAGCACTTCCTGATTTCCAGTCAGGTTAATTAGTGGCTGCAAACCAAAACCGGCAAATACAACTTTATTTTAAAAATAAAGAAAAACTGCAAAAATGGTTAGCCACTGAACACATTTAAACAAAGTGGTATAGATTTAAAATTGCTGCAAAACAGACAGAAAAGTGGCTGGGAGCCATGCTGCCATTTTTTTTCACAGCAGATTGCACAGATATTTTTTTTGCTGGCCTATTTTAATTGGTGGAAGTCTGGGGAGTTTTTTATGGTGAAGGGTGCAGCCCTCGGCTCCTGGCTGAATTGGAATGCAGACTTCCATCCATACAAGAATGCTTACATCCGATGTACAGGCAACGTCGATATTATTAACACAAAATACACTTTCCGTATATATTCAGAAACAGTTTAATAAAAGATTTTAACCTTTAATTGTTCAAACATATCAGTATATTGCTAAGTGTAGATTAACTGGATAGTGACAAGTGTAACTCAGGGAGGATAAACTACAAGCTTGCACATCACTGATATTTGCCCTTCAGTTATTCTTCTGCCATTACTTCCAATCAATAATCTGAGGTAAGAGGTAGAGATGGCGGTATTTGTATTTGTATACAAATACCCCCCACTGCTGGAGTTAATGAGGGTCCACTCATTAACCCCTTTACTCACGTGTCTGGCGCCGACCCCACTCTCCCTTCCAATCATTCCGGAGCACCTGGTCGGCTAGCCAGTCATCAGCCTGGCGGGGAGACTCGTCTTCCCTCCTTCTGCCAGTAGTAGCTAGCCGACCTGGCACCCCAGGGGGCCGGGCCCTCATTAACTCCAGCTGTACAGGGGTATTTGTATAGGAATACAAATACCTCCATCTCTAGCAAGAGGCATTTAAAATCTAAATAACCAGCAGAGAACTTAGCTGAGCTTTGCAGGCAGGAAAGCTTCTGCAATAGAACATACTCCTAGATAAGCTGGTGCTCACTCCTACATTTCCATAGAAATGAGCTGTGTCTTGTGTTTTGACTGGAAAAAAATGGCTCAGCTGGTAAGAATTACATCTGAGGTCACTCATTTAGCTTTAGTTTGTCCTTAGCTCTACCCTACACTTTTGGCCATGCCCACTGCTACTCCCAATACCACTTCTAACTTGGAACTCCAAGCCAAAAAAAGGTCCCACTCCTAGTGTATGGTGACAATGAACAGATCTTTTATAAAAGAAAGGGCTGTCTTCAATATTTTCCCTCCAATATCCTGTTTCATGATATTTACTTTTTCTGTTCCCCATCAAAGACCCATCGAGAAACAAAAACAGCCCGATGAGTCTCTCTACCAATTCAGGAGCAAGGGTCGCTGCCTCCTCGTCACCTGAAAACACCACCACAATTCTAATCCTAGCCACTACCTCTTCTGGCTAGAATTGGTGGGCTGTGGAGCTGCTACAAAGTATCTTAAGGTGCACCTTATTTCTCATCAGGCAGACTGTGGGCATCATTGGTTAAAAAGCACTCAGATATTTTATTCAGAGGGGAAAATATTGTCAGACCAAACCTCTCCAGACATCATAGCTGCAATCTGGAGCCATGAGCAATGTGAAACCCATTTACAGTTGGCTACAACTAACATAGTGAATGCATTAGGACTACTAAATTGCTAGTTCAGGTAAAGAAGTGAACCATAGAGAGAACCTGACTTTTTTTTTTTTTTTTTTTTTTTTTTTTTTTTTTTTTGCTTTCTTTGATAAACTCATGCCAAGAGCTTGTACAAATGTTGGGAAACTGATATACAATATATAAACATGATCAAAAGATAGTGCTGTGCTAAGATTAACTTATTAAAAAAAATCAAGCCCACTGTTTCTAAATCATTAATTTTTGCCACAACTTGTGTTTGCTAAAGACTCCAAAAACTACAAGCAATAGTTTTTTTTTAATGTATAGGTGTAGGAACTATATTATAATCAGAATATATAAACTTGGAAACTAATTTTTACCAGAAAAGAAGGAGTTAACCTTACTCTGGACTACAGTTGAGTTTCTGGATATCTTCGTGCAAGTTTGGAACAGGTGCCTGCAAGGGAGTAGCAGGGAGAATATTTCTCTCTTGAAGAAGGTTGATGGGTCTTAGTCCTTCTGGTTGAAGACTCAGTCCACTCAGAGGTGCAGTTAAGGTATTTGCTCCCAAACCAGGCTAATGGAGGAGTGGAGAGAGAAAAAACACAAGGTTAACCTCTCTGAATGACATCCAAAATCCATTCGTAAACACAAAGTGAGTATTTGAATAAGCAATGCATAAGTTCATAAACCACTTGCATTAGAACATATGGGCCAAAATATTGACTAATCACAAACCAGGCATGCTGCTGACTAGTTTCCTGTCACTGGTTTACTTTAAGTCAATGTCCAAGTGCAGTGTCATGTAAAGATCACTAAGAGGGTGAAATCTGAGAAGGCATAACAAGTAATTGCATCTTGTTATGAAGCAACATACCAGAACTGTCAGTCACACAGGCACAGACTACTTTATCTCTTATTATTTTCACTCATGTTCCTCTGTTGTGACTACTTACTTCCCTTCAAAATATAAGCCAGTTGGGATCCCTGTTTGTTCTACTGGGGAAAATACAGTATATGTGTTAAGGTAGCCTGAGAGGCCCTGGAACATTACAATTCCAAATAGAGCACTGTACAACAACACCACAGAGCCAGAGTTTTCAGAGCATCAATGGGTCAAGATAACTAGCAATATATGGTTATAAAATCTGACGTACACAAACATTCAGTGAGAAACTTAACCAAGGTCACTCACCAAGCTTTAAAATTCAGTAAAAATCACAGCTAATTAGCAATTTGAACCCTGCCTTCCCCAGCTAAAGGCAACTCTCTCCATGCTACTTACAAGTTTCATAACAGCAAACAGGTCAGCAGTTCGCTTTTATGATCTGTATCATCTTCCTCACCCTTGGCAACATCCAAATCCTCACTTAGCTGAGGAGCTGTCAATACTCACTGCTGCTTCATTTTCAGTTTCACCTTTATTTTCTGAACTCAGTACAGAAAACTTCTCCTGAGAGTTGATCATCATCTTAGCAGACTGTCAAAAGTAGACATGCGGTATTCATGAGTCTACTTTTGACAGTCTGCTAATATCCTGATCAACTCTCAGGATAAGTTTCTGTACTGAAAAGTTTTCTGTACTCCTTTTTCATCTATCTCAAATGCCTTGATTAAGTCCATCTTTCTGAACATAAGAACTGTAATGGTCTCTTTTTCCTAACTTCCTGTGATACTTAACACATTTCTACATTTTTATTCTTTATGGAAACTTGCCATCAGACTGTATCTCTTTTTTGCGTGCCTTTATAGTGCTCCCTAATATATCTCAAACTATACAGTCTTTGGGTTTTTCCCCACTCATTCACCATACATACTGCCCATCTCAAGCCCATTACTTCCTTCTTCAAGCTTCATGCAAGGGGCATTTTTCAAAGCTTTTGGACCCAGTACTATCAATGGAATCTCAGATAGCATCTGTGGTCTGCACTGCCCATTTCCATCTAAGGCGGATCACTCAGCTGCGCTGCTGCCTTGGGACTGGGTCCCTCACCACGCTGGTCCATGCACTGGTAGTCTTGAGATTAGACTACTGCAACGCTCTTCATGTGGGACTGCTCCTGGTGCTCTCACTGAGACTTTAGCAGGTCCAGAACTCAGCCACCAGACTACTAAGTGGGGTGAGAAGGCATTAGCTTATCTCCTCCACCCTGGCTGCCCTGCGCTGGCTACCTGTTAGTTTCCAAGCCAACTTCAAGGTAATGGTGTTTACAAAGCCTTAAACGGTTTGGGACCCTGTTATCTGGCATTTTCTTAACCGCCCAGAGTGGCCTGGGTTGCCAGACTGGTGGTATAGAAATTAGACAAAGAAATAAAGTATATAAACAAACATTTGACAAGTCCTAAAACACTGAACAAAAAGCATTATTAGCAACTCACAGACTATCATTCTTTGCTAAGAAGCATGCAAGTTTGTCATCTCAAGACATCCACTACAACTGAAAGGCTAAATAGCTGGTACATATGTAGCAGATTCTGGAGCCCTCAGACCTTGGACAACTGACTTCTATACAGTGTTAGCAAATAATAATAATAATTACATACTGTCAAGTCAATTCTGACTTATGGTGATCTTTTCCAGGTACTGAATACTCAGACATGGTTTACCATTCCCTTCTTCAGCCTGTCCATGGCTACATGGGCTGGCTCTTTCCCAGGAGGCACAGTGGGGAACTGAACTGCCAACCTCTGCTTCCATAGTCAAATACCTAAATCGCTGTCAACAAAACTATCTGGAAATCTATGAATTCCCATACATAGTAAAATCAACATATTTATGAAACTGAAAACAGTTTACCTGAGGGAACTGCTGAGATATACTTGGATACTGCATTCTTGGCCCTCCAGGTGGAGATGTATTTTGGTAGCCTGGTGGCAAGCTAGGATAAGAACTCCCAACATGTCTGTTTGTTTTAAGATCCTGAGGAGTTGGAGCATGTGCAGTTGCTGAAAAAAGAATGCATTGTTTAAAATTGAAGAAATAATACCAACTAGAACTTCAGTACAGTATTAGAATTAATTTATTCTTATTATGAACATAACATCATCAGTATACACAACATTTCTGTGCCAATATAGAAACTAACTACTTCCAATGTACATATATTAAAATTAATTCCAGTCAGTCTTTGAACAGGCAATTCTGAAAGGCACAGGGTTTAACACCAAGCCTAAGGTTTTGTATGATATAACTAATAACTTAGGATGGCTCATGAAGCAATAGCAATTTTATTATAACTTAGCATTAAACAAAATCCTTGTGTTTCTATATATGACCAGACAATTTTGAAGAAATGTTTCAAGTTACGTGATCTTACCAATCACATTTCAGAAAAGTTTTAATTTGTTGACAGGAGACTACTTTGTTCAACTGTGAAAATGACAGTCAATTACAACTGCACATTTATGATTCCATGCAATCCACTCGCCACTCCTGGCAGGAGGCACGAGGACAAGCCTCACTGCAAGGTCCAAGAGTGGCGAGCAGATCGCGCACTGCAGAGCCATTTGTAGAATTGTGCTGTCCATGTCAGATCAGTGAGTGGATCGTCCGGCTCCATGGGGCTGGACCTTTGTTAATACCAGCTCTGCGGGGATATTCGTATTCATATACAAATACCCCCATCTCTAGTCAAGACATTTTATAGAAAACATAAAGAGGTGTCAATATGATGGTTAAGACTATTTAAAAATTAAAAGAACATCTTACCAAGGAAACCACCTCCTTCTATTGTATCATAATTGTTTTGGACCAAAGATCCATCACTGGCAGTGGATGTTGCATCACCTGCTAAGAAAAAGGTGATCTGTTAGAAACAAAGACTTAAATCCAGTCATTGAGTAGTTCATATTTTTTAGCAGTTTATCCTTATAAACAAATGGTTCATGATAGGCAGTTTAACATTTTATAGCACATGTTGGACGCAGAATAGAAAATATCACCACATCATGGAAATACTTTCTCAGCCAGGAGGTTTCCGTCACTTTGCATAGCAGTTCTCCCTACTCAAATAGCCCAATGCCCATAATTCTTCAGGCCAGCTGTCTGAAGCATGAGTAAGATATCTAATGCAATTTTTTTTTCTGCAAAGAGTCCTGTAAATATTTTTTTCTGCTGAAGAAACATGTTTGTATTGAAAAGCATGATGTTGATAATGAAATGCATGAGATTTTGTTACTTTTAAACAATGCTACTGGATTTAAGTTAAACTCAAGGCAGTTGTTTAGGCAGACCAAAGATATTAAGCACATTCACATTTACTTATAGACAGAAATCATTATTCTGAGCTATTTCAAAGTCAAATGATGCCTCTTCCTTCTAAAGTTACCTTTACTAGATTTCCATAATGTATTTCAGACAGAGTATTTTACCCAGATGCACATCTTTTGTTTTGGAACAACAGGTGTTAAAAATTACAAACCTTGTCATTTTAAGAGAATAAACTGAATACATATGGTCCACTCAAAAGCAAGCCTAGTACATTCACAATAGCACACAATCCCTCACAAGTAAAGTGACTTTCTTTTTAAACCAAAGAGATCTAAGTCATGCTTTAAATCACTAGTTAGTAAGCATTTTATTTTAAAAAATGGATTTTTTTAATTCAGTTTTTCAGCATGTGAGAGCAAGTGCTTATCCTAAATTCTTAACTTTACAGTTAAGGTTCACAGCTGAGGTTTATGCCAATTATTTTTCATCATATATAGGTAGAGATAAGTGTTATTCTAAAGATACTGATACGTGTTACACTAAATCAGTGGTTCTTAACCTTGGGTAATCCAGGTGTTCTTGGACTGCAATTCCCAGAAGCCTTCACCACCAGCTATGCTGGTTGGGGCTTCTGGGACTTGCAGTCCAAGAACACCTGGGTTACCCAAGGTTAAGAACCACTGCACTAAATGCTTCATGGGTGTGATTAGGGGAATCTTTACATAAGTTTATGCCACAGTAGGTTTGCCAGTCTTTAAGATGAAACAAAACTGATTTCCCTGTTAACAGAGTAACACAACCTCCTCTTTAAATACTTTTGTGGAAACATTCAATGAATTCAAGGTTTTATTGTTCTATTTATTAAGCTATCCACTACTATGTTTACCGCATTCCGAGTTACTTATCTTAAAGCATTTCTTTACCTTCTTGTGTGTTTGGTGAATTTTGTACAGTCTGTGATGGCAGGCTTGTTGGAGGAGCTGAAGGCTGTGAAGTAGCTAGACTTCCAACTGGAAGAGGTCCTGTGGGAGGTCTAGCTGGTGAATATGTTAGCTGATTAACTGGCAGAGGAACAGAACCTGTAACAGCAACCAGGATTTTAAATGCAACATAGCTTTGGACAATTGTTATTACAACAGAGGATTTAATAAGATTTAATATTCATTTTCTTCTGCACAAGGTCCTTGTTGAATAGGTTTATCCCCACTGTAATTACTCAACATCAACCACGTATTTTAACCAAAGGTCCTCAAACCTAGTTTTCATCACATATTAAATTTTCAAGTAACAGAGATAGTCATTAGTAGTTGTGTAAATATCCCCAATTTGAGAAACACAATTCCATTATATATAAACAATTGAATTTGGCAAAGTATGTTTCAAATCATATCAAACTATATAAGCATGACACAGCCACAAAAATGGATGTACCCATCTATGTCCCCATATATGGCACTGATCACTTTATTTTCTACAACTGCATAAGCACATTCTATAGGCAGAGTCAAGCATGGCATAATCCCACCCATTTCACACAATGTTCAGTGGGTAATGCAATAGGAAAAGAAGACACAACATAATACACCAAGGTTAAACTGGTCTACATCTGACATAATGCTAGCAGAGTGAAAATCTCTGCTAAGAGTTGCTTTTGATTGCACAGTCATGCAAGAAGTTGTGCAACCAACTGCAGTGCAGTGGTACCACTGGATATTCACACATTTTCTACCCCTAGCAACACAGGTCTCTCATTACTTGTCTGTAGCAAGATTTACTTGATCCCCAAGCACATACCACCAGAGTCATTAACAGAATAACTCAGTACCTGGCTAATAGATGAACTAGGTTCCTCTTTAAGTAAGGGGGCATTAATATGATTTGGTAAAGCATATTTTGATGCCTTAATAGTGTTCCAATCCATGCACTTAAAAAATGATGTGTCAAAGAGATTATCCTTTTTTGGTCTAAGCATCCAAATACCCGGGAACCCCAAGAACCATAAGTAATATGTGCAGTCTTCATAATTAACTAGTAAACCACCCTGAGAGAGTTTTAAGCGCTATATAAGCAGCATGCATTTGCTTTTAATACCCATCTCTCCACCAAAATACCAAGGCAGCTTTAGTCCTGTTCATATACTTCCATTTGTTCAAGCAACATATCTGAGAAATGCTTGATTCTTCCATTCTGCAGCTGGGCTGTATGATGCTTACCCAATAACACCTGACAGTTGAGGATTCGCTGACTAAAACAGGAGTGGGCAACTTTAGCAAGGCTAAGTAAGAGTCAATTTTGCCCATGTATAATCCACCTCAGGTCGTATTCCTATAAAAGTTTTGGGAGTGCTAGTTCTGTATTTCTTTTAAATAGAAGCAACTGAAACTCTGGTATACAAAGAAATTCAAGGAAAAAAAAGCACCCTTTTGCTAAAGACAGACCAGTTTACCTTGCTTTAGAGGAAAGCCACCACTCCTGAAGAATGATTTTCACCATTCAGGGGGGGGGGGGGACTGGCTGAGAAGGGAGGTGTAAAAAAAGGGCAGGTAGGGCAAATGAGGCCCATGGGCTGCTTATTACCCATCCTTGGACTAAAACAGATGTTAGCCTCTTTGATACAAATGACAAGAGAGATACAGAGAGTTCATTATTGCTTGTGGTATAAGAAGAACACAACAGCTAGCTTCTACAACAAAGGAGCTAGATAATGTCTCTGTTTAGCTTTGGAAGGATGTAGGAATGTGTATCTGACCACTGGCAAAAGTAATGGTGAACCACACAGCACACTGGGCAGGGTAACATGTAAAGTTAACAACAGGTAATTGCTGTATACGTGATCAGGAAGGAACCCAAGCAAAGCCAGGAGGAAGAATAAGCATTCCTTCTTGCCCTCGTCTTATTCTGGGAGAACCAAGAACTCTGGTTTAAAATAGACTGGAAGAGGGCCTACGATAGTCCAGTAAATCTGAAGGGAAACATGCTGGGGAAGGGAAAATTACTTAAATGCTAAACAGGCCACTATGAACTCTTGATTGTTTACCTGGCTCATATAATACAAAGTCTAGTTTGTTGAGCCAAAATTTCTAGTTTGCATATAATAAGCTAGTAATTAGTTGAAGAGAATTTTTACTTTGATTTATTCTTCTTTTCAACTATGCAGAGGGAGGGGAGGGAGGAGTACCTGAGTCCAGTGCTTTGTACATGCTCCTTTCTACCTGTGCAGGTAACACTGAATGGTTTAGCATGGACTCACCAAATCCCCATTGATTGAATGGGGCTACTCTACTGCAATTTACTACAATAAACAAGAGAATTTGGGCCAATATATTCATGGCCGGGATCTAATGGTTGTTGTCGGTTTTTTGGGCTCTTTGGCCCGAAAAACAACCTTCAGAATACGGCCAAAGAGCCCGAAAAACCCACAACAACCAATATATTATCATCTTAGAACTGCATAGCCCCTGTCAGCAAGGCATTTGGGGGGGGGGATAGAATTCTCAGCCTCTGGCTCTGCAATCAATGTCTAAACCACTAAGCTATCAAGCAGGTTGAATGACATCTAATTTGTGAATACATATAATTAACCTAGGAATCAACCACACATACCCTTTTTTGTTTGTGTAGGACCCTACTCCCAGGGCATTGCTGCAGTTGCCACCATAAAAACCCCAGAGATTCCACTCAGAAGCAGAGAGCAGAAATGGTTCTTCTAACATAGCCTGCTCCTGTCAGCCCAACCCCATTGGTCTCTGATGGACTGTCAGAGCATGATTTTGCTGGGAAGAAGGTTGCTCTCTGGCCACCTTATTTCCTAGCAGAAGCCCTGGAGTTTTTGCAGCAACTTCAGCAGCAGAAGGGCATGGCCTAGAAAGCTTCCAACTCCAATAAGGTGCCTCCTCCATGCATTTAGTGAGGCATCCAATCCTGATAAAACTTGTTCCAAAATGTTACTTCTTAGACTCTGGTCCTAATATCCATATGATAGGACTGAGGGCTTGAATCTAGAAAGGAAAGACAACCATGTCTCACTGATATCTTTGCATTCTTATCCTCTAGAGCTTCAGCAACACTAAGATTAGAACCACAGACAAAGTAATCTATTTCAAGGATCCACAGAAAAGGAAAACAATTTTGCAGAAGCAAAATCAGATTTGGCATCCTTGAATTTAATTAAATATTGTCCCAAATCCTTTCCCTAGTTATGTAGATGTTGCACAACAGTATAACCTCTGGAAGCAAACTACTCTGAGTTAAGAAATCGCATAGACATTATCAGTTGAGTTGCATACTGATTTCTTAATTTGGGGCAATTTGCTTCCAAAAGTTATGTCATTGATGTAGCTAACTGAGAAGATTCTGACTACTCAGCCACTTGATATTCTCAGACTGGATTAAATTCTTTCACATCATGCACATGATTATTTGGATTCTGGAACAGCAAATTACCTTTCAGACTAGAAATTTCACACCATGGCTGAAATTCAGTAAAACAAAGTTACTCTATGTATACCTTTCAGACTAGAAATTTCACACCATGGCTGAAATTCAGTAAAACAAAGTTACTCTATGTATGCCCGATGTCAATAACCATGGTCATATTTTGGTAATTCAAAGGTTCCTATATCCCCCTCAAAAAGGTTCCTGGGGAAGCCTCGGGGGGTAACAGAATGGGGGTGGGAAATCTAAAATGTTTGCAAATCAGACTTATGTGGCATAACATTGTTACTAGATTTCAGCCTGCATGGGGTATGCACACCATATTCACTATATTGTTCACTATCTACCTATGCTGCTACAGATAATTTGTACCATCTTGATGACTGAATCACTTTAAAAAACAACAACTGCTCTTCAAAATTGAGTTGGTTTCTTTTCCTCTATACTTGGCTGATTTTTCATTCACCCTAGCAACACACTCCAAAAGATCAAAAATTAAATATGTACAGAAACAGTATTACCTCTTTGAAAACATATTATATAAAGAGCTGGGACCATGAATACTTGGGATAAATTATGATCGAGTTTCTTCAAAACTTATTTTTTTTCCCTTACCCGGCTTTGTATAGCTGTTTTGAACTGGAGGACCTCCAACAGAAGAAACATAATGATAGCTTGTTGGTAAATTTGTATTCCCCGATGAGGACAACAATGGCTGAGTTGCTGCTGTGGGAGCAAAATGATTCCCTTGAGAAACCATTTTTGGTGGATTCAAAGGCGTCTGCCCATATTGCCAGTTTGTATGTGTTTGTGGATTAACTCCAGAACGAAAGCCACCAGCCGAAGTTGATGTAGCAGCCGAGTTCTGCAATGGAGGCGGCATCCGGGCAACAGGTCCTGGTTGTGCAGCTGCTGGAGAAGATCCAACAGGCGTTCTATTAAGAGTCTGCCCAGGTCCCTGATAATTATTAAAAGGTGGAATATTCTGAGATGCACTATAGTTATACACTCCAGAAGCTGAATATAGAGGATTCTTTGTTGCCATCTGCTGAGTATGCATGCCTGGGACCAAGCACTGTCCATCTGCTAAGAGTGACGAATTCAGCAGTGGGCTTTGCACAGGACCTGGAAGATTTTAAAAAATGTTTAGTAAATAAATATTAATTACTTACATTTAGGAAACCTAAGTCATAATCTTTCAGTAATAGAAATTAACAAAATTTATGTGAAAAACCAAGTTAGACGGGATCAATAAGTCACTGAAACAAGAAATAAAATTTATGAAAGTTCCCCACAGCATCGTTTACTATTTGGAAGAACTATATAATGAGAAGAGAAGATTTTTAATAATTTTCAGTCCCTGATGTAGTAAAAATAGTAAGTTAGGCATCCTTCAGTCTCGAAAGACTATGGTAACATGCTCTGTATGGAGGACTGGGAAGAGCGTCTAGTGTGGCTGAGGAGGCCGATTCGAGAGTGAGTAAAAACAGTATGCAATAGCTAAATAAATGTGGATGCATCCAACACTACCACAAGCAAATTCCCAATCTTTCTACAGTGGCTACTGCAGAAAACCAGAATTACAAAGGTGGACTCAGAAGGGAGATAGCAGAGACTGGATAGAATGGAAATCAAGGCTTCTTTGCACATTGTATGTATTAATAACCCAACTTTCTGTGAAATTTTATGGACACAAAACAGTTGCCTCCCTTAATTTGAAATGTGTTATAACTTAAATCTCTCACTATGGAATAAGAACTATAATCACCAATCTGCTATGAGACAATGTATAATATTTATATAAATTTAAATGTTTTCTGAAGTATTACTGAATAGATGCCTATTAGAGGTTCAGTCAATAATCAAATCTTTCTAATTTAAATTTTGCTTTACATCAGTTTGATTTAAATCAAATCCATCCTGCCGCAGAAGCCTGTGCTGCAAAGTCAGACGACCAAGCAGTCGAAAGATTGAATCCACATGACGGAGTGAGCGCCCATCGCTTGTCCCAGCTCCCGCCAACCTAGTGGTTCGAAAGCATGCAAATGCAAGTAGATTAATAGGGACCACTTCGGTGGGAAGGTAACAGCGTTCCGTGTCTAAGTCACACTGGCCATGTGACCATGGAAGATTGTCTTCGGACAAAACGCTGGCTCTATAGATTGGAAACGGGGATGAGCACCGCCCCCTAGAGTCAAACACGACTGGACAAAAATTGTCAAGGGGAACCTTTACCTTTACCTTACCCATCCTGCCCTGATTCTTGGTACAGTATATCATGAATGTGGGCAAGGCACTCTCTAGGTTTTTTGCATATTATTTTACTTAAACTACTATATAAACTGTTTCAGTGGTCAGGCCTGCACTACTGGACCATTTTGCATTGTGTAGCCACCTAAGGGGAGGCAGCAGTGGTATATAATATGCATTTTTTTCTGAAGAATTGATATTAAAAATGTTGTCAAAAATGTTCCAAAACCCTAATAGAATGTGATTTGATTTAACATGCTCATTTGACTTATACAGGTATTTACTAAATAAAACTTTCTCTATGTCCCAACAATCCATACTATTTGAACAGAAATATTAGACACAACAGTTATAAAGTCAGATTATATTGGACCAGGGTTCAAGTCGTCACTCAGCCAGTCACTCACTAGGATCCATAGCAACCTTTTTTATTTTTTTATTTCATTTGTCTTGAATATATCGACAGACACACAATATGTAAACTTCAAAGAACAAATGTGATGCCGTCCTTAGGGACTCTCACAGAGTTCTTCTGAGAATAAAACACAACTAATTTGGATTCTAACAAGTTTTGCATAAGAATGGAAGAATGATTTTGTTGAGTTAGACAATTTTAAATTGCTGAGCTCATCTAATGTTATATATCTATCCATGTACAGTTACCAATGAATTTTATGAAAATATTTTAATAGGAATGTTTCCACAGAAAAATTATGCACTCGACTTTTTCCTGCAGAATTTTTCTTCTTCACTTCACTGGTGATACACTTAACTCTGAGAGGACAACCAGCAATAATCCATTTATCACAGGAGCAAAAGACTGTAGCTTAGCCTGAAGAGTCTTAACTTTGTCATGCCCACGTCCCATATCTAAAAGAACTCTCCAATACCCGGGAAGGATCTCACTAGATTGACAAATCACTGCCCATCAGACACTACTACTACTACTACTACTACTACTACTACTACTACTCCCTTGTTTGGACCTGGTTCAGTCACAACTAGAAACCATGGCTTCTGCCATGCAAATGAAACATGATAGATGTCGGGTTCTCTATCTCCTTTCCTCTTCTTTTGCCTCAGGGGTCATACATTTTCCCTTCCTGTTTTGAACCACAATTCTCTGTTATGTATAGACTCAGAACAGGAACTTGTTTAAACTACAGTCATGAGAATAACACAAGAACTCAAACTATAGTTTAAAATTTAACACAGTATCTGGTTACTTTCACTAGTGTGAAAAAGAAGAGTGGAAAGACCAGAGTATGCAATATTTCTCAATCTCATAAGAGCCCCACTGATTTCCATTATGTGTGGGACTGTTTAAATTTCCTATTTACATGTGCTCTGTCTAATGTGTCTTCTTTATTTTATGAATATTTACACAAAGTTAAACTCATGAACAACTGTGCATTTTAATCGCAATGTTTTCTTATTCCAACCAACAGCCTACTGTCTTCACATGGTTCTCTTTAAACTGAAAATGTTCATAATTAGGGCTCTATTTATATTATAAAACCTATAGAAGAGGCTGGTAAAACATGAGGCAGGTGCATAATCCAGTCACATGTGTTCAATTATTACTAAGAATCCCTGAGAAAAAAGATGTAAACTCTAATTTTATTTTTAAAATCCTCTTTAAAATGCCATTGTAACATTTAAGTGGAAGAAACATACTTTCTAACAAAGTGTCAAGCTCCTCCTAGTGTTACAGGTCATGGTGATTATAATGCCACATATACAAACTAAGCTGTAAATTGCAACTAAGGCAGATACCTCAGATTTTAGACCAATTAAATTAAGACAGATTAATATTGTACATCTGTATCTAAATCTTCCTCACCCATTCCAAAGTGGAGGAGCTTTAATGCACACGAATTTAAGATACTAACATATCTGAACATTAAAAAAGCAAAGATATCCTAAAAAAAAAAAAAATCAAAGTGATATTTGGTACCATGGCTTGTTTACTACATTTATACATTTATCCTGTTGCCTTCCATGAAGTAACACTGGTGGTGAAAACAGGATCCCAAGACTATAATCTGTCCCAGAATCTACTAAAGCCAGCAGAGAAGCTACAGTACTGTACTTCACATGCTTTCAATACCAGACCCTATAAACAGAATCCATGGCACTGTGCTGCTACCATGTTTCCCCGAAAACAAGACAGGGTCTTATATTAATTTTTGTTCCAAAAACCACATTAGGGCTTATTTTCAGGGGATTTTTTTTTCATATACAACAATCTACATTTATTTAAATACAGTCATGTCATCTTCTGGTTGCGGCACAATGGTGGAGGGCGGGGTTTAACTTAACTGGGGCTTATTTTGAGGGTAGGGCTTATATTATGAGCATCTTGAAAAATCATAGGTAAAGGTAAAGGTTCCCCTTCACATTTAGTCCAGTTGTGTCCAACTCTAGGGCGGAGTGCTCATCCCCATTTCCAAGCCATAGAGCCAGCGTTTGTCAAAGACAGTTTCCGTGGTCACGTGGCCAGCGCAACTAGACATTAAATACCGTTACCTTCCCACCTATTTAACTATTCACATTTTTACATGCTTTCGAACTGCTAGGTTGGCAGGAGCAGGGACAAGCAACAGGAGCTCACTCCATCATGTGGATTCGATCTTACGACTGCTGGTCTTCTGACCTTGCCGCACAGAGGCATCTGCAGTTTAACCCGCAGCACCACCACATCCATTGAAAAACATGCTAGGGTTTATTTTCAGGTTATATCTTATTTTTGGGGAAACAGGGTATATATATGCCATGTTAGGACAACTCTCCACAGCTTCATAAACCATATAGTACAATACATGTACATTCCTTAATCAGATATTGGCCTAGTGCATTAAGGCACTCTTCACAACTACAAGTAACATGAACATTCTAGCACAATTACAATTAACAAACAAGGAGAACCAATATTAAGCAAGAGGTCTGAGGCTTTTTGGCCTGGATTTCATAGGAGGAAGGGAGGGTTGGAAAAAGAATATGCATTCATTGGCTTCATAAACAAAAAACTATATGAACCTTAAGTGATCATCCTAATGTAGACACTAAAGAAGTGTAAAGAAGTGTGACCATGTACATTAGTCCTGTAGTGGGGATGGGTGAAAACAAGGAGGAAACTTATTTGCTCTTCACTGTGTCTTTATGGCAGAATTCCTAAAAATGGAATTCATTCTGTAGATGTATGAAAAATGTTCTTTGTCAGCCACATTCAAACATATAAATCCATAATGGGGCAGATTAAATTATGTGTTTTATTTCGCTTCACCCAGAAACATCTGTAGGTGTACATGTAGGCGAAGATGCTTTGTTCATAGTGTTCTCCACCCAGTCTCAAGCAACAGCTTTGGCTCCACAATGAAGAATTAACCACCCAGTCAGATAAAAATGATCCCAAGTTACATCTAAACTCTCATACAAGTAGTACTTCCTCATAATGTTACTTTGTAACTACTTTAGAAAAGGAAAGCTGTGTTCATACTACACTGTGAACACTGGCACTTTCATTTGAATAACTAACTATATTTAACTACTGTATATCTATATCCAATCTTTGTTCCAATGAACTTGTGGCAATGTATATGATTTTTCTTTCCATTTAATTTTCACAACAACCCTGCAAGACTGATCAGGATGCAACAGTGACTGACTGGCTCTAGGTCACCCAGTGATTTTCATGGCTCAGGGGTACAAAAACCTGGAACTCTCAAGTCCAATATTGTAATCACTACAACAATACATCTGCTGAAATAATTAATTCAACTACTGCAGAAAACATTTTATCCTGTTTTATTGCCCGCTTTAAACTTATTTTATCTTGTATGACCTTTTATATATTTGTTAAACAAGGCAAAGGAAAAGGAAAAGAAAGAGCAAGGAGATGCTTCATCCTTTTCCAAATATACTCTGTGCAGACGTTTGTGCACACATACACCATTTCTTTCATCCCACAATCCTCCATTGGGTTCTAGATCAATCTATGAGTATGGGTTTTGGTTTTTTTTTTTAACTTTGGGAAAATGGCAGTTCTCCGACAGCAACATAGCCAATTAAAATTCTTTGGTGAACTGCTTTCCTATCAAGTTACAGATGAATACTGCCACCACAGCACACAGAAATTAAGCTATCCGGTTCAGAAATGAACCTGATACATTTGTGATGCAGGGCGCACACATGCATATAAAACCAAACTTATATGTACTCCTGTTGTTAACTGCTACATCCCTTAGTAAAATCCACAGAAGTGAATGGGTACTCTTTGATTGAGTAAAACTACATTTGCATGTTAACTTTCCAACACCACCTAGTAAGCTAGAGTCCAAAGCTCAGCTGAGGGAGAGCTGCACCTTCCACCCCAGCTCATCTCTCAGGCAATGCAATCTCTGGACGAATGAGGGAGCTTCCCCTATGCTCTCTCAACCACAGCCTTGTCACTAGACCACCCCTGCTTGTTTGAAGCCGCAACATCGTACTAACTATCCTGGATTCCTTTAGTGGAGAAGCTGCCTCCAAAGGATAGGCGGTCAGCGAGATGTGCGAAAGGGTCACTCAGTATCATTCCTTCTTGTTCTTATCTAAAGTTTTAGGCGCAGTTTTGGTCCAAGAGCGCCACGCTTCCCTTTTAACCCAGAACCAAGAGCCCCACCTGCCCACAAACCTCCAGAGGGGTGAAAAGTCCCACCACGCCGATCCCACCTGTCACGTCACGGGAGACGCTTCCCTAGGGATTACTCAGCGGCGCTATCACACCAGCGCTGAAAGGGACTTCCACTCGGCCGTCCTTTCGGGAAAGGAGAGGAACCGCCGTCTGGAAAGGCTGTGGCCTCAGTCGGGGCCGAAGGAGGAAAAACCAACCCTTGCGGGCCCACAGGTCCCTCACCGGGACCAGCTCAGCTCCTAGTCCGGCTAACAGGCCCAAGCAACGAGTTCGCGCCCGCCCTCTTCCTCCCACGACGACACTGACGGACACCTCTCACCCCCCCCCCCACGCCCAGCGAAGCCACGAAGGCAGGGAGCGACCAGGTCCTTCCCTCACACAAACACCCTCCCGGTCCCGGTCCCTGGCCTTTTCCGAGGGGGGGGCGCGACAAGGCCTCACCCACCGTTGCTGTACGGATGGTGCTGCGGCAGTGGCTGCCCAGCTCCGTTCTGGCTGCTGTACGGGGGTCTCCCCGGCTGGGCCATGACGGCGGCGGCGGCACCTGGTTCGATGCGCGGGGCGCCTGGAACTGCTCGGCCAGCCACCCCCCCCCCGTGCCAAGCCCAGAAAGGGGTGGCACTCCTCCACACACCGGAAGAGGCCGGGTTAGGCCGCGCAAGCGCACTCCGTACACGTGGCACTTCCGGGACAGGGAGGCCCGCAGACCTGGGCGGGGCTTGTCGTGACGGAGGGTGCCCTTTAGAGGGAGGGGGCCGTTTAAAGAGACCGTCCCTGGGAACGCGTCGTGGAGCGTTGTTCCCTTTTACTGTACCTCTTTGGATCACCCCAGCGAGGCTCATACAGTACATATTTGAAAGCGGGTTTATCTAGATTGGAGAATCGTTATGTCTGAACTGTTAACAAATCACTGAGTTTAGAGGATGTGCAGAATGAGCTTTCTTCACCACTGACTTAAAAGTAAGCCAGAGTCTTACGGTAGTTTAAAACAGATTAACAGATGCTTTATGACATAAACTTTCACGGACTCTTAATATTACTGGTGATTAGATAAAGTGCTCTCCCAAGTTAAAAGTCTAGATAGCAGTAGTGACTGGAAATAGTGATTAATGATACAGTACTGAAGAATATAAAAACATCTCTGCATATTGGGTATTAGAAAGAAAGATCTAGAAGTAAAATTGGCTTGGAAGTAGCCTTGAGTGCACATCTTGGTTCATTCATTCATTGCTTTATATGCCATCTCCTAATATTGACAACATATTTAAAAAACAGGTACCATATTTGATATTAAAAGTCAAGCTCTGTCATCAGATAAATTCTCAGCTTCCAAGAATCCTCAGGCTGTCCTTAATTGGGTGGAAAATGTTTTATAACCTCATATTAAAAAAACAAGAGCATGCCCTAAGAGTAAAGACGGAGCATATAATGACATAATTAAAAGATAAGAAGCTCCATTCTACCTCATCCTATATACCTGTGGTTTCCAGCCTTGGGTTCCCAGATGTTCTTGGACTAAAACTCCCAGAAGCCTTCACCGCTAGCTGTGCTGGCCAGGATTTCTTGGAGTTGTAGTCCAAGAACATCTGGGGACCCAAGGTTGGGAACCACTGCTATACATTAACAAATGCTCTTGTGAAAGATGATGATTTAATGTAGCCTTATTTGCATAGTACAGTAAGGCTACAACAGTTCTCTATATGGGAAAGATTAACAAAGACAAGGCAATTAGACAGATAAAATTAAAATTCATTTATTTCACAACAGGAGTGGCTGAGGGGGTTGAAGATAAGTTTAGGCCGCAACAGCTGGAAGGCGTTGCCCCACCCTTGATTTAGGCATGATTACTGCATGGCCATAGCAAGTTCAATGCTTTTCAACAAAATGAAGAATTTGATTAAAAATCTTAACCACATAAATAGTAGGAGAATTATGAGTGATTAAAACTAATTGTTACACAATAGCAAGAATAAAAGATAATGATGATTCTATTTATAATGATCTACTGGAATTACTTGGCACAGCCAGGAGGGAGGGTTGAGGGGCCTAACGCCGAGAGAGGTCCAGAAAGAAAGAACAAGAAACCGGGCCTTCTCGGCAGTGACCCCTCGACTATGGAACAGCCTTCCAACAGAGATCCACCTGGCACCCTCGCTGGGTGTTTTTAAAAGCCACTTAGAGACTTGGCTCTTTAGGCAGGCCTTCCCTTCTGTCAATTCTTTAATTCTATATTCTTGCTTTCTATCATTCCCCATCCTGAATACACTATATTATTGACTCAATTGTTTAATGTTCATGATGTTTTTATGGTATTTTATGATATTTGTAAGCCGCCCCGAGTAGACGCTGTCTAGGGGGGTGGGGTAGAAATCAAATAAATAAATAAATAAATAAATAAATAAATAAATAAATAAATAAATAAATAAATATTGTGGTGTAATAGTTTGCAAAACCCAACTTCACACTTTACTCAATCTGCTTCAACAAAGACTTCCAGACTTCAAGTGTTTATTTTTATTTCATCTAGACAATATACCACTTTTTAAAAAAAGGTCCTAATAATTAGAACTTTCTATTTTCACATTCTGGCCACAGTTCAGTCCAGAGTTTCATAATCCATTGAAACTGTTGTGGCTAAGTCTTTCAAGGACAAGAATTCTGAACAAAATACACGTAAGAAAAATATGCTATCACACGATTTTATTTTTGCCCACTGTTCATGACAAACGAGTCATGTATGAAATAAATGCTCTGCAACCAAGTGAGCAAAGTTGAGAACACTGCTGTGCACTAGAGCAATCTCAGACAAAGCACTGCAAAACTACTAGTAGGTAGGTAGGTAGATTTCTTTCTTAGCTTTCCTTCAATTAGTTCAAAAGCCATACAGGGCTTTCCTCCTCCCCAGTTTATCCAAACAACAGTACTGTGATGTAGGTCAGGCTGGAGAGTAAGATCAGCCAGTGAGTTTCATGGCTCAATGGGATTAGAATTTGGATTTCACAAACCCCAGCCCAACTCTCTAACTATGGCTATATACAGCTTATCAAGTTAACAAAATAGTAACTGCAGTGAGAAGATACACTGCTGATATTACAACAGAATGACAACCATAGCCAAAGCATGTTTGCCCTGGGAAGGGACAGGAAAAACGTAAGAAGAAAATGTAAGTACTGTACAGTGTTTAAAAAAGAAAGGTAGATGTGCTCCAGGCATCCCTGAATTCTCCAGCAATGTTCATCCGGAGGAACTATGCTGGGGATGGGATGGAGTGTCTCACTCCAAAACTTAGGGGAAGTGCCCTTCTCCCTATACAAGTCACCTATGGTTTTAAAAATGCTTATACGCACATGTGGGTCTTGAAGTTGCCAATGAACTTACAGCAATGTACTATATATGCCTCCAGACACAAGTCTAAATCCGTTTATGTTCATCACAACCGGAGTTGTAGAGCACAACATGCACTCAACGCCCTTCTGAACACTTATGGGTGTGTTTGGAATTTGTATGGGCAGGCAATCAAGGAGAAGGTCTAAGATGCATAACAAGTACAACAGCAAGCACACCATGACAGTCTTTTTGAAGGGCAGAGGGCAAAAGAAGGAAACTGAAGGATTAACCTTTGCCATGCAGTGGGTGCGGCAGTTTGAGACTGTGTTCTCAGGCTGCAATCCTATACACATTTCTCTCAGAAGTAATTTTAGACACAAAATGATATCCAGTGTGGTGCAGTGGAGATGACAAACTACTGTACAACTCAGGAGGACTTGGTTCAAAACCCCACTCACCCATGGCAGCTGGTAAAACCACTCCTCAAATACCTCACTTAACTTGAGAGCCCTATTAGGGTCACTCTAAGTTGGATCCTTTTGTTTCCTGAAGACAGGAGGGTCTGGCGTGCTCTGGTCCATGGGGTCACAAAGAGTTGGACACGACTTAACAACAAAAGTTGGATCCAACTTGACTGCACAGAGCGACAACAAAGCTCAAAATATCAACCCAATGAAGATAGCACCTGCTACATGTCTCTTCATTTTAGTCTTGCTTTCTTCCAATCAGTCTCTGCTTTTTAGACTAATACTTCCCTATGGAATCACAGCAGGAGTACCAAATACAGTATCTGTTTTACGCCTATAGCAAGACAGGATACCAAATTTCTGCTGTGGGTTTATCTCCTTCCAATCAAGAGGCACACCCTGATAATGCTAAAGCACAGAGGTTGGGCTTTACTCTTCTGTGGATGAGTAATTTTTGTACTTTCTCATTCCAGAATCAAACCTCTCTGTGTGTCTTCTCCACCTCCAAAATTAATTCAGAAAATGTCGTAGCTACAAAATATTCTGGGGAAAAACATTACATACCAATATGGCACATCTCTGGTAGTTCTTGAGAAGTGCTATGTTTTTCTGCCATGCTAAAATCTTTACCATAAGCATATTCCATTGGTAGAAACCAGCTCAACAATCACCAATATTATGCCAGCATTCTCTAAAAACACAAGCTGTTTCATTTCTAGAACATATAAATAATATAAAATGTTTCCTCTGGCAAAAATTGTTGCCATCGTAAATTTCAGATCGGGAATGTAATTATAGAAAGCAGAATCACATGACAAGGAACCAGCCAAGGTGACAGTAAGAACTAAAACAACTCAGAAGTTGTATTAACTTGTACAATATCAATTTTAAAACTGTTAAGGCAGCATGATTGCACAGAGAAGTTTAGGGGTAAGTTCAGTTTAATCATAGCTATCAGCCTTTGTTTTTCATTCGAAGCTGGAGGGATAAGAAATAGACAAACGGCATTCAGCAGGTCAAAAACGTTTTTAAAGAATATATTTAAGTGAACGAATTACCTCCAAACAGACTGGAAAATGGGAAATTTTCAGACAATAGGTGAGCTATGAAGTACTGCATATAAATGGCTAAGCATGTGGATTAGTCAAACTACTGTCTGTGGTCAACTTTTTTTTCTTCTGGACCCATATGCCCTGAAGCCAAGTACAAACTTCAGCACTAGTCAGGCCTCATCTTGAGTTCTGTGTCCAGTTCTGGACACCACACTTCAAGAAGGATGCTGACAAACTGGAACAAGTTCAGAGGAGGGCGACAAGGATGATCAGGGGGCTGGAAACCAAGCCCTATGAGAAAAGCGTGAAAGAATTGGGCATGTTTAGTCCTGAGAAAATAAGACAGATGGGTGATATGATACAAATTTTCAAATACTTGAAAGGTTATCATACAGAGGAGGGACAAGATCTATTCTCAATCATCCCTGGGTGCAGGACATGTAACAATTGGCTCAAGTTACAGGAAGCCAGATTTTGACTGAATATCAGGAAAAACTTCCTGTTAGAGCAGTAAAACAGTGAAACCACTTCCCTCAAGAGGTGGTGAGTTGCTCCTCTTGGATGCCTCCAAGAGGTGTTGAGTGCTCTTGGAGGTATCCAAGAGCAACTTAGGCAACCACCTGACAGATATCCTTTGATTTGTATTCCTGCATGAGCAGGGGGTTGGACTTGACGACCTTATAGGTCCCTTCCAAGTTCACTATTCTATGAATCATAAGATATTAGATCTTCATTGCATACAATCCCATACACCTATTAACAAGAACTCTTCCAGCATCTTAAGATGAAAAAATAAATCTATGAGAACCCCTTGTTCACAAACAATAATCCCCCACATAAAGTAATGGAACATCAAATCTTGCACACTTTCCTGTAATTTTAATTAGTGCTAAAGCTTGGTATTGCCTAACTATAGGGTGTTTTTAATTTATTTGTTTTAGAAGCTACAAAAAGCGTAATAAATCTGTTCATCTGCTTTTTACAGCAACAGGTTACTGTAATTTGATTATCCCTTTGGAACTGATGCATTCATTCCTTACTAAACAATGACAAACACAGTAAAGTCCATTTCATTCATAAGCATCATGTAGAGCCGAGAGTGAAGAAACGCATTACTGCTATCCCATAGAATGCGGAAACCTATTACAGTACTTAAGGCAGCGAACCAGAGCTAAGCGGTAACCCACATTAAATCAACTTGTCTTGGAGCAAACAACACCCAACAGTATTTTTATTTCTTCAAATGTTGCTTCCGGCGCCCTGGCGTGCAATTATTTGGGAGTGGGTGGGTTTAGCATCGGATCATAATAACAGGGTAAGAAGATAGTTCTACAGAGAGCCTAATATATTTACTAGGACGAAGGCTAGGTTTAAATGAGTCACCGCAGTCCTCGTGATCGATTCAGCCTTCTCTTCTCCAGCGAGACCCCCCCCCAACAGCAACAACTGCAATGTAACAAGGATATGTTTCGGGAGTGAGATACAGAGGACTGCGTTTTAACAAGGAGGGGGGGAGACATTGAGGGTGCCCATGGGTGACGCTGCAGTGCGTTTTCCCGCACAATGTCTGAAATTCCGGGGGAGGGGAAACCCGCTTCGTGCTCCAGGACCAACGTGGGACCGACCCGACAAAATGGTCAGGAAAAACAATCCGACCCCCGGCGGAGTTCCTTCGCGCGCCTCAACACTGGCCGACGGTCGGGCATTAGGACCCGGGAGGAAAGAAGGGCGGAAGGAAGGAAGGATCCGGGGAGGGCGGGGCGGAGCGGAGCGGAGAAGGCGAGAGGAGAAGAGCGGAGCGGCCTTCGGGCTCCTGTGTTGGTGCCGGGCGGAGGTGAGGACGGCGCGGCCCGGGTCTCAGGCTCGTAGTAGAGGGTGAGAGCGGCGGGCAGAGGGACTAGCCGGGGGGAGGGCGGCGGCGGCGGCGGGGGAGATAGTGGGTGGCGGGGTGGTAGCCTCGGCGTCGTTCCCTTTTCCTTTCATTTCCCGACCCTTTCCCCTTGACCCCCCCTCCCGAGCCCCCCCGAGCCCCCCCCAGCCTCCCATGGATCCCTTTGACTTAAGGCTCGCCCCCTCTTCCTCCTTCCCTCCCTCCCCGGTCTCCCCTTCCGGACGAGCCGGGCCCGGCCCTCGCCCCCTCCCCCCCCACCGCACCTCCTCCCTTCCTCTCCGCAGCCTCGGTTGGGCCCCCTGTACTGTAGTATTGACAGCCTCCTTAGCCCCCCCCCCTTTCTCTTTGGCTGCTGCTCGTCTTTCCCGGCAGGTCCCTTCTCGTCTCACGGCTCCCCACCGCCCACCCTGCCTGGTCTGGCTCTTTCTGCCTGCTTGGCGGCTTGTCCCTCGCCCCCTGGTAACTCTCGGACTTCTCCTCCTCCCCCCCCCCCAAGATTCGTCTTCGTTGCTGCCTAACCCTCAGTAGTTTCCCTTATCTCTTGCTTCATCGCCCCTACTTTGTGCTGCAGCGGGGGTGAGTGTGTGTGTGTGTGTGTGTGTGTGTGTGTGTGTGTGTGTAAAAAACACCTTGCTAGGTTTCCGCGTATATGGCTCCTGCTTTTGCAACCCTGCCTAAATAGACGGTAGGCCTCGTTTTGAAAGGAAACTTGGGAGATTAGGTGACGTGCCCAAGTGTCACCCGGTGAGTCAGGGCAGAGAGCTGCTTAAGGGCGCTCAGAGAATGAAACTCGGCAGGTGGGTCTGACCTGTGGTGCTGTCCCTCCTCACTCAGCCCACATGGCTCATTGTGTTATAGGGCATTTAATATGCTAGTTTCTGTCATTTTCGTCCTTAACAACCTTAGGTACACTTCCATTTACAGATGGCAAACTAAAAAGTGATTTGTCCAAGGCCACTTGCTGAGCTTCCACATAAACCAGGATTTGAACTTGGGTAACTTCAAGGCATGTATATTACCCCTGGCAAAAGAGAGACACGAGCTCCACATTTGCACTGAAAACAGAATGTTCTCAATTACTTAAAATGTTTGTTGGCATTTCTTTCTGGTTGATAATTATTAAATACTAGACTTAATGCTGGTGAATTGCCCATGGTGGGGCACTCACAGCAGGTTATTATTGCTGGTATAGAAGGAACATGGGTTACTGCAAAACCAAAAGGATCTTCCTAGTTGTTGGTAATTAGTGATTGGCCATAACAGTGCAGGTGTGTATTTAGCCATTTCAGGAAGAATGAGAGAAAAAGCACACTTTGTGTTTTCTGTTGTATTTTCTTGGCCAGGACATCACTGTTGGCCATCATTTTCTTGGCCAGGACATCACTGTTCCTCCTCACTTTCTGCCATCAGTCAGAGTTGTAGTGGTATTAAATATATACTTGAGCTTGTAAATAACACATTACCTTATGTAACCATACTCACACTCTTAAGCACATAAAGTCATTTGTTGTTCTCTTGCCCACTGTGCTGCTTCTGTGGGCATTTGAAGCTGGTAGGCACCAGATGATCTGCAACTCCAAACTTAATTATGCAAGGAAGTGGGACCTATTAAACTCCTTGATATTTACTCCTAGTAAGTACATTTCTAATGAAGCTACTAATATGTGCCTCCACCTGTTTTCCTGCAGCTGATACTGAAAACCAGTTGAATTGGTGTAGCATATTTTAAATGTTCTCATGCCACTAAAGTGAAATCTAGGATGGAAATGTTGTGACACAAGACTTATTTTATTCCTTCTTTTTAAAAAAAATGTAGATAGTCAAGATTACTTAATGTAAATGATTTCCTTCTGATCATGTTTAAACTATATTGTATGTAATCAGGGTTCAGAAGACTTATCCCTTTTACAGAATTATTGGTGAATTTGAGATGTGGATGCAACATTAAGGGAAGTCAGTACATAACCTGGTGGCCATAGTTATTTCTGAGTTAAGCATTCAAAGCAAACAAATGTGAATTTGGGTACATAGAGGTGTAAAAATGTCTTAGGTATTTGGGAACACTAGAAGACAACATTAACAACACTGTACACAGAATTTATAGCGGTAGATATATTTCATCAGGCTTACATTATTTTTTGAGAAAGGGAGATTGGTCATTAGTTGAAATCTGGTAATAAGTCACAACTAGAGTAGACTCCATAAATTCTACTGTTGTTGCAACTTGTAACTGGATTTCAGCCGCTGTGTCATTGAGACAGAATGTGCAAATACTGACAAAAACAAGTCCACCAGAAGTGGGGAGGCAACTTTGCTTTCTTAATGACAGTTAGTGGGATTCATCATCTACCATCTTTTAATGGATTTCAGAAAGCTCTAACTGGGCTATCAAGTGAAGACCAAATTATTTAATGAAGAGCTGCTCATCTTATCAAAAACAGACATGAGGAATGGCCCAAATAAATTTAAAAGAATGTTTAACTAACAATAATTGCCATAGACTAGCAGAAACTGAAGAGGGAAGTGCCAGGAATGAGCTCAGAAATCTATTCTGGATGGATTCCAGTTGTGTTAAAGTTCAGGGCAAAGATGAGGGATCCCCCAGTGACTTTTAACTGAGTTAGCTGAGTTGTTCTTCCTAAGTGTTCTAAATATCTGATAACTACAAACTGTTGAGTGAATAGTAGGGGTTAGGTTGATAAGTGATAGCCTTGGAATATGTAATCTGCTTCTAAATCATCCAGCATTGGCCTGTGTCCTAAAGAGGATAGACAGCCGATGCCACTGAAACTGTTGAGAGCTCAGAGTTTATTGATTTTTGACAACTTTGAAATACATGCATTGTAGGAAGGGAAGCTGTGTGGCTTTCCCCCTGCCTTCATACCATGAAATGTTCCATAGATAAATCTGATAAATGGACTCCTATGTTGTCTTTCTGAAACAAGGGCCTTTTTTCAAGGATCTTTCTGTGATTGTTACCTACATTTGGGGCTTCAGAGTTTGACCTGTTTTCACCATAGCTACTGACATCTGCATTCATATTAACTAAAAATTATTCAGGATTATTCCTGTTAGGCAGAAACTGAAAAACCAAGTTTGAATCCTAGTTTCAGTTCCTGGTGAAGAGGAAATCCTGCTTAGCCTTCTGGGTATTTCCACTTCTTCCTGTTAATGGTAGTGAATGTTCACGTTCCTGATGGAAAGACCAAAGAGAGGGAATGCCTAATCTTATGGTATCCTGCTGATTTCTTTGCTTCAGATGCATGATCTACCGTCATATCATCATGATGCTGCAGTTATTGAACAAGCATATATTTGATAAAAGAACATTTGGTTGCCAAAATAGTGCAAAGAAGTCTGCTAAATTAAAGCTTTGCAAACTCTGATCAGTAGCAGGTGAAAATTCCGCCAATATTTGATAGCTCTTAAACTGCAATTCATTTGCATGGTGAATCTTTTAAGGAATTCTGTTTTAATACCCTGAGTGCTCACTGGAAGGATAGATCATGAAGCTGAGGCTCCAATACTTTGGCCATATCATGAAAAGAGAAGACTCCCTGGAAAAGACCCTGATGTTTGGAAAGTGTGAAGGCAAGAGGAGAAGGGAATGACAGAGAACAAGATGGTTGGACAGTGTCATCAAAGCTACCAACATGAATTTGACCAAACTCTGATAGGCAGTGGAAGACAGGAGGGCCTGGCGTGCCCTGGTCCATGGGGATCACGAAGTCAGATATAACTTAACGACTAAATAACAAGCCATAGACCATTATATTTAATAGAATCTAGCATTTTGATGTTGTCTGTTTAGCATAGAAATCTTATAGAAATCTTAATGGATGTGACTTGATTTATCTGGAAGCATATGGTTGTTCTCATAAGTAAGCTGATGCTGTTGGTAATTTGTCATATTTTTCTGCTTTTCTTTTGAATGGAATTTAGTGTGGAATAGAATTCTGACACATGTAGAAATCTGCTGAAAATACCAACAGTTCTTGGAAGTAGTAAGTTAAATAGGGAATTCTAAGTTAAATAAGCTGAGGTGATTTTGCAGAGTCACGCAGTAGACTTTAAACTTTCATTTGCCAGGCTGCTTTTCGGAGACTGTGGACCTGGAAATCCTGATCATCAAAGTACAATGGCTAAAGTTCAGTCAGATTGTCAGTTATCTCTTCCAGTAGTTTTTTTTATAGGACTTTTAACTTTATGGATGAAATGCAACTCTAGTCCCAGCTACAATAGATTCAATGAATCACTTGCTGAACAGTAACTCAACACCTACTGTGAGTCCTACTGATTCACTGGGTCTTCTCTTAACTGGATATAGGCTTATATTTCAATGCTAGCAAATGTACCTGGTTAAAAAACCATGATCTTCATTTTCATCCCATGCCTTCTCTCTTCTCTCTCTCCCCCCCCCCAATCCTTTCATATCACCATGGTCTGTGCCATGATACTCATTCAGCTTGTACAGCTTGTTTAGAAACCCATTAGCTCCCCTCCTGATGCTGCATGTTTCTTCTTCCCAGTTGCATCTTTTAAAATTCATGCTAATCTTTTCTCTCTTTTTACCGTAATACTCAGGTCAGTATTTAAAGGACAGAAATGTAAATTTTTTAAAACCTGAATTATGTGTTTCTAATTGTTACTATTTCAGTACCAGGATTACAACTCCCAGAATCCCCAAACAGCATGATAGGTTAATCTGTAACTCAGCTGGACCTCAGTAGTATCTGTGCAACATGTCAAGTTTCTAGCTCTTACAGACATACTTCCAATTTTATTTCTAAGAAACTGCATTCCCATTTAATATTCCATGTTAATTAGTAAGTATGTGAATCGGCCTTCACTGTTGAAATAATTTTGCTACTGCACATGGAAAAGCTACTTACTGTTGTTAAACCATTCAGTTCTCTTAAGATGGGATAGATAACTTTTAGAGATCCAGGGGCTGCCCAGGTCCATACCCACTGGATCTTGGATGCCTCGGCTACCCCCCTCCAACCTTATAAAAGAAGCTTTTAAAAAAGCTTTATCTCAGTCTCTAAAAGGTATGGAGGGCAATTTCAGCAAGTTTTCCCCCCGATTTCTTTGAGCTATTTGAAAGAAAGCTCTGAGGCCTAACACAATCTGACTTACTACCCCCATATGTGCCCTGAAAGGGCAGACGTAGTTTACAGGGCTTTATCAAAAGTGTGAATTCCATACCATGATTTCACTGTTATAATGGCACTACTGGTGAGTAAGATTCAGAATTTTGCTGGGTGATGTCATATAAAAGCCTGTTTATAGAACTTTAAAAGAGGGTGTTATCTCATATTTCACTGTCTGTTACCTATGGGACACTTACTAAATATTAGTAAGTTAATTATACTGATGTCCATTATTAGGTATGTTGATGTAACGTGGGATTTGGGGAGTTATCGTCTTGGTCCCATCCATATTTTGCAGGTTGCTGACCTATTTGCAATGTGAAGGACACTTCAGTGGTGATTATTAAACTAGCAATCCTTCTTCAATATAAAGTTTCAAGATTTTCTAATACGCCATGCCTCCTGTTTAACAATAAACATATACATGAACTGTTAGATTAAAATGTTTATACTTTTTTTTCCTGCTGAGTATGTCATGAGCTGTCTCCCTCTTCCATAGTATATTTAGATCCTATATATTGGCCAGAATTCTATTGGTGATTGATACATGCATAAGTAAATTGCGTAACTCAGTGCTGCAAATTGTCATGAAATAAGAAGGCACTGGTCATGTTATATAAGGTGCGCACACAGTTGAATAGCACAGGCAACTGTAACTGGTATTGCATTTGTTAAGAGCAATTCGCTGTGATGAGATATACAATTTAACTTATGCACATGTAAATCACCAACAGGATTTTTGCCACCAACAGTGTCATTTTTTAATAAACATCAGTGGTCCCTGTTGCTTTGGCCCTTGTGCTTAACCTGAAATGATCCCTCCAGTCCAGTATGACCTAGCTTTTAAAAGTTATTTTCACCACTGAAATCTGAGTAGTTATTTTGTATCATGCCGTGTGTGCTGATTTGTATGTTACTTGAGTAGGTAGGTTTTCTAACCCTCCTGGCAGCTTTTCCTGGTTGGAATTTTGTTCAAGCAATAAATAAATTAGGTGACGTGTATGTACTGCTGTGTTTGCTTGTTCTTGACCTTTGCTCTTCAGACGTGCAAGTGGCCGCTGTTTTACACATGGTGTTGTGTAATGTAGAATGCATGTGATGAGTCTGTTCTGTCCTTAATGTTTTCTTTCATAAGATGTCTTGTATCTGATCAGTTTTGCAATTCGCCCTACCCTTTTATGCCATGATCCTTTGTACATGTAGTCCCACTGAAGTCAATGAAAGCTTTTTCTGAATCTGACTTAGTTTTTTCTGCACAAAAGTGCAGATGTTAACAGCACATACTCTGATGTTCTTTATTTAGTTTTTATTTGCTGACCTTCACGTCTTGGCTTTCCTATCGAAAGTTCTATGATTTTTTTTTTTGTAATAAGTACTGTAGTAGCTTTTTAATCTAGGGAAGATCAATCATAGCCATGACTATAATTATCTAGAGCTTTTCAGCTTTGATTCAGCCAGATTACCAGTGATTATTGTTATTTGCTTTCAAGTGAGCAGGAAAGGAAGTGTTGTAAATGGGTCCTGTTCCTTCTATTTAGGTTGTGAGTCTTTCCAGCGTACTGTTTATGAGACAACTGGGATACAGTATTATGGCTGATAGCTATTATGGACCTACCTGCTAGTCTCCTGTTATTCTAAAACTGAAGTAACCTGTTAGAGAAGGGCCAGTAGGCTAAAGGGAATATTTCTGACTAGCATAAGGTCCAGTCAGCATGTTCAAGTAGACACAAGGTGGCAACTTACACAGCCTCCCTGTGGTATATTCTCACTTCTCTCTCTCTCTTTCTCTTATTTGTTTGCAATCTGTCAACTGTGTCTCAACATCATGCTATTTCATATCATCAGATATGAAGTGATAAGGAGAAGAAACAAAACTATATGACATAATAATATAATGTCATAGGTAACAGGAGCTACTGATTATGGGGCAAGGGGGAAGAGTACTCCTGGAATGTATATTGGCCTTGCAACTCTATGTGGCATCACCAGGAGTGAGTAGATGTGATTGACACGTTTGCATTATTCTTTTACTGTATAGTAATTTAGAGTATAATGTAAATGCAAAGACTGTTCTATACATATTTGCAATTTATCTCCATTCTAGTTATAGTCTGCAGTGATTTAAAGACACTCAGTGGGTTCAAGAAATGTGTGTAATACAAAGCTGCAAGTCAGAAGCAGTTTACTTCTCCTGTCAGACATGCTGTTGTGCATGGTCGCAATGCTGAGCATTCTCAGAAGACAAAACTAAGAGTTGTATGCTTGGGATGCAGACAATACAGCTTCTAACACACTTCAAAAGAGCAAACAGCCATTTCTGTGTTGCAGTATCATTTTTGGTACAGTACTAGGTAATAGCAGAGATTCAGGTTTCTTTTATGCTGCTGTTAAAGATGTTGATTGTCCTCTCACAAAGATGAATGTGGAGCTCTCAGGCCTTGGATATATTTGGCCATGTTTTCATATCATACAAGGCTTTGAACTGATGTCCTTCTGCCTGCCTAGTATTTCCATCCATTCTGGCCTATTAAGGATACACATCTAAAGCTCTAACTGTATCTTCTGTATCATCCAAGGAGATTAGAGAAGAATGATCACCTAATTATTCTTTGCCATCTTGAATTATATTATGACTGTTGTTTTTTATTTTATACTGCTTTTACTTTTATGTTTTGTTGTTAGCTGCCTAGAGTAGACTTTGGTCTAGATGGGCAGGGTATAAAGGGAGGGAGGGAGGGAGGAAGGAAGACTTATCTAGAATAACCACCAATATAACTTAATCGTTAGGCAAATGCACATTTTACCTAGATGAAGAGAGGTTCATTTAATTGGAAGTAGCATAGTGTAGTGGTAAGGAACGTGGACATGCTTGTAAAGATAGCTTGGGTCCACCTTCTTCAGTCTGCTGCTTCTTTCCATGAACATGTCACTAGATGGTAAGCTAGTTTTATTTTCCTATCAGTTACTTTCATCACTGTGTTCCAAATTGGTATTCATTGTGATAAAAATAGAAAGTGGGGGCATTGGCCCCCATGGGAAGAGTACTCGACCCGTCTGGTCTCAGCCAAGGGATGTTGGGAGGCTGTGGGTAGTATTCTTTGCCAGAGCAATACCCAGGGGTGGTGTCAATTGCTCCAGTGGTTAAGATGGCGACTACAATATTGAAAGGCAAGAAGGGGAAAAAGGAAGGAAGGTCTCACTCTGGCGGCAGGAGGTCCTATTGAAAAGAGACTATAAAAAAATAAAAAGAGAAAGAACTGAGACATCTATGAGAATGGAGCCCAGGATTGCTGAGGAAGGAGACGTAGAGGAAAGCAGAGCTGAAGAATGGGCAGATGCCCAAGAATAGAGAAAAGGAGCTAACCACCAGGCTGTTTCTTCTTACCTTGTGGGCACTTGGAGTTGGCACTGACTGTCCAGCTCCAAGACTTAACATTCCACAAGGCAGCAAGAGTCACGCGCTTTGGTTTATATTGGAAGAGTCTGAGCCAAAAGTGTGTTGCCCCAATGACTTACTGGTACTCCCTGAAAGCAGCAAGCCCCAATCAGCAGTGACCAGTCTGACACTCACCCAGCTGAGGCTTTGGCAATGTTAGAAAGAATTCAACAGACTGCACCAGACAGAGAAGGGCTTAAAAGAGGGCACAGTAATTCCCTTGGAGCTATTCCTCAAGAACTTTAGAGGGTGGAGAAATGCCGCTGCCCCTGTTTGTTGGAGGCCATGACACATCAGAGTGGAGTGGCAAGGACTAAGAGATGAGTGATGGAGGGGGGAAAGACTAATAACAGCCAATATGGCTCAATGTGTAAATAGTTGCATAAAAATGTTCTGTTGGTTATGCCAGCCTCATTGTTTTCCTTACAATGATGAGCAGAACAAGTGGACATTTTGACATCCCTGAACCAACAGACAGGCTGAGGCCCCTGGCAGTGATGGTTTTCAGACAAGTAATTTCCCTTCTTCATGCCGATGAGCAGTGTTTGCCTAGTGACCTGAATCTTGCTGGCCCCATGTTGCACAAGTAGGCAATTCTGCAAGCGATCCCATCTGTATTGCCAGCCAGCTCTTGTACTCCTCATCTTCCTCAGTTCAGCAATCGTGTACCTACTTTCTTGCTTGTTTGCACAGTGGACAGCAAGCCATGAGGAAAAAAAAAACGGCTCTGTGGTTGCCCTGATATGCATGGGTTTTCCCAACATGATTTTCGCCACTGTTTTTCTGTTGTTTCACTGTTAATGCCGGAAAGTTCCAGGAAGAAAGGGATATTGCTGTGCTTCTGGACTTCCTCTTACGCAGGCTGATAGATAGGTATCTTTTAAGTCCCGTAGGCTTCCTGACCTGCAAATACTAAAACCTCCCCCCCCACACATAAGTGATGTTATCTTAGTATGTTTAAAGTATCTGCCCTTTAGTGATGACTCTGCAGTACCTGATCGTGTATAGCAATATGTTCATAATGTTGATTAGTTACTATTATTGCAACACATTGAATATTTCTGCCATTTAAATTTTTTAAAATTATCTTTTATCACAATATCCTTACCCCCATCTGGTTGTGGGTCACTTAGCCGTGGGGTTGTCATTGCACCATACAGCCAGTCAAAGTTGTCTAATTGGCAGCATCCTTGCTGTGACTTAGCACTGAATGGAAGAGAAGAGGGAACACACTGGTCTGGCTGTGAACACTCTTGCACCCTTGTGGAAGATGACTGAAGTGTCTTTTTAAGTGATGTGGAAATGCGAACAAACTTCGGGCTCCACCCTCATTGCCTCCTACCTTCAGAGGCCATACAGCTCTTGTAACCTCTGCTATAATCCTGCTGGACGTGAAGAGCTGGTTCTATGGTACTTTGGAATGTGGCTTTAGCTCTTTTTTTTAAAAAATGAACATCTTTGGCCTAGGATTTAAGATCCCAGTCAATCATACTGTTGTTGGCTTTGCCAAAGAACAAGTAAAGTAATACAGTTGTAGATATATTAGTTCTTTCTCGCATGCCAAATCTATGTAATGTTTCAGCAGAATAATAGTGCTATTTGATACAAGTAATTTCTTTCTGCTTTCTTTCAGAACCTGTAAGATTTGGACATGTCCTTTATATTTGATTGGATTTACAGTGGTTTCAGTAGTGTACTGCAGTTTTTAGGTAAGATTTCCACAATTCTGCATTTCAATTCTTCTGTAGACAATTTTCATATAGTTCCAACTTACAATTTTCCTTTATGTTTGTACAAGTTTGTTGAGATTTATGATTTAAATTCAGAGGAGCCTGTGGCTGTTTTTACAAAATATCTCAATCCTTTTTTTCTCCTTTCAAAAACATAGCATTAGTCCTTATTGAGGCACATCACGCTAATATAAGTTATTTTTCTCATATCAACTTGTAATTTCCTGGTTCAAAATGAAATTCATATATTTTGATGTCAGGCTACATATATAGTACTTGAGATATCATTGTGCTGAGTGTGAAAATACATTACTAAAATAGATTTAATAATGTGAATATGTTTGTAATGGACTACTGCACAGCTGTAACAGGACAGAAGATACACAGATAAAGTATCTGATTGTCAAAGAGGTCTTTTCCATATGACCAGGAGATGAGAGCACTTCATGCTGTGAATCAGATGCTCATGTTCATTAAGAATTTCTCTCTTCCAGTCATGGGCTGTTTCTAATGTTAGTTTCCGGCTCTAATTGTGTTGCAGTTTTCTCTAATGATACTTGATAGGAATTCACTAATGTGATCATATGACTTCATAATATCTTCCCTACTCTACATATTTTTTGGATTTGCAAAAAAAAAAGTTGTCTTCTTCCTTTACCATCACAGCACATGCTTGGAGTAATCCACCTCATCATCCATGGGTCAATTTTCCTTCACATGTTGTTATGCTATGCAGTCAGTCTTTAATAATGTATCCTGTTTTCCCCTGTCCTATTATTCTTTACACTAATAAAATAAATAAACATGCTTCTTCCTAGCAAGTTTATTTGCTAGGAATGGTGAGCTACAAATATATGGGGTTCCTATGACATCATGTTCTAGGATTTGTTTTGCTTCTTTGTGTGAGAAATGAAAATCTTTAATGCAAAAATATAAAATGGTGTCCATCACTGCTGCTAAAGATGTGCCCGCTATAATCTGTCTCCTGGCTTTATAAACTAGGTTCTAAATTATAAAAATAATTTTGAACTAGGCATTAATAATAACAAATAATAACACTGTTAGGAAACAAAAATGTCAAAGCAGACTTTGTACGTAGGAATGAGATGTTGTTTTAATGTCAGTGTACTTTGTTTCAGGTTTCCCAAGCAGCAGAACAGGCCTTTTCTAATATAATGAAAATATCACTGATTCTTGTAGAATGTGATTATTCTCACTGAACTGCCTGCAAATGGCCTCTGATGGGCCATTTGCCCATTGCCTACGTTGTCCAGTTTGGAAGCAATAAAGGCACCTTTGTTTCATACTATGCTTAAGCAATGACGGACTTTGTCCTTCAGATAATTGTGACCTGCAGTTTTGTTTTGGGCATATCTTATGCAAGATAATTCTTTTTTAAGTTCTACAAGCAATGATGTATTTTTCTATTTACTAGTAAATTAAGTTTCTTAAAGATGAGATATTAAAGGCATATTGCAAATCGTTCCAACAAGGAAGAAAAGTGGGTGGCATCTAAAGAAACTGGCTGCATAAGGAACTGTTATATGAGCAAAGATCCAAAGAGACATGAGTAAGAAATGGAAGGAGAGGCAAAACCACCACTTTGCCTCTGTCTCACAGCCATTCTCTGTGAGGATTACAGGGTTGATAAATCAGGGGAATGCTGTGGATGTAGTTCATATTGATTTCATTAAGGTTTTTAACAAGTTCCCCTGTAATATTCTTGGGGCCAGAAGCTGGTAAAATGTGGGCTAGACAATGCTACTGGTGGATGAATTTGCAGTTGGTTAATAATACTCAACAAGAATTTGACCAAACTCTGGGAGGCAGTGGAAGACAGGAGGGCCTGGTGTGCTCTGGTCCATGGGGTCACAAAGAGTCGGACATGACTTAATGAATAAACAACAACAATAGTACTTGAGTACTTTCCAATGGTTTGGGGTTTTTTTGTTTATTTATTTATTTTGGTTATACTAGAAAACAAAAGTCAAAATTGGATGCTACTGAATTCTGGATCTAGTGTTATTCAACATGTTTATAAATAATTTAGATGATGAACAGATAGAATGCTCATGAAGTTTCCACCAGATAGGAAAGTTAGCTAATACCTCTGAAAACAGAATCAGGATTTTAAAATGACTGTAACATGCTGTAGCCAAAATGAAGAAAATGAATTTCAACAAGAGATAATGTAAAACTACATCAAGGCAGGAAAAATCAGATATACAAATATAGGATAAAAAAGTCAACACTAGTTTGTGTGAAGAGTAGATTACAACAAAAACATGAGTCAAACATATGATTAGCAATAACAACAGCTAAAAGCTAATGCAGTTCTAAACTCCATCAACAGAAGTATAATGTTCACAATAAAGGAAAGTGATAGTACCGCTCTATTCTGTTTTGGTCAGACATCACTTGGAATACTATGTTCAGTTTTGAGCACAGCAGTTTAAGAAATATATCAACAAGCTGTGTAAGGAATAGTTGAAGGAGTTGGATGTGTTTACCCTGGAGAAGGGCACACTGAGAGGTGATATGATAGCCATCTTCAAATATCTAAAGGGCTGTCATGTGGAAGAGGGAACAAGCTTGTTTCCTGTAGCTCCAGAGGGCAGGACCCTTTCAGTGGATTCAGATTACAAGAAAGGAGATTCCAGTTAAACATTATGAAGAGTCTAAAGAGTTTTGATGTGGAAAAGACCATGGCAGAAGGTGATGGACTCCATAGTTGGAGGTTTTTAAACAATCATCTGTTAGGGAAGCTTTGGTTCCTACATTGCCAGGTACTGGACAAGATGATGTTTGGGGTCTCTTCCTGCTCTTCAGTGTTATGAATTTGAGCAGAATAATATGTATAATCTGAACTTGGATACTGGCACTTTCACCTAAAAAGAATCTGGGTGACTATCCCAATTAGAGATGGGAATATTTGTACAGTATTCATAAATGAATACAAATATCCCCACCCTAAGTGCACCTAATTTGGGTCCAGCCCTTGGAAATAACCCATCCACTTATGTGCCGCCACACCACCAGCCTCCTGTTCTTCTCATCAGTTGGAGAAGTAGCTCTGCTGTCTCGCTGCTCTTCTGGCCACTCAGCAGCCATGCAGAGAGACTTGTCTTCCCGCCCCCTGCCTGGAGTGACCAGCCGAGCCAGGAGATGACAGAACTACTTCTGCTATTGGTGGAAAGAGTGAGAGGGTGGCGGCACGTGAATGGGTAGGCCTGTTCTGAGGACCGGACCTGCATTAGGTGCACCTAGGGATAGAGATATTGAATATCCCCACCTGTAATTTCAATCCTATTCTTATTTACTCAGAAGTAGGTCCCACTATGTTGGGAGCTTTTTCTCAAAGATATATATGATTGCTACCTTGATCCATTAAGATTTTACACACTCTGTTTGTAAATATTTAGAAAGAAGAATGTGTCTTACAAAACTAAATCATTAGAATATTAACCATGCTAAAATAATTCCCTGCATGAAATGGTAACCCAATTTGAATTATTCTAGTGCTTTGTAAATGAGGTAGACTATCTACAAGCGCTTATGTGAAGTTGTTTTGCTAATCAGTTTAGTAATTTCACTAGTTCATCAGAGATGTGGCAGTGATTGTTTTTGCCAGGCAGAAACATAGGAGGCTGTCTCGTTCCAGGCCAGACTACTCGACTATCTTGTCCATGCAGTGAGGAACCTATGGCTCTCTAGGAATTGTTGGACTCCATTTCTCTTTGAACGCAGACAGCTGTCCGCTAGTGAGTGAAGATGGAAGTAGGGTAGCTCATCGATATCTGGAGGACCACAGGTTCCCTATTCCTCTTCTAACTCAACTTCATCTACTCTGATTGTAACACCCAGCTGGCCTTTCCAGCATCGACATCAGTGGTGAAGGATTATGGAAGTTGCTGTCCTGCTGAGCTGGAGGACCATGTGTTGCCTGTGCCTGCCTCCAATGGAGCTTTTTGCATACTTCTCCATGTTATAGCAGATGAATGAAGGTTTGAGAGACTATGGTTGGCATCTATTCTCGATTTCAGCCATTGCCTTGTATACTTTAAAAGTACTCTGGTCTTGAATATTTGCTTACCTGTATTTGCATATGGAAGATGTTTTGTTCTCATATAGTAATATAAGAATTTGAATGCTCCATCCTAAATGTTTGAAGGTGTACTAAATCTTGGGATCATCTGTACTATTCCGAAGGTACAATTGTGAGAATAGATCCTTATTCACTAAAATAGTTGTATCCTTTTTTCAGGACTGTACAAGAAAACTGGTAAACTCGTATTCCTTGGATTGGATAATGCCGGGAAAACTACCCTCCTGCACATGCTTAAAGATGACAGATTGGGACAACATGTCCCCACGCTACATCCAAGTAAGTCAGTGTTCCTGGCTGCTTCAAAGGCATGCTTCATTAATTTTTATGCCACAAAGCAGTTTGTGGAGAAGGAAGTACAACATGGGGTGGGCTTTGTTCTAGTGTGATGGGGCTCACACAGGGTACAAAGCTCAGTTTTTTCCAGTGCTGTTACATGAGAACCTTCTTGAGACTGCAGAAGCTGAAGGTCTGCAGATACCTTCCGGCACAGTGTGCTTGTTCATTGCACCAGTGGACCCTTTTGCTCCATTGGATCCCAGGAGGATGTTGATGTCTCTCTCATCACCTCTCTGTTTTGCTTGTGGCTACCGCCATGCCAGTGCTTCCCAGGACACAATAAATTCAATCAGGGTAGCACTAGAGTCACTTGTCAGCACTTTATCTTTCTTTCTTTCTTACTTGTTTATTTATTTGTCTTGTTTATAGGCCACCTTTCTTCCAATCAGGAGACTCAAGGCAGCTCACAAAGTAGAATTTTAAAAATTAGTTTACATTAAAAACAGTTAAACTATAAGAGCAATTAAAATGCATTGAATGAGTAAAAACATTTAAAACGTTTAAAAACCCAACTAAAAATGGTATCCAGGGACTCGGTTATGATTGTTAAAAGCCTGCCTGAAGAGGTGGGTCTTCAACTGTTAGTGGAAGGGGAAAAGGGAGGGGGCCAGCCTGATATCCCAAGGGAGACCATTCCACCATCTGTGAGCTGCCACAGAGAAGGTCCTCTCTCATGTCCCCATCAGATTAGGAGTACCGCCTCTTGGCAGCGGGACTGAGAGGAGGGCCTCCACTGACAATCTTGAGAGGCAGGAAGGCTTCCAGTGTTTCCCTGCATCTTATTTTCTTGTGACTGTACAGATAGGAGCAGCGCCAGGTAAAGACAGTCTTGGGTTAAGGGTTCTATGAGGAAATATAGTTCTGGCTATTGTGACTGCATTTTGAGATCATGTGTCTGGTGACTCTGTTTTGGGAAACAATGGTTTTAACAGATTTTTGGTTTTAACAGATTTTAGAAATGCCAGCAGGATCCCACAGTAGTTCTGTCGTGGTTAGTTTTGTATTTTCTTCCACGTGCGTGGATACGACATCTAGAATGTTCTGAGAGTATTGTCACAGTTGGTTTTGGCTATCCAGTTTCCTTGTACAAAGAGATGGTGTCAACGTCTCTGTGTTGTTCACACATGGCAGCTGTCTTCTTTTGGTCCTTCTTTCCTTTTATGTGCTGCAACTCACCACTGAGACTGGGAGATTTCCCTCATAAGATTGCCGACTCCAGGTATTCAGCAACACAGTGACAAACTAACAATCTGCATAGAATACAAGGTGACTTTGTAGTGTAGCAGTGCATCTATAACACTCCTCGGACAAACCACATTGATTTTATTGAAACAGACAGTGCAGTTCTCTACATGTCTACTCAGATTAGGTCCATTTGGGTTAAGTAGGACTTCCTTCCCATTGGGAATCAATGGCAGCCTCCAGCATTTCTATGTAAGCAAGTGTAGGGCTCCAGCTTTAAACAAATCCTAATCATTTTTCAGTAGAGCCAGATTATTGTTGTTGCTGTTTAGTCGTTAAGTTGTGTCCGACTCTTCGTGACCCCATGGACCAGAGCATGCCAGGCCCTCCTGTCTTCCACTGCCTCCCGGAGTTTGGTCAAATTCATGTTGGTAGCTTCGATGACACTGACCAACCATCTCATCCTCTGTCATCCCCTTCTCTTCCCTTCACTCTTGCCCAACATCAGGGTCTTTTCCAAGGAGTCTTCTCTTCTCATGAGATGGCCAAAGTACTGGAGCCTCAGCTTCAGGATCTGTCCTTCCAGTGAGCACTGAGGGTTGATTTCCTTCAGAATGGATAGGTTTGATCTCCTTGCAGTAAGGGAGACTCTCAAGAATCTCCTCCAGCACCACAATTCAAATCATCAATTCTTCGGCGGTCAGCTTTCTTTATGGTTCAGCTCTGACCTCCATACATCGCTCCTGGAAAAACCATAGCTTTGACTATGCGGACCTTGGTCGGCAAGGTAATGTCTCTGCTTTTTAAGATGCTATCTAGGTTTGTCATCACTTTTCTCCCAAGAAGCAGGTGTCTTTTAATTTCATGGCTGCTGTCTCCATCTGCAGTTATCATAGAGCCCAAGAAGGTAAAATCTGTCACCACCTCCTTATCTTTTATTTGCCAGGAGGTGATGGGACCAGTGGCCATGATCTTAGGTTTTTTTTTTTTTTTGCGCTCTCCTCTTTCACCCTCATTAAGAGATTCTTTAATTCCTCCTCACTTTCTGCCATCAGAGTGGTATCATCTGCATACCTGAGGTTGATATTTCTTCTAGCAATCTTAATTCTGGATTAATCCAGTCCAGCATTTGATTGATTGATTGATTGATTGATTGATTGGATTGATTGATTGATTGATTGATTGATTGATTGATTGATTGATTGATTGATTGATTGATTGATTGATTTATATCCCGCCTATCTGGTCTGGTCGACCACTTTGGGTGGCTACGAGGGCTACTCCATTTCTTGTATGGGATTCTTGCCCACAGTAGTAGATATGATAATCGTCTGAATTAAATTTGCCCATTCCCATCCATTTTAGTTCACTGACGCCCATGATGTCAGTGTTTATTCTTGCCATCTCCTGTTTGACCACATCCAGTTTCCCAAGGTTCATAGATCTTACATTCCAGGTTCCTATGCAATATTTTTCTTTGCAGCATCGGACTTTCCTTTCACTTCCAGGCGCATGCGCAGCTGAGCATCCTTTTGGCTTTGGCCCAACCACTTCATTAGCTCTGGAGCTACATGTACTTTTCCTCCGCTCTTCCTCAGTAGCATGTTGGATGCCTTCCGTCCTGAGGGGCTCATCTTCCAGCGTCATATCTTTTAGCCTTTTGTTTCTGTCCATGGAGTTTTCTTGGCAAAGATACTGGAATGGCTTGCCAGTTCTTGTTCCAGGTGGATCACATTTAGTCAGAACTCTTCACTATGTCCTGTCCGTCTTGGGTGGCCCTGCACGGCATAGCCCATAGCTTCTCCGAATTACTCAAGCCCTTCGCCACAACAAGGCAGGAATCCATGAAGGAGGTGGGCAGATTATGCCCTGCTGATAAATGTTTAATTATTTTTAATATCATTTGTAGGCATTGTAAAACTGTTGATCATTGTATAGTTTTAATTATGAGCCACATTGTGTCTCTTATGGGAAGAAAGGTGGCAAATAACCCAATCCAGCCAGCAGTTAAACCAGCATAACCTAATTTGGGCAGTAAACATCAGTGACTGCTATTTTATGCAGCCTATCTTGAGAGGTCCCACTGACATCAGTAGAATTTGATAGAATTTTAAAAGGGCATTCTTAGAGTCAAGTACTGTATACTAATAAATTCAGTGCTAGATTCTCTGGATTAAACCAAGACAAAGTGACAAAACTGATAATGTAAGTAAATATGAATTTCTGTCAGTGTGATAACTGTTTGAACCCAGCAGTATAAAATAACAATTTCTGCAAAACTGTTGTGAAAAAAATATTAATTTTCTGTTTCTGCAGCTTCAGAAGAGCTGACAATTGCTGGTATGACTTTCACAACTTTTGATCTAGGTGGACATGCCCAAGGTAAGTGGCATGAAATTTTTTTTCTTATTACAGTAAGTTGGGTTAACATTTTAATAATTTTGTTGTATGACAAAAGTGACTCTATTACAGGTATATATATTTCCTTAGTTCTGAAAAATCTTCCTAACTTCATTATAATTTGAAAGTAATCTCATGTAAAAATGCAAATATCTTGTCGAGTGTAACATAAGATGCAGACATAGTAATGAATTACAACAGGATGCTTAAGCCACCGTATCTGTGCATAGTAGGAAAAAAGCAACTTATTATACCATATTAAGTATTGTAAACACTTCACCATAATTGCAGCACTTTCTCAATTTAATAGTAGAAACAATTGTGAATCTTTAGACAGTGTTGGTCTTTGCAGGGGCAAGTTTTGACAGAGAAATTATGTAGCTCTATTACAGTTAAAAGAAGGTTAGGTAAAGGTAAAGGTAAAGGTTCCCCTTGACAATTTTTGTCCAGTCGTGTTCGACTCTAGGGGACAGTGCTCATCCCCATTTCCAAGCCATAGAGCCAGCGTTTTGTCTGAAGACAATCTTCCGTGGTCACATGGCCAGTGCGACTTAGACACGGAACGCTGTTACCTCCCTACCAAGGTGGTCCCTATTGATCTACTTGCATTTACATGCTTTCGAACCGCTAGGTTGGCGGGAGCTGGGACAAGCGACGGGCACTCACTCCGTCGCGTGGATTCAATCTTACGACTGCTTGGTCTTCTGACCCTGCAGCACAGGCTTCTGCGGTTTAGCCCGCAGCGCCACCACGTTGCATGTAAACAAATAACTTAAATCATATGGATTAAAGTTTTTCATTCTTCAGCTTGGACACTGGGCATCCAGTAGATCAATGTCAGCATTTTCTAGAATGCATTAAATGCTGGCAAAGGAATCATCTAGTATTTGTTTGGTTAATAGCGTAAGATTTTAGAATCTATATTCATGTCCACAAAAGCTTATATTAAAGTGTATGTTAGTCTTTAAGGTTCCACACGTTTTTGTCGTCTTTTGTTTTTTTGTTTTGTTTTGTTTTGTTTTGTTGGATTTTGCCTGATATTTTCTTAATTGTGGCTGAACAGTTGCTTTTTTTCAAATTTTCACCTTTGAATTTAATAATTGCTTTTTAAAAGCTGCGGGATGATTGTCATATCAATCTAGCTTGTGGCCTGGATAGCTTAGTGGTTTAGGTGTTTGGCTGCGGAGCCAAAGGTTGGGAGTTCAATTCCCCACTGTAGTTCTTAGGAAAAGGGCCAAATTGTGTGGCCTTGGGCAAGCTGCACAGTCCCAGAGCTGCCCCCAGAAGGGGAATGGTAAACCACTTCTGAGTCTTCTCTACCTGGAAACCGCTGAAAAGGGTCACCATAAGCCAGAATCAGCTTGACAGGATGCTACTATTATAGCACCAGCTTAGAAGTGTATTTTGGGATATTAAGGCTGTTTTCTATAGTCAAAATATGACTTTCAGGTTTTGACTCAGTACTTCAGATTTTGGAACAAAAGGAAGTGAGCTTTTAAAGAGCTCTTTAAATATAGCTGCAAATGTTGTTTTTACCATTTTTGCTGGTTAATGAGATACTGTTAGCTTGTACAAATACAGTCATGAGAGTAACCGATAATTTCCTCATACAGTTCCTTTCTAACTCTCTCCTGTTAGCTCGCAGAGTGTGGAAAAACTATTTGCCTGCCATCAATGGCATTGTTTTTCTGGTGGATTGTGCAGATCGTGAAAGACTGACTGAATCTAAGCAAGAGCTTGATGTAAGTTCATAATGTATTTGCCGTTTGTTACAGTACAGTATAAGCAAAACATGTGACACTGCAATGGACGGGCGAAAGAGGGAAGGCCTACATATTGTGATACACTTAGACGGTGGAAGTGGGGGGAATAAAACATTGTGCCTGTCCATTGCAGGAGCCCTTGTCACTAGAGCATGAACCACAAGTGTCGTGTTCCTGGCTTTGTCTCCACCATAACTGTGTCCTGAGGTTAGCAAATATGTCAATGTAAGACTGCAATTTAATGCCAACATTTTGGGCTTGGGTTCTACCCTGTGTTTGTGTTCAGTGGTGATTCTGGCCATATTGGTCACTATGTCTCATTCTAGTACTGAGTTACGTTACCAGGCAAATTGCTTGTGTACTTGTACTCTGTCTAGGGGAAACCTTATTGAAAAGCAAAGGGTATACATGTGAACACATAAGCACTGATGCTTGGCTTTCTGAATGGCTTTCTTCACTAAAATGTCAGTTTTAAGGGAAGTTCACTGTGCCTCTCAAATCTTGGATGGCCCAAGCACACTGTGATTGCAGGCTAGTTGTTTTGGATCCTTTATTCTGCATTCTGGCCATCGTAGTCTCAGATTTTAAACAGGCCAATTCACAGCAACAGTTTGGTGATTGGCCTCCACGTGTGTGTAAATGTTTGTCCACTAAGGCTATACCCATACATCTAAGGAAGTGCGTTGGAATCCATTAAAGCTTGTGTTATTAAAATATTAGTCTTTAAGGTACCCCAGGTTTCTGTTATTAAGATTCCCCTGGTAGGAAACTCTGAAACAAGTGGTTCCAGGGCAGTTTGGAATCCCTACATCCAGGGCTATTTCATCTCCTCCAACCACCCAGTTCATCATGAGACCTCATCACTGCTATCCTCCTTCATGCTTTTTTCAATTTTATAGAGTAGAATTACAGTGGGGTCTTGACTTGAGAACTTAATCCGTATTGGAAGGCGGTTCTCAAGTCAAAAAGTTCTCAGGTCAAATTTGCATTTCCCATAGGAACGCATTGAGAACCATTTGATCCGTATCTGCTCTTTTCCGTCCATAGAAACTAATGGGAAGCTGCTATTCCGCCTTCGGCCACTAGAGGGGGGATATTTTGTTTCTTTTTTTCTTAGGTCAAGAAAGGTTCAGGGAAGGCAGGGAAAATACAGTCCAGGCAGTACCAGGCAGTCTGAAGACTCCCAATCCACTCTCTAAACGCTGGGAGGAGTGAGGAAGCAGACAGGCACCCTTTTCACTGGCCAACAGTTAACTGAAAATTCACATTTTGCACTTTCCCTGCCTCCCACGTGGGTTTTTTTCAGTTCGTAACTCAAATCTAAGTATGTAACTCAAGTCAATATTTTCCTATGAGAGTGGTTCTTAAGTCAAAATGTTCTTAACCCGGGCCGTTCGTAAGTCAAGACCCCACTGTACTTGCAGGAAAGCCATCCCGTGCTCTATGAAATGTTCTTATTTCCTCTTTGACTGCCCTTTTAAAATTTTTAATGTACAGCAGGGAGCTTTTGCAGTAAATATGGCAATTTTCCATCTCTTACATAGTGAACTTCTGGGGTTTCCTTTGTTTGATGGCCAGATCTTGTACATAACTGTATGAAACTTAAAGTATGTCAATTTTTTCTCCTCCATTCATAGGCACTAATGACAGATGAAACAATTGCTAATGTGCCTATCCTAATTCTTGGTAACAAGATTGACAGACCAGAAGCTATCAGTGAAGAAAGGTTACGAGAGATGTTTGGTTTGTATGGCCAGACAACAGGAAAGGTATTAATACTCTTGTTTCTATTTTTTGTTGTGTGGTGTCATCATCTTCAAGTCTTTTGGAGGTCTGTTTTACTTCTCGGTTACAAGTAATTGTTGTTCCTTAAGAATCCTATATTAATGTGGTGTTTTGCCCACCACTTTAAGGTCTGTCTACATTTTAAGAGCAGCTTGGTGAGAAATAAATGCAAGCACAGATGAACTTCTGGATACTTAATTAGAATCAAGGGGGTTTTGCTAAAATCTGATTTTAATATAATGCAGACTTTTAAACAGAATTTGATTGTGAATAGGCAATGTGCTACTCTTGGAATTTGACTAGTTTTCTGATGAAAAATGCTTGTGATGCCTGTTGCAATTAACTTAAGCATTCAAATGTAAAACTAAACTTATTTGAATTCTTCTAATCAAATATCGCTTATTCCTGTTGTTCACAGTTGCATTCCCATTTCAGAGTAGTAAAAGCAGATTTTCCTGGTATTTCTTGTGCTTGTGAAACTGCTGCCTTGCTTCATCAGGACACACTTGCCACGTCTGATACCTACTTTTCTGCATTTAGAGAAGAAGCTGTTCCAGAACACAAATGTCTGGGGGAAGTTGCAGCATTATAAACAGTGATTAATTTGTTAATGTAGAAATTGCCAGGTTGCAACTTGCAAATGGGAGACATTACTGTTCTGGATCCCACCCATTCCCAAATCCACATTACAGGCAGACCAGTTGCACAATCAGAGCTTCATCTGGAAATATTTTATGCTAAAACCACTGATGTTAGCAGTTTGTAAATGAGTAAGGAAACAGTATTTTTGTCTGGCACTTAAGTGATACTAAAAATCCATAGCCAAGGAGCCACTATTGGGAATGTGTTCTCTCAGGTAGCCACTTGCTACATATCAGATGGCTGGGGTGCCTAGATGATTATATTAGTGAATGGGCAGACTGATGTGGAAGAAGGTCTTCTCTAGGAAGTTGGGTCCTAAGCTATTTAGCAGATCTCTGAAGCATGTTGCATTGAGCTAGAAACCCTCCAACTACTTGGAGGCAGTAGAATTGTTTCAGCATAGGCCAGGTGTGAACTCTTTCCCCCATCTGTCTTAGCAGACCCTGTTAAGTTCTGGACTACTTGTGGTTTCTGAACCATGTTCATTGGCAGTCCCACATCATGTGCATTGCAGTAATCTAGCCTAAAATTTGGTCGGGGATAGATAACAGAGGCCAGACTATTTCTGTCTGGGAGGAAGTATAGTTGATGCTTCAGTTTTCATTGACAGAAGATGTTTCATGATACCAAGGCTACTTGGGCCATAAATGACAGATGTGAATCCAGCTGTGCACCGGTTCCTTTGGGGGAGAGTGTTGTGAGCCTTTCCTTCCAGCCACAGTTGACCACCACCTCCCTGGTGCTACGGAATTGTGGAAGTTGTAGTTCGAAACACAAATGTCTCCCATCTCTGCTCTCTGGGCAGACAACAAACCCACCAGTAACATCACCATCTTGCTGTGATTTTATTTCAGTTCACTGATATTCATTCTTCTTTCACTTTCAGGGGAACGTCCCAGTGAAGGAGCTGAACACGCGGCCCTTAGAAGTTTTCATGTGCAGTGTGTTAAAGAGGCAAGGCTATGGTGAAGGTTTTCGTTGGATGGCACAGTACATTGATTAATGCCAAAATCACATTAGTACAGATCCCAAACCTGTTATTTGATCATTCAGTGTACATAACTTGAACTCAGTAGATTTTTGGTTATGGAAGTGTATTTTTCTTTTTTTATTATTGTATCAATTGTGTTAAATTTTAAGTGTAAAGACTGAAAACAGATTTTAAGGAAGTTTGTCAATTTGGATCTTGTAACACTAGTCTTCAGTTCTATAAAAACATAAAAGCTTGTCTGTTGTCTGCAGTCCCTCTTTTTTTTTCTTTCATTCTTTTTTAAAAATACTTTCCACCACAGTATGTTTGGAATGCACTTTTTAACTGTTCAGCCCTACAGACTTGTTGGTCATATTTAATGCTCATCATGTCAAATTTTATGTACTTTTTTCAAAACTGGTTTTATAAATGTAGAGTGTATAACTGCCTCTCAGAGAATAGTAATGAATCAGCTTATGGATAATTGCATGATGCCTTACAGTTTTCAATAATATACTTTCTTATGCAACGTCATGCAATAAAACTAAACCCCGTTTCTTGGCATTTTTAATGGGAAATGTTTCATTTTAATGTGTCTTAACCTAGTAAAGATGTTTCAATATGTGAATATGTAGGATAGTTTTCTGAAATGCAGTATAATTTCAGTGTACTGTAGATTTCTTTTTTATTATTATTTATGTGATTATCTTTATGCTGGGAATGAATCAAATTAATGTTAACCATGTTTTATGAATATTAACCTTCTCTTGAGTTGAGTTCACTTTGTACAGTATCAGGTACCCTGGTCTCACCGTGTAGTGTCTCTTATAGTGCTGGTGAATGCCCGCAGACAGTCATATGGAAAACTGGAGGAGCAGTAAGAAAATCTTTGTGTTTCCTGCTACATCCTTATGGCTTGTCTTGCTGGCTTAGGGCTTTTGTGTGTGGCCATATATTTCTCTGAGCAGCTCTAATTCCTTCTCAAACATTCATAGCAAAATGGTGCCTGGTAATAATCAACAACTACTTACGAAAGGTCAATTTGTAGTTGCCTTCAGGGGCTATGGTATGAGGCTCTTTATTGACTGCACAAGTTAATGAACTGGTGGTAGTTGTGCTGAGGAGCTCTGTGGTTACCTCATCCAAATGTTTTCATTCAGCATTACTATGAAATAACTACACTGCAATTTTCATACCATTTAAGCAAGTGGAATCATTAAGAAGATTCAGCTCTGCCAAGAATCGCAATGTACCACCTGCAAAAGTAACCTGGTATTACTATTTTCTTAATCTGAGAACCAAAATTTATGGTGTGCAGGGGAGACATTTTTGGACACTGTCTCAGACACATTACTTTTGTTTGTGAGTGCTCTTTTCCACACAGAACTCTCTTTCAGGGTCCAAGGTTCCCTAGGACTCTCATTTGCCTTGGCGGAGCCTTTGGACAGGACAAGGGAGCCTTTAAAAGTCAGAAATCACTTTCAGTGGTCCTAATCCTACCAGTGGCGATTTTTTGATATTAAAAGCTCCCTGTGCCCAGGCCCCTAGTCTTTCCCAAGGCAAAAAGGAGACCTTTAAAAGACCTGGGGGCCTGGGGACCTGAAAGCAGAGAACAGGAAGCTTTTAATTAAATTAAACATTATGGGCACTGGATGATGACATCATTGGTTTGCACCATGTAACTTTATGCAACAGAATTTTGCCCCATGATTGGAGGCAAAGTTTGATGACTTTTATTGTTAACTGTGTTGGAATGCCTCAGATGTAGGGTGTGCTTACTTTTTAAGTATTCTTTGGGACTGCAATAATTTCAAGACTTCTGAGTGGAATTTTCCATATGTCTAAATTTATTGATATGTCTTCTCAGAAGAAGAATAGATGAAACGATTGAGTAGGTATGCTATATTGTCAAAGTAAAACACTTAAAATTTACTCACATTTGTGGTGTCCTGTATGGAAACTTGTGAAGTGAACTTTTGTTAGAGTGCTAAGAGTTCCCAGCTTCAACAAAAGTTAAATATATTTTCTAAGGGAAATGAAAGCTGTGATTTATTATAACAGTTTATTTATACTGCGCCTGACCTCCATTCTACCTAGTGCCGAATCTCTTCCATATATTGGACAGTGTTTTTGATCTAGTTTCTTTGTATGTAGAGGGAAGCTGCAGTTCCTTCAGAATGTTTTCAAACTTTGAAAATACCTTTTCAAAATGATTCAAAAAACCTGTCACTAAAACCAAATGGTCTTATAGAAAATGGGGATCCAAGTGCTTTTGTTGCACAAGAATAAAAAATATGATCCATTACGATTGACATCTTTATATTTTCGTTATATCATTTGTAGGTTTTAAATGAAACACTCTCGATGTTTCCCTTGCCAAGGAGAGGCACAGTAATTCTTTTATTACTTGGATTTCAATTATTATCCCAGAGCTCTAGTATCATACTAATGATAATTCAGAGCTTTAGATTTGTATAGCTTAGTGTTAATACTTTCTGCGGATGAGTAATTTAATGTCACCACAGTGAATCAGGCATGTTTTCCAACATCCAGTTTACAGTCCATTCTAGATAGTTCTGTGCTTAGGGTACCTCCAGTAATTATTACTGCATATTAAATGAACTGAGGGAAGCATTTTTATTTTAGTTTGAACCCTTCTCGAACATATATGCTAGCGCTTGGACTTCTGTCCTACTGTTCCTGAAGTTTCAAATGGAGACTTCACCTGCCTTTCACCTTCAGCCTTGGGAGAACATGCACAGTCCTGTTAGCTGATACTTTGGGTAAGCCTTCAACATTAATTGAATGATTGCTGCATGATATTTCAAGCACTTACAACTAAATACAAGAGATTAGGGTTGTCCTCCTATGACCCAAAGTAAAGATGAGAGTGCTTTTAAGAAATATTTTGTGAACGCTTGAAAATATGCCCTTTTTTTTTACTTCATGTCCTAGTTTAAGGGCTCTTTTACACTAGATGACATTTGCTATACTGATGTCTCTGCATGTAGAAAATGACCTATATCCTACATGTGGACAACTCTTGTGCATCCATAGTTGGCTGCAGCGTAGTGGCTAGGTGCAAAGGATTCAATGACTGTGATAAATGTTGCCAGGATTTATGTCATTTCCTATACAGAAATGGCTTCTATATGATAAGTTCTAATGACGAGATGTGCCCACATACTGATTTTTTTTGCCTCCTAGCCCTAATAATAATAACAAGAACAACAACCTTAGAACTGCAGAGCTGGAAGGGACCCTATGAATCATCAAGTCCAGCCCCCTGTCCAGGAGGCACAGTGGGAAACTGAACTTCCAACCTAAACCACTGAGCTATCCAGCAGTATTTACAGTCTTTTCCATCAGAGTGACTTACCAGTATTTATAGCAAGGGAAATTAAATATATTCTCCTTTTATAAAAGTGAAAAATTACTGTTACGTGGCATAAATGAAAATGTCTGGCTGCTATGAAGATTTCTACCCGCCCACTGACCTGCTTTGTTCAGCATTGGGCAGTTTTAGTTACCACATTAAGTGTTTCATTTCAGAAAACAATTCCTGCCATTGTTCAGTTATTAATGTGATGGGTGGGGTAGGGAGAAGTGTGTGGTAATCTTTCACACTTTGTTTCCACAGTCTGAGAGGTGGCTTCCTAAATAGCTTTTATTTTAAAAGGCAGTAACTAAGACTGTATAAAGAAAAAATAAAATTCACTGGAAAAACTGTATGAAGTGTTTCTAATTTACTGTCTTACTACAGGGATGTGTGCTTCTCACACTTTTCAGGATGTGTCACTGAAAAAAAGATGTATAGTTGTTGCAGTCAGTTCACTTGCTCAGATTTAACATTTGATTGCACGGCCCTGATATATCTTAAGTTTTTCTTAATGTAATGGCAGCCTTGGATCAAGAAGTGCTAGAAAAGAAAGTGGCAGGCTAGCAGTTAGATGTTTATTTTTTTTAGAATTTTTTGACTGTTTCACAACACATTTGGCCTTACATTTAGAAACCAAGCATCTGTACATTGCAACTTGTGTTAGACGCTAGACACAAAGTGGAAAAATGACGAATTGGACTGGCTTGTGGCTTATAATAAAGCATGAGCCCCCAGAAAAACAAACCAGTTTGTGGTTTGTTTGTTTCGAGTTCGTGCCTGGGGGGAGGGGAACCTACTGCTTCCACTCCCTTTGGCACCCACCTGCCCCCTTTACACTGCCCCATCGCCTCCCCACCTGGTCCTACCACTTCCTCCTCCTCCTCCTCTGTGGCCACTGCCATCTTTGGAGACAGCAAGCCCGGGTCCTGGAAGGGACGCCGAGCTGCTGCCTCTGAAGATGTCAGTGGCCACAGAGGAGGTGGCAATAGGGGCAGTGGAAAGAGGGCAGGCGGGCATCTGTTTTGCTGAAGCAAAATGAAGCACCGAGTGGAAAAGTTTGGCATTTTGTTTTTGACAAAGCAAGTTGCACGAACCGGACCGTGAATCAGCCCAGTTCATGGTTTTTAACCAGTCCATAGTTCGATTTGTGCCCATCTCTATTAGGCACTTGTATATTTCAGATACAGATATCCCTTGAAAATACAAGGACACTGCTGATTCTCACTCCACCAAAGTATTTTGTAACTCAGGCAGTTTTAATCTGGATCACCAGGAGTTCTGTGTTACAGGTAGAAAAAAGGAGAGAAATTCCTTACTAAATTTGTAACTGAGATTTGAACCTGATTTTCCACTTTGCCTTGCCATTAAATACGGCAGCAGAATTGTCAACATGATTTTCCAGTCTTTTGAGGCTCTGCAGGTATTTCCAAAAAAGGTGCATGCTACATGAAAAGAAAGATTGCTTCACGGAAACCCAGATTATGTGCTCTGAGTGGTATGCAAATGATGCGAATATTCACAGCTCCACCATTAATACTTCCCTTAAGTTTCATGTTTAACAAGGTAAAAGCATTTCCAATAGACTACAGTGATAGTAACAATGCAGGCTGAAAGGAATCTGAGGAAGGTTACGAATATTGTATAGTCTTTAAGAATTCTAGCTGTAGAAGGCCATGCATTGATGTTCCATTTACCAAATGAATAGAAGCTCTGCATGCCCCCTTTTAGGTTCTGGATGACCTCCATATAAACTGCTTATAGTGGCTGTGTGACAGACAGACGCATATGCAGATACAGCAATAGACAACCGATTAGCGCATCTCTAAGTCTTTAAGATAGTCAGACAAAGGGACATGGTGGTACTGCGGGTTAAACTGCAGAAGTCTCTGTGCTGCAAGATCGGAAGACCAGCAGTTGTAAGATCAAATCCACACGACGGAGTGAGCTCCCGTCACTTATCCCAGCTCCTGCCAACCTAGCAGTTCGAAAGCATGTAAAAATGCAAGTAGATAAATAGCTATCACCTTGGTGGGAAAGTAACAGTGTTCTGTGTCTAGTCACACTGGCCACATGACCACAGAAACTGTCTTCAGACAAATGCTGGCTGTACGGCTTGGAAACGGGGATGAACACCATGCCCTAGAGTCAGACACAACTGGACTAAATGTCAAGAGGAACCTTTACCTTTACATAAGATAGTTAGAACACTGACATGCAAAGAAGGTATTCCTCATTCTAAATATGTATTTTAACAACTGAAGAAATATTTTCCCCTCCCATCCTGACTTGTCTTACGTTTGAGTGTTCCTTGTGCATGTACTGACTTGGGATCTACAAGGCCATGTGGAGAGTTAGCATGGCATACCATTAATCCAATAGAACAATCATCTTCCAGCATGGCACAGCATGCCAGTGTAGTTGGAATATGCCCCCAAGTGAGTATCTTATCCGTCATCTAAACTTTTTCGAATTCTGCTTTTCCTTTTTAGTGCTATGTCAGATTATACTTTAGTTTCACACGTTGCTGTGCAATTCAGAGCTATTTTAGTTACCTATTTATTTATTTATTTATTTATTTATTTATTTATTTATTTATTTATTTATTTATTTATTTATTTATTTATTTATTTATTGGATTTTTACCCCGCCCCTCTAGACCATGTCTACTCAGGGCGGCTTACATAGATAAAACAGAACAATATAAAATATATAAAATTAAAAAATTACAATTGAACACTTAATTTGAAGAAGATTACCAAAATGGCATGGCATAAAGGGGGAGAAAAATAAGAAAGACTTAATTGACTGGAGGGAAGGCCTGCTTGAATAGCCAAGTTTTTAGCTGGCTTTTAAAAACACCCAGCGAGAGTGCCAGCCGAATTTCAGTTGGGAGGGTGTTCCACAGCCGAGGGGCCACCGCTGAGAAGGCCCAGTTTCTTGTTTTTTCCTTCCAGGCCTTTTTAAAAGACACCCACCAACACTCCAGGGCACACCCATCACTGCCCCTTTATGCAGATAAAACCTAGTAACCAAAAAGAAAAAAAGTAATGCAAATGGAATTGCTACCAAACAAACAAACCCAGGACCCTACCAGTTGAACAAAAGGCAATGAACTCCTATGAAAAAAATAAATATCAAGTTTATTTGCAATTAGCTGTACATCATGTATTTGACAAAAAACACACTGAATTTAACCATGAGAACTCTGTCACTAATCACAGGTTAAAGTGTAGTGTAGTTGTACCCTAAGTCTCCTCCACACTCCTATTACAGCTATTAGTAGTAAAAGAATACAGCAGTCTTTTAGTATTTCCAGCAAAACATTCATGTCTGTCCTGTCTCCAGACACACATTCAGTTTGTTTCGTCTCTTCATTATCAAAAGATTCTTCTCCGTAATAACTTTTCCTAAGCAGTAAGACTGTGCCAGTTTACACTGGATAGCCCCTTATACTGAGGCCGCTGTAGCTGTGGCTTCCACTGTTTCAGCTGAGGTACAGATTTAGACAACATTGTCAAGCGCAGCCTATAGGACCAGACAGTGGTATGAGTGGCAGACTCCAGGCTCAGAGAGGGGTGCCATCCCCATGGAAGGCAATTGGCTTGTTTGATGTAACAAATCTCAGAAGTGTTTTATCATTACAGCTTATTCTCCATGCCTGCTTTCCATTTTTGTGTCTATGTGGCACCTTTGTCCACTTTGCCATTCATTGGGGATGGATTCTCTGACCATCAATCAAGGCTGAACTTGGCACATTCCTTTAGGCCTGGTTTGGCCTCTGATCCCCATTAGCCCCAAGTGGCACTGCCAGGAACAATAGTTGTAGACAAAGTAATCTTATAGGGTGAGGAAAGCTGCTCTCAGAGTCTTTGTTGATGCCAAGTGTCTTTTTTGTGTGGCTGAGATAAATGTCATACCTCTGATATTGGTCATCTAGGAAGGGAAGGGCAACTTGTGGCTCTCCATGTGCTGTTGGACTGCAGTTCCCAGCATTTCTGACTGTTTGCTGTAGTATCTAAGGCTGATGGGAGTTGCTGTCCGACAATATGAGAGCCACAGGTCCCCTGCATCTGACCTCCAACCTAGCATTCAGAAGTGGGAAGTGCATTGTAATACACTGTAGATCTAGGGCTCGGTTTTTAATAATTTCTGGAAAATAGAATTTCTTGACAGCTGTCAAATGAGTTTGCACTGGAGTCACCCTTTCAGAGTGTTACATACTTTCTGGGACCTTAATCCCATGCAGAGTTAGCAGCACTTAGCTCTACCTTAGATGTAGGCCTCGAAAACCAGCACTTAGACTGTTCACTTAAACACACAGTCCAATCTTCTACTATTTTCTTGGTAGTTTTACCTAAGAGGTACCATTTGTGTCTGTACAACTTGGTTTTCAGAGATGAAATCTTTGTAAAGGAAAAGATTCTGTTGTTACTTTTGCAGAGTATACTTAATTCAAACTGAGTTATTTACTACATAATTTTCTGGTGTATCACTTGAAGCCATGGCACAACGCTTGCGACTGAAATCTGGAACTGAGGGGAAAACATCCAGCAACTTGGCTGTCAACTCAAACATTACCCAGCAAAGCAACAAAGAGCATTCACTGCTCAGTTAAATATGTTTGAGACCCTGCTTTAAATAGCAGAGTCTCAAATATCCTTAATTGGACACCAAACCGAGAAAGGCAGAATTATCCTTTATTGAAACTGGAATCCATTTATCCATGAAACCATCTGAAACTTCATTGAAAAAGTAATACAATCAAAGCTGTAACTGAACCAAAATCCTGTGGAAAAAACATAAATTCATTGGGAATAATAGTCAATTCCCATTCTTTGCAAACCAACTGTGCAGGTGAAAAACAACAACAACCATAGATTTTGAGAGATAGTTGTCTTAATAGTTGATCCAGGTCAGGTCAGGACTCCAGTAAATCTCTGGACGATTTCATGTTTACAGTCATATAAATAGATCAAATGCTGATGTCACATGCAGAGAGATTAGCTTCAGCGTCTTGGAATAAAGAAGAGCAGGCAAAGGTCACCCTCACAATGTTGAGCAATTATATACAACTGCTTGTGAAAATTAGGAAGTATGAATGATAGTCCAAGAGCTTGATATGATTTTGCATTTTTTAAGTGTAACTCAAAGGCTAAATCTGTATCTATAGATAAGGACTTCAAGGGATATTGCAGCAAAACCAACAAAAATATGGCATAGCACCTTAAAGGCCAATACATTTTATTTGACATAAGCTTTATGATGAGGGCTGGAGGCTGCAAAAACTTATGCCACATAAAATGTGTTAGTCTCTAAGGTGCTACAAGTCTCTTTGATATAGATAAGAAACAGCACCTTGAATTTAACCTGAAAACAAATTGGTAGCAGTCAGAAATGGTGTAAGACCTATGCTATGGAATCTAATGTTGGCCAGATGGCTCAGTGGATTACACAGAGGTTGGGAGTCCAGCTGCTCACTGTCCATCCCAGAAGAGCCAGCCTATGTGGCCTCCTGCAAGCGGCACAGTCCCAGGGAGCCCCTAGAAAAAGGGAATAGTAAACCATTTCGGAGTATCTCTACCTAGAGAACCCCGAAAAGGGTTGCCATGAGTCAGAATTGATTTGACACACATGACTATTATTACTATTATGGACTATAACAGCCTGGTTCCCACATTTTGGATCAGCTGCATTTTCTAAACAGTCTTTCAGGGTAGCCCTGTGAATCTAAAAGGGGAATGATTAATAAAATGCAAACTCGTCTAACCAGATCCACTTTCTCCAAGAAGGAACGTTGTAGGTGCAACAGCCAAATCTGATTAAAGGCACTCATGGCCGCAGCAGCTACCTAGCTTTACAGAAGTAATACATGCAGAGTCCAGAAAGATTTTAAAGCTATGAACATCACTCAGAACATGGTGGCCCCAGCCCAGCCCCATTCTCACCCTTCCTTTTTGACTAATCAACCCCTATGTTTTCTATATTGAGCACCTCATCTTATTAGACTATCTCCCTTCCAGCTTTGTCTCCACACAGTGGTTATTTCCAGTCTAGCTGTATTAACTATAATAACCCATTTCCACTTATCTTGTCTCAGATAGCAAATAGCCCATTGCTGTGCTACTTACAGCGGAAGATGCCTCTTGCTTAAAATGTGTTAGTGGGCATATGATACAGAAGAGCTGAAGCTGTTTAGAAACGTTTTCCAAGTGTTCTTATTGCTTCCCATCTTTAGATGGCAGCAACTATAAAGACTAAAACCTTTTCCTTTTTTTACTTTCTACATGGCTTTCTTCAGCTAATAATCTAAAATAAGGGAATGGGTCCTAAACATGTTTCCTTATCATTAAAAAATGCTTCAAAAGATACACTGTTGATGAAAAAGCCTATATGTAGAGATTACAGATATATAGGCCAAGTGCCTTTGAAGTCTTGATGGCTTTGTAGATGATTGTACAAAGAAATGCTTCTATTTTCAATATAATTGGCTCATAGGAAATAAATCCTTGCTAGGCAGTGTGCATGAACCCTCCTACAAAGAGTCGGGGTATTACATTTACCTAGTGGTAAAACAGAGTAACTTGACACTGCCAATCTTCTGCAGGGAGGTCCAGATTTAGAGATTATCACTGCACAAGAGCGCATTGATAGTATAAATGCAGCAGAGCAAATCAACATTCTACAGGACAATTCTAAAAATGGAGGCAGCCCAATCAAAACTTTGTAACTCTTAAACTGGACTTCACACCAGAACTAAATAGAGCACAGACATCGCAGACAGTCTACTATATTGATCTGTGCCAATTTTGAAGAGGTTTGGGCAAAGGGTTTTTAAGTTACAAATAAAACTTGTGACTGTTTTAAAAGTAAGACAGTTCACCCCATGCAAGAACAAGTGACCCTAGACGTCCCCAGATTTAAAACAGATAAAACAAACCGAAAAGACCAATCTTGCATATTATGAAAGAGAATTACAGTAGGACTGCAGTATCCATTGAGGATGGGTTCCAAGCCCACCCAACCCCACCTGACAGATGCTGCAAATAGCAGAGAAGTTTGGTGTCTGTGCATGGTAAAGAGAGGGAGCCCTGGCCCAGTCTTGCAAAGGACTGGGTTTCCTGCCCTCATGTTTGGGTGGAAGGCTTCCCTGAAACCAGCAACTGTTACCTCCCCCACACCCCATCCCACCCCCTGCAAAATGTGTCCAGAAGTTACACGTTCTGTGTAGCAGTGTAACTGAATTTCAGCCTTTGAGGTTGTCTACATGGATATTTTGCCTGCTTTCCCTTGCAGGGATGGGCTGGTTTGCTCCTAAAAAAGCCAATCACATGACATCTTTGCTGGAGTGAACTAGCTCACTCCTGGAGTGTCCCTACCTGTACCTTTCCAGTCTGTGTTGGGGCTTCTACTTTTTTGGTGTGGGTAGGATTGCTCTCTTTTGGTCAACCTCTATCATAATGTGTGACTGCTGGGAATGAGCCAAGAGCCTACTTTTTTTTGATTTATTAATATCATGAAGTGCTTAATAGAGCCACTTCAGGATACTGGCTAATTAAACACTTCCTTTGATCATTGTTGTGGGTTTTACGGGCTCTTCGGCCATGATTATAAAATCAATTGGTTCCTTGAACAGTAATCTTGTCTTAGGTCATCTGATGGTGCTGCCTTGGCCTAGCATACTTAATGAGTCCTGCCTGTGGTGCATAGTAAGTCTAATGACTACAAAGCCCACATGGTTTTCTATCAGAAATATCCTAAGGTACAAGGGTGTTCTTATTAGGGCAGACTTGTAAAAAGGGTTGTTGAACACGCCTAGCTGAGCTCTAGGACTCTCTCAGCACATTTTAGGGTGTACAAACTCCTGATTACTCTCTGTCTGGCCATCCAAGGTTCTCTAGGGAACTGTGGGTGCTGACATCCCTATGCGGTCCGTGACCCCTTTGATGTATGGCAGAAATACTTTATTTGTGGGTGACTGTTTTTCCTCTTCAAGTTTGGTGTTGTTTTCTTGGTTTGATAGCTCTTTTGATTTCATTCTTGGAATAGCCATTCGCCTGTAGGGCCCAGTTCAGATGGTTGAGTTCAGTGCTGAGAAACTGAGCTCACATTCGACAGTTGCCAGTCTTCCCTGGAGGTCCAAGCAAATTCACCCCAAGATCAGACTGTGCAATGCTCAGAAAATTTCCAAAACCCCTTGAGTTACATCTCAGATTCTATGGCCCTCATTTAGCATGTTAAATGTTAAAATTCATGACAGTACAATTAGAAAAAGACTGAACAAATGTGGTTTGTTTGGAAGGGTTGTCAGAAAAAGCCCCTTCTCTCTAAAAAGAACATGGCAGCACGGCTGAGGTTTGCAAACTTGCATTTTAAGAAACTTCAACAATTTCCTTTGGACAGATGAGACCAAAGTAGAGATGTTTGGCCAGTGCCACGTTTGGTGAAAACCAAACATAGCTTGTCAGCACAAGCATCTTATACCAACTGTCAAGCATGGTGGTGGAAGGATGATGACTTGTTTTGAAGCCACTGGACCTGGGCACCTTGCAGTCATTGAGTCAACCATGAACTCTTCTGTATACCAAAGTACTCTAGAGTCAAATGGGAGGCCATCTGTCCAACATCTAAAGCTTGGCCAAAATTGGGTTATGCAACAGGACAGTGATCCCAAGCACACCAGCAAATCTATAACAGAATGGATGAAAAAGAAAGAATCAAGGGTGTTGCAATGGCCCACTCAAAGTACAGACCTCAACCCAATTAAAATGCTATGGGGGAATCTCAAGAGAGCTGTGCATAAACAAATGCCTGCAAACCTCAATGAACTGGAGTAATGTTGTAAAGAGTGGGCTAAAATTCCTCCATAACAATGTGAAAGACTGATAAAGTTATAGAGAGAAAAATACTTCAAGTTATTGCTGCTAAAGGTGGTTCTACTATTAAATCATAAGGTGCACTTTCACACATTTTGTGAAATGTTGGGATTATTTTTGTTAAATAAATCATAACACGGTGTAGTATGTCATATGTTTTTGTTCATCTGAAGTTGTATTTACCTAATTTTCACACCTGCTAAGAAGCAGATGATTTTTATTATGTCCTGACATGTAAAACCATAGAATTCAAAGAGTGTAGCTTCTTTTTCACGGGACTGTAATTGCATTAAATTGCTAAATCATAATGAAAAAACAGTAGTCATCAGGCTCATCTAACAGATTTCTTATCTGATATAAAAGAGCCATTTTGTCTTTTGAAAACAAAATATTTGAGAACAAAAGGAGTGGTGTGTTCATCACATAACATAGTGTTTAAAATAGTGAGAAGATTCTGGTGGACAAGAACTATACCCTAAGCAAATTCAAGCAAAGCACCATTTTTCACATTAGGTTCATTTGTTTATTCAGCACATCATGGAAACTTTCCCAAGCTTTGGAGAAATAAAGGTTTAGGAGGAAGTGGGGCTAGATTTCAAGGACAGGACATAAGAGCTGGGGAAGCCAAACTGAAATGAAATGTCAAACTGCAACTTGGGTTTTGAGGGAAATCACAGACAAAAATTAAGGCTTCTGTTGTACACAGTAAGTATCCTGAGAGTGATAACCAACCTGAAGATATCTCTAATCTGGCCGTCACTGAGCAGTAATTGTATGCAGTTTCTGCTTCCTGACACTATGACACTTCTACAGAACAACTTGAAATTCTTCAACATTTCAGTGATCATACAGTTGCAATATAATACATATGTCTTTAGACAGGTATTGACATTCAAAGTTTCCCTCCCATTTTAGTGCCCTTAAGTTACCTTCTGTCTCAAGTGCCTTTATCTGGCCACAGCAACATGCATTAACCCAAGTCATTACACGTCTCAGTATACTCCTCACCAACAACAGCATAGCAATTTGTTCACACACACAAGGTGACTCCACAATTTTTCGAATGCCCCTGTCACATCAGTCTGTGAAAATGGCCAGTCACATTGACTTTCAGTCTCGGTAGTTAGTAGTACTACAATATTAAATTTGGAAGAGCAGGTTCTCATCATGACAGTTCCCCATAGCTCACCTTTGTAGGGAGAGTCTAAAAATGTAGTCTATGGAATTGGTCCATATTGATAAATGAGGGCAGATCTTTAGTATACCTACTGTTTTTAGCTTTTAAATATTGCCTTTTAATGATATAAGCCTCCTTGGGTTCTTTTTAAGGAGAAAGATGGAATAAAGATATTTTTAAAAAATAAAATAAATTTTGTAAAGTTAATGGCTCTAAATTGTCCATCCAAGACTAAATGACCCTCAAATATATTTCATTATTGTAGAAATAGTTTGAATCTGGCTTGTTTCAACACATTATAGTTAAAATTAACTATGGTTTGTCTAGATTGAAACAACATGACAAGCTGTAGCTGAGCCCTCAGCTGTGTCCTCTCCAGACAAGTGCATATAGGCAGATTTCTCATGGCAACACACAAACCCCATTCATCAGGAGTGGAATGCTACTCAAAACAACATGAAAATTGCATATACTGATCCCTTTAGGGAAAATAAGCTTATTTGCAATCGGTATCCAGTTATCAATTTTATTATACAAACTATATTATCCTATGCACATCAAATATACAAGGCAGAAATCCACATAACAGTTTAGATTTTGGTGAAACAGCTTCCAAGAACACACTCCAGTTTCTCAATCAATGCTTATTAAGCCCAGCAAGGTGAGCCATCACTATGCATGATTTATGCCGTTCTGAAGTGGCAAAGGTACAATGCCTAAGACACCACCGTTGTCAAGACTAAATAAATTTGGGCTTCTGGAAGGAAGAATGGGAAAGAAAAGAGATTTGGAGTTCATCCAGTCAGCAGTTCCAAAACAATAGCAATAACTTCCAGATCCATCACTGATACTCCAGAAAAGATGAGTTGGAATGGCAGGGTTCCCTGAGGTTCATTCCCATTCTGCTACTCTACAGTTTAACATTACTTCACTGGAGAGTTTATGGGGGCTCGCCAGGATAGCACTGAAAGCCAATGTAAAAGAACGACTCCAACTCAACATGTAGAAAAATGACTTTGACATTTCTGTATCAATGAACAAGCCCAATGCGTTTTGCCCAATTAATTATTTTACTATCTTCCTCAGGGAGTAGTGAAAGGACTGCGGCTTGAGCTTTGGTTTCATTGGGTTTTGTTGCACGTTTCCAGTTGTTACATATGCAGCGACAACAGCAACACCATTGTTGGGATGTTCATTTTTGTCAAAACCAAACCAGATCCAACAGACACATCCATTGATTTTTTTCAGTCATGTTTTGCAAAAATTTTTAAACTCAGGAGCAACCCTGGCAGAACATGATGGAAGCAGACATTGCGGGCAGTGCCAGACATAGTGCGGTTCCAAACCCTTATGGATAGGCAAACTCTTTTCTTAATGAAATGCAGAAATAACATTATATATTTGATTTTAGAGAGCTAGAACCTAGGTGCTTAACCTGTGGTCCATGCATGCTTAGGCAGCCGTGATGTCCTCACAGGGGGTCCACAAAGGATTGAAGAAATTTTCCAGTTAAAACAGAAAGAAAGAAAGGAAAGGAAACATAGAACAAAATCTTAATTTCCCTTGCTTGTTTGTGTAAAACTTGGCTTTTCTGACCGACTGCCTCCATTAAAAACAAAGTAAAAATTATTTATGAAAATAACTGTTTGATAGCAAAAACCTGTTTGATATTTCTGCACACGGTGAGAACATGCAAGTGAATGACGCTGAGTGCATTTCTTGCTACTGCACAGTTACAGTCCAGGGAAAGAGAGAGTTAGCCAGTCAGTGTGAGTGAGTGTTCCGATGGACTTCATGATTGTGTTTCTTCTTTGATTCCTGCTAATGAAACCATTTGGTTATTTTTGAGTAAAATGACTTTTCAATATTATCGCAGTGAACTTCATAACAATGCATTTTGGCTGAGCCTCAGAATGGATCACTGGCTGAATTTGAAACATAAAAGAAGTTATGATGGTGATACATCCTGTTCAAAGCAAAATGAAGCTTCTTCCAGTCGTCTTAAAAAGTGTCACCATTATAACAAGGAATATCCATCAATGCACCCTTTATGAGAATCTTTAAATAAATATTTATTATCTAGGGTTTTAAATCTTGAGTTACGTCTTGGCGGTGTGGTCAGAAAGTCACTTCTTCGTTCTCTAAAACAGTTTTTCAACCTTTGAAAAACTGACTGCTCTTTTAAAACAAGTAGAGTTGGACACTGAATGTATGTTTAATTGAAGAACAGCCACATCTTAGGCGTACATTCATTGTCAACCTCTACTTGTTTTAAAAGAGCTTTGGAGAGCAAAGAAGTGATTTTTTTAACCCCACTACTTCCCATCCAATCAGCATATATATCACTTCTTTGCTCTCCAAAGCTCTTTTAGAACAAGTGTATATATACATTTGACTGTCATGCTGGCCAATTAATCAATTTTTTTATTTCTTTTCTTTCTTGCCTTTGGTTGAGCTTCAGATAGTCTGTCTTTTATATATATATATGTATGTCTTATATATATAAAAGACAGACTATCTGAAGCCCAACCAAAGGCAAAAAAAAGAAAAGAAATACAAATTGATTAATTGACCAGCATGACAATCAAATGGGTTAGAAAAGCAAAATGAAATTGGGCATCTTTCTCCCATGAGAGGAGAAATCTTAGTGGGCCTTAAATTATACGTACATCTTTGTGTACTCTCAGTACTCATGTCAGTTCATCATCGACAAGCTAATGTGATCTAAAACAAAACCCAGGTTTTCTGCCATAAAGGAAAAGAGTACCAACAGCTCCTGGGGACAGTCCCTAAGTCCTTGCTAATGCCGAGCCAGTCTGCAGACTTCCTTCTCCTGTCACAATTAATTCACTTGCAGCTGTCGGCTTCCAGAAGATGGCATCTTAGTACACAACTTGCATGCTGCAGTCTGTCAGCCCAGCGTGAAATACTGCCTGCAAGAAAGGGCAAATGCCTTGTGCCTTCCTAGGCTGAACTCTTAACAACTGACAGAATGCGGAACAGAAAAAACGGGATGACTGGATTTTTCTCTCTTCCATATCTTTTACTCTTTCTTCTGCTCATTATGCAGCACAGGAACCATCTGGAAATTTAATGCAACCAGAGAGAGGATATTAAAGTACACAAAGCTCACTGGTTGAAATCCTGTTCCTCTGCTCAGTAAATATAATAAAGCAGGCCCATTGAATCAGTGGGGATTTGGTGAGTCAGCACCTCCACAAATTCCATGGATTCTAATGGGCCTCACTTAGTCATGACTTACTACACCAGGGCTTCCCAACCTTGGATCCCCAGATGTTCTTGGACTACAACTCACAGAAATCCTGGCCAGCACAGCTAGTGGTGAAGGGTTTAAGGCTTCTGGGAGTTTCAGTCCAAGAACATCTGGGGACCCAAAGCTGGGAACCACTGCAGTGCATTAAAGAAATTAGACAAGGCTCCTTTGAAACTATGGAACTTACAGAAGAGTTGCTTCATCAAATCACCACTGTTTCCATAAGTATACTCTAGCGCAACTAAGCAACAAGTTTTCAGGCCCTAGGAGCAAAATCAGTCTTTAAAGCTAGCCTGCAATGAGAGCTAAAAACATGTTAATGATAGAGCAAGCAAGCAAAAAATAAGTTTATTGCATGGCACACAGGCCATTGCAACATAATCAAATAAAACAATATAGACCAGGGGTCTCAAACACGCGGCCCATGGGCCATTTTTAGCCCGCCAAACAATAGCTTGTGGCCCCCACCTTGCCTGCCCCCCCTGAAGTGCCCACATGTCCTCTGCTGTCAAGAGTCAAAAAAAGCCTCACCTCGCTTGCTGGCTCTCTCCCAAGACAGCGTCTCTTGCACCCTCCATCCGGAACTGCAGCCTGCCAGCCGGCCCACCTGTCTCCTGGCTGGCAGGCTGCAGTTCTGGATGGAGGGTGCAAGAGACGCTGTCTTGGGGGAGAGCCGGCAAGCGAGGTGCGCTGCTGGCCCTTTTCCTCGAGTGCCAGAGCCACTGCCGAGCGATGACTGAGAGCGGAGATTGCTCCTGGCCCATTCTCAAAGAGCACCTCCAAGCCACCAACAGCTGCCGCCGCCTCTTCCAGGGAAGCAGCTCTCTGGCTCTCTTTCTCTTTCGGCACCCCCAGCACCAGCCCGGCCAGCGGCCAGCAGCGCTTCCTCCTCCTCTTCTTCGTCCTGCTTCAGCCGCCTCGGCTCTGGAGGCTGCCTGGGCTCGCCTCGCAAAGTTTGCTTCTCTGTCGTGGTGGGGGTAGCTGCTGCTGGATGTGCCTTTTTTTGAGGGGGCCCTCAGAGGAAGGTTACCTGACCTCCATGTGTATGTGTGTGTGTGTGTGTGTGTGTGTGTGTGTCTGTGTTCGTGCACGCACCTGTGGGTCCCCTGCCCCGTTCTGTTTAATTTCATGGGTACTGGTGGGGGCTTTTCTCCTTTGGCAAGGAGAAATCTGTGAGGGTTTTTAAAAAATTATGTCATGCCCTCCCCCCCAGGCTAGGCAGTCGCCGGAGCCCCCTCCCTTCTCTGCTTCTTAGTCCTGCTGCTGCTGCTGCTGGTGGTAGTGAAGAAGGAGCTGGAGGAGGTTGTGGCTGGCGACAAGGGCTTGCACGTCCCTCCTCCTCCTCCTCCTCCTCGGAGCCCCAGCCGGGCTAAGGAAACTCCTGGCCAGCTTCCTTGGGCTCTTGCTCCGCTTGGTGGAAAACCTGATGCGGCCCAGCCTCACCCAGAGTCTGCCTCCAGCGGCCCCCAGGTAAATTGAGTTTGAGACCCCTGATATAGACAATATAATACAGTCCATTACAACATAGTGCAATAAAATATTAAAAGCCATTTAGAATCAAATCAAGTTTATTTCTTTTGTGATAGAAAGATAAAACAAAGTTTTATCATCTAAAGAGAGATTATGGAAGAATTATTTTGTGTTTGTATAGTCAAACTCCACAGGACTCCCATGCTTTAGTCCTGAATCATTCACATACAAAAAATGCACAGAGGTATGGGAAGATCCTACCGTAATGCTCAGGACACCTTACTTAAGGAGTTTCCTCTTCTAAACATAGGCTTTCTATACTTGCTCTTTTGCTCTTAAACATACATGTAATTTCAGGTCACAGATGGACTCTACACATAAAACACATGAGAAGTGTGTTGGTCTAAAGCAGAGATGGGAAAAATGGGTCACTCCAGATATTTAGTCTGCAACTGAAGTACGGTAACACCTGGAGGATCACATTTGGTCCACTCTTGATCTAAGTTTTTTTATTACAAGTCTGAAAAGGATGTAGCACTTTGGGACCCATGTGCACAGAACTAGTCCAGAGTGTGGAACCTGTGGCCCACCAGAGATTGCTATTCAACAACTCCCAACTCCCCTGACCACTGGACACACTGGCTGCGGCTGATGCAACAATATCTGGTGACTCTGGAAGTCTATAAGGTTGTGCAGAGCTCTTGGGGAGATAAATGTTCAGGCATTAGATTTCCTGGCCTCATCAATATCTCAAAGGTCACTGAACCCAAAGGTACCACAAGGTCATTGTTCTACCATTAAGCATAGTGGTGCAACCATCTCAAGGCAACAAAAGTTGGGGCAGCCTCCAGACTTCTTTATTTTACTCCTAAACAGAGTTATTGGCAGAGTTTATCTTTGCTGACACCTGTGATGTACGCAGTGGTTTGTAACAGTAGAAAGGATGGTGGAGAAACTCTCTCCTCTATTTTCCTCTTCTCACAATTAAAAAAAAATTATCTGAAGTTGCATGACACCACTTCTGATAGAAAGGAGCATCATGCTTGGTTGATGTAGCACTATGCCACTTACTAAATTAAGGAAGTTGCTACAGCCCACAGAATGAAGCAACAACAAAAGGTGGAGAAAGTGGGAGAAGGGTATCAAAAATTGAAAGGGAGAGCAACTGGAGCAATCCGAAGTGCTGTCTGGCTACTTCACACGAGGAAGAAACATCTCCCATATGAATGGAAGGATCACTCAAGTGTGAAATGAAACAGATGACGGCAAAGATAAGAGCCTTTCAAATGCAATCTGAATCACTCCAGATTCCCCTGTCTAGTTGCACCCTCAGCTAGTTTATTGCAAAGGAGAATGAAAGCTGCACTTTCACATACACTCTTTAGGAACAAGATTTTCAGACATTTGGGTTAAAATCTATCCCCACTCCTTGCGGGAGGCATTTGATGAGCTAACAACAATGTAACACTTATATGAAGAATATTATTCGAAGAGGTAGTCAAATTCTTATCACCCTTTTCTGAATCTGTGCTTCATGCTTGGCTCTTCCCTTTGGAGAATGAAATTGATTATAATCACAGCATCGTCGCATGTAGCTTTTCCCACACATTTTTCTAATTGAATTATGAGAAATTTCCACCTAATTGCTTTGTATGTTTCCCAGGAATAAAGCTCACATTAAGATTTAATAAGACTCTGCTCCAGTCACCCCAGAGCAGCTATCCAAGATAATTGCCTCTCCTAATGTTCTCACCCGTTTCCACAAGAGCCAATTGAAATGATCATTAAGAAATAAAGGCCCTTCCACCGGGTATTAAATATACCTCGGTGCACCTGGTTCCTTGCAAATGATCTACAACTATGTGGTACCTAAGGAATCATAATAACAAGGATGCTAATTGCCCTATGGCTGCATCCAGAGAAATTGTGTCATTGGCTCTCCTGAGAGGAGGATCAAACAGTATCATTTTAAAGAAAGAAGAAAGCGTTGGTGCTGTGAAAACCAGCTTCCTACATTGCACAGGGGCATGCAGCTGGTCGTCCAGATGAACTTGCTACAGGTGTCATTTGTTCCTGTTCTCTGTCACATGGCCATGCCGTAATCTGATCCTTCATGCCCTCTCTTGATGAAACTCATTGTCAGTTAGAAGCCTAGTCAATGAGACTATTGTCAATTTTAGAGGCAGGTTGGCTGGATGTTTACATACTGTAGTTTGTGCTTTAAAGGGAAAAGCAACTTGATTGCTTGCAATCCACAAAAAAAAGATGTGTTGGTCTTAAAGGTGATAACAAGACTGTTGTTTTTCTTTTCTGTTATATGGAATTGGACTAATATGGATTCATCTTTGAAAACTGGCTGTTTAAAAGGCATTCTAAGAAAATTTAACTTTGTCCATTTGAGAATTGGAAATGTTTTGTGGGCGCAGAAACATATCACCATTCTTCAGAACTGCGGAGAAGGTTGTGCATGGAACTTACAGTAAGCCTTAGGGCTCCATGCTAAAAATAAACCATTTTCAGGCAATTGTTTGTTTGTCCCCTTTCGCCCCATAGGGAACTCAAGGCAGTTCACAGTCAAAATTACACTATAAGCCGCATTAAAACACCATACAGAACAACACCAAGAACAATTAAACTTATAAAAATATAAAAAACTATTACTTTAAAAACATCTAAAACATTTTTAAAATCTCTTAATTCAACAGATCTAACATTCCTACAAACCTCACTTTGCTTAAAAGCCTGTCTGAAAATGAAACTCAGTGCCTAATGATGTAGGAACAGAAGAGGGGGCAACCTGGCATTTTGGGGCAGTGCATTCCAAAGTCTGGAAACAGCCCCTGCATCCTCGCAAAATGAACCTGTGAAGGTGATGGGACTGAGAGAAGGGCCTCCCCAGAAGATCTTAAAAGCTGAGGAGGCTCATACAGGGTGACAAGGTTCTTCAAATACTCTAGACCCAAACCATTTAGTGCTTTATAGGTCATAACCAGCACTTTGAACTTGGCTTAGAAACAGACTTTTAGCCTCAAGCAATTAACATTATTCTGTCAGAATAGAAGCCATATTCCATTAGAAAACATGTCTGGAAATCAGGAAAGAGTAAGTGTTGCTGAGAAAAGCAAGCAAAAACTGAGTTAAATCAGTCAATGTTAATACAGGACACCTCCTCAGTGCTGATCCTAGGGCAGAGATCCCCAACCTTTTTCACCCTGCAGACCGGCTGGGGATGGCGGGGCACGCTTGTGCACAAATGGTGGTGCGGTGCTTGTGCAGGCGTGCTCATTCACATATGCAAACGGTGGGGTGATGCTCACATTGGATGTAAATGCTCGTGCACATGTGCAAATGGTAGTGCGGCACTCAAACAGGTGCGCTGGAGCTCACGCATGTGCAAATCAGCTATATGGGGTGAGTGCTTGTGCTGGGGAGCGGGAGATCTGTCTCCGTGGCCTGGTTCGGTTCAGGCCACGGACCGGCACTGGGCCACAGACCGGGGGTTGGGGACCTCTGTCCTAGGGAAATCAAGATAGGGCTCACAGAAGTCTAACGGGAGTCAGTGGCATTAAATTCCTGTCATTTATGTCTGTGCACATGGGGTCCTGTTTTGGGAAACACACAATGAATATCCAAACTGAGAAAAAAAGTAATGGGCTTTCAAAGTATGGATTATATAACATCCAAGCAATATGAAGTGTAATTAATTATTGTAAGTTGTCCATGGACTGGTGCATAATGGCTGGCTCTGAAGTGCAAATACATTTGCTTTCAGAAATAAATTCTTTATTCCTGAATCAACTATTGATTCTGAGGAGAGAGGTTTGCCAAATAAATCAGATTTTAACAGTTTATTAATAAATATATATGCCAGTACCCTGTTGCTAGTCCCCATTAGAGTAGGTCCACTGAATCAATTGCTGAATTGTAACTCAACACTTGCTGGCTGGACAGCTCAGTGAGCTGTGTAACTTGCTGCAGAGCCAGAGGTTGGGAGTGCCCTTTCCCACTGTGCCTTCCAGGAGAAGAACCAGCCTATGGAATGGTGAGCCACTTCCGAGTACTCTATAACTAGAAAACCCTGAAAAGGATTGCTGTGATCTGGAATTCACTTGAGGGCACATAATTAATTCATGAAGTCAACACTTACCTAATCTCACTGAATCAATAGGCCTGCTTTAAAACCCTTGTTCATTATTATACCCTTTAAAGGTCTACTAATGTGGGTTAGCTGACATCTATGAAGACTTGAGTAATGCAAGTAGGTAAAAGATAAAGGTTTCCCTTGACAAATGTCCAGTTGTGTCCAACTCTAGGGGGTGGTGCTCATCTCCGTTTCCAAGCCATAGAGCCAGCATTTGTCCATAGACAGTTTCTGTGGTCACGTGGCCAGCGCGACTAGACATGGAATGCTGTTACCTTCCCACCGTGGTGGTACCCATTTATCTACTTGCATTTGCATGCTTTTGAACTGCTAGGTTGGCAGGAGCTGGGACAAGTGATGGGAGCTCACTCCGTTGCGTGGATTTGATCTTATGACTGCTAGTCTTCCAACCTTGCAACACAGAGGCTTCTTTATTATTTATCATTATTATTTAATTAATTTATATCCCACCAATTTAGACCGAAGTCTATTCTCAGGGGCTAACAACAGTATTAAAATAAAATAAAACAATACACTAGAGGATGGCAAAATAAGTTAGGTATCAACAGGAGGGAAGGCCTGTCTGAAGGGCCAGGTCTTAAGCTGGCTCTTAAAAACGCCCAGAGAGGGAGCCCGAAAAATTTCGGGGGGGGGGAGACTGTTCCAGAGCCAAGGGGCCACTGCTGAGAAGGCCTGCTTTCTTGTTCTTTCTCTTCGGCCGTCCGCATTAGGCCCCTCAGACACTAGAGCGAGTGATACAGGTACAGTAGATCTAGGTGGGAGAAGGCATTCTGCCAGATATTGAGGTCCTAAACCATTTAGGGCTTTATATGTCATCATCAATACTTTGAAATAAATGAGGAAACGAACAGGTACCCAGTGCAAGGCCAACAGAGTGGGGGAGATATGTTGATGTATTCTCATCCCAGTAAGAAGTCTGGTCACCACATTCTGCACCATTTGAAGCTTCCGCGTCAGCCTCAAAGGTAGCCCCATGTAGAGCACATTACAATAGTCTAATCTTGGGACTACAAGTGCATGGACCAGAGTGGTGAGCAACCCGACACCCGACATCAAGATAGGGATGCAGCTGGGCAATCTACCAAAGATGGAAGTAGGTGGTGTGGACCACTGATGCTACCTGAGTACCCATGGTAAGCACTGGATCAAGACGTACCCCCCAAACTGTGAACCTCAGTCTTCGTGGTGAGAGTCACCCACCCGAAAGTGAGGGAATTTCCCAAACCACTAATGTCTGGGCCACCCACCCTCAAGACCTCTGTCTTGTCCGGGTTCAGCCTCAGACCATTCGCCTGCATCCATCCCAGTACGGCATCCAGGCAGCGCTGAAGGGACAGAACAGCATCCACTGTTGTAGGAAAAAAGGAGATGTAGAGCTGGGTGTCATTAGCGTACTGATAACACGAAGCCCCACACCCCCTGATGACCTGACCCAGCAGCGTCATGCAGATATTAAATAGCATTGGGGAGATAATCGAGCCCTGCAGAACCCCACAATTGAGATTCCACGGAGCCGATACACTGTCCCTAAGCTGTACCCTCTGAGGACAGGTCCTCCAAGAAGGATTGGAGCCAGGCTAACACCAGACCACTGACTCCCAGCTTGGAGAGCCTCCCCAGGAGGATACCATGGTCGACGGTATCGAAGGCGGCTGAGATATAGAGATGGACCAACAGAGACGTTTTGCCCCTGTTGGCCTCCCTCAGGAGGTCATCAGACAAGGGTGACCAATGCTGTTTCCATACTGTGGCACAGCCTGAAGTCAGACTGAAACAGATCCAGGGCATTGGTTTCATCCAGAAAGGCCTGAAGCTGGTCAGCCACCACCCTCTCTACCACTTTACTAAGGAAAGAAACATTGGTGATGTGCCTATAATTGCCAATATTGTTCGCTGCCAAATTTGGTTTCTTCCTAATAGGCCTAATGAGTGTCTCCTTGAGAGCAAGGGGAACCTTGCTCTCCTGGAGAGATCCATTAATTATTGCAGTGGCCCATTTGGTTGTTGTAGGCCTGGCTGTTTTGATTAGCCAGGCCGGGCAAGGGTCAAATGAGGAGGTGATGGCACGACAGTGGTCAAGCACCTTGTCCACCATATCTGGCGTCACAGAGTGCAGGACATCTCTGCTTGATCTACTGTGTTCAAAAAAGGAGAGAGCTCCTGGTGGATGGCCTCCACTATAGATTTTTAAAATGTCACAAATTGGTCAGGTGAGATACTAGGCCTATCACTTAGACCATTTCCGGATAGATTCGAACTATATGGGAAAGTTCTGCCTGCTGATTTGAAGCTTCACTTATCCGGACAGCGAAGGGAGCTTGACTAGCAGCCCTCACCTTAGTAAGGTAATGGTTAGTCACGATCCTGATAGCGTTCCGATTATATTCCGTCGGGTTCCATCTCCAATTGCACTCTACCCTTCTCCTGTTCTGCTTCATAGCTTGCAGCTGCTAGTTAAACCAGGGCACTGGACAAGCTCTGCAATGGAGAAAGTCTTTAGGAGTGATTGTGTCAACAGCCCTGGTAGCGGTGGCATGCCAGCCATCAACCAGAGTTTCAACAGGAGTGCCAGTCTGGTCAGCTGGAATCCCTCTCATGGAATCCTGGAATCCTATAGGATCCAGTAGCCTTCGAGGGTGGATCGTTAAAATAAGCCCTTGGAGAGCCACTGAGAGGTTACATTTAATTAGGCGATGATCCGACCATGACAAGGGGACCGACACAAGGTCAGTCACCATCAGACCACACTCTCTCTGCTCGGGGGAGAATACCAGGTCTAAGGTGTGGTCACCCATGTGGATGGGGCCATTTTATCCTGAACTGATTTTTTTTCAAATACAGTGGACCCTCGACTTACAGATGGCTAGACTTACAGACTTTTCGAGTTACAGACTTCTCTGGCCGCAAAATTTAGGTTCGACTTGCAGCCGGAGAATCGACCTACAGACCAGAAAAAAATCAAAATGGAACAAAAACAGAACAAAAATGGCCGGTTACAGCATTAATCGGTTTTCAATGCATTGTAGGTCAATGGAGACTCAACCTACAGACTTTTCGACCTGCAGCCACTGTCCCAATACGGATTAATTCCATAAGTAGAGGGTCCACTGTAATACAGTAAATTTTCCCTCTTACCTCACCATAAGCATCTCAAGCAGTTACTCCTTATTCATTATCATATGCTGACTTTACAAGGAAGAAACGGTTTGCTAACATAATTACCACAAATGTGTATTGCTTCTTTGGTTTTCAGTCAAAAAAGTCTTCCCATCTCAAAAACACTACAGTATGTGCATTGTCCACTACTGTAACATCCTATTCAAATTAGCCCCACTCCAAACCCTTAATCACTCCCTTAACAAAACATGTTTCTCTTTTCTTGGGTCTGTGTGGAAGGAATATTTCCATGTACCAGCCCTCGCTGCTGGATTAAGGGTCTTCTGGACGCGTCTGTTCCATTCAGATGAACACAAAAATCTCCACCAAACGCCTTTTCATTATCTCTAAACATTGCTCTCACTCTGCCCAGTTCGTGAGCTGCTTCAAATGTGCACATCTTGAAAGAGGTCCTTCTTTTATTTTTCCTCTTTTCTTTGACGTTATATTTATTCTATTTTTAGAAGTAAAGAACAAATACAGATTTAGAACAGTATCATAACACAAAAATAGAAGAAATAGTCAACAGAGGCAGAGAAAGGATGGAAAATGCCTCGCCTTACCTGGAAAAGTCTCCCTCTGAGGGTAAAAGCCTGGATCACAAACCTCACTGGAAAGACTTGAAAGAAAAACTCTAGTTGACAGGCCCTCCTCAGATACTGGGCACTTAGGCAGAGCCTGGTCTCTCCAAATAAAATCCATCCCCTTCAGACGATGAAGAAGCCTCTGTTGAAGAATAACTCCTGAGCCTTAAAAAAATGAAAGCTCAGAGAGCAGGACAGGTGGAAGCAAAGAGCAAGAGGGAGAGTGAATGACTTCCATAGGGAACACACTACCTGTAGAGTTTTATATGGTCTCTGCAGCAGTTGCCACAGATGGATAAATGTACTGTTCAAACCTCTGCTGACTACTGAGAATAATTTTCCCATCTTCTCCCAGCGTTCCTGACTGATGATCTCATGAGGAGTTAACTTAGACTACACACTGATTTTGCTTCTGGCTGGCCCATTTGGACTGATGACCCAGCAGGGTTTGGATTTACGGCATGACTTTGACCTGACCTTTAACTATTTTGTCATCTGCTCCTTGAACTCTTGATAGCACTTCTCTTGTGTACTGACCTAGCCTGGCCCTGGACTCCCCTTTCAACACCCTGATAAGGACTGCACATTTAACTGCCCATTATCTCCCAGCTGGCCAGGTACTTTTAGCCTAAAACCAGAATGAGAGAGAGAGAGAGAGAGAGAGAGAGCATCACTGCCAGTTTAAAGACAAACATATGAATAGATCTGAATGAAACTTTTTTTCTAAGCAGGGATGAAATTACACATTGGAAAAACAGTTACTTTGTGTATGGTGGATTTGACTGGAAATTCCTCTTTTTATTAGTTTAATCTCTAGAGTGCAATCTGTACTCTTCTACATATTCACCTGCATCATTTTAGCAGTGAGGAAAACTTAAGGCATATCGTCCCTGTTTGTCTTATAATGAGAACTATAGTTATCTTCATCATATGCAGCATATGAGATTTGGATCGTCTTCTAAGAAATATTTCGTTACACCTTCAATACTTTCCATATCATAACCTTCAATTTCCACATCTTTAATCCTTCTCATCCTGTATAATCCTTCTGAAATTCAACTTTCTCCAACAATATTTTTAGACACATGCTGAAAACATACTTATTTTGCAATCATTTCCTATATAGTCCACCTATTTTATGGACCATGTAAATACTGTATTGCTTTTTAAATGTTGTGTATTACTTACAAAGGAAAGCAACGTGTGCTCCTTATATATCATCCCTAAAGTGCCTAAAGCACTCTCTGGGGAGTTTACAAATTAATTATCCAGGCTACACATTGCCTCACTCTCTGTGAGCTGAGAATTCAATTTACCAACCTCAGAAGGATGGAAGGCTGAGTCAACCTCAAGCCTCCTACCTGAACCCATCAGGATTGAACTCAGGTTGTGAGCAGAGTCTTCACTGCAGTACTGAAGCTTAACCACTGCACCACGAGACACCTACAGAACTTGGAATTTTATTTTTTTAAAGGAACCCTTTCTATTTCTCAATTTTTCTCACCAACCTGGTTTCTGTTATCATTATTGTTGCCCTGATTACACAAGTATACTAATGTGCTAACAAATTATTAACATGTTCCATTGTCATCAGCAGCAAGCCATTAAAATTCTTGTTTGTTCTAGTGACCAATCTTGATATTGTACTTTGCAAGTATTTACAAAAATACTTTTCTTACTACTTAGGATAAAAGAATGTCATAATACTCGAAAAAAAATATTGTCAAGGTGTCTTTAAAAATGCTATTTTGTTATTGCAGTTTTTATATCTGGTTGTTATGCTATATGCTGTCAAGCTAAATAAAATATTTAAAGAGTAGTTTTAGTCACTTAAAATATTTATTTTAAAAACTTAAATAGATTTGACCAAATATAATAATTTATGCACAGGTTTTCCAATGTTTAGAAGAACGTGGTGCATTAATTCTGTGTATTTTAGTAGATGTGTTCTCCCATAAGGACTCTTGAGTTTCCTGAAACAGAATTAGCAGATATTTCATTATTTCCTTTTCTGTGAGCCAGGGTTTATTTGCTCATCCAACCAAAGGAAAGCCCCTCCTCCTTCTTTTTTCAGTCCTGTGTTTATCACACTTTTGATTCAGGTTTTGATGCAAAGTGCTGACCTAAGGCCTGTAACAAGTCTATTTGGATGTTGATTCTGTCATCATCCAGTGATCGATTGTAAGGTATATTTATCACTTGATTTTTTCCCAGACGTGCCCCCCTAAGTGATTAAAGGCACCTGTTTGTCACTGCACAACATTTTTCCACCCCTCAGGGAATGCTCGAAGGACAGACCACCAGGAACCTAGACAAGAATGTTATTGCATTTTTTAAGCAAAAGCAGAAATAGTACTAGGAAAACTAAAGACTCCACCTAGATATAACTACAGCTGGTGCTGCTGAGGAACTACTAAGCTACACAATGACAATATTCATGAACCTTTCTTCCCATAAACCCAATGACTCCTACTAGGCATGATCTTATACTAAGACAGATTCACTCACAATTCACAAACTTCTGGATTGCTTATACCACAGAGGTTACCACCCACTAATATCTTCTGGGTGTGCCCATCAAGTATGCAAATCTACAAGTTTTTCTACTTACTCACTTCCTGTGAATGCTTCCAAGCCATTCTCTCCCAGTATGTCTGGTCATTATAGTCTAAAATGCTATTTCACTTGCCTATATATTTCAGTTAACATGGCCCCTATACCTCCAGATTGTTCAGTTCCTAGGAACTTCAATTTTTAGGTTCATCTCTAGCAGCAGTCTCCAGGCTAGGTAAAGGTTGTTTATTCTTAGCCACTATCAGCAATAATTCGCATTCCACAATCATCATTAGCTCATCCATCTCATAATTTTCTTCTGCCAACCTTAACTGCTTGTGTTCTCTGCAGGCTGAGCTTTAAGGTCAGCAGTGACCCCACTTACTACCCATCTGCCTGCTCCAGAGTGGCTGCTTGTCACCTCCTCATGTACAACCTCCTAGCTCCTTCAGAGCTGCTTTAAATAATTATGCAAATCACTGCTGTCATCCCATCTTACGTTGTTGGCATGCTCTTGTTTCTTTCAGGATCAGGAATATGTCATCCAGTTTAGCTCACTCACCAGCTCACATATTCCCTCCAAGGAAAAGATGTTCCTCTTCTGACACATGTTAAATGCTGCCCATATCTCCAGGGACTTCAGAGGCATCACTATAGTTTTAAGAAATGCTGGGCAACACATTTACGGGATAATTACAAGGTTACAAAGAAGACAAGCCTTTAAATTTTACGTACAGTACTCTTAATCAGGCTAAGATGATAGAAAACTTGTATTGTCTAAGTCAGATCTGCGCTTTTATGAATTGATCACATGGGTATTTTTTGTAGTTATAATCTTTTAATTTGTTTTGGATAACTGGGATTTACTGTATTTTATGTGATGACTGTTTATTTAGAAATAAGTAAGCACAGCCCACTAGAACCAGACAGATTTCTAAATATGTGGACAGCAGCTGATAATCTTACTTCAAACCTCACAAAGCAATAGTATGCTCCCCCTTTTAAGAACACTTACCAGCCTGTGACTACGGGTTGGGTTCTGCCAGGGGCGGTTCCGTTGACAGCGTGGGAAAAAGGACAGGAGGCTGTTCTTCTTTTCGAACAGAATCAGTTTTATTTGTAAACAAACTCAACTCAGCTGGCTCAAACAGATCCATTAAACTCAACTCGAGTAACAATTTATAACTTCGAACTCTTGTGATTGTTTCTTTATCCCTCCTTCTTAAAGGGGGGCTGGACCAAATCGCTCCCTGTCGGTCATAGGGCGGATCGGAGTGGTCCGCACCGCGCAAACTGTCCCACAACATGGGTGTCGCGTCCAGTCCCCCTCCCGCTGGCTCTGAAGCAAAGAGGGACTGGGACGGATCACCCGCCTCCCCCCACGCTGATTGCGTGGGTACACCACTACAGTCCATTCCAAGGGGTCTACCTCCTGACCGTGTACGGCGAACTCTGGAGGTCCCAGCAACAATCGTCCATCCACCTGCAGATTCGGAAACTCTTTGAGCAGCTTCAGAAAGCTTTCATGTCCCATGCTCCATTCCGTCTGAGCCGATCTATCTTTCTTATCGGCTGGTTCACTCTTCACCACTCTGAAACTTCCCACCTTTTCGCCCTCTTTTATATCCTCCCATACAATTAAATCAAGCTCCTCCCCTCTCTCATCAGCCAAACACACTTCTCTATGCTCCTGCATTTCCCAGTCATCTTGTTCCACCTCTACTAGTATCCCCTCCACACATCCTGTGCTTCCTTCTGCTCCTTTGACAGCGGAGGACGGCTCACTCCCTTTCTCTCCTTCACACGCCCCCTCTTCCGAGTGGGCTGTCCTCGGTTCTTGAGGGCTTCCTCTGTCTACCTGTCGGGAAAAATAGTCTGCATTAGCATGAGCGTTTCCTTTGCAGTACTGTATGGTAAACGTGAAGGGCTGGAGACTCAAGTACCACCTTGTCAACCTAGGGTTAGTGTCCTTCATCCTATTAAGCCATTGGAGGGGTGCATGGTGGGTGACTAAGGTGAATGGTGCACGTAATAGATAGTATCTCAAGGCCTGTATAGCCCATCTTACTGCCAGAGCTTCTTTTTTAATTGTCGCGTACCGTTGCTCACGTGCTGTAAGTTTTTTACTTAGATACATCACGGGGTATTCGATTTCACCTCTTTTCTGAGACAACACAGCCCCTACCCCTCTATCTGATGCATCCGTCTGTACTACAAAAGGTAGTCCAAAATCAGGAGCATACCTACTGGGTAATTGGGCTAATATTTCCTTTAAGGTCTCAAACGCGCGTTGTTCCACAGGTCCCCAAGGTATTTTGTGAGATTTACTCTTACGTGTGAGGTCTGTCAAAGGGGCTGCAACTTCCACAAAATTAGGCACAAATTGGCGATAATAACCAGCTAGCCCCAAAAATTGTTGCACTTCTCTTTTGGTAGTGGGAGGTGTCCAGACCACTATCTTTTCTACCTTATCTGATACTGGTTGAATTTTTCCCCCTTCCACCTGGAACCCTAAAAATTGTACTCCCTGTCTGGCAATCTTACACTTTTCAGGATTCACCCTCAGTCCAGTGTCCCCTAACTCAGTCAACACGTGTCTCAAATGTCTCATGTGTTCCTCCCAGCTTCGACTATAAATCAAGGTATCGTCAATATATGCTCCCGCAAAATCCTTCACTGGCTCAAGCACCTTATCCATTAATCTTTGGAAGGTGGTGGCTGCACCATGCAAACCAAATGGCATTTTTAAGAATTGGTACAACCCCTGGGGGGTAACAAAGGCTGTTTTCTCCCTATCCTTCTCTTTTAACAGAATCTGCCAATAACCTTTCGTCAGATCGAGTGAGGTCAGGTATTCCGCCTGTCCCAAACGTTCCAACAGGTTATCAATCTTTGGCATGGGGTACGCATCAAATTTGGACACTTCGTTAAGTTGTCTAAAATCTATACATAACCGTACTTTGCCGTCAGCTTTAGGGACTACCACAGGGTAACTTCTCCAAGGGCTATGCGACGGTTCAATGATTCCTAAGGCTAACATCTCTTTTACTTCTTTATTTATGGTCTCCTTTAAATGGTAGGGCCAATTCCTTCCTCCAGATCGGACCACTACCCCAGGTGGGGTCTGTATGGCGTGTTCTATTAAAGGGGTCTGTCTGGGCTGTTCTGAGAATACATGTCTAAACTCCTTTTCTATACTTCTCAACTCCTGTTGTTTTTGATTATCTAGGGCTTCATCAATTTTGATACGTAAGTTTCCTAAGACAGGTCTCTATATCTGGACCAAAGTCCTCTGTTCCTTCTTCCCCCCACAAAGCTTCTCTTTCTCTCCACTCCTTCAAGAGGTTAACATGGAAAATTCCTTTCTTTTTAGTTTTGTCTGGCATGTATATCTCATAGTCTACTGGCCCTATCTTTTGTACAACTTCGTAAGGTCCTTGCCATGTAGCAAATAATTTAGCTGAGTCAGAGTGCATCAATAACAACACCTTCTGACGTGGTTCAAACTGCCTCGGTTTGACCTTGGCATCATACCGCCTCTTCTGACCACGTTGGGCTTAACTTAGATGTTCTTTGACTATTTCTGCTACCTTCTTTAGGTGTTCCCTCATCTCTATCACATGCTGCACGGCTAGCTGAACTTCGTCCTCCCCACTTTCCCACTTCTCCTTCACCAGGTCCAATATGCCCCTAGGGTTCCACCCATACATCATCTCAAATGGCGAGAAGCCTGTAGAGGCTTGAAGCACCTCATGGATGGCAAACATTAAAGGAGCCACTAGCAAGTGCCACCGCTTTGGTTTTTCCACTACCAACTTCCTGAGCATACCCTTCAGGGTCATATTGAACCTCTCCACAAGGCCGTTAGTCTGAGGATGATAGACGGCCATGTGAATTGGTTTCACCTCTAGGAGGCACCACATTTCCTTAAACGTTTGGCTCATGAAGTTCGTCCCTTGATCCGTAGGAACTTCCTTGGGAAAACCCAACCTAGAAAAGACCTGCATCAATTCTTTCGCTAATGTCTTAGCCGTAGTAGACCTCAATGGTATAGCCTCTGGATATCGCGTTGCATAATCTACTATCACCAGTATGTGTGTATGTCCCCCCGCAGACCTCATCAGCGGCCCTACAATGTCTAGGCCAATTCCCTGGAAAGGGTGATCCATCAAGGGCATAGGGATCAGCTCTGGACCCGGGGCGTGGCCTTCCCTGTGTTTTCTGGCATTGTGGACACGTGTGACAATACTCGGCAATCTCTTTCTCCCATCCTTGCCACCAGAACCTTTGCTTTACACGCACTTTCATTTTCATTTCTGCTAAATGGCCAAACATGGGAATATCATGTGCCAGCTCCAAAACCTTTCTCATCCATTTATGAGGTACCGCTAACCTCCTTTCTCCCTTCTTTTCCACCCAATATAAGAGCCCATCACTCAGTTCCAACCCATCTTATTTATTTATTTTATTATTTATTTAAGGTCTCTGGGCAGCATATAGTTCCCCTTACTATAGTTCCCGCCGGCTTTGCTGCTTGTAATGGTTCTTGCAGCGAAGGGTCGTCCTGCTGCCACGCCCGCATGTTCGCTCGCGACGCCGTCTGTAAAAAATCTGTCTCGTCCTCAGTCTCTTTGCATTCACTTTGCAGTCCTTCTCTAAGGGCATTAACATCTCGCTCTCCCACCCAATCTTGTCCCAACAACATTTCCCTTGACAAACCCGGTACCACCCCGATGTTCATCCGACGCTCGTCCTTCCCCACCCGTACATTGGCCCACATAGTCTGATACTTCTTGGTATCTGCATGGATGCATCTCACCACCAACCCTTCATCTTTCTTTTCCCCCAACAAGTCACACACTAAAGTTTTTCCGCATCCAGTATCTATCAGAGCTCTTTTCTTTTCCCCATTCACCCATGCCTCTATTTCCCACCGTGCGGATGTGTGAGCGTGAGGCTCATTCAGCACAGTCTGTTGGCCCACCCATGAACATTCCATTCCCAGGCAATTTTTCCTTACGTGGCCGGGAACCCCACAGCCGAAGCCCTCGTGCCAAATCGGACGCCCATCTTTGCCCTCACACCAGCCTGTGCCTGCCACATATATTCGCTGATCTACCATGATGGGCCGTACAGGCTTAGGGCCCATCGGGTCGAAATTCTTCTCCCTCGGTTTGCTGGGTCCGCTCATCTCGCTACCTCATCCCGCAATGAGCCCTGTTGCTGAAGCCGCCGTCTCTCCACGTGGACAATTAAGCTCCCCCCACGGGGTGGAGCCTTCCTTGCTTGCTTCCTCTGTCATATTGTAATCCTCCAACAGGCGGAGCGCTTCATCCAACGTTTTAGGATTATTCTTTTGCACCCAGTTCTTTGCGTTTGCCCCCAGCAAACTATCTGTTCCAGCACTACTAAATCAACTAACTGCTCCTTCGTTTTCTCTTCAGGCTTCATCCACCGTATTACATTGGCTCTCATCCTTTGAGCCAATGTATGAGGGTGCACCCCTGGTTTCCATCGTAAGTCTCAAAATCGTTTCCGATAAGCCTCCCCAGTCAAATTAAGGGTTCACAAAATCGCTGTTTTCACCGCCTCATATTTGGTTGCCTCCTCTGGGCTCAATGTGTCCACCACTTCCTGTAGTAGTCCTGTCAAGCAACGCACCAAAATAAGAGTCCACTGTTCTCTTGGCCATCCGGCCGCTAGGGCCACCCTCTCAAACTTATGCAGATATGCCTCGGAATCGTCCGTTGCACTCATCTTCTGCATGCGAATGGGCGCAGGACCTGCGACCAGCCCCCCATGGTCCCAAATCTGTTATCTCTGTGCCCGATCTTCTTCCACTTCTCTCCCTCGCATCTGCCTGGCTAGCATGGTCTGTTGCTCCATCAAATTCTCTATCATCTTCGCTTGCCTTTCAATTACTGCCTTCAATTCAGTGTACTCCTCCTTTCCTGCCTTCGGAACCTCCCCACGTTGGGTGCCACTGTGACTACGGGTTGGTTCTGCCAGGGGCGGTTCCGTTGACAGCGCGGGAAACAGGACAGGAGGCTGTTCTTCTTTTCGAACAGAATCAGTTTTATTTGTAAACAAACTCAACTCAGCTGGTTCAAACGGATCCATTAAACTCAACTCGGGTAACAACTTATAACTTTGAACTCTTGTGATTGTTTCTTTATCCTTCCTTCTTATAGGGGGGCTGGACCAAATCGCTCCCTGTCGGTCATAGGGTGGATCGGAGTGGTCTGCACCGTGCAAACTGTCCCACAACATGGGTGTCGCGCCCAGTCCCCCTCCTGCTGGCTCTGAAGCAAAGAGGGACTGGGATGGATCACCCGCCTCCCCCCATGCTGATTGCGTGGGTACCCCACCACAGTCCATTCCAAGGGGTCTACCTCCTGACCGCATACGACGAACTCTCAGCAACAATTGTCCATCCACCTGCAGATTCGGAAACTCTTTGAGCAGCTTCAGAAAGCTTTCATGTCCCATGCTCCATTCCATCTGAGCCGATCTATCTTTCTTATTGGCTGGTTCACTCTTCACCACTCTGAAACTTCCCATCTTTTCGCCCTCTTTTATATCCTCCCATACAATTAAATCAAGCTCCTCCCCTCTGTCATCAACCAAACACACTTCTCTATGCTCCTGCACTTCCCAGTCATCTTGTTCCACCTCTACAGTACTAGTATGCCCTCCACACATCCTGTGCCTCCTTCTGCTCCTTTGACAGAGGAGGAGGGCTCACTCCCTTTCTCTCCTTCACACAGCCTTTCACCCCTGTTCATTAACCATTCCCACTGAGGAAATATACTTCTTCCTGAATGTTAATAAGCAAATAGCTTAACAAATATTGGTCTTCTGGAAATCATGACATTATTCTGAGTGAATCTTTCAATAGGAATTACTTCAAAGGAGATATAAATGCTAGCAGGCACTTCTTCTAAATATTTTCTATGACCCCATTTTCTCCCCAAGTCTTCAGTCACAGTCTATCACTGTTCAATGTGTGCAGCAAAATTCTGGCTCCTTATGATAGCTGCTATTGTCCATTTTGTTTTCCTGGCCAGTTTTTCTAGAATCACTCTTGATTTCCAGCTTTGCTGCATCCTGACAACTCTTTCCTTCTCTGACATTGTAAAATAGCACCCCTTATATAAAGAGAGATGTAGTGTGGTGTAGTAGCAGATGGGACTCAGGAAATCTGGGTTCAAATCCTCACTCAGCCATGGAAGTTTACTGAGGGAGGGGGGTTAGCAATGGCAAAACTGCTCCTTTTATCTGACATACCTCAAAAACTCTATTGCAACCGACATAGCCTAGAATGGATGGCAGATGATAACCACATGGAAGATTAAGGAAGCTCCACGTATTGTTGATTTGCCATATATGATTGGACTGTGAGTCCCGTCATCCTGATTTTTCTCCCTGCTGATTAGGACTGGTGGGTTTTGCGGTCCAGGGACCCCAGGAGACCTATAGTTCACCCACTGCTGCCTAATGCCCTTGCAACTCCTGACAGTCATGATTAACTGATGCCTACTGGCACACTCCTTTCCCTTCCAGTGACCTCAGACTTCCTTGAACTATTCACACCGAGGGCAAATGTTCCTCCAGTTTTTGCTGCAAGGCGGTTGTTAAAAAAAAAAGATGTTGTCTGACTCTGGATTTGGGATCCCCCGCCTCCCGTCCCTTTCTGGACCATAAAAGCTCGCTGGATGTATTCTGACTCGGACTCCTAGGCTTGCCAGGGCAGAAGCCAGCAAATGCTCATTTCTCTCTAGCTCTGCAGCCCTTACCAGCTGCTCAGTAAAACACACACACACACACAAGCGCGCGCGCACACGAGCAGGCAAGGGAGATGAGACAGATCAGTCCATTTGCCTTCAGGGTGCTGCTGCTGCTGCTGACTCATCCTTCCCCACTCGCCCATGTAGGTGGGGGAAACGAGGGGAATGGGTGGCAGGGAGAGAGGGGGGGGGCTGATCCTTCCCGCGCAGTCCTCAGCAAGCATAAAGCGCCCTTTACGCTGGAAACAGGATGAGCCTAAGGCGACTGCCGTGCAGAAATGTGGCTTGGTTTGGCACGCACTCGCTTCAGGGTAGTCGAAGAAGCCGGAGCTTCTTCCTCTCCCTCTCGGTATTACGGGTATTTTCAGCCTTGTTAGGTAGGTGTCTGCCATATAAATTAAGGCGCTTCAAACCTCTCGGTTCAGACCCAAGGGGGCGGCTGTCTAAGAGAGAAAGAGGGCTATATCGGCCACCCATGCCTCTGCGGAGAGCTGCCGGCCATAAAAAGAATGTAAACGAAGAAGTGGGCCAGAAAAGAGGTGGGGGTGGGGAGCAGCGAGCGAGGAAGGGCTGGCTGTGCGGCTGCTTGCTGCACAGTCGGGCTGCTTCCGCAGGCGGGGAGGCCGGGACCCAGTGTGCGTGTGTGTGGCTGGCAGGGGCGAAGTGCGTTGCAGAGATGACTCATCCGTTTCGCAGCGAAGGAGAGGCGGCGCTCTGCTGGGAGGAGAGAGCTCGGCCGCTCGCCTTCGCCGCTTCCTCCCCTTCCCCTCCTCCCCTCCCGCCGCCCCCTCAGGTGAAGTTGGCAGCGCATTTGCCTTCAGTAGCGAGCGAGGACAAGACGGCCGGCGACCGGGGGGGGGGGAGGAGTTGAAATTTAAAACTGAGCCGGAAGCTCTAGCTGTTGTTAATCCTTCCTAATTAACCAGGAAAGCGTTCTTGTGTCAGAGCCCCCCCCCCCACATGGTGCTGCCTGAGCTGGAGGAGCAAATGGCACCTCTCGCACACACTCCGCGGACGCTTTTCACACAGCAAAAGTCCAGAGGCGCTCTACCCGACACCAGATAAATTATTCTGGCGCATAAAGAGCGGGAAATCCCACAGCCTCACCTTCTCCCTCACCCTTGTAGGATAACAAATTAAAAACGTAACCATTTACAGTATTCCCCTTCCATGACACCCGGCATCTGTTGTCTGAGGTGGCCACCTTGCCTCACCTCACAGATAAGAGGGACAAAATGTTGGCGGGTGAGGCACTTCCCCCACCCAGCTCCTCCCCGGTCTTGTTCTCTCTTTTGTCTGTCTCCAGCAGCGCTGCTAAACAAGGGGCAGGGTTTGGAAAATTACTTCAGTTTCTGGGAGTGACGCCAAGATGCCAGAATGTGTGTCAAAGACATAACTAGCGAAGATCAGAGACAAGAGCCAACTTGCCAGGAGAGGCAAGGATGCCATCGTTCCCCCCACCTGCCCATCCCGTTTCTTCAGTTGGCTTAACTGGTGTAGAGGACCCCTCCTTTTGGAAATCTTGAGTTTGATTAAAGTTACTTTTTTTTCAACTACAGTGACTTGTCAGCAAAGACAAGTATAGTGCCCCAAGGCTTCCTCAGTGGATTTAACCAGAATAGATGCTGCTTCCCTTTGGAGTAGAGCTTGGAAAAGTTGCTCTTTTGGGATACACAGTGACCATGTTGGCTGGAACCCCAACAAGTACTGTAATTATTTTTTCAAGCTGTGATATGAATATGTTTCAAAACCAGCACCTCTTTGCAGCACCATTCTCCTATACTCCTCTTAGAGTGGCAAAGAACAGTACCTTTTTAAATTACTGTATTCAATTTACTTTCTCCACCCAAATGTGTGGCCAAAAGGAAGTGGGTTGAAAAGGGGTGTGCTTGTACTGTATGTGACTTTTTAAAGCACCTCCTTGAACTCATACCAGAAAGATACTGGCAGCCAATGCAATTCTTTTAAAACCAGGGGGATCTGTGTGGTTTTCCTGCCAGAAGTATGGCTATCACATTTTGCACTAGCTGTAGCTTCTGTGTTCTCTCTGTGGGTGGCTCCCTGTAGAGTAGATGGTGGTACTTCAAGAGGAGAACTGCCAGTTTGTGGAATACTGTGCCCTCATTGTCCCCATGCAGGATCTATTGCAGTTGTTAGGCCAGCCATAATTGGTGGTCACCTAAAGCCATTTGAATCTCCAGTGACAAAGTGTTACCAAACAGATCAGTTTTGTGCAACACCCTTGCGGAGTCTAATTTTTGCTAAAGCAAGTATGTGCACAACAAAGACTATTCTAACTAGAAGACCTGTCAGGCCAAGGACAAATGCAGTTAAAAACAGTGGCTGTAAAGAAATAGCCTCTGGTCTCAAGTGAGCCAAGCCCCAAAGAGAAAATGACAGGAATAGCCTAGAATGGAAAATGACAGGAATAGCTCTAGCAGCCCCTAGCAAAATTACAGGGAAAACACGAATACCCCAGTCAAAGAGTCAACTAGCAGGACAGCCCTCCAGCAGGCAGTCCACATAGATGACATCTCCTTCTCTTGTTTTTATATTACAGGGATTGTCTGGAGGTCTGAGAGAGATTCCATCATAGAATACTGTAGTCTGTCTGAATTTTTGTAAATAGAACTGCCTTGTTCTTCTTCCTCTGCATTGTTTCTGGACCACCAAATAGGATTAGCTAAGTGGGCAAAGATTACAATGAGGGCACAACAGGACACATGATTAACAAGAGGCCAGATCACTGTCAGCCTGACCAGAAACCATATAAAAGACATACGTACAGTAGCTATATTAGTTGTCCTGGGGGGAAGGCTCTGGGGTGCCTCTTTTTGTGTCTGTGCCTGCCTGGCTCCTGCTCCTGCTTATCCCTGTCAAGTATTGGTGTGCTGATTTAATTATCTGGGCTGAAATCACTGTTTTAACTCCCCAGAATCCAGGATTTATCTAGAGAATCCTGCTAGCCTATATGTTGTTCTCCTGAATTTCTGGATTCTGGCCTGGGACCTCTGTTAGCATATTCTCTTTTGTAATCCTTGCCCAAGAATTCCTGCTCGTTGTTCCAGCTGCAGTCTCAATGCTCCCCAGCTTTAAGACAGTCTAAGCAGACTAATGAGAGGTAATCTTTGTCACCTCTAATCTATCTTCTGGGAGTATTCTCCCCCCCCCCACATTGGTGGCTCCCCAATCTACCCCCTTTCCTTTATGTGTGTATGGCTTAGGGAAAGATCCTCAGCAAAACAAGAAGATTTGTTTCCTCTTCTTATCCTTCTACCACCTCTTAAATAGTCTCCTCCAGACTGAATCTCAGAACCCTCTCAGTCATGAAAGTTTGCTTATTTTGCGTTTGTACAGTATTTCTGCCTATGAGTTATATCCCTTAATATAAATCTTTGCTATGCTTTAATTCTTTAGTCTCGTTAGTCCAAGTGTCACAGTTACACAACTCTGATGACCAGGATGGTCTTTAGATGGTGGTCTAGCTCTCTCTAAGTTTGGGCTAGGATTCAGGCCAGAGGATGGGGAATCTGGGATCTGTATTCCAAAAAGGTAACTTTCCCAAGGAATATGGAGTAAAAATACAGGTAAGACTGTTTCACCAGGATGCACAGTCACGATTGCTTTTTGATGTATGTATGGAAAGGCAAGAAAAGGATTTACTGGTTTTCCATGTGAATGTTCATGTCTGTTATTAAAAGCAAACAATCTATTGCGCTCTCTGTGTTAACCAGACCATGAAGCCTTCGAAATGCCAAGAAATTAGTCTTCTTTAGGCAAGAGGCAAAAGAGCTCATATTGGCCAAAGTCTATTGTCAGCAAACTATCGGGCTTCAAAACAAACATCCTTCTTGTTGGTTTTAATAGCGTACTTGGAAGTGTATCGAATGGTTAAGCTCTTATGTTTCTAAATGTCCCCAGCTGACATTTCAGGCTTGTCTTCCCAAGTATGTGCTAGTGAGAGAGAAGAAAGAAACATATTGCATTGGGAACCTTTATGAAGCTTTAACCAGCGTTTAGAAACTGAGGAATTGGTGCAAAGACTCATGTGAAATTAGAACATACCAAATAGTTTATAGAACATTTTAAAGGATTTGTCCTGCCACCTCTAATAAGCTGGGAGTGAGGGCTCATTTGGAAAACGTGTACTAGGAACTGCAGTAAAGTGTTGCAGTGTGGTGCCCTCTCATACAGTGTGCCAGACATGCATTTTCCCCCAAAATATTTTTTTCTGTTCCTTGCCCCTGTCCACCCAAATTCAGCACACCATATCCATTGATTGTGCTCGTTCTTCTTTGCACTGTTTTGTGGGTGATGAGAGTTCTATTTTCTCCCTCTCCTTATGCTTCTACCACTTCTCCAAACCTTGGTGTTAACCTGAGAATACTGATGCCTCACTTTTGTCAATAGTTCCATTTTGATTACATAACACAGTACTGTACTTACGTTCTCTGCCAATCTGTGCACTCAAGCACAGAAGTGAACTGTGTCGTGTATACGTCAATAAGCTGGAGCTGTGAGCTCCTAGTTCAGTCCTATTCTTCGCTCTGTCTGCTCTAGCACCATGACATGTTATGTGTGAGAAGCACATGCATGCCACACAAGATTATGTGTGGGAAGCACCTACATCCCAGCTTATAAAGAACTGCTTCATACTGAGTGAAATGAACAGTCCATTCAGCACAGTATTGACTATATTAACCCTGTTTCTTTTCATAAATATCTCTCCACAATACCTAATTTAACAATGCACTTTAAAAAAATTAGAGATCCATGCTCACACAACCTTTCAACATGGGTCACTGATGGCACTGATTGCTTTAGGGCAATCAACTGCGTTGCCGTTGGTGCAAACTTCCCAAGTCATAAAACGTGCATGCTTCTTTAACAGCTCCAGAGCAGGTTTAAAAAATTGGGGGGGGGGTTTCCTTCACTGCTGCCCATGTCACCCCTTCTGGTTTTCTCACTCTCATATGTTAGATGTGAGACTGTTGTTCTGCTTCAGAGCTGCAGGTATGGATGGAGAAAAGAATGAGACAGGAAAAGGGATGCATAATTTTTCACACTTCGAATGTGTCCCTCATAATCCTCCAGTTGTGATTGGACTCCTCCAATTAAAATGTAATCATTAAATTTATTTAAAAATTTAATTATTTATTAATTAATTTAATTACAATGTAATTACTGTATTAAATTGACAAACTTAGTGGAATTTCCACTAAAGCAACTGAACTGTTGGCACTGGCTAGTGGGTTTCTCAGGCGTGGAGGAAAAGTACAGAGTGGGCAGTCTATATCTCAGACAGAAGAGTCAGAGCAACTTTACAGATTAGGTGGGATTTTATTGGCTCCTTTTCCCTAAACTTCCCTGGGGTAGTAGCTGCAGTACTGCCCCATGCCGCCTGAAGTGGTGGCACTCTAGCATAGCAAATATCAAACCACCACTTCTGTCTGCTTCCAAGTTGCCAGTCACTGTATGATAACATGGTCAGCTGCCTGGTCTGAAGCCCCAGCACCTCATTGCGTCCTGCCCTAAATAATTAGAATATTTTCTTTATAAGGTGGAACTGATATAGGAAAAAAATACAGTAACTTTGCTTTAGTTTTAACTAAAATCCAATTTAACTTTATTGGCATTGCCCTACTCTATATGGCTTTATTACGTATTATCTTTAGCAAGAAGGATCCAAAACTAGGCATGTAAAACTGGGCTGGCAGAAGCAGGCTTCTCTGTCTTCCACTTCCCACAACAGTCCCTTCTCAAGGCTATACAGAATGGCAGGGGACATAGCTGGACTGAGCTGTGGGGCAAAATGTGGTATGGGGACAAGAAGAGAATATCTGACAGTTGAATTGAGCTCCATTGAGGGAAGTTCTTCTGGCCAGTTTTTGAAGATTCACTCTTCTACCCACACCACAACCTATCCTATTCTACATGGTGTCCTGACTTCATATATATCTTTTTCAGGCACCTGGTTATATTGAGAACTGCAAGCAAGCCTCTTTCCATCAGCTCTGTAGCATGTGCCTCATTCGGAATCCAGCCCTCCATTTATAACAATACTCTGCTTAATGTATAAATTAAGGTATCTTATAATTTATAAATTATACAGTAAATGTTTAATTATCTCTGGCTGAAACATATAAGTGACTTTGGTGATGATGATGGTAATGATAGAAGGGGGGTATCATATTGTTCAGATAGTGTTATTAACATACTTGAAAGTGACTTCAGAATCGGATGAATTATATCTATTCTTTACATTCAACTGCTTTCTTTCATTCAAAGATGATGCCAAAGACCAACGATTTCTGAGATCACACATTAGGAATAGTCGTCAAGAAGGTGAGTATTGAAAGTAAAATTAATTTTAAAAAGAATGGTGAATTAAAGTCTAAAGAAGAGTTAGAGGCACAGAATATTTATATAGACTGGTGGTCCAGAGCACAGCTGGAATCTAGATACACAAAAGACAAAATAGAAGGTTTCTACTCAGAACAATCGATATTTGATAAGCTCTTATTAGGTTCAAAAGACAAAATTGTTAAGAAAATGTATAACTATTTGTTAGAAATTAAAATACAAGATGAAATGGTTAAAGAATGCAGGACTAAGTGGGCACAAAATATAGGGCATAATATTGATATTAATCAATGGTTGAAAATATGGCAAAGTAATATAAAGCTTACAAAATTGGTTAATTTTAAGGAGAATATATACAAGATGTTTTATAGGTGGCACATGACCCCAGAAAAACTGTCGAAGATGTATACAGATGTATCAAATCTGTGTTGGAAACGTGAAGCACAAGTGGGAAGCTATTATCATATGTGGTGGTCATGTAGAGTAGCGAAACAGTATTGGAAAAGAGTACATGCTATGGTGCAACAAATATTGCTCTGTAAGATGTCATTAACCCCAGAATTGTTTTTATTGAGTATGATACCTGATAACATAGATAAGTCAAAGGAATATATAGTTATATATATAGTTACCGCAGCCAGAATTCTCTATGCCAAAAATTGGAAAAGTCCGACGGTACCGAAACAAGAAGATCTCATAGAGAAGATACGGGAAATAGAGGAAATGGACATTTTATCAAAAGTGATGGAGGACTGTCCTTTACAAAAGGCAGCAGAAAGATGGGACTTATTCTACAAGTGGATTGAATCAATAGGTAGCGCATGAATAGCATATATTGAAATAAGAACTTAAACCTGGAAGGCAGAAAAGAGTAAATAGAGTAACTTGGAATCTTGATATGGCAATAGGTATAGAATGGACGTTAGTATGTTATTGTTTCTCCTCTTGCCTATTAACCTCAATTCCCCTTTTCCTTTTTGTCACCCCCTTGTTAAAAATAAAAATTTCATATAAAAAAAGAAGGTGAGTATTGAAAGTAATTTCCAATAATATTTACCCTGTTCAATGGTTGCCACCACTCACCACCACCAAAACAGTTTTAATCAAAATTGTATTTAAGTGAAAAAACTGAAAATGTAGACCATAGTCTATGGATACAGACTTTCCCAAGGTAAAAATATTTTGTAGTTCTGGTCTGCATTACATTGCATGACTACAGACAGGAAATAAAGGTTGTCTTTTCAGCTGAAGGGTTTGCCACATTTCTGTTTTTATTATAAAGGTCTCACACTGTACATGAATATTGGACATAATAAAGAGCCTTGCAGACAAGTACATTAAAGCCACTGGATATTATCCAAACTATTTAATCTGATTAAATAAAGGAAGTGTTTCTAAGGTGATCAAAGAGCCTAACATTTAGGCTTCATGATCAACTGAAAATGAGACTCAGACTAAAAAGAAGTGCCCACAAGAGAATAATATAATAATATAGGTACTGTAAGAGATGAGAGCCAGTGTGATCCATGGAATAAATTTTGCTTCAGTTGTGGAGGCTGACATTCAAAGAGATGAGATGCATTGATGGACATCACAAGCTAAATTTAAGTACTGGTTGATTTCCCTTGGGGCTGTTAGGGATAGTAGGCAGGGTGATGAGAGGAAAAGCAAAGATGGAACAGTGTTTTAAATTCTGTGCAATCAACAGTTCATACCATAGGAATCAGAAATTGTGAATTTTAGGTCAGAGTGCAAAGCAGGGTTTGAGATCCGTATGTGTGTCTGGTATATGCCATGAAATTGCATCCAACATACAGTGACCCCAGTAGGGTTCCCAAGGTTAGCTAAATGCTTAAGGAATGGTTTTCCTTCAGCAACTCCTCCCCTCCACGAGTATCCATGACCAAACAGGGTCTTAAATCCAGGTTTCCTGAATTCTAGTCCATTGGTATAGGAAGGATTGCTCCATTTTGGTTTAGTTTCAGTGTGTGTGACACACAGTCATAGGTTCCTGAGGAGGTACCCTTGGAGAAGATATCTTACTGACTGTGGTGTTTCCAACAATCCTTGTTTGAGATACATTAACAATAATATGCTACAAGAAGTAATTCTCATCTTTCAAGGCAACCTGAATCATGGTTAGAATGAGATGCTGCTCCAGGGTTGAGATTATCCCAAGACGGCTTATTTTATGGTTCCTTGCATCTTTTCCTACCATGTAATTGTTGACCTTTTAAGCCAAGGATTTAGTCTGATCTTTTATCACATTCTCTCTTATCTCTGAACAAGTTGACAGGCTACTGAAAATTGTTATGCAAAAATGAATGATATCATTTTGTTTTGTGCAGAAAAGGTGTTTCCTGGGGGTGGGGGGTTAAATTTGTAATTACACCACTACCTGAGTACCAGTATTTTATAACTAAGTTCCGGTACCCAGACCTCATGAGGTTCTGAAGAAAGAAATGTCTGCATTTAACTTGCAAGGGATCTGACAAACCAGGAAGCTTTCAATGTGTCTTGATACTGTCAAACAGCCCATACTGAGCTCTGCATTTACTTCTGCCTCATGGATGTGATCAACACTAGGATCAGGACCTGTCATTAGGCAGAGTGAAGTCACCTCAGGCAGAAGATTTTGGATGTGATGAAAGGGCAGCAAACGGTTGGTGCTTTCTTTTTGCTTTTTTTTTTTTTTTGGCAGAGATGGGTAATGTACTTGTGATTTTTTTGTGTCTCAGATTTGCTGGTCTAGGGTGCAGTGCACTGTGACTACAATACACTTTAGGCAGCAAGAATTATTGGGTCCACCCTGCTTGTGGGGATTGGAGTACAAAAAGCTCACTTTGGAACCCCCCCTTGCCTGCAAAAACAGAGGTTTTTTTATTCATGCCTGTACACTAGGCTGAGCCTTACACTTCTAATATTAGAGAGAGAGAAACATATGCAGTAGAAAACATTCTGACATGTTGTTCCCAGAGCCCTCTTTGTTCCTCCTTTCCTTAAAGAAATAATAAATAAATGTAAGCTTATTTTTTTAGCAATAGTAGGTTGACCTTAAATTTCTGTCATCACAGTGGAAAAATAAGATCAGCAACTGCTGAAACATTAAAAAAAATATTCAGCCACTTCTCTATATATTTATATGCTTGTTTTTGTTGTAAGAGGGCAAAACAGACTTTGGAAAGTTTAGAAAGATTCCAGAGGGGTAACCAAGTTAGCATGGCTGTTGGCAGGAAAGAGAACAAAAAGTGTTTTAAGTGCTACAGACCATTGTTTGTTGCTCTTAAAGAGATAAAGAGAAATGAATCTTTCAGTAACACATTCCTTTTTCATCTGGCAAAAAACCTGATATCAAAACTTGGGTTTGAAGATTCCCTCCCTCCCTGCCTCTTACATGACGTTGCTGAAATCGCTGGGGAGCCAATGTGGACACCACAATTGGAGGCAGCCCTCAGGTTTTTAAATGTTGGTGCTGTCTCTTCTGCAGCTCTAGCTGATAGATTTGGCAGTGGGAAGGGACTTGGCATTGCCCAGGCCCAATAAATATTAATGGAGCAGTGGTGTTCCTCTGCCATTTGCTGACTCATGGACAGAAATTGATAGACAGCAGCTGCCAGAAACTTGTTTTCCAGACCAGTTTTTTCTCAGCATGCTGCTTTTGAAAATTTACCTTTTAAGGATGAGTAGTAGAGATGTGTGTGCATGCATGTGTGTCTGTCTGTCTGTCTGTCTGCCTGTATGTAAAAACCCTGATACACAGGGGAGGAAGAGCATTTTTTTAAAAAGTTATCAAGAATGCAGTCTAAAGCAACCTAATTGCTTTGTAAGCTAGCTAACTATAAATATCCAGAGGCAAGTCTCTCGCAGTAATCTTTATATCTGTGTAGCATATTAGCAAAGATGGGCCTCTGCCACTTGAACCAGTTATTTAATTCGCCTATAAATTGAGGGGGAGGGGGAGGAATTGTGGTTGAATTATGGAGTCTCGCAGTTAAACTACCATCTCTGTTTTTCTCCTTGTTCAAGTGAATAGGGATTTTATATGTATCATTTATTTACTGAAGCCAACAAAGACAAAACTATTTTGTCACCACGATTAATGGCTGTTCTCTTATGTTAGTGAAACGGTCTTCATGTATATAATTTTTTCCTTCTTTGTTTTTATTTATTTATTTATTTTATTTATTTAATTTATATGCCGCCCACACTACCCAAAGGTCTCTGGGCGGCTTACAGCATCCAAAATACAACAAAGATATGCAACAATTAAAATACAATTAATATATATATAAAATTGCCATCGGACCCACAACTAATATTATTTCAGTTTTGACATTCTGGCCAATGCTACCAAGCTCATCAAAGGCCCTCAGGTTCTTTGAATATTTATTTATTTATTTGTATTTTAAATGGTCTGACCCAGTCTTTATCTTGACACATTGCAGAATAGCATGCAAGGATATAAAGATAACATACATGTGCGTAAAATACTACACAGTGGCAGAAATTCTGTTGCAACTAGAGTAGGCCCATTGAATCAAAGGAACTTGTGTGCTGTCAAGTAGAGTACAATATATCTTAGTGGATAGGAGCATCTGGCTGCAGAGCCAGGGTGCAAGAGTTTTAATGTCCATTTTGACTTCCAGGAGACAGGCCAGCTGTGATCACCCAGAGCATGTGTGGCTGATGAGTTTATGTGCTCTTACACCTGTGAGGCCTTGGGCAACCTGCATAGTCCCAGAGCACCCCCAAAAGGAGAGAGAGATCAAGCACCTCTGAGTACTTTATACCTAGGAAACCCTTGGAGGGTTGCCTTATGTTGGAACTGACCTGACAGCAGGTAATTATTGTTAATTATAAATAATATAAGCATAGGAGGCATACATTTGACCTTTGGAATGGATGCGTCCCTCTAACAAAACAAACACATGGAGGATGGGATAAAATAGCAGTTCCAAATCTATAGGATATTCCTATGAGAACGTTATTGAGATATGCCTCTGCAATGAGCTGTATAGTTTTCCTTGAGTAAAGACAATGGATTCACTTATGAGTCAAGACATGAATTTTATGTCTGTCCTGCTCAAGTGTGAGATGCAGTCAGAGATGCAGTCAATTTTGTTTTTGAGCTTCTCAGACAATTACTCTGAAACACAGGTATATTGCACAAACCACTACCTCTTCTGCATAAAATGTAACATTCACATTTTCAAGGTAGGTAAGAAAAGTTTTCATTGAAGTAAGGTCCTGGTCACACAAGGGAATTATTCTCTAGTTCTTCCAATATATTCCATATGTCTGATGCACTGATTCATGGACAAATGGTATATATACTGGAGCGAACATCCCAATAACTTTTAGTGGTAACTATTTATTTCCTCCTGTTTGAATCATTATGGTCAGCTTCACCATGGCACCGGTTTATTTCCTCTCTTGCTCTAGGGGGGCATTTCAGCTGCTTGATTTATATATACTGTATATTTTAAAAAAATATTTATTGATATATTGGGAAGGGGTTTCTTTTTTGGGAAGATGTCCTCTGTTGTACTGGCTGCTCTGACAGAATCTCATCAGTCAGTCTACTTCCCCCAGCATCTCTTCTGCCTTTCAGCTTAATCTGTCATTTCCTTTCCCCCCACCACCAGCCCTCATGACTGTCTCCTCACAATGACTCTGTCTGTGTGTGTGCATGCACGTGCACACATGCACACACATGCACTGCAATAATAGTGGCTACCTTCCTGTCTTCGATGCTGAAAAGAAGTAGGGCAGGTTGTGCACACAGACAATTCTGGTAAGGCATGCACTGATACAACAGAGGTACAAAATAATACAACCCTCCCAGGGAGTGGAAAATAAACTACAATTACACTGCTGGCTGGGAAAATGTTTCAGTCTTGACCCTGCGTCATGTGACTGGGGAAAAAGCAACAATGTAAAGGGGGATAACTAGAGAACATTTTCCCTTTTGTGACCAGCTCCTAAGATAGAAGGCTGTGCTCTTTTCAAACAGGATTAGATCTTATTAAAACTGGGTGGCATTCCAAGAAGCAAGAGATAGCAAAGTGAGTCAGATAGCTGTGGTTACCCTGGTCATTGCAGCTATTCTCTGGGTTACAACGACAACAACAACAACAACGCGAAGCTTCCATGAAGAGTTATTTTTAATCAAGTTAGGTTGTGGCATGAAAAAGCTATTCTGCAGGTTATATATGGAAAGGGAAAAGCTGAAGCAACAGTAAGAAACCAGAGTGGCCAAGGGCGAAGTAGAAACAATCACCACGATTTCTTGACAGCAGTAGTAAGACTTTCAGTGTGGGTGAATTCTGTTAAGAGGATTTACATCAACAAAATTTACAGCTATTCCTGACAGATTATGAAAAACATTTCAATCATTATTTTCCTACATGAATATACGTACCTCTGTGGCTTTTACTGTCTGATTCTCTTGTGGGAACCCTCAAGCAATGGTCTTTTTAGCTTAGAAGAAACATGGAGGAGAGTACATAACCTTGAATATATTATAGCTGCACAGTAATGTAGCTGTCTGTGCTGGCAGAGCAAATCAACATTCTACAAGGCAATTCTAAAAATGGGAGCAGCCCAAACAAAAAATTCTAATTGCTCTATTGCTCAGCAGATAATGTGCTTTTACTCTGTGCCAAATTTGAGAAAGTTTGGGAAAAGGATTTTCAATTCATGATTTTTAAAAAGTAAAATTGCTTCTCCATGCAGAAACAAGCAAACCTAAATCTCCCTCAATTTAAGATAGCTCATATATATTGAAAAGACCAGGCTTGCTTCTTTTGAAAGATTATGGTTGGTTCCATCCACTTTCAAAATTTGGAAACAATACAGGCTACAGGGGCTGAAATACTGAACCTCAAAAAAGGCCTTTGAAAAAAGAAAAACAACCACTTAGTTATAAGATTAAAAGTGTGGAACAGGCTTACCAGCTAGAATTTTAGAAAGTAGATACATTATTGCAGGTTTGAGGTCTAGATGGGAGACATTTGTAGGACAATGAGAGGATACATAAACAGTCAAAAGACAAGTTTTATTTGAAGAGTAAAACAAAAACAAAAACAAACAACTTCAGGCTTGCTTTAAAGAAAATACTGGAGTAACAGTCCTCCAGAAAGTGAGACATGTTGCCATGCATCTCCAGGAAATTAGCATACAATTTTGTAAGGCATATTCAAAGTATTTCTACCTTAGAAAAGCACAGCACAGTTGTGTTTGTCCTAGCCCTGAGTGCCTTCAACAAACCTTCTCTTAGAAGGGGGGGGGTGTCATCCAGGGATGTGGAGCTTCGTGCCATTAATATGCTGATGACATCCAGCGCTACATCTCCTTTTTTCCAACTGCAGCGGATGCTGTTCTGTCTCTTGGGCGCTGTCTGGAGGCTGTCTTACAATGGATACAGTCGAATGGACTGAGATTGAACCCAGAAAAGACAGAGGTCTTGCGGGTGGGAAGCCCCAATGTCAGTGGTTTGGTGAACTCCCTCTATTTTGGGTGGGGTGACTCTCATCACAAAGAATTCAGTGTGTGGTCTGGGGGTCCATCTTGACCTGTTGCTTACCACGGAGACCCAGGTAGCATCCGTGGTTCAGTCCCCCCACTTACATCTTCAGCAGATCACCCAGGTGTGTCCCTATCTTTGAGACTGATGCGGACGCTTCAGATGGTCCAGATTACGATGGGCAAGTTATTAACAGGAGTGAAAAGATTTCACCATATCTCATCCACCCCGGCTGCCTTACACTGGTTACCTATCCACTTCTGCATCGATTTCAAGGTGCTAACAATTACATATAAAGCCCTTAATGGTTTAGGGCCTGGCAGAGCACCTTCTTCTGCCTAGGTCAACCTGTATCACCCATCTGAGTCAGGCCAGATGGCTGAGGGGCCTAACGCCAAGAGAGGTCTAAAGGGAAAAAACTAAAAATCGGGCCTTCTCAGCAGTGACCCCTTACCTCTGGAACAGCTTACCTGCAGAGATCTGCCTGGCCCCATCACTGAGGGTCTTCAAAACCAATCTGATGACATGGCTATACTGGCAAGCCTTCCCTACAGCCATCACCTAACCTATTTCTTTTCTTTTTTTTCCTCCCTCCTTTTCCCGTCTTGGACTATGTGATTAACTCAGATTTTACTTTTAGTTTATTTTTATGCTTTATGTAAACCGCCCAGAGTAGACACATTCTAGATGTATGGCATACAACTTAAACAAACAAACAAACAAATTAAAAAAAAACCTCATTCTTGGCCAGATAGGCATTTGTGCTGACAAAGAAATTCTGTGTTCAGTTGTAACAATATTTAAAAATATATAAATATAAAAAATAATATAAAAAAATAAAAGAATAGTGAACAAATATTCAGAAGATCACTCATTTAAGCTATGAAATTACTATTTTTTTTGCTTTGTGGCTGGGAATAGTCTTACTCAATATTAGCAAAGCTTTGGTGCCTATATCCTGTCATTGTTTCAACTATTCCATCCATTTCCTCCAGTAGTAGTAGTAGTAGTAGTAGTAGTAGTAGTAGTAGTAGTAGTAGTAGTAGTAGTAATACTAATACTAATACTAATACTAATACTAATACTAATACTAATACTAAATAATACTAATAATAATAATACTACTACTACTACTACTACTACTACTACTACTACTACTACTACTACTACTACTACTACTAATAATAATAATAATAATAATAATAATAATAATAATAATAATAATAATAATAATAATAATAATAATAATAAAAACTTCAAAGATGTTAGGTGCCATCAAGTGGCTTCTGATGTGTGGTGACTATATGAATTAATGTCCTCCATAATGTCCTGTTATTAACAGCTCTGCTTAGATATTGAAAACCAACCTCATTTCATGTTAGGCTGTTCTCTTTTCCTTCTGCCTCCATCCTTCCTAGCAATATTGTCTTTTCCAGTATATTGTGCTCATGTTTTATAAACTACCAATTACAGCTTCTTTTATTGAGACAGTGTGTCACATGTTAGTCCTTCCTCTCTTCCTGCTTTCTTCCTTTCTGGCTATGTGTGGTATCTACAAGGCTGTCCTCCCACACCACATTTCAAATGAGTTGATTTCTGTCCCTTTCTTTCTTTCTTTCTTTCTTTCTTTCTTTCTTTCTTTCTTTCTTTCTTTCTTTCTTTCTTTCTTTCTTTCTTTCTTTCTTTCTTTCTTTCTTTCTTTCTTTCTTTCTTTCTTTCTTTCAGTATAGATCACATGTGTCAAACTCAAGGTCCGCTGGGCCATTTCATGTGGCCCTTGCAGTGTTGCCTGCTATTGTGCAGTATACAACATGCAGGCACTTACTCAGTCACCCATAACGCTCCTCAAGGATGCTGGGAATCCACCCAGCAGGACTTCTAATCTCAGCATTCTGAGCAGTGAAGAGTCAGAAAGTGCAGCCACTTGAGCACCTTGGGAAATGTAGTCCTCACTATTGCTCACTCCCGTTCTTATAGCTCAGTGGTTCTTAACATGGGCAATAATGCCCCCCAGGGGGCGATTTCATTTTTCAGGGGGGCGGTAGAACAAAAAGGGGTGGTGTGGGGGCAAAAGAACAGAAGGGGGTGGTAAGGGGGCGCTGGAGTGAGACAAACCTGTGAAGGCGACTGCAGCCGCAGTGCTGGCAGTAGATCCGGTGCTGCTGCTGCTGCCAGATAATCCAGCTCTTTCTACCTGCCACGTCTCGCCTTTCTCCTTTAGGGGAGCACTGAGTATGGATCGGGTCCTCATCCTCGCCCCGTGAAGCGCTGCCTCACACCTGGGTGGGGAGGGAGACTAGGTAGGTAGGTAGGTAGGTAGGTAGGTAGGTAGGTAGGTAGGTAGGTAGGTAGGTAGGTAGGTAGGTAGGTAGGTAGGTGGGTAGGTGGGTAGGTGGGTAGGTAGGTGGGTAGGTGGGTAGGTGGGTAGGTGGGTAGGTGGGTAGGTAGGTAGGTAAGATATCATCACCTCAGGGAGGGGGGCGATGATAACTTCCTCAATGGCTCAAGGGGGCATTTCTTTCAAAAAGGTTAAGAACCACTGTTATAGCTCACAGTGAGGACTGTTTGATAGTGTCACCTAGCAGCAGCCATTTCCGCCTCCTGTCCTGCATCAGCTACGAAAGCGAGTGAGGAGCTAGGTGATAGCAAGGGTTGAGGGCTGTGTCGAGTGCAAGGGAAAGGTGGGAGACTTCTGTGAATAATTAACAAAATACATGTGGGGCTGTGGAGTGGTCGTCAATGGGTGTTACTAAAATTACTTTTTAATAAATACAATAGTTGTACACTTGAATATCTGCTTGCCATTATTTCTAGACTTTGATCATAGACTTTTACTTTCAGAGCTAGTTATTACTTACGTTATTACTAAAACCAGTAATAATCGAATGAGGAGGATTATATTTAATATGATAAAGAGTAGATACATTTATATAGTCTAACAGATACAACCAGCCCTTTGAGGGGCAACCATAATGCTGATGCATTATGAAATTGAGTTTGACACTTCTGGTACAGATGATTTTGACCTTGGCTCCCAGTGACAATCTTTGCTAACTCCTCTCTCTCTCCCTCCCTCCCTCTCATTTCAAAAGGCAAGGGGAAATATGGACACAACATGTTTGTAGAGCTTTTGGTCTGATATAGCTTTTCTTCCTCAGGTGTCTACCCCAAGGAGAGGGTTTGGAAACTGGAACATACCTGAGAGGTTAAAGGTTGTGTATATTTCTCCATCATACATGTTACACTTACTCACATCTTTGTTTCATAATTTTATTAAGTCCAAAACAGCCCTTCGAAATATTTTGGGACAGAGGGGCTGCAAATACACCCCAGCTGCTCTTGCTTTTGTCCTCTCCCAGCAACCATTGTAGAGATCCTGTGCTCATCATCTGGGACCTTGTGGGATCCTCTACACGAGGGAAGTTTCTTTTGGGATTCGTGTGTAGTGTATGTATAGTACTTTAATTTCCATTTTAAAAAGCTGGTTTGTTGATGTCGGATATTGTGCTTATATACCCACAATTCAAAACACCAGGAAGTAGTCCAATATTGCTGCACAATATAATGCCTGCACCGCCAGCAGGAAAAAAGATGCCAAACATTACATAGCAAAGGGCAGCCTGAATGTTGACAACACCAATGGCAGCAGTCAAAATAGTCTATAGCGGGGGTCCCCAACCCCTGGTCTGTGGCCTACTGTTGGTCCGTGTCCTTTGCAGGACCGGGTCGTGGAGACAGATCTCCTGCCCCCTGCATGCAATACCACCACAAACACCCACATGCAGGCAGGGTGGGTGAGCGTGCGTGGGTGAGCGTGGCACACTCGTGGGTGGGTGTGGTGCACTCACACCCACGTGCATGCATTGGTGCCCCACTCACCCACATGTGCACGTGAGTGCAACACACCCACCTGTGAGCGCACCACGCCCACCTGTGAGCACGCCACACTTACCTGCAAGCATGCTATGCTCACTCATGCATGCACACGTGTGCACCATGCCCACCCCATGCACAGACCCCACCTCCCAACCAGTCCACAGTTTGGAAAAGGTTGGGAACCACTGGTCTATAGGATACTCTCTTCTGATCACTACTATTCACACTTGTTGAGAAACAGCCCGGACAGTTGCTTTGTATATGGGTGAATAGTTGTTAATTAATGGAAAAAGGAGTTGATTTCTGGGATTTTTCCCTTGCTTGATGTCACTTTGTGAATGGCACTGAGCACAAGAAGAATTTAATTAATTTTGCATAGAAGGTAGGAGAAGGGCATAGGTCCATTTCTCTCTGACTCTCTTTCTCCCTCTCACACCCCATAATTCTAAAACCCAGGGCCTAAATAGTGAGAGATTTGGGATAGCCTATTGCCACAGCCAAACATTGACCCATCCATCCACTAGCTATCTAACATGGATCGGAGGGAAAAGGCAGCTACATGCCACATGAATGTTAAAAACAGACTCCAAATTTCTAGATCTCTTTAAATGTTTCATAAATATGTTGAACATATTTGAGAAAAGGTAGAAATCTATGAAAAGTTTAGAGGTAAGGCAGGAGTAGATTTTTGTGTGAAAGTGCTATATGGTCAGTGCTTGAATGGAGTGGGGTGGTCCCATAGGTGTATATCCATCATCTTCTATTTGACATTCAACTCAGCTTGGTGAACCTCAGGGTAAAGCAAAGATAAAAACATAGATTCTGCTCCACTGAAGTTTCTTCACTCCTGGTATAGATGAACCCCTTTAGAACTTCAAATTATTTGGATGATTTCCAAACAGGAATTTGCTGTTCTCCATAACCAGGAAAAGGCAGAGGTTATTCAGAACAATCTGTTCAGGATGAAATTAAATATCCCATCTGAATGACTCAGATCTTTTTTTTTTTTTTTTTGCATCTGGGAAGACTTTATTTCACAGTATCAAAGGAAAACAGCTCTCCTTACACATGGTTCTGAGGCTAAGAACTGTTACTGAATAGAAACACCAAAAATCAGAGATAGAAAGATTGCTAGAACTTTTATCATTTTCTGCCAAAATTGTTTCAATTAATTGTTCCACCTTATGTTTTCGTCACTGTAGTGATTACTAAGAAATCAGGCAGACTTCCTTGAGGAAATCACAATATATAGAATTGTCAATGAACATTTTTTAATTCTGTCTTGGGGAAAGAACCACACATATTGATATTTACACCTTATTTGATTACCATATTTCTAACTGGAGACATCATGAAATGTGAGGATGTCGGTTCATCATAACTTTTCAGTATGGAGTGGCAAACACAACTATTATTTTATCCCCATGTACCCTTCTGAGTATGAAACCAAGTGGTGATTGTAGTTCATCTCCCCCTTATCCTCACTGCTATTTATCTTCCCTATAGCAACTACTTACTTTCAGAACAAGACAGTGACAATGCAGAAACACTGAATAGGCTCCTCGTGAGAAAAGGGGAAACACAGAAAGGTGCCTCGTACTGAGTAACATCAGTTACTGATCCATTAGCTGAATGGAAGACCAAGATACCCATCCCTGGATTTGGAGGGCCACACCTACTCCCACATCCCACCAATTCATACAAAAATATATATTTTAAACTAAAAAAGCCCCTTTAGCCCTTCAGTTGTCAGATAGATAGATAGATAGATAGATAGATAGATAGATAGATAGATAGATAGATAGATAGATAGATAGATAGATAGATAGATAGATAGATAGATAGATAGATAGATAGATAGATAGATAGATAGATAGATAGAGAGATAGATAGATAGATAGATAGAGAGAGAGAGAGAGAGAGAGAGAGAGAGAGAGAGATGGGGAGCTCCACTGCATGACAGTCCATACAAAGCAGCCAGATATCTCCCTAGAGGACACAACCAAGTTTCTTTCTATTTTGGAGGCCCGGTTATCCTAGAGAGCAATGCTTGTGCCCCAGCGCAATGCTTGTGCCCACCCTGATTTACCTAGTACAAAGGGATCCCAGAATGTCCCTATGTCAAGTGGATCCCTCTGCCTTCCACACTGATCATCCCCAGGAGGCTTTCCAAACCTTGCCTAGAGATGCCAGAGAACGTACAGTTGGAAGAATACAACTCTGCATGCTTCTCCTTAACTCTAGGTGTTTGTGGGGTGCATGTTCTGTAACTACTGATAAACTTAGAGCTCCTTAGGTTTGGTTTCCAGACTTTTTACCATCCTGGTCATCTTATTTCTTATTTATTTAAAATATTTTCACCCCACCTTCTTCTTGAAAAGGGCCCAAGGTGGCTTACATCTCTGAAAGACAACATTTAAAGTTGAAAACAATAAGTATACAATGTGGTTAACAACATTAAAAAGCGATATAATTAAACAACATAATTATAATTAACAACATTGAACAACATAATGAAAAGGCAATACTGTAGTAAGTATATATAAAATGTATATACACACTTACTATACACACACACGCGGATGCGGGCGCACACACACACACACACACACACACACACACACACACACACACACACACACACACACACACACACACACACACACACACACTTTCTTTTTAATGACCGCTCTCGTCAATATCCTTCTTAAGCAGTGGTGCATGTAGTATTCTAGGTCAAGTCTGACCAAAGCAGAATAGAGTGGTAATATTACTTCCCTATATTTATGTTGATGTGGTCTAGTACTGTATTTAGATTTTTTTTTCCTGCTACATCACATTCATGCTTTGCTTGTGGTTTACTAAGACTCTGAACTCTTTTTACACATACTATTGCTGTGTCTGAATTTGTCCTGCCCGAATGTAGAATGTTACATTTTTTCCTAATAAAACTTTTTTTTTCTTGTTTTGGCCCAATTCTCTGCTGTCATAACTATGAATCCTGATTCTGTCTTCTTGTCTTCCAAATTTGGTGCCAAATGCAATTTTGACAAGCATTCATTCCATGCCCTCAACTGTAGTAGGCATCCTTCAGTCTCGAGAGACAATGATAATGTGCTCTGTATGGAGGTCTTGGAACAGTGTCTAGTGTGGCTGAGAAGGCCAATTCGAGAGTGACAATTTCTTCCACATTGAAGACAAATATAATCTGTCCTCTGTCCAGCTCCCTGGTTTTGCTTGTTTCAGAACTGCCTCTTTGCCTCGGCCTGCTGTACAAATGTCTCTTCAAATTGGGAGAGGCCATGATGCAACACCTGCCTCCAGGCTGTATGCTCAGATGTCAAGATTTCCCATCTGTTGAGGTCCATTCCTAAGGCCTTCAGATCCCGCTTGCAGATGTCCTTGTATCACAGCTGTGGTCTCCCTCTGGGGCAGTCTCCCTGCACTAATTCTCCATACAGGAGATCTTTAGGAATCCAACCATCAGCCATTCTCACGACATGCCCAAGCCAATGTAGACGGTGCTGTTTCAGTAAAGTATACATGCTAAAAATTCCAGCTCATTCTAGGACTACTCTATTTGGAACTTTGTCCTGCCAGGTGATACCAAAAATGCGTCCGAGGCAACGCATATGGAAGGTGTTCAGCTTCCTCTCCTGCCGTGTACAGAGGGTCCAGGACTCGCTGCAGTACAGGAGTGTGCTCAGGACACAGGCTCTATAGATCTGGATTTTGGTGTATGCCATCAGCTTCTTATTAAGCCATACTCTCTTTGTGAGTCTCTAGAGAACATGGTAGCTGCTTTCCCAATGCATTTATCCAGCTCTCCTTCAACTGAGTCATTTGTTAATAAGTTGAACAACATTGGGTGCAGGACAGAACCTTGTGACACTCCCATCAGATATAATATACAGTGGTGCCTCGCATAGCAAGGTTAATCCGTTCCGGATTAACCTTCGCTATGGCGAAACATTGCTGAACGGAACGGGGAAAGCCATTGGAACGCATTAAACTTAGTTTAATGCGTCCCAATAGGCTCCAAAACTCACCGTTCAGCGAAGTTGTCCCATAGCCGGCAGCCATTTTCGCGCCCTCGGTAAGCGAGGGGAGGGCGCGAAAACGCTGCGCGCGGCCATTTCAGGGCTTCCAGCGGCCATTTTGGAACTGCCGAACAGCTGATCGTCGGGCATCACTTTGCCCATAGGGGCCATCGGTATGCGATCGCATTTGCGATTGCTAAAACCTCTTCGCTATGCGATTTCGTCGTTCTACGGTGCACTCGTTAAGCGAGGCACCACTGTATTTAAATATATTAAGATAGAAAAGTGTCTGTGGATTCCAAAATACTCTTCCTTGACTTCAAAAGAGTAAACTTCTCTGAAATGAGGGACTTGGTACAAATGAAGTTCAAGAGAAAAGTCAAAGGATGTCAAATCTCTCACAAGGTGTACTCAGGGGTAACTCAACAGTGTACTGGCCATAGGTATTTAGTATGTAGATTTGTAGGAGAATATTGTTTAGCCTAGTACAACCTTAACTTATCTTGGTTGCACCACCTTAATGTGCTGATTGGGCTTGTGTACATTGTTGTTGTTTAGCTGTTAAGTTGTGTCCGACTCTTCGTGGACCAGAGCACGCCAGGCCCTCCTGTCTTCCACTACCTCCTGGAGTTGGGTCAAATTCATGCTGGTAACTTCAATGACACTGTCCAACCATCTCGTCCTCTGTTGTCCCCTTCTCCTCTTGCCCTCACACTTTCCCAACATCAGGGTCTTTTCCAGGGAGTCTTCTCTTCTCATCAGATGACCAAAGTATTGGAGCCTCAGCTTGAGGATCTGTTGTGTACATTAGGGAAGCTAAAAGCAATGTCACCAGGAGATTAGACACTATTACCAATTGGACTCCTAACAGGATCATCCATGGTGGAATGGTCCAAGCTGAGACACCAAACTAAGATGCACACACTCTTGTTAGGATTAATTATTATATCAACAGAAGAGAATGGAAATTTCCAGTGGTGATAATAAGGGTGGAGAAACTCCTGAAGAACAGCTATGTGGCAGCAGCGGTACTGGAAAGTGACACCGGCAGAAGATCTCTCACAGACAACAGCAGTGTCACTCAAGCTAACTTTTGTTACTACTGTGCAGAAGAGGGCATTGGTAAGCAACTGAATATTTTTCTCTTTGAAAACCCTCTTATGAGACAGTCCAAAATAAACCAAGGGATAGTGCTAGAAGATGAGGCCCCCATGTCAACAGACACTAAATCAGCTAATGAGGAAAAGCAAAGGACAAATATGAATAGCACTGTTGCTAATGATGCAACTAGATTAAAGCCAAAAGGGAGTCCTAGATCAAATCAAGCCTGAATTATCTCTGGAGGCAAAAATGTTGAATCTGAAGCTGTCCTACTTTGGCCACATCATGAGATGAGAGGACTCTCTAGAAAAGACAATAATGCTGGGAAAGGTTGAAGACAGCAGGAAAAGAGGAATGCCAAATATGGGATGGATGGACTCCCTAGATGAACCCACAGGCTTGAGTTTGCAAGAGCTAAGCAGGCTGTTGAAGACAGGACATTCTGGAGATTGTTCATTCATAGCTTGCCATAAATTGGAGGTTACTTGACTGTGTGTAACAATAACAACATAAATAGCATACTGTATATCTTTCATGCATATGGCAACCATCTGCTGATGGACTCATGGCTGTTCCTGCCAAATGTGAAAAAATATCCAATGTACTTTTCATGATTGTGGGATATAGAATTTGTAACAAATGTTATGCTTATTATTTCTGAGTTGTTAACCATTTTGTCCCGCTTGTTGGAGGGCAAAACTACATGTTATATATGGGCTATGTGTGTTATGAAACTCAAACAATTATTTCTTTAAATGAAAAGCAGTTTTGGGAGTCTGCAGATATCCAGTGTGATGTAGTGGGTAGAGTGATGCAGTAGGATTCAGGAGGTCTGGGTTTGAATCCCTGATCAGTCATGGAAACTCACTGGGATAGTGGAACTGGTAAACCCACTCCTTAAATATCTTCCTTACTTTGAAAGCCCTATTAGGATCACTATAAGTTTGTTCCAACTTGATGGCACATAACAGCATTAAGTGAGGGATGATTAACATTTTCCCAAATTCCATTTTTCTGTTCCTTTTTCAAGCCAGCTGTTTTTTCTTCCACTGGCTTTGAGATGTATTTTTGCTAGTATTATTTTTGTGTGGCAGTAATCTGGCTGTAATGTCAAGGGTTAAAATCTCTTGCATTTATGCTGTACAAGTGTACATGAGCATTATGTTCATAGCTATCATGTGAGATGTGTGACTGTTGCATTTCCACCACAGGGCATTTCCATTCATTATGAAACTGAAGCGAAGCATACTCCTTGTTCTCTTCTACACAGCTAGGCTCCTTGATAATCAAAACAAAACTCAGAAATAAGTTGTAATTTTACTCAGGTTTTTTTTTTGGGGGGGGGAAGCATGCATGCTTTAGTCCTGCATACATATGTTTTTCACTATAGTTTCAAGACCCAAATGAATGATTGCTTTCTATCATGAATAGAAAGCTCTTGGAACTACATGTCATGCAATGAGATCCAGTGTAATATAAAAAAGAGTGTAAAATAGTATAGAAAGGAAGCAGGAACAGCCCAGAACATTTTGCTATCTTGGGCAGACTTGTTTGGGCATATAAAAGAATATCTCACAAATTCTCCCCATTCCAGGCAATACAAATATAATAATATAATGTAATATAAAAATGTACAAATGTTTGAGGAAATGGACTTGATCTATGAAAGCTCACATTAAAATATAGCAGTTAGTCTTTAAAGTGCCACAACGTTTCTGTCTTGGTAATTTTTTATTTTTATTTTGGTTTTGGCCTAATAAAAGTAATGTATAGCTAATAATTTGCTCCTCTTTGTGGCATACTGAATTTGCTTCTTATTCTACCTAATTGCAAATCCATACTCTGCCTAATGGTCGGGCTGGTTATTGTTACATACAGCATTGATGGTACCTGTCTGTCATGGGTTTGGAGGGAAAGTTCCATCCTATGGGGAGTGGAAGGCGGGACATCAGGGGGAGGAGCTGTACTGTATATATATGGGGAGCTGGTGTGGAGAGTGAGGAGTTGGAGTCTGTGTGTCAGACTGGGTACAACTGTGTGTCAGTCAGTACCTACCTGATAGGTTCAGGTTTCTTTATAGGTAGCCAGAACTGATAGGTTCAGGGTCTGTGCTTTACTTTAAAGTGTTCTGTGTGAACCAAACTGTTGTATGTATGATTGAGACTAAGCCACGTTACAGTATCTTATTTACTTGATCTTTTTATTTACCCTGTTTGTTATTTAAATAAACCTTGTTCTTTTGTTTGTTAAAATCCATTCCTGGTCTGTGTGACTTCTTATAGGGAATGGTTGGTGGCAGCATAATTAGAGTGTGGCATACTCCAGTAGGTCTGGGGTTGTCACATTGATGAAGTGAAGTTCATGTGGGATCTTAAAGTGTAAGGAGTTCAGCTTGAAGTTGTGTGAATGGTAAATATGAGGGGCTCAGCCAGTGCACCATATCCCAATGCAGTTCTCAGGGAAAAAAATTGCAGAGAGACCTACAGTATTAGCTACCAAAGTTTTCTTTTTCTAATATACCTGGCTTATCAGGTGATCATCCCTGATCCTCATAAAAGCTTCTAGGTCAGACATACTGTATGTTCTTGCTTGCCTGAATAAATTAGAAGGTGTGCTCTTGATGGTAACAAATCTATGTTTATTTTCCTTCTTTACTTCACACCATCCATCTGAGATTGGACATGGGGCTGGTAGATCATTTCTATGGCTAGCAACTTATCTCCATCCGAGTGTGTTGTAACTATAGAGAAAGTAGACAAGGATTTCTAGAATGACCCTCACCCCAGGCACCCTTCAAGGATGGCCAAAGACATTTTGCTTCCTGTCATAGCAAAGGGTGGCCGTCTCAGCATCTGTGTTGGCAGATAGTATTCAAAGCCAGCTAAGACATTTTGGTGCCTGAGGCAGAACCATCCTCTCTGTCTTCTTGGCTGCAAGACTCAAGACTACAAGTGCAATAAATAATGGATAATTTCCTTCCTTTTAATAACACCTGGAATCAACTACCTGAAGCAGCTGCCTCATTCTGACTAATGGTAAGGCTGGCTTTGCTTCCTTGAACTATGACAGGGAGAATAAATCTGACTGATCACAACTCCTGTTTATTTTTGTTTTTGTTTTTTATTTTAAAATGTTGGCACTGCTTTTCTTCCACAAGGCCACTGTAAAGGCTTACAATTAAGCAATAAAATTGTTATTGTTGAAAAACAACAGCAATAAAGCAGCTTAGTGCAGAACTAGTCCAGTGAGAAATGAAGAGCCGCTAAACTAAAATCTGACGGCACATTCAGTCATCTGATGTGATTTCACAGCTCTGGAGTATGCAGAGTTAAGACTTAGGGCAACTGCAATGTGAGCACTGATAATTTAGAGGGAGGACTTCAGAGCATTGGCTAATATCTCATAGGCTAATAAAATAGTTTCCAGACAATTAATCTCCACTAACCTACGATGGACCTGAATCACTCATCAAAAATTGAATTGCTCTGCAAAGATTGCAGCTTTAAATGGAAAAGACTGATGCTCCAGTGCTTGCTAGTTTTTTGTGTGTGTGATGTACACACACACACACGTGTGTGTCTTTCTGTTTTTCTTTTTGCCTGAAGCTGAATGGTTGGGCTAGGAATATAACAAGGGATTCCAAGTTTGACTACATTTGCGGTTAATCTTATTCTGTGTCAGCTCAATTGTGTTGTTTGGTTAATATGGATGAGTACTTACATCATATTATTTATACAACTCTTTCAATATGTGAAGTGTTACTATATTTATTTTGTTTGTCTCAATACTGCCTTGAGGCCAGCAATATGGTTTATAACACAGATGAAGAAAGAGTAAGTGAACCAAATTCTTGCCGCAAATAAGCAGAGCTTTTAAAGCACGTACTTAAAAAAATGTGTCTATAAGAATCTGTCTCCAGGTTTGGCTGCAGGAGTTGGTATTACTGAGCATGGTGAGGGTAATGCCAGCTCACTCATTGTTATGTGCCATCCATCCACCCCTGACCTTTGCCAATCCTATAAATTTTGTTTTTGTTTAGTCATTAAGTCGTGTCTGACTCTATGTGACCCCATGGACCAGAGCACGCCGGGCCCTCCTGTCTTCCACTGCTTCCCGGAGTTTGATCATATTCATGTTGGTAGCTTCGATGACACTGTCTGACCATCTCGTCCTCTGTCGTCCCCTTCTCCTCTTGCCTTCACACTTTCCCAACATCAGGGTCTTTTCCAGGGACTCTTCTCATGAGATGGCCAAAGTATAGGAGCCTCAGCTTCAGGATCTGTCCTTCCAGTGAGCACTCAGGGTTGATTTCCTTCAAAATGGATAGGTTTGTTCTCTTTGCAGTCCAGGGGCCTCTCAGGAGCCTCCTCCAGCACCACAATTCAAAAGCATCAATTCTTCAGCAGTCAGCCTTTTTTATGGTCCAGCTCTCACTTCCCTACATTGCTACTGGAAAAACATAGTTTTGACTATGCAGACCTTTGTCGGCAAGGTGATGTCTCTGCTTTTTAAGATGCTGTCTAGGTTTGTCATTGCTTTCCTCCCAAGAAGCAGGCGTCTTTTAATTTTCTGGCTGCTGTCACAATCTGTGGTAATCATGGAGCCCAAGAAGGTAAAATCTGTCAGGCACTCCCATTTCTTTAAGAACTTGCCATATTTTGCTGTGATCCACACAGTCAAAGGCTTTTGCGTAGTCAATGAAGCAGAAGTAGATGCTTTTCTGGAACTCTGGCTTCCTCCATAATCCAGTGCATGTTAGCAATTTGGTGTCTAGTTTCTCTGCCCCTTCAAAATCCAGCTTCTACTTCCGGGACTTCTTGGTCCACATACTGCTGAAGTCTACCTTGTAGGATTTAGAACATAACCTTGCTAGAGTGTGAAATGAGTGCAATTGTATGGTAGTTGGAACTTTCTTTGGCACTGCCCTTCTTTGGGATTGGGATGTAGACTGATCTTTTCCAATCCTCTGGCCACTGCTGAGTTTTCTAAACTTGCTGGCATATTGAGTGTAGCACCTTAACAGCATCATCTTTTAAGATTTTAAATAGTTCAACTGGAGTGCCATCACCTCCACTGGCCTTGTTGTTAGCAGTGCTTTCTAAGGCCCACTTGATTTCATGTGTAGAGTCGCCTCTTGTGTTGTTGGAAAAGAGTGTTTGTGATGACCAGCTTGTTCTCTTGAAAAAACTCTATTAGCCTTTGTCCTGCTTCATTTTGAACTCCAAGGCCAAACTTACCTGTTGTTCCTTTTACCTCTTGACTACCTACTTTAGCATTCCAATCCCCTATAATGACAAGAATATCTTTCTTTGGTGTCAGTTCTGGAAGGTGTTGTAAGTCTTCATAGAACTGGTCAATTTCTGCCTCTTCAGCATCAGTGGTTGGTGCATAAACTTGGATTACTGTGATGTTGAAAGGTCTGCCTTGGACTCGTATTGAAATCATTGTATCATTTTTGAGATGGTATCCCAGTACAGCATTTCCCACTCTTTTGCTGACTATGAGAGCTATAAATTAGTGAGCTGCAAAAAGTCACCAACAGCTCTGCTTTAGATGTGCAAAGTTCAGGCCATGACTTCCTTTACTGATTCAATCCATCTCATATTTGACCTTTCTCTTTTCCTCCTGCTTTCAGTTTTTCCCTGCATTATGGTATTTTTCCAGTGAATCTTATCTTCTCATGATGTTCCCAACATGTGGTAAAGGTTTTTGCTACTAAAGAGAGCTCAGGCTTGCTTTGGTCTAACACCCACTTATTCACCTTTCTGTTGGTCCTTAGTATCAGCTGCCCAGATGCATGCCCTTTGTCTATGCTTTAATACTCTGCATCTTGTAGGGAACACACCAACTGATGCATCAGCCAGCAAAATGTTTGGGGCAGGCCCTGATGACTATCTAGTTTTGTGTCAGTGAAGAGATATGATAAAGTATGCGCTCTCTCTCTCTCTCTCCCTCTCTCTCTCTCTCCCTCGCTCCCTCTCCCTCTCCCCCCCCCTCTCTGTGAAAGGTAGTCATTGAAAGCCAGTATGGTGTGATGGCTACCTGGGTTCAAATCTCCCTTAGCTATGGACAGTCTTTGGGGTGGCAATGGTAAAACATCCCTTAAACATCTCATCTACTGCAAAACGTCTGTTGTGGGCATTATATGTTGTCATCAAGTCAATTCTGACTTATGATGTAGAGTTTTAGAGGCCTATGAGATGTTTAAAGAACGGTCTATCATTGCTAGCCTGCAGGAAGTTTTCATGGCTGAGTGGGGATCTGAACTAAATTATCATGAGACCTATTCCAGCATGGGCTCTCAAAATAAAACTATTAGACTTGTTATAGAAGTGACATGACATCACATGACAATAATAATACCTGTTCATGTTCTGTTGCATATTCTAAATAATTAGTTTATTAGTTAATGTTTAATTAGAAGTGTGCAGGAGTGCATCTCTGATACTGCATGACCAGTAAAGTACTTTGGAAGCCATTACTGATATGATGTGATAGTCCAAATAAAAGGTTATAATTTTTAACTGGTTCTTGAATTGGGATCGTATTTGTTAACGATAGTAGACAGTAAGGGCATGTTCAATGTCAAATTTGGAGAAAATATTTTAACATTTCTAAATGCTGTTCTAAAAATGATTTCCCTACCCCCATGAATTTGTTTTCCTGCCTTTCTGTGTTTTGGTGGAACAAAGACAATACTGTGATTATTTTTTTTCAATGCCTACCATTGACTCCTGAAAAGAAAATGCTTCCCCCCCCTTTTTATATGAAATTGATCCATCCTGTCATTTAGAAGATACATGACTTTTAAAATGTTTTACATCAGAGATTTGTCATTAACTCTGACTGCAAATATTTCTGTGTTCCTTAGCAATTGCCCAAATATTTTATAAGTACAGTACTTGAGAAAATCTAGTACTTTAGTCTCATCAAGGTGGATGGTGCTTGCTTCCGGGCAAGACACTGCATTAAGACTACAGCCTTAACAGGAATAAGTGTGATTGCAAAAAAAAAGGGGAAAGAGAGAGAGAGAGAGAGAAGCCACAGAACAGAGATGGGGAGAAAGGGGAGCCATGGGGGAAAGTGTGGAGAAAAAGAGATGGAGGAGGATCACAGGCAGAGAGAAAGGAACCAGAGAAAGACCAAAATAGAGAAGCCATGGAGAAAAGAGCGCGCGCGCGCACACATGCACACACACACACACACACACACACACACACACACACACACACACACACACACACACACACACAGAGAGAGAGACAGAGACAGAGACAGAGACAGAGACAGAGAGAGAGAGAGGATGGGGGTGGGAACCAATTTCCCTGAAAGCAACCCTTTTGTCTGCTGCAGAATTGCTCCGGACTGGCTCCCAAAAGTTGAAGCCCTACAGCTGGACCAAAAAAGTCCCAGCTTGGGCACGGAACAGGGTCAGGTTGGAGCACATTTGCCTGTATGCCATGTGGTCACTAGAAAATAACCTTTTATTTGGTTATACTGGACCGCTCCACCCACAGTCAGGTTCATCATTCCGCATCCCTCCCCCCACCCACCTCCCAGCAGTGTTCTGTCTGCAGTCTCTTGGACAGAGCTCTCAAATTTGTTCTTTATTCCTCCCCCCCACCCCCCGCCCCTGCTTTGATTTTTCCAACTCTTTGCCACTACAGAACCTTCAAAATAGGGAATTGTGATTAGGGAACAGGGTGGGGTGTGGGAATGGGGAAAAGGGAAGAAGTGCACAAAAGGGTCTGATTGCTTTGTGGTACCTCTCAGGCCATCATCTGACAAATAAATACATGACTACTTCATCTACTGGATGGGAGGCTCAAACATGACCTTGTATTCTGGCTCTTTATACTTCTTCACTAGATTTGAAGTCCCGGCAATTGAAAGCAGTGTGTTGGATGGCCCCTAATGAGGGCTAATGAATTGCCTGGGTACATTTGGATCAACCTCTCATTTATGTAGGTACAGATGGATTTGCTGAGGGAGGCCCTGAAAGCTGTTATCTTGTGTATTTCTTTGGCAGGAGTCTCCCTATAATGGATATGTGTTGTTTTGCTACTTAACTTGATTGACTTTCGGGGAAAATACCATTTCATTGATCCAGCAATTTCAGCCTCAAGAGCAAAGCTGCTAATGGCCAATCTCCATGAATGCTCTTTTCACCTCTATCTTTTTTACAATGTCTATTTCACAAGTACCTGTTATAAAGGCAGTGGGATAATTCATTATTTCAAAGAGAAGCACATCTGGCTAGTTATTATGTCATCATTAAAACTCAATATACAACAACCATTCTCTTTCTATTAAAGAAAATCTTCCTCATTGGTCTTTTTTTTTAAAGGGTGGTTTTGGTGAAATATTCTCCTCAGCCAGTCTGAATAATGATTCATAAATGTAAAATGCATAGACAGGAACAGTTACACTATATATTCTTGGAGAATATTTCCTCCCCCCCCCCCCCAGTTAGATTATCTGCCTCAAAAATGACAATTTTATTCTTTCATTCTTTCATTGTTGTTTATTGCTTTATTACTTGGCTATAATGTACTTTGTGGGTCTTAACATTGTGATATTGAAAATCATTTGCGGATGAAAAGTGCTATAGAAGTATTTAAATAAACAAATAAATAAAGAACTGAAATCCTGCATAAGAAAATTTGTAACTGTCAACTCATTCTTCACTGGTAAATAAGATTTCCCACAGTAATTCTCTCGAGAATTGTGGCAGGAACTATTTATTTACCAGCAAAGAATGGACTGAAATTCACATTTCTTATGCTAAGCAACAGGGTCTCACCCAATATGTCTGCTTTCCCCAAGCCCAAACCTGCTGTAATAAAGGTCTGGTTATAGTAACCACCCAGATGGCATGAAGCTTCCTCCCAGATATCAAGGAGTGTTTCCCTCCTCATCTTGGAACCATAGATGGCTTATAGTATGTGTGTTTGGCAGGGAAGGGCTTGACATCACACTATAGAGGCGAATTACACCCTCCCCCCCCCCGCCTGCCCTGCTATCCCTAATTGGAGCTGCGCTTGTCCTTTTATGTTAAAGTCTGGTTGCCAAGGGGTGACATTTATAATGTGAATGATAATTGCATGCAGGAAGTCAGGTAGGCATTAGCATTAGAAACCCAGTCAAACTAGATTCCATGGACTAGAGCCTCCTGCAAAAGGCATGTGCTTGGAGTTTAAGCTTGCTGAACCCACAAATTGTTTTTGCATCCCAGAACTAAATAGAATACATAGTTCTTCTGCACAGAAATCCATTCCTTGTAGTCCCAAGCTTTCTTTATATTAGCATTATAATTTAGGATTATAGTTTTAAATAATTCAATAGAATTTATTATAAAAAGGGTTTGTTGCTAATATATATAGAAAAAAGAAAAGAGAGAAATCCTTGAACTACTGGAAATTGCTGAGATCCAGCAGTGGATCCAGTCTATCACTTCTCTGTGCATGGAGATGCCTTTAGATTGTTTTGGAAGGCCTGTTGGGTGCAGAAGTCAAAGATCCATTTTAAGCTCATCATGTGGCCCCAGACCTCCAGGTCTGCTTCTGGATTGAAAGAACAGTGAGCTGCCTTGCATGTACTACCTCCCATCCACCCACAGTCCAATAATGGAGACAGCGGCAGAAGAAAAAATTAATCAAGGAAGACAGGCAAGCAGCCACATGCAGCCACAATAAGGCAGCTTCCACCAGGGTTTTCATTGGCTCCTTTACAGGAGGTTTTATTTGGAATTTGATGTAATTTTGCAGGTTTCTGAGTTTTCTCCAAACATGTTGTGGCATACAGCTCTGCTCTCACCTGTCCGTCACAGCTGGGCAGGGGAACATCAACCAATGAGAGGACGGAGGGTGGTGCAGAAGGGGGAGGAGCTGGGTTATATAAGGTGTGTGTGATGTGTGAAAGGGGAAGTTTTGGAGAGTTTGAAAAGATGAGAGAAGTTGATTGAGAGAGTGAGATAGATTTGAGAGAGATAGTCAGTGATGGAAAAGTCTGTGTGATCTAAGTAACTGAGAAACGTGATTAACAACTTGATTTATTACTTGTGATTCACCTTTTTTATTTTGTACAAATCAATAAACACTTTATTTGTTTGAAAGAAAAACTTGTCATTTTTGAGTACTAAGGATAGGTTGGTGGCAGCAAGGGAAGAATAGTAGTGAGCACTCTTGGAGGCCTGTATTGGTAGAGGCTTGAGAGTGGCCCGCTACACATGTACATACCTCTCCTTTTCTCAGAGATATACTTTTTGTCTACAAAGTGGCTGGTCATGGGGAATCCAAGTTTAGTGTAAGAGGAAGTGGTAAGAGAAGAAAATAGTGCTAGGTACTCAGAGCTACTTTGAAGTGTTTGCACAATAAAATGGTTGGAGTTTCCTTTTAATAGAAGTATACTCAACCTCATTGAAATCTATAGCAAAGAAAATATAACCCTCTTACAAAGATTACTCTAGTCCCCACTGCGGGAACAATCCACTTGGTAGTTCTTCATAAATCCCACTGGAATGGATGGAAGCTTGCACAAAAGAACATTATTTTCATTCCCTGCTTGCATCACAATAATACTTGGGCTATGCTCTTATTAACAGCACAGTAATGAATTTTGAAATGTAGGTAGTCATCATCATATTACCTTTACATACAGTACATGTCGAAGGAGAATCCTAAGACACAATAGGGCTGCACTGATGTGAGATCAACATGCTGTAGTAATTTTACATCTCTATTCCCAGTATATCTTTTGTAAAGCTAACATCATTTAATTGCCTATTCAAGAATAAATAAACACAGAATAATTTGGGTAATAATGACAGCTCACTGCATGGTAACATTACTGGGAGAATCTATCTCTTGCCCAGCTACTGTGAGGGAAAAGGAATGCTTAAGGAGATGTCTCTCTCAACTAATCAAAATGTCCTTGCACACCAAAATTTGGATCACTGGTTCTACCTCATCATAGTCCTTAATTCAGCTCCCAGATTTAAAAAAAATCATGACATGGGGCTGCTGAAGGTAAAAATCATGACATGGGGCGTGCTCTTTTTTTGGTAACAAGAAATCAGGGCTTGTTCCTTGCTGAGAGGACTCAGGGCTCAGCCATTCTTGCAGGTGAGTTGTCAGAGTGACAAAAACTGGGCTCACTGCATCACTCTGTGCAAACAGCAGCAGCAAAAGCTGCAGATTTCCATTTCCAGATTATTACCGTTCCAAGCATAGCCATTGGCTGGCTTCCCTCACATTCTTTCACTGTAGATAACCCTTGCATGTCTCCCCTTCCCCCCCGTGCGAAAAAGAATGGAGCGCTATTGGCAACCAAGGAGAAAATTCGCTCCAATGTGCTCATTATTATTTGTCCTTGTTACCTTCCCCATCTGATGATATCTCTCCATGCATTTATTAAAGTGTTCCGGAATACGCACCTGGGTTCCATTTCGAAATGCTGCCCTCCATTGATAAACAGCAAGTGCATTAAGCTATATCTCTGGAGAATTATAAAGACTTGCAAATTGTCACATTTGGAGAAGGAAGGGGAAAAGCACTGCTGAACACTTGCACACAATCAAAACATTATTCCTTCCTCTTGCTACTGGCAGAATTGGCAGACTCCATGCAAGCTTAAGTTGTAACACATGTATGTGAGCCAGGGTCTTTACTTTCCCCAGACGGAGAGATGTTTCCCTTGGTTCAGTGACAGTTAATAGGAGATTTGCTTTCAAACCATCTCTTGCAAATTGCGGCAGGTGCACATCATTTTACAGCCTTACATGGACATCCAGGAGAAAGATGCTATTTTTGTACACAGCATGGCTGCCCTAAATGGATTAACTTGGGAAAACTAACCCTTAAATATGTACTCATCAAATTGGAAGCATTTCCGTGCAAGTGCCGCACCATCTCCCTTTCACATTGAGGGGACCGTGTTGCTATAAAGTTGTAATACTACAATTTAATCAAGAAGGGAATAAAATTTCCTGTGCAAGTCATCTTTAAGATGTGTTGAAGGCAAATTAATTATTTTTCTTAACACGTGCAGTTTCTTGAAACTGAACCATGTTTACCCTTTTAGGGTTTATTTTAGTATCTCCTTCCTAGAAATATGTATTGGAAAGGGTGGTGGTGGTCCTAAATTAGTCAATGTAGTATCATGCACAATCCAGAAGGGTATTGTATACAAAAACACTGTCAGACACATCAAACTGTAGGTAAAAATAACAATTGGAGATGAGGGTATTGATATACAAATATGAATATCCCCACCCCGGTGGACATAATGAGGGTACAGGTGGTCCACTCACCGTCTGCTGCTGCTGCGGGCTCTCCGCTTGCTTCCTATCACTCTGGAGCTTGTGGTCGGCGAGCCACTCTTCTACCTGACAGAGAGGCTCATCGTCCCACCTCCTGCGAGGAGTGGCTAATCCACCATGAGCTCTGAAGCGATAGGAAGGGAGCGCAGGGCCCACAGCAGCAGGAGATGGTGAGTGGACGGTCCGGCCACAGGGAGTTGGACGCTTGTTATCTCCACCTGTGGGGGGTATTCATATATGAATATGAATACCCCATCTCTAATAACAATTGCTGCCTGGCTTTTACTTTGCTGTTTATACAGCAGGGAAGCTGCAAGTCAACATTTCACTAAATATTTGTGGTTGCAAGTCAAAAAACTTCCAACTAGAAATGTTTCAGGTGTTGTTACTGTGTTAATTTTTCTCTGCCCCTCCCTTCCCAGTACTAAGTAGTGCCGAAGGTGGCATACACTCATCATTAAATAAAATAAAAACTGCAAGTAAAAACTAAGTCAGCCATAGAATCACTGGAATCAAATCAAATGAAACATGATCATATAAGTCTTTAAAATCATTTAAATCCACATATAGTTAAAATAATTGCCACCACGTCCCGAAACAATATCGTAAACCAAGTCAATTGCTATGATGCATTATCAAGCCCTACTTAAAAGCAGTGATAAAGAAAAATGTAACTCTGAGGAGTGTGTTTCATACTGTGGGAACAAGACGAGAGGAAGCCCTCTCTTGACATGCCTGTCAGACATAAGCAGGCCTCCACAGCTACTGGTATTCTCAAGAAGGTCTCCCCTGAAGATCTGAATGTCCGCACAAGTTCATGTCAAGACAGACAACTGTTGAATTGAGCCCAGTAAGGAATTTTCAACCAGGTTTTTCAGTATGACTATGATAGAGAGGTTACTTACCTATAACTCTGGTTCTTTGAGTGGTCATCCGTGAATTCACACTATAGGGTTTAGTCTGCGCTTGCGCAGAGGTTTCCGGAATATTCTAGAGCTTTATCACATGTTTGCCTGGACCGCCCTCCTAGTACACGTGGTCCGCCCGTCCTGGTGATTGCCTCAGTTCCCAAAGAGCACGCTGTTGAATCAAATGAAACAGACATGACGGACAGAGGGGAGGACTGGCGGGAAGTGTGAATTCATAGATGACCACTCGAAGAATTAGAGTTATATGTAAATAACCTCTCTTTCTTCTTCATGGTCTCTGTGAATATACAGTATAGGGTGATTAACAAGCTTACCTGTCCAGAGGAGGGACATCACGGAAGAACAGAGGACAGAACCGCTTGTCAGAAGGCTGCATCTGTCTTTGCTCTGACATCCAAATGGTAATGAGAGGCAAAGGTCGATGCTGTTGACCAGGTGGCAGCCTTGCAGATATCAGGAATAGGGACGCCTCTCAGGAAGGCTGTGGAGACAGCTACAGCCCTCATAGAATGTGCCTTAATGCCAACAGGAAGAGGCTTTCGGGGAAGCTGGTATACAAGGCGTATAGTTGCAACAATCCATCGAGAGATGGTCTGAGAAGAAATATGAGTTCCCCTGTGTGGCAAATGAGGGGAAACAAAGAGCATCTTAGACCTGCGAAAAGAAGCAGTCCTAGAAACATAAAAGGCCAAAGCTTGCCCAATGTCCAAAAGATGGAAGGAGCATTCAATATCAGTAGACGGCGATGGAAAGAAGGTAGGTAGAATGACAGGTTAAGTAAAACTCAGAAACTACCTTTGGAAGAAAGGAGACATCAGGATAACATGTAACTTTTTTGGGATGAAACTGAAGAAATGGAGAATCAACTTGAAGAGCAGCAAGTTCAAAGACTCTGTGGGCTGAGATGATGGCAACCAGGAAAAGGGTCTTAAAGGAAAGAAGACGTTCCAACGTCATGGTGAGGGATTCAAAGGGAGGGAGTATGAGACACTAGAGGCTTGGGTGAAGGACCAGTATAAGTTGTAGTCACTTGAAGAGAGGAGGCACGAACATGTGAAAGTGTGGTAGATTCAGCAGTCAGTACCGAAGTTGAAGCTGATGGGCAAGGGCATTTTAGTACTGTATGTGGCTGCGCTGAATGATATTCAGAGTAATGATTCCTCTTACGGAAAGACTTTTGTGGCTGTGTTACCCACCACATGAGGGAGTGCGGGATCCTCTGTGGACGACGTGTGGTCATACTCCTGTGGACGGTATCGAGGAGGGGACTGGGAGTCCGAGGAGTCAGAATGGTAGTAGTATGAGGACCGAGAGTGTTTCAGCTTGATATAGAGACCAGTATCAGGGTGCCAATAATGGTACGAGCAATGTTGGTATCGCTTGGGTGGGAGCTCATTGCATGTTGGCAGCTCATACAGAGTGACTCGTTTAGGATGGCAGTATTGAGTCAATGAATCATGTGATGCCAGTAATCCCGTTGACATCAGAGGTTGTGGAAGGTCGGCATTGGAAGGACTAGTCTCTGGTGTATGGTGTGTCTTTTGAGACTGTTTGCACAGAGGCTTGCGGATCAGCTAAAACGGACACTGAATCCGAGCACGGAGACAGAGCAACTCGAGAGGCTTGAGCGGTCAGATTGTAATAATAATGCCACCTCAGCCGAGGTGATAGCCCACGAAGGAGATTGGGCTAAGGGAGGCAAGGGTAGATGGCCTGATGGTGGAGGTAAATAGTCGTTGTCATCCATGGAATTAGAGTCAAGGCAGATAGTTTGTTGCTCCTGAAGCGGGATTGAAGGTGTAGATTTATCAGTTGCGTGTGTAGAGGGTTCCTGCCTAGGAGGTTGGACCGCGGAGAAGACTTATTTGATTTTTTGGGCTTGGAGAGCTCCAGTGCCGAAGAAAGCTTCGGCATCAGTGTCAATTTCGATGTCGATGTAGCAGACTTTGACTCTGAGACCAATTTAAACTTAGGGTTTGATGTTGTGGCTCCGCGCTCCGTTTGTATTGCTCCGCTTGATGTCATGGGGACCTCAGGTGAAGCAGATTGAGCTTGGGAAGGCTCTGTAGTCTCCATAGTTGGTACTGGGCACAGGGAACATTACCAGGAAAAGGACTGGAGACATTGTTGCCTGAGTTTAGGAACCTGCTTTGTGAGATTTTTATAGAATTGGCATGAGTCAGGCTGATGAGATTCTCCCAAGCGGAAGAGGCAGGAGTCATGTCTGTCTGAAAGAGGTACCTTGTTAGGCCACAAAGTGCACCGTTTGAACAGCCCTATAGGGGCCATAAAATGGGAAAGAAGAGGGGAAAGGGAGAAGGGAAAGGAAGGGAGTGGTTGAAGAGAGAGATAGATCAAAAGTTTCTCACTAATTCCCCTTTGTTTATCTTTAAATGTAGAAGAGAAGATATATGCGAACGGAGGGCTCATAGAGAAGAGAAACCTCAGCAGTGTCCAAAAGAAAGTAAGGCAATTGCTAGGATGGGCAGACCACGTGTACTAGGGGGAAAGTCCTGGCGAACGCATGATAAAGCTGTAGAATATTCTGGAAACCTCTGCGCAAGTTCAGAATAAACCCTATAGTGTGCATTCACAGAGACCACAAAGAAGAAACCATGCATTCATGAGCAGTCCCATGAGTAGTTGCTGCATATTACATATTGTGCCAGCTGAACATCCTGGACCTTCTTCAAGTGTAAAACTATGCAGAGTGCATTTCAGGAGTCAAGACGTGATATAACTAAGGCATGGATGGTTGACAAGTCAAGTTTGACTCAGGAGAGGTTGTAGCTTGTGCATGAAGCAGAGTCATGTGAAGGCACTTCTTGACACTGCTGCCAGCTAGGGCTCCAGGGAGAGTAAAGAATTAAGAAGGAATCCCAAACTATGAACCTAATCTGTGGGGGGAGAGCACAACTCCTAGAATGAGAGTGGCTTGTCAGGATTTAATTGAACTTTTCTCAGCCTCATCCAGCCATTATTGTGCATAGGTAGCATTCAGAGGTTCCGACTGTCTCTTTGGTGTTAGGTGACAAGGAGAAACAGAGCTAGGTGTTGTAAGCACATGGGTGACACCTCACTTCAAAGCTTCACACAATCTCTGTCAGAGGCTTCATGTACAGTATGTGTTAAATAATACAGAGAATAGGGTTGAGCATTGACATCCATCAGCACCAAAGGTCATGGTGTCAAACCGTGCTCCTCCAGCACCACCTTTTGATAACACCCTGACAGCATCAGAACCACAGCAATACAGAATCACAATAGTTCAGTATCCTTAACTGCCAAAGCCAATGGTCTAGACAAACTAAAATTTAAAAATCAGTGGCTGGACTCACCTTCATTATAACTCTGCACATGAATTATAAAAGAACTAGCCAGTTCTTAACTAGCTAAGCCTTAAGCTGTAGGCTGGGCCTTTGTTGTGACAATTATAGCATGGTGTATATATGTAGCTTTTGGTTTTGGTGTTTTGGTGTTTGTGTGGATGTATGCATGTTGGGGTTGCATGCATGGGTGGAGTGCTGGGGTTATTGGTGGTTGGGTGTTTGAATGCTCATGAGTTGCTCAGAATGCTGAATGGTTGATAATGGTTAAGAGATGAGACATGAGAGGAGTGAGGAAGGATTTTGGCAGTTGGTTAGAAAGTGGATGTGGAGGCAGTTGGTCAGTTTGGGTAGTAGTGAGTGGGCTATATAGTTGTGTGTGTGTGTGTGTGTGTTGAATAAATGTTAAGTTGAAGGTTATTTTTGTTCCTGTTTATGTATCCAGAGACTTACCTTTTCTTTCTCTTTACATACTCGTTTTTCAAAACAAATTCCTTCTGCTTTGTCCAAATTAAACTTTCCGCATCATTATTTTAAAATTATTTTTTAAATGTTTTCATGACAGTCAAACAACTCATTACATCCACATGCCAGCAAGCTACACTCAAGATTTAAGCAGCTGTGTTTCTCTCCATATATCATTAATGATTTAAATAGACTCACGCTCAGGAATTTTATGTTATTTTAAATAAAACCAGCAGAGTCAAGATGGTACTGGGTGGAAGCCATAATCAATAGATGCAACTCCAAATACTGGGAAAGGCTTAGGGGTGATTGTGTCTGGTAAAACACCAGAAGTAGCAGCACAAATGAGTTGCATGTGTGTGGTTGTGTAGACTGTGAGTGACAAATGGAGTGTGTGAGTATCAATAAGTGTGGAAGTGAGTAGGGCTGCCTCCCCAGATTGTCACATTTATGTACAGAGATCTTTAAGTTGCCATACAAAAAAACCCAGCTTGATCTTGCAGAGGCTGCTGAGTCATCGGTTTGTTGTAATACTATTTATCAAACATTATCTATGGGAAACTGAAGCCTTTCTTCTTTTTCTCTCTTTTCATTTATGGGGCAGTGCTGTGCAACAGATCTGGGTGCAATAGGAATGGGGTAATTATGAATTCAGTAGCTGCCTGGGATCAGATACAACAGCAGCTCTGCAGCTCTCTAAGGTGCTTTAATGAAGCCTATATTCTTAAGCAAAACTTCTTGTAGTGTAGTGCTGAGGCAGTGTAGTGGGGCCGGCTGTTTATTTATACAGCAATGGTCCTCAATCTTGGGGTGCTAATGATCGTAGACTGAAACTCCCTGAAGCCAAATAACTGTAATGCATATTTTAGTTAAGGTTTCTGAGTGTTTGATTTAATTCTATTTATACACCCAAGGTTAAACTATCTACTATAAATCTATGTATAGGTTCTCCCCTTTGGGGAGGGGGAGTGAGAGTGAGAGGCTATTAAAACTAACATTTAAATTAATGTGTTAATAATGGCAGTTTGATGAGTTTAATATTTCCTCTTTTAAATGTTGACACCAATTAGTTAGAATTAATTTCCCACTTTCTAATGTTTAACTTATTGATGTTTGATGTTGATGTCCAGTCCTTTTTTTTTTCAAGGAAATGGTTTGTTCTTTGCTCTTTTTCCTCTGAAATGAAGGGCTGGCTGCAAATATGTCTCCATGCTGGCCTGCAGCACAATTGTGCACATATAAGCCAGTTATATGGGTTACTGTACTCTAGGCTTTAGCCTGTTATAAGTTTGAATTGACTTTTTGAGAGTAAAGGATGTCTTCCTTTCACTTTATGGTGAACATCCTGAACAATGACAAAACCACAAGATTTCTTACAATTCCTACAAAACAAGGCAAACTTTTGAGTTCTCTAAAACTTGCCCTACCTCTCAATTTTACACCATCTCAGTCTAAAGATGAGTTTTCAAAAACGTGGAAGCTTGCTTTGTTTACAGTTATCATTGGCATTAATTATTGTTTAAGGCCTATTCCAACAAATATGAAACCAGATATACTCACTAATAATTACATATAGCCATATGTATCTTTGGCTCAAAGTTTCTAGTTTTTTTTTTTAATTAAAAGTCTCTCCCCCACCCACAAAGCACCTGATTTCTCTTTGTCCTTGATTTGTATGATACTGAAAAGTGCACAATCATGGGCTATTTGCTATCCTAAGATTTATTTGCGGGCAGTATTTGCAAATTAAGGCTTGGAATGGGTTCACTCCCTTCCTAGCAGAATCTTCTCAGCATCTAATACTGTTGCTGTTGCTTTTTTGTTAACAAATCAATGTTGCAGATACAGGCATCAATACGTAACAATTATTAAGATGCTGGAGATGCAATTTATCTTGCTGCTTAATCCACAGAGATGCAAGCTGTTCCAGAAAAAAAGGATTGTGCTAGGCTAGTAGAAAGCAGATCTCTTCTAAGCCAAAGTTGGGAACAACTGGTAATATTTCCTAAATATTACCAGTTGTAATATCTGGCACAATCAGATCCAGCTAATTATCTTGTGATTTGAAGGAACAATCATAAGATTGGTCTGGCAGTTTATCTTTACTCTCTGCGTGAAGGGTATTTCTGTTGTAAATGGAAACCATCTAACTGCCACTAGATGGCCATTGATCACTTAAAAGAATAAATTGAAAGAACTGGGTACTCATCTTATGGCCATTATTCGTCTTTACAGCAGTAGTCAATATTTTACCTGTGGTGTGCATCTAATTTTATTGCTATTTTCTTTGCTTTATGACCACCACTGATGACAATGTATATGTTACAGCTATTGGATATTAGATTAGCAGAATGTTACCTTTAATTGCCTTTACCTTTAATTGCCTTTGTTTCCATTTGTCCTGGTGTGTGGTTTCAGAAAAACGAGTCATGGGGGAAAATTTGTTTTTGCTTTTGAAAGGTAACTCATTTGTTTTGACTGATAACACAAAATCTGAGAGATGAGCAAACACTGACAGAAATGCATTGACTTTACTGTGCTCTTGAATTCAGAAGTGCATTAGTCTAAGCGCGAGCTCAATGAGTGGCATCCTCAGCTCTTGCAGAAAATCCAGTCTGAGCACTGACAGGAAGGGATGGGTGGGCACCTCTTCCTATATGATGGGGGAGGGACATATTTACTTGGTCCATGAGTGGCTCATGGTTCTGCAGGTAGTAGAAGAACATGTCTGAACATATATTTGCTGTAGTTACCTAGTGTGGTGTGGTGGTGACAGACTAGGACTCTGGAGGTCAGGGTTCATATCCTTGCTGATTCATGGAAATTCACTGGGAGAGTGGGACTGGTAAAACTGTTCCTTAAATATCTCATTTACCTTAAAAGCCCTATAGTTGCTGTAAGTCAGTTTCGACTTAACAGCACATCACAGCAATAAACATTTGCTGTATAAAGGGCAGAGAATGCCCATTCTATATCATGTCCTCTATACCCAAAAATATCCCATAGGTCATTGAGATTAATTATTATGCCTCATAGTGGTTGGACACTCTAAAATTAGATCCACCCCACATGAAGAAAATAAAGAATTTATTTATCAGCATATTTCAGAATTTATCAGCATATTTCATTGTGCCCCCAATGAAGGCAGGTTACCGGGAGTCTTCCCAATCTCCAGTTGCTTCTCCAATCCTTCATCCTGCACCATCAAGTCGATTCTGACCTATGACAACCCTTTTCAGGGTTTCCCAGGTAGAAAATACTCAGAAGAGGTTTACCATTCTCTTCTTCTTTTTTTAATAAACATTTTATTAGTTTTTCAATCTATCTACATTAGTTTGTGCTTGTCAGACATCATGTTACATGTTTTGCTTACAATTATTTGTTTTTTTGCATCTCAGTGTCTTCCCAGTTATCCCCCAAATTCCAAACATCTTTCAAACATTCAAACCATTCATATACATATTTTGATATATAATATGGCTATTATCATAACACTACTTTCATAATATACAATATTCTCAAGTCTTCTAATAGCATTCTTATTTAAGGTAGTTCCAGATCCATACTCCAGCTTTATATCTAGTTTAGTTTACCCAAAATGAAAAACCACCACATTACATCTTTATCCTGATTAGGGCTCCCTTATTTCAATTTAATTCTACTTTTTAATATAAAGAATACAGTATACCCTTTTACAATTATCGATGTTAGATATATGCATGTTTTCCAGCATTAAGGGGCCCCTTCCCGTTTTTCCCTTTTTCATCTTTCTAAGTAATTGCCTCTCTCATTTCCCTATTTTCACTTTGTGTTTTTGTGTCTCTAAGCATTATGCCATCTTTCATGCCCTCTGAAACTATTTTGTGCATCTGGTTTATGTCCACTAGCTCTTTAAGCACTTGGTCTATCTTCGATGGATCTTCCAGGCTTTTTTGGGTTAATTTTACTATTTTTGTCCCCTTGTCTTCCCTTAGTACTTTCCTCTGGTCCAAAATTGAGGTTTCTTTTAGGTTAATTTCCTCCAGCTCCTCTTTTGATTGGCATACATCATCTGGCACACTCTCATTTCCTTCTTCGTTGTTCCCAGTTGCTTGTTGACTATAATTTTCCAGATGTTGATTGGATAGTTTTGTCTCTTGGTAGTGGGATCTCACTATTTCTAGTATTGTTTGAAGGGTAGATTTTGTTTCCTCCCAAAATTGTCCTTGTGCCATTCTGTTCCAGATGCCCACAAGCTTAAGCCAAAGTTCAAGGTCCCCAAGTCTCACAATCCAGTTCGATGTAGAAAGCAATGGTTGTATCCATGGCCTGATGGCCTAATTTCCACGGGTTTACGCCAGCTAGTCAAGCACAAGCACTTCCAGCTCCCGGGGCTGTTTCAAAAGATCTAGTTTGGCTAAATAGGCCTGGACCAAGATTCAGGAGCACCAGTTCAATTCTGTGTTTGTAGCCATGTCCTGGTAGCCTAATTCCCACATTTCTGCATCGGCCAAAACTGAAATTCCAAGTCTCTGGAGATAGTTCCAAAAGGTTCACTTTGGGCCAAGGTATCGTTTAAAGAAAAATCCACTTTAGGGTTAATTTATCCAGCCAGACATAAAAAAAAAGTCAAAGAGAGATAAACAGGCTTCCAAGCCTTAAACAGCCGTGAAGTGTTCAAGGTCAGTGTTCCTAGGCGTTATGCCAAAAGAGTTCAAGTAGACAAAATATAAGTCGAAACTTGTCTAGTAATAACTTATGAGAAAATTCTTTAAGGTCTACAACGCCAGATTATAATGTTCTTAAAGTATTTTTAAATGTATTTGAATGAGTACAGTAGTTAAATCCAATTAATCTTCATATTATTTTTTCATATCAACTATCCTCTCTCCAGATTATCTGCCGCTAATGATTCATGAGAGTGATAGAAGGTTCTTTTTCCGATATATAGGAATTGTATTGTCCAGGGGTAATCACAAGCAATTAGTTATCTCACCCGTAGTAACGGTGATGTTGCATCGCTTGATTGTTGTTTATTAGTTGGCTGCCGACGACTTGCAAGCAAAGGTTTGCTTGTTTCTGCCCGTTGGCTGATTAGGGAGTTTCCTGGATCAAACGGGGGTGACCGCCGTCTCCCCCGTGATCAACAGGCTTTCCCCCCAGTTCACCACCTCTCCGGGGTGGTTCCGAAACCATATGGTGTCCCAAGCAGGTCAGAATTTCAGCCCAGGGGACAGAGCTCTGTCCTCCTGCTGCTGTCTTGTCACGGCGTCAAGCCGGAAGTTCACCATTCTCTTCTTCTGAGGGCACCCTGGGACTGTGTGGCTTGCCAATGACTGCACAGCGGGCTCTACTCACAGGAGGCATTGTGGGGAGTTCAACTCCCAACTTTTATCTCTGAAGCCAGATACTTTTGATACCATTGATCTATCCAGTCAGCTAGTTCCAATCCTTATTAGCTGCCTAAAGCACAGGAGCCCAGCCTCTACTTCTGCCCATTTCCCTTTGCATGCCACAGAATTTGTGGCGCCTATGGCAATGTAGCGGGCTGCTTGAAAGGAGTGTTGATGCCAGGCCTCTCTGATTCCTGGGCATGCAACTGTGAATACCACAGACAAATGACATGCTGGATATTTCTGAAATGGCCCAGAAAATCACATTGATAATTCGGATGTCTGGGGAGTGTATTGTCAACACAGTCGTGGTGCAGCAGTATTCTCCAGGAGAGGAGAGGACCTGATGCTTCTGTCAAGGGTGTCAAGTAAGTTTGTTAAGTGAGTTTGAATGTGAAATAGATTGGACAGCTGCTACAGTGGAAAGGGCTAGGATTAGTGCAGAATCCAGAGTGGGTTGGGTCTTGGCTTGGGGGTAGTTTGGCTTAGCCTGTGATTAATTTAGGAATTTGAAACCTGTGGTTAAATGCCAAAGCTTATCCCTCCACTTCATACAATAAATCGACGCCACCAGCAGTCGAGTTTGGGCTTTAAAGCACACTCCTCCTTTCCAATATCCCTCTGGTCTTGAACACCAAAACCAGTATGTTATTGTGACAGATTTCATAGATCAGTGGCTCAGGATGTGATCAGAGGGGGATTTGTTCTGCAGTTTGGTCTGTTCTGGTCTGCACCTTTTCCAGGTGACCATGTGACATAGGGGATCATAATGAATTATCCCTTCCCTGATCTTTGCCTACCTAAGCCTTTCCGGGTCCCTATCAGAGGCTTGTGTCCCATCCCCCCCGTTTTGTCTCAGTTCCAGCATGTGTGATTGCTGGGATTGAACCAAAGTGTATGGCTGAAGCTGTCCCTTTCCTAAGACTACTTCACAGTTTTGGGAAATGGAAAGCTTCCTCCTACTCCCCTGTGGCAGGGGAAAGAGAGGAAGGAAAGGGGTGATTTTCTGGTTGTTTTTTTTTTTTTGGAACCCTAAGACACCACTGATGTAACAATGCCACTTTTGAAAAAAAAATCAAATGCTTACTCTTTGCCCTCCTCCACAGTGGAGCAAGGAGGAAGATTTTGGTTTCTCATGATTGTAAAGTGACTTAAACAAAGCATAAGGACAGGAACGGACATGGAGGGGGATTTTTAAAATTCTTTTCTTTTTTCCCTTTCCCTCAAGAAAGATGAGGCAAAAAAAAAGGTCACTTGAGGTGCAGTTCTTGACTGCTTTTCATTATTGGATCATATTGGATGTGCACATTTGGTTTGAACAAGTTGGGGAATTACATGTCTGAAACGCATGTTGAATCAGTTTTAAGTTCTCAGTTCAAGGCAGAGAGATAATATGATGTTCGTGGCAGTGCTATGCTTCCATTTTAGAAAGATTAATTATTTTTTATGTTTCCTACAACTATTAATACAAGTGGAGATTAAAAGAAAGCACATAAGTCACTAAACATTCCTCAGATTTTTTTGAACGGAAGTTGGGTCATCTTGCTAATTAGTGAAACCACAGAAACACACATATGAGGCAAGGTGGAATAAATATTTCCTCTAATTATTAAAGAATAATAATGCCTTTCTATTGAGAGGTACCTGAAGAGAAATACATCCAAATTCTCTCCCCCCTGCCGAGGTCATCGACATTTTCAGCTCTTATTAGTCACCTGTCTATAGATAATTTTTATGTGCTAAGACCTCTATGATGTGGTTTCATTCAGATGATTTCACAATAATTGTGTGAAATCATCTGAATTACTGAAATAAATATGTGAAATCATCTGAATTACTTATATATAAAAGTAATATTGAAGCCACATCATATTTTTACCTACATTAGTACTCCTTTTCATTCAGTTGACTGGCTCACAGTACACACACAAAAGTTTGACACATGAAATGCACGTAGAGCAAATAAGACATTATCTATGGACAGGTGATTAATAAGAGCTGAAAATGTCAATAACCTGGACGGGGGGGGGAGTGATATATATAGACCTATTCATGTATAGGTCCTATTTATGACAGACCTATTCATGTATATATATGCACACTGAATGCTGGTTAAGAAATTGTCTAAGTATACTGACATCAATATATATGTACCTGGAACATGCCAAGATGACACTCCAGCAGGCATTAGTATTCTTTCCGTATTTTATTGTGAAACATGTACAGATCTTCAGTTTTTCACCCCTCAACTCTGAAGTAGGAAAGTTGGTCCTAGAATGTAAATCCCCAAGTACAAATGATTATCTCAAATACATTAAATGCAGATGGTCCTTTTGCCTCTGCAACCATAACTGTGCTCTTTTGAGGTGCACAACACTAAGATCTCTGTGGTGTTCTAGCAGTTGTAATGCTGATAATGGACACTGCAGGTCTTGCGGTTGGCCTTCTCATTGTGAGCAGGAGAACCAGAGAGATAAGGTAAGCAGGAATTATCATGTAAGCAAAGCAATTCCTACTGTCTTCCTTGTGTTTAAAAGCCCAGGTGGAAGTGTGAACAGGACCAGAGAATACAGTTTTCAGGACCTCTTATTTATAGCAATTTTTCCTCTAAAAATTGTGTTTAGGAATTCCCCTGGCTTCCAGGATTTCAGCAAGTGTTCTGCACACTTCCAGTCATACTGATATGTAGTGTAAAATGTTTGAGGTTTGCTCAAGGCACACACTTTCATATCTCTAGGAGACTGAACTAAATAGCTAGCACTATGTTTTGCTGATTTTTTCCGTTTTGGTGGTACTTTAATAGCACTGTGGCAAACACAGAGCACCACCATTAAGGAATTAAAATCTAATTATATCCTGAATTTTGATAGGAACTAATTAATACTGTATAGATGCTAACAAGTCTAAAGCTCACTGTTACCAAGGAATTATAGCACCATGAAAAGATAAGTTCTTCTGATAACGAAGTAAAAAATTAGTCTTGCTGAGTATGCAATATCCAGGCAAAAATACACAGAAAACACGGCTTTATTGACTGCATTTGCCAACACACTGAAGAATGCAAAGGTTTCTTTTTCATAAGCAAACGGGCCATGGTCCCAACGTGTATTAAAGCATACACTGAATTGAAACATGATGAAAATTATGGCAGACAGACCTATTCCAAGGCAACACAAACAGCATGCATAATACAGCTTTCACACAGAACAATTTTGATACATTATATTGCTTTAAGGATTAACTAACATGGAAAATGTACAAAAAGGAGAAATAGGTTTTTGCATTTAATGAAAAATACATTTTTTCTCTACAAAGGAATTTCTAATACAAGAAAATAAATATTGCAACATAAGCCAAAAATAATTTAAAATTGCTCTTTTCAATATATTTTCAATATTTCTCTTTTATATTAACAAATGGCACATCACTTTCTTTGAAACAAAGAAAACAGAAGGACTTTGCCTTCTGTGACATTCATATCATTTCCTGTAACTGGTACGGAGTGGGTTGTGTTTTGTGTCTGTGTGGAATGGAGCAAAGTATACAAGACTTTCCTTAAAGAACAACCAAATCAACACACCTACTGGGTAATAGGAAATTGAAAGATCCAGTTTGCAGAAGTCCAGCAGAAAAAGAAAAAGCAGGATTGAATGCTTTGTTTTCTTTTATCTCTACTGAAATAGCTAATTCTCCCTTGTGCTTTGAAGAAAAAAACCTACCAAACATTTTACTTAATTTTTAAATAATAAATCAAATTATCTACAATGTTGTCAGAATTTGACACATAACAGCTATTCCAGAAAATCAAGGGGGCTGTAATGTATGAGTAAAATTCAAATTGTCTCTAGGAAACACCACTGAATACTAATATTTTAAAACTGAAGTTTGATTGCTCCTAATGAACCAGAAAGGAGAATAATTACTCCTCTGTGGATACAAAACATGATGTTGCTTTCCCAAAGGAAACAGGGATCACCTTTTACAGTGCAAATGTCAATGCCTGAAGTTCACGCATCATCTGAAAAACTTTTATTTAATAAAATAGATCATTTAGGCCTTTTCCTTTTGCATTGGAAGTTTCATTTACAGTGCATAGAAATATTTTCCATATAGTTTCTTCTCTGCCATTGAATATGGGGGGGGGGGGGGAGAAAGTATTTTCTTCTCAAAAGAAATTCAATTCATACCTGTATGATAACCTGTATGACGTAACTAGCTGTCAAGTGAGCATAAACAAAACGTCCAAGTTCTTAGTGACATGACTGGAAACCCTTTTTTTGGGAAATTATTTAAAATGTCAGAGCTAGATCTGAGCCAAAGAAACATTTCCTTGTAGGTAGTAATGCCTTTTCCTATGAGCAACATCCTAGTGCAGCTAGCTAGATATACCTGCCCTCAGCTGATGGGGACAGCTTGCAGTAAACATCTGGGGCACTTCTGAACAGTTACTTCTTTCCAACTACTGTATGACATGACACAAGTGAAGTTTATATGAATTCCTCCAGAACTCTGGCTCCAGTATACCTAATGATCTCCAATGGAAGGTCTACTGTTAAATTGTGAACACTGCTGGGGGACACTCAAAAGCATATTTATAGGTCCAGGCAAAGATACTCCTCAGCTATTATGCAAATATGTCAGTATTTTCACCAGAGTAAAGAAGTAAAATACTTATCTGTCCTGGTCAAATAGGGCAGAACTGTTTTCTGACATAGGACTGAATCCAGGCGAAGTTTTGACAAAGGAGGGGGGGGGGAATAGGTTTTGCTTCCCCTTCCTACTGCAACTGCCAGTAATCTGCAGCATGGAACATGGGCAACTGCAGGTAGAATCAGTGAAAAATATTTTCCCCTTCAGTTTGTGGAAAGTATGCCTCTGGATCCAAGCTACTCCTGTAACCAGAAGGGGATCTCACCAGATACATCCTAGGTTTATTCTGTTAGGTCTCATTAGTTAATTCAAACTCTTATCTCCATGTAATTAAAATTAAGTACTGTACTTTTCTTCCTTTTTCTCTGTCGCATTCTCTATGCTACTAAGCCAAATACACTCCCCCCATCTTTTTATTCTGGTTGTACAATCACGGTAACTACAAATTTTGATATAACAATTAGAAAAGCCATGATCCAGAACTTCATTGGGCCCTGTCAATTTTCTTGTGAGCAGAGGCTATTCAGTCTCTTCAACCTTAAGAAACACTCAAAATCATAATTTCATCCCATAGAGAACAGAGCATTTTATGAGACTTTGCACATAGAAATCTGTTAATTCACTGCATACACTAGAGCAAGGCAGAGTATTTCTTCTTTCTGTCGTCAAAATGCATTTTTGGTTCATAATTATTTCTTGTTCAAACTAGGAATGGAGTGTTTTACAGATTACAAACTATTTAAATAAAGGAGGTAGGTGCTGCTTTAGTTTGGTTGTTCTTTAAAGTTTCCCATTTTTCTGTCCTGAACTGCGTGAGTAGGCAAATAATGCAGTAGCTGATGAATGAAGCTGTGTACAGTGAGATTTCTGGATTTTTCCCTGTGTTTTGTAAATAGCTATAGGTAAACTGAAGCACACGGAAGCAAGATCCATTAAAAGGCAGCATATTGATTATCTGTATGACGTAACTAGGATATTGTAGCTAAAGCTTAGCAAGCTTGATAAGATAAAACTAAGTCCTATTTACTGTATTTAACATATCTGAACACATCAAGCCTTGAATAAGGAGCAGAATTTACTTGCCAAACCTTGTGGGCCAGAAGAATGTCAAATTGATTACGTTCAGTTAATACTTTTTAAAAAATCATTTTGTGAACAAAACTTTTCAAATCGGCAAAACACTGGTGTTTGTTTAGCTCCTGATTTTGGTTTCTTTTCAGAATCAAGATTCTCCAAATTGTAACTTAGCTGGAGTGTTAAGTACTTTGGAAGGCTTGAGAATGAACTGACTCCTTAAAAATAAAATAAAAATGAAAGTAGAACCCAAGGATAGCCAATGTATGGCATCATCAGATAACATAAAACCAACATTGCTCGGGCTGAAATGAGCAAAGAGCATCAGAAATCAAAATGGTGGGAGGTGATCCAAATGATAAAGCATCATCTTCAGCAAGCTTGCAACCTAATGCCTCAGCTGTGTCATGAACACAGAGTTAGTCATTTTGTAGCTGAACAGTTTTCATTCTTTCGGTTTTGTTTTCAAATAACGAGTTTCCGGTTTCTGGCTGTGCTATTTTATTCTCAAAATATTCTTTGGCATCCATAAAACAATTTCACTGATTCATCTGAACAACTGCAAGGTCTTAAGTCTCCCCCAGTTTGAAAAAAAAAGGGGTTAACAAACAGAAGTGTCCCAGTACATTGATATGCACATATATATTTAAAGTAACATACCAACAACAAAAAGTTTTAGTAAAGTCACTTTTCTTTTTGTGTTTATTCCCTGAGCTCACACTGGGGTCACTCTCATAAAGCATGTAGCAAACGTTTAACTGTGAACTTCAAAGCCAACATTGGGAGTAATGGTGTAATTAAGTGCAAATACAGAAATCTGCGTGACATATAGGTAATATGAAGAACATTTAAGGCTTATCAGAGACGATTTATGCACACCGTTGTTTAGAGTGACAATTTCTGGGAATCACCATCTTGGGTGAGGTGACAGCTTGGTAACAGACTTGCAGTTTATGAAACGGAAGGATGGAAAGAGGGGGTGCCACCAAGTTAGTTACAGAGTTTAGAGGGAAAAAACAAATAAAACAGACAGGTGTATGTTGTGTTTATAAGCAAACAACCCCTTCTGTACAACAGAAGCTTACGTGTTTAGCTCTCTGAACAGGTGAGCCATAATTTGCCTATTCACCCTGAAAGCATAGGCTTGAGTTCCTTTGCAACATTGGGAACTGAAGCTGTAGGATTATTATTATTACTTTACAAAAATTTGGAACAATTACCTGCTTTGATCTATGGAATTATTCCTTCCCTAATGTCTATTTTGGCCCAAATGTTTTGGCAAAAGGCTACTTTAATCGACCTGAGGAAATTATGGGAATTGCTTCTGATAACCAGCGCTTTTAAGTTTCACCAATGAATAATAATACCCACAGTTGCTGAATGAGACATACCTACAGAGCAGCTTTAGTACAGATATGTAATTCTTCAATTATGGAGAGCCTTAGATGAATGCTTACAATGCTGCTCAGCTGACAGCTGGGGAGACGAGGCTAAACTATGGTTCTCAGCCCCTTGGACGGACTCAGATGGAGCTGGAGAGGCGAGAAAGGAAAACCAAGGATCCAATAGAGCATAAATACACTGTTGTATTCCTCCACCCATTAAGTGCTTTCTTCAAATAAGCTTGTTGTGCTTCTTAAAAAAATAATCGCTTATTTTACTTCATAGTTGCACACACACACAACCCCTGCACATGTGTGCACATACTCATGTATGCACACCCACAAGCATATCAACACACACACACACACACAGATATATATATATATAATCTATTAAATTCTGTGTACATACTTGGCTACTGTAGTAGTATTTCCATTCTGTACACCTTGCCAAACAGGGGCAGTAACACCAGGCAGACCATGAAATCTATTATCTCGATTTAAATAATGCCCATTAAACTGTCATCCCTACATGAACAACAGATACTGGCAATTTCAGGCCTCCTCATTATAATTCTAAGATGTCCTGCTCACGATCAATAAGCCTAAGTCTCTAATGATGCACATGCTTGCATTTTGTTTAACCAGCATATGTAAAATTTGACTAAGAAGGGCTAACTACTGTTGCAATATGCAAATCTAGGTCAGTGAAGCTCGGAGCTGTTTCTCAGTCATATAGAGAAGAGGAAAAACAACAGCGCTCATGTTTCAACTATATATACAAATTAAAAACAAAATAAACAAATGGACAAACTAAACCCCTTTGACATGATACCAGGCGGAAACTGGACATGGCAGTTGTAACTAGATTTACGTGTCACAAAGCTATCACAATTGGTCTGTCTGGTGTATTAGGATGCCAAAATACTCATTCTGAAATTATCCTCATTTCCTGAATCTAACTGGCTACGGTGCCCTCTGCCACTACCAGATTCTGTGTCAGAGTCACTCATTTCTGCATCTGAGAAGTAACCATCAGTCTCATTGTCAAAAGGATGTAAGATAACCTTTGATCTGTCACTTCCGGGAGGTCCATTAACCACCTCAAGCTTCTCATTCTGCGATCTCCGAGTCCCTCTGCCCTCTTTGGGTAATCTGAACCGCACCACTGTTTTCGGGCTACCTACTGCATCAGGCACTTTAACCAGGGAGCTGGGATAGGATGGTGTGTATTTCACCGATTCCTCTTCATCATTGCTTAGGTTATTAATCAGGCTTTGGGAGGCTTGAGAATCATTTGCTTTTGGAAGAGGAGGTGCAGGATGATAAGAGCCCTTCTTAGCTGTCTTTTTCACTTCACACACCATTCTGCACTCTGGCTGAAGTTTGTCCAAACCTTTCTCTACCTTGCTGTTTCTTAAATCATGGGATAAAGATTTTGTGGTGTGATTGGACACATTATCTGTGTCAGTCCATTGATGAGAATCTTCTTGGTGTCTCTTAAAGATGGTATTCAAGCCATTTCTTGCAGGTTTTTTCTTGGTGTGTGTTCGTACTTTGCTCTTTGCTTTCTTAGCTGTGTCACTCTGCTTCAGTGGGGACTTCAAGGAATGATCCATCATAAAACTCAACAAAGTCTCTTCATCTTGTAGGAGTTCCTCAGAAAGGCCTGAGGTGGCATTTTCATGATGGCCATTGTTCAAGGACCACTCACTCATTGCCATGTTCTCTGTGGTGATCTGTACAGACTGAGCCAGCCAGCTGTTGAAGAAGGTCCCATCAATAGGAAAGGAAGTCGACAAGCCTATAAAAATGATGGGTAGAAAAAAGCAGGAAACACTTTAAAAGACAGACATTCAACAGGTTGATTTTTAAAAATGAATTTAACCTTAGTTTTAAGTGGCAGCTAAGTAATACCTGGGCAAATAATTAAGCGGGCAGAGGTTTGGGAAGGAATAATATAGGGTACATTAAAAAAACACAATGATTTTAAATCACAATTTAATTTTTTAAAATCAAATTTTAATTTAAATCGTCACACACGCGCACATGCCCTGATTTAAATAAAATCCACCCTGAACTAATATAATATGTAACATCGCAGACAAGAAAAATAATACTACATTTAAAATGTGCTGGTCTTGAAAGTCTAAATGTAAATTACACTACCAATTATTTAAGTCAAATGTTTTGTAATGGGTGAATACAGAACCTTCATAGAGTAAGTAAGTTGGGTCTCACAACAAAATGCTACATGGTTGGATTGATGCGTGGTGCTCTAAGAGCCATGTTTCTCTGTGTCTCACTTCCCGTTCCCTTCACGCAATTCGTGCTCACTATGTCAATAGACAAAACTGTTATGAGTCAACAGGCAAATGTTTTCACCCAACCTTTGTACTTCCTATAATAACAAGAGCAGCTGAACAATACTAAAACACATAATCATAAATTTACCAAAATAATGCTAAAGACGTCACAAGAATAAGAATAACCCCACAAAACCACACAGCATCAAATGTAACCTCACAGCATGAGAGATTTAAGAGCTGAGAGGGAGGTCTTTATTACTAAAAGAACACAAGAGGAGGGGCCAGGCAACTTTACCCATAGAAAGCATTCCCTACCCAATGCCATGGGATCAAGCCCTAATTGCCCAGCTCCACCTATTGCAAATGACTACCAAGAATAGGACAAGAATTGTTTCCAAGCTGTTATCTGTAGATACCCTGGTCTTGAGGGTCATCATGCTTGATAATATGGAATGATAATAATAATTATTATATGTGATCAAGTCAATTCTGACTTATTGGCAATCCTTTCCAGGGTTTCCTCATCATAGAGGGTTTCCTCATCATCCGTTCCCTTCCTTGGGGGGGGGGTATCCTTGGGCTGTGCAGCTTGCCCAAAGTTACATAGATTTTTTTTCTCCTGGGATGCACAGTGGGGACTCAAACTCCCAACCTGTGGCATTTGGCTCTGTATTCTTTGTGAAAAGAATATAGAAATTTGCTGTGAAATCCAGGGGAATTGAGGGCTCCCACTCCTACTGTCCCACTCTCTGCAACATTGGTCATCTAACACAGCAGGAATTAGTAACTTCCAAAACTGGACAACATTTATGAGATCAGGAAATGGTCCCAGCCATCCAAAACAGGGCAAAGGGAGAGGAAAAAAAAGCAGAATTGCTCTCTATGGTCACTTTTGTTCATTAATGTGATCAACGACCAGCACAATTCACATTGCAACATTTGCAAATATCTAAGATACGTTAGTAGTGGTTCATGTCTTAGAGAAATAAAGAAATTTCACAATGGTTTAAACATTACCCAATCAAAGATTAAAGCAAATAACGTTAAAAATTTATTCACTACATAAAATGTCGTTTGAATGCCACCGACTTCTGCAAAAAAACAACTTTACACAGGAAGCTGTAGTCTGCAGATTGTGACCTATGAGTACGTAGCTTCCTAACAGTCTTGAAATCTGAGCAGCCTGAAAGCCTTCTAAGCTGAGGAAGTGTAAACTTGACTCGTATTTCCTGATGAAACTGGCAAGAAAACCTAACATGTCTTTCAACCGCACCTGCATCACATGGACAGACCCCCCAGTCTGGCATAGGGGTCTTACTACAGTGGTGCCTCGCTAGACAGTTACCCCACATGACAGTTTTTTCGCTAAACATTGACTTTTTGCGATCGCTATAGTGATTCGCAAAACAGTGATTCCTATGGGGGAATATCACTGGACAATGTTTGGTCCCTGTTTCGCAAACCGATTTTTGCTAGATGACAATTTTGACAGCTCCGTCTGCGCTCGCAAAACAGGTGTTTTCAGGACCTAAGCTTCATAAGACAGCGATTTAAACAGCTTATTGGCGGTTCGCAAAGCAGCTTTCCTATGGCCGATCTTCACTAGACAACGACGATTCTTCCCCATTGGAACACATTAAATATGTTTCAATGCATTCCAAAGGGGAAATGCTTTCCTCTAGACAATGATTTCGCTAAATAGCGATTTCAGTGGAACGGATTATCGTCTAGCGGGGCACCACTGTATATATTTCCTCCAGAACTGCAAAGAGTAGTCCACACCATCTTCTCTATGCTCTTTAAAGTGTGTAAGGGGTTTTTGACAGTTACAGACAGAGATGGGCACAAACAGCTGGTTTGTCCATCTCTAGCTACAAACCAACAAAGAAACAAACATCTTTGTGAAAAATATTTGGGGGTGCTGGTGCAGGTATTACAGTACTGTAGTAAACTGCTCACTCCTGCACCAACGTTGCTTCTTGTGCCAAATCCAGGCCTGATGAAAATCAACAAAAAACATCCTAAAATAAAGTACAGGTGGAACGTGGAGTATAAAGTATATTTATCATTATCCTTTTTCTCCATAATATCCCTGGGTATCATTTGAACACTTCCACTCATATCTTAAAATATTTTATTTCTGAAGTTAAACTTACCTAGCTGTCCCAGCACAAGCTCATTCCCTGATTTCCTCTTCTCTTTCTTCTCAGGGCTGTTCTTCCTGTCATCCCTCCCTTTTCTCTTGGGGTCATTTCTCCTTCCCATTGTTCTCTTCCCAGTTTGTTCTATTCAGGTTTTAAAAAACAGAGAACATTAATAACACTAAAATTACTAACACAAATGTTGTGGGCAGATGCTGTAATTTAAAAAAAGCCTGAAGAATGAAATTAATTCATTTAAGATGTCTTACAATGGTTTAAGGCAGAGCAGTGGTATAGGACCATTTGACTTTCCAGATGTTGTGCCCTTTAACTTTCAGAAAACTTACCCTGCATAACCAATAATAAGAGATTGTGCGACAGACCAGTTTCAGTGCAGGCAGTGATTGACACCAGCTCAAAGAGCATAAGCTCTCCAAGGCTGGTATTTGCAGTGTGCTAGCAGGATGTTCCAGCTCCTGCCAACCTAGCTGTTCGAAAGCATGTAAAAAGGTGAATAGATAAATAGGGATCACCACGGTAGGAAGGTAACGGCATTCCGTGTCTAGTCGCGCAGGCCACGTGACCACAGAAACTGTCTACGGACAAAAGCTGGCTCTACGGCTTAGAGACAGGGATGAGCACTGCACCCTAGAGTCAGACACAACTGGACTAAATGTCAAGGGGAACCTTTACCTTTTGCCTAGCAGGATGGTAGACCATTTCTTCAGATAAAATCATAACTTTGCCACAGAAACCTTTGGCTCTCCAAATATCTTGAAATACTGCTCTTGCAATTAACAGTATCTGGACAAAGATCCTGACCACACTGGTGGTGGGACAGGAAGCTCTAGCCTCCACCTCCCTTCTGAGCAGTCAAAGATTGCTCCTTGCATATCACAGTGGCGCAGCAGCAAGACTTGCACGGCTGAAGCCTTGGGATCTTCTCATTAGCAAGGACTATGATACTGTCAGCACCCTAAAGATTATCTGTTTCTCCTGGGCTTACATGCTGCCCTCATGGTGGCTGGGAGATAAATAACATTTTCCAGCAATGGTAATTATTGCAGTCTATCCTTGTTGCAATGCAAACAATTTGAGGGTGGTTTGATCCTGAATGGGCAATTAAGTTTTACAAAATATGTGCTCTTCACTTGATCATATAAACTGATCCAGCAGCCTGCATTTTTGGGTGCCATGGAAGAATAGGGCTATGGGACTGTTGTGGTGAGCACCTTCACTTCCAAATTTACCTTTACATGACTGCATGCTAGTAACAATGGTGGGAAAGCAGTGAAGCTGGCTGAGATCAGTGGGGTAGAGAAAGTTTAAAATCCAGGCCTCCTAGTGAGTGAGTGGCCTTGCTCGAGCACGAGTGCCTCTTGCAACAAAGTGCAGGATAAGAAGACACCGTGGGTTTAGGGCGAGAAAGCCAGGGCCCCAGATACTGCCTGTCACTTCCCTTGAGAATAGGACTGGCAAGCTCTTAACAAATATCAACATGCAGTCAGACAGACAGCAGTGGGTTTGGGGGCTAACCCATATTTTGCCCCGAGTGACATATGTATGGGTAGTCATGGTCAAAAATATTGGCACCCTTGCAATTCTATCAGAAAATGCAACCCTTCTCTCATCATTTCTTTGGTTTGTGTTGGAACAACACAAAAAGACAGAGAAGAAGTCAAATCTGATACACTCCCACACAGAAACCCAAAAACGCATTGACCATGCTGCAATCCCTTTCGCCATGCATGTTGGAGGGAGAGTGTCAAGCAAATCTGACGCAAAAACCCTTGATTTCTGAAGAGCGGGCTTCCCTCAGATGAGGAAACTAGTTAGAAAGAAGATGAAAAGGAAGGTAAAAAGAATCCAATCTCTCCAGAGTGCATGAAGCCTGTTTAAAACAACGGTAGTAGAGGCCCGGCGGAAGTGTATATACCACAAAGAAAGAAGGGCTCAACTAAGTCCAAGAGGGTGCTGGCACGGCTAGCAAGCAGAGTTAGAGAGGCTTTAAAGGGCAAGGAGGGGTCCTTCTGTAAATGGAAATCCTTCCCAAATGAAGAAAATAAAAAGGAACACAAAACTCTGGCAAAAGAAATGTAAGATGATTAATATGGAAGGGCAAAGAAAGACTTTGAAGAACGTATGGCCAGCAATATAAAGGGGAATAATAAAAGTTTCTTTATATGTTAGAAGCAGAAAACCTGCCAGAGAAGCAGCTGGCCCTCTGGATGGTGAGGGAGGGAAATGGGAAGTAAAGGGGGACTTGGAGATTGCAGAGAAATTCAATTAGTTCTTCACATCTGTCTTCACGACAAAAGACCTTGGGCAGTTTCTGCTGCCTGAATGGCCCCTCCTGACTAATGAATTAAATCAGATATAGGTTAAAAGAGAGGATGTTTTAGACCTAATTGATCAATTGAAGATCAATATGTCACCAGGCCCAGATGGCATCCACCCAAGGGTTATTAAGGAACTGAGGTATGAAGTTGCTCATCTCTTAACTAAAATATACAACTTCCCTTTTAAAACGGCCATGGTGCCAGAGGACTGGAGGATAACACATGTCACGTCAATCTTTAAAAAGGGAAGGAGGGGGACCTGGGAAACTACAGGCTGGTTAGCCTAACGTCTGTTCCAGGAAAGATGGTGGAGAGCCTCATCCAAGATAAAATCTTAAAACAACTAGAAGAACAAGCCTTGCTGAGGGAAAATCAACATGGCTTCTGTAAAGCTAAGTCTTGCCTCACAAGCTTTTTAGAATTCTTTCAAAAGGTCAACAGGCATCTGGATGCGGCTGAACCAGTAGATATTGTCTATCTGGATTTTCAGAAGGCGTCTGATGTGGTCCCTCACCAAAGGCTACTGAGAAAGCTCCACAGTCAGGGGTAAGAGGGCAGGTCCTCTTATGGACTGAGAATTGGTTGAGAACCAGGAAATAGAGAGTAGGTGTCAATGGTCAGTTTTCACAATGGAGGGAGGTAAAAAGCAGTGTGCCTCAGGGATATGTCTTGGCACTGTTGCTTTTCAGCCTTTTCATAAATGACCTGGAGATGGGGATAAACAGTGAGGTGGCCAAGTTTGCAGATGACACAAAACTTTTCCAGGTGGTGAAGACCAGAAGGGTTTATGAAGAGCTCTAGAAGGATCTCTCCAAACTGAGAGAATGGTCAGTAAAATGGCAAATGCGTTTCAATATAAGAAAATGTAAAGTAATGCACATTGGGGCAAAAAGAAAAATCAGAACTTTATCGGCTGATGGGTTTTGAGTTCTCCATAATGGATCAGGAAAGAGATCTTGGTGTGCTTGCTGGTGGACAGCTCGAGGAAAATGTCAACACAGTGTGTGGCGGCAGTGAAGAAGGTCAATTCCATGCTAGGGATCATTAAAAAGAGGATTGAAAATAAAACAGCCAACATTATAATGCCATTGTACAAAAGCCACACCTGGAGTATTGCGTACAGTCTGGTCACTGCAGCTCAAAAAAAGACATAGTGAAAATGGAAAAGGTGCAGAAGAGAGCAACTAAAATGATGACTGGGCTGCAGCATCTTCCTTACGAGGAAAGGTGTTTGGAGCTCTTTAGTCTAGAAAAGGGGTGCCTAAGGGGGGAACATGATTGAAACGTATAAAATTATGCAGTGGATGGATAAAGTGGATAGAGGGAAGCTCTTTTTGGTCTCATACAGTACCAGAACCAGGGGACATCCACTTAAATTGAGTGTTGGGAGAGTGAGAACAGAAAATGTTTCTTTACCCAGCGTATTGTCAGTCTGTGGAATTCCCTGCCACGAGATGTGGTGATGGCATCTGGCTTAGATGCCTTTAAAAGGGGATTGGACCGATTCCTGGAGGAAAAGTCCATTGTAGGTTACAAGCCATGATGGGAATGTGCAGTCTCCAGGCTTCAAAGGAAGGTACATCCAAATGCCAGATGCAGGGGAGGAGTATCAGGAGACAGGTAACCACCGGTAGTTGTCTCATGTGCTCCCAGAGGCATCTGGTGGGGCCCCTGTGCGATACAGGAAGCTGGACTAGATGGGCCCTTAGCCTGATCCAGCAGGTCTCTTATGTTCTTATATTTAACCTTGCCATACTTCCAGTGACCTTAATAGGGACTGGACTGCTAAGATGTAGGCACATTTGCATCACAAACACAAAGACATAGAGGTTTTGATCAGAATTACTTGGGTTTGGGGTGAGGTTAAAATCTGCCTCTCATAACAGAGATAACTGTGTGGGTATGCATATGGCTCGCTGTATGTGAATGTGAATATGAGTACACAAATATATACGTGTGTGAACCCATTCACGCCATAAAGTTGCCCACTCTTGCTTCACGAGTTCTCAGATTCAGCTAAAAGGACCTGATCAGAAAAGCTTTCATTTTGAAAGCTGTTGTCAGGCAGAGCAAAAAATTATTGAGGTAATTAATGGATGGAGCACATGACCTGGTATAAAGCAGCTCTTTTAGATTTTACCTGCTCTGATCCTATAGGTTAAGGGTGACATGGTCATACTATTCTGCTGCAAATTACATATAGGAAACATGTTTCTGAAGGTAACATTGTGCTTGCTCTAAAGTACAAGTTTTCCAGACAAGGTACAATAGGGGCAGATTTATTACACTTTTATCTCATCCTGAAACCTAAATGGTTCCTTGGGGCAATTTACAATATTAAATAACACAACAATTAAAATCCAATTTTAAATGGTTACAAATTATCAATAAATGGTTAGCAATTACTCTGAAATACTGGCCTACTAAATCTACAAAGCAACAGAGCACAGCAGAGTCAATAAAACAGGTCAATTTAAAATAATCTGCTTCAGTCTCCCACTGTCTGCTGGTACCTCAACATATCTGATCATTTTCAGAAGATGAGAATGTTTGCTAAGCTTCCCCAGAGAGTGAATTCCATAGAGAGGGTGCTACAAAGCCCTGCTCCTTGTGCCCACCCTACTGTCTCAGACTCCCCATGAGACCTCAGGGTAAGAGGAGGTTGATTGGGGGAGAGAAAACCCTAGTTAACTGGATTTCAGGTGACTGAACAACAGGAGTGGGCAACATGCAGGTGGTCACCCAGGCTGCCCTGTAAGACACTCAGGGGAAATGTTTTAACAATCGGGAGCCATTTCTCCCTGACCTGTTTGGGGCCTAAGAGGCCTTTCTTTCCTAATCAGAAATAAAAAGAACCCACTTCTGGCTCTTGGGGGGGGGGGCAGATAATGGTCTATCCCTGCTTTCAAGATTAAAAGCAACACTGTGTTATATGCAGTGTTTTTGTAGTAGCATAATGCAAACCTTTTGGTTCATTTCCATAATAAACTGTGCAGATGTATTTCTAGCTAACCAAAGTTTCTGGGCAGCCTTTGTAGGTAGCTTCTCGTGTTAGGGTGTTGCAGTACTTCAGCATGGATATTGCAAAGGCTAGGATCTGTGACAAGGATGCCCTTCTTTAAGAGTGGCTACAACTAATGAACCAGCTTAAGCAAATAAAAAGCAACTTTGAGCCATGGGTGACAGGTCCCTTCAGACAACTACCTGCACAGACGTTGAAAGAGAACTAATTTTATCAATACCCTGGTGACATCTCATTCTAAATCTCCAAGCCACTTCTCCCAGGGACTAAAAAGTGCAAAGCTGAAAAAATAGGGGAAAAACCAAAGCTTATAGAATTCCAAGTGCCAAAGAATGAAGCAGGTATCCCCGAGTTTCACTTTCTGGGAGCTAACTGATGGTTAAAGGTGAAACAGCTGAAAAGCAGCATTTCCAAATATTACCATACACCTGACTCCCTCCCTCCTTGAAAAAAAGACCTTATTAATATTTGAAACTAAAAAGGTCAATTGAAGGGATAAAGAAAAGGCTGTGTGGCCCCCAAGATAACACAAATGCAAGAGTGTCTGATACATTTTATTAGACCACAGAAAAAAAAACCCAACCAAACAAACAAAAAACTCAGCAAGCTTTAGTGGATGAAATCCACTTCCTCAGACTAAGCACACCTGCTTCATAGATATTGCAGGAAAATTGTAGACCTCATTGAAGGGAGTAATAGATGCTGCTAATTTAAAACCTGGATCATAGTTCTCATAATAAGTGCTCTTTGGAAATGTATTCAACTTTGTATAAAATAGTTAAATTATCTATAATATTTACATATGTCTCTTGGATACTGGAGATATGTTTCTTGGAGAAATATCTGCTGGATATAGTTCTAATACTCACGTTCATGTGAAGATGTACTCTGTTAAGGTCTTGCTGTTTCTAACAGCTAAGAAACCTCTCCAAGATTTCAAGTTACTCACTGAGAAAATGAACATTCTCAGTCAAATATTTCCCATACGATGTGACATGAAAACTTTCATGTCTAGGACTATATGACAATGCCAGAGTGCTACTTGAAAAAAGAAATGTATATACAGTAAGTAATTCTCCCCTTGGTGGGCAAATTACAGTAGGAATGTCAATAGTATTATGGGAATGCAAACAAGAGGTGGTTTTGTGTCATCTACTCTTGACCTGTCCAGATGTTACGACAGTGGTAGGCAGCCTTTTATACACTGCTCACTTTTATGTATTTTCCTTAATGCATGTGAATTATCTTTGGGTAGTGTTATGTGGTTACAGTTACCCAGAGGAAAACACAACAGTTAACTCTTGTACCCATCAATAGGTTATGCCTTTATGAAAATCCTCCTAAGCCCCTAGGGCTGGCTGCTGTTAGAAAAAGAATATTGGAGGTTAAATACTATTAGCTTAAATCAATTAGATTGTTCTCGGCAGCTATCTTAACAAACCACTATTATAGTTCTACAGTGGACTTATATTCCAGGATGCTAATCAAAGGTTTTCCTGACTAGTACTGAACTGATTTCTAGTAAGAAAGAAAAGCAAAATTGATATTTGTTCATTTCCTGACAGCTAACTGGAGAATCACAGACATGTTTTTCACTTGACTTATATATATATGACTCTGCCTAGATGACGCAATGCTTCCAAACAGTAATATGAAAGTCAGACCTTTTAAAAAAGAAGTCTGTCAAAAAAGGGAACAGCTGAAATATAAAAGCTGACAACTAGGGGGTTCCTTTTCTGTTGACAGAAAATAGGCGGCAAAGTCCTACTTTGAAACTGGCAGTCCTTCCCCACTTTAAGAGAGACTGACTGCCTAGACTGAGGATTATTCATCGGACACAAAATGAACCCCAAGCCAAATTTTATGAGAAGATCCTTCCAAGTATGAAGTATGCCACACACATTCCACTCAGATTTTGCATACTAACTGATACGGCACACAGTAATTACTAACTTATACAGAGCTCGTGATGGAAGGGGAATATATTTGGCCTCTACACAGAGGAGAAAGAAAACAACAAAGGCATCTTAGGTGAATCTGAACAATGCATTTTATTTGGAAGCTGTGCTCTGTTATATAATGGCACTACTGCTGTTGCTGATAATAATGGATTATGCAAGGGACTGAGTCTTGTATGCTATTATATTCAATTGGAGCTGAGGCTGCCATACCAGTTTCCAAAAGCTGCCAGTGCTTTGCAGGCTTGCACTTGCAAACAGTGCCAGCCTAGCGGAGCTAAGATTCACAGGGTAACCCCTTGCTACTGAGATGATTTCTTTATTTTATTCATCTCACTGTTATAAAGAGCAAACGTCATTTGTTCCTTGTATCTGAGATCTGTCACAGACATTAAGGTCTCAGGAAATATCAGTGAGCCCACATTGTGCTATTTCTTCCTATCCTCCAGCATCTATCAGGTGGGCCCAACTGTAGGAGTGGCTGGGAGTTAATAAGTCATTTTATACTTTTCATGCTTTGGAAACCTCAACTGATTGATGAGGCTTGTAGTCACTGATTTCTGGATCTAGGCTCTGCAACTATCAGCACCTAAACGTGATGACACAAGAGCGACTTAGATTTCCTGTATCATTGGAGGGCTCACCTGGCTGAGATAATGGAGTTTTGTGCTTAGTCTTTCCCTCAGTTTCAGTTTCTGGCAAATGGTATCCGCAATGGTTAGGGTGACACAAATCAAGAGTGTGGTTCTGAGCGAGGAGGTTTATTAACACGTTTCTCTAAGCAACTTCCCTATTGGTCTTGCTTGGTAGAGGCACATACACAGGTTGTATATACACAAGTTCTTCCTTTTGAACAAACACTGCAGGTTGGTGAGGAAACTGGTAAGGTGGAAAATATTAACACTGCCTCCCTCCCCCACTCCAACACACACAGAGTACCAAAGTCCTGGTTTAGTTAGATTCCCTCTCTGTTCTTTCAAGAATTTGCCATAATGGAAAAAGACAAGTAATCCAATCATGGATTTCCACTGCCTTCTCCAGTGACTGATGGTGAAGGAGGGAAGAGGATGCATGGGAATCAAAATAGATTCCTCAGCCTCTGTATCTCCACATGTTTGAAGTAAAACTTCTCTTTCCTCTGACCAATGGCTAAGTGATATCTGGAGCAGGAGAGAGCTGCAGGCTGAAATATCTGCTCGATTTAGGTTAAGACTCCTCCAGGGATGATATTCAGCATGATACCCTCTCCACTGACTTTTAAAATTACTTGTATGGAAGTAAAAGTCATATGGAGAAATAACATACCATTTGGAAACACTGACAGAAAAAAAAGCTGATTTTTTTTCTATCTACTTCAATAAGCAGAGGGTAGATAGGTAGGTTCTTAATGATCCTGCTAGTCCCAGTGTATCATACAGATCATCACTGAGCGCCACGATGTAAAGACCAGTGCTGGTCCCCACATGTGCCCGACAGTCACAAAAACTTCAGAAAAATAAAAAATAAAGATGACAAAAACTGCTATATTTTAATGTGAGCTTTCCTGGATGATGTCTGAGGAAGTAGACATGTCCACAAAAGCTCATATTAAAATATAGCAGTTGGTCTTTAAGGGGCAACAATGTTTTTGTCTTCTTTATCTTTCTGAAGTTTTTTCCTGCTACACTAGCACAGACTAACACTGGCAGTCCTAGCCTTCCATCAATATGCAACTCCCATCATGCTATATAGAACAAGCTAGAAAAATTTCCATAACTTTGTATTTCACAAGCCAAGCTTCCAATGTGACCACAAGTGACAGCAAGCATGGCCATTTCAAGCACTTTTCCAAGAAAGCAGATTTGTTTTGGAAGTAACAGTTCCTGGGCTACAGATCAAAAGAGCAAAATGTAACTCTCAGGCATTTCTTTGGGTTATTTAATAGGCTCTCTAACCACTGGGATTACAGAATGATGTGCAAAAATGAAAACTCCCAGGACAAGAGCTATTATTGTTCCAAATATATTGTAAATTTAAAGTAAATATGAAAATAATTTTCATATGCCTATCTAACAAATGCCAAAATGGGCTGATAAATATCTGCATAGAATCTTTATCTGTCTCTGCAGAAACACAACAACAACAAAAAAAACCCCCAAATTAAACCCAATCAATCCAATGCCCACTCCATTTGAATACTATCTTTAAAGCTATTTTTTAAAATTCTTAAAAATAAAGAAGGGGAGACTAGAATCAGGCCCATGTGATACTGTGATAATGATTTAAATATCTGAAATCACATTTTTAAAGGGGGGGGAATCCTGTCCACAGATTTACAGTTGGTCACAGTGAACAAAGATATGTCTTATGATTGTGTTCACAGCAGCAATTTTCTCTTGCATCACAGGGCTGGCATTTGTGGCCTGATCCTGTTTCCACGTCTGTCACTGGCAAAGCTCCACGTATCTTGACAGGAAGCCAAAAAGAACTTCTTCAGTGTCAATTCGCCTTCCCTCCCTCACCCACTGCTACCCTCCCTTTTTCTAGCACTATCTCTTGTGTGGAAGTATACACCACCTGAGGCTACCAGTCAAATCTCAACTTCAAGCGAAACACAACAGATAACTCAGCTCCAGTCAATTCAGCTGCTGTAAAAACTAAGCTGGCAAACGCAAGCCATTTGGAGAGGGAAACCAAAAGAAGGCACCTGCACCAAAACATCCTGCCTCATTATGAAACCAGCGTGGAGGCTGCCATGTGAATCAAATGCATAGCTGCAATCTGACGCCTGATGGCTTACTTTGGCAGCAACAGTCAAACTACAATTGCAAGCAGCGGCAGGCATACTTACGATACCAATACACAGAATGCTGTTTGTCCAATTGTGACCCATACATAATACAGGAAGAAATCCTATTGCTTAGCAGGGTATGTCACACTAGAGCAGGCCCACTGAATCAGTGGGGATTTGATAAGTCAACGCCTATGTAAGTACCACTGATTCAATGGCCCTACTCTAGTTGTGACTCACAAAACTAAAGTAAGTCAAAACTACAGTTAGCCCATTTGATACCATATAGCCACAAGATTTCAACCATGGTTTTAACTGGCACTCACAAGGTTGCTATAATAACCCTAAATGAACAACAGTTCCCTTCATTTTATAAATGTGACTACATGCAGCAGTGTATCTATGCCACAGGGACATTCAGACAAAAATCCTACTGAGTCTTTCGAAACTGGGGGGAGGGAGAGGAGGCAGCAGGGGATGGAGTCACAGACAAGATGGAGTTCTCTGCCTCATTGTAGGCACTCGGGGGACTCTAGAACGGGAGAAGATGGACTAAAAGGGTGCTGTGGAACTGTCCTGACCTTGACACATGCCACAGAAAAACTCCTGCTTTGTAATTTAAGTCAAAAAGCAGAAATATTTCATTTGCATCTCACAAATGTGGATATATTCAATTGCCATATTCCCAACATTTATACTGCAATTACTACCAAAGCTTCAAGGACTATGGCCACATAATATACTTTACCAATAATAATGGTAGCATGTATGCCTAAGTAAAAACATTTTAAAAACTGTTCATCTGAAGGCTAAGGATGGAGAAGATCCAGAGATGAGCAACAAAATGAGAGCAGAGGAAAAACCCCAAATCAGCCATGTAACTAGCACTAAATGTGAAATAAAAACAACTTACAACTAAATTGAACTGTTCTGTGCCCATCTTGCTATGACATTAAACAACTACAACTCTAGTTCTGCTGCCTGTCCAAAAATAGACAATGCTAGCTTATGCAGAGGAATCAGAAGATGCAGAGGTCCTTGTTGTCGTCAGATGCTGCCATGGTGCCTCTGACGTATGGCAAACCTATGAATGGGTGACCTCCAAAACATCCTATTCTCAACAGCCCTTTCTCAGGTCCTGCAAACATAATGCTGTGGCTTCCTTTGGGGAGTCATTTCATCTCAGATTTAGTCTTCCTCTTTTCCTGATGCCTTCAAACTTTCCTAGCATTATTGTCTTTTCCAGATAATCCTGCCTTTTTCATCATGTGCCGAAAATGGGAATATAACAGTGTGGATGATCTTGTTCTTATTCTCCAGTGACACATCCTTTCACTTGATTATCTCTTCTAATTTCTTCATTGCTGCCCTTCTGAGTTTCAAGTATTCTTCTGATTTCTTGGATGTAGTTTCCATTTGGACTGATGGTTGAATCAAGGTATGCAAAATCGTTCATTATTTCAATTTCTTCACTATCAACACTAAACTTGTGTAGTTCTGTAATCATTATTTCTGTCTTAATGGTCAACTGTTGTCTTGTGTTGACACTTTCCTCTTTTACCCTCAATAAAAGTCATTTCGGGTCATTACTACTTTCTGCTAGTAAGGTGGTATCATAAGAACAAAAGAAAAGCCCTGCTGGATCAGGCCAAAGGCCCATCTAGTCCAGCTTCCTGTATCTCACAGGGGCCCCACCAGATGCCTCTGGGAGCATATGAGACAACTAGATACCTGTCTCCTGATATCCCTCCCCTGCATCTGGCATTTGGAGGTACCTTCCTCTAAGCCTGGAGATTGTACCAGATGTATCATCTCCATGCCTTAAATTACTGATGTTTCTTCCACCAATTTCCACTCCTCCTTCCTCTGAATCTATAGCTTTCTATATGATATATTCTGCATACAGACTGAACACAAAAGGAGATAAAATGCAGCTTTGTCTGATTCTTTTGTTTATAGGGAACCATTCTGTCACTCCATATTCTGTCTCAACAGAAGCTTCTTGTCCACAATACTGGTTACACATCAGAACTATCAAGCACTGAGGCATGCTCATTTATTTGAGAATAACCCATAGTTTCTCATGATCCACACAGCTAAAGTCTTTGCTGTAGTCTATAAAGCACAGACTAATCTTCTGAAACTCTTTGGTGCACTTCAGTAGCCAGCGGATATTTGCATTATGATCTCGAGTGCTTCTCCCTGTTCTGAATCCAGCTTGTAGACTGCTACTGGTAGACTGCCCTACCATTTAAGTGTTAAGTCTCGGACTCGAATCTAGTTCGTTGTTTCAACCAGAGCAGATGTGTTGAATCACTGATTTACTTTTGACTCACCATCCATCAACTGATTCAGTGGGTCTACTCCAGCTGACACTAGCAGTCAGATTTCAGCCCATTTTCAAATTTCAACAACGGATAGTAAGTGAAGAAAAAAAAGCCACCATGAAATGGTTCTCCTCAAAAATGGAAAAACAAAAGAAAACACAAGCAGAATGTTTTGAAAAAGAGAGTAATGTATATGATCAAATTAAACTACTGTGTTGAAGTAAAAGAAGGAAAGATCTAAAAACTGTCTGACAGGATAAAATCTAAAATGTATCTAAGTTCTGCTGTCTGTTCCAAATGTAGCCAGCCAGATGCCCCCTGGTCTTCACACACAAGCCTTAATAGAATGCCCTTTCTCAGTTGCTTTCCCTCAGTACCTGATGTTCAAAGGAACACTGACTCTGTTCTATTTACATATACTGACTTTGTTCCATGACTAAACACTGACAGGCTGATCCTGCAACAACCTGTCAGTCCCTTTCAAAGGCCAAGCTACTGGTCATCACCCTTCTTGTAGCAGAGAATTCATGAATTCATTGTAGAAATTAAGAAAAGTACAAGGTCGGACTTCATCTGCTGAGTTTTGGAACAGATGGTATCTTACTAACTCTGACAGATTGTAATCTTTATTTTAAAAGGTTAAAGTATGCATTTATAGACATTCCCTGCCATTTATATAACATTTGTGTATTTACTGAACTTTGTGCAATCTTTCAATATATTTTTATGTGAGTGAGAGGGTCTATATGATATTGCAGCAAACATTTTATTTATTTATTTATTTATTTATTTAACTTATATGCCGCCCACTCTACCCAAAGGTCTCTCTCTGGGTGGCTTACAACAATTAAAATTAAATTAAAATACAATAAAAGAGAAAATGATTAAAAATACAATTAAAATTGCCATCAGGACCCACAGTTGATGTTATTTCAATTAAAAGCCTTCTGGAACAGGAAGGTTTTGACCTGGCGCCGATATGTCATCAATGTCGGCGCCAGACGAATTTCAGTTGGGAGGGCATTTCATAGTCTGGGGGCAGTTGCCGAAAAGGCCCTTTGTCTACAAGCTGTCCCTCTTACCTCCTTGAGGGATGGCTCTTTTAAAAGGGCCCCCTGGCTAGATCTTAACCGCCGGGTAGGCTCATATGGAAGGAGGTGGTCCTTCAGGAACCCTAGCTGTAGTTCAAGCCACTGTCTGGGAACCAATGTCCGGTGAATGACGTCATGTACACACATGTGGTCTTTTTGTCTCCTACTTTTCTCATGGTAATCTCTGGAAACCCCACCCCCATCAAAGTCTGGATGAGCTTGTTATCAAGAGGAAATATCAGATGAACATAGAAGTGCTTTGCATGGTTCCATAGATGTCTCCGGAACTCGCCATCATTTTTAATTATTATAATATCTACTAATAATATCTAGAAGATTTATAGAATTGTATATGGCGTGGGAATTCAAGATAATATCTGAATACTGTTTTAAATAGGTTTTGTTGGTTGGTTCTTCTCTGATGATTACAATCTTGCCAGGAATGTATTTGCATATGCAAACAGAAATACTAATTTAAATCAACCTTGCTGCCAGTTCCCACATCTAACAATTACTCTAAACTGCTGCACTGTTTTACTGTTATAGACTTAGGGGAAATCCAAAGTCTGCCACTGCTTGTTTGTTTATTAGTTGCATTTCTATCCTACCTTTTTTCCACTGAGCTCAAGACAGCATACATGCTTTGCTTTTAAAACACATTTTATCTAGCTGCTGAATGTATTCAGAAATAGGAACTCTAAATTGGTCAGCATACAAGAACTGATTAAGCTCTCATGAAACATGCTGGTGGGGACAAGCACCATTCCAGGAAGTTTTTGTGGCTACTTCTGCAAGCTCTGTACTGCCTTCACTTTTGCAGATACTGTCTGTGTTATTTTGCAGATATTGTTGGTGTTACTGGCAATATTTTCTCAAATGAGACATTCTGAGGTAGTCCTAATTAAATCTCTTTCTGTCCGCATCCATGCAACATAGCTCATAAATTAAATAAAAAGCTGAAGGGAATAGATGTGTTCCAATTGCCATAACATTTATCAGAATTTTTTGTAGCTTTTCCTATTAGAAATTCTGTTTCGTATTCCATCCCACATGTATACAGATACCTTCCTACAGACGGGGATAACCTAAAGACCCCAAATTTATCAATCACAAAGATCCCATGTCAGAAGAATCACTGTTGGTTTTCTGCAACAGACTAGATCAGTGGTCCCCAACCTTTTATTATTATTATTTATTTGATTTATACCCCACCTATCTGGACTACCAGAACACTCTAGGCGGCTTTTCCCAACCGTGGACCGGTTGGGGAGGGTGGAACACTTACTGGGGGGGGGGCGTGGCACACTTGTGCAGGGGGCATGGCACACTCGCAGAGATGCGGCATGCCTGCAGGGGGACAAGAGTTCTGTCTTGCACTCAAGGGGGGGGGCAAGAGTTGTGTGTCTGCGACCCAGGCTCCTGCATAGACTGTGAACTGCTGCCGGGTCATGGACTGGAAGTTGGGAACCCCTGGACATCTTGTGGCTGAACTGAGCAAAATTATAGGTATCTGCAGTAGGATGATGTCTGCAGTGTGATGAAATGACATTCTTGATATGCCTGTTCAATTAATGACAGCAAAACCATTTCTAAGCTGTTTCAAAGCTACAGCTGTTCTGGCACAATGTATATGAATATTGAGTTTAGGTTTACAGAGGGATGAAAAAGGCTGTGTTTGTTTCACCCCTCTCAAAAACAAAACCAAGTACTATTTGCCTTAACCAGCTTGGTAAATTTAGAATAGCCTTTATTCAAATCTAAGCTTTAAAATGACCTCCCAGATGCTGCTTTATACAGTGTGATGAAATTTTTCTAAAGCTTTTGTCTACATCTGATGAGGGCATCACAAACATGATCCTGAGCTCTTCTTTTCTCTCTGCTAAAAAAAGGGTGCATCATCACTGACAGGTATGAAGGCAAACATTTTTCAGCATGCATATCTTTTAGGTCCTTAAATTTCAACTTCAGAAGTTTCAGCAGAAAAGAATGTGGTCCAGACAGTCCTAAAGAAACCTTAACCACGTGATGACTTCTGAGGAAGTTCCAAACCCACAAACACAACTGACTGAAAACTCTGCCAAGCAGCCAGATGCTCCTTCTGGAGAAAATATTACATAGCTTTGAGTCTCAATTTCTGTGTTCTTGATTCAAAAAACACAAACTACATTTACAAGATGTGGACTCAACAACTGTCTGCTTTTAACTGTTGTTGCTTAGGATATCTATTGAGTACATGTTTATTTCAAAAAATTAGATTCTTTTTTGTAAGGTGCTCTTGCTAATAAGTACAGCAACTTAATTTACATATAAAGCTAAAAGCACTGAACAGTAAAAGATTGCTTGGCAGCAGCTTAACCTCTGATCCTTGACAAAGCTACAAGTAAAGCAAAACAGAAATAAAGAGTAAAAAAAGAGAGGAAAAAAGTGGCAGACAAACTTTTATTATCTTTTTCAATGTGAGCTTTCATGGATGAGTCCATTTCATCAGACATAAAAGCTCATATTAAAAAACATAAAATTATCCTTTAAGGAGCCACCATGTTTTTATCTTCTTTTTTACTTTTTTTTCCTATTTTGCCCTGACAAAACTAGGGACACCTGCCAAAAAGCCATCATAGCCTCATAGGCATCCTTCAGTCTCGAGAGACTATGGTGACATGCTCTGAACTGAGGAGTGTCCTCTCCAGAGCATGAAGCCCGGGTAAGGTAATATAGAGGATAGGCTGTTACCCAACCAGCAGATCCCCCCTCTCCACATTGCTGAAATGGTCCAATGGAAAGGCAAGAGCCAATACAACTGGTTCCAGCAATGTCGCAGGAGTTGGCAGAATGACACGAGCTGCCTTCGGGACTCCATCTCCGGATTTTGCCTTTAGGTTAACTCCTGAAGCCTCTTCCATGAGTGGATATAGCCACAAGGCAGTGGAGGTTTGAAATTGGAGTTTTCCTTCTCCTAGATGGGCTGCCTTCCATGGCTGACAAGCCCCACCTACCCGGCTAAAAGCCAATGCAACAGCTAATAAACAGTGGCAATGAACTAGATGCCACTACCTAAATGTCCCAATATACAATGGGGCAACACTTTCAAAAATCCCATTCAACCTCTTAATTACCAACCAATCTCTTGCCTTAGTAAGCGGAAGCATTATTTCAGCTGTAAGCAAACAAGTAAAAGAGCCAATCAACCAATCACAAATTGGAATAAGAAGAATAGTTTGCTTAACTGTAGTTACGTTTCCTCCAAGTGGTCATCTGTGAAGGCACACAAATGGGTATTGCCCATCCTTGAGAGGAAGATGGGAAGTTAGTGTGAGTTGTCAGATGACCCCTCAAAGAACTACGGTTACAGGTACACAGCCTGTTTTTCTTTGTGGTCCCTATGACTCAACACATATGAGAGATCAGCACGCTCACTTGAAAGGAAAAAGGAAGGGATGACACATCAGGACAAAGAGGTCATAACGGTTCTTCTGAACCATCCTCTCGCAATCTGTTTGACAAACAAGTCAAAGTGTTTGACTAGGTGCCCACACAGCAGATTTTGGACACCAGTACTCTTCTTAAGAAGGCTACAGAAGAACCTGTCATCTTGCAGACTGACAGCTCCAACAAGAAGCAGCAATTTGGCTAACTGCTAACAGAGAGTAAGAGCAGATACCACCTACTTAGAAAAATGTTGTATCAAAATAGGATGGTCTGTCATTCATAATGATCAGATAAAAAAGAAGTTTAATGAAAACTCTTGTGTTTTGTCAAGCCAGTGCCTAACACCCGAAGGATATAAAGTCCTTTCTAAAAGTAAAGAAGGCTAAATTAAGTTGAGGTCTTGAGACACAGAAGCTCTAACAGTATCACCTCATCTTTTTTTTTTTTTAATAGAACAAGTAAGAGAAGTCATACCTTAGAGTGCCTAATTCTCTGGACCTCAGAGACAAGGTGACTACAAACAGGTAAGCCACCTTGAGGTTAAGTAAATATAGGTCAGCTATTTCTAAAGGTGCTAAAGTTTTCCTTGTGTCAACTGCAGAAACACAAGGAAAAGGCTCCAAGGAGGAATTAGGATTCTTTGAAGGAAGAAATTATCTTTCAGCCTTTTCAGGAAGTGATGGATGAGTAGATTCATGACCAAAAGAGCTTCTGAGTGGTAATGCCAGAAATACTGAAAGAGCTGCCAGATATACTTTCAATGAACTGTACACCATCCCTCAGGTGGGCAACGAGTTATATTACATCCAATGTGAATGTAGCGTCTCATGTGTGGAGAGTAGGTCAGCTTTTCTTAGGCCGCCCATGTCTGGGGAAAAATAATGGAGGAAAAGCAAAGTGCGCTCTGCAAAATTCTCTGGGCTGTTTACAAGTTAATTACACATTGTCTCCTCCCCCTAGTGAGCTGGGTACTCATTTTACCGACCTCAGAAGGATAGAAGGCTGAGTCAACCTTGAGCTGGCTACCTGAGATGAACTCAGGGTCATGAGCACAGTGTTGGCTGCAGTACAGCAGTTTAACCACTGCACCACGAGTCTCGCTATGAGGAACCATTGTTGTGAAGATTTTATGTATAGGTGCACATTAGAAATGGCTGCAGCCATGTACAGAATTAAAATTTGAACTTGGTAAGTTGAAATTGAAGTAGTTCTAACCATCATGGCTATCAGGTACGGCAATACAACACTCTGTCTTCAGGGAGAAAACTCAAACCACAATGACATCCAATATTACTGTTATGACCAGAATGTTTTTGAGTTTATACCAGGTTTGATTTTTGTGGCTGGCTGCACACCAAGTTCCTGAAGGACAGCCAAGTTCATTTGTAGATTCTTTAAACAACAAGTCTGGGAAGAACCTAGCAGGAGCCAGTCTATTTATAAAGGGACTGAGTCTTTGTATTCTGAAACAGTGGCTACCATAGTCATGGACTTTATGTATACTCCCAGTGCTGCTAAAAGCCCAAAGAGCAAGGATCTTGCATTGGTATGACTGGTTGTTTAGAATGACTCTGAGGAATTTTCTGTAGAAAGGAAAGCTATAGAGGTGTGGAAGTCAATGTTGTGGAGATGGATAACCATGAACCAACTGCCCCTGCTGGAAAAAAAAGATATGATAGATAACATGGCTATTATTTGTAACTTCTATGTGTGCAGGAGTTGATATCCTTAAGATAAGTGACCCCCATCCTTTTGTGGAACTGCATGATTTTGAGAATAGCACCTGTTGCTCTGCTCTTCTGGTGGACCTGAGAATTTGAAAGAATGATGAGGACGTAAACCTTGGATTCCAAAAACATTCTGTGCAGGTAAGGGAATTTCCATATGTGTGAGTCACAGAGAATTTCAAGGATTAGAAAGAATAGCAGTGGAAGTAGGGGTGGTTGATTTAGGATACCAGTCACTGTAATATCCCGAAAGACTTGAGATCCCATACTTTCGATTTTAGATATTCACTGTCACAGGCCCAAGATAACCACACCATACAAATTGAACAGGTTGCAAAATGAATGCTTTGCTCAACACCACTAAGAAAAGACATGGGGTTTGCACTGCTCAAATTATACATATGAAGAGAGAAATGCAGTAAAATGGATGATGTCCTCCCTCCTTTTGTTTCCCCTTTCCTGACTTTGATTTCACTCTGCCACCACAGGCAGGGCATGCTCTATGTTAAACTTCCTTCTTATCAAGATCAAGGAGCCTCTAAGAGAAATAAGAGAAGTAATGATACTGGGATATCCATGTTTTGTACATCTGTAGAAATGCAGTACATCCGATAAAGTTTATTGATGTTGGAAGCAAGACAGCCTAGGGTGTTGGTGTTTCAGTTCAAGCCCCAAACGCTTTGATCTCACCACCCACAACACCACCAATCCCTCCTCTTCCTTAAAAAAGCTACTCGGAGCACCAAGATTTTAACAACTTGCAGAAAAAAATCATACGATACTGTACTTCTGTTAGTAATAGCTAGTTTTCTAAGACCTTGGCAGGAACATGTACCTGGGTAAAGGTCCTTCTCAATAAGTTTCATCTGGAGATGGAAGATCTGTTCCTGGAGTTTGCAGATGGAGTGTTTCATTTTCTCTCGCCGTGTGACCATGTAACAAAGATTTCTAACCTGCAAAAGAGAGCAAGAGTTTCAATTTCACAACAAATTGTCAAGAAACTCAATGGTTGCTCAGCTCTCTCGTTTGCTGCCTTATTGTCTCTCTGCTTATCTCTGCCCTGTTGTTTAACTTTGTTATGTTTTCCCAATGTGCATCTGATTCTTCTAGGTGTGTAGTTCAGAGGCACTTTGTATAACATTTTTTTTAAAAAAAAACAGGCTAGAAGCCACAAATGCCCTGTCATGTTGACAGTTTTGACTATGACCTGAAATAGAGTAATGCTAAGAAGGCCATAAATTTTTATTTGAATATCAACAAATGCTGTTTGGTGCCTACTTCATAAGCTTCTATATTTCAAAGCAGCAACTGCTCACAAACAGATGATGCCCCAAATATGTTGCCTCATGCTCCTTATGGTGTTTGAAACCCTCCATGCTGCATATCCACAACCTATAATGTTCTTCTCTATGTGGCAGCTGGAACTCTGGTGGAAAGATGATGGCAGATGTGATGTATACATTTTATATCAAAAGAAATGCTGTTGGGCATTAAACGGTGTTCTCATATTCAAACGTATGTTTTAAAACAGAAGTGCTGAAAGTGAGCAAGGAAAGATATTCAAACATATAAACTCTGACACCAGGAGCCTCGTGGCCTAGTGGCTACATTGCACTAATGCAGTCAAAATCTCTGCTCACAACCTATGTTCAATCCCAACATACTCAGGCCGCCAATTCAAAGGCTGACTCAGCCTCTTATCCTTCCAAATTGAGTACCCTGCTCGCTGGGGAGGAGGGAATGTGTCGCCTACATAATTAAATTGCAAACTACCCAGAGAGTGCTTTGGGCCGGTATATAAAGCAGCACACTTTGCTTGGCCTGTGAATGGAGACCCCTGTTCAAATCTTCACTTGTTCAGCATGAAGATGAGAAGAGGCTTTACAAGCATATTTGACTGAATGTACTTAGGAACTTTGGCAAAAACACGAGCTCCTGTTTGCGCTAAACTTCAGATGCACGTTCAATTGAATACATGAGAGGTATAAAGAGTGTGTGATGGGGTGCGGACAAGGCTTCCATGTGCCCTCCTGTTACACATTTTAGCCCCTGTGTGCTCACAAAAAAAAGGTCTGGAAAGGATTTATGTGTTTTCTCCAGGGCACCTTTGTACTTTATTGTAACTTTAAGCAGAGGAAAGATTGAATGACTTCTACACAGAACGTATTTCACAACCCATATCTCATTTTTTTTCTAGCCATGGTTTCTGGACGTAGTTCACTGTGCCCATTCTAAAAGGGACAAACCACCCTAGTACATTCTCCTGTGCAAGTTCCACTGGAACAACTGAGGATTGTGCAAGAGAACTTTGCAATGGAGTCTTCTCAAGGAAATGGAATCTGAGAAACTGTCAGCAATCTTTCCAAATTTCTGCACGTGGAACATTGCTCTATACACATTAGAAAAATCTATCCTACTCTGCTAATGTATATTACACATTGGAGTGAGTAACAACACTACTGTACAGAATCTCATGATAAAACAAGCAACATAAAACACAATACAAGTATCACAATACAAGTATCTGCTTGGCAAGGCAGGTTTTTCAGAAATCTCATTATCAAACAGCAGACAGCAAGGGGACCCAGAATTTAATACAGTGATTTTTTAAAAAAAAACTACATTTGTCAGAATCTCCTAGCTATTGTGGATTCCTTGCAATTCTGCCTATGAGACTCTGGGAACGGTACCCCACTTTTTCAACCTGTGCCAGGAAATTCCTCAATGATATTCCACCAGGGTGTGGTTTGAGAAGGCTTGTTTTTTTCTTGTTCCAAATTATTCCCTTCCATCACAGCTGGAATGCAAATAAAGGACTCTATGCCAGTTTTTAATAATAATTACATGTTATCAAATCAATTCTGGCTTATGGCAGCATTTTCCAGGGTTTTCCAGGTATAGAGCATTCAGAAATTGCTGATTATTCCCTCTTTTTGAGAGTGCTCTGGAACTGTGCACATCAGGTCACATAATCAGGCTCTTCTTCTACAAGGCACAGTAAGGAATCAGACTCCCAAGATTCTGGGAGCCCCACCTCACTGAGGCTTGACTAAATCTTTTAACACAATTCTTAATCAGGAAAATTCCTTTCTCATATAACTGCTTTTCTCTCCAGACTGGTTTTCCTCAGATCCAGCCTTCAACTTGAAATAAGTAGCTCAGAATCTCAAGGCATCCCTCCATCTCAGGATGAAGATGTTTAATGATAACTCTCTAGAAGAAAAATACCATATCTCCCCCAAGAAGCATGACTGTCAGAAGTACGCTAGGACCATGCAGACAAAAAATATGGTTTGGGCAGTGAGGATAATTACATAGGGACCATGATGGACCTACAGCCTCCCAGATGTTGGTCTTATAACTGCTGAGCTGGAACGGACCCTAGGGATCATCACGTCTGTAACAGCCACCCTCAAACCTCAAAGAGTGGTTGCTACTTCACTTTAAACTCTGCTGCCACCAACTTATCATTGAAAATCAAGCGAAGGACAAGTGTAACTTTGAAAAACAAAAACTGGTTTATTGATTACAGGAAATAAAAATAGTAAATCACTGGTAAAGAATCAATAAGTCAATCACTGTAAATAAATCACTGGCTCTCACAGACTATTTCACACTGACAGGCTCTCTCACTCACTATAACTAACAATCACTTTAAAGCCTCAGCTCAAACTCTCATCTCTCATCTCTCAATCTGCCCTCACACACTCTTCACCCCCTTTTTATACTAGCTCCTCCCCTTAAGTTCCACCCTCCGTCACACCATTGGCTGATGACTCACAGCCCAGCTGTGACGGACAGGTGATGTTTTGGCTGCCCGTTACAACGTCCAGCCCTTCTCAAGGAGGCAGAGTGTGTGTGGGGGGGGAATCAAACCCCGAACCAATGGCTCTGCAACCAGAGATCTAGATCGCTGAGCTGCTACCAAGAAGACATAACTATTCCCACCATCACTGGTCAGGCTGAGAAGCACTGAGGAGAATAAAAAGTCCAACAATATCTACAGAGCCTTAGATTCCCTAGGCCAGAGTTAGATGGGAAGTTGCGCTGAAAGCGTCCGAGGGCACAAGAATGTCAGAGAAGAGAGGAAATAAGAGGAAGATTGCAATAACCTCCTCTTCAGCTGGGAGTTTACAAAGACCCTTAGCAAGCATTAAGACTCGAAGACCAATCATTTAAAAGATAACTGACCTTACTTCTTTAATCTTTCAGTATTTACTGACAAATTATTTAATAGTAACTGCTGCTCTTCTAAAGAAACATTTCAGTCTGAACCTACTTCTTATTTCATTTCATACTCCCTATGACACCCCTGTGACAGAGGTATCAATAAGAAGGGATGTAAATCCTGACTTGTTTAAATCCTTGCAGGCAAGGACAAGAAGTGGCAACATTTTCCTTCTTTTCAACTTGAGTCAGCAAGGACGAAGATTTCTTGCCTTGCAAGGATGAGTTTGTTTGCATAAATTTTTTTTGTTTGTGTAACATTTTCAATTTTTGTTCAAAATTGTTCAACTACACAACTATGTGAGGTGCCCACAACGAGGATGCCTGCTGTTTTAAGAATCAGGAACACTAGAAGGACTGCATTTTTCCTAACAAGCAGTCAGTCTTTTATGTTCACACAGACCCAAATCCTGTTGCTCACCATAATAAATTGCACTAGAATAGGCCACAAAGAGTCGGACATGACTTAACGACAACAGGCCCACTCAACCAATGGGGATTTGGTCAATCAACGCCTCTGAAAGTTCCTTTGATTCAAATTAGCCTACTCTAACTTCAACTTAAGCTGCAGTTAGAGTAGGCCCAACTGAATCAATGAAACTTAAGGAGGAGCTGATAATCCCCACTGATTGAGTGGGCCTACCCTTGTGCAATTTACTGTGCTAAGCAACAGGACTTTGGCCATTGGATGTGTTCCTTGAAAAGGACAGTAGAGAGATTGTATGCACATTACAGAGACCTAGGGTTTTATGCAAATCACAAAGACCCAGAGACCACTGTAGCACAGTAAAAAATAAGAAGAAACCGCTGGATAGTTCAGTGGTTTAGGTATCTGCCTACAGAGCCAGAGGTTAGTTGTTTCATTCTCAGCTGGGCAGAGAAGCTTGTGAGATTTTAAAACATCTCTCCAAGACAGTATAAATTGATGATAACAAGGAATTTTGTGAGTGTTCTTTCTATCCCTATGACTCAGACACAATGACACCTTTGGCCATGAAGTGAATGTGTGAAAGCTAATCAGCCCTTTGAATTCAGATTTTCAGCAACCAGACCTGAAATCTGAAATTGTCACAACACAATACTTCCAATGGGCAAAACACTTTGACATCACTTAGTGACATTTTCTTTTCCTATAGTCAAGCCATAGCTTTGTGGTAGTGGTCCTTCCACAGTGGGTGTGAACATGCCACTAGGGATGGGAATCAGCTTTAAAATCACAACAGCCATAGGTAGACTTAATACAATTCAAACATACTTGAGTTCAGGTGTTAATGCCTATAAAATAACTCTACTATGAAAGGCTGTAATGCAACTTTATGTCCCATTACTTTTTAAGGAACTCTGGTGCAAGTGGAATTCTACTAAATGGCAAGCAAACTAAAAGGCAAAGACACAGTTTGTCCGAATAACTTCAGACTATGCTGTATGCAATCTAGGGACCTGACTGATTTACAAAGGTCATAAAGGCACATTATCTAAAATATGCTGACACAGTACAGGTAGCAATATTTAAGAAGAAGAAACTGGAGAAGTGCCTGTAATAGCATAAATGACTTTGGTTGCTAAATAATTGCTTTTATGTTCGTAAAACATTTAATTTTTATTTTCCTACACAAAAGAACAAGTAGGAATGAAACACCAAAGACACAACTCGTGATTGAATGCAGATGTTTTACAATGCCAAATATATTCTATCTGGATTTAAACAGTATAAATTTGAAGAAGAATATGATATTTAAATACTAATAAGTTAAGTTTTAAATGGTTATTCCTTGAAGTTTGTACTAATATGATGGTCTTCTTTGTTCTAGTAGAACTCTGCCACAAGATTTTCTACATTCCTGTTCTAAACTCAAGTGTGGTCTTGTTCTAATATTGAGTGTGGTCCTTGAAAGAAGAAACATATTGGCTTGTAGCACCAGATGGTTTAACTCGTAAATAAGATTTCTTCCTGCCATCAACTTTCAATAAAGTATTGAAGTCTGTTAACTTTCTAGGCATAGTATTTTACATCTGCTTTGACTCTGTGAAGTTCCAGAAACTTATGAACTTAACTTGGGTATTAAAACTATCATCGTCTTCTTAGAACTACAGAGCTGGAAGGGACCCTATGGGTCATAAAGTGCAGCCCCCGTCAAGGAGGCCCAGTGGGGAACTGAACTACCAACCTCTGGTTCCGCAGCCAGAGACCCAAACCACTGAGCTATCCAGCAGATTCCAAACTTATATTTTTACTGTACCACAGTGGTAAGTTAAATCATCCTGACATCAATAAAATTGTGCATGTAAAAAAAAAAAAAATCAGCGTCCAAAGTTTTTGACCTCTTTGAAAATCAGAGGGGATGGATAAATGAAAAAATTCCAGGAGCTCACTTCCTTTCCACTTCACATTCTCTTGGTTAAGGATATGAAAGCATTACAGTGGATATAAAATGTTTACACACCCCTGTTAAAATGTCAAGTGTCTGTGATGTAAAAAAATGAGACAAATCATTTCAGAACTTTTTCCACCTTTAATGAGACCTATGAACTGTACAACTCATTGAACAACAAACTGAAATCTTTTAGGTGGAGGGAAGTAAAAATAAAAAACTGAAATAATATGGTTGCATTCCATTGTAAGGGACCTTTTTCTCTCCACCCTTCACATCCTGTAACTTAGTTGAACCACCAAGAGACGGTTACTATTCTTGTGATTCTGTAAAAGTGAATGCATCTTAAAGGTTCTGAAGGATTTGATCTTACATTTCAAGTTACTAACTTCATTTACAGTCCAGATATTTCACCTTTTGCCCCTCTCACACTGTGCCACCTTGCGAGGGGCAAAGGAATGACCTCTTAATATTTACTTTCATAGCTGGGCTGTTCTGCCCGATAAAGAAGCCTTTTGTTTTAAAAACACCACCAGCAGCTTTCTGCCTGGCAGGTGTACAGCAAATGACAATACTTTTGAAATAAACCCAGTCATCCAAAGGTCACTTCTGTCTTGCTACCTTCAGGAGGGCTGCTGTTTTGCCAGTGACTGATGACCCATTGGCAGTTCCCCTCAGTGAAAAGCTTCATTCAGCACAAATACTGTATGGCGGTGGGGCGGGGGAGGGAACATCAGTGGTAAAAGAAAATCTAGTACCAGTTGGTTATCCTATTTCAGATACACAGCCGTTCAGGAGAAAGCAAAGCCAGATGTAGATCAAGGAAGACCAGAAAGAGCTGTTCGAGTGTCAAATTGCTTCCCGACACATCATCGTGCTGCGGCAACAACAGGGGTCTGACAGAACAATCCTGACCTCTAAAGGTCAAGTCCAGTCCTCAAGCTGAAGAGCTGCTCCTTTCTGTCTTCACTTTCCTCCTCCCCAAACCCCCAGAGTAGGGATAAGAAAAATCTCCTCCTAATCTCTGACATGACTTACTGATGGTTTAAGCCTCCTTGGTCCACACACTCAAGAGACCTAGCGTAAGGTAAATATAGACTTAGCAGGCCCATAAATATACTCTCCCTCTTTCAATCTGACTCTATCCTGGTTCATTCATACACTGATTCATGTTTTGCTTCCTTTAAATCAGTGCCACCACAGGCATACCTATGAGCAATGTCTGCAGACGGTATGAAAAGAAAGCTTTAATCGCACAATGACACACTCTCTCGACTCTTTTCCAAGACCCTACCCAAAGTCTACTTGCCGCAAGCCAACATGAAGCTTCCTATTAGAAATTGTTATGGAATCTGGATCTTGTACTTCTGTACAGTTTGCACTTAAAACAAACAACCCAAAAATCAAAATTTCATACCAATTTAACACAGACTTCTGCAAGTGGTGTAGAAAGGATTGGATGTGTATAAAGCTGTTTTTTTAATTGGACTTCTACTCATGAGAACTTTAGCTGTTCAGTATTTGCTCAGCTGAATCCTGGCAAGTCAAGATCAAAACTACAAAATCTGAAGTGTTTTTGGACTATAACTCCCAGGATTCCTTACCTAGGTGGCCAGGAAGCATCATCGAAATAGTTTCTAACAATGGGCAGTCCACATGGCATACACATCAGGATCCAGTTTTTTACACATCCACACCCACACTTAATTGGATGAATGAACCCTAACCTCTGATGTGTACACCACCTGACCAAATGTCTATAAAATAATAAATAAAATAAGCAAATACATACAACCTCTCCTTAGTAATTTTGTCAAGTTAAAAGTGAACGAATTAGGAAGAAAAATTTAATTCTTACTTAAGACAAATAGCACAGTGGCTTCACAGATATTTTCACAATTTTAAATGAAATGAAAAAGCTGTTTTTCCATTATCCACTGACTCCTTTTGGCATCACTGTGTTGCTCTATGATCTGCTGAAAACATCCACATCTTTAAAGAGTCCATCTTCAACATCACATTTGACCTTCTCACATGCTGATTAATCTCTGCTACCAAAATAATAACAGAACTATTGCCTGTCAAAGCTTCCTTCTTGTACTTACAGCTGCCAAGTAATTTGGGTTTATTCTCTCTTTGTTTGTGTGTGTTATGTGCCATCAAGTTGGAACCAACTTACAGTGACCCTAAGAGGACTTTACTGATGAATTAACTTGAGTAGAATATTACATGGACAATGAGCTTCCAGGATCTGAATTGCAAATAACCAGCTAGAGAAATAAGTACTATGGTTTATAAGTGATGTAATTAAGGAGGATGAGCCCTGAGTTCAAACAATTATTATTCTTTGTGAAAGTGCTGTATACTGAGAGATGATGTAGGACCATTTGCTGCAGGCATGTTTGCTTTTTTTGTTACTGTGTGCCAGTGCATGTGATAGAGAACATAATCAAAGAAAGAAGACACAGTGGAGTGCTTTAAAATGGTCACACTGAAAAAAAGCTTCCTGGAGTATCATATTATGCAAATTAATGCAAATCTTGATATTAGTTTACAAATAAGATAAATTAAAAAAATCAATGGAAAATATAATAACTATCTCAGTAAATTTTAATCAGGAAGAAAAAGAGGGATGTCATCCTAAACCAACTGTGTACAGGAACACATCAAAAGGAACTAGGTTTCTAAATGTAAATGGCTCATCTTTGTTGATTACAAATAAATGCTTATTAAGGTGTGATGAAAAGATATGATTTGATTAGTAAAATGCATTGTGTCCAAAACCAATCAGAACACAAATTTGTAATTTTAAAGCTTGGCAGCTACAGGTAGCTGTCTACAATCATTTGCAAGAGCTTTAACTACCCCACCCGGCCCTTGTAATGAAGGTCCTGTGTTTAGCCCGCCAGTCCAGGAAACGGGAACCTTGGATTCAACATAGGGCTTTACCAAGAGACATCTCCTGGATTTGGTTCCTACTAGAACAGGGCTACAATTCTATGCATTGTTGTCCGGGACTGACTCAATACAGAACTACTGTATCTAACTGATCACCTGATGGGAAGAAAGGATTGCAGAGAATCTGAATGAAGTGAATATTAAAAAGTTTATAGGAAATGTTAAAGGGTTATTACTTCAGATAGATTAGACATCTTCAATGTACCAACATGGGATGAAAGGGATGTGTGCAAGAGATGAAGGTTCTAGAAACAGGACAGCATTTTGGGTGTAAAATTTTCCTCACTGAATGACACTAATTTTCCTCACTCTTGCACTAAGTGTCATTCAGTACGGAAGACTCCCATTTAAAATTGTACTGCATTTGACGTTGGGTGGCTGGATTGGTAACAAACATTCATCTTCTTGATAAACACCCTAGAATGCAGCCTTCAAAATATCACATTTACCTTCATGTTCTTTCTAATCACTGCTATTTGGTGAGGTTATCTACTTATTTGTTTACTTGGATGTAACTGTTTATGTTCCGATCCAGGGTGACTCACGGATTAATGGGGTCACCCCAAAATTTAGTAGGCACTCCCTTCCTCAGTCATATGCCATCCTGAATTCTGGAACACTGAGAGTGTCCTTCATAGTCCGACTATGAAGCTAACTGAGGAAACTAGGTGAGGAATAGATGGTTGAGGAAGCAGATCATAAAAATTGGTGGGAAGCAGTGATTAGAAAGAACATGAAGGTAAATGTGATATTTTGAAGCTTCTTGTCTAACAATGACTTTCTTTCTGGCATTGCTTTCATCCCAGACATACCATCCTTGTTCATGAATATTTATTACGTTAAAGATAACTGTATCGTCTCCAAAAACTACAGACACCTCTGTTTTAGGGGTGGATTTTTTCTCTCCAGAACATCCAGCATATAAGTATAATCACGTGATTTATGTGTTATAGATTTTAACTACGGTACTTGGGTTTGAAATGAAGTTAAAATATGTATTCTCGAAAGCTTTACAATTAAAATACTTTACAAAGAAAACGAATGCTTCTGGCAAGATGCCTGTTAAAATAATTGCCTTTCATTTCCCTAATTTATGTATTTAAGAGAAAAATGTTTTTTTGCCATCTACTAAGGAATTAAATTCACTAGCATAGCTAAATGCATGCATTTACCCCTCCTCCACTATAAACCAACTTGCAGTGCCTGTCAGGACACTCGACAAAATCCCATCCCCCATTTTGTGGTCAAAGCAAGCTATTGGGTTTTTTTTAAAAAGAAAAAGAATAACATGCTTCAATCCTTGATGGGTCTGAAAATCCATGGCAGTGTACGATAGCCTTATTCAGCGATTGCAGAATCCAGAATCATGGATATTGGGAACAGCGAACTCTTTGTCACTTTGCTTATGAGAGCTGTGAGGAGTCTGAAGGGAGAGGTTCCATGCAACAACCCTGAAATCTTGCACATGTGTACAGCCCAAATACAGGCAGGGGCCTCTCCTCTTCTGATTCATCACTGTTCACATGAGCAAAGCAATGAAGGAGGGATATGGGGCTAGTCTGTCCTCTTTAACCATACCCATGACCCTGGATCAAAGAACAAGGTATGTGCCTTTCAGTGAAAGTCTTTGTTACAAACAACATACATCAACATCCCACAGATACAAGAGAAAAGGGAAAGATAATCATTATAGAAGGATAATCAGAACATGCACATACATAGCTGAGCAAAGATCTGAAGCTACATATTTCACTTTCTAGTTTGAAACTAATTTTCACTGCACCTTCCTCTTCCTCACATTTCTAAGCTGTCTTTCCATGAAAAACAGCACTCAGGGCAGCTGACAAAAATAAAATTTAAAGTCGATAAACAAATTAAATAAAATGAGTATAGATAATCCTTACAAATTTGCTAGAATAATCGCACATCAATTTTGATAAAATCTTGTACAGTGGTGCCTCGCTAGACGATATTAATCCGCTCCATTGAAATCGCTGTCTTGTGAAAACATCGTCTAGCGAAAAGCGTTTCCCCATTGGAATGCATTGAAACCCGTTCAATGCGTTCCAATGGGGAAAATAGTCGTCGTTTTGCGAAAATCGCCCATACGGAAGCCATTTTGTGAAGTGCCAATCAGCTGCTAAAATGGCTGTCCTGTGAAGCATCGGTCCCGAAAACACCCATTTTGCGAAGATCACCCATAGGGAAGCCATATCGCGAAGCCGCCGATCAGTTGTAAAAATTGTCATCTTGCGAAAAAACGGTCTGTGAAGCACGGACCAAATTATCATCCAGCGAAATCCCCCATAGGAAAAATGGTTTTGCGAATTGCTATAGCGATCGCAAAAAGTCAACGTCTAGCAAAAAAAACGTTTTGCGGGGCAATCGTCTTGCGAGGTACCACTGTATATGATTCAGAAATCTCTATTGCATTCGTAGCCCCATCCTGTAATTTGCCAGTGACTGCTTCTTTTTGTTAAAAAAAAAATCACCGAAACAGTATTGTGTCTTGTGATGCCCATCTTTCTTGGCACAACTCCCGGCCTTGATATTAAAATGGAAACTTCTGATCTCTGATCTTCTGACACAGTGTCAAAAATGCTGGTGGCTTTGATCAACCGCTGTAATGCAGAAATTAATAAAACGATCACAGAGTGCTGTCTTCTGAAGATGCCGGCCACAGAGACTGGCGAAGCGTTAGGAAGAACTACCTTCAGAACACGGCCTAAGAGCCCGAAAAACCCACAACAACCATTAGATCCCAGCCGTGAATGCCTTCGCAAATACAAATTAATAAAACAACTTGTACCCTATGGATTCTGTTTAAATGTTTCTGCAGCCCTTGATACTACTATTTTTGAGACTTCAGTGAGTGAGAGACACCCTCAAGACACACTTGGTATCCAAGACAAATATCCTATTGCCCCACATCACAAGTTCAAGGCTCTCTTTCATACATAGTAAGGCTTTTCCATAGTTTGCACAAAGAATTACCTAGTACTTCTTTGCCCAAGGATAAGCCTGATTTAAAAAGGGGCAATCCCCAGCTTGTGTGATGGCAAGCCAGAGACTGGAGACACTTCACAGATGGAGCCATATAATCCATCCACAAGCCGCATACCAGCCCAAGGAACTGTCCTTGAGTGGCTCTCCTTATTCCAAGCAGGAAGGTGCCAGCGGCTGCTAACATGTCACCACCATACAATCATGAACGTCTGTGAACTCACTTGATTTTGGAAGCTAAGCAGTGTGAGGTCTGATTAGCACATGGATGGAAGACCACCAAGTGATAAAAGGGTACTCCAGACTGTCATGTTCTTAATTACGGTGTAACCTCGACTTATGAATGTCCCTACCTACAAACATTTTGACTTACGAACCGCTCCATTTGCAAAATTTTGCTTCGACTTGCGAACAGAAAAAAAGTGTTCTTTTTAAAAGTTGTTCTCCTGCCCTTTTTTAAAGCTAAAAGGTGCTTGGTTTTGTTTAAAAGGTGCTTCGGTTAAAAGGTCTTGTGTTTAGAAGGTGTTCCCTCCCCCCTCCTTTCCTGCCCTTTTTTTGACCTAAGTTCATCATAGTTCAAAAGAAGAAAAAAGAAAAAAAATTCTCCGCTTAGTGGTAGAGTACGGATTAACTGGCTTTGCATTAGTTCCTATGGGAACTAGTGCCTCTACTTGCGAACGGCGCCTCTACATAAGAACCAAAAACAGCCAGAACAGATTAAATGGTTTTCAATGCATTCATATGGGGAATTTTGCTTCGATTTACAAACGTTTCGACGTACAAACGCCGTTCCAATACGGATTAAGTTCATAAGTCGAGGTTCCACTGTATTTATCGTATTTCCTAGGAAGCTACCTAAGGGAATAGCAAAGATTCTGATCTGCTTTTCCACTTACTCAACAAGAGACCACAGGGCAAGAACCTATAGAGCAGTGGTTCTCAACCTTGAATCCCCAGATATTCTTCAACAACAACTCCCAGAAATACTGGCCAGCACAGCTCGTGATGAAAGCTTTTGGAAGTTTTAGTCCACAAACATCTGGGAACCATTGCTATAGAGCAGTGGCAGCGAACCTTCTTGGGCCTGAGTGGCCAAAGTGTGTGGGGGGGAACAATCAGCGGGTGGTGTTCCATGGTGGTGGTGGAATCGGAAGTTGTGGAACCAGAAGTGGTGGTGGAAGGGGGAATCCCAGGCATGGAGGTGCCTCGAGACCCCACTCCGAATCCACCGCCAACGCCAGCTGCTCCAGTTAGGCCTGTCAGAGTGCCAGCACTGTGGCTGCAGCCGCATTCTCAGGTTTGCCGTGTGTGTGTGTGTGTAGTGATCTGGTGACTTATGGCTTGCATGCCTGCAGAAAGGGCTCTGCATGTCAACTGTGGCATGCATGCCATAGGTTCGCCATCGCTGCTATAGAGGCATGGGGTCTGACATTTGAATACACTGGGAGGGGGGCATCTGTTTCCAGCTCATGTTCTCAAGCAGTTTTACTGCTTTCACACTATGAAGCAATCACTGGGAGTCACTGATAAGCCAATGAAACCAGAAGACAAGACTGAAGAAATGACGGTATGTATGGGTGTTTAGAATTTAGAACTGCAATTCTACCTGGCCAAGACTGCCATCTTGGCCAGCTGAATATAAACCCTTCCCAGTCTAGAGATGAAGGAAATTACTTAGGACTTCCTTGACCCTGGCCTAAATTTCTACTGACATTGGAGTTTCATCCCTGAACTTGAGAAAGTCTGAATCAGAAAGAATTCAGATTCTCCCTTACTGTGCCCCTTCTGCAACCATTTTCTGGCGCTTTTGGCTGCAGATTTTAACCAGAACCATTCTGTCAACATATCACTATTAAAGAGATCTCTGAAAGCTGTTGGCAGAAGGGGGTTCTTCCAGAGGGAGAGACTGGTGCCTAATCCCAACCTGCTAAAGCCTACTTTGAACTGCAGTAAGAAATGAAAGTGTCTAGTCTCCTTTGGCTATGGCAGCTCATAGCTGCTTCTTGATTCATTTATGAGAACGGATGTTCACATTGCAGTAGGAGCCAAAAGTATTTTCTGCTAAGACTGCTTAGGACTGTTTTAGTGATATTTAGAGGCAGGAGGTAAGTGCTCTCCCATTAAAGGTTAATGCCAAGACACAGCTTCAGCTGAATTAGATTTTCTATGAATTTAGGATGGAATTCTGCTATGGCCACAATCCTAATTGCCACATTAGTGTTAGTACACCTACAACTGGCCTATCTCGGAGACAATTCAGAAACTGAGACGACATAGGATTTTCTCACTAGTTAGGAACTTGTATAAATTTATAATGCAAAAAGGATCCATGAAATGCTTAAGAGATTATAATATAATTAACAATTCCACAAGATGCTGCAAGAGGCTACCATGGAAGAAATGGGGAAAATGGTTATGTAGTGGAGACACTAATCTTCTGAATCTAAAATAGAAAACTCATTCGATCCAGAGATAATGATGGAAGTAAAAATCCAAGCATCCCCTGGTAAGAGCATGTATAAATATTGGTAATACAGAATTTTCAGAACTTTTTTTGTTATGTTCTATCATAAAACTTTAAAAACATATCAAACACACACACTCTCTCTCTCTCTCTCTCTCTCTCTCCAAGCATGGGGAAAATCCACAAAATGAGAGTTCCAGAAGTAGTTTAATAGGTATTTCATTTTTGCTTTTATTAGTCTGCCTCTTTTTGCTACCTCATGTGTTTATCCACTGCGAGTCCTTGCTTTTTAAAAAATCTTGATTATCTTAAACAGAGGTGGGTTTGGGGGGTGGATATCTGGTTTTTTGTTTCCATCATAAACCTTCAGATTGAACAACTTTCCTGTTCACTCACTTTTAAGTATTTGAAAAGGCCCAAGCTGTTTTTTTCTTATCTTAGAAAGGCTCACTGTGTTAACATTTAAGATACTCTCTAATAAAGGCACAGAAAGGGATTTATGCTTGATTAAAATATTATCGCAACATCCCACAGAGCTACTAAACTTCTGGTTGAGAAAAAACCCCTCAGTATTATAAGCTGTCAAAGAGAATAGTAGCAGAGTGACCAAGGCTCAAGTATGGAGTTCACATATTGGGTAGAAGTATGATATTTCCCATGATTTCAAGGAATGATGTTGCTTTCCTTTGGTGTAACTGTGGTTCTTTGAACGGTCATCTGCAGAGTCACAGAACTGGGTTTGTGCCTACGCAGAACCAAGCCAACTTTCCAGACCTGAGCTCCCTCTCTCCACCATTTTGGAAGGAGCCCTGCCCACCCTCTCCACTTGGAGGGCAGCTGCTGAAGATGCCATTGGTCTGGATGGGTGAGATTTAAGTCCTTGGAGCCACTGGGTGTGCATGAGGTCACAGGCTAAGTATATGAACTCCGTGATTCAGTGAGCAAAATGCTGGGAGGATATGGGCGTGCCCTTTTTGCAGCCTACATAACAAACAAACAGATTTCCTGAATTGTAAAGTCCTGGAAATACAGAAGGCCAGAACTTGCTTAACATTGAGGATGTGCAGGCTGTGCTCTAGACGTGTAGATGGATTACAGAAGACGGCTGCAAGGACTACCTCTTGATTCAGGTGAAAAGAAGAGACCACCTTAATGAGCAAGGAAACATCTGGACAAAGTACCAACTTCACAGGATGAAAAACAAGGTAAGATGAGTTGGAACGGAAAGCACAGATCTCAGGCACCCTTCTGGCAGAGGTAACTAAAATGAGGGAGTCAGTTTTCCAGGTAAGATGGTGGATAAGGGAGGTAAGTCATAGGTTCAAAGGGTAGGCACATCAGCTGCACCAAAGCCAGTGGGAGAGACCAAAGGGGAGCAGGCACAAGAACATCAGGAGCAAGGTTCCCTAATCTCTGAGGAAAACTTTTCACCAGTGGGTCAACAAAGAGGGAGGAAAGACAGTGCAGTGAAGTGGAAGCAAGTAGATCTTGACAGGGGGGGGGGGGAAAGAAAGATCCTTGTCTTTTGACATGAGAAAAATTGCAAAACTTGGGGAACTTCACAGAAACTCAGAAAAAAGAGCTTCTCCTAGGCAAACTTGTAAAAAGTCTTCCATGTTGCAGTAAAGAAACAATGGATAGAGGGCTTCCTTGCAGCCTGTAACACCTCTAAGACTGGCTGGGTGCTATTATTCTGAAGACAGACTTACCCATTGTCCTGGGAGATGAGGTCTGGATGTTGTAGTAGGATGAGAAACTGTCTATGGAACAGGCACAGAAAAGGGGTGAACTACAGCTGTCTGGGCCACCAAGGAGTGATCAGGATGATGGAAGTTTTTTCTCATTGAAGCTAAGCTACTACACAAAGAATCAAGGGGATGGTGGCAAAGACATATATGGCAGGTATGCCGCATTTCTCCATAAGAACGCAGAAAACAAGAGAGTGATGTTTGTGAACCACAGGAAGTCTGCTGAGGGCATCAGCAAGAGAGTTCTTGGAGGACACCAAATGCATGACTATTAGAAAAAAAATATTTCAATGACAACATTACTTCCAGAGACAGAGATGAGTGGATGAATGTGTACTACCCTCCTTGTTCACCTAATGTGATTGTGTTGTACATTGCTACTTAGATAACTTCCTCTGCGATTAGATGGAGTGCCTTGAGGATTATGAGAAGCTTAGGGCACTGATGTCAATGTTGTGTTCCCATATTTTCCAGTGGTATTGTGTTCTGAGGCCACAACAGTGCATTCTCCATGTAAGTGTTGAGGCATCTCTGGTTATGGTGATGGGCATATGCGGTGGCTGGAAGGACATTTCTCTTTTATAGGTTGGAGTGGGACACCCACAATGCAAGGCTGTGCCCACTGTGCCAGAGATGATAGCAGAATCCAATTCCCATGACTTTCCTTGGGAGAATGGCTTGCATTATGTGTGCACTGAGGGGGTGCCAATGTAGGAAATGTGTAGAGCTGGACTAAGACATGATTTCCCCTTGTTCATCTGGAACCTTAGAATGTGAAAGAACTATAGAGTAAGCCGGATAAGGTGGAGGAAAAGTGGCCAAGAGCCTGCCATCAGGAGCCACTCATCGATGTACAGAAAAATGACGATGGTGGTAAAAGAGCAAAGTGCACGGATTGAGTACATTCATGGACAGAATGCGGAAAATGTGACCTGTGCTGGTACAACAGAAGCGATTGGTACACCCTGTGGTAGGCATGGGAGCGACCTGACGAGCAGTCCTGAGGCAATCTCCCAGGTGAAGAAGAGTAGGCCAGAGAGCCACAGATGGGTGAATATCTGGGCTGATGCTTGGTTGAGTATGCGTGGCAAGAATAGGCGGGTGACATGGAGAGCAATCTGAGTGATCCCCTTGGAAAGTAACGTTTGCTGGAAGTGAGGGGGAAACATCCCGCCGAGCAGCAGACAGGTGGCAGAGCCTTCAATTGTTGCCAGGGGAGTGAGCCCAGTATGACACTGATGGGTCGGTGCCAAAAAGACAAGAGTGGCGGAAGCCGGTACAGACATGCAGGCATTTGGAGGAGAGATGGGTATGTGGCAGAGGTGATGGAAAAGCCTCGTAGGCTCGAAGCAGCAGCGGCTGCAACCAACAGCAGGACAAGCAGAGAGTGTTGCCTGTGCTTAGGATGTTTCTCTGCCTTTTTGTCTTTATCCTTCTTGGGCCCTTTAGCCTCCAAAGGTGCCAGGCTGGAAGGGTGCTTCAATGAGACATGTTTGGGGTCTGGCTTAGGGCCTGCACCAGATGACTGAAATGGAGAGGCAAGCAGAAAGTCCAGTTGGCTGTGTGTTGGCATAGGAGTGGGTGCGGTGTCCCAATGTCCCATGCCCTCTCTACTGGCTACCAACATAGCTATGGAGTTGCTCAATACAAAACCTTTTGATACCGGGCCTGCTGATACTATCACAAACAGTGACTGCGTGGCTCGGTTTTGTGTTGCTTGTTCTGCTGCTCTTAAGGATTTTTCCCAAAGAAGAGTCGAAGTTTTGACTTGCAGAGGTGGAGGAACTGCTACATAAAGCCCTTGCAAACTATGCAAGACTAAGGAAAGGGGGGCCTCGCCAAGGCAAAAAAGACAGTGAGTGCGACGGTCTGTGGGGGCAATATTGCCGCTGCACAAAGGACACTTTTTGAAGGGGGCTTTAGTGACCATGCAGTGGGGTGAGACCTGCTGCAGGCTGGGGAGAAAACGATGTAACTAGATGCACTCAGAAAGGAAAAAGAAAGAACAAAGCCTAGGAGAAAAGGGAACTAAAACAAGAATATCAGGGGGAAAGGGAAGGAGGGAGGGAAAAGAAGTAACTGGATAGTTGCTCAGTGAACCTTCCACATTGTGACCACTCTGTCAGACAAAAAGGAACTGAAGGCAGTCTGCTGGAGTGTGCTACACATACATGGTGGAGGGTGTGTGTGGGGGGCTCATGCCGAAATGGTGGAGGGAGGGAGGTCAGTTCTGTGAAGTTCCAAAAACTGGCTCTGTGCAGGTGCAAACCCAATTATATGATCCACAGAGACCACGGAGTAGAAACTGGGAAGCAGACATTTATCAGTCTTATCAGGCAGCCTAAATAAAAATTATGTCATATTATTGGATAAATAAAAAAAGAAATCTCTTATATCACAAAACTAATTTAAAGTGGAGAACTTTGTGTCATTTTATCCTAAAGCTGGTTTCTCCCCTTTGACTCCTATGTTGAACTTTCCAACCAAACCTATGGATTTACTGTGAAATACACCCTTTCCAATGGACTGGAGAAGGACTATTAACCAGCAATAGCCAGCGGACCTCCTTTTTGCTTGCACTTTAAGACGTAAGCAAAACCACAAGGGAAATAAAACACTCACAGTATTTCTGCATTTTTTCATTTAATATTATTTACTGTTTTCAACAACCATGGGTGAGGAATATTCTACATTTTCATACTGAGTTCCTTGGTTCCTCACCATTTCCAAGCCAACGAAAACAGCTAGGTCTCCTCTTGTAATAGGAGGAATTACATACTGGCCATGATGAGACCAGTAAGTGGAAGGTGCAGAACTCCAGAATAACAACCAGAAAGAAAATGAATTGTTGACAGAACTCAGAATAGATGCTATGCCTGCACACTGGAAAATTTAAGTGAGTTTTACAGAAATATAGCAGGCCAGTGGAACAAAAGAATTACAGGCAATTGCTTATTTCAACTTAGAAGAACAATAGAAGATTTTAATGACTCAGCAGTTCTACTCACCCTTTCAAGATCCTGCCTGAGGTGTGTGAAGAGCTTCAAGCGTCGGTACAGCACATCCTGCTCTTGCTGAGCCAAGTTGTCTACCTCATCTGTTTTGGGTGTCATTAAAGGCTTGTTGTGATTGGCTTTCCTCTTCATCTTCCAGTACTGGTAGACGAAATCAACTAGCCATTCCGTCATATCAAGGTTCTCAGCCACCTCAGAGGGTTTTACAAGTTCATAGAAGTCTTCCTCCAACTGTTGAAGCTTCTGCTTCCTCAAGGTCACCTTCTCCATGTCTAGCTTGCCTTGATCTGCATCCACCCGTGCTTCATCAGGCGGCTTAGTGGCCCCGCTGCTGTGCTCAAGGCAGAATGACTTGAATTTCACTTCATCGTTCTCTGCTAATAGCGTCCGCATGTCCAGATTGTGTTCAAAGGCGCATGTGACATGGAATGCTGTGATGCAGGAAGGCATGGAGCACTACAGTGGGCAGGAAAAACAGAGTAAAGACCTGAGTGTAGAACCCCAGGGAGCCACTTCACATAAGACCCTGTCAACTATGCACTCAGTTACAAGAAAATCATGACAGACTTTGAGCTGCTGTAATTAAAGAGTGGCAAAAATTATTGACCGGAAAGGGATGGCACAGAAATTATGGAATACCCATATGTTTCAAACCTTTTGATTTTCTTGAAAAGCTGAAGGAATACTACCAGTATTTCACTTACAGTATGATCTTCCAGGCACCGAGAAAGAACTTTCTTATACACACACCTCTCTCTTTTTGTTATTGCTGCTTTTACTTTTGGAAGAGCATTTATCACAGGGAGGTGTCCATGATTTTGCCAAGAATAAATCAAATTACTTAGCACAGCTGACCTCATGTCCAGTGATCAAATTCACCCAGTGTGAGCAGGGGCAGCCGCTGAGTATTCAGTGTATGACCAGGCAACATGCTTCCAAGTGTTAGATAGACTTCCTATGATTCATCTACAGTCCTTGGCCTGGAGAAAATAGTATGAACAATCCATCTAGGAAGACTAGATGTGCTACATGGGGTGGGGTTGCCAGAGGCCTGCTGTCTTCCTAACGACAGGGCTGGTCCTAGCCAGAGAGGGAGAGTTTAGGCACTGATCCTACATTCACTATTTGAATCTTGCAGAGACTATGGAAGACGCAAGTACTTTAGCATGCTTCAAAGCTGACGTGCATACAAAGTTTATCACCATCCTGTCAAGAAATGAACAAGCAGTGATGGAGCAATTTCATTTTTCTCATTCTTTCTGTTCCCTGTGGACTTCAGATCTCATACTAGACTATGCCTTTCATTTTGCTATTAGCAAAAAGATTACTGGTACTTCATCACGTAATCTGACCAGGTTTTGGTTTGTTATTATATAATACCCATCATAAGGTTTGATACGAATTTCAGATAAAAAACCTACTACCTGTAACATGTGAAGACAGGCACCTGGTAGAGAAATCCTTCTGGCACAGGGATAAGATTTGACAAGACACTATTGCATGTGTGGCCCTCCTGATATTTTAGACCTCACTGCTGAGGAGCTTAGCCAAGCGATAGTGCCAAAAAAATCCCCACTCTTGTATTATCAGCTCCCTGGAGCCAAATACCCAGATGGAAATCTTTAAATTTATCATACAGACATTACGAGTTACATGCATTTTTTTACATGAAGAATGATTTCCTGTTAGAATAGTGGTTTCCAAAGGCGAGTCCCCAGACCATGGCTGGTCAGTTTGATGTATTTCCAACTCCTGACTATGCAAGCTGTAGGTTTTGGGCGCTGAAGTCCAACAACATCTGGGGATCCAAGCTTGGAAACCACATTATTGGGAAGAGTAAAACTAAGAAGCAAAGAGTACATCAAAGGAACATGTCCAAAATGCAGAGGCCAGATTGCTGACTGGGGTTGGAGGGATCACATAACCCCTCTGTTGAAGCAGCTCCATTGGCTGCTGATCAGTTTCCGGGCACCATCCAAAGTGCTGGTTTTAACATATAAAGCCCAAAATGGCCTGGCCCCAAGCTATCTCAAATAATATGTCTCCCATTAGGGGTTGGCCTGGGTGCTAAGATTATCAAGGGAGGCCTTTCTCTCAATCCCACCACCCTCACAACTGCATTTGATGGGAACACAGAAGAGAGCTTTCTCTGTTGCTGCTCCAGACTTTGGAACTCCGTCCCACAAGAGGACAGAATGGCCTCATCTCTGCTGTCCTTCCACAAGCAGGCAAAGACCTTTCTCTGAATGTGATTTTTTTTTCATAGATCGTTATGCATTACTTCTTTTACTGTGTTTTTAACACTGCTTGAGTTTGTTCCTTTTTGATATCTGTATACTTATTGTTTTTAGCTCTAATATTGTCTTTTAATGATGTAAACTGCCCTTTATACTCATTGTTCTTAGCTTTAAAAATTGTTTTTTAAAAATTATGTCTGCTGCCTTGGATCCTTTTTAAGGAGAAAGGCAGGATAAAAATAATAGAGACAGACAGACAGACAGACAGACAGAGATAAGTTCTGATAAATGAGAGGCTTGTGTTTGTTTTACCGTCTTCATTCATTCACAGTACAGTGGTGCCTCGCTTAACGAGTGCCTCGTTTAGCGATGAATTCGCATAACGATGTGTTTTTTAAGAAAATAATATGCACCGTATAACGATGTTTCCTATGGGCGATTTTCGCTTAGCAAAGTTTGGGACCATGCTTCGCATAACGAATGCGATTTTAGGTCCCCTGCTTCACTTAATGATGTTTCTTTTTTCAATTTAAAAAGTGTCTTAGAAGGGTCAAAAACGGTTCTAAATGCTTGGATTCGTTAGAGGACCCCCTAAGTCGTGTGCAAACCTGATTTGGCTTTGATCTGACTTTTTGTTAATTTATGGTGAATTTGTTTTCCGGCCCATAGGAACCAATGGACCTGTCAAAATCTGACAGCTCCATGCTTTCCTATGGGGGAGAAAACAATTCACCATAAATTAACGAAAGTTCAGATCAAAGCCAAATCAGGTTTGCACACGACTTAGGGGGTCCTCTAACGAACCCAAGCATTTAGAACAGTTGCTGAGTCTTCGTTAATTTATTGTGAATTTTTTCTTCCCCCATAGGAAACAATGGAGCTGTCAGATTTTGACAGCTGTCAAAAGTTGGGGGAAAAAATTCACCATAAATTAACGAAAAGTCAGATCAAAGCCAAATTAGCTTTTGCATCCGTTTTAGAGGGTGCAGAAGCTAATCCAAGCATTTAAAACCATTTTTGACCCTTTTATGACACACTTAAATTTGCAAAAATTGACTTCGCAAAGCCATTGAAATGTATTGAGTCAGCTTCAATACATTCCAATGGAGGAAACATTGTATCATTTAACGATGTTTCCTATGGGTTTTTTCGCTTAAGGACGGCAATCCGTGCCTATTGGAACGGATTAACTGGTTTCCAATGCATTCCTATGAGAAATGGTGTTTCACATAACGATGTTTCACATAACGTTTTTTTTGAACCAATTAAAATCGTTATGTGAGGCACCACTGTATTTATAAATAATTTCTCTACCTCGTTTGGCATCCAAAGTGAGGTACAATGAAAGCATGGCATAAAATATCCGAACTAGCCCCTGTTTAAGCACAACATTACAAGGTGAAATTCACTGTTAAGAAAGAGGCTTGAAAGAGTGTCTTCTACCCACCTCTGCACCTGAAATTGTTTCCATTGCCTGTCCCTACACAAAACAGAGCAATGTAGGTACCATGGATTCCCTAGGGTGTGTTTGCTCTCATGTGATGAAGGAATCCTACATTACACTTGTTTTCTGTTCATTTTAATCTTTAAATTGTGTTGGCTAATTTGAGTCTCCCCTCTGTAGATTCAATCATGAATTCAGAAATAAAGCTGCACTCTTGAAGGTAGTGAAGGTGCTTACAATCACCCCTGGAAATACTGGGCCTTATCTTCTCCTAGGTATACTATAGTCTCTAATGAGCATTGCTAAAAAAGCAAAAGCGGATCTATGCTTCTCATGAGCCACAGTAGTGTAAAGATTAACTTATTAAAGCTCACTGCAATGGCTAAACAGCTATGAACAATAATTTTAAGGGTAAATTTACACCAATTTTATTAAAGTGCTCCCTGGTTAATTTGTTCTGTCAGGCCCTCCTTCCCGAGGTGGCAAAAAACAAACAAACCCTAAAACAACATTCCCTACTGACAATAACACATTTCCCAGTGAATTATATGTCACTTGCTGCTGTCTCTTCATGGATTTCCCTGCTAGTCATTAACTGATTTTTAATGGCTTAGAGTGTCAGGTAATTATTAAGCCATAACCTATACAAAATCAGTCTATTCCAGCTGCTAATGACCAGTTAAACTGCAAGAAGGAACAATTCCATAGGTCTTCACTGCTGTAGGCACCCTACTGAATAGTTTACATAACAGGGATCTTGTGGTTAAGAAGAGTACTGTAGCTCCAGACTGAATGCCCACATTCATAACTCAAGGGGACACCTCCTGGAGGAGAAGTAGAAGCAATTTAGGATAACATATATTCTCCGCTGAGTCTGAAGACAGATTGTGTTTTAAGGAAGAAAAAAACAAACTGCCTTGGAGGTACTTCTCTCTATTGTTTTCTTCCAAAAAACAAACAAACAAAAAAACACCAAACAAACATCTGGCAAACAAAGGCCATGAGGATATAAAACATTGGCATGAAAGAAATTCAGCTCCCCTCAACAGAATCAAGTCCAATTTCTGGATGAAATCCGGTTTTTACAGACTTATGGCTTAAGCTATCACCTGGCACTTTGAGGCATTAAAGAACAGTTATCACATAATGCCAAAAATCCTTTGAGGACACGGCTGGACCAGACTCTCACCCCTTAGTTGGGTATGTCCGGGACACAAGAAGGGTCTGCTGCTGTTACACCTAGTGTAGGTACTACTATATTATTGCTGGGTAGTGGACATTCAGTGCTACTAGAAGGAAGAATACCTCTCCACAGAAATGGCCTTGAAACAATAACCAAAACCAAGTATTTAAAACTCCATCTGATACCAAGTGAGAGGAGGAAGGCAGAATCCATAGAGGGGGGACTTTAATGCACAAATAGTCTAAACATGTGAGTACTGACCATCAGTGCAATGGTAAATCTGGAAGTGTAGGTGCTCATCATGTCAGCCCCCATAGCCTCATACCCTCATGAGGAGAATCAAAACATTAATGGGGTTTGGATTCAATGGCTGTTCAAGACCAAAGCACTCCACACACTTAGCATGATAACAGGGATAGCTTGTAAGAATACTGTACACTGTTTCTTGGAAAATTATTCTCTCCTCTCTACTGTGAGGTTTGCAGTAAACTCAAAAGGGAAGACTGCAACTTTGGGAGGGGGGGGTGGAGACGATGTCATAGTTCCTGTTGCTCAGAAAGTCCCAGGGCTTCAAACTTGCAAGTCCTGGCTCCACTACACCGCTGGTATCATCTTTCATTATTTTTGCTAGGTGCATAGTGAGAAACCAGAATCATCACCCTAATTTAGAAAGTAGAGCTGGCCTGCTACAATGTGGCTATTGCTTGGACGAGTGTGGAGCACAAGACACTGCAATTAGTTTCCTAAGTCATACTGCATTTTGAAGTTATAAGCTTTTGTCAGCAGTAAACAGCTTTGACTAAGTTTTTTTGTCCAGTAGCCAATGCTGTAATTTTACTGCATACATGGCTAGATACCTACTGATGAAGCCAACTGTATTTATACTGGAGGAACATCTGTAGGTACTTTAAAATGAATGATTAGAAAATTCTTCTGCACAGTTATGCACGTAGGTAGCTACAGCTCTGAGAATGGAAGCCAGGAAAGAAACTCTCTGGTTATCTATCTATTGAATTGTCTACTTAAATAAATGAATCTGTCCCTCCCTTTCCTATTTGTGTCACGAACCATACTAATATCATTTTTAAATTGTTCTGCTCTTGCTAGAACAACAGCCTACACAGTGCCCTTTTACACAGGAAAGATTATCTGCACTACCTTAGAGACAAAACAAATGGAATGCCACCCATCCTGGGTTTCTTCTGACAGATGGCAAGTAGCAGTTGTCAGGGACTCTGCTCAAAATGCAAATAGGAAGTAATTAGCAAGTTGAGTTGACGGGTCAACAAGGGAGAGTACCTGTTCAGTAATAGCTGCTAAAGAATGTTACGTAAAGTGATAACAAGGACAATATTATTGATGCATCTTATTTTTTTTCCACCTCTAACAGAATGGAAGCATATAACAAGGCAGGGGAGGGCGTGCTGAAAGGGAGAAGGAGCTGGAGATGGTGATAACGTTCAAACATAACAACAGGAATAAGATTAGTTCACATAACTGATTATCCTAGGTTAAAACAAGCTTAGCTGAAGTGCTTTGTCAAGTAGCTCAGCAACAATTGGAGCACCAAAAATACACTTGCATGAAGAGGTAACTGTGTGTCAGAGAACATTCATCAACATTTTAAAGAGGTTCATTAAATTAATTGCTTGGAGTAAATTCCAAGGGTAGAGTTTTGCTGATGGAACAATGGGTCCAGTGGAATCTGAAGGAAAGCAACCTCCCCATCCCACTGCATTAGAACATAATTTTAGGTGGCCAAGAAATGTTATTCTACAACCGGGCATCTGACTTATCCTTTTTGGGATGGGCCCTTGGAACTATCTCAGAAATACTAGCACTGTGATGTTCTGTTATCCTGCCATCCCTTGGCAGCAAGCAGACCTCATCACTTCCAGTAATATTATTTTGGCACTGGATGAAGACTAAATTCTGCACAAATTGACAAATTATGCTATCAATGCCACAACTAAACGATACAGTAAGAGGAAAGATTTACAACTAGCAGTAAATACATTTCATAAGAAAAATGAGGGAGAAAGAAATCTCTTACATCTATTCAGAATATATTTGACTGTGGCCCATGAGATTATGTCCATGTAAATGGGTACAGGTTGCAGTGTTTGGTCCCCAATCCAAATGTTCACCTCAACTGGAGTATGAACAGCAAATCAATGTGCACTTGATAAGTTAACACTTAATGTAAGTGACAATGATTCAATCAATGGATTTCCTCTACCCGGGCCTAAGAGTTGCATATAGGATTGAGTTCTGCTTATCTGGAAAAAATGGAATTGTTCAGTGACAAACACACGTTTCTTCCCCGTGGAGATTCAGTGGCAATGCATCATATGTTTATTAAACAAAACACAGTGATTTGTCCTTTATGCACCTGCCTTGAGCCATGAAATCAGCACAGTGATAAGATGCTGTGTTCATTAATGATAAAAAGCTTAAACACATTTTTACAGCCAACTGAACAGATGTTCTAGCAAAGTTGGGAAACACTTTACATAGGAGCTACTTTTTGGACTACGACTCCCCAAATCTCTTGACCATCAATGTGTTGCACATGCTGGGTGGAGATTCCAGAGGAGCTGCAGTCCAAACAAGTTAATTTTTCCAAACAGTGCTTTTATCTCTTCTCTTACAATTCTCCTAAGAGAAAGCAGAACATCCTTTCTTGTCTATGGTCCTGGACATGTTTACTTTGTGCCGAATTTCTGACAGTATATTTATCAGAGGAACTATAGCGAACTATGTACAGTATTTACCTTATTTTTCAGTTTATAAGATGACCCCCCTTTTTCTAACCCCAAATTTGATCCCTGCTTTCCCCTTCCTTTTGCTAAGCCTCATGGCTTAGCAAAAGGAAGGAAAAAGTAGGGATCAAAGGGCTGCATGATCACTGAGCCCCCAACCAGTGGTGGAGGCAGCAGGAGGAGCAGGTGGAGACTGAGGCAAAGAAGCAGCCGGGGTCGGTTGCCTCTCGCTGCTGGCCATTAACTGCTGCTGCCACTGCCACCCGATCTCAAGGAGATGATTGCAGGAGGGGGCGATCGGGCAGCGCCGGCAGCAGTCAATGGGCAGCTGCGAGAGACGGCTGAGCCTGGCTGCTTCTTTGCCTCAGTCTCTTCCTCCTACTGCTGCCTTCTGTGTACAAATCAACCCTCATTTTTTCTCTAATTATTTTAGGAAAAAGTGTTGTTTTATACATGGGAAAATACAGTACTTGTAAGTGTGTTCCAATCACATTCCTCAACTTACCTGAGAACTTTTAATTTTAAAAATCAGGAAAAAAAAGGCATGCAAATATATATTTAAATAAGTATGTACAATTGTGTATACATATTTTTCTCTTAAAATATGTACTTCATCTCCCAAAATACAGATTTCTAAATGTATTTTGAGTGCAGAACATTCAGGATATGAAGATGCCAATGGATAACTACATTTTAATGTTCACATTGATCTAGAAGGTGCAGATCAGATCAGTTTGCATCAGAATTCCCTGATCAAACTCCACAAACATTACTAGTGACCACTAAATTAGTACCATTACTTTTTCCTGTTTTCATTTCATCTTACTCTTTTGCATGAACTTTGTCCTCTGCACTCCAAGATCAACATGCTATGTCCAGTTTGCTCACTTTAAATCCTTCCTTCCTTCCTCCCTCCTTCCCTCCAATCTCATATCTGTGAGTATAAATACATGGCCTCAATTCTGTATCTTGTAAAACATTTTGCACACCAAAGAGGTTTCCATATTTGCCCAATGCAATTTGTACAAATATCCCAGTTTATGGATAATGAAAATTCTATCATGCAATCTCTATGTAACTTGCTATTGAATTCAAAGTTCTTCAGCACAATAGCTTTCCTCTCTACATGATCTCTGCTCCCAAGCATCTATGACTGTGGAATTACTGGACTTGAAAATACACATCTGGAGATCACCAAGTTAGGGAAGTCAGCAAATCATTGGTCAAAGGTCCATATAGTGCAGCATTCTGCTTCCAGTAGAGCCCCATTAACTGATACCACAAGAACATTGTTATAACAACAACATTCTTGTGGTATCAGATGATATGCCTTAAGTTATTTGCAACGTATTGTGATCTTAGCAGAATTTTCAAGATATGTGAGATGATCAAGGCTGCATCTCAAGTGAGTTTCCATGGCCAAGTGAGGTTTTCAACCCAGATCTCCTGAGTTCTAGTCTGACACTCTATCCATCATACTGGCTTTCACCATAGGAGTTACAGCCTATCTTATAACTGTACTGGTTTAGTGAAATAGCCATGATATCCAAGGTAAAGGAAAGACAGAATCTCGACTAGTAATCGTATCCACAGAAAGAGCCATAAAACCTAGCATCTTAAACCAAACCAAAAACAAACAAACAAAAACAACCAACCCCCAAAAAAAAAACCTACAAGTTTTCTAGATTCATTTTATCTCCCTCTCTTTTAAATTGGCCTGAAAGCTGCATGTAACTTATCTTGCTTTCAGCAAAGCAAGTGATACTGTTTCCCATTTTACTTTGGCTAGCAACTTGGCTGAAAGTGTGACAGATGAGAATACCATGCAACAGAATCACAGGAGATTAAAAACTGTATTCAGAGACTGCCTATTAAGGGCTGCTCATCAAACTAAACATAAGAATCCAAGAAGAGCCTTGCTGGGTCAGAATGAAGCCCTATATGGTCCATCATTCTATTCATACAAGTGGGCAATCAGTTGCCCAAGAGAATAATATCACAAGCCGGACAGAAGAAGAAAAATATGTTTCAGTCACGCTGTCCAGCAAGAGAGGGTAATAGATAGCCACTGTACGAAGTAGCTATTATCCTCCATGAATCTGTCCAATCCTCTTTTAAAGTTGTCCAAGCTGCTGGCACCATTATACAAATTCCACAGTTTAACACTCTCCCATGAAGAAGCACTTTCTCATACCTGTTCCACTATTCAGCTTCAATGCAAGACCTTCAACTTTATTCTCCACTTTCTGTCAAGTCTCCCCTTACTTGATGGGGTTCAGATCAAGGGGATGAAGGTTCCACAGGGCTTGAACTCTTCAGTGTTTTTATCACTGACTTCAACATCTAAGACAAAAAAACTCTCCTAACTAGAGGAACCCACTAATCTCCTAAGTGACAGGAAGAAAACAAAACCTTTGAGAAAACACGGAATTGTGTATATTTAATCCTAAGAAGCGGAGACTTCAGGGGGAGTTGATAGCATGACATTTGAAGAGAGGATAGACTTGTTTTTTGTTGCTGCAGAGGACAGGACTCAAAAAGCTTAGGTAACTGGAAATTAATTACTGGAGAAAATTCATCAATGGGAGCAGTTACCTAGAGGAATGGCACATTCTCCCTTTAACATACAGAGTCTCAGTGAAACTCTTAACTCTAGCGCAATCTGACTGTTCTTATTAGTCAGCTGCATCTCATCTGCTTTTATTGATTTTTCCAAAGCCTTGACCTCCACGGTGGCTGTTGAATCCCTTCATATTTCTAATTCAACTTCAACATTCAAACTGGTTTTGACAATGTTAAGACCTTATTCCACCTTCAACATGTTTTCCTTTTCTAAGATATAGCTATAGGACATTTCAGCATTTTCATAAATATGAGGGAAGCTGCCTGATACGGCATCATATTATTGATCCATTTAGCCCAGTTTTTCTGGGTTGCAGGAAGAATTCTTCCAGTCCCATATGGAGCTGATTCAGAGCTTCTTTATGCAAAGCAGGTGTTTTGCTTCTTCACCATAGTTCTTGCATTTGAATAGGAAATATTTAATATCTTTGCTTGGTGTGATTGAAATACCACTAGTTAATCTCTTTTCACTGTCTCTTGCTTCATCCAGTCATGTTGCTCTTTCCACAGTTACATCAACTCTATTATTTTTGCCACCAAGCAGCTAGACATTGTGACTGTCACCGGGCTTCATGGATGTTGATTCCCCATGCCAAGAAAGATTAATTTTCCCCCCAAAGAAATCTCAAAAAGCTGTTCCACAGGCTCATATGCTAAAATTCACCTTCAGAAGCATACTCAGATGAAGGTGCTATGCCACCACAAGTAACGCAATTGCCCACCTTAACGTGATAAGAAGGTAGAACTGAACTCTTATTTATGACTACGTTTTAGTTAAAAGCTTAGTCATTGCTTAAATGTTTAAACAATTTTATCATCACCGTATTTCTTCTCTGGTTAAATTTTTTAAAAATCTTTTACAAGGTTGTTACTGACAAAACCTTGACTATCATTCTTATGAAGATTTAGGAAATGTGGAGCTTCAGGGAAAGAGGAAAGAAAATCCAGTTTTCCATTTCAGGTGCCCTCTCATGAAAATCTATTCAATTTGGAACATTTTAGAACTAACATATGAGCCAGAGCTAACAGGATGAAGTTTTTGAGGAGAAAACTGAAGCCCCCTCCCCCACTTCATGCTGTCAAGTGTAGCTGACTTGTTCCCCTGCCCTTCCGTTCCTTGAAAGCAATTGCCATTATGACAGAATATCTCCATCTGGCAGGATAAATAAGCAGATCCACCCAGAGAGCCATGAGAAATGGAGCTGAAGTAAAGTTGGGGAGATTTTTTTAAAATGCTGCTTTCATTTTTAGCTAAAGAAGAAAATGCTTTAAAATATCTCCCTTGAACAGTCCCAAGCATCACAGAAACCTGAGGCTTCCTTTTCATGCAGCACTTGACTTTTCTTCCACCAGATTAACTCTCTCTTGACACTTGTATAGCAACACTACACATGTAATCTTTAACAGATCCTCCCCCAGGACCACAGGTCAACTGTCTGGCTATCTTCTTTTGGAATGAAGTGCACTTAAGGCAGCACAGATGTGATCAAGGGGGTGGAGAAGAACATGCCTCTGAACCTAATCACCAGTCTGTATACGTGGATACTGATAGTGAAACACATGCACCCTCTGTTGCTGTCCCCTAAAATATCTTACTATGTTTGTGCACATGCACACACACAATTTCTCCACAGAAAAGCTGAAGCCGGAAAACAGGAGTGGCTTCCTTCCCTCCCTGTCCTATAAAACTCGAGGTACACAGGAAAGAGACCAAAACTTCTTTCTCTCTGTAAGTCCTCTGCAGAAAAATAGAGAAGGTGTGCATAAAGGACGAGATGAGGAAGGGAACTTGCCTTTAGCTAGCAGGAGAAAGACTTTATAGATACCTCTACATAATCTGTACAAATATATGTAACATGAATATAATTTTATTCACTTCTGGAAGGGCTTCACTTCCTGACACTAACCTTCTTTTTAAAAGATGAAACACGGTTATCAGTGATGTTGAGAGTACTGAGGAGCCCACTGGTATTCCACAGCAGAAAAACAGAGACCTGCTGAAGACTTAAGTCTGTGATTGCATGCAAATGCAACCACACAGTTACTTGCTGTGAAAAGGAAAAAGGCATCCATAGTGCTGACATTTGCCAGCAATCTTTCTGAGTGTCCTGTCACCGAAGGGAGACGCATGCAGTGATTTTAACAGATGGCGCAAGAATAAGATTAAAAGCTATTCTGTCACCAACCAAGGAAATACATCACATCCGGGGGGAAAGCCATCATCACTGCAGATCCAGGAACATAAAGAGATCACATTTTGTTGGCCTCCAAATCCATGCTTCTATGATGTCAAGAAAGGTGAACACTATGATATTAACATACTAGGGAATAAAAACAGCAAAAGCTAACTATGCTTGACAAACTTTCCTTCTTCTGGTTGTTCACACATACTGCTTACTAGTGACTCTCACTGTGCATTTCTACTATACAAAATTACAGGATCCTTCTCTTTATCTTTCTGATGAGACAGATGATATACAAAAGAAAGACCCCTGGTTCTGGGGAATTTTTTAGACTGAACCTCTCACCTGAATACATGTTCCAGTGCACTCCTTGCACAGACTGCATGACAAAGCCCATCTGCTTGCTGGAATATGTGAAATCTTTGTAATGGGTTCCATTTTCTCAGGGCATCCAATGCTAACCTGAACATAACACCAAAACATACAAATTACTGGCCATCGTGAAGCTTTTAAAGGCAAAGAAAACAACAATGTTGTGTATTATATACCGTATTTTTCGCTCCATAAGACGCACCTTTCCATAAGACACACCAATTTTATAGGAGAAGAAAACAGGAAAATATAATCTGTTTTCTTCACTCTATAAGACGCACAGACTTTCCACCACCCCGTTTTGTGGGGAAAAAGTGCGTCTTATGGTGCAAAAAATACGGTACATATTTCTTTTAAATAACATCTTTCTCTTGTATAATTATCCCAAACAATTCAAAAAGGAAGGGGGGGAAGCAAAGGATGATACGAACCTCTCTTGTGGATCAGTTCATATTCTCAGAATTCATTTTCATATGAGGTGCCTTGTCTGTTACATATACAGTTTCGCGTCTGATACAGAATTCAGTGATTGAAACTTCTACCAGAAAACTGCAGCAGGCTTGGGATGCCTGTTGTAGTGGGGACAATCATGGCATGTTCTGAGGAGAAGTATTCTCAGTATTATTGCTACATGAGTGTGCAGCAATGATCTTGTGCTGGCAGAGCAAACTGACATTCTATAAGGTAACTCTAGAAACAGGGGCAGCCCAAACAAAAAATTGTAACTTTGAAACTGGACTTCAGATCAGCACCAGATCTGGCACAACAAAAACAAATAGGCTGTTTGTCTTCTGTGCCAAATTTGAGAATGTTTGGTTAAAGGGCTTTTGAGATACAATTTTTTTTAAAAAAAGGTCAAACTGTCAAACACCCCCAAATTTAAAATAGCTCATATTTTACTAAACTAAAAAGTTCAATCTTGCACATCTTGAAAGGGAATGGTTGTCTCTACCCACTTTTTTAATTTGGAAAGAATACAGGCTTACGGAGACTGAAATATTAGCTCTTTAAAAAGATGCCTTTCAAATGTGAGAAACAGTGATTTTGTTATAACACTGAGCATGCTTGGAACAGTAAGATCTTTGCAAAATAGATACATTGTTACAGTTTGTGAGCAAGAAAGGGAAATGTCTGGAGAATGGTAAGGTAATTAAAGTTCACAGAAACAGTTCACAGGCAAAAGACAAATTTTTTTGAAAGAGTCAAAAGAATCAGGCTCGCCTTAAAGAAACGAATGGAGTGACAGTCCTCCTGAAAGGAGGACATTTTGCTATGTATCTTCAGGGAATTAGTATGCAATTTTGTAAGACACGTTTCAAATATTTTTGCGTTACAAGAAACACAAGAGTTGTTGTTCAACCAGGCCTGGATGCATTCAGTAAACATTCTGTCAGAAATTCTGAGACCAGGTGCCTGACACAAGTTTTCAAAAGGGAAAACAGCTCCAGGGCTGGGACAATCTGAATTTTTGACCCTGTCAGTCAGGACTCACTGAACTGCTTTCTGTCGAGAGACTCAGTTCTGTGTCTGGTTGTAAAAATATATTTAAAAGATATTTAAAAAAGAAGAGAGAACAAATATCCAAAAGCCTGCTTATTTAAGCTGTACAAATACTCTTTTTGCTTTGCGGTTGGGAATGGCCTGACTCAATGTTAGTAGAGCTTTGGTACCTATATCTTGTCACAGTCTCAACTAGACATGGGGATGAATATAAAAATAAAATTATGATATTCAACGAATATCGCTGATTTATCATATATTAACTGCTTCATATTATTGAGGTCCAGAGACCCAGATGAATACAAAGCAACGAATATAACCCTTTTATATCTGCCCCTTCATCTATCCCTGTCTGCTTATGCCCCCATGCATCAGCTGGGGCATAAGCAGACAGGGATAGACGAAGGGACGGATATAAAGCCTATTCAAAGGGAATCCCACCCCCGTTTACAAAGACGGGGGGGGAATGCTTTGCTCAGGCTTCCCCTGTCTTTCTATGCCCCTGCAGCATAAACAGGGGAAGCCTGAGCAAAGGAATTCTCCCGCTGTCTTTGCAAACAGCGTGGGAGGGGGAGATTGCCTCAGTCAGGCTTGTCCAAAGGGAACCCCTCCCCGCTGCTCCTAGTGCAAGCCAGGCTTCCCGAACTGAAACCACGGTTCCAGCAATCGAGTTTTTGTTTCAGCTGAATCTGCCGCGGAGCAGGAGGAAGCAGCGGTGGGAAAGGGGTGGAGGTAGGCTGTGAGGGCGGGCAGGGTTTTTTAGATAGCTCCACGGAGTTACAAAACCCCGACAAAGTGACAAATTATTTTCATGGTTCACCATGCCACCCGGGGGGGGGGGGATTCGTGGTTCATCAAGGTTGACAACCCATGAATCAAGATGATTCCCATCTCCAGTCTCAACCATTCAACCTGTCTCGTCACTATACAATTGTGTGATAATTTTAATAAACTCCAAAGATGTTACATGCCATCATATCTGATGTGTGATGACTATATGAGTGGATGACCCCCAAAATGTCACATAATTAACAGCCCTGGTCAGAACTTGCAAACCAACAGCATCTTGTGTCACGCTATTCCCTCTTCCTACTGCCTTTTCCAGTACATTCTGCTGAGGTCTTATAAACGAACAGTGTTCTGTTCAGGTGTTTTAAACTAACAGGTTTGTCCGGTCAACCCATCTCATGTTAGGCCCTCCTCTTTTCCTACTACCCTCCACAAAACTTTCCCCGGCAATATTGCCTCTCTCAGGAACCACAGTAGAGAACATGTGGTCATCTTCTGGTTTCCTCTAGCACTTGGTAATTCTACATAAGGGAAGTTTCCGTTGGAATTTGTGTGTAGTGTATTTATACTTAAATGTATGTTTTAGAAAGGCCAGGAAATTAATTTTTTCAAAAAAAATCCTCCTGTTTATAAACGTGGGATATTTTGCTTCTGTATCAACAATTCAAATCCTTCTTGTGCCCACTACCGTTCACAAAGAGACACTAAGCAGGGGAAAATCCCAGAACCTGGCTCCTTTTTGCATCATTTAACCACTTCTCATCCAAACATAAAGCAAGTGTCTGGGTTGTTTTTCAACAGGTTCTCTAGGCATCTATTGCTCGGCAGCACACAAATCAAAATGCCTAGAAGAAATATGTCTCTCAAGATTAACTGCGGGTATTCAAGTGCATGCCTATGAAGGGTATTGGATTGTTAATCCCCCCCCCCAAAGTTTATATGAACTTGAAGTGCTTCTGCCCCATGCACACCCAGTGCACAGCACACCCAGCCATCTGTATTGGGAAAGAGTATCAGCCATGTTACTTCATAACCGATGTTATTTTATGCTCAGGAGTGGAGTACAACACATACACATTTTGAGAGATTGCTAAAGGAAAGATTCTTGCAAAGTATCTCATTTTAAATCACTCTTGGGTGTGCAGTGTGGATTTCTTCTTTGCAAAATGATGCTTACTGGGAATTTACTTAAACCTTTGAGGAGAAAGTGAAGTGACTTAACTTAGGGCATCCTGACTGGCAGTCTCTTTTGGATTGAAACTTTTATGTTAAATCAAGTTCAACAGCCTCAGCAAAGATGAAGTTCCAGTGGGTACCATGCTTAAACAAAAAGGAAAAGGAAAAGAAGTTTCCTGATGCAGATGTGAAGGTGGAAAGACTTTCATCTTCTGAATATGCAGAATCCAAGATCTGGAATGTGAAGTCAAAGCCACCTCTGTCCAAACACATCTGCAATTAGTTCAAGGGCCAGTTCACTCATGGATGTGACTGATCTCAATGTATAAAGCCCCAGTCAATTCCCACCGAGCATAGGTTTTATCACAAAACTGTATTATCAACCATTTTTAAAAGCAATATATACTTAGATAACTTGTTGAAAAATAGCCCTAACTTGTGTTACAGTGAGAGGTGGTTAAATGATGAAAAAAGACAACACGCCCCCCCCCCCGCAAGCACGATACCCCCCTTGCAGGAACGGGGTGCCCCCACCCCCCATGCACAGAGCCCACCCACCCCCCACAAACAGTCCACGGTTCCAAAAAGGGTTGGGAACCACTGATCTAGACTGCTGACGTTAGGGTTACGTATCAATATTCAGGCTACCCTTTGCTATGTAAAGCTTGGAATCCCTTTTCCTGCTCTCAACGTAGGCATGACACTGAGGAACCGTATCAGGCCATTTCCTGGCATTTTGAATTGTGAACACAGAAACACAATATCCCACATTCATAAATTGGAGGGTTGTTTTTTTTTTTTGAAGGATGGAACCTGAACTAAGGGATCAGACAGTGTTCAACAGCGAAAGAAAATTTCAAATTTCAGCCCTTCTTCTGTCCCCTTCCATTCAACACCACCCTTGACATGAATGATACATGATCACGCTTTGACATTCTTCTCTCACTTAGACAGAAGCCCCTTTAAGCATCTTACTTCAGGTATCCATAAGGCACAGCTAACATGGACCCATTTTGTCCCACTCCGAGTGGGTTTGAGAGCTCCTCCTCTCTTTGGGCAGAGTAAACACTTCGACTGGACTCCCAGAGCACAGGTTCGGCACAGCCAGTTTCCAGTGGGGACCTTCAAGATTCCATAGCAAGCCTAAGTAAACACAAGGACAAGACATTAAGTCACTGGCATGAGACAAAGAGAGAAAAACATTGTAAAAACAGTGTGTTTTGAGAGGGATCATCCTGTCAATTCTTGCAAAAAGAAAAAAAATAATAAAAACTCAAGGGATAAAATTTTTATATACTGTCAACACTGTCTCTCTTTGAAGCATGTTCATAAAATCTGAGTGCACAGTAGTCTACTGGCAGGGCAGTTACTCCGGGCAACTGAGTTACAACACCCTGCAAAGCCTGCCCACCACATAGCCTGCCCATTGAGTATGAAAGGTGTCCATACTGAATGCACCCGGTACAACTGTCTTCATTCACAAGACAGCCAGGCTGACAATAGAAATGGCAACTTTACTGGAAGAGCTGAACAACAGGACCAGGTCTTCACGGAGAAAAGGAAGGACAACTTCTCAGTACGGGGCAATTTTCTGAAAAAAAGTTGTGTTTTAAAATCATGAAATGCATGAAGTGGCCAGGTATATCTTTCTTCCCAGTGGAGGTCAGATGAAAATCTCATGGGTGGGGAACTTCTACCATACAAATGCAGCAGTACCCACTGAATTTCTTGCTTGTGATCGTAGGTACTGAAGGTCACAATAATGAACTATGCCTGGAACAGACCATTCCTGTCCTTCTCTCTGTGTGCGCAAAAAAGTATTGCTTGAGCCCATTAAACAAGGAATAATTAATTTATGTAAAGATAACGAGATACAAATGGAAGATAGATTCCTGTGTATTTTGTATCTACACATGAATTCTGGCTGGTGCAATCTGACATACTTGGGTGAAGAAAGGCATGTCCTCAAATTCTTTCTTGCACAGCACTGTTAAACAAACCCAAACCCTGTGTTCCTTTGTATCCAAGAGGCTGTAGCCTGCCAATCATTTATTCTAGAATATAAGAAATAGCAGTCTGCAGCCTCTCCATCACGTACTCCACTATATAAGAAATCCTTTTAATTCACAGTTCTCTTTAGCAGTATGACTCCTGGGGGAAAATGTACTTAAAGTAGGTTACTATGTTACAAGCAAAGGTAGAGAAAGTGACTGAAGAGGGAGGAGGCTGGTCAGCCGGTAAAGAGTTGCTAGACATGCAGTAGGCAAAGAAAGATAGAAGAGTCTCACCAGAGAATAAATTTCACAGAGCCCTGAGAGTCTGTCAGTGCTATAAGGTTTAGCTGTTGGCCTCCGTACACACAGGGCTACCTCTGTGGAATTACTGCACATAGCTTCTATATTCTATTTAAGGTGATTTATATGCCCTTTCTACTAGATCTGAGTCTACTTCGTAATGTTAGCTTTGCACTATCATAGGAATGACATGCAGTGCACAAGACTGTTGCAGAGAAACTGTAAAATAGTACATATGATTGCAATTTGAGGCTACTGATGGAAGGTGTCTGCTGAATGATCCCACCCAATACACGTTTCTCTTGTTTTTAAAGATATTGTGACCCAAATCCCAGCAGCCTGTGGTAGCTCTAGAAGTCTTATCAAATTGGGGGGGGGGGGTCCCCTGAAATCTGTGACTAAAAAATTACTAAAATGTAGACATGGGATATTTCTGGGGATACAAATAAGAACATCAGCACCACAGGTGCCTGGGAAAAGTGGGGTTACTTACCTGTAACCAGGGTTCTTCAAGTGGTCATTCTGTGAATTCACACATAAAGGGTTAAGTCAGCGCCAGCGTCGGTTCCTTCGGAATTTTCTAGAGCTCTGGAAATGAAACATAGTTTAACATCAGTCATACTGCGCATGCTCCGCCCGCCTAAGCCCCAGTTCCATTTTCCGCCACTATAATAGAGTGAGTTACTAAGAAACAGTGACGGAAGTGGGGAGGCCGGGCGGGCATGTGTGAATTCACAGAATGACCACTTGAAGAACCCTGGTTACAGGTAAGTAACCCCACTTTCTTCTTCGTGGTCTTCTGTGAATGCACACATAAAGGGTGACTAGCAAGCTAAACTCACCGGAAGGAGGGACGTCACTGTAGGGCGGATGCCAGCACAGCTCTCCCAAATCTGGTCTCTTTCTTTGCTCTGATGTCCAGCCGATAATGAGTAATGAAGGTAGACGGCTGCGACCACGTAGCAGTGCGGCAGATATCAGGAAGGTCAATGCCATGTAGAAGAGCAGTAGAAGAGGCTACAGCCCTTGTAGAGTGCGCACGTAAGTGCTCAGGAGGAGCCAAATTGTGAAGTTGGTATGCCAAGGAAATTGTGGATACAAGCCACCGGGAAAGCGATGATGGAGAGGCCGGGAGTCCTTTTTTGTGTCCAAAATAGCAGAGAAAAAGCTTCGGGGAGGAGCGGAAGTCTTTAGTCCTTGAAACATAAAAAGCCAGTGCCCTTTTGACATCTAAAGTGTGGAGCATGCGCTCTAAATCAGAAGTTGGAGAAGCAAATAGTGTAGGTAGTACTAACGGCTGGTTCAAGTGGAACCCCGAGACGACTTTAGGTAAAAAGGATATGTCAGTGTGTAACACAACCTTGTCAGGAAAAAATTGCAGAAAAGGTTGATCAGCCCGGAGAGCGGCCAATTCACTGGCCCTACGGGCAGAAGTGATCGCAACAAGAAACAAAACTTTGAGAGACAACAGTTTCAAGTCACAAGTTGCTAGAGGCTCAAAGGGGGGTCTCATAAGGGATTGTAACACCAAGTGGAGAGACCATTGAGGGAGTGGAGGTTTCACAGGGGGGCGCAGATGTGTAAGTCCTTTAAGGAATGCTTTAACTGTAGGATGTGAAAACAAACGGGAGGCTGGTGAGTTCCTAGGCTGGAAAGAAACAATAGCTGCTATGTACACTTTCAACGTAGAAATAGATAGTTTGAAGTCAAATAAGTAACGTAGAAATAGCAACAAGGTGGATAGGTCGACTGGAGAAGACGGGAGACCTCGAGACTGTGTGAACTTGAGGAAGCTGTTCCATTTATATTTATAAAGCAAGGAAGTGGAGGCCTTCTTAGACTTGTCAAGGACCTCTCTTATTTCGGGGATATCCTCCACGCTGTGAGATGGAGCGTCTGAGGCTCGGGATGGAATATGCTGCCCTGGTCCTGAGTGAGTAGGGCTGGAAAGATTGGGAGTTTCACTGAATCGACTGCCATCGACATCAAGGTGGGAAACCACGGCTGTCGGGGCCAATGGGGTGCTATAAGAATCGCCTTGGCGCCGTCCTGCCGAAGTTTCACCAGAGTTCTCTGTATCAGGGGGAACGGAGGGAAGAGATATAGAAGATCCTCTGTCCAAGGGATCATGAAGGCGTCCCCTAGCGAGCGAGGGCCGTGTCCTGCCCTGGAGGCAAAAAGAGGGCATTTCGTGTTGGCATGTGTGGCAAACAGATCGATCACCGGTATGCCCCAACGACGGCAAAGGCTGTGAAATATCCGCGGATCGAGTTCCCATTCGTGCATCTGAACAGCGCGACGGCTGAGCTCGTCCGCAAGGGCATTGTCTTGCGTTGACACATGGACCGCCACTAGGAATATGTGATGACGGTAACACCATTCCCATAACGTCACCGTTAGATACAGGAGAGACTGAGAGTGCGTGCCTCCCTGTTTGTTGAGGTAGTACATGGCCGTGGTGTTGTCTGTCACTACCTGTACAGCACGACCATGTACTAGCGGGAAAAAGGATTTGAGAGCTTTGATAACGGCTATCATCTCCAAGTGATTGATGTGAAGGTTGCGTTCCCGTGGGGACCAAAGGGCATGAACTCGATGAGGACCGCAATGTGCCCCCCAGCCTGAGGGGCTGGCATCTGTGGTGACTTGGACAGATAGTTGTAGCGGACGAAATGGGCGTCCCACGCGTAGATGTGGTTGAAACGTCCACCACCGCAGTTGACTGGCTAACTCTGGGGTAACTGTCAGCCGGCGTAACTGATGATGGGCAAGAGGATCGAAAAGAGCCAGGAGCCATGATTGCAAGGATCTGAGTTTGAGCCGGGCACGTGCAAGTGCCGGTGTAGTGGAGGACATTAGACCCAGAAGATGCTGGGCATGCAAGGCTGTCACCTTGGCACCTGGTTTGAATTTGCGAACTGCTTTTATGATTTTCAATATGCGATCCCGAGGGAGAAATATGCGGCCCTTTAAGGCATCCAAGGTCGCCCCTATGTAGTCTACAGTCTGAGAGGGAACAAGGTGAGATTTTTTGTAATTTATTTGGAGCCCCAAATTGCGAAGCACATGAAGGGTGAATCTTGTGTCCCGGAGGGCCTTGCTCTTGGATGGGGAGACGACTAGCCAGTCGTCGATGTACGGGAAGACCTGGACCCCGTGAAGTCGCAGGTAAGCAGCCACCGGGGCCATACACTTCGTAAACGTCCTGGGAGCTGTGGCTAGGCCGAATGGAAGGGCCTGGTACTGGTAAGCGGTGTCCATGAAGATGAACCGGAGGAATCTGCGATGGTTGGGATGGATGGAAATGTGAAAATACGCATCCTTCAGGTCTATTACCGTGAACCAGTCGTTTTGCTTCAGGAGGTGGATGATGGATTCTAAGGTGACCATACGAAATCTGCGAGGATGGAGGTAAGTGTTCAGGGTTCTGAGGTCCATGATAGGCCGTAATCCGCCGCCTTTTTTGGGCACGGCGAAATACCTTGAGTAAAAACCGCTGAAAAAGTCCCTTTTTGGAACTTTCTGGATGGCATGCTTGTTGAGCAAGGATCGAACTTCTGCCTGCAAGGTAGGGTCGAAAGATGTGTATTTTAGGTGACCTAAAGGTGGATACTCGGTAAATTCCAGGCGGTAACCGAAACGAACGATACCAAGGACCCAGGAGTCGGTTGTAACTGTGGACCAATTGGGAAGGTATGGATGAAGTCTTGTGAAGAACTGTGGGCAGTCAAAGGTACTGTTTATGTTTCTTAGCCGGTGGTTTGTAGGATTGGCGACGGCGAGAAGACTGAGCACGGTAAGTGGAAGCGGAGGTATTGCTTTGTGAGGATGTAGGTTGAGACTGAGTCTTGTACTGTCGGAACTGGTGGGACTGGCCAAACTGGTTGGGAGATCTTTTCCAGTGATATTTGGTAAACCTAGGTTGAGACTGAATAAAATATGACTTAGCAGTCTTTTTCGCTTTGTGTAACTCCTCAAGGTGACTATCCGTTTTTTCACTAAACAGGCCAGAGGCGTCAAATGGCAAGTCCTCAATCTTAGCCTTGACATCCTCAAGGATGGAAGCTGAACGAAGCCAGGCATGCCTGCGCAAGGAAACAGAGGAGACAAGGATACGAGCTGCGGCCTCCACAGAATGGCGAGTAGCGATCCTCTGATGCTTCGACACCGTTTGAGCTTCTTCAAAGGTGTTCAGACAGCCCTGTCTCACGTCATCAGGCAGTGACTGGAGTCCTGGGAGAAGTTTAAGCCATAGTTGCTTCTGGTAAGCACCGAGAACCATCTGATAATTAGCTACCCGTAGGAGGAAGGAGACTAGGGAGTAGATGCGCCTTCCAATCATCTCCAGCTTCTTTCCCTCCTTATTAGTAGGGATAACATGTGAACGTCCGGTAGGTTTGGAGCAACTAGTTTCAACAATGAGAGAGTTAGGGATGGGATGTTTTAAGAGAAACTTGGTGTCATCCCCAACAATCTTGTACATGTTCTCGGTGCGCCTTGGTAGAGGGATGGAGGATGAGGGGTGATCCCACAGCTCCTTGATAACTTTGAGCAAGGAAGGTAAGTAGGAAAGGCTCGGTGGGGGAGTGCGCTCCTTGACAATATCCCCAAAAATGAGATCTTCCTCTGGGGGTGGAGGTTCGTCCACCCGCAGCTTAAGGGTCTTTGCTAGCCTGGACAACATCTGTGAATAGGAGGAAAAATCCTCAGAAGGGGAGGGGTCATGGGGATCACCGGTATCCGACTCTACAGTCTCACCAACGGGCAGAGGAACCGGTTGAGGGTGTTGAGGGAGCTCATCCTCAGATTCTGATTGCGGAGACGAAAAAGGCTGATCGTCATCGGAAGATGGCTCATGAACCCTCTTACGGGGTCGAGGCTCGACCTCGACCGCGGGAGCAGGAGCAGAAGGTGTAGGTAATTTCTTTGGAGCAGCAGGTTGAGGCAAAACTGGTGGAGCAACCGGTTTGGGTGGTAAGGGGACCGGTTGAGGAATAGCGTCGATGTCGTGCTTGTGTCGGTGTCGACGACGACGGGGAGGAGTCGAATCAGAAGAAGAAAGGTAGATGTATTTGACGCGTCGACGTCTGTGACGTCGATCGGAGGACGTCGAGGAAGAGGACGAGGAGGAGTCACGCCTTCGACGTCGCTTATGCTTCCTACTTGAGGAGCTGGAGGATGAGGAGCCCTCCGAGGGAGACCGACGTCGGCGACGGGATTTCCGATGACGAGCCCCGTGCTCCTTATGAGCGGCTCGATGTCGCTCTTTAGAAATATGCTTAGTCTTCTCCGTTCTCTTCTTCGGCGGCGAGCCTGCTCTCGACGGCGACAGAGAGACGGAATGAGCCACAGAAGCCCGCCCGGTGGAAACAGGGCTGTAATGGGCTAACCCCAAGCTTGCAGTTGCGAGAACAAGCTGACTTGGCGTCGGAGACTGAACGCCAAGGGGTAATACTGGCTCCGGCTGTCGTGGAGGGAGCGACGTCGCTGCCTCCGACACCGACTCGACATCGCGGGACGTGTCCTCCAAGATGGGCGAAGGAAGAGAAGTCCCGACAGTGTCCAAGTAGTCAGTAGAGAACTTATTTTTGGAGGGCTGTTTAGCCTTCTTGACAGGCTTGGCAGACGCAGGCTTAGAAGTAGACGATTTTTTTGGTATTTTCTTAGGCGGTTTAGCAGGAGCCGCTCCAGAACCCTCAGCCTCCGGCTGTATAGCAACAGGCTGGGGTTCAGAAGCCGAAGCGGTAGATGGGAGCTCCATGGCCGATGGCTTGGAAGAAGATAAGGTGGAGTCCCACAAATGAAGTTTTAGCCGCTGCTGTCTGGCTTTCAGGGCAGCCTTAGTGAACGCTTGGCAATGTCTACAAGTCTGGGGAGAGTGTGATTCACCCAGACAAAAAAGACACGTGTCGTGCCCGTCTTGAAAGGGGATTTTCCCCGAGCACACAACACACCGGCGAAAAGGTCCGGAGGGTGGAGGGGGCATAGGCAAGGACCACGGGGACCGGGGAAACGGCCGGTAAAAAGGGCGGGAAGAACGGCGAGGGGAGGAAAAACACCAAAACAAGTCCGCAGGGAAACCAAACCAAGTCCGTAGAGTGAAAGCAATGTCCTTAAACGATCCTAGTCAAGCCAAAAGAGAAAATCCACGAAAAAACAGTCCAAAAGGCGAAAGTTTAGCAGAGCTAAACCGAGAGGAACCACTTCACACGGCGGAGAAATGGAACTGGGGCTTAGGCGGGCGGAGCATGCGCAGTATGACTGATGTTAAACTATGTTTCATTTCCAGAGCTCTAGAAAATTCCGAAGGAACCGACGCTGGCGCTGACTTAACCCTTTATGTGTGCATTCACAGAAGACCACGAAGAAGAAACTGGACCTTCTCCCTGAACCATCAGGTCCAGTCACCACTCAGCGCATGCAGCCGGTGTTATTCTTGTTGCGCCAATCTGGGAAGCAGCCCAGCTGGCAGGTTCCCCCTCCTCCCCAACACAGCCCACCGCTCAACAGCTGAGTGGGGAGACTCGTCATCCGGCTTCTTTGTGGAGTGGTCGGCTGCGTGGGGAAGTGGGGACGTGACAGCTGGGCTACTTCCACGACTGATGCAGTGAGAACAACACCTGCCATGTGCACCATGTGCTGAGCAGAGAGTGAACCTGCCAGTTTTTTTTGGGGGGGGGGGAGGGTCCAGTTTTCTCAGGTACCTGTGGTGCTGACATTCCTATTCGTATCCCCAGGGAGACAAATACGAATATCTGATGTCTACTAAAAAGCAATCCACCTCTGATTATACTGAATACGCCAGACTCACCTATACTGTTAATTGATGGCCTGACTTCCCAAGGCCAAAAATTACTCTCTTGCCTTCTACAAGGATGACCTCGAAGCATGACTGGCTGGATCATACAGACTGTTTTGCTACCTATTTTCTCTATTAAATTCAACAAGAGCAACTAACCAAGGATGCTATTTGTATTCATTACTATATTCTGCTCAGACAAGGTCACTGCACATGTACGTTATACCAGAAGGTGTGTGAAAGAAATGTGTACAGGTATAAAGGTTAAAGGTATCAAAAGAATCAGCTATGCATCAGTATAAAATGGCAGAAAATCAAAAGAAAGGGGGAGAACATGACTGCACTCAGTGGTTAAAGTGTCTGGCTGTGGAGCCAGAGGTTGGGGGTTTGATTCCCCTCATCGACAGGGGCTGGACTCGACGATCCACAGGGTCTCTTCAAGCTCTGCAGTTCTAAGATGACAATCATCATCATCATCATCGCCCATGTTCCTCATACCCAAAGTGTTAACTGTTTTCTGTCATCATATAAACTACTGGTGTATATGTGTTCACCTTGAGGCTAAATTAAGAGCTACCTCTTCCAACAGACTAATGAACAATCATCTGAACATGATCTGTGATGCCTTTTAACATATGAAGACATACCTGCAGTTTTACCTGCAGTCTTAAGAAATGCAAAGGATAGGCAGGAGACTGCAAATAGACCAAGAGACTGGAAGTACAGTGGTGCCTCGCATAGCGAATGCCTCGCTTAGCGATGAATTCGCATAGCGATGGGGTTTTCCGAGGAAAATACTGCCTCGCATAGCGATGTTTCCTATGGAGGAAACTCACATAGCGAAGGTTGGGGCCATGCTTCGCATAGCGAATGCTGTCAATGGTCCCGTTTCGCTTAGCGATGTTTGCAAAAAGAGCGGGAAAACTGGCTGTTGCAATGCTAATTTCTTAGCGATGTTTGCAAAAAGAGCGGGAAAACTGGCTGTGTTGCAATGCTAATTTCTGATGTTTGCAAAAAGAGCGGGAAAACTGGCTGTGTTGCAATGCTAATTTCTTGTTTTCCTCAAATCCTAACTGCCAGTACCCAGGATGCTTTGTGCCTGTGCGGGGAAGGTATAAAACCCCTTGCCCATGCATCCTTGGTTCACTCTCCCATGTGCGCTTCCAAGGTTGGCATTTGTCACTTTGGACTGTGTTTTGGGGGTGCATCCTGTGCTTGAGCAAGAGAAGGTAAGCTTGCATTTCTGAAATGCTACATGTTTTTTCCAAGGGGGATTTTGGGTTTGCATTTGTGTGGGATTTTTCTGTTTTAAATGTTTTCTTTCTGCCATGTGGGGATGTTGGGTCTGGCTGGCTCTGGCTTTGGTTATGGGGGGGGTTAATTGGGGGAATTGCAGGGTTTTTTTGCTGGGGGTTTCTGTGCTGGGACTGCTGTTTCTGGTGGAGCTATGCTTGCCTGAGACTGGCATTGGGGTCCTCAACTGAAAAGCCATTTTACAAATTTTTTTCTATGTGCTTGGCTGCCCATGGGGTGGGGGTGCTGGGGTCCAAGGGTGCTGGACCCACACTGGGACTGCTGTTTCTGGTGGAGTTATGCTTGCCTGAGCCTGGCAATGGTGGTCCTTAAATGAAAAGCCATTTTACAACTTTTTTTCTATGTGCCTGGCTGCCCATGGGGTGGGGGTGCTGGGGTCCAAGGGTGCTGGACCCACACTGGGACTGCTGTTTCTGGTGGAGTTATGCTTGCCTGAGCCTGGCAATGGTGGTCCTTAAATGAAAAGCCATTTTACAACTTTTTTTCTATGTGCCTGGCTGCCCATGGGGTGGGGGTGCTGGGGTCCAAGGGTGCTGGACCCACACTGGGACTGCTGTTTCTGGTGGAGTTATGCTTGCCTGAGCCTGGCAATGGTGGTCCTTAAATGAAAAGCCATTTTACAACTTTTTTTCTATGTGCCTGGCTGCCCATGGGGTGGGGGTGCTGGGGTCCAAGGGTGCTGGACCCACACTGGGACTGCTGTTTCTGGTGGAGTTATGCTTGCCTGAGCCTGGCAATGGTGGTCCTTAAATGAAAAGCCATTTTACAACTTTTTTTCTATGTGCCTGGCTGCCCATGGGGTGGGGGTGCTGGGGTCCAAGGGTGCTGAACCCACACTGGGACTGCTGTTTCTGGTGGAGTTATGCTTGCCTGAGCCTGGCAATGGTGGTCCTTAAATGAAAAGCCATTTTACAACTTTTTTTCTATGTGCCTGGCTGCCCATGGGGTGGGGGTGCTGGGGTCCAAGGGTGCTGGACCCACACTGGGACTGCTGTTTCTGGTGGAGTTATGCTTGCCTGAGCCTGGCATTGGGGTCCTCAACTGAAAAGCCTTCTTATTCCAATTTTGAATGTTTTTCCTGTAGGTGTGGTGTGGTGTGGTGTGCTGTGGTGTGGTGTGTTGTTGTGAGTCCTTTGGTGGCTGTTTGATCCTGAGGTAGGTAACGTTTCTTTTCCTGTGGGTTTTTTCTCCTTTGTTTGTGGTGGAGGGTGTTGTAAGGGTCAGTTTAATTGTTCTGAATTTTTCTTTGCTTAGGCCTTGCCTTCAGGTGTGCTGTAGCCTTTCCAGGCTTTTCCAAACGATCTGTTTGATCCTGAGGTAGGTAAGGTTTCTTTTCCTGTGGGTTTTTTCTCCTTTGTTTGTGGTGGAGGGTGTTGTAAGGGTCAGTCTAATTGTTCTGAATTTTTCTTTGCTTAGGCCTTGCCTTCAGGTGTGCTGTAGCCTTTCCAGGCTTTTCCAAACGATCTGTTTGATCCTGAGGTAGGTAAGGTTTCTTTTCCTGTGGGTTTTTTCTCCTTTGTTTGTGGTGGAGGGTGTTGTAAGGGTCAGTTTAATTGTTCTGAATTTTTCTTTGCTTAGGCCTTGCCTTCAGGTGTGCTGTAGCCTTTCCAGGCTTTTCCAAACGATCTGTTTGATCCTGAGGTAGGTAAGGTTTCTTTTCCTGTGGGTTTTTTCTCCTTTGTTTGTGGTGGAGGGTGTTGTAAGGGTCAGTCTAATTGTTCTGAATTTTTCTTTGCTTAGGCCTTGCCTTCAGGTGTGCTGTAGCCTTTCCAGGCTTTTCCAAACGATCTGTTTGATCCTGAGGTAGGTAAGGTTTCTTTTCCTGTGGGTTTTTTCTCCTTTGTTTGTGGTGGAGGGTGTTGTAAGGGTCAGTCTAATTGTTCTGAATTTTTCTTTGCTTAGGCCTTGCCTTCAGGTGTGCCTTCAGGCCTTGCCTTCCAGGCTTTTCCAAACGATCCGTTTGATCCTGAGGTAGGTAAGGGTTTATTTCTTCCCCCCCCCCCCCCCAGGTTGTGGTGCATGTGTGTGTGCCAAAACTGCCACTTGCCTGTCCAGGGCAGTTTTGGCCAGGTGTGGGAAGGTGAGGCAGATGTACTGTACATCACTGACTGTTTTTTTTTTCATTTAACGTAGCTACAGCGTTGGACATGGGTCCAAAGAAGACTGCTTCTGCCCAGGTTGGCAAGCCGACCAGGGAGAAGGTCACGCTTGAAATGAAGAAGGAGATCATTCGTAAATACGATGAGGGGAGACGCATTGCGGACCTCGCCCGGGAGTACGGGCGCAATGCATCGACCATCGGCACCATCGTGGCCAAGCGTGACAAGATCCTTTCAATGGATGCCGCCAAGGGTGTCACAAGGATCGCCAGGAACCGTCCAGCTGTCCTGGAGGAGGTGGAGAAGCTCCTGGTGATCTGGATGGAGGAGAAGCAGCGTGGAGGGGACACGGTCACTGAGGCTGTGATCTGTGAAAAGGCCAGGTCCTTGTACGCCGACCTCATGGCACAGCAGCCCGGAACATCAGCTGAGCCTGAGGAGTTCAAGGCCAGCAGAGGCTGGTTTGAACGATTCAAGGCAAGATCTGGCATCCACAGTGTGGTTAGACACGGAGAGGCAGCGAGCTCAGACACCACTGCTGCAGAGGACTTTGCTGTGGAGTTCCTCGAGGTCGTAACCACAGAGGGCTACCTTCCAGAGCAGGTTTTCAACTGTGATGAGACCGGCCTGTTCTGGAAGCGGATGCCCAAAAGGACCTTCCTCACCCAAGAGGAGAGCAAGCTGCCTGGCCACAAGCCGATGAAGGACCGCCTGACCCTCCTCTTCTGTGCCAACGCCAGCGGGGACCTGAAGATCAAGCCGTTGCTTGTCTACCACTCTGAAAATCCACGTGCTTTTAAGAAGCACAAGGTAGACAAAGCACGGCTGAAGGTGATGTGGCGTTCAAACTCCAAGGCTTGGGTGACACGGGTACTCTTTGTGGACTGGGTCAATCACGCGTTTGGCCCAGCTGTGAAGCGGTACCTGTTGGACCGTGACCTGCCTCTGAAGGCCCTGCTCCTAATGGACAACGCTCCTGCCCATCCTCCAGGCCTTGAGGATGACTTGTTGCAGGAGTTCTCCTTCATCCGGATCATGTTTCTCCCTCCAAACACCACCCCACTACTCCAGCCCATGGATCAGCAGGTGATCGCAAACTTCAAGAAGCGCTACACCATGGAGCTGTTCCAGCGCTGTTTTGAGGTGACTGATACCACCAGCCTCACCCTCCGTGACTTCTGGCGTGATGAGTTTGACATCGTCATCTGCCTGAAGATGATCACCAGGGCCTGGGACGGTATCACCCAGCGGAACCTGAACTCTGCGTGGCGCCCGCTCTGGCCAGGCTGTGTGGCTCCTGGTCCTTCAGCACCTGCACCTGAGTCCACAGTGATGCAGGACATTGTGGACTTAGGGAGGGACATGGGCCTCGATGTCACTGAGGACGACATTGCAGAGCTGGTTGAGGGTCATGACCAGGAGCTGACCACACAGGAGCTGGTGGATCTTCAGGCGGAGGCGAGGGAGGAGCACGAGGAAGAAGAGCAAGAGCATGCAGAGCTGTCGACCAGGGACCTTAAGAAGTTTTTGACCAGCTGGAATTATGTGCAGACTATAGCACAGCGGTATCACGAGGACACGAATCTGGCACAGAACTTATCGAATTCCTATGACGAAAGGATCGTGTCCCCTTTCCGAGGAATTCTGAAAAGGCGGCAAAGGCAGCTGACAATGGACAGGTTCCTCACCAAGAGACCAATGCAGGAGGAGGAACCTGCTCCTTCCACCAGTGCTGCTGAGTTTGCTTCAACGTGGAGCATTTCTTCTTCCTCCCCCTCAGCAACCCCCTAAAAGAGTGCTGCATTGATTTGGGGTGGTTAGGGTGGTTTAGATGATTCCACCTCAATTGTTGATGTTAAAGTTGAAATGTTTACTGTAGTTTTTTGCTTCTTCACTGCAAGAAGGTTTTCTGTAGTGTACTGATGCACTTTCAAAAAAGTTTGTTGTGAAATGTTATGCTTCTTCACTGCAAGGTTTTCTGTAGTGTACTGATGCACTTTCAAAAAAGTTTGTTGTGAAATGTTATGCTTCTTCACTGCAAGAAGGTTTTCTGTAGTGTACTGATGCACTTTCAAAAAAGTTTGTTGTGAAATGTTATGCTTCTTCACTGCAAGAAGGTTTTCTGTAGTGTACTGATGCACTTTCAAAAAAGTTTGTTGTGAAATGTTATGCTTCTTCACTGCAAGGGTTTCTGTAGTGTACTGATGCACTTTCAAAAAAGTTTGTTGTGAAATGTTATGCTTCTTCACTGCAAGAAGGGTTTCTGTAGTGTACTGATGCACTTTCAAAAAAGTTTGTTGTGAAATGTTATGCTTCTTCACTGCAAGAAGGGTTTCTGTAGTGTACTGATGCACTTTCAAAAAAGTTTGTTGTGAAATGTTATGCTTCTTCACTGCAAGAAGGGTTTCTGTACTGATGCACTTTCAAAAAAGTTTGTTGTGAAATGTTATGCTTCTTCACTGCAAGAAGGGTTTCTGTAGTGTACAGTACTGATGCACTTTCAAAAAAGTTTGTTGTGAAATGTTATGCTTCTTCACTGCAAGAAGGGTTTCTGTAGTGTACTGATGCACTTTCAAAAAAGTTTGTTGTGAAATGTTATGCTTCTTCACTGCAAGAAGAGTTTCTCTGCTGAAAGAGTTATGCAGATGTTCAATCACCTCGATTTCTGAGTCTATAAAGTTGTCTTATGCTATAAAGTTTATGATGTTTAATGTGCACTTAATAAACCCTTTGTTATCCTGATTTGACTTTGTTCTGAGTCTTTTTTTAATTTGTTATAAGTTCTAAATGCTTGGGGTGGTCAGTGCAGGTTGTAAAACCTGTGCAGACTTAAACTTGGCTTGGTTGTGACTCTTAGTTAATTTTGGTTGAATTTTTCCCTCCCCCATAGAAATCCATGGAGCCCAAATTTTGACAGCTCCATTGTTTCCTATTGGGGAGAAAAAAAATCACCCTAAATTAATTAAAAGTCAGATCAAAGCCAAATTAACTTTTGCACCCGTTTTAGAAGGTGCAGAAACTATTCCAAGCATTTAAACCCATTTTTGCCCCTTGTATGACACATTTAAAATTGCAAAAATTGACTTCGCAAAGCCCTTGAAATGTATTGAGTCAGCTTCAATACATTCCAATTGGAGGATACATTGTTTCGCTTAGCGATGTTTCCTATGGGGTTTTTCGCGTAACGATGGCAATCCGTTCCAATTGGAACGGATTAACCGGTTTCCAATGCATTCCTATGGGAAATGGTGTTTCGCATAGCGATGTTTTCGCATAGCGAAGGTTAATCCGGAACGAATTAACATCGCTATGCGAGGCACCACTGTACACTCTACTCTGTCAGTGTTTCCCCTTTGATATGTCTAAGGCTGCACTGCTGCCTCAATGCTTGTTGACTATGAACAAAACACTTTATTGTTGTTGCTACATGTACAATTATTGCAAATAAAGCCATTCAGACTCAGGAATGCCACTGGTAATGCAAAATAGGACACAGCAAGCTACAGCCCTAAAGAATGGAAGACAACCCTGCAACAACATTCTTCTTGTTTCTGGCTTGGTCGGGCAGCTTATAACCTACAAGGAACAAAGTTTTGGAATGGAAAGGACTCCATTATTTAGAAATGTCACTCACCTGATGCACACAGACATTGCATTTGTCACAGAAAACCATCTCGTTGCCATCTTCTCCTTCTGGCGAGCGGCACACGTCACACACAACATCCTCATCGTACTCAATGCCAAGACCTTCCTCGGTCTCAATGGCAATGTTCATATTCTCATAGCATAGGGTCTCCAGCTCCTCCAGCACTCTTTCCAAGGTGAATTCATCCATTTCTGGCTTTTCTGGAGGGGAAAAACAATGAGACTTGATTTACTTTAAACGGAATAATTCTCATACTTTTTTGTAGTGGGTTATTTTCTTAATTGAAGTAGAAAGAGATGTATGTAGGTCTCAACATTCTGATAAAGTCAACTCAGAGACAGCCATATTCAACCCCTTTACCATCCTGGCAAAAGAAAAGAAAATAGAAGAGATTCACAAGGACATAAAATAAGCATTCTGTGACACTCACCCTTTGTGGCACCTATGTGTTGTGCCCTCACAAATGCTCTAGTCGTGTTTTCCTCTCACTGCCACCAGTGGATCACCTCAATCCACAATATAAGTGAAGTTTGTCAAAACACTTGTCTTGTGAATGCAAACAGAACTTATTTATTGAAGTGAAGCCAATTTAATAATTAAATCATTAACAGGTATCTCAATACATACTTTTCTCTTGCCATATAATTACCACCTCCTCTATCTATTTATCTTAACCAGCTTTATCTCTATTAGTATCTGTTCCTTCTCTCTCTGACTAACCAAACTCTGCCTCTCTATCTCTCTGACTCTGACCCTTCTGACTTAACTGACTCAGGCTCCGCCTTTTTACATCTCTTTCGGCTCCACCTCTCAAATACATTGGCATAGAACATGAATAATACATGACTTATTTTGCATAACAAGGGTGAACGCTACACATGCCTTGTGCTGTACTGTCATTTAATCAATCATAATGAAGACATAGAAGCACACAGTCCATACCTTCTTGCCCATTTCTCCCAGATATTATATGTCTGTTAGCCTGTCCTGCTTTTCAAGTACCAAAAGCCACTAACTGGAATACTTGTAAACTGTGCCTAAGTCATTATCAATTCACTATCACTAAAGTAATCAAGAAGCATTTTTAACAGACACATTGATGGGGACAACAAGACCTTATTAAAAAAAAATACGCTGGTTCTGAAGGCTCAGGTTTTATGTACAGTATTAGTCAGTAAAGCAAAAGGTTGCAACTACTAAAGTTACAAAGGAGAAAGCAGTAGAGGCCAGCCACATCAGAGCTGATAATACGCCATGAAAGTATCAATGTTTGCAGTTTGTAAAGATGCTGTTGTCTGAATTTTAAACAAGAATTCTTCAGAGCTGATTTTAAAAGAATGTGAAAATGATCACTTTTAAGGGCCATTAAATGGAACTGTAAATGAGAACTACTCAGTCTATTCACTGGTTTGCATTCTTTCTGCAACATGGAACATTATAGTTTTGAAAAAAGATATAAAAGTTGCAAGAACAGAAATTTAGCTGAGGGCCTGACCACAGTGGCATATAGATATAAGGATTGCTGATAGAATGATTTGGATCAGAAAAAAATTGAGTCTGTTTTTTGTTTGTACTTAGAACAATTCATCCTTCCCCTTTAAGAGCTCTCCTTTCTGAACTTACCTAGGGCATGCACTCTTTTTGGCATGATTTGGAGCCTAGCAGGCTTAGGAGGCTGGCAGGGAAGAGCAGTTCAATAGGCTAGCAAGATTGGGCTCTAAAACAATGTGGTGGCAGCACAGAGCCCTGAAGGTTGGCACTGCCTCCACTACCAGAGATCACCTTAGTAGCAGCAGTAGTGGAGGTGGCAGCGGTGATCAGCTGGGGAACTGACAACAAGCCGCTAGGCTGTCTGATCCTGGCATCGAGCCCCTCCGACCCTGGTGCCACAAGGGGGTTCCCACCTCCGCTGATCAGCTGCTGAGTGGAGGGGAACAGCTGAGGGAGCGCAAGTGGCTGAATGAGAGGTGGTCAAGCCCCTCCAACACCACAGCTAGTGTCTTGCCCTCATTGATTGGTTGGGAAGCAGAGAGAAAGAGGAAAGAGGCAGCAAGCCTCTTCAACACCGCAGTCGGCTTCCTGTGAGAGTTTAAATAATCTGCACTGAAACTAAGAACCTTTTAAGCATGGGCGCGATCGCCCCCAAATTTCACAGAGCAGACAGGCCCTAACACAGCCTATGTATAAAAGAGGTACATTATAAATAAGGTATTTCATAAGTATTTTTCTTTTTTGTTCCCTTGAAACCTTTTGGTCCTCTTTTTTTATTTTATTTTTTTATTTTTTGTTCCTTAGTCAGCTTAGAAGCCACTCTGGGGCAGGCTGCTTACTTTCTGCATGTCTCATCTTGCATTTTATTCTCATTATACCAGCTTTCTCGGTAATAACAGCTAACAACGTGATCCTGTCAGTGCCTGATCCACAGCAGGACTGACTGCCTTGGTATTACATAAAACAATCAAAGAAACAAAGAAAAAGCTTGTTAGTAGAAATTGTTTTCTGCTGCCACATAAGCTACACCTACAATGTTAGTGATTATTATGACTGACTCGTATTCAGCCTTTTTTGTGCAAAAGCATATAATGGCACTTGACTAGTAATGAGTGTTTTTAGGAAGTTGTCCCATGTTGTGATATCCAGCACTCTGGATGCTGATAATAAAGGGGAAAGCACTGTGCATGTATATAAAATAACTAACTACAGATAAATAAATGGCTACCAATTATTTCCTGGAAAAACTGTGAACATTAACATCACATCATATCTTAATTCTCAGCCAGCGTCTCCTTTGCATTTTAAAAAATTCCCCACACTCTTCCAGCATCAAAGAGACTGAACACTCACTCTTCCATGGAAGTTATATGTGGCATCCACTTTCTAGAACAACTGCCTAGGGATCATAGCTCCAGCTTTACCTTCAAAACACTAAAGCAAGCAGGGTGTCTCAGAAGGGTACTTTGAGAAGTGTTGTTATTTATTAACAGTCCTGCTGCTACACATTATATGTGGCTTCAAGCACTGCCATGACATTTTCCCTACTGAAATCTAAATCAATCAATAAATGATGAGTATGCAGAAAACATCTCCCACAATGACCACATTGACAAATTTACCTAGATAAACCTCTAGGGTGATACAGATTCAGCTCATTCATAAACAAGATCATGGAAATGATTCTCAGTGATGGTTCAAAACCTCCACTGTTATGTTTGTGGCACAGAACAATATCAAATTAGTTGCTTGAAACAATGGCAATCTATAGCAATGATATATTACAACCATTGTAAAAATCAATGGTTTAAATTGAGCTGGGCAATAAATATTATTTATTATTATTTATTTAATTTATATGCCACCCACACTACCCAAAGGTCTCTGGGTAGACAAATTTTTGCCCTGAACATTCATTCTCCCAGGCCACACAAGGTCCAGAAATGACTGAAACAGTCAAAATCAGGAGGGATCAAAGTAGGAAGTGACCAACTGCTGACTTCCACTTTCTACTTTTTTGCTTTGTTTGTGGGAATTTTTTGGGCTGGGAGCCCTCTGACACATGGAGAAACTAAAGCTTCTGGATGCCCCCAGTAATGAAAACCTACTTTCTAGCAAAAAATAAAATAAACTCTTTTTCGGGGGGGGGGGGGGAAGGGAGATGCATTCGAAGGGATCCCAGGCCTGCAGGATTCTAAGCAATAGTTTTGAAAGCTACTTGCAATAAATAGGTCATATTTTGTCCAGCCTGGTTTAAACTTGTCAGTAATTTATCTGCCAATTTAAGTATTTATATTCTTGGATTTGGGGCTTAAGTGTTATCTTCCTGGGGCTAAAAGAACATGAAACACAAAGTGCAATTCTCACTATGGAACACTCTTTTAGTATTCTTTTCCCTTTAGTCCCACTGCCTACATTCCTAATGTTTCTGGCTGCTTGATTTGTATTATCACACCCAGACATGGCAGTAGAGCATTTTACACAAATAACACATTTCAGAGAGTCCTTTTTGCACCTGTAATCTAAATCCATGCTTATAATCAGTGCTTCCCTTTGGAAACCAACTCATTCGACTCACATTTCCTTTGGTGCCTCTAATTTGCATTAGCAGCACAGGCTTCCATGCTGACCTAAAACATTTTGTTGCCTGAAGCAAAGGGGAAGAAGCCCTTCCTCATTCCATTTGTAAAAACTAATGGGACTGGTCAATGCGTGTTGCTTCAAGACTGGCAACAGGACCATGGACCCAAGTAAGCCAACTGAGGGAATACAAAACAGTTCTGCCCAATCCTCCAGCAACGGACTGTTGCTTTCTACCTCCTAGCGGAAGAGGGTCCCCCACTGTTTCCAGGGCCTCAGTGTCCCCAATCATTTTTCTGACTCTTCCACCAGCTTCTTGCTACAGCTAATTGATTACCAGACCCACTGACATATCCCAGCCCAACTTAAACCACTTCCTAATTAGAACATGCCAACCAGTAACTAATCCCTTCTGGTGCTTGTCGTTCTTAAGAGAGCAAACCATATATGAAGGCAGACTATATCTTAATTCCCAAGGTTGTTTCCACAAAGGCCTCTCCCCCCGCAAAAAATGGCTGAAGAAAGAAAAGGGGGAGAAGGAGGGGAAGGTCTCTCTCTTTGTCTTCTTTCACCCCCTTTCTTTTATTTTCCTTTTTTTTAACTCAATACTGAAAGAGGAGGGAAGGTCTGGAGATAAAAATTCCAAAATCGGTTGTCAAGATGCAACTGCAGTGGTGGTGGTGGTGGGGGGGAAGGAACTGAGGCACTCTGTGCCATGGGTGGAGCACACGCATTGGGAGGGAGGTCCTAGCAAACATATGCAGAAGCTCTAGAAGTTTCCAAGAACCTCTGCACAGACACAGTATAACCAATTTGTGTGCATTCTCAGAGACCACAAAGAAGAACATCCCACAATCTCTCCAAAGTCTGAGCCAATCTCTGCCCAGGGGATGGGCAGACACCCCCACATACAGAAAACAAATGAACAACCCCAAAGAATATCCCTCAGACACCTTGTCTTAAGACAGTCCCCCCTACCCTATCCTTTGTATCCTGGTACCTAAGAATCCTCAGATTCACCTTTCATTGCCTCCACTCTCTCATGGGACAAACATTTCTGTAATGAAACATTTTATCAAGGATGCATAAACATCGTTGATGAGCGAAAATTTAACTGTTAGTTCCATCCCCATAGGAAGGGGCCAAGTCTTTTTACAATCAGAGATTATGGTTAAAGGAATTAACTGGTAATAAACTGCTCAACCTTGTAACATTGGGCGGAAAAGCTTTTTAATATAGGATATTTTACTTTTTAAAAATTGTTTTAGAGTGTTTTTATTCAGAAGTTTTAACACGTCACAGTCAGAATCCTGTTGCTGATTCAAGCTAGTTTAAGGGAAATCACACGAATCTTTGCAGCATGTGCACTTTGTTAATGATTTATTTGCTGACAAGGCCTACTCAAGCATAAATCAGCAATGTGATTCTTTAATTGTTTTTTAATATTTTAATGTACTGCACTTTTAGGAGTCTCAATATATGTGTTTTAAATGTTCTAATAGCCACCTTAGATTCTTCAAAAGAAAGAAAGAGATTGATGATGTACTCAAATAATAATCTAATGAATCAATCTATACATCTATGTGGTAAAAGGCGATGCAAAGAAACTTATGAGTGGGAGAAGTATTAAAATGAAAAAGAGAAATTGGAGGGTTTAATATTATGTAGACAGAAAAAGAAGATGCATACAATTTGTGCAGATAGCAGCATCTTGAATTTTTTTTGTGATGACTCCAGATTCGAAGGCATAGTTTTGCTGCATGTGCTTGGGCAACAAAACAGCTTCTCAAAGCTCTCAACATAAGAGCTTTTCTTTTCATGATGTTTGCCTTTGCCATGCCTGACAAGTTTAGGCAAAGATCTGAGCTGGCATCTCAAAATGTCTGTGTCAGTCTGGGATTCAGCCAGCCAGACAAGACAGTTCCCTACCAGGACTCTTTCAAATGCTGGAACTGTTAGGCCAGAACATGCCAAGAAACCTGACAGTACTGGTTTTGTTGTTGGCATACCTGATGGATAACTATAGGATACTTTGGAAACCAAATTCGGTATCTTACAGTGCTTTGGAACAGTGCAGGCTGTCACCTTTTTGAAAGTGGCTTAACTAGGCATCTGCTAGAGCAAATGTGCTTCTATTCCTAAATATTGCTATTGACCTGTACTAGGGAGCAGGGCTGTAACATTTAACAGCACTTTTATAATGACAAACATACCTTCTTAGTATCCTCTAAGTACAGGGAAGTGACGATAAGAAATACCTTTGCCATTTGTTCTAGACTAGGCAGAAGTCCTTTGAGCACAAGAAGATAGTTAATTAGCCATTTCAGATGTAAGTAATCACAATGGGCACAGTTTCGAAAGTCCCGGAAAGCTATAACTACATTAACACCACCAAAGGCATCTAATCTTAGTTCTGGTGCTAACATCTCAAGGTGGCAAGAGGCAGATTAATTATTTGCCCAGCCAACACCAGAGCAATGGGCACAGAACAGTAATTCAAAGCTGTCTTGGCAGCAAGCAGTAATATGAGAGTCCGGGAAAAAAAACCCTAAACCAATCAAACAAACAGGAAGAAATTACATTTTTCCTGGAGATCCTTCTCCCTCACTTCACAACCCTAATAAAGGAATGGAAGTCCATGAAGACTAGTATTAACAGCATATAGCAGTTTTGTTATGATCAAGGTATCTCGCCTGCCAGGTAAGGTTTGGTACCTACCCCCCCCACACACACACACACAAGGGGGGGGATTGGGATCACTGAATTATTATTTAGCAAATCAATTGAGAATGACGGATATTATAGTACAAAGTGACAAATCAATTGGTAATCATGGATATTATAGTACAAAGTGACGAATTCATATGGAGTGACATTGAATTAACAGTACAGGAATTATACGAATTAGGAGACTCATAAGAGACATATTGGCATGAAAAGAATATTAAAAGAATCACTAAAAAGATTCAGAATACAGTGGTGCCCTGCAAGACAGGCGCTCCGTTTGACGATGAAATCACTTGACATTGATGTTTTTGCGATCGCAAAAGTGATCACAAAACGATGTTCCCTATGGGGAAATTTCGCTTTGCGATGATCGGTTCCCTGCAAAGCGATGATTTTTTAACAACTTATTGGCGGTTTCAAAATGGCCGCCGGGTAAACAAAATGGCCGCCCGCTGTGTTTTCACACGGATTCCTCGCTGCACAGGCAGCGAAAATGGCCGCGCTATGGAGGATCTTCGCTGGATGGTAGTTTTAAACCATTAATCTGGTTTTAACGGGCTTTTAAAAATTGCATTACGACGTTTTGGTTCTACAGCGATTTCGCTGGAACGAATTAACGTCATAATGCAAGGCACCACTGTACTTTTATAAAGAATGTACTTGAGTTCTGGAATAAACTTCTGGAGACAGGTTTTATGTCCTGGAATATCGCCTTTAACACCAGCAGTAAAGTTAGAGAATTTTCCAAGATATGGGATAAAGGAGCTGATTAACAATTTAAAAAGAAAACAGATATATACAGTGGACCCTCGACTTACAGACGGCTCCACTTACAGACTTTTTGAGTTACAGACTTCTCTGGCTGCAAAATTTAGGTTCGACTTGCAGCAGGAGAATTGACCTACAGACTGGGGGGGGAAATCCCAAAATGGAACAAAAACGGCCTGTTATGGATTAATTTAGTTTTCAATGCATTGTAGGTCAATGGAGCCTCGACCTACAGACTTTTCGGCCTGCAGCCACCATTCCAATATGGATTAATTCCGTAAATCGAGGGTCCACTGTAACTGGGAGGACTGGAAGGATAACATTAAAAATAAGGATCAATTAAGAGGTAATTTTGCAGAAGAAAACTTAAATTGGTTAAATTTGAAACAACTGGAACAATGGTTGAAAGAAAGAGAAAAAATAAACTAAAGGATAGGCAATTGACAAAGTTTCAATATATCATAAAGAATATGGAGAATGAGGCTAAAAGAAAAAAGGTGAAAGGGAGAATTGGTAATATTTCTAGAATATTGACAGAAGAGGCAGATCAGTTAGGAGGGGTAAAAATAATATGGGAGGCAGATTTAGGAAAAATAGATAAAAGAGGAATGGAAAAATGTATGGAACAGAAGGGTTTTTAAAAACATGTCAGTTAGAATAAAGGAGAATGGTTATAAAATAATGTGGAGACAGCACTTAACACCGATAAAATTAAACAAAATAGATTCTAAATATTCCAAGATGTGTTGAACCTGCAGTAAAGAATTAAGATATATATCTGTACTTATGGTGGGAATGTGAAGTAATACAAAGGGTTTAGAGGGTTTTTTAAAGAAATTAGAGAAATATTGGAAGTCAACACTGAAGCATCATCAAGAACAGCATTATAATATAATCTTAATGCAAATAATTCAAAGAGATTATTATAAATATGATAACAGCTACTTGATTACTTATAACAAGAAACTGGAAGGAAAACTGGATTTTTCAACCACATGAATGGTATAATAAAATCTACAATACTGCGATTAATGATAAACTGACATCTGAAATTAAATTTAAAAAAGGAGTGATAGAGAGTAATAAATTTAATGAGATCAGGGATGACTTTATAAATATATTGAATAAAGGAAAAGGGCAAAGGCCAGGTCAAGAATATATGTATTTTTGGAAAGGATAAGAGGTCTTTTAAAAGATGAAGGAAACGTTGTTGTAAAATAGAACTATGTACTGTATTAATGGATGGTCCCTGGGGTGAGGGGCACACTAATGTTTTGTTTAGTTTTTGTATGTAAACAAATTAAATTTAATAAAAATTAATATCTTTTTAAAAAGAGCAGTTTTCTTATGACAAGGCCCAAAAGGTGGCTCTGGATAATGTGGGAGAACGCTGAGGTGGGTCTACTTGATACCTTGCTGCATATGCATATAGGCTAAGCTCTGCCCCACTGCGTCAGTGACTGCTTGTATGCTTTGAAACGTCTGTCAGAAGCACACAGCTATGGGAGACCAGTGGTGTTATGAAATGACTGTGCCTATGAAAAAGGCCTTGCAAAAAATTATGCAATCCAGTGGTCCCCAACCTTTTTGGAACACTTTTTGGGGCACCCCTGCGCTCATGGGTGGGCATGACATGCTTGCAGGTGGGTGTCTTGCGCTTGTGCACCCCCACGAGTGTGACACGCCCCCCCGTGAACATGCCACCACCCGCGAGTGTGACACACCCAGTGGGCATGCATGCGGGGGGAGCCAGAGATCTGTCTCCACAGTTCAGTCCCGGGAAGCCCAGGAACTGGCACCAGGCCCTGGACCGGGGGGGGGGGGGTTTGGAGACCCCTGATCTAGTCAGTGCTTAACATGGAAGGACAGGACAGCCCTCATTTCAGATGAATCCTCAAAACTTATTTGACCTTGAATAAAAAGAAGAGCATCCTAACTGTGCAGAAATAATGCACGTGGATGTGCTCCATAGGGCCCAAGGAGGCAACCTGATTTCACTCTACATTAGATGAAATCGTCTTCTGGGCTTCTGCACTGGTAGTGGACACCTTTTTCTCGAGGCCTCTAATGTCGGAAAGTGATGTGTCATGACAGTGGTTCCCAACCTAAGGTAAGCCAGGTGTTCTTGGACTTCCAACTCCCAGAAACCCCGGGCCAATATGGGGGTGAAGGCTTCTAGGAATTGCATCCCAAGAACATCTGGATTACCTAAGGGTAGGAACTCCTGTGTCAAGGCATTTAGCTGCTCTAATGGTCCAGGCTATTGCCCCAAAAATCTGGTTGAGGGCACCATGTTGTGCTCCGAATGAATGATGTTAGAACAATTACTTGACTGAAAGACAGCTCTCAGAATCTCTTATCCAAACTCCATGCTGCCTGGGAGCTAATGAAATGCACAATCTTAATTCTTCCAAGCTCAGTTCTTTGGGCACAATGAAGGTGTTCAGGTATTCATATTCACAGCAGAGGTGTACTACAACAAACCAATTCAAGGTGAAGCAACCTCCCTCCACCCTTGTCTGCAAGCCAGACTTTGGATGCTTTAGGCTCAGTACTATTTCCTCAATATGGAAGTCCAATTTTCTTCCTAAGCACAAAGAAGGACAAAACTAAAGTGGGAAAATGCAGACAACACTTTCAAGGAAAACATAAAACCGACCTGTTTAATTGCAGAGATGACAATAGCACTGAAAGAGTGGAAATAAGCTTCTAATGCTTGCAACTGTATCCTGCACTACAATTTCTATTATATCCCCCACCACCCTGTCCCTAAGGGGTAGGATGTTGTAAATTTTTCATTGTTAATGATACTGCAAGCTGAATCTTTCAAGAAAGAGGGCAGAGTTGATGAAAAACTGCTTCTGTCTCCCAGTTCTGAAGGCAGTTTCCTCTTCAACAGATGAATGGAGAACTTCTAGAACTGTAATGGTGGCCAACATTCAACAGCGCACAATGCCAGCAAAATGGGGACTTCCTTGCCCTCCTTTGCCTGGTGCAGCCTTACATGGTGCCAGAAAATCTGCTCCACAGGATATCCTAGTGTGTTCTTAACTGCCGGAGGGGGAGGGAAGAGGTGGTTGATCCTCTCAGAGACCAGAGGAAGGACAACACTGGATTCTGGGTGGTGTCTGCAAAAATGCCTATTTGTTGAACAATTGTGGCTTGCTGGCTCTATGGCCAAACTCTTTGTATATCTTTTACACATACATTCATTCTATTTATGTGTAATTATATTAGTACTGTAATTAGTTTGTCAAGTTCCACTCGCAAGAACCCTGGAGCCTATTCAAGTGACAAATGTACTTGATGGGTAAGAGGCGATTAATGACTTATGAATCACTAAATGATGAGGCCTGAGGGTGAAGTTCTTTCCTCATTTATGCTCCATTTATCTTCCTCAGCATCATATAAAGTTATTACCATTTGTAGAGATGCTTTTTGAAAATAGACACACATATAATCTCTCTCTCACACATACGCACACACTGCTGAGCGGTTTGGCAGTTTTCAACAGACAAGAGACTATGGCCGTAAAGGATTCTCTTAGCCACCAAGTGGCTTAGCCTTATCTTAGGTCAAGGGCCTTTCTTTAAAAAGAAGTGCCATTTTTAGACAGATGACATTTGGTAGATTTCACCTTACAATAGCATAACATGTAAGCAGTCCTTAACAGTAGTCCTCTTGAAACCGTTCTAGATTTACTATATATAGCAGATGCTGGGCAATAGTGACAGTCAGTGTGAAAGGGATATGCACTTGGATTAATACAAAAGTACTTCTGCAAAACAGGCACAGTACTCCCAGGAAAGGCAGAGTTCTACTGACAGCAAGTGAGACACTTATAACCCTCCTTCTGTGAAATGAGATGCAGCAAAAATAGCTGCTACGTGCTGCGTGACAGCCAAGGTGGCCAACGTTTTAAAAGTATGCCTCCTGTGCCTTTTTAAACTGTATAAAAAGGTTCCCCTTGACAATTTTTGTCCAGTCGTGTCCGATTCTAGGGGGCGGCGCTCATCCCGCTCTTCAAGCCATAGAGCCAGCGTTTGTCCGAAGACAATCTTTCCGTGGTCACATGGCCAGTGTGATTTAGACACGGAACACTGTTTACCTTCCCACCAAGATGGTACCTATTTATCTACTCGCATTTGCATGCTTTCGAACCGCTAGGTTGGCGGGAGCTGGGACAAGCGACGGGCGCTCACTCCGTCGCGTGGATTCGATCTTACGACTGCTTGGTCTTCTGACCCTGCATGACAGACAGAAATGTAGCTTGTGATATTTCTCCCCATCATCTACATTAAGGAAAGGTCCACTGTTGAGTTTATCTGTCTACAACACAGCTGGCTGATAGAAGCCGTAAGAGTCTTTGACTGATAAAAAATGTTAACTATCATGCTGGTTGCAGTCACTGTGTGGAAAAAGATCAAAAGCTGTTGAGTCAAGACCTCATAAGAGTCTAAGCAGAGGAAATAAAACAAAAACTAAAGATTTAGGGACCAAAGATTCCACTTAATATTTTAGTTATTTAATTGCCTTTATTCACTTTTTTTTAAAAATCCTATCTTTTAGTAACCATACTCCCAAACTGGTGTAGGATGAGGGAGACCTCCCCCCACTCCTTTTGCTTTGCTAGCACCATCTCAGCAAGAGCTGGCGAACTTTCAATTCACTCCACTGACAGTTCCCTTTCCCTGAATTCTCATCACCTGCTCCTTTATTTGTAGGTTACCTGTTAATGGTGTGAGGTTTGGCGTGCTTAGTAGCTCCCTAGCAAGAGGATTAACACTTTCCCATTAAACACACTTTCCGTAGTTTCTGAGTGCTCCGGTAATGAACTGCTTAATAAGCCACAGGGAAATATTAACATATGAGCCACCTTGTGCAATAACTGAGACTTATTTCCAACTAAACTGTGCTTTAGCTGGAATCAATTTAGTGAAACCAGAATCCTTTTCACCCTGCAGAGTATATTGAAGAGGATGATAAAAATGCTCACAAGCAACAATTTTAAGACCACTGACTGTGCCATTAGTTGAGTATGTAAAAATCTGATTGTTTCTAATGCGTGAGTGTGTGTGTGGCTGCATAACCACTGCTGGATACCTTTTTCAGAAATGTTGCTATACTCCTCAAAGTGCTTAAGAAAGCAAGATTTTCCCCTCTCCTCTTTGCATGATGTTTTCTTATTCTTTTATTCTGCTGGACAAATAAGGTGTACAAGGAATCTTCAGAAACACTTTAACATTAATCTTATTTTCAAAACTCTTTCTGCTTGTTGTCAATTTTAATGTTTTACAACTGGTATCCTTTGATTTTTCTAAACCTGGAATCAAGATCCTTATCTACCTCATAAGGATGCTGAGAGAATCAGAATGTGAAATGTGCTTTCAAAGCATAAACAGGATTAATCGCCCACTGCTCCAAAACAAATAAACCCTTACTCTGGATTTTGGCCATGTAAATCCCGGCCACTGAGTTCTTTGGTTATGCAAAGATAAGGATGCCAAAGATTTTCAGAACTCCCAAAAAGAATCACACCGTTCTATTAAAGAAATTTTATGGAACGGGCACTCCTTGGTTGCTGCATTCCAAGTTAGTTTTTTTTTTTTTTTTGGCCTCCAGTTGAATACCAAAAAATTAGTGAAGTCACATTTCGCAAAATACAATCTAAACTCAAGAGATCCTGAATGACACATATCCAGCTTCACAAAATCCATCCATTATGATTGCTATGTTGACTGCTACTCTACCATCACCCCTCCAGTACATGATGAGTGACCAGTTGTTGCTTTGGAGCAGGAAAAGAAAGCAAAGGTGTGTATGGTGTGTCATGCTTCTGTCTTCTTCTAAGTATCATCACCCCAATGGAGTATCGCTCCCACAACTTTCTTAGGCAAGGCTGTGAAATAGGTACTTTGCCAAGATTGCTGGGTGCATGACTGGGGACTACAAGGCCTATGATAGTAAATCAAGGGTGGACAAAATATAGACCATGCGCTTTCCCTGGGTCCCTTTTGGGGGAGGTAGGGGTTTCAGAGGGAGTATGTGGCCCTCCAAGGTGCGGAGAGGACTAAAATGGTCCCCAGAAACTTGGGCATTGTCCATCTCTTGTAGAAGAGAGGCAGTAACTAAACTTTTGTAGTAACTGAAAACTTCAGATTAAATACATGTGACTCCCCATGCTGCAAGCTGAGGAATTACTCATGGATAAATACCTGAGCTTTAATGGATGCAAAGTTTTGTAAGCATTAGAGCAAGTGGGAAAGTTAAAGGCAGCAGGGAAAGAGGAAGACCAAATGTGAGACGGACGAGTTCCATAAAGCAAGTCAAAGCCTTGATTTTACAAGAGTTGAGCAGGACTGTTGAGGAGAGGACTTTCTGGAAATCGCTCATTGAGAGGGTCACCATAAACTGGAGCACATTAAGCTGGCAGCGTGAAGCAGCGACAATAGAATGAGGCTTAGCATTCCAATCATTATACACAGACACTCCAGTCCACAAAGGAGTCATGCTGGTGTGAGTTCTGAACAGCCCTGAAAGTGGTCACATTGAGGCAAATACCACATCCAGCTTCCTTCTCAAGAGCTGCATACCCCATGCTCAACCTAGTCTACAGCGTTCCAAATAGAAGAGAGTACCTGCACTAACTTTTGTGCTTGTACTTCCAAGTCCAAGCTTGTCCTTTTGTGCTCTTCCCTTCCCTCCAGCAAGTGACTAATGCAGACTTGCATGCATGTATCTGCATTTAAATACATTGGAAGAGAAAGGCATGCTTCCTGCTAGGGTTATGTGAAACTATTTTTAGAATCAGGGTCACTATCAAGAAGGTTGTTTAGAAGTACATAGGACCTCTTCCATATTCTGTCATTTCTATATATATTTACGTTTGTGTAAGAGGGTTGCCTCTTTTATCTAGGGCTGGGGTGGGGAGGAGCAACAGTGCTCTCTTCTCTTAATACACAGCAATGTTCTGAGATCCTCAAGTGACACAGTTTTTCATGCTATGGAAACCCTCTTCCATTAAAAACAAGCAAAACACAACATATGAGCCAAAAGGGTGTCTGAAACATCAAGATACATCATCATGAACATATCTCACTAATGCACTTAAAAGATTTACAGGAACCAATTATTACCCTTTACACCATCCATCCACCAACATCAATTATTACTTAAATTTAAGAATCTGGCAGAATGTTTTCAGTCGACAATCAATTCACTTTCTCTCTGCCTGCCTCTGCAGTCACACTCTACTGTCCTGGGACAGCCTTGATTAAGGAATCTGCCCAGTTCTAAGCATCACTTGGAAATCTGAATGCAGGCTGGCTGGCAAGCTGAAGGGGTCTCGGGCCGTGTCCTTGAGCCTAACCCCCATGGCCTTTCTCTTGGGAGCTTCCTCGCTTGCAAGGAAAGCAGGAATGGTGCAGGTGGTAGCAGCAGCTGTGGGCTGAAGAGGAGAACTGTACAGTTACAGCACAGAACCCCTTGCTATTTATGAGGCATTCAGAAGGAATTAAATCGATATTCTTTTGCTCTTCAACCGGTCAGTTAATAAGCTGCCTTGGCCAGACCAAGAAGGGCCCCTTCAGATCCCCCTCTTACTTTTCTTCAGCACTGAGAGGAGCCCAGAGCAGCTGAGGTGGTCCATGGAGGCATCCCTTTAATCATTCTCTCAAGTTCCCAATGGGGTGGGCATGCCTCTGGCAGCAGTCACTGGGAAGTCTTCGAATCACTCTCTTACTTTAGCCATGCAGTGTATTGTTTAGAATAGACGAACAAGGGCAGGCAATAGCTAAAGGGGGTTCCAGCTGGCTACATCAGAGAGACATCTCTCTCTCCCTCCTTAAGAAGGCCAGCTCTCTGACAGCAGCCGCTTGTGCTGACAGAGGTAGTTTTCTTGAAGGAGCCCACCCAGCTCAAATTGTGCACACCTTGGAAAATTGAGGTTTTTGGAGCATGTCTCTCAGGATCTCCCAGTCTGGCCTGTCCAAACAATATCTTTAAGCTTTTGTAAGGATTTCTACTCTGCTAACCTACATGAAAAATAAAGCTTCTGAACAAGCAAACTGAAGATCAAGGGTATACTGTTCTATAGTATGCTTTAATGCTAATATCAGAATTCTATTTTATCTTTCTTCTTCCTGAAATGTGACCAGACTTGGAAAAAAATAAACATCAACATAGGTCACTATTGCAAGTAAAATGCGACAATATTACCTCTTCTAAGGAGCCCTCTTTCCATGTAGGGGCCAGCATACACTAAGAATATGCAATGACAGCCTATTTAAGAGCCTCCATCCTTGATATGAGACTTGTTGCCACCAAGACACCTGCTCTTTTTACTTTGTGATTCTGCTCCCAAGTTTTAGAAGTGGTTATCGGTTCATTAGATAAGCCCGCCTAATCAGCTCTCTGCCACTATTCAGGAGAATTATTAGAAGGAACGTGTTTGCTGTTTGATCTGCATCTAAATTAAAAAGATTCATTACCGTTATTATTTTTTTAAAATACATTTTTCATTTTGTATATTTTTGTTTTATCTGTGAATACATACTCTAAGGTACTTTGCAAATTCCACTTGGGTTGTGAGATATTAAAATGCAAGTAACAAGCATGTGTGTTCGCTTATTTGCTTTATTTATGTAATATATTACATAAATATATTACATAAATAAAGCAAATAAGCGAACACACATGCTTGTTACTTGCATTTTAATATCTCACAACCTGAGTGGAATTTGTGAAGTACCTTAGAAGGAACTCAAAAAATATAAATAAAATCTACAACAAAAACAATATATAAAATTATGTAACCGTATGATCATGTAAAATGTGCACCAATTAATTGTACCATTTTTATACAATATTATACAATGCAACAGAACGGTCAAAGTCTTATTGTTCAGTGTCAGCTAAATTGTAACTTTCAGTCCATTCCTTGCCTGATAAACAAACCATTCCTGCCATAAATCTTAGGGGGTGTCTGCAATGGTAGCTTGGTGCTTATGCACACATGCCTCAAGAATCATAGCAGGGACTACTTACCAAGGAGGAATGGACAGAATGTTACAATCTGGCTTATGTTAAGCAACAGGATTTCAGCCAGTGACAGGGTACAAAAGCATCTGACCATGAGCTCAGCTTTCATTGTCTGCCTAAAGAGCAGCAGAGACTAGGCCAGGCAAGTAACTCTGGAAGATGAACGCCATAAACACAGCATCACACTTTAAAGGCCTTTGTCTTGTACGATTATATCCCAATGTTGTGTTATTTTTCTCAGTACAAATGTGCACTGCATTCTAAATTGCAGTGGTGACTTACTTTACGCCAACTTGCTATCTACAGCAAACAGAATTATCGAGTGCTTTTGCATCAAAGTGGCAATCCTTACGGGATTTTTGAAGAACAACTGGACACTGACCAGCTCTTTCCCATAAAGGGCTATCAGGGAGATATCCATGGATGCTGAATTCCAATACCACATTCTCCTCATGAAAGCTTTAGTGACCCCCGTGGAGACAAATGCTGCACTGAAAGAACCAGTCTTGGGTCTTGTAGATACACAGCTCTTATTGATATTGATGGTGTTTGAGCTTTTCGAGTACTTTGGTTCAAGGGAACTGATGATTAGCTACATATGATGCGGAGAAGATGTGGCTGAATAGATTTTTAGGCTCTGGAATCACAGAGACCACAAAGAAGAACTAAACAATACATCCCATGGTAGCATGCATTAAAATAATCAATCACATTTGCAATATTCCTTATGTTCTGTGAAATGCAATGAAATATTTAACGAAGGACCAATGGAGCAGCTCTGGTATACCTACAGGTCCTGTTTCAAGCAGACAATGATGAAAAGGATCTACCTCCTCAATCTGTTTCCAAGGCTGAGAGGAACCCCCCCCCCTTGTCACCAGTTTCTTGTTCATATCTCATTCCTATGATTGACTTAATCTTCTGTTAAAGACTGTTAACACACTGTTAAACAGCAGAGGGCTTTACAGGTTTTCCTATCCGTGCTACAAGCAAAACGATTACTTGCACGGTAAGCTTGTTCTCCTTAAGCAAGAACAAAGCATCTAGCCTTTAATTAAATGTTTCCTGTAGTTGCAAGAGAATAAAGTGTACAAATTGATTAAAGTAATAGAGGAGAACATTCTGCCGCTGGAGGGTTGGATTCTCCCTGCCCCACTCAGGATGAGGCAAGGCCAGGGATATGGCTACGGTCCGATGTCACTGGAACATTGGCCAAAGCGCCAGCTAATTATCCAGGCAATACACTGGCCAGGGTCCCAGCCTATCCCCTCTTCCTCTTCCTCCTTATACAAAAGGGAAGCCAAATGCTCTCGGCAGTACTTGCAGGACCAAACACTGTCTTGGGGCTGGGTCCGAGTTGGCTCATAACGCTGCTAACAGAGTTGGTCAGCCCTTTGCCCCACTTGGGACATGGGAGCAGGAAACGCACAAAGAAGCACATTCAGCCAATGCTTGCAGGAGGCAGCCGAGCAGCAATCTCCTGCAACTGACAACCCTGGATAGTGGGTTGGCTTTCTGGACTTTTGTTACTGAAATTCCAATGTTGTCTTTGAATACTGGTAACAAGGGGGATTCCTCTCAGCTGATGTCTGGAAGGATGGGGCTTGGGTAGGGAAAGGACTTGTTGGGAGGCTCTGTGTGCTTGAAGTTCCTTGTGACTGGATTAAATATTACTGTCTGCAACGCCTGGTTTAAGAAGAGCTGGATTCTGTATAAAACTTCAGAGCTTGGTAGTAATGCATGTGGGAGTGGATAAGTTCTAAATGGAAGCCCTCCTTCCATTTATGACGCTGTTGGCCAAACTGAGCTATGTGTTTCTCAGTAGAGGCATGAAGCTATTCCAGAAGAGGACAAGAGTAGGTGGGAAAAAGCTCTGGAGTAGGGGTGGCAAAGACAAGTGGCAGGGGTAGCACTGGATAATCAATGCATTCATGCATTTGTGGGCTTTATTTGGCCACTGCTGCCACCAAAAGTGATCTCAAGAAGGAGAACATGTGGTCTTCTCTTCTGGATGTAATAGGGAATATGTGTGTGTTTCGGGGGGGGGGGAATGTAGCATTTCCCCTGGGTGGCTGCTTCCTATGGCACACCACCTCTTGCCTTCCTCTTCCTCTCTTCTTCGTCCAGATATCCTGTGTCTCAGCCCAACAATCACTAAACCTCACTAGTTTGTTACATGTTGAAATGCTTTCAACTGCTGACAGCCTGGTCCCCAGGGCCCATAACATGAGTCATTTATATTTAGTTTTTTAAACACGGTCTCTACATTTCACAAGCCCCCCAACCCCACAAAATTACGCTGAATATATAAGAAGCAACACTAAGTGAGGGATTCAAACATCTTGGAATTGAGAGAGCAACTCTATCCCTCCTGCATGATAAAACATTCTGAAGAAGAACGTGAAAGTTTGCCCTCTCTTTTCAGATATCCGTGTCAGTCCGAATAACCAAAACAAGGTTCATACCACAAGTACAGAAAGTACAAAACCCACATAGTGACAACCATTTTAGAGCCTAGGAGTGTTTCATAGGGACGTGGTGGCGCTGCGGGTTTAACTGCAGAAGCCTCTGTGCTGCAAAGTCAGAAGATCAGCAGATGTAAGATTGAATCCACGCGACACGGAGTGAGCTCCCATCACTTCTCCCAGCTCCTGCCAACCTAGCAGTTTGAAAGCATGTAAATGCAAGTAGATAAATAGGTACCACTACGGTGGGAAGGTAACGCTGTTCCGTGTCTAGTCGCACTGGCCATGTGAACACGCAAACTGTCTACGGACAAACACTGGCTCTATGGCTTGGAGACGGGGATGAGCACCGTGCCCTTGAGTCGGACATGACTGGACTAAATGTCAAGGGGAACCTTTACCTAATGTTTCATAATACTTTGTTTCTTCATTTTGCTATGCCATGTCGTCTGATAAAGAAGATGTAGCTTAGGGGAGATGGAAGGCCCTTCGAAAGTATTTTTTTCCAAGAAGGCACAGTACTGAGCACTATTTTAAATAACAAAGATCTAAAGTCTTGATCAAATTACATTTACCTAAAAATATGAAAGATTAGTTCAATTAAGTAGCGATACTTAGAGACCACAATACTGGGAGTTTCCATGGCTGAGCTGGGATTTCAATCTAAGTCTCCAGAGTCCTCGTCTGACACTCTATTCACTACAACAACAGTATCCTCTTCAGAAGACAGAATCACCCTTGGCTCTCTTTGGTTGCGTTCATACAATCCAGTTCTAACTCTTACTTACTGGACTAACTTGTCTTCCATTGTATTGCTACTCTTCCAGTGAACAGCTTGAAAGTAAATTGCAATATGCAATAGGCTATGCTGAAGAGTCAATAACACTGCAATCTTAGATATCCTTACTAGAGAATAAGTTCCATTAGCTGACATGAGATTTACTTTTGACTAGGCATACATGGGAGTGCATTTCAAATACCGTGTTTCCCCGAAAATATGACAGGATCTTATCTTAAATTTTGCTCCAAAAAAAGTATTAGGGCTTATTTTCAGGGGGTGTTTTTTTTCCATATACAACAACATACATTTATTCAAATACAGTCATGTGATCATCTTCTAGCTGCTGCACAATGGTGGAGGTCAGGGTTTCACTTAACTAGGGCTTAATTCTGGAGTAGGGCTTATATTGCGAGCATCCTGAAAAATCAAACTAGGGCTTATTTTCAGGTTAGGTCTTATTTTGGGGGAAGCAGGGTACATGGGAGAAACCGGTTTTGAAAAATCATTCAGTAACAGCGGAACATTTTTCTTTCTTTCTTTTGATGGCTTAATTCATCTTGGGACCCTCCAATGAATCACCATGTCAAGAGATGCAATAGGAGAACCGCCAACATGATTATCTCACCTGTAAAACAGGACTAATAGATTATAGCAGCTGCAACTGGAACATATGCCATTCTCAGCAAGAGCTCAGTTACCACAGCAGATGCTTTTTAGGCATAAAGTCCCAGGTTCAATCCCTGGCTTTTTCATCTGAATGGCGGTGAAAGCAGCTGGGGGTAAGAACGACTTTTCCCTGACAATCTCAAGAGCCACAGCCAGACATTTTCAGACTATAGGCTTATATTCTGACACTTTCCTATTACTCTAGGTGGAAAAAAACTGAGAAAAAAAACATTACTAACCATAATCGTAATTTTGAATTGATGACTATGAGTAAGGTATACATAATATTTTGAATCTTGAAAGTACACAGGATTTATACACAACACATGCAGATGTGCAAATAATCTTATGCATTCTTATGTAATTTTATAAATAAACTGACATCTAATTTACAATGTCATACATGCATTTTATATAATATATAAATATTTAAAGAATCCTCACACTGATTTATTTTGTGTAAGACAAATGCCCACGGATGTATTTCAGGCAATCTGTATGTGAGGCATCTTCAACAATTCCATCTAAAACAATATTTTAAGTCTCCTTGCCCTCCCTCCCCTCAACCATCAGGGGAAAGAAAAGCCTAACATAGAGGCATTACCAGCAATGCCTCTAAATGAACTGTTACGGGCAGTACAAACAGACTGATCAGGAAATCAACTGCTCATGAGCAGAGCTCGGCTCCCACGCACCCAAGCTCAATTTAATAATGGCTTTCCTTCCTTCCTCAAGGGATAAATAGACCTTAATTAAACATTACTGGAGACTGTGCATTAGATTGTACATTTCTCAAACTGAATCCCACCCACTCCCTCCTCACAGGAATAGGAGACCCCTCAGAAAGCACAAAGCTGTGCTACTGTGGCCATCAGTGGTTGAGCAGGCAGTTTACCTCAGCTGAGGGGTCACTCTCAGCCATACTTGTCTTTCCTGCAAGATAACTACATGGAGAATTTTAAATACCGAACAGTTCTTGCTGCTGCTACTACCACACCTGTGGTCAGTTTTTTTCTCCTGCCCATGACAGAGATATGAAATGTTTAATTTCTGGATTGCATCTCCCAGACTCTCACAGTCAGCATAACAATGGCTATGTCAGCTATGTAATTTTGGGAGTTACCCAGAAAAAGTCATCTGAAGACAAGCTATCTACATCTCGAAACCTTCCTATTGTTCTGAACCAATGGAGAGTGCTGCAGCTCTTTAAAAACAAACACATTTTATTAGGTGTAAGCTTCGGGGGACTGTAGTCTAGTTCTTCAGATTATTCAGAAGTGGGTTGTAGCTCACAAAAACCATGCCACACATACAAATAAAACATCTCATTAGGTCTTTAGCCTTTATGATTTTGTCTTTTCTGCTGCAACAGACTAGAAACAAATATGAACACTGAGATCTGGGAAAACAGTGAGGGAAGTAAAATGTAAGAAAACCTAGATGTAGACCTCTGCATGTATCTTAGATAATATCCTATACTGGGGTGCTCAGAAGGCAGTTTGCGAGATCAGAAGGAGGCTCAATTGTGAAAAGCAATGCATGAGATAAGATGCAGTGGGCCAAGTTATGCTCTCCTACTGTATAGCCAAAGCGTGGTAGACACTAATAATAATAAACCTTTATTGTCAAATTGTCAATGCACAACATGTGTGCACTTAGGATACAATTAGTTTATGTGGGTCAGGATTAGTCCATGATGGACCACCTAGCATGTATTATGTTCCAATAACTGAAATCTATCTTATAATCAATCCTAACGGGATTTCCATGGTAGGTGAAATATTTAAGGAGAGGTTTTACCAGCACCACTCAGCAATGCATTTCCACGGCTGAGCAGGAATTTGATCACCACTAGCTCTCCCAATGCACAATTAAGTAAGGGTATAAAGTGCTGCACATGTAATATGATTCCATGGTAGTACAGAAAAAAATGTAGTACATAGTATAGGTAAAGAATGCAGCTTCCTGAACATTACAGCTCCCTCCTGCTTTTTGGATGTGTGTTTTAACTGCAGGATTCACCCCTTTTTATGTTTATTGACAATTTGACAATATATGCCTGAAACAGAGTACATGAATATTTTTTGAGATCACAGAAGCCAGACAGGTGATGATGAAAGATTTCTGGTGCCTATCATAAATCCTAGGTCACCCTTGGCTAAAGTAAGCAAACTGGTTAAGCTGCAAAAATAAGGTAACAGTTGCCCAGTTTGCACGTGCTATGCAACGGAGACAATGCATCCTTTTAAAAATATAGAGAGAGGTACATTTCATTATGCAACTGGAAAATCAACCAACCATTCACAGAATTTGAAACTTTGATATTAACAGGTAAGACCGATGGCATACAAGGAATGCGGTTAAATGTCATCTTGATGGTCTGGCACTCTCCTCTCTGATTGCCCTTTCCCTCTCTAAGGCCAACAACTAACCTTCTCTTGTGTCACAATAGGCCAACGCGAGTGAGTCAGGAGCCTGGCCATACAAAAGCAAGCTCTTCAGTGCCATCAAGTATCTGTGGAAGGTCTCCCAGCTTAGTCTCAAAGTATTTTAGACTTCAGCTTATTATTTAAGGGCATCAGGGAAGCTTCCGATTCTCATTCCAAGATCCACAAGCAATTTTAGGCTAACTCAAACTATTCTAAAGTTTGCAATGGGCTTCTGAAACAGAATCCTATGGTCTCAGGACCATTCACTAGAATTAAGGCCGATGCTTCGGATAAAGACAGACTAATAAATGGTCCCTGCTACCTACAGGCAATAATGTGAAAACTTGCACGCACCCACCCTCCTCGGCAGCCTACTCATTACAGTCCAATTATTAATTAAAAGAATATACGTATTCAGGCCATTTTTTTTAAATGTACAATATCATGCCATCTTACAATCCAATGCCTTTTTAAAGATAAAGATGGCTTTAAAATGGGTTGCACCTACTTGAACTGTATTAGAAATCTCTAAGACACTTACCATAAATCTTTTGCTGAATCTGTGGCCCAGTTATTTTACTGCTATCAAACAAATCACACTGGGCTTTCTCATTTCCCCTTCATCAGCACAGCTGTGCTTTATTTATGTGTATTTAGCTCTTAAAGTCCCCTTAGTTACTTGTCCATTTTTAAAGAGCCTTCTTGGGAGACTCTGGATTCTAGGACAAGCTTCTATTTGTGCTTTCAGACTGGTATCCCTGGAGGTTTCCTGCTGTTCTTTTTTTTTCCCCTATTGCTTGCATCCTTCAACAGAACATTGTAGAGAATGGAAGCAAGATTACAGTTATACCATTAATAAGGCACAATTTGGAAATGTTGAAAGGACAACTAATACACAATTAGTGATCTTAGGAGCACCCTATTCTCAGACTAACTAATGACTTCACCTTCTAATACCAACTTTATCTGATAAGAAACATAAACAATCCAGCACATGTTCTACAAGCTGAGCTCCAAAAAGAAAATTCTGTGTAATTTACTCCTATGCTATGTGTGTACAGCGTTCCGTGTCTAAGTCACACTGGCCATGTGACCACGGAAGATTGTCTTCGGACAAAACACTGGCTCTATGGCTTGGAAACGGGGATGAGCACCGCCCCCTAGAGTCGAACACGACTGGACAAAAATTGTCAAGGGGAACCTTTACTTTTACCTATGTGTGTATAGATCAAGGCCTATGACAAGACTGGAACAGGATGTGAAGGATCTTAATAAGGTTGGAGAATCTGTACACTCCAATTCCCATCCACCCCAGCGAGGATGACCAATTACCAGAGATGATGGGTATTAAGAATCAACCAATATGTAGATATTATAAGTTGCTGCTCCTAGCATAGGGTTCCAAAACTTTCAGGCAGTCCTTTCTATTATGAATGGCTGGCAGCCATGGCAGGTAGGGCAGGGATATTTTCATTTGTCCCTGGAAGCAGAAATGAAATCTTTGTACTACTGGTGTCAGGTTGCAGAAAGTCTTTCCATTCTTAGGACAGAGGCAGGTAACATGCAGCCCCTGCTCCTGACGTCACTGGACTTCAATTACTATCAGTCCTAACTGTCACGGACAATGACTGGTGAGAACTGGAACTATCACCTCAACACATCTGGAGGACTGCATTTTTCCCACTCCTGGATTAGGTGCTGTAGGCCAGTGGTCCCCAACCTTGGGCCTCCAGATGTTCTTGGGCTACAACTCCCAGAAGCCTTCACCACCACCTCTGCTGGCCAGGATTTCTGGGAGTTGAAGTCCAAGAACATTTAGAGGCCCAAGGTTGGGGATCACTGCTGTAGGCCCTCTTCCCATGCACGGGGGAAATGGGTCATCAGCCCACTTTTCTTTCTCTGCCTCCTGGTGAAGTGCTCTCTTGAAGCACCAATGAGTTTCCCCCTGTGCTGGAGCAGCAGCGCTACTGGATGTTGCTCTCGTAACACAAACAGTCAAGTTTGTTTCCCAATTACAGAACGAGGAGACAGAAACTGGGAGCTTGAGGCTAAACTAAACTAACTAACTAACTAATTTACTTATTTCATGTATATACAACTAACTCAATGCAAAGCACTACCTCTAAGCGATTTACAGCAACGCAATGTAATAGGAGCCCAACCACCTGACATTAAAATCTGTAATGGTTAAGCATCCTGGATTAGGATTTGGGAGGCATGGGTTCAAATACCAACTTGGACATGACACACACTGGGTAACCTTGGGCCAACTGCTATCTCTAGCTTACAGGGGTGTTGCGGCGACATTAGGAGGAGGTATACAGGGCTACAAATTATAGTAGTGCTCAAACAAAGATCTCAAAGAAGGACCTGGGAATTCTTTCACTTTTGGCAATATCTCTGTGAATTTATTTGTGAAAAACAGAAAGAGAGCAAGCTCAAAACACAAAGCAGAAAACAGGAGGAAAGGGAGAGAGGAATGCATGCATATGTGAGCGGATGGTGGGTGGAAGAGAGGGGAGGTGGCAGCGTCACAGACAAGAGACTTTTCTCTTCGAGTCTTTGAAGTTTGCTAGCTACAATCATACAATAGCTTTGGATTAAGCAGGGATCACAATATAGGGCGTGAAATTTTAATAAAAACATAAATGAAGAGTTGTGGATCTGCTTCTGCTTAAAAGGAAAAAGGGCGTGCTGCTGATATGTGGATGCAGTTATGTGTTTGATCCAAATTACTTCAGACCAACTTTCTTTATTATCGCACACAGCAGCAGCAGCAACCAATAAAACCTTCAGACACCGTTAAATGTTCATCATGTTATCAGCTGGCAGGTCTTTACATTCAATATGTCTACCGAGCAGGGTAGCTGACCACAAGCATGCGATGGTGACAAAAGAAGGGGTCTTCCCCCCTCCTTTTTTGGGTGCTGAATAAATTTATAGTGGAAAGGTGGCTGTTTTATTTTGAATGCAATCAGAAAAAATAGAGTATTTGTAAGGAAGCATACATGATCAGAGCAGTTAAAAACTCCGAGCTCTATAAGTCTATTTGGATAAGACATTAAGAATTCTATGAAATTAGAGCAATGAGCTAGAAGTTCAAATACATATTCCTCCTCTTTCCCATCTGCATCCAGTAAGTGACATCAGTACTGTTTTTCATGGGAGGCCAAAAACTAGCTTGTCCAACTATCGTACAAGACAAAAGAACAGGCGACAGCCAAAGAATTGGCTTCCAGAAGTTAAAACCCATTTCCTACAAAAAGAATTCCACATAGTTTGAAGCCAGGCAAATGTTCCCATCAAAGGAAGATGGTCCACTAAGATATCATTCTTCTTATCCCCATTGACTTCAGCATGCACAGAACTGCACCTTTGATATAGGAAGCGGAAATAAAAGCTGACTCTTTTATGAGGTTTATAACATCAACATGTGGGAGCACTGCAGCACCTACCTCCACCTAATCTTTCCTAACAGTATAACAGCTGAGGACTGGGAGATGCGCCTGAGGATTGCGGGTTCACTGTATGAAATAAATATAATTGAGTCCTGGAAAAGAAAAAAAAACACTCTAAAGCAAACACTATGTGAAAGAAGCATGGGTTTAATTGCCTACTGTGTAACGTATCTTCTGTGACATGTCTCGTAAATGGCTGGGTCAACTCGGCAAGGAATGGTTCTACTTTACAGATGTGCAAATAAAACACACTATAGCTAGGGTACATTCCCATATCTGCTCCTTCCTCAGGAAAAAAAACAGGTTAAGGTAGGAGGTACAGAGGTGCCCCGCTAGACGCTTACCCTGGTAGACGATGAAATCGCTTCACGATGAGTATTTTGCGATCGCTATTGCGATAGGAAAACGGTGATTAGATGGGGAAAATCCGATTGACGACGATCGGTTCCCTGCCTCGGGAACCGATTTTTTGCTTTACGACAATCATAACAGCTGGTCGGGTTTCAAAATGGCTCCCCACTGTGTTTTCTCGCTTTACAGGCACCGAAAATGGCCGCCTTATGGAGGATCTTCGCTTTACAATGAGGTATTTCACCCACTGGAACACACTGAGTGGTTTTCAATGCATTTCAATGGGCTTTATACTTTCGCTTGACGATTTTGTTCTACAGCAATTTTGCTGGAACGGATTATCGTCATCAAGCGGGGCACCACAGTAAAAAGGATAGGTTTGTTCTCCTTGCAGTCCAGGGAACTTTCAAGAGCCTCCTCCAGCACTACAATTCAAAGGCATCAATTCTTCGGTGGTCTGCTTTATGGTCCAGCTCTCACTTCCATACATCACTACAGGAAAAACCACAGCTTTGACTTTTTGGACTTTTGTTGGCACTGTGATGTCTCTGCTTTTTAAGATGCTGTCTAGGTTTGTCATCGCTTTCCTCCCCAGAAGCACGCGCCTTTTAATTTCGTGGCTGCTGTCTCCATCTGCAGTGATCATAGAGCCCAAGAAAGTCAAATCTGCCACTGCTTCCATATCGTCCCCTTCTATTTCCCAGGAGGTGATGGGACCAGTGGCCATGATCTTAGTTTTTTTTGATGTTGAGTTTCAGACCGTTTTTTGCACTCTCCTCTTTCACCCTCATTACAAGGTTCTTTAATTCCTCTTCACTTTCTGCCATCAGAGTGGTATCATCTGCATATCGGAGGTTGTTGATATTTCTTCCAGGAATCTTAATTCCGACTTGGGTTTCTTCCACTCCAGCCTTTCGCATGATGTATTCTGCATATAAGTTAAATAAGCTGGAGGACAATATACAGCCTTGTCGTACTCCTTTCCCAATTTTGAACCAGCCAGTTGTTCCATATCCAGTTCTAACTGTTTCTCAGGAGACAGATAAGGTGGTCAGGCACTCCCATTTCTTTAAGAACTTGCCATAGTTTGCTGTGGTCCACACAGTCAAAGGCTTTTGCATAGTCAGTGAAGCAGAAGTAGATATTTTTCTGGAACTCTCTGGTTTTCTCCATAATCCAGTGCATGTCAGCAATTTGGTCTCTAGTTCCTCTGCCTCTTCGGAATCCCGCTTGTACTTCTGGGAGTTCTCGGTCCACATACTACTGAAGCCTACCTTGGAGGATTTTGAGCATAACCTTGCTAGCGTGTGAAATGAGTGCAATTGTACAGTAGTTGGAGCATTCTTTGGCACTGCTCTTCTTTAAGATTAGGATGTAGACTGATCTTTTCCAATCCTCTGGCCACTGCTGAGTTTTCCGAACTTGCTGGCATATTGAGTGTAGCACCTTAACAGCATCATCTTTTAAGATTTTAAATAGTTCAACTGGAATGCCATCACCTCCACTGGCCTTGTTGTTAGCCAGGCTTTCTAAGGCCCACTTGACTTCACTCTCCACGATGTCTGGCTCAAGGTCAGCAACTACATTGTCTGGGTTGTCTGGGATATCCACATCTTTCTGATATGATTCCTCTGTGTATTCTTGCCACCTCTTCTTGATGTCTTCTGCTTCTGTTAGGTCCCTCCCATTTTTGTCCTTTATCATGTCCATCTTTGCACAAAATGTTCCTCTAATATCTCCAATTTTCCTGAACAGATCTCTGGTTATTCCTTTTCTGTTATCTTCCTCTATTTCTTTGCATTGTTCATTTAAGAAGGCCCTCTTGTCTCTCCTTGCTATTCTTTGGAAATCTGCATGCAATTTTCTGTAACTTTCCCTATCTCCCTTGCATTTTGTTTCCCTTCCCTTCTCTGGTATTTGTAAGGCCTCGTTGGACAGCCTCTTTGCTTTCTTGCATTTCCTTTTCTTTGGGATTGTTTTTGTTGCTGCCTCCTCTACAATGTTACGAGCCTCTATCCATAGTTCTTCAGGCACTCTGTCTACCAAATCTAGTTCCTTAAATGTTCTTTACTTCCACTGTGTATTCATAAGGGATTTGGTTTAGATTATACCTGAGTAGCCCAGTGGTTTTTCCTACTCTCTTCAGTCTAAGCTTGAATTTTGCTATGAGAAGCTGATGATCAGAGCCGCAGTCAGCTCCAGGTCTTGTTTTTGCTGACTGTATAGAGCTTCTCCATCTTTGGCTGCAGAGAATATAATCAATCTGATTTTGATATTGCCCATCTGGTGATTTCCACGTGTAGAGTCGCCTCTTGTGTTGTTGGAAAAGAGTGTTTGTGATGACCAGCTTGTTCTCTTGACAAAACTCTATTAGCCTTTGCCCTGCTTCTCGGAACTCCAAGGCCAAACTTCCCTGTTGTTCCTTTTATCTCCTGGCTCCCTACTTTAGCATTCCGGTCCCCTAGAATGAGAAGAACATCTTTCTTTGGTGTCAGTTCTAGAAGGTGTTGTAAATCTTCATAAAATTGTTCAATTTCAGTCTCCAGGTTGGTGCTTAAACTTGGATTATTGTGATGTTGAAAGGTCTGCCTTGGATTCGTATTGACATCATTGTATCATTTTTGAGATTGTATCCCATTACAGCTTTCCCCACTCTTTTGTTGACTATGAGGGCTACTCCATTCCTTCTACAGGATTCTTGCCCACAATAGTAGATATGATAATCATCTGAGTTGAATTTCCCCTTTCCTGTCCATTTTAGTTCACTGATGCCCAGGATGTCGATGTTTATTCTTGCCATCTCCTGTTTGACCACCTCCAGCTTCCCAAGAGTCATAGATCTTACATTCCAGGTTCCTATGCAGTATTTTTCTTTGCAGCATTCGACTTTCCTTTCAGTTCCAGGCACGTCCACAGCTGGGCATCCTTTTGGCTTTGGCCCATCCACTTCAGCAGCTCTGGAGCTACTTGTACTTGTCCTCCGCTCTTCCTCAGTAGCATGTTGGACGCCTTTCGACCTGAGGGGTCCATCTTCTAGCGTCATATCTTTTAGCCTTTTTTTCTGATCATGGGGCATTCTTAGCAAAGATATTGGAGTGGCTTGCCAATTCCTACTCCAGGTGGATTGCGTTTAGTCGGAACTCTCCACTATGGCCTGTCCGTCTTGGGTGGCCCTGCATGGCACAGCCCATAGCTTCTCTGAGTTACTCAAGCCCCTTCACCACGACAAGGCAGCAAACCCAACCTTGCTTTCCCTCAAATCTGAAAGGAATCAAAGCTTTATTTAGCCGTTCAAGCAGCACCATGGATACAGAAAGACAGGCAGATCTACATGCCCCTTTCAACCCTTTATGTTCTGAGCGATACCTTCTGTACCAGGGCAACTTTTCTAGCCGTTGAAGCTCCCAAACCTCTTGGTTTTCCAGGGTTCCAATTGACACAGGAAACTTTCCACAGAGCCACAAGTTCGCCCCAGTTAAACCTCAGCTCATGAGGTGCCCAGAGAACCATGTGATCATAGGGATGGAAGTGATCAGTACAACCACATTTGTTTAGATGGCTTGAACCATGAGAAATACTGTGGTGCCTCGCTTAACGAGTGCCCCATTTAATGACGAAACCGCTTAGCAACGAAGAATTTGCAATCGAAAAAGTGATCGCATTGCAATGTTTTTAATAGGAAAAAATCACTTTGCGATGATCGGTAAGCTGTTTCGCTTACCGATTATCGCATAGCGTTCTTTTTCCTACAGCTGATCGGCGGTTCCAAAATGGCCACCAGGAAAAAAACATGGACGCTCACTGTGTTTTGGGACGGATTCCTCACATACCGGGCAGAGAAAATGGCCACCGTATGGAGGATTTTCGCTTAAAGGTGAGTTTTTTGCCCATAGGAATGCATTGAAGGGGTTTCGAAGCATTCCTATGGGCTTTTAAAAATCGCATAGCGATGTTTTCGGTTAGCAGCGATTTTTGCTGCACAGATTAAGATTGATAAGCGAGGCACCACTTTACTGTTTTAGTGGTTACCACAGTCTCTGCAAGACACAATTTATACAATGAAACAATGTCACCTAGGTGAGCTCCCATGGCTCTGAGTTCCCTTGGCTAAAGCCACCTTGGAAAAGCTACAAGGATATGGTGGAAAGAGAGATTTACTACTAGTGGGAAGAATTTCCTCTTTTGCTCTGAGGTAGAAGGGGAGACTTATGTATGAAAACACCGAGGCACTGTATGTAAAAAACACTTGATAGTATTCTCCTCCAAGGTAAAAAGTTTGCCTCATCTACCCCTTATTCTATCTGCTCTACCCTTTTTTGTTGATATGATTTCACTGGTCTACATTTTTTTTATAGAAATCATTGCTTCAGGGACAAAATGTGCTATTTATAATTGTATTTTGATATGATTAATGCAAATATGCCAATTAAAACAACTGACTAACTGCTGTTTCCAAGATATTTAAGTTTTGACATTTTACATCTATATATATTGCATAGATAGTAGGGTTTTAATCGTAAATTGTAAGCCAAGGTCTTTTCATGTGCTTAGGGTTGCTTTACATGATAATATTTCACCTGTCCTGTTTATGTAACACTTCAAAAATCAGCAGAAGGGTTATATAAATAAAATGTATTATGAAACCAAAGGCATAAAAATATTATACACATAGTTTAGTCCTACTCAGCGTACTTGACATGTCTCTTGTATTCATTATATGGAGTGTCTCTTGTCACCGTCCAGCAATAGTCTGCAAGCACTGAAGGACTCCATTTGCCCTGATAGTGTTGCAATGGCCTGGTAAAAATGCTTGCCGTGCTTGACGCTCATTGCTCAGCAGTTTGGTGGAAAAAATCTAGATGAGAGTGCAAAAATGTATATTTAGTGATATGTTGCAACCAAGGCTTTCCTATGCCTTGAGGAGATTTTCCAACAACAACCTGTAGTTGCCTGTCTTGTTGTTTCCAAGGAAATTTACTGCCCCTAACTGGAAGGCTCTCCATGCTGTATTTCCCTGCCACACAGTGCATCGTCAAATGCATTATCTCAAAGAAGTTCACAAATCTGAGGACCAACAAAGACACCTTCCTTTACCTTAGCTTCACATAGCCTTGGATATATTCCACAGAGGTACTTGAAAGCTGTTTGTGTTTTGTCACTCCCTACCTGGAGATTTAGCCCCCAACAATTAGAAAATCTAAATAAATCAATTGTGACAAGCGAAATCATGGAGGAATGGAAAAAAACAGAAAAATGGTAAAGCCCCCTGACCAGATGGTCTCACACCAGAGTAATATAAAGCACTGGAAGAAACCATAACTCCTGAAAATAAGCCCTAATGTGTTTTTGGAGCAAAACATTAATATAAGACCCTGTCTTATTTTCAGGGAAACACGGTATATACAGCAGCCAGGTTACTCTGGGCCCAAAAATGGAAGAATGGAGAAATAACAATGATGGAGAAGCTATTAAAGAAGCTACTGGAAATTGCAGAACTAGATACGCTTTCAGACACAATACGGGATCAATCGAGACACTTTGCAAAGGAAAGCTGGAAGCTGATGTACAATTGGATCTAGAAAAAGACAGGAACTTAGGGGAAGAAATTATCGTGGCGAACCGTTACTTACAAGAACCTGTTGATGATATTAGATGACCTAGGCCAGTGATGACGAACCTATGGTACAGATGCCACAGCTGGCATGCAGAGCCCTTTCTGTGGGCACGTGAGCCATAAGTTGCTAGATCACTACTCCCCCCCTGCAGCCAAACCTGCTGGCGCTGGCACCTCCATGCTGCTAGTTCTGGTTCTGCTACCGCCACTTCTGGTTTCTCCATCGCCACGGCTCGACACCCCCTGGTTTGTTCTTTTTTTTTTTTTTCAGTTTGAGCACTCAGTCCCAAAAGGGTTTGCCGTCACTTACCTAGATGATGGCAAAATCTCTGATCTATATATGTAGTATGGATGCTTTGTTTTTGTTGTGTCTTTGTTGTTTTGTATGTTCTGTATGTATGAATAATAATAAAATAGATTTTTTTTAAAAAGAAAACTGTGTTTTGTCCACGCCCTTGACAAAGTTCATAATCAGACTCAGCTTGATGTGTAAGGGTGGTAACAAAATCTTATTTGATTCAACAACTGGTGGGTGCTGAACACTTTTCCTCCCAGGCTCCAATGACTTTCGGAGTGGCCAATCTATGCTGATGTAGTGGGAATCTCTTGCACGATTATCCCGTTCACAGAGAATACAATATGTATCCAGTGTGCAGAACAAGCAAGAGAGCAACAACTTTCAATTCGCTACAAAGCAGCCACTGATGTTGGTCATAGTTCATGCACCTCAAAAGTTGTTTCATGTTGTCATACGTTTCCTTCCTACGGAGTGCATGATTAACCAGAATTGATGGCAAAACATTGCCGTTATGTAGCAAAAGAAGCTTTAAGACTTTTCTTCAATGAATCAATGAGCAGTCTTCACTCGCCTGGATTGTGAACAATGCTGAGGGCTGCCATCATACTATCAATGTTGTTGTAGGCTACAAGATCACCTTCCATGAAGAAGAAAGGAATAAGATCCTCTTGACAGTGATGGAACATGGAAACCTTAACATCACCTGCCAGGAGATTCCACTGGATCTCAACAGCTCTGACTTACTCTTGGGTAGTTCCAAATCCCTGACAAAGTCATTCAGTTCATCTTGTGTTATGAGGTGTGGTTCAGAATCGGAGGACAGGAGAAGATGTGGGTCCTGTGACACTGATGGTTCAGGACCAGAAGTTTCATCTTCTTCCTCTTCCTTGCCTGACTCAAGTGATAATGATTCTGGTGCATCAGGAATCAGCAGTCCTTCTCCATGGGGTACTGGGTATATAGCTGATGGAATGTTTGGTTAATCCACACTCCACTTTTTCTTCTTTTGATACACCTTTCCCAACTGGAGTTACCATGCAGAAGTAACAATTGCTGGTATGATCTGTTGACTCTCTCTAAATCACCGGCACTGCAAAAGGCACTAGATTTCCTTTTTCTGTTCAACTATTGGCAAAGATCTGTTGCACAAGTGCTGCAACGTATGTGTGGGGCCCACTTCTTGTCCTCGTCTCCATTTTTGCAGCCAACATAAAGGCAACAGGCTTTCTTAACCATACGTAGTTATATGGCACTTTTGTGCTGCAAAAGTCATTTCACCATAAACACGGCCAAAGTTGTCTACACTGCTCACACAAGTACAAGGAATCTCTGCTCAGTTTGGCTGAACAGAAATGCACAGTTTGCTATCCTCTGAAGATGCCGGCCACAGAGACTGGCGAAACGTTAGGAAGAACCACCTTCAGAACACGGCCAAGAAGCCCGAAAAACCCACAACAACCAGAAATGCATCCCTTTGCAAAACCAAACACTAGCAAGTAAAAGACTGTGGCATTCACCCAAGTCATGAATATTCATATGCTATTTGCATAGACCAATGGGAGTGCTGGAGGGCGGGGTCACAAGGTATAAGAGACTCAGCAGGAGATAGACATAGATAAGGTTTAGATAGGGTTTTGAGATGGACAATTAGAGAGTTGAGAGAGTTTTGGAGTTCAGTCAGGAGAATGGTGGTGGAGGGTAGATAAAGGAGAATGTTTGTTTAAGAGTTAACAACATTGCTTGTTCTGTCAACAACTGTAGCAATAAACAATTTCTATTTGGTTCTTTTAAACTGACATATGGCCTGGACATATATCATTAATAATAAGTATTGTTGATGAAATCAACTGGTGGCAGCTGAAGGGCACGTAGCGTGAGCTTGGTGCCCTTGGTGAAACAATCAAGGGCGACGTGGAATCGCGACAGAGACAATGACACTATATGATTCCTAGGGCAGTCTGTTCAGCAGAAGGATGTAAGCTTCATTATCCATGACTTTTAGAAAGTAATCATCCATGACATCTAGGAATAACATGACACAATTCATATCATGTATGACGCAATATCAGCTTCAGATTGCATCATTCACTTTTATGCCTGAAAAGCAAGTACTGTGCAAATCCAGTCATAGATTTATTAATTGTTCCAATCAAAGATGTATTTTAGTAATTTCTGGTTTGAACTGAGGTCCCTTCCCTTTATAACTCACTTATCCTCCACCATTCCCAAGTCAAGGGTTGTATACTGACCCAATAGCGTATCTTGAAAACTAGAGCCAATCAACAAATGTAAGCATGATTTTTCATTCTCAGTGACCCAGAATTAGTGAAGTTTGACTACATTTATTTTAGAAGCATTTTTGCTGTAGACCAGTATCCACAAAATTGATGAGTATTGATATACCATCCATGAATATGGATGTGGTTCTATGAATCACTTTAATACTATTTTCTCTACTTAAGTAGTACCATGGATACTCAGGGACATCAGTAATTCCAGTATAATATATAATAGGGAGCCTTATTTTTGATGCAAAAGGCACAAACACCTACTCAATTCTTTGTCCACGTCACATAAGAAATAAAAGGACCACAAACACCTACCCATTTCTTTGAGCTCCATGTTGAAAAGTTCCAGCCAGCACGCATCAATTTCATCCAGGTCATAGCGACTTACTCTTTGAGAGTACGTTCTGGTGACATCTAGACTATCAGAGCTAGACAAGTTGCTTGGTGAGGTCTGCGGGGAAGAATGTTCTTGCAGTGGGATTATCCTAGGGAAGAAAACGTATGGACATATAAGGGTGATACAGAGCGGGAAGAGTTTGCTGTTCAAAGTATAGGTATAGGTATTTGTATCTTGAAATTAAGTTATGGACAAGTATCCACTGCAACACGAAAAGTAAAATAACTGGGTTGAATTACTGTATCTCAGTGTCTGCGGGAACATTCCGAAGCAGACCTACACCATAAATATAAGAACTAGTTTGATGTAATGAATAGAGTAACAGATTAGAACTCAGGAGATCTGCATCTGAATGCCTGCTCAGCCATGGAAACTCACTGCAGTGGTGGTGGTGGTGGGGGAAACTGGTAAAGCCACTCCTTAAATATCTCACATACCTTGAAAACCCTGTTACGGTCACTGTACGTTGGGTGTAACTTGATGACATTTAACACACAAACTATAAACATAAACTTTTTAAACTCTCAGTTTCTGCCAAAGAACATGGGAATCACAGGTTCGTTAAGCAGTTATAATTTAGTGAAGAGGATGCCTATCATGTTTAAGGAGCTATATCTGTTCCTTCAAAACCTTGCAGGTGTGATTCCCTTTTTTAAAAATTGGAAAAGCAATGCCTTGCACAAGGCACTATCTTTCATTTTACATGGCTGGAATGTCAAAAACGAAAATGATGTGGGGCATTGCCCATGACCAAAGCCAAACTAAAATGGTCTTAAAAGCAATGCTAACTTTTGACTCTTTGAAAGACAAGTATTTCTGAGATGTTGCCAAAGGAAACTGCATGCAGTTAATGGCTTGTTTCTGAAGTAGTGATTTTTGACCTTTTTGACAGGCAGCGGAGGCTTTTTGAAAGACCGAACACGAAGGGAATAAAGTATATACATACACAGGACTTGATAACAATTTAATAATCAACTATGTCAAGAAAAATGGCTTTGTGAATGATAAGAAAGGTTAAATCATCAACATGGAGGCAAAGGTTGAGTACATCACCCTCGAGCTTGTTGAAAAACTGCCCTGATTAAGTGATTCACATGGCAACCAGTCTCAACAGAGACCACCCCTACTACGAGAAGGGCTATGAACTATGCAGGCAGAATAAAATAAATTCTCTCTCACTTGGAGCAATATTTTATCAAAGTCAAAATATCAGGCAAAAAAAGAGAGAGAAACAATCTGCCTTTAGAAAGAAGTCCTTCCTTACCACATCGCAGGTCTTGGTCTTCAGCCCAAAGGGCTCTCTAGCTGCTGTACCAAAATGCAACTTCAGAATTTTCCTTGAGGTAACGAACGGCAAGATCATCTCAAGTACTAGCTAGAGGTTGAGGATGACCCAGTTCAAGCCAGACAGGAAATTCTAACAATGTCTCCAGAACAGTTAAAAACCAAAAAAAGAAACCTACATAATTGGGGATTTGATATCATTCAAGCTTGTTTCCTGAGACAGGCTGCTTCACTCCATCTTATCACAGGGCCAGCCCTACGGGCTACAAATAATCTACAAGGAGCAATTTGGATATGCTAGTAGCACCTTACCTCTAGTGTTGCACTGCTGAAAACAACCCCTGATAACTGATAATACTTTTCAGTACAGTACAGCCACAACAGCCTACTGTTTACAGTTTCTCTGTGGCTTAGAGGTGAAGAAGGAAGACACACATGCGGAGAGGACTATTTTACAAGCAGGTTCAGACTGAGAAGCCTTTCTGAAACAGCATTCCCCAAGAAGTATATAATTCATAAACATCTTTCCAGAATAAAAATGGAACAAAAGAACTTTCTTGGCTGGTCAAGAGAGTGGCGACATTACTGAAGGCTATTGTGATTTTCTGTTCTCATTTCTCTCTCAATGGGAGAAATGGTTTTACGGGTTCTTAGTTGAATGTTACTGTTTTTTTCAAAATGTTTCCTGTGGAGCACCAGGCTTCGTACCGACTCAAGCAACATGTTTGGTGCCTTGGATTTATGTTCCTGGAAAAACTTCCTTTTTTTTTTTTTTTTTTTTTGGGTGAAGGGTCTGACTCATCTTCAGCATCTGAGCAACAGTCCAAATCAAATCAGGACTAGCATCCCAGAGGGCTTTGTTGCCTTTTGCCCTCCATTACAACAGACTTTCTGAGTCAGATCAAAGGCTGCCTGATAACCCAGCATTTCTGTTCCTGAGCTGTCAGTCGGTTGCCATTGTGAAGTATACAGAACCGTCCTGCTCTCTTTCCACAGAATCTGGAACTCAAAAGGAGTGCCTCCCATTTGTTTTGGCTCATATCCATTGACAAGTCTTCCATGAATAGGCAACTATATTTAAAAGCCACCTACTTTGAACACCCAGTACGCGAAGGCTGTTAAATTATTTTTCCTCATTTGCTGCCTTCGCACTGTTGTTAATTTTATAAACCTCTTATCATATTCTCACCTTCCCTTCCTTTATTGTCTGCTTTCCAAGCTAGCACTCCACTTCCTGTAGAAGCCTTCCCTAGCACAGCATCCTTCAGGTTTGCAGGACTGCAACTTGCACCATGCGCCCAGTATTATTGGAGATGATGGGATTAGTTATCCAGTACTTCTAGAGGATGTCAGGTTTGAGAAGGTTGCTCTATACCATGCAGAGGAACCTGCGCATGAGCTATTTCACTCCAGGTTTGCAAGCACTTCTTGGTAATGTACCTACTCTTGACCTGTGTCAGCCTGTTCTTCTACCCCTTCAGAGGCCATGGACTGAACAGACTGGTCTGTGGAGAGCTGAGGTGGGGTTGGGGGTAAATGGGTGTACCTGCTTTGTAGAAATGAATTAGAAGCCCATCTTGTCACAGGCCATGGCTCTGTTCTTATAATTCTACAGCCTGTCTGCAATACCGCAAAGGTCCAAGTTGCCCGCACAACAAACTGTGAGACACAGAACAACAAACTCCTTCTTTCCTCTGCAGTAAATGTAGGAGCTGACCAATCCCTCAATGCGTCCCTCACCATCTTCTGACCCCATGCTGTAGATATGCACTGCCATATTCAAGGCACAGAGACAGGCAGATCATGCCCTTCATGAGGTGAAAATAATTAGAAACAAATAATTGTCCTCAATAACTAAGGCATAATTATGTTGCATGAAGATTATAACCCTGCAAGAGATACCACACTGCTCAAGTGCCACCTCTTGCTGCAGCCTCACCTTGTGAATGTTGAGGTAAGAACAAAGTGAACGGGAGGAACACGTCAACAGTTTTCACAATTCAGACAGTAAGGAAAAGTATCTGTCTTAGTTACTTCTGAGAAATGGAAAAGTAAACAGTCACTTTTTAAAAATGAACTGTTCTGTCAACTAGCTATTGTGGATGATATTGGAATGAGGCAGGTAAGGTACTAATTTTATGTAAACCTCTGAGCCTTGCTCTGAGTTTATACTTTTACTTTATGGTGAGCAAAAGAGCTGCTGGAGGCAATCACTGTGAAGAGCTTATAGACCTGGATCCACAGATACTTTTAAATTTAGAAACACTTCCCTTCTGACAGCCCAGGAATTAAACCAGCGACCCCAACCCAACCCCCCACAAGATGTGATTCTTTTATTTCCATTTTGCCAGCACTATCATAAGCCTGCCGGCAACAACCTCCCACATGTTTTGATTCTGAAATCAAACAAATAATTCTACCTACAGCTACATCTGCCTGCATCAATCTTATCATAATGTTTTCCTATGACACAAGAGGTTTTCTTTCCCCTGGAGCTTACTGAGGGTATCACTCAGAGTAATCACATGTATAAAACCACCACTTCAGAAGGAGGGGGGGGGGAGAAAGAGAACCATTCTGGATATATATAAACGCTATGAATGATAAATGAATACAAGCTGCCTGAGCTAAGGAAGCCAAGCTATTGAAGTTATTAAGTCACTTATTTTGAGAACTTCAGAAAGTGGACTGTTGTGGATAAGAAGACCACAGAAATCTGTTTCTCTGGCCCATAAAAGATAAAAACTGACAAATATGCTAGCTAAAGATAAAACGAAATATTTTCCAAGTGCTGTCCACTTCTGCAATAGTCAGAAAAGCTCAGAGGTTTTGTGTTTTCTTTCAGAAAATAATTACTTACTTCCCTGCTATGCAGCATCTACATAGATGGGTAGTCAAAAACATTATCCCAGTTGCTTGTAACTGTTAATGGCATCATGGCATTCAAATCTGACATTCTGACACTGCAATTCACAAATGTACAGTACTTGACAAACTCAACAGCATTACAAGCATACTGTATAGTAACAGCAAACTGATGTGCTAAGTTATGATGCCTAGCAGCTATCGAGAAAACAAGAAGGGAAGGCTTGGGGAGCCTCATTGTCTGCTGGAGAAGAAAAAGTCTAGGTGGTTCTAAAAGGCTCCCTACTCAAACAGCAGAATGAACACGGGACATGTTTTGTAGCCACATACAGCACACTTTGTTGAGGGAAAAAGGAATGTCAATGTGGAGTACAACATCCTGAAAGAAGACATGGGTGTATCATGGAAGTAACGATGGACAGGAGCCTCTCGCTACACAACACCTTGATTTCAAGGCCTGTTTCATCCGCCTACTACTGAGCTTTAATGTTCCCACACTACAAATCTGGCTACAAAATGAGACCACTCAAAAATAAGGTGCTCTTTTATACATACTGGGCAGATTTTCAAAAGCAGAAGAGGCCACTTTGTGGCCCACCACATCCCCTTACTGTTAGGCATGCAGAGAAGAGCTGATGTGAAATGCAGTTCAACATCTGAAGGGCCACCTGTTCTCAACCTCTGTTCTACCCAAGATGAACTCAAAACAAAAATAAAACCATGCAGCAAAGACTTATGTTCAGTGTCCTCCAAGATGTACGGGACCTTGAATGAATTTTAAGCAGAACTATGGAAATGGAAAGAGGTGCTAGTTTCTGTGACAAGTATGCTTCCCCCCACCCCCAGACTGTACCCTAGCCAAGACTCTCCTAGTTGATTAAAAAAAGGGTATAAGGGACCTCCCTCAAATCAGCTACAGTGAAACCCTTCACACATTTTGTTAGTGTCGTGCACAGCTACCTCATAAGCCAGGTTCAAACATTTTCTCCTGCTTGAGAGTGTTCAATAATATCTGTGAACAAAATGTCAGTCTAGATAGGACTTTGGTCTAGCCCATCAAGAAGGCTTTTCTCACACCCTTGTGTTCTTATTTCTCACCCTTAAAAGTGTCAGGATTCATACTTAAAGTATGGATACTTAGCTCAAGCCTCAGATTGCCAGGACACATGTTATTATTTTGCATGTGAAACTGTAAGCAGAAGCATGCTTCACACTCATCCCTGGAAGATCTACTTCGGATTGCAAGAACTGAGATCTGGCTGTGTTTCCTCTAAAAGGTTGTGAGTTCTGCTGCATAGAGATGAACTAATTAAATTTCCCCCAATGCATATGTGGAGAATTATCCACATCTACAGAGAATAGTGACTGGAAGAAAACAAGGTTAAAAGCAGTAAATCATTCAGAGACACAACAGGCAGCCTCCACCAAAGCTGACTGGATGAAGGCACAGCTCAAGCACCAACATTTTCAGAGATATACCAGGCAGCCTCTTAGAAGGGCAGGCCTTTTGGGGTCTTGGGGTCTTCTAATTATTAATTTATTTCTCACTGCTTATTACTGGTTCATTAATGTGCTCCAGCACACAGTTTGGGATTCCCTATCCTACATACTCCATGTGAGATGCTGGAATGATGGGCACTCATGCAGACAATGCAGATAGCACACCAGATGGCAACTGCTTTTCAGCATTAGTCTGTGTAGGCATTATGTCCTCCATATACTGGTGATGCTGGTATGTGTAGGATGCTTTGCAAGAGAAGCTGTCATGCATCCTTCACAAAGATTGGCTTTGAACGCTAAGAAATATGGAAGAGAGAAGGGACCTCGCCTGCCCATGCAGTTTCTGGGTGGGAATTGAACAGGCATTTGCTGTCAATTTTCCAGGAATTCTCCAAGAAGCTCTGAACCATTATGCATGACACTTGCCACACACACAACAGCAGTGTCACATGTAATGATATACCATCACAGGAAGGAAAGCGGACTGGGAAGCAGACTGAGATGCCAGCTCTGACAGCTCTTGGCACGCGCAGAAGCTGAAGCTTGCCATGGTATTTGCAAAGATCACATTTCCCCCTTGAAATATCACATTGTGACACAAATGCTAATATACACTGATTCTGACAAGAGAAAGAAAAAAGGGGGGGGGAATCAAAGAAAGAGCAACATCCTGTATGTCCTTCAGGAAATAATTTGAGCCTAGGAGGTTCGTGATCATTCAGTTCACTTTGCTCCTACATTTCCATGGGAGTAAATTATGCCAAAAGAAGAAAAGGAAAACAAGATGACTCTTGCTATCTACACTGCGAAAAAGAAAGAAAACCTGTTGGATCAATCCACGAGCCCATCTAGTTTAGCAGGTGGCTTCTGATAGTGGCTCACTGTATAGTTCTGGATTGCTTACACCCTGGGGAGGAGCTAATAGCCCTTGTGATGCTTTTTTAAGATTCACAGGTTTACCACCCCTGAAACTGTAGCTTCCAAAGAAGGATCATGACGAAGACCGATCAACAAACCAATCGTATCAACTCCTCACTGAATATTCTAAACAAATTACCATCATGTGGTAGTGAATTTTGTAAGAAAATGGAGTACTGAATTCGACAGTATTTATTTTCTCATGGCTGTTCTGAGCTTTTTCCCTGGTAAGGAAGTAAATGGGGCATCTCCGATCAATTTCAATAGGGGAGCCAGAATTCTAGTTAATGTTAAGTGCTATCAAGTACTTTCTGACTTTTGGTAACCTTATGGATTAATAATCTCCAAAAGATCCTGTCATTAACAGCCCTGCTTTGGTTCTGCAAATTAAAAGCATGTCTTAGGCTGACTTTACTGAGTAAATTCACGTCAATTCAGGTCTTCCTCTTTTCTAGAATTACAGGAGAAAGGTATAAAAAGATCTCTCAATTCTCTTGCTCCATAAATAGTACAGCACTTCTACATCAGGGGTCTCAAACTCAATTTGCCTGGGGGCCGCTGGAGGCAGAGTCTGGGTGAGACTGGGCCACATAAGATTTTCCGCCAAGCGGAGCAAGAGCCTGAGGAAGCTGCCCAGGAGTTTCCTTAGCCTGGGGACGGGGGGCGCAAGCCCTTGTCGCTGGCCACGGCCCCCTCCGGCTCCTTCACTACCACCACCAGCAGCAGCAGCAGCAGGATGAAGAAGCGGAGAAGGGAGGGAATGCTTAGCCGGGGGGAGGGGGAGGAGGGCACAACATAAAATTAAAAAAAAAACCTCACAGAATCGCCTTGCCAAAGGAGAAAAGCCCTGATTGGTACCCACAAAATTAAACAAAATGGGGTACGGGGTGGGCCCCCCACAGGTGTGCACGGGCGCGCAGGCGCAAAAGCCCAAAACATGGTAAGTTTCTCACATGAACTGTACATGAATTCTTAAGAGCAAGAGACCTGGCCTTTTTGGACAGGGACCGATATCTGTGGGACTCTTTTTCATGTTAAAGGTAAAGGTAAAGGTTCCCCTTGACAATTTGTCCAGTTATGTCTGACTCTAGGGGGCGGTGTTCATCCCCTTTTCCAAGCTGTAGAACCATCGTTTGTCCATAGGCAGTTTCCACGGTCACGTGGCCAGCGCAACTAGACATGGAACGCTGTTACTTTCCCACCAAGGTGGTCCCTATTTATCTACTTGCATTTTTGCATGCTTTCGATCTGCTAGGTTGGCAGGAGCTGGGACAAGCGATGGGAGCTCACTCCATTGCATGGATTCAAACTGCTGACCTTGCAGCCCAGAGGCTTTGCGGTTTAACCCACAGCAGCACCACATTCCACACCTTTTTCATGTTACATATTATTTAACACCTCACCACTTCTTCGAATGGGCTTAAAGTAATGAGCTCTAGCTTCATCCTGGGGTTCCAAGGACCCGTTGTGTTGTGCTTGAAACAGGACCTTCTTGGGCTGATCTTTCTACGGTGCTAATGCAGTTTATAACCGGCCTGTCCAGATGAGCCATTTTGGATATGGGGTGGATCAGGTGACAAAGGGTCTGTTAAAGTTGGGGGAGGAGTGATGTGCCATTTGGCATGCTCCTTCCATCCAAACAGCAAATGATCCCAGGTAGCCCAATCAACTGTCAATTAAGTGCTTCCCCTAAGCATCTGCAGAGGGACTGGGGAAGTGATCTTTTTAACACTGCTCTTCCGTCCCTGTATTGGTGTCATTCCGTCTTCTCCCTTCATCCCCTTCTTGCAGCCATAAAAGCAGTTGGAGGCTGCTATCTCTCAACTACATAGGGACTGGGCCAGAAAGCTGTATGACAGCTCTTAAAGGGGAAGGATGGGTCATTTTAAGTAGAAACACTCGCAGATGAGGGGTTTTTTCCCCCTAATCCAAACCATGCCATCATCAATCCACATACCATATCTATAATGGCAGTGTAGACAGGCCCACTGACTGATTTTACTATTCTTTTGTTTCGTTTCGTTTAGTCGTGTCCGACTCTTCGTGACCCCATGGACCAGAGCACGCCAGGCCCTCCTATCTTCCACTGCCTCCCGGAGTTGGGTCAGATTCATGTTGGTGGCTTCGATGACACTGTCCAACCATCTCATCCTCGGTCGTCCCCTTCTCCTCTTGCCTTCACACTTCCCCAACATCAAGGTCTTTTCCAAGGAATCTTCGCTTCTCATGAGACCTTCATTACTTCTGATAAAATGTCAATTTCTGTCGTTTCTTTTATCATTTCCATAAGATCTTCTTGTTTCAGTACCACCTGACTTTTCCAATTTTTAGCGTAAAGAATTCTAGCTGCAGTAACTATACACATAACTATACAAGTAACTATACACATAACTATACATTTCTTTATCCATATTATCTGGTATCATATTCAATAAGAACAGTTCTGGGGTTAATGGAACCTTACAACACATTATTTGTTGTAACACAGTATGTACTCTTATCCAATTCTTAAAGAGGTTTGATAGAAGAGGTCCCACTGCTTCAGAGGTCTGATCTGGCCATGGTGGCACATGCCCTAGTTACCTCTTGGCTGGATTACTGTAACACACTCTACCTGGGGCCGTAAGGTGTTTGGAAACTCTTGAAGGGTCCAAAATGCCACAGTCAAATTGTTAACTGGTTAGTTAGAGGCAGCATATAACTTCCCTGTTACAACAGCTTACTGGCTGCTGATCTGCTTCCAGGCACCACCATTCAGAGTTACGATCTTAACCTATAAAGCCCCAAACAGCTTGGCTCTAAGCTATCTAAAAGACGGCATCTCCCTCTGTGAGCCTGCAAGGGCATTCAGAGCATCAGGGGAGGCCTTTCTTTTGGTTTCACCACCCTCACGGGGGCAGACTTGATGGTAGGGATGAGGACTAGAGTTGCTGGCCGTGCTATTAAGTTGGACTTCAGTTGCACCGGTGACTTGACTCAGGTATTCTTCTTCTTCAATGACTTGGACTCAACTCATGACTCTGAATCCACCCTCTCCTCCTCCTCCACCACTACCCCCCTGGGAAGAAAGCTTGTTTTTAATTGGAACTCATATTTGAGACTCGTGACTTGGATCAAAACTATGGCGTCATAGCGTCCCATTCCAGCTGGAAGGCACAAGAGGACATTTTTGTTTGGTTGGGTTTTTTGGTGGGGAAGTTTGGGGTGCCCAGGAGTGCTGGTTTGCTTCATGTTGTCTTTGGATGCCCACAGGTTGGCCCCACTTAGACCATCACTGTGGAAAATAAATGGAAAGCAATGGGACTTAAATTAGTACTTAACAATTCATGTTGATGTCAGTAGTTCAGCACCTTATTTTTTTTATTTCTATTCAGTTTATATTTTATTTTATATTTATTATTTTATAAAAATATTTTTATTTATATTTCTTATACTTATATTCTAAAATATGAAATACTTCATATTTTAGAATATAAATATAAAATATATAAATATAAATATAAATATAAAATACTTCATATTTTAGTAATTCTGAAGCAGTTGCTATTCCTGCTTCAGAAGGTTTCTTAGAACATAGTGTTTTTGTTAGTTTCTTCTCATGGGTATTCTATTCTATTAATATTCAATTTCAAAAATCTTTGTTACTGTAATGTGCCCTTAAGTCAAAACCAACTTAGAGCAACACCAATAAAGCTTTCAAGGTAAGTAAGATAATTAAAGAGTGGTTTTACCAGTTCCACACACCCCAATGAGTTTCCATAACTGAGCAGCGATTTGAATCCAGGCTGCCTAGGTCTTATTTTATATATCCAGTATATTACACTGTAAATATCCAATCAATCAATCAATCAATCAATCAATCAATCAATCAATCAATCAATCAATCAATCAATCAATCAATCAATCAATACTGCTTCTTCCACAGGGTCTTTGATACTTTGAAAGCCTTCTTCTTCACCTTCTACATAAGGTATTTGCTATAAAAATGTATTGGATTAAAGAAACATCTCCTTAGGAATCGGCAGACCCAATTCAACTCTAAAGGTCTGACAAAGGCTTCAAAAATGCTGTTCTTGTTGATTTCCACCTGAAATGCTGTTAGTCTCTTGATATCATGGCATCAGTACAGCCTGTGTTAAATCATGAGGCAGCTGCTTTAAATAGAAAGCTTAGTGTTCTTTTGCAAATTGATCAAGCCGAAATATATGTGTTTCTTTTTTACTGCCACTAAGAACATCTGAACTGATCCAGCTACACAGCATGCTCAGGCTGTAAGCCTTTATTAATCCTACTTACATAACTTGCTTACAAAACAGCCAGCTTGCAACAGGTGATAGTTCAAAATGTGTCCAACTGATGATGCTCAGAAAGCACTGGGCTCTGAAAAGTATTTTATTTTTAGCTTGGCACAGAAGTGCAAATATCATTCTGCATATACATCCTAAGTTGCATTCACATTAAAAACAAGATCAATGGTCAGAGACTGAACAGTTTAACTGTTTCAGGCCCCAAAACCAAGGTAGCTGGATTGATTCTTGGGAGCATAACAATATTCATAAACCACAGGTGGGTAATACTTTTATTAGGCAGTGACTTGACAGCACTTAACAACAACACACCACCAGAGGAATTTGGAGGGCTGTAGTCTAAAAGGGTAATTTTCCACAAACTCCGATACTGTGTTTCCCCAAAAATAAGACAGGTTCTTGTATTAATTTTTGCTCCAAAAACCACATTAGGGCTTATTTTCAGGGGGTGTTTTTTTTAAATGTACAACAATCTATGTTTATTCAAATAAAGTCATGTCATATTCTGGTTGCTACACAATGGTGGAGGGTGGGGTTTCACTTAACTAGGGCTTATTTTTGTGGTCGGGCTAATATCACAAGCATCCTGAAAAATTATACTAGAGCTTATTTTCAGGTTAGATCTTATTTTCAAGGAAACAGGGTACTTCTGTAATTATTTAGTAACAACTCCTTGATTTCTCTCCCATTTGTACATGGCATTCTTTTTCCGCTTTTTGTATGGAGTTCATGGTGACAATTTCCCAGAGATCCAATTTTTAAGAGTAGGAAAGGATGATGGACAAAGCAGTCACAAGAATGAGTACAGAGCTCCTCCTGAGCAATGTTTCTAAAGAAGCAGACATGAGCTGCCTATGGATCACATATAGCCTTCACCACTTCTGGTTGCTCTTTCTAGGGGCTGGACAATTTTGTGTTAAAAGGAAATACATGAACCTTAAAATATACCCTCCTTGCCTCCCCCCCCCCGGCCTATTGTGCTGTCCAGTCCCAGACAATATCATGCTCATACAGTACTGTTGTTGTTGTTCCTTATCTTTTTATGGATGCTTTACTGCTTTTTGAATTGGCTGGTGGATGAGTGAGGCATTTTTTTCCATAGGTCTAATTACTATTTCTTTCTCAGGTACTGTTGCCTGCTTTTAGAATAGACTGATGACAATCTGTTGCTTTGCCTCTGCTTTTTTGGAGCAGTTTTGAAGGGTTCTTAGGGCTTCTGGAGTGCCACAAAACATGAAAGGGGAACATCAGGGATGTTGGCAAGTCTTTGGGTCTGAGTCTGAATCCAAATCTTGAGTCCCAAGACCCAAGTCTCAGTCCCTATTAAAAACAAGTTTTCCCCCCACACACACACAGGAAAAAAAGGAGGGGTTCCTTGGTGCTAAGTTGTGAGTCAGGTTGCAAGTGATGAGTTGGAGGAGCTGAGTTGCCAGTGCAACTTGGGTCCAACTAGGCAGGGAGTCTTGTGATTTGAGTTGTCATCCTTGGGAAACACCATCAGGAAACATGAAAGAGGCTTTCTCTTCCATGCAAAAGTGAAAGTACCAGGACACAATAAATAGTAAAAACAGGTGGAAACAAAAGAGGCACACCCGAAAAGAACCCAAAATAAAAGATACAGGGCAACTTTTAGAGAGGAAGGATGGATCATTCTAAGCACAAACACAAACAGAAAAGGTCTCCACCCCCAAAAAACGCTAAACAATATCATCAGGGTTCCAGGCTCTAAGTCAACAAAGTCTTCTACATCACCCTGAAAGAAGTGGCTGGTGAACCTGCAAGTGGAAGCAGCTCACAGAGGTGAACAGGCTTCACCTTCATTTGGAAAGTCTGCAACAGGCTTTTCTCATACACCCAGTCTCCATTTCTCTCTCAGCCAATTAACTCCCCTTGTCATCTTGTCTGTCCCTCAATCCTGCTTAACATTTCACCCACAAAGAAAGGCAGGAAAGGCAGAATCACAACCTTTGTGATTCTTCCTCTTTCTCCACTGCTCTGGCCAAACACCACTCATTCCCCTTGGCTAAACAGTAACAGGTAAGGGGCAGATAATCCTGGCCTCGGTCCATGAAAGGTGATACATTACAGTCAATGATTTGTTCCAGCCCATTGCCGCAAAATACAGCTCATTACCGAAGTAACTCATTAGTAAAATGAGTTACTTCCAAGCTCAAAAGATGCCACTGCACTAGCTAAAAGTAAATGTTCAAAGTGCTGGTGGCTGGAAAAAGCTGTGCGTGACCCCACTCTCGAATGATTAATAGGGCAAGTTGGTCCCCTGAGGGCTTCTGTCTAGAACTATCATTTTATAGAAGGAAATCGGAAGCAAAGCAATGCTGAAGCTAGAGGCAGGACACTTTCCAGCAGAGAGAAATAAATCTTCATCTCTCAGTCTCATGCTGCAAGAGCTTTTTATACCTCAGGATATGGAATAACTATTTCTTACCATATTGCTCTGAAAAAAATTACAAACACCAAAGAGAATGCGCTCACAGAACATTATGGTCCTGAGACCCAGTACTGAGAAGGTACCTAACCTGCAAGCAAGGATTTATGTTGCTGCAGTTTTCAGAACCAAGGTGAATAAAAATTGGTGGTTTTTAAAAACCTCAAATTGATTTAAACCACAATTTAAATTTTTAAAAATAAGTTTTTATTTACATTGTCAAAAAATAAATTTAAAAAATTTAAATCAAATCTACACTGCTTAGAACATAACAGAGCTATCTGGTCCTTCCTGTATTAGCAAGGGGAAAGACTTAAGCACCGCTGGGTATGGAGTCTGTGCCCAGTGCAAGAGGAATAAAGGAATTTTTTAAAATAGTGATTCAGACCACTGGTCCATCCAGTCCAGTATTCTCAACTCTTGACTGTCAGCAGTATCTCTTCAGTTTTTCAGAGGGGATCCTTTCTACCTGGAGATGTGCCTGCTGTTCCCTGGTGATGTTGTAGCTAAGTATTAACCAAGCTAGACTTTGATTAGCTTTCAAAATCAGGAGGATCAGAGGTGTTCCAGGTGGGATGCTGAATTAGATACAGGAGTGCCTTAACAGACATTACTGTCTTGTAATTTGCTATCTCTAGGGCTTAGAAATGTTAATTTTTGGACTACAGTTCCTAGAATCCTTAAGACAGCACAGCCATAGCCCAGGGCAAGTAACACACAGCCTGCAAACTTCTTATGTACCCCCCAGCAGCTCAAAGGCACATCCCATTTTTTAAATGGGAAAAAACATTGGCTCAAGGTGTGCCATTTTGTTCTCTACAGGGCTTGGCAGAGGATTCTAGGCATTCTGAGAGGCAATCAGCACCCCGGGGACCCCCTCCATCTTCCAATTTAAACACATTATAAAAAACCCACATATTTGGGTCACCGGGATGCATGGACTTTTTTCCAGTAAAAAAGGCTTCCCAATATTTGTAAGAAAAATATTTGGGGGTGGGGGGAGGCAGGGCCTGGGATTATAGGAGTGGGCCTCCAAGGTCCAAATAAATCCGTACATAGCTCCTTGACCTCTGCAGGTTGCTCACTGCTGCCATCTACCATGCCAGCTCCTACAATTCTGGGAACTGTAGTCCAAAGTCTGCGATGTCATCACCATAGACTTAAGCCCTCTGTTTCCATAGCTGCACTGTTCTGTGTGCGGGCTAAAGCCAAAGGTTGGCACAAAAGAAAGGGCTGTGTGATTACGAGATGATCAGTCCTGTGAGCTCCATTTCCACAATGCCTTGAACGGTTAGGATGTCAAGCACTCTTGCAGGCAAATTACTAAATTACAATCTAAGTCCTATATTCAAATTCTAATTACTTTTCTTAAAATGAAAATGAACAGAGAGCCTTGAAATGCCAATACAGACAAATTTATCTGTGTTTTAACTCAAGGTTACAACCACCTCCTTAGTGGACTATCCTCCAGAACCAGCCTCTCGCGATCAATGGCAACTCCTTTAGTTTGTTAATCTTCCATTAAATCCTCTGACCTGACTTGATTAAACACAATGGCCACGTTTCATTCACCTATGTGATCTGTTCTGCAGGTATCCACTTCAGAAAGAAAATGATGAGATTTATATTTTGCAAAAGCAACATGAAGATTCCTTTAATATGCCTCTGCACTGTGAAAGCTTGTCCTGCAACTAACCTACCAGTCTTTAGGAGTTCAAAAGCCTCTTCTGTTGTTCTTCCTATAGCGTGACTTATTCACAGAGCAGCTGTGATATGTAGAACCACTGGAGCGGGATGTCACATGGATCACTCTGATTATACATAGAAGATTCCTCCTCTTCATCAAATGACCGCATGAAATACAGGGAGAAGCATCCAGTTCTGGACTTTTGCTGGCTGAACAGGGAAACTGAATCCAGGTGGAAGCAGAAGCGTCCTCTCCTACCACTGCAGCTCATCTTTTCAGAGTTCAAAATCTTGTGTAGAGGCTGGAAACCATTCAGAAGTGGTTTTAAGGAGACACTGAGAGCTGCAACATCAGCTCAACACTGTATTTAGGACAGATCATGGGGGCTACATAGCAAGATCCTCCACTTAAATACAAGTGGACTGTTCCCTTTGGAGAAATCACTAGACACCGACCGGTTCTGCCTGTCTTCATGTTGCAAATGTAAACATTTGAATCAAACAAGTGTTCAATCATTTCGAGGTCTTTTAAGACTTACAGACACACAACAGCAGAAATGGAGATCAGTGCCCATTTATTAATCTTTAATAAACATGTCTGAAAGAAGTTGCTGACATTAATTTAAATTATGAGGGGGGGGTTCATCTGTTAAAACTATTAAGAGGCTGCTTCCAGCTGAGGCTGCTTACGGCTGCTTTTACTGTGCAGCCATCCTGCTTCATTCACAAAACAGAGAGGTGGGTGGGATACATGTCCATTTATAACCTTTCAATGTTTTCCCACTGCTTCTCCTGTCTATTTTATTCAATTAAAAAACCATTGTAGAGGGAATAGTGGAACAGCTCCACAATGTCTCTTGACAGGCAAATTTAAGAGCTGTCTGTCTGGATGCAATTGGACTTGGGGAACACTAAGATACTGAGGAAGTAAGGCAGGATGGAGAGTTTAGAATAAGACTCAGGAGATCTGGGTTCTCAGCCCCATTTGGCCATGGAAAACCCATAGGGGTGTGTGTATGTGGCAACAATAAATCACTCCTTAAACACCTCATATGCCTCAAAAACCCCATTGTTGTTGTTAGGTGCCATCAATTAGTAAACAACTTAAAGCGACTCTAATAGGACTTTGAAGGTAAGTGAGAAATTTAAGGAGTGGTTTTACTAGTTATACTCCTCCATGGATTGGTGGAGTTTCCATGGCTTGGTGGAAATTCGAACCCAGGCCTCCTGAGTCCTAGTCCAATATTCTGTCTACTTTAGTAATGCTGTAAATCAGGAACAACTTAATGACACCTAACAAGATACTGAACATGCTGTGAAGTTCCAGGCATGCAAGCCTTTCCCAACTATCAGCAAGCATAAAACCATCTCACTGCTGTGCAATTAAACAAACAAAACACACAACCCCCCCCAAGCCCTCACATTCAGTTTGTCTCAGTCCTCTGTATCATATTCTGAACCACAGATGTTCCTGTCTAGATCTCCATTTGTTCCTTGTTTCATACACTTGAGTACCTGTGCAAACAAATCCACTGATGTCAATGGATCACAAGGATCTGCTCAAGCTAAGGACCATAATGTTCAAACCTGCTTGTAATACGAAACCATTCTGTGCAACTGGGAATTCATACAGGCATAGGAAATTGCTAGATTAAGGCAAAACACGTCAAAGAGATGTTTTATTTGTCACAGCATTTCTTTTCCATATGTCAAGCCACAGGGTAGGGTTGGGGTATGATGGCTAGCTATTAACAGCTTAATTAAGACAGCAGACTCTCATCTAGCAGTAATAAATAATACACTGCGCCTAATTTACAAATGTACACGAATGAAGCCTCTTGACACTCTCGTAAAATAAATATCACAGTGTCCATTTGATAGCTGAGAACATAAGCAATTGACCCGCGAGTCATAAAATGGATAGAACTAAAAACAGTCCTTGTCCTCAAACTCACAGAATCCTGGTTTATACTGCAAGCACAGCAGAAGGTTTCCAGTATTGACACAAAGCTGACGGGAGGCTACGCAAAAAGGAAAGTATTTTTCATTTCCAAGGAAGTCTCCTGAAGTGTGCAGAATTTCACAATATCCATGTAATAAGTGTAAAGCTCTTCTCATTAGCCCTGGGAAAAAGGGAGAGGGGACCAAGATTTTAGACTGAGAATAATGGATTCAGTTAAGTGCCGAGCTGAATTTTCTGGCCTCTGTTTGCTTTGCTTCTTCATTTCAGTTACAAGTGAGGGGTGGGGTGAGAAATAGGGGCGAGATCCCAGGTATCCTTACAGCAGTTCCAATTTCAATCCTTTAAAACTGGCATTCTTATTTGATGGGGGCGGGAAGAATCAGTTTCATGCCTGCCCCTCCCGCAAGGCAGTTCGGTACCATCGCCTGTTCCTCAAACCTCTCAAGTTTTCCTATTCTGCACAATGCCTTTAGAGTTATTTTATGCTTACATCCTCACTGCTTGAAGAAGGCTTGGCTTTGCTCTCACTGAAAGCATGCAGCTGGACGGAAGTCTGTGCCAGCCACTCTGCTTGGCAATATGAAATGGATTAGCCCTGCGTTCCCACACACAGAAAAAATGGGTGGCCTCTCTGCAGGGGCTAATAACTGAAAAGCAAAACAGACGTCAGTTGCCATAGACCTTGGGCTCTATGCCTTGGAACGGGATGGAGAATACCCGATAGCCACTACCACTGCTTGGCAAAGTGGCTCAGCTAACTTGCCACCACCCTCTGAGGGCAGAGCAGGGAAGGCCTTTGATGTTCCCAGTCCAAACTTGACTGCCTGAAAATGCTGTTCTCGTTTGCTAGACACCTCAGAGAGCACAAGGCACCATTTCCAGTTAAAAATGTCTCTGCCAGTGTTGCCTCAGCAAGATGGAAGCCATTCCAGTTTGCCTTCTTTTTAGGCCAGAGACATACGCCTCACAGCTTGGGGTGAAATTGTGTCAGTATTGGGACCTAATCACTCAACTTTGGATCCTGTAGATCAAAATTTGCGCTGTCTTTTTAAAAACAGAACTCCTCTGAGTTGTAGACCTGAAGACCAAAACTGCTTGAATTATCACTGAAATACATTGGGTGCCGTGATACATTCGGACTCCCTCATCACATTAAAGGGTGCCTTAAGGAGAATGAACCACTGTTACCCCAACCCTTAAATGGCAGGCAGTATAGTGGATGGACTGCTTATTTTCCACTGGCTACAGCTACTGGATTCTCTCTGAGAGCATCCCTCTTCCAAATGATGCTTGGACTCGCTGTCCTTGAGAAGTATATTTATACCTATGCAAAGTGAGTACAAAGTGCTAAGTAAGAGTCAGCCCTTCATTCAGACATCTGTTTATTTTGATGTCTTATTCTACCGCAGAAGCAAAACACTCCACAAAAACAGCAGAGATTCAAGAAATCAAACCTTCTGGATTTCCCTTTCTCCATTTCCTTCCATCTCCAAAGCTGTGCTCTTGAACGGAAAAGCCACCTCATATATTTCAGCACCTACACCCTTCCTGTTTGTACATGTTCACTGCTGGCTGCTTTGCTTATTGCTCTGCCAAGTCGGGTGGTGAGCTTGGGTGCTAAAATGTCTGGAGCCCAGGGAATAAAGCTATTCTAAACACTCATTCTGGTCAATCCAAACAAACAGACAACGCTGCTTTGGTTAAGGACAGCAGGCATGGGATGTATGGCACGCTCATACAGTTGTGTGTTTCTAGCTCCTGTCAGATGTTTAAACTATGCCATGGCTTTCTCTCAAACACTTCCCTGAGGGGAAAAGAGTAAAACAGATGAAAGCTTGAAAACTTATCACAGGAAAAGCTTGTCACAGAGCAGCTAGAAATCCGACTGTGCAGGAAAACAATCAGCTTACCACTCTGCTACAGTTTCAGGAGTCAATACATCCAGGATGGTTTACACCTCAACATGCCAAAAAGGGTTTTTCAATCATTATTTGTTAGTTAAAATAATTACAATGTTTTCATTTTACGGCTTTTAATTCTACAGTTTTGGAACTAAAAACCAGGAGAGAAAGAAATGAAGGGGAAGAAATACTTGAGTTACCAAAAAACCTAAAACTCTTGGATAACCAAACTACTAGCAAAGCAAACGTCAGTAGTATAAGGTGAGCAGAATTCCTGTAAGAAAGGTAGTGGTGATGATGGCTACATCCTGCCAGGTCGCTTCTGACCTATGCTGACCCCATTAATGAGAGACCTCCAAATCTCCTTGTAGCGGGCCACTCTCAAGTCTCTACCCATCCAGGCCTATAAGAGTGCCCAGTACTTCTCTTCAAAAACTTGCTGCCACCAACCTATCCTTTAAATCAAAAGGACAGGTGTTTCTTTTCAAAACAAATAAAAGGTTTATTGATTACACAAAATAAAAGGAGTAAATCACTGTTATAAAATCAAGTTGACAATCACTGTTTCTCAGACACTGGCTCACACAGACTTTCCCCTCACTGACAGGCACTTTCTCACTCACTCTATCAATCTAATCACTCATTTCTCAAACTGATCTTCCCCCAAAACTCCACACACACCTTATATAACCCAGCTCCTCCCACTTCTGCACCACCCTCCGTCCTCTCATTGGCTGAGGTTCCCCTGCCCAGCTATGACGGACAGGTGAGAGCAGAGCTGAACGCCACACTCCTATCCTCAACAGCCCTGCTCAGCTCTTGTAAACTCAAGTCTGTAGTTCCTTTAGGGAGTCAATTCATTTCATAATCGGTCTTCCTCTTTTCCTGCTCTCTTCACAACCTTTCCCAGTGTTTCTCAGTGTAAGTATGTCAGAATGCCATTCAAGGTGCAGATCACTAGGATATAGGAGAAGACAGGAGACGGCCAGAGTATGCTGAGCACTAATTTCCTGGTGGAATGACATGGTTATCTGAAGTATTTCTTACAAGCGGTTCGGAGAAAAATATAAAAACATGGAGTTTCTCACAATGTTGTAACTATCTGAAGCACAAATCAGAAACACCATTTTAAGGAAAATCCACGTAGCAACATGATAAAACCATTCATACCACAACAGATATAAGATGATGCTCTGGGAACAAGTAAGACCAACATATCACTGAGCAGTTGTGGACAGTTTCAGGAAATATTGCATCATATGCACTCTTCTGAACTTCATTTAGATGAGGTGTAATGGCCAAAGCCTTCTAGACATGAAACATGATTCTGAAATTCTAGGTACTAGGTCAAATTGGTGAATGTAATGAATGTTCTTACATTTAGATGATGAATGTAAGAACAGCTTGTCATGCTAGACACTGAGTCCCCCCCCCGACAGCTTTAAAATGACCCATTCTGCTTGGCCAAAAAAGCAAGCCCCTTCCCTTTTATTGCTGCCTGACGATACTGTGCCTCAAGATCCCACTGCCACTTTTGACCACGAGTCAATGCAATGACCTGTAAGACAGAACACGAGCAAACTCAAAGGGATGCACAAATAAATCAATCTAGCCAACTGCTGCATGCACGCACGCATGCACACACGCACGCACGCACGCGCGCACACGCACGCACATGCACACACACACACACACACACGTGTCTGTAAAATAACTGTGTAAGTGGTTCCTCGTTTAGTGGGGGAAGGGGCTCCACTGTGAGACCTATCACCACCCATTGGTGGCAAAATCAGTCACAACCAGCTCTCCCTAGTCACACAATGGAGGCTCCACATAAAAAGGAAAACTGAACACATAATTACCATTCTGTACGTGTTGTTTTCCCCCTTAGGACTCTCCCTTAACTGCTCAGGAAAGTGATTTTGGGATGACCACAGAAGTTTCCTTGTAAATATTAGCATTTTTACTGATGTAACAAATTTCAGTATTAAGAAGATGCTTTAAAATAAAACTGTAAGTGTTCAGGATCCACAATCCTGTTTAGAATGGGACAAATTCCTTTGTCCTCTAAACCCCTGTGAGAAACCCAGATTTCCCCTAAACCTTGGAGCTGGGGACAGGAGGCAGGTCCTGTCCGCCCATGGCTGGGTGTGTGTGTGCGATAGAATACCTTGCTCCCACACCAGATGCAGGAAGTCCGGGCCTTTTGGATTTGGTGCTCAGTCCCACTCTCTCGGAGTTGTTGTTTTGATACTGAGGCTCTCCAACTCTGGCTGCTTGGAAGCTGAGCTGCTGGGACAGTTCTGAGAGCCAGTGCCAAAATAAGTATCCTCCCTCCATCTTAGCTTCCGAAAGCAAAGCTGGGGCTTTACATTCTGGCACAGGGCAGCACAGCCAAAGCCTAATGCCAAGATATACTTAAATCTTCTTGAAATCTAAAACTCATCAATATCCCATGGATATTGTGTTCCTTACCATCACCTATGAATGAGGCACCACAGAGACCAAATAAACATGTACACTATTACTACTACTTCCTCCCACAGATTTCATTTTAGGTTTTAATACTGTGAAATCATTTGAGACTGTTAAAAAAGAGAAACAGAAAGAAGCTATCAAAATGAATACCGCCTGCTATACAGTAAATAGGATAACAATGCCTATAACAGAGACACATGAAAGGCAAAGTTCCACAGTTTAGACATGAATAATCCCCTGGAAACAAGTAGGATGGACAGCCCAAGCTGCGAAGTAGAGGCCCATGTTTTGAATTATTAGTAGTATACAATTCTCCAGCCATTGCTGTAGCATTTTCAAGACTGAAACGCTGTACAATTATTAATTCATCTTCACATCTGTACCATGTGGTAACTCACTATGATTCCCATTCTAATTATAAATGTGAAAGTATTGTGCCTAATGTTAGTCTCACCTGCCGTATAATATTCTCTGGATAGGTGTCCTCTTCTGACAACACGTTTTTCCTTTTCCTTCTCCTGCTATATGGTCTATACAACTTTTCTTTCTTTTTAACCATGTTCAGAAAACAGTTATTCTAGAAGACTGGCCTTCTTACATTGACTGCTTTCTTTTAAATAAGGAAGGATACCATGCAAATCTCTCGGTTTTCTGTCTACCTCACAGCTCAGATGAAAGTGGGAAATGTCAGCCAAGACATTTTTGTGTGTTTTCCTGTTAGCTGCTTTTGGTAAGGCTGGCATAGCAAGTTCAGAGGCGCTTAAGGAATGAGTCATAGATTCAAAAGCAAGTTATATTATCTCTATTTGCTTGGACAAGACCATCTGTTATGACCCAACCATCATTTTTTTCAAACTTCCAAATAAGCTCTTTGTAGAATCTAGAGCTTCCATACCAACAAGATCTTTTGTGTGTATGTATTAAATGTAAGGATCACTAGTTAATGCAAATGTACATAAATTATGATCTGTTTGCACTTCCTTGGCACTTCACAAACCTCAAATGGTCAGGGAGTAAATGTAAAAAGAAATGTAAAAAAAAGCCTAGTGTTAATGTTTGTTTTGGCACAGAACTATCAGATTATCCCTCAAAGTATAACAAACCCACAGGGATCCATCATCTCCCCAATGCTGTTTAACATCTATATGAGGCTGCTGTGAGATCTGGAATTTACTGTAGTCAATATGCTGATGGCACACAGATCTATCTTTCCTTTACATCTTCAATAGTGAAAGCTGTCCAGATCTCGGAGAGCTGCCTGTCCTCGGTTATGAACTGGATGAGGGCTAACAAATTGAAAGTGAATCCTGAGTAGACAGAGATCCTGCTGCTGGAGAGGGGATGGATCCTGCCCAGCTAGGGAGTTCCTTGCCTGACATGGATGGTATTACACTCCCCCTGAAAGACCAGGTCTACAACTTAAGTGTGCTGCTGGACCTTACTATGGAGAAACAGATCTTGGCTGTTGCTAGGTCTGCCTTTTTCCAGCTTAGGCAGATTGCACACCTGTCAGGACAGGAAATCCCTAACAGTGCTAGTTCAACCATTAGTAATCTTGAGGACTGATTGCTGTAATATTCTCTACATGGGGCTATCCTTGAAGGTGGTATGGAAGCCATAAAAAGTACAGAATGTGGCACCCAGGCTGGACTTGAGTTTATCAAAGTATGATCACATCTTCCCAGTCTTGACGTTATCTGCACTGGTTGCCTGTATGCCTCCGTGCCAAATTCAAGGTATTAATGTTAACATATAGGGCCCTTAACTCTCTGGCACCTTGTTATTTGTAGGAATGTCTCTCCCTGAGATCGTCCACCCATTCCACCTGCTTCATTCAAGGGATGATGCTATGTGTTTCCAACCTGAGGGAGGCCCGGAAATCTATTACTAAGAATCAGGCCTCCCCAGTGGTGGCTGACACATTATGGAATGCACTGCCAGTGGATATAGCGCAGGCCCGTCCCCTCCTGGCATTCCAAACGACAACCAAAGCACATCTTTCCAGAGAAGCTTTTCTGGATACCCTCCTTACATGATTGCCTACTATGCTGTTTATTTTTGGTTTTTTTTTATTGCAGTCATTGCTTGGTTGGGGGGTTATTAGATTCGTCTTCCTCTTTCTTCCCTTACTCACATGAATTATATTACTCACTCTACTGTGATGTAGCACTATGCCTGTAGTTACATGAACAATGGCTAAGTTAACCATGGCTAACTAGATTCAATCATCAAGTGTATTTCTTATTCTGGATTGAGGCTGAACCTGGACAAGACGGAGGTCTTGAGGGTGGGTGGCCCTCCCGTCAGCGGCATAGGTGACTCCCTTTCTTTTGGAGAAATTCTATAAGGGCACACATCGGTTTTTTCCTCATACAGAAGTAATGATACACAGTGACCGTACTCTGAGCAAACCATGGAAGGAAAGAGAGAATATATGCAATAAAGCAGAGGGAACTTGTGAACCTCCAATGCAGCCATACACACTCTCCCCATTTTATAAAATAATTTGGGGCTCATAAATTCCTTGTGTCCTGTAGGGTTACAGGGTGCACTTCTTCCATACTACAGTACTTTGATCCACACAGCACCCCCTCTAGTTTTTAAAAAGTGTACCTGGGTGTGTGTTTGTGGCCACTAGAGGGCCACAAAGGGACTTTTTTGTTTTAAAACCCCTGTTTTTTAAGGGGAGGGGGAATGGCATGGAAGTTGTGTGTGGTAAGTATGTGTGGTTCAGAGGTAAGTATGTGTGGTTCAGAGATCCCAGGAGGTCACTCACCCATCCTCACAAACTCCATACCATTTTGTTTCCTAGGATAATTCAAATTTCTCAAACAGGAGGGGTTTCTGGGAGCATTTCTTCTCCTCTGGGACTACTGACCTCAGGAATGCTACATATGTGGAGCTATGACACATGCACTTACAATCCAATATATAACATACTACCTTCCTCAAAACTTTCTTTTTTTGTTGCACAAGTAAATGATAGAGAGACAAGTATGGAGATTTAAATCCTTCCTGTCATGTAAAGCCTTGGAAGTATGTCCTTCCTACCTCTCAGATGTTCAACCCGGAGATAACAGGTAATCACTCGGTGTATAACTCCCGTGTCCTCTGCTCTTGTGGTCTGACAGGCACAATCCTACACTTTTCCCCAAATGTTAGCTGCATATGTCAGGCAAAATGGTAAAAATCTTCCTGGTTTGCAATCAAAAGGAGAGGAATTTAATGTGACATACCGAGAATGAACATCAAAAGCCCTGAATGAGTGTTCTTAACTTTAAAAGAGGAACAATAGGAGCTGAAAACAACTTTATGTTGAGATAAACCTGCCACCAAGAGAACAAGATAACACTTTTGAACTTTAAAAGTTCAGCATGATATATACAGGGAGATAAGAGAACAGAAAGAATTGATCATAACCATTGGAGGGGGTAGAAAATGTCGCTGGAAAGGAGTGACTCATCGCTTGTGCACAGAGAGATTTTTTTTTCAAATGGGCTCAAAGAGGAAGGCGGGCAGGGAATAAAAACACTGAAAAGGGGAACATTAAAAGAACAAATGCATTATTAACCTAAAAGTGTTCAAGTAAAATATAGGAACATTAGGAAAATCGTTAGTCTCTTAAAATGGTACAATTTTGTTTTTAAATTTAAGCATCTACTTTGAGCCCAACAGCAAGAAGTGATTTTTCCCCATAGTACGTAATCAATTATTTCAAGGTTAAAAAAAGGTGTGTCTGATGGCATACTGTTTTAAACTCTAATGTCTGCCATTATCATGAAAAGTACAGCTACACTACTGCTGATCCTGCAGGTTTATATGGGGCAAGGTCTGTACCTGCAAAAATGAAGCAATAAGCAGGAGATTCTCCTTCACTACCACAGTCTGGTATATTATGAGCTTTGCATTTGGAGCTGTTTGAAGTTCATGCCAGAGGTGGGAGTAACAAGAGAAACTAAGGCAGAGATGAGTCATCTCAGAATTGTGTTAATAAGGGATGTGAGAACAGGAAACCTCTGAGAGCTCATCTTGGGATGTACAGAAAACTGCCCTATGAGAACTTTTCATGTGTTATCAGGATCCCTTAAATTACAGCCAGAGGCACTGACGTCCCATCTTTTGCAAGCAGGCATTTCCCACAACATGAGATCTATCTGAGAAGCACAAATCTGCTTCCTCATATGCAGTACGTCTCATTTGTTGGACTGGCTCAGATGGAAAGCATCAAAAATGTCTAGGTGAGCACAAAGCAATGCGGTGGATACAAGTAAACATTGAAAAGAAGAAGAGGAAAATATAGATGGGGCAGGTGCTTGTATGGTCACAAGATCAACTCTCCTGTGGGAATGAGCTGTATTGCAGTGCACCACCACAGAGGGCACTTTTCTATCACCTCTTGTCACTAACAGAAAAGGAACTGTTCTGAGGTGAGGTGAGGTGGACAGGGAAGGACCATTTATGGTGGGGCATCTGCAATACAGGTCGTTCACACTGGGCCTAAATTCTAGAGGAATCAGTATTAGATCTGCATGATTCCAGATCCGGGTGCTGGATCCATGGAATTTATTAGTAATCTTGACTAATCTCAATCTTTCAAAAATATCAAGGAGTCTTGAGGCATTTTAAAGACTAACAAATTTTACAGTGGTGCCTCGCTAGACGACGATAATCCGTTCCACTGAAATCGTTGTTTAACGAAATCATTGTCTAGCGAAAAGCATTTCCCCGTTGGAATGCAATGAAACCTGTTTAATGTGTTCCAATGGGGAAGAATCGTCGTTGTCTAGCGAAGATCGGCCATAGGAAAGCCGCTTTGCGAACGGCCAATCAGCTGTTTAAATCACTGTCTTGGGAAGCTTAGGTCCCGAAAACACCCGTTTTGCGAGCACGGAGAGAGATGTCAAAATCGTCGTCTAGCGAAAATTGATTTGCGAAGCAGGGACCAAACATTGTCCAGCAAAATTCCCCCATAGGAAACGCCAATGTCTAGCGAAAAAACTGTCATACAGGGTAACTGTCTAGCGAGGCACCACTGTGTTTGGTATAAGCATTTATGGACTGTAGTCTCCATACAATCCAGGAGAAGGAATCGGCAAACCACTTCTGAGTAGTCTACAACTAGAAAGCTCTGGAAAATGTCTCACATAATTAATTAACTAATAAATTAATTAGTTCATTATTAACATCTCCCCAAAATTCTGCATGGGGTGAGACTAGAAATGAGGTTTCTGTTTCTATGCTGCCCTCTCCACCTTTTCCATGGTTCACACATCACAAGGTAGAAACACACTGATTGCAGGATTGATCTGATCACCACGCAACTCCTGACTCCAGCAAGGGGAAACGTCAGTGTGAACAGTACAATGGTTGGAATGTTACTTTTCCACAGCAACTCATAATCTAACTCAATACAATTTTTTCTAAAAACACAATTCTGTGATGTTAAAATGCCTTGCCATTACTTGTTGCCTTTCTGTTATATGGGGGGGGGGGGCAGAAGGGAGACACGTTAGAACAATAAAAGAGCAGGATACTGTAACTCTTGAAACACTTCTCAAAATGACTCTATATCAAATAATTCCCACTCAATGTGTTACTTTTGAAAATCTTCATGATGCTCCGCTGACCCAACTTTCACTGCAGATAACCACATTACTTAAACTTTGTTACTTCTGAATTTATATTCCCTGAAACAGCTGAGTGTTCAAATACAAGTGGTGTAGGTCAAGTCATGCAGACAAGTTAAATTCATTTCAACACTAACTTGGCTGGTTTGTTCTCAAAATTACAAACTAAGAGAAAAATGGAAAAGTCCATGACTGAACAACCATTCTGTCTTTACCTTTGTTCTAATGCACTGGTTCTTAACCTTGGGTTACTCAGGAGTTTTGGACTGCAACTCCCAGAAGCCTTCACCACCAGCTGTGCTGACTGAGGTTTCTGGGAGTTGCAGTTCAAAAGCATCTGAGTAACAAACGTTAAGAACCACTGTTCTAAAGAACCATCCTTTTTAACTGGAGCCATGACAGACCTGTGTGCACTGATAGATTGGGAATTGTTCTAAATTTTTATTGTATTTTAAATGTTGTAAGCCGCCCAGAGACCTTTGGGTAGTGTGGGCGGCATATAAATTAAATAAATAAATGAACAGAAGAGTGGCGTGTATGCCTGGTGTTCCCTGAAACTGTGGCATTCCAGGGGGGCATTCAATATTTTCTTTTCAGACATTAATCTCAGAGTCTTCAAGAACAACCAAAAACCAGCTGGGAAAGGAGCAAAATATGGGATCATGACATACAGTACGTATATAAACCATCTATCTGCCTGGTTATCGATCCACAATGTTATGCTCAATGCTCTTTCTCTTTGTAGCATCCCTTTCCCCATAAAAGCTGTTTCATAATATCCTGGAATGATTCTTTGCTTACTGGATCTCCTTGTTCTTTGTGCCTTTTAAAATAGATACTTATTATGAAGGTGACCAATTGTACTGATGTATTCAACCGGGCCATAAAGCTATAGTGCCCTCCATGCAGAAGACAAGGGATCATTTCAGATAATCAAAATCATCATAATCATTCTTGGATATGTACTGGTGTGGAGAATGCAAGATTTGGCCCAGGACATTCACAGATTCAGATGGTTTTTACACCTCTGGGACAGTACATTTTCCAATTGCAGCAATTACATCACTTCTCCTAGTTATAATCTTCTGTGACCAAAACTGATCACACATCATCCTATGGCCAGGCAGGAGCAAAACTGGGAAAGGTTACGTTTGTGGACTAGGAGATTCTAGAAGCTTTAGTGCAAAACAAAAACAAAACTGTTCTGGGCCAAGCACTACACATCAGGGGGGAAAAAGAATAAGTAAAACTGAAGAATAGTCCACAAGCATAACAAACTCAATAGCCAAAATCCTCTTGTATAATGTTCCTGTGTCCATTGTGCACAATATCATCAAGAGGTTGTAGCTAACCTCCCTGGACATGGACAGAAGAGCCAAATTGCTGAAAAATTACAGTGAAGGGCTGTTCAAATAGTGGATACAGAACCCAGATTAACTTCCCAACAAATTCAAGCTGATCTGCAGACACATGGTACAACAGTGTCAGCGCGCACTATCCATCGCCATGTGAATGCAAAGGGACGCTATGATAGGAGACCCAGGAGGACATCACTGTTGATACAAAGGTGTAAAAAAGCAAGACTGGAGTATGCCAAAACTTATGTGATAAAGCCACAATCCTTCTGGGAGAACGTACTGTGGACAGAGGAGATAAAAGTAGAGCTTTGTGGTCAAGGACATCATGGCACTGTTTACAGAAAAAGAAATGAGGCATTCAAAGAAAAGAACACAGTCCCTACAGTCAAACATGATGGAGGTTCAAATATGTTTTGGGGTTGCTTTGCTGTTTCTGGATGCCTTGACCATGTGAACGGTATCATGAAATCTGATGATTACCAAAGTATTTTGGGGTGCAACGTAGTGGCTAGTGTCAGAAAGCTGCATCTCCACCAGGGGTCATGGGTCTTCCAGCAGGACAATTACCCGAAACACACTTCAAAAAGCACTCAGAAATGGTTACAAACAAAGCACTGGAGAGTTCTGAAATGGCCAGCAATGAGTCCAGATCTGAATCCCATAGAACATCTGTGGAGAGATCTCCAAACAGCAGATGGGAGAAGGCATCCTTGCAATCTGAAGGCCCTGGAACAGTCTGCAAAAGAAGAGTGGTCCAAAATTCTAGCAGAGAGGTGTAAGAAACTCATACATGGTTACAGGAAGCAATTGATTTCAGTTATTTTTTTCTAAAGGGGGTGCTACCAAATATTAAGTTAAGGGTGCCAATAATTTTGGCCAGTGCATTTTTGGGTTTCTGTGTGGGACTGTATCAGATTTGACTTTTCTTCTCTTTTTTCGGTTGTTCCAACGCAAACCAAAGAAATGAACATGTGAGTACCAAAACATTTGCAAGTGCAACAATTTTTAGAGAGAAGGGTTGCATTTTCTGACAATTGCAGGGGTGCCAATATTTTTTGGCCATGATTGTACATACACATATTCCATCGTGGCAAGTGTGCCACAATGTAAAGGTGACAAATACGAATGTGCAGATGTATCATATACTGATACAGTACCAAAGAGTTGTGAGTGACCAAACTCCCCTTTACTCCAAGTTTATGCACCAACCACCGATGCTGAAGAGGCTGAAATTGACAATTTCTACGAAGATTTACAACACCTTATAGAATTGACACCAAAGAAAGACATTGTTCTCATTATAGGGGACTGGAATGCTAAAGTAGGGAGTCAAGAGATAAAAGGAACAACAGGGAAGTTTGGCCTTGGAGTTCAAAACAAAGCAGGGCAAAGGGTAATAGAGTTTTGTCAAGAGAACAAGCTGGTCATCACAAACACTCTTTTCCAACAACACAAGAGGCAATTTTACACATGGACATCACCAGATGGGCAATACCGAAATCAGAATGATTATGTTCTCTGCAGCCAAAGATGGAGAAGCTCTATACAGTCAGCAAAAACAAGACCTGAAGCTGACTGTGGCTCTGATCATCAGCTTCTCATAGCAAAATTCAAGCTTAAACTGAAAAGAGTAGGAAAAACCACTGGGCTAATCAGGTACAGTAGTGCCTTGCATAGCGACGATAATCGGTGCAGCAAAAATCACTGCAAAAGCGATTTCGTCGCTATGCGATATTAAAAAGCCCATAGGAATGCACTGAAACCCCTTCAATGTGTTCCTATGGGCTTCAGACTCACCTTTAAGCGAAAATCCTCCATACAGCGGCCATTTTCGCTGCCCGGTAACTGAGGAATCCGTCCCAGAAAACAGCAGGCGGCCATTTTTTTTACCCAGCGGCCATTTTGGAACAGCCAATCAGCTGTTAAAAAATCATCGCTTTGCGATGATCGGTAAGCGAAACAGGGTACCGATCGTCGCAAAGCGATTTCCCCCACAGGGAACATCGCAATGTGATTGCAAAAGCGCTCACAAACAGTTAATCGCTATGCGATTTTGTCGTTAAACAGGGCGCCTGTTAAGCGAGGCACCGCTGTATAATCTAAACCAAATCCCTTATAAATATACAGTGGAACTGAAGAACAGATTTAAGGAACTCGATTTGGTGGACAGAGTGCCTGAATAACTATGGATGGAAGCACGTAACATTGAACAGGAGGCAGCAACAACAACCATCCCAAAGAAAAGGAAATGCAAGAAGGCAAAGTGGCTCTCCAATGAGGCCTTACAAATAGCAGAGAAGAGAAGGGAGACAAAATGCAAGGGAGATAGGGAACGTTACAGAATATTGAATGCTGACTTCCAAAGAATAGCAAGGAGAGACAAGAGGGCCTTCTTAAATGAACAGTGCAAAGATATAGAGGAAAATAATAGAAAGGAAAAAAACAGAGATCTGTTCAAGAAAATTGGAGATAGTGCAAATATGAACAAGATAAAGGACAAAAATGGTAGGGACCTAACAGAAGCAGAAGATCTCAAGAAGAGGTGGCAAGAATACATAGAGGAATTATACCAGAAAGATATGGGCATCCCAGACTACCCAGATAGTGTGGTTGCTGACTTTGAGCCAGACATCTTGGAGAGTGAAGTCAAGTGGGCCTTAAAAAGCATGGCTAACAACAAGGCCAGTGGAGGTGATGGCATTCCAGTGGAACTATTTAAAATAGTTTGGAAAACTCAGCAGTGGCCAGAGGATTGGAAAAGATCAGTCTACATCCAAATCTTAAAGAAGAGCAGTGCCAAAGAATGCTCCAACTACCGTACAATTGCACTCATTTCACACACTAGCAAGGTTATGCTCAAAATCCTGCAAGGTAGGCTTCAGCAGTATGTGGACCGAGAACTCCCAGAATACAAGCTGGATTTTGAAGGGGCAGAAGAATGAGGGACCAAATTGCTAACATGCGCTGGATTATGGATAAAGCCAGAGAGTTCCAGAAAAATATCTACTTCTGCTTCATTGACTACACAAAAGCCTTTGACTGTGTGGACCACAGCAAACTATGGCAAGTTCTTACAGAAATGGGAGTGCCTGACCACCTTATCTGTTTCCTGAGAAATCTATATGTGGGACAGGAAGCAACAGAACTGGATATGGAAGAACTGATTGGTTCAAAATTGGGAAAGGAGTATGACAAGGCTGTGTATTGTCTCCCTGCTTATTTAACATATATGCAGAAGACATCATGCGAAAGGCTGGACTGGAGAAATCCCTAGCCAGAATTAAGATTGTCGGAAGAAATATCAACAACCTCAGATATGCAGATGATGCCACTATAATGGCAGAAAGTGAGAAGGAATTAAAGAACCTTTTAATGAGGGTGAAAGAAGAGAACACTAGAAATGGTTTGAAGCTCGACATCAAAATAACTAAGATCATAGCCATTGGCCCCATCACCTCCTGGCAAACAGAAGGGGAAGATATGGAGGCAGTGACAGATTTTACTTTCTTGGGCTCTATGATCACTGCAGATGGGGACAGCAGCCATGATATTAAAAGACGGCTGCTTCTTGGGAGGGAAAGCGACGACAAACCTAGAGACATCACCTTGCCGACAAAGGTCCGCAGAGTCAAAGCTATGGTTTTTCCAGTAGTGATGTATGGAAGTGAGAGCTGGACCATAAAGAAGGCTGACCGCCGAAGAATCGATGCTTTTGAATTGTGGTGCTCGAGGAGGCTCTTGGGAGTCCCCTGGACTGCAAGGAGAACAAACCTATCCATTCTGAAGGAAATCAACCCTGAGCGCTCACTGGAAGGACAGATCCTGAAGCTGAGGCTCCAATACTTTGGCCATCTCTTGAGAAGAGAAGACTCGCTGGAAAAGTCCCTGATGTTGGGAAAGTGTGAAGGCAAGAGGAGAAGGGGATGACAGAGGATGAGATGGTTGACAGTGTCATCAAAGCTACCAACACAAATTTGACCAAACTCCAGGAGGCAGCGGAAGCCAGGAGGACTTGGCATGCTCTGGTCCAAGGGGTCACGAGGAGTCGGACATGACTAAACGACTAAACAACAACAATAACAAGCCTGGGGTGGTTTGTAAGGAGGAATAATGTACTAAACTGCAAAGGAGACATAGAGAGGTAAAGCAACTAAGATGTCAAGCTGAACCATAAAACTGGCACCTGGTTTAAAAAAAAGGCTCACCAAGTTTCTCCTATCATTTTCATATGCTGAATGCTTTTGAACAGGACCAAGTCAGTTTTCTTTTCTTGTCTCATATTGAAAAACTGTTCCCCTGTAATGTGCTAGAAAGGCCTGACATACCATCCTCAGATAGCAATTCCTTTATGCAAATCTTTAATTTTGTTTTTGAATGGGCTTTAGTCACTCATCTTCTCTTTCCCTACATTCCAGTCTAAAGTACTCTCGGACAGTATCCATAAATAAATCAGCTTATAAAAGTCAGCAGGAAGATAATTCTGCCAGTAGCCGTCAGTGGATGCTCACATTGTCATTACTGTCACCTTCATTCAATGGTGTGTTTTTTTAAATAAAAATACTATAACTTTTAAAAAATTAACCATACAGTAAAGTAAAAGCAGTTGAAGTTTACTATATATTAAAACATTTTGTAAAGCTACGTATATAGGGAATTCACTAAGTCTTGAAAATTTAAGTATGCAAGATTTCACAAGCTTTGTTTATCAACACATTTACTGGTGGTGGTGGTGGTGGTGGTGGTGGTGGTAGTAGTAGTAGTAGTAGTATCAAATATTGACACAGTATATATGCTGTTCCTAATACTGTCGTTTTTATTGCTCTGATTATGTTATCTCTGGAATCTGTGACTGTTAACAATACTGTGTGAAATTTCTTGATATTGTTCCCAATGATGATCAGGACCACTGAGGTATTTCATCCACAAGCGAGATATTTCAATTGCCAGATCTTTGTATTTTGTTTATTCTTTCAATTCTTTAGCTTCAAATCCGGCACCCACCAGGACTGCAATGTCAATTTTCCAGATATTTCCTCATTCTTTTATTACTATGTCTGCTGTGTTGTTCAAGGTATCTATCAGTTTGGAAATGGAAATCCCACAAAAACTTAACGTGGCCATTTTATTATTATTAATAAAAATACCATAGTCAATAAAAATTATAAAAGCATTGACTGGTACTATAACAACAGATACCAAGTTTTAACCAAAAACCTAAGTATCTGTTAAGTATCAGCACAGTATGTATGCTGTTCCTAATATTGCTGTTTTTGGTAGCTCTGATGGCGTTATTTCTGAGATCTGCAAATGCTTATACAGTGGTGCCTTGCATTACGATGTTAATTCGTTCCAGCGAAATCGCTGTAGAACAAAAACATTGTAAAGTGAAATTTAAAAGCCCATAGAAACGCATTAAAACCCGATTAATGCGTTCCTATGGGCTTGAAACTCACCGTCCAGCGAAGATCCTCCATAGGGCGGCCATTTTCGCTGCCCGTGCAGCGAGGAATCCGTCCCAGAAAAGAGCAGGGAGCCATTTTTTTAACCCAGTGGCCATTTTGAAACTGCCGATCGGCTGTAGGAAAATTGTCGTTTTGTGAGATTCGGTTCCCCAAGGAGGGAACTGATCATCGCAAAGTGAAATTCCCCCATAGGAAACATCATCGTAATGCGATTTCGTCGTAAAACGGAGCGCTCGTCTTGTGAGGCACCACTGTAATACTGTGTGAAATTTCTTGATATTGTTCCCAAAGCCCTGATGACTATGGAGACCACTGAAGTGTGTTTCACCCACAAGCAAGATGTTGATTGCCAGGTCTTTGTGTTTTATTAGTTTTTCCACTTACTTGTTTTCAACTCTGGCATCCCCTGGAACTACAGTGTCAGTGATCCAGACATTTCTTTGTTCTATTTCTGCTATATCTGATGTGTTATGTTTAAGATATCTATCAGTCTGGATCCGGAAATCCCACAAGATGTTGACTTTGTCATATTCTGACATCTTCTCTACCTGATGTTATTATATGACACACACACACAGTGAAAACAAACATTCTGATCCTAATCTCAAACTACACAGTCTCTGAAAGAAAACCTTTATAACTTGCTGATTGAAAAACTGCTGTCCTCGGATGAGGGAAAATAAAAATGTATCTGTTGTTATTGCCGAAATAATTCTGAAAATATCATGTGGCTTTGATAATTAGATAAATAATTCCAGCTGCTTTCATGTTAATGATCTGGCTACAGGCATGGTATTGCTCCATCTTTCTCCCTTACAGAGCTTCTTTGGCATCACTCACATCAGCTCTCAAATATGAGCTAACTCATTAAATTGAAATTAACAATATGTTAGCAACCTTATCCCTCTTTTAGTAAGAGAGATCTGGCATCTAACGCCTACCATTTGGCTTGGGACACTTGCAAAAGAATGCAAGGTGGGACTCCCTAAACCATTTGAAACATTTGAGAGGATTATGCAAGATCTCTACACCCAAGAGGTGGGAGCCAATTTCAAGCTTACACACCTCTTTTGTCTTGCTCTGCTCCGTTGTTCTACTGGCTCTCAACAGTATCCATGGGATTTTCTAGTTTCAGAGTGACTTTCTACGTACTCTGAGTAGAGGAAGAGAACGCACGCAAGCTAGAGACTGGCTCCTGAGGTGCTACTGGGGAAAGTACTGTGCCAATAACGCTGTCTGTTTTTCTCTTGTCTCCTACCCATCCAGACTGGGGGTCAAAAGAAGCCACAGGATTATGGCATCAGCCAAAGGAAAAAAATGACAATTTGGCCGAAGGCCACTCAAACAGCTTTACCAGCTAGTAGAGATTTCAGTCTGGTTCTCTCACATTCTGCCTCAGTACTTAATCCACCACATCACAACAATGAAATTCAAAACACTAAACATAACTGTTTACAATCCATCTAGCCACAGTGAACTAGTCAGTGAGTAAGAAGACAGGTGGGGAAAAGAGGCAAGGCGGCTTTTATTTTACTCTTCCTGTTTTCAGTACTAGCCTGTTCCAGGACTTTCTACTAATCTGCCACAGGATATCCCAGGATTAAGAAGTTTTCATTGTTGTGGTAGTACCACAACAGACTTTATTCTTTTGAGAGCTAGATTACCTTATTTTTATGTTATTTGTTCGAAAGCCCGTATTTGCAATGACTGCTTGCATGGAATAGTTTTTTATGAGATTACCACATTAAACCGTATCTTCTGCAAATATCCATTTAAAGGTTTCAAGTCTCATTCCACAATCCAATTTTGAACCAGAAGGTTCTCAAGTAGGGTCAAACCAAGCTTATAACAAACCATTCTTAACGACATTCCCACCCCCACATCCTCACAGATCCACAACTGGAGCACTACAAATCCCTTCATGCATTGTGCCTTCACAAGAAATGTGAATATATTTGCAGTTCTGCCACTTTCATATGTAGATCTGAAAAATCCATAGAAAACCTCTTCTGAGGGAAGTGTTCAAAGATCCCTCCTTTTGATAGGTTAAAACACACACACACAAACACCCACTCACTTTCTCTCTCTCTCTCTCTCACACACACACACACACACAAACACAAACACACACACACACACACACACAGAGAGAGAGAGAGAGAGAGAGAGAGAGATTTTTCTACAATAGATCCCAAGCTGTTTATCACTGTACTGTATTAAAGTAGCCTGATATTTAGCTGACTAGGTAGGTCCAGAGTGTTGATATTCACACTTTTTCCAATTTTGACACTTCCAGCAAAACATGACAGGCTAAGCAAATGAATTATTTAAGTTTTGAACTCCAATCCAATAGTCAGGAGGCAAATGCCATGCAGACCTTGAGGATTCAATCTCTTATAACAACATGCAATATCTCCCAGGGATAGTTATTACAACTTAGGATACTAGAGTTTTCCAAGTAGTTTACTGCATACTGTAGATACAAATAAAGCAAGCCAGTGTTTGAAATCTTGTTGTGCAACTTATGCCACACAAGGGTGATGTCATAAGGCTAATTAAGTCATCGGCTGCAGTTACTATTCAGATTTTTTTTTAAAAAAATTCAACCTCCCCCACCTCAAAAGATCCAGAGTTTCCTGTAGCGTCACTTTTACCATTGTGGGGCTGCTGAGGCCATGAAACAGTAAGTCTTTAATTTCTGAAAACTGTTGCCACAGGATGATTTTACTGGCAGTAGTGATTTTTTTGGAAATTAAAGACTTGCCCCTAACAGCTTCCCTGAAATGAAAGGGATCCCACGAAAACATCATACTCTTCAGGAGGGATTAAAAAAATTAATTCAAATTTTTTTTGATAATGGCTTATGACATCATCAGTCTTACACAGTGTAGCTCCATCAACAGAATTTCAACCACAAAGAAACAAAGCCTGAGCTATATTAAACAGAAACAAACGGACAGATATTTGGGGTGAAAGGAATCAATGGCAAAAGGCAACCTCAGTGCAACTGAAAATATCCATAATGTTTAATTATACTAAATAGAACCAGAAATGTATCTGCCAGTTTGTGACATCTATACTGTGTCAAGCTCCCCTTGCATTCCTACTGCTGCTGGTTCTGCTTCCTATAGTAGTAATTTGTACATTACTGTGGAGTTTAGCAGCGCTGACACTACTAAGAACCTTTGAAGGCAATGACAGAAGAATGAAAAAATAACAGTTTACTTACTTATAACTGTAGTTCTTTGAGTACGTCTCTATGTATTCACGCAAGTGGGTGCTCTGTCCCTGCACAGAAAATCCTATGTTCCAGATCCTTACTCTCCTGTCTTTTCCCATAGTGTTTAGCATGTATGTTCCACCTATTTGCCTGAAGTTCCACTGTGTCTGCTACAAAGAGATCATTTATGAACGGTGGGACAGTAGTGGGGGAGGCAGGCAGATTGTATTAATACACAGATATCCACCAGAAGAACTCACAGTTACAAGCAAGTAGCCTCTCCTTCTTCATTGTGGACACTACATACACATACAAATAAATGACTAGCAAGCTTTATTTTGGTGGTGGGTGTCATGCCAGTAGAGATGACAGGGTGGCTCTGTCAAATATGGCATTTCTTTGGTTCTTAAATCGAATTTATAGTGGAATGCAAAGGTTAGATGTTGTGTCCAAGTGGCTGCTTTGTGTATACTTTAAATGTCTACTCCTCTTCGTGCCATTGATCCTTTAGACTGTCTTCTAGTCTGGAACAGGAATTCTACCTTTGCTATAGCATAAGCTAATTTTATGGTTAAACTACCCACTTTGGACTACCAGGAATGGAGGAAGCATGTAAAACAGGCAACCTGCCCACATGATAGTAAATGCACCTCCCATGGAATGCTTCCCCGTGCCTGTCCATGAGCAGTACCTGTGACATTTCCTGTTCGTATATGACATAAACATGTTTATCTTTGGTACTTCCCACTTGCATGTTAAGAGTATTGTACAGTGGTGCCTTGCTTAACGATTTTAATTGGTTCCAAAAAAACATCGCTATGTGAAAACATCATTAAGCAAAACACCATTTCCCATAGAGATGCATTGAAAACCGGATAATCCGTTCCAATTGGAACAGATTACCATCCTTAAGCGAAAATCCCCATAGGAAAAAACGTTAAGCGAAACCCATTGAAATGCATTGAAGCCTATTTCAATGGGGGAAAAAAATTCACAAAAAATTCAAAAAGACTCGGAACAAAGCCAAATTAAGTTAACGAAGGTTTTATTAGGTGCACTAATGATTCCAAGCATTTTAAACATTTTTAAACATTTTAGAATATTTTAAAAATAGCAAAAACGGGGCTGTAAAAAAAAACGTTAAGCAAAACAAGGGGACCTAAAACTGTCATCGTTAAGTGAAGCATGGTCCCAAAATCGTTAAGCGAAAATCGCCCATAGGGAAAATCGTTAAGTGAAGCACAAGATCACTCTGAAAAAGCCATCGTTAAGTGAATTTTTCGTTGTACGAAGCAATTGTTAAGCGAGGCACCACTGTATTGATTTCGAGAGAGTTCCCATTCATGTGTCTGCATTAGTTCCGCTGAGTAAGTCCTCTTTTTTGATCATTATTTCCTGATTGCTATCAGTTCCCAAAGTTGAATTGTCAGATACAGGAGACTTATACACTGCTGTATTTTCAGTTGCAATTTGAACAACCCTGTCAAAATTAAATTATTTAACATTCTTATACCTTGGAAGACTGCAAATCGTTCCGAGGAAACTGATACAGTGGAACGTCTGGTAAGGCATTCACATGACGTATATTTCCTTGTTGAGCTAATGCACTCTCCATCACATGATGCTTGCATATCTTCCTATCATTATGCATAGTTGGAGCTGCCAGAAAGGTACTCTCATTGTTAAGTATGGAGGTTTTTCATCCACCATAATAGATGTCTTTTGAGATCGCAAAACAGGATAAGCCTTTTCAACTGAGAGTCTGTCCTCTCATTCTAATTCAGGTGGTAATAAGTTTCAAGAGATCGTATTCATAGTCTGATGTACTAGATTACTGCTGTAGTTGAAGTATGAGAACCAAGAGCTTTTGAATTGAGTGAACAACTGCCTCTATGGAGACACACATTTTGCACTCTTGTTGTAAATCAAGACATTTACTCTCTCTTCTGGTAGAGAAGTCCTTCCATTATTTGAATCCAGAATGAGTCCTATGTAAAGAATAAAGCTGACACCTGCTTATCTTACTTGGCATGAAATTAACTGATTTTTTCATGCTGATTTTCAGATTGAGACTCAAACGTGTCCAAAATTAAATTGAGATTTTGCACCAGAGTATCCCGATAGCTCGTCATCAGTAACCCATCATCCAGGTGTGGAAAGATGATAGTGTTCTGTGTTCTCAGATAAGCTGCCACTGATGCCACACATTTGGAGAATACTTGTGCTGCTATCAACAGTCCAAATGGCAGAACATGAAACTGCTAAGAATGTCCTCCCACAGCAAAATGTAAGAAAAGCAAATGTTCTTTCCTTACAGATATGTTAAAGTATGTATCTTTTAAATCTACTGATGTGAACAAATTCCTTTTTTACAGCAGTAGTGGTAAGACTTTTTGCAGTGTAACCATCTGAAATTTCTTTGTTGTAAGATGCTTGACTTCTCTCAGGTCCAAAATCGGCCTCAGTCTGCCATCCATTTTTGTTACTGTAAAATACCAGGAGTAATAATAATTGTCCTTATGTTTTCTTGGTATTTGTATGATGGCGTTCTTTTCCTCTAACAAAGGCACTAACATGACCTGTTGGCAGACATCCATTAAATAAGACGAAGTAACCATGGGTTATGTGGGTTAGGTGATGGTGCACCAGGATGTTTATAGGTGGCACTAGTATAGTTGCTGGAGATGTTTTGATTGGAAAACTGATTGTCATAATGCTGTCAGTATCAGCAACTATGGAGGTCAAAGATGCTGCTTACAGTGTATGGAATTCTTTGATGTGGTTGTATTTATTATCTTTTTATTGGGGTTGTAGTGTTGTGTGGCAGAGTATTGTGGAAATCTTGATTTGTCAACTGGCCGTTCACCCCTCTTCAGAATGGGTCATATGAAATTCTATTTCAAAATACTGAAACATGAAATTCTATTTCAAAATACTGAAATATTGGACAACACCAGCAATCATTACGTCAGACTGCACAGGGAAGCCACTGAAATCCACAAGCACAAGCACAGTTTCAACAAAAAAGAGGAAAGTATGAAGCTCAACAAAACTTGGCTCCCAGCTATCAAACATACTACGTGCAAAAGGTCAACACACTCTACCCACCCACAAGGACAGGGGATCACTACACACAAAAGACCAGCTAATGACACCCATCAACCACAGGAATGATAATCTCTTCCCCTTAGCACAACAATACAACCACAACAATACACACTAATCACCCATCTACAGAAAAAGACAAAAGCCTATCTCACAGCCATAAATACTGCACTTCCAAAGCCAACTACACCAGAGCACAGATTGCTGTCCTCTGAAGATGCCGGCCACAGAGACTGGCGAAACATCAGGAAGAACAACCTTCAGAACATGGCCAAAGAGCCCGAAAAACCCAGAACAACCAGGTTCATATTTTGTTGGTTGTTGCAAGTTAAACCCCATGCATGTGGCCGTGGTTTGCTTTTTATGGAGGTCCTGCATAAAGTCATCAGTTTTGGTGCACAAAAGGCCTTCACATCAAATAAAAGGTTATCTACGTGGGACCTCCACTGCCTTGTGGCTATATCCACTTTTTAAACCTCCACTGCCTTGTGGCTATATCCACTTATGGAAAGGGCTTCAGGAGATAACCTCGAGGCAAAATCCGGAGCTGGAGTCCCGGAGGCATTTTCTTTCATTCTGCCAACTCCTGCGACATTGCTGGAACCAGTTGTATTGGCTCTTGCCTTTCCACTGGACCATTTCAGCGATGTGGAGAGGGGGGATTTGCTGCTTGGGTAACAGCCTATCCTCCATACTATTTTACCCAGGCTTCGTGCTCTGGAGAGGACACTCCAGCTTCGCATACAGCGTCGAAACAACACGGGAAGTAGCAGTTACTGGTTATAAGTCTCTGCTCAATTGGCGTAGAGCAGGACGCCAGGGGCTACTTCTGACGGTGGGAGAGGTCATTGCACCTCACTAGGTAGATACCGCCCGCCTTAAGCTGGGCAGCCCCCAGCCAGTAAGGTGCTACCTCGCCACGGTCTGTTAACCTCACGGGGTGCGTGGGGTTTAGGGTGAAACCCGACAAGCAGATCGACAACCGTGCACCATGCAACAATCATAAGAAAACTTCTGCCCTAAAGCTGGGCACCTGGAATGTACGGACAATGACCCCTGGCTTTCCTGACTACGGCTTTCCTAACGACCTGCAAGAAATAGACGATGTGCGCAAGACAGCTGTCATTGACATGGAACTGAGTAGACTGCAGATGGACATTGTTGCCCTGCAAGAGACAAGACTGCCAGACTCGGGATCTGTCAAAGAAAAAAACTTCTCATTCTTCTGGCAGGGAAAACCATCGAATGAGACCAGGGAATATGGTGTTGGCTTTGCAGTCAGAAACACTCTCCTGAGATGCATTGTTCCACCCACTGTGGGGAGTGAAAGAATCCTGTCTCTGCAGCTCCACTCATCAGCAGGACCAGTAACCCTCATTAGTGCATATGCACCAACACTGTCATCCACTCCAGAAGTGAAAGACAAATTCTACGACGATCTGGCAGCTACTATCAAAAAAGTCCCTGAAAGAGAGTCACTGTTCATTCTTGGAGACTTTAATGCTAGAGTTGGTGCTGATCACAATTCTTGGCCCACTTGTCTAGGCCGTTTTGGCATTGGAAAGATGAACGAAAATGGCCAACGCTTACTGGAGTTTTGCTGTTACTATGGTCTCTGTGTCAGCAACACATTCTTTAATACGAAGCTGCAACACAGAGTTTCCTGGAGACATCCAAGATCCAAGCATTGGCATCAGCTCGATTTGATCCTCACTAGACGTTCTAGCCTTCCTAGTGTTACGATCACACGCAGCTACCAGAGTGCTGATTGCGATACTGATCACTCCCTGGTGTGTAGTAGAGTAAAACTGCGAACAAAGAAATTGTATCACATGAAAAAGGAAGGAAGACCACGTATTGACATCAACAAGACTCGCGATCAAAGAAAAGTGAAGGAATTTGCCCAAGCACTCGAGGAAACCCTTCCAGGTCCAGCAAATGTAAATGCACCTGAACGATGGGAACACTTCAAGAACACTGTCTACAACACTGCCTTGTCCACCTTCGGCAAGAAGACCAGAAAGATGGCTGACTGGTTCGAAGCCCATTCGGAGGAGTTAATGCCAGCCATTGAGGATAAGAGAAGAGCTCTAGCAGCATACAAAGCCTGTCCTAGCGAGTACAACCTGCAAGCTCTTCGAGCCGCTCGTAGCCAAGTCCAACAGGCTGCCAGGAGATGCTCCAATGACTACTGGCTTCAGCTTTCCTCTCAGATGCAGATAGCAGCGGACACAGGTAACATCAAAGGAATGTATGATGGTATCAAGCAGGCCTTAGGTCCATTACAGAAGAAATCTGCTCCCTTGAAGTCTACTACAGGTGTGATCATCCAGGACCGAGCACAGCAGATGGAACGCTGGGTGCAGCACTACTCCGAGCTATATTCCAGAAAGAATGTAGTAACCGAAGAAGCATTAAATAACATTGAGTGCCTGCCTGTCTTGGAAGAGCTGGACAGCGAACCAACCCTAGCAGAAATAAATGCGGCCTTGGATTCCCTCACCTCTGGCAAGGCACCTGGAAGGGACAACATCCCTGTTGAAGTGCTGAAATGCGGTAAGGAGATCATCATCACCGAACTGTATGAAATCTTTTGTCTCTGCTGGAGGGAAGGTGGAGTACCACAGGACATGAAGGATGCAAACATTGTCACGTTGTACAAGAACAAAGGTGACAGGGGTGACTGCAATAACTACCGTGGTATCTCTCTTCTTAGCGTTGTAGGGAAGCTGCTTGCCCGTGTTGTGCTGAAGAGGCTCCAGGTGCTTGCAGACAGAGTCTATCCGGAATCACAGTGCGGATTTCGAGCAAATAGATCCACCACTGACATGGTATTCTCCCTCCGACAGTTGCAGGAGAAATGCAGGGAACAACAACAGCCACTCTTTGTGGCCTTCATAGACCTTACAAAAGCATTTGACTTGGTTAGCAGGGAGGGCCTTTTCAAAATACTTCCCAAGATTGGATGTCCACCTCGTCTCCTTAACATCATCAGGTCCTTCCACGATGGAATGAAAGGCACTGTAGTTTTTGACGGCTCAACATCAGATCCCTTTGACATCCGAAGCGGAGTGAAACAGGGCTGTGTCCTCGCACCAACACTTTTTGGGATCTTTTTTGCTGCCATGTTGAAGCATGCCTTTGGAACTGCAACAGAAGGTGTCTATCTCCGGACTAGATCAGATGGAAAGCTCTTTAATCTCTCTAGATTGAGAGCGAAGACCAAAGTCCAGCTGAAATGCATGAGGGACTTCCTCTTTGCAGACGATGCAGCCATTGTTGCCCACTCTGCTGAAGACCTCCAACAACTCATGAACCGTTTCAGCAAGGCCTGCCAAGACTTTGGACTAACAATCAGCCTGAAGAAAACACAAGTCATGGGCCAGGGTGTGGACTCACCTCCCTCTATTACCATCTCCACACAAGAATTGGAGGTTGTTCATGACTTTGTGTACCTTGGCTCAACCATCTCTGACACCCTCTCTCTAGATGTCGAGCTGGATAAACGCATTGGGAAAGCAGCCACCATGTTCTCTAGACTCACAAAGAGAGTATGGCTCAATAAGAAACTGACAACACATACCAAGATCCAGGTCTATAGAGCCTGTGTCCTGAGCACACTCCTGTACTGCAGCGAGTCCTGGACCCTTTGTGCACGGCAGGAGAGGAAGCTGAACACCTTCCATATGCGTTGCCTACGACGGATTTTTGGTATCACCTGGCAGGACAGAGTTCCAAATAGAGTAGTCCTAGAACGAGCTGGAATTTTCAGCATGCATACATTACTGAAACAGCGACGTCTACGCTGGCTTGGGCACGTTGTGAGAATGGCTGATGGTCGGATTCCAAAGGATCTCCTATATGGAGAATTAGTGCAGGGAAATCGCCCCAGAGGGAGACCACAGCTGCGATACAAGGATATCTGCAAGCGGGATCTGAAGGCCTTAGGAATAGACCTCAACAGATGGGAAACTCTGACATCTGATCGTTCAGCCTGGAGGCAGGCAGTGCATCACGGCCTCTCCCAATTTGAAGAGACCCTTGTCCAGCAGGCTGAGGCAAAGAGGAAGTCACAAAGGAAGCAAAACCAGGGAGCTGGACAGGGGACAGATTGGATTTGTCTCCAGTGTGGAAGGGATTGTCACTCTCGAATTGGCCTCCTCAGCCACACTAGACGCTGTTCCAAGTCCTCCATACAGAGCACGATACCATAGTCTTTCGAGACTGAAGGATGCCTACTACTACTACGTGGGACCTTGAGACTTTGCCATCGCTTTCACCAATCTGAGCCACACATGTTGTCTTAAGGTTACACCTGCTCCCATACTTTTCATGGCACAGTCTGCCACATGGTGGTTGGAGTGAACTGAGTGGCTTGCTGGTGAGTAAGCCTCCGGTTGAAAGAATAAAGCTGACACCTGCTTATCTCAGGTAGGCATGCAACTAAAGGCTGGTATCTCTCTCAAATACGTTGATGGCACACACACACCCCACTGCTTGATATTTCAATATTCTCATGTGTAAAGCAGCAGAGGAGTAAATTTTGCAACCCAAGAGGTCTATTTGCTGGTGTTATCTGGGGTCTTTGTTATCTGTTCTTTGTTTATGTAATCGCCACTATTATTGAATTCTGCACTAGATGTTTAAAAAGAAAGTTCATGCTTTCTTCTTGCACTCTATAAAATTTTTGTTCTTTTAGAGGTTGGTGATATTGTGGGTGGATTTTTCCAAAGTTGATTTATAACAGTGGTTCTTAACGTGGGCAATAATGCCCCCAGGGGGCGATTTCATTTTTCAGGGGGGCAGTAGAACGAAAAGGGGCAGCGTGGGGGCGCTGGAGCAGAAGGGGGGCGGTAGGGGGGCGCTGGTGCAAGCCAAACCTGTGAAGATGGCTGCAGCCTTTCTACAGTGTGCATGAATATATACTTTCCTCCAATCTTAAATTGTCTTGAAATTTTTAGTTCCTGCATTGCAGTTTGTTTTTATGCCTTTTTAAATTTCTTTTTGCATCTTAAAATTCGCTTGCAACTAAATAATAAAATGTTACTTTTGGGGGGCATTTCATTTTCTTGGAATTGAATTTTGTTTTCAGGGGTCATTGGATTTAAGTGTCTTAAATAAATAAATAAATAAATAAATAAATAAATAAATAAATAAATAAATAAATAAATGAATAAATGAATGAATAAATGAACGAACGAACGAACAAACGAACGAACAAACAAACAAACAAACAAACAAAGATACCACCGTGGGGAGGGGGGCGATGATAACTTCCTCAATGGCTCAAGGGGGCGTTTCTTTCAAAAAGGTTAAGAACCACTGATCTATAAGATCAGTCAGTGTTTCCAGTGCTGCTAATTTTAGTAGGATATTTGTTTTCTTTTGGACCCTTGAAACACAGTATTCCTTTGCAGAAGAAGTGTAACCTGCAACTTTAAATGTTTCAGCATCCTTTTTATGAAGTCATTATAAGATATGAAATTCTCTGTTGGAAACAGAGGAGCGTTATCTTCCACACTGGAATCAGGAGAGGATATAATAGGTGTTTCTGAATTATCTTCTATATCACTGTCTGATTTTGAAGACTCATGATCTGTGTTTCTAATTTCTACAGATGCTTCTGATTGCTGGTGATCATTTAGTGATGAAACATCAACTGATTATTGTGTTGTTGGCTGAGACTGGATTAGTGAAGAGTATGTTTAAAATTTGGATTTGATGGTAGCAAGAGAACCTCATCTGACATCTGTTGCTGGTATGACTTTTTAAAAAACATGTTTTTTTATTAGCCCCTTTTGTTGTATGTTTTTGAGAGGGCTTTGATGTTTTAGGAGAGGCCAAGAGAGTATAATGTAATGAAGTTCTTGATCATTGTGTACTCCCTTTATATTTGTTTGGAAATCTTGATCTCGATTTTGAATGGGCTCTTTTTATTTTATATGATGGGTTCTCATTATGTCAATATCAAGCAGTTAAGTCCTTCTTTTATAGGACAGATTACTGTAACCTTGACATTGAGGAGTTTGTTCCCTTGAGAAATGTCTATTATGCCTGTGAGGCACTGGTGATTGTCATCCCATATTTTTATAAAAACAAGGAGGTGGGCAAAAGAATGGTGCATAAAACTGGTCAGTTCTGCATCAAGGTGATGTGGTATAGGTTTATGTGATTGGTATTTATCTCAGAAAGGAGAGGTACATTCTCTTTTTTGAATTGGGGATCTGCCTCTGGATTTCAAAGACCAGCCTGATTATCTGTGGTGTCTATGATGTGGTGCAGATTTGTTAGAACGCTACCAACCACTGGATGGAGATCATGTAATTGAACTCAAATGAGATTGTTCCTTTGTCTTTTCTGGGAGCTGAGAGCTCACACAATGGTGAAACTCTAGGGAGTCAGAAGTTTAGGGAATGATAGTGGGAGACTTTGTATTGATGGGCTACAAAGCTCCTTATCCAACATGGAAACAACACTGTGGATATCATTATGTTGATCCAGCAGCTCCACAGGCCGGTTTATTACTTGAGGCAACAGAGTCTAATATGCCTTTTTAATTTTTTTATATTTGTCCAACTCCACCTCAGAGGACTTCTTCTGGATTTCTTTTTCCTGGGTATCTGGCTTCAATTTCAAAGATGTCAATTTCAAGGTTGTTTTAGCTGCTGCAGGTTTAGCACTTGGTTCGGATAAAGCAGTGGTTTGTGGTTGATGAACCGACTCTTCCGTATTTTTCTGTTTGTTGAAGTAGGTATTTTAACTGGGGTCTCTTTAGAATAAGCAGACTGATGCCTGAGTGACTTTTTCCACAAAACGTAGCATAATCTGGATTAGTAGTTTTTAAAGGTTAATTTAGTAAAACATTTCGAAACTGAGTAAGTTTTATCTACGTTCTCTTCACCTAAACAAAACATGCACTGATTGTGGCCATCGGTTTGTTGTATTTTAGACCCAAATCTTGAACAAAGATTCATTAAAGCTGAAGAGGCCATAAATTATTGAAGGAGAATCTGAGGAAAAGAACATGTTGGGGGGGGGAGATGAAAGAGAGAATGTCACTATTAAATTTAACTATCTTTTTTTATGAACAACTAACAACTATACAAGAAGAAATATTATTTTTAAAATGTTTATCACATTACGCTCTGGAGTGATTCAGAGAATGTCTTTACTGTGCAGGACAAAAAAAGGACTGAGGTAAATGGGCAGAGCATGTACACTAAATGCTGTGGGAAGAGATACAAGGGTAAAGCTCTGGAACATTCCACAGGATTGTCTGTGCAGGAGCAAAGGACCCATTTATGCGCATACATGGAGTCCACAATGAAGAATTAGCATTTTGCCCTCCCACTGCAAAATGCTACTCAGTGCCATGGCATTGCTACATCCACATCTGCTATAGGAAACCTAGGACTTCGCTGACCCCTGTCAGTATGAGAGAAAATTGATTACTCTGGAATTTCTGAGGGAGGGTGTTAGGCAAGACATCACGAGAAAGATATCTGAAATCAGACAACAGCTTTGAAGTATACCTAGAAATATAAAATAAGGCATGTCTCAAAATGACCTTCCCTGACATAGGTTTAGGGTCTTCAGACACTGTGCTCCCCAGACCTTCCTTCCACAGAAAATCAGTTCTACCAAAAAAGTGGAGAAAATATTTTTGCTTTGAGAGAAAGTTCAAACATCTTCACTTTTTCAAGTTTTTGTCTGCTTATCATCATCATGAACAACACTTGCTGTCTAAGACAGGCAGACATCTACTATGGCAGTATTTGAAACAATTCAGTCTAATAATAATAATAAACTTAGAACTGCAACCAATCAAAGGTGTTTTTTCCCCCACGGGGCTCATCAAGTCCTTTCTAGGGGACATGTAGGTAACTTTTCCATAGTCTATGAAGGCCCTTGGCCTCATTCCCCTTCTTCCTCTAAACAGTTTAACAATTAAAACATTTTTTACCACTAGAGACAGACTCTGAATTCAATGAGGCCCCTAAATAAATCACTGGGGAACAGAGGGGGATGTTCATTCATTTGAAATGTGGTGCTGGCGAAGAGCTCTGCAGATACCCTGGACTGCCAGAAAGATGAGCAAGTGGGTCCTAGAGCAAAACAAACCTGAACTTTCTCTGGAGGCAAAAATGTTGAAATTGAAGCTGTCCTACTTTGGGCACATCATGAGAAAGCGGGACTCAATGGAAAAGACAACAATTCTGGGAAATGTGGAAGGCAGCATAAGAGGAAGACCAAATACAAGACGGATTGATTCGCTAAAGGAAGCCTCAGTCTTGAGTTTATAGAAGCTGAGCAGGGCTGCTGAAGACAGGGCATTTTAGAGATTGCTCATTCATAGAGTCACCATATGTCAAAGGCAAGTTGACAGCACCTAACAGAAACAAATATGTAGGGTGGTCATAAGAAGCAATTTGATGGCATCCAACTACAACAGAGGGTACAAGAGAGATGGCAGGAACAGGTGCAAAAACTCTAAGCTCCAGGGACAGGTATGTGAGGCCCCTGGACCTGTGGAGATTGCCCATTCTTGGCCTAAAGGAAAGCTTTCTACAGAGAAACAAAAAGAGGTAAAGGCAGAAAAGTGTTTGATTAACATTTTCTCTACACATATTACACATAGCAGGCTGCACAGGAGGTCTGTGCAACTTACCATCCATGTGGACTGCTAGTCACCGAATGTGAACTCACAGATGTTGGAACAGCCCCGTTCTAAACTTCTTTATTTCTAGGCAGGCAACCTGTCTGTTAAATTACCAAGCCCCTGGAAGCCTGACATCCAAAGGTGGTGGGCTGTTTAGGACAATGGGTCACCATTGGAAACTAGAGTTGTGTCACTAACATTAAATTGACAGATTCAATTATTTAAGAGGCACTGTGTTTCCAGAAGTATTCCAATAAAGAAAACAGACACAGATTCATTTGCAACTACCTATTAAAAGACAAGAGGTTCTCTGTGTGTGTGTCCCCCCCTACACACACACACACACACACACACACACACACACACACACACACACACACACACACACACACACACACACACACACACACACACACACACACACACACACACACACACACACACACACACACACACACACACAAATCTGCCAAACCTGACCTATAAAAATGCTAACGAAGCTACGGAGCAGAAAAGAAGAGTTGGAATTTAGGTTAAAAATTTACATGATCATTTAAAAAGTCTGTATGGCTCAACAGAGAAGAAGGATGACTGGAAATAATTCAAAGTCAGACTACAGAGCAGCAGACCACACCAAAATCTAGTACAATCTTAAAGTACATTTAATAGGGAGTAAATTCCACGAAACTCAATTAGACTATTAAATGGGAACTGGACTTCTTGCTTTCCTTGAGTCTCATGCCAATGCGAAATGATTATAAAGAAGGTAAAGGTCTGTGGAGTGATTACATGCAAAAAGACTGTCTACTGAGTATTGGCAAAACTGGTGGACCTCTACTGAAGTGAGACTTCATTCACCCTACCCAAAGTAGCGTGTCTGTCTCACTCCAGTGAGCATACCTGTTTCTTTACTACAGGCCACCACATCCATAAAAGTACTAAAGCAGAGAGCCAAAAACACCCTGGAAAGCAGCCAATGAGAAGGTCTCTTCCTTTTTTTCTCCCCCTCCTGCTGTGTGTAAATTCAAAGGAAATCCCATAGTTCGAATGTCTTGATTAACCACATATTACTACGAACAGAACAAGCTGTAGACAAATTTTATTCTCACAACCATGAAGAGACAATGATACTGCTTGGCCACACTTTAATGTTGGATCTGAACACAACCCTATGACTTTCAATGACTGGATTCTAAACACAATCTTCATTACAGTTTGTTGAAAACAAAGCAATGTCACATCTCAGTTTAAAACTGGCTAACTTTCGACCATAAATAAACTACAGCTTGCTGCATTTAGATGAATCAGTATGCTGTTTTTCATTAAAAATGAAAACGAAAGCTTCTGATCTTCTTCCCTTGGTTGCACCAGGAAAAAAAGGGCATCTAAGTTCAAGGTGTACTGAAGCTTATTATTCTCACAATAAACCAGTCTAAACAGCTCGCAGTGTACCAATGTAGGATCCAAGAACTACAGAAGGTGTTGATTTCAAATGTTGTCATTCACAGAAAGAAAATTCACACTGAGTACTCCTGTTTAAGCTGTATTAACATGCTGAGCCTTAAGACTATTGTGGTACATTGAAATGTGAATTTTCGTCAAGCGCTGCTGCTCAGAATATGCTTACCAACAGATCCATAGGGGCTGCTCAGAACGTGCTTACCAACAGATCCATAGCGGCACACGAGAGATGGGGGGTATTCGTATACAAATACGAATATTCCCATACAGATGGAAATAACGAGGGTCCGGCCCCATGGGGCCAGACTGTCCAGTCATGATTTCAATGCAGCTGCCAGCTCCACGGAGGCTTCCTATAGCGCTGTTCCCCGCAATGGATTAGCCGCTCTCCGACCTAGCAGAGAGGTTTGTCATCCCACCTCCTGCCGGCACTCAGTAATCAATTGTGGACAATGCTGCGATAGGAAGGCTCCGTGGAGCCGGTGGCAGTGGCAAAATCGTGAGTGGACAGTCCAGCCCCATGGGGCCTGACCCTCGTTATTTCCACCTGTGTGGGGATATTTGTATACAAATACCCCATCTCTAATGCACACATTATACACAGACAAGCACTGCCAAAAAGTTACAGCTATGTTTACAAAGGAGTTTGAAAGCTTTCAATATATTTTTACAAGAAACAAAAATGCAGCCATCATCACCTATTTTAGGAAAAGCTGCTTCCAATTCCTTTTGGAAAGAAACAAGTTTCCAGTCGAGCATTTCACTCCCATGCACATATGAAATCACTTTATAATGAGTAAGACCATAGGCCGACCTAGCACTCATAATTCATTAGGAAAAGGCCTTTTCCAGTCCTGCCACTAAGATCCTTTCAAACTGGGAAGGGCATGGACTGGTACTGCAAACTTTCCCAAGCAAAGTGGGTATTCTACTGCTGAACTGTGGCCTCTCCCTTCTACATGACTCCACTTGATTCAAAGCTACTCTCTCTAAAATATGACCATACAGTCCTCTGAATACAGTAACACATCTTTAATGCAGAAGGGTGAACAAGCAGGCTCCCACTTGGTCGGTTTTCCAGGTGAAAAGCAGGCAAGCTAGTAAGCTAGGATAGACAGCTTGACAGCAGCTTAGTTTATAAGACAAGCTCCCAGAGTGAGATACTAGGCCAGAACCAGTAGCTTTCATAAGACCCAGAGGACCTACAATGGCCCTTTATGTTAGCAGATATTGAATGTACTTATTCAAAATATTTTTTACCTAATCTTACCCCTTGACAAGAACCCAAGGTGGCTTACAACAGAGAAAGACAATACAGTGGTGCCTCGCAAGACGAGCACTTCATTTTACGACGAAATCGCATAACGACAAAGTTTTTGCGATCACAAAAGCAATCACAAAATGTTTCCTATGGGGTTTTTTCGCTTTGCGATGATCGGTTCCCTGCTTCGCTAACCGATTATCGCAAAACGACGATTTTCGCACAGCTGATTGGCGGTTTCAAAATGGCCGCTGGGTAAAAAAATGGCTGCCCATTGTTTTCTGGGACAGATTCCTCGCTGCACGGGCAGCGAAAAACGCCGCGCTATGGAGGATCTTCGCTGGACAGTGAGTTTCAAGCTCATAGGAACGCATTAATCGGGTTTTAATGCGTTTCTATGAGCTTTTAAAAATCGCTTTACGATGTTTTCGTTCTACAGCGATTTCGCTGGAACGAATTAACACTGAAATGCAAGGCACCACTGTATTTAAAGTTGAAAACAATGAGTATACAATGGTGGTTAACATCATTAAAAACAATATTTAAAACTAAAAACGACGAGAAAAGAGGCATCTTACATCATTAAAAGGCAATATTAAAGCTAAGAATAAGTATAAAATTTAAAAAAAAAGAATGTCACTCTGAGAAATTGAAAACACAAAAATGAAAAACACAAGTAGTACTAAAAATCCAGTCAAATCAGTAATGCATAACAATCCAGCTAAAAAAAATCACACAGAGGTAGCTTGATTACGAAGAGAAAGGTCTTTGCCTGCTTGTGGAAGGACAGCAAAGATGGGGCCAGCGCGGCCTCCTCTGGGAGGGAGTTTCAAAGTCTGGAAGCAGCAACAGAGAAGGCCCTCTCCTGTGTCCCCATCAGATGCACCTGGTGGGACCAAGAGAAAGGGTTCTCCTGACGATCCAGCAGGATGCAGCAGGATTAGTATGCCCCTTTGGCAGTGAAGATGCTGAGCTGCACTGGAGAGCAGTTCCCTACTCTGGAAGGACCTCACAGTGGTACAGAGGGCAAAGCACCAGGCCCCTGCTTTACAGAGTTCTTGGTGCAAGATCTTATCTGCCTAAATGTCAACAGGTCAATAGTTTAGGTACCTGGCTGCAGAGCCAGGGTTTGAGGGTTTGATTCCCCACTGTGCCTCCCTGACAGGGACTGGATTCACTGATCCATAGGGTTCCTTCTAGCTCTGCATTTCCAAGTTTCTAAGTTTAACAAGCTGCCGGCAACGACCTTCACACAAACTATCAAGCAGATATGGAGCTTGGATAAGATCCCTGTGACCGGATCACAAAAGCACAGGTCTAACCAAACTATGAAAGCACTTACCCCCTTGTATTCAGCAACAGAATTGGAAGCACTGTTTCCTTTTCGAGTCCTTCAGCTCTTATTCTGATGATGATATTTCTAGGGGGGAAAAGACTGTCTAAATCTTTCATCCCTCCTCCTTACCCGTAGTTTTGTCATTTATGCGTACCACACCTATTTTTCTCTACACAACTTGAGGCATCAAAGAAAAAGGGTGTTAGTTCACGATACACCAACTGGAGGATGGAATGAAAGGTGTAGAAAAAAAAATAACCCACAAGCGCCTTTCTGTTTACAGCAAAATACTTCAATGCTGGCAGAGGAGAAGAAACAGGCAGAGATTTTATCTCATTTCAGTCTTTTCCTCCCTGAAAAATCTATCTGTTTGCCATCTAAATATCTGCTAACTAAGGAAGATGATTTGTCTCTAGTGGGCAGGGGAATGATTTCCTAAATGTGTCATGACGTGTGCTGTTGCCTCCGTGGGTGACTTCCAGACCTCTGTATGGCTCTTTTCCCCTTTAGGAATTTCAAATGTAAATCACTGTCAAAAATGACAGCATTAGCACAACAGAGAACAGGGCATTTGTCTCCTTGCTGCCTTAAACCCTCATGGCATTCATTTTCACTTTCATAGAAGCATTTATGCTGTTCTATTATAAAGAGAGCTTAAAGGAAGGTCTAAGCACTACTTTCATTTAGAGCAAGTAATAAGTATCAGTGTACAGTACATATATATACCTGATTAAATTAAACTGAAAAGAAATTCCTTTTGGTCTGAGATTCCATTCCAAACACTGGAGGAAAGATCTGGTAATTTGTAATTACTCTTTTCCTTCTGCTCCCTCAAGGATTATGAAGCCCTCCTCACCTGCATACGGTATGACGTATGCGACCAGACCGGAGAAGTTTTACTTTCTTTGGATTACAACTCCCACAATCCTACAGACAGCACAGCCAGTGAACTGAAAGGCAGAGCAGAAAACTTTCTCCTTCAGAAGCCAAACTCCATTGGCCCTACTGGCCAGGGAATTCTGGAAGTCATAGTCCAAAAAAGTAATTTTTCTAAGCTCAAGTTAGGCTGCATAGTGCGTCGTCTCTCCCACAGAAGCAGCAAATTCTCCCTTGAAAAGAAGAGGTGGGATTTTCCAAGGCTTGTTTGGCATGAGCGCTTTGTGACTCCTTTCAGATGGCATGGGATCAATCTAAATAATCTACCCTTTTATTAAACACGGGGAGCTTTGTGAAGGCTTGAAGTGCTTGCTCCTTCATAAACATGGAGCTCTTATTCAACTGGTCCAGGATAGTTACTGTACAGGGAGGGGGGAAAACGATGGAGTGACTGTTCATGGGCCAAATATGCAACTGCTTCATCTTTATGGGCAAAAAATGTGGATCAGACATCACACATGAAGTCTGCCCAGAGCAGCTCTACTATTAGGAATCTAGGGCTGACTTTGTGAGATGTGAAGGAATCATTCAGAAATATCTGAAATCCCAACTCTACAACTCCCCATAAATTCACCTTTTATTTGAAATTCAGTTTGGAACAAAAGAGAAACATATTGCTAGAGTCTTGCTAGCATGGCATATTGAGGGCAGATGATTCCCTCACAAAACAAAATGTGCGGAGAGTTGTTTATGACCCTTTAAGTCACCATAACTGAAATCTGTCTTCTCCTTATGAACGGGACTATCTTTTAGCGGATGATATAAAAGTGGAAAACACCTGGACAAATGACTGTGCCCCCAGGGAACTCAAAAGAAGGAACAATGCATGCAGACATCCCGTTTCTCCTTCCTGTTTGCTGCCATAAAGCCATCCAACAGTGTTGCTATTTATACTCCCCAGCCCTGGTTCTCTCTTGCCCTGCCTTAACTATAGTCAGCTGCAAAGTGGCTAGTTCATCAGGTGTGGCTACAGCTATGTGTCAAGTGTGTTGTGCCTCAACCGCCACTTGTGAAAACTCAAGCTTCATTCTGAACTCTGAATTTTTAGTCACTTCTGTCAATGTGTCACTCTTGTATTTAGCCAGTGTAGGGGGGGAAAGGTTAGGAAGTCACAAACGAAAACAGCCACTTAACAGGAAACACTGGGATTGTGTGATGCGCCTGCTTTACTAGCACAGGAATTGTGATTCCCATCTCCACTTGCTTGTGGTCTTGGTTCCCCCTCACAGATGGCCAAGTAAAAGAGATTATAGGGAGGGAATAGGAATAGAGTACAGATGGATCCCACCAGAACCCAGAGGGGAAGTGTGTCCCACAGAACTATGATGGGCTCCTGTAGCTTATGACAGAGAATCACAGAACTGTAGACCTCAAAGGGGACCCAAGAGTCATTGGGTCCAACCCCTTGAAGATGCAGGAAAGCCACAATTAAAGCATCCCTGACAAATGGTCATCTAACATATGTTTAGAAACCTCCAATGAAGGAGAATTACCATCCTCCAAGACAATCCATTTTACTGCCCTAGCTATCTATATGTTACACAAAAACCACTTTTCTTGTAATCTGAATCTATTACGTCATATCCTATTCTCTAGAGCTGTAGAAAACAAGCTGGCTCTACTTTCCATGTGGCAGCCCATCAAATAGCAGGGATGACTATCATATCACTTCTCAGATGCTTCTTCTCTATCCTAAATATACCCAACCCCCTAAATTACTGCCTAACTTGGTTTCTACACCTCTTTATCACCCTGGCTGCCCTCCTCTGGACACATTCCAGCTTGTCAATATTGTTCTTGGACCCAATCAGTTTAAAGGTTCCCCTTGACATTTAGTACAGCCGTGTCTGACTCTGGAAGCAGTGCTCATCCCCATTTCCAAGCTGTAGAGCCAGCATTTGTCTGTAGACAGTTTCCGTGGTCACATGGCCAGCGTGACTAGACACGGAACGCTGTTACCTTCCCACCGAGGGGATACCCATTTATCTACTCGTATTTTACATGCTTTTGAACTGCTAAGTTGGCAGGAACTGGGACAAGCGACAGGAGCTCACTCCATCATGTGGATTCGATCTTACGACTGCTGGTCTTCTGGCCTTGCAGCACAGAGGCTTCTGCGATTTAACCCGCAGCGCCACCACGTCCCTCAGTTTAGTTGCTGCCAGAAAACCTGGGAGAAGGTAATCTGAGAAGGAAAAGGATTCCAGTAGCCTCCTTGCAGGGGCAACCTGACCAGATGGAGGGAATCTGGCATCAAGTACAACTGGGTCTCTGGAACCACCAGATTCTCATAATCACAAGGATCTGACGTTATGCTGCTAATGTTCCATTTATTTTCCTTCTTGGACCCTTCTCTTTAGAGCAGTGGGCAAAAAGAATAATAAAACCTACTGACAGATGACTTATAGTACACCTGCAAGCATACTTGATATCCAGATGTTTTACAACAGCAACAGCTAAATAGCTACTTTCTACTCTCCCTGCAAAGCTGGACTCCCTCACACAATATAGATCTGTGTATGGAGATTGTATCAGTGAATGACTCATCAAGTTTGGCAGATAAATAGGCTCCTGAAACACCAACAGTCCTACTGGGGAGGGCTCACTTTCCACTTCAGGATGAGGTGCCCCCCCCTCTGCTCAAGCTATAGAATGTTCCTGCCCTGAGTCACCATTTTTGTTCCTGGCTCTGCCTCTACGCAACACTGTATTGCACCTGGTTCTTCTTGGTGAATGTCAGTATTTTATTTAAGAGCAAAGCAGGTCCTGCATATCTTAAGTCTGATTTTGGTGTAGCGACCTACAAGATGTAAGGCTTGAGCTCTTAAGCACACAGCAGGTACAACGTTAATTTGATAATCTTGGAATGGCTAGGTCAGAACAAACAGGTTCCCAGGAACAAAGATTTTTATTGGAATTAGTTTGCAAGGTACTACCCACTGCTCTGGGCCATAACAACTCCACTCTTGGGTTCAGACATTAGAATGGAATACGTAGTTATGAAGGCCACAAATCCTACATCCCCTGAGAGCATGCATTTCTTTTTTAAAGAAAAAAGAAAAAAAAGGAGCATATGCTACCGCAAAATAATTTTCTTCCTCTCTCTAAAACACAGTAGAGCAAAGGCCTCCTATTCCATTCTTGTGGGGCAGGGTTTCATTGAACTTGGACTGAACCCAGTCCAGCAAGGGCTTTGGCATCCTTAAGCAGCAGTGGGTCTATGGACATCTATGTCTCAGTGAGACTGTGGCCAGAGTCTTCAGTAGCCTCTTCAAGAAGGGTGAAAGAGTGGATCGTGTGGATGGCTTGCAGTGGAGAACACTTCCAAAAAAATGTGAATCCGTTTAGTCTGGCTTTAAATAGGCACCTCCGACCCAGGGAACAGCAAGCTATCCCTTTACATCTTGACTCAGCACCAAAATCAACCCTCAGCTCAAGAGCAAGGCGCTTATGACTACAGACTGGTTGTGTTGTTAAAAACAGTTTTTTTTTTCACCCTGCGTTTCGGGAGGGAATCAACCTGAAATTCCTCTTTTGATGGTTTTCACTCTGAGGGGGTCCAGGCTCCTCATTAAAGATTTGTTGTTTTCCAGTATTTTTCTCTCATCGGCCCCCTCCTTTGCAATCCATGAAGGAAGGAGACGAGCGCACAAAAGTTTATTTCATAACTTTCCTCCTCCAACAGCTGTTGATGCTGTCACTGCTTGACAAGCTGTGCTTCAGGCAGTTATTGACTTACTGAAATATTTCCATCCTTTGAGGGGAGAGAGAGAGAGGAAATTCCTGCACGAAATCTGAAAACACCTTCATGTGCTTAACATTCTCCTGAGTTCCTTTGACACATTGATTTTTGGAAGTGAACAACAATCTCCACAGTGACATCTAACAACTTGCAAGTGCAGAAAGTCCCCAAGATCTTTGATAGTGGTATCAAAGTTTGTTTAAAAAAACACACACACAGAGAAAGATTAAAACAACAACGAGAAAGAAGCTCCAAGACACGGAGGCAGGAATGTTATAGACCAAAGCCCACCTGAACGCAGTCCATCCTTGTACAGTATTACTCTATGCATGATGAACTCTGTATTAATTAAAATAGAAGTGCTGCCGTAGCATTTAGTAAGAGACAATGACTAAAGATGCTAAAAAATGAGAGATTTAAGGGTGGCTTCCGCCACTATCAAAAATACACCAGAATTCTGATATGAAAAAATGTATTTAATTTTGAATGCAATTTAAGGCACCATGAAGACCCGGGCTTGGTGACCGAAGTATACAACCACACAAACCTCTTCTCAAGATATACCAGGAAAAAAGAAGAAGACAAAAGACATTATGTGTTCTCCACTGCAAGCCATCCACTTTTATATATATATATCTATATATCAGTTTCTACATGATTTTACTGAGCTAACAATACTCTGATTCAGAGTGCCTCATTGACAGTCACAAGTACTCCAAGAAATTTCTTCATGTGGAGAATGGTAACTTCCAGGACATCCGTAGACACTGCCATTGGCTCCCAATGGCAATTTATGCCTTTCAGATAAGCACGCTGTCATGGAAGACACTTCCCCAAAGCTGCAGCCAGGTCCACACAAACACCCAAGACCTCATCATGGTTTTTTTTAATGAGAATACATCCTTGGAGATTATCAGAGGTCCCTCAGATGGATAATGCTTTGACTGTTCCTAAGGGTCCTACGTAGAATCACATGAGTGATCTAACAAAGCACGTTGCTGTTTCTTTTCATTTACATGAACAGAAGACAACAGGTCCTAGTAAAACAGGGACCTCACTCACCACTCTTGTTCAAACACTTTTTCAAGATTACACTTTTTAACTTCCTTGTTTTTGCTTTTGTTTTTTGTTTGGTTGGTTGGGTTTTTTTTTTTTTTTTTTTGGCAAATCCTCAGCACAAGGAAGGTAAGCAGCCGCCTGAAAAATACAGCCAAAGCTTGTAATTCTTTTGCTTCTAAGTGATACAGCTGTTCAGACAATCCTTAATGAGAGATACCTTGGGAAGGAAGTTGCCCAGAAAAGATTCAGGCAGAAGATTCAGGGCTTCCATGTTTCATTTTCCAGGCCTGTCCGTACGTCTGAGGAGGATCCTACTACGCATCTTTTGCACCACCACTCAGCTCAAAGCTATGTCAGAATATCGTGAGGACAAAAAATGGCAGCTGCCTGGCTATCCATCACAAACTGCCAGGGGAAACATTTCTGGTGGTGGGCTTGGCGGGAGTCAGCTCAGACCACAGCAATTGCCTGATTACACCACAATGTAATGTTGAGTCTAATTCTTTTTGCTTCTGCTCATAAAACATACACTACATCCCCTTCATTACACTCAGTGAGTCCAAACTGCTTCTTTACTATGGTCCCACATCCAAACCAAGCTGTGTGATTTCTTCACCTTTCTCTACCGGTTAGACATTTTGGATGTACCTCAGTAAAACTAAGAAGAAAATAAACATGCCCACATGATGTTCTTCTGATTTAAAAACAACGATGGGCCTCAGTACCACACGAAACAGAACCAGGCTTACTTACCTAACCACTGGCTCTGGAATTGCTTCTACATTTGCTGGCACTTGAACACCTTTCTCCCACTCTTGTCGCCAGGAATCAGCAAGGATATAGTACTCATCAGGGGTCAACTGGTAGGAATCTGGGATCTTCATAGCTGTTATCAGGTCGGTACGGAAAACCTAAAGAAAAAGAAAACAACAACCGTACGAAAGTGTGAGAGGCAGGGCACATAAAGCCTTTGGTATTTTCCATTGGCTTCAGCAAAGGAAAACCTCACCAGGCCTTTGATAACTGAAGGAAGGGTTTAGATACAGTGGGGTCTCGACTTACGAACTTAATCCATATTGGAAGGCAGTTCTCAGGTTGAAAAGTTCTTAAGTCGAATCTGCATTTCCCATAGGAATGCATCGAAAACCATTTAATCCGTATCTGCTCTTTTCGTCCATAGAAACTAATGGGAAGCTGCTATTCCGCCTTCTGCCACTAGAGGGGGATATTTTTTCTTTTTTTCCTTTTAACCTAAGATGACTTAGCTTTAAAAAAAAGGAAAAAAAAGAGTTCGTAACTCGAATCTAAGTTCGTAAGTCAAGTCCATATATTCCTATGAGAGCGGTTCGTAAGTCGAAACGTTCGTATGTCGAGCCGTTTGTAAGTCGAGACCCCACTGTACAGTCAAGCAAATGTAGCCAATCGGCTCCTATATACATGCTAATCTGTTGCACTAATCCTGAATACAGTGGGGTCTTGACTTGAGAACTTAATCCGTATTGGAAGGCGGTTCTCAAGTCAAAAAGTCTGTAAGTCAAGTCTCCATTGACCTACAGTGCATTGAAAACCGATTAATCTCGTAACAGGCCGTTTTTGTTCCATTTTGTTTTTTTCTGGTCTGTAAGTCAATTCTCAGGCTGCAAGTCAAACCAAAATTTTGCGGCCAGAGAAGTCTGTAACTCAAAAAGTCTGTAAGTCAAGCCGTCTGTAAGTCAAGGGTCCACTGTACTGTCAAACACAAGGACAGTTAGGGAAACCTGGGGCCAAGTGAGCACCATAGACTCTGAAGAACCTACAAGTACTTGCTCTGCAGGAAACCTATCTGTTAGCCCAGGATCACTCTTTATTTCTTACTCATGGAAGTTACTACACTTGATTCATCCAGCTCAGTAGTAGTGACAGAGGGCAGAATCCTGCTGTATATCTTCTTTCAGGTATAAACCTGATCAGGGTGCTGTAAATAATTAATTTAAAGTTTCCTATTCCCTCCCATTTGATCTTCCAAGGCTCCTTTTAGCTCCCTTTTCCTTAGAGAAGCTTTTGGGGACTTTGGGAGGTGCTTTTGACAGTGAAAAAAATCACTAATGGATCACCAGTAGTGATATAAATACCAATCTGGCCAAGGGATTCTGTGGGAATTTAACCATTTGGACATGATGATAAAACACTGAAGAACACCAGGAAGACACCAAGTTCATCCTCTCCGCAGGAAGAAAATGTTTGTGAAGCAAAAATTATTCCATCCTATATGCATGGTTTTATACTGTACTGCTGGGCAGATAAATGTGAGTGTTTACAGGCCACCACTGTTTAACTGAGACAAAACAAAGGATCAGTTGCCTTTGGAAAGACAGCCTAGTTTGAGACAAGCACTTTTTTTTACAATGTCCTATTTTATTTATTTATAAAGCAGGCACTGAGCAGGAGAGCTGGGCTTCCTATTAAACTCCACAGCAATATGGAGTCATTTAACCTTAGAACAAAAGGCCAAGTACTGTCTTTCCTTCAGACAACATGTGGATTCGGCTTAGCTAACCACAAAAAACCATTTAATTTGAACTAATTTAGCAAGCAGAGTGACTCAGGTTTTCCACTGTGCTAGCCTTTCCTAGGACATGTTGATGGGGGCTTTTTTGGGGGGGAGGGGGAAAGTATTTGAATGATTGGTACAGATACAGATAATGCAGCAGTACCTCGGCACATTCAGCTCATTCTCATGCATGTTTCATTTTCATATCATTTCCAGCCAGCCAGCCAGCCAAAATCCTTCTGCACTTGAGCTTTAGAAACTGTTCCTTTCAGAGCACACGTCTATTCGGTATCAAAGATGCTGCCGTTGTATTTTAAGTGCTAGATTTTTTTTTTAACTCAGAAAACTTAAAACTTGCTGAAAGAGAAACTGAATCTTGCCTAGTTGGTCCAACATAGCAATGACAGCAAGCATCTGTGCTTCTCAAATGGGGTTACTCAAAAAGCAACACGGAAGCCAACCAAACCCTATGGAGTACTGGGAAGAAAAATGCCAATACTGTATATTACTAATGATGAACAAAGTATGATTTACTGAAGATCGGGGGGGGGGGAGGCTGGCTAATGTGAAAAGCTTAATATTACAGAAATGAAAGCACAGGTGCCTTTTTTTAAAAAAAATCAGTTTTTCTACACACACAATTAGAGTTGCATAATGTGTTGGCAAAGTGACAAAACAGTAAGAGAAACAACGTTCAGCCACACAATAGTTTAGCCACAGCTGCTGCATGGACAAGAGGAACACAGCTCAAATATCCTTGACTCCGCTGCCTAGGAGTTGTTGAATCTCTGGACTGGCTCTCGCCTTCCTACTGTTCTGCGGCAGCAACCTAGTGTGCTTGTTTATCTCTCAGACCAAGTGTGAACACATATGTTTCTCAATGGTATTATATCTCCATCTGTTTACAGAAACAGAAAACTCCACCTGCATGCAGACATACACTGGAGGCTTTAACAGTTAAGATTTCAGTTACAAGACTCACAAGCTTATTTTGAGTAGATTAACATCAGCAGGTAGGATTTTTAATTCATCAAGCTAAACATTAAGAGCAAAAATCTTATGGGTCCTATTCAAATACAGTACAGAGCTGAAACTGTGGAAGTTGCCATGGTTAACTAACAAAGAGCCAATCAGGGGCCAGCTGCATGATAAGCACATGATTAAGTATGCAACAGGCAACTGGCAGCAGAACATTGCCCACAGCAGCTTCCACAGTTTCTCTTTCATGCATGGAAAATGATAGGATTCTGGCCTATGTAGTTAGTTTTAAAGGAAATCCAAGCATAACATGACATAATTTCATTGTGGTTGACATCACTTCCCCAATGGAATTTTGCTGTTTACCTCTTCAACACATTTGTTTTTGTAATGCAAACTGGCTTCCCCAAACTGTCACTTTCTAGATGCCATGGGACTACAAATTCCACAACTGAATTGCCAACTGGGGATGGTAGAGTAAACTGTCCAACACATCTGGACATTACCAAGTTAGAGAACACTGCCCGGGACTGTGGCTGTAACAACCAGTTGAGTCACCTTTGGCCACTCACCTCCTTCCTCTTCCTTCACTTTACTTCCACAAACCCTTACACTGTTCACTCATCCTTCAAACACCGTGGACTGCTTATCTAGATTGAAAAAGGTTAACTTCTCTCTCACACACACACACTCATCTGGTTTTCTGGGTGTTTCCAGCTACTGCCATTCAACTATGTCAGTTTCACCCTGCAGCCAAGGAATGTAACACAGAAGAGTTCTTCACTCCCATACACATATTGCTGTTGCCGCCACAATCAACTCCCCTTTTCCTTCTCCTGGCTGTGGCTCAAAACTTTTTTACGCTTTCACTGAAAGTTAAATTCCCAGCAAACTAGAGTAACTAAAACCATTACAGCTATTAAAACTGTTGATATATACTAAATTAATTAGGACCTAATTAAGACACATGTTAATGATACTTTATTCTCAAGGGACTTGAAGTTATTAGATTAGCCTAATTCGCTAAATATAATTAGCCTATTCCATGCTCTGCATCAATGTAGACTATAGTGCTGGCAAAGACTCATACTTGTCTCTTCAACCTGAGCCACCTGAGCTGAGAAAAGATCCTTTTTTTGGACTAAAATCCCTAGAATCTCCTAGCCAGCACGGCCAGTTTTGGCCTAAAGAAGTAAATTCCAAGCTATATAAGTACCTTTGTACCCTTTCCTGTCACTTCTTTAAGAGCAAAGTTTCAGGAGGTTCAAAAGAAGCTTTAATTATTTCCTGAAATAATTTCCCCTTAATTGGTTTCTTGCATTGTTAGTTTTCAAAAGGCAATTGTTCTGAAAAAAAGAAGCATGGCCTCACTTATGAGGTGCAGGTGGTTTCCAAAATTCATCCAGAGGTAATACAGGCCAATCAAATCACAAAGAAGTGTAAGCTTTCAAGATCACTGATCTTTGTCAGGAAGGATGTTACAAAGCTAAGCAGAGGGGAAGGTTGTTCAAATTTAACTCTTTATAATTTGTCCTCTATCTTGTGATGCAAAGGACGAAGTTATGCAGATCGGCAGTTCCCAAACCTTTTGGGGCTGTGGACCACTTGGGGGAGCGAGCTCCCTACGCGGGTGGGGGCCTGGGGCACCCCCGTGCATTTCCCGCAAGTGAGACACGTCGCCCGCGAGCGCGACACACCCACCACATGAGCACGACACACACCCCAGTTCCAGCAAGCTCATGGACCGGCACCGGTTGATGACCCCTGGTGCAGATAATCAAATGGAGCTCAAATTGGTGCAATGGTGTTAAGATTCCAACCGGAGTAGCCTACACAAGTGACGGGATTTGGGAGCATAACGGATCTCATCAAAGCTCATATGGCTCAATTTTAATTCATTTATTTATTCATTCATTAAATTTTTTTTACCCTGCCTTTCTCCTTAAAAAGGACCCAAGGTACATTACATCTTTCAAGGACAATATTTAACACTAACAATGGTGAGTATAAAAATACAAAAGGACCTCACACAATTACTTTTTACTGGAATTTTCAGAGATGCAGCTCTGAGAGTCTACTGTCTGTTGTACCAAAACCAAAACCTTGGTATTCTTGAAATCTAACAAGTAATGTTTGGTAGATGCTTTTGTGGACTGCAGCCCACTTCACTGAACCCTCTTCTCTTTCTGAATGTTAAGGGGTTGCCTCCCTGATAAATGGGGGTTAAAAAAAGGGACCCCGATATATTCCATCTTTCCAACTGAGTCTCAAAATCAGAATTCAAAGAGTAAAACATGCCTTTATTGTGAATTACATGTAACATTCATCTTCCTCACAGCTCTCTACCCAAAGGCTCTGAGAGGGGAATTAGCTAGAGTCGAGCACATTAACATACTTCCTCGGCTACCTTGTGTAACTTTCTGAACTGTAGCTCCCAAAGAATTTGTTGCTGCTAAGCGGAGGTCAACTTGTCTCATTCAATCCAACTGTCTTTTTATGCTGCCTCTCCGGCAGCTTGCAACTTGGTCCTCAGTAGTACAAGAACTGCTGGATAGCTCAGTGGTTTATGTATCTGGCTGCAGAACCAGAGGTTTGGAGTCCGATTCCCCACTGTGCTTCCTTAACAGAGACAAGACCTGATCCACAGGGTTTCTTCCAGCTCTGCAGTTCTAAGATTATTATTATTTTATCTATTTGCTTATATGTGAAGACCCTGCAGCCAAACATAAACAGATCCTCAGTGACCCTGATACAGCGAGAGCTATGCAGAGTCTTGCCATTTTGAGAACATAGCAGCCCTATGGACGCGGGCTGAACTCCTCTTCTCTCTTCCCATTTCCCTTCTGGCCATTCCCCCGTGAACACTGTATGAGGGCAAAAGAAAGAACTCTCTCACAACAACTCCGATTCTATCATGGTGAATAAAACTTTCCTACCTGGAAATAGTCTGAGAACTATGATTCGACTAGAGCAGTCTTGCCTCTCAGGGAATAAAGGGTCATTTGGAAACGAAAATAGATGGTTTCTCCTTGCTTCCGCCATCTGTTATCATCTGAAACAATAATCTACACAATCAGCAATCATACCACCTTGCTCAAATCAGTCTATCTCTGGCGACTTCTCTCTTATCCTGCATGAGGACAGAGATGGATCAGGTGTTTTCTTCAGATGCCGTTTAATTTTTTTCCCTGCTTATTCTCAACAACCTAACTACTACTACGTGTGAGCTGTAATGAATGATTCAAAGACAGTTTTACACTTCTATTACATCGCTTAAATGCCCCAGAAGGTATTTTGCAAATGAAATCTTTATGGAAAGGGGGATATTTAACCCTAACCAAAACCTAATATTTAGGTCGCTTCATTTAATCCTTGAAGCTTCGTCTGATAACCCAATTAAAGCTGAAGTACGAAAACATAAGCACCCTTTTCTTATAATGTCAGGCCTTTTTACTTTGTACACCAGCAACTCTTTCCATCCACTACATTTATTTGCAGAATGTCTCCCATACCATACAAACAGAACAAATCTGATCTGCCCAGACACAGCTGGAATGCATCTTCCAATAAAAACATAATTAACAGCCTACTCTTTATAAGTCTGGGCTTGGGAAAGGTCAGCTTCCTTTAAGTCTCTATCTGCCAATATAATGTAATTGTTAAAAATGCCGCAGTAGCATTTGATTATTCTACTGGTGTGAAAAAAAAATTAAAATGAGATTAAGATAAATGCTAATTAAACTTGAGACAGGATCTGAAAAAGATGTCAGAATCCTTACAGTTTTGCATATCTGGTTATCAGGCAATAAGACAGCTAATAAAAAACCCCAGTGCTAATCTAGGACCTTTTCTCAAACATAATGAACACTGTTGCCCTTTGGAAATACATTCCATGTGTTTGCTGTTCCCTGTCACTGTATCAGGCTAGAAACTGTTTTGAGTTACTCTGTATTGCCAAGTGACTATCTCTGAAACAGAAAGAGCAAACAAGATAAAGCGAAGCCTTCTGCCTTGACTACAGGGCTTTCACCAGATGCCTAGCCTGCTAAGCACCGGGTACAGTATCTATCAGCACTGGTGGCCATGACAATCTTTCTACCATACTGGATGAGATTTAATTGCAGAATTTAATGCTCACTTTTGTTCTTTTTCTCTCCATCTTCAGCAAGCCTTTTTAAAAGGCCTTCATATTTAAGAGCTTAAAACAGCCCTTCCAAACCATGGGCTATCCAGATGCTTGAGACTACAGCTCCCATTATCCTGTAGTTCTGGTGAGCCTGGCGTGTGTGTGTGTGTGTGTGTGTGTGTGTGTGTGTGTGTGTGTGTGTGTGTAACATATTTTACCCCTCCCTTCTCCTCAAAAAGAACCCAAGGCAGTTTACATCATCAAAAGGAAACAATATTAAAAGTTAAAAACAGCCAGTTATTCAAAGATTAAAAAGGGATGAAACAAACATCAAATTAAAATATTACATAAATATTACATAAAATACCCACAAGGAGAGTTTAAAAATACAAACAGCTGGATTGAACCATCTCAACACATGAGGCCTAGCAGTTTTCTTTTCTATCAGGGAAATATTTTCTTAGCTAATGGATCTTAATGGCCTGTTTGAGTCCAAATCGCACACCAGTAATTTGCACAGGTAAACAGGTAGCTTGTATCAATATATTGATCCATGAAAATATACTTCTCCCTCAGGCAATGTGAGGATTGCAATTAAGTTCAGAGTGAACGGGGAAACCTAAGGATGGTGACAGATGATGTCAAGAGTCCCTGTTTTTCAGTAAGTCCCAGGGTTGTGACCCTGTGCTCCCTGGATCTAGTATACCACCATTCCCACCACTGAAGAGACAAACTAATATTTCATTTTAAAATTCACTTTTCTATCCAACAGTGGGGGGGGGTGACCCTTAAAAGTACTTCAGTGCAGGAAGCAAGCACTGGAGTGAAAACAGCAGGGAAAGCACCAGCACTGTGATTATTTCTTTCCATCATCATGTGTCCAAAATTGGACAGATGAAGTGCCAGGGAGCTGAAAACAGAATTGAGGCTCATCAGCAAAAAGGCAGAAACAGAAAAATGAGATCTGCGGAGAAATATGTTGAGGGAGAAGTGCAGAGGACCCAACACAAAGTTTTGCAGCATTCCCAAGGGGAATGAAAGAAGAAATGGTCAAAGAGAGGGCAGCTGGCAAGAAAGGAGTCAGCCGGGCAGAGTACAGCCTGAGGAGCAATGAGGACTAAGAGAGATCAGTGTGGTCAGCAGAATCAAAGATGGCAGAAACAACCGAAGATCTCAAATCTATGTAGAGAAGATGCTCTGGAAAACATGATGAAAGCAACTTCAATAAAATGGCATGGGCAAAGATAATGTGGGAATGAGGAAGGAATTAAGGCAGGTTTAGATAATGCTCTCACAGATGGAGCAGATTAGAAGTTACCACTAGAAATGCCTCTTTAAGTACTTTAGTATAGAAGAGAAGCAATGGGTGGCAATATCCAAGAAAGGTGGATTAGATTCAGCAAAATAATGCAACAGTGCTATGATCAGATTCCACACTGTCTCCAACAGCAGCTCAATCACATACCCCATGGACACCGAAGACTTATACAGGCACTCTCTTTCTTCCCACCATTAAAAAAACTGCATGAGGGAAAATGAGAAGGGATATATTAGCATGCCACACCCTCAGTGGCACAACATTTCCAAACCCCCCAGATATGCAGCCCTTCCTGTCCTGAAATCTGAAGTCTAAACAGGAAGCCATCTCTATGTGGAACCTATGAACATATACGTATTAAATATACTTAGCAATTTTAAATGCTATATTAAACTGGCAAATGTCTTTGGGATGGTTTCCAAATTTATTAAAATGTTGATCATGCAGTGTGCTAGCTCAGAGCCCAGACTAACTCATAACAATTAATTATTGGAGGGCCAAACATGACAGATATACAATGCACTGGAGGGAGAAAGGTTTTTGTTTTGAGCACACCTTTCTGTGATTTTACTCATGGGAAGGAAGAAAGTGCCCAAACAGCCCTTCCCAAGGCATTTATGAGAACTCTCCCTGTCCAGTGTTGCTTGTCCCCAGCTTGCGAAATCAACAGATAGACTACCTCTGAATATGAAGACTCAGTATTTAACTAACACACCTAATTGTCATTGGCATAAGTGTGCTCTCTGTCTGGGTCAAATCCCAGTATAAAACAATAACCAGACCTTGAAAAGGAGACTTTTTTTGGACATCAATCTCAGAATCATCCAGCCAGTGGCCATGCCGGCTGGGAATTTTTTGGACCTAGAGGGCCAAAGCCAGGAGCAGGATGCCCTGGCAGTGTTGTGTCATCATACTGTGCCAAGTGTGCAAGTGCTACTGTTGCAGGAGCAGTGATCTCTAAGAAGAAAACTCATTCTCCGCTTGTACAAAGGTGACACTTGCATACGTGGCACAATCCTGCCTTTGCTCTGCTGAGCACCATGAGATGTAGACAGATGAAAGGGAGGACACCTGGAGTGATACTGCCCGGGTTCTGACTCCTCGGGACTGCTTGCTGCCGGGATCCAAAAACGTTGCTCCCTTCAGATTTGCATGGTGGAAAAGCAGCACCTTTGACTTGGGCCCTCATGTTACACAGATAAAAATATTAAGCTTCAGATGATCTAGCTTTAGACGAGGAACGGCAGCAAAACTATCAAAGGGGGAGTGCCAAAGGTGAGCATGAATGAATGGACATGCTGGTAGTACTAGCTTTGTCCTGGAAGAACTAAAGCCACCCTAACCATGGTCCCAAAAGCCCTCTTGACACAAATCCTGCTCGTTTTGCCACTACATCTGCCAATCAGGTTCTCTACAGCAGCCTCACAAATGGCTTCACTCTTGCCTCCGGAGAACGAAAGCAGACTCTATTCTATCTGCAATGGACAACAGGATTTGAGTCCAAAACCATGATGGTCAATAATTATTAGAAGGCAATCATGGAAAGAGCCTCTCCAACAAATGTGAGGACTGAGAACACATTCAGGCTTCCCCTGAGGATGACAGCTAATTTTTGCATTCCAGAAGCACCACTGGATTGCTTCTGGAAGGAATAAAGACGATGAGAATAAAAGCATCAGCAGGTGAGCAAAGGTTAGGGTTCTCTTGTTTGGCAAAGTAAAGGCATCCTTATGAACAGAGACAATGATGAGCAGTGTATTTCACTAACTGGACCACAACAATAAATTCCGAAGCTAGAGCAACAGTAGTGCATAAGGAAGAGAAAGTGGCTTGTCTTAAGATACAGAGGAAAGAAGCAGAAAATGGAAACAAAGACTCAATTCTACCTAACATTAAATTGCTAACAAGACTAGAGAGACTGGTATCACAAAAACGTCAGCTTGTTATCAGCACTATATGACAAGCACTTAACAGACAACATATAATACATCAGTACTCAGGGAGGACCCTGTCTGCTGAGTCCATGTGTTTTTTTTTAAAAGCCACAGATGGGAATCTCCAAAATTATGAACCACCCAAACAGTTTTAATAGGGGATCAGAAGAGAAAAGCTAACACTGTCTAATCTGTCTGTCTGTCTGCTTATATATTGTCCCATCCAAGCAGCATTTGAACTCCTATCTAATGAATCTCTACAAAGGAGGAGATCTCATTCACAGACCAAATGTCACCAAAGTTAAATGTGCCTCTATAATCTCTGCTATTGTTGCAGTAAAGTGTTCTCTTTCCTTGGCCCCTCTGCCATCTGGAGGCCTTTCTGTAGAGGCTGAGCTGAGGAAAGAGAGGCCATGAATGAAGACAGGATGCCTGCCTAATTGACGGTCAACTACCTGACAATCTGCAGCTTCCCCTCCATTCAGCTTTCCTCTGCATCCTGTCCTGTCCCTCCCCCCTCCCCATGCTTCAGGCAACACCAAGCATTAAAAAAAATCAATCACTCTGGGATTCTCTTTGTAGAAGCAGGTGGGCCCATCCTCTTTCTGACATATGCCTCCACCCCAATGGTACTTTTGTTTGTTTGTTTGCTTTGCAAGGGGGCTCAGCTCTTCACCACAAAAATGAAATATTACACAGTTGTTGTTATTGTTATCCTCTCACTTCCAGCTGCTACCTGGAGCCAACTGTTTAATTCATTTCAAGGCAAGATGGCTTGCCTGGTGGAGGGAAGGGTCACCTCTTCAGTATACTTGAGTACAGATTCACCTGCCACAACCACCAGTGGCATTCCCTTTTGCTGAGAGGATTTTTTAAATGCTTGAGCTTGCTTGCTCAGCATGCGAGACCTTGGTTACCTATTAAGTCTTGATAGGTGCTGTAAATTATTTGCAATATCTTGGGTGGAAACATGTAACACTGACAGTGTATACAACTTCCACTTGGGTGGGTGGGGAAGCAGTAGCTTTTGAATCACCAATCAAAGTTTGGGTACAATTTTTCACCAATACATTCACACTTACAAGGCCTACACTTCCTTCATGAAACCATTCACCTCTCATTGCACTACTACCCCAACCTAAGCTGCCCCTTCTGGCTTTTCAGATCAGGACCAGGGCAAAAGCTAGGCCCAATTTTGTGACAAATAATGGAATTCCATTTCCCTGAACAAGGTAAGGTATGTGACTGCCTGGACTTGTCATATGACCGCTTCACTTGTTTAGTCCAGCTCTGAAGAGATAAGCATCCACCTTCAAAGACAGCCCAGTGTGCAATGGTACACTTATACAGTGAGGGCGTTTTTCTATGCAAACGGGGAGGGATGCACACAAATCGATGAACTATCATATTTGGAGCTCTACAGCCTCGATAGAATGCTGCTGAAATTTGTACATGAAACCAGAACCACCAAATGGAGGCCTATCAAGAACTAATACCCTCACAAACTGTAACCTGAACATTACACACACATACTCAGTTTTGTTTTGATATACTGTATCTGGGATTAGGATTTGGGAAAAGACTCAATTATTCCAGTCAAGCTTTTCTGAATTATTTATAGAAACTAAATAAAGAATAGATTGGGCAATGATGAACTGAAGATCTGATGGTAGAAGGAAAGCTGCATACTGGAAAACAAGCAATTTTCTCTGAATAGGACTGTTTATTATTTTCTTCCTTCTGCAGAAATTGACAAATTATCTTTAAAGGTCTGCTGCTTAGCAACACCAGTTCCAATGATCTGCTTGGAAGATGTTAATTGCTTCTCCAAACAATGAGAACTGTTTAAAGGGGACACATCTTTCATTTAATAGCAAGAGAAATTAGTCAGGAAAAAACCATTATAGGTTAAGACCATTGTATATAATCACAAATTAATGATCTACCATCTACACTACTCACATTTCGCCAGTGCATGAGAGAAAGCACATCTATTTATATTTATAAAATAGTGGCCAGAATCCTCTGTCTTCATGCAATGTAAACTTACACCTGCATACATTTGTTGGGCATTACACCCAGGCGGTCTGGACTGAGCAATCAGATTAACTACCACAAAGTTGATTCTTGGGGGATTTGGCAGCTGAGCAAGGAAGGGGTGGGAAGGAGTTTGTTACTGAGTGTGAGGGGGGGGAAGCACACCCAGCCAGCTGTACATCTTGCCAGGGTTTGTCTTCTGCCACACAGACTCTGCTGATGCTTTGGCACACCTTTGGCTACCTGCTCCTTCCTAGGACTCCTGACAAGATCTTGTTTTGACTTGCTTGCTTGCTTATTTATTTGTTTGTTTGTTTATCCATCCCTATCTGGTCTTGCAACCACTTAATGGAGAAATTACACTGTATTTTTCTGTGTATAAGATGCCCCCATGTATAAGACACCCCCCCAACCCAAAATTAAGAAATCTAAGCAGGGCTCAGCAAGTGAAGGAGAAAAGCAGGTATCAAAGTGCTCTGATTATTTCTGCTTCCCCCCTCCACTTTCTTGTGAAGAAAGTGCTTCCCCCCCCCTCCACTTTCTTGTGAAGAAAATAGAGGGGGAAAGCAGGAATCATAAAAGCGCTTTGATCCCTTTCCCCATTACTTCCGTGTATAAGACAACCCTCAATTTTTAATCTAAAGATTTTAGACAAAAGTATCTTCTTATACACAGAAAAATATGGTATGTTCTGACAAAAAATCTGCTACAGGAATCTAATGTACTTCACCTTTTATTGAACCACAAGGTAAGGGACAACACATTTAATCAAGATCATTAGCGAAGGGGCATCCCAAGCAAGCTGTGCAAGACAGAAAACAGTCTCAACTCGTCACGCCTTCACCTAAAGGGGAAAGCAGAGCATGAAATGGGAAAAACTGGCCGGTAACAGTATCTGTAAATAAGGCTTGCTCTGATGTGCACCAAAGGTGTAGATGGTGGCAGGAATGAGTTAGAAAGCATTTGACTTTGCCAGCTTCATTCCATCCAACTGTCTCCATGGCAATCCCTATCATGCTTAGCCAGGATGTCCACTGACAATGCTAGTTGAGAGATTATGGGAGATGTAGTCCAAAGTATGGTCTGGCTATTGTAGGAACACCTCTGTTTTCCTACTATATCTGAAAGAGGCATCATCTGAGCTTCGTGTCAGGCAGGAAAACATCTTGTGCTAATAACTGTTGCAACAGGAGGCAGCCTGTCTGGAGAGAAGGCAGTTTGAAAGAACACATGCGAAGATACCTCGTAAGTGCTGAGGTTTTAGTGGGAACTGGCCATCTTGACACAACGAGAAAGCACCCGGGAGTTTCGCCAATCCTCTCAAGAAATCCTGCTTTAAAACAGGAAGTTCTTTTTCTGTGGGCTTGCTTACTGCCTGACAACAAAACAAGTAAGGATTCACACCACTATCTAGAATACAGGGCGGTAGCTTGCCAACGTTTTCAAGCACTTTTCTACAAATGCTATAAAAGTAAAATAAAATAAACTTGTTTGGGGGCTTTTGGGTTGGCTGGTGCTAGCTGGATAGCTCAATGAGTTAGGTGAAGGCAGAGGCTGAGTGTTTATTCCCCACTGCGCATTCCAGAAGAGCCAGCCCATGTAACCTTGGCCAAGCTGCACAGTTCCAGGATACTACCCCCAGAAGAAGGGAATGGCAAACCACTTCTGAGTATTCTCTACCTAGAAAGCCCTGAAAAGGATCGCTGCAAGTCAGAATTGACCTAACAGCAATTATATATTGCTTGGCATGCAAGTTATTAACTTTTTTATGAGAACACACACACACACACACACACACACACACTTCTCAATTTAGTTGCTTTTGTAATTAATTTGGAACTTGTTATTACATAAAGGAGTTTGTGAACAGAGAATTCAACCACTACAGTGCTACTAACATCACATAGAGAGAGCCAAAGGCTCCTGGTCCAATCCTCATCTCTTTGCCCTCCATCTCCCTGTCTTGTCAGGAAGCTGCTAAGCACAGTGAGGTGAAGGTGATTATGGAGCTCCGTTGGGGTCCAGGAGCCTGGCCTGACCCTTTGGTTGTGCAAAATGCTGCAATCATGTTTAGCCAGGCACGGTGACAGCTCCTCTTCAACATTTCCCCTGTACAGAAGGGGGTGAGGTGTCGCTCTTTATGTGATTTTTAAATAGGATGCCTGAATTGGGGTTCCAGAGAACCAAAAGAAAGCATTGGCCTGGATTTCCCAACGCCAGTCAAAGTCTGTGCGAAAGGAACTTCAAGCAAGGCTGCATGTATGTGGCAGGCTGGCAATCTCTCCTTTTTAAGCTTTTCCTTCTGCCTTGCTTCCAACTTTAACATGATAAATAGACTGCCATTAAAAATCAGTCAAATGAGAATACATGTCATTCTCACTACTCTTGAGCTCTGGAGACAGGCAGAGAGAGAACTAAGACACCACGAGTATGTTTCAATGTGTTATGTGAAAGGTCCACTCAGGAAAAGCAGGCTAGTATTTTTTTTTAAAGCACATCGAAGCTAGAAACAAGAGGAAGGAGTACACATGTTTACACTGGCCAAATTCTGTTGCTTTGTTATCCAGATTTCTGGCGGGATTATCCTGCACACACTCCAAAACAGAGGCCACATGTACCCCCGAGAATCCCAGGGGTAATTTGTAAACTGCCAGCTAGAACTGACTGAACGTTATGCCACTTGCCATCTGTATAGCAAAGCAACAGGGCTTCAACTATTATATAAATATATATCAGCCACAGTTATTAAAAACAATGAAAAGAGGGGGGAAACCAACCAATAACCAACTCCAGCTTTCAAGTCAAGGAACAATGACTGGATGAACATGGAGTCGTAAGAATAATTTTTAATAAGTGCAGTGCAGCAATGTGAAGAATCAATTGAAGCAAGAAACACATTTCTAGGAGCAACTAACTTTAAAACCTGGAAAAAGTTACTTTTTAGAGCTATAAATGCCATCATCCCACAGGACACCACTGACTAGAATACTCGGAGTTTTATTCCAAAACACCAACTAACTAGGATTAGTGGCACTGTGAATCTGAGTACTACTTGCTGGGGGAAATGGGTGGCCACTGGTTTGGGGGGGGGGCTCAACGTGTGCTCTAGGCTCCAGTGAAAACAGGAGGATGTTCCTTCAAGTAATTGTATTTAGGACTCAAACAATCTTCCTCTTTCTAGACATTTTAACTAAATCAGAAGAATTCATGCTTAGAACTGCTCTTAATTAGTAGATCAGACACTTTTGCATAAATATGCTTGATTTGAATAGCTTATCAACAGTAGACTCTTCCCATAAAAGAACAATCATACATTCATGGAGACTGTGCAGTGCTCACACTGAGAGGGTTTGTTAATGTGTTGGAACAAATTGTTTATGCTCAGTTTACACTGCTGCAAGAGCATTAAAATGAACGAAAGGCTATAATGTATGGAATCTTTAGTGTGAAGTACTTATACTGAAGCCACTGGAATTACTCCAAAGCAACTGACCGCAGGATAATGCTCTGGTCTGAAACATCTGCTGTGATTAGTCTGCCCTCAAGGCCTGTATAACACCCTCGCAATTTAAACATAGTATTTCACGGCTCACACAGTTGCTTGGATGGGATGCTCTGTACGTTCCATTATGAACTCTCTAAATTTTTTGGTTCACATATCTTAGGCTGGTGTACTGTCAGAATGTCCTGTGGGCTAGAACAATGACCTCTGAAAACCCAAACCTTGCCCACCACATTACACATATTTACTCTGGTGTAAACTGTTCTCATTTAAATGGAGCTTACTCCCAAGTAAAGCAATGCAGGACTGTGACCACGGTCTGACTGTAGTCCTACAAGCTAGCATCCTTCAGTACTCAAGATGAGAGCAGTGGCAGATCATTTCCAGCCCGTTACCACATTTAGATTCTGGGGAAAGCTTCACAGTTTGTACACCTGGAAAGCATCCATTTAGAAACCTATGTGTTAGAAATGCTGGGAGCAATGAATGGATAAATGAAACAATGAATGCACAAGTCTGTATGCTGTTACGTATTTATATCTTTATCTGGGAAACTAATTCCTAACACAAAAGGCTAATATCTGAATGTGCTCTTAAAACAAATACTATCAGATAGTGAATATAATGCCTCTTGCTTCGTAAGTTATACTCATGAGGCAAGGTCTATAATGAGGTTTAATAGCTGCCTGGAAGGTAGTTGGGAATCCACCTCACAGTCTACAAAGTTTTTGGACAGTTGAGGAAACTGAGACAACAGAAAATCTCTATGGTTACAGTCCTGCACCCAGCTAAACTACAGAAAATACAATGAAGTCAATGGAATTTATATGGCCAACATGAAGCCAAGGTTGGCAGTCTACAACTATATGCTTTGGTCCATTAGAAGTAGAAATGCCCATATTCGCTGTAATCATGGAAATAAGCTGAAGTACACAACCATTAACAGAGTTTCAGAGATGCTTATCAAGAGTAGAACTGTGGAACATGTGGCCTATGGACTATTAACTAGCACATCTGGGCTCCAGGGCTATTTTGTGCCACCCCTAGCAACTTTGCCCAACCAATGGACTATTTCAGCAACATGGAGAGGGGGAATTTGCTGTTTGGGTAACAGCTTATCCTTCATATTATTTTACTCTGGAGAGGACACTCTCCAAGTCCTCCATACAGAGCACGTTACCATAGTCTCTCAAGACTGAAGGATGCCATTCCAATTAATTTTCCACAAAAATTGGTTTTAAATGGGGGGGGGATGCTGCTCATGAAGCCCTCTTATGCCATGTAAGACATGTAGGGACAATTTTGTATATGTGGAAAAACCCCAACACCACTGGCTCACCATGCCCTTATTATTTTTTTAAAAAATTAAGATTTTTGGCTACTGGTAAGCACCATGGGGCTTAAATGATGACATATAAAGCCCTAAAAGGTTTAGAACCTCGATACCTAGCAGAACGCCTTCTCCCACCTAGATCTACTCGAGTCACTTGCTATAGCCAGGAAAGACGGGGGCCTGACACCGAGAGAGGTCCGAAAAGAAATAACAAGAAATTGGGCCTTCTCGGCAGTGGCCCCTCGACTTTGGAACAGCTTGCCGTCAGAGATCTGCCTGGTACCCTCGCTGGGTGTTTTTAAGAGCCAATTAAAGACTTGGCTCTTTTGGCAGGCCTTCCCTCCTACCAATACTTGATTTTTATTTTTTGCTTGCCCTTTTGCTTACTTTTCCATCTTGATTAACATTTATATTGTCGATTTAAATTATTGTTTTAACTGTTTTACGTATGATTCTGATGTGAGCTGCCCTGAGTAGACGCAGTCTAGAAGGGCGGGATAACAATCTAATAATAAATAAAAAATAAAAATACGTTTTTTTAAGAACTGATTTTATTTTTAGTTAAACCTATTTGTCTATTTAAAAAACCACTCAAGCAATCCGTACAGTACAGAAATGCTGCATTATTTTTAAAATAAAGAAATATGTATATTATCCCCTTCAGCCACACCCCTCCCCTTTATCTCCAGTCTCATAGACATATTGTGCGGAGGCTGAATCTGAAACATGGCCACCCTCTGCTGAGACTGTCCACTCCTGAGGTAAAGGAAGCCAGATCAGTCCATGAGTCAGGTTGTACTGCACCTGAGTCATGATTTTGTCATACCTAGTGCACAACCAAACAAGAGGCATCCAAGGAGGAGGGATGCTCAACAGTTCAACAACTGTCCCGGCTCTCTCATTCCCATCATTTCTCATGGACTTTTGGGATGGACCTGCTCCTGACCCATGTTATCATGTTCCTTTTTTTCTCCTTCCATCAACCTTTGTTTCCCTGTGAAATTTCTTGACAGATTTTGAGGCTCTATTCACTCACACACACACCCCAAAAAAAGAAAACCCTCTCAGTGACATCAGACTCACTAGAATTCGACTGTCATGTTAAGCTCTATCCGTCTAGAGACAGGCTTTTGCTGTTTCACTAAGTGACAAAGCTGGGGCTGCTCATTACCTAGTTTGTCTTAAACCCAGGAAGTGGGCATTTACAGAACTGTGGGCCGATTTTCAACCTGGGAAAGAACTTGGAGATCACACTAATATAGTGAGGAGTGCCAGGGATAGAGCAGAACCAAGCCAGAGCCAACAAAGTCTGACTAAATTCTGATTCGGACATTCTCCTACCAACCATACAAAGCATGGCCCAATTCCATCTAAGTTTACTCACAGAATGAAGGAAGCCTCAAAGTAACACCCTGCAGCTGCACATGAGGGTCACTGAAAAATGCTAACACTCTTCTCCTTTCTTAACTTTGTGTGAAACCTGCTTCTGGGTGACATCTAAACCTTTGGTTCTATTTTGGTATTTAACACTAAAATAAAGATTTAAAATGGCTTTTAGCTAAGAGATTAGGGGTTTTTTTTAATTGGAATAACAAGCCTGCATATTGTTTACTGCATTTTGTGATATGATGTGAACTCTTAGTCCAACATATACAAGAAAATAGATCTATCTATCTATCTATCTATCTATCTATCTATCTATCTATCTATCTATCTATCTATCTATCTATCTATCTATCTATCTATCCATCCATCCATCCATCCATCCATCCATCCATCCATCCATCCATCCATCCATCCATCCATCCATCCATCCATCCATCCATCCACCCACCCATCCATCCATCCATCCATCCATCCATCCATCCATCCATCCATCCATCCATCCATCCATCTATCTAGTGGTCAGGCCACTACTCTAGGTGGCATTCAATTCTGCAATATAAACATAACATAAAATTCAATAATAATCAAATAAAAAGAGCAAAACTTATAATAACTATATATAAAAATAGGGACTTAATTAGCTTCCATCTTAGCACTACAAAATAATGACAACAGCAACACTAAAGTATTTCTGTGGAAATGTCAAAAACATCTCCCCTGTAAATTAGGCCATCATTTAAAATCACAAATCCCAACTTAATAAATCAAAACAAGGCTAAGCAGTACAGTTGTGCGTAGCCCATTTGCTACCTCTTTGCTCTTCCAGCGAGCAGGCAAACAAACCAGAAAGTGATCGCTTTGTGCCCTATCCAAATGATTGATTGTGCTGATCACTGTACTCAGTCAAGCCACAATCTAGAAGCCAACAACAAATCCTAGTGTAAAGCTGGCTTGTGCATCCAGCTCATAGAAACAATTAACTATCACCTTCATTTTGAACGTAATCTATCCCTACATGATCTGTTTATCAGCCAATGTGAAGGATAGACAATGCCAGCTTTGAGCAAACAGGCTGGGGTCACACTGTGGTTTATCTGGCCATAACTGCTATTTTAAAATAATACAAAATATTCACGAATGAGTTTGATGGATTTATAACTTGTAGAAAATGTAGCTCCTTTTATTTGTTTAAAAAAACAACCAATTTGTTGACAGAGAAATGTACTCATTCATATACTTAAAAGGGATTTCTCATTAGCTTTTATATATTCTGTCACTCATCTCTCCCTTTTATTGCACCCATTGAGATACTTTTAACCTCTCCTGTCCATGTCCCCAATCAGTTTACCTTCCTTTATACTTTCCCAAGGTCTGCTAAACCTTTCACACACTGCAATTAGAATGCACCCGCTACTTAAGAGGTAGGCGTAATATAAATATAAAGCAGGTATTATACAGTCTTCTCCACTGATTTTAGCATACTCTGCATGTATCCTTTAAGTTCTCTGAAATATATCTGACAAGTCCAAGATCTGCTTCCTAAATAGTAATAATTGATGTGGAGCATAAACACAGTAAATCTGGATCCAAATTATGTTTAGAGGCCAAGAACTAAAAAGATTAGAAAGAAAAAGAAGAGAATGTTTTGAAGATTATAGGCTTTTCACATACAAGGTCAAAGAAAGGCACTCATCAACAAACACATTATCCTTTCCAGGTAAAGTATTTATTCAGCCAGTCTACAGGAGCAAATAAATAAATACTTGATGAGTGAATATATGCTGGACTTTACTTTCCTGCATACCTGTTCCCTCTGCATTAGCCTATATTATATAGGCAATACAATACAATGCAAGACTCATGCATTGGCCTGAGTCCTACATACAACTGGCAGAAACAATAAAGAGTGATACACTTTTGCTGTTCTAGCAATGTGGTGATTTTATAGCACTCCTATAGACACAGAAGTTTTGTCCACTGTGGACATTTCCTCAGGCAATCAAAATGACTGTATGTTGCTTCATTAAAGGGAAGCAAAACCTTGGTTAGCAAAGCATATTGCTGCACATCTACAGGTCAGCACTTATATAGTGCTATGGCTCTTCACGTTCTCACTTCTTTCAGATATCTGCAGCCACTCTAGAGAACCGACTTGCCCCTACCCCCAAATTGGTAGAACAACAGAGAGAGCAGAAAAGCTTGAGCCCAACCTCCCTGCAACATCAAATGAATGACCAGACCTAGGGAAGAATCTGAACTTGGCAACCAGTAAGAAATTGTTGCTGGATGTCCTGACAGTGCCACATAATGACCTCAGTGTTTACAAAGGGCTTAGTGTCCTTTCTTCTCCTCTGCAAAGCAGCTTGTTTTTCCAGTTTCACAACAAATGTATATAGCTAATCCCTTGTTGTAGACTCTTCCATAATAAACATCACCCTTGATTTAGCTAATGACCACATAACCCTAATAATGCCTTTGATTCCTTCTCTTTCCTGCTTCTGTTGCTAAAGCAAATTCAAGGGTCCCAGTCAAAAGACAGAATTAGAATGCAGCACTGAAAGGGGACAGTGGAATCCACCCCTTGGTCATTCACATATTAAGGGCCTGTAGAATAGAATCCCAAGAAATTGACAGTTTTATCTCAGAGTCCTTCAGAGCTACTAAAGTCTCAAAAACCATGTTCCCAAGTCTTCCAGTATTCAAGGCTGATGGTCTGTATCAGAAGTGTCATACTCAATTTCATCTGGGGCTGCATCGGTATTATGGTTGCCCATCAAAGGACTGGTTGTATCTGTAAGACTATATAAATGTATCTACTCTTTATCATATTAAATATAATCGTCCTCAATGGATTATTACTGGTTTTAGTAATAATGTAAGTAATAACTAGCTCTGAAAGTAAAAGTCTATGATCAAGTCTAGAAATAACGGCAAGCAGATATTCAAGCGTACAACTATTGTACAATTTATTGAAAAGTGAGTTTTAGTAACAGCTGTTGACACCCGCTCCACAGACCCACCTGTTTGTTTTGTTAATTATTCACAGATGTTTCCCACCTTTCCCTAGGGCTGCCATGGCCCTCAGCCTTCATTATCACCTGGCTCCTCACTCATTTCCTAGCCTACGTGGGAGAGGAGGCAGAGATGGCCGCTGCTAGGCGATGCCATCAAACAGTCCTTGCCGGGAGCCGTAAGTACGGGAGTGGGCAATAGCGTGAACTGCATTTCCAAAGGTGCTGTATGACTCTTCACTGCTTGGAATGCTGAGATTAGAAGTCCCGCTGGGCGAATTCCCAGCATCTTTGCGGAGCATTATGGGTGACCGAGTAAGCACCTGCGTATTTTATGCTGCACAGTAGCAGGCAACAATGCAATGGCCACATAAAATGGCCTGGTGGGCCGGATTTGGCCCGAGGGCCTTGAGTATGTCATATGTGGTTTACATGTTGGAAATTGCTACTCTGGGTGTCTAATAATAAATAGTGCAATCTTGCACACGTCTTCTCAGAAGTAACATGAGGCATTCAATCTGGCTAATTCCCAGATATGAATGTACAGGATGGTAGAGTTACAAACTGTGACATCTTTGGCCTTAGTTTCAGTTTAACCCCCATCTTAGCTTCAGATGAGCCTAAGGCTTAATCCTCACATTTGCACCGCGTCATAACAGTACTGACCTACCTTAAAAGGCTGACATAAAGACTTGAAAGATCAGGGCTTAGATCTTAATGTTTCATCAGCAAAGACATCACAGCTCATATTTGCACAATGGGGTTATCTCATTGCCCTTTGCCCTCTCCCGCCTTCATATTTTATTGGAGGGCTGGGGATCCCCTAGGAGGGAAGCCTGCAGATCGGGAGAGGGGCATAGAATAACCATCTTCTTTATACGAATTAAGAAATAGGTTGGAATCCATGTCTATTGAAACACCTGAATATAGCACATAGTTCTAATTATTATTATTCACTGTTGTTATTACTAGATGATGGAACACATTCCAATAGTTACAAATAAAGATTTCATCATGGGCTACAGTATAGACAGCACTTACAAGTGTTAGAGAAACAGGTCTCTATGTGTGTGCTTTTGATACCTCTTTCTCTCAGGAAGCACACACATATAGATAGATCAGCAGCAAATGCATTTAAAGTATCTATTAATTATCATCATGAACAGCCAGCTCTTTCCACACAGCCACACAACAGATTATTATTAATCTATACTAATAAGAAACAGCAATAAATATGTGTTCTCAGCTTATGGAAAGGCACAATTCCTGAAACATGATAGCTTGCAAAGGGACAATAATATACCAGAGTAACAGAGGATGACATCTCAAAAAATATAAAATAAAAATAAAAGGAAAGGAAAAGAAAGGAAAAGGAAAAGGAAAGAAGAAAGGAAAAAGAAAGCAATTCCCCAATCTTGAGATGTCAACGGAAGGAAGCAGCTCCTTCTCCTTCAACTTGTGATGAGTCACTCAAGATATTTCTCAGGAGTCTGGTTCTTGTGTAGGGTGCTTCTGTGTCACACACTTGCTAGAGAAAATGTGTAACTATCTTTTAAAAACAAATGTGTCGTTTGAAGGTGACAAAATCCCAGGCAGTACCGTTATAGAGCACAATTACATTCAAGAAGAAGGGTACCCATTAAGTTTTCTGTTTTAACTTTTTTTTTTTTTACCAGCATTGGCTTTGAAAAACTACCACTTCTTAACCAAAATGTAGCACTAAGTAGACTTATTTTCAGAAACACAGGTGCAGCCTTGAAATACAGCATGGACAACATGCCCCATACAAAGGCCACACTTACAAGTCCTTTATAAAGAGATATGGAGGAGATTGAAGACAGTCAACCCATTCAGTTCATATTACCACACTGGGATGGTCAATTGCACTTTGCCAGTTTACAGGGTTTCTTAATATCTCATCAAATTTGACTTTATCATGTGTCATCTTAAACAAGGTTCTGTGTGGAAAGGCAGATGATTAAATTTTAGAACAAATTAATTAAAGGTAAAGGTTCCCCTTGACAATTTTTTGTCCAGTCATGTTCGACTCTAGGGGGCGGTGCTCATCCCCGTTTCCAAGCCATAGAGCCAGCGTTTTTGTCCGAAGACAATCTTCCGTGGTCACATGGCCAGTGCGACTTAGACACTGAACACTGTTACCTTCCCACCGAGGTGGTCCCTATTTATCTACTCACATTTGCATGCTTTCGAACCGCTAGGTTGGCAGGAGCTGGGACACGCGACGGGAGATCACTCCGTCGTGTGGATTCAATCTTACGACTGCTGGTCTTCTGGCTTTGCAGCACAGAGGATTCTGCGGTTTAACCTGCAGCGTCACCATGTCCTTGTTAATTAACTAAATCTGAAGGGAAATTTGTGACTTACATGCCCAAACTGCTTTATCTTAAAAATGCAGCATAACTCTATGTTGTCCTGAAAATGCTCTGAGCCAGTCAAATTTAGTTACTGTCTTAAAATAACCAGAAAAACTGGAAGCCATAAGGAAGTCTGCTGGAGCATTTCCCACTGTGTTGGACTCATTCACACATTTATGCATCAAGGACAGTAGTGTTCCATCATCCAAAAGATATTGCTCTCCTTTAAGGGAGCACAGTGTAAAATTATGTACAGAGCTATCCCTAACTTTGTCTCAATACTGTATGTCTTCTGTTCACTCATAACTTGCCCAGTAGCTCCACAACAGTGGAAAAGAAATACAGCCATCACAAAATTACTGCTATTGTGGCAAAGGCACGACCAGCAGTACTGCAACTATGTTAACTGCCTACATGCACTTATGATTTTGAAATCCCTTTGTCTGGTTTCAGATGGACATGGTGGGTTTTACCCAGATTAGCCATGCCAGCAAAAGCCAGCTGGTAATAGGAATTGCAGGACCAAGGACAGCAATCAGGCAGCTACAGCAAAAGCTCAACTGGGCTCTTAAGCAGGGCTGCAATTGTTTTTTACCGCATGCAACCTCACCCACAACGTCTTGCTGAAAAGTTGTACAAAAAGATAGAACCATAGCCTTTAAACTTGAGCTTCAGTGATGTTAGATACCATCCTAGCATGTCTTTACCTCCTTCAGGTGAAGGTTCACCAGTGCTGCTGGTGAGATTTCAGAAAGATAAGAGTCAGAGTTCCAGTGTCAACAACCCCTAGTAGGGAGGTGGAAGGGAAATCCTGAAACAGTTCCCCTTCAGTGGCAATGGTCACGGAAGTCGGTGACATCTCAGGTAACAACCTCCTGGCTCTCACCAGTGGAGGGCTACTATGCAACTAAATTGTGCAAGGTCCTTTCATTCTCCCTCCACCTCAAAGCAAGCTCATTCATCAGGTCTCTAGCCCTCTATATACTATTTTCAGGAGGCTGGTTGGTCTACCATGGTGAAAAGTGGTCATGAAAACCTATTTTCACCAACCCAGTTGAATGTACCTAAAGCTGGATCCAGGTGTGCTGAAAATCGAACAGTCATTTAAAAAAACAAATACAAGGGATTGATAGAAACTCAAAACTAACCTCTGAAGGTTTCTTCTCCTTCTGCCTTGACCAACCAGATTTTGTATTTGGATTTCTGGAGCATCTTGAAGCTGATGTTGTCTGACCTTCAGAAGAAAAATAAGGTAAGTTTCTTTAAAAGGATAGGATGAATTCAAGAAATGTCTAACCACAGTCTAACCGCTTTCTGATGTGTAACCAAACAAAAAACAAAAAACCACAAGACAAAACAAAACCCAGCCATTTAACCATAAATGGCTCCATAAGACGCACCTTTCCATAAGACGCACCAATTTTTTAGGAGAAGAAAACAGGAAAATATAATCTGTTTTCTTCGCTCCATAAGACGCACAGACTTTCCACCCCCCTGTTTTGTGGGGGGAAAGTGTGTCTTATGGTGCAAAAAATACGGTACCTGCAGCTATAGGGGGGAGCAATGTATTTCAGATTAAATTATATGGGATGAAACAATTTCCACGTATAATATTAAGATTCCAAAGAAACAGAAAGGTGGGCAAATTGCTTTTTCACACATCAGCTCTCAGAATTCCCAGTCACCAAAGCCACCACCCACGAGTTCATGCTAAAGTATGGAACTTTTCTAAGTTCCACCTTCAATATTATTCAGACATTTGGAGAGTTTGTGCCTGCACTCCTCCTCCTTGAAATCTTCAGCCTTTGCTTTAGAAATTCAACTAAGATTAACATAAACTCAAAGCTGTTGGTATCTGCCTTCTTCACTGTTCTTGGACATAGCCAGGGGTTTCCATGTGGTGTTAATGCTATCTCTGATTGGAGATGATGACTTCAAGAAGAGTCACTTTCCAGAAAAATTTGTTAAACTCCCCATTAGTCCTCTTTCACAATAATCTGTCAAATTGCCATCTCTGCTCTAACATTTTAAACATGCTTGACACAAGGAGCAAGTTCAATATAAGTAAAATTAAATGTCCTCTCTCTCTTCACACTCTAGTTATTTGTAAACTTTAGTTATTTATAAAAATCACTTCTTTAAAGTGACCTTGATATTTCCCTGTACAAAAACCTGTAAACTCTTTAATTTAAAGACCATTTACTTCTAACCATCTGGGAGAATAATTTGTTCAGAGACTTCTTCCTGCTCCTCCCTCAATACTAATCATATTCATTCTTGATACCTAGCAAATATGAAAATGCCCTATACTGATTTAATGTTCAGCCCCAGTTTGTTTGTGTTTTACTTATATTGGACATAATTTTTTTAAAGACCACTCTCTATCCCAAACTTCATGGTTATAGTCTCACAAGGTGAACACTCCTAATACGCTCAAAATAAACTTCAGGTAATTGCTTCTCTTTTTTAAAAGAGTATTTCCTATTGACAATCGCCTTGCTATATAACATCTGTTTATTTAAGGCTATAGAAATCAGTGCTTTGAACATCTTCCACTCGTAAGGGGTGATATGAGTGTTGATACAACAACAATAACAGCGGAATAAGTGTTTCAGCAAAACCTTGCCACAGTTACTTATCAAATGACAACCCTGACAATCTGGAAACATGGCAAGAAATGTGAGGTTTGCAGCGAAAGAGCCTGGCAAGAGCCCTTATGGGGATTTCAAGTACCTTCAACAAGCCTTTAATTTCGCTGGTCATGGAGTCCTTCACAAGAAGGGCCAAGTAACTCGCACAAGTGTGTTCATAGAATGAATAGGTTTCAGAGGTTCCACACGCTCAAGGTTTATAAACTGTTATTAAACGTGTTAATCTCTTCTCATGTAACCGAAAGCTAGACAGGGTATTTGACAAAACCACCAATTTGAACATGGCCTCTGCAATTCAGCATAAGGCCACAAACCTCTATTCTTTTACCTTTCAGTTTGAATAGTCTGTGTTTCTTTTCAGGTGCTCTATTCTGAACCCTTAGAGATATTATGGCTTCTTAAAAGCTCTGTCCTCAAAGCAGCATAGATAGCTACAGAAAATTGTTGCAACCTTTGCTTTAAAGTGGAGGTAGTCCAAGCACAGGCCACAGTTTGATTGCAGCCCACAAAGCCCCTACAGAGCCTCCCGAACACCCAAAATTTAACATATTGCTAATTATTTAGACCTAAATACAGTCCTCACATTCCCCCAAAGGCCTCTGGGATAGACAATTTGCCACATCCAAGAACAGATTTAGGCTTTGAAGGGCAATATTAAAAATGTTGGTTGGATAACTCTGTGCAGAGCACTTGGTTGTAGAGCCACAAGTTGGGAGTTCAATTCCCCAATAGAGCGGACCCTCGACTTATGGACTGCTCCACTTGCGAACTTTTCGGGTTACGGACTTCTCCGGCCACAAAATTTCACTTCAACTTGCGGCCAGAGAATCGACCTACGGACCGGAAGGGGGAGGCGCCAAATTCAAATTTGGCACTTTCCTTGCCTCCTCCTTCTGGTCCGTAGGCCGCCGATCATGCCTCTGGATGCCTTCCAGGGATTCTCCGCTGCCATGGGAGGCCTCTCAGAGGTCATCTGCCACCACCACCACTGGCTTTCCCAGGGTACACCAGGCCTACCAGGGGAGGTCTACTGGGCTTTCCTGGGGAGTAGACCAGGCCTACCGGGGGAAGCCCTGGTCATCTTGACTCCTGCAGACTAGCTATGGTGCATTTTACATGAGGTTGTCTTTTAACGCTGTTTCAGAAGCTTCAATGTGTCCAGAATACAGACGTCCACGTTTTCAGGGTTAAGAGTTAGAATATATAACAGATTTTGTACCATGTTATATATTCTGTAGGTGCCTCTACATTTTCAGGCTCAATTTAAGAGTTAGTGATCACTTTTAAAGCCCTCAAGAGTATAGGACCAGGTTACCCGAGGTACTGGCGACATCTATATCAACTTCCAAGGCTGTATGATCAATCACGGAGGCCCTGAACATGTGCCCCCTGTAAAATTTATTAGACTGGCAGACATAACAAAGAGGTTCTTTCCTTTGATGGTCACATCCTGGTGGAATACCCCAACATGAGTTAGGGACATGGCTATTTTAAAGTGATTTTAATGATTTGGAGGTTCTAGGTCATTTTTTTAAAATAACCAAGACCCATCTTTATTTGCCGCTATTCTAAATTGTTTTCTGCTATTTTAATGAACTGTATTTTATCTTTCATTGCCCACAATCCCATTTGCTTATGCAATTACATAAGGATGACTGAATAAGATCTTCTGCCTCTTGATTGTTTATCCTTGTGACTTCAATCTTGCACTGGTTGCAAAATGGGGTGTGTCTGTGTGTGGCAGGTTGTGTGAGTTACCTACACATCAACTTGAGTCTTGGGCTCATAACTGTGAACAAGCAGGTGACCTTACTATCAGTGTGTAACATACATTGTCTCTGAAGACTAAAAGGGAGTGGAACTTAAACATATATAGGTTGTGTTTTATAAACCTAGGCTATCTGTGGTATTTGCTGTTATTTTGCAGACAGATTTCGCAAAATGAATATATAGTAAACCTAACCATCCTTAGTTAGGTTTTTTTACACCATGCTGCCACTCTTGCATGGGTTGAAGAACATTGGAGATCACAGCAATGTGTTCTGCTTTTAGCCTTGGGACTTTATTTATTTATTTTATATCCTACTTCTCTGAGAAAATAAAGCAGCCAAGACTAACAAAAAGAAAGAGGCCTATAGTTGTATATTTGGTGTAACAAATAATCAAGTAAATGTGTTCTTATTCTTCTCATTTTGCATTTGCATATGTCAGGTCATCAACACCACTACTATCAACACCTTAGAACTGCAGAGCTAAAAGAGACTCTATGGATCAGAGTCCAATCCCTGTCAAGGAGGAACAGGACTCCAAGCCAGATACATAAGACACTGTAGGTAAACCTATGTTTAGAATGAACCTGAAGGACAATATGAAGAGGCAAATGTGGTTGAACTGCAGCTGCCATCAGCTCTAAGTTAGCAAAGCCATACAGGGCTTAGAGTCCAATTCCATCTAGAGAGCCACAGTCACATACTCCTGTGTCATTAATGTTAGGAATTTTGAATCCCTGGCCACATCTCAGTTGGTATCATCTGGCTTCAAATACCAGTCCTTTCAACTGGAGATGTCCGACATATTAAAATCAGGCCTTTCCACAGGCAAGTAGTAGCAGCGCACTGTGCAATGGAAGGGCTTGCCTCTTTGTCAAAGTAACCCCTTATAGCTTCTGACTAAATGTTTAATATCCTTTCTTTACTTTACCCCCACTCTACCACAAACACAGATACTCTCAAACCTTTCTAGTACTTTTTCAGGGCTACTGAGGGTTAATGCACTGTTAATCACTGCACTAAACAGCACAACCTTATCTCTGCTGGACTTTGGTATTTATGCAGCAGGTGATGTTTTTAGCTGTTGACAAATGCTCTCCTGCAGCATAATTGTAAGCACAGCTATGACCTTCCCCTTCCAGGAACAGGCAAGTAGCTGCATATTGTCACACGGTCTTAAATGCCACATCTTGCACCTTGTGACTAAAGGTAAACTAAGGGATAGGGAGTTGATGTCAGGATTTCAGAGTGTTTGCAAACAAAATAACATGTGCTCATGCTGAAGGTCCAAAGCTCCATTTCTTCAGTACATGAAGGGCTGGTTTTTCACTCAGCAATTTGCTTGCAAATCTCAAAAACAGACACTATACTTACAATAAATTTAGAAAGAAAAGGTCCCATCTGGTACTTATATACTAGAGAAAAACAGTAGCGGGCAAACCCCCAAAATAATACTCCAAAGGAGCAAACATTGAGACTTTGCTTCCCCTGGGCTTACCAGTTTTCAGTTTAAAAAAACCGGCAGGACAGGACCTTGTATAAAACAGCCAACACACTGCTTCCAAACTATCTACTTCTACTTTGGTGCAGAATCATTTCAAACAGGATGCTTCCTGCTGGCTTTGACTGACACCAGCCTATGTTGTCATTTATTTGGCTGCTTGAATTTTTAATGATCAAAACCGTACTTCATCTTTCTACCCCAAAATGGCACACAGCAACGTTCAAATTAGAAGAATACTGTAAAAACCTCAAATCAAAGGTAAAGCAAAATTTATAAAGAAAATAACATCATGCCCAGGGTCAATACCAAAAAAAGTATCTCGTGAATAAAACAGGGCCAGCTTATCCTCCCTTGGGAGAGAGAGTGGCAGAGTTTGGGTGTGGTCACACAGGAGTCCTTTCTTGCATCCCCACAAAACATGTTTCTGAGGGTGGTAGGGCCAACCTATGGGCCTCACACGAAAATCTTAGCAACTTAGCAACTGACATTCAAGAGAATGCCTTTCAGACAACTGGGTCCCAAGTGGACTAGGGCTTTACAATTTCTAACTAGCACTTCAAGTTTTGCCCAGAACAAGATCACTAGAGAAGCCCTTTTAACTATAGGCTCTCGACAACAGTGGGGCCAAAGCACTGTAAACCAGGTGAAGCTTTCAAGGGCACTTCAAAAACACACTCAGTTGAGAGTTTGTTAGCCACAAGTCTGAACAGGATGGAACTGAGGTATCCCCTGCCAAGGAAATGAACAGCAAAGTTCTGCCTAATAAAGGCTTTATGTGGGTTAACGCTTTGTCATCATCTGTATTTTACATCTTCCTCTGGTCCATATTGTTTGCAGGAAGAGGAGGACACTTGGATCAAACCAAAGGCGATATCTAAGGGGGGGCCTTAACTTCTCGTGGCATATTTTAGAAGCAATTCCTAAATACAATTTACTGTTCAGGGACTACCCAGTAAACACAGTTCTCCCAGCTGTCTGCAAAGTAATTATTCAAATGCTTTCCCTGCTGGAGGTGAACGGTTTAGTTATCTTGTCCTAAGCCTTGAATTAAAGGTCTTACTGTCAGTGGTGTCTGAGTTATCGCTGCTGATCGAGTACTTTCGGCGTTTCTCTTCCATCTGCAACAAAAGAAATGGAAAATTACACTTACTGTTCAGGAAATTAATTATGGCACCAAATCACTGTTATCTCAGGGTATCCACACATCGTATTAACCCAACTACACTAGTGAATACTTAGCCTAATGACAAAGAATGACCAGGGAGCTTAAAGAGTGAAAAAGAACATCACTGAACTTTGAGAACACTTTTCTTCCCAAACTCTCTGCCACTGGAATGTATGTGTGCACCTTATTTTCCATCATGCAGCATTCACAACTACCATAACATCCACATCAATTCTGCAATAAATACAAGTTTAAGGAATTTTTAAAAAGAACATGAACTAAATATGGAACCAAGTGACTATGAATCACTTGCTTAATAGACCAAAGAAGCAAATTAATTTGGGGGGGGGGGGGTGAGGGAGGCTTTAGAAAGCATCTGCTACCCAAAGTTGTAGTAGCACACACCTTTAGCCTGAGTTCAAACAGAAAAAGGTTAAAACCTATTTAATCTCTTGGGCTTCCATTTAATTTAGAACAGCAGTCCCCAACCTTTTTAGCCCCGGCTGGGGAAGGCAGGGCACCCCCTACACTCGTGCGCATGCACAAAGGGCGACACAGTACTCGTGTGGGCGCACTCACATGCAGGCGCAAACGGGCTGGGGGAAGTGTATGCGGGGTTGGGGGGGAGGTCTCTCTCCGCAGCCCAGTCTGACTCAGGCCACGAACCAGGATTTTAGGACTTTCTCTCCAGAGTGAAGCCTGTTAGAGGCATCATATATAGAATACTTACAAAGTTTTCACATTAGATTGGGAGAAATGGCCCCAACAATGTTTGCCCATAATTAAGTGTTCTGTATGAGGATTGTTTAAGATAGCAATCTCCTAATGAGCTTCTGTAATTACATACACTGTAATTTTGTACACTGCAATAAATAGATAAAATCAACTGTTGAATTTGATTTGATTTTACAAATATTTACAACTGAACCTCTTACATAGCACATTCATAGCTTTAAGCATAATTCCAGCTCCATCAGCAATTTATCTATACATAGCTATTCCAAGAGCATTTTAATATTTTTTCTGTGAAACTGGTTTGTAGTGATGGGATTTTTGAAATTAACAGGCTCCCAGTCCCATAACTTAGCAATACCCTCCCAAGCTGAATTATGAGACTGAGAGCCCTCAAACACGCAAGACGTATAGCGGCCCTCTTCCCTCTAGACCAGTGATGGCGAACCTATGGCACGTGTGCCACAGCTGGCACATGGAGCCCTTTCTGCCGGCACGCAAGTCACTGGATCGCTACTCCCCTCCCCTCCGCATCCAAACCTGAGCAGGCAGCTGCAACAACGGCGTTGGTGCCCAGACAGGTGGTGGGTCAGGATCCAGAGCAGCTGGTTCTGGCGGCGGATCCGGAGTGGGGTCTCAAAGCACCTCCAAGCCCGGGATTCCCCCTTCCGCCGCCACTTCCGGTTCCGTGGTGCCAGCACACCATCCCATTTCTGGTGTGTGTTTTTTCCAGTTTGGGCACACGAGCCCAAAAAGGTTCACCACCACTGCTCTAGACCATTCCCATAGCACCTCTTGAAACCATGATAAACATGCCGGGCTGCACTGTGAGTCACAAAGATTTCTTGAAACATGTAGAGGTGCATGGGTGGATGAGTTCCAATGAAGGCAGGCCCCATACACTCTTTAAGGGGGCACCCTCCAACAGGACTCATTCTCCCATGCACCTCTGAGCTGCGGAGACTCCTCGTGAAGCAGCACAGGAACAGCATGGAAGTAAGCGGGCTGCTCTGCCTCTTGCTAGTTTGAGGGCTCCCCATCCCATAATTCAGCTTGGAAAGGTTTCTACCAAATTATGTAACTGGAAGTTCATTAATTCCAAAACTCCCATCCCTACTAATATGTCAATTTTATACAAATGTCTTAATAAATGAAGTATGGAGTATATGGATTAAGGAGAATATTTGTGGCCCTCCAAATATGGCAAACTACAACTCCCATGAGCCACACCTTGCATGGCCAAAAGTAATGGGTATGGAGAGGTGCAGTCCAACAATATCTGAAGGACCAAATATTCATCATCCATGGCACATAGAGGATTCTGTGTGGAAGCTTGTGCTGAAACAATATTCAGATACCTATTTAAAACCATTCAATGACATTTCAGAAAGAATCTGCATCCTTTCTTCCTTCCTTCCAACTGTTAGTACGTCATCTTCCACCAAAAATCAAACATTATCTAAACTGCATCGAAAACGCTAATTTTAATTTAGCTTATAACACCCATGCTACAGGACTCTGTAACAAACCGTGCTTTGAAGTTTAGAAAAACCCCTGTGCTCTACTGGTTAGCTCTCCTCTTCACATCAGTATATACATAGTGAAAACATAAGTAAATGCTGCAATGATCTGAGTTCACTCTAAGCAACATTTAAGGTGGTTTTATGTATGACACTAAAAATCCCAGTAAAACTCTCCAACATTATTTGTGAGCACAACTCAATGTTGTTCCTGCAAAACAAGCTACACTTGAAAAGAGCAACTGTGCTTGACGCTAATCCATGTTCCTACATCAGTGTATCTATGCTATAGCACAGACGGGCAGGTATGCATCCATGCAGAGCCCATAAATCAGATATGTATCAACATCAGTTTGCCTTGCATTACACAGGACAGACTTCTCCAAAGTTATTTCTAGGATTAGCAGTCAACATCCTAGATTTATTCATTTAAGAGACCTATTACTCAGTAAATAAAAGTCATGTTCCTACTTTCCACCGACTTAAGGGATCATAGTAATGAGAGTACTTCTGAAACTCTCTCCTGAGGGAAAGGTAGACGGCCAGAGCACACAGCGCATCCAAAGTGCGAAGTGATTTGTCAAGAAGTGTTTGAAGAGCAGCGAAAAATATGGGTAACATAACTGGCTGAGATGCATGGAAATAAGAAACAACTTTAGGTAAGAAAGTGATACATGGAATAAGGTAACTTTACTTTTGTAAAACTGAAGAAACAGGTTAGTTCAGAGAACAGAGTTTACTTGCATGTTTCACCAATGTTGACAAACAAAAGAGTTTTGAAGGTCAGCAGTCTAATGTCAACTGCCACCATAGGCTCGACGGGCGGTCCCATTAACTGTGTGAAGATTAGAGTTTGGGGGGGGGAGACCACAGGTGGCCATGTGGTTGGGGTGCAGAATCAACCCATTAGTGTGCATTCACAGAGGCCACGAAGAAGAATCTCTGTTTTAAAGAGAGGAAAAATCTCATCACTGTTTCTTGAGAAACAGGCGCTTTGATAGACAAAATAAATTCAAATAATGTGGTCCACTTGTAGGCGTAGGATTTTCTCATGGAAGGCTTAGTAGAAGTGGCAAAAATCTTAGTCTGAGTTTGGAAGAGTTATGTTTTTCAGGGGCTCCACTGCTCTAAAGGAAGAAATCTTCCATGGTGCTTGTGGGCTTTCTGGTCGTTAAGAGACTGAGTCAATGGATTTTGTGGATTTCTCCCAGAGATAAGATTACAGCCTGGTGAGCTGATTTTTTTCAAAGTGATGTGAGTAAAGTCCTTATAAAATTTACACTTTTCTGTAATGGGCCACTCAGACAAAACATGCATTTATTGTATCTGCCAGAATGAGGCACTTTGCCCCCCCCCTCCAGCAACATACTTCTTGAGAAGAGCCACGGAGACGATAAAATTGAGGCAGGAAACAAGAGAAGTGTGATAATGCTGAGACAATGATAACACTATTTTTTTAAGGGTCAGGGGGAAATTAGGAACTAGAAGAGGCAAAGGAAAGGCAATTTACAGTTCAAAGAATTACAGCGGACCCTCGACTTACAGACAGCTCGACTTACAGACTTTTCGAGTTACAGACTTCTCTGGCGGCAAAATTTAGATTCGACTTGCAGCCAGAGAATCGACCTACAGATCAGAAAAAAACCTAAATGGAACAAAAATAGAATAAAAGCTGCCAGTTATGGGATTAATCGGTTTTCAATGCATTGTAGGTCAATGGAGATTCGACCTACAGACTTTTCGACTTGCAGCCACTGTTCCAATACGGATTAATTCCGTAAGTAGAGGGTCCACTGTATAGAATTCTAGGTAAGTAAGGTTCCAGCATTCTCTTGAGATGCTGCTCCTACAGTAAACAGAGGAGAACTAGGGGAGAGCTATTAGGATGTGCCTGGTTATAGGCAGTGGTGCCTGGAAGAGGGGGGGGGACGCTTCTCCTTAGGCTCTAGAAAATTCTGGGGCTGTTTTCTGCACAGGCACAGAACCTCGTATGTGTGATTCACAGAGATCACTATGAAAAAACACGAATTCCCAGTTACACCATTTCATAACAAAAGCTTTATCACAGAGAGAGGGGGGGAGGGAGGGAGGGAGAGGTAGCAAACCTGCTTAGAACAATTTGCAGAGGGTAATACAGCTTAATCTGTTGTACCAAAACCAACACAGTCCTGTGGCACCTGGAAGAGTACCAAATGTGTTACAGCATATGCTTTTTTCAACCACTGCCCACTTTGGCTGATGCATGAAATGTTATCCAGACGGTCAGGTACAAATACAATAAAGAGTGAACGCTTGAGGTCAAAGGGAAGTCTTCAGAAGCTTGAAACCGGATAAAAGCTGTCTTATCACATTACACATCTTAGCTGCTCACAGTGCCAGCTTCCCTAGTGCATGATGACCAACAACTATGTTGTGAATGTCACACATTAATAACACAATCCTTACTGTCAGGGCTTTCTGCATTTAATTTTCCCCTGCTCTCATCTGTCTATGATACCATTCCTATACGCACTGTTCAAGGTGGATTAAAAATAAATTTAAAAAAAAATCAAATTGATTTAAATGACGATTTAAGTTTTAAAATTTAATTTTTATTTAAATTGTAAAAGAGTTCTTAAATTAAATCATGATTTAAATCAATTTGACTTGAATTAAATCCACCTGATCCTTCTGGATAACATTTTATGTGTCTAATGAAGTGGATGGCAGTCCATAGAATCTTATTAACAAGGAACCTATCAGTCTTTATGATTCCACCTAATTATTTATCATTAGAGCTTACTATTTTTAGAAGTAACAGTGGTTCAGTGCAGTTTGGAGGATTGGGCCCACAGGTGTTGTGTGGGTGCCCCAGATTCTGCACCCCACCTCCTCCTGCAGATAACCTGTCAGAAGCAGCATCATGGGCTACCGTACCCTGCCTCCTGCTCTGAGTGAATGTCTATGGGAGGAGGCAGGGTGCAGGATCTAGGGTGCCTGCATGACACCTGTGGGCCTGATCCTCTGAACGCCACCAAAATGGCAAACCAAGGTATGTACCTATCTCTATTTATTATCCTTAAACCAAGACACCATAGTAGTTTTTACCATTTATCATTTTAACAAAACAACACATATGATTTTCTGCTCATTGTTGCTTCGTAGAACTCTAATTAGATATTCTTCTGTGTAAAAAAGAACAATGTTTAAAATACTTCTTTCTCATGAGAAATGTGCTTCAAACTCAGGTTTTCCCTTTGAAGTACACCACTGACAACAACCCAAACAATGTGCAACTAACTTTAAATTTCCTGAAACAATGGGAAAAGAGGTAGCACTTTCCCACTGTTTACTTTCTTCGGTCTGTTCCTTCATGTCACCCTGTTGCTCACCTTCCTGCCCATTTCTGCCACTTGATCTATGGCACAGCTCAAGCCCCTGCATCCCACAGTCAATTGGGGGGGGGGGGTAGTGAGATCAATGCAAGGGCAGGAGAAGAAAAGGGGGAGAAAAGCCCACTATAGCTTCCTCTTTTTCCACTGAAGAAGAAAATTTCAAAATGCACCCATAATCTTCCTGATTTTTTACAGGAAAAAGTCACTGCTAAAGCACACCTGGTTTCTTCAAATAAACAGGGTACAACCTAAGCACAACATTTCATCATGAAAGCCTACCGCAATAAAGCATAACCCACCGGGTTGGGGTTCCCTAAGATTCTCTTTACCCCACATTTTCTAGGATCAAGGAAAGAAAGACCAGCAAAGCTATGGAAAATAGTTTTGTGTGTGGTTTATTCACAAAAGCTATTAGAGGAAAATTGCACTTGATGACAAGACCACAGGATGCCATTATCCTTTGGAGAAGATGACAATCCGCAAAGGAATTCCCATAAATACTAAGTTATAAAATCTCAAACATGCTTTCCTTTCCAGCACATGTGCAATGTTTTACCATACCACTCCGAAGGATAATAACAACGAAATACACCATAAACATCTTTACTGACAATGCTGTGGTGAAGAACTGCCCTGTCAAAACATGATTAAAATTACTTCTTGACAATATGGCTATATCAATACTTCTCTCCAGTAATTCAGGGGGAACAGATGTTATTAAACTACCCTTACTTACACTTCAGGGTCGTTAGCTTTCAGAGAGAGGAAAAAAGAACTGTGGAAGGACTGAAAGCAGCTTATAAAACTAGAATTCTAACTAAACATTATCCTACTGGGCTTTGCTAACCATATCCAGTATTTAAAACACACACAAATAATGTAGAGCTGTTTTGGCCTCATACAACTAAAAGATGAAGATCTGACTGAGGTCTTAAAACTGGAATACTGTACAACATTTTCTTAAAATAGAATATATGCCAATAATATGACACCTAATGCCATCAAGGAGAAAAAACCTAGTTGATTGCAACAGTTGGGTTGACAAAATTCTGCTGAGACCCATTCCATCAAACTTATAGTATGAATTTTACTGCCCTGTCTTGTGCTCAGATGTGGTTCAATATTTGTACCAACAATCTTTTGCGATGCTCCTAAGGAACACGAAGCTTTGTGCATTAGCTCCTTTGTCAGCTAAAAGCTACGTGGTATGTGAAGCCTTTACAGGCACAGTGGTTCTGTGAGTGCGTTCTACATTTTGGAACTTTCCTGTCAACACCAGATCACTGGATTGGACTGTAAATAAGTGACCTGGGAGAGATCTGCTGGCTCTTCTATCACACTTGACTTCACTGATGAAATGGAGACCATCATGCCATGGACACATGGTAAGAAAACAAGACTCACTGGGAAAATTTATAATAGTAGGAAAAATGGAAGGAAGGAGGAAGAGAGGAAGATTAAGTATGTGATGAGTGACACTGTATAAGAAAGCTAAGCCCTTGAGTTTGCAAGAGCTGAGCAGGGCTGTGAAGGACAGGACATTTTGAAGATCACTCATTCATAGGGGGTCACCTTTCTGGTTTGAAAGAATGACACTGTCAAAGCCTGCTTCCCATCCTGTTCTGCACCAACAGCAGCAGAATGACTAACATTCTTTCATGCTCCAAGTTGGGAAAACAACTTTTCAGAAACACAAGTCCCAGAATCCTTGAGCCAGCAGGTCCACTCTAACTCTGGAGATCAACCCAAAAAACATAACTTTTCCAGTCTCTGGTCTTGCTAGTATACAGTATGCGAATTATGCTGAACCAGCTAAATCGACAAATAATCAAATCATTCCCAAAAGGATTTATATTTTTTTTCTCATTTTAAAATCCTGCCCTCCACACACGTAAATTATCTCTGTACACAACAATCCTGTAAAGATCAATGTTGTTCCTGCACTGCATTTGAGGGACTCGAACAGGGCAACAGTGGTTTTACCTAACGCCATTTAGTAAACTTATTGCCAAGAAATAAACAGCAAAAGAACAGCTGTCTTAGTCTGCTATGCCAAGGGCAACAGGAAAGCATTGTGGCACCTTAAATGCTGACACATTTGCTGTTGCATGACTGGTCATAAGCCTGCTTCATCAGACCTACTTGTGTCACACAATCAGAAAATTACAATTAGAAGGAAACCAGGAAGTCCTCTATTCCAACCAGCTGCTCAACACAGGATCTACAATGCAGGATATAGATACAAGACACCTGGCAGAAAGACAGACATCCAGTCTCCTTTTAAAGGCCTCCAGTAAAGGACTAAAGAGACAGAAGGTGATAAAGATTCCAGGATCTTTACAACTATCCCACTGCAATCCCCAAAATCTATGTGAAATTGAAAACACCAGCCATGTTTGACCACTACAGTAACCGTACATCAGAACTGCTGGCACTGATCTGGAATTGTTCCACCAATGGACGGCACGCTGTGCAGCAGAGATGGCGGCCGAAGCAGAGATTTTTGCACAGCACAAGAGCACAGAGGTCGTAGGTGCCTCCTAGACTAATTTCAACATGCCTTGTAGAGAGCTGCATCTTGCCCATGAGAAAGGAATGGAGGCTAAGGACTCTTAGTGTACCATACCTTCAAAATAAACTAAGGATGAGCATGAAGACCCAACTAACAGGAAGCTTTACTGTGCTTTCACTCACGTCACTTGAAAGAGGAATGGCTGAGTCAATCTTGCCAGGTTTCTAATGCTCTATGCCGTTCCAGAGTCTCTAAATAACCACAACCTGCTGATTAGATTATTATGTTATGCCATCCTGCAGGGGAAATGACATTCTCTACATTCTTTGCTCCGCTTTACACGTTAGCTGTGTCATGCTCTCCAGCAGAGAAAATACGCAGGCCAAGAACGGCAGCTTTGCTCAGAAGACATTTATTTGAAAATGAATTAAGTTTCACTTAAGGACATACACATTTCTTTGAAGGGTTCACACCAAGGCCATCTAGTCCAGCATTCTGTTTTCAGTACCAGCCCCCACTTAGTTTAGAAACAGGGGATAAGCCTTATAATATCCATCCTTCTGTTTGCTCCCCTGCTTCTCTTTTTTTTAATATATATAATTATAACATAAACATAAAATACACAAACCAAAATACAATTTAACCATGTTCCCCACATCCACAGATGGGACTTCTTGCAATAATCTTCTTCCTCCTCCATCTGTATTCTTCTTCTTCTTCCCCTGCTTCTCAGACACATAAATTCATATTAACATTCGGAGCTACAACTGGTGATACTTACCATCCACAGAAATATTCTCAGTAACACATACATTTCATGGTACTAACTTTACAGAATAGAATAAGAAACTATTTATGACTAGAATCCAAGCTATCTAATGTACCGTCCAGTGCGAAACTACAGTAGTGCCTCACTTAACGAGGATAATCCATTCCAGCGAAATCGCTGTAGAGCGAAATCCTCGTTAAGCGAAATAAAAAATCCAATTGAAACGCATTGAAAACCCGTTCAATGCGTTCCAATGGGGTGAAAACTCACAGTTCAGCGAAGATCCTCCATAGGGGCGGCCATTTTTGGTGCCTATAAAGCGAGGAATCAGTCCAAAAACACAGCGGGGAGCCATTTTACACAGCGGGCAGCTATTTTGAAGCCACCAATAAACTGTTTTAAAAACATCATCTAGCGAAAAATCGGTTCCCGAAGGAGGGAACCGATCGTCGGGAAGCAAATTTTGCCTATTAAAACATCGTTTTTCGATCGCAAAACAGTCATCGTATAGCGGTTTCGTCATTTAACGAGTCAATTGTTAAGCAAGGCACCACTGTATTAAGAGCTTTCAGATACAAGGTACTGGTGTTTCTCTTGGTCCCGGCTACAAAGCCACATTTGACAAGTATGTGAGAGACTGCCTTCTCAGAGCTGCAGAGCTTTCTTGAGAAAAATAAACTCAGCTGCCCCCACCCTTCTGATCTCCATCCACCCACGGGCATACATTACTATTCAAGCTTGTCTATGGCAACTTACTAATTGCTGAGAAAGCGGCTTCTAATCAGGGATGGTGGTTGTGTTGCTTCATTTTGGAACGGGTGTTTTAAATTGCTTGTAATTCAATAGAGTTTTAGCAATATAACTTGTTTAACTGTGTTTTAATATTTTAACTTCTTGTGTCGTAATGGCACACAGTAAAACTGTGCAATAGAAGTACCTCTCAAGTTTCACAACTTCTCAGAAGGCACATTAGCTTGCATGGCATTTTTCGTGAGTCCAGCATAACTTCTAAGCTGGGGCTCTTCTGTGCTCAGTGTTGATGTGGTGGCCTATTCAGTGTAACTCTAAGCTTCACAGCAGAATAAGAATTCACAAAGCCATCGCCTCAAAGCCCTTATTTTTATTTTTTTAATTCCATTTTTAATATATACTTTAAGTTGACAACGCTAACTTCAGGAGGCAACTTCTGAGAGTTCCCCCTGTGGCAGGTCACTAAGAAGTTGAATAAAATGAGATGCTAATAAGATCTAACGTACTTTTGACAGAGAAAAAAATCTCTCCCAGAGCAGCACTCTTTAACATGAAAGGAAGAATTATGCAGCAACCCTAATGTGCAAATTCCTAAACCACTCCAACATGTGATTGGAATATCTATCTTTAAAATCGCTCATTTATTAAAATACCTTCTTAGCAGAGCAAATTGCAGGAAATGAAACATTATTTGGTCATCAAACCATCTGTCTTTGGAATGCCTTGATGAATGGGGTCTCTACCTGAGCTCCTGTTTTCCCATCCTCTTATCCTTTGGTGGTGTGGGGAAAAACACACACTGAATTCTGTGTTTCTTCGAGTTGTGCTGTGGCTGAAAAAAAGCCACTTTTCTGTTTGTTCTTCCTACATACCTGAACTGAAAAGAAAAAAAGAAAACAGCACCCCCGGTGGCATTTCAGGAATCTTCTTTCTGAATCAGTAGGTCTCTCTCAGCAATCCTTTTTTAAGACTTCTCCATTCTTATTTCATCAACTAAAAGCATAGGGTCACTTCTGTGCCTCTAAGCTTACAAGTTAACAATCCAGATTTTTATTTTTATTTTAGAAAATGCAATTAATTTCCTTTTCAGGCAAATTATTATTAAAGTTTTTAATAAAAAGAGAGGTTACTCACAAAAGAGTCCACCGCTGTCAAAGAACTATATAAGAAGACAACGTGACGGACAGATTGGAGGCAGGGCGGGATGTGTGAATTCACAGAGGACCACTAGAAGAACCATGGTTACAGGTAAGTAACCTCTCTTTCTTCTTCGTGGCCTCTGTGAATACACACATATGGGTGACTGGCAAGCTCACTTACCAGATGGTGGGACGTCATGGTAGAAAGGAAGTCAATACAGCTCTGCTGAAAGCAGCATCCTTCTTTGCCTGGACAGCCAAACGGTAATGTGTGACAAATGCTGATGGATTGGACCATGTAGCTGCATGGCCGATGTGAGGGATTTCTATTCCTCATTGGAAGGCAGCGGAGGTAGACAATGCTCTGGCTGAATGAGCCTTTAAGGGTTCAGGTGGGGTTTTGCCTGCCAGTTCATACGCCAGTGAAATAGTTTGAACAATCTACCTAGCCAATGTTTAAGGCGAAGCTGGTGAACCTTTATAAGGGCCATGAAAACATAGGAAGAGCCTTGATGCTTTCCTAAACAATTTGGTTCTGTCAATGTAAAATGCCAAAGAACATCTAACATCAAGCATGTGGAGCATGCGCTCGAGAGGTGTAGAGGGAGATGAAAATAGGGTAGGCAGTATTATAGGTTGATTAAGATGAAAATCGGATACAACCTTAGATAATCTGGGTATAGAGTGACCTTGTCTGGATGGAACTGCAGAAAAGGTGTATCTGATCTAAGACCTGCCAGTTCGCTAGCATGTTTCGCTGACGTTACGGTGACTAAGAATGATGTTTTCAAGGAAAGCAGTTTGAGGTTAATAGCAGCAATCAGTTCAAAGGGAAGTTGGGTTAATGCACTAAGGACAAGCTGTAACGACCATTGGGGAAGAGGAGGTTGATGTCGAGGAAGGATATTGCAAAGTCCCTTAAGGGACTTTTTTTCAAAGTTAGATAGGAGAAAATTTTAGCTCCTTCCGAATGAGATGGTTGCTGCGCGACCACTGCAGCAATATAAACTTTCAAAGTAGAATGGGCCAATACAAGATGAAAAAGATGGAGTATAAAGGTAAGTAGAGTCTTCAGTGAAACTGGTACCACAGGTAAGGTTTTAAAATTGACAAAGGAGAGGAATGTTCTCCATTTATGTTGGTAAAGGATCTTTGTTGATGGTTTTTGAGCCCTGTCAAGTATATCCCTTATTGCGGGAGAATCCTCCACGCCGTCAGTTTCAGAGATTCGAGATCAGGATGGTAAACGAGCTCGTTGTCCCTCGTAAGGAGGTTGGGGATGGACGGAAGATGGAGGAGGTTGCTTGACATCAACCTCAAGTGGGTGAACCACGGCTGTCATAGCCACCACGGGGCAAGAAGAATTGCATCCGATTGAAACTGTCAAAGCCGAATGATGGTTCGTTGTATCAGTGGGATCGGCGGGAATAGGTAGGGGAGTCCGCTGTCCCATCTTATCATGAAGGCATCTCCGAGAGAGCCTCTGCCAATACTGGCATGGGAATAATATAGTTGGCACTTGGTACAGTGGTGCCTCGCTAGACAATGATAATCCGTTCCACTGAAATAGCTGTTTAGCGAAATCATTGTCTAGCGAAAAGCATTTCCCTATTAGAATGCATTGAAACCTGTTTAATGTGTTCCAATGGGGAAGAATCATCGTTGTCTAGTGAAGATCGGTCATAGGAAAGCCGCTTTGCGAACTGCCGATCAGCTGTTTAAATAGCTGTCTTGAGAAGCATAGGTCCTGAAAACACCTCTTTTGCGAGCACGGAGGGAGCTGTCAAAATTATTGTCTAGCGAAAATGGGTTTGCGAAGCAGGGACCAAACATTGTCCAGCGAAATTCCCCCATAGGAATCACTGTTTTGAGAATCGCTATAGCGATTGCAAAAAGTCAATGTCTAGTGAAAAACTGTCATGCGGGGTAAATGTCTAGCGAGGCACCACTGTATTGTTCTTGGTAGCAAAAGCATCGACGGAAGGAGCCCCCCATCAATGGCAAAAAAGGCGAAGACTTCGTCGTCTAGAGACCACTCGTGTGTCCTCATGGTAAGGCAACTGAGATGGTCTGCAAGCAGACTGTCGTCCGTAGCAATATGGACTGCTACTGGGAAGATATAGTGAAGGTAGCACCATTCCCAGAGCTCGACAGTTCGGTACTGTAAGGAAAGGGAATGTGTAGCGCCCTGCTTGTTGACATAATAAAGACCTGTTCTATAGTCTGTAGCAAGTTGGACTGCACATCCTGCAATGATAGGTAGGAAGGCATGGAAAGTTTTGATAATAGCTAAGAGCTAGCTCTAGATGGTTAAGGTGTGATGACTGCTCTTGTTTTGTCCAGAGTCCATGGATCCTGTGATGCCAACAGTGGGCACCCTATCCCAATGGGCTGTTATCCGTGGTAACCTGTACCATGAGCTGGAGAGGGGAGAAGGGTCTTCTGACAAGAAGATGTGGGAGAAACGTCCACCATGTAAGTTGTTGGGCTAGTTCACTTGTGACTCTGAGGTGTCTGGATGGGTGATGTGTCATGGGGTCGAATAGGGAGAAATTTGTGGTGACTCAGATGGATAGAGATGTGAAAATACACGTCTTGGAGATCGACAACGGCAAGCCAGTCTCCTGGTTTTCACAGTCTCCTGTGAAAGGACAGGAATGATAGTGTTGAGTGTCAGCATTCTGAAACATCTCGGCCAAATGAATTTATTGAGGATTCCAAGGTCAAGGATGGGATGGAGTCCTCCATCCTTTTTCGGTACAGTGAAGTATCTAGAGTAGAAACCATCATGCAGGGCAGAGGAAGGAACAAAGAGTATGGCTTGTTTCTGAAGAAGAAGGGAAATGTCTTCTTGAAGTGCCAATGACAGTGAAAGGTGGAGTATGCTGAAATTCGATGAAATAGCCCTTTCCGATAATCGAAGGGACCCATTGGTTCTTGGTGATTCGGCATCATGCACTGAGGAAAGGGTATAACCTGGTTTGGAATGGTGGTGGAAGATGGAAGGGATTTATTGATACTCCGTACCCTTCTTCTGTTGGCATCAAGAGGGTTGTCGACGTGATTGCTGTTGCTGGGGTCGAAAGGATGGTGTGGTAGGCATTGACAGGCCGGAATAAGGTCTATCCTGCATTTGTGGCTTGTATGTATGGTATGGTTGGTGGAATGGCTGAAATGGCTGTTGGACAAAGGACTGTCTATGGTACTGGGGTCACTGGTATCGAAATGTTTGCTAGGTGGAATATGATCAAGCTGTTTTCCAAATTTCATGAAGGCTGTCCATTACTTTGTCTGTTTTTTAATTGAAAAGGCCAGCGCCATTGAATGGGAGGTCTTCAATTCTCGATCTGGTGTCATCGGATATGCCAGCCAACCTAAGCCAGGAATGGTGTCTAAAGGCAACAGATGTAGCCATTGCCTTAGACGCGGCATTAGCAGTGTGACGGGAAGCAATTCTTTGCTGTTTGGCCAGAGTAGAAGCCTCAGCATTAATATTTAGGGCAGGCTTGTCCAACCCGCGGTCCACGGGCCGCATGCGGGCCAGGTCGGCTCCTAATGTGGCCCAGTGAAGGTCCCGCACCTCCCACAATGTGCCAGTTCTGCTACCCGGCCTCTCTCCTGGCGAAGAGGAAAGTGTGTGAGTGGGTGAGCGAGGAAGCAAAAAAGAGCTGGAAAGATGCAGCGAGGGAAAGGTGGAAAGGGAGGAGCTGCCCACCCGCCTGCGGAGTGTGTGTGTGTCGGGCGGGAAAAAGCCAGCCTCAAACTCTGGAGCCTTAGCACCAAATCCGTCCCGCAACTCAACAGCCAACTCAGTGCCTGGGGGGGGGAAAGCAGGTAGCCGAGCCGCTCGATGCCGCTGCTGCCCAGAGTGAGGGAGGAAGCCAGCCTGGTGGTTCATCCGTCCAGTTGCCAGGCTTTGGGTTTTCTGGCCGAGCGGGGAGAAAGGCAGCCCACTGCAGGTCGGAGTCCAGAGAGGAGACCGACACAACCATGGTCACCGCCTTCAGTGGGGCTGGATCTGGCTGGTGAAAGGCTGAGTGTAAGTAGAAACTTCAGAGTTTCTACTCGGGAAGCCAGCAGCACGGAGAGACACGGCAGCAGGAGGCAGGAGCCCAGTGGGAGAGGGCATTTGAATTTCCCAGGCTCTGTCTCCAGCCGCGGGGTTGCTCTGTGCTGCTAGCTTTCCAGCCTCTATTTTGTGAAGGCAAACCAAGGCAAAAGCATTACTTTGGTGTGAGTCATCACGACGGTTTCAGAACAGAAAAAAAGTATGAAAAGAGATTACGAAGAGCTGTCTTGCAAACTTTTGAACCTCTCGCCCCGGGTTTTTGTTTTTTTTGGATGATCAGGTATCGTTATTTTTATTTTATTTTATGTGCGGTCCAATGTGGCCCAGGGAAGGTGAAAGGTTGGACACCCCTGATTTAGGGCTTCAGTCTTAGAAGACTCAGGAGCCACTTGAATAACAGGGAGGATCTTATTCCATAGTTGCCTAGGGTAAGCTCCCATAGCGGCTTGATAGCTGGCGAATCGCATAAGAAATGAAGTGAGGGAGTAAAGACGTCTGCCCAGAATATCTAACTTTCTTCCCTCCCAGTTGGTAGGTGCAACGGTTGATCTGTTGCGAGCTCTTGATTGATTGGATTCCACATAAAATTTGGTGTTAGGTGTTTGGATAAAAAGGCAGTGTCCAGACCGTGGGGTTTATAATGGTTTTCCACACGTCTTGATATTTGTAATGATGAAGGGGGTTTGTCCTGATTTTTTAATTAAATCTAGCATAGCAGGTATGAAGGTAAGGCTAGGCAGAGGTGTCTTCTCTTGATTAATATAATCAAAAATGAAGTCTTGTTTAGGAGGTGGTGGTTCCTCGATTTCTAATTGTAGGGACTTAGCCATCCTCATCACTAGCTGGGAGTACAAAGTAAAATCTTTCAAAGGTGAGGGTGGATGATTTTCCACTACATCAGATGTCGGAGTGGGTAAATTGGAGGGTGATTCTAGAGAAATATCAGAGGCCGAATCCTGGGTCGATGTGGACGATTCAGAGCATGGAGACTGATGTCAAGATTTTGATGTGGAGAATTGTGTCGAAGAAGGCTGTCGCATAGCAGGGGGTACTTGGGTTGTAGAGTACCTTTCTGTATCAGGAGGAGGAGGAGGAGGACCCCTAAAGGTGGTCGTAATGTGTAGAGACGTGTTTCGAGGATGTTTAGAAGAATGCCTGGAACGCTTTGATTGTGGTTGTTCCAATGATGAAGTAGTGCGCTTGAGGGCTGGCTTGGTAGCAAGCAGGATCTGGTGAGTCAATGTCGAGTGCGATGAGTGAGAACGGTGTCGGTATTGAGGTGGTGATGGAGGCACAGGAGATGAGTTGGCTAGATAGGCGAGATATAAATAAATAAATAAATAAAGATAGATAGATAGATAGATAGATAGATAGATAGATAGATAGATAGATAGATAGATAGATAGATAGATAGATAGATAGATAGATAGATAGATAGATAGATAGATAGATAGATAGATAGATAGATAGAGGTTGATACGGCAAATCATATCCGACTCTCTTGGGTTTGATGTAGTAAATTTTTTATGGTAAGTCTTCAGGGAAATACAGATCATATTGTTGGTAGTATTGATCTCTGAGATCTTCTCGTGGTTGATACCAAGAAGATTCTGGATAGTAATAATCTCTGTGTGTAAGGTCATACTACACTGGTGACAAGTGTCATCTCTTTGCCCGATGTTTTTGAGGGGAGTGATGAGACGAGTCTGAGCCCGAGATTTGAATCGGAACTGCCTGCCCTGATGTCACAGGGCTGGAATGGGCTGAGGCCTGGCTGGAGTGAAAGCCAGCCGGAGAGAGGCCAGTACTTGGCAACAAGCTACCAGTGGAAGCTGGAGCTTGGGCAGCAGAGGTGGTTCACTTCTGTCTCTAGACCTTTCCTCCAAAATTGGGGGTGGAAGTGTTGATTGGGATGGCTGAATCTGTGGAATTATTGACTGGTGAGTAGATTTTGATGATTTCTTAGGCTTTTTGAAGTAGTCTTATCTTTTTCCTTTTTAGATGATTCAGTTGATCGAGCTGAGGTCCTCGATGTCGACTTCAGTCTTGAGGTAGACTTCAACTTCTCCGCTTGGTGAGGAGAAAGAGTCATTGGAGGCTCTTGGTGATCAGGTCAATGATCTGGGGACAGTGCAGAGTCCATGGCGACCAAAGGTGGATTGAGGGATTTCTCCCACAAGTAAAATAGCTGCCTCTGAAGTCGCAGCTTAAGAGCAGGCTTCATGAGCCTTTTACACTCGGGACAAGAGTGTGTTTGGTGCTGTTCTCCGAGACAGAAAAGGCAACGGTCGTGGCTGTCAGTGAGCGGGATCCTGTTATTATAAAATACGCACCGCTTGAAAGGCCAAGGGGGGCATAAAAGACAAGGGGAAATTGGAGGGGAGATAGGGGAACGGAGGGAATAGGCAAAAATGGGGAAGAGAGAAAAAAACTGAATCGAATCTAAGGTAGAACAAATCAATTTAGAGGGGAAACGTCCAACAAAAAAGTGATTGAAATAACAGAAGAAGCAACTACCGATCACAGAAACGCTCAATCTCTCTAGCTCTCTCCGAAATAGGTCTAACCTAAGCAGCGGTTAAAAGGAACTGAGGGGACTTCTGGTGGGCGGAGCATGCGCTGGACAGGGGAACGTCCCACTAATCATGTCTTTAAGCTCTAGAAACTTCCAAGAGGTCCTGCGCAGGCACAGAACAACTCAATTGTGTGCATTCACTGAGGCCACGAAGAAGAAAAACAGACACTCCAGCTTTCACCTTGTGATGTTTAGAAGAAGAAATGTTACCTTAAGGAATCAAACTAAGGAAGACCTAGCTCTCAATGAACTTCTACGTAGACCGCAGATAGCAGCTCATGCAACTGAATGCTCTTGCACAGCAGAAGCATGTATCCCTTAACACAGGACACTGACATATCAGGGAAGACTTCCTCCTTGGGAGCTACTTTTCTATGCACTGGGATGACTACTGGATAGAAGAGGATTTATTTATTTATTTATTTATTTATTTATTTATTTATTTATTCATTCATTCATTCATTCATTCATTCTATTTATATCCTGCCTATCTGGTCAGTTACGACCACTCTAGGCAGCTTGTTTAGTTGTATGACCCTCCATTATCTTCTGTCCGAAGTTGTATAGCCCCAGCCCCACATTCATGATAGTTAAAAACAAGCTTTACTACAGTTTCAAGAAACTGTTTCATGATCTTCTTTCAAGGAGTAGTTTGTGAACAGATATGGGACAAAAATCTTTCAAATACACAAGGAGAAATGCGTACTAAAGTTAAAAATCACTACTCTTTTGCTAGTCTCAACTATGACAGACCTACCTATTCCAGGGTATTTACACATGTGTTAACTTCCCATTCATCAACTTTTTCAACATGTCTACTCTGTTGAGTCTAGCAACAAGGACACCGACCAAAGAAGGGGCTTAGAGCCAGAATGACTGTGGCAGTACAAAGACTACCAGTGAAATTGAGAATTCCTGGTACTTTTATGTATTGCGAAGCAGCAAAATAGCCATTATTATATGAACAACACCAGAGGACAGGGTTAAATGGGCACCAATGAATCCCTCCACCCTTTGGCAGTGCATTCTCATGGACAACTCTCTAGGTCGTTATGGATAGCCAAGAGAGAAAGGGGAGATTCTGCTTCTAACACAAGTGCAGTTCTTTACTCCCTCAGCCTCCAGAATGAGTGGCAGTCGTTCATGGGTGAGAGAAGGAAGGCATAGTTGGAAGAACAACTGCCTTCTGCTCCTATCGATGTCAAACAGTTTAGTACCTAAACCTGGAGCATAAATGGAGTTTGCTCCTCTCTGCACCGCCTCACTTCAAAATTATATATGCAATTTATTATGAATTAACCTTTGGCTAAAGTGCTCCAGGCCTGCCTTCTAATCTGAAATGTCAGATATACATATGAGTTGAAAGGTTGCTGCTGCTGTTTGATTTTCCATCTTTTCTCTCCTCACTGACTCCATCATCGGTGAATGTACTGTAGGTTCCTCTCCTGCCTGCAAAAAACTAAACAAGGTACCTTGTCACTAAGTACCTGAGCTTTCCTCAGCCTGGTAAAGCCAGTACAGACGGTCTCGGCAAACATTCAATCCAGCGCCTGTGTGACTGACTGACTGATTTGTTCATGTACGTATTTGTTTTAAAATGTTTCTATGTTGCCTATGAGGACCAGCGTGGTGCAGTGGATTTGACAAGAGTGCTGGACTGGGATTCAGGAAACCTGGGCTAAAATCCTAGTTAAACCATAGAAACTCCATGGGTTTGCAATGGTAAAACCATTCCTTTAATAGCCCACATACATTGAAAACCCTAATGAAGTCACTTGTTAAGTAGGATGCAACTTGCTGCCACGTAACGGATCTTACTTGTCCAGATGTCAGAGAACAACATGACCTGACCATTATTTCTGGGAGGTCTGATACTCTAAATAGTAGAGTGCGCACTTTCCATGTGAAAGGTCCCAGATTTAACTCCTAGTATCTCCAGGTAGGGCGAAGAAAATCCTCTACCTCAGAGGTAACCTCTGACCATCAATCCATAACAGCAATACTGTGTTAGATGTATCAGCAACCTGACGACTGACTGCCTATGCTACCTATATTCCTAAGACTGGTTCAGGGTGCTTTAGAAGAACATGCTCCAAGATCTTTCACAAACCACTTCCACAATTTCCCCCAAAACAAACTTTTTTCCTTGCCATGTATTCCTAGTTTTGATCTTCAAAATATTCTACAGCTGACGGTGTGTTAATATGGAATTCAATACAGAATATACAAGTTGTCATACAGATTGAGATTCCCAGGAGTTGCCATACAAAAACAGTATTTACTAAGCCCCGATTAAGAAGGAGCCAGCATCTGATTTAAGCTCCCACTTTACTGCAAGCAGGGTCTGACTGAGAAGACAGCTTTCTGTTCCAGTTGAGAGAGTGAAGGAGAGGCACTTGTTTGTCAAGTAGCAAATGTTATTTTTGAAAAACATTAGCTGATTTGAGGAACAACCTATAAAACAAGAGTCAGGGAACACTTCCTCTGTTAACGAGAAGTCAAGAGAAAGCAAAGCAAGTAGGGCAATCCCCAAACAATGCTGCAAATCTATCAGCATCCCTCAAGGATCAGTTTCCTGTTGTTTGGGAGTGTAGCATCAGAGGAATCCCTTTCAAAAACAGAGAAAGTAATCTGGATCATAGGCACTGTGTAGGCTCCAGGGAAGAAACATACTGAAATAATGCCCTAGATTCGTATCTCCAGAATGTACTGCTGCTTCTATCCTCTGACACAAAAAAGGGCAAAACATTCCAACTGTTGTGTAAACAAGGTATCACCAGAACTTGATTTATAGAATAGTGTTCAGCTAAGTTTGTGCTCTGAATTTTTCAGATACAGTACCAAGAAAAAATTATGCATCTAACTTTTTCATCTTCCAAATATATCTACTGGTTTTACTTTCATCAGTCCAAGGAAATCTTTGACATTTTCTTCAGCAAGCTAACGGGTGAGAAGAGACATTACAAAACAAGAAGGAAAGAAGTGATCTTCCAGAAACAGTTCTTGGCAGTTCTTTATCATAAAGTTGAGGAGTTTGTACAGTAAGACAAATTATACGAAACAAACAAAAAGAAAAGGAAGCCAGAGTGTTAGTGACCTTGCATAATTTATCTCTGAAGTATATACATGATTGAATTTTTTAAAAAAGTTTTGTGCCTATTACTTGCTTCAGACTGTGTTCATTGTTATTACTGTGATGCTTACCATGCTAAGGCTGCAATCCTATCCACATCTATCTGGGAGTACCTTCAAATGAACCTGACAGAGCACACTTCTGAGTTCATAGGTACAGTATATTGAACTCTACCCCTTCTTCCCCATAACTAACTACCCTAGTTGCTTTTCCATTCCACTTTTTTCTTTGGAAATTTCTATTTTACCATCTGTTCATTCTGCCTCACAACAACGTCTACATTGAGCGGCAGGCCCTCTGCTGGAGGATACAAACAAAGAACACAGGAAGCTGAGATGCCTTATCCCAAGTGAGACCATTGGTCCACTTAGCGCAGCATCGAATAGTGGCCCTTTAGATTTCAGATTAAGATTGTTTTCTAGTTCTATCTGAAGATTCCTGGTATTCCCAGGTGGCTGCCCCATCCCAGTGCTTATCAGGCTTAGCTGTGCTTATCTTCTAAAACACAAAAAGAGAGCATTGAAAAATACTATGCCACAGTCTCCTACAGCAGTTATTCTTTGTCCCTCCAAATATTCTGGCCTTCTGTTCCATGTCCATATTATCCGGGGCAATTTAGGAGCTTCCCTTCAAAACTATGGGTGAGCCAAAATTTGTGAACTGCTCTTTTGCATCCTTACTAAGAAACTAGGCCTCATTGTGGCACACATCAAGAAAACAAAAAAGCACCATATGTCAAAGGACTCCGAGATTAGAGAAGCCCAGTGAAAACAGTAAGGATTTTACATTCAGTGATTTCCAATATCTCTTTGAAAATGATTTTGCTCATTACATAATATGGAATAACTACAGTTCTCATTATCCTTAACATCCAAAGATAAATTATCACATCCACTGACCATGATGCCATATACTGACCCGTTGATGGTTAAGCTTCCATCTTACCACAGGAGATGGGGAAGTAGGCACTACCATATAGGTGAAAAGCAAATACTTCCGTATTATATACATCAGATTTTATATTCTATGAACACTGAATTTTTTTAATCCTGAGAACTTCAGTTTTCATTTTTATTGTATCCTCAGTAATGAAAAGAAAAAAGGTAGAAAATATGATAGGAAAAATGCCCAAGAACAAGAATCACTAAATCAAACAAAAAGGTCTGATCATTTTTCAATTCCTATGTTTTAAACATCTATCATCCTCAACATCATATTGAGTAAAGTCACTCTCCAAATAAGAACACAGTTCAATGGGTGTATGTTTCCCATCAATTTTGTGGAGCAGAGCTCATGGAAATGATATGCAAATGATGCTCACCATCAAAATATTCTGATGATTTGCATTCTTCAGCATCAGATATTCTTGTAGTAAGGACATAGTGCCACATTGGTTGCCCATTTCTGACATAATAAAGTTTCACTGTAAAGAGATCAGTTCCCCTAAAATACAGTACTGTGGAAATACATGTGTATCTGTATATGCTGTGCCTTATGTATTTCAGTATTTTAAAACATGTAACACATGTGAATGCAACAGATGGCAGGAATAACTAAAGAGTACAAGAGTGGTAGAACAATCCCTTGATATCTAAAACCCCACACTTATCTTGGGAATTTGACAGCTTGCAAACTAAACAAAGGATCAGTCTGAAAACAGTATGGATTGTGTGCTTCTTACATACATTTTCCACTTAACCGGTCCTGTTCAAAAGCATGACTCCCAGCACCTGACTACAACTCCTCAGAGACATAAGCAGCTACATCCTGCTCATTTCTCTTCTTATGCTCCACTGCCACTTCCAATATGATCAGTTTTCTAAACTCCATGCACCCTTCAGAGCTGGTCTCATGAGCCCCCAAAAGACAGCCATGGATCCATTCCATTCCGGTTTCAAAGTTCTGAAACAAGAAAAAAATGTTGATTCCTATGATCCCCCTCTATATCAAGAAAACCAGGAAAGTGTGCCAGTGCACATGACTGTCTCTCAGGCATTCTGACTTCATCTACCATTATAGCCTTTTGGACCGGGTATCTGAGCTACAGTATGTTAAGAGGGATTGGGCTGCTACCTAGATAGCCATTTCAAAAAGGCTCATTCTCATGAGACGACTATTTGGCCTCAGGGCTTCACACACCATATAGTCCACATTGTACTCTGGGCCTTTTAAAATCCACTACAAATCTCTGGATGAAGTTATCTAGAGCAGAGGTCCCCAACCCCAGGTCCACGGCCTGGTGCCGGTCCGTGGCCTGAGCCGGACTGGGCCACGGAGACAGACTTCCCCACACGCACTCCCCTTGCACAGCCTGTTTGCGCCTGTGCGTGAGCATGCCCAAATGAGCACTGCGCCACCCTTTGTGCAGGCGCATGAGCGTGAATAGGCCCATACAAGCACCCCCACTCCTTTGCGCAGGTGCAAGAGCATGCACGCTCCTTCACGCATGTTTACGCACCGCAGGGGGGTGCCCCGCCTTCCCCAGCTGGTCCTTGGGGCTAAAAAGGTTGGGGACCACTGATCTAAAGGCTTAGACTGAGATATTATCCCTAATGGAGGACACCAAGCTCTATCTCTCCTTTCAATCTATTTCACATGAAGTTGCAGCTGAAGCAAAGTTTGGGATCAGTATTAGATTAAATGGGGGGAGAAGTAAACCGAAGCTTGCTCCATGAAAAGTGTTATCTATCTGAATGGCAAAGTGGGATCCAACCCACTATGAGTGACGATGTATTCCCCACAAAGAATTGGACTTGTGGTTGGAGACAAGCATCAGACTTGGAGTGCAAGGTCTCTGTTACACAAAGTCCCTTTCAGCTTCAACAATGGGGTGGGAGACTTCAGGGAGGGCCTGGGGCCAAATGTGTCTCTCCAAGGTCTTAGTCAGAGCCTCTGGGCTTTCTCTGATGGCCATGACCTTCCATGACACAATTATCCAGTGGTTTGTCAGCTTCTGTAGTCTCTACCCTCACTTATAAGAAGACTGAAAGGTATCTTTTAAGGCACTTGGCAACGCTGGAAATAAGAACTTTATGCTAAAATGTGCTGAAAATGTTGGTTCCATTCTTTTGCCTATATCTCCACTCACAACATTAATGCATCCTCCAAGAACTTCTCTAAACCGACTTTCACCCTTGGGACAAAATACTCACAAACTATTGGTCTGTCAATTCTTAAAAGAATGGAAATGGATAGAATCCTATAGGGCAGTTGTTTCCAACCTTGGGTCCCCAACCTTGGACCACAACTCCTAGAAATCCTGGCCAGGAAAAATTAGTGGTCAAGGCTTCTGGAAGTTTTAGCCCAAGAACATCTGAGGATCCAATTTTGAGAAACACGGCTACAGGAGATTTATACCAGCGTAAGTGTTAACTGCATACATTATGGCACTGAATTGCTACTAATTAACAAAGTTGTTGCACACATTCCTGGTTCTGCACCAGTCAGGCAACTTAGTACATGATCAGGAAGGCATGGTTAATTAGTGACGATTCACTGTTGTAATTTGTGCAATTACATTTACACCAGTATAAATCCCCAAACAAATAAAGGCCAACATCAGTTTCAGAACACACAGTGTTGGGGATACCTTTAAAATCCTAAATGAGTTTGTTTCATTGATACTCTACTTTTCTCTCAAAAATAAGAAGCTTGGATTTTAGACATCTAAAGGATTACTTCGCTCTCCATGAGCCTCTCCACTGAGGTTGTCTTCAAGAACTCATTTTCTGATTGCATTAAGGTAACACATCAGCCAGTGTAGTAGTTGTGTCATATTAGGATTCAGGAAACCTGGGTTCAAATCCCGCTTTGCCATGGAAAATCCACTGGGGGCTGGCTTTGGTAAAACCACTCCTTAAACTTTTGATGTACCTCTGAAGCCCAACTCAGTTTGTCGTAAATTGGATTGGACTTGACAGCACTTACGTTATAAGGAGGGGGAAGGCCTTTTCGGTTGTGGATGTCTGAATTTGTCAGAGAGACTTCCCAAACCTGATTCCAATATTAGGTGAAGACCACTTGAGTCTGCATCTTCTAGCACATTAGGAGGCAAGGTTCAATCTTGCGGTTTTCATTTTGCTCTTCTCATCGTCTTCACAATGATATACCTTAGAGTTCAGCTATATTATTTTATATGATTATTATTGACATTTTTATCATTTTTGGATTTCTTTTATTATCTCCTAAGCTATCCAGAGAGAGTAAGCTGGATGAAAGGACCCATATAAATCTCTAAATAAATAAATGGGAGAAATCACAGGATGAAAATGTCATTTTAAAAGAGCCATTTTAGCACCCCACATTCTCCCCAGATCTATTCATGAATCATACAGCTTCCATCTGAAATCATACTCACAGCTATCCAGCAAGCAGCTAGTGAGTTAAGTAGTTGCTCCATATTTCTGTCTGTGCAATCACCTAAACAAAGACTATCAAGATGTTTGTGGATTCAGACATTCCAAGATCCATCAATGGCACATTTTTCTTTTAATCAGCAGGTGAACTCCAGGGTGTACAACGTTATATATGTTCTTGTTTTTTATTTGCTTTAGCTGTGCTTACTATCTTTGTTCCTGGAGGAACTTCTAATCTTTTCAAAATATAAACACAAAACTCTGTCCTGTTCACACTGCCTGCCTTTCAATGTACTTTATTTTGGACAATTATTTTTCTTGTGCACATTTGCAACTTTGTTTTACCTTTGTGCTTCTCCTGATTTTTAACCCTCTGGTTATCCAAAGACACACGAGCACGTTTGTGAGGATTACATGTGTTCATCTTGGCATGGGAAGAAGATAAAGGCATCTGTGAGACGCGAAGCGAGAGGGCAGAAGCTCTCACTGTAGTGTCGGCCTCCCTCAGAAAGGAACAAGAGGTGAAGACAGACCCGCCTACACCACCCATCAAGACTATACAACGGGGAGTTGAGACCCGTGAGTTAGAGTGGGAACTGTCAAAGATGACAGTGGCCACTCAGACTGGGGGAGAACTGGCGGGAAGAGAAGAAAGAGGGAGGTCCATCGTGGAGGCAGGAATGGGGGATATAAAAGGTGAGGTGGATGTGATACCAGGGGGTTGGGAAATGAACTGGGTAGAAGACCCATGGATTGGAAAATAGGAAAAGGAATGGGTCCCTAGGGAGGAAGTGGACTATCGGAGAAGGGGTTTCTACGCCCTTCCTATTGGGGAGAATTGGAAGCCTGGGAGTAGCGTAGGAAACTCCGGGAAGAAAAGGAGGCAGTGGAAAGGGAAGCAAGAGAATGCTGGTTATGGCGTCTGGTGGAAACACAGAGGAGGGGATTTCTGCCGGACCATGGGCCCTTTTTCAAGGAGAGGAGAATCCCTGTGAGCCAGGAGGAGGAGATGAAGAGACCACCTGGAAACCGAGCCGGCTGAGTTGGGGAACAGCAACCCCTTTTTGAAGGCACCTTGGAATAACTCGGACTATAACCCTTTTAATAAAGATGTTTGGATGCCCCCGTGGGACCCGTTGGCCACGAGAGACAATGCCGAAATTGAGTTTAATCATAATGACCTGTTGTCCCATGATCCAATAAAACCTAGTTTTGATTTTCCAAGAAGGATGTCTCCAGTGTCTCTGTTGAAACCAGAGGAGGTAAAGTTTGAACCCTCACAGCATCCCAAACCCAGTAAAATCCAAACAAGCAAGAAAATTTAAAAAACCCACAAGATTAGTTTAATGGGGTATAGTGGTGGGAATGTTGGGCTGGGACTTGGGAGGTCCACTTTCAAGTTCTTCCTCAGCCATGAAACTCAATGGGTGGCCCTTAGTCAAGAACTCTTTTGGAGTCTGACCTACCTCACAGTGCTGTTGTAAATAACTACATTAATTTCTGCCACCAATCAACTACTTCCAACAGAATTGACAGAAGCCACCACTCCCTATAGATTTAGCCACTACGGCAGTAACTTCAACAAGTTTCCGCTTCTTCAGTCTTCCAACATTGTTGTCCAAAGCAGTCTGCATTTGGACAAAAAACAGAGACAACTGCTTTCTGTGCATCCCAAAACTATCCTTAAGTCTTCTGATCCCATGGCTTCTCACTTTACTCACTATACTTAGACTGTTATTTAAACAACTATTTTACATAAAGATTTGGACGTTAATGAAAGGTGAGAGATACTCCAAATGACCACCTGATGCATCTACTCACACAGTCTGATACATCAAGTTACTACCGGCTTTACTCATTTTAACTTCACCCAAAGTCAAATCAGTTGAACACAAGAAGGTTGTTCTGTTTTAACTAAGATGCCTGGAATTTAAAAACTTCATCGTCATTGTCGTTTAGCCATGTCTGACTCTTCGTGACCCCATGGACTCTTCACAGCCAGCAAATTCAAATATAAGCCAAAATCACTTAACCTCCATATAAAGCCAAATTAACTGATGTGCTACTAGGAGATAAACCATGATGCAGCCTTCAGAAATTTGTTTTAAAAGTAACTTTATAAAATCTGTTCAATGATAGATTATTTCTATTTTGCAAGCTCCTCCCAAATTCAACTTTCCAAAGTTTGTAACAACAAATAGAGTTAAGATTATTTAAAACAGCAATAAGACTAAAGTTCATATATAAAGCACAATGCTATAAGATGTACCATCAAATATAGGCATCTCATTTGAAATACGGACATATACTTGTATGCATGTGTACACCGACCCCCACCTATAAACACACTTGAAGGCACAAGGGTAGAAAGCAGAGTAATTTATATCCCAGAATGACAGCTGGCAGGTTCCCAACAGTTTGTCCAAGCCATATTAAAAAAATCAGTCGTTTCGCCCACAAGCAAGAATAAAGGGAAGGAGAGGAAGATAAACCAAGAAATGATAAAGACACCTGGGGAAAAACAACCACATAAAATACTATGTAGAAAGAAAGAAAGAAAAGATGTACAGGAAAGCAAAGAATGTCCAAGAAGAGTAAGAGGAAGATTACCACTGACTTTTACAAACTCAAACAGGGATACACTAACTCTACTGAGATGCTAAGAATAGATTACCTAGTACTGTAGTTAACAAAGATATTTCTGTACCTGCTAAATATTTCTATTTGCACATAGGCTTTTTAGAAAATGTCTTATAATCGTCAAAACAGTGCTGGTCATCAATAAGCATTCTGTCCAGAAATTCTAATCTTCTCAAAAGAAATAAGGAGGCATAAATATGTATGTCAAGAAGTAGCAGAAAAGGAGGTAGTCCAGGGCAAGGAATTAAGGACAGACAGGAATGCAGAGTAGGCATAAGGATGCTGCTCCGGGGCTTACAGAAGCTGAAGAACATGGGGATAGTGAGCACCAGTAAGGGCTGAGGGATGAAGACTGTCAAGGACTAGTTGGAGCTTCGGGAGGAGACAGATCCCGGAGAGAGTCCCAGTGGGCCAGCAATGAAACAGAAAAGCAGGGATGGGGGACGGAATGGTCCCAAAGGACAGAAAGAGAACCTGACAGAAGAAGAGCAAGGAGATCCAAGTGAAGGACAGAGAGTACTTAGGCAACAACAGAGTGCCAACCTGCAGAACCTCTGAAGTTGCATAAAGAGGCAAGAGGGAAATGTTGGATAGAAAATGTGAAATGCTGCTAGAGCTGCTTCAAGAAATCACATGGAAGTTGGCCAGTCTGGAAAAAGAAAAAAAAAGAACAGAAAAAGCAGCAGACAAGGTGGAGAAGATTACTAAGTGATAAACTACCCTGGGGGATGATGCTGCTACTATTACTTGATCAAAGGCTGATCAACTGCTGGACTAAAAAAAGGTACAGTATTAATTGTAAATCTTGGCTTTCCTGGATTGTTTTCTGTTCTCCTCTCCTCTTAGGGTCGATCTGATATGTGAAATATGTGCATTGAGGGAATGGAGGGGTGTGTGTCAAAGCTGTCAGCATCCCTCACTTCCCAAAGTACATTCCCCCCAACTTTCTGGAAAAATTAACTTGGAATTCAGTCTCCTACAAGGATCAAATGTCAGAAAACAGAGCCAACAGAGTCCATCATGAAGAACGCCTTCCCACAGGGACATCGGCTAGAAAGGCAGAGCAAAGACAACGAAGTGTTCTGCGCTGGTACCTGTGGCAGAAGGGCAGGTATGACCCAGGAGGGAAGCAGGGCATGAGGTGCCCCCCTCCGGGCTCAGCCCCAGACCAAAGGATAACCTGGCCGAGGGGTGGCTTCGGCATGTACACACATCCTGGATGGTGCTGAGGGACAGGGCAGCTTCCAGGGCCAGAACCCGCGATCGGCACTTATTACTCCCCTTTAAAGAGTCATCGGGAAAGGGACACCCGCCCGGGGAGAAGGGCTGCAATGGCAGTCATGGCCATGGCTGCAGGAAAGGCACAGCACCCAGCTGGAGAGGAGGGAGGCACGGCTCGCCACGCAAGGAAGAGGCAAAGGGCGAAGCCTGTGAGGGAATGCAGGGAAGGAGCGTGGAAGGCAGGCGCCTCGAAGCGAAGGGGCGCCCGCGTCTCCGCGGGGGCGGGCAAGGCGGGAGCGCCTCGGGGGGGGGGCAGGAGACGAGGGAGGGGAGGGGGAGGAGGAGGAGGAGGACGAGCCTCCGCGCCCCCCCCCCACCGGAGGAGCCGGGAAGAGTTTGAGAAGGTAAACAACAGCCACGCCCCCTACAGTCCTCATCCCCACCGCGCAGCTCAAGCCTGTACATTTCCACTCCCAAATCTCTCCATGCACCCCCCCCCCAACGGCGTGGCGCTCTCGCCGCCCGCCTCCCCCATCATCATCATCATCATCAACATCGCCGCCGCCAGTCTCCCTGCCCGCCACCCTCCTCGCGACGTTACAGGGCGGCTGCCAAAGCCACCAGCGCCCCCGGAAAAGCTTGGCCCATTCAAAGACACCCCCTCCCTCCCTCCCTCCCCACGAGGGCTCCTCTCTCTTTCGCCCACCCTCGCTCGGCAAAGGACGGCGGCGCTCCTTCGGCTCTCTGCCTCTTGGGGCGCATTGTTTATGTCTGTGGCAGAAGCTGGCAGGGACCCCACAACCCCAGCACGTGAGAGAGGAGCCGATCATGTGGGCGCACCCGCTTCCCAGCCACGCGAAGGCTCCAAAACGTGCTGCGTATCAACAAAAATGAAACTCGCGTCTCTCCCGATTTGCCGCGCGAGCCCTTTTTTCTGCACATACCGGACACGCGCTACGTAATTCCTCAACACACCCAGACGGACTTTTCCACCCCTCCCCGTTCTGGATCCATCCCATTCCCCAGTCCTTTCCTGCCCCTGGATCACCTTGCCGCCCCCCTGCCCGCTACAAACTGTGCTTTCGCCCCCTCTCCTGCCCACCCACCTTCGTGGAGACCTTCTGGGGTTAGCTTTGCCGCAGTCATTAATCCGAGGAAACGTTTCCCCGAGGCTCCCGATCCTTTAAAAAGTTGTTGTTTACATTCCTGCCGCCTCCCTTTTAAAACATGACTGACCAACATGCGCAATCAATGTCTAAAAACGCTGCACACTCTCTCCACCCCCCCCCCTCGCCTTCCTCCTTTGCAGGCAGCACAGGCAGGGAGCAGTAAAACAAATGCGAGGAAGAAGGGAGGGAGAGAGGGAGCGAGCGGGGAATCAAGGGAAGCTGCAAAAAAAAAAAAAGGAGCAGTTTCTCCACCCTTTTACCTTGGCTAGGAAGGAAGAGCGTCCTCCAAGAGTTGCGACTGTCCCTCGGGGTTACACGAGAGGTGTGGGGAGAGATGCTCCAGAAACGCAACCGCTCCTGGAATCTCCCTTTGCAAGGCTTAATCCCCAACCATTGCGGAGGGAAAGAACCATTCCCCCCCTCCTCGTCCTAGGATCCGAAGATGAGACCCTCCTGTTAGGAGTACATACAAAGTAACTTCGCCGACTGAAAGACGAAAGGAACGGGGGGGAAACCCCCAAAAGAACTGCTCCCAGCTGAGATGGCCGCTCTGTGCAAAATCCAGCGAGCTCTCTTGCTTGTGCGTTTCTTTTTAAAAATCCAGACTTCTTTTTCGGAGCTCTTTGCAATTGCCCGAAATTTCTGCTGGTGGCCCTTCTTCTTTCCTTTCTCCCCCCCCCCCCGCCCTGTTGGCGAGGAAAAGGCTTCTTCCACGGAGTGTATCAATTAGGAGGATGCTAGGGAGTTCACACACCCCCCACCCCCACCTCCTTCTAGCCCCTCTCTTTTCCCCGCCCCCCTTCTCCTCAATTTCTTCTTTTCTTGCTTGTTGTTTCTTCCTGACGAGCAGCAGGTCCAGGTGCAGCTGCAGACGTGGGTCCCATCCCTGATGGTGTTCGGCATGTGTTGCCCGCTTGCTTGCCTGCCTGCCTGCCTGCCTTCCCTCCCGCCCCCAACGCTCTCCTCGCCCACCCACCCCCTCCCTCCCTCCCTCGTCTTCACCTCCCTCCGAGGCGCCGAGTCCCCTTCTCTTTTCTCTGGAGCCCTGGGCAGCTGGAAAGGGGTCGGGTTGCGCGCGCGCTCACAGACACACACACACACACACACTCGCTCTCCTTTCGCGCGCCCCCCCCTCTCCTACACGCCTGATCAGGTCACTTTCGCAATGATCTTCAGCCTCGCGCGCGCACACACAACCGTGGCGGCAACGCACACGGAGATCACAGAGCTGCAACACTTTCTTCGCTTCCTCCTCTTCTCGGGTCCACACTCTCGGCTTTTAATTCCCCCCCTCCCCGGCACCGACACACACACACACACACGCACTCCCCCCAGCCTTCACCTCCTCGAAGCGAGGCACAGGCGTACCCTCGCCGCCGCCTGCTGCTGCTGTTGCTGCTGAGGCTGCAACCTTACGGGAGGGGGGAAAATACGCTTATACTTAACAAAATCTTTTGGCGCCATATTAATGACGTACTTCAAATTTGCCATTTCTTCCTGCGTCAAAAAGACGTTTCTTGCAACGAGCAGAGGAGGTGCGCGGCGGGGAGGGGGAGCCCGGCACCCTCCGGGGGAGAAGGGGGCGCCAAGGACCCTCGCCGCGAAACCCACGCGTGGGGAGGCGGAGTTTTGGGGGGGCAACTTGCGCGGAGTCCGAAGCGCCGGAGGGGAAGGCGCCGGGCAAAGGGGTGGCAGCGCGGCGGGGCAAAGCGAAAGCGGGACGGAGCAGTTTCCGGGGTGGGTGGGTGTGTGGGAGGGTAGGCGCATTTATTTTGGCTAGCTTCCAGGTGAGGGAGATGGCCAGGACAGTGGCTTTGGGGACGGTCTCACTTCGGGGAAAGGAGTCGGTCGCTGAGAAGCCTCTGCCTTGCCCCAGATCCCTTCTAGCCGCCAGCCCCAGCTCGGCCGTTACGCACTTGCTCCTTTTCCGTAGCTGTGCCAAGAGGGAGGGGCAGCGAGAGATTCGGGGTGAAGGGGGGGGTCAGACACAAAACAATCCCTCTTTTCACATTTTGTCCCACTTCTTGCCCGGCAGTCCTTGGTCCCCACATGGCTCATGTCTCCCCCCCCCCCCCGGTTTCTTTTCCAGAGAGCCAGAACTTTGCACAGTTTGCACAGGAAGAAGAGGAGCAGCCAGGTCCGCCCTCCTGGAGTTCGCGACTTGACCTTGTGATGCACAAACAATAACGCTCCCATCCGCGGCGGCGACGGGTGCTCCTGCTGCTGCTGCTGGAAGGGCGCTCGTTGCCGTTGCTCTCGCCTGTCTGTGTTTCTGTGGTGGTGGTGGCCGCGGACGCCGCCGCCCAGCTGGCCACACCCACCCCTGCTTGCTTGAGGCAGGCGGGCGGGCACCTACTTCGCCGGGAAAGGCATTTAGTGGCCCTGCACGCAGGCAGAAATGCGAGGGAAGAGGGTAAACCGCGGGCCCTCCGCCCGCCCAAGCAACGGGCCTCCTTCCCCTGAGGTGCATCGGTGTAAGCCCGCAGCAACCACGACCGCGCGCGCTAACAGCCTTGCCTCTCCGCAATAGCCCCAGTGCCCGTGGGTGTTGGATTCTGTGCCTTTCCCGGCCTAGAACTTTCTCCAGAGTTGGTGCTCATGACTGTCAAGGGACTGGGTTCAAAAGTTACCACCACTACTGATAAGGCCTGAATAGGTTCATGTAATACATGGCTAGGTGGTGTTTGGAAGGTGAGGATGAAGGCAGGCATCGGCCCTTCTAAATAGTGTGCTTGTTTATTTATTTTATTTATTTATCTATTTAACTTATATGCCGCCCACACTACCCATAAGTCTCTGGTTTAGGATTTGCCCAGTACTGTACTCAAATTGCAGTATTTCATAGAGAAATGTAATTCATCTCTCCCTTTCTATACATCTTCCAGAGTTTGGGTTGTGGAAACAGTTTTCAGCCTGGATTCTTCTATACAGAAAACTGCCTAGCAGACCTGGGGGAAGTATCTATCTTTGCTTTTCTTCTGTGCTTTTCTTCTGTCTGTGAAGTGGGAAATATATTACAGTAAATTCTTGAGTACCACAAGAGATCACTATCATAATTTATACTGTATTTGTATTATATTAGTTTGCAAACACAGTTCAGATGCTGCATTTTCTCTTCCAGGCACTTACTGTGATGGGGCTGTAAGGCATTCCCTCACACCAAACACACATTTATCAAGTAATAGAGGTAGTTGCTTTGTGTGGGAAGAGAACACGCATCCTTATCCCTTTGACTATTTTTGAAACGCACATCTCAGAGCAATTATACTAAGAAAACTGCTCATTAGGATACTTGCAGGTTTGGTCCAAGGAGAAGCAGCCCTTTATCATTCAAACAGTGTACAGTACAATATTTTTACATATACATTCAAACAGTTTACTAATATGATTATAAGCTTTTACATGAATGTATACTTGCATTCACAACATTAAGCTTTCTCCAAAGAATTGATCGTTCCAACAAATGTAAGATGGATATGTTAGGTAAAATAATATGCTTTGGAACCAATATATCTGTTTGGCAGTATCATACATATTATTATAAACAATAGCCCTATTTGGCCATTATGAAATTGGGCAAAATCAGGATTCTGAAATCAGGTGGAGAGCCTCCCTCAGTAGAGGAAACTTCCTTCTTACTGTTACCCTTTATATGCCTTCACAGGTAAAGGACAACAAAAGCAAGCATAGGTGAATGGAAGGGTTAAATCAGGCACACTCCTCTCATCACCAAGCTGGTTTTATAATGCCTGAAAAGGTCTAACATGGCACTCTGAATTATCCATTGCACAAAGTAAATATGTGGCATGGATGGATTTCATTTTCTGATCGTTTGGGAAGAGAAGACGACACGTAATAGAGGAAGGGAGACCTTAAAGAATGTAAGAAGAGTCCTGGGACTAAATCAGACCAAAGGTCTGTCTAGTCCAGCCTTCTGTTCCCTCAGTGACCAAGCAGAGGCCAAGAGGAAGTCCACAAGTATAACATGAGGGTGCAACACTACTCAACACACATGGACCCTAGCAACTGATAACACAGAGGTATACTTGTGCTGGTACTGGAAGGAATATATATAATTCCTGATGAAGAGGCGCTACACAATCCAATGTGATAAGAATTACAATGTTTAATTTAGTTATGGCCACTGTAATCGGGGAAGGGATGTGGTGGTGTTGCAGGTTAAACTGCAGAAGCCTCTGTGCTGCAAGCTCAGAAGACCAGCAGTCGTAAGATCGAATCCATGCGAAGGAATGAGCTCCCGTCACTTGTCCCAGCTCCTGCCAATCTAGCAGTTCGAAAGCATGTGCAAATGTGAGTAGATAAATAGGGACCACCTCGGTGGGAAGGTAACAGTTCCATGTCTAGTTGCACTGGCCACGTGACCATGGAAACTATCTTCGGACAAACATTGGCTCTATGGCTTGGAAACGGGGATGAGCATCGCACCTAGAGTCGGACACGACTGGACTAAATGTCAAGGGGAACCTTTACTGTAATCAGAAATACAGGTTACTCTGTGTGAGGCATACAGAATAAAATATTAAAATGCAGTGAGTTCCTGTGGTCCTCATTAGATCTCGACAACGAAGGAGGACAGAATAACGTAGCTTTTGCCTGTATCTTTACAGGCTCTTGGAACAAATCAAAAGCAAGCGCAGACTTTTAGTCCACCTTCTGCTCTGTTCCCCAAGCATGTTATGACCCATTTAGAGCTGATTGTACTTACCTGGGACAAAGATTTTATCTATGGTATAGACCAGTGGTTCTTAACGTGGGCAATAATGCCCCTCAGGGGGCGATTTCATTTTTCAGGGGGGTGGTAGAATGAAAAGGGGCGGTGTGGGGGCGAAAGAACAGAAGGGGGGCGGTAGGGGGGCGCTGGAGCGAGCCAAACCTGTGAAGGCGACTGCAGCCGCAGTGCTGGCAGTAGATCCAGTGCTGCTGCTGCCGCCAGATGATCCAGCTCTTTCTACCTGCCACGTCTTGCCTTTCTCCTTTAGGGGGAGCACTGAGTGTGGATCGGGTGGAAGGAAAGGGTCTCTTGGGTCCTCATCCTTGCCCCGTGAAGCGCTGCCTCGCACCCTGGTGGGGAGGGAGACTAGGTAGGTAGGTAGGTAGGTAAGATATCAGGGAGGGGGGCGATGATAACTTCCTCAATGGTTCAAGGGGGCGTTTCTTTCAAAAAGGTTAAGAACCACTGGTATAGACTGTCCTTGTTTCTTTTTTCTATTGCTTCAGAATTTTTTAGAGACCACAACTAATATTTTTATTTATTTATCTTAATATTTATAAGATACCTTTATAAAGCAAGCCTACCCAAAGTAGTGAACAGAAATATAATATAATATATATATATAATAAAAATTTGAAAATCTAAAATGTATTGAAAATCCAGAATACAGTAAAATGTAATATCACCTGTTGAAAAAGCAAAACATGCTCAGAGCCAGTGCAATAACACATTGATTCATTCCTACAGGCTGCTCTGTTAGAAATGTTGGCAATGAAGAGTTCTCTTATAGGGGTGAAGGGCCCAGCCAGGTTGCCTGTGACTTTTATATGAAGGATGATGATAAAGGAAGTTATCCATAAAGCAAAAATACTATACAATGTGGTGGATCACAGGCAAGCTAGGTTAGATTTTTACATATATAGTGATCCGCCCAGAGTAGCCTTGGTAGTCAGATGGCCAGTATAGTATATAAAATGAATATATATTCATTTTACAGTGTTTACTGGCCATCTGGCTACCAAGGCTACTCTGGGCAGTTCACAACAAAATAAACCACATTAACAGAAGAAATAATAACCATAAAACATAATCACAGCAAAAATCAAATAAACATATCAGTAATTAACTAAACAAACAACATAAGACAATTAATGTAAAATTAAAACATAGCAATTAAACATTAGATGGAGGAGTTGATAGTTTAAGGGCTGAAAGAACCTCTGTGCTCTGTTGGTGCAATATCCGGAAAAGCCTATCTGAATAACCATGTTTTAAGCAGTCTCTTAAAAATCCCCAGTAAAACAAATATCAGGAGACTGAATGAAATAATAATTTAACAAACTGAGAGACAAATTCTTCAAGAGGATGATTGAATATAGACAAAGAACACATTTTAACTTGTAAAAAGCTCAAAAAGGAACCCATAAGAATATGAGGACTTGTGCTCAATACATGGGCTATGGCTCCCTCTCTTTGACCATGCCAGAAAGCTGTTGCCTAAACTCATTGCAGAATTGGAATCGGCCACAAATGGCTTCAACCATAGGCCGGACGAAATGAAGCAAGAGGTCAGATTTGGCCGACTGAGAAAGGCTTCCTTATTCCTGATGGGAAACAAGGTTTCCGAACCTTGTGAGGCTAGTGGCACCTTCGGAGTGTTCAGGAAATGCACTTACATTGTAAACAAATTAATGTACAGTGTAATGCACTGCCCATAGAAACCCTTCTCTTCCCAACACGCGCAAGGCCCGGCTCCTCTCCTTTTAATTCCCAAAAGCCCAGGCACAGACCTTGACTTCACTTCCCCACCCCCGGCCATCCCCACCTTGGTTTCTTTTCTCGACCAAAGCTCAGGGACTAGTTTGCTTTCTCATAACCTGCTCTCAGATCCCAAGTGTCCCACCTGCTGTCTAATTGGACCTACTAAACCAACAGAACAGTCCTCTGCCTACTGATTGTAACCAATGATAACTGTCCTCTAAGATAAGAGTTCTAACTGGATGGGGCCAGGAAGAGAGGCAAAAGAGAACTATTCTAATTAGTCTCTTTCTTCTCTTGTTCAATTAGAACTGTTCACCATCTTTCTCCCCAGCCACCTACCCACCCATCCACCCCCACCTTTTTTCTGTGTCTGCTAGCCAGCCAGCATGATAGGAGGACCTGAGTGGGCAATGTAATAAGAATAACCAGAGAAACCAGGATTCTGCATAATCCAATAAGGATGGTAGGAGAGTCTCCAGAAGATGGTTCTCTGTGGGTACTTTGGCAGCAGTGGTCATCACAGTGGAGACCCCTAAGGTGCAGCAACAGGACTGAAAGCAGGAGTGGCTTATCCATAGGGCAGTAGGGGCACAGCCCCAACTCATGCTCAAGCTATTCTTCTACAGCCTCCTTCTGCCTGCCCCAATGTGCATTTGTGTGTGCAAGAGAGAATTATTCTGTTTGTGTGTGTAAATTAATATCCACTTTTGCCCTGGCTCTGTCTGCCATGCTTTCTGCCGCATCAAGTAAAACAATGGAGCTTGGGCTTGTTAGTTCCTGGATGGCTGACCACATGAAAACTCTCATGTACATTGCCTTAAATTCTAATTACCTAAGGGAGATATAAATATGATACATACATGGAATACATTCGGTAAAGCCAAATGTACAGACATTGCTTTATTGAATTATTTGCACGCAAGCTTGAATGTGTTTGGCAGACAGTTATGCTTTTTTTTTTAACTAGACAGAATCCTACTGTCAATAGGAATACAAGCAGCACCGTGTTAATGAGTGGCAATTTGCCATTAAGGTCTATATGATGTCCGTTACACAAGCATAAATCATTAATAGGATTCTGGCCATTACTTTCTTTATTAATTATACAAACATTTTCCCTGGGACGTTTGGTTGTCCTCAGTGGCCATCTGCTCACTAGAGAAGAAATTATAATGAATACAATATGAGAGATATTTTATACAATGGCATTTCTTCTGTAAAACATATTTAAAATTCAAATTGCAATGAAAGAGAAATTTGTTGCAGAACTAGGTACTAATTTCATTTAAAAATGCCCAATAAAACAATGTATAGCAAAAATATGATAACAGATTATATATGCATATCAAGAATTTTTCTGTGTCCTGGAAAACTGCACTCTTTGCTTTCCTCCAGTGCATTCCACTTGTCACAGTCATTTGCCACAATGCTTGTCGTACCTGGACACTGGGCAAAAATCAGATGTGGCCATTTTCTCTGACATTCTTTCTGTAAAACTGCAATCCTCTACTCTCTCTCCTTTCCTGTGTCTTTATACATTTTCTGTAATACTCTGAAAAGTGTACGGCAATAAAACATGATGTTAATTTGAAAGTAGAAATTGCAGTGGCTGGTCTGGTGCTATGGTATGTAGTAGCTAGTATTGATTAAGCTCATCAGCTTCCTAGCCCTGAAGATGTGTAGGATATTCATATAGTAGCAGTATTGCAAGTTTTATGGCATGAATAAACATTTACATCCTGAGCATCAGAACTAAAATGGACAGGAAGGAGCGAATTCAGCTCAGACGATTATCATATCTACTACTGTGGGCAAGAATCCTGTAGAAAAATGGAGTAGCCCTCATAGCCAACAAAACAGTGGGAAAAGTTGTACTAGGATACAGTCTCAAAAACGATAGAATGATTTCAATAAGAATCCAAGGCAGACCTTTCAACATCACAGTAATCCAAGTTTATGCACCAACCACCGATGCTGAAGAGGCTGAAATTGACCAATTCTATGAAGACTTACAACACCTAGAACTGACACCAAAGAAAGATGTTCTTCTCATTCTAGGGGACTGGAATGCTAAAGTAGGGAGTCAAGAGATAAAAGGAACAACAGGGAAGTTTGGCCTTGGAGTTCAAAACAAAGTAGGGCAAAGGCTAATAGAGTTTTGTCAAGAGAACAAGCTGGTCATCACAAACACTCTTTTCCAACAACACAAGACAGGACTCTACACATGGACATCATCAGATGGGCAATACCGAAATCAGAATGATTATGTTCTCTGCAGCCAAAGATGGAGAAGCTCTATACAGTCAGCAAAAACAAGACCTGGAGCTGATTGTGGCTCTGATCATCAGCCTTTTATAGCAAAATTCAAGCTTAAACTGAAGAAAGTAGGAAAAATCACTGGGCCAGTCAGGTACAACCTTTATTTATTTATTTATTTATTTATTTATTTATTTATTTATTTATTTATTTATTTATTTATTTATTTATTTATTTTCTGCACCATCTGGCAACCAGGCCACTCTGGGCAGCTAATAGCAATATAAGGCATAATATTAAAAACATAAAAATAAATTAATACCTAGCAAACAGGGAAATTAAAACAGAAGGCAATAAAGGTGGTAAAAAGGGTGATGAAATGGATGGCAAAAAGGATGGTAAAAGGGAGGGCAAGATCTTAATTCTCAGGGAAAGCCTGGCGGAAGAGCCAAGTCTTCAATGCTCGTTTGAACCCATCCAGTGAGGATGCCAGTTGGATCTCAATGGGTAGGTTGTCCCATAGGTGGGGGGCAGCTGTTGAGAAGGCCCCATTTCTTGTTCTTTCCCTCTGGGCCTCCTTTGGGGTCAAGGCCCTCAACCACACTGCCTGTGCATTATGTACTCTAAGACTTGGAATTCTTCTTGAGATTCACACAAGAACAACTGAAGTGAAGCATTCCCCTTATGCATACACAGTGTAAGTGAAGAACAGATTTAAAGAACTTGATTGGTGGACAGAGTGCCTGAAGAACTCTGGATGGAGGCTCGTAACATTGTACAGGAGGCAGCAACAAAAATCATCCCAAAGAAAAGGAAATGCAAGAAAGCAAAGTGGCTGTCCAACGAGGCCTTACAAATAGTGGAAGAGAGAAGGGAAACAAAATGCAAGGGAGATAGGGAAAGTTACAGAAAATGGACTAGAGACTTCCAAAGAATAGCAAGGAGAGAGAAGAGGGCCTTCTTAAACAAACAGTGCAAAGAAATAGAAGAAAATAATAGAAAGGAAAAAACCAGAGATCTGTTCAGGAAAATTGGAGATATTAGAGGAACATTTTGTGCAAAGATGGACATGATAAAGGAGAAAAATGGGAGGGACCTAACAGAAGCAGAAGACATCAAGAACAGGTGGCAAGAATACACAGAGGAATTATATCATAAAGATTTGGATATCCCGGACAACCCAGACAATGTAGTTGCTGACCTTGAGCCAGACATCCTGGAGAGTGAAGTCAAGTGGGCCTTAGAAAGCATGGCAAACAACAAGGCCAGTGGAGGTGATGGCATTCCAGTTGAACTATTTAAAATCTTAAAAGATGATGATGTTAAGATGCTACACTCAATATGCGAGCAAGTTTGGAAAACTCAGCAGTGGCCAGAGGATTGGAAAAGATCAGTCTACATCCCAATCCCAAAGAAGGGCAGTGCCATAGAATGCTCCAACTACCGTACCATTGCACTCATTTCACACGCTAGCAAGGTTATGCTCAAAATCCTCCAAGGTAGGCTTCAGCAGTATGTGGATCGAGAACTCCCAGAATTACAAGCTGGATTTCGAAGGGATTATGGAGAAAGCGAGAGAATTTCAGAAAAACATCTACTGTACTTCTGCTTCATTGACAAAGCAAAAGCCTTTTGACTGTGTGGACCACAGCAAACTATGGCAAGTTCTTAAAGAAATGGGAGTGCCTGACCACCTTATCTATCTCCTGAGAAATCTGTATGTGGGACAGGAAGCAACAGTTAGAACTAGATATGGAATAACTGATTGGTTCAAAATTGGGAAAGGAGTACGACAAGGCTGTATATTGTCTCCCTACTTATTTAACTTATATGCAGAATACATCATGCGAAAGGCAGGACTGGATGAATTTCAAGCCGTTATTAAGACTTCCAGAAGAAATATCAACAACTTCAGATATGCAGATGATGCCACTCTGATGGCAGAAAGTGAGGAGGAATTAAAGAAACTCTTAATGAGGGTGAAAGAGAAGAGCGCAAAAAAATGGTCTGAAGCTCAACATTAAAAAACTAAGATCATGGCCACTGGTCCCATCACCTCCTTGCAAATAAAAGGCGAAGATATGGAGGCAGTGACAGCTTTTACTTTCTTGGGCTCCATGATCACTGCAGATGGTGGCAGCAGCCACGAAATTAAAAGACGTCTGCTTCTTGGGAGGACAGCATCTTGAAAAGCAGAGACATTGCCTTGCTGACAAAGGTCCGCAGAGTCAAAGCTATGGTTTTTCCAGTAGCGATGTATGGAGGTGAGAATTGAACCATAAAGAAGGGTGACCGCCAAAGAATTGATGATTTGAATTGTGGTGCTGAAGGAGATTCTTGAGAGTCTCCGTTACTGCAAGGAGATCAAAGCTATACATTCTGAAGGAAATCAACCCCCAGTGCTCACTGGAAGGACAGATCCTGAAGCTGAGGCTCCAATACTTTGGCCATCTCATGAGAAGAGAAGACTCCTTGGAAAAGATCCTGATGTTGGGAAAGTGTGAAGGCAAGAGGAGAAGGTGACGACAGAGGACGAGATGGTTGGACGGTGTCATCGAAGCTACCAGCATGAATTTGACCAAACTCTGGGAGGCAGTGGAAGACAGGAGGGCCTGGCCCACTTTGGTCCATGGGGTCACAGAGAGTCGGATACAACTCAATGACTAAGCAACAAAAATTGAAAGCTTTATAGGGGACGGTAAAGAAATTATTTGTACCAAAAGGGCAAAATGGTACTGCCTACTATTTTGTAAGCAAGAAATTGCATAATTTCATGTGATGAAGTCTGTTCTGTTTTTCTTTTGCCTCTGCCATTCGCTAAGACCATACTCCAATCCATATTTGCTTATCTATAAGAGGGAAAAGGGAAACGTAGCCTTTACATGATGAAGACACAAATGGAATTATGCAATGTTTTATAACAGAGAGTTTGTCTTTTATTAGGATTAGTTTAATACAATTTTAAGTCATTAACTATAGATGGCTTTCTAAAAGAATCACAAGACATTTACTTACTTTTCCCATAAATGTACCTGACTGAATCTGCTGAAGGCTTGAACATGTGCTGTTCATACATTTACCTCTTTCCATGTTGTCATAATTCTGAAAAATATTGCTTCTTAATTTCTGAAAATTACAATATGTAGCCAGAGCACATAAAAATGTAGTATAAATTACCTCACAACAATTACTTACAGCAGGCCTGTTACTGGAAGGTAGCAGCCACAAACTGCCTCAAAACAGAAATTTCAGGAGACAAAAATAAGTTAAGCTACAGCAGCTTTATTCTTATAACCCCCAAACACTCAATGAACCCCTGTGTAGTTTACCTCCACAGATGTTAGCTAGATTATACGCATATTCTATCAGAGAGTAAGTGTAAGTGTGGAATTGGTCTCAAAAATCAGGAAATGAGGTCACATAATTCAAGAGACCAGAGATGGACACCCAGACGGGGAACTGGTCATGAAGACTGGTAAGGTGGATATTGTTTGTTTTTCACTCAGGGCCTGGGGTCATAGGCGCGTTATATACATATTGGACAGGATTGGAAGGGACAGGAAGATCCTATGACTTATTGCTTGCTACTATCCTATTTTTTTTTTTTTATCTGAGCCTTCATTCACCCTGTATAACTATGTAGAATACCTGCTTCTCCTTTGAGGGTTGGGTAGGGACGAATGGCATTGATCACAACCAGTTGCATGATGTTGGAAGCATAACTGGTCTTGCCCACTGGTCTGCCCTGCCCTGCCCTCCCCACCCCCACACTATCATCTGCTTCTCTCAAGTATGGTGAAGGATTAAGTCGACAGTGCGGAAGTGAGATTCATCTAGCCGCTCAGCTGGATTTTCTACATGGAGTGAGATGGGTGTGAGTGTCTATCTTGCATCCTTCACAAGCAAAATGGCTTCTACCAGCCTGGACGCCGGCCTTGTTACCTCTGTGTTTCTTTGCCACCTTAGCTCTGACTGAGAATAAACACACACCTTTGGCCCTGAACCTACAAGGAGTCAAGCTTTACTTAGGGTTCCTACTTGGAATCTCTTTCTATTTTACAAATAGGAGTTTCGGTGTATTAATTAAATAACTGTATCAGGCAAGAATCAATTGAAAAAGCTTTTCCAGGACAAAGGTGTAGTGATGTGGAAAGCCCTTCCTGTTGCTCCCTTTCTGTAATGCAGTTATATGACCAGCGCAGAGCTTCCATTCATTAACAGGTGGAAACTTGGTTCTTAAGAAATAACTAATCAGATGCAGAGGTGGAAGAAAAGGTAGCTCAGTGCTTCTGCGTATATAAAAGAAAATGCAAATGCTTAGTAATATTTTTTTTGTCTGTTGTTGTTTAAACCTTCAGCCTTCCCAGAATCTCTCCATATAAGAGTTGATTTACTTATTAAAAGAGCTTCCTGCTGGCATATAGCACTTTCTTCATTGTCATTCCTTCCACTCATTACCCACAGTCCCTTTCTCCACTTAGGCCCAAAATAGGCTTTTGTTGAAACAAAAATCTTAGAAGAATGAGAAAATGACTTCACTTTTCTTCACCTAAGCATACTGGAGAGGGGGGTGGGGAGCAGCCATACCAAAGGATGTAAGAATTCAACTGCAGAATAGTTTATAATGCAGATTGACAGTCTCTTGTTATTAGACTGTAATTCAACAATGCTCTTTTTTATTTATTTTGCAAGTGGGGTTGACAGGTCAGCACATTCCATTTTCAAAGATGTTTGGGCCAAAACCTGAAGTGGGAGTCAATTACGGAAGTAGGCAAGCAAAGGCTGAGGTGCAGGGGAGACTTTCCTAGGTTTTGAGCCACTGCTGCAAGGAACTGTAAGATAAGAAGCTCGTGTGTTGCAATTCAGGCACCTCATTTTCTGCCTCGTTCCAAATGCCACAGTGGATGTCATCATGTTTAAAAAAAAGCCTGGAGTGAAGGAACTGTGGAGACATCTGCTGAGTGTATGCGCTTGGGCCCAACTTGGGGGGCAACCGACACAGAACATTTTTATATTGAATTAGTGAGCCATAGTGGAAGTGAAGCATGGGTGGAAATGGGTGCCCAGATTCTAAAACCACCTCACATGAAAAAGTCATGCAGGCCTCTTCTATATTTCGGTGGTCCCTGAGATTTATCTCTCTGCTTGAAGAAGCACAGCAGCTCAGAGAGACTACAGCTGGCACTCTTGAAAGTTTGCAACGCTAGGGCTGAAATCTTGTTCCTTTTTTTACACATGTGCTGTAGATTCGAACATAAGCAATGTAACATTCACTCGTTTCTAGCCCTCAATTACTGAGTTTCTGAAGTTCTCAGGAGCGGCTGTATCCCCAAGAGCTGCAGTGGGGATTCATTAATGCTGACCAGAAGTAAGTGAAAGTTATGCCGTTTGTGTTCTGCATGTGTAAAAAAGAAAAAGGGTTCTAGACTATATATAAGGATGGATAGTTATAACCACAACACCAGTCCCTATTAAGCTATTTAAAAATTCAAAATCTCTTCATCTGCTACCTTTTCAGCAGGACCCCCTGTTCTAGTTTACAATCTGAAATATTTATGGACAGGCTTTAAACTTAAACTGCCCTCCCCATAAAACAGGCTCATACTACTTCATGGGGGGTTCACTATGTTTTATGGACAGAGCTATTATTTTACATATAACTGCTGGGGAGGGGGAACTGTTGTTTCATTGCTGTGAAACATTGGCATCTACTGGACAAAAGATGGGATAAAAATATAAGAAACATTTTCAAGAAGTGTAACCAGGTTCATTGTTTCAGCAAAATCAACAGAGCACTGCAGGACTGTAAGAACTAGGAGTTATGTCCAATGTTATACAATGGATTTCCATTCACACAGAGGAACGTTAACTTCTCTCTTCTATGGTCCCACTCTGCTCTGGAAGACTTTCCAACACACTACAGCGGATTTGCAGGCAGCTGTGGGAGGAAGGGGAAGGTTGTCCTTCTGATGGATGCCATTCCATCAGTGGAAGCTGCCAATTGAATGCAACTTTATCGTGGTCCTCAGATACACAAAGTACTGTCCTGGGATACTGGGAGGAGGGCTTGTAAATAGAGGGATTGTGGGAAGTGAGATGTAGAAAGTACAGGCAGCAATAATTACATTCTTGATTGTGGTTGGGACGCTGGGCCTGACAGTGGCCAACAAAAACAGTTGTTAATAATAAAAGCTCCTTGAATTTGTTTAGCATTTGGTTTACTGAACAGTGGGTGAACAGCCATGCAATAAAAGTCAGAATGGAGATGGCCTGGATCAGTTTTCTTAAAATTAAAAATGGGCAAGTTGATTGAGAGGATGATGGGCTGACTAGCTGCAGGCATTCTTGGAGGAAACAGATAGCCTAGGTCCATTTTAATTGGGGTTCGGGCATACTGAAACAGCATTGGTTGCTCTACAAGACAATCTCCTGAGGGAAGCAGACAAGGACAGTGTAACCCTGCTGGTCCTCCTGGATCTGTCTGCAGCCTTTGATACGATTGACCAGGTTATTCTTCTGGGTGGTTATTGAATTTGGGACTTGGATGCTCTGTTCTTCAGTGGTTTCAGTCCTTCCTTGAGGGTTGATCTCAACTTGGGGAAGCAATGTTGACATCTTGTGACCTCTGCTATGGGATCCCCCAAATATTGGCCATTTCCCCAATGTTTTCAATATATTTATGAAGCTATTAGGAGAAGTCATATGGAGATTTGGAGTTCATTGGCATCAAAACACACATAACACACAGCTCTATCTTTTCTTCTCTTCATCTGCAGGCGATGCTGTGCAGGTCCTTGAATGCTGCCTGGCATCAATAAGAGATTGAATGAAGGCCAGTAAACTGAAATTGGATCCAAATAGGACAAAGATCCTACTATTGGGAGGATCATTGGACCAGTTAGGAAGATATTTATCTGGCCTCAGTGGGGTTCCTCTCCCCTTAAAGGACTGGGTTTGCCGCTTTGGAATTCTCTTGGACCCCTCTCTCTCAGTGGAGGTAACACCTAAGGAGAGGAAAAGTCAAAATTAGGAACCAATCAGTCATAGTCCCTTCCCTCTGGAATATGTTTCCTATGAAGGTTCACCAGGCACCATCCCTCTCAGTTTTTAGGAAGCTAATTAAGACAGAATTATATAAAACTGCCTTCTACTGGTGTGAATATTGACCTTAGATATTCAAATAGGTTTTAATTTGTGTATTTCTATTTAAAGGTAGGTTCATTGCTTTAGCTAGTGACAGGATTTATTGTACTTTATTAGATTTTATCGTATTTTTATTATATTCTATTTATTATATAGTGTTTTAATAGCATGATTGTATTGTATGTTGTAAACTACCCAACGAGTGATAACACTCATTGGGTAGTATAGAAGTTGAAACAAACAAACAAACAAACAAATAGCTAGCAACAAAAAACTCCCAAAAACTGGCCTTGAGAATATATTGCAAAGCTAGATTAGCAGTACCCCATTACTTGAGATCACAGGACCAAGACTGAGGACAGATGCTTGTGATGACAGGTGGCAGATGTTCTTGGTTCAACTTCATGAAGTGAAACTGTGGACTTCAAGACAGGCTACAGGAAGGAGGAGGAGGGTGAAACCTGCCCCCTTCTTCAGAACATCTGAAAAGTGGATTTATCACAGGATTATAATGAATTATTGGAAAAGCGGATAAGTAGCAAACAATTCTTTCCGGAAGACGACCAGTGAGGAAGTATTAAAACAAATGCATCAAGAACTCATAACATTTGTGAAATGTAAAAAAACTAGTAGTTTGGTGACATAATAAGAAATGAAAACTACTGATTACTAAAAAAAAATTCAAGGTAAAATACATAGGGGGGGGAAGTGTAGGAAAGAAAATAAATTATTTATCTGAAGAAGTTTGGAAATTTGTTCGGATGCAACATAACTTCATTGTCAGAGCCAGTACATCTGAAGTCAATATAGCCGTGATACACATCAAACTTTGCTAAGAGAAGAAGGACAAGAAGGACACAGGCACCCAGATATTTGGTAATTTGGAGAAAGCTTGAATACTCCAAACTTAAAGTACTTTATGTTGTGGAGGGAAAATTTTTGCAACTGTCAGAGACAATAATTTTGTACTTGCTATAGATTTGTCCAACTTTTGCAAGCGCCAATTGTGAGTGTATCCTGCTCCTTGCCAATGGGAGAGTCTAGCATCGTAGATTGTAGCTTGCCACAGGAACCTCAATTTTCCATATTGAGGTAATAGCCTTTGTCAGCCAACCAGGAAGGCACAAAACATGCAAACATTGGGGACAGACTTCTGCGTCATAAAGCTAACATTTTCTACCTTCATGGAAGTTAAAGTCCAACAATTGTCCCTTAACAATCTGATTCTGCCTCAAACTAGTTATCTTGACTGCTTCTGTTGATATTGTGTGGCACTAAAAAAATAGATTGTGTAGGTTGAAGTGTTACAGGTGCTGAGTGCAGAAAGAATCCTGTCAGATTCCTGCAGCCAATCTGTATCTCCTCTATTCTCACAGTTCTTGGATACGCAGGAAATGTAACAGGTATTAAGATAGCATAACTTCAACATTTTATATGGATTTCCTTTCAGATGTTCAGCGTATAAAGCACTTAATCAATTTTCACAGCATTTTTCCTGGGATGTCGGCAAAATTTCAGTTCTAAAGCTTGTAGTTCCCAGGAGACAATTTTTTCAAAAAAATGAAAATGCATAATTCATTGTATGTTGGGACGGAACAGTTATTTGTTTAATAAAAAAGTGTTGTATACCATGAGCAACAAATTGCTAGAACAGACATTTGTCTTCCATGTACACTGGATTTTAGAATTTAATTTGGATTAGAAAAGTCATTAAAGATAGATATGCATTGTAAATCACTGTTGTATAAAGTGATATATGTATCAGATAATACCACTTTAATTGCACTAACTCAGCAAAGCAACTGAAATAAACATATATTGCAATAGAGTTTCGAAAGTGAAAAACAATTATTATGGCTTAAAAGTGTAATTCTAGTGAGTCTGTTTTCATTATAAAATATATTGACCTCAGTAAATATCATAGAATTGGATGGTCCACCAGCAAATACACACTGTGGTGTATGATAAACTCACTATAAACAGGTTTTGCTGTCACATAGATACAGAAGACACGCAAGACACAGTTGAACAAGAAGGCATAATTAATTAAAATAATGAAATCCTTAGTTTTCAAAAATTACGTGCAAATCTATGCACTGTGTCTGTTGATAGCAATACAGAAAACTGTAATCTCAATTGCAGGGTAATTACAATTTTCTGCTTATATTTTAATATAATAATAAACAATAAAGAATCTTTTTTCCCCCTTTTTGCCATTCCTGAATGCCAATCTCTACCCTTTTCCTAATAAACTATAAAGGCCTGTTCAAGGATATAATTTTGGAAGATTGTGGAATGCATGCAACCTGCAAAAAGCAAGGACATGTTTATTTCAAGATGCAAAATATTTCATCCATCATTGAAAAGAGTTCAGTGTTTCTCACCTTTTGATTTAGATGTTTTCACCTTCAGCTCTCACAAGAGGAGGAGTCTTTGGGGAGAGGTCTACTCTCATAAGTGTTCACACCGAAATGTAAGGCAGCTGTGATGTTCCACCATCAGAGCCTGGACAGTTGTCACAGCCAAAAGGAGGCATTTTGAGGGTAAGGTTGGGATAAGACTTTGGGTTTGCTGGACCCCAAACCTTCTTCTTCCATTCTGATTGTCCCATGACGAGACAAATCTATCCCTGGAGTGAGCTTATTTATATTGCCTTCATTTTGAATCAAAGAACGGCACAAAAACAAACTAGCAAACACAAATGCTGGCTTCTTTGCCTCACCTACACAGCCCCTGTGGGTACAGGAAATAGCCACTCACCTGCTGCTGATTCTCCCTTCCTCTGAGAACATCCACTCCAAGCTGGCTTGTTTTAAGGATTCTGATTTAAGGAGCAAGCATTATTTGTACAGCTTAGAAGTTTGCTGTAGAATCTGAAACTCATACATTTGAGGGAAATCCCCAAATGCCTTACAGGGCCCTGCCCCTCACCCCTGACTGGCTGACTTGCGTGAGCAAAATAGAAAAGGATTATCTGGGGGCCAATATTAAGGTTGAGAAGAGAAGACCTTGATGTTAGGAAAGTGTGAAGGCAAGAGGAGAAGGGGACGACAGAGGATGAGATGGTTGGACAGTGTGATCGAAGCAACCAACATGAATTTGACACAACTCCGAGAGGCAGTGGAAGACAGGAGGGCCTGGTGTGCTCTGGTCCATGAAGTCATGAAGAGTCGGACACGACTGAACGACTAAACGACGTCAATGAATATTAAGGTAGTCATCCTACAGTTCAGAGAAAGATGCCTGCTTGTTCTTTGCTCCAGTGTTGTTCTGCAACACTGCAACACTGGGAGTTGGACTGCAACTCCCATCATCCCCGGCCAACACAGGCCTTCTGTATGTTTTTGAAGGCAAAATATGTTTATGTGTGCACCTTTCTGATTGTATGAATGAAAAAGTTTAACTCTGAGGCAGCACCTGTGCCCACAAATGGCATAAGTAAGCCCTCCTCAAAGATTAGCAGTGCCTTGAATTATTAGTACAGTTAATGGTAGGGAGGGCTGCACGGAGGTGATTCAGGCAATGGGCCAGCTTGGGGCACCTGCCTTTCCCTTGAACCTACAGGGAACAGGTCATCCGGCTCATTTGCCTTATGCTGCTTTTCCTGCCTACGCCCAACTGGCATCAAGATAGTTGGTGTGGTATGGCTTACAGATACTGTACAGTTCTCTGCTCCATAACTCTGATAAGCAGCATGCAATGGTACATGCAAGAAAATGCAATTTTATCTCTAAACCCTGAGGAGAGCCACAATCCCCAAGTGAGGTATTAAGGATGAAATCCTTCATGCCAAATCCCATTGATTTGAATGATGGCCTTCTTAAAGCTAATTTACGTAATAATACACAGGATTGCAGCCTTCTTTTCTAAGAGGTGGTTCTGTAGGAGTTTCCTGTGGGATAAGAAAGTGGCAAAAATAAGACAGGGAACGGAGCACAATTTTGATCTGCTACCAGGCATATCGTCAGAAAGAAAAAATAATGCTGCTGATCTTTGATACTGTCACTAAGAGGATGCCCAGCAGCATTCACATGTAAGAAATTGCTGTCTCGGAATAATATTGTAAGCCAGGAGGAGAGAGCCTTTTCCCTTTTCCTTCAGTGCTGGTATGAAGCAGTTCAAAGGAATATAGTGAGTCATGCTGGAAATATGGGATGCAAATGTGGCAGGAATTTAGGCAAATAGATAGTTAACCTGTAGACAGAGCCGCCTCCAATAAGCTGCTTCAGCCAACTAGATGCCCCTTTATTCTCTTAAGGAAAGAGGAAAAAATAGAGACAGTCAGAAACCTAAAATCAGAGCAAACTTGAGGAGGCAAGACTAGTACAGGTCGGCAATGCCACATTGCTCACAGCCCACACCAGCAATAAGTGAAGTGTGCAACAATATGCCTGTATGTAGGTCTGAAGCCAATCTGTGTAAACATTTTTCTTTTCCATTTTACACCATGGGGATTCATTGATGTGGCTGTAGATGTGGCAATACCATGCCCACAATAGTCTTCTGAGCCACCACCATCCCAGAAATCATAGTTGTCATGAGTGTAGCACCCACATGGAGGCAGCAGCTCACATAAATGCACCTCCACACAAGTCAACCATGTTTACTATCAAAGCAAGCATGTGGCAATATTCATGATGCATGTACCAGCACTTATAGCATTTTCACAGGGGAAGCTTCCTGAAAAGCTATATTGATTTACTTGTATGTTATTAATTTTTTAAACATTTTACTGCTTTTTACTTAACTATTCCTCCAGTGCAGATTATAAAAGCACTATGGGAAAAGGCCCTAAAACCTGGTGAATTTTAATAACATAGCAAATAGATTAAACAGCTGATCAAACCAGCAAAAGGACTTAAACACAATTCAGGACCTTGGAAGACAGGACAATTCACCTGAAGGCTAAAAGACATTAGAAACAGCACCAGGCAAATCCAGTTAGAGAAACATTTATAGTTAGAGAGATTCCAACTTCTTTGGAAACTGCTAGCTAGAGAAAGAGTTCCACAATAAGGGTGCCATTCCTGAAAAGGCCTTGTGCTCACTAAATCCTGACATTATCTAATAATTTAGGGTTTTCTGGGGAAGAGCTTCTGAACATTATTTTAATGGATATGGAGATTCATATGGATTATTATGATGATGATTATAAAACACCAGGCACAGTCAATCAAAATTATAAAAACATTGACTGGTATTATATAACAGATGCAGGTCCCCCATTTTAACCATGCCCATCTTGAATTATTATCATGCTTTCCATCAGTATTTCTCAGATGTTGTCCATGTACTGTAGTTGTTTATTTTTCCAGTTGTTTAATTTATTTTCAAATTATTGTTTCTTATATTGAGCCTTTGTTTCTGTTGTTTTCAAAATATTCTTAATTTTCACTGCCTTAAGTAATTTTTCTCTGTTTGTGCTGTACTGATGTCACTCTTCTTCTTCTTCTTCTTCTTCTTCTTCTTCTTCTTCTTCTTCTTCTTCTTCTTCTTCTTCTTCTTCTTCTTCTTCTTGCAACCTCTCCAAGCAACATGTTGTCATTAGTGCTGCAAAGAAATCAGTAACTCATTATATTGCTTATTGCTGCTGCTGCAGAGAAAACATACAAAAAGGTAATATAATGACCTAAAATTGGAAGGGGGAGACTCTTTAAAAAAGTCCCCAAAAGTAATCAAAAAAGAGAAAAATTTACTCATTACACAAAATGAAGATGCTACCAGTCATTAATGTAGAATCACAGAATAATGGAGTTGTAAGAGACCTGTAAATCCATCAAGTCCAAATCCCTGTTCAATATAGGAATCCAAATTAAAGTATATTTGACAGATGGATAATCAATATTTGAGTTTGTCAACTTTCTTCTTAAAGTGCAGCCTAGGACTGGACACAGTACTCTGGATTAAGTTTAACCAGTTCAAAATAGAGAGGACCGAGTACTTCATGTGACTTGAAAACTATATTTCTGTTAATGCAGCCCAAAACAGGGGCTCCTGACTCTGTTTCTATTAATTCCTTCTTTAAGACTCCCAAGCTCCAGAGAGTACATGGCAGACTAATATAGACACCATGCTTGCGTCAAGACAAGTTTAAAGAAAATCTAGTCAAAGTCAAAAGTGCGAAAACATCCCAACCTCGTACCTGATGCAGACATTTCTGACCGTGTGTGAGTCCCAGGATAGACTGCAGTGCCATCAATCAGATAAGAAACACACACACACACACACACACACACACACACACACACACACACACACACACACACACACACACACACACACACACACACACACACACACACACACACACACACACACACACACACACACATTCTTAGAGGGGGAGGAAGTGGGAAAATCAAGTTCCTTCCTGAAAAGAGGCAGCTCTTCAGCAGCTACCTGTTCTGACAACACTTCCAATTTAAAAGCCAGAAATATTTCTCTTCCACTCCATTTTGTCAGACTATAGAGACATGAGGTTCCAGAAATCATTCTTATCAGTCTCACTTCACTTCACTTCACAAGATTATGATAAGGGGGCCGGGGAAGTAATGTCACTGAGTAATAAAATCTGTGAAACATGGTCGTTAATAGACATGATCAGGATACAAACTGGATGTGGGGAAAGGGGAGGGCTCCTTTCCCATTAGCGCTACAGAGCCCCTAGATTAGGGTTGTAGGCAGTCACTTACCATGATGGAAGCTGGAGAAACCTTTTCCGCAGCACAGAAGCCTGTCAAGTAAGATGTCCAAAGTCACAGCAAGGGCACATGTCCCCATCATGCTTATCTGTTTGAGGGCCAAGCACCGCACTTACCGAATAAAGCAAAACAAAAAAGTATATATAAGGTTTTTTTATGTTTTGCTTAGTTTCTAAAACAGCTTTGCATGTGTTTAAGTGCATGTCAAGAGCCAGACCAAACGTGACATCAATATTTTTGTTATTATCATAATTACTACTATGTGTGGTACTACTGTAGCTGTCTTTATTTTTAGTTTCAAGTAGCAAAATGTCCTGGCTTAAGTCACTGTTTCTGTCAAAGAATTAAAGGCATAACCATCATCATTTTCTTGTTTTTGATGATGATGATGATGATGGTGGTGGTGGTGGTGGTGATGATGACGACTACGACGACGATGATAACGATAATACTAATACTACTAATACTACTAATACTACTAATACTACTACTACTACTACTACTACTACTACTACTACTACTACTACTAATAATAATAATAATAATAATAATAATAATAATAATAATAATAATAATAATAATAAAAATAAAAATAAAAATAAAAATAAAAATAAAAATAAAGTGCCTGGTGTGATTGTCTTTAATTCTTCTCTAGCCTTCAGCCCAACCCAGTTTCACTCTATGTTTGTTTGGTGACCCTCCAGCCACTGAACCAGAGGTGGTGTGAAGGGCCTCTCTCTCCCAACATGGCCTGTGAATTTAACCTTACAGCTATGTGTTACTGCTTCCAACTAATGGCCACTTTAATATGGTTTAATGGGGTTTTCAATGTGAGATGGCCAAGGTTGACTGTTACCTCCCCTATGAGTTTCCATATAATCAGGTTGGGTTTGAACCCACATCTCCTGAGTCCTAGCCAAATGGTCTATTCACTACTCCACATCTGTTTATTAGACACATGTTTTTCACATCCTTCCTCCAAGGAACTCTGGGTGCCTTTCCTCCTTAATTTATCATCACATAGCTACTTTGCTCATGACTCTTGCCCCTGATTTAGGAATGGTTGCTGTGTTTCCTTGCTGTGGCTACCCATAAACATCCAAAGTCATCTTTGAAATTCTTGTGTTGCTTCAGTGCAGTCACACACCCCGTCACTCTTTGGCTGCAGCTTTTTCTGACTGTACAAACAAGACTCCTAAGCACCACTTGCTGTCTGTCCGGTTATTAGATAACCGTAGACCATCAAAACAGCTCCTCTCTTGGGCTACTGCCAGAACTGCCTCTGTTTTCCACGCAAACATACTCCAGGCTGTAGAGCTGGAGAATCTGACAGAGGAAACTGTGGATTCATTGGCTTTAAAAGCAAAGGAGAGTGATTTGGCTCATTCTGGCACCCACAAAGCAAATAGCACTTAGAAGCCCACATGTTGTAAAGCAAGCAAAGATGTTTATTTTACAAGATATGGGCAGTGCAGTGTATCAGTAGAGCCAAGGCAAGAAAAAAAATCAATCTTGCAAAGAAAATAAGCAAAACCTTGAAGAGTCCAGATTTCAATACAAGTGATACTTTCTTTGCCACTTTTTGTTGGTTTTAACTTCTTTCTAGTACACTAGCCCAACTCAGAATCAGGGACCAGTTTTTAACAGTTGTTCCAAAGGTCTTGAAAAATACTAAACACTACGTACTATTGGGAACTAGGCAAAGAGAACTTTTTTAAAAAGTAGAATAGAGCTGCAGTTTACTGTGATAAAAAAATGAACAGAGTTGTGTCCAGGACTGAAATGTACGTATAAAGTGTTAAAATAATTAGGGGGGGATATGTAGAAAATGCAACCATGAACATGCACATTACACTATTAAAATGAGGTTTAAATAGAGTTTACTAAAAGTCACTGCAGAGCAATCAGCCAGCTCCCCAGTCAAATCTGAGGGCAAGGTCAATGTAAAATAACATTGCCTTGCAAAAGAACCTCTTTCATATAAATCACACTTGAGCATGGAGGTAAACAAATGATAAAGAAATACAAAACAATTGATTAAAAAAAACTCCTGGAGTCCTAAAATGTGGATAGAGCAAATTGGTATCTGACCAACTTAGGACACAGTCACACAAACAGTGAAACCTGGGTTTGAATCAGGATAAGCAGGTTTAAAAAACATGAAGCACAGCCAACCCTACATTTATTTGGCCATCAATCAAATTATTTTTGAATAGTCTTGCAGAGGCTTTTTATTTTAACAAAACTGTGAAATCAATTTATTTTGCATTATTTTGGCATTTGTGAATACCTCTGTCATAATAAATACTGTATTAGATGGATCATGGGTTTTGGACTGCTAGGGGCTTACAGTACAAAATAAAAAAATGTTTTTATTTGGAAATTAGCACTGTATCACTTAAACAATGGATTCTCCCTGAAAACTCTGCAGTTCTATGTTTCCTTTATTTTGCCTGTCCACCCCTTAGGCAAAGGCAATAGGAGTTCAGGGATTGACGAGGCATTGGGATCAGTAGCTATAGAAACTGTTTGATGTGGTGCTGCTGTTATAACATAAGAACATAAGAAGAGCCCTGCTGGATCAGGCCAAGTGTCCCTCTAGTCCAGCGCCCTGTATCTCACAGTGGCCTCACCAGATGCCTCTGGGAGCACATGAGACAACTAGATACCTGTCTCCTGATCCCCCTCCCCTGCATCTGGCATTTGGAGGTACCTTCCTTCAAAGCATGGAGATTGTACATTCACATCATGGCTTGTAACCTGCGATGGACCTTTCCCCCAGAAATCTGTCCAATCCCCTTTTAAAGGCATCTAGGCCAGATGCCATCACCACATCCTGTGGCAAGGAGTTCCACAGACTAACAGCACGCTGGGTAAAGAAATATATATGTTTTTTGTCTGTTCTCACTCTCCCAACACTCAATTGGAGTAGATGTCCCCTGGTTCTAGTATTGCGTGAAAGGGAAAAGAGCTTCCCTCTATCTACTTTATCCATCCCCTGCATCATTTTATATGTCTCAATCATGTCCCCCCTCAGATGCCTTTTCTCTAGACTAAAGAGCCCCAAACGCTTGTAGCCTTTCCTTATAAAGGAGGTGGCCTAGCCCAGTCATCATTTCAGTCGCCCTCTTCTGCACCTTTTCCAATTTCAGTATGTCTTTTTGAAGTGTAATACTAATCCACTGGTAAATTAAATGAATTAAATCCTGTGTAGTTTCCAGAAGCAGTTTATTGCCCAAATTAGAACTGGAATAAAAATTCCCCAAAATTAATATCCATAGCAAAACTAAAATTACATGACTTTAAAACATTGGGGCAGAAATCAATATAAGTCACCAATGTAACCACACCCTTAGTTCACCAGTACTTATGCTTATGTCATTTTGACTAGTGTACTGAGTAAAATGGTACCCGAGTGACTTAATATTCCCTGAGGTGCTAGGACCTCTTTCTTTCTTTCTTTCTTTCTTTCTTTCTTTCTTTCTTTCTTTCTTTCTTTCTTTCTTTCTTTCTTTCTTTCTTTCTTTCTTTCTTTCTTTCTTTCTTTCTTTCTTTCTTTCTTTCATTTAATATAACCCAACTATAAAATAAAATACAACAATTTCAAACAATATAAAGTGCATGCTAAAGTATCTAAATATAAAATACATTCTAAAATATCTAGTTAGTCACATTAAACATTACTGTATTATCTGTTATAGTGGCAACTTGCAAACATTGTATTTTATGAAGCTGGTATTTTGCCACCCTGCTAAAAGTAATCAAGATTTCTATTTAAAATATTCTGACTGTCTATAACAATCAACAGTTTATTACATTGGCAAAATATAAATATCAGGAAGCAAGACACACAGACACAACATGACATGTGACACACTCTGGATACCAACAACACAGATACCAAGGAGCATCAGATATCATGTAGCACCACCACCAAGTCAGAGCAGAAAAGAAACCATGGATTTTCCTCCATAAATTCAAAGTGGTTTGGTGGTGTGAACAATTGCAGTATTTTTCATGTGTGTCCAATAATATGCTAAAAGGCTAGAGACCACTCAAAGCTGTAATGCTTTCTTACTTTTTAATGATGTATTTTACAGATTTATTCCCTGCTTTTTTATTGTCCATTTTATACTCCTTTATTTTGGATTGAAATTTGATTTAAGTATATGCCTGCAATTTAAGATTAGTTTTCATATATTTTTAAGCATTTGACCCATACTGTAGGTTGTTGTGGGTTTTTCGGGCTCTTTGGCCATGTTCTGAAGGTTGTTCTTCCTGACATTTCGCCAGTCTCTGTGGCCGGCATCTTCAGAGGACAGGAGTAGGAACTCTGTCCATGCTCTGTTCCTATTCCAGTCCTCTGAAGATGCGGGCCACAGAGACTGGTGAAATGTCAGGAAGAACAACCTTCAGAACATGGCCAAAGAGCCTGAAATACCCACAACAACCATTAGATCCCGGCCGTGAAAGCCTTCGTGAATACATTTGACCTGTAGTTTTTCCATAACTGTATATATGATTGGATTGGATTTATATACCACCGCATTAACTTGTAGAATTAAACAAACTGACGTTACTTGGAATCATTGCAACAATGAAGCAACTTTTGCCTTTGTACCCAGATAAATTTGGTATGATTGGAAATTGTTATCTGATTTCATTCTAGAATTAAGCCTTTTTGGAATAAATGCCAGCTGTGACAAACACAGGCTTCTGATTTTTCCTGCAGGTCTATAAAAGTTCACAGCGCTCTTAGGAAGTGTTCAGGCATCAGACTTTTTGACTCAACCATGGGACTTTATTCTGTGTTGTCTGTAGCTCCTGAAAAGAACTGTGGGATACAAAAGTACATAACATATAAAGAAAACCTTTTCTGGAAAAACATTTCTAGAATTGATCTGTTATTTGTACAGTTTTTGGGCCAAATCAATATTCAAGTAGAATCTATTTTCCTATTTGTCCCCAGTAGAGTAACATTGTTTCCCCTCCATTGCAATATTTTTGTGCCACATAGCAATGTGAAGGGCCTCCACAACCTTCTTGAATAGGTTCTTGCTTATGCAAGCCAAGGCTGTATTTGACTGAATTTCTGAACTGTGAACATGAGCATCTGAGAAGGAAGGGTTGCAACAGAATAAACTGATTAATATAAGAGAAAAGAATCGATGCAATGGTAAGTCAAAGGAAGAATTATTTGATGGAATCAAATAATCAAATAAATCCAGTGAAGTGCGCTTTTAAGAGCAAGGATATACTGTATAATTATTATATAAAGAGGGCAGACTAACTGGTTGACAGACTTGTTATAAGAGATAAATGCTAATGAAAAAGGACTGATGTATTTATGTAGTATTTGGTGTGTAGGAATGGTGAGAAGAACCAAACTTCGTTAGTTTATCTTTTAGAAGCCACTTACAACAAAGCCATCAGTCATTAACAAGAAACTCTTGTATCTTTTGGAATAGCTGTTCTAATTTTCTTGCCTCTAATTAAAAAGGCACATAGATCAAAGCCAAGTGTCCAATATCTTGTCATCATCATTTGAAGCATATGGTAATCTTTGCTGCAAAAGGCAATCTTTCAGCTGAATTTTTTAAAGGAGGGGAGAAAAGACATAAGGTATTCTGTGTTTCAAGCAGAGTTGGAAATATTAGCATGTTGGTTAAATAATAAATAGTAATGTGCCATCAAGTCATTTCTGACTTATGGTGACCATTTCCAGGGTCTTCTCAGTACAGAGTACTCAGAAATGGTTAAATATATCACATAACTTGAAAAGAGCTGTCATATTTTAAAAGGCCAAAGCAAAATGGACAGATATCTGGAAAGCAGAAAAGACAGTGTTATGTTGCTAGCCACTAGTCTTATCACTTGCAATTTTGTATGACACTTAATCTGCTCAGTGCACCACTAAGAAAGGCCACTAGTAGATGAGAAAACCAAAATTTCCCCAGCAACAAAATTGTTGCTGGCTGTGTTGGAGAAGCACTGTTTATCAGTCATGGATGTACTACACTTGGAAGAGGAAGGAGGAGGGAAAAGAAGAGATTTTTTTATCAGCTCTGGCCAACTAAGTCCCAACTGAACATTTATTGCACGATAAAATTGCTATTTAAAAAAGCTTCTCATCTAACTTTGGCAAAGCAATCTCCCTGCCCTTCAGATAAAAGAAAACTATACATTTATTTTTCAACACATACTTAGTGCCACATCCACTTAGACTGAAATTGTTGCCTAAAACACAGTAACAAGAGACTGTAGAATATGATAAGAACTGAGGTGGAAGTTGAAGTATAATGGAAATTGGTTAACAAAAACTATCTTTCTGTATTCCGATGTCTTTGAGTGTGGGCCACATCACTGTTGTCTCTTTACCTATTTTGTCTCTTTGAATCACATTTTGTACTGGGTTTGCCTCTTCTATCTGTCTTTGTTCTGACTGTAATTCAGGGCATGGTTACACTGCTGATTTGTATTGGTTTCAGCTCTGATGTATTTTAAATCGATTTCTAGTCATGTGGTTCTTGTATCACTATGCCCATTTGCTTTGAAAATTACTACTCCGATATAAAGTAGGGGCTTATAACTGCTTCCGGAAACTACAAGTGAGATTTTAAATTGTTTCGTTAACCAGCATGTGTGCAAAACAGCATGGTTTCCACTCTCACTGATCCTGGTGGCTAACCAATGATTACAACCTTCTTTTTCCCATTTGCTTCCAATGTTGTGCAATGTTTTCAGGCATCATTTGAACTGTGCGCATTTCTCTGTTTTTTTTTTAAATAAATTTTAAGTGGCATAGCGACATAGTGACATTATTCCAGATTGACAGACGGCAGTGTCTTTGCCATCTAAAAACCATGACTGCCCACAAAAGGCAGTATTTAATACAACAGGGGCATTCACATTGTCCAAAGTAATTTGTAAAGAGTTGAGTTCACAAGCATGTTAAATTAAACAGTCTTCACTGGCCTCTTTTTTTAAAAAAACTCACTTTGCAGCTAAAATAAGCAGGCTTTGCCATGCATTTTTTAGTCAGGATTTTTCAAATCTATTTTAATTAAGTAAACTGATTCAAAAGTAGTTCTTGTTGTCAATGTAACTGTGCCCACAGTCTCTAGAACATTAAGTTACCAGTTTACCCAAACACCTAGGTTTTAACATTCAGTGTGTGAAGATATGTGTGATGTTTGTATTATCACCATAAATAAAAAAAGTATATGTACTTGGCTGCATATGAAGCTCTCAGCTTGGATACATAAGAGCTATAAAGTAAACTATGTTGCTTTATGGATGGTTTAGTAGCCAAACTGATAGGACAGCTATGTCTGAGATCAGAATTTTCATTGAACAGGTTCAAATTCAGATAGATTAAATGGACTGTTCTCTCAGAGCAGGCACTTTTCAACCTGCTTTGAGGTAACTCGGGCTGTTTAACTGGGTATTTCCATCTAAACTGAAGACCATAGCTCTCAGGTTAAATCTGAAATATCCACTCATGATACTTGGGACTTGCATTGCCTAAGGGCTTGTTGTTGTTCCCCTTGTTATACCTGTACAACCCAGGCATCCCCAAAAAGATGCTTAGAAAGAAAGGGACACATCTGCAGCACTCTTCTCCAGAGAGATGGCCATTCAAAAGCTGCTGTATGCTGACCACTTGCCAGAGGAACAAAATGAAGACAACACCTGCCTAACCCTCAAATCTGTCTCACATACAGACAAAGGAAGTCCTACTTATAGATAGAAGACATTCAGTATTCTTCCTATTCAGTGTGTGATGTCTCAGTCATGTAGTCAGCACATTTCCACTCAAATGGAAAATTCCAAGAGAAAATTAGAGATTTTGTTTCTGAAGGTCTTCTTCCCCAACTTTCCTAATGAGACCGAGCCGACCATAGCCATTTCATTCCAGTTGAAACTTAGCATCCATCTGTGATTAGCATTACTCGGCATTAGTGATTTCTTATGTGTGGAAAGATCCTGAAGTACTTTTTGAAGATACAAATTCTCTAAAGATCTGGGACACAGAAGATGGAGTGGGAACTCTCATCCATTGCTCTGGGGCCAGTAGCAGAACCAGTATTAATAGGAATGGCAGACAAATTGTTTTTTGTTCAACATGGAGACAAAGTCCAGAAGTTGAAGAGAGATCTTGCACCAGGAGTCTGGTAATACATGGTTAACCCAGGAGAGGTGAGAGACAGCCATGTTGTGTTCTATATCAAGGATAGATATCAGTGATTCCAGTTTCCTCTGGAAGCCTGGAGCTTATAGTGGCTCTCTGCCCTCTATCCTCATTCTTTCCCAACAGCCAGACCTGTAGGATTCCTTTCTTCACTCCTCAAAGAGTGGAAAGTAAAGTAATAGATACAGCCACCAATATACAAGATCAACCTTACACTCTTCAGCTTTAGGGTAAACATGCCCAAATGACAAACCTCGCCCACTTTCCCTCTCTTTGCTCTGAATGCCTCTTTATCTGTTCTTTTGGGAATTCCAGAAAAGGAGTCTCCTCAGTCTTGTGCTTTCCTTTCCTATACCTGCTCAGCCATCCTCTTCAGTGAGGCCTGGTTGCTGCTTTTCCTCTTAACACAGTTGTGTGCACAAAAGGCACCCTAAATAAGTTTCTGAAAAATGTCAGTACAGTTTAAGAAATGAAGCTATGCATAACCCTGCAAGAAGTCTATCTGCCATGGGGAGGAAATGACACAATTTGGTTAGTTTGTCTTCTCCAGAAACCAAATAGAAAAAAGAAAAAGAAATAAAAAAGCAGATTTTCTGTCTAAACTGATCATCAGCCCACAGTTTGGTAACCTTTGAATTACATACTAAAGTACCAGCTTCCTTTGTGGTCGTGAGAAATCATTTTCTGTTTGGTAAAAGCAGAAGTTTAAAAAGAGCCACTGCTATGAACAACCCAATTTCACCCTGATTAATGCTCTGCTGAAGTGCTTTTGCTTTTGTTTGGGACAGGCACACAACTCGGAAATATTTGTTTTGTGGACAACAACTTCTAGAATGGAGAGAAGGGGGAGACGTGGTCTGGCTGGGAGACATAAGCCAAAAAAGTAACATTTCTGAACTTTGGACAGAAATACAGACGGGGGATATCTCAGGACACAAGTGCTCCTTTTAGTAATGTCGGCTATCATTATGCAGTGATAAATAGCCATGTATCACATATTAGCTTCCTGCAATAAATGTTCTTTTTGTTGTTGTTGGCGTTTCAAATTAAACCAGGGCAATGTATTAACCCGATACTGGATCTCCGGGAGAGGCTGCTAGTTAATTTATCAGCAGTCCTGAATAAACCTCACTATGTAATTTTCAATGCAGTTTGACTGATCAGCAATAACTTAATTGGTTGCAAATGTCTCTCTCTTCTGTTGGTTTTGTCAGCTGATACTTTCATTTGAAACGATGGCATTTCCCATCAAATGCTATTTATTTATTTGTTTGTTTGTTTATTTTTTAAAAAAAACTTGGGAAGAAAGGTGAGCATATTAAATTCTGAAAAGGGGCTCGCCAGTGTTGCAGAGCTGGCAGTTTCTCCTCGGATCATTCTTGATTTTGTTGGCGGATGGCAGTGTTTCTCCTTGAGAGGCAGTACATTTTGGAGCCAGGGAACTGGGGCCAACAGCAAATGCCAACAATGAGAGGAAGACTTGGAGACAAATTCTATTTAAACAAAACAGAAGAAACCTTTTAAGACCAAGACCTATATTGTACTCTCATCACGGCATGATATCCGGAAATGCTGCTGCCACCGCGGCTGCTACCATTACAAGGACATTCTCTGTGCTGGTTATGAAATCAGAAAGAAATTAAGGCATTAGATTACAAGAACAATTGCCCTGCACACACAAAAGTTGTATTTGTGTTTAGAAAGGGGTTCCTCGGTCTCCCTTCCCCTGTGCTATAATATGTAGAACCGAGTTTGGGAACTGTGACTTCTAGTGAGCAAGAATGCCAGCTTTCTTTCTTTCTTTCTTTCTTTCTTTCTTTCTTTCTTTCTTTCTTTCTTTCTTTCTTTCTTTCTTTCTTTCTTTCTTTCTTTCTTTCTTTCTTTTTCTTTCTTTCTTTCTTTCTTTCTTTCTTTCTCTCTCTCTCTCTCTCTCTCTCTCTCTCTTTCTTTCTTTCTTTCTTTCTTTCTTTCTCTCTTTCTCTCTTTCTCTCTCTCTTTCTTTCTCTCTTTCTTTCTTTTTAACTAGGCCTGTTTCACTACCTTTTAATAATAACCTGGCATACACAAATGAAGCTTCTCCTGGCACATATTTTGTGTTTCTCAGTCAGGTTGCAGCAAGAGCTGAAACCAGTACAAGGCTGGGTCATAGTACTCATTGAACTAGGTTTGCCAAATCCCAGTCCCCCAGATCTGCGCAGGGTAACATCCAGTTCCTTTCTAATTATGTCAATAAAGCACATTAATTTGGGCAGTTTAAGTCAATAGCTTTGTGTTGGCTCCAAGCAAATACAAGAAATGTTGGAGAACAAGAAGCTGAGGGAGACTTCCATGTTCTGGGCATCTCACAAAACCTGACCTCCCTCTGCATTTGCCCCACAATCTGGGAAAACTGGACATGTCAAGAATGAAGAGGAACATTTTGCTTTTCTCTCCAGCTCTTGAATCCTTGTTAGTTGTGTGTTTCAAAGCACGTCCTCCTCCTCCTCATAAAGTTTAGCCTCAGTTAAAAAGAAAAGTATGATCCCATGTGAGCAGAAATAATATTTAGATCTAAATATATATGCCCTTGTAAATGAGCCATTTTACCTCCTTCTAACTCAGCTTAGGCTAATGTAGCTCCAGACTGAGTAGACAGGAACCTGACTTTATGGATTGCTTGTGAACTGAAGGGTGGATGCTTATCATCCCAAACCAAGGGTGGGGGGAGATGTTTGGTCACAAACCACCTGTGCTAGATTCACTAGTATTTCTTTGCTTGAATTATGTATATTCCAGGTAATTACATGTTTAATGTTTTAATGAACAAATTAATATTTAATATATATACCTCATTATAGTAACGACTCTTGGGGAGGTTTACAAATACAAAAACAGTAAAAGAAGTCAATAAAGAATCAAAACATTCAGATAGCAAGAAGATTAAAAGGCTACAAGAAGAGGTGCAAGAAATCAAAAATTGAATTATGTGAAGAAAGAGGAGTACATTTGGGTAGTATCCAACATTGATGTATATAATGATGATGATAGACAGATTTCTCTAGGGAAGATGAGTACTGAAAAAGCTTTTACCCTGGTAGTCTCTCTGGGCAGTGGTAACCACAGAATACCTCAGAATGAGATCCTTTATAACTGTCAGGCAGGGATGGCCTAAACACAGAAATATACTGCATCAAAAACTGCAGTTCCGTTGCCCAACTATATTCATATACTGTACATGCATCTGATGTTCAGTGGCAGAACACATGTTTGGTGTGCAAAAAGGTCAGTTCCTGCCATCACTAGGCAGGGCTGGGAAACTTGCTTGTAATAAAAGAACTCAGGGAGAGGGATTGAAAGACTGACTCAATATAAGACCGTTTCCTAGGTTCCTGTTTCAGTATCCACTGAGGGCCAACCCTACCCTAAGCCAGAGTAAGGTAAATGCTGGGGAACATGGAACAATGGCATGATGTTGAAGGACAGAGTAGCATGTTTGCTATGCAAACAGTTCTGCAGCCTCTAAACTAGCCTGATGCCCTCAGGATTGGTGCTGTTCTTTTTCCAATTCAAGATTCAACTGTCAGCTCAGTTGGCCTTTTTATTATGTGGAATCTGGTGGGTGCAGGATATCACCTAAGCCTTTCCTTCAGCATTCGAATTGCTCCATAGCACAACATATTTCACATGAAACAATCCACCAGAAAGCCTCAGAGAAGCACAGGTTGTCCAGAGAAGAAAAATTTGAACCTTAACCTTACCACAAGGACCCAAAAAACCTTTGGCTAAATTCTTCTGCAGGTCACAGAACCTGTAAAAGACCTTTGTAAGAAGGGTCAATGGGGGTATTTGTCCTAGAAATTTATATATAGGGGAGGGGACACCATTAAGTTAGCCACATCAACACTGGCATTGTTGCTACCTGTTGTCTTTTAGAGCTCCACTAACATGAACTCCCTAAAGGGATGAGAAGCTATCAAAAAACGAACTTCACTGGCGGTAGCTTGCTTTTGCTGTGGTTCCAGGTGTACACAAGATGGTTCCAGGTGTACACAGTATAAATAGCAGCAACTACGTAAGCCACATCATAGTCAGACCTATTACATGTGGTGCAGAGCCCACAACACAATGTCTGCAGGTGCTAGTATGCTGACAGAAGTGTACCAGAAGTGTAAACTGTAATAGCTACCAGTTTCTGTTTACTCTTACCTGCTTTATTTTCTCAGGCCCTCTTCACATTGTGACTGCCCAGCAACATCAGAAAAGAGGAAGAAGAAGATGGAGAAGGAGAAGGAGAAGAACTGACCTCAGCTGGAACTGTTTCATCTCTTCTCCAATGAGAACACTAATTATAACTGAGGGAACAGGTTTATTAGGCAGGAGAAGCAAAGGCAAGAAGATGTTCCAGTTAGACTCCCTCAGAAGGAACATGTGGGTTCTGAGGATGGTTGGCACAAGCTAGCTGTTCACCTATGACCCGGTGAAAGGAAGAAGATAAGCAATATAAGCTGGTCGTGGAGAGTATTTGGCCAAGGGACTGAGGGAAAGAAAGAAAACAGAGAACAGGAAGAAGTGAAAGGGTATATATGTGTGCTGTTTTTTAAATTAGGGAGGCATGATTTGGGGAAATGACTTGCCTTCTCTGAAATGGAAGTTGTGCTGAAGAAGTTTTTTGTTTGTTTGTTTTTTGCATTCTTCCCTAATAATATCTCTGGTTTCAATCTACTGTTTTGGTTTTGATCAGTTGAGTTTAGTAATGTAAATCTGTTCTTTAAGTGGATTTTAAATTAATCAGAAATGTTGTTTAGATTATATTTTGGCACTAGAATTTTTTTGTGCTCTTCAGCTTTAGTAAAGCAGCACCAGACTTTTCTTTCACCTCTCTGCATGTTAGCCACTAGACATTCTTTCAGATTTAATCTAGTTCCATCATTAGTAACAGTGCTGTTCATACTTGTCTTTTGATATTTCCTAGTAGCTAACTCAGTGTGTTCTGACCTGGGAGTTTTACCTTCCAGCACTATCTCTTGTTTCATTTTGAAATGTCTCATCATAGGGTTTTCAAGATAAGAAAGTTCCAGGAGTCGTTTGCCATTGCTTTCTTCTGTGTACTACTAACGAAAGTTAACTTGAGTAACACTGCCCTTGTCTATAAAAGATCCTCTGTCAGTATCATTTTCAACTACCACTGATGCCCAATAGCTGCCCTCCAGAGGTTTCTCTGCTCCCATCACTATTGGAAGTATCAGTTCTCTTCCACTGATGCAGCCATGACTCCTGGTGAAGGTGGATGCCTCTTAGTCTGGTGCCTCAGTTGTGAATGTTCTGCTTTTCGTGACCCTGCCAGGAGTCCAGGTTCATAATGGAATCTAGCCTCCTGATGGTGTTGCTCTCAACTCCCCTCATCACCTTAAGGTGTGTATCCAAGAAGGGGGACAGTAAATTAAGATATTAGAATCTGATTAAAATGAAATAATGTTAAAAACAACACTGTTAAAGCAAATTTAAAGGACATGATAAAAAATATGTGTCATCCCTACTAAAGATTCCAAGCGTCTGAGGAAAAATTTTAAAAGCTTAATGTAGGGTTCCCCAAGCTGGTACCCTAACCCCCACAGCTTCCTTGCCCATTGTGACCTAGTGTTGAGATTCAGAGGAGTCATTTTCAACTCCCAACTAGTCCTTTCTTCCACCTCCTGAAACAATTTTACTCCTCCTCATGGGCTGTAAGAGGCGCAGCCTCTAGAGGTGGATGTGCTTCAAGAAATGACAAGCAGAGCTTTAGGATGCCTTTTAAATAATTGCACAGTATTTACCAGTGGATAGGTGAACAGGCTGTATGAGGCTCCAGAAACAAACATGATAGGAAATTATTTAATAAATAAACAAACAAACAAACAAACAAACAAATGCACATGCGCGCGCACACACACACACACACACACACACACACACACACACACACGCATACATGCATACATACATACATGCATGCATGCATACATACAGTGGGGTCTCTACTTAAGAACTTAATCCGTATTGGCAGGTGGTTCTCAAGTTGAAAAGTTCTTATATTGAATCTGCATTTCCCATAGGAATGCATTGAAAACCATTTAATCTGTATCTGCTCTTTTCCGTCCATAGAAACTACAGTGGAACCTCTACTTAAGAACTTAATCGGTTTTGGAATGGTGTTCTTAAGTTGAAACGTTCTTAAGTTGAAGCAAAATTTCCCATAGGAATGGACTGAAAACCAATTAATCCGTTCTGGCTGTTTTTTTGTTATGTAGAGGTGCGTTCGTACATTGAAGCATTAGTTCCCATAGGAACTAATGCAAAGCTGGTTAATATGGACTCTACCACTAGGGGGAGAATTTTTTTTAACCTAAGATGACCTAAGGTTAAAAAAAGAGCAGGAAAGGTTTTTTTCCTGTTCTTATCTTGGATTTCTGTTCTCAAGTAGAAGCAAAATTTAGCAAATGGAGCTGTTCTTAAGTTGGATTGTTCTTAAGTAGGGACGTTCTTAAGTAGAGACCCCACTGTACATACATACAACTTAGAATTAAAAAAAATGTTTTTTGCCCAATTGTAGGGAAGCAATACAAGGACAGTGTTATGGTGGCAATGGCCAGCGGGACCCTGGTTGTCAGCTATGAAACTCTGCTGGTTGGTACTCCTTCTTTCTTAGATGAACCCAGTTCTGAAGTTGTTGATAAGATGCATATTTACCACAGCACTTACAAAGGAGAGAGCAATAAACTCTGCCTCATTATAGAAGACTGATTTCAACTCCACTTTCTACACCTACAGCAGGGGAGCCAAAGTAAGTGTGATCATACCTTTAAAGAAAGCTCAGATTGCCCCTTACCTTCCATAGTAATCGCTTTGCATAACAAGACAGCATAGCTCTGAGCAATATCTCTCCGAGGTAGAATATTCACTAAATCCTCCACATCCTCCCTTTTGAGTGCCAATTTCCCCCATACTTCCCCACCTTTAATAACTAAACCTAGGTGTTTCAAATTTGTGAGGCAATTCTCTGACAGGAAGTAGGGCATCTTTGCTTAACTGAAAAGGACACTTTTTTTCATAAGCCGGTGGGAAAAGGGACACATTTCTCAGAAGGAAATATTGAGTGTTTGCCTGTTGTTTGATTGAAGTTGTGGAAAAAAGCAGGCAGCTATAGTTTTTCCATAGCTTTACTGCTTATTTTATTATTTCTATTTTTTGTTATGTTAAATTGTATTTTGTTGTATTTATATGTTGTAAACCACCCAGAGTGGCCTCAGCCATATGGGCAGTATAAAAATTAAACAAACAAACACTCTAATTCCCTTTTAAATAGGTGCAAGTAACACAAACAGGTTGTGCGTGTTTAATCCACAAAACAACCTTATGAGGTTGGTGAGAGATGGTGGTAATTTATCCAAATCATGTGCAATTCAGTTTTATGGGTTCCTACTCATGGTTGGGTGGGTAGTTTAGCTGGAAATTCACAGTCCTTGGTGTGACATTCTACCCACTGTGCCACAACATACTGAGAAGGGTTTATTTAGGAACAGGGCCAATTCATTTTCTTAACTATCTATCAAGGGCATCCACAGCATCCTGGCAAAGTGCTGAGTCTTTCTTTCAGCATTCACAAAATTCAAAGCTGATGTCAATGACTAAGCATTTTCTATAATTCAAGCAGCAAAATTTGAAGCTTGGGAAAAACTTGCTGATATACTGAGGTCAGGAGGGAGAAGGAGTGATACTGTAATGGGGGTTTTGAGCCTTAAATAGGCCATAGATAAAGTATATTGGTTGTTATGCCCCTTAAAAATTTTACCATGAATGCAAAATACCTAAACATTCTGTTTAATGTCTGCATTTGCATATTTGGAAACCAGAATGAATCAGCATAATTGGAAACATCCAGGGTGGTCTTTTGGGATTCTCCCCCTCTTCCTCCCACCCCCTGCTGATCTGCTGTCTAAATGTTACAAATATCTGCATAAATTTAACACTCCCACTTCTTTAGTGGTAGGAAGTTTCAGGGGCAACCTCCTACAGATTGGTTTCCTACTCATTCTGCTTGAGAAGGGGTACTCCTCGTCCATAGGGATGGGGACCAAGAAAGACAACCCACTGTCATGTGCCACCTCAAAGAAAACTCGAGAGTAACTGTCAGTTCAACAAGGCAACATGTATTTGAAACTATATTTACGCATTTCTTCCACCTTCAAAGAGTTACATGTACTGCATCTTTTCTCTCTATCATTTAATTCATGGCCAAGTATGCTTTTGAGGGGAAATGAGCTCCGCTCCACTAAGTCACTCCCTGGCAGACAGGGGCGAAGTTTCCTTCACCTTGCCCCATTCCCAAACAGTCTGATAAATCGGTCCTGGTTTATATATGCCATCAGGTTTCCCTCTGTTCTGTCTTTGGCCATTTGGTACAGCCTCTTGAGTTGTCTCTGGTGGGGCTAGCAATTCTATTGAATTGGAGTAGACTCAGCCACAGGGTCTTTCCTTTTTCTAGCAGACTTGACTCCTGAGCTGACTTCAGTCCTGCGTGATGCCCTGGATGCACTCCAGGCACGATTTTGAGTCTCTTCAATAAGGAGTAGGGAATGACATAGCCTAGAGGAGGACTCCCTTCAAAGGCAGCGATACCAGCATAAAGAGGAGGCTCTTTTTCCTCCACTCTGGAGTGTCAGCCCAATCTTTGTTCTCACTTTCTTTCTCTTCCTCTCTCTCCTACTCCAGGTCTTCCTTCTTTCCACCTGGGACAATATGTCTTTTATAACCTCCTTTAGGTACCACCTTTCACAATACATCCCGCTTTCTGCTCTTGGGAACCGTGGTTTCTGAAGGCAGTTCTCTACTGAAGGGATCCTCCATCATATATCCTTGGTAGGTCACTGTGGAAGGCCAATGGGACTTGGAGATAGAACCTTCCTATGTGTTCAAGTTCACCTACTCTGTCTGGTATTTATCTGGTAATTATCTTTACAAGTTATGTTGCTATGCTATGTTATGTGTTGTCAAGTTACAACTAACTTAAGAGTGACCCTAACAGGGTTTTCAAGGTAAGTGAGGTATTTTGTGAGTGGAACTCATCTCAGTGAACTCCTATGGCTCAGCAGAGATTCAGACCCAGGTGTCTCAAGTGTTAGTCCATCACTCTATCCACTGCACCATGCTAGGTACCATGTATAATGTACCAGAAAACTATTAGATAAAACAAGTCTTTGAATGAGCATCAGTTCCCCACAATGCAGCAACTCATACTCCTCATAATCTATGTTAGTCTGTTACAACAAAAGCAACAGAGGCTTGAAATATGCATTATATGGACTCAATTACACATTACAGTGTATGAGCTTTCATGACCTGTTGGCCATGTCAATGAGTGGGTATGGAGTGGGTTGTTCCCTACTCAGATTTCTGAATGACACTCCATTTTTTTCCTCTGGTTGTCTACATTCAGTACTGTTAAATTGTTTCCTTCAGTTCCCACTCAGCAGGTGGGGTGTTTAGTAGCTAATCCTCATCAGTTTTCCAAGGCCATTTAGCAAGCATCTTCAACAATGTACAGTACATGGGGCATCCTGACCATGTCATGTTGCATAGGAAAAGAATGGGCACTCAATATTCTAGTTATCTGAGCTTCCAAGTTTCATCCATTAACATTTAGATCACTGAATACTTCAGCTGATCACATTTCAGTTAACTTTGTGAAGTCTCACCTTGGCTTTTGGCTGTTCCCTGTCCTAGACACACAAAATACTGCTCCAAAGTGCAAGCTGTTCACACAGCTGCAAGACAAGTCGATATGGCAGCCAAGCTGCTTGTCAGGCTAGGCTGAGCAATACTTAATGGAATGCGGGAATTGCTGTAATGCAATAGTGCTAGCCCAGAAATTCATCATTGAGAGAGTGTCTGATTCTGTAAGTACACGCTCAGGATCATACTTTTGCAGAGTGAAAATACCTTCCACTTTTTAGAGAGATGGCCCTGTCTGTTGCAGCCAGAACAACAGTCTTGGGGCAATTAACTGAATCATGTGGCACTTCAAAAGTAAGATATTAATTATGCTATTCGCTTTTGTGGTCTGCAGCCCCGCTTCATCATGTGCTTTGTTCAAACCACCCGGAACATAGTGACCTTGTCTAATTTTGCAAGGACCTGGCTCTGAGGCACATTAAAAATATTTTATTTATTTCTGTCCCACCAGCAAAAGGTCAGCTCTCCCTCATTTTAACCATTCAGGCATGGCACCTCCAGGAACAGAAAAACTCCTGAATGCCCTGTTTTAAGGCCTGCTGCTCTCAGGAACACCACTGGAGCAGTTGTTTCTATTTCCACTAACCAAGCTGTTTCCCACCAATAACGGGACACTTCTGCCTCATTTTAACCTCTCAGGCATGACACCTCTTTGATGATCTAAAAGTAAATTGACCACTTCAACTAAATATTTGTGATGTGCTGTAGCCAGTGCTTCATCAAGGCCTATGATCTGGGCATGTCTAGTGGTGGTCTCTTTTTGGTTGGATGTATTGTAATGACTTAGCTTTGTTAGAAAAATCCTTTCTATTTCTAGACATGCATGTTCTTCTAAATGATGTTTCCGAAGCTTGAAACTTAACTGGTGACTGGCATGGATATATTTGATGAGCCCTTACAGTCACTAAAAGAGTTGTTCTTCCAGGAGGGAAAGATAAACGTACACCATTCATTATTCAGTGGTGAGAAGATTTCTTCAAATTAGTTTAGATGTGCATTCTGCAAATGCCAATTCCCAATTAAATCTTGTCCAGACATAAGGTTAACTTATATTAATATATATGCCTAGCCTATGATTATATTTTGTATATATCCCCCATTTTTCTCCTTTCCCCAGTGCAAATTAGGGGACATTTTTGAGAGTTCCCCTCTGTAGAGCCTGATGAACACACAGACAACCGTCTGGTAACACTTCGCAGTTCCTATGAAGCTTAGAAAGCTCCAGCCATTTCCTTCTTCTCCTTGCTTAATGGCTGCCTCTTGCTACAGAGAAAACTTTTGGAAGGAACAGATGTGCATCTTGAAACTTCTCTGTGAACTAAAGCTGTCAGAATTCTAGTTGGGGAAATACCTGCTGAAAGCAGTAGTGGGGGATAAAAATCCAAAAACCTTGTGCTTAGTACCTGGTGCATGGTGTCAACCCAAGGAGGGGCTCTCTGTGCTGCTATGTAGTCTTCCACATTATATGGTCTCTTTGCTGTAGCTAAGCAAGGTTAAATTAGGATATCACTATCTGAGCAAGAAACCTTTCTATGTCACCTTGAATTTTGTTATGGAACACAAGGTATAAAAGTGCTAAATAAATGATGAATACAAGATGATGAGATTTGCGTCCGCTGAAATAAAATAGATTTTGTGCTTCTGTAGCTAGGAACACTAATTCAACAACTAACTGTTTGTCCTAGGGGTTCATCAACCTCCTTCCTATGCAGCATACGGATCAACCTCATCTGATGCTATTGGGCTGGAGGAAGAGAACTGAATGATAGCAAGATCAAAGGAGAATCTAACTGCTTGGCCTTCATGAATAAGGGATCCATTCATTCACGGAGAGCCATGCAAATGAGCGCTTGGACTGTCCATATGTAAAATAGAAATGGTGCTACTTTCTACTGATTGTTGGAGCATTGTTTGTTATTATGTGTGTGTGTGCGCATTTCAGGAAAAACTCTTTAATTTTTTTCTGATGTTCTTTCAATAAAGCAAGGCAAGCTGAATGTCAAACAACATCATTTTTATATTCATGTCACAGCTTAATGAAGGCTTCCCCAATCATATCAGACCCACTTTTGAATCCTCCTGCCACAATTTCAATAGCCCATCTGCTATTTTCGCAAAAACATGGCTTTTTCCGGTCTCCGTCTCTGCCTCTAGTCAGCCTTCTGTTGGTGTTTGTCTGTATTGAGCAGCAGCAATAACCCCCCTCTTCATCCCACTCTTTTTCACATCTTTTTCTATACTTGCCCAGCTTGTGCCCTTATGTTTATGGAGACCCCAAAAGCAGTAATCATGAGTCTGAGGAAGTGAGTAGCAATACACAAAAGCTCACACTAATATATGTCTGTTAGTCTGGGCATTTTAAAAATGTTAAGTCTTGCAGGAAATATTTAGGGCTTCTTTAAACATCAGTGTCCACTCTTTTTGAAAACCAATTCCGTATAATCAGGACACCTTTGTCTAAATGCAAATGTGCTTTAGGAAAGTCTGCCAGCATTATATTGAGAGAGCTGGGAGAGATGTACCTCCTGCAAACCAGGAAATTGTTAATTAAGGGCTTTCTCTGGCATTTTAGGTGTTTGGAATTTCAAAGTATTTCACTCATATTTAAATAAGAGAGAGACACATTTGTGTTCTAAATTTGACACCAACAGGCTGAGTTGGATTAGTTTTTCTGTAATGTATTTTCAGCAAGTGTCTGATTTTGGGACTCAAAATTCTGCTTTGATAAAACCATCTGACATTTTCTTTCACTTTCCACATTCTCTATATCATGGAAATCTGAGTTTTCACATTTGAGATACGTTACAGTCATTTATATTTTCTTGTTTCCGTTTTCTGAAACACTGGTTATACGGCATGTTTGCTTTCATGTCTTTTCCTAATAGATCTGCAGACATAATCGGGAGTGAAAACTGAGGTATAAATGCACATTCGTTTCTACTTACGTACCTAACTTTTAAAAATGTTGATTTCTTCTTGTTTTCAATTTATTTCAAAAATCTGTGCTACTTTTAAGGACGCAAATTGTCATTAGGCTCAGCTTACAATATGAAGTATTGATCCAAGGACAACAGGCAACTCTTTTATACACAGAAACAGAAATCCAAGCAAGCATCAGAACTCTGCGTCAGCAACCATTTTAAGCTTCCATCAGCATTTCTGTTGCACCACGTTACATTTAGCACAGATGGCTTTATGGAGAAAAACAGATTTTCCTAAGCAAATATATAATATCCATTGAGTATCTCTCCCCTATAAGGTTAGGAAAGATAGAGCCATTGCTGATTGCTAAAAGTTAGATTGACCAATGTAATGTAGCATTTATTTTGTTTGTTTAACCCTTTTATGTACAATTTTTAGCAATATTCATCCCAGGGTGGTTTACGATGCAAATTAAATTCAGAACCTACAGTAGTAGGTTGCCACAAAACAGCAATTGAATCAATAAAGCAACAGCACAATTAAGTATTAGCTAGACACATATGAAAGAAGTCTTGTGCATCATGCCTATATAGGCCTCTATGTTTTTAACACTGTTGCAGTAAATCAGTTGACCTGTAAGCTAATCTAATTCAATACTATTGTTATCTTCATACTGCAGCTGTTTAGTCTCAGGTGGAAAGATAACAGCATACCTACAGCCGCCTAGTAGTATCTAGGCTGAGGTTAGATTTGAATGAGGGGCTTCTCAGTTCACAGGTTAATCTGCTAGCCACTACTTTGGCAGGCATTTTCAGGAAAAACAGATTTTGATGGCCAGCTGGATCCAGAAAGAGATGGATACCTCCATAAGAGGAGGGGTAGTTGAGGGCATTTTGAAAGAAGCATTTCTGAGGCTGATCTTAAAGAAATTCCCACTGGAATCCAGACCTTGTAAGGATCAGTCATTAGTCACTAATATTTCCTCCTATTCTTTTATTTCTTGTACAAAGCACTTGAGTAAGAGAGCTGAATAATAACATGTGCTCTTCAATGAGGTTGATTATCTGCAGCAATTTCCATCTGATTTCAGTTTTTGGTGCAGTAACTGAATCCTAAAAAGAATAAATGACCTAAAACAGGAGAACAACAACTATGATAATTCTTCTTAACCTCTCAGTGACTTTGAATACCATTTACCTTCATATTCTTCCATGGCATCCTTTTTGATACCATTGACCATGCTATTCTACTGGATGGCTTCTCTGTGTTTATAGCCCTTTGACAGGAATTTTAGAGAAGTTTAATGGTCAGATGGAGGAAGGCAGGAGCAAACCTTCCTTTTAAAACCAGCTTTTGATCTGTGAATGCCTTGGCAGAATTGCAGTTTTTGTAGGGGATGCGGCATGTTTTTATCACATGTTTTATATTTCTTTTATTTTGTTTTAAACTAGTGATGTTTTTAACCTTTATTTTATTAGTTTTATTTATATGCTTTTCTCCCAAAAAGGGATCCAACATCGATCAGGTTTAATTGTATTTTAATATTAATATTTTAATTTACTGTGATTTTAAACATATGCAATGTTCTGTTGTCGTACACCACCTTGAATCCCTTCACTAGGAGAAAGGCAGGATATCAACACAATGAATGAATGAATTAATGAATGAATATTATGCAGAGTGACAATCTGCTCATGTGAGGGCTAAACATGAGAGAGGACCTGGGTATATACACACCACTAAGTCCCCTATGCTCAGCATTGTTTTATCAACCCACTAAGGAAGTTGTGGGTCATCTTTTTTGCTGTCATGCTGAAGCATGCCCTTGGAACTGCAACAGAAGGTGTCTATCTCCGGACTAGATCAGATGGAAAGCTCTTTAATCTCTCTAGATTGAGAGCAAAGACCAAAGTCCAGCTGAAATGCATGAGGGACTTCCTCTTTGCAGACGATGCAGCCATTGTTGCCCACTCTGCTGAAGACCTCCAACAACTCATGAACCGTTTCAGCAAGGCCTGCCAAGACTTTGGACTAACAATCAGCCTGAAGAAAACACAAGTCATGGGCCAGGGTGTGGACTCACCTCCCTCTATTACCATCTCCACACAAGAATTGGAGGTTGTTCATGACTTTGTGTACCTTGGCTCAACCATCTCTGACACCCTCTCTCTAGATGTCGAGCTGGATAAACGCATTGGGAAAGCAGCCACCATGTTCTCTAGACTCACAAAGAGAGTATGGCTCAATAAGAAACTGACAACACATACCAAGATCCAGGTCTATAGAGCCTGTGTCCTGAGCACACTCCTGTACTGCAGCGAGTCCTGGACCCTTTGTGCCCGGCAGGAGAGGAAGCTGAACACCTTCCATATGCGTTGCCTACGACGGATTTTTGGTATCACCTGGCAGGACAGAGTTCCAAATAGAGTAGTCCTAGAACGAGCTGGAATTTTCAGCATGCATACATTACTGAAACAGCGACGTCTACGCTGGCTTGGGCACGTTGTGAGAATGGCTGATGGTCGGATTCCAAAGGATCTCCTATATGGAGAATTAGTGCAGGGAAATCGCCCCAGAGGGAGACCACAGCTGCGATACAAGGATATCTGCAAGCGGGATCTGAAGGCCTTAGGAATAGACCTCAACAGATGGGAAACTCTGACATCTGATCGTTCAGCCTGGAGGCAGGCAGTGCATCACGGCCTCTCCCAATTTGAAGAGACCCTTGTCCAGCAGGCTGAGGCAAAGAGGAAGTCACAAAGGAAGCAAAACCAGGGAGCTGGACAGGGGACAGATTGGATTTGTCTCCAGTGTGGAAGGGATTGTCACTCTCGAATTGGCCTCCTCAGCCACACTAGACGCTGTTCCAAGTCCTCCATACAGAGCACGATACCATAGTCTTTCGAGACTGAAGGATGCCTACTAAGGAAGTTGTGAATGGGTATTCACATTAAAGCAAATATAAAGTAGAACTCCCTTCAGCTCTGGGCTCTTAATACACGAAGGTCACAAACTGATATGCTAGGGACACTGGAGATAGGGTTGGTGGACACACACACATTCCCCAACCCCAACATTTAGACCTTCCTTAGAAAGTATGAATGACTGCATGGGGCTTTAAAGGCTAGTAGTTTTGCATCTACCTGCAGGGCCAGTTTTAGAAGGAGATGATAGAGGACTCTGCTGATGAGGAGCCTTCAGTGTGCTCAGTGCTATCTCTTTTTTTTACCATTGTTGTTGTTTAGTCGTTTAGTCGTGTCTGACTCTTCGTGACCCCATCGACCAGAGCACGCCAGGCCCTCCTGTCTTCCACTGCCTAGATCTGAATAAAGATGTTGACCTGGATTAGCAAGGTACTGGATGAGGAGCTACAAAGTGAAATTCAGTTTCCGCAGAAAGGAGGTTCTGTGAGCAGGTGGTTTGTCTGTTCACACTAATTATGTCAAACCTGTTCTGGAGGGGGTTGTCATTCTGGCAAAGGTGAGACTGATCAGGGAAGCACATCTTGCTGGCACTGAAAGAACTAAAGCGGATGAGAATTAAAAAGAAAAATTAATGGAATCACATTTCAGAGAGTGGGAGAGAGGAGAGGAATGAGTCATTCTAATGCTGAGTAATAGATACAGCATGTCTCTTTAGTTAAGCCGTGCTTTATTAATTTAGGTCTCCCTCTACTGATTCTCGTTCCTTTTCTCTGGCTCTAAACACTGGTGCCTTTCCTTGGAGCCAAGCCAAGGGATGACATCCCCCAGGAAAAAAAAGAGTATTTGGCAGGTTAAATGTTATTGATATTGCTGTTAAATGTCGTGTTGCATGTTTGTACATCGCTGATTTTTATTGGAATGCACTCTGGTTATTTTTTATTTTTATTTTGCTGTTGTTGAAAGTAATTCTTCTTTTTGATAGTTGTATGTCATCCTGCTGAAAGCCTGTTTACAAAACTATGCCTGAGGACCATGGTTGATGTCATCAACAGGGGTGATGTTTAAAAGAAAATTAAACACTTCCTACTTCTGTCCCACGGCGCCACTGTAGTTCTTCTCACCGCCTGGAAGCTGTGGGAGCTGCAGGATAGGAGGAGGAAGTCTAATTAGGTACCAAAGATTGACACTACCACAAATGTCATTGTGGTGGTGGCAATTTCCAGTAATTAGAGATTTCCTCCTCCTACGGCTGCCATGGATTCCAAATGATGAAAGGGATTGCACAGGAGCTGTGGGAACCACAGGACAGGAGAAGGAAGAGTTAATTGCTGAAAAATTAGCCCTGCTGAGGAAACAGGATTTCACATTTCACCATTGTCTTTTCTTCCAGGGGCTTCATAGTTGTTTTGACTTAGCAAACATCGTTCTGAAGCATATTTAAAATTAAAAGGGAGGTGTGATTCCCAAAATGCAGGTATGTAAGATACATTTTCTTTGCTTACTATATAATTAGGTTTCTAATTAAGCATGATTCTTGGAATGATTGGGTCTGTCTTCATAAAGTCGGGAAAAACCCATCCTTCCCTGCTCTATTCTGAGAACAAGAGGCTGTTGTAAAATATTATTATAGTTAAGAGATTATGTCCATTCTGAAATGGTAGAGAAACAACAGATCCAAGTGTACAAAGTCAAATTTGAGTCTTCAAAATCTGAAATCAATTAAATACTTAATTCACTGTAATGACTAATATGCTTTGACTATTGACGCTGATGGCACCTGGAGGGTGGCGGGAAGAGAGCCGCATGCGCTCTTGCTGACTTCATCCCTGCCCTTTATGTCCATTCAGGTTAAGCCATTGAAAATGCCAATGAGCAAATGTGGTACAGATGTAAGCTCTGTATGCTCAGTCCAGGACCCAGCCAAATCAAAGACCCCAGTCGCATGAAAAACTCACAATTAAACACTTGTACAGGTATCTCCTTTACCTTGTGATGCCAAATACTGATAGAGAACAGGACAGGAGGTGCAACTCTGCTCCCACGTATAGTCATGTTCAGCATAACAGATGAAACACTTTACTCTGCTTCAGTTTCAAGGCTGAGATATCTGCAACATTTGGAAATTTGCCTACTTTACAAGCAAATCATGCTTGTAAAGAAACATAATATACAGTGTTAACTTGGAGTTACAAAGAGTTGCAAAAGTGATAGTTTTAAAGAATTCATATGTTTTTCATTATAGAAGTCTTCAGGTACCTGCACTGGTCTGTTCAGAAAATCTCCTTTACCTACCAGAGATTGAATATTATTTTGGATCTGACATTTCTAAATAATGATGATGTGCTGCATCTAAGCCAGTCTCCATAGTTCTTTGGCCAACACGTTCTTCTCCTTCCTGCTCATTTTCCCCATGTATTGTAGTTTGAATGATCAGCTGTAACAATCTGTTCTTTGCCTGCCTTTCACACGTCAAAAAACAGCCGTGGCAATTGCTTTGTATTTGGATGAGAAGTGGTTAACTGATAAAAAAGAGATTTATTTATTTATTTATTTATTTATTTATTTATTTATTTATTTATTTGTTTGTTTGTTTGTTTGTTTGCTTATTTATTTATTTATTTATTTATTTATTTATTTATTTATTTATTTATTTATTTATTTGTTTGTTTGTTTGTTTGTTTGCTTATTTATTTATTTATTTATTTATTTATTTATTTATTTATTTATTTATTTATTTATTTATTTATTTATTTATTTAATATCCCGCCTATCTAGTCACTTAAGACCACTCTAGGCAAGATTACCCTTGCTTGGTGTCACTCTGTGAATGCTAAAGAATACAAGAGGGTATTCCGTAGACCATCTTGACTTTTGCCATTGGTGTTGTCAATATTCAGGCTGTCCTTTGCTCTGTAAAGCTTTTTTCTTTTTCGTCACACAATTGTATTAATAGTTCTCCATGTTCAGTTTGCGTTCTTAATAAATATTGTCCAGAAAATCTTCACAAACTCAGTGGACCTGCTGAACTAGAAAAAGAATGCTATTATATATCAGGCAATCAGCACCTTTTGTACAGAAGGGTGTGAAATCAGCAACTTGAGAGAAGTGCTTAACACACTTCCTGCCCCTCCCACCACTATGTCAACTATCTTGTCTTGAGTCTAATTCTCAAAAAGGAATGAGAAAAAAAAATAAACAAACTATGGATCTGATGGTTGTTGTAGGTTTTTCGGGCTGTTTGGCCATGTTCTTAAGGTTTTTCTTCCTAACATTTTGCCAGTCTCTGTGGCCGGCATCTTCAGAGGACAGGAGTTAGAACTCTGTCTGTGTTCTGGTGTAGTGTGTGTCCTCTGAAGATGCCAGCCACAAAGAATGGGAAAACATTAGGGGGAAAAACCTCCAGAACACAGCCAAACAGCCCAAAAAACCTACAACAACCATCGGGTCCTGGCTGTGAAAGCCTTTGAGAATACATTGAACTATGGATCTATTTCAGTTTGGCTCTTAGAGGTTCCAGAGTTTTGAAGAGGGGCATTAAATCTGAAGCTTATCTGCACTCTGTTGCAGACATGGACATGATTTAGACTATGTGGTTTACTTTGTCTGTTTTTATGTTCATTTCTAGAACATGAGTTTGATTAGTTGGAACCAGCTGGTAACTTGGAGACTAGAGCCACATGCAATATGTTGGCTATGTAGCAATGCCAATTACCAATTGCGGGATCGATACACTATGGTTTCCTGCACATATATGTTGAAACCTATGGCTTAGTGGCTGTAGATTAGGGCTTCTACCAACCTCATCTGTAACAGTAGGAAAGCTGTTCTCTTGTCAAGCATCCCTTGTCAGTCTATTGCAAGTCACCTAGAGAACAAGATCAACCCTCTGCTCACTTTCACTTTGTTCTGGCAAATAGATCTGCATAATGATACCCTTCCTACATGGGTTTAAGCAATAACAAGAAGAGCTTTTCATAGGTATGATAAAATCTGGGAAGACAACAGGGACGGATGCTTATTTCTATCCTTTTAATTTAATTTTCCTTAAAATCATTCCATGTTTCTCTGTTCTGAGTTCCTTTCCAAACAGGCCTGATAAGGTGGTTGTTGTGGGTTTTTCGTGCTCTTTGACCGTGTTCTGAAGGTTGTTCTTCCTAATGTTTCGCCAGTCTCTGTGGCCGGCAACATCTTCAGAGGACTGGAGTAGGAAGTCCTCTGAAGATGCCGGCCACAGAGACTGGCGAAACGTCAGGAAGAACAACCTTCAGAACACGGTCAAAGAGCACGAAAAACCCACAACAACCATCAGATCCCCGCCATGAAGGCCTTCCAGAATACAGGCCTGATAAGCTTAAGCCCCTTTTAAAGTTCTCTAGCATATGCATAGCAATACATTCTGTTGTTTCTGGCCTGATGGTGGTCTGTAATATATTGTAACCATAAATAATGTTCTTGATGAGGTACTTGTGAAAGAAGTAGAGCTGTATTACCGAGAAGACGGGGACACTTCTTTCTCTGCAGATCAAAGGCAGATTCATCCTCTTCAAAGGTTGGCAGGGGTTGCTTTGTACAAGGAAACCTACACACCCATAAGCATATGGAGAAATGAAGGTTGTTTCAAGTTGTTACTTAGACAGCTTAAAACAACTCAGATGTGAAACCATATGGGCCTGGGGGGGTTACTGCTAGACTGTAACCTTTATTGCAGATAAAACTAATGGCCTGTATGATGACTCAGCTTTCTACTCAGGTTGTACCCAATGTTAACATTTATACTACAGGAAAATAAAATAAAAATCAGTATCACAATGAGGGTCTATCTGAGACTTGTGGTGCTTGAATACTAAAAGGTATAGCTCTCTTCAAGCTGCTCTTCAAGCTTTTTCAGTGTCTGCTTTCACAACAATTACCTGGCTTTTGTTTTGTTTTTCAGAAGCAGCCTCCTTTAAAAAAAAACACTCTGTTAAATGGCCAGAAGCAGAAGCTGATCTGCTCGTAATCCAATAAGGTTAGTCTTGTTGTCAATACATGTGCAAAACCCAGGATACAATGCAGTTCGGAATACACAGATGAAGTGTTCCTTGCCCTTGAAAGGGAGGGCTTCTGCACTTCTCACCTCCCTTGGTTTCCCCTCATTGTCAAACCATTTTTCCTGAACAAGGCTGGCCGTACTGTTAACTAGAGTGAGCCAGAGTTTGGACAATTACTTTTTAAAATGAACTCCTTCTGGTACACACAACTTTGGATCAGTAACAGATTGTTGCCATTACAGTTTACATGCCTCCTGCAAAAGCATCTGGGTCACTTGCCCTTTGCTTAAGCATTGCCATTACGGACACTGGTGCAGCCAGGAAAATACATGAAAATGCTCACCTGTCCCTCAAGTGGCCAGTTCTGTTTATGACTATTTATTGGAAGTCCTCTGAAAAGCACATTGCAAAGAAACAGCTTCTCTTGGCAAATTCTTCCCAGATGCTCTGAACTATACCCCCCCCCACACACACAGTCTGCTTGTAGTTTAACACACTGAAACTGCTAGGTTGTCTGGAAATCTATGATGGACATTTCTGATGAATATTTGTTTAGGGAGCATATTGAGCTGCCATAATTATATGCCTTCCTATGGAACTACATCCACGTGGCACCTTCCTGAGCATTTTCAATAGGAAGAGAATCAAGAATTAAACATTATGCCCAGGTTGGCTGGAAGAATTGCAGAAGGCCCTCCTCCTAAACAAGGCTTCCATGTTCAAAGACAGTATATGTGCAAAGACCAAATACTGTACATTGAACAACTCATGTGAAAGGACCTTGTTTCTGGATCTTCCCAATATATTATTAGGCCAATTCCAGCCAGTTGTAGACTTTAGAGACTGTGATGAAAATATGTTTTCCCAAGTTTTGCTGATTTCACATATCCCAAAAGTTCCTCCATTCTGCCCAGGCAAAGCAGGTGATTGGAGAAGGGGAGGGATGGCCAACTGCTCCTGTAAGGTAAAGGTAAAGGTTCCCCTTGACAATTTTTGTCCAGTCGTGTTCGACTCTAGGGGGCGGTGCTCATCCCCGCTTCCAAGCCGTTTTGTCCGAAGACAATCTTCCGTGGTCACATGGCCAGTGCGACTTAGACACAGAACGCTGTTACCTTCCCACCGAGGTGGTCCCTATTTATCTACTTGCATTTGCATGCTTTCGAACCGCTAGGTTGGCGAGAGCTGGGACAAGCGACGGGTGCTCACTCCGTCACGTGGATTCGAACTTTCCATTGCTGGTCTTCTGACCTTACAGCACAGGCTTCTGCGGTTTAGCCCGCAGTGCCACCACATCCCTTAACTGCTCCTGTACCCCTGCACAAAACACAGGTGGGGGGTGCACCTGGTGCACCTGGTGGCTGTGGCTTATTTAAGGAGGAGGTTCCAGACTGATGCTTGAAGCATCACCAGAGGGCATATAGCCCAGCCCAAGCTTGAGTAAGAGAAATGAGAGAGAGGGGGGGGGAGGGAGAGGATGTGTGTGTGTGTTTGTGTGTGTGTTTGCATTTCCTCCCAGCTGCCTTTCATGTTGCCTCTCCATTCTCCCAGAGTCTTGTTCCATTCTGCACAGGCTGTGGGGTTCCTTCCAGAGTGGTTTAGAACGAAGGGTTGGGGAGATGGAGAAAGGGGAAGTCTGTGGGCTTGAAGCATCACCCAGCACTCCGCAGGATTGGGAAAGCGAGAGATGAGGGAGAGAGGCAGTGCACGGGTGTTTGCATCTCCTTGCTGTCTCATCCCCCACTGCTGCTTTCCACCTTCCATAGTTCTCATCTCTCTCCACATAGGGAGCCTGTGTAACTCCCTTTCCTCCTTTATTCCTCAAGCTGCACACACCCCACCAATAACAAGCAACACTCTTCTTTGTTCTGTTGAAAAGTTATACATAGCAGCCATAGCCATTGCAGGCAAAAAAGAGGTAACTTTATTCCAGATTGTTACTGAAAAATACAACTTGTTTCAGGGGTGGGGTGGGGGGCATACATGTGCATATAAAAATCCTTCATTCAGCAGGGGTGGAGGCCTTATGTAGATAAAATCTGTCTCCTATTTATCATGCTACCCTTTCATCAGGCCCCTGGAAGATTAGGACCACACACACCAGAAAAACCAATTTAAGGACTATTAAGGACCCATGACAATGGGTGGAGAAGGACTGCCGAAGTGGGATTTCCACTCAAACACCCCCCTCCTTTGTCCATCTAAAGAGCCTATTCGGACCAGGGGGAGTGAAAATAATGTGAAGGATATAACGGGGGTCTCCTACCAACACTCCTCAGACTGTAGAAGACCAGTTGCCATGATTTAACTTCCAGATAACTTGTTTCAAAAGTAATTCATGAAAACCACTTACTTCCTAGCTGTGGACTGAGGTGACTACCTCAGGTAGGATACTCTGGAAAGCAATGGTGGCAGCTCTCAGCTGTTCCTTTTGAAGTCCCCGGACATTTTATGTGTGGGGAATAGACAATGATGTTTCAAGTCTAGGGGAGTACAGTGGATCCGTGACTTACAGACGGCTCCACTTACAGACTTTTCGAGTTACAGACTTCTCTGGCTGCAAAATTTAGGTTCGAGCTGCAGCCGGAGAATCGACCTACAGACTGGAAAAAAATCCAAAATGGAACAAAGACAGACGGATACGGATTAATCGGTTTTCAATGCATTGTAGGTCAATGGAACCTCAACCTACAGACTTTTTGACCTGCAGCCACAGTTCCAATATGGATTAATTCTGCAATTTGAAGGTCCACTGTATATGATTGCTGGTGGTGACACAGTCACATAAAAAATTACATTGGTGTGCTGTTAATCCAGCACCATCAACATATTCTTAGTTTAAAATATCAACTCTCTACCATATGGTACAGAGGACCCATTCCAGATACATTAGTCATTATCAAAAATATTGGAGCATGGACTCACGTGCTCCATTCCTACTTTGTGAAAAAGATTGTCTCTCACGTGCATGGAGGATAACATAAGGGCTCCGTCTGTATTCTTATCTGTGGTATATCTAAAAGAGCCATTTCTTCAGTGTTCAAGAGCTAATCTTTCTAATGGAAACAATAATATGTATTCCAGATGTACATTTAAGCTGGGTAGTAACCTGACCACTCTAATTCTTCACTCATAAAATTATAGTTCTCATAAGGCAAATGCATTTTGTGTGTGTTTTTAAGATGACAGTGTATCATCAAGCCCTCTTCTGTTTCTTTCTCTTTCTTTTTAAACCTCAGGACTGTTGTAATTTGGTTTGGCATCTATGACCATTGTCCATTTTACTTCTCATAAAATTAAACTGTATTATGCCTTTAAATGTCAGTTTACACGTTATACCAGGCGAAAAGGGAGCTTCCTTAACATGCATGTATATTAGTGAGCATGAGGAGAAGGGGGCTTAGTAGCTGAGATGCTTTTCATGTAGTGGTCTGTGCTGACCCCTGTTGAGTTTATAATTCAGACATTTAATGATCCTCATTCCCTTGCCTTCTACTGCGAAATCCTGCACCTGGCCCAGTAGAAAAGCATTAAGAACTTCACATTCTTGAACTTGTAGAAGCCATGGGATATTTTGCAGAGACGTGGTATGTACATGAGATGTGCAAGATTCTAGTGCTACAGAGAATGTTTCCATGTTACAACAGATATGTGGTTGAAAATGAGCTTTGCAATTCTAAGATTATTATTATTAAATGAGGCTCAGCATCTCCAAAGCAGTTTCTATGTGGTTTTATTCTAGCCACATGGATGCGATGTTTCTGAGAAAACTCCACCACAGAGGAGGCCTGGTAAACCAAGTGGATTTGGGGACAGTTTCATGGTATTTTCAAGTCTCTGCCTGTGGTTATCAGCACATATTCCCTCATGTGGGAAAAGAGCAGCACATCTCTTTGGTGAGATACTCATGTTGGAGCAGACTACCTAAAAGTGTGGGCTACTGCAGCCAAATTGGCACATGGGTTGTGTGTTTCATATATTTCAATGGTTTGAGCTGGACTTTGGATTTCAGTACACACAATACCTCACAATATAAAAGCAGAAGGACAAATTCTGAGTATTGTATCAGTCCTTGCACTTCAAAAACTCTGTGTGGCTTGCCAACCCGAGGAGCCTATATTGTGTATCACAGCACCCTTTGAGGCCCAGCTAGCATGGTCAATCTTAGACAATCATTCTGAGGCCTGAATTCATATGAGAATTTGTTAGACTAGAGTGGGGGTAGCTATGTGTTCTTATTTCAAGAAGCAATCTTATTTAATGTTAAGATTCAATGAAATAAGAAGCAGGTGACAAACTTAGATGCCAGGCTCAGTCTAAAGAATCCCTGTTGAAGGGCACGACTACACAGCAAGAGAAATACAAATTCACTCACATTTGTTTGCTGTGAAGTTGTGCCAGGGTATTCAAATGTGTTCCATTTAAGTGGCCACAAAGGGTGACAGGAGAAAAAGCCCTTGCTTGTTGCTTATTTGCAGCTCTGTAGAAGCCATGGAAGTGATATGGTTACAAGAATCTGTCTTAACAAGCTGTAAAAGGCTTTCCCCCCCCCCCTCAATTTCCTAATTTTGTCAGATTTTTTTAAAAAAGAGAGAGAAGCTCCATTATGAAGCTATTTTTTAAAAAGAGGGGTCTTGCCCATGGAGAGAGAGGAAGCTGTCAAAAAGGAAGAGGAGAAAGAGTCTTGCCCACAAAGAGAGGCTTTACCGAAGAGTGTATGTCCTGGTACAGCAACTTTTCTGCTTTGTATGTCTGTGAGGCTCATCTTCCCCCAAAGCACCTATTTGTGAGCACATGCAGCTCATACTTTCTTTTCTGCTTCAGATCAAGTGATCATCCAGTCTAAATTGATGCAAATGGATCTGGGTTGTTTTTTTTTAACAGACATGGAAGCCCCTGTGGCAGAGGGGAAAAGTGATGGATCTGGGGGGGGATTCTGTTCTGATTTGCATTTCCCTTTGTGTTGAGTAATCGATGGGAAACAAATGTCAATCAGCCCATTACAAACCCAAAATATTTCCAACGTTTAATATCAATGTGGCCATCACCTAATTAAGCTACAGTAATCTCTGAGGCAGTACTTACTTGGAAAAAGAAATAGAAACTGAACATCCAACAGACAGACAGGAGTTCCTTTCTCCACATTGCAGAGGCCAACAAGAATGGGAATTTGAATCATTAGTCAGCAAGGAAGTAAGAGCTCTGGTTGAATCGAAACAGTGATGTCAATGCATCTACTCTGAGGGTGACCTACTCTTGGACCAAAATCGCTATATACTAGGACTTTCAGTGTGGGAAACTTCTGCCCAAGGTTGTTAGCTGCATTCTGTTTCAGTGAGTGCACACACTCCTGGCAGAGAGCGGCAGCTCCCAGTAGGCAGGGTAACCTCTCATCCTGCCCTTTTGTTTAAAGTTAGAGCATTAGATCAAAGAGTTTCTCCAGCCAATCCTAGTGGCGATTAGGTAACTAGTATGCTATCTGAACAAGGACGTGGTGGCACTGCGAGTTAAATTGCAGAAGCCTCTGTGCTGCAGGTTCAGAATACCAGCAGTCGTAGGATTGAATCCACGTGACGGAGTGAGCTCCCGTCATTTGTCCCAGCTCTTGCCAACGTGGCAGTTCGAAAGCATGTAAATGCGAGTAGATAAATGGGTACCACTATGGTGGGAAGATAATGGCATTCCGTGTCTAGTCGCGCTGGCCACATGACCACAGAAATTGTCTATGGACAAATGCTGGCTCTATGGCTTGGAAACTGGGATGAGCACCGTGCCCTAGAGTCGGACACAACTGGACTAAATGTCAAGAGGAACCTTTACTTTTACCTATCCTATCTGAATTCTCAGAACATTCTATGTAATTGTGTTAAGTTAATAAAAAGAGTTCTCAAGGCATTGCCTGAGGCTCTGTTGGCTCAGACATCTGTTGTCCACTCTTCTTTGTACTTTCTCTGAAGCCTAATTGCCTTCCCTTTGTTCCGTGATGAGCCACATTTCAGAAACTTCTGATAAAACCTCTCACCAAAGACTCCCGAGTAAGGTTAGCAGCATGTCTGCTTCTGAAAGACTTATTGAGAGAATCTTGTTCTTTTATATGCTTGAAAAGTTTGCTTTGATAAGCGTTTAAAATATAAAAATAAAAACAAACTGTTACCAAAATGGAAGGCCCAAGTTTGTGGATAGTACCAAATTGCCAATAATGAGAAAACAAAACCAGCATATGAAAAATATCTCTTCCAAACTAAGTGAATAGGCAACAAAATAACATGAAGTTTGATCTAAATAAATGTACTGTATGTTGTTGTTGTTTAGTCGTTTAGTCGTGTCCGACTCTTCATGACCCCATGGACCAGAGCACGCCAGGCCCTCCTGTCTTCCACTGCCTCCCAGAGTTGTGTCAAATTCATGTTGGTGGCTTCGATGACACTGTCCAACCATCTCATTCTCTGTCATCCCCTTTCTCCTCTTGCCCTCAGACTTTCCCAACATCAGGGTCTTTTCCAGGGAAAATAAATGTATAGAGGCTTGCAAAATAAAATAACATAAACCCTAACTTCAGATAGTTGGTGATGATTAATTAACTAGGAAACGGATTTTTAGTCATAGTGGATAGCTCATTGAAAAATGTCAGCCTAGTGTGCAGCGGAAAGGAAGAAGGCAAATACAGTATCACATTACAGATTATTAGGAAGGTGGTAAAAATGAAAATGATGGAATTATGCTTTCAAACTCCTGCCACCTTGCATCTGGGAAGGAGGGGGAGCATTGCGAAGGTGAGCTTGTGAAGATGATGCAAGTGTGTCACTATGAGGGGTAGGGAATAAAACCTTTTATAAAGCTGGCCTCTTTGAAATATCATCAGCTCCCTGGACACAGTATTGGATAGTGAGGTGCATCAACACCATATGGTTTGTTGGTTCATTTGTTGACAGTCATGGGAGGGCGAGAACCTAGATCTCTGTTTCTACAGCAGAGAGCAGAGATGATCTGTTCTTGGTCATCCCAGAGTGCCTGACATGTAATAATGGGTTCAAGTTACTGGAAGCCAGATTTCAGTTGAATATCAGGGAAAACATCCTAAATATTGGAGCAGTATGACAACAGAACCAATTACTTCAGAAGGTGGTGAGCACTCCAATGCTGCAGACATTGAAGAGAAAATTAGATAGCCCTCTGTGAGATAGACTTTAACGTGGATTCCTGCATTGAGCAGGGGGTTGGACACGATAGCATTATAGGCTCATTCAAACTCCATTATTCTATGATTTGATGGGACTTCTCTAACTGTGACTTACTTTAGCATAATCATGGAATCCCCATTTGTTTAATGGGCCTACAACAAGATTTGGCCATTGTCAACATTAAAGTTATGCACTTCTTCTGTAGTTATTGTTTTTGTGTCCTTAATACCCAGCTGCAGTTTGTTATTGCAACCTCTTCTTTCACCTTAATCAGGAATAATTTATAATAATTGCTGCTTTTTGCTAGTAATATAGCATATTTTAAATTATTAAGGTTTCACCAATGCTCATTCCTCCTTTATCTAAATCCAGTCCAGCTCTCTGTATGATATGTTCTGCATATAGACTTAGCAGATATAGTGATAAAATGCACTCTTGTCTGACATCTTTGCCGATAGAAAATAATTGTATTTCTTAATATTGGTTTTAACCATTGCTGCTTTTCCAGGGCGTAGGTCACACATCAAGAAAATCAAATGTTGAAGTGTCTATTTCTTTCACAATCATTAATACCTTTTCATTATCTACAAAGATAAATGCTTTCCTCTAATTTACAAAGCACAAGACTGACTTTCTTCTGAAATTCTTTGGTGTCCTCTAGTAGTCACTGTGTACTTGCAATATGGTCTCTAGTGCCCCTTTCTTTTCTGCACATAGTTTAAACATTGGGCATTTTTTGCTCAATACAGGGTAAAAGTTTTTGTTGCAAAATCCTGAGCACAACTTTGCTTGCACAGGAAATAAAGACAATGCTCCTATAGTTATTGTACTCTGTGGAGACTCCTTTCCTGAGCACTGGAGAAAAAGAAAGAGTGGTTGTTGTGGATTTTTATTATTGGAAGGAATGCCCCCCCCTCCAAGCCTGCTCATCTATAGCAGCAGTAAGAAACAAACAAGGTTGCTGTTCATTTGTGAACAGATTGAACAAAGGTTACTGGTAATCACAGATTAAGATGGCTGCATAGCTCAATGATTTGAGTACCTAGCTACATAGCCAGAGGTTGGGAATTCAGTTCCTGACTGTGTCTTGTAGGAGAAGAACCAGTCTGTGTGTCCAGGGACAAGCTGCGCAGTCCCAGAGCACCTCCTGGACAAGAGAATGGTAAACCACTTTGTGAGTAGCCTATGTCTGGAAACAGTCACCAAGAGTTGGAACTGTCTTTACAGCAAATAATTATTAACGATCTAGAAACTGGGTTCATTCTGGGTGCTCTTTTGGTAGCAACTTAAGCACTGGCTTCAGTCACAGACTGTCAGGGTTTTATTAAACCTGATAACTATGGTCCTCCTTTATGCCTGCTAATATGAGTACTAATATGAGTACTTGCAAATGCTAATCATCCCTTGACATAGGCTGCCAACAGAATTTATGCAGAATAGCTTTTTCATGACTGAATGTTAAGGGCACTGAAATTCTATATACTAGACACCTTGTTTTCAGACTCTCAAGTGTCTACATCCACAATATATTATCAAAAGAATCCCACAACAGTTTAAACATAATGGCTGAAGTCCTGATGCAGTGCTCTGCGTGCATGAAAGGGATGATGTCATTATCAGTGACAAATCATTACTGATTTAAGGTGATTTTCTGGTGCACACAACTGGTACAGAATGTGACAAAGTTGTGTGCCTCTCAAAATCACAAAAGGAAGCCTTTATTCATCAGCATGTTGCTGATGCTGACATCATCATCACCATTGCTCACACAGAGCTGTGCAGCAGGATTTCAGCCAATACTGTATCCCATACCTTAGCTTCCCCTGGTTTAGCACCCTCCAGATGTTTTCTGCTTCAGATCCCAGTACCCCTAAGCAGAATCACCCACAGTCAGAGATGCTAGAAGTTGTTGTCCAAAATATCTACAGAACAGCCTCTTGATGTGGACACTGCAGGCAATAAGAAGACTGTGTTTTCTTAGATACTCTTGCTTCAGAGAAGGTTTCAGGAAACATGCACAGCAGCCTCAACTAGGGGCTATCCATTTATGCTGAACTATCACTCCCATCAACCCCCAGCCAGTAGTTGTGAGAGTTGTTGACTAAATCTGGAAGACACCAGAAAGAGTTGAGTTCAGTAATTCCAGAACCTGATTTAATAATCTTCAGGAATAAGGGGCAGCGACAGCAAACAGCAACTTAATTACAGGTGCAGTTTAGAGTTGTGTCCATCTGTGTTCGGATGTGGCAAGCTTCAGTGTCTGTCCTTTGGCTCAGGCAGAGCTTACCTTCCCAAAAGGTTTTCAGAAAGCACAGACCAGATGGGCACTAGACGTACCACAAGTTAGGATGGCTACCAGCGAAGCTGTCAGAGCGTTAGTTGCTATGGCAAGTCCTATCTGAGTCATCAGGTGATGAGTAACAAAGATAATTTGACTTCCAAACCTGTTACAAATGAGCTGCCTCTCATGCCTTCCAGCCGCTTTCTAAAGCCCACTTTGCATGATATTAGGAAGCACGGCAAGAGGAAGTGTGAGCAATTCTTGATTCCTCATCTCTCTGATGGGACTTCTGGAGTAATTTGAGAAGCAGTAACCCACTTGTAGCCCCCTGCGGAAACAGATTAACTCTTTTGATATCTGTAGTTTATGCATTTCCATGCTAGAAATGTAGAAACGGGAACGGCAACTTACCTGCACATGCCTTTTCAGCAGTGAACAGTAACATTCAAAGCCAGACTGCATTCTTGTGGCTGTCTTAACATGGTTTATTGTAGGAATTTATAGGGCTGGGCTTTGCCATCAGACATTCACATCCAAGCACAAACAAAACACATTTTGAATACGTTATCAGACAGCTTGGATATGTATAGATAACAGCTGTTCAAAACAACCAAAAGCCCCCCGCCGTTCCTATTCAAACACATGGAAATCCTGTCTTTTCCAGTGAAACGTCTCTCCATAGTTATCTCAGCCACCCTAAGAATGTAACGAAGCCCCCCCCCCCAAATTGGTGCCCTCAAGAGACCCAGCAGGACCGTTGGGTATAGAGACAGGCTCAGATTGGATTTGAACTGGGAAAGCGCAGACCAGGTAGATCATGAACAGACAAGAGCAGACAGCCCCAAAGAAGCCAACCAGAAGGCTAGTAGAGAGTAAAGCAGAGGCACAGAATCTGTGGCATTCCTGATACGGTTGGCTTCAAAGCTCCCAAGAATCCCAGGCAACATTGACAGCAGTGAATGATGGAAATGTAATCCAACATGCGGCAGGTCCTAGTTCGCTACTCTTTGTAGGTAGATGTGGTGCAATAGAAAGGAGCAGACAGGCTCAAGGATTTGGCCTCTGGTCAGTATGTGGAGGAGGGCCAGGGGCTCCTAAGTGCGTGCTATTGACTGGCCTGCCAGTAAGAGATACTATGCCTGTTGCCTCTCTTAGGGCTGTGCGGAGCCCGGGAGGAATGAAATCATTGAAACAGCTTAGCTGAAAGCTTACAGGACAGCCCTAAGGAGGGAGGCATCACTCCTGACTTTCTGTTTGTGCAAACTGGGTGCCTCTCCTCCCCCAAGATGTCAACACATCGCTTTCTTCCTTCCCGCACTGCTGCCCACCTAAGGGGATTTGGCAGCCTCGGATACCTACATTCTCAGGATGTGACACATAGTTTTCCTTAGCAATTGCTGATTAAACTGCTGTGTTGTGGCTTTGGCAGAATTCTGAGGCACTGAACGAGGTTCCAGTTAAAGGCATAACCTCAGGCTACCACATGCTTCTTGTTTATCAGAGGCTGTAGATAATGAGAAAAACATCTTGTGAAGCTTAAAAACAAAAAGGTATGATGAGTCTTGTGGTATCTGAGAGACTAAGAAAGGTTGCAGTTAATGAGAACTTGTGCCATAATCAATGTGTTAGTTTTTAAAGTTTCAGCATAAATATATATTTTTGCTGGTTTTGTGGCAAGATAAGCTAACATGGCTAATCCTACAAACACATACACTTTGCAATGTGAAGCTTCTTCTGAAACGGGGTGAAGATTGGCACATGCATCATCTGTAGAAGTGCCTCTGAATGTAGCCACTGCTTTTGAGGAACTAGAATCAGATATGAAATAAATGTCTCTCAGACCTACAGAACTCTCCAGAGTTGGCCCTGAGCACGGCAGCTGCTTCAGGCAAGAGGTTTTTGGGTGTCATGAAAATGTTGCAAATTGTTGGTTATTATATTTGTTATTATTGAGTTTTTAATGTCGGGGAGGAAGGTACTGGAGGGTTTTTCTGCCTTATTAGCCAGAATCTCTTGGCTGCTTTAGATTGATGTGGGCAGGGGACATAACTCAGGCAGCAAAGGACCTTAGGTAGTCCCTGCGAGTCTCAGTCTCTTAGTGAAAAGTGCAGTTGAGTGCCATGACCTTAGCCGAGGAGTCCTTTAGCGAGGATGAACCTGAGGAACCTGCTTGACCCTGGAAATTCTGGACTCTTAAAGAATTTGGCGCAGTGGTTAAAACGCTGTACTGCAGCCCAAAGCTGTGCTCACAACCCGGAGTTCAAATCCCAGGTATGCGGCTCAAGGTTGACTCAGCCTTCCATCCTTCCGAGGTTGGTAAAATGAGTACCCAGCTTGCTGGGGGGGCAATGTGTAGCCTGCATAATTAAAATCGTAAAATTGCTATGGGGCGGTATATAAGTCCAAAAAAAAAAATATTAGAAACCGGAACCTAAGGATGGTGGGGTCTCAGGAGCTGAGTCTAAGGAGGTGATGGGACAAACTCCCAGCTCTCAGGAGCAAAGAATGCTGAAGGCATGAGCCCAGCTTGAAGCCTTAGGGGAAGTCTCCCTGTGAGTAAGTGGTCATCTCATGAGTGGGGTCTTTCTCCCATAGAGATTCAAGGCCAAACTCTCCAGCTGGGTTTTTTTCTTGCTAGCTGAACATCTGCAGCTATCTGGGTGCTGGTTGGGGCTCCAGCAGCATAGCTAGAAAAGAGCCCTCAGTGGGCTTTGCCCTTTCTTTGGTCTGGGCTTTAATAGCCAGCAGCTTCACTTGCCTCACCCAGTGTGGAACAGGATGTTGAAATAGCTTCACAGGTTGCAAACTAGTTTGCTTTTGTTTACACACTGTGACTATTAGAAAGGAAACACTGGGTTTTATTTGCATTGTGCAAAAACTGGGTAGCCGACAAGAATATGTCTCCAGAGCAAGAGATAATAGTTCATTACTTCTACTTGGAGCCATCATATTTATTTCTTCCATCAATCAGATGTGACTGAGAAAAGGGTGTGGGGACAAAGCAGGAAGGAAGGAAGAACCTCCCCATGTGTAGCAGGGGGCCACTTAGACATCACCGAAAAGATAGATATGCATCACTGAAAAAGGTGACAAGAGAAGATACTGATTCACAGAAAACTGCACATGTTTGTATAGGTACAGATGCAATTTTAGAAACAATTTTTATCATTTCAAAAGAGTTAACAATGTATTTCACTTGAGTGGGAAAGACTGGAGATCTGTGTGGTTGCCGAGTTGGCTATCTAGGTGCTTCCTGTCAATGGGCAACTTCAAAGTCTCTGATCTCCACTCTTAAGGTTCTTCACCTTTAAATCAGGCTTGGATCAGATAGCCCTTCAAAAGAGGATGGTCTTTTGGCAGCCCTTCAAGTAAAGGACTGTGCTCCCTAAAAGAGGACGTGTGGCTATCAAATAGTCTCTTTTCTAGTTTACTCTGGAACAACACAGTCCCATTGCTGTTAATCAGGTGGAGGCAAGAGGAGGCAGAAACAGAGGCAAACAAGTACTTGCGAATGCTCGGACACCTCTTCCTGCTGCCGCTGCCAGATCACCTCCTCCTACAAGGCAGCTGCCCTAAGGAGGTGAGCCCCAGCAGTTGGCAGTTGCACTGGAGGAGGTAATCGGGCAGGCAGCAGAGACAGCAGCAGCAGCAGGAGATGGAGGTGGAAGAGCAGTTCCCCATTGACTGCTCCTCCGCCTCCATCAAGGGTCAAAATTAGGGAGTCATTTTATACAATGGGGAGGGTTGTGTACACAGTAAAATATGGTATACAGAGCAAGTCCCATGCTGAGACTGCAAAAAACAACACACACACACACACACACAAAAATAAACATTGGAGCAAGTCCCTCACTGGGACGGCAAAAAAAAAACATTCAAAAACAAAACAACACCGATCCTCAATCCCCCCCCCCAACAAAACAAAAGCCACTCAAAACTTATTTAAAGCAACACCTTACCAGTCAGAAGCCTCATCAGCCTCCCCGGCTTCCACTGCCGCTGTGACTGCCCCGGCCGCTCGCCTCCCGACAGGCTCCAAGGAGGCTGGGGTCAGCACTCCTCATTGCCCACCACCGGCTGACGGTGGGAAATTCAAATGGCTGAGGGCGGTGAGGAGCACCTGGCTAGGCTCAACCTCCTGGCTCTGGGCTTCCCCCGCCGCCACCACCACATCTCTTTCCCTAACTGTTGGGGTGAAAGAGCTGCAAAGAAGCAGCCTCTTTTCCATCAATGGTTCATCATCGTTTAGTCGTTTAGTCGTGTCCGACTCTTTGTGACCCCATGGACCAGAGCACGCCAGGCCCTCCTATCTTCCACTGCCTCCCGGAGTTTGGTCAAATTCATTCTGGTAGCTTCAATGAAACTGTCCAACCATCTCATCCTCTGTCGTCCCCTTCTCCTCTTGCCTTCACACTTTCCTAACATCAAGGACTTTTCCAAGGAGTCTTCACTTCTCATGAGATGGCCAAAGTATTGGAGCCTCGGCTTCAGAATCTGTCCTTCCAGTGAGCACTCAGGGTTGATTTCCTTTAGAATTGATAGAATTGTTCTCCTTGCAATCCAGGGGATTCTCAAGAGCCTCCTCCAGCACCACAATTCAAAGGCATCAATTCTTCGGCGATCAGCTTTCTTTATGGTCCAGCTCTCACTTCCATACATCACAACAGGGAAAACCATAGCTTTGACTATGCGGACTTTTGTTGGCAAGGCGATGTCTCTGCTTTTCAGGATGCTGTCAAGGTTTGTCATCACTTTCCTCCCAAGAAGCAAGCGTCTTTTAATTTCGTGGCTGCCATCTCCATCTGCAGTGATCATGGAGCCCAAGAAAGTAAAATCTGTCACTGCCTCCATATCTTCCCCTTCTATTTCCCAGGAGGTGATGGGACCAGTGGCCATGATCTTAGTTTTTTTATGTTCAGTTTCAGACCGTTTTTTGCACTCTCCTCTTTCAGCCTCATTACAAATTTCCTTAATTCCTCCTCACTTTCTGCCATCAGACCACCAACGGTTAGTACATTTGAATTTTCCGCCCCTTTCCCCTGCCTTTTTCTGTTCATACGTTGAAGCTCCGTTCGCAAGTATATGCAAAATTGTGGGGTTGGAGCTGTTTGTAAGTCGAAATGTTTGTAGGTAGGGGCGTTCGTAAGTCCAGGCACCACTGTATAATCAATACTTCTTTTATTACAAGACTGTTCTGCAGATCCACCAAGGCCTTTGTTAGTCTCTATTTGAAAACCATAATTTTCCATCCTCCTTGGACATCACTTGATGTTGACAACTGGCCACACAGTGCAGGGCACATTACTTCATGAGTTGGTGCAGGTGATATTTTAAATTCTGTGCCATCATATAAGACAGACCTCTTCTCTCACTCCTGCATAGTTCATAGACCCTCTTAGGTTTAATGTGAGGACTTTCAGAATGTGACTAGACAGCCCAATTATTCTGGCCTGAATCAGTCTAGACTAGTGGTTCCCACCTTGAGTCCCTATATGTTCTTGGACTACAGCTCCCAGAAATTAAGGCCAGCACAGCTAATGGTGAAGGCTTCTGAGAAAGGTTGCTTTGAGATGTGAAAAGTCATTTGGGACAATGTTTGCATCCATATGCAAGGACTGACCATACCACAGCTCAAGTGGCCCTGTTTAGCATAACCTAGAGTGATTTTCTTTCCCTTTAAAGGGAAAGGAAAAAACAACAACTCCCACCAAAACCAAAAATCCCTTTTCTGTTTTCTCCTCTGTGTGTTACCTAAGCTGCTTAATGATCTTCAGAAATGGAAAGCTTCCTTGCTGCTCTCCTGTGGAAGGGAAGGGAGAGGAAGCTCTCCATTTCTTTTTAACTGTTGCTAACTGGTACAGTGCACCAGCAGTGTTTTGACAGAGCTTTTCTAAAAAGGCCTTTAAAGGAATTACTAATGTGTTAATGATAATTAAAAAGTACAGTAATAGAAAACTATCTTTTCCTTGCCCTCTGCAGGCAAGCAGCAAAGCTTTCCATTTCTCAAGACCAATTAAGCAGCTTAAACGAAAAGACAACTTAAGCTATTCACTTTGGCTTGTTTCCAATGATCACACATGCAGGAATTGAACCAAAACAGAGCAATCCTACCTGCACACAAACACACAAACACAAGTGGCCCCAACAGGGGCTCAAAAAGATGTGGGTAAGCATCAGGAATGGGCTGTGGACTGGTTTGTGATGCCATGTTGTCACTAGTGTAAGGCACAAATAGTCCATCCCCAACCCAGACCAAACCACAGGACAAATGTCTATCTAACACCCTCAGCCCTAATTCAGCTTCTCAGAGAGATTAGATTTCCATGGCTTATCAGTATCTAGACAGGTTGCTCCATTAAGTATATCACTGTGTAAAGTAATAATTGCTCTCATTATCTGGGATCTAAAAGGCCTAAGGTTAGCATTATTTCACTACCTCTGTTCCTATACCATTTATCATTAACCTGGCGTAAAGAACTATAGCCCCCAGAATTCCCCCAGTCTCCATGGTCAATGGTGAGAAAAATTAATTTCTCCAAAATCTGGAATTTATTTCACAGAGTACCATTTGGTTATTAACTCACAAGCCAACCAAGAGTGTTGTCTTGGGATTATGGCATGTCTACTAAATAATAATATTTGTTTTTATTTCTGTTTGCAAACAGCTCTGTTCCTGTTGAGCTAGGAAAGGCAGGGAATACTTATTTACTAATGGAGACAGTGTCTGTTTCATAGAGTTAAGAGTGTATGTAAGAAACATCTGTCCTGGGGGAAATTGCCTGCATGGCACCAAAATATAACTAAAACTAACTATTTGTTTGTTTGTTTGTTTGTTTATCTAGCTTTTACCCCACCCATTTAGATTCAACAAATCTACTCTTGGGTGGCTTACATTCCCAATATAAAACAAAATTTAAAACACACAATACCAAACAACATAGAGATAAGCAAAGTCCAAGATGGTAAGACATAACTACTTCATAATGTAATTTTTAGGTTGTGTCTCTCCCACAAATCTGTCCGCACCCTGAGTGCAAACACTCAGGCAGTTCCTGAGTGTTTGCACCCTGAGGAAATTGATGTTTCTAAATGATTTGCTTATATGGAAGGCATACCATTCATTTTTTTCCATGATCCTGCTTTGAAGTGCCCTGTGTGTCTGTTACACAGCATTGCAAATCTGAACTCAAGAAGGATGGGGCATTTCCCATACATATTCATGAACACCTCCTCCTCATGGAAGAAAATACATTTTATGGAAGCTGGCTGGAATGATCTAATGTAACACTATTCCGAAATTTTCTTGAATCAGGATGAACTGTGGAAACAGCACCTCGTGTCCAATTCTATATGGTGCACACATAGAAATTTATAGCTGCCGCCTCCAATATTGAACACTCCTTGGGGGCTGATTACAAACCCCATCATCTCCGGATCCTGATGGTTGGAGTGCAAATTGTCATCCAACCCATATGGAGGGCAATAGGTTGTGGAAGGGCTCATCGAAGGTCACATTATTAAAAATTCATACATGTATCCCAACTAGAGGAGAACTTTCACTTGGAGACTGTAAATAAAAGTTCCTTCTGTCTGTGTTGATCAGGCTTGTACCTGAACACACATAAAGGACACAGAATTGGAGAAGGCAGTTCTAGATTTTCAATAAGTGGACCATATGGAATTGTACATACAGATGGCGCTTCCTGAGCCCATCAATAAACTTTAAAATCAAAGCATTCACGAAGGCTTTCATGGCCAGGATCTAATAGTTGTTATGGGTTTTTCGGGCTTTTTGGCCATGTTCTGATGGTTGTTCTTCCTAACGTTTCACCAGTCTCTGTGGCCGGCATCTTCAGAAATAGCAGACAGAAGCACAGACAGAGTTCTGACTCCTGTCCTCTGAAGATGCTGCCGGCCAAAGAGACTGGCAAAATGTTAGGAAGAACAACCTTCAGAACACGGCCAAAGAGCCCGAAAAACCCACAACAACCATTTAAAATCAAAATCAGATTAGAAAGTTCTATCTTGTAAATAGTTACATTTGAGAGTTTTATTCATAATAATAAATTTATAATTATTATTATTGCAGATGTTTGCATAAGGGTATTTTTGGCAGACAGAGCAACACAGAAAAAAAACCCTTTTATTTTATTTTATTTTGTATGGACATCCTTAATTTTAAAAGAAAAATAAATATTCTCATCCGGCTCAGTGTATACAAGATACAGTATTTTAAGACTCCTGTACTAGGGAGATTAGGAAATTTACTAGTTCAGGCCAAAAACAAAACAAATCACAACCCTCTGGGCAAAATCTAAAATCCTTCAGATTCTCTCTGAACACCTGTGTGGGTGCCTATGGCGACTGGCAGGTTGTACAGAAGAGGACTGGAGAAGCAGAGATATCATGGTGGGCCTCCGGTGTTTTAAACCACAACATGAGATGAATGGTGCCAATGACCAAATACAGTAGTTACCAAGCAAGACCACCAACCTAACCAGGCTTCCCTGGTCAAATCAATGAAATTATGTCATGTCAAAAATCCAAATGTTGTCAAGCGGTTCATGTGACCTATCACATTGCTCTAGGCTAAGGCTTTTCCCCAGCACCTCAGTTGTCTTCAGAGCACCTTTAAGCAGGTTCTGCCTTGGCTGTGCCCTTTATTGGCCTGGAGCTAAATGTTCTCTTCCACTCTTTCCAATGTCAGCTCCTGCCTGTGGGATGCTTTCAGGGAGAATGCAAGCTGAGAAATATAGTGCTTTGGCAGTCCTGGCACATGCTTTTTTTTTTTTTTTTTTTTTTTTTTTTTTTTTTTTTTTTACTATTCCTTTTTTTAAAAGTATCTGCCTTCCCTTCAAGAACTAGCCAGGGTGGCTGTCAAAATAAACCACAATCAATGACCAAACATTTAAAAACATCATAATACTGGATTCTGCAGTCAGTGGTTCAGGAATGCAGGAGAGTAAGATCACTTAAACACATCATTCTACAATAAAGCCAACAATGCAGAAATGGTTACTGCACTGAATTTTTATTCACAGGTCATCCTGCTTGCCCTTCTCCTTGACTCATTTCCGTTTAAGCCTAGTAGCCTAGTTCTAGCTACCTATTGTTGTGCTGCAATCTGACAGCCTCCAGGTATGTTGGATGACAACTCCCATCATAGCCAGCTAGCAAGACCAATTGCTATGCTGGCTGGATATGGTATTAAATGTAGTCAACACATCTCAAGAGCATCAGATTGGACATGGCTTAAACATAGGTGCACCTGGCTTATTAAAACAAGAGGAATAAAGAGAAGGAGCTTGTTAAGATAAGTCCCATTAATTCAGTAGGCCTGTTCTTGTATGAACTAACAACTAGATTCAGCACAATATATTAATAGGGAGACAAAAGAGAGCCCTCTCTGTTGCTGCTTCCAGACGCTGGAACTCCCTCCCACAGGAGGCAAGACTGGCCCCATGCTTACAGTGGACGTAACAGACTTTTCGAGTTACAGACTTCTCTGGCCGCAAAATTTAGGTTCGACTTGCAGCCGGAGAATCGACTTACAGACCAGAAAAAAAACAAAATGGAACAAAAAAAGGAACAAAAACGGCCAATTACGGATTAATCAGTTTTCAATGCATTGTAGGTCAACGGAGCCTCGACCTACAGACTTTTCAACCTGCTGCCACCGTTCCAATACGGATTAATTCTGTAAGTAGAGGGTCCACTGTACTGTTCTTCTGTAAGCAGATGAAGACCTTTCTTTTCAGGCAAGGTTGCCTTAATGAATGGCTGCCCACTGGAGTTTTTTAAAAGTATTATTGTACTTATCTCATTGAATGTATTTTGATATTGTTTATGTTTTTTGGTATTGTATTCATTGATCCTTTTAGTACTGTATGCTCATTGTTACTAACTTAATTGTTGTAAGCTACCTGGGTCATTTTTAAAGAGAAAGGTGGGTTAAAAACAAACAAACAAACAAACAAACAAACAAACAAACAAACAAACAAACAAACAAACAAACAAACATAAATAAATAAATAAATAAATAAATAAATAAATAAATAAATAAATAAATAAATAAATAAATAAATAAATAAATAAATAAATAAATGTGTGTCCTCTGTGAGCTATTCAACAAACTCATTTGAAGAGGCAAGAGAAGTCATTTCTGACTTATGGTAATCTTTTTCAGTGTTTTCCACGTAGAAAATAGTCAGCAGTGGTTTACCATTCCCTTCTTCTGGGGGCGCCTTGGGACTGTCCAGTGGATGCACAGGCTGCTTCTTCTGGGATGCAGAGCAGGGAACTAAACTCCCAACCTCTGCCTCCACAGACAGAAACCTAACTCACTAAGCTATTCAACCAGCTATCTGCTAACAATTTAGTGGTTCTGTATTTTAGATATTTAGCACAAATCAACAAATCCCTCTGTTTTTGCATTATGTAAGCATATAGAGGAGAACTACTGTCCTGAATAACACTTCAGTATTCTGAGGCACAAAAATTAAAAATCACAATAGCTCTTTTTGCAATTTAACTGAATACCACTGCTTTAGATAAATCAGAACAAAGATCCTTCTTTGTTTGTTCACTGCATTTATATCCAGCCTCTCTCCTAGTAAGCTCAAGCCAGCATTTAAGTCTCTCTTCCTTCCCATTTTATCCTCACAACTAACCTTGTGAAGTACATCAGGTTGAAAGAAAGATCATCCAGCGAGTTTCATGCATCAGTCAGTACTAAAACTTGGATCAGCTGAGTCCTAGTCTAAGACTAACCAGTACACCACCCTGGCTCAATAAAACAAGTAACTACAGCCCAAGGTAGGAATTTAAACCTACAGTCTTCAGACTTATAGAAGGTCATCATCTTCACTAAACTAAACTATATAATCTTACTCTACCATTCTGCTCTTACTGAAATCTGAAATGGCACCCATGTTCACACTATCACCGGTATTCCTTGCCACAGCCCTATCTAACTGTCTCTTTTCCTGAGGATAGTATGTTTCAGCTGACTGTCCCAGGTCACAATGATCATGGGTAAACTCATGGAGGATATGTGCACGTATGTGAAGAAGAAAGTGGGAGAGAAAATGGGTATGTGCTTCTGACCTTTCAGATTTAACCAGACTGGGGAGGGTCATTTATTCCAGAACTTTGATGCTGGCTGGAATAATGCTTTGTTGTTGTTGTTGTTGTTGTTGGAGAAGGAAGCTGCACACATTCTGGAATCTGTATCAGTCGTGGCTTTTTGGTCGTTTTTGCTGCACAATGACATGCTTTTGCTCTTAGCTAATCAAAAACAACTCCAGTAAGCAGGGCCCTAATTTCCTATTGTCTTTGCTCTCGGTGGCATTGAGAGGCTTTGTTCATTAAGGTCTTAGATGTTCTCAGGTCTTCCATCAAGGCAAATCGTAGCACCATTAAGAGAGCACAAGTCAGTGTGAGCTGCCTCCTCCTATTTAATTACAGAGCCCGTGCGTATGAGCCAAGAAGTAGAGGTGGAATGCCACTGCGGCTCGAAAACATGCCATTGTGAGGCCCTGGCACCTGATTTTTGCCCCCTGAAGGGATGATATAGAGGAATGCAAAGAGCGGCTCTATCAAAACAGTGCAACAAGGAAATGCTCCTCTGAGAAAAAGTAGCAATTGTTGTAATATTCAGAAATAATTATATTGGAAAATAAGTAACTGTGTTACTGGGGCTGTTTTAGCCATTAGCTAGTGTGGAGATGAAAAACTGACGTACCGGAGAAAGTGCTGGTAACAGCAATATTGCACACAACACAAAAGGTTAGCAACTAGGCTGAAGCAAGGCTGGAAATGACTTCCAAATTGTCATTGCCTCAGCAGAAATTTGGGGAGACATCCAACCAATTCTCTTTTTTAAGCAATTGTTTCTCATTCTTCTCTCTTCTCATGGGTTGCAGCCAGCGCTTTCTTCCAGATGAATAGGAGAGGCTTTTTGCTGATTCCAAACACGTCCTTCCCTGTTCACTTGCAGCACAATGCCCAGAGAATGAGGTACACAATTCCTCTTAACAAGAATAGAGATTGCTCCTGTCACCTGTCTCTCTGTGCATCACACGGAAAAATGAGGATAAAAATGTGCTGCCCAAAATACTGGCCAGGCACATCTTCATTTGGCCAATGGGAGTTGATACCTATGTTTAAAAATTATACAGGAGGGGCAGTTATTCCTGGCATAGCCACTTCACTCCTAAATGTCATTTACAAGGTCAGTGACACAGCCCCATTAAGGCTGCAACTGGACAGGAAAGCTGTCCTGGGTTGATTTGGATCCATTCATAGTTTCCTATGGCAGTTAAATAACTATCGCCCTTCACACAGAATGTTTAATTTCTCCAGGCAATTTTTGAGGCAAGAGATGAAGGAGCTTCGTGACACAGTGATTAAACTGCAGTGTTGCAGCCAAAACACTGCTCATGACCCAGACTCAATCCCTGGTAGCCAGCTTGAGGTTCACTCAGCCTTCCATCCTTCTGAGGTCAGTAAACTGAGTATTCAGCTTGCTGGGGGAGAGGGCAATGTGTAACCTGCATAATTAAATTGTAAACAGCCCAGAGAGTACTAATTTATTTATTTATTTATTTAATTTATATGCCGCCCACACTACCCAAAGGTCTCTGGGCTTTGCTTTGCTTTGATACTGCACCTCAAATTGCTACAATTCTCATCAGCATCACAGGTAGCCCACCATCCTGTGTCATTAGCACCATCCTCTTCCTTGCTTCTTAAAAAAGCTTTTTTTTTGGCAAATGAAATGGTGCTAAACTCATATAGCAACTTGTGAAACTGCAGGGCTCATTTCACTTAGCACTAAACTGTAAAAGCATAATTTAAAAAAAATTGTAGGAGAGACAAGAGGTGCTTACTTGAGAGGGATGTTCCTGCCATACTGGCATATCCTGTCCCACCAGTACAGCGGGAATATCCACCTCAAGTGAGTGTCTCTTGGCTTTTGCAGCTTAGCGCTAAGTGAAATAAGCACTGCAATTTCACAAGCTGCTGTATCAATTCAACGCTATGTCATTTGCCAAACAGTTAAAAAAAAGATGCCCACTGTCAATGTCATCCTTGGACACACTTGCCATTGTACCTTTTTGGAATGTTATAGGAGATCACACATGCCAGAAACTGAATTAGAAACAACAGAACACAGAAGCAATGTGAGCAGAATCGCTACAAAAAAAGCACTAGCCTCTGTTGGCTGAACAAAAATCAACAAATGCCCATGGAAAAAGTCTAGGCTTAGTCACAATTAACTATACCTTGTGTAGATAACAAAAATTACAACAAATTTAATTGTGCTAACTCTGGCACAAGCTGTGGGGCAAACTGCAGTGATGCTGCACCCTAAGCTAGAAACAAAAACAGTTCAGTGCCCTGGCTGTGTGCCGTACTAAGGGAATGAAACAGATCTGAACGGTGCCCAGCTAGAGGCTGCATCTACCCCAATGCACTTATGTCCATCAACGTCACATTTTCATACCTATTTAATTGTTACAGGAGGCAGTGTCCCCCCAAAACAGAGCAAGTAAACAAGAGCAGCAAACAGGGAATATGGGGGGGCATTTACGCAGAGGTATTTTGTTGCTTCTGGAAGTGTTGGAGAGGTTTTCTTTGGTTTTTGGCTTGTCTTGTTTTGTTGGCTTCAGTTTCTTTTCTTCCTAGCTTCTTTTAACCCAATCCTGTGCTATAATACACGGTTTCTGATGAGAAGAGCTTCTGCTGCTTCAGGTCAGGCACTGAGCTGGTTTTCTGCAGGGTCAATCACTAATCAACTCTGTACTTTGTGATCTAGTGAGGAACAAGCAGGAGCTACCGGATGGGAGCTTTACGTAGAAACTTGTGGGAGAGTTCAGGAAGCAAGACAGGCTTGGGAGAGCACCCAATCTGAAGTGAGACCCTATCTGACTGAGCAGGTCGGCGCACTGAGAAAGTGACAGGGCAAAATTTGCAACAGAGCAACAAGATCAAGGAACTCTACTTGTCTTCCTTTCCAATATATATATTTGTTTTCTTGGTAAGTAGAAACATTAGAGAAAAACAGCTATGCAAGACAAAAGCTAGCAGACACATGAGGGCTATCCAGTTCATTGCACGGTTGGCCACATGTACAACTATCTGCGTGCTGGACAAAAGGCACTGTTGTGTGCTTAATGCAACCAGGGAACAGGTTCGCTTCCTTGAGGCCAAGGTGTGTAGCCTGCAGAAGATGAGTGGGGGAGACCTTTGGAGCGAGACACCGCTGCTCCATTCCCTGGCGACACATCAGCAGCTGATACAAAGAATGAGGATCTTGGGAACAGAGGGCGTGAGTCTAAAAAAAGAGAAAAACGATTCTGTTGAAGGAACAGATTCCTTAGGGTTGTAAACAGTTATCCTGCCATACTAAGGATATGGCTTTGGAGAGTGGAAGCTCATGGTTGGAGCAGGAGGTCTGACTATTAGAAACAAAGAATGTGGAGTTTTTGACAGGCATGTAGAATGCCAGGCACAACAGGGGCAAGCATCACACCATGGTCTAGATCAGTGGTTCTTAACCCCCTTGTACTTAACTTCCCTCACGCACTTTTATGAAACCACCTGGGTCCCACGATGCAAGTAACAAAAAAGTCTGCTTTTTCTGAAAAGGACATTTATATGTTTACAGTAGTGTTGTTTGACCTAAACAAAAATCACCAAAAATAATAATAATTTTATCAGTATGGAATTGCTAATTCCTCCTTAGTTGAGCAGTGTAAGACTAATGCTGAGTATAAATTTTACTTTTTATGGTCACAGTTGGATAATCTGTGATAGGTAAGGGAAGTAAGAGATGGGACATCGCACTTTCAGGATGTCATATAGGAACTGAGGGAGAGTGAATTCCTACTTACCGTTAAGAAAACACTGGTCTTGTCTACACACCCATTTTGGAGAGGGTTGTTAGAAGGTCTGCTATGCCGTTTGGTGTGAACTTTGCCTCTAAATACCATATGGACCGGAAGCAACCCTATTTGGTCTCCACCAGACCACCATCAGAACCGCCGATCAGCTGTTTAAATAGCTGTCTTGCGAAGCTTAGGTCCCGAAAAACCCCCTTTTTGCGAGCGCGGAGGGAGCTGTCAAAATCGTTGTCTAGCGAAAATCGGTTTGCGAAGCAGGGACCAAACATTGCCCAGCGAAATCCCTCCATAGGAATCACTGTTTTGCAAATCACTATAGCGATTGCAAAAAGTCAATGTCTAGCGAAAAAACTGTCATGGGAGGTAACTGTCTAGCGAGGCACCACTGTATTAATGTTTTAAGAATTGCTTTAATATAGGATATTTTATATTGTCTTTTTAATGATTTTAATGTTTTTAAGTTTTTATATTGTTGTATACCACCCAGAAGCCACTGGTAATGGTGCGGCTAAAAAATACTGTAAATAAATAAATAAATAAATAAATAAATAAATAAATAAATAAATAGACAGACAGACAGACAGACAGACAGACAGTCAAGAAAAGCAAACAAAATCCCCCTCCTGTTCTCTATTGCTACTCCTACTACTCCACTTGCCTCCTTTAAAAAGCCAAGCCAAGTTCACACACACACAAACACACAAACAGACAGGCAGGAAGGCACACACATGCATGAGCACAGGAGAGTTTGGCTTTCCAAAGGAAGTGTTTGATTTGCCTGTATCATGAAGCAGCTCTCTTATTTATTGAGAGATTGAAAGAGGAATGCATCATTTGGTTTGTTCCCAGTGATCACACATGCTGGAGATGAACCAAAGTAAAATAATCCTACCTGCACCAAAAAAGTAGAAGCCAATTGACAGGGCCAGAACAGTGCATATAGGAATGCTCCGGTGTCATGTTGGTTTGCTCCAGCAAAGACATAATCTGATCACTGTTTTTAAGAGTGTTCTTGTCCATCTTTGTGGTGGTCCAAACACTGGGTTAAGCACCCATTTAATCACGCTCACTGAGACTGCTTTTACGTCCCATTGGTGATACTTGTGCCAGTAGTCTGGGAGTCTAAATAGATTGATAGATATCACTTGAATGGAGGTCATGTAGTCACCTGGTCCTGGAAGCTAAGAAACTGAGACTGTTAGGTTGAAGGTTGAAAGCCAGAACATTCAAGATGAGCTGTCTTTTAAATGCTGCAGTTTAAAGTGTGGGTCCCCATGCCCTTCATAGGCTAGTGTGAGGGTTCAGGAGAAGGGTCATTCACTGTACCTTCTACCTTGGGTTTTAAAAAGTAGACACAGGTCCAAGTTGTAATGCTTTAACATTTACTGCAGGAACATAAATAAAACTGTTTATATCAAGTAGAACATTGTCCTTCTCCTTTCCAGCCAATGGGGCTGAAAAGGGGTTCCATCCTTCATTAACAAACCTTCTCTTTCTTCCTCCCTGATTGGTCTCTTCCCCCTTCCTCTGTTCCCACCTTTTCTAACTGCTCTCTCAACTCCTCCACCCCACTCAGACTCTTAATGGTTTTCTCTTCCTTGGCCCCCTGCGGGAACCTACACAAGTTGGGAACTATCTTTGGGACCTATTAAATCGGGGCTTCTGTTCTTTCCCCCCTCCTCCGATGGAATGGCCGGTGCTCTGGTGAGAGGTGTCTCCATCTCGCCTCCTTGCTCACATCAAGGATACATCAATGGGGCCACGGGACTTGGTCATCACCATGGAGTAAACTCAGAACTTTATTCCAGAACTACATATGGCTGACCAGTTGATTTCACTCTCTTTCCTTTTCAGACCCTCAATTTCCTCAGGTCCTTGTCTCCATGGGCAGAGTAGTTAACTTTCACCCCTGTTAGTTCATATCCTTTGGGCAGTTCTATTCACTACAAATCCCTTTGTGTCCTTGTCCCCTCTTGCGCATATCTTTAGCACAGAGGTCTCATTTGAGCTGCTGCAAAGTCATGAACTAGCACTCTCTCTTCCAGCATCTTAGTTGGTTGGTTGGTTGGTTGGTTGGTTGGTTGGTTGGTTGGTTGGTTGGATGGATGGATGGATGGATGGATGGATGGATGGATGGATGGATGGATGGATGGATGGATGGATGGATGGATGGATGGATGGATGGATGGATGGATGGATGGATGGATGGATGGAGAGAGATAGAGAGAGATGATTGATTGATTGATTGATTGATTGATACATACTCTGCCTTTCTCTTTAAAAGCTAGGGTTCACACAGGTGGACTTGGACTAGAGACCACTGAAGTGGGCCCAGTCTGTCCCCCCCCATAGGCACCACATTAGGTTGGTCTATCAGTCCTCTGGCCCATCTGTGGTGGGTCTGTGAGTACTGGAACATATAGAAGGATGCTCCATGGTGAAGCTGGTATACTAATAATAGGAGAGGGCCTCCAAAGAGCCTGTTGCCACTCCAGAACATCAACCCAGGTGTCCCCCCTGTTCTCTTCTTCTTTGCTGTCCACCTCAGTGTTGCCTCTTTCCCTTTTCTACTGTTGTTTCCTTCCCTTACTGAAGGTTCTCCTGCCTTCCAGAATGCCTACATACTGCACGGCCTCGGAAGCAGCCCCCACTGTGGACTCATCTCATTTCAGGTAGTGCCCAGGTAAAGGATGCCATACATAACCCTATCACAGACTGGTGCCAGAAGGGTTTGTGGAAAGCATTGAGGTTGATGCTTGCCAATGGGCTGGTGAGTTCCCACTCACAACTACTTAGACAGGTGATATTGAGGGGTCTCAATTACACAGCGATATATGGGGGCTTCACAAGCCAAGCCTGTACGAAAGTGACATGTTCCTCTTCACCAAAATGGAAGCAGGCCGCTGGCACTTAACTTAAAAAAAAAAAACAGAGAGGAGCAGCATTTATACTAAAGCATGGAAGAAAGCTGACAGGAGCTGGGAAGTTTCTTTTTCAGGTAGAATTATTCTTGGGGATGAGGAGAAATAGTTTCAGATTGTTAAATCAGGAAGGAGTGGGAATAGCCCTTGAGCATAAAATAGAACATGACAGACAGTCAAAGAGGACAAAGAGCCAGAAAATTTTTAAAAGCCAAGCAAAAAATGAATGATCAAGGGAGGAACTGGAGCAGCTCCCTTGTGAGGAAAGGGCTCAACGTTAGGCTTTTAAAGCTTAAGGAAAAAAGGCAACTGAAGAGGAGATGATAGACGTGTATATAATAATAAATGGTGTGGAGAAAGTCGATAGGAAGAAGCTTTTCTCCTTTTCCAATAATAATAGAACCTAACATTATCCACTAAAGCTGAATGGTGAGAGATTCAGGAGAGATAAAACAAAATACTCCTTTTCACATAGCACATAGTTAAACTCTGCACTCCACTATGGCATGCCTTAGGGATGGCTACCAATGTGGGCAGCCTTAAAAGGGAATTTCACAAATTCATAAAAGACACAGATACCAGTGATTGCTAAACCCTGTTCAGGCTGTCTGAAACTTTTTGGTGAATATACACAATGAGGGGAATGTGCCAGCCCTGCTCTCCCCATCATCGCTCTGAACAGATGCAAGTGATTGTCTGAAGAGGCAGAAGACGCACATGAGCCAGAACGCACACACAAAGTTAGGTTTCTAGCTTAACGTGGGGAGCCTCCACTGATACAGCAGCTTTCCCATCTTCAGATTATCGCTTTTGCATGTTCAAAATGGTGACCCAGGGGCTGGGGCTTATGTGCTTTTCCAATCAAATGTGCTGTCCATAGGCATCAGAACACCTGAATAAGGTTCTAGCTATGGTTATCTCTCTGTATATCAAATGCTGAGGAATCATTCTTTGGGTTTCCAGTATGCTTATCACTGCCTGCTATGGGGAAAGACTATACAGGCCTTTTGCCATACTAAGCTTTGCATGGATCTTACATTTTCACCACATGTGCCCCTAGTTTTTCAGTTCCATCTCTTCCTCAACTCTTTCCTCCAATTTCTGTCTTCTGTCTTGTGTTCGTATGCTTTCCAACACACTCCGATTTCCTATATAGTCATCTTCTTGCTTCCTTTCCAACAACCATCCTGGATCACTTTTGGTTTTTCAGCTCTAAACTAGTGTTGTGCGGTCCATCAAGTTAATATCTTTGCCTAGTGGCCACCAAGTTCGTTGTAGTTATTTTCCAAGGTAGGTGGGGCTCATTAGCCTTGGGAAGGCAGCCCATCTAGGACAAGGAAAACTCCTATTTCAAACCTCCAATGCCTTGTGGCTCTATCCACTGATGGAAAAGGCTTCAGGAGTTAACTTTGAGGCAAAATCTGGAGCTGGAATCCCGGAGGCAGTTCGTGACTGTGTACAGTCATGTTCAGGCAACTCCTGCAACATTGCTGGAACCAGTTGTATTGGCTCTTGGAGTATTTCAGTGGAGTATTTCAGTGATGTGGAAAGGGGGAATTTGCTGCTTGGGTAACAGCCTATCCTCCATATTATTTTACCCAGGCTTTGTGCTCTGGAGAGGACACTCCAGCTTCGCATGCAGTGGTGAAATAACTTGGGAAATAGCAGTTACCGATTATAAGTCTTTGCTCGATTGGCATAGAGCATGATGCCAGGGGCTATTTTCAATGGTGGGAGAGGTTATTGCACCTCACTAGGTAGCTACCACCCACCTTAAGCTGGGCAGCCCCCAGGCAGTAAGGTGCTGCCTCGCCACAGTCTGCTAACCTTATGGGATGCGTGGGGTTTAGGGTGAAAGCCGACAAGCAGATCAATAACCCAGCACCATGCAATAAGCATAAGAAAACTTCTGCCCTAAAGTTGGGCACCTGGAATGTTCAGACAATGACCCCTGGCTTTTCTGACAACCTGCAGGAAATAGGCGATGCATGCAAGACAGCTGTCATTGACATGGAACTGAGTAGGCAGCAGATGGACAAGATTGCCAGACTCGGGCTCTGTCAAAGAAAAAAAAATTCTCATTCTTCTGACAGAGAAACCCACTGAATAGACCAGTGAATATGGTTTTGGCTTTGTGGTTAGAAATACTCTGTGGAGAACCATTGTTCCACCAACTGTGGGATCGGTCACCCTCATTAGTGCGTATGCACCAACACTGTCGTCTACAACAGAAGTCAAAGACAAATTCTATGATGGTCTGGCAGCCACTATTTAAAAAATCCCAGAGAGAGCTGCTGTGCATTCTTGGAGACTTTAACGCTAGAGTTGGTGCTGATCACAATTCTTGGCCCACTTGTCTAGGCTGTTTTGGCATTGGGAAGATGAATGAAAATGGCCAACGCTTGGTAGAGTTTTGCTGTTATTATGGTCTTTCTATCAGCAACATGTTCTTTAATACAAAGCTTCAACACAGAGTCTCTTGGAGACATCCAAGATCCAAGCATTGGCATCAGCTTGATTTGATCCTCACTAGATGCTCTAGCCTTCCTAATATTCCGATCACACGCGGTTATCAGGGTGCTGATTGCAATACTGATCACTCCCTAGCGTGTAGTAGAGTAAAACTGCGAACAAAGAGATTGTATCACACAAAAAAGGAAAGAAGACCACGTATTGACATCAGTAAGACTCGTGATCAGAGAAAAGTGGAGGAATTTGCCCAAGCGCTTGAGGAAACTCTTTGAGGCCTGGCTGGTGCAAATGCACCTGAACAATGGGAACATTTCAAGAGTGCTGTTTATAGATTCATACAGAGGTGTCAAATGTTTGTTGGAAGTGTGAAGCACATATTTACCATATGTGGTGGACTTGCAGAGTAGCAAAACAATATTGGATAGCAGTACATACTCTGTTACAAAAAATATTGCTTTGTAATGTTCCACTAACCCCAGAATTATTTTTATTGAGCATTATACCAGACAATATAGATAAGACAAAGAACTACTTAGTTTTATATATATAGTCACTGCAGCCAGAATTCTTTATGCCAAGTATTAGAAGAAATCAGTGATACTGAAACAAGTGGAACTTATCGATAAGATACGGAAAGCTGCAGAAATTGATATTTTGTCAGAAGTGTTGAAAGACTGTCCAGTATAAAAAGCAACTGAATAACGGGATTTATTATATAAATGGCTTGAGTCACCAGATAGTGCTTGAATAACATAGATTTAAACTAAGATGTAAATGTAAGTTAAAACCTGGAGGGCAATCAAATTTAGAAAAGTGGAAAGTTGATTTGATATTGCAACATGAATAGATTGGGAGTCAGTACATTTTATGTTCTCCTCCTCCTCCTTTCCCCCCATATCCCTCTTTACCTTCTATACTCCATACCTTATCCCAAGTTGTTAATTTAAAAAAAGAATGCTGTTTATAACACCGCCTTGTCCAAATTTGGCAAGAAGACCAAAAAAACAGCAGACTGGTTTGAAGCCCATTCGGAGGAGTTGATGCCAGCCATTGAGGAAAAGAGAGCTCTAGCAGCATACAAAGCCTGTCCTAGTGAGTACAACTTGCAGGCTCTTCGAGTTGCTCATAGCAAAGTACAACAGACTGCCAGGAGATGTTGTAACGATTATTGGCTTCAGTTCTGCTCTCAGATACAGATAGCAGGTAACATCAAGGACACAGGTAACATCAAGGGAATGTATGATGGTATCAAGCAGGCTTTAGGTCCAATACAGAAGAAATCTGCTCCTTTGAAGTCTGCTATAGGTGTGATCACCCAGGACCAAGCACAGCAGATGGAACGCTGGGTGCAGCACTACTCTGATTCCCTTGCCTCCAGCAAGGCACCTGAGAAGGATAACATCCCTGCTGAAATGCTGTAAAGAGATCATCACCACAGAGCTGTATGAAATCTTTTGTCTTTGCTGGAGGGAAGGTGGAGTACCACAGGAAACGAAGGATGCAAACATCATCACATTGTACAAGAACAAAGGAGACAGGGGTGACTGCAATAACTACCATGACATCTCTCTTCTCAGCATTGTAGGGAAGCTGCTTGTAGTGCTGAAGAGGCTCCAGGTGCTTGCAGACAGAGTCTATCCAGAATAACAGTGTGGATTTTGAGCAAATAGATCCACCATTCACATGGTATTTTCCCTTAGACAGTTGCAGGAGAAATGCAGGGAACAATGACAGCCACTCTTTGTGGCCTTCATAGATCTTACAAAAGCATTTGACTTGGTTAGCAGGGACGGCCTTTTTAAAATACTTCCCAAGATTTGATGTCCACCTTAACATCATCAGGTCCTTCCATTAGGAAATGAAGGGCATTGTAGTTTTTGATGACTCAACATCAGATCCCTTTGACATTCAAAGCAGAGTGAAACAGGGCTGTGTCCTTGTGCCAACTCTGTTTGGGATCTTTTTTGCTGTCATGCTGAAGCATGCTTTTGGAACTGCAGCAGAAGGTGTCTATCTTTGGCCTAGATCAGATGGAAAGCTCTTTAATCTCTCTACATTGAAAGTGAGGACCAAAGTCTAGCTGAAATGCTTGCAGGACTTCCTCGTAACCGATGATGCAGCTGTTGTTGCCCATTTTGCTGAAGACCTCCAACAACTTATGAATCATTTTAGTAAGGCCTGCCAAGATTTTGGATTAACAATCAGCCTGAAGAAAACACAAATCATGGGCCAGGGTGTGGACTCAACTCCCTCTCTTACCATCTCTACACAAGAACTGGAGGTTGTTCATGATTTTGGGTACCTTGGCTCAACAATCACTGACACACACTCTCTCTCTCTAGATGTCAAGCTGGATAAACGCATTGGCAAAGCAGCTACCATGTTCTCTAGACTCACAAAGAGAGTATGGGTTAATAAGAAGCTGACAGCATATAACAAGATCCAGGTCTATAGAGCTTGTGTCCTGAGTACACTCTTATATTGCAGTGAGTCCTGGACCCTTTGTGCACGGCAGGAGAGGAAGCGGAACACATTCCATATGTGTTGTCTCTGACGCATTTTTGGTATCACCTGGCAGGACAAAGTTCCAAACAGAATAGTCCTAGAATGAGCTGGATTTTTTAGCATGTATACATTACTGAAACAGCAATGTCTACATTGGCTTGGGCATATCATGAGAATGGCTGACGGTTGGATTCCAAAAGATCTCCTGTATGGAGAATTAGTGCAGGGAAGTTGCCCCAGAGGGAGACCACAGCTGCAATGCAAGGATATCTGCAAGTGGGATCTGAAGGCCTTAGGAATGGACCTCAACAGATGGGGAACCTTGACATCTATCTGAGCATTCAGCCTGGAGGCAGGCGGCGCAGCATGGCCTCTCCCGATTTGAAGAGACCCTTGTCCAGCAGGCTGAGGCAAAGAGGCAGTCCTGAAACCAGCAAAATCAGGGAGCTAGACCGGGGACAGATTTTATTTGTCTTCAGTGTGGAAGGGATTGTCACCGTTGAATTGGCCTTCTCAGCCACACTAGACATTGTTCCAAGACCTCCATACAGAGCACGTTACCATAGACTCTTGAGACTTAAGGATGCCTATAGTACAGTAGTTCTTTTGAAAGGAATGGGCATGTCCAATCAGTGCAAGCCAGATGAAGACTTTCATGTTCCTTCTCCACCATTTCTAGCACTGTAACACCCAGCCAGATAAAGCTAGTTAATTTCTGTGGTATTTTAGTGGCCCCAGCTGTTAACAGGGTCAACCCATGAACCACAGAACCTGCAACTCCAAACTTCTTTGGTGTGAGAACCTGTTTTCCAAGAATTTGCTGTTGTGTGTCCTGCTTTGGTGCTCCTGGTTTCACCATTTTATTTGCACAGAGGTCACACGCCTCAGATCTCAGCCCCTTACATTCTCCCACCTCTACGAAGTTTCTCCCTTCATATTTCCTGGTGATGGTCAATACTCTTGCATCTCTCAGTCCTAGGCCGAGATGCTATAGGGGGACAAAATGGATTGGAGGGCTTTGCCGATGCTCAGTTACACTCATGTTTTGTTGTAAAGAAAGGGACAGCAACTAGTAGAGGCCAACACCCTCCAGTGGACAAATACTCTCATCTGGCAGTACTCTTAATACTCGTACTGTATACTGAAGAGTTGGAACCATGAACTAATCTTTTAGAAAACTCTGAAGTGGACTTAGAAATAATAAAAATGTCTATTTGCATCACCAGAACAAAATCTTTTGTGTAAATACCAACATTTTTGTTTTACAAAACAGGAAGCTTAACTTTTCTGCAGTCACCCCACAGTAATGAAATGCAACTGACTTTCATTTCTAAAGCCATGCCCCTTAGACGTCTGGCACAGGCACTGTACAAAAGTTCATAGGACATATTGCATCATTAATAGGGTCTCATCTAACCTGCTTAGGTTTCTGTCACTGAGTATTATGGTATATTCTTTTGAAGAACATGATCTCTAAGGGAGTAAGTCACCTGGAGAAGAAGAGGGATTGTTTTAGATGAAGAAGGGGGCGGGGATCGTGGTTGGCACACTTCTAATGTTAATGGCTAATAAGAGGGTTGCGGTTAGGGTGCTGGCTCTCTTTTCTAATCCTTTCTTAAATCCCAACAGAAATAAATACTGCATCTCTTGCTTCTAGAACAAGAGATGAAAGTGGTCGTATTGACCAGATAGGCGGGGTACAAATAAAATAAATAAATAAATACACTGGTCTTAGAGAGAGGAATTCAAATTGTCTTTCTGTCCTGATCCCTTAGTACGGAGGTGCAGAACCTGTGATTCGCTAGATGTTGCTGGACTGCAGAGCCCATCACTCCTAGCCAGCACAGTGAGGGGTGATGGGAGTGAAATCCAGCAATATCTGGAAAGCCAACTCTTTCCTATCCTTTTCTCAAAGAGAGAGCACAGATGCCCTTTCCTGCAAAACCCCTTTCTCATGTCCCCATCCACTCTGCTGCTCCATATAAATCATAGCCAATATATAGGTCTCTTGAGTCCTCACACTTGGGTAGATATTACAGAGGACCAAATAAGCAGAAGCAGCTTAGGGAACAGCTAGATAGGGAGGACTATCTGAGCAGCAAAGCAGATCATTTGCTTGTTGAATGTCCCTGGTTCAACTTCAAATGACTGTAGATTGCCTGTACCTCTGGTTGATAGTCTGAAAACTTGCTGGGAAGCCACCTATGTAGGAGACAGTACTGACCTAAATGGACCAATAATCTGCTTTGGTTTGGCATAAGCAAGCTTGGAATTAATTTATAACAAATAATTATTTGTAACTGCTTACTTTTAGGTCAATAAGTCATGAAATTATTAGTTACAATGCTCCTTTTTAGGTGTGGAGTTGAAGCAGTGTGGGATATGTAGTCAGAGTAATGTAAGATGGAGTCAGACAGGTTCTGTGTGGAGATGATTTGAGAAACATTGGAATGTGTTTTTCTAAGTGCTATGAGAGTGTTTTTCTGAAGACCAGTACAGGGTGGTTCGAGATAAAGCTGATGGTCGGACAAAGAGGCCCATGAAAGACTCAACATTCAGAGCTAATTGGAGAAGAGATAAAACACCTGGACCTTCATGGGAATTGATGGTGGAGGAAGGTGTTACAGCCCCTTGAGGCTAATGGGTTAACACAGCCATGGTCAAGAAGAAGGGAGGAGTTAGAGAATGTAGAAAATGGACAATGGGTTATGTGGGAGAAGTTCGATTTCATGATGATGTAGAGAAAAAGAACTTGATGGTTTGAGCATGTGGCTTGAAGGAGAAAGAATGTAAGTGAAGAAAAAGAAGGAGGTGGGGCTAGCCCACCTTAGCCCAGCTTAATAGTGTTTTTTATTTTAATGGGGATTAGTTATTTTATTTAACTGTAATAATCTTTGAATATGTTCTTTATGCTAAAGCTTGAGCAATATAAACTGATTCTAAGAAACTCTGTTTTTCTAATAAAAATAATTATAAAAATTCTTATAAAGGATTGGTCTCTTGAACAGCAGGGTCTGGCTAAATCCAGGGAGTGGAGAGGGCCACAAACTAGCTATCTTTAAGAGTCCTACCTTACTGAGCTGTTGTGAATTCTAAGGAATCACAAAGCCCATGTGTCTGTACTTGCAAAGTACTGGGTAAAAGTAAAATGTTCTTTTAAGGTCAGACTTGTTCAAGGGGCTTACGCTACGCACTGCTGAGGTCTTGGGACTTGCCTCAGCGCAAAGGTGGTAGGTAAGTGGCCTGTGGAACTCTCTGACAGAGTGCTAAGCGCTCCTTAGAGAGGCTTGGGCACCACAATGAGCACTACCTATGAGGTGCCTGTGTGACATGAGCTGTCAAGTTCTCATACTAGCCCTAATCAGGTTTTAAAGATATGTGAGAGACATTCAAGGAGTGGCTTAGCATTTCCACACTCAGTGAGTTTCCATGGCCAAACAAGAATCTGAACCCAGGTTTTTTTGAGTCCTAGTCCAACGCTCTGTCCACTATCAAAAGCAAGTTTTAAAAGGAATTTTAAATAATTTTGTCAGCTACTTTTCAGGTTTCATGCCATTCTCAGTCCTTCATGGTAACACAAGCACTCTTTCATTTTGCCTTTTGGGGTTTTAGAAGTTTTCATTTCTGTCGTGCACCAGACAAAATAGCAATTTGTTAGATGGGTGGTATATTAAATAAATAAATAAATAAATAAATAAATAAATAAATAAATAAATAAATAAATAAACCCACAGTGCCATGGCAGTACTTTCCTGGATTTCAGGATGACACAGCGAAGAGGAGACAGAATCCTCACATATAGTCATGGGGAAGGGAAGGACATACAGCCAGCATGATTTGTGCCATCTGTGTCTTTGTTAAGCTTCGCAATTCCATTCCTGTGTATATCCATCCTCTGTTCTGAGGCATAAAGTAATACTATCATCCTCATTGTATGCAATGCCTGTCTGACTTTGTGTAGTTCCATTGCCTGCTGTAGTCAGCAGCCACTTGGTAAACAATCCTCCATTCACCAAAGCCAAAGGTTTAACAGCCTTTGGTAGAATTGCAGCCAATAGCCAGAGCTACTGAATTCCAGGATCTGTTTTCAGATTTTAAGACTTGTAACATAAACAATGGCACCTAAGAGGGCCATATATCTTTCTTTCCACCATCCCAGGAATGGAAGAGGTGCTTTCTGTTCCTCCCCCGTATTATTAGAACTCTGCAGTTCAAATGCTTTTGTTTCTCTCACAAACCGTGACAACAGTGCTGCTCACTTCTTCCAGCACCTCTTCAACAAACACACAGAAAGACTGCGTAAAAACAGAACACAGGAAATGTATGATCACAATCCACTTTGTCTAAAAGAATGTAATCGCAGAAGCCATATTTCCAACCCCCTTGGAGGGCTTCCAAGCCAGTTGCTTGGACAGTGAAAATGCAGCAGGAGCCGCAGCACTTTTGAACATTGTTTCAACCCCACCCTGTGACATAAGAGCACAGGAAGCTGCTTTACATCCCAAGTCAGACTACTTGTTCATCTAGCCTAAGACTTGCCTAGCAACTGCTCACCAAGGGCTCTCAGGCAGACCTTGTTCTATTCTTGCATTAATAATGTTCAGAATATGGGAGACAGTCAACCAACTTAAGTCAACTTTTCTTTTACATAATTAAGGAGTAAAACAGCTGCTCAGAGAGTCTTTCCAGCTGCAGGTAATGGTTCCCCTTGACATTTAGCCCAGTTGTGTTCCCTCAGAGGTCTTATCCTAATAGTGGGATGCTTTTCTCACAAGTAGAGCTGTCCAGAAGATAAAAAAATGCTTAGTCACTCACAGAGGGTATGATCACACAGGAAAATAGATAACATTTTGACTGTGGAGTAGTCCACTGTAATCTCTCTCTCTCTCTCTCTCTCTCTCTCTCTCTCTCTCTCTCTCTCTCTCTGTGTGTGTGTGTGTGTGTGTGTGTGTGTGTGTGTGTGTGTGTGTGTGTGAGAGAGAGAGAGAGAGAGAGAGAGAGAGAGCTATTCAAAGAACATTCCAAGACAAATAGACACAAAACCAATTCTTTGAAAAGGATATTATAATTTTTGAAACTTTTTTTGCAACAACCAATTGCAGCAACAACAGAGTCTTCCAATAAATTATACACCCCTTCCTTGACTTTGCCAATTCCTCCTTTCTTCAGGACAGCTCCTTCCTAAACTTCTGCCTAATATCCCAAGAAGCATGGGGAAGACAAAGTTGAATTTGATGTTTCCAGAAGGCGACAGAATCACATACTTATATAGGATCACAGAAATATAGTTCTGAGTCTTACAGTTTTCAGTGGGATTTATTGCCATGTAAGTATGCCCAGATTTGCAACATAGCTATTTGTATTACATTGTTCATTTGTACTGTATTTTATCAGTGGTTGATTCTCCAGTATTGGAGGTTTGAAACAGAGGATGTGCCTTGATGGCCAAATTGGATCAATCAGGATTGGATTAAACAGGGTTGTTTAAGGTCACACAAAAGTGCCATGTGCCATTTGGCATGATCCTTGCATCCATGTGCAAGGATCAGGCGATTTGGGGGCAGGAAACCACATTGCATCTCAAGTGACCCTATTTACTCCATTCCTCCCGTTAAGTGAAAGGTGGGAGGGGAAAAGTCTTCTCCTTGTCCCTTCCTGTCTCCCCCTCTCCTTTGAATGTTTACAATTTATTTTCAAGCAGCATAGCACAATCAATTTAGTGCTGGATTAGAAGAGCTTTAAAAAGAAACTGTTGCATCCTCCTCTGTTTTTGCCTCCATATGGGAGTGGAGTGACATCTTCAGCTTCACAAAAAATAGCTGCATTGTGAAACAACTTAAGCAAAGTGGCAACCATCCATCCACTTTGGTTTGATCCTAGAGATCACATATGCTGGAACTGAACCAAAACAGAGCAATCCTACTTGCACCAAAATAGCAATAGTCCCTGACAGAGATTCAAAAAGATTTGGGTAGCCTTGAATAAGGGATGGGTTGGTTCATGATTGACTGTACATCATGTGATTGACCAGAAAAAGGAGTGAACCAGCCTGTGTCAAACCAGACCAAACCAAGAAACAAAGCCCCACCTGATCACACCCTGGTTAGGCAGGGATTTTCTGTTTTTGCAGGGGACTAGATTGGATGAGCTATGCAATCCCTCCAAATGTCATCTTCTATTATTCTATGCTTGTTTTTATTCTGGAAAACCGAAATTTCAAATTGCACAGCTATGTATGTACATGTAAAAGGCATAGCAATTGTTCATTGACTTCTCTGGCCTACCAAACATACTAGTCTACTAGCAGTTTGGTCAAACTACTAGAAATTCCTAAGAGAAAAAGAAATAAATGCAGACAAATAGATAATAATCACTTTGGCAGTCTTATGCCGCTTATTTTACAAGTGCTTCGTTATCAACTCAGAACTGTCATTCCAGCAGACATATAAATAATGAGAAGAAAGACCAGAATATTAATTTCCATTAACAGCCAATAAAATATACTCCTTTAAAAATGAAATGGGGGCAGGGGGAGAGAGGAAGAATGACAGGAACTCTCTGGGGCATTGGATTGTTTTTACAGTCTTATGATGTTAATTACAGCCCTTATCTTTAAAAGTTTTTTTTTCTTGCGTGTGTTCTGTGCTCATGGTAACTGTGATATGAGAGATTCAAGTCAGCAAAAGGTACTGGAGGCAAACTAACAGTCCAAAATGTACATATTATCTTGAATACATGTCAAAACTGACAGCGCTTTTCAGGGCTGAACAACACCCAGTTTGAAGAGAGCAGGGAGCATCTTTAAGGAAAGAAAAAAGGAGGGGAAAGCAACCTGAAGGGATGATACAGCACTGTTCCAGCTGGCTACATTTGGGAACACAGTTTAGCTACTTCAGTGCCATCTAGTTCTTGGCCACACATCTATGGAACCATGAAATCCAACTGAATTGTTTACATAAGAACATAAGAAGAGCCCTGCTGGATCAGGCCAAGGGCCCATCTAGTCCAGCTTCCTGTATCTCACAGGGGCCCCACCAGATGCCTCTGGGAGCACACGAGAAAACCTGTCTCCTGATACCCCTCCCCTGCATCTGGCATTTGGAGGTACCTTCATTTTAAGCCTGGAGATTCTACATCCCCATCATGATTTGTAACCTGCAATGGGCATTTCCTCCAGAAATCAGTCCACTCCCCTTTTAAAGGCATCCAGGCCAGATGCCATCACCACATATTGTGGCAAGGAGTTCCACAGACTAACAACATGCTGGGTAAAGAAGTATTTTCTTTTGAGAGTTCTCATCCTCCCAACACTCAATTGGAGTGAATGTCCCCTGGTTCTGGTATTGTGTGAAAGGGAAAAGAGCTTCCCTCTATCCATGTTATCCATCCTCTGCACAATTTTATACGTCTCGATTAGGTCCCCCCTGAGGCACCTTTTTTCTGGATTAAAGAGCCCCAAATGCTGTAGCCTTTCCTCATAAGGGAGGTGCCTCAGCCCAGTCATCATTTTAGTCACTCTTTTCCGCATCTTTTCCAGTTCCACTATGTCTTTTTTGAGGTGCGGTGACCAGAACTGTACGCAATACTCCAGATGCGGCTTTACCAGTGTTTTGTACAATGGCATTATAAAGTTGTCTGTTTTATTTTTAATCCCCTTTTTAATGATCCCTAGCATGGAACTGGCCTTCTTCCCTGCTTCTGCACACTGGGTTGACTCTTTTATCGAGCTGTCTACCAGCAAGCACACCAAGATCTCTTTCCTGATCTTTCCAGCTCAGAACCCATTAGTTGATAAACAAAGTTTTGATTTTTTGCCCCAATGTGCATTACTTTACATTTTCTTATACTGAAACACATTTGCCATTTTGCTGCCCATTCTCCCAGTTTGGAGAGATCCTTCTGGAGCTCTTCACAATCCCTTCTAGTCTTCACCACCCGGAAAAGTTTTGTGTTATCTGCAAACTTGGCCACCTCACTGCTTATCCCCGTCTCCAGGTCATTTATGAAAAAATTGAAAAGCAACAGTGCCAAGACAGATCCCTGGGGCACACCGCTTTTCACCTCTCTCCATTGTGAAAACTGCCCATTGACACCTACTCTCTGTTTCCTGGTTCTCCACCATAAGAGGACCTGCCCTCTTATCTCCTGACTGTGGAGTTTTCTCAGCAGGCTTTGGTGAGGGACCACATCAAACACCTTCTGAAAATTCAATACATATTCTTGCCCCATGCATTTTCCTTCCAGTCATTACAACCCCGAGCAATCCTCTTCTTTAGAGAGGCAGGCAGACACAACTCTGTTGTTTGCTGAGGAGAAAACACCTATAGCTGGGATGACAGCTGATGTTAGGGTAGGGCGGTTCTAGGGTAGTACATGTTCCCATAGGAACCATGTTTCTTTGAAATAAAGGAATGGATAGGAACAATAGATCTGGAAGGACTTGGGTGCGATAACATAATAATAAAAAACAAAAACAAAGGAACCACCAGTCCCAAGTAAAGGAAGGTAATCCTGAAAGGAAATAAAAAAGATTGATTCAAGATTCCAGTAACATTATATGAATCTGTTACACAATTTATGAGCAACTGAACCCCCTCTTAAATAGGGGCAAATAGGATGTGTGGGTGGGCTCCAAGTTAAATTCTGGCATATTGGCAAGGAGTTAGAATGAAGCAAAATGCAACAAAATATGTGAGCTTTGAGTTCCCCAAAACTCTCCATTTGGCTGAGTGGTACAAAAAAAAAAAAAGTCTGGAGAGAATATATCACAACACAGGGGCAGGCAAGATGTGGCTCTCCAGATGTTGTTGCACTGTAATTCCTATAAATCCTTGCCAGCATATCCAGTGGTAATGCATGCTGAGAGCTGGAATCTAGCAACATTTTTGGAGGGGCACAATTTGCCCAGTAGCTCAACTCAGCTATCTTTTCTTTCTGTTTTCTATGGAAAATACTAGTTAACCATTTGTGGTGGTGACGGATTTTCTGCCTTGAAATACTGACTGCAATTCACAGACAGTTACACTCTTTACACTAACTAGGTAACACAATTTAACTTCATTTCAATGTTTGTATCCAATATACTACCTAAAAGAAATCTCTGGTTTTGCTGTTATAAGGCTGCCATTTAACTTTGCACTTCTCTGTCAACTGAAAAACTTGTACGTTTTGCCTAAGACAATGGGCAGATCCCTGAATTTCAGTCGGATTTGGTCTTCAGAAATGCTGTGGTATGTGTAACCAGAAACCTGTACATCTACCAGTGATTCATTGAATCTGCCATCTCTATTTCCATACTGAGTACAGCTGCAGACCTCATGGCCATAACATCTGGCTTCATTTTAGAACTTTTCTGGTTCTTTTTTTTTTTTAAACCACTCTGATGAAGGATCCTGGGGAGCTCAGAAGATTTGTTGCATTTTGGGTGGATCTTAATAAAGATATTACCCAACTGTGGCTCTAGCTTCTACATCCAAATGGGTGAATTTGTTGGCTAAGATCTTTCCCTGGAACAGAAAGTTCTTCATGCTGGAACCATCCCAGGTATGCTAGGTGGAATGAGAATATCTGTAGGTGGATGAGAATATCTGTAGATGCTTCTTGGGGAAGATTGGGCCACCAAAGCACCCAAGAACAATATTTGGAAGCAAGCTGCTGTAACTTGTGTTTGATGAACTAGATAGATAATTTATGATAAGCTTATAGATGGAGGCATGAAGACTGGTAAATTTCCAACAGAATAAGGAATATGTGATATTGATGAGGGAGAAACACAGAAGTGTGAGTCAAAAAAGAAGCATAGGAATGATAGGTGCAGTATCTAGCAACTACCTATTTTGTCTTCTTACAATATTTTTGCCATGGAAAGTGTTGCCTTTTGCAAAACTATATGCGTCTCTTTCTTAGGCATATATACTCAGAAGAAAGTCCTACTGAGTTAAATGAGCATGAATACAATTTCAGTCCCATTGTAAGTTGTAGTAAATGATATCAGTAAGATGGAGATTCTGTTGTTCTAAAGGTAACTGTATCCCAGACAGGGCTAAAAATTTGGCCTGACTTAAAGCTTCATCATTCAAAAAGAAGATGCCCTTCCCTGTTCCTATACTGCATCTGACAGACAGCATAGGAATGAAAGTGCCTCACAACAGAGAAGGTGGAAAAGCATAAATTTTGAAGAAGGACTGGGCAGGGAGGAATAGCAAAGATGCATGCATAAAGCTGGTGTGTTTAAATGAAGGCTGATTCTAGAAAATCTTCACTCCCTACTGCTTAGATGTTATGACAATTAAAGATGAAACAGACATCCCTTTCGCTGCTTCTTTCCCAAAGACCCCTGAAGAATGCCTGCGGTATTGTGCCTGGGTTGCAAAGCAGCACCCAAATGAAGAAGATGCTGTAGAACATTCTGCAGCCGTCAAATCCCATAAAAATTCATCTCCAGGCACTGCTAACTTGCATCTACATGCTGTGTAAGGATTTATTTTTAATGAGTACAGGCAACAGGAAAGCAATCATTTGGACCCACTCACAATGAAAGAGCAGGCCAACACCAGCTGATCCAAAAAAAAAAAATGACAGTCAGTGCAAGCAAGCTGCTTGACGTGAACACACAGCTCAATTGTAAGCATGTTTATTCAAAAGTCAGTCTCACTGCATCCAGTGGGTCTTGTTCTCTTGTAAGTGTATGCAGTTTTCATCCTTACAATGCAGTTCTGTAGGTAACCACTCAGAAGGAAACCCCATTTAGCTCAATAGAAATTACTCATATATAAACGTACACAATTTCAACCTTAGTTAGTAGAACGGAGAGAGATGGGAATAAGCAACTTGTCATAGGCAGTACGGAAGAATGCAAACAAAGGCACTAGGGCACGATAGAGTCAACCTAGATAGGATTTAAAGGCTCAATAGGTAAAGCATCATCATCTTAAGTGGGGACATGGGTATGGTGTTGTGCTGAGAGAGTGGTGCAGAGTAGCATATTTTCAGTGTCCAGTAATTGGGGTAGGCCCTCTTAAGGACAATCACTCTCGCGCATTAGGGGAGCTCAGCTGAGAATCAGAAAGTGCTCTAATTCCCTCTTGATTTGCCCCTTGATGTATATGCGTTAGTATGTGCTGTAAGATCTATTGGTTTTCCTGAGTTAATTGCACCGTAGAACACGACACAGGCTTGTAGTGGCCCCAAGTGTCTCCATTTCTTCTCAGCTATTTTTGTTAAATTAGGCCCTTGGGATTTAGGGGATGGTGGAATGAACATAGAAACCGATGAAGAGTTATTTTTACCTGAACAAAACAGAATTGCTTCAAGAGAAGAAACCTGGAAAGACTTTGGAATTATTGTAATTCAGGGACTTAAGATACACTTTAATATTAAAATGAGAGGTGTATGTCCATGTGCCCATGTGTTAGCTTCTCTAGGGATATGTTAAGAGAAAGTGAAAAATCATTAAAAGTTATGCTTGGGTTATGCTATTTTGGATACATCTTTTAAATATGGATACAAGATGATAAATGACCCTCTCTCCAATGCACACTTACATGTGTGTCAACATGCACAGCACAGAGTTGTGGTATAACCCCTGTTTTGTGCATGCATGGTCTAAGCAAATCCAGGCTGCAATCCCATGCCTGTTTATGGTGAAATAAGCCCCATTGAACTGAAACATATTTCTAAGTTTCCATAGTACTTTTAGTAAAAAAAAAAAAATGCTACCATTGGAAATGGTGATACCCGCAAGTCTTTCACATCTCCTTAGTGATTACCATGAATACATCTTGCAGTATTGAAGTGTACTGGAGTAAACTGGAATACTGTATTCCTATACTGTGGAAACATTTTTTCCTCTTTATTTCCAGGTCACCTTCCCCAGGATGGTTTGACTGCCCATGTGAGACCCACGTTTTAAGTTACTGGAATTATCAATTGGATTGTTTGAGTCTGATATGAAGACTAATCCCAAGAAGACAGCACACCTGGAGGAAAAAATAAATTCAACAAAGATGGTTTTTAGTGTGCAATGAATCCAAGCAAGCATGCCTTTTTAGTTAGTACCAAGAGCATCATGTATCAAGATTTCTAATCAGCATGTTCTGATAGTTAAGTACATTTACCAAGAAGTAAGCTCCCCAGAGTTCATTGGGGCTTATTCTCAAATAAGTCTTCCATGGAGTTGATTCCCAAATTTATACTTTCCTTTCCCAAAAGGATTGAGGGATTGATGTAAATCTAAATGATAGAATACTTCCCCGTCTTCTTTGAGACGGAGTGAAGGAGGGTTGCTATGCTGACATGCTGCAATATCCCTGGCAAGCAGGCACAGGTTTAGCTAGGGGATGGGGGCAGTTTTAGGGGCTTGTATCAGAATTCGCTCCCCATGTGCATGTGTCACTTAGTGGACAAATATTTAAGGATCTTCCCTTTGCCAAGGCAGCGTCTTGTTCTTAGCTCATCAAGGGCTGAAAGCTGTCTGTTGCTGGGGCTGTTGTTGTTGTTGTTGTCAGACCTCGTGAATTTTCAGACGCTGTCATGGAATCACTGGAAACAGAACAATACGCAATCTTTGCAATAACACGATATGGATGAGCAGTGACGGTTGTTTCATTTTGTATCGGTGAAAATCACACCCAAAATCCACTCGTCTTGTGATCACTAGTTTTATGCGGCGCACGCTTTCATCCGTAACATCTCACGTCTTCAGATGGAATTTTCCTCTGGAAATAAGAGTGGGAGAATGGGGGGGGGGAACCACACTAAAACCGGCCATTTGGGAGCACTGATAGTCCTCTCGATTCTCTGATCTCAGCGAAGCATCAAGACGGAGATGCCGTCCCTCCCCCTCCCCCTCCCACCCCCACCTGGCGTCCCTTGACGCACGCGCACTACTGATTAGCAAAGCAAACCAGCGAGGAGGCCTCGGAGCAGTCGAGAGGCGGGCAGAGCGGCGCTGTTGTTCTTTCGCATCCGCCCTAACGGCCGCTCTGTGGAAAACGTAACTTCCCGCCTTTTCCTTGCTGTCGTCCTTCTGGCGGGCTGTACGGAAGAGAGATGGTGAAAGGGGACGACGAGATCGTGGCCGAAACAGAATTCCCGGAGCAGTTCCGCTCCTACTCGGAAAATGAAAAGCACTGGCAAGCGCGCCGCGCCTTCATTGTGCGCAATATCCCGCCGGGGGACGAGGAGGCGCTCTCTCCCCTGCGCCTGGACCAGCTGCTCTCGCTCTCTATGGTGTGGGCCAATCACCTCTTCCTGGGATGCAGGTAGCGCGGCCCTCTGCCCCTCCCCCTTCGCCTCGCGCCGGGCGGTTGTCGCCCGCTTCCCTCTCCGTCCCCCCCCCCTTCCGTCATTTTAGCGGTTCCGCCACAGCCCGCCGTTTACTAGGGCGAAGCTTCCCTCTCCTGCCTTTACAGGTTTGGAAGCAGTTGCATCTGTTGGATTTCTGCCCATCACGCATCAGTCAAACGCACCTCGAGAGATAATAATGTGACTGGGACACGAGACTTATTTTTTTTTCCTTCCTAGGCAACCAGGAAGGCAGTGATAGCCGAAGACTGTTCAGTGGGGGTGTTGTTGTTGTTGTTAGTACAGGCTGAGGTTCTGCGCCCCTTTCCCTTCCAACGAAGCCCAGCCGTGGAGGGGCCGCCCTGTTCAGGGACATCCCATGAGGAGCAGCGGTCAGACTGCTGTGCGCACACGCCGAGCAGGGCCCCCTATTCTAGGGTGGTGAACAGGAGTTGGCGAATGCACATTTTCTGGTCTGCCAATTGCGTTTTCTTTGTGAGTTTTCTGGGTGGAACTAGAACCTGGCACAATTCTTGGGGGGACAGCTGATGATGCACCCCATATGGTACACACGCCTTTCTCCTAAGCGGAGTCTTGCTGGGTCCTGTGGGGTTCATTTCCATGTATCTCCAGGCATGCAACTCTGCCTGTAAAGGCTAAGTGTGTAGACACGAGTTGTGCTGAGTATACATCTTCGGAGGTGTTCTCTTGGCAATGGCCTATACGTGCATTGTGAGGAAACTCGGTGATGTCTATACAAAATTATTGAAATAAGTAAATAGGTTATTTATTTATATTAATCGCTATTAGTCACTCTCTGACTGATTAGGCTCTCAAAGTGGCTTATGTCTATTCAATAGGAATATTAAAATATCCTTAAGTACTACTTCAAGATAGGGCAGTGATGAAGCATTATCTTCCTTGAGTTTGCTTATTGTTTGTTTATTGCCTTATTGAATGATAATTATTTGCTATATGTTTTTATCATTCTAATTATGTTATGGTTGTATTTTAACTGTTTTTGACTATTGGAATGTGCTCTGGTGTAGAGCACAATACAAATAAATTTATTTATAATATAAATAAATATTATTTATAGAATAATAATCTATAATCATCGTTGTTTTTATTATTATTATTATTATTATTATTATTATTATTATTATTATTATTATTATTATTATTATTATTATTATTATTATTATTATTATTATTATTATTATTATTATTGCTCATTCAAATTACCTCCATAAAGGAAAGAACCCAGTCCCAGCCTGGTGAAGCAACAAATGAGGAAAGTGATAGCTGCTTACTTTGCTGAAAAATTTCCCCCTCCTTCCCACAGCTCTTATAAACAGATTTCTAAAATATAGTATACATGAAACAGTTAACGTAACTTAGAATTTAATTGCCTCTGTGTTCTTGAAATAAAATTGTGTTGCTTAAGATCAATGCCTTTTGTTTTTCTTAAAGGAAAGTTCTGACTCAAATCTATTAGAATAGCAAGTGTCATTAAGTAGTGGAAAAGTAATGTGAATGGTGTACCTAACAAAATATAGGGTTGCCTTGTTGGTACAAAGCAGTTTACAGAATCCATACTGTTGTAGTACCTTTATTAAGCCAACCAAAAATGCAGAAAAATATAGAACAATCTTTTGAAATTAATGGCTCTACATCAGGTAATATATTACAATAAGAAGGTGGAAAAGAGCCAAAGGTGGGGACGAAAAGGAATGTGTTTTTTTAGTTCACCGAAATGGAGTGGGTCAGGGGACGTGGTGGCGCTGCGGGCTAAATCGCAGAAGCCTGTGCTGCAGGGTCAGAAGACCAGCAGTCGTAAGATCGAATCCACGTGACGGAGTGAGCTCCTGTCGCTTTGTCCCAGCTCCTCGCTAACCTAGCAGTTCAAAAGCATGCAAATGCGAGTAGATAAATAGGTACCACCTCGGTGGGAAGGTAAAATGGCCTTCCCTAGTCACGCTGGCCACCTGATAACGGGAACTGTCTGTGGACAAGCACTGGCTCTACGGCTTGAAAAACGGGATGAGCACCGCCCCCTAGAGTCGGACACGTCTGGACTAAAAATATCAAGGGGAACCTTTACCTTTAAATGGAGTGAAAGAGGCGGGATGTGGACAATGGAATAAGACTCATTAGGTAATGCGGCCATGTTAGATTTCACCTGGATAAGTTGTATCCTTACTGGAACTTCAAAGTGAGAAACTTTCGGTTCATCATCTTAAAATAATATAAGGTTTGGAATATGTGTTGCTGTTCTTTTCTCTGTATAAGCTCTCAGAAACTTAAAAAGCTAAACAGGTCTAGAACAAACCAGTTGTCCCCATACATTTCTTTATTTTCTTCTTTTTTCCCATTAACTTACCTTGCAGTTTCAACTTTCTAAACAAAGTTTAAGCCTTACTTGTAAGTATGTGTATATTGTGAGAACTGAGAACTCTGTAAGTGGACTAATGTTAATATGGCAGAATACTGAATGCCCCATTCATTCTTAATTTATTGTTTAGCTACAGCAAAGATCTAATGGACAAGGTAACAGAAATGGCTGAAGGGATTGAAGTTGAAGATGCACCACATTTTACAACCCGTGATGAATTAATGAAAAAGGTGAATATTCCTGGAGAGAGGTCTGAAATACTGAAAGTATTAAGTATAGGATTAACTGAGCTGGAGTGAAGAACATTGTGTCCACATTGTGAGTTGTATGCCTATTTCATACAAGTCATGGTGATCCAGTTTGCACCTTCTTCACTCTCCCCTCCATTGAAGCCACTGGTGGTTCCTGAAAAACTGGTGTTCACAATTGGGAGCCCTCTGGAATAGCATGATAAACAGGGGCCAGAGCCCAGTGGTAGATGTGGGCATTGATAAAATGGGATATCCCACCTTGCATGAGAATAAATACTTTATGCTAGTGCAAATCCAATGTAAAACTTTATGTCACCAACTGCCATTATAAACTAAACTTTTTACATTTCATGGCAGAGGTGTAAGCTTGATTACATGTATACATCTTTAGGGAAAAGCTGGTGGGGAAAGCAAAGAAATGGAGCTTCCAAAATCAGTAGTTTGCTTTCATCCAATAGCTACATATTTTTTATTTCCTACGACTTAACTTTCTCAAGTTTCATTCCATTACCGCAGTTCTTAACTATTCACAGAATGTGGAATGTTTGGAAAACATTGCAGTTCAATTAATTAATTTAGCTTACAAAAATATTTTTATCCTGCCTTTCTCCTTAAAAAGGACCTAAGGCAGCTGTGTGTGGCGTTGATTATGCATAGCACTGCTAAATTTCAAGACACAGTGGAAAACTACTCCTATAGAAATCACTGCATATGGTATTATACTGAATGTGTAGAGGAGATGAAAACCAGTAAAGGTTTTGTATAGAAGGGCTTGTTCACTTACAACAGCTATTTCATATACAGCACCCAAAGGAGAAAGATGCTTGGTAGTGCTGATCTTGGCAACTTAAGCCATGCCAAGGTTAATTATATAAAACTTCAGGGGATTGTGTTCATTATATCACTGTTTGAATTTGAATTCAGTTTTCACTACACATCTACAACTGACCTTACATGGTAAAGCTGCTAGAACATGGCATTGGCTTGTCTCTTTAACTGGTTGTTGTGGTCTCAAATTGTTGTGTGAACCAGCTGTTAGTATGGAGCCATTTAATTTTTAATGACTTGTTTTTTAAAAAATATATAGATCAGTAGGCTAGAATTTGTAGATGAGACACACATGAATACTAGCTTTTAGAACTGTTATGTCCTGTGACAAGATTTATAGTAGCTCAGGTTCATTACTTTCTGCATGAATAAAGTAAATATTTCTTAAAGATTATTTCCATATTTCAAATAGATGTGACTGTAATAGATTTGACTCAGTTTTATTGTATACTTTTTTAGAATCAGCACTAGTGACTAAGAGGACTGAGACCTGGCCTTTCATTATGCCTCACAACTGGCTTCCTTGGAGGACCTTCATCTGGACAATTCAAGAAGCTCCACTTCTTCCACTGAATATTCATTTTAGAAGATTGTGAAGACTGTATAAATTCAAATTAAAGAAGATATTACAGACTTTTTGTCTGCCTTTGACCAGGCATGCATTCAAAACAGTGTTGTAGAAACAGGGAGGAGGCCTGGTGCAAGTGTTCTTCCTAGCATTTAAGATTCCAGCAAGTACTAAATGAAGTAGAATGTGCCATCTAGGTGCCAGACAGATAGAGATAAGGTGCAGGCCCAAGGTGACAGAGAACAGAGACATACTGTGTACTTTGTCACTGGTGTCTACAGTGACCAGACTGCATAGTGTACCTGCCTAGAGCAGGGCACTAGAATAGGGGACTGGCAGATCTACAGAAGCTGCTCCATGCCCCTATTCTTGACAAGATACAGGCCTGTGTTCATGTAATGAGAATTTCAGTAATGTACAGTGGGGTCTTGACTTAAGAACGGCTTGAGTTAAGAACATTTTGACTTAAGAACCACTCTCATAGGAAAATATTGACTTGACTTAAGTACTTAGATTTGAGTTAAGAACTGAAAAAAAAACCCACGTGGGAGGCAGGGAAAGTGCAAAATGTGAACTTTCAGTTAACTGTTGGCCAGTGAAAAGGGTGCCTGTCTGCTTCCTCACTCCTCCCAGCGTTTAGAGAGTGGATTGGGAGACAGTATTCAGGCTGCCTGGTACTGGACTGCCTGGACTGTATTTTCCCTGCCTTCCCTGAACCTTTCTTGACCTAAGAAAAAAAGAAACAAAATATCCCCCTCCAGTGGTCGAAGGCGGAATAGCAGCTTCTCATTAGTTTCTATGGACGGAAAAGAGCAGATACGGATCAAATGGTTTTCAATGCATTCCTATGGGAAATGCAGATTTGACTTGAGAACATTTTGACTTGAGAACCACCTTCCAATACGGATTAAGTTCTCAAGTCAAGACCCCACTGTAGTTGAAAAGTTGTTAGTTTTTTCACAGGGAGCTCCATTGTCATGGTAGCAATGTGAAATAGGTGATGAAGTATGGTAGCTTTGTGAGCATCTGCTTTGTCATTCAAATTCTTTGTTCAGTAGTAAGATATACACTAGGGATTTGGCATGGCGCATAAAACTACCTGTGACTTTCCTGTTCTTACTGGTTAGGAAGATCATGGACACTGATTAACTTCAGCGTGAAAAGGAGTTTACTGCTGAGGGAGAGGTGAAACCATTAGGCTTGGAGTCCTTATGAATTTTTCTTTTGTTTATTTTACTTCCCAGCTCCAGGGAAAGGAACAGACACCACAACAGAGTTCCTCCAGTCTATTATTAAGTGTAGCTCTGTTCCTCTTAGATGAATAAAGGAGGGGAAGGTAGTGGCAGCTATAGTTTAAAGTGAGCTCCCCTGTCAGATTTCATAGTGGCTGGCCAGGGAATAAGCTTTTGCATTTAAAATATATCACTCCTACCAGCCCTGTGCAGTAGTACTGTAGCCAGCAGGTAAGGATGACACTTCTAGTAGGCTTCATGTAACAAACTGCAGCATCTGATGGACATACAAGTGTAACTCACCACAGAACAAAGCATGCTGGTTGTCACATGTTGAAAGGAAGCATAGCACTTAAGGCCAGTGCCATCTTCTTTTTGAAGGATGAGCCAGCAGAGAGGATCTGCATGATGCAGAGGAGGAGCAGGACACATGGAAGGAGGAAGTGGGAGAACCTTGTAACTCCTAATAACAGCCGGTTTTAATTTGGTTGCATTTTTATTTCATGTGTTATGAGGTGAGAGTATTTTTATGTTTCTTGTGTAAGTCATCCAGAGTAGTGACCTTTCAGTAAGTCAGGCATATATAGGTTTCAGAAATAAAAACAGAAATAATTAAATAAAAACAATTTTGGAATATTCTGCCCTGTCCTTTGAGGTGAAGTGAATTCCCTTCTCACAGTTGGCCTCAAAGCTCCTGAAGCCTTCCTCTTCTCCCAAAATCTGCTATATTGCCTTGTTTCTCTAGGTTGCTGACAGTGCTGCTAAAGCCTCATTCCCAACCCAGCTGGTCTACATCTCTCAAGCTTACTGTTTTTAGTCGTACTTCCAGTTAGTCAGATTATGTCACAATGATTTGGGGCGTTTTCTTACGTGTGAGTCTGAATGAAGGAATATAGAGGTTACAGGAAACAGAACAATGACAGGAAATGAAAATGAATAGGAGTAATGAAAACAAATGTGTTAATAATGGAAATGATTGATTTTAACAAATGAATAGATTTTTAAAATGTGGTTATTGTGGATGTTTCTTTAACTCATATTTAGATCATGACCAACATTTTTTATCTTCAACCGATGGAGACAGAGAAAGAAAGAGGTATTGGAAGATGCAGATTTTCTGACTCCTTAGAACAGGGGTCTCCGAACTATGGCCTGTGAGCCACATCTGGCCCGCCTTTTTGTCTGGCCTGGCAAATGTCACAGGCTCAGGCAGGGCGGGCGGATGTATGGGCGTGTGCATGTTCCTTCAACCCTCAAAAATGTGGTGTATATATGATGTGGCCCTCACACAGAAAAGTTTGGAGACCCCTGCCTTGATGCCTTAACAGAATATGACAAGAATTCCATCTCAACAAATATGTCTCTCTCTCCCCCCTCGCAACTGCAGCCTGGGCAGGGAGATTGAAGGCTGGACCTGCAAGGGGAGAGAGCCAGCTTCGCAAACCCCCCGCCGACTTCGGCACTCTCACTCTCTCTCCCCCCCCCTCAGAACTCCAGCCTGGGCAGGGAGACCCTGGCCTCAGTCTCCCTGCCCAGGCTGGACCTGCAAGGGGTGGAGAGAGAGAGAGAGCGCCGAACAGCTAATCGGCAGTTCCAAAATGGCTGCCCGCTGTGTTGTCTCGCTTGAGAGGCACTGAAAATGGCGGCCGGATGGAGGATTTTCGCTTAAAGGTGAGTTTTTTCCCCATAGGAATGCATGGGTTTTTTTTGCCCTGCATAGCGACGAATCCGTATAGCGACGATTTTTTCGGAACGGATTATTGTCTCTATGTGGGGCACCACTGTATCAACAACCTCAGAAATGATGCAACTCTGATGGCAGAAAGTGAGGACTTAAAGAACCTCTTAATGAGGGTGAAAGAGGAGAGTGCCAAAAATGGTCTGAAGCTCAACATAAAAAAAACTAAGATCATGGCTACTGGTCCCATCACCTCCTGGGAAATAGAAGGGGAAGATATGGAGGCAGTGACAGCTTTTACTTTCTTGGGCTCCATGATTAGTGCAGATGGTGACAGCAGCCACAAAATTAAAAGACACCTGCTTCTTGGGATGACAAACCTAGACAGCATCTTAAAAAGTAGAGACCTCACCTTGCCGAAAAAGGTCCATATATTCAAAACTATGGTTTCTTCCAGTAGCAATGTATGGAACTGAGAGCTAGACTATAAAGAAGGCTGACCGCCAAATAATTGATGCTTTTGAATTCTGGTGCTGGAGGAGACTCTTGAGAGTCCCCTGGACTGCAAAGAAAACAAACCTATCCATTTTGAAGGAAATAAACCCTGAGTGCTCCCTGGAAATACAGATCCTGAAGCTCCATCTCATGAGAAGAGAAGACTCCCTGGAAAAGCCCCTGATGTTTGAAAAGTGTGAGGTCAAGAGGAGAAGGGGACGACAGAGGACGAGATGGTTGAACAGTGTCATTGAAGCTACCATCATGAATTTGACCAAGCTCCGGGAGGCAGTGGAAAACAGGAGGGCCTGATGTGCTCTGGTCCATGGGGTCACAAAGAGTCGGACACAACTTAATGACTAAAAAACAAATGCAAGATTGCACCCATCCATGTGCATAAATAGTTGGTGGTTTTTAAAATTGTGTTTTCCTTCCACTCTTCTCCTTATGTAGTCCTTAAACTGACCCGAAATGGCCTCTGAGGATTTCAAGGGAGCACACATGGTTACATTGGGTAAACTGCACTGAATTCACTGGGGTTACTTCTGAATAGACATGTATTTATTCATTGATTGATTGATTCAGTTTCTATCCTGCTCCTATTAGTGTCACAGCACTACTCTGGGCATGTTATGTGTTGAGATTTGCGCTGTTAGTAAGCAGCCATGAGATGTATGTTCTTGAAGACTCCAGCTGTTTAAGACTTTTTTAAAAATGTATTACCGTGTTTCCCTGAAAATTAGACAATATATTTAATTATATTAATTTAATTTTTGCTCCAAAATGCATTAGGGCTTATTTTCAGAGGATGTTTCTTTTTCCATGTACAACAACCTACATTTATTCAAATACAGTCATGTCATCATCTTCTGGTTGCTGCACAATGGTGGAGGGTGGGGTTTCACTTAATTGGGGCTTATTTTTGGGGTGGGGCTTATGTTACAAGCATCCTTAAAAATCATACTAGGGCTTATTTTCAGTTTAGGTTTATTTTCGGAGAAGCAGGATAGATGCTACTCAGACTAAGAGTCTGTGTCACTGAAGTCACTTTTGCCTTGGTCAGTAGCCGTAGCTGCCAGATGTAAGAGTGGTCAGACCTGGGTTTGAATCCCCACTTTATGGTGATTCCTGGATTATCCTGGGCTGATCACTGTGTCTGAATCTAATTTGTCTCTCCTAGGGATGTGGTAAAGAAAAAACAGGCAAGGAGTAACAACGTACAGTATTCTGAGCTGCTTTGAGAAATACTGAAGTGAAAACATGGCTGGTAAATAAAACATCATGGGCTGGCATAGTTTGTCTACCGTATGCTGTGTGAAAGAAGATTTAGATTATAGCCATATCCTCGCAAATAACAACAAAAAAGTAGAGGGTCTTAAATACGTATGGAGAAAAAAAATAAAAACAACTGCACTTCACCATAAAGGAAATTGAACATTTAAACTTTGCAGTACTTGAAGCAAGCAAACTAAAGTGGACAGAAATGAGATCTTTTCATTTGGACAATTAGTTTGTAATTTCCAACTACTCTGGAAATCACAAATTCAGAATGACTCTAATACTGAGGCAAGGTGTAGTACTGGAACTTGGAGGCTATAATGTAAAGTCTAACCAGATAATATAAAACTTACTGGAAATTTTAGCAACATCATTCAATAGTATGATCTATAGATTCTCAAGAAGAAGAAATCAAAAGCTTTTATGGAAGCATCCAGAAGGAATAACAAACCAAAACAGAAATCACTGTACTGATAACCGTAGATGGCTGGGACACAAAAGTAGGAAACAAAGCAGAACCAAATGTTGGAGAATTTGTCTTGGCAGTCAGAAACAAAACAGGAGAAGAATTCATAGAATTCTGGGAGGCCAATGATCTGTTGTAAATATGCTGTGAATGTTTGAACAAGATAACAGCACACATGGAAATCCCCAGATGGCCAATATAGAAAATCAAATAGACTATGTAACTGCAAATAGGTGAAGGAGAAGCTGTATTCTTTTGCCAAAACCAGGCCAGGAGCAGAATGTGGTATATAATAAATAAATGTGGTAATGGTCATGAATTGTTCAGATCAAAAATTAGAATAAAAATGAAATAGAACAAAAAAAATTCATACCATCTAAATATAAGAGAAATAATATTTCTGATTAATTTAAAATCCATATAAAGAAGAGATTTGCATTACTAAACTTAATTGACTATGAACCAGAAGAACTGTGGATTGAAACCAGAATATTCTTAAGGAAGAATATGAAAATACAATGCTTGTACAAAAAGAAGAGATAATCCTAGATGGATAGTGGAAGGAACATATGAAAGTGCTGAAGACAGGAGAAGATCAAAAGTGGAAAGGGGACAGAAGGAGGGTCAGAAACTTAAATGCAACTTTTCAGCAACTGTCATGAAGAGACAGAGCACTGTTATCGTGATCAGTGTAAAGAAAGAAAAAAAGGGGATATATCCCAGGATCTCTTCTGTAGGATCCAAGAAATCAAATGGGAAATTAAACCAAGATTAGGAATGTTGAAAGAGCAACAGCAGGATGTAGTATCTTGCCAGGATAAAATAGAAAGTAGAAACAGAGTATTGAAGACCTATACAGAAGGCAAAAAAGGATGACAGGTTCCTTTGAAGAGGAATCCTCCAATGAAGATTGAGGAATTCTAGAAAGTGAAGTGATACTACACACACACATACTAAGTGAAAGCTGGTCTGAAAGTGCTAGAAAGGAATAAATCACCAAGAGTAGATGGAATACCAATAAACTATTTCAAGCCACAGAGACAGAATCTGTCAAAATCCTAACGAAAATATGCCAACAAATACGAAAAATACAACAATGGCTCACATACTGGAAATGTTCAGCATACATTCCAGTCTCCAAGAAAGGAGATGCCAAAGAGTACAGTAACTATAGGACCTTTGCTCTAATTTCCTGTTCAAGCAAAATGATGCTCAGGGTGTTGGAACAAAGGCCTCCTATGGAGAAATGCCTAATGTTCAAACTGAATTCCAAAAAGGAAGAGGCACGAGAGCAAATCATGAATATAGACTGGCTGCCAGAACACATCAAAGAATTTCCAAAGATCAGTCCGTGCGGATCATTGGAAGCTATGGGGTTGTTACGAAAGAAATGGGTGTGCCTCGGCACTTGCCTTTCCTGACGTGTAACCTGTATTGTAGAGATGAAACTATTGTTACTGATGTTTTGACCTTTGCAACTGCTCTCCATTGCTGCTACCTGTAGCACACTCTCCTCGCAGAGAGTTGTCAAGCATGGAAAGCACACTCTGCCATGTTCTAAAAGAACAGAGAAAGCAGTCTTTTATCAGCTCAATTTTTGTTCAGCCTAGCTCAATTTGGGCTACTGTGGCAGAGACTCTCTGATTAGTAATAGGCTTGGGCCATGGTTGACAGAGGAAATAGTCTATTCTGCTCTCCAGCTCCTGGAAAGTTCTGGAGGGCTTTGTCATTCTTCCCTAACCCTCAACAATCCCAGCTACAGTTCTTATTCAGTGCCATTTAAACTTGTCCAGCTGCCTGCCCTTTAACCTCTGCCGACAGTTTTTTTAGAGGTAATCTTGTGTTGTGGATAAATGGTGAATAGGTGCAGTTAGTTACATACTCTTTAAAAAAAAATCTCTCACATTTTACTATACTGTATTCACTTCCCAACAACAGAAAGCAACTTTTGCAAATTAAATTGGTATCTAATATCTATATTCCACAGATTAATTTTGAAGAAACATCTCCTCCTATGGGTTGTAAACTTTCACTATCTGAATTCAGTCTTTAACATCTATTGGGAAACAGTATTAAACCATCTCTTAATATTCTGTATGAGTGACTGCTTTTATAACAGTCACATCTCCTTTTTAAAGCTTTATATGGAAATAATACTAACTCTTGACAGCCTGCATCTCTTTTTTCCACAATTATTATCCCTGCAATTCACTCAGAGAGCATATTCAGTAACTCTTATTCATTCATTTAACAAAAGTAGACCTTAAATGACCTCAAATGCCTCTTAACAAGGTTGTTATAGTAACATGTATTCTGATATCAGAACTTGTGCACTATTTATAAAGATGCAATATGACCTCATCATAACAAAGATCACATACACAGAGCTATCAGTGATACTCTGTAAACTGCTTGTGCTAATAGTTGCAAAGGTCTAGCACAAAAGCAACTTTTTATACCTTTCACTTTGGTTAAGCATTGTGATTTTTTTCCCAGTGCAGAAGAGTACAAGTAAGGTGCACTATACATGCAAAGGTAAATCAACATGTTCTACTATCTGATTTTAATGCATTTTGTACACTTGTCTTTCATAAACCTTTTTTTTCACATCAGAGTGTGAAAGAAGTACTTGTTTTAATGTTGTTCTAATACAGTTAAATTTACTAACTTTGTAGAAAGAGGTACACAGTAAAATCTTGTGTATGGAAGGAGAATGTCAAACTTCAAAGAACACCCAACCCTTCTCTGTTTGCTGGTCCCCCACAGTAGTGTTCAATGAAATAATGTATTTTCATTGATGGATTTGGATTAGTGAATGAGTTTCAGGGAAAGTATTCCTTTTTAAAAAAAATTTAAACTTGATCTTAGCATACTCAGCAACAGGGAAAAATTATGTGAAGGAGTCCTTGAACTTTTATTATGGATATGAGCCAAAGAAAACATGCACCTTTTTTGGAGAAATATACCAAGGACCAAAAAGAAGAGGTCCAAATCATACCCCTGAGATGGAGGAACAAAACAGATCCTTCTTATTCCACCCAGCATTTGTAGGATTAAAAATATGTATTTTTTGAAATTAAGAACAGGGCAAACCAGTATCGGCACTGCCAAAACAAAAGGCAAGTGAATGCGGAATACACATCCCTGAACACTCCAACCACAGCGGCAGTACAAGATCACTCTGCAGTGTATATTGTAGTCACCTTGCCAGCCATTTTGTGGAGCTGTAAGGCAAAGTGAAAGACTTGTGTTCTTGCTGAGAGATTTTTTTGTATTCTGGAACAGTCCTTTCCCTCCCTCTATTACTGTAGTTTCTTAAAACTTTACTGAAATATTACTACAGTATTGGATTGAGTGTGTGAAGGATGATTGCTACACGGGTTTTGATTGGGTGGATCACACAATCGGGGCATCAAAACCTCTTGCACCCCACCCCCACTTTTTGAGATTCTTTTGCTTTGCTATTTTTCACTTTTTTGTGCTCCCTCTACAGGTCGTAGCTTTTTGCCCTCTTCCACCCCGTGTGTGTGTGTGTGTGTGTGTGTGTGTGTGTGTGTGTGTGTGTGTGTGTGTGTGTGTGTGTGTGTGTGTGTGTGTGTGTGTGTGTGTGTGTGTGTGTGTGTGTGTGTGTGTGTGTGTGTGTGTGTGTGTGTGAGAGAGAGAGAGAGAGAGAGAGAGAGAGAGAGAGAGAGAGAGAGAGAGAGAGAGAGAGAGAGAGAGAGAGGGAGAGGGAGAGGGAGAGGGAGAGGGAGAGGGAGAGGGAGAGGGAGAGGGAGAGGGAGAGGTTCCAGGAGTAGGAAGACTATGAGATTTTCATAAAAGAAGGTGCTTTTATCTGCTTAAACACGTTTCTGTGATCAAGACTTGCTAAGAAATTTTAATTTAAAATAATTTCATTAAGTGCTTGTATTTATTTTTAATCTGATGGCAAATCAGTTTTTTAAATCTTTGGTTAAAAGAGGGAGTCACAAAAATATATTATTTTCCTTTATACTCAAAAGTATTAAGACTTGCTCCAAATTTTAACTTTATGCAACTTTTGTCTCCCAGTTGCCAGATCTTACTGTTAAAAAGAAATTATTGCATTTGCACTCTTCCTCTCGTGTGAGCAAAAACACCCATATGTTGAGGTTGAAGCTTTTGTTACATACTGTCAAGTCCCTTCAACTAAAGCCAGCCCTATGATGGAGTGACATCCAAAATGTCTTAACAGCCTTTCTCAGTTCTTGTAAACTCAAGTCTGTGGTTCTTTTATAAATAATCCATTTCATATTTTGTTTTCCTTTTTTCTTGCTGAATTTAATTTTTCCTGGCATTATTGTATTTTCTAGCAAGTCTTGCTTTTTCATGATATGCCCAAAGTATAACAGCTTCAGTTTCATTATTTTTGCTTCCAGAGAAAATTCAGGCTTGATTTAATCTATGATCCTCTTGCTGGCAGTCCACAAGTACCATATTTCAAATTAATCGATTTTTTCCTGCCAGTTTTCATTGCTGTCTACTTTTCACAACTGTGAATGGTAATCAGAAATAGAATAGTCTGGATGGACTTGATCTCTAGTAACATGCCCATGATAATCTTTTCTAATTTCTTCATTGCTGCCCTTTGAAGACTTAAGTCTTCTTCCAGTTTCTTCATTTGGTAGTAATAGTCTCTGTATGGATTAATGAATGAATAAAGTTATACAAAATACCTAACCATTTCAATTTCTTCATTGTCAACATTAAAGTTGTGTAATACTTCTGTAGTCATGACTTCTAAAAAAAAACCTTAATGTTCGACTGCAGTCTTGCTTTTGAACTTTCTTCTTTCATCCATTACAGTATGCATCCACAAAGTGGATGTAAAGGCCAAGTATTTGGCAAAGTGGCCTGTAGTCCACCCTTTATACCTTGTTCACTGGATTTGCTGTAAGCTTTGGCAAACCTAATACAGTGAATAATAAGTTAACATCTGGGGAACTTAATTTCAAGTTGTGGCTCAGAGAAGGACTTAGGAGGGCTATTTCTTACCTTATACTACTTCATAGGACTGGTGGAAAGAAGGCACTTACCATTCCAAAGTCACCAGAGAAGGTGTAAAAAAATTGAACATCCAACATTAAAATATATGTAAACAATGGAGTGGCATGTACGTATATGTCACACAAATGCATTAAGAACTTTTAAGATTATTCCTGGACAAGAAATAAAAATGCTCTCATTTAGGCAAAAATTTGGTTGTGCATGCATACAAGAGGATCTTACTACCTGGAGATGTATTTTTGTGTCTGCAAGCAAGAGCTCTTTGATCCTATGGAAAGAAAACTGAACGTGACAAAAATGTCTTGCACTGAGGTTATGTATTTCAGCTTTACATGAAATATTTTATATATAAAACTCTGTTAAGTGATTTTTGTTCATGTTAAAAATCTAAAGAATTCAAAAATAAGGCATTCAATATTTTGAAAAAGTACAGATTTACAAAATATGTATATTCTGTCATGAAAACTTCACACCAACATTATACACTTTGAAAAAAATACAAACAGGATATATTACAAATTTATGTAGCAATAACTTAGGTCATAACATGCAATAAAAAGTACATTAATCAAGGTACACAAGCTTTTAGAGTTTTGAACCTGAAGGGCTTATTTTTGCAAATACATTTGTATGGAAGTCAAATGTGGCACTTGAGAAGTTCTGGTAGCATTTCCTATCGCAAGTTAAATTGTACATGATGATTATGATGATGTCGGTTAGTGAAGTAGTAATTTCTTATGAATCATTCCAGCTCTGTTCAACTATAGCTGAAACTCTTTTTTCATATTCACGTTTGTTTTCCTGATAAAGCTGTGCAGCCTGACTGTTGGCAGGACTATTTGGATTAGGTTCGTCAAGCAGTGACTAAAAGGGGAGGAGGAAACAAACAAACAAAAGAATAAAGATAGAGCAACATTCACTAACTCATCAACAAAATGAAATCGTTCTCACTTAACTAAAGGTCGTTAGATTTGAGCCCTGATCTTATAAATGCTGCATACAGTGTTGCATTAGTCCAGAACTTGGAGATAGTTACACATTAACACAGTATAACTATAACTTCTTCCTTTTTAAAACAAAGTTTTAAGTTACATTATTACTTTAACTTCACAAGAATCATAACCTTTCCTTTAGCATTGTGACACAATTTTTATAGTAACGGAGTAACTCACTAAAAAACATTCCTCTGAGTAGGAGTGAACATTACACAGTTTCTTATGCTGTTCATGCTTATGCTGATACTGTAAAGTAAAGCATTGCTTTTTAATGGTAAACATAATACCAACTAACAATTTGGCAGGGCTTGGAATTATACCATATTTTTCCATGTATAAAATGACACTTTTCTCTAAAACCAGATTAGAGGAAAAATTGAGGGTTGTTTTAGACATGGAAGGAAGCGGAGGCGATGGAGCAGCTGTGCTTGGGCACCTCTCGCGGCTGCCCATTGACTGCTACCACCGCCTCCAAATCGCCTCCACCAGCGCCACTTGCGGGCTCCCTTTGGGCAAGGGACAAGGTGGCGACATGAGCTGGAGGTGAGCCCTGGCACTTGTGCTGGAGGAGGCAAGTGGGCAGCGGCAGCAGGAGGCGGAGGAGCAGCCACGCCGGGTCACCCCTCGTAGCTGTCCATTGACTGTTCCTCCGCCTCCGGCAAGGGTCAAAATTGGGGGTCGTCTTATACATTGGGGGGTTGTATACACGGAAAAATATGGTAATTAATATCTTATACTTTCGTCGCCTTGGATCTATAATATATGTTTATTGGTTTTACTGTTTATAAATTTGTAAACTGCCCAGAGTAGACCTTTGGTCTAGATGGGTGGAATAGAAATCCAAGAAATAAATCAATAATTGTAATAAAATTACTTTTAGGATACCGATTGTGATGTAGCAGATAGAGTGATGGACAAAGACTCATGAGATGTGGCTTCAAATACCCAGTCAGCCATGAAAACTCACTGGGGGCTGACATTGGTAAAGCCATTCTTTCAGTATCCCATCTACCTTGAAAATTCTATTAGGGTCACTGTAAGTTGGTCCTTACTTGGTGGCATATAACAATTACTTCAAATAACTTCCAAGGCTCTACATCAATCGTGCTACGAAGAGTTGGAGATGACTTGACCGGGGTGGGGTGGGGGGAAGAAATATCACAGCTGCTATTCGATTTTATAAGATGAAATCATTAACACAGATGACCTATGGAGCTCCATTTAATATACCAGCTAACTTGACTGTTTTGGAAAGACAACAATCAAAATTTCTAAGAGCTACATTACAGCTTCCTACATGTGCATCAAACTCAGCCATAAGGTTGGAAGCTGGGCTAGTAACTGTTGAGGCCAGGCTATGGATAGCTGCTGTAACATATTGGCTAAAATTGAATCATAATACCTCAGGGCTAGTACATTTGACATTACAAGATTGCTTTGTCCCAACATGGCGGAAAATGCTGAAACGTAAGCTGGAGTATTATGGATTTTCACAACAATGTCTACTGTCTGAATATGATCCAAGCAAAAAATTTGATTAAGCAAAAGATCCTAGATATAGAAAGACAACATGATATAAACAAGGTCAAAGGATTTATTAAAATAAACTCCCTGAATAGACTGCTACCTATGCCGTACTTAAATGATTTAGAGTATCCTGATAATAGAAGGGCTTTCATCTTATTACGCATGGACTTGTTGCCATCTGCGGTGTTGCTGGGAAGGTACGATAATACCCCCTACGAGAGTCGGTTATGTGTATGTGGTGAGGGGACTATAGAAACACTGAGTCATGTTATCCTAGAGTGTAAAATTTATGAGCAGATACGGAAATGGCTCATAAAACCTTGTATGCCTTCTTTGGATGGCAGAGATAGAAAGAAACTCCTTCAGAAGCTTTAGGAAGACAGGAATAAGGAGGTAACAAATAGAGTGGCCAAGTTTGGACGGCTAGCGATAAAATTAAGGGATAGCTGGATGAATGATAATGATAGAATAGGAAGTACTGGAGATATGGTATAGAATATGGAGCTGATTAGAGTCTATATGGTTATCAGATGTACAATCTTACCACTGTTATGTCATTTTGTTGTGCATTTTAATGTATATGTATACAGTCAATTCCTGATGTCCCCTTTTTCTCCTCCCCCCATTGTTTGCCCCCATCTTGTTGAAATATGTTCTATCATGTAAAAACTGTTATATATATATACTTCAATCTATCCTTGTTGCAGTGTTCAGTTCCCACTTGCCTGAAGACATCTATTATAGTGCCAGTCCCCAAGCAGTCAGCTGTGGTATCTCTCAATGATTATAGACCAGTAGCTTTAACATCTGTTGTTATGAAATGTTTTGAGAGATTGGTGCTGGATTACATTAAGGCTAGTCTTCCACCTTCTTTGGACCCATGGCAATTTGCATACAGGAAAAATAGATCTACTGATGATGCTGTGTCCATTGTACTCCATACTGTATTGAGCCACTTAGAACATCAGGGAACTTATGCAAGGCTGTTGTTTGTGGATTATAGCTCTGCTTTTAATACCATTCTACCAAATAGGTTGTTTTTTAAAATGATCAACCTGGGATTACCTCAGGAGATCTGCATGTGGATAAAGGATTTTCTGACAGATAGGCCACAGTCAGTAAGGATGGGATCTCACCATTCTTCTACCCTGGTACTAAGTACAGGAGCTCCCCAGGGCTGTGTGCTAAGTCCCTTCCTCTATTCCCTGTACACACATGATTGCACCCCACTGTATAACACCAATGCAATTATTAAATTCGCGGATGATACGACAGTGGTGGGGCTCATAAATAAGAACAATGAGTCTGCTTATAGAAAGGAAGTAGAAAGGTTGATACTTTGGTGTAAAGATAATAATCTCACACTTAACATCAAAAAAACTAAAGAACTCATAATTGATTTTAGGAGGAAGAGAAATGTACATTTACCACTGTACATAAACGGTGAGGAAGTGGAGAGAGTTGGTAGTTTTAAATTTCTGGGTACTTACATCTCAGAGGACCTCTCATGGACTATAAATGCCAACATGCTAATGAAGAAGGCACAGAAGAGGCTGTATTTCCTGAGAATGCTCGGCAAGTTAAATTTATCTCAGCATTTACTTCTGTCCTACTATCGTAGCACCACTGAGAGTGTCCTAACCTATGGCATTCTGGCATGGTTTGGGAGTAGCTCTGTAGCGGACAAAAAAGCTCTACAGAGAACCATTAAAATTGCCCAGAATATCATCGGGCTCCAGCTACCAACCCTGGATGACATCTTCACATCCCGCTGTCTAAGGAAATCACATAGCATTCTGAGAGACTCTTCCCATCCTGCTTATAACTTTTTTGAACTGTTACCATCTGGCAGAAGATATAGAACAATTAAGACTCGGACCACACGTTTTTTCAATAGTTTTTATCCCAGAGCTATAATTGCAATTAATAATGAGCTTAAAGACCACCAGTAGTGAATAATTAGTTGGACTGTGTTACTTGGCCTGCGGTGTAGATGTTTGTATTTTTAGTGGGGGACTTTCAGTGGGTGGGGAGTGTTTGGGAATTTTATGTGTGTGCATGTGTCTGGTCTCTGGGTGTCTGTGAATTTCGTTGTATGTGTATATACTTACAATGACAATAAATTATTATTATTATTATTGTTGTTGTTGTTGTTGTGTATTTTTATGCTGTAAGCCGCCTAGAGTGGTCTTAACCGACCAGATAGGCGGGATATAAAAATAAAAAATAAAAATATGTTTGTGGTTTTAACGGTTAGCGGATATAATCATTTTTTTATGCTGTGGGAAAACCTCATACCCCATCTGAGGACCCACCTGAAACGACTTGGTTTTTAGAACTGAAATACGGTATGTGTACATTTTAATCCTCTTGTATTATGTTTTTAATTCTGCACTTTGTAGAAAGTATGTATTTGTATCTGTATTTCTTAAACTTGCTAGTTCTGTGGATGTTCAGTTGGCTCCAATCAAGTATATATTTTTATATTTATACCTGTTTTAAATCTGTGGATGTTGGATGACCAAAGGGGTCAAAACAATAAAGTTGTATCTATAAAGCTCTAAATCAATCATTTCTGACAAAAATTACTCCTACTGTATATTATATAGCAGGGATGGCCACTCTGAGGCTCCCAGCTGATGTTGGACTACAACTCTCATCATCCTTCACCACTGGCTATGCTAAGTAGGATTGAAGAACTTGTAGTCCAACAACATCTGGAGAGCCAGCCATTCTTCACAATTACTAGTAATCATGCAGACTAATTGTCCACGCATGGTGTTTTTGTAGCCCAACTCCTAGAATTTCCCCAAGCTGTCTAGGGAATACTGTGTATTGTAGCCAGAAGACATCAACCTGCATATCTCTAATTCAAACTATAGTTCAACATAATACAGTACGCTGCTGAAGATTGGTCAAGAGATTTTCCACCACCTCTGAATTTTTTTTTTTACTCAAGTTACCTGAATTGAGGTTAAAATAGATGAAACATCATATGTTGGACTCCAGCGATTCTGAAGGATATCTAAACATATGCTACCATCTGCATATACTAAAATAAAAGGAAATATTAGAATTAAACCACTGTCATTATATGCTGAGTCAAAGGTACATTCTCCCAAATAATTTATTTTATTTATTTAATTAATTTATACCCCGCCTATCTGGCCTAATAGACCACTCTAGGCGGCTTCCAGTATAGGGTAAACAATAAAATAAAGCAAAAATTACATAAATCATACTATAACACACACAGTACAAGGATAGAGTAGAAAATAAATAAAAGAAGAGCAAACAGAAAAATCAGGTATTAGCTAGAGGGCCTGGATGTATAGCCATGTTTTTAATATAATATAAATAACCCTATTTATATTATTTATGTATTTAATATAATATAAATAACCATATTTAATAGTGTAGATCAGTGATCTCTGCAAAGGAAGAACTCAGCAGGAATGATTTCTAAGTAATTATGGGTGCACTATACAATTCTGCCCTGCTCAGTTCCTGCAAACGCAAGCCTGTGTTTCCTTTAGGGCAGTGGTCCTCAACCTTGGGCCTCCAGATGTTCTTAGACTACAACTCCCAGGAGCCTTCACCACCACCTCTGCTGGCCAGGATTTCTGGGAGTTGAAGTCCAAGAACATCTGGAGGCCCAAGGTTGGGGACCATTGCTTTAGGGAGTCAGTCCATCTCATATTTTGTCTTCTTCTTCTCCTACTGCCTTCCATCTTTTCCAGCATTATTATCTTTTCCAGTGATTAATACAATGAAAGAAAGAAAATCTGCAATAAAGAGAAAATGTACACCCACACAATTACAGCTCTAGCAGCTAAAAGAGCACCAGTGGGTTTTAGAGAATTACAGTGATATAGCAAAAAGGCCACGTGGGCAATGGATATTTCCTGTCCCTTATTCTTTCTGTGCTCTCTGAAAAGCCATCTAAAACAATTTTTAGAAATCAGAAAGCTCTTTATTGATCTCCAGAACAAACACACCCTTTGGATGCATATCTTAACATGGTGAGGGAAACTTGAGTGTGTGAGCCAAGAGAAATGTTGTCAAGACTCGAGACTGTGTGAAGAGACTATACTCCTAGCAGGGTTACCGATGGTGGAATGGTCAGAACTGAGACACCAGACCAAGGTGCATCCATCCTGATTGGGATTAACAGTCATATCAGCAGAATTGACAGATTCATTGGTGATAGGGGCAGAGATGCTCCAAAAGGGCAGCAATTGGGCAGAAGCACAAGGTGACACTGCTAGAGAATCTTTCATGGACAACAACAGTGACCCTCAAGCTAACTCTTGTGCACAGAGAGAGGCGTTGGTAAACCATTTTGGAATATTTTATACCTTGAAAACCCCATGAGGAGACAATTCAGAAAAAAACAGGAAGTAGTGCTGAAGACGAGACTCCTAAGTCAGAAGGCATGATTCAGCGAGGACAAATGACAAGTCATAAAGAGCAATGTTGCTAATGAAGCAACTTGGGATTAAAACTGAAAGACTATCTAGTTGCTGATGTGCCCAGAGGAGCTTCCAATCTTGCACAACGCACATAGTTGAAAAAATGAAGGTTAAAAAAATATCAATCAAGGTAACTTAAAACTATAAAGCAAGAAATAGTTTAAATAAAACAATACTTGGTGTGAATGAACCAATGTAGAGTGGAAAAGGACTCTTTTAATCCAACAATTACAACATGTTTTATTCTGGAAATGATAAATTCAGAAGAAAGTGAGGGGAGATGTAGCACATGCAGTTAGGGATTATAATTAAAATTCTGACAGAATGTCAAACTTTTTGGAGGACTCATCAATATAACCATCATTCAACACTATGCTGTTACTACAGATATTGATGAAGAAATTGAAAACGATCATGCAAATGTATAGAAGGAAACTGATCACACTTCAAAACAAGGTGTGCTGATAACCCAAGGTAAGTAGCATGCAAAAATAGGAAATAAAGGAGAAGCAAACATTGTTAGAGAATTGTGTAAGGGTCGGAAATGAAAAAGGAGAACAACTCATAGAATTTGGTGAAGCCAAAAATCTTTTAATTTTAAGTACATGCTCATGGCAAGTGAAAAGATGAGTGGATATCACCAGATAGTCAATAGAGAAATCAAATAGATTACGTATTCAGAGTAGTTGAGAAGATGGTCAGCCAGAACAAGACCAGGAGCAGACTATGATATACATCATTAATTGCTAATACTGAAAGTTAAAAGTAAAGCTGAAGAGCAATATTAAAAGTACCATAATGCTAAAATATAATTTAAATAACATTTCTAGTGAACTTAAGAGTTGTGTTACTGAATTCAGTTGATTGCAAACCAAAGATCTATGGACCTGCAATAATAGATACCAAGAAAGAATGCAAAAAGACTGCAAAAAGAAGACATGGATATCGGATGCAATTCTTCAAGTGGTTAATGACAGAGGAGAAACAAAAGTAAAAGGTGAGAGAAGAGGATTAGAATCCTAAGTGTAGGGGATAAGTTGGGATAAGAACTAGCAATAATCATTACAAAGAAATAGAAGAGAACAACATAGCAGCATAACAAGATATCTCTTTCCATTAAATCCAAGAAATCAAAAAGAAATCTAAACCTAGATTAGTAATGCTAAAGAGCAACAGGGAACCAAGATGGAAACAATATATATGCAAGGAAAAACTTGCAGTTTGAGAAGATTATAAAATCTTAATAAGAATATGCCTACAACTATGAAAAACAAACTAAGAGCCCACAAACTAGAAACATTCAATATAGATTCCAGTTCACAAGAAAGAAGAAACTTAAGACTTCAGTAACTGTATGACCAAAGCATTAATTTCCTATGCTCAAGATTTTGCAACAGGACTTTTGCCCTTTATGGGGCAAGAAACAGCAGATGTTCAAGCTGGATTTAGAAGAAGGAGAGGCAGCATACATTGTATTGAAGACGTACGCTGGCTATTGGAAAATATCAAAGAATTTCAGAAGAAAATCACTCTGTGCTTTATAGATTGTAGCAAAGTTTTTTACTAGGTGGATCATGAAATCCAAGGGTTTTTCTTTTTTTTTTTTTTTAAAAAGTGCTCTAACATTTAATTGTCTGGGTGTGTAACCTATATTCTGGTCAAGAATCTACAGTTAAAACAGAATACAGAGAAACTGAGTACTTTTCCTTATGCAAGGCTGTCAGACAAGGGTGGGTTTTATTTTACCATCCGTCAGTCTGCATGCAGAATACATATTATGGCTAGAATAGATTCAGATGGAGGACTGAAAATGCTGGAAGAAAAATTAACATGCAGATGATACCATATTTCTAGCATAAAGCAGCAATCACTTGAAACAACTACTGATGAAGATAATGTAGGAGTGCAGTTGACCATTATGAAGACAAAAATCATGACTACAGAGGAATTACAAAACTCTTAAGGTTCAGAAGAAGAAATCAAAATAGCTTATTTTCAACACCTTGGTTCAGTCATTAATCCAAATGAACTATGCAACCATGTAATCAGGAGAAGGCTGAGATTTGGAAGTGAGGCTATGAAGGATTTAGAAAAGATCCTCAAGTATAATTGCATGTTGTAGAGATCAAGGCCAAGATCATCTATAGTATGGTATTCCCAATAACTATGTATTGATTCTAAAGCTAGGTAGTGAAAAAAGCTGACAAAAAAATTGATTCTTTCAAAATGTGTTATTGGAGAGGAGCTTTGCAAATACCCTGGATCAGCAGAGAGACAAATAAGTGAGAGCTGGTTCAAATCAATCCTGAACTGCCTTTAAAAGCAAAACTGATGTTATCATATTCTGGGCACATCATGAGAAGACAAGACTCACTGGAAAAGACAATAACGTTGGGAAAAGTTGAAGGTAGTAGGAAAAGAAGAAGACCAAACATGAAATACAGTGACTCAATAATGGAAGTTATGGCCTTAACTTTGCAAGGCCTGAGTAGGGCTATTAATTACAGGAGCTTTTGGAGGTCACTCATTCATATAAGCCCCCCTAAGCCTGAAGCAATTTAACAACACAGAACAAAAAACAGTTGGCTATTTATAACCATAACATTAATTTCTTTCTATATTGGCAATTGCATTTTTGACATGAAGTTTTGATGTTCTGAACCATATGATTTTGATTAGAACCATTGGCTGAAATCTTGTTCCTTAGCTTATGTTGCACGAGAGTGGACCCACAGAATCAGTTTGGATTTGGCAAGTCTACTCCTCTGTGAGTTCTATGGATTCAAATTGGCCTGCTCTAGTTAAGACTTACTACCTAGTGCTTACTATACAGAAAGCAACAGGATTTCAGCTATTATCTTAGAAACATAATTTTAAACATGTATGTCTTATGCTGGCTGAGATCCAACCTCAAACTAGTCTCTGAACACTAGTTCAACATAGCCTTTTAAAAGTTAAGATGTTTTTGAACATTTACTCACTTTTAATTATTTAATCATATTTTAATTAGCGTATAGTTCAATTGTTTTTTAATGTTTAACTTACGTTTTTAATTCTATTTTTTTATATTGTGAATATTGTTAGAAGCTATTGTGCCAGTGGATTCACCCTCCCATGTACTAACCCCTGTATCTTTATCCAAGGTATTAGGTGCCCTAGGGACTTTTTGAGGAAGGGCAGAAAAAATAAATAAACACAAATAAACAAACATGAAGGTTTTTTGCAGGCTTGTAAACAAACAAACACATCCATATAAAGTTTTTTGGTGATTCTTTCCCCCCCAGGCTTGTAAGTCTTTCAGGATAGTGTGAAGGTGTAGAGGATAGAAGTGTGCCGTCCGCAGAAAGGAAAGTGGAAAGCAATGACGGAGAAAAGGATCAACCACGTAGCAGTGAAAGTGGAGAAGAAAAGGGAAAGGAGAGGACAGCGGAAGAGGGGGAGGGGAAGGTAGAGGTATGCTTAGCTGAAGGGGAGTGGGAGGAGTCGAGGGTGATAGTTGAGGAGGAGTATAAGGATAAGGAGGGGGTGGTGTGGTTCAGTTCGGTGGTAGAGGCGTACGAGAGAAAGAAGCGGGAGGAAAGACGAAGGGCTTTTGAAAGGGTCCGCACCCAAGGGCTTCTTAGAGATTTCCCAAACTTGAAAGTGGGCGGCCTTTTGCCCGATCCTCCTGCAGTTAAAGGGACTTCTCCGTATGTCGCCGTGAAAGAGTGGAACGTGATCGTGGCATCGAGAGAGGAGGAATTGCGAAGAGAGCGTGAGTGGAAGACTGAGCCGTTTGATGAGGGTCCTGACGAGAGGGGGTGGATTAGACACCGATGTTGTGGGACAATCTGTGCGATCAGGAGCCTCCCACCCCCTCGTCAGGAGCCCAAGGGGCTTCATGGGGTCCAGCGCCGTTGACACCCTGGGACTTTAACCACAGTTTAAACAATGTTGATTCGGGCTTGTTGCCCAGTTTGAAACCGTTTGAATCGTTCAAGGATGTGCTGGGAGGAGTTGGAGAAATTAAAGTCTCTACTGTTAAAGTTATAAAGACTCAGCCTTTAATATTTCCCGCCGAAATGGAGGGGCCGCCTGATGGAAGAGACAAACCTTCTTACAGATAGTTATCTCCCTTGAAGATTATCTTTAGGAAATATGGATGTGACATATCACTTTATGCAAAGTTTTTATATCTATACCACTATGAACACTTACCATTGGGATGAAACATTTTTGATAAAAACCTAACAGTGGGAGGTTTATTTGGATACTCTTCAGAAAATTCTATTACTAGCTTAAAGGTACCTGCACAAAGAAAGCAGGAGGGAGGGGACAGAAAAAAGGTAAATCATATTGATGCAATGATTGCTGACAATCCAAACAGGCAAGTTTCTTTCTTTAATACATTTGTATCTTACTTCAATTTTAAGGCAGTTTAGGGAGATATTATAAATGCATTTTAAACATTGAAAAAAGCAGCAAAATAATAACTCCCCCCCCCCCCAAGAAGATGTTATGATGTTCATCCCAGTTTGGTACTCTAAAAATAATGCTAGACTGAGTACTTATTTTTATTTCAACTGTTAATAAAAAATTGGTGTACACAACTATGAATAGATAATTGCATCAGCAGCCTGTTAGTCTCGCAGCAGACCACTCAAGAGAACACAGAATAGAACCTACAGTATTGTGGCTCTCAAAGGCCCAGGAAATAGGCCACTTAATCACATGTACTCCTGTGGAGTTTGCACAGACTGAGAACATTTGTGTGACCAAAAAACCCCCCAACAACACAATTAAGTAGAGTACATAACAACTTTCTGGTTAATCCTTTTAGCAGGGCAATGTACGATTGATGAATTACTGCACTTTCAGTCAGCTGTGACAAACTGTTCCTTAACTGCTTCTTTATATATTATGCACTTCTTGCACTCAAAGTATTTTTGACATCTGTGCTTGAGATAATGCAAAAGTTTCCCCCCTTCCTCTTGCCTAGACAAATGAATCTATAAATGCAGTTCATGTTACAACCCTTTGCGGCTATTCCATTTGAATGCAACCAGGGAAGAGCTTAGTACCTGCCCCACTTTTCTTGCATTTCCACCATGCTCTCCAAGTGGAAGGGGCTTTTCTGAAGAGGAGAGTCTTCACTACCACCTCTGCTGGCCAGGATTTCTGGGAGTTTAAGGCCAAGAACATCTGGAGGCCCAAGATTGGGGACCACTACTCTACAAGACATAGAACCCTGCTTATAGGCAGATGGGGGGGCTAACAGACTCCCTCTCCTGTGGGTAGGCAAAGAAACCACCCCCAAAAGGGGTTGTAATGTGAAATACATATGTCGCCCTTCTCTATGAGAAAAGAGAATACCAGAATTTTTTGTTTTCTAATAGAAGGAGGTCAATTTGTAACAGAAAGGAAGAAAGAGACTGGTCAGAACAATATACCAAACCCCAGGTTTTAATAAAGCTCTTCCTTAAAACCATACACAGAAATAGATTTTTCCCCCTTGACAAAATCTTTCTTGAGATTCTTTTTCCAAACAATTGGGCCTTCTTTTCACAAGACAAGCTAAAAATGTTTTTGTTCTTGGTGAGGAAGACTTTAGAATTCATTGTCTTGCAATTCTCTTGCAAAGCAGCCTTAAACATCACCGCCATCACTTTTCAGTCACAACTGACAAGAGTACACAAGACTGACCCTGGCTGAATGTGCTGCTATGATTGGGAAATTTGCTTTAGTGCCATTTAGTTTATTCTATTTGTTATTTGTGGTTTAATTTATTGCTGTTTGTATGTTCACACTGGTTCTTAGCTGTTTGTAAGCTGCCCAGAATTGTGCTTCAGCGCTAATGGGGCAGGATAGAAAGTAAAGTGATTAATAAGTAAACAAACAAACAAAAAGATTGCAAGTCTCAGGTCATTCACAAAGCATTTTGGGTGTGAACCCAGATTGTTACTAATGTATGAAGGCATTAATGACTGAGTTTGCTGAAAACAATTATATTTTTGTCTTAAATAAGATCCATTCCAGTGTACTATGTGTACAAATCTTTAAAACACACATAAGTGTCGCAAAAGTTTTCAGCTGGTAATGAAATACATTTACTATTTTTTTAAAAAGCCATTCTACAAGACACAGCAATGTGAGAAACACATTTGTTTAAGTGACTGCTGTTAATATTCTTGCAGTTTCCAGTGGTTATCTTCACTAAGACAATTACATAAAGGCAAGTTCAAGGGAATTTCTATTATTTATTTATTTATTTATTTATTTATTTATTTATTTATTTATTTATTTATTTATACATACATACATACATACATACATACATACCCCACCCCTCTAGACAGAGTCTACTCAGGGCGGCTTACAAAGAAAAATAAAACATTATAAAAATTTCTGGTTTTTAATTTCCAAGTACTGTATCAAAAGATTAATTGTGCTCATGTCCTAAAGATTAAACCAGACACAGCCAAGAAAACACAAGTATGTTGTCATGATGTATGAGACGCAAAAAAAAAAAAAAAAAAAAAAAAAAAAAAAAAAAAAAACCTGCTTAAAACACTCCTCTGTTGAGGTGATTCTACTGAATACAACAAATTTTGAGACTGCAGGTCTTGTTCTATGTCTAATTCTTCAGCATAAATGTTATTGTCTCCTTTCTCCTCTCTGCTTATATATATATATATATCTCAGTTACCACAGATCTGGAAGACATCCAAGCTGGCCATCGAGTTATGTTCCCTGTCTGAGTGCCCTGATGAGGATTGTAGTTGAGATCCAAGGAGGTACTTCAGGCGGTACCCAAGACTGGCATGAACACTAGGAATTTTGAGTGGAGGAAGGCACAGCTCCTCATATTTCCTAAACTAATGTGCCAGGATGCCACTGACAAAATAGTTCTATTTAAGATATGCAAGCCAAAAGCTTCTTTGGACATAAACTGCTGGTTGTGTTGCTTTTTACAGTCTCAGTGTTGGCCAAGATGTCATTATTACTGGAGAAGGGAAGCCCTGGGAAGAACAGAAGGATCTTCTTGAACCACATCAAGAATCCTTGGCCTGCAATTAGCCATACACAGCCCCATCTAAATCAGTGCAGAAGTACTGATTCATGATTTAATTTATGTTTTACTATCGTTTTCTAAAGTACAGTGGTGCCTCGCATAGCGAACGCTTCGCTATGCGATGAATCCGCACAACGATGGGTCCTGGGCCATCGCTGGAGCGTTCGCTCAGCGATGGCCCCTATGGGCTTTTTTCGCTATGCGATGATCGCGCGGACGCGATCAAAGCATAGCGAACAGCTGATCGGCGGTTCCAAAATGGCTGCCGCTAAAACAAAATGGCGACTGCTGTTTTGCCTCGCTAACAAGGCATCCAAATGGCCGCCACAATGGAGAAAACTCACAGAACGGTGAGTTTTAAGTCCATAGGAACGTATTAAATCAGTTTTAATACGTTCCTATGGACTTTTTTGTTTCACTTAACGATGGATTCGCTGAGCGACGGTTAATCCGGAACGGATTAACCTCGCTAAGCGAGGCACCACTGTATTTATACCAACATTTGAATCTACTTTCCTGTAGATGTTAGAAGAGTGGCTCTTCAAATGTTTATTGCTGGAATGGGGGGTGGGAGGGACATGAGGCTTGCTAGATGCTGCCAGACTGCAGTCCCCTCTATCCCAGCCAGAATAGCCAATGGTATAGGATGATAGGAGTTGCTTTCTGAGACATTCTGAGGACAACTTTCCCCATGCCTCATCTATACTGCAGCGAAGCAGGGCTGTTTATACACACAATGCAAAAACATAATATATTATAGATAGCTCTTGGGCTGCCATTTCCTGTCTTTTATGCATAGTTACAGTAGTTGGAATGTTATTTAAAAAACAACAATCATAACAACTGCAGCTAATGCAGGCTAATACAACACTCTGTTTCTGTGTTCAGAAAACCAGCAAACAGCAAAAAGGTGAAAGTTAAAGAACTCACCATCTTCAAATGGAGTACCTTCTGGCCTGCAAACAAACAAACAAAATTATAGAATAAAACATTCTTTAATGTAGTGAACAAAATGTGACTCATCCTTACAGCTGATTTGGTACAATTCAGATTTCCATAAAATGATGGCAAATATTACTAAAAACTGATCTGATTTGGAATCTAAAGATTTCAGTGCATCTGCTTCCAGGGAGATTTGCTCCCAGAGTCTGACACTCTTATGGTCACTGCATTTTCAGACAAAATGCCGAGAATTATGGACATACTTAGATGGCAGACTTGTGATCTCAATAAAAATTCCACATGTAGTTAACAATGCTTTTAAAAGAGAAAAGAAGCCATGACACCCCACATTGTATTGTCATATGAATGACTCTGGGCTCTCATGCACTTCCTGATCTGTATTCAGTTGTTTCACTCTTCATATTTAGGATTTGTTGACATCTTACAAAGATTAAGTTACCTAGAATATACAAATCTTTATAAAAGAAAACTTTTACACTTACCCAAAAATAACAGCATTCCATTGCATTATATTATTCTCTGATGGTGCGCCACTGACCCCCACAGGTGGGTCTTCTTGTAATCTTAAAAAAAGAACACAACAAAACAAAAACATAGACATAAAAATCCACAATATGCCATACATTAACTGTTCTGTGTGACAATGATCAGAATCCTGTCAGTAAACCAGTACTATACCAACTCACTTTTCAAGGATAGAGATTGCTACCACTGAAAATGTAGACTGCATAAGGATTCTGTTTGATTTAGAAAGATGTTAGTGAGGATTCAGACCAGTGAGAATTATACAGAATCTATAAAGCTATCACCTGGAAGGCCCATCTGTTTGAAACATGCACATAAATTATTAAAAGAGGTACAGATAGAAGGAGAGATTTTAACACTTGTACTGTAATGCTACTTGTGCTGCAATACGGTGAGACTGCACTGTTCTATTTTGGTTGGTGGAACAGTCTGACTTCAGTGTGTGCTGTGCCATCCCATTTCAACCCACTCCCATATGTTACCCTGCTCCAAAAGCCTCTCGTTTATTTTTGCCTTCACATGGGCAGGAGGCATCTTACTTTTCTACGTCATTCAATCCCTCAAACTGGATTATTCCCAGGATATCTCTTACAGAAAAGCTGACTAGACAGCGTGAAGTCTTCCCTCGTGGCAAATCCGACCTCTGTAACCTTACTTCAGGGAGCACGCGAGTCTCCCTTCCGATTCTTGTGAGACAGTTTTGTCACAATTATGCACCAGTATTCTCACTGTACCACGGGTGACGTTCATTATCATGTCTGTTAAACTGAAGAGTTTGTAGCAGTTTGTGAAGGAAAATGGGAGGTTTGTTTAAGACTGAATAAGTAGTTACTCCTCAGTAGCTGATAACATTAAATAGTTATACTGTAGATAGCTTTGTTTTGTTGAGGTGTTTTTTTTTTGATAGAAACCATGTAGAACAGTGTAGGAGGAGGTATAACAGCCAAAGAACTACCCTGTGCTGTCAGCCTGAAGTTCCTAGCTCTTATATTTTGGCCTTTGTTTACACAGCTTTGTAACACAACTCTCTAGAAGCATGCTCAGTTCAAGCAATTTAATGTCAACAGCACAGGCTACCCAAACCTTGGCTGGAGAGCCAAACAACGTGACATGATAGCTAGCTTGCATGCCAGCAACCTGGCCTAAGCATTAAGCCCATGTGTAATTCAAAGATAGCATTTAATCTTAAAGTTTTAGGAATATCATGCTGTAAAAGCCTTTAGCCGTCAATATTTTCCAGCCCAAAGTGGCATGCAGAGTTAATCAAAGATCAGAGGACAATTGGATGCTCTTATAATCGCTGTAACCAAAAGGTGACTTCTTCCAACAATGTGAGATGTTTTGAGAAAACAATATGTTATGTTTGAAATATTAAAAATGCCTCACACAAACTAAATTCTTTGCTCAATTAATCTATCTGGAACAGCAATTTCCAAATTCAGAACTCCTCATGTTCTTGAACAACAGCTCCCAAAAGCCCTAGGTATGGTACCGATAGTCATGACTTCATGGTATTATAATCCCAGAACATCTATGGCACCAAGTGTAGAAATCTCTGATCTATTCTAAAGCATTCCATTTTGAGATTGATGTTACTAAGTATCTTCCCATGAAGTTTTTACAGTCTCTCAGTTTTACAAGTACAGTACTATTATTCAAGGACTGTCTCTCAGTTTATAGGAGGGGTGGGGAATGCCTAGTGAGTCCTTCAGAATACACTCCCTATAATCCCACAATGGTGGGGCTGATATAAGGGCCACAGCTCTCCATCCTTGCTTTATAGAGAAAGGATGTTTCATTCCATTCCTCGGAGGAACCGTCTTTGCAAATGAAATCTAGAAAATTATGCAGTGGACATCCTAGCTAAAAACTGTACAAGTTCTTTTTTCTCAGTTTTCAAAACATCATAAACACCACCCATAGTCATTTGGCACTTGGGAGAAGAATACGATTTTTAATGTTTTTACCTTTTCAGTGTTCCCATACTCACTGCAAAGTGTCTTAGGGAAAATGTTAAAATATAAAGCCAAAATAGAAAATCTAAAAGTTGTAGCTGGATCAAAACATTTATTAAAAGCAAGTGGGCAGTATTCAGACCTAGATGCCAAGAGTAAATTCACCTTGAATGATAGATATGTAAGGATATCTAATGTTGAAATTAATTTCCATACATAGATGTCAGAATAAGTCTCAGTGGTTTGTGTTCCAACAATAACAAAAAACTGTTTGGGATGACAGCTTTTGACAAATGCTGCTCTTTTGCATATAGGCACTGTGCTACTGAAAATCATAACAGTACCAACCCATTCTGTTGTGTTGACATAACCACATTGGCCATACTGGGATAACACAACTACTTGAAATCATGTGCTAAGTCAGCAATCCTGGCATTCCATTCTATAGTATTTGCCAATTCATTCAGCTGGTCCTGTCAATTTCAGGCTAAAGCAAAGTTTAGAATCCTACAGCAGAACCTCCTGACTACTGTACTCAATTAGCACTCCATGGAACTTTTACTGTATTAAAGTGGCAACCTAGATCTTTCAAAGTGTTTAGATGATAAACTGTAATTTTGTAGAAGCTGTACAGGTTTTGCTGTGGAATCCATTTACCACAAAATATATTTTGGATGGAATATCTTTCTTGGCAGCCTGCCTGAGGCAAGACAATGTTTTTTATTTTGCCAGCTTCAGCAGAACCTCCACAGATGCCTCCAGATGTCAGTAAAAGCGAAGAAGCCAAGAATGATGAGAGGAGGGAGGCTCTAAACAAACAAGGAAACACTGCAAATATCTTGAACAGGAGACACATCAAAACAGCTTCCTTGTTAGTATTAACCTTTTCTATATACACTACCATGCCTGACGTAATATTTCTGACAGATTTTCCACAACTGCTGAAAAAGTAGCTACCCACAGAAGCATAAAGCATTGTTTTATTTTCTCCACTATTTTCTCAACTTCCCACTGACTTTCACACCCTCCAATCCACTTCTCAAAGCTTTCATTCTCAAAACCAAATTAGTTACACCAATTTGCTTTACATGTGCAGAAGACAGAGTAAACTGAATTCCAAATACCCTGAAATTCTACTCCGGAGCAGCTACATGAGAGATTAAAAGATTCAGCACAGTTAAGGGAAGAGGAGGACACACACCAGATTGGAAGGAGTTTTGTTTCCAGTTGCATGGGCAACCTGACAATGACTTCTTTGAACACCCACTGGCAAGATGCTTTGAGATCAGCGGATGGAGGCTACTGTAAGTAAAACTCCACTCAACTAAAGTTTGAACTTTACACAAAGCTGTGACCCACTGTTTCCTGTTGTTTAAATAAGCAGACAAAAACATTAGCAGCAACTTCTATAAAGTTGACTGTGTCTTTTATGTAACACCTTCAGTTCTCTACCCTAGGCTCCTATAAGGAAGGAAATGTGCATTTAATCTTCTAAGACAGCAAAGGTCACCTATGCCAGGAAGGGGGGGGGGAGGAGAGATCAGTTTATTAAACCAGGTATCTGACCTTTCTTTTCAAACAATGTTCATCTAATAGGTTATAAAACTGGCACCCCTGATCATTCTGTACAGCCAGAGGCGTTCAGTCATCTACACCTCTGACTGGCCAACCCGGTCCATTTTGATTCAACTCACATTATCTTAGCAAGATAGGAAATACCCAAGGGGCGGGGGTGATGGTGGTCAAACCTGATAGACAGGTGAGCCTTCAGGAACCTGTGTCCAAAAAGTGGACCGTGATCATTTCTCGGGTGGGGCGGTGGGGGGGGGTGGAGGAGGAAAGAAACCCGTGGGTGGGTGGGTGGACACAAACTCTTGGAAGTCTTTTGTTTCTAGCCTAATCCTCCTCCTTCCAGAGGCACCTTGATTTCTTCCTCCCTAACGGGGAGTGTGGGGTTTGGGAAAGAAAGTAGAAAGCCGAACTCCAAGGATGGAAAAACAGAAGACCATTGGGAAACGGTGGGAGGGGGGAAATGCGGGGGGGGGGGAGAATCCCTTGCACTCTTTGTCCTACCAATTTTGGGGGTGAAGAGAGGGGAGAGAGGAAATCCAGATGGCCTCTTTTCTTTTCCTTCACACCAGAAGAAAGCCTTCCCCCCTCTTTCTGCCAAGTAGAAAGGAAAGAAAGAGTCCCCCTCCAAGGAAAGGAGGATCGATCCCACCTTGGACTCTAAAGCTGGGGGTAAGGGGGGGGTGCGTGCTAGTCCTGCGAGCGGGCGGGCAGGCAGGCAGCTACTTTTGGGGAAACGAAGGCAGGGAGCCACTTACCTCTTGAAATCCCTCATTAACCTCCGCCTGGCTGGAGTGGACATGATCCTCCCGTTCCCCTGACGTCAAACGCAGCCCCCCCTGTGCCCACCTAAAAGCCTCGGTACCGCTGGCAGCGCGGACGTCTCCTTTGCCGGCAGCTGCCCCTGCCGCCTCCGCCGCCTCCGCCGCCTCCACCTGCCCTTCCCCGGCGGCTGCTTCACAAACAACTCCGCAATGGCGTCTCCCTCCGCCGGTGGGAGGAGGGAAGCAGCCACCCTTCGCGACCGTACCATTGCGCCTACTTGGTAGGGGAGCGAGAAAGCCTTAGGAGCGCACCATTAAGACAATGTAAAGGGGAGTCTTTTATGAGCGCAAGTGGGGGGGGGGGCAGTTGTGTCCCTTTTCAGGAAATGCTTTGCAGAGTCAAAGACTCTTGTCGGGAGGGAGAGAAAAACAATTGCGGCACGCAACCCTGTGCTCTAATGTGATGGAAGAGGATCTGTAGGTTTTGCTCTATTCTTAAAATGCCAGAGACAACTTGGTCTTTAAGATGCCACAGGCCTTTCCCGTTTTTTTTAAATAATTATTTTAGAGGGTCCCAGCCTCATTCTTTTCACTAAAGGAGAAAAAATGCCAGTTTCACAGGATGAAAGGAAGTACAAAGGTTGATACTTTGGTGTAAAGAAAATCATCTCACACTTAACATCAAAAAAACTAAAGAACTCATAATTGATTTTAGGAGGAAAAGATATGTACATTTACCACTGTACATAAATGGTGAGGAAGTGGAGAGAGTTGGTAGTTTTAAATTTCTGGGTACTTACATCTCAGAGGACCTCTCATGGACTATAAATGCCAACATGCTAATGAAGAAGGCACAGAAGAGGCTGTATTTCCTGAGAATGCTCGGCAAGTTAAATTTATCTCAGCATTTGCTTCTGTCATACTATCGTAGCACCATTGAGAGTGTCCTAACCTATGGCATTCTGGCATGGTTTGGGAGTAGCTCTGTAGCGGACAAAAAAGCTCTACAGAGAACCATTAAAATTGCCCAGAATATCATCGGGCTCCAGCTACCAACCCTGGATGACATCTTCACATCCCGCTGTCTAAGGAAATCACATAGCATCCTGAGAGACTCTTCCCATCCTGCTTATAACTTTTTTGAACTGTTACCATCTGGCAGAAGATATAGAACAATTAAGACTCGGACCACACGTTTTCTCAATAGTTTTTATCCCAGAGCTATAATTGCAATTAATAATGAGCTTAAAGACCACCAGTAGTGAATAATTAGTTGGACTGTGTAACTTGGCCTGCGGTGTAGATGTTTGTATTTTTAGTGGGGAACTTTTAGTGGGTGTTTGGGAATTTTATGTGTGTGCATGTGTCTGGTCTCTGGGTGTCTGTGAATTTCGTTGTATGTGTATATACTTACAATGACAATAAATTATTATTATTATTATTATTATTATTATTATGAAGTGAGCAGAAGGCAAATCTTTCGGTGACCGCAAGATGTTTCTAATTTCGTGATCTGACACAGCAATGACTAAATTTATTTATGTACTGTATTTATTTAAAATATTTTAATCCCACCTTTCTCCTTAAAAGGATCCAAGGCAGTTTAACATAATTAAAAATCCATTTTAAAAGCTAAAAATAGCAAGTATAGAAATGTTTTAAAAGAATTAAATAAATACCACACTAAAAATGGTAAACAAAATCAACACCAAAACTAGATTCAAAGCAACAAGGCACAAGACTCTATTTACAACCGCTCTCAGACAGCCAATCACTAAGGATGAGCCTGTCTGGAGAAAAAGGTCTTTTTCTGCTTGTGGAAAGATGGCAAAGATGGGGCCAGCCTGACCTCCAGTGGGAGGGAGTTCCAGAGTCTGGGTGCAGTGAGGGAGAAGGCCCTCTCCTGTGTCCCCACCAAACACACCTGTGATGGTGATGGGGCTGTGAGAAAGGCCTCCTCTAATGATCTTAACACCAGGATAGGCTCATAAAGGGAGATTCAATCCTTAAGTTAGCTTGGACCCAAGCCATTTAGGGCTTTATATGTTAAAACCAGCACTTTGAATTGTGCCTAGAACTGGACTGGCAGGCAATGTAGCTGCTGTAACGGGGATTATATGATCCCTATAACCAGCCCCAGTTAACCAGCAGTTCCAATACAATGTAGTCAAATTAAGTTTCTAAACACTTTCCAAAGGCAGCCCCATGTAGAGCATGTTATAGTAATCCAACTGGGTTGTAACTAAGGCATGTGTCACTGTGGCCAGATCTTGCCTCTCCAGGAACAGGTACAACTAACATACTAGTTTTAACTGTGCAAATTTGCTTTATTTCCATGACACGTGAGAAACCATTTTTGAGATAGACCACTGTGCCCCTAAAAGGATTCAGATTGATCCACGGCCTTGCATTGGAAATATGAATAACAAATTGCCCTAGAGAAAAATAATGTATCAACCCATAATAAACCACCATATCATCCAATATCACATGAATAAGATGTTATGTAAAGCTTTCAGGTGTATTTGAAAATTACATTTTCTTTGTAGAAATTAGTAATTGCAGAATCCTACTTGGACTTTAATTGAGGAATAGAAATTTGAAATATTTATCCTTCCACACTAGCAGTTATGAAACCACTTTAATGCTAAACCAGCAGTGCAGGAATTGTGAATGAAAAAGTCTATTATTTTGCTTTTATAGTGTCCTGAATAAGTTTTCCCACAAATAGCAGGCTATGATTCATTGCGCAAGAATGCAGCACCTTTAAAACTTGTGTAGATTTGAACACTATTATCTGTGCTTAATGGTCACCTAGAAACTAACATGCACAATTTATATCTGTTGACTCATAAGGAGGGCCTGCTTTGATCCTGCCTGAACTTTTATTAGATGAACTAGACTTGCTGCCTAATAAATTTTACAATAGGAGAACATTAAGGAAAGGACTCGGCCTTTTTTTTTTTGGCATGCTTCAATGCCAGGAATAGTGGTGAAATAATTTTGAAAAGTGACGTCAGGTAAAGGCGGCTCTTTTCCTCCCTCCTCCACTGTACATGTGACGTCACCCACCCTCAAGCTCCCATCCGCCTTCTCTTCCGAGCCCGGAATTGCTCGAACGCGGTTGAACTCAAAGAAGCACCGCCCCCTTACGTAAGCAGTCCGGCTGTTGATATAACCGGCGGTTGCTATGGGAACAGGGCAGGTTTGTTTGGCTGGGCCTGGGAAGAGTCAACATGGGGGACTCTCGGGAGCAGGTCAGAGGCTTCGCGGATAGCAGGTTGCTCCAGCGGGCGGGGCAGCTGCGTGGGCGGTCTATCGCCGGGGGTTGGGGAAGGGGGTGTCCGAGGGAGGGCTCTTTGGGGCGGAAGGAGAAGAAGGGTAGCAAGCGGAGGTGTGGGGATGAGCCCGCAGGAAGGCGGAGCAGGCACAACAGCCGTGTGAGGTGGCGAGAGTGTGCTTGAAGGGCAACGCACGGAATAAAGGCGGGTGCCCGCGGCAGGGGATCTCTCCGCGCGCCCAAAACTCAGATAAACACACAATACAATAGCATTAAAATATTGGAAAAAATATTTATTTATGCACGCTGTCAGTGACTCCACAGGCAAGTATAATACAGTTCTTTCATCCTTCCCCTATGCATGTCTTTAATGACTCGGTATTGTCACTGTCTCATGGGAAAAGGTGGTCATACACTGGCTTATTGCTGGCATCAATGAAATTGTCTTAGCCTCCTCCAGTGTTGCAACTGAGTAGGAGTGGACATTATTGGTGTTCATTCCACAGTGGCTGTTGGAATCTTCTTCACACAGTACCATCTCTTGGCCAACTGAAATTTGACACGTGCAGCACTTTCCTGGGTGGCTCCATTTGGGACACTCTAGTGCAGCCATCCACCCAGGTTCCTCTTCCCTAGGACCATTCAGGGACCTCCTCACACAACTATTCAACTTAGTTTCCAGCTCCTTCATCACCCTAGTCTGTGAGGATGCTCCGGTTTCTCAACATCTACTGTTTTTATCCTACATACCTGTTTACCTATATCACAAGACTTTGCTGTTACTGTATAACGAAGTCTTTCTAGAGAATTGTAAACAGTAAAAGAAGAGGGATACATTTTTTCACAATGTTGAAGGGAACAACTGTGCTGTTTCAGAGTCATTATTAACAATAGAAAAGGATGTGGAATATGCACATCAGTGGTGGCAGAAGCATAGGCAGGACTATGGTGCAGTCTACTGTATTTCTAATTCTTCCTAGTTAAAAGTCCTGTGCAAGACCCATGGAAATATATGCTTTATAGGTCTCAACCTAGAGTGCAAGGTTGCATAACAAATCTCAGAACAGTTAGCTGTACAGTTTCTACTTTCAGTTTCTTGCATGAAAGTAGCCTTAATCCTATATTCTTGAACAACTACACTGCTTGTTTGTGCTATATAACAGGGTTGAATAAATCTTTCCTCCTCATAGGAATAGCTCATTTGCTTAGACATACTTGTTGAAGTGAAAGAGAACAAAATGTGTGCAGTTTAAAGTAACATTTTTCTTTTTCTTCGAAGAGATTTCAGACTTGAGTATGGAGATGTATGAGATCCTCAGAAAAGTGGGAGAGGGAAGTTATGGAACCGTAATGAAATGTAAACACAAGGAAACAGGACATATAGTTGCCATTAAGATATTTTATGAGAAGCCAGAAAAATCTGTCAACAAAATCGCAATGAGAGAGATAAAATTCCTAAAGGTTTGCTTCCTTTATTGCCATTTTGAAAATTAATGCATTCATATTCCATAGACATAAGATGTGCATCCTCATTACATATGGTTCACCGTTACAGGCTTCTGAATTCCTATAGCTATAAGAAAATGCATGTTGTTTGGTCATGACTTGATTTTTTTAAAATAAAATGAATGTAGGTGTTATTGTTTTCACTGGAAATATTATTCTGACAAGTGTTCTTAGAATCTCACCCAACAGGACTCAGAAAACATAACCAAAAGTTGCATTCAGTTGAGTGGAGCATTGTAACATATAATTATCATACTAGAAGACATGTGTATTTTTCTACTATAATATTTTTTAAATCTATCCTTTGTAGTACATAAATACTGGCTGAAAACCTGGCAGTGATTTCTAAAATTAAAGACTCCTCCCTCCTGTCCCAAGGCCCCCAGTGGCTTCCCAATGATGAAAATCATTACATGGGGGCATTGGGACTTTTGGAGAAACAATTGGAAATGTTTGATTTCAAAAAAATCACCATAGCTGCTGACCTTATCCACCTTACGCAGTATAACCTATAGCAAAAGAATTTTAATTGCTATCTTTTCATAGTATACATAGTAGTAAAAGATATGTTCTGCTAAATTATTTCCAAATAAGAAAAACTGTTGTGATTCATGAAACCTCACACTGACATACCGTTTTTCCCCCAAAATAAGACAGGGTCTTATATTAATTTTTCCTCCAAAAATGCATTGGGGATTATTTTCAGGGAATGTTTTATTTTATTTTCATGTACAACAATCTACATTTATTCAAATACAATCTTGTCATCTTCTTCTGGTTGCTGTATAGTGCTGCACAATGGTGGAGGCATTATTTTTAGAGTAGGGCTTATATTACGAGCATCCTGAAAAATCCTACTAGGGCTTATTTTCAGCCACACTAGACACTGTTCCAAGTCCTCTATTCAGAGCACGTTACCATGGTCTCTCGAGACTGAAGGATGCCTAATCTGCCATTTCCAAAGTACCCTGCCTTTTCATGATGTGTGCAAAGTAGGACAGCCGCAGTTTCAACATTTTTGCCTCCAAAAATACAGTAGTACAAGCTTGATTGGATCTAGGACACACTTGTTTGTCTTTCTGGCAGTCTGGGGTATCCACAAACTCTTCTCCAGTACATTTATTTTGTTATGTGCTGATGCTTACGTACAAAGCCCTAAACGGTTTAGGGTCTCGATACTTGGCGGAACGCCTACTCCCACCAAGACCTTCCCGTGTCACTCGTGCGAGCCAGGAGGTGAGGCTGAGGAGCCTAACGCCGAGGGAGGCCCGGAAGGTAAAGAGAAGAAATCGGGCCTTCTCGGCGGTGGCTCCTCGCCTTTGGAACAACCTACCTCCTGAGATTCACGTGGCACCCTCGCTGGATATCTTTAAAAATCAACTGAAAACATGGATGTTTCGGCAGGCCTTCCCTCCAGACAATTCCTGATGCCTTCTCCTCTCCCTCTCCTATTGTTTCCTCCCTTTCCTAAGGTTTCTTCTATTTAAAAATTTTTATACTATTTTATGCTGTTAGCCGCCTAGAGTGGTCTTAACCGACCAGATAGGCGGGATCTAAAATAAATAAATACATTATGCATGCTGAATTAGACTAATATGACTGCTTCTCTGAAAAGAGCTATGTTCAAATGGACACTGTTGAAAAAAGAGAAGTATATTTCATTTTCTCTTTTGTTAACAGCAATTTCGTCATGAGAACTTGGTAAATCTGATTGAAGTCTTCAGACAGAAAAAGAAAATTCACTTGGTGTTTGAATTTATTGACCATACAATTTTAGATGAGCTACAGCATTTCTCTCATGGACTGGATAACAGAAGACTTAAGCGGTACTTGTATCAGATTCTTAGAGCAGTTGACTATCTCCATAGAAACAATGTAAGTACCTAATAGTTGTGGAGAAAAATCAACCACTATTATTTATATCTGAACACTTTATATAATAATGATTGCATGAACTTATGCTGGAGAATTAGATTTCCTATATAAAAGAGCGTTACAGTATTTGAAAGCAGAAAGTTTCCTTGCTTTAACTTATTCTATCCTATTTTAGAAGAGGTTGCACAAAACCAAAATTACAAGTATGTACTGAACCAGTAACACAAGTGCATGTTCTCATGCAGGCATTACATATCAAGTCACTTAACATATGTATATATTACAGCATATTAGCAAAGGCATGTTAGAAGTATTAACTCATTTTGTAGATAAAATACAGTACACTAGAAACTACAGTTAAGAAAAAGCAACTATAGCTTTATTTTAATTTTCTTACAATTAAAGCAAGTGAATCATTGACAGAGTGGGTAAAAACTTATTTATTAATTTATTAGATTTCTATCCCGCCCCCCTAGACAAAGTCTACTCAGGGCAGGTTCCATTAAACATTATAAATTAAAAAAATGTTAGTAATGCTCAAGATGGGAAAACAGAAAATTATAATCAGAATAAAGTCAAGTATTGACAGGAGGAAAGGCCTGCCTGAAGAGCTGTTTTTAATTGGATTGATTCAGTCAGAAAGCTGTGTTTAAAGTAAAAGATAGAATAAGAAAGCATTAGGTTTGCTATATGGAAAATATGAGGAAATGCTAATGGCTGACAAGAGAGAACATGGAACTGTTCAATACCTACTTTTCCTCCAAAAAGGAAATCAGTACTCCACCTAGAGAAAATAGTTTAAATCATGGTGTAAGAAGGATACAGATCAAGATAGATGAAGAGGTGGTATGGAGACCTCAGCTACTTTAGATGAATTTGATTCAATTTATGCCAAGAAAGGCTCCAGCAGAGATCACTAAACTGTTGATTTGTGAGCACTTAGAAAAGAATACTATGATTACTAAGAGCCAGCATGAATTTCTGAAAAATAAGTCATGCCAAATTAATACCAGCTCTTTATTTGATAGAGTTTCAGGCTTGGTAGGTCAGGACAATGCTTCCTAGATTGGGCAGATTTAGTGTACCTTGATTTCAGGAAAGCTTTTGCAAGGGTATCTCATGAATAGATTGCTTTACAGCTCAAACATTCTGTGATTCTGTGACTAAGGAAATGTAAAATAAAAACCCATAAACGTTGGTAAGTGTCCCAGATCCCATACATTCAGTAAATGAATTAAACACATATAAAGAGACAGTTTTTAAGGCTTATTGAGTATACCAAATATTGCACTTGTCTGAGTAAACAATGGGCTGTACCAATGAATTCTGCTTGCCCTTGCAGAAACATTTTTATTTCCCCTGTTTGCCTTATTTATAGGTTGCATTTTTCCCAATAAGGGGGCTCAACATAGTGTTCAACTGGAATGTTCACATAATACTGATGGAGCTAGTAATGAATATGAATTTTAAAAAGTAACTTAGGGTGATAATGAGGAAGATCTATGCAAACTAGAGAAGTAAAAGTTCCTGTTTCATAATTTTTCTAATGGGATCGTTAACTGGCTCTAGTACCGTCAGTTTATTATAGTGACAGACTTTCTTTCTCTTCCTGATCAAGACTGGAACCAGTATCCTACTGAGTCTCTGCTGAGCAGAATATCCTGGCAAAGTAGTAATACATAACTGTGCCACTTGTACAATGGCAACAAATAACACAAGTGGCAGAGTCTTGTGTTACTGTGCTGGTGGGACTTCATACTCACCAGAAGCTCAGTTGGTACTGACTTATGTCTTTAATTTGTTGACTGAAAAAAAACCAAGCAAGCCTTCTTAAGATCAAGATCTCTAACTTTTTTAGACTGAGGCTTTTAAAGCTAGAGAGTTCAAAAGAACAGTAGGCCTCCCTGACCCAAAACCTTATTCTGACTGTGTCCTCAGACCTTCATTTATTTCTCCAGTCATTCTGCTCAGAGGGAAGAATGCCAGAAGTTATTCTCCTAATCTCTGGGAAGTACTTTTGTAATTAAAACTGTTCAGAAAGTAACTGTTTCATGTCTCCTTCCTTCCTCATGCACAAGCATTTGAAACCCCAAGTGGCTTGGCATGGCTTACTGTTTTAAATAGGGTTTGTTGGGCTATCTGAAATCTGCACCTGGTTAAACTGGTATAGAACTGATATTTGATGAGAGAATGGTGCTAGAAAATATCTTCCTAAAATCGTAGAGACTGAGGTACTGAGGTAGATGCACCAGTGCTTTGTTACTGTAGAGAAACGCTTCCTGTGTCCTTTTGTCTTTGATTGTGTGCCAGATGCCCTTGATAGCTCCATTCATTCATTAATACTTCTACCTCGAGGAAGATGGTTTTTCTCATATTCATTTAGCTCTGTTCTTAAAAGTGGTCCACATCTGATTAAAAGGAGAAAACCTGTCTTAAAAATTTTCTTCAACCAGATTTTTGTTTTTGTTTCACCAGGTTATTCACCGAGACATCAAACCTGAGAATATTTTAGTTTCTCAGAATGGAATTACTAAACTTTGTGATTTTGGATTTGCACGGACCTTAGCAGCCCCTGGTGACATTTATACTGATTATGTGGCCACAAGGTGGTACCGTGCTCCAGAGCTGGTATTAAAAGACACTACATATGGGAAGTATGTATTTTTCAAAATCCTGTTACAAGCTTGTGCTGGATGGCAATATACTGTATACTCAGCTTTTAGTGTGAGGATATATGAATAAAAGCATCCTTTAACAAAAATGCAGATAAACTGAAATGTATTGGGAATAACAGAAGAACATTAGGTGGCGCTCTGACCCATATTTCAACTGGAGTTGTTGTTTTGATAGAGGGAGATTAACAAACTATCCAGTCCAAATAATTTGCAGAAAATTGTACATAATCCTACTATTTTGGAAGACAGTTGCAAATGCTTCATTGAATATAGTAGTACCAGGTATGCAGTTTATCCTTAAATAAAATTGACCAACTGTGTAAGTGGTTCCTGCTATTTGACGCATTTGAAATTGGAATTGTTAAATTATACTACATCAGAATTACAGCCCTTAAATTAAACTAATATACAGGTCTCACTGTTTTCAGTGGATCAAACACAATGGACAAAAGAGGGGATTTCTGATTGAAGTTTCAATTCCAAATTTTTGTAGGATATTTGGACAAGATGCCTGACATGACCTCACCTCTTTGGCACCATCACCACTGATGCTTGGCTTGGCTTCTCCCTCTACACTAGACGGGAGCAGCTATGGCCCTTTAGGAGTTGTTTAACTGCAACGTTGCCCCTTGCCATTGACTATGGAAGCTAGGGATTGGTGCAGTTGTCAGCCAGAAACATCTAGACGTCAAAGTTGTCTTCCTGCTCCAAATCTAGTCTGCACCGCTTAACTTCTTCCCCTGTATTAAGTGTACATTGCTGTCTAAGAGAAGAGCAAGGCAGGTTGAGACCATTGTTTCTTCTTTTTCAATGCTGATAAGCAGTGAGCGCACGGCAATAGAAAAAGAAGGAGGAGGAACAAGGTCAGAGGTCTGGTGCTCTGCAGTGCCAGGCCCAGACAGCTGTCCTGTCCAATCATTCAGAATGGTAAGTTGGATAGGCAATAGGTGGATTAATTTTGGTGGATAAGTAAATTGGGAAACATCTAAAAGAAATTGTAATACTGATGTTACCTGGATGTTTTGAGGATAAAAGTTATATATTGGCTAAAATCCTGTTGGTCTTCACATAAGATCTGCATAACTTACTGTAGATAATTGTGACTAGTTGATAGGTCCTTTGACCATGACACAGTCATGTGTGTGGTTATGTGACTGAATGCAGAACTGAGATGGCACCACAGTACTTCATTCCTTAGTCGCAATTAGCTGCAGCAATTAGCTGCAGCAAGTTGCACAGATTTTACAGGCACACCAATAGGATTCCAGCCTACAATTTATGTACAAATCCTACTGAAATCAGTATGGCATGTATCAGCACAATATTGATTGATTGATTGATTGATTGATTGATTGATTGATTGATTGATTGATTGATTGATTGATTTGATTTGATTTGATTTATACCCCACCTATCTAGTCCGAGTTTAGGATGTTTAGGATGACAATGATATCAAGCTGCAGTTCACACATTGTTTACTTTGATGCCACTGCTTAAACTCAGTGTATTTCTCCAAATTATGATATCTACCGTAACTTTTTTGTGCTCTTGGCCTTGGCTAACTGATCTTGCATCCACATGTTTAAATTCTTGTAATTTTATAAATGTTGCCATTTTAAACATGACTTTTCTTTCTTTAAAAAAGGATTTGACTGCGTATATGTAGTCCTTTGCTGTAGTTTCAGTCTTTATATTGTTGAGCACTTTGTTCATTTCCTAATTTTAGACCTGTCGACATCTGGGCTTTAGGTTGTATGATCATTGAGATGGCCACTGGCAGCCCCTACCTACCCAGCAGTTCTGATCTTGACTTACTTCATAAAATTGTGACCAAAGTAGGTAGGTATCTCTATGGGTGATGTTTGCAGACATTATTGTAGTAAAATGTTCATCAGTTACTACTCTTAATACAAATTTAAACCGGTGTAAATTTCTACTTTGTTGGATTATGAAGATTTGAAGCTCAGAGAAATTGTCCATTGTAATTAATTTCATTGTAATTGAGAGAAATAAAGGGAATATACACTCAAATTCTTAAAAAAAAATTTTTTTTGCTCCAACTTTATGAAGCAAAACTGATGGAAGGAAGGTTTTACTCTCCTTCCTCCAAGTGTTACAGCCCTGATTCACACACAGCTACTTTTATAGTCAGAAAAAAGGAAAGCAGGAAATCAAATTGTACAGCTCATTCTGTCTTGTCCACTTTGGCAGTAGGCATCTGAGCACAGATGATTTTTTTTTATCATATGTCTCTTGAAAATTAGGTTGGTCCACTCAGACCACATTTCTAGAAACATTGATTCAGACTGCTGATTTCAGCAAAACGTTTACTTCTATGCCTTTGAATCCTTTTTTTCATCAGATAGGAATGCTTTCTCTGTAGTAGCTAAACCAAATAATCTGTGCAGCTACAAAAGGAGCATATCAATCTGCTGTTTTCCATTTTCCTCTTATTTCTATATTGTTTACTCATTGTCAGATTTTAGATGTTTAGCTTCCTGGGGCAGAGACATGTCCACATGTATTTTATAAAGCACAGTGGCCATACATCAATTGTATGTTATTAGTGTCAATTCTGTACAGACAAAAATGGATTATGGTACTTTTGTTTTCAGATAACCATTCATGATAAACTGAGCCTTTAGTAATGTTGTTATTAGTAAAATGAATTCTAAGCTGTTATTCTACACCTGAGAAGAAAGGCATTTATTTACAAATTGTTAAATATGCATAGTATTATTCTTCCAATGTATAGGCATAATCAGTTATATAAGTTTATTTACAATTATATTACATTTGATTAACAGATGTCTATATTACTTGCACATGTACAGTTTTGTGAGTAACAAAAATGAGTTCACCAGCCCAGTTTCAAGGGAGCATCTCCTACAGTTCAGTGCAGGAATGGTTAAATGCATAGAAGCACTGTACTCATTTTCAGAATAATCATGGAGCTTCCTGAAGTGCCAGTGTTGTAACTGATTCTGTATTGACACCCTTGTAACTATGATTCTGTGATTAAAATATCATGGATCCTAAAGTGTGGATGCTTAGATCTATGTTAATTTAGCAGCAAAATTAACTTACAGAAACAGTACCTTGAGTAGTGTGTTTTAGTATAAACTACATTTGATCAGCATTCAGATATGTTTGAGCTATGTGGTTTTTTTTTCCTTTCAGGCAATTTGACGCCTCACCTTCAGAGCATTTTTATCAGAAGCCCGTTTTTTTCAGGAATGGTCCTTCCTGAAGTTCAGCACCCTAAAAGTGCAAGGAAAAAGTATCCCAAGCTCAGTGCACTACTTGCAGATATGGTTCATGTATGTCAGAAGAGGTCTGAGTATCACACTTACTGATAATTATTATTTATAGCCTCTCATAGTCTCTGTGTGTGTGTGTGTGAAAATCTGTGTTTTTATTATCCTGTGTATTTAGAACTCACACACAGATCTGTACCTTAGTATACTTCTTCTCTTACTTGTTATCTCACTCTTTTTTTTACCTCCAGGGAAAAGAGATAAAGTGAAACCAGTTTCTACGTCCCATGAGATTTCTTTTGCACATATCAGTGGGACATTCTTGATACAACCTTGAAAATTCTGGTTTTCTAACCTGATGTTCAGTTTCTAATTTGTGTCCTGCACGGTATTTAAAAAGATGAATTTCAGAAGCCTCATTCTATTTTAAATTTGATTGTGTGAAAGAAAGCCATATTTTTTTCTACATCATTAAAAATATGTCCTTTTAAGCCAATAGCAGACCTCCATTACATTGATCGCTGTTTTGATTATAAAGATTTAGAGACCCAAGGACTTCTGGTTACCCCAGCAGGCCCGAAGATTCAGTGAGCAAGAAAATATGTGTTATAAAAGGAAGAATTGGCTTTTGAGGGTGCAATTTGCTGTTTTGGAGACTCTGTTTTTTTCAGGGATTAGGGATATGACCAACCAAGATCGGGCTAAAATGACACCTAAATCATCAGAAATTGCCAATTATCCTCTTCTTTCTGGGCCAGGTTGGATATGATGTGGTGCAGCTCTGCCATGATCACCCCAGGTCATCCAGCAGCTATTTCCCTGTAAGAGAGGTTTTCCTAATCCTGAGACTTCCAAAGCCTTTCCCTGTAGGGCTCCGAAACTGAAGGGGGGGGGGGCTAGGAAGTGTTTACAATTAAATTAAATTTAAATTTAAAATGCCAATCACCAGGTGATGACATCATCCAGCTAGTGCAGCATAAATTTACCCCAAGAGGATTTCAGTCATTGGGTACTGTACTGGTATGGTTCTCCACCAATGCAAATGCAGGTAGTTGAGCTCTGCCAAATCCCACGGCTATGTGGTAGGCCTGTGCAACATTAATAAGGTAGCGGTGGCTGATCTGAGATGTTGCAATTGCTTTATTCTTTTCTGACAATGCCTGCTCTTTTCTCATGAGAGGCATTGCTCTCATTGATGGAGCACTGGGTTTGCTGCATAGCCAACCACTGAGCTGGATAATATCCAGACTCCAAGTGAGGGCTGAGCAGTGCTTTGGCTCAGCTGCTTGAACTTTCATTGGAAGGTCCAGTTATCATTATGAAGCCCAATTAGTCACGCCCAGTTTAGTCAAAACGAAAACAGTGTAATAAAGGCAACATCTGTGATGTCTTATGTTTCCTTGTGATATTTTAGTCATAACCAAGGTTTATTGTTTTCTTATTCACTTTCTGTGCTCTGCTGCTATAAATATGATACAGTAAATATGTTTCTAGGCAGAGTGTTCATTTATCAGATATTAGCTTGAAATTTGAATGGCAAATTATGTACATGTTGAAGGAAGTTCTGTGACAGATGTAGCAAATTGTTAATGGCAATTGCAATGCCAGGCACCCTTCAATTATATATATTGCACTGTTACCATTCATACTTGAACAAAAATCTTAAAGTACTTGATTCAACAAGAAGCAAGAGGCAATGAGGCTTGCAGTAATAAAGTGCCCTTACTGTCCATAATTCCTGCGGCACTGATAGGCCTAGTTTCAAATGAATGGAAGCTCTTTTTCTGTCAGTGAAAGGACTATAAAGCTAAGGATTCTAAAAGTGTCAGAATGATAGTGTTCACAAACCAATAATTACCCTAGCTATAAATGGAAATGTTATGGTAACTTCGTTTCCTTTCATAGGAATACAAACAGACAATACAAACAGAAAGCCTTTTGTGCTAAGAAAGTGATAGTAATGTTGATTACAGTGTACTGTACTTTTGTCTTAGACTTTCAGAAGCGATATTTCTTCTCAAAAACAGAGTAGATTAAGTAAAAACTACTCAAAGTATGCTATAGTGTCATCCTGACAATGATCTTCTGACCAAATAGAGAGGTTTGGATAATTTATTCATGTCAGAAAATGCTTGTGCCTTGATTAATATAGTGGTGCCTTGACTTACGAACTTAATTGTTTCAGGAATATGGTCGTAACTCGAAATAGTCGTAAGTCGAAGCACCCTCACCCATTGGAATGCATTGAAATGCAATTAATCTGATCACCAAAAAAAAAAAAATCACTGCAGTACTGGTTGGAAACGTGATTAATCCCTTCCAACCGACGGAGGGGGGGGGAAGAAAAGCAATCAACCATGCAAGACCCATTGCAAATGCAAATAAGACAAAGCAAAAAGCAATCAAGTGTGCAAGACCTAATGCAAAGAAAACAAACCAAAAACCAACCAACCACGCAAGACCCATTGCAAATGCAAACAAGACAAAGCAAAAACCAATCAAGCAGATGGTGCAAGATCGGAAATGGTGGAGAAAAGAACTAAAAAGCAAATAAACTCCCCAAGACCCATCGGAAATGGGGGGGAAATCCAAAAAGCAACCAACCCCCCCAAGACCCATCAGAAACGGGAAAAATCCAAAAAGCAACCAACCCCCCCAAGACCCATCAGAAATAGGGGGGACCAAAAAAACAAACAAACAAAAAACCCCAAGACCCATCACAGCACAAAACCATAACCCCCCAGCTCAAAACCACGGTGCAAAAACACCCAGTACAGTTTTTTTAAAAAGCAGAAAACAGCACCTTACCTTACAAGGCAGCCCGAAGCCTCCCTGCAAACACAGACACACACACTCAGAAGCAGAAGGAGGCAGTCCCAAGCCTCCTCCTCCGACACACACTCTCTAACTACTGGGGTGAAAGAGCTACAAAGAAGCAGCCTCGTCGCCACCTACAGTTAGAAATTTGAATTTCCCGCCTTTTCCCCCTGCCTTTTTCTGTTCATAAGTTGAAGCTCTGGTCGCAAGTAGAAGCAAAAGCAATACAGGCACCACTGTATTGAGAAGGTTTTTTATAACTTGCGCCCCTTCAGAAAAATATTTTTACATGGATGCCACTTATCTAAAAAGGAAGTAGTTCCAAGGGTGGTGTTGCAGTTTCCTTTCGATAGGAGTTCACTGGAGAGCTGGATTGTCTGTATTATTATTATTTACAATATGCAAGCTGAACATAATGGAATTAGAATGCTTCCACTTGTTTGGTGATTGGTCATTGGGAGGTAAACATAGCCTTCATTTGGAAGTCTGATTGCCTAGGCATATTGCTCTGAACAAATACTGAAGATCGAGTTTTCTCAGTTTGTAATCATGAGCGGAGTGTCTTGTGTAGTTTGTCCCATAAAGCCAAACTGGATGTGAGACTTACTGAATCACTGGAAAGCATGCTAGTTTTTTTTAACTTATGAGTGTGTGGTTATTGTAATAATTTATTATCTGGCTTTTAACTTTCTTTCTTTTAGCACTGTAAGTTACCTTGGATCCTTTGGGAGGAAGGTGGCATACATATATTTTAAATCAATCAATAATAAAATAAAATCCATTAGCAAGTCACAGCTAGAGTAAGCCCATTGAATCAATGGAACCTATTGAGAAGCTAACTCACCAAGTCCCCTCTGATTCAATGTACTGTATCTCATTGTGACTTGATACTGAATTTCAGCCTGTGTATGTACAGTGGTGCCTCGCATAGCGACATTAATCCGTGCAGCAAAAATCGCTGCTAAGCGATATCGTCGCTATGCGATTTAAAAAAGCCCATAGAAACCTGTTTAATGCGTTCCTATGGGCAAAAAACTGACCTTAAAGCGAAGATCCTCCATACGGCGGCCATTTTCACTGCTTCTTAAGCGAGGAATCCATCCCTAAACACAGCGGGCGGCCATTTTTTTTACCCGGCGACCATTTTGGAACCGCCAATCAGCTGTTAAAAAATCATCGCTTTGCGATGATCAGTAAGCGAAACAGGGAACCAATCATTGCAAAGGAAAAAAAACCCATTTAAAACATCACAATGCAATTGCTTTTGCGATCGCAAAATCTTCATCGCTATGCGGTTTCGTCGCTAAACAGAGCACTCGTTAAGCGAGGCACCACTGTATGTGTTTGCATGGATTGTATTGATTGTACATTATTTTCATTGGGACCAGAGCATATGACCTTTCTAACAAAATTTTCCAATGCTTCTAGCAGCCCTGAATATACTCCTACTGACAAGTTCACCCCCATGGTACCATGGTAGTTGGGATGTTGTAGCAACAAGCAGTTGTAGCTTATCACATGTGGAGGATTCCAGACTGAGGAAGACTGAACTAGGCTATCCTTGGTGATATCACAAGCACTATCAAATAAGTGCTGACCAATAGCATTCATAAAGAAATCTCAGATGGCAAATCCTCTCTAGTGATGACAACAATTGCATTTTCCTAGAATTTATGTAGCATGGCTCAGGTAAGATGGCCTGATCCCATGCAATAAACAATCAGAAGCACCTTTGCATTTCTTCTTCTAAAATGGCCTTGGTTACAATGGCATAATTAGCTATCATTTCAAAGACTAGATAAAGAATAGTTATCTTCTGTTTTGAACAGCTTTAAATAAAATTCTTTGTAACACTAATCCGAGCCCTTTCCTTAGCTGTGAGGATCTTCACAAAGCAAAAATGTGAGCTAGAGTTTTCTGGCAGCGAAGAGAGATTAGAACAAGCTGGCAAAAAGGATTGCATGAATAAGCATTTGCTAAACAGTAGAAAAATAATAGACAGTTTGGTGTAGTAGATAGAGACTTGGGAAACTTGGATTCAGATCTTAGCTCAGCTGTGGAAACTGCCTGGGTGGCAATGGTAAACAATTATTTCAAAGTCTCACACACCTATTAGGGTTGTTGTAACTCAGAAGCAACTTGACAGCATGTTGCAACAGAAAAATAATATACAGAACAAATGCTATGCTTATTTTTCCTGGAGATATGAAGGCCCGGGAAAAAATACTGCCCTATAGAACATTATATATCTTTTCTGCAACACTGCTTTCTAAAATAATGATTTCATTATTTTCTAGGCTTGTTTACAAATGGATCCTGCAGATAGGATATCATCTGCTGATTTACTACAGCATGAATATTTCACCAGAGATGGCTTTGTTGAAAAGTAAGCAGTTTGGACTCAAATGTATTTGTTCACTCATTCATACATTCATGCATTCATTCTATCAGTTAATTTATATCATACTGTTTTCCTAAAATAGAACTCAAGAATTTACTTAAGAAGATTTCAGAATTTATTTCTGGAATCTTTCAAGATGACTGTTACTTTTTAAAACTTATTATTTGCACAACAAATGTGCAGTTTTATTAATTTGCTGATGGGAAAATCAAAACCTATTCATCTGAAATTTCTGGGATGACATATTTTCCTTGCACTAAATCACAGCATATAATTTCTGGGAAACCTTTTTGGCTGCCCTTTTTCACATTAAAAAATGCTGCCATTTCAAATGTAGGTACCATGTGATTATACCTGTCCGAACATATAAAACATTTACTCAGAGCCTGTCTTGATACTGATGATGAGTACCGGAACTCTCCATGCAGCCAGCCCAGTTTAGCAGACAGAAGGGAATGGTTTCCACAACATTGTGGCAAAATATAGAAGTGCAATCTTCCTTCCTTCCTTCTTTGAAAACTTAGAAGCTAATTGGATTTTCTAAGTACTGTATTTACTTGAAAGAGGAAGACATAGATGTATGCATACACCAGTGAAGAGAGAAAAAAATTCAGTTCTATTGGCCTATCCAATAAATTCCCCAGGCTGTGCTCAATTCAGGGGGATCAAGATTTCAAACCCGTCTGAAAATCATAGCCTCTGTTGGGAGCCTTTTCTTACGTGAACACATATGAAAGTCAGTTGTGAACAAAGCCAACAGAGACTTTTAAACTACTTTTAAAAGTAATTAGTTGCAGATTTAGTTCCAAAACCCCAAAAATTGCCAGTTGCCATTTGAAAATTACTTTACTTTCCTATTGCCTTTGAGAAGCTAAATCAGTTGTTTCATGTGCATGTGTACATGAGTGTTTTTGTGTATAGAATCATCTGAATGCTCCTCATTGCTGCCAAAGGCTATGAAACATGCCTTTCATTCTCTCTTCAACATCTACAAGGCCAGGAGTTGAATCATGTGGTGTTCCATCACCTTTTATTAAGATGATTATTTTCTCAACAGCAGTGATTTTCAGAACATAAAGGTACTCCTACCCCATCCCATAGCCTCCAGCAGCTTCCCGACAACAATAGGGATGCCAGGGGAGCCTCTGGTCCTTTGGGTGGGATTAGAATTATTTTATTTCTGAAAAATAATCATGGCTGAAGATGTCATCAGTTTTATGTGGCATAATTTCTGATTCCAGCTGTTTTCCCCCCCACCTGTTCACTGAACTTTTTTATTCCTTTGTTTCTTAAAACAGAAGTTTAGGTTTTGTTTCTAAGTCCTTACTATTTTCTAGACAGCAAACATAAGATATACCACTATGGCACATGGTTTATGTAGTGTCACCAAAGTAAACAAAGCTGTATTTCATAAATTCAGTTTCAGTTCTGAAAGTGTAGAGTGTTCTGTTCTCCCTGTGTAGACATTATGCAGACACACACAACATCCTGAGTGGTTGCTATAGTCCTTTGGCTCTGGATAGCAAGTTTTTTTCTATTTTGGGGTGGGTGGGTAGAAGTGGGGTGGCTAGACAGAAAACTTGAAAGATTATTCTTGTGAGTCTTACCTGTGACTTCTGTGGACTATAGCTTAAAGCTGACATTCCAAAGGCATATATTTGGAAATCCATTCAATTGAAGCTAGTAGTTTTAACTAAATGTTTTTCAGTCCAGGCTATATTCTGTTTTTCAGATAAATGAACTATATTTCAGGTGGGTATGATATTTTTGATGACTTCATCTTCTTAAACAGAAAGATGTACACACATAATTAATATTAGGGATGCTAATTGCAAATAAGGCTAGATATTTGTTCTCTGTCTTGTCCACCCAAAAGACTGGGCAACAAAACACAACAAGAGCAATATAATATAAGTGGCCCAATGCAAATAGGAATGTTTGGAGTTCCACATTGGAGAAACCAAACAGCCACTAAACAGGAGAATGGTCCAGAACAGGAGGAGCAATGGCTCAGGACTACAATCAGCCGTATTCCTTAATTTGAAGGACAAAGGACACTCATTTGATGACCAAGATGTACTCATTTTGGACCAAGAAGACAGGTGGTTTGAGAGGGGTCAGGGAGGCCATACATGTGCATATAGAAAATCCCTCACTCAGCAGGGGTGGAGACCTTAAATATAGTCTGTCTCCTATTTATCACACTTCTCTTTCATCAGTCCCCAGAACGATTGGGACCACACAAACCAGAAAGACCACTGTTAATAACCCATGACAGTGGATGGAGAAGGACTACAGAAATGGGATTATCCCTCACCACCAGTCCTTTGTCCTTCTAACAAGTCTATTCAGACCAGGGGAAAGTGAAACCGATGTGGAGGATATATGAGGGATCTCCTACCAACTCTCCTCAGACTGAAGAAGCTACTTGGATAAGTAGCAAAACATTTCAACCTAATAAGAAAGAAGTCCAGTAGCCATGACTCAACTTCCAGATATGCTAACTGAAGTTTGCTTATGTGAGATATGGCAGGAACCATGAATCAAAGCTGAATAAAGGGTTGTATCAAACACTAATCATAAAAGTTTGCTGTATAAGTGTTTTTCCATGATGTACACTATTTTTGTGGCATATGTTCTTCTTTTCAAGCAGTACAGTTTTATTGGGAAGGATGAGACTGTGTACAGATTAAAAAGCAGCTGGGACTCAATAACGATTGGTTACATCTGTGGTTTTGAATGCGCTTCTCATTGTCAGGTTCTTACCAGAACTAAAAAGCAAATTACTACAAGAAACAAAGCTGAGTTTTCTTTCAAAATTCAGAGACAATAATAAAGACACTGAGCAAATCAAGGATGAAAAAAGAACAATTAATACTAATGTACCTCAAAATGGCCCAATAGTGGTGAAGGTATGAATTATTATTATTTTAAATGTTTAATATTACTTTACACAGACTAAAGATAAAGGCTATAGCTTAGGAATTGCACCTTAATTGGATAAAATCAGCAGAGTTGTCATAGGCATATAGAGGCATGTAGTTACTATTTGTAATTACTTTTTACTCATCTTTTTGTACTTGTATTTAGTCCTTTATTTCCACATATGTTAAATTTTTGACTTTCAATAGTGAACAATATAAACGTTTATTTAGGTTATGTGTATAATCCTATGGATGTTTACAAAAAGTATGTAACTACACAGGCATTTAGCTTGCTGTTTGGTCTGCTGCACGTATAGGTTGGTTTATTCCTAAAACTGGTGATCAGATGATGCCTTTGCTGGAGTGAATTAATCTGCCCCAAACCATACTTATTGCAAACGAAGCCTTATGAGGAAAGGCTGAAAGAATTGGGCATATTTAGCCTTGAGAAAAGAAGATGAGGGTTGATATGATAGCACTTTTCAAATACTTGAAAGGCTGTCATACAGAGGAGGGACAGGATCAGGAGGACAGGACACTCTACAGTGGGATCAAGTTAAAGGAAGGCACATTTTGGCTGAATATCAGGAAAAACTTCCTAACCGTTAGAGCAGTATGGCAGTGGAACCAGTTACTCGGAAGTTGGTGAGTGCTACAACACTGGAAGCATTCAAGAGAAACTTAGATAAGCACCTGGCATATATGCTTTGATATATGCAAGGCTTCCTCTTTGAGTTTTAGTTGCTTAATCTGTTAGAAGAAGATCTTTGTAAAGGCAAAAACCTTGATTTCTGTCATGGACCAGGATAGTGTTTCAACATCCTTGTATTCTGAGAATTCATACCTCTCCATAATAATATGGACTTCAGGATAAGATACTGAATTCAGCATCCCAAGAAATGCATGATGTACATACAGTATATGTTGATAATAGATGCACATAATTCCTAGCTTTAAAATATTGTTAGTAATGCATGGTATATTCACTGAAGCTTCAAAAAAGGAGGAGCTGATTTCTGAAGAATCTAAGGGAAACCTTTACAGTGGGGTCTTGACTTGAGAACTTAATCCGTATTGGAAGGCGGTTCTCAAGTCAAAAAGTTCTCAGGTCAAATCTGCATTTCCCATAGCAATGCATTGAAAACCATTTGATCCGTATCTGCTCTTTTCCGTCCATAGGAACTAATGGGAAGCTGCTATTCCGTCTTCGACCACTGGAGGGGGATATTTTGTTTTTTTTTTTCCTTAGGTCAAGAATGGTTCAGGGAAGGCAGGGAAAATACAGTCCAGGCAGTACCAGGCAGTCTGAAGACTGTCTCCAAATCCACTCTCTAAACGCTGAGAGGAGTGAGCAAGCAGACACCCTTTTCACTGGCCAACAGTTAACTGAAAGTTCAAATTTTGCACTTTCCCTGCCTCCCACGTGGTTTTTTTCAGTTCTTAACTCAAATCTAAGTATGTAAGTCAAGTCACTATTTTCCTATGAGAGTGGTTCTTAAGTCAAAATGTTCTTAACTCAAGCCGTTCTTAAGTCAAGACCCCACTGTAGTTCTTTGTTGACTAGTGGAAATAACACATTTGACTAATTTTTACACTAAATAGTTTCATTCTATTATAAATGTTCCTCATTTGGGAATATTCTTAGATGAAGTTTTATGAGATACGGAAATCACAACTGTTTTAGCTTATGCCAGCTGCATTGTTGCCAGGCAGACCTGGCTTTTTGCACATTTGTTACAGTTGGTCATGTGACTGCTTCTGATCAGATGTTTAGAATTAAGAGACTGTGCCAGGAGAAAAAGCAAAATACGGATGGTGTCATAAGAGGAAATACTTGTGAAGTTTTTCTTTCTTTCTTTCTTTCTTTCTTTCTTTCTTTCTTTCTTTCTTTCTTTCTTTCTTTCTTTCTTTCTTTCTTATAATATTTGAGATGTGTAAGCAATGAGGAAAATTAAAAACAGGTCATTTACAAATACTTTAATTGGCTTTGAAACAGATCACAGAACTGAAGTGCTGTCTTCTATATTAAAAAGCCTAGGGGCAGCATTTTTGTCTAATTTACACTTTGACACAAACTGCAGTTGGAAAAAAGGGTACTTGGAAATCTAATAGATAAGTTGTTGGAAATGGGGAAAGACTAGGTAGTGTATTGTTTTGTTTTAATAACAGGCATTGCCAGGGTATGCATGTGACACAAAACACTCTCTGCTTCCATACTTCAGGCAAATTGCTCAAGCCATATTATAACTTTTTTTTTTTTTGCCTAGAACTGCTGTGTCTTCATCTTGAGTTCTGGGAAGTAAAATTTCATTTTAGTTTTTTTTAGTCTGAGAATATTGTGCATGGCAAAAAGCTTTTTTGGAAAAAAACTGTTGTGGTAGCAATATAAATTTTAATACAAATGACCAGCAAATTCAATAACATTTCTGGACTGTAACAGTCATGTTGATCTATTGGAGTGAAAGCAACACTAGGTTTTTTTTTACCACATATAACAACAAGAAATATTAGCATCTTAAATATAAGAAGTTTATTGTGTAATCTTTTAAAGGCTAGAGTCCATTTCATTCTGAATCTAATAAAGAAGGATCAGAACTCTTAACTATTTAATTGGAGAATTCAAATTTTAAAAGGCATTAAATGTGCATCATTTATCACTGAACCCCCCCCCCCCATGCAAGCTGGGAATTTTCCACTTCTAGAATCGGAGAGTAAATTGTGGGCAAAGTATTGATCAATGTTTACAATATATGTATTCTCTGTTCCAGGAAACAGACAAAGAGAAAAAGACAAAGGAGATAAAGGTAAAAGGCATTAAAATGAAAGTGGGGAAATCTGAAATCTCAGAGGTTAAAAGAAATGAAGAAGATGTAGTTTCACAGTGGGCTGCTCTGTCTCAGAACTCTCTAAACCTTCCTCATGAGAACAAATCCACAGGCAGTGATGGCACTACCCTGGCAGTAGCTGGCTCTGATGCTGGTGGGATAAAGGAAGATTCTCCGCAAACACCTTCTATGACAATGCCACGCATCCACCCAAACTGTGGAAATATTACAGTAAATTTCAGTCCACACTTCCTGTGTCCTAATTCAAGGTACGTACTTCAACACTGAATTCTAAAGGAAGTGTGTGAAAAGTGAGGAGTTGGAAAGTTTTGAAAAATTTATTCGTCTTGAAATAACATTCTGACTGCTAGATTTTCATAAGCTATTTTTCATTTCTTACTGAAAAACAAATCTCCAAAGTATGGCCAATATTATGAAATATAATGCAGTTTTTATTTTCTATTAAACATTAACACTAAAAATAAATTGTTTTGTTATTATATAGGTATTAATCTGTTACATCATTTATCATTATTAGACTACCTGAAAAAGGAAAGAAAAGGCGAAGTCCTTGGCCAGCAGTGGGACATGTGGGTCCAAATAACCATCAAGAAGAAGGAACTATAACTCAAGTAAGTGTAGAAGTTTAACCTTATTTCAAAATGCATTTCTGACAGGTTCCTATGCCATTATAAAATTTCTTCAAACCCATGGTTACGGAGGAAGAGAGACATGTCCAAGAGACAAACCTCATTATACATGATGCCCTTTGTTTCAATTAGAACCTGTCAAACTATGAATAAAGAAGTGTTTCAAATATGGCAAGACCATACTTCTTAGATCTTGCTTGGAAGCACTCTGTATGTTTCCCTTACATGCCAACTTAAAAGCTGACTTACAAGGCAAATCTAGATTTGTTTATAGCTGACAAAAGTATTCTAGGTTCATCATAGCTGACGTTATCACAGTAAAGGGTTAATTCCAAAATGAAATCAATCACTGACAAGCATTTCAAAATTCATCTGGGTATCTTAGGTATAAGTACTTTCTTTGTTGCTCCTTTAAATATTTATTGTACGTACAGGATATTCTAACAGAAATGTTTGCATTGTCCTCTTTACCTCCTATATACTGTATAACACTCTATTTTCCCACTTGACTGTGGATGAAACAGGATTGAAAGAGTATGCCTGATTCCCCACTGTGCAGTAAAGACTTGCATTTTTGCATTCAAAAATGTTAACCCATTAACTGAGTGGAGACTCTGATAGAGAGAAGACTTAAGATTCAACGGGGTGTGTGTGTGTGTTAATCAGTTCCTTCCATGTCATCAGGACAGGAATCATCTATCTTTTCAGTGGCAAGTTCATAGCTGACTTTTCTTTCCCAGAATTTTCTTATCTAGTTTGTTTACATAAGCAGACCTTCTGTTTTTCAGTGTGCAATTTATTTTCCCTTTCTATGGGAGTTAACATGCAAAAGGCAAGGTTTACATTATTTTTCTGAGTCAGTCTGGCTCAGAAATAACTTTTAAGTCCAGAAACTAAGAACATAAATCTTTTCTTGTTTTGTTTTGTTTTGTCTTGTCTTGTCTAAACATTTAATTTACGCTGTAAGCACACACTTAAATCATGCTATAGTCCTATTTTAAAAATATAGGAACATACACATGGCTTGAAAATTTTTAGAATGGCTCACCAGTCAGTCAAAAATTTCACCAGTCAGCATGACTGGACTATAGCCTTGCAATTTATGTTAACAAATTTAAACTAGGCACTTGTTCACCTTTATTTCTACATAATAACAGTTCCCTCCCACCCCAGGATGTGTCCTTATTTGGTTGAAATTGGGAGCAGGGAATCTCCATATTCTCCAGCATGGGAGTACTCTACATTCTCCTGCAGAGCTATATATTTATAATTCTTCATTGCTGATTAAAGCATGACAAACAATGGTTCACTTATATTCTAGGTTTTGTTAAACTATTCTGCTATAAAGCAGCAGATTCCCCCCACTTATTAGCGGTAATTGTTTACTTTCCCCACTTCCCAGCATCCATGACAGCCAACAAGCAGAGAAATAAACAACATACATCACACACCTGCCCAGAGGCATTTTTTTGCCTGTATTTGCTCCATTTACCTATCAGATATTGGTGTTTCCTATTTTCTTGTGTATACCTTGAATAGCAAAATGAATCAGGTGATTGCCAAAGAATTGTTATGATCTCAGTGACCTTGCTTGCCAACAGTATTCTTGCAGTAAACAATATTTTCACACCACAAGTTTAAAAGTACTATACTTTTAGGGCAGTTTTAGGGCAGTTTTCCAAACCCTCCATACTTGTTCTAATTCTCTTTAACCAAGCAGCAAACATTGACAATGCTGATGCCTTTTGTTTTCTTTTAATTTGTTGTGTAAATCAGAAATAATAAGACCTTGTACCATCAGATGCAGTGGAAACAAACCCAAATAAAAGCCCATATATAGTTGTGAATGGAGTCAATAGTTCAATTTTACTTATACTGTATTTACTGTGGAAATATCTGCACACTTTTTATTCAGGTATTCCATTTAGATAATTTCTACCTGGAGGAATTAGTTCTTTTAAAATATTAACTATACAGTATTTGATTATTTGAGACTATACTCTTTATCCCATGAGCATCAGGGGTTCCTGATACCAACATTCTGTTACTGGGATGTAGTGAATCTCAGTGTTCACAAGCTGACTTGGTTTGTAGCTAAAACAGAAAACAGAATTAAATCAGGATTGAATTCTGCTAGATTGTAAAAAGAAGTCCTCCAGCAGATGATGAAGTTGGCAGTTCCTCTCCTAATGCATGCTGTAAATCAAACAGGTAGTTGAACTTTTCAGATGAATAAACAATGCTTTTGTTGCTGGATGTTTTTGTTTAGTGTCTAAGAGAAATATTCTAATAGTTCTTCCACATCATAATAATTATTTGTCCTGGTGGTGGATGGTGGTGCAAGTTTCCTCTGAACAGTGTCATTAAAAATTCATAGCAGATAATGTCAAGAGCAGAAACAAAAATATAAAGGAATAGTTAGTGTGATAAACATACCCCAGATGTTATCTTGGATACATGTTGATTCAATTTTTAGAACCAAATAGAGAAAGTCTCCCTATATGAAAGAGCTGCTCAGATTGATCAAATGGTCAACATAAACAGGAAAAAACGGAATATTTCAAGATGTGAGAAGAGAGACATTCATTTCCCAGAGTTAGCAACAACAGGGCAACAGAAAGAACTGAAAGGAATGGAAAGTAAGTTTGCTACCTTTCTTTGGATTTTTTTCCATAAAAATTAAGTAAAATTAAAATATATTTAAATTTATCAGTGTGTAGAATTTCTGGAAAGGGTTCCAAAATAATCTGTTCAACATAAAAAAATCCTTTTGGTTAATCAGTTGAACAGCATCCTTCTTTTGCAAAACAAGCATATATGCCACTCATTTTGTTCCTTTTTTGTCTTTAGTTTTCCTTCAGACAAACTTTATTTTAAATATTATTTTGATGTTGCTTTGGTTATTTTTAAATTAATTTTTAAACATACAAAGGACATCCCAGTATTGTTGATCCAAAAAAATGATACATATCTCCTCAGTTATTTTTAAAGTAAAAATTAAAATGGTTGGAAGATACAGTGATGGGCATCCTATATAGTGGATACTGTGGCCCTAAACCTAACTCCTTCAAAGAACCTGAAACTATCCAGAAAAAGTTATTAGTATTTCTTTTTGAATAGCAAAACCCCTACAGTGTATTAGAAACTGGTTTTGAATAGTTCTCAAATTCAAAGATAGATTACCATGCAACAGGAGGTGCTGGGGAAGAGAATTACTACAATCTCAGAAAAATGTCTAAATCTCCCAGAGACCCAATTCTCCCAGAGAATTAATTTCATTGTACTTTCACTAAGTCCATCTGTCGCCTTGAATGGATTCTGTCATTAGGAGGACCTTACATCATATGCAACAATGTGTAACAAAGCACTAATTATCATTGGTCTTGTACAAAACAAAATCAAAACAAAAACAAAACACCCTAGCTTGAGAAGGCTGTAGTTTTGAGTGAAGGAGCAATGACAGAGTGGTGGTGTTCAAATCTTTTTCTGCCAGTCATTATTCTGCTGTTCCCTTCTGTGTTTCTGCAAATAGAGCCACAATCTTCTGTTTACAAGACATCAAATTAAAATGTGAAATCTTTTGCGGTAGAGTGAACTTTTCATGCAAAAATAACATTATCTTCTATTCTACAAACTGTTCAATTAAATCAGGTCTTCTTTGCTCCCTTAGCTATTGAACTGTGCATTTTTGACAATTCAATTTAGAGTACAAAAAATATTTAAATCTAGAAATAAATTAGGGTTTGTTTGTTCGTTTGGTGAAGTTAAACAGGTGAGAGTGCTGAAGAGGGAGTCAAAAAAATGTGAAGTGTCTAAAATACCATCTTTACTGAATGTGGATCAGAATCGTGATAAACAAGAGGTAAAGTAGATAGATTTGCTTGTAATGAACATGTGGCTGCTGAGCTATAAGCTTAAGTTTGCAGAAGTTAATGTAGTTAAACAAACCTGTTTGTTACATTTTGGCAACCGATATTGTCTGTGCAAAGGATAACAGCAAATTTTTTTGAGCATACTTTAAAAAATAAATTACAGAACGGCCCAAAACCCATGGATAGCTTTCCAGGTGGGGTTATGATGGGGTGAGGGTTCCTCTGTTACAGGTAGATAGGAGCTCCATGGAAGGGCAACCCCAAAGGCCCTGTTTACACCAGTAAAAATATATTGTGGCCTTAAAAGCTCTCACCATGTTCCCACTGTCTGTGTGTCTCCAGACTGTCATGGCATGAGTTGGTGAGAGCCATCTTGAAATCATGGATCCAAAATTCTTCTAATTTGCTATGAAGGTCCTGGATCAAGCCTCTCGCCTAAGGCAGCCTGAAAGTGGCATAGCCAGTTTCGTCCACCCCAGTTATATCAGGGGGAGGAGAGATTTAACAAAACAATGCCACTTCTCTATATGTCCCAAGATCCCACTTAGGATTGCTCTGTCTAGTTGTAGAAAATTAGATTAATATACGATTTGTCATCCTTGGACAGTTCCTTACAAGTACATATTACAGATGTTTACATTCAACAAGCAGGCTCTTTTTTAAAGCTTTTTGTTAAAAGCTTATTAAAATGTTGTTTGTATGTTAATTTTTTTTATCAAATTAGAGGAGAAAGATAGTTTTAATTAAGAGGTGAGCTTCCAGTAATACATTTATGTCAACTAACCTTTTTAAAAAATCTAATATTTAGAACACAGAGAATACAGGAAATTTACAGAATGAATGAAAACAAGCCAAGTTTGCCTGTATAACAGCATGCCTCTTGGGAAGATGTTAGAATGCCTGGAGTAAGACCTTTGATTTTTTTCAATAACTTTTCATTTCAAAAGTATCATAGAAAACTCTGCATACTATGAGTAGATCCTGAAATAAATTATTTTGAAATGCGATGATCACCAAACTGATAATTTTACATTGAATTTAAAGTAAATTCAAGGCAAGGGCAGAGCAGTCATGTACTGTAATTACAGAGGGAGTGGGGCTGCCACACTGGGAGAATGGCAATCGTAATTCTAATGGTTAGTCTGGGAGAACAGAGAAAAGCAACTGTCGAAGAAATACAAAAATAGCAGACATGCTCCAGTATCTATCTGGCAACACCAGTAATGTCCACCAATCAGGGACTGTTATATTAACTATGCAGTAACTAAATATTACGGGCCAGCATTTCTGCCTTCGGGGGATTCTTCATCATCTGCCGTCCCTCAGGCACTGAGTGACAGACAGTGTGGCTGTGCTGCTGCCGGTTGCCACGCTTCCTGGGGGAGTTTGGCTTGGACTCCCTCGGCCTTGCAGGACTGGGCCTTCATTGCCTCTGGCTGCCCCACCCCCTCCTCAGCGTCGGCCACCTGGCTCGGGGGGGGGAAGAAGGGGCTTTATAAGAGGTGTTTATTGTGGTTATCAAGAGAGAGACGTAGAGACCCACAGCCATTGAGGTGGTGCTGGGTAGGGGAAGGAATGGTGGTGGGGGTAGAACATGCCCACGTAGGAGAAGAGAGGTTAGCTATCTTACGTCTATCCCCTCTTCTAGTCCTAACCCCAACCAGATGGTATCAGGCGACCATATCAGCAAACCCTCGAGCCACACGGTGCTGTTGATGAATGCCAAGTCAGTACAAAATAAGACTGCCCTCATTCATGATGTAATTCTGGATGAGGGTGCTGACCTGGCATGCATTACTGAGACCTGGGTGGGAGAGGAGGGTGGTGTTCCCCTCTCCCAGCTGCATCCGCCTGGGTACTCGGTCCAGCACCAATATCGCTCAGAGGGTCGTGGAGGGGGAGTTGCTATAGTCTATAGGGGTTCTATCTCCTTGACCAGGCTTCCTGTCCTTTTGAGAGGAGGTCTTGAGGGCCTGTATTGGGCTTATGAGACAGATTGGGGATTCTGTTGGTGTACCACCCACCCTGCTGCATACCAATGGTCTCCCTGCCTGAGCTGACAGAGATAGTCTCGGAACTGGTGTTGAGGACTCCCAGGCTGTTGGTGCTGGGGGACCTCAAAATCCATGCCCAGGCTGATTTGAATGGGGCAGCTCAGGACTACATGGCCGCCATGACAACCATGGGGCTATCTCAGTGTTTCATCATTGGCCCGACACATGAAAAGGGCCATACCTTGGATCTGGTTTTCTCAATGGGACTGGAAGATGGTGGTTTGGATGTGGAGGGGCTGGTTGTGACCCCTTTGTCATGGTCAGACCACTTCCTGGTCAAGTTTACTCTATTAGCTTCTTCTCCTCTCTGCAAGGGTGGGGGATCTATTAAGATAATCCGCCCTCGGAGACTAATGGATCTGGATGGTTTCCTGAATGCTCTGGAGCACTGGTTCTTAACCTTGGGTTACTCAGGAGTTTTGGACTGCAACTCCCAGAAGCCTTCACCACCAGCTGTCCTGACTGGGGTTTCTGGGAGTTGCAGTTCAAAAGCATCCGAGTAACAAAGGTTAAGAACCACTGCTCTGGAGGATTATCCATCTGATATGGTCAGCGCTCCTGTTGAAGTTCAGATCACCCTATGGAATAGGGAGATAATTGACCAGATAGGTGGGATATATATAAATAAATAAATAAATAAATAAATAAATAAATAAATAAATAAATAAATAAATAAATAAATAAATAAATAAATAAATAAATAAAATAGATGACCTGGGCAGTTGACATGATTACGCCTAGGCGCCCTCTCTGTGTGCGCAGAGCCCAGACAGCTCCTTGGTATACTTCTGAACTGTGGGCAATGAAGCGAGAGGGGAGATGGCTGGAGCGCAGGTGAGGAAATCCCGCTGGGAGTCGGATCTAAAACAACTTAGAGCCCATTATCGGGCCTGTTTCGTGGCAATACAGCTGGCGAAATGGCAATATTTCTCCAGCTGTATTGCTTCTTCAGAATGTCATCCAGCAGAGCTGTTTCAGGTGGTCTGGGATTTTCTTCAACCAGGAAATCCAGTGAAGGTCCCGGACTGCTCATTACCTCGCTGTGATGAGTTTGCAATTCATTTTGAGGGGGAAATCACTCAGATTCGCAGTGGGTTGGACTCCACCGTTACTGTAGAATCAGAGGATGTGTCCAGTGTGCCGTGCTTAGGTCAAGTATTAATGGATGAGTTTCAGTTGTTGAGACCTGAGGATGTGGACAGGGTGCTTGGATCTCTCCGTTCTACCACCACTCTGTTCAACCCGTGCCCATCGTGGTCACGAACTGCATGAGGAAACTTTTGAAAAACAACAAGCCACAAACAGTATTCAGGCCCACCAAAAAAATACAACAAATGTTACAGTCAGCAACATTTGAACATTTGAAGGGACTCCCTCACCACTGCAGGAGTATACCAGATACCTTGCAGTTGTGGCCAGCTATATACTGGAACCACAAAACATAGCATCCACACCAGAATCAAAGAACATGAGAGACACTGTAGGCTAAAACCACCGGAAAAATCAGCAGTAGCTGAACATGCTGGACATGAAATTCTATTTCAGAATACTGAAGTACTGGACAACACCAGCAATCATTATATTAGATTACATAGGGAAGCCATTGAAATCCACAAACATCAGCAGAGCTTCAACAAAAAAGAAGAAAGTCTAAAACTCAACGAAGCCTGGCTCCCAGCACTGGAAAATACATCCTGGAAAAGGTCAACAAACTCTACCCAGCCACAAGGACCGGTGATCATTGCACACAAAAGACCAGCTAATGAGACCCATCAATCACAGTGACAGATAATCTCTCCCCTTATCACAACAATACACCCACAACAAAAAACACGCTGATCACCATAATTACCAAATGTCCTGAAAAGGACAAAAGCTTATCCCACAGCTATAAATACTCAATTATCCAACAAATTGCACCAGAGCACAGACAAGAGTTCTGACTCCTGTCCTCTGAAGATGCTGGCCACAGAGGCTGGCGAAATGTTAGGGAGAAAAACCTTAAGAACATGGCGAAACCGCCCGGAAAACCCACAACAACCAAATAGGGGAGTGTTAACTTTGATAGTGACTCACTACTATTCATGAAAGTCCAGTTTAAACTTGCATGACAAAGGATAATTCTGAGGTGACAGAAATACTTCAGATTGCAAGCATGGGTTCAGATTCATTTTCAATGATAAATGTATCAGAGCTAACTCCCTGGATTAGCTTCTCTACCACTAAGACACAGAGTTGGTGGTGTATTCAGAAACGGAGTCTTCTGCTAATATTCTGAAATGGTGCAGTGCCCTGTCATATTAGGATTTTGCCAAGATAATATAATTGGAGCCAGTTCTACAGGTAACATTGTAGAAAGCATATAATTTGTATATTGTGTATGTAAACTGGAAAAGGAGATGTGACTTGCAAAAAGCTGGGGAACTCTGCCATTCCCACTCCACGCTCTTTATTCAATGCCTGTGATACTTTTCACCTTTGTCAATATTATATCATCAGGACTTTAGAACTTCAGTCAGTGCAGTGTATTGGGGGATTTCCATTTTTTAAAAAAATATGGTACCTTGTTATTTGGAAAGAACATTTCTGAATTACTATAAGATGTCTGGAAGCCATTCTAACAAAGCAACTAGGAGGAACAGCATGAGCTGAAATAATTGCTTTGAATAGCATGGTTATTAAAGGCCAGCTGACATATTAGAATTATGAAGCAGAAAACTGCCCAAGTTGTTTATTTTCTCCATATAAGTTGATACAGATGTGACATACTGTGCTAAACTGTTTTTGTTTTATTTTTCAGGAATTCAAAGAAGCTCACTGATATTTGTTAATCCAACACAAAGTGAAGGCAGTCCCCCCCCTTTTGATTTTCTATTGCATTTCCTCTTCCTTCTAAATCCTTCATAGAAGACAATAAATAATAAACAGGAGGTGGTGTTTCCTGATATGGTCAGTATGTATTTTGTCATCTCTATAAAGCCTGAAGATACAAGTGATTTTTTAACTTATCTAACCGAAGTATTTATTTATTTATTTATTTATTTATTTATTTATTTATTTATTTATTTATTTATTTATTTATTTATTTATTTATTTATTTATTTAACTTCTATGCGGCCCACTCTACCCAAAGGTCTCTGGGCAGCTTACAACAATTAAAAGACAATTAAAAGACAATAAAAGATAAAATGATTAAAATGCAATTAAAATAGATACTCTAAAAATTGCCATCAGGACCCACAGTTGATGTTATTTCAATTAAAAGCCTTCTGGAACAAGAAGGTTTTGACCTGGTGCTGAAATGTCATCAGCGTCGGCGCCAGACGAATCTCAGTTGGGAGGGCATTCCATAGTCTGGGGGCAGCTGCCAAAAAGGCCCTTCGTCTACAAGCCGTCCCTCTTAACTCCTTGAGGGATGGCTCTTTCAAAGTATATGTTTTTGGAGTTAGAAACAAGAACTAATACCTTAACGGGTAAAAGTAACCTTACTCCAGCGCTGAGGTTGAACACACAAGTACATACCTATACCTAGCATTTTCTCTTCAGTTTAGGAGCTGAGCTTTGCTTCCCCCCTTTACTTCTGAGTATTCAAAGATCAGGCAATCCTTGATCCTCATCCCAGCCCTACTTTATACCTGGAAGGTCTTTATTTTGATCCCTGGTATCTCTATGTAGGACTGGTAAACACATCTGAAATGTTGGAGAGCTTCTGCTACTCAATATAGACACTTCTAAGACCTGCAAGTCCTTATACAGTGGGGTCTCGACTTACGAACTTAATCCATATTGGAAGGCAGTTCTCAGGTCGAAAAGTTCTTAAGTCGAATCTGCATTTCCCATAGGAATGCATTGAAAACCATTTAATCCGTATCTGCTCTTTTCGTCCATAGAAACTAATGGGAAGCTGCTATTCCGCCTTCTACCACTAGAGGGGGATATTTTTTCTTTTTTCCTTTTAACCTAAGATGACTTAGCTTTTTAAAAAAGGGAAAAAAAGAGTTCGTAACTCGAATCTAAGTTCGTAAGTCGAGTCCATATATTCCTATGAGAGCGGTTCGTAAGTAGAAACGTTCATAAGTCGAGCCGTTTGTAAGTCGAGACCCCACTGTACTGTATTAGCAAATCTAGGGGATAATTTTAGATGAAGCTATAGGTGTAGAGTCAATAGAAGCCAATTTGAGAAGACTTATATAGAGCAATGGTTCCTGAGCTTTTTTTTTTTTTTTTTTGGCATCTCCTTTTCTGAATTTTGAGAAACATCATACTTCCCTCATCTCTGCTTTACCATCATCCAGCTCCCTTTAAACCAAAAACAGAACAAAAAATTTGAAAATTAAGCAGTTACAAAAATATAAAATTTATATAATGAATTTTAAATAAAAATGGGCACTTGGAAAAGTTAATTTTTGTTAACAATATCAAGGAAATTTATTTAAACTGATAAATATATTTTTCCCTCTGAAAACTTCAGTCTCATCCCACCCTGGGAATTTCTTCACACACATGACATGGAGGTTGCAGTCAAACATACACATGAAGCCCAGGTTTAGCTTCTGATGACCAATCAGAAAACAAAAGAAACCAGCCTCCAGAATGTGGAGGTGAGGAGAGGACAAATATTAAGTCAAAAGCAGCACAAGTTTCTTGGCCAGAACTGCGCTTCTAAATGCAGAATTTGACTCTGATACAACAGAGGAGATCTAGGAAGGGTTCTTCCAAATGATCACTTTTGCAGTAGTCCTAATGTCAAGAGTCATGGGTTGAGACTATGTTGTGCTAGAAAGCTACATATCTTTTTGAGAGTAATTTATAAAAATTGGATACAAATAAAGTGGCTATCTACAACAGCTGATAAAACATACTGATAATACTGTGTCAATGTACTGTTTGCCATCTTCCTATTAATTCCTGATTACTAGAAATGACACCAGATGACAACTATAACCAGGCCCATTCAGCTCCGTTGGCTTTGTGATTCTGCTGTAAAAAGGCTTCTTCTTTTTAACTCTCTACCTCTTCTAAGTAATGATGGGTTACAGTAAGAAGAACTGGGCTTTATGGGTGTTAGTTTTAATGGGCCTGAAGAGTGAATACAACAAGGTGTATTATAGGGAATCCAGTGTACAATAAGTAACTGACATGCAGTGGAGGTTGGGGAGTTCAGTGTTCAGCAATTTGAGCTAGTCTCTAGTTGGACCAGTGGGATGGTATACAAGCCTGAAAACAAGCTCTTATATCTTCCATTTACAAGCTCTTATATCTTCCATTTTGTGTCATCAATGCAATTAACCTTTTTCTGCAACCAATTATATGGCACTGCTTTAGTAGTTATAGAGGAAGCAGTCACTGAAAGCTTCAGCAATTCAGGTTTTTACCTACCCCATTTCCCCCAAAATAAAACCTAATTATGATTTTTTAGGGTGCTCGTAATATAAGCCCTACCCCAAGAATAAGCCCTAGTTAAGTGAAACCCCTCGCTCCACCATTGTGCAGCAATCATAAGATGACATGACTGTATTCGAATAAATGTGGATTGTTGTACATGAAAAAAAATAAAACATCTCCTGAAAATAAGCCCCAATGCAGTTTTTAGAGCAAAAAAATAATATAAGACCCTGTCTTATTTTTGAGGAAGCACGGTATGAGACTACTGTTGCAAGTCTTTTCTGGAAGCTATTTTTATTTTTTAGATCTAAATGATTTTTTATGGTTTATAATTTTGGACAAAGGGAAAATGAATGGAAGGTGGGGGTTTACATTTTTTGTAGTCAAAATGCCAAGCTTCTTCCTTTGTTCAACGTCTGTGCCAAAACTTCACAAACTAGGAAGAGGCAACGTTTTGCCTGGCATAGAACTATCCAATTGCAATTAATAGGATGTGGGTGCCTGAGTCACCAATATTCGGCTGCTAATTAACATTCAATTCCTTTTGCCTAATTTTAAAAGCCGCTGATGTCACATGGGAAACTCCAGTTCAAAATAATATGGCCATTCTTATTATGAATTCCTTTGGGAATTTAAAATAAAAAAAAAAATAAACCAGAAGAATCCCTTCCATGATAACTGGAACTCAGAATGTGAGCCTAGAAGGCTGTTGAATAATACAGCCGATTATTACAAAGATGTAACTACATTACAGTATAAGCCTTTTATGAGTCAGAGTGTTAAAATAGGAAGACAAGAGTACTGCTTGTCACCAGAACTATAGTTTAAGTATAAAACTTGCTATAAATATGTAACAATAATCTATTTGTTTATTTATTAATTTTATTTATTTATTGGACTTGCAAGCCACGACTCTGGGTGACTACAAAACACACATACACATAAATATACCATCTGGATTAAAACAAAGCATACAAACAAAACCCACATTAAATCCACCTATCTAACAGTCATCCCTATATTTCAAGATGGCAAGCAAGAACAACTGGATCAAACATTTGATAGTAAATCAAACTCCAGAGGGCTGACATGAAATTGCATAATGTATTAAATTTTAAAAGGGATATAGTTCCCAAAGGCTTGGGTAAAGAGCCAGGTTTGAATTTGGACTTGCAGTGCTACTCTGTGAAGTAGTTACTTTTAACATACTCCTTCTTGCTTTTCCCATATTAAGTCGTAGGCGAGAATCTGACATTGTTAACAATGAAAATCATTATTGTGAAGTCAGAGGGGCTGCACCTATTTCTGCTAGCGGCCAGGTTGACTCATAACAGTGAATTGCCACACACTTGTTTTTATTAAGCATAACAGTGAGTACATAGGTTAAATTAATGGAAAATGCAATTGCATATTAAAATCCATTTTATGACTTTTGTAATGCTCTGTGATCTCTGGAAGAGCTATTTTGTTTCTAACAATGAAGGTATTTAAAGCAGTCCCACACAGCTAATAGTAATAGCTATTCTGGTTTTAGCTTAAAAAGAGTTTTAACTGAGTGCTATATCTAGAGTACAAAAACATGCTACTAAGAGGGCCTCAAATTATCCCTAGTTGAGGACCTATACTGTAGTGTATTTAATTCATTACAAATTCTTGTTCAGTCCTACCAGTACATTTCAATTGCTACCACTTGGTTCCGATTTTCCAGAGTGAGTCCGACTTTCTTCTGTGCTGAACATCAACTCTGACTTTTCAAAAACTGTATTACTAACTATACATGGAAGTTCTTTTGTTCTGATTGTTAAAAGAACACAACAAAAAACAATGCAGTGAGATGCTGTAGGAGTTCTGTAACAGCAGGTATCCACCTCTAGTGAACCGAACCATTTTCTAAAGTATATAATCTTTTCCATATTTTCTGTACAGTAGATTTATCATATGAGTAAAAGTAGCTTCCACAGATGCACCTTGAGCTTAAAGAGCTAGCCCCTCCCACACCTTCTACATGTGGAAAGCAACATGTCCACAGCTAAGACATTTGTGCTCATGTATAGCCTCTACATGCAAGCAAAAGTCCTGGAAAATCACACTACCACGTTATCTTAGACCTGCCTACAGTACACCTGTAGATACGACTGAGACTTGTTTCACAACATATATTCTAGGTAGGACTAATGCTGGGTTTACTCAGCGTTCCCTTGCTTCTACTTGATCATTCTATGTGTGCGCGTGCACATACACAATTTCATGACAAAATATAAATTAGGGAGTAAAGCAAATGTTCAGGTGAATGTTATATCCCATATGTCCACAGGATTTGATTCCACCAATATTTCTTGTTCACTAGTGTTATTCCTCCTTTCATGAACAATACCAACTAGTTTTCCAGCACTGTAAAGTCTTTGAAGTTTTATTTGGCATAAGCTTTCATGAACTGCAGCCTAATTATAGTATATAATAGTATCTTGTCGCTGCAAAGCTGGAAGGGACCTTATGGATCATTGAGTTCAGCCCTTGTCAAGGAGGCCCAGTGGGGAATTGAGCTTTCATCCTTTGGCTCCACAGACAAATGCCTAGTTCTCCAACTGCATAGAGTCCCATGTAAACACGGTGGTCTGTATTACCATCCAGCCTCTCTATCTTTTATCACAAGTGTTTGGACAATTTCTCCTATGAGATTTTGCTTTTTGTATTTTTGGATTTTTATCACACTCCCTATTTTTACCCTTTCTTCAGTACAAATATTCCCCCTGAGGTTTCACTTTGTGTATTTAAGGAAAGGAACACAGTCCATGAAAGCTTTTATTAAACAGAACTTGTTATTTTTTTTAAGAGCCCACAAACATGTATGCTGCTATAGAGTAACACAGCTATGCTGCCCTCTATCTGGGAACTTTCTTTCAGTTGGCTGAATGTTCAGCCACTCGTAATCGTAAATCTTTGCTTTGGATGTCTATGACTTGTAATGCCACTTATTTCAACAAAGAAGAAGCTGGCATTTAGAGATAACATGTCTCTGAAAGAAAGTTATAGCTGTGGTGTTGGAAGAACACACTGTATATCTTTGTTTGTTTTGCAGACAGTGGCTCTTGGCTGTATGACAAAATCAAAATGCAGGTGGGTGCAGTTTTACTGCCATCATATCTGTGCTGAAAATAGTTCTCCCTGCTAAATTTCTGCCTTGTCATGCACCTGTTGTGGATCCACATAAGAAAGCTGTAGGTTTAGAAGAGGTGGTGACTCTATTTTTAGTCTACCATACCCCTCATTCCTGTCCCTCCCACCTCTGCATTTAATCACAGTTGCCCAAGACCCACCTGTGTGTTCAGTCTATGGCTTCTACTGTCATTCTTATTCTTTCCTAATTCTCCTCATAGCTGAACTCCTGAGAGAGTCAAGCATTTGGTATTTTCTCTGTCCTTGAACAGGGTTGAAATACAAGAATGCCAACTTTGGGCTGCTGAGAGGACACAATGTCCTCAAATAGATGCACCATTCCACAGGACCTGATGTCTTGTTAATAACCCACATAACCTGTTTTAGGAACTTACACACCTTTTCCTTATAAAGGCTTGCACAACTCCCATCTGACAATACGACATCTGTGTGCTTCACCTCACCTAATTTCCTGGTTCTCTGTTCTGTTTCTTTGTTGTTCTAGTTCTCCTCAGCACTATGCCATTGGAAATACATGTCCCAATGCTTTATTTAATAGGGAGGCATATCTGGAGGAGTCTGGGATGACATTCTTTTTTCCTGCCCAGTCTGTATACTCGCACTGAAACTCTCATGCTATGTTAAATATAATTGATCCTTCATGGAGATGGTTTCTATGTAAGAAAAACAAACAGTTCCCAGAGGTATCAGAATACCAGATGCATGATTCAGAGCCCAAAGAAACATAATGTTCTGTGATGGTATTATCCTTACTATATTTATATTGTCAGAACCTAAGCATAGATTACGATATTGCAAACTGGATTCGGATAGCGATGCTGGGAATGGTAGGTTTAACTCCTATGATTTTCTAGGCAGAGGTAGCTCCTACTAAGTCTGGTTGGGCAAAAAATAAAAATATCTATGAATGCTCACGGTAAAATATAAGTTAGCCTCTACGGTGCCACAACGTCTTTTTTTATATTTCTTTGGGTTTTGCCTGATGTGCTTGCATAGACTAACATGGCTACCTCTTCTAAAAAACTACTTATATCTTACTTTCCCTTCCAAATAAGATCAATGGAACAGAGGAATGATCTCTGCAGGGGATGTTGTGGAGATGCTTCTCAGTGGCAGTGCAGTTGCTCAGATCTGGCAGTTATTATGGGTTAGTGGATTGTATGGGGAGGGATAACGTGCTATATTTGTAAAGCTAAGAGTTGAAGGTAAACAATACAAAGCACAAGCGAGTGATTTCTGACTTGCATTGTGTAACTCTCCTATTGCAACTCTCTTAATCTTTCATCACTGACTATGCTGGCTGCTAGGACACATTGGTGTTGCAGGCCAACAACACTTGGAGGGCCACAGATTGCTCTTCTTATATTTTTATTAAGAGCAATTTGCAGAAACTGCCACTTTCCAAATCTCATTCATTCATAAGTATCATTCAGTCTCGAGAGACTATGGTAACGTGCTCTGTATGGAGGACTTGGAACAGCATTTAGTGTTTTGACGCTGTACGCAAAGCTGGAGTGTCCTCTCCAGGGCACGAAGCCTGGGTAAAATAATATGGAGGATAGGCTATTACCCAAGCAGCAAATTCCCCCTCTCCACGTCACTGAAATAGTCCAATGGAAAGGCAAGAGCCAATACAACTGGTTTCAGCGACATCGCAGGAGTTGACAGAATGACACGAACTGCCTCCGGGAACTCCGGCTCCGGATTTTGCCTCAAGGTTAACTCCTGAAGCCTTTTCCATCAGTGGATATAACCACAAAGCAGTGAAGGTTTGAAGTCAGAGTTTTCCTTCTCCTAGATGGGCTGCCTTCCCAGGCTAATGAGTCCCACCTACCCGGCCTGTTCCCTCACAGCATGGAGGACGATGGCAGTGCCTCAGTGGGGGTTTGAAGTCGGAGTTTTCCTTTCCTAAGCACAAGCTGCTGATAAAGTGCTGGATGAAGCTGTCTTTCATCTTCCATTTCTGATTATGGTGTCATGCCTCCAATTTCCTATCTTCTTCAGAGTTGTTGTAACTTGGGGTCACTGGTGATCTGTACCACCACCTATTTCAGTCCCCAAACTGTTAGAATACTTCACCTGATGTTTTGTTGGAGGAAAGCTCTTCTCCTTTTTGCATTTTTTGGTTTTCAGAAGTTACCACTTAATTGCAGAAGTTTTTGATACTTCTGCAATGAAATCAGGCTGTTAAAGCAGCCCTTTAGGATCCAAAAAACAAAGGTATATTTTAGGATGCCCGATAGGATGTTTTGGGAAACTTACAAGCAGATTTTTAAAAGGAGTACCTGGAAGAAAACTTTCCTCACCCACCTCTATGTCAGAAGCATCCTCCTCAGTCCAGCAAAATAGATTTTACTTCCTCACCCCAGTTGTTTTGTTGGAGGAAAGGTCTTCTGTCTTTTCCACTTTTTGGCTTTCAGGAGTTGTTGCCAAGCTGCTTTCCTCTGTTGAGGACATGATGATTCTACCTAAAGTCTCTGCTGGTGACTTTATAAAGTTGACAAAAAGTGACATCACAAAGTGTGGTCAAGGTATTGTTACCCGGTGTGGGGGTGCCATTCCCAAGGTTGCTAAGCCACATGGGTGTTGTAGAGTACCTGCACAAACATCAGTCCCATTCATGGGAGGCAATAGGCCTGCAGCTTTAATGAGAAATTGGGGAACAAATCTTTTCAAGGGACCCATCGGCATAATTGGGCATCTGATCTTCCGTATGTTGCCTAGTACTGGTTATATTGCATAAGGCTCTCAAAGTAGGCATCCTTTAGTCTCAAGAGACTATGGTAACGTGTTCTGTATGGAAGACATACACTCAAAATCTACACTCAAAATATTCCTGTCTATAGGGTGGGGAGGAGCCAAGAACAGCATTGCCTCATGGTAACTCCCCTGTCTGCTGTTCCGCACCCTTTTTGCCTGTCCTTCCTCAGTGTCCCCCAGGTCTACCTCCTCTCGTCCTCCACAGAATCAGCATGAAACAGTACAATTAAGAGACAAAGCAATGCACCAATTCTTAAACTATTTCCTCCCTTAATTTCCACAAAGAGTCCGGCTATTTCACTTCCAACAGCCACGTTCAGGAAGCAAGAACATTTTGGATGGGTACTTTCAATGTTAGAACTAATCCACTAGCAAACAAAAAATAAAAATTCAACCCCACAGGTTTCCTAAGAATTGGTGTCAAAGACAGGCAATTTCCAAGTGAGATAAAGCTTTTTTCCCTCCCAAAGCCTCAGATCAGAATCTATGCAAGATAATGCTACCATCCTTTCTTAAAAAACAAACAAACCAAAATCTCCAAGTGAAACTAAAATCTAGCAAACAGAACCCTTTCTGCCCTGCCCCCCCCCCCCCACCGGTCAAAAGGCATCTTCCGAACCTTTGAAAGAGTTGGTTTCAAAATGAAATTAAGAGTCACTGCAAGGGTGGCTCCAACTCATAATAGGGTTCAGCTCTCTTAAGTCAGTGTTGTGCTCAGGAACCATGATTCATGAAACTTGCTTGCAAGAGGCTCTTACAAAAGGAGTAGTGGTACAGGCACAAACAATTCTATGGTAACCAACCGAGCAACCAATGATATATACATAATTTCAGGTTGCCACAGTACGCCATTGCACTCCTCCCTTTTAATAGAGGCTCAGAGTTAGAATTCTTTGTTATGTAAGGATGCAAGCTATATGCAGACCCAGAAGCATCATCCTAATTGCATCACTAGCTCTTTATAGCATGAAAATCACCAGGCCAATGAAGCTTGCTATCACATTGTTTAAAGAACAAACAGCAACAACAAGAAAAAAAAGAAATAAGAAAAGTTCAGGAGTTGTTTTTCCTTCTTAATATAATCCTGGATTCAGTAGATCCAATGGAAAAATATTTAGCCATCCATATCTTGACAGCTGCAAGAATTCTTTTTGCTAAACATTGGAAAGACCTAGAGAATCCATCACAAGAGGAGTTAACAGCAAAAATCCTGGATACGGCAGAAATGGATAAACTATCAGAATGGCTAGACCTAACAAGAAAGATGAATCATGAAGATTTTATGATTGGCTTAGAAATAGAATGCAAATTAATATTTGATAACTAAAGGCATAAGATTACTCTAGAAATAGAATATGTATTATAAATAAGCTACACTGGAAACTTATGTATCTTAGAAATATAATAGATAACAATGAATATTGTAAAATACTCATGTTGATTTACAACCCCTGTTCAATCCCATGTCCCCTGTCCCTTATCCCTATACCCAACTCAGAAAAGAAAGAAAAAGAAAGAAAGAAGAAAAGTAATATCTTTCTCTAGATTGATATACAATCACTTTGGAAATTGTTTCATTATATATAACAATAAGTGCAGATAAACGGTGTGTTGTTCATTTATTGTATGAACACTGAGGTCTATTAGCACATATGCAGTGTCCCACTTATTCAAATTATAAATGCTCCAAAGTACATGCAGATTTTTTTGAGGTTTTACCGTAAATGGTCTAGCTTTCCACCCAAATATTACAATAACTGACAATGTACTGAATTGATATTCAGTCGTAGTTGGAGCAAACTAATTAAAATTAATGGAACACAATTAATTAATTACATTCATATCTGACCTTTCCCTCTTTTCATTCAAGAGTATGTGTGTAGCTCTCAGTGCTACACTCTAATGTCATACCAACAGAGTGAGATAAGTCGGGCTGGAAGTGTGACTGGCTCAAGATCACCCAGTGAACTTTAGAGGAAAGCAAGATTTGAACCCAGATATCCTGAGTCTCTCCCACCAACCTAGTGGTTTGAAAGCATGCAAAATGCGAGTAGATAAATAGGTACCACCATGGTGGAAAGGTAACAGCATTCCGTGTCTAGTCGCGCTGGCCACGTGACCATGGAAGATTGTCTTCGGAGAAACGCTAGGTCTATGGGTTGGAAACGGGGATGAGCACTGCCCCCTAGAGTCGGACACGACTGGACAAACTGTCAAGGGGAACCTTTTCCTTTACCTCCTGAGTCTCAGTGTAACTCACGAATGACAACACCATAGAAAATACATATGGACTAATTTAAGTCCTGTGGATTTCAAGTAATCTGCTCTTAGTTATGACAATATGGACACAACTCACTGCCAAGAATTTAATACAGTATTGGGTTTTACAAGGGCTATATATGGCATCCAACATAATTTCCTAGGCTCTTTGCAATGGATCTGCCCCTTCCACAGCAGCTAAGTGGAGAGAAAAAGAAATGAAAACAGAGCGAGAGAGAAAGGGGGGAAATGCATAGAGAAATGGAGAAGAAACTGATAGAGACTAGACAGAGAGAAGGGGTGAAGTCTGGCTCCAGCACTAGCCAACACGGGGGCTACAGCAGGTCCTTCTCGAGGGAGCGTGCCTTTAACCTGTGCCCCAACTTTCCATGGAGGGTCTGTAATACCAGAGCAGACTTATTTCTTTTGTGGTCAGCCATGTCAAGGCAGAGTGGGGGAAACATTAGCTCACTTTTTTTTTTCAGGAGGAAGTTGATGACCTGATAATTAGCCGTAATGAAAGGCAACGATTAGCATTATTTTTGGAGCATTTAGTCACGCACAGGAAAACAGTGGAAATAACATTAACTCTGTTGAAAGGCCACATTCCGTGTGTTATTTCCTGCCCAAAACTATTTTGGGCCTACTTTATAACACAGGCTTCAGAATGAAAACTAAAAAGGAACAACTGGTCCTGTTGTTGCTTTCTTTTTTCTTCTTTTTTGTGATGTCTGTGCCATGTGCCTGTAACTGCGGGGCAAGGGCCTTGCTAATTAAGTTTTATAGCACTGAATATTTCCCAGCAACAGTACCATTCAGTTCTCCATTTGGAGAGTATACTACCTTTTTTCCTCTACTGATCCTTCCCTTTTGTTATATGCCCTTCTTTTTGAAGAACATTCTGTACTTGCCAAAGACTCCACTTGTTTCATAATTGATCTGGGAGTGTGACTGAGGAGACCTAGCCAGTCAATGTGAAAAGCCAAGCTAGTTTTAAGAACAAGGGGGACTCCTATGGTACCTTAAAAATACCTTTAAGGGTGGTATGGTTTGTTTGGCATGAGCTTTGCATATAGCCATCTTGTTAGATGTGCATTGTAAGAACAGAATGCAAAGAGATATTCTTCCACATCATGGCAGCTTTCCCGAACTTGCTACATTCTAGAAGCCTCACATTGCCACTCTCATCATTCCCAGCAAGTATGATCAATAGCTGTGATGGGTAGAGACAATGAAGGCTGTACTCCAAAACAGGTGTGATGGTGACAATTCTGTTATAAAGGGTGTGCTTTGTCCCCATATTACAGAGTTGGGCAAAGTACAGCCTTACATGTATTTTTGGACTGCAGGTCCCAGCATTTGCCATGCTAGGTAGGGCTGGTGGGAGTTGTAGGAAACAGCAACTGTTGAGCTGCGCTTTGCCCACTCCTTTATCACAGACATCAACAAACAAGCAAACACTGGTCTCTTTCTCAGCTTCTGTGATGCCCCAAAGTAGGTCACACTAGTCCTGACTGACAACATCATTAGAGATTAAATTATTCTAAATATTTTGTATTTGTATTCTTCCTTTCCTTCCAGGATCCAGGAAAACCAAAGCAGGTCTGGCAGTTGCTCATACCCTCAGGAGAAAGGGGAGACACCCATATTAAAGGTGCACAATTAAAAATGCATTCTTTGGAATGAAAACAAATTCCAGAGAAATGCAAGATGAGCAAATAAGAAATTAGTCATTTCCTAGGAATCTCTCTGTACATAAAAAAAAGTGCAGTGTGTGCCTAAATGCATCGAGATGCTCTTGGTTTTGAAATCCTCTCTCCAAAAATAATTAGACTGTACTGTGGAACTTTGTATCTTCTGTACTGTATCACAGAGAATGGGAGGAATTTAGGAAGCTCACTTATACTGGGCCAGTTCATTGGTCCAGCAGGTCCAGCTTTGGTGACATTGACTGGCAGCGGGTGTACAAGATCTGAAGACAGGAATTTCACCAGTTCTCTTCAAGAGATCCTATGAATGGGATTTGAGACCTTTTGCAAGCAAAGTACATGCTCTGTTTCTGAGCTACAACCAGGCGCCATGGGAGGGCCCCCCAGTGGGGGCATTTGGCAAGGGTCTCATCTCAGCCTAAAGTCTAAAGATAGAGTTAAATAAAATTATACCAACATATATAATTTTGCTAACATCCCATTCTTTACTTTTTTTCTTTTTGCCCCTCTTCCAGACAATGAGAAGGTCACTCAATGTGAAATGGCCCCAGGGCTTCATCTGTGCAGTCGGAGAGCCAGACAAACTCCCTTCAAAACAGTGGCAAGATTTGGACTGAAGGGGTGTGTGCTCTGGTCACATGATGCCTATTGTTCAAAGGCAGCTAAACCACCCCAGCAAGTCAAGTGTATGCTTCCATTCAGAGCAAGTTCCCAAATCACACCCTTTCTGAAAATGAGGTCTGAATTTCTCTCCCTCGGTATTTATCTCTCAAAGCCAGAATGAGCTGTCAGTCAGTCTGTTCTGCGTAGGTGGAAAGAGCAGTCAAATTCCCAACACAGCAGCACAGAGGGGAATGGGGAGAGAGACACTGTGCAGGATTTTACATCTGATCCAGCCATGGGATGTGCCAAATACATGCAACTTCAATCGCATCACTAAGTGGTTGCATCCTATTATCTCCATGGCAACTGCCTGTTTATCCCCATAATCTGTTCCATATTTGAAGAGTTTCTGTAAATGAATGATCCAGGATTGAGAACGCTTGCCTTCAGTTATGTGTATATCGGTCAGGGAATGAGGCAAAAGGCTTTTGACCCTGATGGAAGTGCTCTTGGATTTTTAGCAAGCCCTCGAAAAGTAAGCAGGAGAGATTGACATCTGTCTCAAGAATCAGCCCTTTGCCAGTTTTCAGAACCAGGGCTTAGTCTGGACTAGAAGGGTTAAGAAAACATGAAAATGGCTCCCAAGCAGGTTCAGAGGAGGGTGGTCAGATGCGAAAGCTGGCATGGCTTCTGCAGCTTTAATAATTGTACAGAATTTTCCCCCCAAATGCTTTAGCCTACAAATCCCATCAGCCCTTAACACAGCTAAGCAAATAGCAGGGAATTGAAGGGAGTTGTCACCCAAATGATCCCTACCATCACTCTAAAGCCAAAATTACCTTGCCTTTGCCATGCTTTAGCTGTCCTGTGCTCTACGTAGTGCAAATCACACAATTCACAAGATTTTACACACCAGAATCTACTGCAAAAAAATGTCCAAGTGGAAAATTACCTCTCAGGTTATTCAGGGGTCACTTCCATCTCTCACATATGTATGTCAAGGGATATGAAAAGTGCAGAGACTTGGAAGGCACGCGTTACGTTATTTGAAAGTACATTAGTCTTTGTCCAATCAATGCTGGGATGCAAGAGCTCCATGGAAAAAAGGTAGGGGAAATGCATTAAAAAATTCTTAAGATTCAGAGCAAACAAATGAACAAACAAACAGGAACATTTACCCAGTATGATGATATATAAAAGTGTAAGGACAAGAAGAAATTATACACAGGTTGATTACTCCGAGGATTGTAGTACTGTATAAACACATTCTGCAATGCAACTTGTAAGTTTCCAATTGTAATCAAATCATATTTAAAATAGCTAAGGGAATGAAGCCGGTAAGTCTCCGTGTCTTCTGATGTTTAATATAAAGATTTCCAGCTTTAATGTAAAGGTTGGATAGCATTTGATCAACAACAGTTAAGGGATACAATTTAGTGTAAAAAAAAAAAATCCCAAACTGTTCTTTAGTTTCCTTTCTCACCTGTTAATTGTAGGGATGTGTGTCAATCTCACGACGCTTGAGTTACTAGTTCATATGCAAGATTCAGTACGTAGGTTCCCTGTGTTCTGCTTTAAAAAAAAAAAGAGTATCTAATTTAAGATATGGCTGAGTAGGTGCCTTTGTAGATCAAGACTTGCAATTTTGTTAACAGTAGTTACAGTCGTGACCCAATTTTGTTTTCCTAGAAAACACTGCCACCAAATATAGGCAAAGGTGCTCTTTCTAAACAGAGCTTAGAAACAATTTGGAACACTTTAGATATTTTGATAAGATTATAGTAATATACATACATAATTTTATACTCTGGAAACTAAATTTTATTCATAACAGTTATGAAGACCAAAACCTTAATCTATTTTAGATTACAAAGGGGGTTAAATTTAATTCATTGAAAAGGGCTCTTTTTGCAGTTTCAGTTGGTTTCTCCCTTCTGGAATGCTCCAAGTGCCGTGAACTACTGGCTCTGCAGTTCAATTGTGGGCTGGGATGGTAGGATTTGCAGCCCATTACATCCGGAAAGGATCTGGTAGAAGAATGCTGCCCTAAAGTGGGGGGTCTTGCAAGGTTTTAGAACTGCATCTCTCTCGCCTTCTTTTCCGGTCCCTGAAACAATCATGTTGTCTCCTCACTCTTCAAACACTGCCAGTTGTTTATATAAATTAGTAAAGGTGTGTAATTAATTAGGTGTGCTCATTCTAATCGGAGGGCAGTGATCCACTGCAATACGGAAATGCCGCACTGAGTAGCTACAGAGATCAGGCACCAAGGCTTGATGAGATCTCTTCAGATTGCAAAGGACTGCTGACATGAACGAATACTCCCTCGCAATATGACCACATAAAATTGAATCCTAACCATAGCTAGCATGGCATCTGCAACCCTCACCCTTGGCACACTTGTTTTCCACCTGCAGGAATCTCTTTTCTTTAGATAAGCAGGTTACTTTTCTTCAAGTGATACTTACAGTTAGTAGGTTTTTTGTAAGTCATGTGCTTCTTGTTAGTATTGCTCATTATTCATGAGTAACAAGCAGTGTAAAGTGTAAAGGGACGTGGTGGCACTGCAGGTTAAACTGCAGAAGCCTCTGTACTGTAAGGTCTGTAAATCTTCAACTGAAAGATCGAATCCACGTGAGCACCCCGTCGCTTGTCCTAGCTCCCACTAACCTAGCGGTTTGAAAGCATGCAAATGCAAGTAGATAAATAAGTACTACCACGGTGGGAAGGTAACGGTGTTCCATGTCTAGTTGCGCTCGCCACGTGACCACGGAAGATTGTCTTCAGACAAAACGCTGGCTCTATGGCTTGGAAACAGAGATGAGCACTGCCGCCTAGAGTCGAACACGACTGGACAAAAACTGTCAAGGGGAACCTTTACCTTTACCTAAAGTGTTATTAATGTTACTCTCAAGCTAAAAAGTAGAAAACATCACTAAAAATAACCCCAAATGGTTAGCAACCCCAAATCTGTGCCAAGGTTTTCTACTTACAAGCTTTTCTATTTACTCATCATGTGAAAACAAAAGCAAGCAAGCAAACAAACATAATACCCCCTTCCATGCATGTTAATAATGCTGGCACTGATAAGTCTTAAAAGTAACACTGTTATCTCTCATTATGGGAAGAGGGACAAATGACATAATTCTTATTGTGTTACTTCCAAACTCTGTGTGGGAGTATTCCATTCAGTGAACACTCACCTGCAGCAATTTAATGCATAAAATTATACATGGCTTCTGTGACAGAATAATCTATACACAAACAGTAAAAAGCTGCACCCGTCATTTATTCATTCTGCTCTGATTCACCTCTTCAGCATGATTCATTTTTACATATTCAGTCTATAGTGTACAAGTCTGCATTGCTTTGAATTAGCTGTAATTAACTTTAAATTGCCTTGAGGTAGTGCTAAGAAACCAACCTGCTTCAAGATGTGAAATAAAAATTTAAATCAAATAGAGTCAACAGCATGATTACTTTGGCAGGATTTGACTGGACTTGTTTCTAGAGGACAATTCCACTTCTAGGAGATGCTTCATTGGACATTTGTCATGAGTGCAGCCGAATATCCGGAACCTGAAGGGTTAACTGTAGCTGAGGAGAATGCTAAGCGATTAGAAATACAAACACCTGAATCGCCTCCAGATTCTCCTCCCCCAGTAGACAGGCTGAGAGCTAGGCCTCGGGGAAGACTTATGACGAAAAGGTCAGAGGATCGCTTGAAGGCTGCCCGCAGAAACATCCGATCAACTAGCCCTGAGTTCTGACAGGATGAAAAGGCTTCCAGCAGTTCAAGGAGCTGTTTTTACTATATAAACAGCTCTCAGATGGCTGAAAGTCTGTGGAAGCAACAAGTCAAACCTCTGGCTTGCACCCACACTCCTGACAACCTTAAACCTTGTTTTCTGAACCCTTGGCTTTGGACTCTGACCCTGGACTACGTTGTGTGTTTTGGCTTTGGTATTTGGATATTGGCTCTGCATACTCTGAATTTCTGACATAGGACTGGCTTATCGGACTCTGCTGTTGTAACCCCCAGGAACGTGACAACATTATTGTTTGTTATTTACCAACATGCTTAAGATATTTAAGATTTTACTTGTCCAAACTGTAATCTTCGGCAAGTGCATCCCCTGATGGATGTTGGCAACACATGGCCCAGAAAGCACCTCTGTCCTCTCAGCACCTCTGCCTCCCCCATGGAACTTTCACCACTCCCTTCAAAACGTAAAAAGAAAATGGAACATGTTTTGTTCAGAATGTTTCCTTGTGTCATATTGGGGCTTTGAAAGGCACTTTTGCCATGTTCTGGGGAGGGAGGGAGGGCAATACTCCATTTTTTAAATCAACTTTTAAAAATCTAGCCACTAAAGGATGAAAGCGGCTTTTTACCTAAATTAAAAAATAAATTATCAGAAAAAGTTGTCAGGGTAAGAATTGAGGGGAGAAGAGACACAGGAGAGGGCGTGGCCCTACCATGTCCAGGGATGAGGCTTTGCAGATCTCAGACCTCCTAGACCAGTGGTCCCCAACGTTTTTAACACTCTGGACCGGTTGGGGAAGGTGGGGCACTCCTGCTCACACGCATGCACAAATGGGAAGGTGCATGCTTGCTCGTGCACTCGTGTGTATGCACAAAGGAGTGGCAGGGCGCTTGCATGGGTGTGTGCACACTCATGTGCATGCACAAAGGGCAGGGGCACTCAGGGGCATTCATGCGCATGTGTGAATGGGCGTGCGTGCACCCACATGGGCATGTGTGCACTCACATGGGAGTGTGCACACTTGCGTGCATGCACAAAGGGTGGGAGCACTCAGGGGCACTTGCACGCATGCACAAAGAGGTGGAGGGGCTTGTGCAGGTGCACATGCCCTTGGGTGCATGTACAAAGGGGCTGCGCGGGTGGAGTGCGTGTGGGATGAGTGGGAGATCTGCCTCTGTGGCCCAGTCTGCCCCAGGCCATGGATCAGCACAGGGCCACAGACCAGGGGTTGGGGACCCCTGTCCTAGATATTGCCTGTCCATTTTTTCTAGCAGTGATGGCTAACTTTTTTGAGCCTGAAAGTCCAAACTGGAAAAAACACACCAGTGGGCAACAGAAAGGGGAATCCCGGGCATAGATGTGACTCCAGACCCCACTCCAGAGCCACCTCCAGTTGGGCCCAACCCCCACCAGCACCAGCTGCTCCGAATCCTGGCCCACCACCTGTCGGGGTGCCAGCACAGCGGCTTCAACTGCCTCCTCAGGTTTGGCTTCCAGGGATATCAAGCTGTGATTTATGGCTTGTGTGCCCGCAGAGAGAGCTCTGTTTACCAGCTGTGGCATGCGTGCCATAAGTTCGTCATCACTGTTCTGAAGTATGTATGTAGAAATGCTGAGTACAGCAGACATTCCTTGTGGTATTTTCTGTCACCACAAAACCCAGTTGGTCCCATATTTGCTGCCTTTAAATAATATTTCATATTTACCTCTGCCTTCAAGAATGAATTCCTACATACATTTTGAAGGGAATAAGCCTTATGGAACTCAGTGGTCTGAATACATGTGTTTAGGATAGCACTGTGAGGCAGGATTTGCAGATGGCCAGCCTAGGAGAGAGGGCTGGATGAGATGTTTGTGCTTGTGTCCCCAAAAGTGGCCTCCAGAACTTCAAATGGAAATATTCTCCCTTGTGGTCTCAGGTGAGGTAACTTATTTGTAAGGTCTGGTGTGATATACCTCATCATAGGCATCCTTCAGTCTCGAGAGACTATGGTAACATGCTCTGTATCAAGATGTGTCCTCTCCAGAGCATGAAGCCTGGGTAAAGTAGTATGGAGGATAGGCTGTTACCCAAGCAGCAAATCCCCCCTCTCCACATTGCTGAAAAGGTCCAATGGAAAGGCAAGAGCCAATACAACTGGTTCCAGCAACGTCGCAGGAGTTGGCAGAACGACACGAACTGCCTTCGGGACTCCAGCTCCAGATTTTGCCTCTAGGTTAACTCCTGAAGCCTTTTCCATGAATGGATATAGCCACAAGGCAGTGGAGGTTTGAAATTGGAGTTTTCCTTCTCCTAGATGTGTTAAATATGTTGATTTATGTGAATAGGATAATAAGGGCATGGTCCTACATGCAAAAAAACCCACAGTTAAATTGATTTAAGTGTTACTTAAATCAAATGATAATTTTTCTTGCATGCTCACAATGCACTAGTGAAATCAATTTATTTGTGCTCCAGAGCAAGTTTTTTCAACTGACTGGCAGGACCTTTTTAAAATAACTTGCTTGTAAATCGATTTGAATCAATTTAGTTCCGTGGGTGTGGATGGGGTTATGGATTTATTTCATGCCCCTGTTTAATGTCAGCCACATTGCCACTATGGCTTCTACTCTCTCTCTCGCTCTCTTTTTAAAAACCTTCTTGTCATGCTTTTTAGCAATGCATCCGTTACTGCCTTTTGATATTCTTGGCTGAATGGAAGCATTGATTTATTGCTGTATCACTTATTTTAAAAATAATTTTTAAAAAGGGAAACGGTAACGAAAGATATAAGTCCTAAAAAGAAAGGAAATGGGTAAATTTCACCAATGTAGACACCAAAACCAGTTTAAATCATCAGAAATAAATTGATTTCAATTCAGGAATGTGAACACGGCGACTGATTTAAATACCACATGGCTTGAACCCAATTTTTAAAGAGTCTAAACAGAAATCTATTAAAAATTGCCAGTGCAACCGTGCCCTAAGTGACTGACTTTCTTAAGAGTATATAAGGTTAATAAGGAGGGGAGGGGAGAATGGTTGGGAGTTAAGTGAGAACAGTTTGGATTGGCTTGGTAAGAAGGGACGACGGCAGTGGAAAGGGTTGGAAAGAATTAAACTGGAAAGAGCAGGGGAGATGGATAAAAATTAGATTAGGTTTAGGAATAATACTATATTTCATGGAAACTGTTTTTGCAGTAACAGTTACTTGGTTCAGTTCAAGCCAAGCGATGTAGCATCTTGATTACCTGAGGGTTGGTTATGTGGTGACAGTGGAAAATGGCATAGTAAGGGTGCCAGTAATCGACACATAAGAGCAACTCGTGACAGCGACTGTGAAGATTTTTGTTTTTTTAAAAAAAGTTAAAATACATGCTTATTCCTATGAGTTATGGGCAAACCCACGCCTAATGTTTCGAATAGCAAGCGAAAGGAGGGGGAACATTCAGTGAGTTTAGAGTCTGACAGGTGACCCCACTAAATGGCAGGGGATGAATAAATACCCCATGGATGAAGTGCAGACCATGCTCCTGTCTCATGTTCTTATTCTGGCTTTGTGGGTGTTGAGGGAACAAGGAAATGAAAGGCAGGAGACTGTTTTGGCCTGCAGTCTATTGGCCTGCAGCACTCAGATCTTTAAGAAAGTAAAATTAACTGCTTCTAGAAAATAGAAAATTGGTGCATTGTTTCTTTAATAGGTAATTTTCAGAGAGGTAAGAGTGTAGGTATTAGCAGCAGCAGCAAAATGGAACAAAATCAAAAGTACTGTAACACCTTTAACAAATTTATTTTGGTGTGAGGTTTCATGGGTTCCTATCCACTGCTGCATCTGAGGAAGTTGACTGTCATCCGTAAAAGCTTATACTGAAATAAATCTGTTAGTCTTAACAATGCCACAGTGCTTTTGTTTTTGTTGTGTTTATCAAAAGAGTCACAACATTGGGAACATTGGAAAGAAAATAATTGTTTTTCAAAAGTAATTATTTTTTTTTCCAAAGCTCTGAATAGCTACCAAAGAAGATGTGGTTTGTAAATTGAACAGGACGAACAGCTATCCCTAAAATGTTGGGGGTGGGAGCTGCGCTGGTCACAAGCTGCCAGTGCACCAAAGGAAAACGTACTGTTTTTAGCTTTTGAATATTGCCTTTTTAATAATGTAAACCGCACTGGGTTCTTTTTAAGGACAAAGGTGGGGGTAAAACATTTTTCGTAAGATTAAAAAAAATTCCCTCCCATCTCTACATTAATTTCATTTTAAATTCACTTAAAAATAACAAAACATTTTATGGCACTGTACAGTTTAAGGAGCCACAAAATGTTTGGGTACTTTTTCCACCGGTCAATTTATTTCTACCTCTTTTGTAATTCAAGTTTCACTGTCCTTGTAAACAATACTGAAATTATATAGTCTAAAAAACATTTTATACCACATTCTATCAGATAAGCTGGCCCATAAAGAAGGGTGACTGCCGAAGAATTGATGTTTTTGAATTATGGTGCTGGAGGAGGCTCTTGAGAATTCCCTGGACTGCAAAGAGAACAAACCTATCCATTCTGAAGGAAATCAAACCTGAGTGCTCACTGGAAGGACAGATCCTGAACCTGAGGCTCCAATACTTTGGCCATCTCATGAGAAGAGAAGATTCCCTGGAAAAGACCCTGATGTTGGGAAAGTGTGAAGGCAAGAGGAGAAGGGGACGACAGAGGATGAGATGGTTGGGCAGCATCATCGAAGCTACCAACATGAATTTGGCCCAGCTCTGGGAGGCAGTGGAAGACAGGAGGGCCTGGCATGCTCTGGTCCATGGGGTCACGAAGAGTCGGACACGACTTAACGATTAAACTACATCAAATCAGATAAGCACACACACTTTACAAAGAGTGACTAATACCAAGATTATTGATGTAACTTGTTTTCCATCTACTGCATTTTTCTGTTTATAAGATGACCCAATGTATAAGACAACTCCCCCTTTTCTAACCCCCAAATTAGAAAATTTGCACGATCGCACCCCTTTTGGTCCTGAAGCCCTTTCACGGCTGCTTCAGGATCAAAGGGGTGCGAGTGTGCCGCCCTTTCACGGCTGCGTTACCCATTTCCTAAGCCCCACAGGCAAATATCACATTTTAAAAATAATTAAACCATTCCCAAACCCTTGCATCTATTTCACTATGTGATAGTATTGCTCTTTCTAAATTTAAAATTTTAAGAATTTTCTGCCATTTTGTTCACATTTGTCCTACAACATTTAACTGATGCGTGGAATATTTTGCATCATTTCAGTGTTTTAAATTATAAGATGAAGGCAGGAGGAGCTAATACTCCAGTACTATAGCAAGGAAACTAAATGAAAGAAATAAATGGGAGTGGCACTAAAGTCAGAAAGGGTTGGGATTGACGAGACACACCTACAAAGAAACATCATCAAAGAAACATCCATAAACTGTACAGGTCAGCACAGATAGATGAGTTATTAGGATCCACACAAGTTGATCATCCAGCAGAGGAAAGTAGAACAAAAATACATTGCCAATGTAGTGATGTAAAAAAAAACCACCTAACTTTTTTTTACGTGTGTGTTTTGGTCCCACTTTTACTCTGTTGAGATCAGCAGAGTTTCAGCTCTGCATTGTATGGGCAGTGTAAAAAGCACTACTCTAATGGGTGTAAGAAAAGTTAAATAAATGCTCCTTGTGGTCAAGTTATATATTTTAGTATAGTGTCTATAGCAGTGGTCCCCAACCTTTTCGGGACCGTGGACTGGCTAAAGAAGGTGGGGCACCCCCCGTGCTTGTGCGCACGCACAAAGGAGATCTCTTTCGAGTGCAGACGCATGTGCAAAGCAGTGGGGAGCGTGTGTGCGCCCCCACCCCCTCACGTGGGCACTCATGAAGGAGCATGAAGGAGTGGGGGAGCGCTCACGCTGGCGCTGGCATGCGCGTTCATGCGCAAAGCAGCTGTGTGTGGAGAGTGCATGTGCGAGGGGGAGGTTTGTCTTCGCAGCCTGGTCTGGCTCAGGCCACGGACCAACAATGGGCCGCGGACCGGAGGTTGACGACCTCTGGTCTATAGCTTTATGAATTACCTCACCACATGTTTCCAGTCATGTTTCTTGTGGCTTCTCTTGTAGTGAATATGACTTCCATAACTTTTAATCGAGAATTAAATAGATCAATTAAGTAAATAGTTTGGGTAAGTCATTTAGAAAATTAGGGCAAACGTACCAACATTTAATTACCCATGTTGTGAAAACTGTCTCTTACAATTACATGAATTAGCTGACCTCATTTTACCTTCCTTGCCTTGATGACTTTAATTTCAGATAGCCACTTTATTATCTGCCCTAAGGTGTACAGTACTTAAGTATTTTCTAAATCTTTCTTTTACATTAAAATAAATTGGTGGTGTCAGGGAACATGAAACTAAATTTAACATATTATATTAATTGGTGTAGGTCACAAGTTCATTTCCTTTGTATAGACCTATCTATGTAACTACAAGTATAGCACTAGTTATTTTTCATATATCTGAGGGCCAATTTTTAAAAATTATTGTACTGTAAACCTCTTCTGCCTAAATCTTGCCATGCTGGCTTCTTCCCAATGCTTTTTGTGTGTATTGGTTTGCTTAATTTGTTGACAAGTTCTAATCAACTAAGCCACTGGACATTACAAACCTAGATGAGTGGCTTGCATACATGAAAAAAAAATTCTGCACTCTGGCAGTGTTCCAAACTACTCTTGTCACAAGTACCAAACCCTCTTCAGGGTGGAGGCGTCATAAAAATTGCTTGGTGTCTTTTCAGGTAACAATGTGGATTGGACAGCACCTTATGACATCACGAATTACACTTCATAATGCACTTTTATAAGGATGATGACACATGATTCATTTTGAATATTTTGAACAAACCATAAAATAGTTAAAATCTCCAAGTGGAACTATGGTAGTCCTCAACAAGAATCGAAAATTATTCGATCTTTTTCTTAATTCCGCATGATTGCATTGTTGCAAGAAAAACAGCTAAAAGTCCTGTACCATGTTCATATTACATTATACAAATTATTATTATTGTGTGAGTGAAAGCATATTATAAGATATGTAACATATCACTACAATAATTACATGCTGTCAAGTCAATTCTAATTGAGAGCAGTAGTTTCCAGGGTTTTCTAGGCAGAGAATACTCAGACCCGGTCTAGCATTTCCTCCTTCTGGATACCACACCGCTTGTCCAAGACCCCGCAGGCTGCCTCTTCTCCTACAAGGTGGAGTGGGGAATCGAACCGTTTGCTCCCACTCACTGGGCTATCTAGCCTGCCATAGATCACTACAGCTATACAATAAACCAGCCCTCTTTTTACATGCCACATGCCTCCATAGATAGTCATTTTCTAGCTATGCTCCTCTCCTTTCCGAGATCATCCTTCCTCTCAAATAAATTTTATTTGGAAACTTTAGACATGTCCAAATAACGTCCAAGAGTGAGTAACTAAGACTGCTATGTAGACCTGCCCAGAGCCTTTGCGCATGCTCCTACAAGGCATTAGGCTGGATTGCTCCCGGAGGTGCCACCCGCTTGCTCCGATAACCGAGCAGGAAACCCACTGGCGCATGCGCACCCTGGCCTGGGTCTGTGTGTCTGAGCAGGCGCCAGGTTCCCCTTGCTGGGCGCGAGGAGGGTGGCAAGCGAGTGGGTGACGTCAAGGCGCGGCAGCCATTACACGGAGCGGGGAGAAGGACCGAGCGGGAGCGAAACCTGTGCTTCCGCTCCTCTTGCTCTGTGTGTGTGTGTGGGTGATCGGACGGATCCTGCCATTCCCGGCCCTTTGCTTCCTTCCTTTGCTTCTTCCTTTCCGGCCGGCAGCAGGAGGTCCCCCCGAGAAGAGTCTCTGTGAGGAGGAAGGCGACGACGACGACGACGAGGAGGAGGAGAGCGGCCGGGGGTTGGGCCGGGGCCGTGGGTGCCGGAGAAGGAAGGAGGGAAGGAAGGAAGGAAGCGCGGCGGCGGCGGCCGGGTGAGCCAGCAGGATGGAGGAGAAGGTCTTCACGAAGGAGCTCGACCAGTGGGTGGAACAGCTGAACGAGTGCAAGCAGCTCTCCGAGGGGCAGGTGAAGAGCCTCTGCGAGAAGGTGAGCAGCCCGGTGGCGGTTCGCGGGCGGGCGGGATGGAGGTGGGGAGGCGGAGGAGGGGGAGGCTCCGGAGGGGCGCGGAGGGCCGGGCGCTCAGGTGAAGGCAGAGGCGGGGAGATCAGCCCGGGATGTGGAGGTGGGGGACGGATGGGGTGGGGGCGTCCGCGAGGTGGATCTCCTGTCAGGGAAGGCGGCGGCCGAAGAGGGAAGGAAGGAAGGAGCGCTTGGCTCAAGATGGCCAAAAGGCGAGGTAAAAGAGAGCAGGCGAGAGAACTCCTCGGGGCCTCCTCCTGCCCAGGGCGCCGGAGACGTCCGTGAGGGAAGGGAAAAGCTCCGCAGGGGTGGGAATGAGCGGCGGCTTCTGTTGCCAGCCTTTCCTGAGCGCCGGAGTCCGGGAAATGGGACGGGAAGGGCGCCTCACGCATGTCCCGTTAGCTGCAGGTGTCGTTTCTTGTGGCGGCGATTCCCGCCTCCGAGGCTGCCTCAGCGGCTCTGGTGGGGCCTTTTCAGGCGTTTTTATCTCCGACCGACCAGCCGCGCTTGGCTCAGAATCCTGTCCACCGGCAGCCCGGCGCCCCCTGCCGCCTCCCGGGCTCCTCTGGATCCTCCTTTTCCCGTTGCCTCTAAAATGGCGCCTTTCGCGGAAAATACAGTACACGGATAGAAACCCTCTTGTGTCCGGCGGCGTGTCTCCCCTCAGGCACCAGTTTGTCTGTGTGTGGAGAGAGAGAAAGACAGAGATGTGATTGGGTAGGATCTTATTGAGAAGATCTGACAGGAGTTTAGTATGTTTCAATTCTGTACTGTCCAAGTCTTCCTCTGTTGCTTTGCATCAAGGAAAAAGAAAATCTGGTCAATTTAGTACACTGAGTATGGTATTAATAATTGTTGATTGAAAATACAGTGATTTGAGTTTAATGTTGTTTTGATGGGTTGTAACTCTTAGTTGCCATAACAACCAAAGAGGAGGGAGAGTTGCTCATTTCCGTGTGTGATTGTTTTGACATATCTTGAAGTTCCATGTAGATATGCAGTAATCCACTGGACTAGACTGTAAGAATTATCATTGTACTCTTTCACCTCAATAATTTGTTAATAGTGGGGTTGGTTTTGTATTTATCTAAACTCTTATCTGTGAAAAGCCTTTAAAATCACTGTTTTGAAGAGAGATTCACAGCATTTTCTCAAGATGTCAAGTTGTAGGTAACTGGCCATATATAGTATGTTAATAGTGCTAAAGTATGAGTGGTCTATTAACATATTTTAGATAATACAGTATTTTCATCTTTGGCAACTGTTTAGGCAAATATATTAGTCTGTTAAGTTTTATTAGACTAGTTCCATTTTTTTCTGTTTAATTAGTGTAATAGTTGTTGTATAATACTGTGGCCAAAATCATATTGTGTAAACTAACCACAGCATAAGGCAAATGACATCACCTCCAACAGTGCAGTACAGAATCTAGGTGTAACCCAGAATTAAAGTAGGGAACTTGCATTTGTGGCTCCTGGTTATTTCCTGGTGTGATCCATCATCTTGCAGTGAAAAATTACAGCAGGCCCTAATCAGCAGCTGATAAAGAGAGCTTTCCACTCGGGTTCAGTTATGTTGCTGCAGGTGATGTAATTCGCTGCCACATAAGTTTATGGAAGCGGATTTTGGGCTATGTAGATCTAGAAAGCGTATATAGAACTGCTGTTTCATTTTTCTTATGTTTGCTTTTTGAGTAAATGTAGGCAGGACTATACTGTATGTATCGATGAGCAACCTGTTATGAATGTGTCATTATCACATGCCATCAGGTTGATTCTTATTTATGGCAACCCTTCCTAGATCTTTCTAGGTATAAAAGACTCAGAAATAGTTTATCTGTGAGTTCTTCTGAGGGTATTCTAGGATTGTGTAGCTTGCCCAAAGGCACATAAGCTGGCTCTTCTAGGAGGGCACAGTGGGGAATCAACTCCAAACCCCTGGTGTTTCAAATAACTGAGCTAAGCAGCCAGCTAAAGCAATGTAAGCTACTAGGAAATGTGTATGGTTTCAACTGGATTAAGAAATGTGTGTATCTCAATGTCCACTCCCTTCTGTTCTCCCAATTTTTTCTTTCATTCTGGTCATTCTCTTCTCAATATTCAGCCACCTTATGTCAAGGTTGGAAACCCCTTAGTTTTACTCTTACCCCATTTGTCTCTTTCTTTCCTGCTTCTGTTTGGTACTAGCCAAAGTTAAAAGTGCATCAGTTTCTCTACTCATCCTAGTGTTCCATCTCTTCTCTTGTCTCAATAGTTTTCTCACACTGGCCTTTTTGTTCCACCCACCTAGTTCTCAGCCCAGTATTTAACGGCTAAAATATATCACAATTGAACTAGAACTGCCAGAATCCCCCACTAGTATGACAACAGTGGCCTGTATCTTGACTACCCAGTATGGCAAGTTCAGATAAAGTTCACCCAGGCTTTCCCAGCTCTTTCCTATCCAGAGATTTTGCAAGGCAAATATGTAAAAACATCTTACAAGTCAGATCTGTACCAGAGTGAAACATGATAACTTGACATGTGGCTGACATATTATCCTGTGGATAATATTATATATAATAATTAAGTAAGCAACATTTTCTTGTTACAAAGAGTTCTAAATGGTATGTCTGACCTGAAGATCATTTTCTAATTTGACAGTGTTACGTCAATGTTTGCCAGTTATCTTGAAATTGAGAGAATTTATATGTATTGGAAGCTTGTAGATAGAACTTTATCAAATGGTTTAATTGTGACGTGGCATATGAGGGTATAACAAAAGAATTTATATGACATTGTGTCTTTTTTTGCTTTTGTTATTGTGAGTGCATCTGATTGTTAATGTGAGGGGAAGTAATCATGATACTAAAAGCACATTTTAATATCATGGTTCTACCATATTACGTTGTTTAGATGTCTTTTTGGTGCAGAAGAAGCCCCAAATTTGGAAAATTCAGAAGTGAAGTCTTTTCTTCCCAGAGCACTCTAGAAATAATATTTTATGAGTTTAGAGAAGTTGTTTCACAACCAAACTGATAAATATAGGTGATGCCTGCAAATTTTTTTTTATCATCACCCACAAAAACAAGTGTTTGTATTCATGCTAGGCAACCATATACACTTTATTTTCTTCTCCTTCCCACCCCATACCTTTCCTCTCACACCCCATATTTTCCTGTTTCCAGCTGGCATTCAGTATTCTATCACCATCCAACATGTTTGGTTTGGTTTGCCTTGAATGGTATTTGGAGGATGTTCTTAGGGTTTTTTCCCCCTCTGTGAACCTTGGTGTTTCTGTAAGGTTACTGATACTTCGCTCCTACCCTGTTTCCCTGAAAATAGGCCCTAACCTAAAAATAAGCCCTAGTATGATTTTTCAGATTGCTCGTAATATAAGCCCTATGTTAGTACAGTACAGTGGTGCCTCGCTTAACGAGCGCACCATTTAACGAAGAATCCGTATGGCGATCCCTTTTTGGGGATCGCTATACGGATCTGCCCCAATCGCCGCACTCGCTTTGCGACGATTGGGGCGCCCGGCGGCCATTTTGGAGCCGCCGAACAGCTGATCGGCAGCTCCAAAATGGCCGCCGGATGACCCGAAATGGCCCCCTATCAGTGTTTTCGCGCCCTCCCCTTGCTTACGGAGGTCGCGAAAACGCTGCGGGGGGGCATTTCGGGTCATCCGCGGCCATTAAAATGGCCGCGGATGGCCCGAAATGCCCCCCCCCACAGCGGGAGGGCGATGGCCACCGGACGCGAAAACATCGCTGGAGGGGTAAGTTTGGACGCTTATTGGAACTCATTAAACTAAGTTTAATGCGTTCCAATAGGCTTTCCTTGCCCGTACAGCGATGTTTTCGCATAGCGAAGGTTAATCCGGAACGGATTAACCTCGCTATGCGGGGCACCACTGTACTCTTGACACCCTACCCCAAAAATAAGCCTCAGTTAAGTGAAACTCCGCCCTCCACTATTGGGCAGCATCCAGAAGAAGATGACATGACTATATTTGAATATATGTAGATTGCTGTATGAAAAATAAAAAATCCCCTGAAAATGATCCCTAATGTGTTGTTGTTGTTTTTTTGAGCAAAAATTAATATAAGACTCTGTCTTATTTTCAGGGAAACATGGTATTTCACAATAACCCCCTTTAGATTCTAGTTGTTCTGATGTTCATCTGGTTGTACCATTTGCAGGATTCTTCCTAGTGTTCATATGAAAAGTGTATAGTTACAACTTTCAGGAAATGTGATTTGATGATAATGAATGGTGGAAGGATGGAATAACATCACAGGTTGTGAAGGAAGACTTATGAAAAACAGGTGGTTTTCCTCCTACCATCCTAACCAATGTACTGGAAAAAAGTTGGTGAATGTTACAGAAATACTCATGCAGATATTAGTGGATAAGTGTGTTCTTGAACATTAAATATATGAAAAAAGGCAAAGAAATGCTTTCCATATAAGGCACATACAGTACCTTGTTCAGTCAAGGCAAGGAATGACAGATTGGTGTAGGAGGAGTTGCCTTTAGTATAATGTAAAGTTATATATTTAAGACAGAATACTTAAGAAGTGAGTCTAGATAAACCACAGGAATGTTTTGAGGTAAAGCAATTCAAAATGCCTTTCTTGTAGATTTTCATGGAAATAATGTGAGCCAGTGACACAAATATTGCAAATATATTGAAATGTATAATGTATAGGTTGTTCTGTTTTCTTGGTGGTAGAGAAAATGAATTTTTCCTCTCTGTATTTTCCTGTTGGTTTCCCTCCATAGCAATACTCTTTACTCATCAAAATTGTTTGGAGTAAAGATTGTTACTTGCCTAATGCTGTGGTTCTATTTAGATAGAACATAATAAAAATTACTTAGGAACTTAACTACAGTAAAAAGGTGATCAAGGATTAGATCTACAGGTCATAATTTGATTAAATGCTAATGGAATCTGCTAAAAACCAGTTTTAAATATTCCAAGCTTCTCAAGAATAAATGAACCTTTTTAATGGTTGTTCATTAGCTCTGCATTGGAAGCTAAGAGTTAAAATGTTGTTTCTGACCATAATGTGACATTTAAGTTGTACAAGGCCATATCCTTTCTAATATTCTATATAAATATTCTAATATTCTATATAAATAGCAGATCCACTATGCTTTTGTGACTATAGTAGTACAATAGATATGTTAGCTTACTCCCACCCAGTTCTACCCATGTCACCCGTGTGAGTCAGGAGGTGAGGCTGAGGAGCCTGACGCCGAGGGAGGCCCGGAAGGAAAAAACAAGAAACCGGGCCTTCTCGACGGTGGCTCCTCGCCTCTGGAACAACTTACCTCCTGAGATTTGCGCAGCTCCCTCGCTGGGTATTTTTAAGAAACAACTGAAAACATGGATGTTCAGGCAGGCCTTCCCCCTTTCCAGCTAATTCCTAATTATTCTTTTTCCTTTTCTGCTATAATATACCCTGTTTCTCGCCATCTTTTGGAAAAAAATTATTTTTTATTTATGTAAATTTTGTTATATGATATGTTATATGTTTAATTGTTTTATAGTGTGTGTTGTAAGCCACCTAGAGTGGTCACATTGACTAGATAGGTAGGGAATAAATAAATAAACAAACAAACAAATAAATAAATAAATAAATAAATTCCAGATGTGTTTAAATGATAGAGTATCTGGTAACAATTCCATATCACCTGGTCTGGCACTTTAAAATTTCATTCTATGAATCAAATAATAATCTACTTTGATGTGTTTTGTAGACATTGCTGTTCAGTTAATTGATTCCAAGGGAGTTAAAGGTATGATAAATAATTTTACAAAATTAGAATAAAAAGAGCAAATATAAACAGTAAGGCCAGCAGTTGAAAGCAGCAGAGCAATATAGGTAAAGCCTAAAGTGTAAAAATCCTGGGGAAAACAAAAATATATGCTCTTTCACCTGAAAAGGTGAGCCTTCAAGGCAGGGTGGGCTGTCTGCCAAATTAATTGCTCTCACAAAAAGTTCCTGGCTCGGATCACAACCCACTTTATCTCAGTTGGTGCTTCCAGTGGTGAGATAATGTGGGGATTGTAATCCAAAATGAGGACCATGGTAGTAGATAATGTCAACGTAGAACTCAAGGGACCTAGATTCAAATCTCCACTCAGCCATGGAAACTTACTGGGAGGTGGCAGTGGTAAGCCACTGCTTAAATATCTCACATCACTTGAAAATCCTGTTAGGGTAGCAATAAAATGGAAGTGACTGGATGGCACATAACCATGGTTCAAAATATCAGTAGGACTTAAGGGTGCCTCCGCCAATCTAGGTAAACTAGGCATTGTCCAGGAATGTTTGCAGGATTACTAGATCACTGACAGAGTGAGCACCTTGTCCATAAATGGGAGAGATTTCCAGCAGGCTGATAAGATGATTAGTCTAGGGAAAGCTAGTTAAGGAGTCTACAGCTGCCTCTTTTAAGATACATAGGATTGCCCTTGGGACAAGGGTTGAGCAGACATGGTAGGCTTAATTCCTCAAGACACTCTGTCCGTACCTTTAGATGTCAGTGTCGGAAACCTGCTCTTGGAATACTGAACCTGACAGAGCTCTCAGTACATTTATTATTCCAATAAGAGATTTGAAGGCAACAATCTTTAAGTTAGATGTGCATGGACCCCATGGGGTCACAAAGAGTCAGACATGACTAAACAACAACATGCAGTACAAAATGCTTGAAGATATTGCAAAAGTGACAGACCAAATTTTTGAAAGCTCTGTCTTCAAGGACTGAACATGAGGTTTAATTTCAGAGAAAGGCTGCACTGGCAGTGGAGATTGATTTTTGTTGCTGTCATCACAGCAGAAAATAAAGTGTGTACTTTTGCTTGGTCATTTGTTTTAGACAAGTCCTATTCTGTACAGTTGTTTTTGGTGTATGCTGCAGTTTTCAGACTGTAATAGGCAGTAAGACTGTAGATGTGATCAGATGATACGTGATTGATAGTTGTCTGCAGCTGTTGACTACAGAGCATGAATCAGCATTTGAGAAATAGTTGGCATTCCTACTTCTACCTTTTTCTTTGTCCAGCTTTTGTATAGTTTTAGGAGCAGGAACCAAGATAGTAGTTTGTTACCAAACTACTGATTTGTAGGCTTGCAAGATGCCAGAATTTTATCTCTGTGCCAGCTGGAAAGCCCTTGCCTGTCACTTTATTTTGAGACATCACCAGTGTCTGGGTAAGAAGCTGTTCCTTACTTGCAGTGGCTGAATTGTGAGGTTCTTGAGATGACTGGTTTTGATTAACCATAAAATTCAATTCCTGGCAAACTTGCAACTCTGAGATATAGTCCTGGTAATTGCATGTGTATTGTCTGTACAGTTGTACAAATGTTATAGAAATTCTTCATATAAGAATTTGAGAGATATTTAACGACAGTGTGATTTCTATTCAGGTGTTGAACACCTCATGCACTTAGATTCAGTAATAATAGAAGATTGTCTACAATCAAACTGTTGGCTCCATGACAAGCTTTTTTTTGTCATGGTGGATAAAAATCTGATTTTTTAGAATCAAATTGATTTTTTTTAATTTAAATTACAAATATTCCCATTTTTAAAATTTAAAATTTGACTTAAATCAGTTCCAGCTTGTTTCGGTACTACTGTGTTCCCTTGAAAATAAGACAGGGTCTTATATTAATTTTTGCTCCAAAAACGCATTAGGGCTTGTTTTCAGGGGATGTTTTATTTTTTTCATGTACAACACTCTACAATTAGTCAAATACAGTCCTAGGAAGAAGATTGACATGGTCATGGTTCAATTCAGTTCAGATATGCCAATTTTAATAACATCTCTTTTAAACTAGCATTTAAAAATTCTGTGGTTTTATCGTTTTTGTTTCTGTTACTTAGTGTTCAATTTATTTTTTCTTTAGTGTTATATATAGTCCTATGACTCTGGCAAAGAGACAGTATCAAAATACTGGGCCAGGGGGAAGTCTGTTAACTTTTTTTAGTGCCTTTGTGATTTTTCTTAAAACAAATATAAGGGAAGTGTGTGCTATTGAGGTTTAAATCATACAACTTTCCTCTAGTTTGGCTGAAATCCTCTCCTGTAGCTATGTGGTGTAAATAATGATGTCATCAGCTTGCAAAGTTACTGTTTAAATTAAATTAAACTAAACTAATGTGTCCTATTCCCACCTTTAGGTTCTGAGGCTCCCTATGGGTATTTTTTGGCTTTGGGAACCTCAGGACACATGGTGGAGGGGAGCTTTAATATCAGAAATTTCCACTAGATTGCTGTTAGTAGGATCTGGACTGCTAGTGGTGATTCAGTGGTAATTTTGCATGTTAAAAGCTGTCCTCCATCCCAGTGATTTTTTTAAAAATCAAATTGATATAAATTTTAATTTGATTTAAATAAAATCCACCTTGCCCCATCTTGAGGTGCTGAGAGACTTCCCCAAATCCAGATGGTTCTCTAAGGAGCCTCAGAATCTGAATAGGAAGTTTTAAATTAAAAGAGAAAGGTTGCAAGCTGGTAACATCATCACCATTTAGGCCTGCATAGTTACACCAACGGTATTCCAGCCATTGAATATGTCAGTTGTATAACACCATGTAAATCAAACATTTCATGGTGACACATTGTATGTCTGGAGTTTTAAATCTTTGAGGCAGGGCAGATTGCAATGTACTCTTTGTATTCCTTAGAGGTAGACAGTTTGTGTTAAATGTTAAATAAGGCTTATTAGTAATTCATTACTTGAACACACGGGAATCTAAGCTTATGGCTTTTAAAAATGGAGGATTGCCTCCTTTTCCAGGCCTTCCTTTAACTCTTCAGAGCCCTGGCCATTGTGCTTATTCAAGCAATCTAGTGCATAAGTGAGGCCAGACTTTAGACTTGTTAGGTGAATTAAGTTCACCCCATTATATTCAAATATATTGTTGCTTTTTAAAAGAAGCAAACAAAGAGAAGTTCGGAAATAGCCAGTGTTTTTTTAAAAAATAAACACAGTGGACCCTTGACTTACAGATGGCTTGACTTACAGACTTTTTGAGTTACAGACTTCTCTGGCTGCAAAATTTAGGTTTGACTTGCAGCCTGAGAATTGACTTACAGACCAGAAAAAACCCAAAATGGAACAAAAACGGCCTGTTACGGGATTAATCGGTTTTCAATGCACTGTAGGTCAATGGAGACTTGACTTACAGACTTTTTGACTTGAGAACCGCCTTCCAATACGGATTAAGTTCTCAAGTCAAGACCCCACTATAAAGTGAATTTACCAATTAAAGTTTGCTTAACTTATAAAATCAGCTTGCAAGGTAGAAGAGATGAGGTCTACCTCAGAGTCTGCTGCTTAATCTAATTTTGACCCTTGACCAGCTACACAGATAAAGAAGATCCAAAAGACTGAAGGTATTTCTATATTGGGCCAATCAGGAAAATGCATAAATAATAATCACTCCTACATCCTGCCCCTGGCTGGGACCCTTACAAACTGCATATAGAAGTCAATATTTCACTGTATTCAGAAGAAATGCTGAGCTGCAACTTGTTACAAACTTTGCATGTGCATGCGGATGAGGGGGCTTGCATGAGCTGAAGGCCTGTTGTATTATGTTCTCATAATGGTAAACCGTGATTTGATCCGAATGGTTGTTCTGTCTGAATGCAGCCAGTAGGACTAAGTATATTTGACCACTGTGACAGCATCCATTTTAAAAAATTCACATTAGCCCATTTCCAGTCTAGTTAATGTGTAGAAAGTGACAACATGGCAGCTGAATTGCTTTGATTGTTGCCTCTGCGGTATGCTGAAGCTGGTTATCTTTGGCTCTAGATCTTAAGTACTTTCATTGGCCATATGTGTAATAACATTTATGCCAGAGTGGGAAATGATCAGAAGAGACTTCGGTCCTCATTGAAAGTGGTCAGGAGAGAAGATAAAGCATTTCCACTTTGATGACAGGTCTCTGCATTTTTAGCAAGACATTGATGTAGTGGATTTGACTGGTTTAGCCCCAGAAGATAACCATTTTCTTAAGTGCGAGGGATTATCTCTAGTCCAAGGTATTTAGTATTCCATGGCTAGTATACTATTGCTAATCACAATTAATGGGAAACTTTCTGATATGGTTGGTGAACAGTAAGTCGGCTCTTACATAAGTCCCATTGGATTAGTGGGTCCATTCTGCTTGGAACTAACAATTCTATATTGGTCTGTATGTGCCCTTAGATACAGTATGTGTATCATTCAATTATCTAAGTTTGTACAGGTACCACTTGCATTTAACACTTACCTACTTTTGATTGGTTCAAAATTGGGAAAGGAGTACGACAAGGCTGTATATTGTCTCCCTGCTTATTCAACTTATATGCAGAATACATCATGCGGAAGGCTGGACTGGAGGAATCCCAAGCCGGAATCAAGATTGCTGGAAGAAATATCAACAACCTCCGATATGCAGATGATACCACTCTGATGGCAGAAAGTGAGGAGGAATTAAGGAACCTTGTAATGAGGGTGAAAGAGGAGAGTGCAAAAAACGGTCTGAGGCTCAACATATAAAAAACTAAGATCATGGTCACTGGTCCCATCACCTCCTGGGAAATAGAAGGGGAAGATATGGAGGCAGTGACAGATTTTACTTTCTTGGGCTCCATGATCACTGCAGATGGAGACAGCAGCCACGAAATTAAAAGACGCCTGCTTCTTGGGAGGAAAGCGATGACAAACCTTGACAGCATCCTAAAAAGCAGAGACATCACCTTGCCAACAAAAGTCCACATAGTCAAAACTATGGTTTTCCCTGTAGTGATGTACGGAAGTGAGAGCTGGACCATAAAGAAAGCTGACCGCCGAAGAATTGATGCCTTTGAATTGTGGTGCTGGAGGAGGCTCTTGAGAGTCCCCTGGATTGCAAGGAGAACAAACCTATTAATTCTAAAGGAAATCAAACCTGAGTGCTCACTGGAAGGGCAGATCCTGAAGCTGAGGCTCCAGTACTTTGGCCATCTGATGAGAAGAGAAGACTCCTTGGAAAAGACTTTGATGTTAGGAAAGTGTGAAGGCAAGAGGAGAAGGGGACGACAGAGGATGAAATGGTTGGACAATGTCATTGAAGCTACCAGAATAAATTTGACCCAACTCCGGGAGGCAGTGGAAGATAGGAGAGCTTGGCGTGCTCTGGTCCATGGTGTCATGAAGAGTTGGGCACGACTAAACGACGATGACTTTTGAGTAACAGAAATGGGATAGATCAGAAATTTGCATGAGTATAATGCTCCTTTTGCATTCTTTGTTCTCCAAGCCAGTATAAGTGTTAGTTTTCCTTCACTTTCCTATTTCAGCAGTTACCTTTATTTAAAAGATGCTGGAAAGGAGTTATAAAGTTATTACCCTAATGGGATACAATAGTTTTGTGTAGCAGCTGTTCATGAAAGCTTTTGCAAACAGTTTTGACATGTTAAAACATTTATGGTTTAACACAGGTGTGGGTAAATTGCAGCCCTGTGCTCTTTTTATAAAAATGATTTTCTAAGCAAAACAAAAATTAAATGAAAAAAAATATGACTTGCTACTCCTAGAAAACTGCAGGAGCAGTGATTGCCTTTTCAGACAGCACACACCTCTGCAGAATAATACCTCAAAATATCTGAGCTTCAAAACCTTAAGTAGACTTCTGCCCATTTCTGGTTTCATTATTTTATTGGTTTGTCTGTGTTGCCCCTGAAAGATTTTAATATGAATGCTGTAGTTTCAGTGTCTCTTTTCTGTCATTACCTTGTTCAGAGTAAGTGAAAAGCACAAAGTGTTTAGATAATCTAAATAAATGTAGAGAAATACAGGTGTTTATATTTGTTGAAATATAAAGGAACAAATGATGAAATTCATTGTACTGGCGCCATGTAGCTTTGGTTTAGGAAGTGTTTATTTTGTTATGTTTAATATTTGGTGTCTGGATCTTGTTTTCTATAAATGTGTGTCTGCAAGGACCACTGAATATGTTAAAAACTTTTATGTTTGGTTTATTTAGACTATTCTGCAGCCATCTAAGGCTGGATGCACTGAGGCACATAATTCTGCTTCCATTGGCAGAATTGAGAACAGGTAGTCCTCCCTCTTTTAGCCTTTTGTTTCTGATCATGGGGGTCCCATCACCTCCTGGCAAATAGAAGGGGAAGATATGGAGGTAGTGACAGATTTTACTTTCTTGGGCTCCATGATCATTGCAGATGGTGACAGCAGCCCCGAAATTCCCCTGGACTGCAAGGAGAACAAACCTATCCATTTTGAAGGAAATCAACCCTGAGTGCTCACTGGAAGGACAGATCCTGAAGCTGAGGCTCCAATATTTTGGCCATCTCATGAGAAGAGAAGACTCCCTGGAAAAGACCCTGATGTTAAGAAAGTGTGAAGGCAAGAGGCGAAGGGGACGACAGAGGATGAGATGGCTGGACAGTGTAATCGAAGCTGCCAACATGAATTTGACACAACTCCGGGAGGCAGTGGAAGACAGGAGGGCCTGGTGTGCTCTGGTCCATGGGGTCACGAAGAGTCGGACGTGACTAAACGACTAAACAAACAGTCTCCCCTCTGTTGCAATTCATGTGCACCCCAAAAGCCTGCTCTTGATTGAAGCAAAACACTCTATAGCCAAAAACACGAAGTCAGTTAGCTGTGTTAGTCTATTGAATAATAGTTTATACCAGTGGTACCCAACTTTTTTGGAATCGCAGACTGGTTGGGAGCGGGGTCCACATATGTGCGGGTGGGTGTGGTGCGCTCGCGGGTGGGCGTGGTGCGCTTGTGCGGGGCCACTTGCAGGTGGGCACGGTGCTCCCGTATGCATGTGTGGATGGGTGTGATGTGCTGAGAGCCCACGAGTGGGCTACGCCCACCCGCGCACATGCCTGTTCACCCCCGCATATGTGCGAGTGCCTCACACCTACCGTGTGAATGTGCAGGGGGTGAGATCTGTCTCCGCGGCCTGGTCCTGAGAAGCCCACGGGCTGGCATCAGCCAGCGGACTGGGGGTTGGGGATTCCTGACTTATACCAGAAACAGTAATGTAGTGCTTATAAGACTAATTACAGTACAGTATTTTTATTTTCTATTCATCTGAAGAAGTATGCTTAGACTCCCAAAAATTTATGAAAATAAAAAATTATTAATTTTATAGGTACTACATTACTGTTTCTGGTATACTCAGAGGCCAGTTTTTGAGTTTCCCAGAAGGCCGTGTTTAATAGAGTGATACTGGATTTAGGCCTAAGACGGGAAATCTGCTTAAACAAAAATCTGAGAACCCCATAAACTTGTTTCCTTATCCTAAACCAGTGAACAATGAGTTTGTTGCAGTGGTAGAGTACATGCTGTTCATGCAGAGATCCCAGGTTCAGTTCTTGAAATCTTCATGTAGATCTTGGAAGGACTTCTTTCAGCAACAGAGGTGTGAAGATTTGTGATCTTGGACTACAACACCCAGAATTCCTCAGGCAGAAGTGGGAAATTCTGGGAGCTGTGATCCAAAAACACAAACACTAGTCAGAAACTTGACGCGTAACTTGAATAAATAAATTCCATTGTGGCCTCTAGGAGTATGTTTGCTGTGTTTCTGGGGATGCTGGCCCTTGAGGTCCCTAAACCTCCAGACTTTTATTTTAGGGCATTAAATGGCTTGAGGGGGCTTTTTTGTTTAATCCCCTCTATATTTTTGTACGGAAACACCTGTGGGGGGAGCTATGGAAAAATATGCAACTTTTGAGTACAGCTCATAGTTCTCTGGAGATAGCCCATCCTTGCCCTAGCTTCTCTTATCAGTATGTGTGTTTGTATCTGCAGTAGTGTGAAATAGATAGTTTTCTGTTTCGGATAATTGTTAATGTTAAATGAATGTAACACTTAACTGAACTGGGAGCAAGTGGAATTATTTTCTCTTTGGATAAATTTTTTATAGATTTAGTTGAGAAAATCTTAGTGCATTACATTTCAGCACATCAGTGAAAATCAAAGCATTTTTATCCCTAAAGCTTTAATTTGAATTGAGTAGAATTTACTTCCAAGTATGTATGATTAATATCTCAAAAGTGTTCTGTGACATTTATTTTAGAAACTGATGAGGGAAGCATATGCAGGTGGAATTCCCAGAAAGGACATAAGTGAGAAGTCTAAGGAAGCTAAATTAATGTTAACTTTTTGTTCTTTTCCAGGCTAAAGAAATATTGACAAAAGAGTCCAATGTACAGGAAGTACGATGTCCAGTAACAGTTTGTGGTGATGTCCATGGACAATTTCATGATCTCATGGAACTTTTCAGAATTGGAGGCAAATCACCAGATACAAACTACTTGTTTATGGGGGACTATGTTGACAGGGGATATTACTCTGTTGAAACAGTAACACTTTTGGTAGCTCTGAAGGTAATAATGAAGCACTAATATAGTCTTTGATATTTGTAACATAAAAATATGTATAATCTGAATTATTGCAAAGTTTACAGTACTTGTAAGACTTGTTATAGTTTGATGTACTTTGCGAAAGCCTGGTTCCTTGAAATGGAGGTTCAACGCTAATATACAGCATAATAATAGCAGGATATGGGTGAAGGCACTGGTGATCTCCTGGACCAACTACTCCAATGCTCTCTGTGTGGGGCTGCCCTTGAGGCTGACCTGGAGACTGCAGTGGGTCCAGACTGTGGTGGCCAGACTGGTGGCTGGTATGAACAGATTTGATTACATCACCAGAGTGCTGGCCAGCCTCCACTGGTTACCTGTTGTGTCCTGAATCAGGTTCAGTGGCTTGGCACCCACCTTTATCGTTTGGCACATTACTTGTTGGAGTATCTTTCCCCAGTGTCATCCGCCTGACCCACTAGATCATCTCAAGCCCAGGATCCTTCGGGTAGCCACCCCAAGAGATTCCTGAAGTTCCTCTAGCAGAGGTAGGGTCTTCTTGGTAGTGGCATCAAGACTGTGGAACCAGTTTCCAGAGGAGCTACACCTGTCTCCCTCCCTGTATTCTTTTAGGAGATAGTTGAAAACACATCTTTTCAGGGAGGCTTTTCAATCTGACCCCGGTTTAGCGTTTTGCCCCCAGTTCCACTTTTCTGTGATAATTTGTTGGTGTCACTGGTTTGCTTATTTGTTTTTTCTAAGGCTCTTCTCACATTACGGCTATTTGTGTTATATTTAAATGTTTTGTCATGAAGCTTTGTTTTAATCCTTTGTAAACTGCCCTGAATGGTGCTTTGGCACTAGTGAGAGGGTGTATAAATTAGCTTAAAGTAAATTAAAATAATAATAATAAAGTAATCATTTTGGAGTCCAGAATACAGCAATACAGTGGTGCCCCGCATAGCGACGTTAATCCGTTCCAGGATTAACATCGCTATCCGGAAACATTGCTGTATGGAACAAAAAAGCCTATAAGAATGCATTAAACCCTGTTTAATGCGTTCTTATTGGGCAAAAACTTACCGTTCAGTGAGGATCCTCCATAGGGGCGGCCATTTTCGCCGCCTCGGTAAGGGAGGAATCCCTCCAGAAAAGAACTGGAGCCCTCTTCCCGGCTCCAGCCCCTCCCCCTCCCCGCCTTACAGCTGACGGGCGGGAAGCTGCGGCTGCTCTTAGAAGCTTGCCTAGCAGCTAAATAGGCAGTGTAAAAGCACTGCCGAAGCCTCTGAAAGCGGGGCTTTGCCTGGGTGGGGGTGGGTGGGTGGGTGTCAGGGCACCTGTTAAGCGAGGCACCACTGTATATTAAATGAATTGCTTTACAAATCTGTAGGAACTTCCTCATGTCTGTATATAAGTGGTGGGGAGGATGAAGAAGGCAGGTCCACGCTTTAAAACAGATCTTTTCATGTTTACTTTTGGGCTTTATTTTGTTTTTGTTTTTTTAAACCAAACCATACATTTACAGCACAGAATTAAATGTGCTTGAGATATTCTGAAGTAATATAGTGCTTAGCCCAGTTTTCTAGAAATGACTGATAAAGCACACCCTGCCCCAAACCTAGTGGGTACAGTTGTGCTGAAGGAAAGCTTGTGTTAATAGAAGCAATGGCTGGCCATCTTTGTAAACATAATAGTAATATAGTACATACTTGGTTAAGTAACACTAACCATCTTGTATTATAGGTCCGTTATCGGGAACGCATAACTATCCTTCGAGGGAACCATGAAAGCAGGCAGATCACACAAGTATATGGCTTCTATGATGAATGCTTAAGGAAATATGGAAATGCAAATGTCTGGAAATACTTCACAGACCTTTTTGATTATCTTCCTCTAACTGCCTTGGTGGATGGACAGGTATACTGAAAATAAGGATATTTCTTGTCAGTTGTAGCAGTGATTCAAGGCATAGTTGATTGTCTCAGATCACATTATTCCTATAGAAACTACCTGTAGCATCATTAGAATGTGCATTTATTATAGTTCCTAAAGGTAATTTACAACAAATTATTCTTACAGATTTTTTGTCTACATGGCGGTCTCTCTCCATCAATAGATACACTGGATCATATCAGAGCACTTGATCGCCTGCAAGAAGTTCCACATGAGGTAACAATGTTATTTGTGCTCTGTTTCTGTTTTGTGATTGTGTGTGGAACCATACTAATGTCTAATGAGGCTTTTGGAAATTAATTCTTAGCTTGGAGCAGGCTTGTGCTGATTATCAAGTTCCGTATTAAACAGTAAAACTGAAAATACAAATACTGAGCACTCCAACTGAGTTTTAGTCTAAAGCAGGTGAAAATGCATGAAATAATTACAAAATATGCATCAGGTAATTTTATGAATTAACAAAAGATGAAGTAAATGTCTGCAAACAGAACCAGAGTGTTGAAGTGGATAGAGTGATGGACTAGGACTCTGGAGACCTAGGTTTGCCTCCCCACTTGGCCATGGAGACTCACTGGGGAGTGGTATTGATAAAACCGCTCCTTAAATATCTCATGTACTTTGACAATCCAGTTAGGGCACTGTACGTTGCATGTGACATGATGGCACATAACAAACCAAAAACATAGACGTCCACACAGTTTCCAAAGCTAAGAGGACAGTCTTGTGTACTGAAGCCCTTGTCAGGATGTCTAGTATTCACTACAGTGGTTAGAGAACATGGCCTATACCTAGCTGTTACTCTCAAATACAGGAAAGTGTTTGTTTATAGAAGTGAATCAGTTGCTGAGTGTTAAGTTGACACTTAAATCCTGTTAATTTCTTGGTCTACTTCAGGTCAGTCTGCCTCTTGATTATGGAATATATGTACAGGGTAGTTTGATCTCTAATGCTTAGTTCAAAAAACCGATAAACTCTTCTCTGCTTACTCACTTTCTGATTTGGCTACATCCTGTTGGTATGTTAAAGAGAAAGTTGCATTAATCATATCAGTGTCTATTATGATCAGCTACTGTTGATGCTAAATCTCCTGCTTATGTTTGGCAGGAGATTTTCTAGGGAGGGAGTTGCCAAACAGAAGACTAGGGTGTACTGAAGAGTTTTCTGGAAATGGAGTTAGTTAAATACTTTGATTTGTAACAATAGTAGAGATAGAGGAGCTTCCAGAAGAGCAGGAAAACATGAATTGGGCCTGATATATGTACTTATTACCTTAATAGAATGGGTGATCCCCTTTGTTGGCATTAACCTCATGGAGAGGAATGTAGGCTTCTTCACATGTATGCAGCCATAGTTAGGGTTTGCATTATTCATGCTGTCATCATCCTCTATTCCCAAACATCTGCCTCTTCTTCCACCTTTCTCCTAGATAATGGGGGAGGGCCAGTTTTCTTCCTCCAGACAGCTTTCGCAAAGAAGTCTGTGCAGAAAGAGAACGTCTTAGTGCTTGACAGTTTGCACTAAGCAGCATTCACTGCTAAACTGAAGTGTTGGTTTTTAAAAAACAGTTGTAGTGGTGAGAACTACAGCAGCAGTGTGGAACAAGATAAGAGGGCATGGAATTTGTGTCCCTTAGGACAGTGGTCCCCAACCTTTTCCAACCACGGGCCAGTTGAGGGGGTGGGGGGCATGGCACGCTCGTGGGGGTAGTGACACACATGCGGGGGGGATCATGCACACACATGTATGCATGGGGTAGCGTGTGTGGGGGGCCCAGGAGATCTGTGTCCGGGCCCGGTGCCAGGTCACAGACCGGGGGGGTTGGAGACTCCTGCCTTAGGATGCTGTTGTACTACAACCCCTGTTATATTTGACTATTGTCCATATACATAAGCTGTAATTGATGGGAGTTTACGTTCAGCAAGATGAGAAGGGTTTGGGGTTTCTTGTATTTCAGTAAAGGACAAGGCATTACTAGTGGAATTCAGTTTTAGTGGGTAGTGGACAGGAACGTAGTCTTCCCGCCCTCGCCCCAGTGCCTTGTTCAAGTGATGTGTGGGAGCATTCCTTCAAGAAACAGGTGGTACATGAATTATTCCGGTCATGATGACTTGATTATTCAGCTGCTATTCTGAATGGTTTCTTTATGAATAAGCAACCTTCAACCACACAAGACTAATTAACAGCGCTGCAATCTTTCCAAGGGCCCCATGTGTGATTTGCTATGGTCAGACCCTGATGATCGTGGTGGATGGGGAATTTCTCCTCGAGGAGCTGGTTATACTTTTGGACAAGATATTTCAGAAACTTTCAACCATGCTAATGGCCTTACATTGGTTTCAAGAGCTCATCAGCTTGTAATGGAGGTAAGTGTATGTTATGGAGATATCCTAAACTTCAGATTATTTCTATTGATTCTTTTCTGGGGAGAAATGTCCAAACATATCCAGACATCTTTTGGTACATGAATATACCTACTTTAAATCTCTTGTGGTGCACTGTGTTATACCTCTAAAACTTGCAAAAATAAGGTTATAAAGGCTTCAGAATATAATTATTGGTTACAATTCTGATAGTCAACTCTATCACTCCTGACTTGTTGGCCTGTATTGTGTTATTCCTCAGCCTGTTGTTGCAGCATCTTGTATATAATAATTGCAGTGGAACAATATACATTAAAATATTTTACAAGACAGCCATTTGAACAGAATATCTCTAGAGAATACTGTGTGAAATCTTTAGTCTTTTTATCTTTTATGGAAGAGAATCAAGTAATGAATTGAATTCTAAATTTTCAACTGTCATTTTCATTGAAACATAATGCAAAGATGTTTTAAAATTCACAAGGCCTTTATTGATTAATTGTATTTGTTTCTTCATTTTTATAATAGTGTAGGGCCCTAACTTTGCTTTAAAATGAATAGATGAGGTTCACAGTGTTGCACTTAGTTCAACCTCTGATGTTTTCAGTTAAAAGGTATTGGGTAAAATGGTTGGGAAGGCCTCTCATTGGGATTCTGGAGAGCAGCTAGTTCTCAGAGTAGATTGGTGTAAGTATTTTCAGCCATTTACATGTTGGATTGTAAGCTACCCATCTGTCCTAGCCTGCATGGCTAATGGTGAGGGCAGATGAGTCTAATGACATCTGGAGTACGCAAGTTGCCCATCGCAAAGACAGATACCGCTGGGTTGAATGGGCCAGTAATAACTTTTGGTAAAACATGGTTCTGTATATACCACTTGTTATGTGAATGGCTAAAATACTGTTTGGATAATAGAGCTGTCAGAATTTCATGTCTTGTTCACTCTAACATGTTACTTTCCCTGTTGAGACTTTTGATTTGTATATATGTATTTCTATCACAGGGATACAATTGGTGCCATGATCGGAATGTAGTAACAATTTTCAGTGCTCCAAATTACTGTTACCGTTGTGGTAACCAAGCTGCAATCATGGAACTTGATGATACTCTAAAATATTCATTGTAAGTGTTTACTATCTTACCAGAACTGTCAAAGCACATTGTTCATACTTCTTCATAAAGATTGTTTGGTGTTGCTGCTAAGAGAAAATTGAAGTGGCCAAATGTGGTCTTACCAGATACTAAGTTTTTAAACATCAGCTTTCCTTTAAAATCAGGGGATGTGGCACTGTGGGTTAAACCGCAGAAGCCTCTGTGCTGCAAGGTTAGAAGACCAGCAGTCTTAAGACTGAATCCATGCGACGGAGTGAGCTCCCATCGCTTTGTCCCAACTCCTGCCAACCTAGCAGTTCGAAAGCATGCAAATGTAAGTAGATAAATAGGTACCACATTGGTGGGAAGGTAACATCGTTCTGTGTCTAGTCACGCTGGCCACGTGACCACGGAAACTGTCTTCAGACAAACACTGGCTCTACGGCTTGGAAACGGGGATGAGCACCACACCTTAGAGTCGGACACAACTAGACTAAATGTCAAGGGGAACCTTCCTTTAAAATGCAAACGATGCTTGAATGAATTCTGTCACTTGAAGCACTAGTGCTGCAATCCTGTAGATGTTTACCCAAGAGTAAGCACACTTCCACTTTTTCCAATGTGGGAAGTGGATGGCACGGTTTTTAGAGCAACAGATGTTGCTCAGAAAGAAGTTATAAGTTATAAAACTATTTATAAATGGTAATGATTAGTGTTTAATACCAGCTGTTACTGAAATCGTTGCACTTTTTCATCAGATTTTGGGAAACTAAGGTTAAATTCCCTAGTTGAAAATGGCATTTGAAGTGATGCTTGCTTCTGTTCTTTCAGTAGTGCGCATTTACTAAAATACATGAGTCTCTGAGGTCTTAGACTCTTCATTGTCCTTGGAGGAAAAGGACAAATTTTTAGACTTCTATTCTGTTCATTTTTTAATATTGTACTTTTAAGTCACCCTCTGTCCTTTTTTATGAAAAAGGTGAGATAAATTTTTTAAAAGTGATCATAATGACTTATGATCATAAGCTGTTATGTTACTTGATTAAAATGTACTCTGTTTTTTAGTTTGCAGTTTGATCCAGCACCACGCAGAGGTGAACCACATGTTACTCGTCGCACCCCAGACTACTTCCTGTAATGAGATTTTACACTTGTACAGTATTGCCATGAATCATGTGTTGACCTAAAGGATGCGGGAAGAGCAACAGTAACTCCAAAATGTCAGAAAACATTTAACATTGAAACTTATTTTCACATGGACCAAAAGATGTGCCATATTGAAATACAAAGCCTCTTCTTGTCTGTCAGCGACTGTGACCACTTTAGAATGAACCAGTTCATTGCATGCTGAAGCAACATTGTTGGTCAAGAAACCAGTTTCTGGCATAGCTCTACTTGTAGTTACTTTTGCTTTCTCTGAGAGACTGCAGATATTAAGATGTAGACATTTAACACCTCGTGAATACAATTAACTTTCCATTTAGCTATAGCTTTCCAGCATGACTGTAGATAAGAATAGCAAACTATCATTGAAGCGTAATGAGCATTTTAAATAAGTACCAAGACAGACTTTTCTTATTTGTGTTCTGAAACTGTTTTTTTAAAATTAGGGAAAACTGTTTAATTTAATTGTATGATTGTTTTGTCTGAACTCTTTTCTCCACATTCTTCCTTCACACTTTCCTCTACACAATGTCCTGTGTACTTGTCCATCATAGTGTGTTATTTTGAAAAGAACTGTTTTTTTCTGTATGATGTTGCTGCAGCAGAGTGCTGCAGCATTTTTTCATAATAAACTTGTGAACTATGGAAGATTACTGACTTTTAAATGTTTCGCAAGCCTATACAATGTTGTATTCAATAAAGACTAGCTTTTATGTCTCTTTCAACCTACCGAGAATCTAGATTATACAGAACTAAGGTCGTTGGGAGTTTATTGAGAATTGTCATCAGCTCATGAGTCCTTCTTTTTCAATGAACAGATGCTTGTGGAAAGAAAATCTGAGGATTGCATGATTTTATTGCCTCGCAGTTGAATAGAATGTGGTTGTTGGTAGCTATTTATGTAAAGTTTGACCAAGCTCTAGGAGGCAGTGGAAGACAAGATGGCCTGGCATGCTCTGGTCCATAGGATCACGAAGAATTGGACACGACTTAATGACTAAACAACAACATATGTACAAAAAAAAATATAACTAGGACAGTAATTCTGAGAATAGAATAACTTAATATTTCATTGTAGTTTTTCAAATTTGGAGAGCGGCCGGCATCTACTACTTTGCATTTACCTCTAATTTCAACAGACTCTAAAGGTTTTTTTTAAAATAAGCCTTATATATTCTTAGTTCCTTTTATGTTGAAGTTATTGTTATTCCCTTAGATAGAAGACTGGAATCAGAAATATGGTACTATTTTCTCTACAATTGTGGGGAAGAGAGGAAACAACACTGAAAGTAGGTTTCATAGTTTAGTGTCTTTATCAATACTGTATTAGCAGCTCATAATAGTTAAAGGGATGAGTCACAAGGACCCATTTGGTATACCTTTCAGTCATTCATAACTGTCCGTAGTAACCTACTGTGACTGTATGTATTATCATCTTGATGGGAAGTAAAGGTGGAGAAGCAGGAAAAGAAGTTCAGAAACTTGAGTAAGAATACACGTATGTACTTTGCCAGTGTGCTAAATTTCTTTGTCAGACCTGTCCTGGACACAAAATGTGGTATTTGTTTTAACAGAATTGCATTTATTACTGTGTTCTAATGATGGAAGTGCAATTCAAATTGTTGATAATTCTCATTTGCTCAGAATGATGAAACTCGAGAGGCTGTTTTCCAACATAATACATTGGGGGTGCAGAAATTCCATTGTTACATTTACAGAACACTTCCTCTGCTTTATACTGCTTTCTTAGTGCCCTTGGGATTCTCCCTGAAATTTGAAAATATTTACTAGTGCATCTCCCCCATGTAATCTCAGTATTTCTACTTACCATTCAAAAAATGGTAACAGAATTGGCTAAGAATGTTTGAAAAAAAAAGGCTGGCATACACTAGTTATGTCAGAGGCACACTGTGGGTTTTTAATTTGTTTCTGTGCAGCAGACCTTTGTGTTCCATCAAACTGCGTTTGAAGTCCTCTCAGTCTAGAGCAGTAAGCTGTGTAACATGGGACCCTGTTGTTTTAAGCTTAGTAGAAAACTTCAGTGTTCTGTGGATCTTGACCAATGTATTTCAAAATGTGCCTTGTAGTGTCTTGTTAATTAGCTTCAGTTAGCTTCCACAACCCCTAATTTTATTTACGTTAGCATTAAATTCAAATAGGATTTGGGCTAGACCAGCTGGGTGTGGAAACTCATCATCCCATCCCCTGACTGGGGTGGCCAGAAGAGCAGGAAAGTGGAGCAGCGCCAGCTGGGCTTCGTCCGAGAGTGACACGATAAGCAGGACATCAGCTGCACGCTGCACCACAACCTGTAAGTGGATGAGTCTGTTTGGGGAGGCCGGACTGGGGATCCTGGCTACCTGGATCTAGAAATACGAATATCCCATCTCTAATTTGGGCCTAAATGTTTGTGGGTCTAAGTATGTAGTGAGTGGTGGCTTTTCAGTTCCTCCTTCAAACTTTAATTAATTGTGTGCCATCAAGTCAGTTCTGACTTTGGTCGACTCTTTTCAGGGTTTTCTAGGCAGAATACTCGGAAGTGGTTTTTCATTCCCTTCTTCTGGGGAAATCCTGTGTAGCTTGCCCAAGGCCACACAGGATGACTCTTCTAAGATGCACAGTGGGAACTGAACTCCCAACCTCTGCCTTTGCCACCAAATGCCTAACTCACTGAGTTATCCAGCCAGCCTCCACAACTCTTTTTTGAGTTTTACCGTTTATGGTTTGCGAAACATTTTTTGAGTCTGCCCATTTGGCTGCTTCTAAAACATTTTCATTTTGAACAAAACATTCTGTCCCAGGCTAAGCACAGTCTCTATTTGATGTATAAAAAGAAAACCGACTGTCATAATGTTGTTTGTATTGGTTTTGAAAGCAAGCAGCCTAAGCTATATATGCTTTTACTCTTAAAACCAATATCATGATGTAGAGGCACATTATTCAAACACAGAGCAGATGGCTGTTAAATTCATGCTCTCGGGAAAGAAACCATGGCCAAAATTTTGTTCCTTCTTTCGGCATACATAGTTTGTTTCACACGTGGTTGTAATTTCTTTGGCATTTGCCCGAGGGAAAATTCACAAATCCATAGACCAAGTGGAAAGCCCTATTGCTGTCAACAGGGTTCTTTCCAGCAACTTGTCAACTGCAAGCCTGAGAACAAGCAGCCCCACTGTGCTCCACAATTGCAAACAGGATTCTAACCGTTGCAACATGTTGAAGTAGGAATTTGTCCTAGATCTCAGAATTGCTCTGAGTCTTTACTCCTCTTTCTGTAAGATATCCAGGGTATACCTGAGTAAGTTCAATATCTCCCAGGGCTGTACTAGATAAAGTAGTAAGGCAAATTCTCTTGATTATATTAAAGATAATTAAGTCACTCACCAATCTTGTGTCAGTGTTCTTGCAGAGAATAGCAGGACTTAAACTGCTGGTATATTAAAACCTTGGAGAATGAGATAGTTCACCTTTGTTTTTCCCAGTTCTTACCCTGGTTTGAGATGTTAGTTGAATGTGAATTGCTGAATTTGTCTGGAGGTGAGGCACTACATTGAGTCTTCCTAGATTTTTCTGTACGATTAAGAATAAAATCTTTTGGAATCCAAATGCTCGCAGTCTTGAATAATTTTTTTCTTTGAAAGAAGGAAGGTAATATGGCTTTCAAATTGATTTCAGTCATCCCTGTCTTCCCAGGATGCACCAGCTTTTTCTTGCATTCATTTTAGATCGGTTAAGGTAAAAAAAATCGTGCCATGGTCACTTTGTGACCTTTATGATTGAATAAAGGGTTTGAGCCACATCTTCCTAGCTTTACTCTTGATATGGACAATTGCAATTAAAAGTCAGTACTTTAAAAGTCAGTTATAACCTTGGATTGTGACTAAAACTTTGAACACAGTCTAGCACAAACTGTACTTAAGCATGTTCATTGGCCTACTTTGTGGTGGATTAGATATAAACCTTAAAAATAAACCAGGACTAACAATGCATAGGTTTTAAAATGTAATTCCACCACGTATAGCAGCAGGGAAGGTTCTCACTTCTGTGGCTTTTTCTTACGCTGTTACTTTGACCTCTGTACTGCAGGCAGAAATAGCCCCCAGTAATTTCACAACTTTGTTATTGGAATGGCATGGCAGTTTGTCACCCAAATGCCTAGTGGATATAGATTATGGGGCAGGTGCATCACGCGGCTCTCACTGAAAAGTCCATCTCAGACACGTTAGCTATTGCAAACCATCATGGATTGTGATGGGGCAGCCTGATGTGTTCCAGATGTTTCAGATCCCAACAACTAGCTCTGGTTTCTATACATATTGCATTGTATACTTTATCACGGTCAAAGACCAGTAAATTTTCTATACATACTCATAAATGTACAGTATATTCATAAATGTATTCATTTTTTTTAACTTCTGACTTTGGTAAAACTAATAATGAAATATGGGTGAGAAATTATGGCTGCAGCCCCGAATGTACTTACTCGAAAGCTGAATTCCACTGACATCAACCAGACTTCTACATAAACAAACTGAAGATTAGCCTTCAAAAGTAGACATACAGTTTACTTGAATGTTGTAACAACATAACTTGTTCCTTTAACATTTCTGTATATTTAAACACCTGGGATAATCTGGCATACATTTTAAAACTCTGAGCTGAATTAACTAGGTGCTTCGTCTGTTTTGTGAAACATGAACTGTGAAATTCTATGAAGAAAGCAGAGCTCAGTAGGAATATGTTTTCACAGTAACAATAAAGAACTGAACTATCTGAGCCTGTGAATTACTGTGGCTGCAATTCATGTTTTTTCCCAATGTAAGAATGTTTTTCTGTTATCACTTCATTCTCCAAGTAGTGGAGGAGAGGAGGAAGGGTCAAATAGGTTGTTCAATTGTTTTTTGGGGATGAACAAGAAAGAAAAGAGCAAAAAAAAAAAAAAAAAAGGAGTCCAGCTCTGAAGAAGGATGAAAATGAGCTGCAGTGATGCAGATGAGGGAAAATACCTTTTTAAAGAGGCTGATTTACTTTGGAATGTAGAAAGGAAGAGCTAAAATGAACAATGAAGGCAACATAAAGGGCAGAAATAATTAAGGCTTATTTGCTTTAGATTTTATAACCTGGTATTCAGATATGCTGCTATTCTAAGTACTCTGAGCACAGAAGCGTCATTTCGGAGGACCTCCACTAATTCTTAGAGCAAGTCTGGCACCCAGCCCAACATGGATGTAATATTTCACTCTTGATGTTGTCTTGTTGAATATACTCAGGAGAATGATGGAGTTCCATAACAGTTCCTTTGTCCAAAATTGCTACTCATCAGAATGCCTGTCTATAGAGTTTTAGACAGCCTAGGACTGTGTCTGTGAATTTCGTTGTATGGGTATACTGTGTATATACTTACAATGACAATATTATTATTATTATTATTATTATTATTATTATTATTATTATTATTATTATTATTATTATTATTATTATTATTATTATTATTATTATTATTATTATTATTATTATTATTATTATTATTATTAAAATGTGTTGGGCTACAAATACTATCCCATCTCCAATCAAATCGTGCATGGGGAGACAATAGCTGAAAGCATCTGGGAAGAAAATACCCAGGAAAGTTTTGCTTTTCCCATTTTTCTTACAGGACTTTGTGTATTTAACAGAATTGGCCATGTGAGGGAAATAGTAAGCATTTTGTGGTGCAGTATTTTCCTGGTAACAAGGAACATTAACACATTAGTAAAGCTTGCAGACTGAATGCCAGTAACTGTAATGACATCTTGCTGGCCCAAAGCAGTGAGTAATGGAGGAAGTTACTTTTGAAAAGTAAAATTTTGAACTCTGGAAAAATCATCTGTATTTTGCATTTGCATTGGAGAGGGAGTGTTATGTAGTGGATACAATGACAGACTGGAACTCAGGAAACCCAGGTTCAATATCCCCACTCAACCATGGAAACTCATTGAGATGTGTGTGACAGTAATTAAAAAAAACATTCCTTAAGTCTTTCACATACCTTGAAAACTATTAGGGTTGTTATAACTCGGATGCAATTGGATAGCATATGCTATGTTTCCATTTTTATTACGATAGTTCCATTGCAGCTGTCCTTCACTGTTGTGAACTACTTTCTATAGTTAAGGTATCAGGGTGTTCAGTATTGAGTTCTGCTAATGTACTGTAGGATTTGAATGTAAAGTGGGCCCACAAACATTTCAGGTGTATTTTATTAAAGGTGTGTATGTGTTTGTGTATCTATACAAAAAGGTACATTAAGGAGGATTATGCTATTATTTGTCTAAAGCATTTGTAGTGTTCACAAGAGAGGAAGGAAAACCTGAGAACTAAACAGAAAAGTCTGTCTTGTAAACTGCCATTGTATATAATAATTATATAGCATAATCCTTCACTTCCAGAAGCCTTGCACTGGAACAGCACTAAACATGCCCAATTCATGGATGTCAACTCCCTGGACGATGGCTAAAGTCAAGAAAAAGTTTCTCAAGATCTGATTGCTTCTGGTCAAAAACAGTTTGATTGAAGTGTGGCTATGAGTTTGAATTGCGCAACACTCTGATATAAATAAAGATCCTATATGCTGATTATAAATTCATTCTTCAAATTTGAATCCTTGCATGGCACCACCTGTGCGCAAGAGGGAAGTATCATGAGGTTCAAAGCAATGGCAAGATATGCAGAAATACAAAAACAGTAGATTCATTGTGATGCTACAGGACTGCAACGGGTCCAGAATGCAGAGGCCAGACTTCTGGGTGGGGTAAGAAAATGCTAACATATCTCTCCCACCCTGGCCGCCTTACACTGGCTACCTGTTCGCTTCCATACCAATTTCAAGGTGATGGTACTAACCTATAAGGCACTAAATGGTTTGGGAGCTCGATATCTGGCCGAGCGCCTCCTTCCAGTTAGATCTGCCTGTCCTATAAGATTGTTGCAGACAGGGCGTCTGAGAGTTCTGACCACGAGAGAGGCCCAGGAAACAACCACTAGAAATTGGGCCTTCTTGGTGGTAGCGCCACAATTATGGAAAACTCTTCCGCCTGAAGTCCCCCTGACTCTTTCACCGGGCACATTCAAAAAGTTACTAAAAATCTGGCTATTTAGGCTTTCCCTGAACAAACTATATTCTTCTACTCTTCTAATTGTATTTATGTTCACTTTATAATTTTTGATTTGTTGTTAATCTGTTGTGTTTTGTTATTTGTTGTAAACCGCCCAGAGTGGCCTTGTGTGTAATTCAGATGGGCGGTGTGTGTGTGTGTATGTATGTATGAATAAATAAATACTCTGTGGACAAAATTAAACGGGAAAAGAGGCAAAAATACAGTAGCACTTTAAAGATTTTTTCAGGTTTATTTCAGTGTGAGCTTTTGTGGAAATACTGTAATCCAGAAATCTATGCATCTTTAAAGTGTATAATATTTTGCCTTTTCCTCTCCTCCACCTCTCCTTACTTGTCCAACATTCTAAGATTAACATGGTTACTTATTTGGAAACTGTGTGTCACAGAATTCTCCAAACTTCTTCTAAGACGGCTAATGCCTCCAGGATGGAATGCTGTTCTGCAAAAACATAGGGAGATATGGAAACTGGTGGTTTATGTATGCAGAATGATTACCATGACTGAATACTGATATGCTCAAAGAGAAAACAGAAACCCTAGCATTGATATATGGAAACAAAATCCATGTCTTATTGGAAGTCAGTTTTGGCAAGACAGATTACAAGCCCTTTTTTCTTCTGCACTGAAGTCTTGACAAAAACACCTGGATTACAAAGCCTGTCTTTTTTCAGCTTTCACTGTGTGAACTTCACGTTGCCTACAGAGCTGGGAAAGAACTGTTTATAGAAAATGCCTTCTCAATGGTTTTTGATACAATGGAGGCATTACTGTACTGCCAGATACAGACATAAAACATGTTAGATCAGCTTTAGAACTTGTTTCAGAAGAATTGTCCGTAATTGCCTAGGACATGAGCCAGGGTGATATTCCATAGAAGGTGTTTATAGCATTGGGGAGGGAATGGCCACATCACCATATGCAAAACCCTCACTACTGTTAGTTCAAGCAAGAACATCTGTGGTCATCTGGTCCTGTTCAGGGATTCTACAAAGAGGTTAAAGGAAACTTGCATGGGAAGAAGATGGGTAGCTATGTCCCCGTTATCCAAGATCTTCCTATGTATTAAGTCTAAAGCATATACCTGTCTTTATTGATGGAACAATCTCGATGTGATCAGATATGCTATTTTTTTAAAGGGAGCTCTGCTTTTCAAACTTAGCTCCACAAATATGGAGAGCTAGGACAGAGGGGGCTCAGGCTCCCCTTCTGTTGCATGTTTAAATGGTTTGTAGAATGCCTAAATAAGGCTATGGTGTTCTGTTTAAAATAATAGTGCTGATTTTATCCCAGACTTCTGTGTGGGGACATGTTTGAAATAATATATGAGGGACAATTAGGGACAGAGAAATGCAAACAGAGGGGAAGATTACGGATTTGCTGGCGACATATGAAAGCTAACTCAGTGTGTAAGACTTCTCAGGTCAGCTCAGGTGAAGGAACCAATGATGATACTGGAGAGGATCTCATGTCCATGTCAACAAGCGAACATTGACCTGTTTGAGCAAGAGGGGGAAAAATCAGTTCTAGTGCAGTGTGATGCTGTATTTTGCTGTGATTTCAGCATATCTTATAACATAATTTATTTACAGTTAATATCAAGGATAGTGTCCAAGCTTCCTTACAAATACAACTGCTTTCTTCTGCTTACTTCTTAATCTGGAAGGGAGGGTCATAAGGAGATTGGCCACAACTGCTAATAGTTGGTACCTCTACAATCTCAGCAAAGATGTGCAGTGAAAATATGAGACTTAAGAGGTAGCCAATATGCCTCCATAGGTCTCCCCTCCTAGCAGTATTAAGCCAGAGATTACCATGTTTCCCTTAAGATAGGGTCTTACATTAATTTTTGCTCAAAAACACATTAGGGCTTATTTTCAGGGGATGTTTTATTTTTCATATACAACAATCTACATTTATTCAAATACAGTCATGTCCTCTTCATCTGGTGGCTGCACAATGGTGGAGGGTGGGTTTTCACTTAACTGGGGCTTATTTTTGGGGTAGGGCTTATATTAAAAACATTCTGAAAAATCATATTAGGGCTTATTTTCAGGTTAGGTCATATTTTCAGGGAAACAGGGTCGTTTTGACCACTTATTTTTGTGTGAAACTCGTAATTCAGATAATTTTGAGGAGCTTGAAATGCTAGACTGGAACACCCCCACCCCCACCCCTTTGTTGCTATTTTCATCAGAAGAATGGAATCTCCTAAGATAACATCATTTGGCAAAGCTTCACAGACTTGAACGTGGGGAATGCAAGGATTGTGGCAACAAATATTCTAGTTCTCAAATTAATAGAACTTGTTTCTGTATTCTTCTCTGACAGGCCTCTAATTTGGATGGGATAAGTATGTCTATGACCCATTGAGGTGGTGGAGCTTTTCCTGCCAATGGACAGAGCAGTCGATGATCTGCATCTTCCTCTTGTTGTTATCAGTAAAGCTAATGTTGACCTTAGCTGTGAAGAGAGTATTTGGTTTCTGTTCCATGGCCAGAGCAATTTTGTGACTGTGGAGTGGGGTAGCTCTTTTTCTCTCTCTGATTAATCCTGACAAAAATGGCCTATCTGCAGTTGCTAACTAGCTATTTATTTGTTTGTCTTGTATGCCGCCCGCACGGGGAGCCAAGAGTCCCAAAGTTTTCAAGTTTTTCTCGAAATATAAGCAACACCTTCAGCAGGGAGTTGAGTTGCCATGATGCAGCTTCCAAATAACCACACCTGTATAACAGAGAATCTTCACAGATATCTTCAGGAAGGAGATTTTTGTCTGGAAGGTGACAGGAAGAAAAGAAATACTCTCTTTTCAATCTAGCACTACCTCATGGCTGCTGAGCTGTTATATTCCGTAACATAAAAGCTGCATTTTAATATTTCTTCTAAAAAGATGTTAAAATCTCTCCAGAAAATGATTTATTTTTTACTTGGCACTCTTTTCTGTGCCTTCTTTCTTTAGGAAATGCTGTCTTTTAATGATGAAAGCTGCCTTGGGTCCTTTTTTTCCCCCAAAAGAAGGGTGGGGTAAAAATATTTTAAAGTAATATTTCAGCCACGATACCTACATCAAATCTCTGCAACTGTTTTTGCCCCTTTGGAAATAACGACGACTAGCTTTTCAACAAATAACAACTATAATTTTCTCTGTCTGTCTAGTTATAATTAGAGATTTACGTAATACGACCACTTAATTATTGTAATTCTAGGCTTCACCCCGTTCAGATCGCCCTAAAGCTGTACTCGACTCTCCCGACTACAAAATCAAACAACTCGCATTCTAAAACAAGCAATTAAGTTTTTTTAAAAAAAGTATTTGATTTAATATTTGCTTGACCCAGTCACTCAAGCTTTAAAAAAAGTTACAACCTAGAAGTCCATGAAGCCCAGCAAGGGCAGGCAAACGTGTTGAAGCCCCTTTTATTACATACATTTATTACATACACCCATTTATTACATACACCGGTGACACCGCCATTGTGAAGTGAGCGTCGCTATGAGTGTTCCTACAGAGGGAGTCCTGGGCGCTGCCTGAAGGACCCCGAGGATGTCCGCCAGATAGCTTCCCTCAATCCCTCCTTTCTGTATATCTATAAACATTTCATTTTGCTCCCTCTTTTCTCCTGCCAGTATATCAGGGTCCCCTGCCTCCGTTGTTATTCCCCTCTTGCCTACTTCACCTCAGGCGACGCCAAGGCCGCCACGTTCTCTGAAGGAAGAGGGGCGGATTTCCCCAATAGGCCCCCGCCTCGTTTCCGCCCCGCCTCCCAGTCTATAAGAAGCTGCGGCCGCTTCTCCGACCGCCAGTCCTCTGTGCGAGTTTTGTTAGAGCCGAGGAAGGAGGAGGCGGGGGCTGGGCGCCGTTGCTGCCTCACGGTGAGTGTGGCCGAGGCCTGGTCTGGGTTCAGGCCTCCTCCTACCTTAGTTGTGAAGAGGCAGAAAGAGCAGAAAGTTGGCGAGAAGGCGGCTTATGAGGCAAAGGGACGAGGGCAGAGAGTTTATTTGCAGAGGGTTGCTACGGGGAGGGGCCTCTTCCTCGTCAAGGCGTGCAGAGGGACCCACCTGAAGTCTCGCCTCCGCCATCTCTTTTAGCTGAGGGGGAGGAGGATGGAGAGAGAGAGAGAACGACGAGTCCATCCCCGCAAAATTCCTTCCCTCCCTGCTCTTTAGGCGCTTCTTCTGGGGATTCTCTCCCCTCAGCCCTTCTCTCCTTTTTGTCTAAAAGAAACAGCATTTTCTGCGAAGAAATGCGAAGGCTACGATAGCATTAGGTATTATAATGGCTTAAGAAGAGAGAGAGAGAGCGAGCGGTTTCGTGTCTTGAACCCCGAGGTGTGCTGCACTAACGCGAAAGAGGGAGTTGCCTTTGGGGCGCTTTTTAGTTTGCTTCTGGAGGGTGCGGATGATGAAGCCGATTCCTTTCGCTGGGAAGATCCGGGGCTGGAGACCCAGAAGAGGAGGACTGTCTGCTGCTGCTGTTGTTGACAGCGTGCTTCACCCGGGCCGCCTTGTTTTACGAGGAACAGTTGTTAACGCTTAGTCATTCTCGCTGTTTAAAGCTGAAGCTGTTCTCTTTTGCTTTACTTTGTTGGTTTGTTTAAAGCTTTAAATGTACAATTTAAAGTGCCAAGTAACTGGTCGGATCCAGATTCAGTCCTATTTTGTGTTGAAATCAGTGGCACTTAAATTCATAATGACAAGCATGTTCTGTCGGTTTCAGAGTATCCCACTATAGATCTGCCTCCAGTCCTGTTGAGACTCATGACAGAGCTGTTCACTGGCATTGGCCCAGCACTGCACAGTGACATGCTTCCAGGTGCTTAAATCAACCCAGTTTAAAGGCTGTTTGAATCTAGTATTAAATGGAAAAGTAAAATACAGCTCTGTAAAAAGAGGCCTGAGAAAGTCCATAGGGAACATTTGATGCTGTGGTCTAAGCTCAAGGCACCGCACCTGAGTCACAGAATGGAAGGAAGTAGTTGTGTCCCAAAATTCTGTGCCTAAAGTTGTGCATAGAAGTTTTACCTTAACTCCTACTTTAAATGAGAATATCAGTTATTCTGAGAAGATCTGAAGATCATGCTGTAGTCAGAATCCTGTGGTTAGCACAGTAAATTGCAGAGTAGGCCTGTTGAATCAGTGGCAGGTTTGGTGAGTGAGGTCCCCTATAAGCTCCATGGATTCAAAGGGGTCTACTCTGTGACTTTAGCGTAGTAAATTTTAGTTAGAGTAATCCTATCAGAATCAACAAGACTAAGAAAATACAGTGAACGCACAGTTATAGTGCTGGTGGGAACACACCACCAATCTGTGGGCTAGTCTTTGTCAAGGAGAGTTATATAGCATATCAGCTGAAGTGTGTATTAGAATATAACAGTGATGGTGAACCTTTCTGAGCCCAAGTGCCCAAACTGCAACACAAAACTGACTTATTTATTTCAAAGTGCCAACACTGCAATTAAACCTGAATACTTAGTTTTCAGTTTAGAAAAAACTGCCTCAGCAGTGCAACGTTTAAATGCTTGGGTTTTTTCCCCCTTAGGGGTGGTATTAACAGAAAAATACTTGCCAGTCCTCCAATCCCCCATTGGGTTTGACCAGTAATGGTCAACTGCGCCCCTCTGCTGGACCACTGCACCAGTAGAGGGGAGTGCCAAAATCCGGGATCGGAGGGTGGGTAAATATTTGTCACTGGTGACTTATGGCTCGTGTGCTCACAGAGAGGGCTCTGCATGCCAGCTGTGGCACACATGCCATAGGTTTGCCATCACTGGAATAGAACTGTCAGTCAACTTTTTCAGAGTGATTCAAAAACTGGACTGACTTTATATATCAGTATATGTATTTGTATGAGAACTTTTACAAATACTGTATAAAACAATGAACCCAGTAGTTCACTTTTGCTGTTGATAAGATATGGAACATTTCAAGTCTATGCTGATATGTTTTACATACAGAGCTTATTTCTAGTTATTTGCATGCATCATGTCTTAGAATGTTTGTTTGATGCACTGATATTAGTCTGAAGTTCTTTTGCTTTAGAAGCAGTTTTGCAGTCAATAAGATGAAAACCATGTTGAAATTCTCATGTTGCATCTTTTAATTTGCATAACCATTTTCTAATGAAGTTATCCTTCACTGGTGTCAAAAACAAATACTGTATACATTAAGAAGTTATTTGAAGGAGCAGTATCATAAGTTGGAAGCTTGTCTGTTACATGGGTAAGATGACTGGAGAGTGAACTCTGGCCACAAATCATGTCTGCAAAATACCCAAGTAGTTCTCAAATTACAAGCATAAACAAGTCAGGTCCAGGGAAGCAGTTTCACATCGTTCTCATTATTTATTTATTTTATTTTATTTAACTTAATATGCCACCCACACTACTCAAAGGCCTCTGGGCAGCATCAATTTAAATACAATAAAAAGATAAAACAATTAAAATCCAATTAAAGGTACAGTACTCTAAAAATTGCCATCAGGACCCACAGTTGATGATATTTGAATTAGGTCAAAACCTTCCTGTTCTGGAAGATTTTTCAATTAAAAATCCTCCGGAACAGGAAGGTTTTGACTTGACACCGAAAGGTAATCAACGTCAGTGCCAGACGAATTTCACTCAAGATGGCGTTCCATAGTCTGGGGGCAACTGCCGAAAAGGTCCTTTGTCTACAAGCCATCTCTCTTAACTCCTTGAGGGATGGCTCTTTCAGGAGGACCTGCTGGCTAGATCCTAATTGCTGAGTAGATTTATATGGAAGGAAATGGTCCTTCAGGTACCCAGGGCCCAAGCTGTTTAGGGCTTTAATTCACACTAGTGGGTTTAATCTGCGCCTGCACAGAGGTCTGTGAAATATACCAGAGCAGATCTTAAAATTCTGTGGTACTTACTCAATATACCTATTGTACTGTTGCTCATGGAAAATAGTGTTTGTGAGCTAATATAAAGGGACACAGGCACAGAATAAACTGTAATCTGTTCTATTTTTTTCTTAAATTGTTAGTTTACAGTGGTCTCACCTTGTTCGTTAATGTGAATATATCGATCTCTGTTGCATTTGAAATAATATGTTTCTTTAACACAAGGTGTATTGTGATACAAAGAAGTCATATAACCAAAATTACTGCCGTTCCCCCCCGTAGATGCCTTCAATTAAATTGCAGAGTTCTGATGGTGAAATATTTGAGGTTGATGTTGAAATTGCAAAGCAGTCTGTAACAATCAAGACTATGTTGGAAGGTAAGAGTATTACAATGCAGTTGGATTCAGTAACTTGTAATGACTGTGTCTGAAGTGCTGTTCAAGTGGAATAGATTAATTCCTGGGCTGATATGAAACAGCTATGCAAAGCATATATGAAATCTAAGGATATATACAGTGGTGCCTCGACTTGAGAACGTCCCTACATAAGAACGATTCGAGTTAAGAACAGCCCCGTTCACAGAAAGTTGCTTCGACTTGAGAACGGAGCCTCGACTTAAGAACCAGAAAAGAAAAATATACCTGTCCTGCCCTTTTTTGACTTAAGTTCACCTTAGGTCAAAAGAAGAAAAAAGATTGCCCCCTATTGGTAGATACAGATTAACTGGCTTTGCATTAGTTCCTATGGGAACAAATGCTTTGACTTAAGAACAGCCCCTCGACTTAAGAATGAAAAACAGCATATATGGATTAAATGGTTTTCAATGCATTCATATGGGAAATGATGCTTCGATTTAAGAATGTTTCGACTTAAGAACGCAGTCCCAATACGGATTAAGTGCTTAAGTTGAGGTACCACTCTATATGGTTTATGAGCATCTTGCTTACTCCTTGTAATTAGGTATTTCATATCTTTGCTTATCTTGAATTATAGCTGCACAAGAATGTAGTGATGTTAATTGTGCTGGCAGAGCAAATTAACATTCTACAAGGCAATTCTAAAAAGGCAAACCAAACAGAAAGAAACTTCAAAGATGTTATGTGCCATCAAGTCACTTCTGATGAATGGTGACTATATGAGTTAATGACCTCCAGAATGTGCTATCATTGAATGTATCTAAGAGTGTTTGAGTTGTGAAGAATGTTGTTATGTCCTTGTCAAGTTGTTTCCAACTTATGGCAACCATACGAATAAGTGATCTCAAAAATCTGTTCTGAAAGTCCTGGTTGGCTAGCTACTTGTCAGCCATGCAGGGAGACTTGTCTTCACTCCTTCTGCCAGGAGTGGCTAGCCGGCTGGTCACTCCAGAGTGATTGGAAGGAAAAGCAGGGCCAGCAGTGGCGGATGCATGAGTGGACGGTCTGGCACCAGGGGGCTGGACCCCATTAACTACGAATAGACCCATCTCTAAAAGTTGTTGTTGTTTAGTCGTTAAGTCTAAATCTAGTTCCTTAAATCTGTTCTTCACGTCCACTGTACATTCATAAGGGATTTTGTTTAGATTATACCTGACTAGCCCAGTGGTTTTTCCTATTTTATTCAGTTTAATCTTGAGATTTGCTATGAGACGCTGATGATCAGAGCCACAATCAGCTCCACGTCTTGTTTTTGCTGACTGTATAGAGCTTTTCCATCTTTGGCTGCAGAGAATATAATCAATTTGATTTTGGTATTGCCCATCTGGTGATGTCCATGTGTAGAGTTGCCTCTTTTGTTGTTGGAAAAGAGTGTTTGTGATGACCAGCTTGTTCTCTTGACAAAACTCTATTAGCCTTTGCCCTGCTTTGTTTTGAACTCCAAGGACAAACTTGCCTGTTGTTCCTTTTATCTCTTGACTCCCTACTTTAGCATTCCAGTCCCCTATAATGACAAGAACATCTTTCTTTGATGTCAGTTCTAGAAGGTGTTGTAGGTCTTCATAGAATTGGTCAATTTCAGTCTCTTCAGCATCATTGGTTGGTGCATAAACTTGGATTACTGTGATATTGAAAGTTCTGTCTTCGTATTGAAATCATTTTATCATTTTTGAGATTGTATCCCATTACAGCTTTTCCCACTCTTTTCTTGACTATGAGGGCTACTCCATTTCTTCTACAGGATTCTTGCCCACAATAGTAGATATGGTAATAGTCTGAATTGAATTCGCCCATTCCTGTCCATTTTAGTTGACTGCCGCCCAGGATGTCAATGTTGATTCTTGCCATCTCCTATTTGACCACATCCAGCTCACCAAGGTTCATAGATCTAACATTCCAGGTTCCTATGCAGTATTTTTGTTTGCAGCATTGGACTTTTCTTTCACTTCCAGGCACATCCGCAGCTGAGTGTCCTTTCAGCTTTGGACCAATCACTTCATTAGCTCTGGAGCTACTTGTACTTGTCCTCCGCTCTTCCTCAGTAGCATGTTGGACGCCTTCTGACCTGAGGGGCTCATCTTCCAGTGTCATATCTTTTAGCCTTTTGTTTCTGATCATGGGGCGTTCTTGGCAAAGATACTGGAGTGGCATTGCCATTTCCTACTCCAGGTGGATTGTGTTTAGTCGGAACTCTCCACTTTGGCCTGTCTGTCTTGGGTGTCCCTGCATGGCATAGCCCATAGGTTCTCTGAATTACTCAAGCCCCTTTGCCATGACAAGACAGCAATCCATGAAGGGGTCTCTAATAATAATCTAATAATGCTACGTATTAAGTAGCAGGAATTGGAAAAGTGCATGCGCACACACATGCACATGCGCGAGCAAAATACAGCGCAGAAGATTTTCAGAATTAAATTTTGATTGCCAGGAAATGAAAAAGGCACTCTGGAATATAAGCAGATGGTATTTATCTACAGCGTACTGTTTATAACCCTTGAAAGAGGGCACCAACAGTCTTTATAGATTTCTTTTTGTTAGTCTGTGTTTATCTGGCTATGGAGCCAAAGGTTGAGAGTTTGATTCTTCAGTTTGCCTCCTGCGAGTAGAGTCAGCTTGTGCATCCCTAGGCAAGCTGCACAGTGCCAGGGCACTCCCAGAAGAAAGGAATGGTAAACCACCTCTGAGTATTGTTTGCTTCTGGAAAGGATCACCACAATTTAGAATTGACTTGACAGCACATGATTATATTTGTGTTGCAGTATTTATTTTTTATATTTTAATGTAGTCCTTGTTCCCTTGGTGGTAGAATTGATAAGATAAATGACAAATGAGATTACTCTCTAGAACCAGGAGTAACTAAATTGAGGCTGTCAAACTTTGAATATATCATGGGGAAGGCAAGACTCACTGGGATAGACAGTAATGCTGGAAAGAGTGGAAGGTAGCAGAAAAATGGGATAACTGAATGTAAGATAGATTGAGTCAATGAAGACATGGATCTTCATTGGCAAGACCTGAGTTAGGGCTGTTAACTATGAGAGCTTTGGAGATAATTAATTCATAGGTTTCCCATGAAGTTGGAAGTGACTTGCTGGCATGTAACAACAAAGTTAGTTTATTTTTCACTATAAGAATGGTTTTATTTGAGTCTCCTGTTTTGTTAACAAATGTTGCTTGCAGCATATGCAAACACAATGCTTACCTATTGCTTGCACATTTCACTTACAGTGGTGCCTCACACAACTGTCGCTCCGTAGAGCGACGAATCCGCGCAACGATGCCGTTTTTGCGATCGCAAATGCGATCGCAAAACGGCACCTACATAGGGGAAAATTCACAGAGCGAAGGTCGGTGAGCGGTTCGCTTTGCGACCCGCCGATCAGCTGTTCCGCGGCTTCAAAATGGCCGGCGGAACAGCCGAAAGGGCCCGGGGTGCAGCGTTTTCGCGCCCTTGGTAAGCAAGGGGAGCGCGCGAAAACGCTGCGGAAGCCCCGAAATGGCTGCGCGCAACCATTTCGGGGCTTCCGGCAGCGTTTTCGCGCGCTCCCCTTGCTTACCAAGGGCGCGAAAACGCTGCGCCCCGCCATTTCGGCTGTTCCGGCGGCCATTTTGGACCCGCCGGACAGCTGATCGCAGCGTTTTCGCGCCCTCGTTCAGCGAGGGGAGGGCGCGAAAATGGCTGCCGGCTATACCGGAACATCGCACAACGGTGAGTATTCGGCCAAACTGGAATGCATTCAACCATGTTTAATGCGTTCCAATGGCTTTTTACTTTCCGTAGTGCAATGTTTCACACAGCGAGGGTTAATCCGGAACGGATTAACCTCGCTGTGCGAGGCACCACTGTATTTAGTATAGTAATGCGAAGTGCAATCAGCCCCTAGCAAAGAAACATATTGGCAGCTTTAGAGGCTGATAAGACTTTATATTCTGCCCAGGCTTTGAAAAACCCATGGCACATGGTGTCTTTGTTAACATTAAAGGAGATAGGGCTGCATAATTTCATATGCTCTAAAGTACTTGGGACCTCCTGAATTGTCACTGTTAACTTTGCTCTTAATGGGGATTTGCCCATATTAATACTACATGGAGGATGAACAAAATATCTCCTTCCTTTGCTGATATTTTTATGGCAGTGGAGATTTGCTGTAGTGCTTATAGCATCTAAGCATCTCTGAATGTTTCCATTTTAATCCAAGAAAGTTGTTTTAGTTCTAGGTTGGTGTCTGATGTTGGTAAAGGATTGGATCTGGTGAACAGATTGATGCTTAGTCATACAAGAGATGCTTCTGAACAGTTTGAAAGGCAAAGCAGGGAATATACATGGTGCCTCGCTAGACAGTTACCCCACATGACAGTTTTTTCGCTAGACATTGACTTTTTGTGATCGCTATAGCGATTCACAAAACAGTGATTCCTGTGGGGGAATTTCTCTGGACATTGTTTGGTCCCTGCCTCGCAAACCGATTTTTGCTAGATGACGATTTTGACAGCTCCCTCCGCGCTTGCAAAACAGGTGTTTTCGGGACCCAAGCTTTGCAAGACAGCGATTTAAACAGCTTATTGGCGGTACGCAAAGTGGCTTTCCTATGGCCGATCTTCGCTAGATGACACCGATTCTTCCCCATTGGAATGCATTAAACAGATTTCAGTGCATTCCAATGGGGAAATGCTTTTTGCTAGACAATGCTTTCGCTAAACAGCGATTTCAGTGGAACGAATTATCATCGTCTAGCGAGGCACCACTGTAGATACAATCTTAGATGAGTTGTTGTTCCCCTGAAAGGTTCTTCAGTTGGGAGTATTCCTGATTCAGTTTTAAACCAAGATCCTAAGTTTTGGTAGTACACATGCATAGTTACTGTTAACTTCACCAGCTGCACCCCTTTGTAGAAATCTTGAATTTGGCCCTAGTAGCACATGCTTTATTTCTTGGTCTGCTCTTGAAAAATGTTTGCATGATAATGTGTAAGTTTTATATTTGTGTAAGCTTCCTTGTGAGAGAGTCAGTATATTTGGAAAAATGGCACTAACATTTTTTTCAGTAATAATAAACATTGTTGAGGGTAAGTAGAGATCTGAATCTCCATTCAGAACTGAACAAAATTGCAGTACATTGTGCCTATTAATATGATTTGGTTGTCTAAATTGTGTTTTTTTCCTCCTAATTCTCAGATTTGGGGATGGATGATGAAGGGGATGATGATCCTGTTCCCCTTCCAAATGTTAATGCAGCTATATTAAAAAAGGTAACATGGTGAACAGTAAATCTTCTTTGACATATGCAAGATGAACTTTCAGTTTATTGTACAGTATAGACCTACAGAATCCTAGCACCAGACCAAGTTTAAGATAGGAAAACAGATGAACATGATTTGGCAAGAACTTCCTTTGGTTCTGCTCTGCTCAGCATAAAACACATATCTGCATTATTCTTAGTCTTAATTCCTTAGCCAGGTTAGGAATATATGCATATTTTTGGATTAAATTCATTTAAATACAGCAATATTTCTGTCAGTTATTCTTTTGGTCATTCTTTTTAGTCTTTTGTGCCCATTCCCTTACAATCCTTTACATTGGGACAGTAGCTGATAATTAAAAGTACCTATATGGCATCATAAGATTAGAACTGAGAAAACCGTTGACTAGTAAATGCATGAAATCTAGTTCATCTGCAGTCTGTACACTTGGAGCTTGTTCTTCTCAGGTGTTCTCCTTCTGCGAGGCTGGTATAAAAATAATTCTGTGCAGCTGATAGGGCAAACCTTGTCAGTTACATTTAAATGAGTAATTACATACACAAGTAGTTAAGATAAATGACTTGTATCCGACTGTTGATGCTAAGTACTAAATGCACAGAATGATCTCAGTCCTGACAGAACCTGTGCTCATCAGAACTTATCTGGCCAAAGACCTAAGCTAAACAAGAAATCTTCTAAAGGATCTTCAATAAGATATTTTACTCTGGTTTCTAAAGGTGATCCAGTGGTGCACTCATCATAAAGATGACCCACCTCCCCCTGAGGATGATGAGAACAAAGAGAAACGAACAGATGACATCCCTGTGTGGGACCAAGAATTTCTCAAAGTAGACCAAGGGACTCTTTTTGAACTAATCTTGGTAGGTTGGTTTTGTATATCCTATTTAAATGTCACTTACAGCTATACTGAACTTTATCACAATGTAACAGAGTGTTGCAAGGTATGTAACTTAGGTTACAGAAATGCATGGTGTTTAAAATAGTAACTACTGCAGTAGCATTTTATTCTAGGTTCTGGGAAGCAAAATATCCTTAGATCAAAAATGTAAATTTTCAAAGAATAGCTTTATTACTCTGGGAGTAGTAAAAGTATGCAAGTATTGATGAGCAAGCAGACCTACAGCTACACATCTGCTGTTGTAGGTGACCATGTTGAGTCTTTATTTCTGAATTCAAGAGTGGATGGAGTTGTGTCTGTGATAGCAGTGCATTTAACTGATGGACCTTTTTAAATTTTGGTTTGTTTCACTTTGGCCATTCCTTGGTTTCTCCAAACAGTGCCCTAGCAAAACTAGTTGACCACCATGGCATAAACCTAAAGTTTAGCGTACTTTAAAACAGTGGTTCTTAACCTTGGGTTACTCAGTTGTTTTTGGACTGCAACTCCGAGAAGCCTTCGCCACCAGCTGTGCTGGCTGGGGTTTCTGGGAGTTGCAGTTCAAAAACACCTGAGTAACCCAAGGTTAAGAACCACTGCTTTAAAGTATCTATTCCACAATTCAGTAATTGTAAGTTGTTCTGAGAAGGCTCAATTCTGGTAGTCACATATTCTTTGAGTATAAACTGAAGAAGACCATGCTTATAACTAAAAAATTATTTAGGCATTTTGAGTGTAAGAAAATAACTGAAATGAAAGATATAGGTTGCTGTTGTCTATAACTTAATGCTAATATAGTGCTTTTTGGTGGTAATGCGCCGGGTACTGGACTTTGTATCTTTCCTTTTTCTTAAAGGCTGCAAACTACTTAGACATCAAAGGCTTACTTGATGTGACATGCAAGACTGTTGCAAATATGATTAAAGGGAAGACACCAGAAGAAATCCGCAAGACCTTTAATATCAAGAATGACTTTACTGAAGAAGAAGAAGCCCAGGTATGTCAAACTGGTTCACTTAAAACTAGATCTGTGTTGCTCAGTCCTTCTCAAATGATGTTGCTTTATGTGATATTCTACTCACAGTTCTTTTAGCTTTTATAGTGGTTCTTAAGTTGTGTATAACTTTCTCAAAGTTAAAATCACAAGTTCGTTTGTTGTACCATGTAACTGAGAGGTGCTATGAATATCACCATAGGTTATGTGCATTATAAGGATGTTGGCCCTTGTTCAGTTACAGAAGTGTTTGTGCCACCAAGCATTAGTGTATATGCTTTATTTTGACACAAGTGTCAATGAATTTATTTGTGAAGTTGACTTGTGATAACATCCCGGAAAGAGTTTCATAAATAATTAACATTTTAGTCCTTTTTGGTTGTTCAGTCCTTGTGTGATTAGAGTCATGTGATGGGGAAAATGAGCCTGTGCTCATTTGCCTTACTATTAGCATCAGATACTATCACCAGGTCTTACCAATCTTCACCAGTCTAAAATAGAGAGATGATTCTGTTCTTCCTTGTTTTAGAACTCTGCAACCTGAGAATTTTAGATGGTTTTAGGAATGTATGGTGGTACGACTAGTTCAGGCCTTCTCCAGCAAATGCATGGTGATAGTACCATAATTGAGTAGAGGAGGCCAACCAGCTTCCCTCTGATATAATTTTAGACATATGAGAGCTGAATAAACAAGCCTGAAGACTTTTTCTGGTAGACCTAAAGATGTGAATGTTTTTTTTACTCTGGGGAAAAAGTAAATCACAACAGTAAATAGTTCCAGCATAGGCTAAGGTAAGTTACTGGATCCTGCCTGCTAGTTTAAGGCCAGTTAATGTTAAGACTGTAGCTGAGAATGCTTGGATTCAAATTGTTTTAGCTATACTGTAGAGTCACCTTGTGTCATGGACATAACCTTTTTTTTTTAAAAAATATTCTTTATTTTGCCTGTCCTCATAAAGGATATAAACTTGCTCATAGGTCTCCCTCTACATATGGTTGATATGGAAGAGCCTAATGCTGCCATCAAGTCCATCACAGAGGCTGAGTTCAGAGAAGGAGCTTAGGTTCTGCCAGCTATAGGTGTGGTCACTTAGCATATTAAAAGTTCTCCTAGCAGCTTTTAGCCTTTATACTGTTGTGGCTGTTAAGCCAGAAACCCAAGCCCAAATGACTGAACATACATACATTTGGAAATACAAATGCATCCTATTTCCTATGCTTAGGCTTGAATTTATTTATATTTATTTATTTATTGGACTTATATACCGCCCCATAGCGCTACAAGCACTCTCCGGGCGGTTTACAATTTAATTATACAGGCTACACATTGCCCCCCCAGCAAGCTGGGTACTCATTTTACCGACCTCGGAAGGATGGAAGGCTGAGTCAACCTTGAGCCGGCTACCTGGGATTTGAACCCCAGGTCGTGAGCACAGTATGAATGCCATGGATTGTGTAGCAAAAATGGCACCAGTAGATTTGGGGGAGCTGGACAGTATATATCCCACTTGTTTCAGGCTGTTAGGGCTAAATTCCATCTAAATGTCTACAAATTTGCATCTTATATTTATCCCCACTAGATGTTGTGTGCTATGTCTGGCAGGAAGAAGGAAGGGTGGGCACTGCTGCCCTCTGTTGTCATAAGCTACATTGTTTACCAGCAACCAGAGTTGCATTTTTAAAGAAACTAATTATTTGCTTTGGGACCTGTCACTTGAAGAAAGCTGCTGTCAGGACAAATTGAGATGGTCATGACTACTGATGCAGATGGAAGGAGTGTGTAGGATGCTAGAGACAATGTCTGGTTTCCCCCTCTCATTCCAATGTGTGTGCGTGTGTGGGGTAGATGAAGATCTCAGTCCTGTGCCACAGTTGTGGCCACATTTAAATTCTTTTAAATGCAATTGGGAACCTATTTCTTTACCTTTCATCTTTTAGGCTAACCTGTGTTATTCATTGCAAGTCTTCATTGCCATGAGTACAATGCAGTGTAAGAGGATCTAAGCCTACATCAGATCTAAGCTGTTTTGGAAACTGAGCACTCTAGATGTAATCACCAAGGTTCTCTCTCTTTTTTAGGTACGTAAAGAGAACCAGTGGTGTGAAGAGAAATGAAGTCTTGTGCCTGATACCTAGCAACACTGTAAGGATCGTTCCAAATACCAGTTGCACTGCTCTGTTTATAATTGTTAATAGTAGACAAATGCAGCAGCAAATGAAGTTGTATTAGTAGGGTGTTGTTCCCCTTGCATGTGTAATGTTTGAATATAGATTTAAATCCTATGGTTCAATTTTTACCAATGTAATCTGATGTCCTTACTTTTCCTCCGCTCTGAATAAAACTGAACTAAATGTGGACTCTGTATGGCACTTAGCACTGCTAACTAGCTGTTCCATGGTTTTAAATGTATCATTGTAACACTAAAATATGCAGGATGTCAGAAATTGAGAAACCTCTGGCATTGTAAATAAAACCACTTGTAAAAGTTTTCTGAAACACAATTAATGAAGCCTGTTTTCATTCACAGAATACTGGCTTCTTAGAACTGCAAAATGTGTTGGAAAAATCTCTTGGAAGAATTGTTTAAATTTCTTCCATTCAGCATCTTTTTTTGTTGGTGACCCAGCTACCAACAGACCTTGTTAACTTCACTTGCTCAAGGTCAATTCTGATAGTGTAGATTTGCGCAAGCAGCAAAACCAGCTCAGTTAAGCCCCTCTTACAGCCAGATAACAAAGATTATGCTCCTTTATGGAAATTGCAATTATGTGTTTATTCCCCCAAAGCCAACAGACTAAGTTTAGGATGTGATCAAAAGCAGACTAACGAAGTTAATATTTCTTGGACATTGAATATAGGTGCCTGCTACTAGGCAAATTATATTTTCCTAAAGATTTTTGAAATGCTATGTATTTCTGTGGAAGTCTTGGCCTGTATTGTTTTTCATGAACTCTTGAGTTGTCACTTTGCATACTCAGTGTGGTGTTGTGCTGTGTGATGGTTGTCTAAGAGACAACCGCTTGCAAATAGCTGAGTCACTTTTCCACTTTTGTAGGTGTAAGGAGGTGATACACAGTAAGCAGTGAAGTGTGTTCCATAGCTTGTATTGTGTTCCATTTTCTGTGTATGCACAATAGAGTAGAATAAAATCTTAATAAATACTCTGCACTTCAAGGATCAGTAGTGACCTTTGAGCATTTACTTCAGAATAAGATACTTGGGAGTTGAATGTAGTAGTTAAAATACATGGTGATGTGCATGTTTCAGGCCAACTTCACAGCTGTAAACCTGCAATACTCTAGACATACATTAATGATTGTCACATGGGGTTCAGACATAACAAGCATTGCCATTTTTAGAAAAGTGGTAAAAAAGAAATTTCTGATACTGGTATATGCAATGTTAAGAGGGTTTGTTTTGAAGAATATTTGATCTTAAATGCTATTGATGTAGTTTATAAAAATTGTTCCATTTTCAATACTAGTCTTATCAGTATACCTCTCCATTTCCAGGATTCTATTTGAATTCCACTTGCTTATTCATAGATCCAGGCATAGGATTAACAGTGTAGCATTCCGCTGGTTCTAGTAATTGGAATCTACCCTGAAGTGGAAGCAGTTGTTCATAATGGGAGAAAGAATGAACTCGGGGTGACTGGACCACATCTGATAGGGATGGTGGCCTGGGATTGATGTTGGGGAAGATTTTGCACTTGCTTTGTGAGTTTACTGCTCTGTTATGCAGATGGTCTTGGAAGGGAGAAGATCTTAGAGCACAGAAGTGCAGAAAAAGTTCTCTAATTAGAATTCCCATGACAGGTTTCACTTACACTCCCTGTCTTATTAGTAGGACTCCTGCCAAAGCTGCAGCACCTGTATAACCATATTTTCCTTTATAGTCTGATAAGGGCTGTTAATCACTCTGAGTTAGTGGCCAAAATTCTGTTGCATAGATTATGCTGGTGTAAAGGAGATGTCACCAGCAGGGGGAGATTGCCACTCCTGCTTCAGTCCTGGGATAGTCGCATACAGTTGGTTTCAGTGTATACAAGTTGTGCAAGCCTTCGGGTTTAAACAGGAACTCTTTATATACTAGCTGTTTGCTGCTGCCAATTACTCCTTTATGCTGGACTAATTTATGCGACAGTATTGTAGCTGGTTTCCTGTTGATGCCTTACCATAGTAAGCTGTGGCTCAGTGATCGCGTCCCATTTCTTTTCCATTCTCCCATTGCAGGTAAAGAATTCAATTCTTTACCTATTGCTTTTCATTTTCTTCCTCTCCTTGGGATCTAAAGATTTTAATGCCCAAGTCAGCAGAGGTACTAAAATGTTGCCATTTGTACGCTGGCAGTGTTGTCCTTAATCTCTAAAATACTCTGTCTTGAAAGGGAAGAACATTCCATTTAAAAGCTGACCATTCCACCATTTTCTGTTGCAGACAGATGGTCCTGCACTCTTTGATTTTGACTGTAAGGGCTGGAGTGGGTTAGAGGGCATCTAACTGCGCACTTGTGCTACACTGATACTTGGGATGATTATGGAGCATGAAAAATTACTTTGCCCCTTGGCTTGGTGAAGAATGCATATATGCTCTGTGATCGTTTAAGTAAAGAAGCACTGTGCTGTATGTTAAGTAGGATTTAACTAGTCTGCTGGCTGCTGAAAAAATCCTGATGATAAAAGGATGGTTTTTCCTGTCGTGCTGTATGGAAGTGAGAGCTGGACCATAAAGAAAGCAGACCGCCAAAGAATTGATGCCTTTGAATTGTGGTGCTGGAGGAGGCTCTTGAGAATCCCCTGGATTGCAAGGAGAACAAACCTATCAGTTCTAAAGGAAATCAACCCTGAGTGCTCACTGGAAGGACAGATCCTGAAGCTGAGGCTCCAGTACTTTGGCCATCTCATGAGAAGAAAAGAGTCCTTGGAAAAACCCTTGATGTTAGGAAGGTATGACAGCAAGAGGAGAAGGGGACGACAGAGGATGAGATGGCTGGACAGTGTCTGCGAAGCAACCAACATGAATTTGACACAACTCCGGGAGGCAGTGGAAGATAGGAGGGCCTGGCGTGCTCTGGTCCATGGGGTCACGAAGAGTGGGAAATGACTAAACACACAAAAGGATAGATAGGGCACAGTTCTGAATAGGGGAGAGATGAAGGGTTTGTATGCAATGTTTTTTATACACACATTTTAAAATCATTTTCTGTTCAAGGCAAGCAAGTAAATAATTTGAAATTTTGATGTAAATGTACAGAAATCCATGGAGACTCTGCTGAGTGGAGTGGAATGTGGCACAGAGGGCAGAAAATTGAGGAGGGATACCTTTTCTGAGTGGAGCTGAATAGGCTTGCTTGATTTTTCTGTGATTTACCATTTCCCTTCCTAGAGCCACTGTCCACTCCACTTCAGCAGATCCCAGATTGTTAACAGAGCATTGTTTAGGGAACTGACTGGGGGGGGGGGGGGGAGAGGTAAGAGTGGGGAAAGTCAGTGTCAAGCTGCTCATTCCTGGAGCGAGCAATACATGCAGATCCAGCTCTTTGGGTTTCTGAGTTTAAGCATGACTGTGCTAGATGGTAGCCATAAATGTACACTAGATAAATACCATGTTTTAATTAAACTTTTCATTACTGTTTCTGGGGAAATGGTGTTGTACTTGGTGATCACATTCTTCATATTCTCCAGACTTTCCTTTCTGATCCCATAGTAGTTTTTCTTTATTCCTAGCCCCACACTCCACATCTAACTAGTGGCTGTAGTACTTCTGTAATGGTGTGGAAAAGAAATATAAACATAAGCGGCCAAATAACAGTACATTTTGTAGAATTAGAGTCTCCAGTTGCCCATTTTTAATAGACAGACTGGCAGATTACTTTTATTTATAAAGCCATAAACAAATTTTGAACATAAAAGCCAAAAAATAAAAGCACAAAATTAAAAAAAAAAGTGGTTGGTAATTGTTATAGTTTGACAGATGAAATACATATTTCCCTTGCTGTGTTACAGGCTTTTATGTAATTTGTTAAAGTGGTAGTTCTATGATTTGTACATTCTAACAGGTTTCAAGAAATCCAAAATGTAATTAAAGAACTGCACTTGCCAAATATGAATTTGAAAACTGAATAAAACATGAAGGGCAAAAGCTTTCATTTTATAAAAACAGATAAATGTATACAAAAGGTTTCATGCAGCATTTCTAAAGATCTACTTTTTGGTATTTAAGTGACATGTGTTTTGAGAGATAGTTATAAAAGCATGTTCACAGTTCATTATTTCATTAAATGAGTGCTGAAGTCCTAACTTTAAAAAATTACAGTTTTGCTTCCTAATTAACATTTTTGTTGTCAGTCACTTGTCAACACAGAAGTTGTCTTACGAGCACCATTCTTGTGGAACTTGCAATACACACCTACTAGTCCTTGCTGTGAGACATACATTGTATAACCATTGCATCTGGTGTTGGTGTCAGCTTGGAGTAAGGATATACTGCATAATTTCAGTGTTTTGAGCCAAAGGTTGGTAAAGTGAACATTTCTGGAGGGCAGGAGACATTCAGTGGCACTTCATTTAACAAAGGTTTTCAGAATGTTTTTACTTCAGTGCAGGTTCTATTGCACACCTGTTAGGTGGAAGTTGTGAGGATCACTTTTGCTTTCCATTCAAGTGATTAATGACCTGGAGTAATAGCTCCCCTTTCATGTTTTCTTCGCATTAACCATGGGGTTGCTTGAAATAAGAAACCTGGTATGTCCTTTCTCATCTTAATATAGTTCCCCAGAAGTTGAAACCTGACAGTCACATTAAACCAATTTATACATAGTTTATAATACTTGTGTGGGCTATCTTTTACCAGATAAAAGCTGAAAAAAGCATGATTTTAACTAATTGTGAAGAACGGTCAATTTTTTGAACACAAGTGCACTTCTTTAATCTTATACCCAGCTCATGCCCAAAACATTACATTTTGGAAGTATTTCTTCATCTGTCAAATTTTTGTCTGTTCTTTCATATAACGTTTTAAAATTTCTTACATGGCTGCTTTGTAGACTATTACAGAATGCTTTACTAACTATAGCCATGAAACGGGTCAGTTGTCTCATGAAAGAACTGCATTGACTACAGATGTACACTTTGCTACTGGATGCTTCCTATAGTCTTGTTTTATATAGTGATAGAATATCAGTTATCTGTGTACCTCAACATTTGTTTGCAAAGCTAAACTTTGGACATATTTTCCCTTAAGATGGGAAGGTGATCATTAAAACTGATATCACTGGAACAATCCCATTGGGTTATCTGCTGTGTTAAATGTCTTAATGTAAAACTGTAAATATTTAAAACACTCACTTATTAAAATACTGTAGTATACAGATACGTCATTCCATAAATTCTCAGATTTTCTCTTATCTCATGCTATTTCCTCTCTTAAGCCTCACTATATTTTCTTGTAGAATACAGCCCATTTTAACTATCATTTTAATGGATCAAAGTACAGAGTTTCTACAGAAAAAGGTTGAGAAATGAACCTAGTGGTGCAGAATGTGAGTTGCACACTACATTTCTTACCTAAGTTTCCTGCTAAATGCGAGTTTTTCAAGTATTTATTGTTCAAGTAAGTATTAAATGGGTTGTAATGCAGATGCTACCTAGCTGTTGATCATACAGTTTCCCCTTTGGTAGTCTAATAAAAATATGTTGCAGCTTTTAAATGACAGTAGCTGTAGTATGCATTGAGCCATGTGCGCATGTGTATGTGTGCACAACAGGAGAAGGCATTGCCACTACAGGGGGAGAATAAAAATATTTTAGCCGCATTCACAGATTAGAGGTGGTGGAGAGGGACAAAAGCTTTCACAAACATGTTTAAGAAAAGAAATCATGTAGTTTGTTTTGTACATAGTCAGCATTTCCTGGTTAAGTATCTATCTGTTCCATTTGTCTCTGAAAAAGTGGCAGTATATCAGGGTTGGAACAAATCTAGTATATTTCAATAGTATATATGAGAGCACAGACAAGTGCAAAACTCAGGTTGGCTGTTTTTAAGTTGTATGTTTTTTGCTTGCATGGTTATTCTGCAGCAATTCAAGACTGAGTAGGAACATTTTTGGAGTACTGTTGGAAAATCAAAAAAGAGAGAGATAGTGTGAGCACAAACAAGCTTTAACTTGGAATAGCTCCTATTCCAATCTGTAAAAAATAGTTTTGGCCTTTGTCCGTTTGCTCTAAAATAGCTGGATATTTTACTAGATGCTTTCAAATTTCTTTTACATTTTTTGCAGTAGTTACAATATGCTTAGTATATATTTTGTCTTTAACACTGTATGTGCTCTTCAAGGTACCCCTTGCATTAGCTTTACAGATCAGTATGGATCTGTAGTGCAAGTCAAATGGGAGGGGATACAGATTGCTTTGGACTGAATTGAGGTACATTTAGAATTGTCCTGCAAGTTGGGTTGGGGGACCTTTACACAGGCCTATTTGAAAGGCCCGAATCTCGTACATCTTACATAAATATGACATTCGGTGTGTGTGTGTGTCTCCTACTAATACACAACATTGCATTGTTCATTGATTTCAGTCTCAGAATAAAAATCTGAAGTATTGGAAATATGTTTGCTAGAAAGATGAGAAACTCCTATGTCTGTGTATGTTGACAGTTTATGGAAATTACATATTACTCTTTTCTGTCATTTCATTTCAGTTCTACAAAATGTTGAGAAGTTTTAATAGTGCCAGGTTATATGAAAGTAGTTGAGAAGAAATGTCACAGGAGGAGAGAAATGCAATGGGAGCAATGTACCCTCTAATTTTCAGCCCCGTTGGGCAGGGCTCCACCTCTCTTGCGGCTTCACCCTGTGTTTGTGTGTGACACTGCCCCCCCCACTTGTGCAGGGTTCTTTCACAACCAGAAGCAAAGGGGTTGAATGCAATAGGTGTGTGGAGGAGGAAGGGAGCTGCAAGGAGGGAGGTGGAGTCACCTGTGCTCAACTTAGAGGGAACCTTAGATGGGAGGCACTGTCCTCATGGACTGCACAGCTTTAGTGAGGCCAGTGTTCATTTTCAGCTTTATTCGGTGCTTTGGAGATGAAGTGGCCGTTGGTGACGCAGGTTTATTTCTCTGCATTGACATCTGTATCACCGACAGCAGGGGTGGAAAATGAATGTGGCCCCTATGGCTATCCAGCACCCAGAGTATTTAAAAAATAATAATTTAGTTCATGTAATCACCTCATGCTCACTAGAAGGTTTAGAGTGCACTTTTGCTATACTTTGAAGATCCCTCTGAACTCTCCCATCCTTTTTTAATTTTTTTCCCCCTTAATATTCTCTTGCGTAGCCACTCAAACCCAGGGAGGGGTTTGTTCAGCTCCCAAGGATCTCTGGAAACTGGTCCTACAGCATGGGTCAAAAATGCAAAGCTTATAGGATGCAGGCACGCCTCCTCTTTTATTTCTGATCACTCAAATCCCCATTCAGCTAAAAGGAGAATTGCCATCTTGGAAGCTTCCTGGAGCAGCAGTTGTTTTACCTCTCCCTAAGGGGGGGGGGGGGCTGCAAGGTCATAAGACCAGCAGTTTGAATCCATGGAGTGAGCTCCTGTTGCTTGTCCCAGCTCCTGCCAACCTAGCAGTTCAAAAGTATGTAAATGCGAGTAAATAAGTACCACCACAGTGGGAAGATAACGGCCTTCCTGTCTAGTCACACTGGCCATGTGACCACGGAAACTGTCTATGGACAAACGCTGGCTCTATGGCTTGGAAACGGGGATGAGCACTGCCCCCTAGAGTCAGAGGCGACTGGGCAAGTTGTCAAGGGGAACCTTTACCTAAGGGGCATTACAGAACTGAAGGTGGATTTATGATTATGTTAGGTTTCTTTCTTTTTTTTTTTTTTTTGAGTGGGAGGGACCCAAGGGTGGAAAATTGTCCCCTGGACCCTCAGAGCTTGTTTACTGTTAGTTTATAGTAAGGCTTGCTCAAATACATTGTCTTGTAGTTCCTGGAAAAATGACACCCCCAACTTCAGTCCTTCTGCAGTATGTATTATCTTAACTTTTCTCCAGTACCTCCGAACTGAAAAATACATGGGCTTTTCACTACACTGCTATCTCTAATTAATGTATTTGAGGGGCGGGTGAAACAGCTCTGGTGCTCAGCTGTCAAGTTTTACTGAGCATTGAGAATGCAGTGACAGCATGTGGAGTGTATAATCTTCAAACAGTACCTTTTTTTTTAAAGTAAAGGTATGGGAAGGTTTAGTAATTAATGGAATGTAACTAGGTTTAGGTGTTGCAGCTTCGTCAGAAATTACACCATATATTTACTCCTTTACTCTGCATAACAGCATTTGATCCTGAGTGTCTAAATTAGCAACATTAGAACCTAAGATTTCTTCTCATATCCTTATAATTGCCACAATAGGCTTGAAGATGTGTTCTGGAAAAGTCCTGAAAAGAAAGCCAGAATGTGTGCTGAGTAAGATTTCTAGTGATAAGAGTTTGTTGTTTCTCTTTCAGTGGTTTGTGTGACTCCTTGACCCCATGACCCCCAGCAGAATCACCCATTCACATTTTTGGTGAATTTTACATTCTTAAGACAAATTGTAGAATTTAATATTTTAACACAAAATATTGATGTTTCTGCCAGTAGATGTCTGTTATGTTTCGTACAAAAGGAATTCTTGACAAACATTCAAGTTGCCAGTGTATGCTTCCTTTATCACGGAACATTTTCACACTTTCACATTGCTGACTTGTCCAGCTGGTGTTACAGCTCTGAAGAACTTGAGATTTGTTCCCAAAGATGAGAATAATGTATTCCTCTTTTTCTTATTAACCATTTAACATTTACCCTAGACATTTGTACGGGGGGGGGGGTCACCTTCTAGGTTGTTTTGACATCCAGGTGTATTATCTGCAGAGTGACTGAAACTCAAAATCTCTGCAAGAAGGCAATTAACGTGTAGCATTCATAGCATCCCCTCACCTATGCATAAAAATCTGTGGGTGCTATTTTACTTTTAGTTGGTTTGGTAGAGGAAGCAATGCACTCAGCAACTGACCAGAATTAAGTTTTGAGTCTTCATTCCTACTTTTAGATGAGATTTCTGCTGTCCTTACCTAGATACAAATCACTCTTCAGTGTTCCAGTGCTTTCTGATTAGTGGTCCAACTTGCATCTGACATTGAACTTGCTGTCTGGAGGTGTAGCGGGGAGGCTTGGCTTGTTGGTCTCTAGGTCGCTTCTGTAGGCAGTGAAGTTTTCCTTCAAAGTGCCTGATGAGTTTGTGAGCCATCTTGGTCATTTCTGCATTAGCACTATGTTCCTATTGATAGCATGCTGTACCCTGAGGATTCGCTGGGTGCTAGAGATGCGTGAGGCACCACTGAGCATTTAGAAGGGAGTCCTGAGGCGCTAGTAGACATTTTGAGATGTGCAGTGACAGGAAAAGGATTAGGTTGCCTGGGGAGTGTCAAACTGGCAGGTGCAGGAAGCTTTTCTGAAGTTAAAGCAGAGGTTGTGCACTGGAGCACATCCAAAGGGGAAGAAGGGGAATCTATAGCACTTCCATCGGAAGAAACTGGGCTGGCACAGCGTCCTTCTCCTTGTAGGTACCGAATGCACTTCTTTTTCCTCCTAAGAACAGTGAAGAGAATTATCTGTAAATAAAGGGTGAATTTACAGGGTCATTTAAAAAATTAAAGCATGATAGAATTCAGTATAACTATGTTGAGCACAGTACATACATGAAGGAAACATGATTAAGTGGTTGTCAGCTTCTACAGCTTCAAGAAATATTTATTTTTGACAATTTCTACTTTTTAGCCTCTGGGTGGCAGTATTACTATAAAATCACTGCTTGTTTCAAGGTAAATCTGGAATTGGATTACAAATTTTTCTGTTGCATTGAGCCACTTGTAAAGAGAGATCTTTGAGTTCTATGTTCTTTGATGTATTAGTTAAGAAGAATGAGAAAAAACATGTTAAAAATGCAATTTTGCTTTTCATCCACAACCATAGTCTAGCAAAGAAAAAGGCAGTGTGGTATCTTCCTGATGTTTTGAATTACTGTCCTGTCAGTCATGGCTAGTAGTCAGATATGATATGAGTTAATAGTTCAAAACATTTGGATGCCATTGTATTGTGTTCCCCTATCATCTGGAATATGCTATCTTGAGGTGCAGTGTGGTTCTATTTTTAGCAGTTACAGTGGTGCCCCGCATAGCGAGGTTAATCCGTTCCGGATTAACCCTCGCTATGTGAAATCGTCGCTAAACGGAACGTAAAAGCCCATTGGAACGCATTAAACGATGTTTAATGCGTTCCAGTGGGCCCTAAACTTACCGTTCAGCGAAGTTTCCTCCATAGCGGTAGCCATTTTCGCACCCTCGGTAAGCGAGGGGAGGGCGGAAAACGCTGTGGGAGGCCATTTTAGAACCGCCGAACAGCTGATCGCCTGACTCTGTGGGAGGCTTGGGGGGTCGGCGGCAAGAGGAGGAGAAGAGGGAAAGTGGGGGGGAGGATGCGCAAGCGCGCGGCTTCCCTCCCTTCGCCTGCCTCGCCGCCTGCCTTCCTCCCCGGGGGCGTCAGGAGAAGGACGGGGAGGAAGAGGGAAAGCAAGCGCCGTTTCCCTCCCTCCATCTGCCTGCCTGCCCGCCTGCGTTTCTCCCCACCTACAGCAGGAGAGGGAGGAGGAGGAAGAGGGAAAGCGGGGGGTGGCGGGTGAGCGAGCAAGCGTGCGCCGTTTCCCTCCCTCCATCTGCCTGCCTGCCTGCCTGTGTTTCTCCCCATCAGCGGCAGGAGAGGGAGGAGGAGGAGGAGGAAGAGGGAAAGCGTTCCTCCCCGGCCAGTGCGGCCCCGCATCACTCTTGCGGCGGCTCCTTCCTGGCAACCATCTTCGGTAAGCGAGTTTTTTCCATAGGGACCGACGCTATGCCTCCGCGTTAGCGATCCCGGAAAAGGGATCGCTATGCGGATTCGTCGTTATGCGAGGCACCACTGTACATAAGTTGGGATGCTGCTACATTTATCACCTTCCCAACCTGTAATCTTAGAAGTGATTACGCAAATAGTTATGAGGAGCACCACTGTGTAGCAGAGAGTCACATATGAGGTCATAGGCCTGAAGAAAATTACAGTGGCCAGCAATGTACACTTGTACACTGAAATTGTTATTTTCTGTAAGTAAATGAGTATCAAGAGGTGGTTTTCTTATTTGTTAAGTAAATAACTGCAGCACTTGAAGGCATCCTCCATACTCTGGATATTTCTGCCTACAGCAGTCTTTTTGAATTCAGCTGTATTACTTTAGCACAACTAAGAAGCCATTTAGTATCACTAGCTCTACCCACTGTGTGCTGTAGTCCCATTCCATGATTGCAGCAAGTTACAAGAGCTGCATCCGCACTATGGGGAATTAGGCATGTATTTTGCAAGAGCTTTAGAAGCATTTTGGAAAGCAGCTACAAGACGTGCTCCAGCACTTATGGCTAAAAAACATCTAATTAACTTATTCAGTGATGGAAACATTAGCCTATGTTAATGGCATAAATATTTTTGGGTCTGTGTGTGTGGAAGCAGCTGGTAGTGGCGGGGTGAAAGAAGCTCTCTGAAACTGTGGACAGTTTTTCTAATGTGTCCTGCTGGTTTTGGCACCCTTGAAGAACAGCCAGAAGCTCTCAGACTTGTAGTCTTCACTAAGGAAACAGCATGGAGTGCTTTGTTTGTTCCCATGTGGTGACAGAAGTATTTATTCTATTTGAATGAATAATTAAGGGTGGCGCAAGCATTAAAACTATCATAAAATGGAAGAAAACTAGAGGATCATAGTAATACCCATTTCCCTGAAAATAAGACCTAACCTGAAAATAATCCTTAGTAGGATTTTTCAGGATGCTCAAAATATAAACCCTACCTCCAAAACAAGGCCCAGTTAAGTGAAACCCAGACCTCCACCATTGTGCAGCGGCCAGAAGATGACATGACTATATTTGGACAAATGTAGATTGTTATAGGTGAAAAAAATTAAACATCCCCTGAAAAATAAGCCCAAATTTTTTGAAGCAAAAATTAATATAATACCTTATCTTATTTTTTGGGGGAAAACGGTAGTAAGTAATAAATCCTTTTAAAATTCCAGGGTGCAAGGTAGTTATATTTAAAACAGAAAACTAACTGTGAGGGTGTTAGCTGGTTAACTGTGAGGTTGGGAGAATAATATCTGCTTGCCTTGTGTGAAGAAGTAAATTTTACTATCAGATGAGTCTCTCATGGATGTGATTTCCTTTGAAAAACAACCTTTTCCCATGTGGTTATCTACCATATACAGTGGTGCCTCGCATTACAATGTTAATTCGTTCCAGCGAAATCGCTGTAGAACGACAACATCGTAAAGCGATTTTAAAAAGCTCATAGAAACGCATTAAAACCTGATTAATGCGTTCCTATGGGCTTGAAACTCACTGTCCAGCGAACATCCTCCATAGCGCGGCCATTTTCGCTGCCTGTGCAGCGAGGAATCCGTCCCAGAAAACAGCGGGTGGCCATTTTTTTTACCCGGTGGCCATTTTGAAACAGCTGATCAGCTGTGCAAAAATCTTCATTTTGCGATAATCGGTTAGCGAAGCAGGTAACCGATCATCGCAAAGTGAAAAAACCCCATAGGAAACATCATTTTGTGATCGCATTTGCGATTTCATCATTAAACGAAGCGCTCGTCTTGTGAGGCACCACTGTATCTGTTTGTGGGGATGCTCAGACTTGCTCATCAGTGTTGATGAGCTCAGAGCATGGGGTAAATACACAGGAGAAGAAGCAATACTTTGAAATGGTACAAAGCTATCCTGCAAGATCTGTAGGGTGCTGAATTTGGTGGACAATCCATTTTAATTTATTCCTCAGTTTTGCAGCTTCCAAATGAGCCATTCTGGAGTCAAAAGCTTGAGCAGTCACAAACCCATACATGTAATTCCTTTTGCATCAACTCAGTTGCTGCTCTAAACCTCAGTCATGATCAGGTTCTTGACCAGTTGTCACACAGGAGTTAATTGCCTGAGTCTGTCTTGATCTACAGTGCTCATTCAATTAATATCATTTGGGGATTTATAGGTAGAGTGAGCCGAGATCATGGTATGTTTTGCCTGTATAATGGAATGAGTACATTCATTGTTGTACCACTGCAGCCTACAATGTTAGGGATGTTGCATGGGCATGGGCTACAGTGACAGTAAACTGGTCCGAGATGTCCTGTTGTATTGCACAAAACTACTATCTGTGCTTGAGTAAGAGAAAAGTTTTACAATCTCCATCTGACACTGGGAAATACTTCATATTACTTTAGTGCTCTTTGTTTTTCTCTTTGGCAGCTGGAGGTTCCTAGTAAAGGTTCCCCTTGACAATTTGTCTGACTATAGGGGGCGGTGCTCATCCCAGTTTCCAAGCTGTAGGGCCAGCGTTTGTCCGAATACAGTTTCCATGGTCATGTGGCCAGCGCGACTAGACACGGAACGCCATTACCTTCCCACCGTGGTGGTCCCTATTTATCTACTTGCATTTTTACATGCTCTTGAACTGCTAGGTTGGCAGGAGCTGGGACAAGCAATGGGAGCTCGCTCCATTGCATGGATTCGAACTGCTGGTCTTTTGACCTTGCAGCCCAGAGGCTTTGCGGCTTAACCTGTAGCACCGCCATATCACTACAATCTAACAAAAAAGTAAACAACTTTTTTTAAAAAGGCCAAAAATAACCAGTGACCCAGCATGGTCCAGAGTGAAGCTGGAGGCAAATATTCAGGCTCTAGCCCCTTGACATTTGTTATCCCGCTCTATAGTGTAAGAACAGCTGTTCCCTTTACAGACCATCTCATTGCTTGCCACTGCTTACAGACAAGAGCCAATATGTATACATGGCATCACCTGTTTTGCTAGAAAGCAAAGCCTTATTTAAATGTTTTTAAAATGACTTTTCTGAACTTTTGAAGAAGGGGAAGAACACTACGGTTGCCCTCTTCCTTCATAGCTCTCCATGTGTAGAGAGTGACAGACTGAAGAAGATAATCTCCATATGATGGGGAAATTTGATATTTCAGGATCTTCAACCACCACATATAACAAAAACTCTCCCATTTTGGGCATCTGTTCTTGTATCTGAGAAGTGGTGAAGGGAGATGGCACAGAATTGTAGGTTAATTCCATTTGGAACCCCTTATCAGGGCTTTAAAAACTGTAAGGTCTTTTGCTTTCTTGGTAGCTATATATAAAGCTCTAAATACTATAAGTAACAACTACACATTTTGTGTTTCTATTTTAGAAGGAGGAAGCATTAGAAGGCAACACTCAAAGCAGGCAGAACCCATGGAAAACCTAGGCAGGCTATAAAGATCAAGCCTAAGGAGAGCTATTAGTAGTGTTAGGATCAAGAGCAGCTGCTGAAATGATGCATGAACAATAAAAACCACACAGAAAGACATGACCTGTAAGCTAAAGAATAAGCCTAGAAAGCAAAGGTTTCAGATACACACCTGCATGGGCCGCACCAGTCCATTTGTTGGTTGAGGCCAAAGCGAGCTCTGCATTTCTTAGGAGAGGCAGGATCTGAACAAGAAGCATGCGGGCGGAGAATGGGCAAGGCAGAGGCACAAAACAGCAGCAAGAGCAGGAGGAAGAAGAAAAGATGCAACATCAGTTGAGCTGCTGGAGACAAAACTAAACAGGCCACCAAAATAACCAGTTCTTCAGCACCATATTTCTGCTGGCATTGGCATTTTGCCTAGAACAAAGTGTGTGTTAGGCAAATATCAAAATCTTATCAACCAGCGGGGCCAGGAATGCAGCAGCTGAGACAATCTTAGGTTGCTATTACAAGCACAATACGTTTTTGATCATTATTACTTGACTTTCATTTGGGCTGCTCTTCAGTCTCCCAATTGCTTTTGTCTCTCAGACTTGAGAAAATCCTTTCAAAAGCCACTGCCAATGTTAAGCTTGCTTTAAGAAATATTTGGCTTTAGTTATGTTTGAAAACAACCCATATGAAGAAGTACTTGTTGAAGGAGGGGAATTGCGGTGTATTCTAGAAGCTGCTGAACTTTTGATGTCTACATATTTTATAGAGAAATTGGTGACTGAGGATGCTAAATGTGCTACAAACACAATAAATGCATAAGGCAAGAGGAAGGGACTATATCATCTTTTCCTCTTAACTGATCTGTTGCTAATGTTACAGAAGAGCAGAGAGGAGATAAAATTGCAGAGCATGGCAAAGCTAGAAGAAATAGCTGTTACATCTCACGACATGAAACACATTAGAACTTATAACACAGATACCTGTTTGTATTGAAAATTGAGGTATTATTAGTGTGGACATGGATTACTGCAGTCATGTTAAACCATGGATTATAGCTATTGTTTGGCTACCTCAGATAATCCTCTAACAAAAATAAACAAAATGACAATGACTAGATAGTGTGCTGGATTTTGCACCAGTGGATTTACCTGAATTGGAGTCCTGCTGCTTTTCTCTTGTCCGCCGTTTCTTTTTCCCCTAGAATTAAAAGGGGAGAGGAAGGGGAGAAAGAACACAAATCATGACATGAACTTAGAAACAACCAGTTTATCTAGAGAATGATTCTAGTGAGGTAATTAGAAGTAGAGCTCCAGAGTCCCCATTTTCCCCAGTGGATTGTTGCATGTCCAGCCACTCCAGAACTAATTAGAAATTAGCATGCATGAGAGAGATGGATAACACTTTCTCACCCAGGGGTTATAACTTGGCCCAAAGGCTAAATCATTGATGGCCAATTTAACAATATATCTGTGTCTTAGTACTTTACTAAAAGGACTGCTGTGGGGACTGACATCCCAGTGCTTCCAACCTTAGAAGGACATCCCATAATTCAGTACTCTATTAAGCTTGGTGCTCAGCCTACAAGACCTTGAGATCAACTAGCAAGTCAGACATACATCTGGAAAGCAATGGTTTGTGTAATTTCAGAGACAAGAACCTAGAACCTCAAGAATATAAAGAAGTTACCACTTCAGTAAAAACTGGAATGTGTTAATGTAAAATTACACAGTGCCACATCACTTATCATTGATTATTCATTTGGTTATGTTGAGAATATTTTTCTTGTACAAAGAGACTGGTCTGCTAATAATTCATGATCATTTGCCACATTAGTGACTCATGGCCTTTTTGTTGTGACCAAGAGCAATGCCTGTTGAATGAAGATTGCAAATATCAATGGGCGATAAGCATACTGAGAGAGATGTGGTCTCTAACAACCTTAAAGGTTTTTTTTAGCTTACAGTGCAGATGCACTTTATTCATCATGCAGACCTATTCTGTCCCCACCTTTCTTCCCAGTAGTACTAGAGGGTTTGTTTCTCATGAGCAAGGCTGCTGCCCTACTGCAGATACAACGAAAAGAACCAGCCAGCAATATGGGCCATACTCCAGTACCCTAAAAAGTTCCTTATAATCAGAAATATCCTCTGTACACTTGCTCATATTGGTTAAAATCCTGTTCCTTAGTGTATCAAATTAAACTAACGTATGCACATTGAATCAATGGAACTTACAAAAGAGTCACCAAATTCCCACTGATTAATGGGTCTACTTTAGTGTGACTTGCTAAGCTAAGCAGCAGGATTTCAGTCATTATTTAATAAACATACATTAGATTTTGTCCCCCTTTTGATTGAACTGACATGAAGCTTGGTCCTTTCTCATATTCACTTGCACAGAGATCTACTCAGAAACACAAAAGACCTAAATATGTTTTTATGCCTTGTAAAACAAAATATTTACTGAACTGTGGAAAGGTAGCTTGGCCCTTGGCCCTAATGGCCCTCAACTTTCCTACATTTGGTCAAAGAACTGATAAGGGTCTACGTTGTGTGAAAAATGGCTGAAGTCTTTTCTGTAATTCAAAATGAATAACCGTGAAAGACCCTGGGCTTTGCACTGAACCAGTATTTCTATGAAGCAAGTATCTCAGAATGGCCCGTGAGGAATATGTGCATGTGCTGCCACCACAGTGCAACATCCTAGACTGAGGTACACACGGGCAAAGTTTCATTTTTTGTATGGATGGGGACTGCCCTCCCAGAAAGATCATAAACGTATGTGGTGCTGAGGCACTGGTTGCATCTGTGGAGGCTACCTACAGCTGAAGGTTATAGATGTACTGAAACTCTTGCTTAATCCAGAGAGAGGTGGGTAAGGTGTGAGCTCATGGGCTGGAGACAAAATTACAAACTAAGAGAATGAAAATTTCAGAAGTAGCACATGGAGTAACTACCATTATAAAAATTACCTTTGGTGAAAAGCACTGTTTTCAGGTCAGGGAGTCTGTTGCCTGAACATCTCCCTAAGAATCCTACGGAAATGTACAGACCTCCAGGGAAAAATCAGAAGCCAGAGTTCATCATAGCTGGCATTTATCCCAAAAGTTCAGTATTCCCCAGAGGACTATTTTGCACCCTTGTACAATTTACTTCTTCTTAAGGTCCTTTAACTTTCATGTGGAATATTCAAGAAAATCTGTTTTTCTTCTTTTTATTGAACAGGAATATGCAAGGAGATATAAATGTGCTATATTGTCTTTTTATTAGTATCCAAAATGTAACTATAAAAACTTAATACTATGTTTTAGAAGATTAACTAGAAAAACTTAAACTAACTGGCAATATAAGTAAATACTTTTAACAAACTTTTAAAATGCTCTTAACAAAATTGATATGGTGCTTAAGAGTGAAATAATGAGGCATACTCTTAGGTTAACTCTGAATTAAGTCACATCTATGTAAATGTCTTACATAGCATTGCTCTATTAATCACATAGCTACACAGTGGTCCCCAACCTTGGGCCTCCAGATATTCTTGGACTTCAACTCCCAGAAATCCTGGCCAGCAGAGGTGGTGGTGAAGGCTCCTGGGAGTTGTAGTCCAAGAACATCTGGAGGCCCAGGGCTGGGGACCGCTAACATAGCAGTCTATGTCATTAATAGATTAAGCATAAGAAATATAAAAATCACATTAGCGTACAGTAAACAAAATCTTACCCCAGCCCCCAAGTAGATTTTCCCCCTCTAATGATGCTCCCCTAGAATCCTTTGCTTCTTGCCCTAGCTATCATTTCTGGCTGTTATTTATCCCCTTATCTCCCCATTATCAACTATCAGCATATCTCCCCATCATCAACTACCAGGAATCTTTTTTTTCTGGACCTAGAGGAATCTTTTTTTTCTGGACCTAGAGGTACAAAGGCCTGATGCACCAATATTTTATCGAAGGAATTTCTGTTGTTTTTGCATCTTGCGTAACATTAAATGTCTGTAACTTAGAATCTGGCAAGGTGCCATTATGACAAGCAGTTATTTTGACTAAAGGAGCCTCTTAATGAAGTGGTTAAACTGCAGTACTGCAGCCAAGACTGTGCTCATAACCTTAGTTTAGTTCCAGGTAGCCAGCTCTGATTGGCTCAGCTTTCTATCCTTTCAAAGTCAGTAAATTGAGTAGCCAGCTCACTGGGGAGCAAAGTGTTCCTTGCATAATTACATTGTAAACTGCTCAGAAAGTGCTTTAAGTGCTATGGGGTGGTATATGACAGCACACTTTTTCCTTTTAAAAGGGTTAGAACCCAGTGGTCTGCACTGCCTGTAATTTAAATACAGTAGGTTGAAACTTCAAGGGTTTAGTAAAATAAAGAAGAGCAGTACCTAAAACACCATCTGTCATGTCAACACATTGCAAAAATTTATGTATTTCAATACACTTTCAGTTCGATCTTTCTCTGGGCTTTCCATGCTGAACTGTCAGCCATGAAAAGCATTTGTAAGGCAACTTTTATGCACAGTAACGTTGCTACTAGACTTGGCTGAAACAAATTATTTCACAGTGAATTTTAAAGCACATTATACATTTTCAGGATTGCATATTCTTTACCCCCTTAACTATTTTAACACTCTATACACATACAATTTTTATCATGACAATGTAAACAAAAAAACCAACATGCAATTTTCCTTGAATGAAGAATAATTTGAAACAAGCTATTACAGCTGAAGGTGTATGCCCCAAATCTGAAGTCAGGTTGGTTGGTTTGTATCTCTTAGACTAACATTTGTTATATCCTGTTCACCACTTTGGGAACAGGAATTGAAATTATTCCTTTAAAAGGTCATACATCTTGCAAGTTTGGGCATCCTATTACCAAGAGGATTTTACTCAGATTCTGAGTTCAACTTACTCTGCAGTAAATGTGTTTGAAGCTGCAGCCTTTGTTTAAATTCCTGAAAAGAGACTGTGATCTTGGACAAAACAAAAGCTGTTCCATTTTTGAGTTCAAACGGCATTTAAATGTGTTTGTCATTACGGAGACACAAAGGCCACTTCCTTGATGAAAGCAGGCAAAAATCAAACCAGATTGTCTTTCCCTACACTTCTTTCCATACAGCACTGATCATGTTTGCAGAAGGAGGCCTAGTAAGTGCCCAGCTGCCTGGCATCACAATTAGACAACAATGTTGGTGGTTGTTACAAACTTGCATGTGACACAAAACTGCATCTCTGTGTAAAGGAAAAACCATGTATGTGAGGACATTCTTACAAATGTCAATGTGTTTGTTGGTGGAAGTGCAAGCTTAATCTTAAACAGTGCAAACTTAATTTTAGGACTACGTGGTGACAGGGCACTGCCTACAAGCTTGGGCCTGCTTCTCAATCCATTATTGAAAACCAGGGCAAACAAGCACATGCCCCATCAGCATAATTTTGTTTTGATGCTTCTCTGTATCAAGAAGCCTGGTACATGTCAAAGGTCAGATTTTAACTTGCATGATGTGCAACCTCTTTGACCCAGGTTTTAAGGACAGCTCTACGTATTCTGCTTCAACTGCCTCTTGGTGATCTTGGATGTGTGGTTCTTCTGGACAAATCAAATCCAGAGGGCACAATTGGCAGCATATGAGCTGCCTTTCCCTTTGGCAGTTTTTCTCCCCAACTCTTTATTGGCTTGTTCTCATCAACTGCAGGTTCATATGTGCAGCAAAAATAGGTTTGGAGCTGACCTGCACAGAGAAATTCAGGGATAATAGGACAGTTGACTAGCCTCCTTCTCCTGAAACACCCTTGTTGTAGGTCATGCTATTCTATCAATGACTGACTCAGGAAGCATAATGACGAGGTTCAAAGATGCAATGCTCAGGTGGTGCTTATAGCCTTGCATTAAGTACACAGGCTTAAGAAATGTGGTGGGTGCCTGACTGTCAGTATCAGGCAAGTTAGAAGACCAAAGCTTGGGAAGAAAATGTTCCATTTCCCATTTGGTGATCTAGAAATTCAGTCCAAAAAAGAATCTTTTCATGGTCTGGAGAAGACACATCAAAACTTTTGTTTCTCGGGTACCAGTGTTTGCCAGTCCAAGAAGGCTTCTTATCCCAGCTGCTTCAACAAGAGGGAAACATTAGTAGGCAAGAGGGCCCAATGCCAGCCTCCTTCCATTGGATCAATAGAACAATTATCCTAGAATCCTTGGCCACAATCCTGTTAAGCACCCTGAATAGAAAGTTCTGCCAAGGTAATAATGCACGATCATGCCATTTGCACAAGTGTCATTGTGCAACTAACACTGACATCTAGAAAACTCATCATCCAAAAGCCATCAGCAGTGCTTGCACAAGAAGCATGATCTTGTGTTAGCAACACTGGTGGGACTTTATGGTCTGCCATTGTTCGAAATAGGGCACTGGCTCTTATGCTTATGGTAGCTGTCATCCCCAGGGACAGGCTTAGCAATAGATAGAAAGGAATGTGATAGCAAGGATACATAAATACTGTGAAAGATAGTGGGTAGGTAGACCTGTATATGCATTTCCAGTGCCAGGGATGCTGATGAACCCTCTGACAGCTTTTCCTTGTGCCTTCCTGATGGAGGCAGAAAACTGCAGAGGTTTATCTAGTTAATTTGTAAAATGTGAGGCTGGGAGAGAGTAGAATGTAGGAAGAAAAAAGGGTGATGAAAGCAGGCTACGATGCCACCAGCTGTCAATCATAAGCACACACAGTCTGCTATCTAAGAGCAAATCATAAGCAAAAGCCAAATGAAGACAACATTCTAGGGAAGGACAACTGTACCAATTTTACAAAACAGACACAACCATTTGTAACCCATGATCATTACCCATTGCTGGGGGCAAAAAACAGGCAGCAGCCAATGCCCCAGAACCTCTGTGGAAGTTTGCCACTGTAGGGCACAGGATGGATCTCCACGTCTGATGCACCCGGGCAGTAGTGCTTGTATTATTTGTGCAACAGCTTACCAAAATCAGAAGACCCTGCCATTTCTTGTGCAACATGATAGTCTTTCATTTCTACTCCTCCATCTAATTAAAACCTACTGATCCCTGCAGCACTTCAGTCACAGTCATTTAGTTAGTGAGGGCCTACTGCTTGGGAGAGCCATGTACGTTTTCACTGAAATAGCTTCCTTTTATTTCTAAATGTTCATTTCCACCTATCCAAGGCCAATGTGAAATCCCTGGGTCACAGATGTCCCCCTGACTATTGGAGAGACCCTACAGTTCTAACTGCAATTCTTTTATAATGGGACAGAAATATATACAGTGGTGCCTCGCTTAACAATGTTAATTGGTAAAAAAAATGCTGCTAAGCGATTTTATCGCTAAGCGAAATGCGGTTTCCCATTGAAATGCATTGAAAACCGGATAATCCGTTCCAATAGGAACAAATTGCTGTCCTTAAGCGAAAATTGCCATAGGAAACATCGCTAAGTGAAACGCAGTTCCCCAACTGAAATGCATTGAAACCTATTCAATGCATCTCAATGGGGGGAAAAACACAACAACAAATTTAAAAAGAGTCAGAACAAAGTCAAATTTGGTTAACAAAGGGTTTATTAAGTGCACTTTACGATTTCAAACATTTTAATCAGTAAACTTTAACTTTATAAATAACAGAAAAACATTTAAAAAACAGCAAACATGAGGCTGTTTAAACCATCGTTAAGCGAAACAGGGGACCCAAAATGTAATCGCTATGCGAAGCATGGTCCCAACCATTGCTAAGCAAAAATCGCTCATAGGGACCATCATTAAACGAAGCGTAAAAACGCTCAGAAAAAGTCATCGCTAAGCGATTTCGTCGTTAAACGAAGCAATCACTAAGCGAGGCACCACTGTATATGTAAAATGTGAGGCTGGGAGAGGTACTCAGGTACTCATGCTGATGTACTCATGTACCTATAAGTACATCAGCAAGTACACAGGAGCTCAACCCAGGCTCCCAAGGTCAATGTTAAGTAAGGTAGTGATACCCAGAAGTCACAATTCTCAAGTTACCGAGAATTCAAAATGGCTGCCCACTGTTTACTGTTCCTTCAGTGCCACATACAGAGGAGGATACCTGGAGAGCTGGTGCCACCATTTCTGACTGCCAAGGCTTCAAGGGCAATGACAACTTTTCAAATATCTAGTACTCTAAGAAGAGCTTTTATGGCTCTGTGGAATGGAGTGCCTGGCTGTGAGTTCAGGGGGCAGGAGTTTGAATCTCCCCTGTGCTTCCCATGAAACGGGCCAGACAAGATCAACTGGAGCATAAGTGGCTTAGGGGCTTAGGTATCCTACTACCTGCATGGCTGTGAGCAAGCTCCGTGGTCTCAGAGTGCCACAGAAGGATGGACAGATACACAACATCTGACTGTACAAGGAAAACTTCTAGGAAGGTTGCCGTAATTTGGAACTGACTTGATGCCAAGTGTATCATTCCTAGTTATTACACTAGAAAGGAAACTGTTCACATGGAATGGCCACCCACTTCCTCTGAAGAATATGTTATCCACTAGGAAAACCCACACACTGCCTATGGACTGTCCCACCAAATTGACAAATTCCACAGCCAATGAGCAATTCTGTGGCCATGGAAAAGCCCAGGGCTCCTGGAATTCTGCAGCCAACGCTAAGTTAGGTGGATGCATGAGTGGCAGATGGTTACAGGCTTTCACTGCCGTAATGCAGAAGGACATTTGCTGCAGAATTCGCTTACCCTTGCCGCAGAAACCGGCCCCGAAGTGCTGCTGAATTCCAGGGGCCCTGAGTTAAACTTTGTGTGATCACGGGATGAAGAGCCTGAAGAAGACTGAAGAGCAAAGGGTAAAAAAAAAAGGTGTTAAAATAGAAGCTGTGAAGATCATGGGACAAAAAAAAGGCACCACATAAGTTCATGAGCACATCAGAATGTACGCAGGAAAAATAGCACTGGAGGATTTCATAGGATTTTTCATTTAATGGATTAATTCAGTTACTTGTGTTGCTAAAAGAATTATCTTTGAAGCCAACAGGCCTGCAGAATGGAAGCAAACTTAAGAGATGTCCTTTTCCCTGGGCATTTGCCTCTGGTCAATTTGGGAGTCAGGCTTGCATGTGAATGCGAAACATTGGGACCACTATGTGTCTGAAGGCCCTTTTAAACAGTGACTGGGTTGTGTGCAGGATCCTGTGTGGGTAACTCACTTTTGTGGGCTTGTGTCCCATCTGAATCAGCCCTTGACTCGGACTAAAAAAGCACACCGTCATAGAAATGCAGTTGGTTGAATGCAAATATATTTTTCTTCAGAATTATTAAATGAAACAATGTAAAATATAGTCAATGATCCTGGAGGCTACAACAAATAACTTGGTCCCTAAGAAATAAAAGTTCAGTTTTACCTATAGTACATTTTTGCTTATTTGCTATAGATAAGTTAACTCATTTCATGGTGCATGGTACCAGAAACCATGAAACTTGAAATGAAGACATATTAAAATTGAATTGATCTGGTGCTTCAAAGACTTCTCACAATTCAGTTTTTCCAATAAAAATCAATTAAGTCTTCCCAGGTTCAGTAGGCCTACTACTTGTATCTATACAGATTCAGAAACAAATACTGTATTATAACCACTATTTGACATCTGCAACAGAGACCACTAATTATGATGGTTGCTTTCTAAATTTCATCCTTCCAAGGATGAACTTTTAAAAAAAAAACCTGGAAAATTCTGAAGTCATCACTGAGCAGACGGTACATGTTACATAGAGAATTAAGGAAATAAACTTCTTTCAAAATAGAGCTGATATGCTTAGAGGAGCTGTGATAGTCTAGAATGTGGGGAAATTATTTCAATCAGAAACCATTCTTTCAAAACAAAAGAACTGAATCATTTTTACATCATTTATCTGTATTCTGTCAGTCTGATGAACAATCAGATCCCCAGATTCACTGATATACATAATGAAGCCACAGTTATTCCTCATGCTTGAAGAATCACAATGACTAGGATCCTGAGAGAAGTTAACTGAATGAAGTTCAGAGAAGGAACCCTGCCCTTCCTCTCCTCTGCTGCCATCGGTGGCTCCTCAAAAATCCAGATATTTGGAGTTGGGGAGAAGCTCCTCAGCATTGTGGGAATGAAGCACGGGGGTCTGTTACAGAAAAGAACGTATTGGGAACTTCATTCCTGTGAGCTCCCTTAAGGCTGCAATTTTACAACCAAGCCCCAGGTACCTGTGAGCAGCTACATATGGGATTGCACATAAAGAAAACAAAACTAACTTCTTAGGATATTGAGTAATTCTTCATCCAGCAGCAGCTCTTTATACTCTGTTCCCATACTCTTCCAAGGTAGAGTTGTAACCTTCAGGAGAGGTTTAACAGGAAGGTTAGTTTCATGGATTGGGAAGGAGAAGAAGCTTCCTTGCACCTTCAAAAGGCAACTTCTTCTAGATCCCTAGCAAATTCCAGTGTGTTTTAATATGTGGACTTGGTTCCAGTCCCTTATAAACAGGCCATTACAAATGTTCTGCATTTCCTCTAGCCCAAACTAGTCTTAATGACTCCAATTTTTCTTTAAGGTGACTTCTTCCGAAGCAGTTTTGCTCAGAGTTGTAGTCATGCTGTTAAAAGTTGTGTTCTTGTTCGCTTTGAAAGAAGTCTTGCTGAGTTACATGGAACTTAGCTCTCAAGTTGTTTTGTATCCCCTGTAACATGTAAATTAATCTACTGTCCAACTTCCCTATTGGACATTAACTTCTTTCTCTGTAAATTGGCTGCTAATAAACTTCCACTTACTTGGGGACTTAAATAATATTTTTTAAAGAGTCAAACCTAAGTAGATCTTCAAGGCAACAACCTTTCAGTCCTTAAAAGATCAACAGAAAAGTCAAGATGTAACTGACCATAGAGAGCTACAAGGATAGTCTCTGAGAACAGTAGCCAGGAAAACACAAGACCACCTCTTAATTAATTAATTAAGCCTTTCTTCCGATTCTCTAAATACAACTTAGGTTTGTGCTTTAGCATTCTTGCCCCCTCCCATTTTCCCCCCTGGATACAGCTCCTGGTCTGCTGTTTTCCTCAGCCATTAGTAAAGAAATGTGTTTCAATCCTTCAGTTTACATAAACAGCTCACAGATTTCCAGTCATGTCAATACCTGTTTGTTGTTCAAATAGTCCAAGCTTTCGATGGCAATATCCTGCGCCATCTTTGTCAGGGAAGACAAGATATCAGTTGGTAGAGGTATTATTGGCTAGACCCAGTCAGTTCTGAGATAGAATCATTATTGAGGATCTCTTGATAAAACTTGAGACACATTCCGTCAACAGAGAGTGCTTGCTGGAAGCCTTTGTTGTGTAAACTGGATAGACTTGACGGGTTGCCCTCATATAATACTGGCTAGTGTGGGGTACTAGCTCTTTAATGTTAATTTGCCCGAGTATGATCTGAATGTTTACCCAGATGGTTTTGATTGTACTTTGTGGTATTTAAGGTTAGCTTTGTTTTAGCTAATACCTTGCTTTCCCTGATGAAGATGGCACGGGATATTGCTATTGAAATCTTGGACTATTTAAACAATAAACATGTATTGACATGATTGGAAACCCATGAGCTGTTTATGCAAAGCGTTTGTCGTGAAAGACTGAGATCTCTAATCCTCCAGTTGTTTATCTAAAGCACTTCCCTTTGCTCTCAAATGAATTCTAGCTTAATTTTTCTTTAAGAAATCTGATCCGAGCTACCTACCTGTGGTGTTGCTCTTTTTGTCCTGCAAACTTTTAAATGTAATTCTTCACCATCTGAGAATAAATGGAAAGCTCCAGGCAGCAGGAATGTGCCCTGCTTCACATCACAGAAGCTGACCTCCCTTCCAACTCCTAGTCCTCTTCTTCAGCCTCCTCCTTTCAAGGATGGGACTTAGCATTCACAGTGGGCAGGGTGAGAGATTCCTAAAGCAGCTGCTTCTAGGCTTCTGGCATATTGCATTTTGCCTGGGTATAGGCTGCTTCTATACATGTCAGGGGCTCCTCTGCCTATGTAGTAAGCAGAAGACGGGGAGGGCATGCTGATAAACTACCCATACGTTGACAAAAGGGTGTTTTTGTGACTACAGTTTCCCCAACCTTCCTACCAGCACATGTCCTGGCTGGGAATGTAATCCAGAAAGGTGGTATCCTCCTGCCCCCCCCCACACCACATCACTGGCCAGGGATTGCTGGAATTGTAGTCCAAAACATTAACTTTTCTCCAAGCTCTGGAACTACCTTGTAGTGAACATGTCCAAACTGCTAACCTGGTTGCTCTGAGGCAAAGGTCTGTCTTTCCTATGCCTCTCGTGTGAAAAAGTTTCATGGGAAATGACAAGGTTTGAATCCAGAGGCCTTTGTGTCTAGACTGCGTGCTGAACTACCTAGCATTTGTGCACCACTGGGGAGATACGGAAGAGCTGCGCATAGCACTGGTCAGCAAAGTGAGATCCTCTCAATGCAAAATCAGGTTACTGGCCCATCTCAGCACCATCCTACCTATCTAACTAGTGGGACTTCTTTTCAGATACATTTCAACTCACAGGAAACCAGAACTGACCACCTTTCCTTATTTAGTTCTATAAATGATTCTGGTGAAACACGCCAAGGTGTAAACTCAGTTCCTCCAAATGTATACTGCTTGAGCTTAACTTTGGGTCACCGCTGCGACTGTGAGTCCTTCCACAGCTGAAGGGATGGTAGAAGAAGACTGTCCTTCTGCTCTCTTCTCTTTTGTCAGTTGAAAGTGCCTGCCAGCTGGCTCCCCTTGCTAGAAATGTTCAAGCCATCCTGGGAAGCCAGGTTGCTGAGGAATGCATATTTACTGCTTATTAGCAGAGGTGTCCTCAAATGATGGCATTTCATCAGAGCAGTGTGCCTGAACAATCAGATTTACAATTTAAGTCAGTGTTTACAAAAAAAAGAGCTCATCTGAAACAGATGGAGGTGAGAAAAACTCATGCTAGGACAACCAAATGTAGTTCTCAACTTAAACAAGCACTGCTTTTGACTACAAGCTATGTGAATTAATCATTTAGTTTGAGCCTGACCTTTCTTCTGGACTGAGGTAGGTAAAGGTAAAGGTTCCCCTTGACATTTTTTGTCCAGTCGTGTTCGACTCTAGGGGGCGGTGCTCATCCCCGTTTCCAAGCCATAGAGCCAGCGTTTTGTCCGAAGACAATCTTCCGTGGTCACATGGCCAGTGCGACTTAGACACGGAACGCTGTTACCTTCCCACCGAGGTGGTCCCTATTAATCTACTCGCATTTGAATGTTTTCGAACCGCTAGGGCGCTCACTCCGTCACGTGGATTTGATCTTACGACTGCTTGGTCTTCTGACTCTGCAGCACAGGCTTCTGCAGTTTAGCCCACAGCGCCACCACGTCCCTCTCTGGACTGAGAATGAATTAAAATTGCACACTGTAAAATCAGGTTGGGCAAAGTGAGGTCTTTTAGACTACAATTCCCACCAGCCCTAATTAGCTAATAGTAAATGGTTGAATTGTAGTCCAACAGCCTCTGAAAGGCCACACTGGACTGGCAAAAAAAAGAAAAAAGAAAAAAAAAAGAAGACGTTAAAGGAAATCAGTACCATTCAATAGCTTGAGTTAGTCAACAGTGCATGGATATGAGCATGAGAGTTATTGTCAGCAGGTATGTGCAGTTGCTCATCTTAACTAAGAACAGGGCTGGCGCTGTGGGACATGGCTAATTATTTTGTGCCTTTTCCACCCTGCACAAACGAGATCAGGATGCACTATGGCCACAAAGGTGGTATCCAGTAAACACAAGATGTGAAATCAGTATGAATGGTGGGAAAATATGACACACTGCATCATCCCAAGAGGGGGGGACAAACTGGATGTTGCAATAGTAATATGGGTAGGTAGATGCATGATAACCCTAACCAAAAGATAAAACCGACAGACTGCATTCTCCAGGGAGAATACTTCTAACAAGTTAATTTCCACCAATAATTAAGAATTCTAACATCAATATGGGTGTTACGTATATAGAAGATCAACACCTTAGTCTTATGGTAGACAGGGTTTTTTTTTTGGGAGATGGAAACCAGGAGCAGGGGGGGTTCCCCTCATTTTTCTTCATAGACGTTCAGATGTCTAGACAAGGAAAGTAGTTTCAGAATATAAAATAAGAGGAAAGCATGACAACTCTTAGAAACGGAAACACAATCAAAAGAGTTTTGTTGGGATAGGATTAATAACAGCAGGGTTATAGCAAAAAGCATAGACACCAGAGGAGAGTAAGACAATAAAGATGCAAAAGGTCGAAAGAACTAAGATGATCAAGTACAAAAATGGCTGGACTTAGAAGAAGAAATACAAATATCAAGGAGAAACATTGACAAAAAAGGGAATAAATGAAGAAAAAGTTTTAAAAAGTGAAGAAGGTGGGAAATCAACTAGGAAAGGCATGTCATAAGAAAGGAAAGAGAAGAAAAAGAAACAATGTATCTCCATAAAAATCTGTTGCATCAGTTCTCACTTTAAAACATTTTGTTTAGCTTATCAGAATAGCCACTGAACCACCATCTGCCTGTGTTTACCCCTTTTCAGTATTTTCCTGTACAGCCAATTTCAAAAAGCTCAGTCTAAAACAAACACTGGCATTGTTGCTTGACCAACTCTTTGTCTGAAGTTGGATTTTTCCCATGTGTCAACAGCATAAGGTATTGTGAGAAGGTGATGCCAGTGTCAGAGAGAACAGGGCAGAAGAGAAAAGCCACTAGCACCACCAAACATACAGAGGGTCTTATTCACATTGAACAGAACTTCCAGGATCACAGTTCTCTCTCAGCGTTGTTTGTTGTTTTATCAATATAATGGCAATAATGGACCTGAGAACATGTACATGATATTCCTATCAGACAAAGCATAATAATAATAATAATAATAATAATAATAATAATAATAATAATAATAATAATAATAATAATAATAATAATAATAATAATAATAATAATAATAATAATAATAATAATAATAATAATAATAATACTGTGGCACCTTACAGGCTAACGGCTATATTTTACCGTGACCTTTTGTGGATTAAGTCCTCACATTAGGAGTTATTCTTCAAGGTGCTGCAACTTTTTCCCCTCTTCTTGTTTTGCTTTTTTGATCTGAAATGCTGTATAGACTAACACGGCTATTTCATTGAAACTACTAACATAATATTCCTTTATCTCATATAATCTAGCCAGAAGTCCCTCCTCCCTGTCTTATCACTGAATTTGCTTTGTCTGTGTACTATACATGAGACAAGACACTAAGAACAATTTGAGGGCTCAGCTGGAGAAGTAAACTTGAGATAGTCTGAAAGGAAAAAAAATGTCCTAGAGCATGGTTACATGTGGGGGAAAATGTTTTGATGTACAGCATGCTTGAAATATATTTTTAGAAAGGCGACTACACAATGCACATGGAGGAAGCACAGATTGTTTTTCCTGGGAAGCAAGGTTTTTGGTTGGAAAATGAAATATTTTGTACAGCTGTGAGAGGGTCTTTTATTTTAAATTGATTGTGAACTTGATTTATTTTGAATTTTGACATGCATAAATGCCTCTGTTGGTGTAAATTGTTTCTATAAGGCTTGCTACTCACTGGTGTGCCTTCCATGAGTTCTCCCCTTCTCCACCCCCCCCCCTCTGTGTTCTTCCTACCTTTGCAAGCCTAATCAATGTCTTTGGTCAGTTTCAGAGGTAGCACCATGTCTTCCTCCTTTGCAAGTCTAGTCCATCTAGTCCAGTGATTCCCAACCTTGGGTCCCCAGATGTTCTTTGACTACAACTCCCGGAAATCTGGGCTAGCACAACTAGTGATGAAGGCTTCTGGGAGTTTTAGTCGAAGAATGCCTGGGGGCCCAAGGTTGGGAACTCTCTCTCTCTCTCTCTCTCTCTCTCTCTCTGTGTGTGTGTCTTTATGTCTCCGTGCATTTGTGTTAGGCTGCTTTGTTTTATTTTTATGTTTTCTATCTGTCATTCTGTGCTAGTGTTACGCTAGATTGCAAAAAATAAAAATAATAAAAAATAATACCTCAGCAGTAGCAGCTGTGAAAGGCAGCCACTGCAAAGGAGGGTGCAAGACAAAGCCTCAAATGCAAAGATTCTAAAAGCCTGTGTAGCGCCCTCAACCGATATACAACACAGTTTTAAAATGGATTTAAAGTTTTCCAAGAGGATGCACACACTGACCCCCAAACCACTTGACTTTAAACCAAATGGAAAAAAAAAACAGTCCATCACTTGATTCATTTCATTAGTGTAAATACACCCCTAGCCATTTTATCCAAATTCTGCCACCAAAGAGCCACAGTACTCACATAATTATCTCTTGCAGACCAGCCTGGATAGAGCTGCATGTGAAGCTGCCTTTCCTTGCGAGCCAGCTCATAGTACTTGGCCTGTTCCTCTCGCGACAGTGCATGCCACTGCAATGGAAACCAGAGAAAACTTCTTAAGTCACCCTCTAGTACTAGCACTCTGATCAGACAAGTGCAAATCCTGGATTGGATCACATCTGGGGAGCCTGAAGCCCTCCAGATGCCACCGAATGACCATTCTCATCACCCCCAGTGTAAATGAATCCTAAAGCCTAAGTAGGGATATATATACAATTTTGTACACACTTCACAGTTTTCATTCTGCATCAGTAGTGTTCTGGATCCAGGATTCATCATCTCAAAATGCTTGGACTTTCAGAGAAAAAGGACTATGAAATAATCTCTCTCTATCCTGCTTTTCTGTTCCCTCTGAATTTAGCTGCAATCCTCACAGCAACTGGGAGAGAAATGGATTTTACATGGAACAGTATACTTGCAAGCTATCGCTGTTGTAATGCAAAGTGTCTGAGGATGATTTGGTTTTGAACAGTTAATTAAGAGCTATTGACTACAAACGATCAGATCCTCAGTATGAGCTGTTGATATGGACTGACCCAGGTGCCTGTATTTTTGGATTCTTCTCACTGGGGTGTGTGTGTTGCTATGTTGACTGTCATGGTGGATGCCTGCACATTCAAATTTATTGCTACAGCATTGTTCAGTATTATCTGCTGTTACATAACAGGCCGTAAGCCTTAACTATGCAAACTGTATGCAATTGTCTCTTATACAGAACACAAAGCTCTGAAAAATTGCATTGCTCAAGTAAGATAAAATTGTGCTGAACAAAGTGTGAAGTCCACAGGAGACTAAACAATCTTTAGGACCTTCAAAGGACCATGCATTTGCAATCTAAATCTTAAGCAAAACCATCCTGTAGTGTTTCTTGGCATTCAGTGTAGAGTTGTTTGGCTGAGATGTTTGTGCCCACAAGAGAAAGTGAAAGTTGTGTATCTAAGAAAGATACACTGAGGCCATCAAATCTGGACTTAAAAGAAATCCAGGATCAAAAATCTTAGTTCAATTATTATAAATATATTGTGTGGCCTTTGGTAGGTCACAACATCTAACTTTCATTTCCCTATCCATGATATGGAAATTTGGTCTCATTCCCTTTCAAAGTACAGTGGTGCCTCGCAAGACGATTTTAATTCATTCCATGAAAATCGTCGTCTTGTGAAAAAAATCATCTTGCGAGGTTCCTAATGCATCGGTCTAAAAAAAAAGTCTTGTGAAGAATCGGTCTAAAAAAAACATTTTGTGAAGCATCGGTCTAAAAAAAAATCTTGCGAGGCACCATAGTGATCGCAAAAACCAATCGCCTTGTGGGTTTTTCGTTCCACAAGGCAATTGTCTAGCGAGGCACCACTGTACTTGGAGAAGGCAAAGCACTTTACATATGGAAAGTAATCTAGAAATGATTGCCAAGTGTTGTTAAAAGTCTCCTGAATTTGGATTCTCCAGAGGTGGATGAAGGTTGGCAAAAGAATAGCTAAGAAAAGAGTCACAGAATTTCAGAGAACTGACCCCAAGGGTCATTTAGTTCAGCCTCATGAAGCATGAAAATTCACAGCTAAAGCCTTCCTGACAGATGGCTATTTAACCTCTGTTTAAAAATCTTAAATGAGGGAGGTGGTTGGATTAAAAAAAATCTTGTAATGTAGAAATTCTTGAAGTTGACTTAGGAAATTCATAATGATGGATAGTCCAAATAAATGCATTCAGACTGAAAACAACAGTTGTTCTAAAGCCAGGAATTGAGAAGAAAAAAAACCCTCAGACTTGTAAGGGTTTGTTTGGTGTATTTAAAATCGATTCAAGACATTCCAGTTGCTCAAGGAGCTATAGCTACGATAAGAACAGTGGCTTTAAAACCCTTATATAACTGTAAGAGTGGGAAGGGCCATCAAGCCCAACCCTGTCAGAGCAGGGGGAGCATGCTTGATGGAGCTACTCTCTGTGCAGGGCACAAATCTCTGTCCCTGTTTCACTGGCACATTTTCTCTCCCTGCTGTTAACTTTCTTGGTAAACACGATTCTCTCTCAACAGCAGCATATTATTTCTGCCATCAAGGATACCTGTGATTCTCTAGGAAATTTTGATCGCAAATGAACATTCAAGAAGCGACACCATCAAATATGAAGACCCAACCGAGTTGCAATTCCTTTCTGAACTCAGTGGATGAGTATTGGCTGTTGGTAGCAGTTAGAGCAGAACCACTGCTCATTAGTGTCAACATAACAAGTTTCATTCATTCAGTGAGTTATTCCAGTTGGGACAAAGAAACGAATTTAAAACCCCCCCCAACTCTGGAAGTGTTGAATAATCAATGCAGCAGTGAACAGCCATAATTCCTGTTTGGTCATCATCATAACACCACTACTTAGCGGGCACTCTTACCCGCCTTCCTAAAATCTGATTGATGGCAGCACTTTCTTTCAAGGTGCACTCAGCAATGACCTTTGCCCGCATTTCTTTCATATACAACATGAAGGCATTCAAGGGCTTCTTGATAGTAGGCTTCTTGGCTTCCTTTTCTCTCTTTGGTTCTGGTTGTGATTTCCTGTCCCAAAAGAGAAAAGTAACAATAAAATATGGCTTCCACATACCAAACGACCAATTATCAGTAAAAATGCCAGTTGCTGGGAAAATACTAAAAACTATGATCCAAAGGTTGGACCTACAAGTATTTAAACAAATCACGTTCAAAACAAATACATCGATTAAAACAGTGGTGCTAAGGCTCCAGCATCTCCAGTGGCTACTTCAAGAGACGCAGAGTGGAACTTGGTTGGATCTCCTGACCTGCCAAGCAGTTCTCACCTTCATCAAATTGAGATCAGACTACTTTAATGCGCTCTATGTGGGGCTACCTTTGAGACTGATGCGGAAGCCTCAAATGGTCCAGAATGCGGCAACCAGACTTCTCACGGGTGAGAAAATATCAGCATATTTTCCCCACTCTGGCTGCACTGCATTGGCTGCCCATTCATTTCCGCATTGATTTCAAAGTGTTAATGATGACATATAAAGCCCTAAACAGTTTAGGACCTCGATATCTAGCCAAATGCCTCCTCCCACCTAGATCTACCCGAAGCACTCGTTCTAGCCAGGAAGGGCAGCTGAGGGGCTTAATGCTGAGGGAGGCCCAGAGAGAAAGAAAAAGAAACCAGCCCTTCTCGGCAGTGGCCCCTCGCCTTTGAATAGTCTGCTCCCAGAGATCTGTCTGGCTCTCTTGCTGGGTGTTTTTAAGAGCAAATGTAAGACCCGGCTCTTTAGGAAGGCTTTTCCTCCTGTCATCACCTGATTATTTTTCCCATCTTGAACTGTATTATTACTGTTGTTTTAATTTTATTATGTTGTTTTTACTTTCATCTATTATTGTTAGCGGCCCAGAGTAGACTTCGATCTAGATGGGCGGGGTATAAATTTAATAAATACATAATAAAATAATAAATAATAATAATTAAAGTAAGTGCTGCCACATTTTACCATGCCAGGTTGCAGAATTGTAAGTCACCTAGGTGAGGGCTGGGCAGCTGACAACCCTCCAGATGTTTCTAGATTGCACCTTCCCTCATCCCTCACCCCTAACTGTGTTGGCTGGGTCTCACAGGGCTTGGAAATCCCACAACACCTGGAAGTTCATTAATTTGCCCATCCCTGGTCTGATGCATCTTCAAAAGCAGACAATGTGAGAGGCCTTCCTACTGTCCTCCACTGGAAAGGGGTCCTCCTCAACTGTGCTGTTTTTTGTTTGTTTGTTTATTTATTTAATAGCCCACCCATCTAGTCCTATAGACTACTCTGTCCTCCCCACAAAGCTGTATCTCCAAGATCTGTCCACTTACATGCTGCGGTCATAATAATCCATATCTTGTTTCCCAGAAGAAGATGTGATTCCTGGGTGTGGGATTCCTGCTGTATGCATCCCAGAGCCAAGCACTAATGGGTGTGTGATCCTGTAACACAAAGCAGGTTTGTAAACTGCCTGGACATTCTGATCCATTAAGTGACTCCAGAGTTTTGGCACTACAGTTTGATTTTGTCTCTAGCTGTCGGAGACCAGGCCCTCTCAAAGAATGCGCAGGCGGGCTATTTGACGGCAAGTGTTGTAAGAGAAAGAGCTCTACACTAGAGGACAACTCCCCAAACACACGCACAGCAGAAATGTCATGGCTGGTTTCTAAAGACTTCTGGCACTGAAAAAAACCTCAATCACATGGCCTCTTAGTTACATGGTGTGATGTAACTAAGGTCAATTCTATTGCAGGCCATTCTATTGCAGGTAAGCCAAGCTGGGACGTTTTGGTGACTTCACAGATCTGTCCCCTATAATGACTTGTTTTTCAGATAGTGCCCACTAGGTGGCACTCTTAGAGCTCTTTTCCTGCTGTACCCACATTTGGCAGCAACAAAGAGTAATGAAATGTAATTCAAGCTTACATTACTTGCAAAACGACCTTTTCATTTCCATCCACATTATCTTAGCTTATCCTGACGTACTGAAACCAAAGCATTCTTCCTGAACTAATAACACGTAAGAGTGCTCTTGGTGAAGCTGATGGCAATGCTGAGTCAGGCAATGCCTGACTTGGTATTTTCTGCTTACCAGCGCCAGTAATTAAATAAAGGCTACAAGACTTAATTTGGTGTTTGATTAAACTTAAAGAGCTCTACTTAACAGTTCTCTAGATCAGTCTCCATTTCCAATGAAAACAAAAACAGATTGGAGGAACATTTTGTTCGGTTTTCTAAAGCACAAAGCACTTCAAAATAGGTTTTTAAGGCAGGACCTCTTGGTCTTGACAAGTTGTAACCCATGGTCCTAATCACACACTTTATGTCATCTGTGGTACAAGATTTTCATCTCGAAAAGGTCCAACCTGGCATCCCCTGTCCAATGCTCAGATCTCACTATATTGTTTTACGTGTTGCCACTGAAACAAAATGACCTTCTCTGGACCATTTCTCAGGCCACTGGGGCTATAAAATCAAATCCTAGAGATTAACAGTTTATACAGCCTTTGTCGGCGCTGAACAATACTTCCAGCAGAGAAAGAGGAGGCTGTCGAATTTCCAGGCGTTCTGACTGAAGTTGAGAGAGCAGATTCGCCCATGGGAGACAACCAACTGTTCATTAGCTCTCTTAGCATAAAAATAAATAATGCTTGATTTTAATCTACCGGCATGGCTTGAAGCTTGATCATTATCCACCAAGGTGTGTGTTCTTGTCTGCAAAACCTGCCTCACACTCCTCCATGAGTGGGGATGCAGGTGAGGTGAAGGATGACACACCGTCGGGCAACTAAGGAGGTCTGTAAAGTCATTTATCTTCAGCACTGAGACACTTAGGCAGGAGTAGGTGCCTTAGGCAGACTGCACATTAAAGTAATAACAATAATACTATAATTGCTATAACAACGTACCTTTTCAGTCCTGCTGTTCCGAGAGCAAGTCCCAGAACATACGATTCAGCCCTCCTAGGAGGGCAACACATAGCAGAAGCCATAGCCAGAGACACAACAAGTGACATTTGCAAACATATATTCCCTGCCTGGTTAATGTTGGACCTTCTCAGAAGAAATGGAAAAGAAGGAAGTTGGCCTCGGTTCCTTCTGTGGAACTCTTCACGGCTTACAACAAACAGCACCAGGAGGGGTGGCGCAAATCCATGTTAACTGGTCAGATTCTGTGGTGTGTTTGTGTGTTTAGTCGTTTAGTCGTGTCCGACTCTTCGTGACCCCATGGACCAGAGCACGCCAGGCCCTCCTGTCTTCTACTGCCTCCCGGAGTTGTGTTAGGTTCATGTTGGTTGCTTCGCAGACACTGTCCAGCCATCTCATCCTCGGTCGTCCCCTTCTCCTCTTGCCATCACACTTTCCCAACATCAGGGTCTTTTCCAGGGAGTCTTTTCTTCTCATGAGATGGCCAAAGTACTGGAGCCTCAGCTTCAGGATCTGTCCTTCCAGTGAGCACTCAGGGTTGATTTCCTTTAGAACTGATAGGTTTGTTCTCCTTGCAGTCCAGGGGATTCTCAAGAGCCTCCTCCAGCACCACAATTCAAAGGCATCAATTCTTTGGCGGTCTGCTTTCTTTATGGTCCAGCTCTCACTTCCATACATCACGACAGGAAAAACCATAGCTTTGACTATTCGGACTTTTGTTGGCAAGGTGATGTCTCTGCTTTTCAAGATGCTGTCCAGATTTGTCATCGCTTTCCTCCCAAGAAGAAGGCGCCTTTTAATTTCAGGGCTGCTGTCTCCATCTGCAGTGATCATGGAGCCCAGGAAGATAAAATTTGACACTGCCTCCATATCTTCCCCTTCTATTTCCCAGGAGGTGATGGGCCCAGTGGCCATGATCTTAGTTTTTTTGATGTTGAGTTTCAGACCGTTTTTTGCACTCTCCTCTTTCACTCTCATTACAAGGTTCTTTAATTCCTCCTCACTTTCTGCCATCAGAGTGGTATCATCTGCATATCGGAGGTTGTTGATATTTCTTCCGGCAATCTTAATTCCGGCTTGGGTTTCTTCCAGTCCAGCCTTCCGCATGATGTATTCTGCATATAAGTTAAATAAGCTGGGGGACAATATACAGCCTTGCCGTACTCCTTTCCCAATTTTGAACCACTCAGTTGTTCCATGACCAGTTCTAACTGTTGCTTCCTGTCCCACATATAGGTTTCTCAGGAGACAGATAAAGTGGTCAGGCACTCCCATTTCTTTAAGAACTTGCCATAGTTTGCTGTGGTCCACACAGTCAAAGGCTTTCGCATAGTCAATGAAGCAGAAGTAGATATTTTTCTGGAACTCTCTGGCTTTCTCCATAATCCAGCGCAAGTTAGCAATTTGGTCTCGAGTTCCTCTGCCTCTTCAGAATCCAGCTTGTACTTCTGGGAGTTCTCGGTCCACATACTGCTGAAGCCTACCTTGTAGGATTTTGAGCATAACCTTGCTAGCGTGCGAAATGAGTGCAATTGTACGGTAGTTGGAGCATTCTTTGGCACTGCCTTTCTTTGGGATTGGGATGTAGACTGATCTTTTCCAATCCTCTGGCCACTGTTGAGTTTTCCAAACTTGCTGGCATATTGAATGTAGCACCTTAACAGCATCATCTTTCAAGATTTTAAATAGTTCAACTGGAATGCCATCACCTCCACTGGCCTTGTTGTTAGCCAGGCTTTCTAAGGCCCACTTGACTTCGCTCTCCAGGATGTCTGGCTCAAGGTCAGCAACTACATTGTCTGGGTTGTCCGGGATATCCAAATCTTTCTGATATAATTCCTCTGTGTATTCTTGCCACCTCTTCTTGACGTCTTCTGCTTCTGTTAGGTCCCTCCCATTTTTGTCTTTTATCATGTTCATCTTTGCACAAAATGTTCCTCTAATATGTCCAATTTTCCTGAACAGATCTCTGGTCTTTCTTTTTCTGTTATCTTCCTCTATTTCTTTGCATTGTTCATTTAAGAAGGCCCTCTTGTCTCTCCTTGCTATTCTTTGGAAGTCTGAGTTCAAGTTTCTGTAACTTTCCCTATCTCCCTTGCATTTTGCTTCCCTTCTCCTCTCTGCTATTTCTAAGGCCTCGTTGGACAGCCACTTTGCTTTCTTGCATTTCCTTTTCTTTGGGATGGTTTTCGTTGCTGCCTCCTGGACAATGTTACGAGCCTCTATCCAAAGTTCTTCAGGCACTCTGTCCACCAAATCTAGTTCCTTAAATCTGTTCTTTACCTCCACTGTGTATTCATAAGGGATTTGGTTTAGATTATACCTGAGTGGCCCAGTGGTTTTTCCTAATCTCTTCAGTCTAAGCTTGAATTTTGCTATGAGAAGCTGATGATCAGAACCGCAGTCAGCTCCAGGTCTTGTTTTTGCTGACTGTATAGAGCTTCTCCATCTTTGGCTGCAGAGAATATAATCAATCTGATTTCGATATTGCCCATCTGGTGATTTCCATGTATAGAGTCGCCTCTTGTGTTGTTGGAAAAGAGTGTTTGTGATGACCAGCTTATTCTCTTGACAAAACTCTATTAGCCTTTGTCCTGCTTCGTTCTGAACTCCAAGGCCAAACTTCCCTGTTGTTCCTTTTATCTCTTGGCTCCCTACTTTAGCATTCCAGTCCCCTAGAATGAGAAGAACATCTTTCTTTGGTGTCAGTTCTAGAAGGTGTTGTAAATCTTCATAGAATTGTTCAATTTCAGTCTCCTCAGCAATGCTGGTTGGTGCATAAACTTGGATTATTGTGATGTTGAATGGTCTGCCTTGGATTCGTATTGACATCATTCAGATTCTGTGGTACTGAAAAGGAAAGCCGGATGTGCTCCCTTTTGGAGACAGGTCCGTGAGAAACAAATATCACAAGCTTTTGCATTGTTTCAAAAATGGGGGGGGGGGATCTCACCCTGTTTAACCAGAGGCGACAGTAAGCGTGTATCATCGGAAGTGAATCCTTTGCTCAAAACCCTTTCAGCTCTCTTGAAAACTATTTTTTGTTTCCAACCATAAGAAAATAAAGAGTTATGTGGAAAGTCTAGCCTGCAATGGGGCTGCTCACTTTGTAAGCATCTCCAGGAAGGTTCTCTCTCTTTACTCTCCTACTCTCATTGACCAAAGCGAACATTGTGTTTCTCTTTTATTGGAGTTTAAGACAACTGCAATTTCTCCTCTTAAAAAGCCATCTGTGTACAGCAGTAGGATTTCTTCCTTCCCCCTGTTGCTGCCACCCAGAAGCTGGAGAACCTCCCTTTTTTTTCTCCCCTGTTGGCTGGAAGGTTGGGATGGCGTGGACTGCGACAGAAGCAGAGCAATTTGTCCTGGCTTAGGCAGCTCATACTCACCTAGAGAAAGTAGCCCCAGCCGAGAGCGCCGACGTATAGGGCTGTCTAAATCCACATGACTGGAAAGGACAGACAGGCTGGCTCTGCCTGGGAGCAGGAAGAAAGAGTCCATAAAGCATCTACACCCATGTGATTCCCCCCCCCTCCGCAACTTGTACACTTTCTTCCTAACCTGGAATTACCACTGATCAAAGGCTTGTATTTTGGGGGAAGAGACAATTCTGCTATACACAAGCTTCTGTCCTAATGTAGGGTATGAGCTTTAATTACAAAAGAGCTGAATCTGGGGTTGAGGGTGGGAGAAATAATGAAGTTCTATGACTAATACACAATATTATACTTTTTTTAAATTATACCATTGCAACTTCCCTTGCTCCAATGCCCTTCAGATGTTTTAGGGTTCTATCAGCCTCATCAAGTATGGCCAATGGTCAAAGATGAGAGGTTTGCATCCCAAAACATCAGGGGCAGAATGTCTGCTAAGCAGAAAGATGGTGTACTGTTTGGTTTGAAATGTGGCTAGAGATTGAGGCTTTTGATCTAGGTTGCACTACATGCAGCAATTTAGCGCCCCCCTCAAACATCCCTCCCCCAATCTTTATCCAAAGAGACACACCGTCTGGATGTGCAAATCCAGATGAATGTCCATTTTGTCTCTGCCTGCTCCATCAGGGTGCCAGGCAACAAAGGGCGACCTTTCAAATTGCACTTCAATTGCCAAATGTTTCTGCTTAGCTGTAACTAGAGCAGGATCCTCTAGGTTTGAGCTCAAGAGGACAGTCTGAACACTCATGGCAGCTGTCTTACTAAAAATCAAAAGTTCAGCTGTAGGCAACAGAAATCAATTAGCCTTTATCTTGAAGAATAGCATTTTGTAATTTTAGGACTACTTGGCCCCAAAGATCTAGGTTGGTTCATATACGACTTCTGTACTTTGTTGCGTCTGATATATAATGAAAACCAAGGTCCTATATATTATTTCATTTGGAGATATATCAAGAAGGCAACTAGAATCATACAGAAGATCATAAAAAAGAAACAAAACATTTGGACAAGAAATTATTATAGAACTAACTGGGGAGGGGGTTGTGGGTGCTGTGCCTAATTTAATTTCAACTGGTCAGTCTGTCTCTGTCTTCATGTTTCTGTATATTATTGAGGATAGGATAGGAAGCTGGATATGTGTGGAGGGGTGCAGAAGAGTGCTTTAAAATCCTTCCACCCTGCCACGGGGCTGGTAGCATCCACAGCCCCCAACACAATGCCCTCTCTTCTCAGTGTGAAGAAAACTTGAAGGTTAACAAAACTACAACTCAAGAGTACCAAATAGCATGCCCCTCCCAGCTTAGGAAGGATACGGGATCACATTGCAGAGTCAAGAAAGCTTTAAAAGACAAGAAAACTTCCACTGAAAAACAGAAGTTCTGCCAATATGAACTTTTTTTAAAAAGGAGCAAAATGAAGTTTAATCAAAGGCAAGCCATGCAAGAAGAATTTTGAAGGACATTTCTTCAAAGGCATAAAAATGAACAACAACAACAACAAACCTCCATAATACACCAGGAGTTGAATACTGGTCAGGAAGCAAATATGATTTTTAGATGAGGACAGAGAATGGGTTATCCTATCTAGAGCTAATGGCAGTCCAACAGTATTAGAAAGCCATAGATGTGTTCCTCTCATGCTAACAGGGGACAAGTGTGTCACAAGGTTTTTTTTCCCCTTGAGGAAACATCCCAAGAACTAGGTCATTTGTTTGAGGCTATCAACAAACATGTAGACAAGGGTGCATGCTTAGACTTCCAAAACTCTATTGGCAGCCTCCTTCACCAAAGGCCTTGAGTAAATGACATTGAGGATAACTATAGAGGCATCTCTCCATCCATCTTTCCACCCTCTTAGCATCTGTGTTTGGTGTGGGACATAACCCCATGTAGTCAGATTACACTCCTCTCAAAACAAAACAGAAGATAGCTTTGCCTGCTACTGACGTTTCCCTTTGCATGGGCCACCTTGCACTACCAGTCATGATGGGTACTAGCCACCACTGTGGGGCAAAACAAATCCTCACAAACATAATGATGTGGTTGGAGCTGGCTGTAACTAACCAAGAAAAAAAAATCCTGAGTGTAATGGGTGGAGCACTAAAATGGCCAACTCAAGAGACTGAGACATACTTGTAGCAGACCGACTGAAATAAAGGGACTTAAGGTACCCATGGCTAGCTTAAGCCCCACTGATTCTTCAGCAGAGCTACTGTAAGGAACACTTAGCCCTGGAAAGCATATTGTAAAGGGCAACCACAAAGTGGTTTTTTTGTTTCTTACAAGAAAAAGGCTACATGGTTCTGTCTGGTTGGAACCTTTACTTTAGAAATGAAGATGGCAAAAAAATGGCTAATGGTGAGAAGTACATAAAATTTTTAAGTAGCACAGAGATGGCAGATAGATGAATTTTTCTCCCTCAAAATGTTAAAGCTCAGGATCACCCAATGAACTTGGCCTACAGCAGATTCAGAATAAGAACAAAAAAGATATTGTGTTGTAGACATGATGGACTTTACTCTTTTAAGTGGCAATGCCTTCTAGCACAGATGATGTTAATATCTATAACACAGATAAATCTATTAGACAAACTAAGGCTATTGGTGGCTCCCGGTTGCTAAGCAACCCCCTCAGCTTTCACTCTTGAGTCTTTCTCCTGGAGGATCACCTTACAGTAGGGGTAAGCAGCTGTGGCCCTCCAGTGATTTTTTTTTTGTCTACAAGTCTCACTGTCCCTAGCCAACATACACAAAATTGACAGATTAGGGGAGGTGACAATTTGAGAGATTAGGGGAGGTAACAATCAACAACGTCTGAAGGGCTCCACCTACCCATCCTTGCTTTATAGAACTGCTGTAAGGATTACTGCTGTAATAGATCTTAACACTCTGAAACCCCTAAAGCAGTAGTTCTCCAATATGGCTCCCCATCTATCTGGTGTTGGACTTTATTTGCCATCAGCCCAACCAGCACGGCCAGTGATGAGGGTTTCTGGGAATTGTGGTGCAACAACATATATATTCCCAAATTCAGAAACCATGGTCCTACAATACTAGGTAAACATTATTAACAACAATTTTTCATTGCTGCTACCGCTATTATTTTTTTTATTGATACTAATACTATAATTATTACACAGTTGGTGTCATCTTCTGAAAAATCTAACAAGTAGACAACATTGCAAAGAATGTGGGAGTGCATATTAAATATGTCAAGTGCTGCAGTCTATCAGGAAATCCCAACAGGCTCTGAAGTTTAACATTTGGGCCTACGGGGTTAAAAAAAAAAGGTCAAAGCTAATTCCCAAGAGACATTCATTGATCCATATGCCAAGATACTCCTATATAAAATAAAACTATCATCATAGTCATGTTTTTCACTACATCTTACAGGCAAGTTAATTCACTTGCGAGAGAAAGCCATGATTGCTGAATATTCTGAATGAAAAGTGGTATATTTGTGCTTATTGTCCCATCCAATCAACATTATTATTATCTTTTAACACACAAAATGAATGTCTGAAGTCCTGTTACTCAGCGTAGTGCAGTAACTGCAACTATAGCTCCATTTGAATCAATGGAATTAATACAGGGGTTGGCTCACCAAATCCCCAGTGACTCAGTAGTCCCAATCTAGTGTGATTTACTACATTAAGCAACAGGATTTTAGCCATTATTACCTTTCTTTTTTAAAAAAGAGAGAGAGATAGCATGGTGTGGTGGATACACTGATAAACTCAAAAGATCTGGGTTCAAATCCCTGTTTGTCTATGGAAACTCACTTGAAGGTGAAAATGGTAATATCTATCCCTACAGGGACGTGGTGGCGCTGCATGTTAAACCGCAGAAGCCTCTGTGCTGCAAGGTCAGAAGACCAGCAGTCGTAAGATCAGATCCACGTGACGGAGTGAATTCCCATCGCTTGTCCCAGATCCTGCCAACCTAGCAGTTCGAAAGCATGTAAAATGCGAGTAGATAAATAGGTACCACCTTGGTGGGAAGGTAATGGCGTTCCATATCTAGTTGTGCTGGCCATGTGACCATGGAAACTGTCTATGGACAAACGCTGGCTCTACAGCTTGGAAACAGGGATAAGCACCACCCCCTAGAATCGGACACGACTGGACTAAATGTCAAGGGGAACCTTTACCTATCCTTACATATCTCCCATATGTTGAAAACCTTGACAGCACACAACATAAAATATAAAAACACAACGTAAAGCCAGAAACAGAGAAAATTATGAAATACCACCTAGATTGTTGCATAGGTCAAATGACACCCTTTTATAAGGCTTTTTCAGTGAAGGTCTGTTTGTTACTAAACTTCAGTGATCAAGCTCATAATTTTGATATTTCTTGACTGTCATTCCACCCAATTAAAGGGACCTCATTGCAGTGCCTCATCTCCTAAAGAAGCTGTTCCCACTGAATGCTCTGTCCCGAGGCCGCTTGCTAAAGAAGAGCTGCTTCCTGTGTTAAAGACAGCTTCACATTTGAAAACAGCATCATTCCAGAACCGCAAACTTTTAAGAGGCACTCACATGCCACAGTGGGGGCTTTGGGCAGAAGGCGGTCTTGGAAGGCCCTTCTTCTTCCTCCTCCAACATTGCTTCTAACATTGTGTAGACACACACATGCACACACAAAAATAGAATGAAATAAAAAAAGAGAAACCTCTTTGAATGGGTTCTTTCAGTGCATCAGTTGTGCTTGCTTTGTGGGCAGCCCCCCTGCACATGCCATGGAGAAGAGGCTGCATGCTGACAGGGATGGGAAGTGTGGGTTTTTGGGGCTACAACTCCCAGACTTCTAGAGCCAGTGTGGAACAAAGTATTTCACTACACGCCCAAGGGCAGCAGATTTATCCAAGGGGTGCAGGTCAGCTTGTTTGGCCCATGCATCTCTGTCCTCTGAATGAGGTGTGTATGTTGGGGGGGGGCTCAGGAGGAATGGACAGAAGGATGCCATCTCAGATGGCTGCCTCATTCTGCCTCAAGAGATATCCAGAACATGCTGTAGTCCAAAAACATCTACATATTTGCTTTTGTAGGTTCCAGACTACAAAAGGCATCTCTCTAGGAGAATTTCAACTAAATCAACATGTGGATCATAAGGGGAAAAATCCTGTTGACGTTTACTGTATATTTAAAGGAATTAGCAGAGGTGCTTTGCACAACCTCTAGGCTGCCAGTTGATTGTACAGCCAGAGAAAGATGCCTCATTGGATGGACATCTGGGGGGAACACATCACTTGTGCAACAGCCTTTATACAAACGTGCAAGTCAACAGGACTCAAGGCATTAGAGCTCCTTTGTCTCTCCTTGCATTCAAATGTCCCAGTATATTTATGGTCCAATATGGTTTTCTAGCATGCACTAAATGCTCTGTCATCATACATGTATCATAATTTAGAATTTGGAAAATCTGCTTTGGCAGACAACAGCTCCTACAATCCCTGAGCCAGACAGGCCACTGGATAGGATGGCAGGTGATTTTTGGAAGCTATTGTTCACAACTGCCACGTTTCTAAGCTCTCTATGCTCTACACATGGATTCCCTGAGCATTCCTATCGGTGCAAGAAGTGTGTGATTTAGAATTTTTTTAGTGTATAGAATTTTTCTGTGGATGAAGCAAGGCGTATCCACTGCTAGAACGGGGGTTCCTGGTTTTTGAAATAGAGTTCATTTTAATTTTATTGGCCTGCTGTGGGAAACACAATTTTAGTTCAGATTATGTTCCATGGCTTCTTTAGAGTGTGAAACTACTCTGACTGTAACAAGCACCTGATACCATTGTTTCCTAAAAGTCTAGTGAGGCACAGCCAAGAGACATTTTGCTTATGACTAGCTTTGGTGTCTCTTTGACATTATAATGTGCTTCAGTCAGAGACCAGCTGGACAATTAATTCCTTCTCGAAACTGGTTATTACATTTACTTAGGCCATCTTGGTGCTCAGGGCATATATGTGCCTCTGCCAGGTCTGGGCATCTGTGAACACAGACTGTGCTACATCATTTCAGGAAAAAAATACACATTCACTGGGAGTGAATCAGAACAGGAATCTGGCATATGAGGGAAAGTTCACCTCCTCCTTTTGTACCACAATCTTGACAAAAATAACACCCATGGCTGCGCAACTTGAAGTGAGCTAGCACTGATTTTTTTGGGGTCGGGTGGGGGGTTTGAGGTTTCAACATATGGAGGAAGTACAAAATCACCTTTCTATGTGCTATAATTTCAATTCTGACCTGGTCATGTGTGCTGTTTTTAGAGAAAGAAAAAAAGCAAAACAAACACACGTAACACAACGTGTATTTGACAGTATAGACTGGGATAGACAGAAAGAAGCTTTGCTTAAGAATGTTGGACAACACTTCCCAGCATGCTTCAACATTGGTTACACTGGATACAGCTGATGAGAACTGTTGTCTGAGAACCTCTGGAGGGCCAAGACTTTGCTCACTCCAGTCTCTACATTCGGAAACAGTTTTACAAACCCCTCTGCTTTGGGATTCTGGTGCTGGCTGAAATCAAAGCAGGGCTCATTTAAGTGCAATTGTTTGAGGGCTACAGTATATGGAGAATATACTGACTATAGAGATATGCCTATCTTGTTATCCATGGCTTAAAGCAGCCTTCTCAAACTTAGTGCTGTCCAGGTGTTGGACACTGGGCACATTGAGTGTTGATGATGGGAGCTACAATTGAAAACATTTGGCAGGGATGTGGCCAGAGAAGGCTGTGATCCGAGGCCTCCGTTTGGCATGGCCATCAATATGATCTCAGTTGTGACTGTTTAGTCAGGAAGCAAAGCAGAAGTATTCTGAGAAACAAACTGCTCCCTCCTCAGTCCCCTCATGCTTTCCTCTCCAGAACCAGGGTATTCATTCAACATGCTTCCTATCAATTCTTGAGCCACAGTTCCTCCTACCTCCACAAAGGCCTTTGTTTGTATGAACAGTTAATCATCACCTCACATGCAGCACATATATGCCTATAGCATATTGCATAAACGAGGGGCTAAATCCAGTGACTGTGGTGAACTCCATGGCAGGCAACAGTCTACCCTAGTGAATCAGTTTCAAGATCTTGGGCCAGTTGCTCTTTCTCGGCACGACCTACCTCAAAGGGTAGAAACACTAGAAAGCAAGGGTTTTCCTGGCCTTGGCCTTGCCAAATGAGCACAAGGTTGTTTTGCCATACAAAATACTGAGGGAATGATCTTCTGGTGACTCCACTGGTAAAATGAAGCAGTCCTAACAATTAGCATGGACTACAATCTCAAACTGCAGCACATCATTAGGGCTAATCCAATACATTTTGTGGCTTCCTGCATACAACAACTGATGTCCTCTGCGCCATAGTAAAATTAAATTAAATTAAATTAAATTCCCAACAGCTTGCTGGCTTTTTATGACTCCTAAAATGTGCTGCTTGAGGCTACTGCTTCACTGTGCCTAATGGTTACGCTGGCCACCTTCATTACATTGTTTCACAACTAACAATCGCCATATCATATGGGTAACAATACACCAGTGATGTGGATTAAAATAAGGAAGAGAAGTTTGCTATAGCTAGGTTTGCCAGATACATGGGTACCAAAAGGAAAACATAGAAAGACAAAAAAGAGGACAGAGGAGGACGTATTGAATGTTTCATTTGAATCATTCTGGATTAAATCCACAATCAATACAATTTTATTACAATAGCTGCCAATAAATTTTGCCTTTTTATTGTATTTTAAATGCTGTAAGTCGCCCAGAGACCTTCGGGTAGTGTGGGCGGCATATAAGTTAAATAAAATAAATAAATAAATGTCTCTTCATTGTGAACCAACCAAGGAACAGTCATGTTAAAAAATAAAAATAAATTCAATGGAGGCTTCTTTTAAAAATACCAAAAACAAACAGAGATTATTTAAACAACCAATTGTACCTGAGCCCACCCTGGCCCAGCTGCAGAATCCCCCGGTGCTCACACTCTGCACAGGCTCAGAGGCAACCTTGCTAACCTGGATGCCCAAACAAGGTTCTGGTGGAGGCAGGGGGAAAGCGGCACTGGGCAAAGCCGAACGGGACAGCCTTCCCTCCCCTGAGAGTCATAAGTTCAAGGCTGGGGAGTGTGGGAGTTGGAGTCCCCAAAAGGAACTTTGAACACACAAAGTCCGGGTGCTCTCCTTCCCACCAATGTGCTCGGGCGCTGCTTGCTCCTGCCTGGCTCGGCGGGTGGCGCTCTGCTCTCACTGCCTTTCTAGGCTCCATGAGCAGCCGCGGCGGTGGTGGCAGGGGGCGAGGGCTGCGCTCCGGCACCAGTGGTAGATAATGGGGGTGGACAGGTGGGGGGGCAGGGAAAGACAGGGGGAGGGAGTTCCTTCCACCTCTCCCCCTCCCCTCCAAAATTCTAACATAAAATATACAAAAGCCTGACGTTTTAAAGATTTTTATCTTTTCCTGCCGGACCGAGGACATTGCCTGATATCTGGCAACCCTAGTTATAGCTGAATGTGGAGCCATGTGGAACCAAGAAGTGGAATTGTTCTGGGTGGTCTGCGACCTTACCAGTTCTGGCCATTCAAGGCCTCAATTTGATCAGTTTGAAGCCTATTTTAGAGCAGATGGAACTGATTCTTCGCATTACGGCTTTGGGAACCGATTCTTCGCATTACGACAATCTAAAAAACAGCTGGTCGTTGGGTTTCAAAATGGCCGCTCACTGTGCAAAATTGCTCCCGGCTGTTTTTAGGACGGATTTTTCGCTTAACAGGGATCAGAAAATGGCTGCCCTATGGAGGATCTTTGCTGGACTCTGAGGTATTTCACCTATTGGAACGCATTGAACTGGTTTTCAATGTGTTTCAAAGGGTTTTTTTCCCCCCTCGCTTGATGACGATTTCGATCTACAGCGATTTCACTGGAATGGATTATCCTCGTCAAGTGGGGCAGCACTGTATTAATATATCTTTGAGGGAAGGAATGCTTCCCTCTGATTTAAAAGAAACTATTGTCTGACCCATCATCAAATGCCCCACATTAGCATCAGACAACCTTAAGCATTTCTGTCTGATCGTTAATATACAATTCCTGGGCAAGGTGATCAAGAGAGTGGTGGCAAATCAGCTGCAGTTGTACCTGGAGCAGCAGGATTGCCTTGACCCATTTCAGTCTGAATTCAAGCCGTGATGGGGTACTGAGATGACACTGGTCACATTGCAGGATGACCATTTAAGGGAGGCTGACAGGGGCAGGTGCACCCTGTTGGTACTTCTAGATCTCTCGGCAGCTTTTGATATTGTCAACCATGGTATCCTCCTGGACAGGCTTTCTGAGGTTGGGATTGGGGGCTAAGCATTGAGCTGGCCATGATCCTTCCTCCAGAACCATGTCAAGAGGGTTAACCAGCTTAGGTTAGTCACCAAACTTCGCCCCTACTTAGATGAGGACTCCCTCAGGACTTTGGTGGAGATCAGCTCCCAGATTGACTACTGAAATGCTCCCTATGTGGGGCTTCCCTTGAGCCTGATCAGAAGACTTCAGCATGTCCAGAATGCAGCAGCCAGACTGGTAGTGGGTGCAAGTACGTTTGACCACATCACTCTGGTTCTGGCTCACCTCCACTGGTTGCCCGTAGCATCCCGGAGGAGGCTCAAGGTTCTGACACTCTCATACAAAGCCCTCCATGGTTGGGGCCCACCTTACTTGTCGGGGTGTCTTTCCTTAATGTCATTTGCCTGACCCACAAGATCATCCCAGTCAAGGCTCCTCTGGGTGACCACCTCGAGGGAGGTGCATAAATCCTCTACAAGAGGTGGGGCTTTCTTCACAGTGGCTCCAACTTTATGGAACCAGCTTCCAGAGGAGCTCTCTCTAGCACATCCCTGCTGATATTTAGAAAGCAATTAAATATGTTGCTTTTCAGGGAGGCTTTCCAGCTGACCACCTTCTCCTCCCCTTTTTTCCGTCCTCCTCCCCCTCCCCTCTTCTCCTCCATCTGCTCTGAGTTTATATGATTAGTTGGTGCCATCTGTTTTTCAGAGTTGTTGCTGCTGCTTTTAATGTTTCTATGTTTATTTTTGTTTTCTATTACATGTATTGTAACCCACCCAGAGTTAATGAATGAATGAATGAATGAATGAAATAATGAATGAATGAATGAATGAATGAATGAATGAATGAATGAATGAATGAATGAATGAATGAATACTGATTCAGCCTGAGTCACATGAAATTGGGACAAGTCAGGAGAAAATAGAGAAATGGAAGAAATGCCTGGATCTGAGCAGGCGATGGGTATTATTAGTCCTGTGCTCAGTATGCCTATTTTATGTTTCCTTCTATCATGGGAGGAGTAGCTAGAGGTGGTTTATGTGCCCAGGGAAGGCAGGCATATACCCCTTCAGCAAGCAAATATAAACTGTTGGATTTGTACCTGAGGCAAAACCCTGATCACCCTACACTATTTACAGCTTTGTGTAAAACTATGTATTTAATACACACAAGTTTCATAAATAGATCACTTAGATAATTTAGTTATCCCTTTGCCTATACGTTTGACAATTCATGTACCTTTGCCTTGATGAGAACAGCCTAAATTCCATTACATACTCTACTTTCCCCCATTTCAGAATGGCAGCATAGGGTTCAGTCAGAAAGCAACTCTGTGCCAAGTTACAACACAACTCCCTGATCAATGTAGGAGAGCAGGAGAGAGAACCAATATCTCACTCAAGTTTTTTAGTGTCCAGAAAAATGTACACATCATTCACTTCAGATTTTGTGGAAGGAAGTGGACATTGCTTAGTTAGTCCAATTTGGACAAATTTGCTAGCTTCTTCACCCTCCTCAGTTCTAGGTCTCCAATACTTACCATCCCATAGAAGGTGTTACTTGTCCAACTCCACTAGGAGGGAGAGAATAGAAACCAGAAACATCTGATGTTTGAGAAGGACGGTGTACACCTACAGAAAATAGAAACATGAAGTAATTTATGTTAGGAAACATCTATCTTTCTTCTAGAACATTCTGACCTAGAAAATTTAGCCCCTTCAAATATCTGTCCTGTTAGTAGTATTTGATAACCAGTAGTATTTGATGTCCCTTTTGCCAGCATCTACAACCAAAACTGATCATCTTTGCAGAAGAGATGGAAACCAGGCAGTGAAGGTAGGCCATGGTTAGTGATGAAGAAGACAATGAGTGACAGGACAAAATAATGTGATGCACAAGATAAAGTTCATGCTGAGCCAAGGTAAGACACAGATGGGATGACAAATACAAAAAGGAAGTCAGTCAAAATTATTTGGAGAGAGGCAAAAATAAAACAGCACAGGAGCTAGCAACACGAGTCAAGAAGTTCCAGGTGAAGTCTCTCCTTTACCACAAATTCATTAGATGATTTGAGACCAGCCCTTTTAATATTAAACTTCTATTAACAATATAGGGATGATAAATTATTTCACAGAACTGTTGTAAGGATTACAGAAATAATGCATATGAAGTGCTTTGAGTGTACTCTTGTATTTCTTGGACTTCATCCCCCAGAATTCTCCAAACCAGAATTCTAAAGGCTTTTGCCAAGAAGTCAAAATTCTCACATGAGGGTTCAGTGACATACAGGTGGAAAATGAAGGCTCTGTCAGCCATTTTGTTTTCATGAAGAAAACAGAGGAAATAGGTAGGAGTGGTTAAACTCTGTGGGAGCAGCAAGGAATTGAAGGACTGATAGTCTTTTTGCCTATTAGGTCCTTCTGTGAGTGTCTAAAAAAACTACCACTCCTCTAATCTGTTGCGGCTCACATGGTTCAATATGGTAATTGCCATGATGGCTTGTAATCGAAAAGGGGGGGGACTCACCCTAACATTTCACAATGGGATTCCCCTGAATCCATTCACAATCTGCCTTTGAGGGGCTGTATATACCTGTATTCTCTTTGGTCTGGAAATTGTGTGTGTTTCTGTTTTCCAGTTTCAGAATGAGCTCATGTGCATCGATGCCAGCTGAATGTGTAAATAACTTGTACTGAAAAATCTTGCCTAAGATTATGCAAAGGTTCTTGTATATATTTCATCTGCAACAATTGCCTCCCACACATAAGCCATCAATTGATGTCACACTCGCTGTGTATGTGAATTTGCCTTCAGATGACCACAGGGATATATGGTGACTCTCTGAGATTCGGTCCTCTTAAGCCTATGGATGGTGGTGAAAATCCAAAGAATAAATGATCGGGTAATAGTCATTCAGCAGGGGCTAACTCATCAGCCTCCCCTTTACTTTTCCTCTGAATAGATGAGATCTTAAAATTTTGCCATATTCACACCATATTTTAGGTCAGGTTCCCCACTCAAGGTTACTTCTTGTATTGTGGTGTTTCAGTCAGAAGAGTCTTCCCACCAACATCCCACATGAATGAAAACAACATAACACTGGAAGTGAGTAGCTATATACATCTTGGGCATTTCTGGATCCCAATTTTTGTCACCGATCAGAGGAAGCTGGAAAAATGCATCAACACCCCCTCCCTGTATTAGTTTTCAGTCTGTGAAAACTTTTCTTCTTGTACACAAGAGGCCTTGTCATATAAAGGACACTGCCAATGTACTTTGGCACACATCCAGCCCATGAGAATTTTATGGGGCTATGACCAATGGTGCCACCTATAATCTTAACTACAGTGAGTAGACACAGCAGGGGAGCCATCTATCCTTAGGGTAGGCTTGTTTTATGACTTCACATTCTAGGAAGGAGTCTCTGAGGTGTCCTCACAGGACATTCATAGCCTCCCAAAGAATCATGGGACTCTTCTGTAGATATGTTGAAGAAGAGTTGAATATTAGGTGCATTGTGCTACATTCCCTGAAGAGCCAAGGCAGATCTGAATGATGCCCGTACATTTCCATCCTGCAGACTTGGATATTTGCCCTTAGCTGAGCTTCTTGGAAGTTAGAATTTGTTAACTCTTTGCATGAAGTTTGATTTACTTTTGGTTTGATTTACTTTGGAAACTCGGTGAGCAATTTAAGAAACAAGATGCCAGATTTTTGGTCTCCTGAGAGTGGAAGAACAAAACAAAACAAAAAAAATTCTGGAACAAAAGAAACATTTGCAAAATTTACATTGGAGTACATTTATTAATATGATATACTCTGAAGGGCTTACCGCATCAACACATTTCCACTTCCGTACCCACTTCTCAACAGTGCAAATGCTTTGCTGCATGCTTAACCACTTAAGGCAGGTTGCATTGCCACTGCTTAGGAGGTTGCTGCTGTGAAATGAACGGTTTTAGCCACTCCAGCAAGGCAATAGGAGAAAAACTATCGACAGAACATCCTTTAAACCTCCAAAAACATGTTTGCTCAGGAATGTCAGACTGAGCATAGATCCAAATATCTAGGAAGGAAGGTCAAGTGGTGCCTGGAGAGTGCATGAATGTTGATTCCAAGCATATACAGAGACAATTTTTGGAAAATACAGTCATGCTAAAGGCCCAGGGCCCTGAAATCCAGAGCAGCAGCAGCAAAAAAGGGGTCAGTGCTACTCTCAGAGCTTTTACGCAGGTACTCACAGAAACCTTCTCTGAGAGTGGCACCACCTTTCATGGGATGTTGCATCATGGTACAAGAAGTGTGGTGAATAAAGCAGGCTGCCCCATTTATTTCCAGCAGGCCATAAAAAGGTCTTGAGAAAGAGTATTGCACAAGAGCTTGTGCAAATGGAGAACCTCTGAGGTTGTGACCTCTTTTTCTCACAGAGAGAAAAGGCCTCTTTTCTGTCATTTTGGAAACTGCTTTCTTTCTGGGTATTCAGGTCCAAGCCATAATGTCTCCATATTGTACATAGAACCTAACACAATAGGAAGATGAGCCGATTCTGTGATCTTCTGTGTGCCTCCCCAGTGGAACAAATGTGTGGGGACTCTGTCATTTGCCCTTAATGTCTAAAATATTTGTGACAATAGACATAGGAGAAATTCAGAGTGGAGAGCAAGTCAGCACATGCTGGCTACTGTGCAGATGAAAACTCTTGTCTTGGTGACTACCAGCAAGTCATGAATCCAAGTTATGGAGAAATGGTGAGTTATTAAAGAAACTGGTTCATCATCCTTCTTATCATTACTATTATCTCCTCCTCTTGCCCTAATAATAAGGGTCATATAAGGATTGATACCCGCCTATGTATATGTGTGTGTGTGTGTGTGTGTGTGTGTGTGGGGCACACTCTATATAATTAAGTGCCTCTATTATTAAATCTGGTACAAAAATAAACCCACAACAACCCAACCCTGTAACTGGGTTTTATGTGCCATAAAATATAATATCCTACTAATGTGAACATTACCAATCAGTTATCCCACTTCGTTTCTAATCTTCATTAAAATGTGTGAAGGAAGCAGGCCACAAATCACACAATCTCTGATGTCTATGTACAAATTCCAGGAGTATAGGAAACAAACAAGGACTGGAAATGTTAGTTCAGGAGGGAAAATATGATTTGATAGGGATAACCGAAACTCGGCAGGATGATTCCCATGACTGGAATACAGTAACTGAAGGATATAAATTGTTCAGAAAGAATAGAAAGGTGGTAGAGGTGCACTATATGTGAAAAATAATTATTCCTGCAGAGAAATACAGAAGGATAAGCTTAGTTGTCCCATCGAGAGCATCTGGATTAATATAATTGGGGAGGAAACAAAAGGAACGTGGTATGATGGAATGATGCCAAGGATAGCTAATCCTCGATAATCATTATATCAGCTGAAAGTTCGATCACCTTGTTTTTCCCTGATTGATAATCTGGCAACTCAGAAGTACTCCTGGCGCAGTGGTTAAAACGTTGTACTGCAGCTAAAACTGTGCTCACGACCTGGGGTTCAAATCCCAGGTAGCCGGCTCAAGGTTGACTCAGCCTTCCATCCTTCCGAGGTCGGTAAAATGAGTACCCAGCTTGCTGGGGGGGGGGCAATGTGTAGACCGTGTCATTAACTTGTAAACTGCCCAGAGAGTGCTTGTAGCGCTATGGGGCGGTATACAAGTCCAATAAATAAATAAATAAATAAATAAATAAATAAATAAATAAATAAATAAATAAATAAATAAATAAATAAATAAATATTCGTCTTTCAAGAGATTTGCAATCTATTCATTCTCTTCTCTGGGTTTTGAGAAGTGTTTCTTGAAAAGATGATTTTAGTCCTTTCAAGTGTCCAGTTATTTTCTCACTTATTTCCCTTGTTCTCATATAGGAAATTGTGTAAAGTTTCAAATACCTCACATTGATCTTTTTCAATACATGACCTCAAAAATTTTAATTTTTAAATCATAAATTCAGTTTTGTCTAATATTTCGAAGATCATTACCAAACTATTCAAAGTGCCAAATTTAGATGGTTTATTTGTAGAAAAAATCTGAATTATGCAAGAACCTGGAAGCAAGTTGGAAAGGACAGTCTTCCAAAAAACCCTCCTGGACCTCATGTCTAAATTCAAACAGTTGGGTAAGGATTTTAACATGGCAGCTTCTGTATGAAGGGCAGAGCATAATGAAAACTCGTGAAGTTTGCAGTGGCTGGGTAAACAAGGCCAACAGCCTGGAGCTCAGTCCACATTGATCAGTCCAAATAAGATGGGAAAGAGGATATGCACTTTCCTTCATCAAAGCAGTCATGTAGAATTACTGAACAGGTTTTTCGTTTTATGCAAGGCACCGTGTTTTTCATTGTTTCATCTGCTTTGTCTTAAATATACTAGCGTTGTTTCTGTGTTGATGCAAGAGGTGCATGCCAACAACGTTCATGGCTGAAGAAGCTTCTAGACCAAGGAAGGGGATACCTAACCCAAAATTTTAGTTGGGGGTGGGTGGGATGTTGCTCCTGTTATAAGTCAACAAACCCTAAATCCTAGTGAGCTCACAAGCCTGTCACCAACACATGGGTTCAGCTCATCCTTCCTCCAAAGTCACTTTCTACAGAAAAGGCAAAAATGTTACCTTGTTTCTGGCTGATGTCAGCTGGCAGGTGCGGCGAATGGGAGCCATGGCTGAAATGCTCATTGCTGTAAGGGATGAGGGGGGTGAGTGGATGGACACCATGGGACGGCTGTACTACAGGAACCTTGTTGGACTGCAAAACACAAGCCAGATGAGAGAAATGTGAATTCTTGCCTTTCAGCTTTACAATCCAGGAAGTAAAAGAATGAAAAGAACATTTTGAAAACAATCCTCTCAATTGTGACATACGCTCAGGAGTGGCTGGCTATGGCCGTGCTAGCCTAAAGGCAGTCCAACACATATCCCAGAAGCTTCAGAGAAAGATCTCCTGGGGAAAGACACTTTTGAGTATGTATGGAGGTTAAGTACTAAATCCATGTTTGCCTTTGCTAGACCGATGGGATAAATGATAATGATGACTTGCAACAGGCCCACCAAATAGGAGGCTCATATGTACCTTCACTGTGTCACAGGCCCTCCCAGCTTTGTTGCACTACAGTGCCCATGTGTCAATACAGCCAATGGAGAATGAGGGTGGCAGTAAAAAGTTTTTTTTTTTGGATTTTTATTTTCAAAAGCTAAAACTCTGGTTTACACATTAGTTTAAGAGCAGCACATGACTAGCCTATTGCTTTCAAATTGCTTTTAATTTCTTTTTAAAAGCCTTAACCAATAGGAAAAGAGCTAAAAAATCTGGAAAAAAAATGGCTGCCACCACTCAAAACCCTTTGGAAGTACAGTAATGATATGTGGAAATAATAACATATGTTACTTGTTCCACTAACATAATCATGCCATTATCGGTTGTTACATTGTTTCCCAGAGGGAACATTGTCAAGTCTTTGTTAACTCCCAAGATATAGAGATATGGGAACGTCTGATCTGAAGTGCCACCTGTTCCTCCTCCCTGCCACAGTAACTGTCTGAATATATGGTGCTTCTGTGCGTAAAACAACTCTCACAACATCTTCTAGAATTGTTTCGGTGACACAGTCCTCCAGTGTCAAATACTTATCTCTGTTAACATACCTAAAGTAACATGCTACCTCTAAATTGGTACCTTGATTTCTGCACTGCTAATGGAAATGACAATCTTACTTGTAAATAGGGATGAGTGTGGCACTTCCCCAAAGCTGCACAGATTTCGGTGTTGTTTACATGCTACTGTGGCCCCAACAAAGGCTTACAGACATGCAGATGAATGTCCCATGAGGGTCTTTTCACACCACAGTGTGCACACATTCTCTCACTTACACACTCTTGTCCTCCTCAGCTAAGTGCCAGCTTCCTGGAAAGACTTGTGAGATTGGATGCACCACGTGGTTCCAAGTCCTTTAAACACTGCAATAACACAGCTTTGTGGAAATTCAATTTTCATGCCACAGCTGCCAAGTCTGAAGATCAGCACAGCACGGCAAGTGAGCTTGTGCTTTAGCTTTAATCCATGTTTGTTGTCTTAATGTCTATATCAGATCTTCAAAACATTTCTTTTTTGGACTACAACACCCAGCATTCACAGGTCCCTATGGTTACCGGCCATGGTGGCTGATGGACTGTGAGATTTATGGCCAGAAAACAAAATTTGTCAAGCTTTGTGAAGTATTAGAGCACCAGACATTGTTGTACTGCATGTAGACAAGGCTAGCTCAGTTAAGAACATAAGAAGAGCTATTCTGGATCAATCCAAAGATCTATCTAGCGCAGCATTCTGTGCCACGCAGTGGCAATCAGTTGTCCACTGGCCAAACATGAGTACTACTGAACCATATATTTCAAATGGCTCAAGAGCAGATAAATAGCAGTGCACTGCCCATGATAATGGAATTATAACCATAGTGGCTCATGTTCAGTAACAGCCATATCTACCATGCATGTATCCAACTTTTTAAAGCTTTCCAAACTGGCAGCTCTCACTGTCTCATGTGGCAGTGAATTCCAGAGTCTAAATAATGTACATGGTATCCTGAAGTACTTCCTTTTATCTGCCTTCAGTCTTCTGCCATGCCATGTACATTATTCTAGATACGAAGTGAACTCCTCAGCATTTATATTACGGTGTGACTCCATTTTTGGAATCTAGTCTTTAAAGGATCATTAGGGCACCACCAAGACCTTCAGGTAAGACTCTGAACCCATTAAAAATGGAATACGAGAGTATGCCTGGTAAGACAACACTTTTGGCTGCTCTCTACTAAAAATGGAGAAGATAATGTGCGATGTCATTTTTGTTGTGGCTGCTGTTGAAAATAAATAACCGAATGACAAGATTCAGTTGTGAAATGCCAACCTTTTTCTATCAGAGAAAGCACAGAGGAACTTGTTTTAAGAGATGAAAAAAAAAAGAAGTAGCTGTGCTCTTAGGCAAATGCTTCGCTCACACAAACCGGCCTCAAGCATTCCTGCCATTTCATACTTGCCTGGTTTCGCCCATAGTTGCCTTTAAATTGACACTGACTTCACTAGAACAGGAGAAATCAGAGTTTGTCACTCCGCAACACAGAAGACACTCGTAAAAAAGAGATCTCCACAAGGAACAAGAAAAGTTGTTTCATGCCAGAATGTCATTCATTGTCAAAAGCAGAGACCTAAAAGCTGCTCCATGTATCACACTTGTCCAACATGAAAAAAACACTTTCAAATGGCAAATGGACCTAATTATGAATCCTAACTTCCTGTCTGGTCTTCCCACAGCCCTGTATTTTGTAGAGAGCACATGCAATGTGTATATAAGCTAGCCTAGGAATTACAGGAAATGTGGACCTATCACCTATTTTCACTACTCTCATGTATCCCTGATTGGTTGGATAGCTCAATGAATTGGGCACTTGAATACAAAGGCAGAAGCCAGGAGTTTCGATTCCCCGCTGTGCCTTCTGGGAGAAGAGTCAGCCTGTGGCCTTGAGGAAACTGCACTGCCCCCAGAAGAAACCCAGCTCTTCATAAAAGAAACACGTGGGGTGAGGCCATTCTATTTAGCTTTCTCCTGTTATCTGTAAATGTTAGCCAACAAACTGGAATGGGACAGAGAAAGTATTTAAGTGAAATATTAAATAAAATACTAACGCCACAAATGTAGCATTATGCCATCATTGGTGTTAGCATCCCTAAAGCTGTCTATTCCCATCTGTTCCTCTTGTCAGCAACAGAAGCAAGCAGCACACACGTTTCTCTCAATTGCACCAAGAGGCAGCAGAACAGCTGCAGACAGTGAGGGAAACCCAAAAGCAGTGGACCTGGAGTGATGAAAGGGGCACTGAAGTGCCACCAAGGAGGATATGTTCCCTGCAGCAGAAAACTGAAGCAGCAAAGTGGGCAGAGCATTTTTGGAATAGAAGAACTGTTGGACAGCCAATCAGAGATTCACTGCTATACCAGGCACTTAACATTTCTCAAGCTTCTTCCAGATGCCCACCTGTAATCTCCCTGTGATGTACAAGTCACCTAATTTCTTTACTTCCTTTAAAAAGAGATAAGCAGATACCACCACATCCAGTCCAAAGACACCCATCCTAACCACAGAGTTCAAATGACATAACAGACATTAGGCATGCAACTTCTGTGGTGAACCTCTACCTTAACAAGGTCTGTGAAGGCGTGTGTGTGCATGCGTGTGCGTTTGTTCTGGGAAAGACATCTGCAAGCCTCATAAATGTGAGAATATCTGTAAACGTTGAATTCAGATTCTCAAGAATTTCCACTGTTGTTTTTGAAAGGGCACATTACAAGTAGTGCGTACCTTATGGAAGAGATAATGATGAACATGAAAGGGTTGTTTTTCTTAATTAGCCAGGGAGCACACCTAGCCCATCCCCGTCCTTGCATCCATAGTGTTTAAGCCCCCATGCAATTATGCCTTGCTTGTTCCACATTCTGAGCAAAACTATCTGTTTTCGCTTCTATAGCTTTCTAACCTTTTAAAACAGTGGTCCCCAACCTTGGGCCTCCAGATGTTGTTGGACTACAACTCCCAGAAGCCTTCACCACCACCTCTGCTGGCCAGGATTTCTGGGAGCTGAAGTCCAAGAACATCTGGAGGCCCAAGGTTGGGGACCACTGTTTTAAAACGCACACTTGTTCCCTCCCATTTCAGCACCAATTTGTATATTTTGGGGCAAAAAGTCCACATGAAAATTCATACTTATCTTTCTACGCATCTTTTCCAAGGCATGCACCAAAAGAAGTGCATAGAAAAAGATGGCATACCAGCCCTTATACATTTTTAAAACATGTACATGTTAAGTAGAAATGCACATAGGAACACAGTATCAGTAGAAATGAGTACAAAAATGCAGACAAATTGGTACATAATTTTGCCTGAAGAACTGCACTGCAACATTCTTCAGTTTGCAAATTAAGAAGTGCAAATCAGATTGATACTAGTCAAATGTGAGCCAAACACTCCCTAGGCATATGCAAAATCAGTTGTGATGTTCTAGGGAGCTGTCCAGAACTGGTCTTCTGGTGGTGGTAGGGTTTGTAGGCATCAGGCAATATGAAAAAGTTCCATCGTACTACTGCAATTCTGGGTATAGACCCTTTGAGTGAATATCTGGGATTATTTTTAGATTCACAAAATAACAAAAGCACTAATAGGGCTTTTCCACGGCATCTAACATTGGACATCTTTGCGGAATCTTGTCATAATCACTGAAGTCATAAATGGGATCTTCATTGATTTATTTGCTTAGAAACTATCTGGTATGGCTTTATAGGAAATAGTTGTAATAAAATCTACAGTATTCTTTAATTTGCCTTCAAAATGATACGGACACACAGAGAAATTCTATGTGTGTTTATTTGTAAGTCAATACCACCTTGTTAGACGAGGCTTATTCTTAGACGTGTTTAGGACTGCAACCAAAATTGTCCAGCTTTGAGTATAAGAAGATCCCAGCTGTCCCAAGTTTTTTGCTGCCCATGGTGAATAACACAATGGCAGACTCCTTGCCACCAGATAGAGATGCTGATCAGATAGGTAGTTTAATATTGCTTCAATCCTGGTGACAAACAGCAGCTTTCTGCATCCAAAGGCAGTAGCCTAGTTTAGGAAGTGCTAACATCCAAAAGTCTTCTGCCACTCTCTGCCCCCAAACATCTGCCTCTTGCTTAATCATAGGCCCAAGCCTTGGGAAGATACCATTCAAACCCAGTCATGTCTAATCACTTTGTAAATACAAAGCAGCACATGCAAAGCACTAATCTGTACTGGTAAAACACTACTGATTTAAGAAAATCTGTCTTGTAAACTATTTGTGGCGAATGGGGCTGTCACATCATGATTTTAATGCAAGGGTTTTTTTTTGGTGCATTCATTTATATAGATCTCTAAAGATAGCTTTTCCAAAGCTGGTAGGTCTCATCGAAGACTAATAACATATTTATCTAAAAGTCATGGTAAATAGCAAGACACAACTCTAGAAGAAATGGGTATAACTGTAGTTCCATGCATGAGGTCCCTGCACTCTCTCTCGCTCTGTGTTCTGTGCTGTCAAGTTGGAACTAACTTACAATGACCCCAATAGAGTTTTCAAGGTAACTGAGATATTAAAGGAGTGGTTTTACCAGTTCCACTGCCCAGTGAGTTTCCTTGCCAAGTGGGGATTTCAACCTTGTTCTCCAGAGTCCTAGTCTGTCACTCTATCCACTATATTACACTGGGAATTGAGCTTGTGAACTCTCTGAAAAAGTACTAATATTTTAGTACTAGTTCTCCTCTATTCAGCATTGGTTAGGCCACATCTTGAGTACTGTGTTCAGTTCTGGGCCCTATGCTTTAAGAAGAATGCCAACAAACTGGAATAGCTTTAGGGGAGGGCAAGAAAGATAAGCAGGGGCCTGGAAACCAAGTTTTGCAAGGAAAGGCACAAAAAACTGGGCACGTTTAGCCTTGAGAAAAGAAGATGGAGGGGAACAATGATACCACTCTTGAAATACTGTACTTGGAAGACTCCCACACAAAGGAGGGGCAGGATCTTTCCCCAGAGTGCAGGACGTAATAACGGGCCCAAGTTACAGGAAGCCCAGATTTAGAATGAATATCAAGAAAAACTTCTTAACTGTTAGAGTAGTACCACAATGGAACCAATTACCTTGGAGGTGGGGAGAGTGCTCAAATCCTGGAGGCATTCAAGAGAAAAATTGGACAACCACCTGTCAGATCTGCTTCGATTTGGATTCCTGCATTAAGCATGAGGTTGGATTTGATGGCCTTATTGGCCTCTTCCAGCTCAATTATTCTACGATTCTATGAATCCAAGAGTGTGAAAGTTACTTTTTAAACAACAGCTTTCAAAAATTCCAAGCCAGCTTAGCCATGGTGATCCTGGCTGCAGGGATCTCAGAGCTGTGCCCCTTTCTCGAAATGTAACATTTCCAAGTCACCCTTGAGGCTCACAACCCCCCCCCCCAAAGTATTTATTTGGGAAGAGGACTTCAGCTCAACGGCACAGAACAGTCCTTGCACACAAAAGTTCATGTCTTCCGCCCCAGGACCTCCAGGAAAGGCTCCAGCTGGTCAGCGTACACACACACCATACCAACCCAGTACTGTCAGTACTGATCCCATACCAACGCCTGACTTGGTATAAAGAATCTTTCTAAAAAGGAAATTAATCAATACCTGAAACTCTGGTGCAAATAATAATGATCATTGTTTTGGTTTCGGGGTGAGAAAAGATCAATGTAACTAACAAAAATGCTTAGCCAAGAGAGTCCTATTTTACTTATGGTAATTGTCCATTTAACTCATTCACTTAACAAACAAGTGACCACAACTTTCTGTAAAAGCAAATTCTACAAGATGTCAATCCAGCCTTTAACACACCACTTAGTACATTTTGATCGTTTTATGTGTTAGGACTGCCTTGTAAGCAGTTTGGCAAACCCCCAACCTCTACTTCCTTCTTTGCTGCTTAAGAATCTTACCCAGCATGCTGTTGAACTACTTACAATATTTAAGTCAGATCTGGGCTCCTAATCCATATGTTTCTGCTGTTATTTTTAGTTAAGAACTATTATTTTTATAATTACATGCTGAGCCCCCAAGGACTTGCACAGCCATTAAAACAGGACAAAATCATTTAAGACAATAGTTACAAACATAAAACCTCCAGCATAATTCACCAGACCAGCTAAAAAGACAAAAAAATTAATCAGTAGCCTAGCAAATCCCATGCTTTCCTTTAAAAAAAATTAAAGATCTTCGTTAATCTCTTGAAACTTGCAGCAGAATTGGTTTGTGGCCTAATTTAAAATATAATGATCATTGGCTCGCATTTTCTGTGGACTATCTCTAGTATGCTTTTAAACACATCTTCGAAGGGCCTATTTCATATACAGAGTTCAGATAGCCTTTCCAATGCTGTTTTGTAGTGCCCATTAGCTTGATCTTGTAACAAATGTACTAGAAAACTATGTGGGTTCATCATAGTCATGCTCACCTTTATAACGTATTTTGGACTCTCTTGAGATCATCAAACACTTTGACAGCATGTTATAGAGCATCTGACTATTCCATTTCCCCAGAGATCAAAAACATTGCTTTTCTGGATTGCAATTGCCATAATCCCCTAGGCATCATCATCATCATCATCATCATCATCATCATCATCATCATCATCATCATCATCATCATCATCATCATCATCATCATGTGTTGTCAAGTCAATTCTGGCTCATGGCAACCCTTTCAGGGTTTTCCAGGTAGAGAATACTCAGGAGTGAGTTTATCACTCCCTTCTTTTGGGGGGAAACCTGGGACTATGTAGCTTGCCCAATGCCACACGGGCAGGCTCTTCTCCCCTGAGGCACAGTGAGGAATCAAACACTCTGTGTCTGGTTCACTACTCCAAAAAAAAGGCAACTTTCCAAGCTTTTTATCTCAAACACACAGAAACAGAAGAACAGAAGTGATACTTGACTGATTTCTAAGATAGCTCTAAATGCTGTCTTAACATTTCAGATTCCAAAACCATTTTTTTAAAAAAGGGAAAGCAGTATAGATACCAAGCAAAGTATCTTTGAATCTGACCTCTGAGTGACAGTGCCAAAGTAGAAAAACTTGGAAAGTTGGTTCCTCAACCATCTACTCTGGCTATTAATACCATCCATGCATAGGTGATTATTCCTATCTTGGCTTGTCTATGATGAGTAAGGTGGCTGAATATCTTCTCACAAGCTTGTAACAGCTATTTTGCATACCACCATGAAACCCACATAATGGAGGTTTCCAGTGGTATTCAAAAACTGAGGCTTCTGATGAACAGATGGCCTGTTGGTTTGCCACAAGAGCAGAGCCATCTGCACTAGAGAAAACAACATTTTGCAACAGGCAGAATGGCTATATGGGAGTTAGACATTTCAGGGCAATTCACACACTACACATTTCCCTTGAATTGCACAGCTCTGAACAGCATGGTTTTGGTTATGTACAGATTTTTTTGTTCGTTCGTTTGTTCGATCGATCAATCAATATTCCTGTAAATAAATATTCAATAAACACTGAGTCCCTAGTGCAGAGAATTCCATGAATTCAACACTGAAGGTGTCAAAGTGGTCTATTTGCCCCCAAGCACAACATTATCTAATTTAATCTTTCAGCGAGTCATAAGAACCTTTAAGGCTCATTACACACGGTACTGAATGGAAAAGATTATCAGTGCTATGGAAGAGAACCCTGATAGAGAGAACAGTTCTCTCTCTCTCTCTCTCTCTCTCTCTGTGTGTTAATTAACTGTTTATGCTTTGTAGTTATGTTTTTTTTGGGGGGGCATAAGAGTTATACATGGATTTTGAGCTACACAGGGATCTGGTGCTCCTAACCCCCCAGCATTGTTGAAGGGAGAAATGTACATGATATGGGTCTCCTCCCTGTAGAGAGGCATAGTGCATTTTGTCTTCATGAATTCTAGTAGACACTGCCTTGAACCACACCTCCTGGACTATTATTAAAGGCCAGACATGGTTATCTGCCTCTCTTTGTGTTTCCTAAACGTTTCAGCAAAATTTTCCAGATTCATTTAGAAATGTGTATTTGGTGGGAAAATATGTTTAGAAATTATTTTTCTTCACAAGTCTGCACCCTAAATTTGAAAAAGTTGACAGCCATTGTCACTGGCCATACACTTCAGTGAAATTTTCATTTGCTTCTGTAATATTCAAAGCTATATTTCTTTTTAAGTAAAGACAGGCTAACAAAACGTCCTTCAATAAGAGCAAAGTAATACGTACACTGTTAGCCATTTCATGATTATAAGAGTGCAGTAGCTGGCTTAGAGAGAAAACGTGCAACAGATCCTGTGACAGCCTGACCTTTTCCACATTTACTGCTTCTTGATTTCATGAAAAACTGTGCAAAATATTATCATATCTGCCTAAATAGGATACAGGCAAAGAAGGATCACTAAATATTTTGGAAAAGTGGGCAACCACTTGTTTTGCCCCTTAGTTTTTAAAAATAAGATTATTTCAGTCTTTTTAGAAACAATTAAAGGAAGAGTGAAAAAAAGGGGAAAGACTGCTCTGACTACAGTGGTTGGTGTCCCCAGAGTCTGTATGGCAGCTCCCTAGGTGTGGAACTTCTACTTCACTCCAGCAAGAGGTTCACATTGGATCTCTATCACCGGCCTTCGGAGGGTTGATAAAGACTTTGTCATTCCACGGAGCTTTCAGTTACACATGTTATTTCTTGATTTTAAAGGGTTTATTATTGTGGCTAATAACCTATTGTCTAAATGCAGAGTGGAAGAGCAAACACACAAGCATCTCCCCACCCCACCCCCAGCCCCCTGAATGCTTTGGCAGGCTCCTCATCATATTTCAATTCCTGCACTGGCTGTGAGATTGGTTACATAACTGGTCACACAGTGGGAAGCCTGATGGAGCAGGAGGGACAATGATGGGATTTCTCCCCACTCTGTGTTTTGACAACTGGATACTAATCCATAGATGCATTCGATAAAATATCACATGTTTTGTATTCAGCAGCTGGGTGGTGTATTTTATTCTTTTAATTGAATATCACTGTAAGAACTCTTTGAATGAAGAGGTGATTAAAGAATCCATTGAATACGCAACTACATCTCTTACTGGTGAATCTCTTTCACAGCCAGCTCTCTAGATTTGAGCATATTCCTCCATGTAGAAGGAGGCCTGTAAAGGACAAGGCAAAGCAGTAACCATTCTTCATGATAGCTAGCTTTCAGTCTGAAGATAACATTTCTGAAAGGAAAATAATTCCTGTCTGAAGTTTGAATTAGAGATGGGCATGAATCAGAAAAATGGTGATTAATTTGTGACAAATCACAAATAATGAATTCATGATTTTTTGCTGGTGAATCAATTTGCTTATTAGCTTTTGCCTTTAGAGACACTAGATTCAGAGGGATGCTTCCTCTGACTCTTCTCTATAAGTCTGATGAAATTGGGTTTCAGACACCTGAGATATACACACACAACGTGGGTCCCCATAGGAAAATGCCCTTTAGCAGCTGGCTTGGGGAAACCAAATTTTCACCAAATTTAGAGGGGTTGTAGAGGAGAGTCGGGGGAAGCTTCTCTGCAATTCTGGTGTCTCTAGGAGTCTGAGGGGGACTGTTTTGTAGCCCAACAAATCAACCAATCAAAATTCACTAAAAATTTGTTGATTTGCATTTGTCGGGGGCATTGACTTGTATTAATGCCAATTGATGAATTAGCAATTTTTGAACAAATTTGGTGATTAATTTTTTAAATTCATCCTCATCTCTAGTCTGAACTGATTGAACCCATTTACTACTTCAGAGACAGCAGAAATGTGTAGGTTTCTTTTTCATACAGCTTATATCTTTCTAACGGTCAAAGGGGAGGTAATTTACCCTTACCTACTCAGACCAGTGTGCCTTCTGCAGTCAGACCTTTGGAATAAAACAAGTAAGCAAAACCTGTTTGTTTCTACAGCCCATATATTTATATGACAAGGACAGTTTCTTTCATCTTCAAAGGCTAAAGATTCTTCAGTCTGCTCGCTGCAGATAAGGTGAAGAAAGCTAAATGGATTGCAGTGGATCTCAGAATTAGATGATGACAGAAAAGCAAACAAAAAATACACATTAGCTAGCAAATATTGATACACTGGTAAGAAAATTCAGTGGGGCGGTATTGTTTTGAAGACTGCCATATTAGTAGCTCCATTTCGCTTGTGGTGTAACGTATTTATACTCTCAACAGCTCTTAGTAGTGTCTTTGGCCACAAACATGGCCAATGTGAAAGTATTCTAAGAGGTTTTGATATGATGATTTCTGGACTGTTACCAACCAACCACTGTTGCTGATGCTCAGTGAATTTCGTGCTGTGGTTCTTAGCAATCAGGCTAGCTACTCCAAGCAGTGGTGAATGAGTCATTTCACCTTCAAAACTATCCCATTTTGCTCGCCCCCAAACAGCACTTTTTAAAAAAAGGCAGCTGAGCCTGTAAGCTCCAATTATCATATAAAATGGGAAAATATTTCATAGTAGGAATGTTTCAGTGGGAATGCTGAAGCTGTCATTATTTCCTGGTAGGCTTTCTGAAAATCACTGGATTCTGAACACACTTTGGAAGATTCAGAAAATAAAAAGCTAGGGATAAGGTCAAGTACTGGGAAGGCAAGAATTATGGTAGATCAAGGGAGGGATGAAAGATGCAGTTAAGTGGTTGCTACATCAAATCTGAACTCTCTGTACAAGGAAAAACAAAACAACAACAACAACAAAATAACTGAGGCTGTTGTGCTTTGGCCACATCTTAAGAAGGTAAGACTCATTGTAAAAGACAATAATGCTAGGAAAAGCTGAAGGCAGCAAGAAAAGAGATTCAATAAAGGAAGTCATGGCCTTGAGTTTGTAAGAGCTGAGCAGGTCTGTTAATGGTAGAACATTTTGGAGGGTACTCATTTATAGTGGCACCATGACTCTCACACGACTTGACAACAGCAACAACAGTGAGGGAAAACAGATGTAGCGCAGCATACCTAGTAGGTTGTCTGTCTGAGGATTTCTTGAGGCATAACTGAGGATGTGGTGTTATGATAATCTCGAAAGTGTTTGTGGCATCATGAACAATATTAAGTAACAGCCACCTTTTATTACTGCAACAGACACTCCTAGAAACATAGGGTTAGAATGGCAGCCTGTTGCCATGGGCTAAGTCAATGTCCATCTGTGGAAGCTTCAGGGGCAGCGGTTTTGCAGTATTGGGGCTGCTCAGGAGGAATAATAGGCAGGCTGGAATTTAAACCTTAAGATAATGGTTACAGCCATCTCCCCTTAAATCAACGAATGAGGTCTGCCAAAGAAATTCTACTGCAAGTTGCACGGAGAGCTCACCCTCAAAGACCGCAAGACCTCTCCTACCAGCTTTTCAGAGGCTGCTTCATGTGCAATCTCACAGAATGCGGCAACAGCAATGTTAGCCAGTTTTCTCAACCTGCTACCAGGATGTGGATCAACATCTAGTCATTTCAGAGTTGGTGGACTGTTTCTGTTTTCTCACTTTTGCTGCAGTCAGCTTGCTTCAACCCACCATCATAACAAAAAGGAAATAAGGGAAAGTTAATACCACCTACGCTTGGGGTTTTCTTATCGCTGGCTCCTTCCCACACTGTCCCTGCCATGAGTTCTGAATTTAGGAGAAGTATCTTTACTATTTGTGCCTGACCACATTATAGCGAGTGATGTAAGCTTTCCTCTGACAGTGGGTACATGATTAGAGCGATAAGAGCTATTATACACAACCAAGCCCCAAAAGCGATGTACGGACTAAGCCTATGAGTTGCTGGGTCAGCAAATAGACTTAACACATAACCGCAGCTTCCAGATTAAATGTCATGAGAAGTCACATTGTGTTCACATGACAATTCGGTGCATAAGGTGGAGGCCAGCAGCAGCCACCATAGCATACAAAAGATGGAGGTGGTGGAGGGGGAAACAAAGGTGCTTTGATAAGGCAAGAGTATCCCAGTGCCCCTATGTTTGTTCGATCTCATGCAGTGAAAGAAAACAGGTCTTTACTGCTCACAAGCAAAGCAGTAGTTCCCATACACTGCACAGCAATATAGAAAGCTGGTTGGTCTCATGGATTTATCTTTACCACATGTATGGAGAGCAGCTCTCCAGGCTTTCAGATGGGAATCTTTTCCTAGCCCTAGCTGGAGAAGCCAAGGGTTGAAACTGGGTCCTTTTGCAGGCAAAGCATATACTTTGCCATTGGGTTACAGTCTATCCTGTATGTTTTCCTAAGATGTAGTGACATTGGCATATGCTACTGTTCACAAATGCCATAGCTTGGTACAACTGTCTCCTAGGAAAAGAGGGGAAATCATTAGTAGGAGGCAGGTGGGCAAATGCAGGGAGCATCATGAGGTGGAGTTGCGGCTTGCAGAGACCCTTCAGAACCAATGCTTCCAACCTTAGTTCTCCACCTTGGGTCCCCAGGTGTTATTGTACTACAGTAAAACTCACAGAAGTCATCACCATTAGTTGTGCTGGATAGAATTTCTGAGATTTTAGTCCAAGAACATCTGGGGACCCAAGGCTGGGAATGATTGGTCTAGAGGCTCTCTAGTTAGTTAGGTCATATCTTAGTTTTCCTATTTCTGCTTTGGCAAGAAGCTGCTAAATCTCTGGTGCAAAGAGGTATTCATTTTGGGGCTTCGCTTTCACTTTTCCTAAACCCTTTTCCAACCTGAGATGATTTTAAACAAAACAAAACAAAACTGTGGGCCAGTTTGGATGAAATGGTAATCAAGAGATCTATGGGAACTATAGTCCTTGGTTATGAGTAGCATGAGAGGCTTGCATCTCTTTTTGCAGGTAGCGCTATGCTTGCTATGTATCTGCAGTAAGTTTCATTTTAGAAGGATGGCTTTTTACTTTTTCAACTGAGTAAGGCCATTTGTTTTTGCTTTGCAAGCAGTTCTGGGAGGAAGATGTGGGTGGTTCAGTAGGAAAAAACAACACTAGTGTGGATGTGGAAAAATAAAGGTCAGAAGGTTCATCAGAGGCTATCTGTATTGCCCCCTCTGCCCAAAGAGATACAAATGAAGGAGGTCATGTTGCCTGTGGGGCAAAACAGCTCAGCCCAATGAGCTTCTGATTTGCCCCTACAACTGTTTAATATGATATTACAAGGAAGAAATAAAAAACTTTATATTAATCAGTGTCTTAAGCATGTAGAAAGATCCATTAGTTTCCAACTAACACTCGATTGCATCAGACATCTTAAGGCTGCACAATTCATGAAGAACATCATCTATAATAAACAAATATGAAACCTGATTACCAGCATACTTCAAACTCATTCTTGCAGTCTGTAGACGTCACCTTGGGACTTCAATCTAACTGCAGATGCTGAGGCTTCAGCATCTAGCCAGGATTATCTCTGGACATTTTGTGCTTCTCTCTCAGTGCCCAGCAGATGAAGAACACTGAAGTTTTCAAAGCTTATCTTTTTAAATATTATTTTAGTAGTCCAATGAAGGTAACTGAACTCTTATTTTGAATGTATGTTACTATAATTTTTTCAAGTAATGTGATAAAGCCCTGAAATCTCTAGAAACAAACTGATATTCCAGGTAACTAAACTGTTTGTCTAAAGTTGTTCAGTCCCCTTTCCCTAAACTACTAGCTAGGCAATAACATTTGCCACAACAATATTTTCTGTTGGTAAGCTTGGAGATGTCTACTTTAACAAATATCAGTAATTCCTGTGGTAAAAAGATGTCTGGGCTTCTTAGAGGAGAAAAGATGGAGTAGGATCCTTTTGCCTTTCCCTCATTTTTAAATTTTTGTTTTGTTTTTAAAAGGTGCTGTTTTGGTTTTAAAAAGCTGGAAAGCAATGCCTCATAATGCAGTGCAGACAACCAAAAACTGTAACTGGCCTCCATAAAGTGAAAGTACTTAATCTGTTCCTGGTTATGTCTTACAATTGCTCTGAGAGAAGTATTCACTTCACTTTCTAAAATGGTAAATGTTTCGTTACACGATTGTTATTTAGTTTAAAGGAATCTGTCATCCTTGAATCTTTCCTGCATAGTTTTCCAGCATAATTATTATCTTGATCAGGTAATATATTTTCCTGTTGATCCTTCAGAATCCCTAATCTAAGTTTAAATTTCTCTTTAATTTCTTGGACCTTGTGGATGAGATCTCTTATATCTTCCTTTAAAAAAGTATTATTTATATACCAGTAAATGTAGATATGGGAAGATTTAGGGGATATTGTCTAAATTTCAGCTTATATCCCCTTGGTTTGTGTTGAGGAAATGCACTCTGACTCACTGGAAGCTTCTTTCAGTGAAACCGGAGGAATCAATGAGGCACGTTTGGACAATATTTTCTTGCATTCCTGTGAATCATCTACCAGGCTGTTCCAAAGGGATCCCCTGTCCTCCAGAGATTTTTGGGGAAAGGAGATTTGCAGGGGGAAGAGATAATTGTGACAATCGCCTTCACCCCATTCCAATGTATGAAAGAGCCATTCATCAATGGAGCAACATCAGGCAGATATATCCACTCAACACTTAATTTGACTAAGACCTCCCCTAACCAACATGCTAATATAGCCTTGAACAGCATAAGTGTCTTTCTTTCTCCCAACTGATCTAGTAGGTGTGATCTAGTAGGTATACTGATTAGAGTGTTGGATTAGGACTTCCAGACATCTGGATTCCAATCCCCACTAAGCCATGAAACTCACTGGGTTACCTTGAACCAGTGAAGTTCTCTCAGTCTAACTTGCTACATAGGTTCTTGTGATGATAAAGTACAGAGGAGGAGACCAATGTATGCCACCTTAAACTCTTTAGGGAAAAGGTAGAATAGAGGATCTCAATCTACTCGTATAGAATAGCACGTCTGATGGAAAAGCTCAAGAGGAAACCATGAGGCTGGCATGAAACAAAGTTCACTATTGGTTGGAAACTTCTTTGCTCATAACTGGTCTTGATGCTGCCTTAATTGCACTAATTCCTTCTTGTTACAAACAAAAACATAACAGTGAAAGTATGGAAGGGAAATAAGAAATATCTGATGTGAATCATGGGGGTTTCGATTCTTCTGACATCAGAAGGGGTGAAACTCAATTACTTCACACTTGATTGCTTGAGTTCCTCTCCATTCACACACAGGCATGATTACTAATGACAAGTGCAAATGCTGAGGGAGAAAATGGAAGAAGCCAAAGAGGGAATCACCAAATGCTGCCTGTTCATGCGCAGATCAAAGACATATTCAGCCTTCTTACGTATTTCATAATGTGCTTCGGGGCAATGTAGGCCTTCAGAAATTTGCAGAGAACAAGCCGAAGATTTGGTTCTTCAGGCAAGCCTTCCCCCCCTTACATCACTTAGTTCCCTGTGTTTTCCCATCTTGGACTTTGCTTACTTCTCTTTTTTTGTTTGGATATTGTCTGTTTAATACTTGTTTTATATTGCTCGTACTGTAAGCTGCCCAGAGTAGATTCGTTTGAATCTAGATGGGCGGGGTAAAAGCCAAACAAACAAACAAATGAATAAATGAATAAATGGCAACAAAACCAAAGTTATTTTTATCTTCCTTTGTTCTGTATCCTGCCAGTTATAGCTTCCACACAGAGACAGCATGACAACCTGGTGATTATTCTTAGGGACTGTATTTTAAAAAGAGCCAGTGAATTGTGAGAAAAGGAGCCAGGATTTAGTCTTTGGTCTCTCATTGCCCCTCTCACTTGCTACACAATAAATAGGGAAGAAAGCTGGATAATGGGTCTGAAGAAGGAACACAGCAGAAAATGGGGCTCCTGAATTGTCTCCTACAGTATCTCTTTAGAACTTTTAAAAGCCTCTGTGGAGTAAAAAACATTCTTAGTTATAATGGATGAAAGCATCTACTTATTTAAGTTTTACATCTACATTTCTGCTTAAAATGACACTTTGGTCACAGAACACAAACTGAAACAAAATATTAATTCAACAAATATTTATTATGCATCTATCGAACAATGTTACTACCTCACAATACATCTAAATTTAGCTTGTGCCCCAGAAACCACCCAAAAATGTTTCCATGGTCCTATGAACTAAACCTCAGAAAACTTTTAAAAATTTGGTTTACTCATTAAATGTTGGATCATGTTTCAAGATGAATTTTACAATTATAAAACTGAGCATGGTAACTGAAAAGGTCAATCAAAGTTATAACAAAACAGAAATGAAAAATGGCTATGTGAATTTACTGTATGATCTACATATATTTCATGACAAATGGTAAATGACATACATAACAGAACCCAGCTCTTGCTTTTGAATGTCACAAATTTAACAAATTAATTAATTTGTTTCCTTGCCTGAACTGGGAAACTGAGTTTAGGGAAATCATTTCTATCTGTACCTTTTAATCATTTCAGCCACAACTCTTTCTGTAAATCTCATGACTGATTATGCTCAGCCTCCCCAAAACTTTTATTAATTATGTAAAAGTCCCCAGACAAACTTGAGAATCTCCCTTCTTCAAGGTCTCTTGCGTATACTGGATTGTCACGAGTTATTGCCACTGTGAGTAAATTTTTCTTGTTTTGTTTCTATCAAATTAATCAGATATGACAATAAGGAAACACAAGTATTAATAAAAAATTAACTATGCTGCCTCTTTCAAACCAAGTAGTGACTCACATAGCACATATTTTGATAAATTGATCTTCCTGCGCTGCAGATGATGCACGTGATGAAAATAGCAGGTTACCTACCTGTAACTATGGTTCTTCAAGTGGTCATCTGTGGAGTCACACTGACGGGTGATCTGTGACTGTAAAGAGCTGTTTGGAACCCTCCTAAGATGAGAAATAACCTTTTGGTGGTAACCCCATCCACCCTCCTGGCAGCATATGTAACTGTGTCCAGCCCTAGCCCCCCAGTTCCCATCCACCAACAGACCGATGGAAAGAGACACAAAGGAGAGGAGGGTGGGTAGCATCACTCCACCAACGAAAACTTGAAGAACCACAGTTACAGGTAGGTAACCTATTCTCCTTCATTGTCTTTGTGGATCACACTGAGAGGAGACTGTGAGCTGACTTAGTGGAGCAGGGAGTGTCATTGTGTCACGGCAGACAGCACAGCTCTCCCAAATCTTATCTCGTCCCTGGCATGAACATCCAATCTGTAGTGCTTGGTGGATGTGGAAGGCTAGGACCAGATACCAGTTTTACAGATGTCAAGTACCAGGACACCTTTCAAAGCTGAAGAGAATGTGGCCAGAAATCTAATGGAGTGCCTGTGGACATTCTGAGGGGGGAGATACTCTGGCTAATTTGTATAATCAGTATAGTGTGTGCTGGTTGCTTGTGCAGCCTTGTGACAACTTTTAGGAGGAGGAAAAATAGAGAGGAATATATATTGTGTGTGCTGCCTCCAAAATGATAAGAGTTTGGAGGGGGCAATGTAGAAGGAACAAATTCCTTCCTCTTGTATACAGTAATATTTCTTGATTTGGCAGGATGTTGGTGGAATTGCTGAAGGTTTCTACCATGATTGATGTACAACTGAGAATAAGGCAGGTAAGATAGGAAGGAGGACTGGTGAGAGCATTTGTTGTTGAACTCTGGCGAGTACCAGATTGTTTATGTCAATATTGAGGGATATAGCCATTCTGCAATATCTGGTCAGCATATGGTTGAAGGTCCTCTGAAGATGAGAAAGTTGCAGGATCCCTACCTGATGAGGAGAGGTCTGGAGGTAAAGACGGTGGGTCTCCAAGTTAGGAGTCAGGTGGCTTGTCAACACTGGACTCTGGATAGAGAGGTTGTGACATTGAGACAGGTAAGTCTGAAGTGGCATGCTGTGAAGGTAGGCAATCTTGTCTAGGTCGTATGGCAGATGCAATGAGTGTGGGAGTTGAGGTGGCAGCAATGAAATTTGATAAGCTGTTCAAGCTGAGGTGGTGAGACACAGGGTTTATGGTGCCTGATCTAGAGGAAGTAAATTGGCATGATGCCCTGGCTCAGCATGGTGGTGACAATGAACTGAGGAATTTGAAGAACCTCAATTGATAAATGGTGGTGTTCCTTCTGGTATGGGGACTTGGCATGGTGAGAGGAACAATAAGATAAAGAGTGATTACATACATGGTGGATGTGGATAGTGGCAGCTCTTGTATGGAGATCAAGAATGGCAGTGAGAGTAGTGATTGTGAGTATAACAAGATAAGCCTTGCTAAGAGTTAGACTTAATGCTCCATAGAATCAATTGAAGCTCTGCAGTCCTAAAATTATTATTATTACAGGTTACATACTGAGGATCTGAAAATGTCCCAGGGCAAGCAATTCTGGTACTGCTGGTCTCCACTAGAGATCCATGATGAACATAGGAGAGTGATGTCAAGAGAGACACATGGAGAGGGGGCTCCTCCAGACAAGGCAGTGGAAGCAGTATCCAAAGCGGAGCCATGGCAGAGTATTTAATCCATTAAAGAATGATCCTGAGGGAGGGACATGCCCGATACTGAGCAAGTAATGAGGACCAGTGGCTTGCTGGAGGTTGTATTTGATGGGATCATACCAGGGCTCAGTACTGATAATGGAAAGCCCATTGCTGAAATCAAGGGCAACTGCAACAAAGTAACAGTGACCAAACTGAATGGAAGAAATGAAATCAGAGCTAGACCAAGTGTTGGTCCCAGAGGATCAATATGACACACAATGGACAAAACAGGATGAACAAGAGTTGATGGAATGGGTGTCACTGGGATGGTGGAAGCAGGACAGGCAAATGGCAGGTTGGTGCTGGAGTGATAAGAGATGACGGAGTAGGTGAAGTTACTAACATTGGTGCTAAAGCCTCTTGGTCTGCTTATCGTTTTTGTTCTTTGCCAGTTTTGGCTAAGTAGCCTCAGAGGTGACCGGGTTGGGTGGCCACTTAATGGCAGGTTTTCTTGGTTTGAGCATAGGCTCCCAAAGTAAAAGGGTGTGTGTGCGTGCCTGGGAATATGGCATTGGCTGTTGTGTTGACATTAACATGGACAGTAGACATAGGTGGGGATCAGCCTAAGCAGTTGGTATTGGGCGAGTCTATCAACCAGAGCAAGGAGGGAGTGCTGTTGGTACCAAGAATGTGTTGGAGGACAGAGTCAGGGTTGACGAGTGTGGGCCCAAAGCTTTGTCAGCAGCCCAGAGAAAGTGTTCCCAAAGGAACAAACCATGTTCCAATGATCTTAGTGTACAGCCCTGCTTGGTGAAAGCTTTTCAAGTTAGACAAGGTTAGGAGAGATGGGCCTCTCTAAGGCAGAGTAAACACTTTGAAAGACGATCATTGGGAGCTATACTGCCCCCCACTCCATGCTATATTTCTTAAACAAGGTCTTAGGGGCCATAGCAGAGGGCAGAGCCTACAAAGTGGAAAAAACAAATACAAATCAACAAGTGTGATTAATGACAAATTAAGTGGAGTATGATAAATGAAAATAAAAGTAGTGAACAAACCTTCAGAGCATGGCCAAAGAGCCCGAAAAACCCGCAACAACCATTAGATCCCAGCCGTGAAAGCCTTCGCGAATACGTAGTGAACAAAGTTTAAGGGACAAATTAAACAGCAGCAGAAAAGGCAAATGAAGAGAAACATTTGAATACTTGGCAAGAGGTTTCCAAATTGCTGGCGTTCTGGTGGCAGACGGAACTGAGGAGTTAGCACTGAGCACAGTTTTATATGTCGACAGGAAAGTAGGAGGGGTTATCGCCGAAAAGCTGTTACGTACTCAGCTTTGGAGGGTTCTGAGCAAGCCCTGTGTAAGTGCAGATAACCCATTAGCGTGATCCACAGAGACCATGTGCTTGGGAAAAAAATCACACTCTTTTCTAAAATTCATATGATTACAACAGAACACTCTGCCCCTTATGTGTCTGTTAACAAGTATCTGTTGGATGAATTATGTACCAGCCCGATACAAACTCAAATTAATTAGAATAGAGGTTCTTAAAATACATTCTTGGCAAGCAACCATAATGTCTCGTTAGTATCAGAGAACCACGTAACATATAGACCAGATTTACTGCTGACTAAAATCAACATGGCACCTTTTAACTCCGGTGGATGCTGGCCCCATTTGCTTACATAGGATATAAACTGAGCTCTGTTATCCCCCTTCGTGCCGCAGTTCCAATAATTTCATATTTTGATGTGGTTGCATGCTCCAAAATGTAAGCTCGCAGCATATAGAAAACAAACAATTAACAAAGAACCGAGTCAGTCTGGGATCATCTGATTCATATAATGGGCACTATGACTTCCTCCATGTGCCCACTTGAAACAGATTGGAATGAATGGCAAGAAGCTGTTCCCATTCAACCCAATGGCCTTTACACAGGAAACAACATTTTCTTTTGATTGTATTTTCATCCAGAAACCATTTTCATGGGAATAAATTTCACTGACAACCAAGTATTACTTATGATAAAAAGTAAGGACTATTTTTCTCTTCAGCAAGGGTGTATATACATTTCCTGAAGAGTAAATCAACAGAAGTCTAATTTCCCATAATACACCTAGTACCATTATTGGACACAATCCTTTCTATAAGTTAATATCAGGATATACCTACACTGCACAGTCTGATTCCACCTTAAAAGCTGCAGTTCTATCATATGGAATCAGGGAATGTGCAATTTGGTAAGGATTTACAATTCTCTTTCAGACAGCTCTAATTGTTGTTGTTTTAGTTGTTAAGTCGTGTCTGACTCTTCGTGACCCCATGGACCAGAGCACGCCAGGCCCTCCTGTCTTGCACTGCCTTCTGGAGTTGGGTCAAATTCATGTTGGTAGCTTCGATGACACTGTCCAACCATCTCATCCTCTGTCGTCCCCTTCTCCTCTTGCCCTCACACTTTCCTAACATCAGGGTCTTTTCCAGGGAGTCTTCTCATGAGACGGCCAAAGTATTGAAGCCTCAGCTTCAGGATCTGTCCTTCCCAACAGCTCTAATACCCACCCTTAAACTAGAGCAGAGAATGGTAATTCTCTAATCAAACTATTAAATCCCAGCATTCCACAGGTTGGAGCTATGGTAATTAGAATGGAATCAAACTGGTATAATTGTGTAGTGTAGATGCATTCTCAGAGATGCGATAGAATACTGCCGCTCACTGATTGAGTGTAGAGTCCTTGCGTATAACAAGAATGATCTGCAATCATATTTTGTGTTATGTTGTATGACTCAACACTATATACTAGGGCACTCTGAATCCACTTCTATCACTTATCAATGCTTCACTATAGATAAATCCTTTCTATTCTTAATACTTGTAGACAGCTGAGTTAAGCCAGCAACAAAATGTGGTTTGTGTGATCATATTTCTACCCTGTTGAATTTCCCTTTACAGACTCCGCAAATGCAAATGGAGTAGTCGGGGAAGGGAGAGATGGCCAACAGGGAGGAGCTATGACCTTGCCTCAGGCTTCAGCTGAGACTCAGTTAATGGTCTCTGCAGTGTACTGGGTGTGGCCCCTGCTTTCCCCTTCCCCCCTTTCTTCCTTGTGAGAGTATTCTGCATAGATCTTCTCACTCCCCCATAATATCCAATGTTTTAAAATCTATTTTTGCAAACATTAGTGTTTTTTTCATGTCATCTAACACACACCCCCATGTATGTGTGCATGGTACTGTTTGAGTACGCAAGGACCAACGTACATCCCTCGAGAAATCTACCCACCACGGCATTTAGTGACTGCAGCCAACAGAAAGAACTTTGGTATTAATCCATTTAACATTCTGCCTCATGCTCACACCATGATTTTTCTCACTGGTGCAGTATCCCACTTTGTATGCTTCAGAATCTGTGTACTCTTGGCCACAGACTTTAGCAACCTTTTTTTACACGTGCATGCATTTGAGATTCTACATAGGGAAACCACAGTAATAAATGTAAGCAGAAGGAAAGAGCAGAGGATCTCCTTTATCAGAAACCAGAAACAGGATGCAGTGAGAGGAAAATGGCTTGGCAATATTTTGTGTGTAATGTACATCTTGGCCCTGTCAATAATATAAAACTAATCTGTGCTAACCCTCTATTCCCTTTCCCCCGCACCCCCACTGCCATAATAAACTCTCTCTCTCTCTCTCTCTCTCTCTCTCTCTCTCTCTCTCTCTCTCTCTCTCCAGGGTACAGAAAAGGGATAATCCCATTTAGAGTGAAATGAATCTTTTACTGACATCCTGCAGCAGGGAAAACGATAGGGATTCCCCTTGTTCTTTACTTTGAAGGATGACATGTTGACAAAGAATGCCACCACCACTAATCCCGTCTGATACCATAGGTCTGCCTGGAAGAAATATTCATTTTTCTTGAAATGCAGAAATGGTTCTGTTCAATGTCTAAACACCCTTCCTTTCTTTGCCACTGAAATCAAACTTTTATTGTGCTACGCAAAACAAACATTTCTAATTAACATGTAAAGTGACTTTTGTTGCTGAATTCTTTGAAGAGCTGCCCCCCCCCATCAAAATTATAAATCCTATTTTTCTCCCTTATCCTGTACCTCTCTCTGATCTCTGGATGAGAGCAACTGAAATAAAAGCTGTGCTCTTTGGATTTGCATAAAATTAGGCAATCAGGGAAATTAAGGAGAAATAGAATGAATTCTGCACCTCTTGTATGTGACACTTTCTGCAGATCAGGGGAGATCTGATGTTTTAAAAAGACACACAAGTGTATTCTATATCACTTAACCTGACTGTCAAGAAAGTGGCAAACAATAACATTACATGGATTGGACAATATTTCTAATTAATCCTGCCTCAGTAGTTGACTTTTTGACTTTTCTTCAATGTTACCTTATTTTGGAGACTTGCTTTCTTGATAATCTCCTCTGCAGGCCCTTCTCAAGGGCCATGGAAACTCAGTCATGTAGATAGCCTGTAGCAAAGACCTGCCTTTTTCTTGTAGACTCACCTTTCTTTGAAGAGGCCCTTGTCCAGCAGGCCGAGGCAAAGAGGCAGTCCTGAAACCAGCAAATCAGGGAGCTGGACAGGGGACAGACTGTATTTGTCTTCAGTGTGGAAGGGATTGTCACTCTCGAATTGGCCTCCTCAGCCACACTAGATGCTCTTCCAAGTCCTCTATTCAGAGCACGTTACCATAGTCCCTTGAGACTGAAGGATGCCTAAACACCTTTCTAGCAAGTATAGGAACACAAGGACCCTTTCCTTTACCTCTAGCAAAACAACTGAGAACTGGACCAAAGGCAGGGTGTATAGCTGGACTGTCAGGAGCTTAGCTAGTCAGTGGGAATATATCTATGCATTGATTAAATTTGAGATTCAGTGCAGGGCTAGTGTTAACTCAAAACTGATGTGCCAATCATGGTAGGGCAGCCAATTCCCCATGCCTCACACTTTTTCAAGATCATCTATATTTCTGGTACTGTTCGGTAGTTTATAAAAAAGCAAGTGATGGCTTAACCATCTGTGCCCAAACCAGAGACTCTTCTATTTTTCTCTCCTTGCAATTTTCTCCCTTACTGCAAACTATTATTCATTGTCACAGAGATTTATGCTCAAAGGAATTCGCATTCTGACATTAAGACAGAAGAAACAATGCAGGAAGGCTGTATGCTTTTCCACAATATTAAAGCATGCCTAAGAGAGAGACAACAGTAAGATTATTGCTGGAAAAGCCCTCTTTGAACCCCACCATACTAGACAACTGCCAGGCAGTCTTCAGCGTTCCTTTCTTGGAGAAGGTATTTGAGAATGCAGTGGCTTCTTAGCTTCTAGGTTTCTTGGATGAGACAGATTACCTTGACCCATTTCCATTTGGCTTCAGGCCTGGTTATGGAGCAGAGATGGCTTGGGTAACCTTGGTGGATGACCTACATTGAGATTCCATAAGGGATTGTATCTTTTTTGCTCCTGCTGGATATCTTGGTGGCTTTTTGTAGCATCAAGTATGGTATCTTTCTGGGCTGTCCCTTCAGTTTGGGACTTGGAGGCACTGTTTTACAGTGGCTATGGCCCTTCCTGGATAAAGAAATTCAGAAGGCACTGCAGGGGGACTCCTGTTGGATGCCCTGGGCATTGGTCTGCAGAGTCCCTCAAGGTTCTGTTCCATTTAATACATACATGAAACTGCTGGGGTTGTCTGATGTTTGGGGGTTCAATGCTACCAACATGCAGATGACACCTAACTATTTTTGTTTTTCATCCAAATCTGAGGAAGTTGCCTTGGTTCTCAACCAACATCTGCCACCAGTGATGGACTGGATGAAGGTGAACAATTGAAAATTAGCCCACACAAGACAGAGGTGGCTCCAGACAATCAAAAGGCAAACCAGAGAATAGGGATTTCAACCTGTGCTGAATGGGGTTACACTCCCTCCAAAAACACAAATTCACATCTTGACTTTACTTCCAAATTCAACCCAAAGCCTTGATGCTTAGGTCTTGGGAGTGGTCAGTAGTGCACTCACATGGCTAAAACTAGCACACCAGCTGTTTATCTGGTCATCATGAGACATGTCTTGGTTAGATCCTGCTTGGATGGGGCTGTTTTGGAAAATGTCCAAAATATCCAGTAGGGGAATCAATGTGGATCAGAACCCTAGCTCAGGAAGCAGAGTTTTTAACCCCTTCCTTCCCACTCTAGATTGAGCAGCTCACAACTACAATTTATAGAGGGAAAACACTGGCTCCTTAGGGTACTGCAACAGAGGGATTTCTTCAGTATAAACTGAAGTCCTACGTATGCCACATAAAGCTGGATTAAAGGACTAGGAGAAGACAGGTCAGATCACATGCCCATCTTGTCTGATGGTGCACTACGTGCATTTTTGATTGCACAATAAACCTTCTCTACAGTTTTAGCAACCTATTTTACATCCACATTGGGTGGCTTCATCCACTTTTGTGGTTTAGGGAGAATTTTTTTTTAAAAAGTAAAAGACACTAAAATGGTCAGTGATATATACCAACAGTCTGGACTGTGAAACTAAAGAAATTTATATTTGCTTCATACTGATCTTGCATTGAGTTTTTTAAAAAAAAGAATGAGGTGAACGTAACCTCCTCCACCAGTTCATGGTTGAAGGCCAGCTCAACCAGCAAGTCTGAAACCTGATGTGTGGACTCAGTCATCATCATCATGGATGGAAGACAGCAGTGAGCCTCATACAAGAACAAGGAATGCTTTATAAATAAATAGACAAATAATAAATGCATAAATAAATTTGAAACACAAAATCATACAAAATAAGTATTTTAGTGTAAAGTTCTCTGAATATGCATGAATCTTTCAAGTAATCTGGCATATAAAAAGGCTGTTCACCAAAGAAGCATTTTATACAAGCCGATTTATTTTGTGAAACATCCTAATAAAATGATACCAACTTGGTGCTGACAGGGTGACTTGGTACAAACCACATAGACTTAAGGTTTTGAGCCTACACTGGACCACCTTCCTTTTATTAAAGCAATTGACTAGAGAACTGCTCAGTAATGAAACTGAGCTTGTATAAACAGTGACGCATGAGAAATACACCCACTCCACCCATTCCCACTTCATTTCCAAACACCATCATGCAGAATCCCTGCCAACACATACACGCCTTTGAGAAAGGCTTGCCTATTTTACAGCAGGTTCCCTTTGCAAAGACTTGCCATCGATGGTTTATCTTGACGAGGGATAATCAAAGGGTAACATCCAACATGCCATTATTGCTGATAAATATATTGTACCATATTCAGATCTATCCTAGTGACTTAGTATTTATCTGCTGGGATTTATGTGGAACCGCTAAATGAGCAAACAGCTTTGCAATCTCTATTGTGGTTATCCTCACACTTATCTTGTGGCCGGTACTTCCACCTTCCTAAGGGGAGCTGGAGACAGAGGACCAAAAAAAATCCTAAAATTGTAGGGTTGGAAGGGATTCTTAGTGCAACCTAGCCCATTCTCCTGCTGCTCTAGGAAAACCACAGCCAAAGGATCCAAACAGGGGGGCTATAACTATTTTAAAACAAACACATTTAATCTATCTAAAAGCTTTTTCAAAAAAAAATTGTTAGCAACAAGAGTATCTACACAGTAGCATCAACAAGATGACTGAGTGGGTAGGGGAAATAGTTGAAAGCAAAAGCCATATGAGCAGGAACAGAATCAGCACATTTCCATCTGAAGGGCCGAGCAAAGGCCTTCAATTCTCAGAAGCTTCCATCGAGGAAAAATATTTCCAGCCCTTCTTTCCAGCAATCTGTTTATTTACAGATACTCAGGTAAGAGGGTACTATATATTTCCATCTGTCCCGCCAAGCACAGTTAATAATACGGGATTGGGAAGGTGTAGTCCAAAACATCTGGAAGGCCAAAGATTACCCATCCCTGTTTTAGGGACTCTGCTTGCCAAGTCTAAACAAAAACATAAAAAGCTGTCTTCTTTTCAGCTCTCCTTTCCTCCTGCCCATCCTGCTTTCAGACTGAGTGACAACATTCCTACATCATCTAGAACAGTGGTGTCGAACTGTGGCCCTCCAGATGTTCTTGGCCTTCAACTCCCAGAAATCCTGGCCAGCAGAGGTGGTGGTGAAGGCTTCTGGGAGTTGAAGTCCAAGAACATCTGGAGGGCCACAGTTCGACACCACTGATCTAGAACTTATCAAGAGGCATGAGAGCTGGCTCTCCAGATGGACAAGATGATCTGCTTCACTGATTGCCGATTAATTAGTGACCAGCCCATGCTAGTGGTTAAAGAAGGGCTCAACAACATTGACAGTGAGACAGATAGGCCAAGATCCTATTTCAAGTGTAAAAGCAATCACATAAGGGTTTCTCTGCTCCTGGCAGGCTTCTTGTCGCTATTTGATTATGCAAATCCTTACCCTATCATGCAAACTTTACACAACCAATCTCATAAGCAGTGCAGGGCCAAGCATGCGGGGGGGGGGAACTAACAAGAATGGCGTGGGTGGTGGTGGTGGTGGTGGAACTTGTATGATAGCACAATGCAACATGATCCTGGCTATAATTTAATTAATATATTATAATATTTAATAATCCATATGTCTAGAAAAAAAATGTGAATTACCTTCATGGAGGCAAAAGAAAAGGGGAAAAGAAAAAAGGAGGCATGTACAGAGAGAAGAGCAAAATATTGTGGCACTTTAAAAGATGAACAGACTTATTTCAGTGTGAACTTTTGTAAATCAAAATCCACTTCTTCAGACACATCTCCCCAGGACAAGGTAGGGATACAGATAATAGATAAAATGGCAACAGTTTGTTGAGACAGGAATGGGACTATCAAAATGTTATTCATTTTGGTCAATATATCCTGGCCAGGGTGCTATATTACAGGAATGCTAAGAGATGTTTCTGAGACCAAAGTCGGTCAAGGAAGGCAACTGTTTTTTATCCATAAAATTTCACAGAAAGTTGAGTAATTAATACATATACTGTAGTGTGCAAAGAAGCCTTGATTACCATTAAGCCCCTTAGACATGTACTGGAATCTGTTTATGTGGCTCATTTCTGTTGTTTCCTTCTTGAGTCACCCTGTGTAATTTCTTTTATGATACTGTACAATAACAACTTTCTACAATACCCAATATGAGATCCACAACAAGAGTGTTCTGGGAAGTAGGGAGGTGTTCTTTGTTGTCATTCTGGATGTTAGATACATGTCTATTTGTTTTTTAACTGCTCTGTTATCAACATTGTGACTTAGGAAATGAAGAGTTCTGTTCCCATGACAGCAGATGCCATTAATACAGTCTTGCTCCCAGGATTAGTTAACTATAAATCCTATAAAAGTACTATAAATCCTCACCTCTTTAATAAAGTTCAAATGTATCATCTTGTAAGGGTAATGATGTTACCTGTAACACTTTGGGAGGGGGTAATGACCATATTAACATCATTGGTTTCCTGTGGAAACAGTAGCTATCCCCCCCTCTCCCAATATGCTTCTTATTCCTAAAAAAATTATTTCTGGGGACGATTTTGGAGGATTTTTGGTCATTTCTGTATTTTAGTGGTTTTTCTGTATTTTAGTATACAGTAAGTATCTATGTAGTAACAACTTACTCTTTTAATAACAGGCAATGTTAATTATTCACTCTTTTAAAAGCTACAAGTTACTCTGAAAAGGTAATTTCTCAAGCTTTGGTCTCTGAAAGCTGGTTTACACATTTGCAATAATCACACAGTACTGCCCTTTCTGGACTGCCCCACTGCAGAGAGAGGTGTGTGTGTGTGTGTGTGTGTGTGTGTGTGTGTGTGTGTGTGTGTGTGTGTGTGTGTGTGTGTGTGTGTGTGTGTGTGTGTGTGTGTGTGTGTGTGTATGCTTGTGTAAACTACCCAGGGTAATGCTTGCACTAATGGGGTGGTATACAAATCAAATCAATTCAAAAAAGAAAGTCGCTTGTGTTCTCCAAAACTGGAAAGCTTTTTCCAAGGAAAAGAAATAGTATTCGGTTCTTCCTTCTCAGCGTTCATCCCATTAATGTGAGGCAGAATTTTACTACCAGCTTCTATTCACAAACAAGCAAGGACTTCCTGCTAACCTATGAAAAGTCATGACAAAGGACTGAACTTTGAAAGTGCACTGGAATGATTTGAAAATAAAAACTCTCTCTCTTATCTTCTACCAAGCCTATTATGTTCAACAAAAGTAATGCTCTCACAAGTATTGCAACATCTCTAAGGAACCTAAGCAGTCATTCGAGCGCAGTAGGAATTATACTGGATTTCCAGTTTCCTGTAAAGCATGTGCATGATTGATTTTTGTTGTTACCGAGTTGAAAACAATTATATAAGCCCAGAGAAAGCCTCCCACAGTCAGAATGTTCAAATCTGGAATTACTCTTTCTTTGTTTCATTCATATTAAAATATAAAAAAACTTCTTTATAAGTATATGATATATATTATTCATTATATGATTATATGCACATATAAGTATATTATCACATATTAGATATATATAATCAGAGGTTACTTATAAATAACATGTTTATAAAGTGCTTATAAGTAAGCAATATAATATTACTCGTATAATGATTATTATTACTTTCGAATGGACTATTCTACTCTATACTGTACACACCAACTTTGTCCATTTTTGCTGCCTTGGGTTTTCTGTTAAAGAAGTAGCAAGTACAGTACTTGGAAAAGCCTTCGCTCTAGAAGGATTTCTAGCGAACTTCAAGGCAGGTTGTTTTGATCAACTCTTCTGGAAGCTTTTCCTTGTAGTTCAACTAGCAAAATCTTTCAAAGTCAAGCCTTTCCAAGAACTCGCTACATATTTTTTCTCTCATAAAGCAAACAGATCCATTTTATTTAGGGTATCATTATTTTTATTTAGGGTATTACAGAGCAATCAGGCCACAGATATGTTAGTGTCATTGGCTGTCCGTTCAATGGATTTAAATGGGGAAAACAAAAAATCACCAAAAATTAACGAAGACTCAGAACAAAACCAAATTAAGTTTGCACATGTTTCACAAGGTGCACTACCAAATCCAAGCATTTAAAACAGGTTTCAAACATTTTAAGACACTTAAAAATGAGCGAAAACAGACATCGGAAAGCCATTCAAAAGCACTGAAGCCGGCTTCAGTGCTTTTGAATGGCGTTCCCTTGGGGGAAACATTGTTTCACTTAGCGATGTTTCCTATGGGGATTTTCGCTTAAGGACGGCAATCCGTTCCCATTGGAATGGATTAACCGGTTTTCAATGCATTCCTATAGGAAATGGTGTTTTGCTTAACGATGTTTTCCCATAGCGATGGTTTTTTTGGAACCAATTAACATCGTTAAGCGAGGCACCACTGTATATATTTTGGGGAGGTGAGTGCATGGCCTGATTTTAGCTCACCCAATATATTCTTGAGGGATTGGAGCTGTTAAAACGTGACAAAGAATAATATAATTTTGGCATGTGTACGTAGGGTGTGTGTGTGTGCATATATGAATACATGTATATCAGGGGTGTCCAATCTTTCACCTTTCCTGGGCCACATTAGAAGATGAAAATGTGGTTTGGGCCACACATAAATTTGGTTTGGGCCGCATGGTGGGGCAGCCCTAGCTGTCCTCTGCAGCCCCGCTCCAAGCGCGCTTACCGGCAGCTGCAATCTCAGACAGCAGAGGCTGCCAGCTTCGACTCCGGTGGCTTTATGGGGCCGGGAGGGGGTCCACCTATTGACGGGGATGGCGCAATGCAGTCACACAGCCCCCCCTCTCCTCTCCCCTCCCCTCCCACTCCTTCCTTCCTTCCCTCTCCCCCCCCCCCAGTTGTGATGTGCCCCGGCCACATGCACCAGCAGTGTAACTTGAAACTTTGGAATTTCTTTTAAAATAAAAAATTGCACTGGGCCGCATTACGAGCCGACCTGGGCCACATGCGGCCCACGGGCCGCAGGTTGGACAAGCCAGATGTATATAAAGATCCTTGTATACTACCATGTGCCTGATTTTATGTATGAGTAGAAAAGAAAAATAAGTAAGCAAGCAGGGGCCGGACAGGTACTGTGCATGATGAAGATAAAAGTCAAGTTTTTGTTTCTGCCTCAAAAAAAAAAAAAGTATCTAAATGGGTCCTGAATTTTACAAAATCCCATCCATGGATTTTCTGGTTTCTAATGGAGCCATTAAAATGAGGTAAACATCCATGAAAAAAATAACACAGCAAAACTATTTGCACCTCAGGCAACAGTTGTGATTAAAATTAATTGTCTTATCTCTGTCATGGATCTCGGTGCTTCACCATTCAATGCCCCAGGATTTAGGAGGTATACAAAAGAGATGCAGCAAGAGATTCTATGGGTGTATGCCACGATGTGTAACTTTGCTACCAACCACTAGCCCAAGTAATGAAACCAGAAATTCCCAGCCTACCCCTTCAAGCAGATATACAAATGATTTAATACAGACTCTGGCGAAAGAGACTCATTAGCAGTGCATGACTTTCTGCCTCATGCAGTACAGTAATGCAAAGATTCTTCAAATATTCTATAAATAAGGATTTCTTTATGGATGGGGTAGCACTAAAGAAAGTAAGAGATGCTGTAGATGAGACCTCATAAAAAAGCTATGCCAGGATTTCTAAGAGAAGAGTTTTGGGACATGTGTACAGTGGTGCCTCGCTTAGCGATCGCTCCGTTTAGTGACAAAATCGCTTAGCGACGCTGTTTTTGGATGCACAGAGAGAACAAGAGGATGAAGAACAAGGGTGGAACACTAGATTTGCCTGCGTACCTGCAACATCAGAGTTGGTTGGGGTTAATTTACAGTTTAGAATAATCTCTGTGTGAACAAGAAACCTCCACAATGGGGATTCCTAACTGCAACGGAGGATTGTAAGTGGATTCAGTTTAATTACTGAAGTCTACCACTTAAGACCAGACCTTCTTTAATTATGTAGTTACCTGGGCTAGGGCCCCTGGGTGCACACTTGTTGTGTCCAGGTCTGCTCTTCCATCCCATGTTCTGGGAATATGGGGAGGCAAATGCCTACACAGGGATATTGCCTTTCTTCCAATTGCTCATCAGCCTCACCTCATCTGCGAAATCTTTGGCTTACGGCCTTGCCACCCTTACATGGCTTTGGGGGCCAATTCCCATGTCATTCAAAGAGACTTACTCTCTAGCTTCAGTCTCTGGTGACAATTGATGCCTTTGAACTGTGGTGCTGGAGGAGACTCTTGAGAGTCCCCTGTACTGCAAGGAGAACAAACCTATCCATTCTAAAGGAAATCAACCCTGAGTGCTCACTGGAAGGACAGATCCTGAAGCTGAGACTCTAATATTTTGGCCATCTCATGAGAAGAGAAGACTCCCTAGAAAAGACAAAGCTACCAACATGCATTTGACCAAACTCTGGATGGCAGTGGGAGATAGGAGGGTCTGGCGTGCTCTAGTCTATGGAGTCATTAAGAGTCGGACACGACTAAATGACTAAACAACAACAAAAGCATCAAAAGAGGATTTCAAGGGGATTCATTGTCACCACTGCTGTTTAACATCTCACTAATCCCCATGCCAATAATATTAAATAAAACTGGAGTGGGCTACCATATTTCAGAACAAGCAGGAAAAATCAGTCATCATGGATGACCTAAAACTATACACAAAAAGTTCCAGAGATAGAATCACTGCTAAACACAGTGCAAATATTGAGTGAAGATAGCCAACTGAAATATGGAATTGACAAATGTGCAGCTCTGTCTATACAAAGTGGCAAGATCCAAAACCGAGACGGAATAGAGTTTAAAATGGTAATATTATAAAATTACTGTCAAGTGATGAAAATTATAAATACTTTGGAATACTAGAAACAGATAACATTATGCATACAAAAGTTAAAGAACTGACAGAAAGGGAATACAGTGGACCCTTGACTTACAGACGGCTTGACTTACAGACGGCTTGACTTACAGACTTCTCTGGCCGCAAAATTTAGGCTTGACTTGCAGACTGAGATTTGACTTACAGACCAGAAAAAAACCAAAATGGAACAAAAACGGCCTGTTACGGGATTAATCGGTTTTCAATGCACTGCAGGTCAATGGAGACTTGACCTACAGACTTTTTGACTTGAGAACCGCCTTCCAATACGGATTAAGTTCTCAAGTAAAGACCCCACTGTATATCAAAAGACTGCGGAAAATTTTAAAAAATTTAATGGTGAAAATACAGTTAAAGCCATAAACACATCGACAGTTCCAGTGATTAGATACCCAGCTGGAATAATAGATGGGACTCAAAACGAATTAGAAGAATTAAATTGAAAAACACGGAAGCTAATGAACATGCATCATGCACTACATCCGAAACTTGATGTGAACACATAATATTTAACATGAAAAATCAGAGATTAGATTCCATAGATTACTAAAAATACAGCAGATAGTAGAGGAGGAAAAAGAAGAATAAATTGTTATATCAGTACAAGCAGAGAAAAATTATTTAAGACAGTGAAAATGGGGAATATTTTGAAAACGACAGAAACAAAGGCTCAATATAAGAAACAATAATTTGAAAATAAATTAAACAGCTGGAAAAATAGACCACTACATGGACAACACCTGAGAAATATCAATGGAAAGCATGATAATAATTCAGCATGGCTAAAACTGGGGACCATTAAGAAAGAAACTAGAGGCTTGATTTTTGCTGCACAAGAACAAGCACTTCAAACCAACATGATGAAAGCTAAGATCCAAGGAATTAGTGCTAATAGCAAATGTCTGCCATGAAAAAGATGAAACTGTGTCATACCTCATCTGTGAATGTCCAAAGACTGCATAAACAGATCACAAAGTTAGACATGAGAGAGTGGCAGAGTTAGTGCACTGGTCATTATGCAAAAAATATAACTTGCCAACCTCCTAAAAACCCAGAAACATCAGGGAGAGGAGGTGTCAGAAAATGAGGAAGACAAGATCTTGTGGAATTTCCAGATCCAAACAGATAGACACCTTGAACATAACACACCAGACGTGATAGTAATAGAACAAAGAAATGCCTGGATCATTGACATTGTAGTTCCAGGGAATGCCAGAGCTGAAAATAAAGAATAGGAAAAACTGACAAAATATAGAGACCTGGCAATCAAAACATTTTGCCTCTGGAAGAAACACACTTCACTGGTCCCTGTAGTCATCAGGGCTTTGTGAAACAGTATCAAGAAACTTCACATAATACTATAAAAGCAGTTACAGATCTCAGAAATCACACCAATAGAGCTACAAAAAATGGCAATACAGTATTAGGAACAGCATATATACCGAGCCAATATTTAACAGATACTTAGGTTTTTTTGGATAAAACTTGTATCTGTTATATAATACTGGTCAATGTTTTTATAATGTTGACTGTGCCTGGAGTTTCTTAACAACAACAACAACAACAACAACAACAACAACAACAACAATAATAATACTGTAATATCAATATCAAGTGGATTCCAACTCATAGCAACCCTTTCCAGGGTTTTCTAGGTAAAGAAGAGGTATCCCATTCCCTTCGTCTGGGTATGCCCTGTGCAGCTTGCCCAGGGCCACACAGGCGGGAGTTTCTCCCAGGAGGTACAGTGAGAAATCAAACTCCCAACCTCTACTTAAACTGCTGAAATATCCAGCCAGCCAGGGGGAAAAAAACGAGGAAAAAAAAATGACACTTGCTTGGGTAGAGGGACGGAAAACATTTGTTTGGAAGGCTGCCTTTCCTTTTATGCAAACAAGATTTGAACCCATTTGCTTCTTGAAATGAATAATCAAGCCTTGCTTGGGAGTACTTTACTGTTCAAGAAGAACAGTGTTCCACTAACAATGTTTTGGCATGTCAGCCATTTTCTTTTGAAATGCAAAACTTCCCTCTCCTGTGATTTTGAAAGAGTGCAGCTGATCTACTCTATTTGATTTCAGTTTGCTCAGGATTAGAAATGGGGGTATCCGTACAGTAGATGAATACACCCCCACAGGTGCAGATAAAGAGGGTCTAGCCCCCTGGAGCTGGCTCTGCAGTGCCTTCCTATCTCTCTGTTGCTTGCAATAGATTAGCCAGTCCTGGCAGAAGGCAGGATGATGAGCCTCTCTGCCAACTTGCAGGGTGGCTAATCCACTGAGAGCTCCGGAGCAATAGGAAGGGAGTGTGGAGCCGTGAGTGGTCAGTCTAGCCCCAGGGGACAGACCCTTGTTATCTGCACCTGTCGGGAGATGTTCATATTGGTATACGAACATGAATACCCCCGTCTCTACTCATGATCCTTGCATCTCAGTCGCTGCTGCAAAGTTATGTTGTACAATGCTTTCTGCCATTGGCCACACAGCTCAGGTAGTTTGTTACTGTTGCAGAGTTATACATTTTGATTAAATTCGTCTATCTGTGCAGCAGAAGTACAGAGATTCACACAGCAGAACAACCACAAGTTCCCCAGATTAGTTCATCCCCTTTTCTCATCAGCTGGCACTTACAGTCTCAATAACTCACTCTGAAACATTACTTAGAGAAAGAATAAAAAGGTTTCATTTGCTTACAGATGAATATATTAATCAGCAAACTGACAAACATGGCTATCTGACTGCCAAGAAATAATAAAAAAGGGGAAAAAAAAGAGCTCCCAGCAGAGAGGTAGGGCTCTCTCTGAATCAAAGGCAGGACAGAATGACTGGTTACTGCTGGAGAGATTGACAGTCACACCAGCCCAAAGAGCTGCCTCTTAGCCAAACCTACTAGAGGCAGCATGTGAGGTTTCAAAAACATCTAACAATTACAGCACAAGGCAGAGCTGGTGTGTCTTCTGTAACCCAACAAGGCAGGAAAGGGAAGGATGCAGCAGTGTGATGTCCACCTGCGTAGTCTAGATAGGTGCACATAGATGTTGTGCCCTATGTTCCAGCACGCCAATGTCATTGGCTTTTGACTTGGCTTAAAGTGGAACCAGAACTCAACAGGAACTCTAAAATGTTGACATCGCCTAATGTAGTAACAAGCAATTTAGTTTGACAAGTAGTTTCAAATGCACTCAGGCACTCAAGTAGAATGGGGTTCATTTCTTTAAAATCTACCTAGAATTAAGTGTCTGTCTCCACTGAAGCAAAATCCTTACCCTCCACTAAAGTCTGCATACAAAATCTTTTTTTTTTAAAAAAAACCTGCTGTTGCTCAGGCTCCATGATTCAACTTTGCCTAATTTACACCCTGTGATTAGTTCGTAAGATGGCAGAATTCTGAACATTACACACTATGTTCCTCCTGATACTCAAAACCATTTTATGGACTAATAACCACCCTCAACCTTGTGCACGCCGATTACTAGACTACAACTCCCATCATCCCCAGACAGAGGGACTATTGGCGAATGGCAGACTGACAGAGGCAGATGGCAAATGAGGCCTAGGACGATATGGCCAGATATTCATTGCTGACATATAGTCAAATATTTTTCCTGTGTAAGAAAGATGAATTCCTTGTTTATTATGTGGTCACAGGGCCAAACCCAAAAAGTCATTGTCATTCAAACTCAGGGAATATATGGTGTATGTACATAAACCTCTGTGTGTGTGCACATGCATGCACCAGTCAGTAAGAGACACAATCCATGGGCAAATTTCACTTCAAAACTGCTGCTGCCTTTTCTTGAAGCAAATATACTCTGGGATCTCTTAATGTAGACTAGACCTTTCTAAAAACAAGCATACTATATTGGAGTGTGTGTGAGAAAATTCCAGACAACTAAAGTAAACTTGCTTTATTCTATTAAAATAATGATTTTCTGCTGTCTATGAACTCCACGGCTTATAAAGAGAGCCAAAACACCTTGACTTAATAGAATAAAGTATATTTATTCTGGCATTTTGAGATTTGTTCTCCCCCTGCTCCCACCCACTGCTCTACTATTCCCTCAACAACCAACAAATCAACCTGTAGTGGTACTTGCCAGAGCAGGGGCAAAGCTTTTCCCAAGCCACAGATCAACTGCAAGCTTATCTTGCTCTCTCTCCCTCTCTCGGTAGCAAGATGGATTCCCACCAAAACACAGGCCATCACCTTGCACCAGGTAAAAACTATTTGCTGCCTTGCCCACTGCTGTCTACATAGAACTGCAGCAGCTCTTCAGGATGCAGGGTAGAGACCTACATAATGTTTTGCCCGCTTTTATTATTTGGATAAACCATGGATGGAACCTTAGATCTTCGGTGTACAAAGCATATGCTCTGCCCTGCCCTGCAATGAATGCACAACTAAGTGTAAGCATTACCCTTCCTCTTTCATACTCTGAACAGAAACCAGTTTGGATGCAAAGGTGAATGGTCGCTGTAGTTTGAATTCAGGGGGGAAATGTTCTAGTTATCACAACTTTGGCAAATAGGCTAGAGACTCATTTTTCTGTATTCACTTCTTTCTTAGGATATGTCTGTTTTCACATGCAGGACACAAGCATTTCTGGTTCATTACATTCTTACTTTGCCTTCACTATACTGGGAGGGTTTTGTGTTTCTGCTCCTTAAAAGAGAGGGAAGCTGCTATTAATAGACCCAAAAGCCCCAGTTATAACTTGTACAAACTTCCAACTAACCACTGGAGTCCTGAGGTTTCAAAGTTACTCTCTGACTCACATACAAGTAAACAAATCAGTATGTTAATCTCTAACAGAATTTAGAGCAAAGCAGGATTCTTCAGAGAGGATTCTCCCATGGCCCTCTTGGCTCCTGCAATGGCCCTGAGGTCTGCCCACTATCCCAAGTGGGTCAAGAGCCCAGTTCAGGGTTAAGAGGTGGGAAGCTCCACTTATGTTTACCCAACAGAACAAAGCAAAGCAAAGTGTGCTGCTTATATACCGCCCCATAGTGCTTGAAGCACTCTCTGGGCAGTTTATAAGTTAATTATGCAGGCTACACATTGCCCCCCCCCCAGCAAGCTGGGTACTCATTTTACCGACCTTGGAAGGATAGAAGGCTGAGTCAATCTTGAGCTGGCTACCTGGGACTGAACCCCAGGTCATGAGCACAGTTTTGGCTGTAGTTTAACCACTGCACCAGGAGGCTCTTTCTCAACAAGGAAACTTCCTCTGTCCCTTCCTCATTCTCTCTGCCAACAACTGCTTTCCTGCTTTCTCATACTCCCAAATTCCAACAAGAGCAGTTGCTGGCAGAGAGAAAAAGGGAGGAAAACAACTAGTGTGGCAAACTTTGTGTTTCCTGGCAAGGTAAAAACAAGGTACTTCTGTAAGGATAAGCTGGCAGGTCTCCACTTGCCAGAAAAACATGGCCTTGTCAAGTTTGGGAAGCTGTTTTCCAGCTCTGGTCACCTGTGGGAATTGTTTTAAGGGAACACAACTGGGTGTTTTCTCTCATTAGGGCAGGAAGATGTGATTTAGTGCCATGTAGAAAAACAACACTACCTGAACTTTCTCAAATGTAACAATAACAAAACTACTTTCCTTCACTTCAGGGCACTTCTAGATGAAGCTTTTGTCCTGCCATTGGGCCTTGCCTTTTGTGGAGACTTTACATGATGTCATCATCCTCTTGTAACTTCCCCTTGTTTTCCAGTCCCTCACCAACAGGAATTCCTGCTAAGGAGAACAAGTCAGAAGAGTTGCCTTGTAATGCAAGGAACCCTCCAACTGGAAAAGCTCTCAGTGTGAAGCTCAGCAACTTGTAAATTCTTACCATCAATGGGTAAAAGGAGCAGGTTGCAAACTTCAGTGCCCTGATTGACAGGAGTGAAGTCATTTTGACTCTTCATCTTGGCTCACTCAAGACACCTCTTCCAACTTTGCATCCTGGGGCCACACCAAGGGAGCTCGAATGCAGAATGCACGCCTGATCAGCCTGCTTCACTTTAAACCACCCACAAAGTGTGCTTGTATCAGTATTCCAATACTTTCCATAAGGGGTGGGCAAATTTGAGACTTAGTATTAAAACTCCTGTTAGTATACCCCTACTCATCACCATCAAGGGACACCCAAGAATATCCTTCTGCTGGATGGCCACCAAAAAAATAAATAAATAAAAAAGGGGGTGGGGTGAATCTTTGCAGTACTTCTGCAGCTTCCACAGTCTGATATACAAAACATTTTGTATGTTTTGAACATGAACCATCTCTTTCTGTCTTTGTTCTCTCACTTAATCAGACTGATGATTTCTTGGTAGCCACATACACCAATCAGATTGCCTATATATATATTTAGTATAAAGGAGGAACAGAAAAACATACTTGTCCAGTTCATTGAATTTGAAATTATGTCAAGATACAAGGGAGAAACCAATCTGACCTCAAGTTTTGCTGGAAAGAAAATTAATCTCTCTCTTTCTCTCCTGCCTCCCTCTTTCAGTCCCTGGCACGGAGAGACTGCAAATTTTACTGGGCACTGGCAGAGAATGTAGGATCAAGCTGTAGCTATTTTTGCTAGGCTGGCTAATTACATAGCAAATGGCTTTGAATAAATTTAGACTAAGATTTTTATAGTTAAGATGCGTTGATCTAGTAAGGGTGAACCACACATAGAAACCTCCTTTTGCCTTCAGATTGCTACTCCCTGTGTTCACCTAGGACATGCATCCATTCAACTCAGAGCTCCAAAGTCTGGAGTACCAGGTGCAAGATGTGCGCATTTGTGTCCCAGAAAATATCTAGAGTCTAGAGGATGGATCACTGCCAAACAGCTGAGAGGCTAATTTTCTTAAATAGCAGTAAATTTGTGCTGGTTCATGACAAAGCTGGTTCCAGCCACCATTCTAGCCACAATTAGTTGAGAACAGCACAACGTAGCACATGGCCCTCCAGTTGGTGTGAACATTCTTCTTGTTCTCTTCTTAGGTGAATCCATAAATAACTTTTCAAAAGTAATTTCAAACATTATTTTTAAATGTACATGATTTCCATTTAAACAAAGTGATACAAAATTATTCAATGAATACATTTTATCCCCACAACAATTCTGTGAAGCATCTTAGGTCACACACAACAGTTTTCTTGGCCAAGTTTTCATGGGGATTTGAACTCAAGTCTTCTCAGGTCTTAGCTGAACATTCTAACTCCTCCATCAATACTCACGAAGAGCTAATTCACATGACAATTTTAAAAATTATTTAATTTTCTTAAAAATATCTGCAATAAATAGCATTTTCCTGCTCACACGCTATATAATGATACAATCACTCACATTATATATATATTAGATAGCTGTGAGATGATGAGTGATTCTCAGGATACGGTGACTTGACATGGGTAGTTTCTTCTGTAAAACTTTTTGATTATGTAGAAAATGAGGCTGAAAGCAATTGTATGAATAAATCTTAAACGAGCAGCAGTGCCACAAAGGACATACAAATATGATCATCTGCCTACAATAATGTTGCAGCACTTAAGCAGGTTTACCTACATTCTTGGCAGATAAAGTAATTCTCATATAAAAAGGTGGTTCCCGTTGTTTCCACATCATCATTATTTTGCTGGTGTATATGACTATAGACTGCCACAAGCAAGAAGAGCTAGACAGAATTATTAAAACTATCAGTCCCATCTCAGACTACTTAAAAAGAAAAGGAGTTCTATTTTCATGGAAGAGATAACATTTCTTAAACCATATTATAGTTTGTATTACACACGTTGTTTTAGAACTACAGTACCTATTCATTGAAAATGGCATTATCTAATGTAATGGAAGTACAGAAGATCTACAGAGATACAGCTGCTTCTGCATTATATATACTACATGGTTTATCCACGGACACTAAAAATGGATACAACCCTTAGTTGTGACCAAATCACATGGAAATACACGGACTTTTAAATGTTTTGTGAGAAAGGGCTGAATCCAATTGCTATTTCCAATGCCAGCAGTAGACTCAGTGAAATCAATGAGACTTGGATAAGTCAAGGCTAATGAAAATTCAATTGTTTTAATGGGTCTGCTCTAGTCCTTCCACAAGCAGGCAAAGACTTTTCTCTTCAGGCAAGCTTTTTCCTAGTGACAGGCTGCCTCAGTAAGATTTTTTAAATGGATTTGTTGCTTTGAATATGTTTTTGCTGTTGCTTTTGTTTACTGTTTTTAAGTTTGATATTTGTTGGATACTTTGTAGTATTTGTATACTCACTGTTTTAGCTTTACATATTTTTTTAATGATGTAAGCTGTGTTGGGTCCTTTTTAGGGATACAGATGGGGTAAAACTATTTTAAATGGATAGATGGATGGATGGATGGATGGTTTGGATTACCAACTAGATTTAGTCCTAAAACTGTAATTCTGTGCATGCTGATTTAGGACTAAGCCCCATTGAATCAAGAAAGAATTTACTTTTGAGTAGAGAGACAAAGATTGGGCTGCATTTGCCATTGCTTTGAACAGACCTTTTGTTGCAACTGACTGCAAGATCTACTGTAACTGGAATTTCAGAGACCCTAATTCTAGTCTCAGTGTCATGGAATTCATGAAGTAATCTTGGACCAGTCACGGTCTCTCAGCCTGGTCTATTTAACATGGTTGTTGTGTGGACAAAGGAGAGAAAAGGAGAGCTATGTATATAATCTTTAGCTCCCTGGATAAAAAGTAGGATGCAAATAAAACCAAATTGTGTCCAGGAAGTAAATGTACAACTCTCTAATAGTTTGTAAAGGAACATTAACAGCCCGTTTCAGGAAAATCTGATGAAGCTGTGAGGATGAGCTTTACTGAAACAAGAAATTAACCCAGAAGAAGGAATTACATCCTGGCAGTTAGTATGCATGTACATCATTTACAAGGATGTCAGCAACAGGAGCAAAGGAAGTTTTACGATGTGAACTTTATTAAATCATTATGTAGCATACACATCAACATGTTATGTTATCACTTTTGCAATTAAGTATCATCTATACAATTAATAGTGAAGAAAGAATGAATTACGGGATAGATCAAAAGGAATTGCTGTGGGCCAAGGGCTGATTTATACGACTCAACTTGTAGGCTGAAAGCGATGACTGAATGGAGAAATCACCTTAATTAATTGAAGCTGCAATTCTACGTGCATTTAACCTGAGTTGTTTAGTCGTTATGTCGTGTCCGACTCTTTGTGACGCTATGGACCAGAGAGTTAACCTGAGAGTATGGGGTTAACCTGAGAGTATATTCAATTGAACATAATGGCTGAATCCCCATTCTAGTTAAAGAAATGTAAAGTGATGCCTTCGGAAGTATGCCAGACCAAGCCGGCACTGCACAGGTGGTAGCACAGTCTACATCACAACTATTCAACCGACTGTCAGGCCTGTTGTGCAACACTCGTGCATAAGTTCTTCAGGAATATTATTTCTTCCCTCTTGCCCTCCCCCCACCATCACTTCCACAGCATCACATTGAATACATGTAGCTGCACAACAGGGTTTCAGCCTTTGGGACCTGAAGAGAGATGTATAGGATGTCATGCAAAAGCATTCAAATCTAGAAGTAAATTTAAATTTTGTTTGAATATTTTACTTCAAAAAAGGTGTTTTTTTAAAAAAAGGTGAACTCAGAAGTGGGAGTTCAAAATCAAAATACAAAACCCTCTTGTTTCAGTTTTGAGTTATGGCCATATAGAGTTGAGAATTTGGTGAGACTCCTGCAACTCTCTCTCTTTATGAAGTCATTTTGAGAGTTATACTGAATTCCCTGCATAGCATTAGGAACAGCTTTGCTATGGCACAATCACGGTGGCTCTGGTGGAGCAATCATGCAGCCATGTGGTGACTCAGACAAGATATATAAATATAGTAATTTGGTTGGATGAGCTGGCTCCATTAACCATTCTGAACAAGAACGGCAGGAAAGGTTTTATGGGCACAGTGCATTATTTTTTACATGATCACAGATATATTTCAGATTGTAAGATAAAACTCTTTCATGCAATATGGCACCCACTTGGTCCATGAGATTTTGCCTTTTCCTCCCTTCCCTATACCCAAATTTGATACTACTCATGGAAGATTTCTGGAAGCATGTGCAGAGGCAGAATCTATGGAGGTGCAGAGGCAGAAGCTGTGTTCCATTACTTTACTGCTTATTTTCTTAATGGACAGACAATGTCACTCAATACCAGTAATGCTGCATGGTTTATTTTAATTTTCAAGATTGGACTATGAATACTATTAATAACGCACCAAATGGCTAATTATATTGTCTTTTAGTGCCTGTTCTCACTGACTAATTATAAAAAAGCATCCATGATATTTAGTGTGCTGATCTTTGTCTAGACAAAGATCAGCATATTAAAGATGTTATGTACTGCAAATCTCTGATTTAAAGGGGAAAAAAATCTTATCAGGATTTTTTCAAAAGGCAAAGCTTACTACAGTGAAGAAGTTCTTAGTCCAGCATGTAAGCAGTGTGTGAATTTTAGAAAGCAGTTTCCACTATGAGAAGTGAAAACATAAAACATAATAAGCCTCTTAATATTTAAAGTATCCAGGCAAAAATAGGCAACAAGAAAAATGAGCAAGGGCTGGGACGTCACTGCAGGAAGGAAGCAAGGATGATCATGGAATCTTGGATAGAGTGGACAACCAATCAGGAGCAGTTACAGAATGTGCCCAGGAAACATGCCTAACATCACACTATACAGAAAGAGAGCCCTTGTCAGCGGATCATGAATTTGTGGAGGAAAGACCCAGATGATAACACTGCACCAAAAAGTTACCTTTTTTTCAATGCTCTGCTGTGCATTTTAAAGACTCACGGGATTTCCCAAACTGAGGGAATAGCTCAGAGCAGGCGAATACCTATGTTACCTGGATGTCTCTAACTATTAAATAGGACTCGCTACCTAGGATTTGCTATTTGGAAAGTTAGCTATCTGGAATAGGCACACTGGAGATGGGTGAGCTGGAATTTCCAAGCTATGAGGTTCACATACCAAGTCTCAAACTTTGCTAAAACTCCAAGCAGAAATTCTGAAAACCTCACAGTATGGTATGGTGCTGTGGCAACTTGCAGTGATTTAAGCATCCATATAAGCAAAAGTCAGCATTTGTAACATCTTGTGGCAACTCCCACCCCTGATAACCAGCTAACCATAAACATGTATGTGGTTTAACAGAACTCAGAACCCTCAATTCCAAGAAAGCAAATCATAAATCAGATGCCACAGAGCTCATGCCTTTAGAAAGAGTATCAGAGTTTGTATTAGCCTCAAATCTAGATCTCTGTGAGATGTGGGCGTAGGAGCAAGAATGAATGCTCCTTTGTGGGAAGTAAACAAGACACAGCATGGAAATAATGTATTCTTTTTAACACACTAACATCAGACCTGTTGAGTTTTGGTCAAATGAAGCAAAATGCCATCAATAAATGCATTTTTTAAAAGAATGTTTTAAAAATAGGATTAATGGTGCATAGGTTGGATTGTCCTCTGAGGAGGGCATGGGTGTATGCACATCTCCTCCCTATTGAATGAGAGAAGAGAGAAACATTCACACATCTGTAATGAAGGACTGGCTGCATAATGAATGGTTCCTATATCTGGACCCCAAATGTTTTGGACTAAAACTCTGAGAAGCCCCAGCAAATACAGACAATGGTCAGATTTTTCAGGAACATTTAGGATCCCAGATATAGGATTCACTGCTTGATCTAGATCTAGTAACTCTTTTACCCATTTCACATAGACTTCTTAAGTACTTAAGTACCACAGAAGTAACTGCAGGAAATATGAGTGAGCGTTCAAACAAACCTCACTTCCCTCTCATGCATATCTACTTCATAATGACCATTTCCAAACGCTTCAACAAGGCAGACACACAACTGAAAACTGCTGGCTTCCAATCTCCTTGGATAATCAAGTTTAAGCAATGTTTTTAAACTTGTACAAAGAATTATACAACAGTAATGAAGTCTTACCTGCAACAAAATTCTTGTACTGCAAGGATAAAATAGGACATCTTAGAAGCATTAACTGGGTTTAAGCCCTCTTTGAAGTAAAAAGACAGATTATTTGTAATACATGTAATACACATGAAGACAAGAATGAATAAAGGGGCAGTGCAGATAGTCGGTCACATTCACACATCCAGAAAGCATTACTTAGGGGCAGGGCCACATCAATAATAGTTTAATCTCCTACCTTCCAAACATTTTCCTCAAGAGGCTGTTTTTACTTCAAATTCAAATTTGTGAGAGCATTTTTCAAAGTACAGTACCTTATTTGTGGGAAACTGGATAAGGTAGTTTGAGACATGCAAATAGTTTTCAGTTGTGTGACGACTCCACTGACTTGCTGGATGTGATAGGAAGTAGCTATGCAGGAGAGGGAGCTGGAATTTCTTTCAGCACCCAGGTCATTGTACTTTCGACAAAGGTTTCTCTAGCACTAATGAAGTCTATATGAAAGTGGTAGAAAAAGTATTGGCTTTACGTAAAGCCAGTGCTGTTGGCAATGCATAGGCAACTCTTTGTAGCTGAGGTTACCTCCTGCAGACCTGACAAACCTCATCTTAATTTTCAAGGCATGGCATCCTGCATCTGTAGCACTCAGTTTAGAAGAAAGTGCCAGATTAAGAAAGACAGTTTGGGAACCCAATAAAGCTGACTGTTGATTTCAGAGCTGATTAATTAAGTAACATATCAGAAATGCAAACACAAATGAGTCAAATGTTTTTACTTTTAAATAACATTTACAATGTTTAATACCAATTACAGTATTACTTTTCAAACCTAGTGTTCTAAGTGCTAAAACACCCCCTTCCCAACTCCCTGCATGTAGAAAATTTTTTGAAGGTAAAAGGGAAGCTTAACTTTCTTCTTGGGATGCTAATTTTGTTGTAATGTGTTTTCATAGGCAAATATTCCTCCATACACACCCTGAATTGTGTTCTGAAATGGAACAGCTGTGATACAATTTTACCACCTCAGCAAGAAGTAGGCCTCAGTTCCCAAGAACCAGAGTGCACTTTGGTTTCTGATTCAGTGTGGATCATGCAGCATATTTTGCATGATGCCAGGCCTATAGTTGAAAGAGAAAATATGGTGATTCATGGTTGTAACAATCATGGCTGCTAGATAAGGTGATGAAATCAGCAATGTTTACCTTGCAATGCTCTTATCCTAGAACATCCTAACAAAGCATATGCCAAACAGGTTGTTCTATCAATCATCAGTGTGTATTGACTTACAAGCTATCAATAAAGAGCCATGAATGCATTCTGCATCAGTAAGTATATTGCCGGCTTAATTCCCATCAAAATGATCACAAGGATTAGGATATATACGAGATGAAAGGTGTTTCTACATATATGCTTAAGACAAAGCCATATCTTGCTACAGGTTATACATAACTCACTAACTCTAATGATCTGACAAACTGATTTTGAGGATCAGCAGTCCTGGCCCCCATATGGCTGCTCGGTCATAGACTGTCAGATTTCAACGCATATTTAAAATTACTTCAGAAGACCCTTGACATACACAATAAGTCACACATGCACAAACTTCCCTTTCGTGGTCTGCTACCTTGCTTGCAAAAGCCAGTTGTGATGGGTTTGGGCCACTCACTGTCTACTGTTGCATAATTTTAACACGGCCCTTCAAAGTGAGCACAGCACAGACCCCCCCCCAATCTACTCATATTGGCCAAGAACCTGTGAGTCAGTTATCCCAGTCTAAGACCAAGTTACCGCTTCTGTCTCTCATTGTACACCAAGTTACACTACTGGTGTGAGTTTTATACAAAATAAGAGCAGCTCCTGTCCAGCAAAAATAGATGAACCAAGAGAATCTCAAAGTCAGAAACATCTTTCGGATTCTGAATGCCGCTGTGCAGCAGCACGGTAGCAGGTTCTCCTGCTTCTAATAGCACACGAATGGTAACAGAAGCAAAGAGAGACTTTTCGAGAGGTGCCATGCCATGCTTGATGAGAAACAACAGTGCTCTGCTTCCAGAAGCATGTTGTTGCGCCTCTTCTCTAGTAATTTTATCCTTGGTAAAGCAAACCTGGGCACTCGTGAATCCTAAATGGGGTTTAAGTAACACACTGCCATTGTTTCCTTGAGGTGGAAATGCTCCAGTAAAAGTACAGCAACATGCCATTTTACCTGGTGTGCTGTTGTCTCTCAGTTAAGTTTACTTATGAAAGGATAATGCTTCTTGGGGTGGAGAATAGGATCCCTGCAATGCGTTTAATACCTAAGGCACTCACCATACAACATAAGAAAGCTAATGACCACTGAGCAAATAATTGGATTAGTCTGGCAGCTGCAATTCAGCAGCAAAGGATTGCAGAGACAACATCAAACAGTCATACCTAAGACATCGTTGTCGTGATGACAATAACACTTTGCACTCCAAATTAACCCACATGGAGGAGTGAGTTGGAAGAGAAGAAAAACAAATATGAGATTGATTGTCTCTACAAAGGAAGCAACAGGCTTGAGTTTGCAAGAGATGAGCAAAGCCATTAATGATAGGACATTCTGGGGATCGCTTATTCATAGAATCATTATAAGTCACAGGTAACCTGATAGCCTGTAAGGACAACAACACAACAGGAAGTGATGTTCTATAATTACTGAATGAAGCCTAACATTAGTATGGAGAAGGTATAGTGGCCATTGACTACAAAAGAAGAGGCAGAACAAGAAGATAGTCCTATTAATTCAGAGCATAAAATAATATCCATTCCTCTGCAGAGGACTTCTTCAAAAGTTGGGTTTGGAAGGGGAGACAACTGCTCCATGAAAAAAGCCTGTTGGGGACAGGTTAGCAGGCATAGCCCACCTACTGAATAAGATGATACACAAACATATTCTGAAATAAAATTCCACATTCACTGTCATTTTTTAAATAGCCATGTCTATTTATCAGAGCTTGCAAAAGTTACTTTTTGGGGACTACAACAACTTTTACAATCCCTTAGAACCCTTGGGGGGTTCTGGGAGTTGTATTTCTAATAATGTTTCCAACAAGCACTCACAATGAGGAAGCTCATAAACACATACACACTGACATGGACATGCATGCACTTTCATCCTGCAGATGCAGCATCCCCTGGGACCTCCGGTCTCAAAGCCAGGCTATAGGATCAAGTTCATTTTAGGAAAAAAAAACTGTTTCTAAACCTCTGGCTGAAACAGTTATCATTCATACATGATTTACAAAACTACCAGGCATGGCCAACATAGCTATCCTGGCTGCCCCCGAAATATAACATCCCCCACTTTGCAGAATGTATGGCCTCAACAGGAGAAACTTGAGCATTGGAGAAGTAGCAGTTTCCACAAGCCCACAGAATTAATATCTGGCCAATGAATGCTATTTATAATTGTGACTATACTCTTCCCTTAGAAGGAATAAAATGGACTCTCCATGCACTTTATAGTCATCTTCTCCTGTCCATGACAGTCAGTATGGTGTAGTGGATAAAGTGACTCAGGAGACCTGAGACAGAATCCCAGCTCAGGTGTGGAAACTTGCTGGAAAGGGTGGCACTGGTAACACCGTTCCTTAAAATACCTCACATACCCTATTAGGGCCAACATAAGTCCCATGAAATGTGACAGTGCATAACAACCCTGTCCAAGGAATATATAGGGGTTACTTTCTACTTCTGAATTTGTTCATGAAACTTTAATTGAATTGATGGTTGTTGTGGGTTTCTTGGGCTCTTTGGCCATGTTATGAAGGTTGTTCTTCCTAACATTTTGCCAGTCTCTGTGGCCGGCATCTTCAGAGGACAGGAGTCAGAACTCTGTGCTCTGTCTGTGCTCTTGAATTTCCTGTCCAAAATTTAGAGCAGGGGTGGGGGTGGGAGAGAGAAACAACTCTAATGCATGCATTAATTAGAACTCCATTCTGCATGAACTTTGTGTTGAGAACTGAGAGTCCTTTACAACTGTGAGGTTGCAAATCAGTACCAATGAAGCAAAGAAGGGGAGAAGGAAAAAAACATAGAACTCAGCAGGTTATGAACACTGATGGGCAGCAAGCACAGTTTCGAACCAACAGGAAAAATAGCCACTGTTAACACCCACTTTCCACTGTTTCATTCAAGGTAAATTCAGACGGCAGAAAAAAAATGTAACAGATAAAAAGGAAGTGCCTTAACTACTAAAAATGGCTTGAAGGATTTTTGGAAATGGCACCTATCCTGCTTGGCTTCACTTCTTCTCCAACCTGTCACCTCCTCATTGTCCCTTGTCCTCCCTTGTTGCTGTTGCCACATCCAAAGCCATCTCTCTACCTTCCCTCCCCACTCAGTTGGGATGCAGGCTCCACAACAACACTGGAATTCCTGGAAAATGGGGGAAAAGGAAAGGAAAAAGAAGGCAGGCTTGAGACTGGAATATGGCAGAAGCACTACAGAGAAACCTACTGCTGCTTCCTAGGACACATTTGCGATTTGAAATTTTGAACTTGGGAAATCAATCTCAGAGAGAGGGAGGGAGGGAGGAAGGGGGGAGCAAAGAGGATAACAGGTGCTCCTTTTCTCCTCAGCTCCCTTTCACACTGCTGAGGTCAGGGATTTGGGCAGCAGGAAGAGAGGAGGAAGGAAGAAAACTAGGAGGGGAGAGATAAAGTGTCTGGCTCCTATTTTGCTGCCTCTGCTGCAAACATGATGTGAAGCATCAGTCCTTTGGTGCCTGAAGTTCTACACTAGCCTGGCTGGATGAGAACAAGACAATGGAGAGAGAGACAAAAGAAGAGAGAGAGAGAGAAGGAAGGAAGGAATAAAAAAGAAAGCAAGAGAAGGGAAGCCATCCAAAGCTTTGGTGACAATCCCCGCCACCCCTCGACTGAAAATGCTGTTGCTCAGTACCAGGTCAGTGCATAAGAAAACAAGAACTATATAGGCCTTGATCAAGGACGAGTACGCCAAGCGAGTGGCCTTCCTTTTCCTTGACTGAAAAACAAGAGGCCACGGTTGCCTATCTTCTCTCCACTTCCTCTTCCTCAAACCTTCTCCTTCCAGCAGGTGTGCGGCCGTATTCTGATCTGAAGATAAGGATGGGCTCTGGGCCAAGTATAAATCAGTAAAATACATAAATAAAATAAATCGAGAGGTGTGGAAAAAACAAAAAGGTTTCAGAACCCATGGGGGAAAAAAAGTAGAACAAACAAGAGGAACATCCATATGGAGATGGGTGCCATTTCCATCAGGATAAGATCCGAACCCCGTACTTAACAAGGAACAACTGAGTGGACAGCAGCCATCTTTGTCACCACACCCGATATGCAGATCTGATTGCTTTGTTTTAGGCACATCTTCTTTCTTGAAGAGAACAGATGGGATGAAGGCAACATGGGAGGCACACACAGACATGTCTCCCATTCTTGTTAGAGACCAAATATGCTGAATGCCCAGAAGGGAAAAAAGAGAGTGGTTGGATTCTTTTACACACTATATACAGTAGATCCCTCTATCTCGTATGGACTGCATTAGCCTAAAAAGGACTGTGACTCCTTAGGAACATTCTCCCAAAGGACTCAGACCTCCTCTCTACATTCCGAACGCGCTGAAAAAGTTCTGCTGGAAACACCATGTACCCCAATGTTCCCCAAGATTGCCTGAAAGAAGAATTGGCTATTAAACCAGGTCAAGTCTGCAAAGCTGAACTGTTTGGTCTGCTTGTTTCAGGAACAAATAAAAACACAGAAAAAACTCACAACCCTTCTTCCTTTGTTTTGTTTGTTTACTTAAAAAACTCACATATCTTGATAGTTCAAAGCCGTTAAACATCACAATACCCAGTCATACCCAGCTTTGCTGTAACCTCGCACCCCATGTTAACAGTCGGTAGACTTTTTTTCTGGCGCATACCAGGTGTGACTGTGGTTACTACTGTTATATGACAGTTTACCTCAGCTTGCTTTCTGCCCATACTGTCATCAACTGTATCTCGCTCTAGTAGAGTGTTTGTGTGTTTTAAAGAATCAGATAATGGGTACCTTGGTCAGAGGTCTACATACCAGAACTGCACATACATTAAAGAACATGGTTCCCATAGAATATTCTTTCTAAACCACACACACACACAGAGTAGTGCTCGAAAACAGACGCTCCTGATTTCTGCTGCTGGTAAATTAAAATGAATTTTCCCAGCCTACGCAAAAGATAATACACAAATGATTTGGCTGAAGGAAATTACGAGTTTTCATAAGTTGTCACTATTAGCACATGCACAGCATCCTAAGGCTTTGATCTTACCATAGCTGTAGGCTCACTTCCTGTGAGTTTCTGGTGGCTCAACATGAGTCCGATGCATGTACAGATAGATCTGATGAACAATTGAAGTCACATTTCTTAGCCAAAACATCACTGTGCGAAGACTCTCATACAGAGGTGGTATGCTGTAAAAATACACGATGCATAGTTTCCCAAAAATGTACCGGAAGCAATGAGGTGTTTTGCTACAAAACGGAAGGGCGGCACAATGTATTCAGCAACATGTTCTTTGATATTTAGAACAAATATGAATTATTTTGTTTTGGTTTTTGTCTGCAATGCAACTGTTGAGTCTTCCATTGTTTTTCAAGCAAGGGGAAATACGCTCTGACTGCTGTTCTACATCAACTGCGTCAAGATCTCCTGGGATCAGCTTGCTTTGCACAGTAGTTAGAAGCCTATTTCCATCAGCATCTTACCCCTTCTTGTTCTGTTTTTCAGAAAGCTGATTCACACAAATCTCTCAGGCAGCCAGTTTTTGTCAAATGGTATATTCCCCAAGAGTTGCATGAAAACTCTAGCTGCCATGGGCAACAAGAGTCATGTAAGCTTAACAAAACTGACAGTTTAATAATGAAGCATTTCCTTATTGATGGTTAGATTCCTAAAACCCCTACTTCTAGCGTTCTAACAAGATTCAAGCAGGGGTTTATGCCAGGAATGTGAGGCCTGACAGATTATGTTGGAATACCGTCCTCAGTATTCTTCATCCTTGACTATGCTAGGTGGGGGCTGATGGGTGTTTAAGTCCAACAACATATGGAAGTTTACATATTTTCACAACTCTACAGTTTAAATTCAGGTCTGCCTGAAGCATCTGAAAAGCAGAAAGCATAATGGAGCACCAGGTTTAAGAGGTAAACCTTCCCTAGGTCTCAGATTCCCCTCCCTACAGACTTTTTATTCGAGTCATCATTCTAGATTAGAAAAAGGAACCTGAATGACATATTGTGGTGGGCAGGATCCAGCCATCCTTTCCCACATGCCTATTTTACAATTAAAATCAGACTCTGCCCCATCATTATTTGCATTTCTTCCCATTGGAATGTTAGAAATTTCCTTAAGAATAATATGATATGACTTGAATCTAAGGGTTCTTTTCACATATGGATGTGATGACAATCATAGGTGACTAAAATGCAAAAGTAGGAATGGAACATTGTTGTAGAATTTGGTCTAGGAATCAGAAATGAAGGAGAGCGGCTCACAGAATTCTGTGAAGCCAACAACCTGTATATTTCAAACACATGTTTCAGACAAGCAAGCAGATGACTAAACATATGGACATGATCAGATGCCCAACTAAAAAACAAACAAACAGATTACACAATCAGAAGTGGTAGATGGAGAAACTGTATTCTCTCTGTCAAAACAAGATCAGGAGTGGACTGTGGTACACAGCATGAACTGTTATTATAGAAAGTTAGAGTAAAACTGAAGAATACTACAAGAATCATACCCCAAACCATAATTTATACTACAAGAATCATAGCCCCAAACCATAATTTAAATAACATACAGTATCTGAGGAATGTAAAGTTCATACAAAGAACAAATTTGTATTACTAAACACAACTGACCATAAATCAGAACTGTGTATTGCAACCAGGGATGTTATCAAGGAAGAATGCAAAAAGACAATTCCATTATCAAAATAAGAGAAAAGTCTGCTGGATAATTGATTTTAAAATTGTTAAGGGCAAATGAGAAACAAACAAACAAACAAAAAAGATGGCAGAAATAGGGTCACAATCCCAAATAGATTTTTTTCTGCCACAGTCACATAAAGGCAAAGAAAACTAGTGCACCAATCAGTGGAAAGAGACAGAAAAGAACAAAGGGGGAAGGGACCAAGATATGTCTTCCACAAGATCAAAGTAATCAAAGAGAAATTTAAACCTAAATTAAGGATGCTAAAAGACTGATGGGATAAAAAAAAGAGACATTATAAACAATATACTGAAGAACTATACAGAAGAGATGCAAGAACGATAGATTTTTTGGGAAGAAGAATCCTATAATGAAGAATTTAGAAAGCAAAGTGAAAGAAATAAATCACCAGGAGGAGGCAGGCTACCAAGAGAATTATTCCATACTAGAGAGACTGAATCTGTCAAAATCCTGACAAAAATACACCAAAAAATATGGGAAGCAAAGCAATCACCTGAGTACACTATCCATAGTACCACTGAACTCACTTCCCATACAAGCAAAGCAATGCTCAAGGTGTTGCAATAAAGACTTTTACAATGTATGGATCAAGAAATTCCTGATTATCAGGCTGGAATCCAAAAAGGAAAAGACACTAGGGACTATATTGCAAAAATATAATGGCTAGTGAAGTATACCAAAGAATCTCAGAAGAACAACAGTCTGTGCTTTATAGACGACAGCAAAACCTCTGTCTGTGTGGATCACAAGACTGGATTTTTCCAAAACAAACAGGCGTGCCTCAACACTGATTGTCCTGATGACAAAGGACAAGAAGACAATGCAAGGGCAAAATATGGAGAAACAGAATGGTTTTCTATAGGCAAAGGTGTACTTTTATCTCCATATCTGTTCAATGTGTACACAGAACATATGTGGGAAGCTGGATTTGATTCAGAGGAAGAATGAAAATTGGCAGAAGAAATATCAAAGATATGCATGACACCATATTACTGGCAGAAAGTGAAAGAAAAAAGTGTGGAACAAGGACTGCAGTCAAACATTAAGAAAACAAAAATCATTACTATAGAAGAATTACATAACTTTAATGTTGATGCTTTGCAGCTTTCTTCATTGTTAAGTTTTCACATCTGCATATAGTAACTGAGAATGCCCACACTGTGGTTTAAAAAAAAAAATCTATACCACAATTCTATCGTCCATTCAAATGGAGAGTGCAACTAAGAAATCAGAGATTATGGGAGGAGTTAGGTCTAACTAGAAAACTGGACACTAAGACCAAGATAATTCACACTGTAGCATTCCCAGTTACTATGAATATACAGATGTGAAAACTGAAGAATGAAGAAAGCTGACAGGACAAAAAAAAAATCATTCATTGGCTGTTAGCTCATTTTCAGGTCCTATTAGCTCAGGTCTGGGCCCCATGAAGGACTGTATGGCCCCCCACCCTACCCCCACCCACCTACACATGTATGAATATCTGTAGGGAAGTGTCTTGTCTCCATCCCACCACTTTCACAAGCATGAGTACGTGAGAGAAGAGTTTTTCCTGTGGCTGTCCCCAGATTTCAGATTATGGAACTCCCTTCCTTGGGGGATGTGGTTTCCCTCTCACCTACATAAAGTATTTGTCTGGTTTTGGATTTCATTCTTGTCTGGATGTGCTTGCACAGAGTAACAAAGCTACTCCTTTGAACAATTTTTGTTTGCTAGTTTATTTTAATTGATAATTTAAAACATTTGTATGTCACCTTGGGCCCCCATTAGAAGAGAAAACTGGGATAAAAATCTTATAAACCAAACGAGATAATTAAAATATGGTGCTGAAAGAGAGCTTTATGGATGCTAGGAAGACCAGTGGATGCTAGATCAAATGATGCCTGAGAATACAAGGTTCACTGGAAAAGATATTAATGCACGGAAAAATCGGAAGAAATGAAAAAAAGGAAGACTGAATATGAAATGGATTGACTTAATAAATGAAGCCACAGCCTTGAGTGTGCAAGATCTGAGCAAGGATGTTACCAGGGGTTTCTGGAGGTCATTCATTCCTAGGGTCACTGTAAGTCAGAAGCAACTTGACAGCATGCAACAATAACAAGGTTTCTCTTGTCTACAGCACCTTATGGCTGAAAAAGAACTGTCTTTAAAGAGTAATGATGTCAAGATAAAATTTGACTACAGATGGATTCCCCATGCCAAAAAAGAGAGAGAAAAAAGAAACAAGCCAAGACTGGGCATAATCTTGTGGGAGATTCTTCCATCTTACAGCAGTGTCTCATGTGGTTAAAAGGGCAGAAACTGGATCATGTAGGAAATCTAGTAATATAGTCCTCCATGACAGTGAAGAAAAGGCCGAAACACAAATCACAGCTAACCACCATTATTTTTAGCTTTAAATATTGTCTTTTAATGATGTAGGTTGCCTTGGGTTCTTTTAAACGAGAAAGATGGGTTAAAAATATTTTAAACAAAAAAAAACACCAAACATAATATACAGAACAGAAATGAAGCTTATTTATTTTTATTATTGGAATTATATCCTGCACCATCTGGCAACTAGGCCACTCTGGGCGGCAAACAACAATATAAGGAGAAAAATAAACTTTAAAACATGATAAAAATAAGTTAATACATAGCAACTCAGAAAGGCTGAGGAGGAAACAGAAACATGAATGTGGAGAGAAGCTCTTTAGAACAGGAATGCAGGAATTCAAGAAAACGTCAAATTTTCAGGGAAGCTGGAGCCCAGCATAGAGATACATACTCACACATTCACAAATAGAGAGGGAGAGAGAACAATAAACACACAAATATTCCCTTTTTTTTAGTTACACAAAATTCAGACATTTCCATAGACACAGCTTTTATTTTAAGGGTATCTCTTTTCCTGAGAACCCAAACTAAGGGATGCTTTCATAAATTAAGACTTCTTATGCTACCAAGACTGTGTGGCAAATGGTTGTATAGGGATCCTAAGAGCCCAGGCAGAAATGAGGTCTCTCCACTATGTACAAGATTCAGTGCACATTTTCCTTTGCACTGACATTTTAAAACAATTAAAGGAGGCTCTGTGGTCCTGCCACTTTAATTTTGTACTGTAAGACCACCAATTACTCTCTTTACTCCAAGAGAAATGTGTGATCTGTCCTGTTCTTGGAACTTTCCAATTAAGTCTCACTTCATTGAGTTCCTTCCCATGTACTTTGAATAAATGCAGAGGTTCATCAACATCATGGTCCCACTTCAAACTGCAGGCATGGAATTTATTGAAGTCATGAAGAATTCTGAGAGTCCCTGTAGGAGAGCCAGTCTCGACAGGTGACATGTGGGCCTCTGGGGCACCCTGACACATTAGAAAGAGGCCACATTCTATAAACAACTCTTCACACACCACCTTCTTATAAGGTTTGTTATGCAACTTAAACAATTCTGAATCAACTTATATTTCTTTCAATTTGTCTTTTATGGCTGTGGCAAAAAAACCCCACAAACAAACAAACCCGTTGCTTTAAGGCACAAATTTATGTGACTACTTCCTCTGTCATTTGACATCAGTCCTGTAGCAGGATGAGCAAAGTACAACCTTCCAGTTGTTATTGCACTGCAGCTCCCACCAGCTGTGGCCAGCATAATCAATGACAAGGAATGCTGGGAACTGAAGTCCAATGTCATCTGGAGAGCTGCTCTTTGTACAGTCCAATTGCTATAAAGAAATGAAATTACTCTTTTCCCTGAAGCTAGACAGCAAAGCATCCAGCATGAAGGCACTGTTTCACTTCCATTCAACATTCCTTGGGAACTAGGTTTAGCACTGCCATCTTTGCTGCACACCCACTTCTGACCTGAATAAAACACTACGGGACAACTGTGCTGTGAACAGAAGTGTGACTGAAAATACTTTACAACATCATGTGCATTAAATGTTTCTTGGCTTGGCCAATCCAGACTGCAGTCTCAGCTATACCATTTTTAGGGCATTTGGTTCCTTACTGGGCTTTGGAACAGAGTTTGGTAAGTTATTTTTAAACACTAATTACTTGCAGGTAGAGCTCCAAGGACTCACCAATATTTATGTACCCATATCATTGCAGTTTTATTTTTAAAAGCATATCTTTACTTCCTCATTTTTCTAAAGTAATTAGAACACACACTTTTAAAAGTTTTTTTAAACTACATCTAAAGGCTACAAGCTGCTGGTTAGTGCTATAAAACATATTCTCTCTTCTGTCCTCACCTCAACACCCACAACAGAGCACAAAGCAGAAGCACGAGGAACAGCATGAGCCTGTGCTTGAACCACATGATAGTCCTCCTCCAACACTGAGTGAGCCCAAACTTCTGTAGCTAGAAAAGCAAATGTAATAATTACTACATTATCTAAATTATTAGTATTATATTTTGAAAACAAAACAAAGACATTCTCTCTAAGTTATGGTGGCCAACGTCACATAAGTATCCTTTTGGGAAAAGAATTAATTGATTGCAGATGCATTACTTCCAGGTTCTGAGCATAAAATGAGTAACCCAGGATCCTTCACTCAACTGGGTCTCTCTCAGCTCCAGAAGGCTGTCGTCTTTATTCTGCAGTCCTTGATAGCCTTGATTTTGAAAGACATGCCACTTCATATTAACTCTCCACATTTTCATCTGAAATACATATACTGTATACTCATACATACCAGAAAAGGATGGGGTGGAGAGGGATAGAAATGTGATAATAAAGTAAAGCAGGATTAATGGCATCAAAGAACAGTTCGAGAAGAAGTCTGAGAAGAGGGAAAGAAAGAAACCATGGGGTATTACCCTTTTAAAATTGCCCAACAGCAACAATTAACGTCTACATAGAAACCCGCCCATCGAACCATGTTCAATGTTTTAATTTGCCAATTGCTACCATAGGCAAGTGAGCTGGCAGTAGTGTGTTTGTAATTAAAACCTCAAACTGGCACAGCATTTGCAGACTTGGCAAGAAAGCTCATCTGCCACCCATGATCATGAGATTAAGCAAAGTTTAAGCATTTGCTAATTACCAATGTACTTAATTTGAAAAGACTAATACAAGAGAATTACTCCTTGGTGAAAACAATGGACTTTACATTGGCAGTGCTTTGTTTAGTCAGGGATGGGTCCTTTGTGAAAGTCATTAGTGAAGAATGGACAGCAATACAATGCTGAAATAGAATTTATATACCAAGGAATGTAGGTTGTTCATACAAATGTGTGAAATGCAAAATTCAGTACAGCTTCTGAAAGAAAGGTTAATAACTGTAACCCTGTCCATGTACACCTGGAAATAAGTATCTGGCTCTGGAGCCAGAGGTTGGGAGTCCCATTCCCCACTTTGCCTCCTGTGAGTGAAACCAGGTGGTGTGGCCTTGGGCAAGTTGTACAGTCCCAGGGCACCCCTAGAAGCAGAGAATGGTAATCCCACCTCCGTGTATTCTCTACTTAGAAATCCATAAAAAGGGAATTATTATTATTATTGAAAAACACCAGGCACCGTCAATCAAAAATATAAAAACACTGACTGGTATTATATAACAGATACAACTTTTAACAAAAAAACTTGAGTAACAGTTAAATATTGGCACAGTATGTATGCTGTTCCTAATGTTGCCAGGGTTTTTTGTAGCTCTGATGGTGGTGTGATTTCTGAAATCTGAAACTGCTTATAGTACTATGTGAACTTTCTTGATAATGTTCCCAAAGCCCTGATGACTACGAGGACCACTGAAGTGTGTTTCTTCCACAAGTGAGATGATTCGATTGCCCGGTCTCTGTATTTTGTTAGTTTTTCTACTTTTTTATTTTCGACTTTGGTATCCTCTGGAATTGGAATGTCAATGATCCAGACATTTCTTCATTCTATTACTGCTATGTCTGGTGTGTTATGTTCAAGGTGTCTCTCCGTTTGGATCTGGAAATCACACAAGATCTTGACTTCCTCATTTTCTGACACCTTCTCTATCTGATGTTCCCATGGGTTTTTGGAGGCTGGCAAGTTATTAATTTTTTTGCATAATGACCAGTGCATTAACTTTGCCACTCTCTCATGTCTAACTTTGTAATCTGTTTGTGCTAGCTTAGGACATTCAGAGATGAAGTGTGACACAGTTTCAACTTTTTCTTGGCAGAATCGACATTTGCTGTCAGCACTAGTTCCTTGGATCTTAGCTTACGTCATGGTGGTTTGGAGTACTTGTTCTTGTGCAGCAAAAATCAAGCCTCTAGTTTCTTTCTTAATGGTCCCCCAGTTTTATCCATGCCCAGTCTGAATTATTATCATGCTTTCCATCAATATTTCTCAGGTGTTGTCCATGTAGTGTTTGTCATTGTCCATGCCACCACCACCACCACCATCATCATCATCATCATCATCATCATCATCATCATCATCATCATCATCATCATCATCATCATCATCATCAACAACAACAACAACAACAACAACAACAACAACAACAACACAAGATCAGCAACAGCAGCAACAACAACGACAGTAATGTTCAACAGGGCTTATACCCAATTAAGCGCACACAGCTCTACACTCTTAACAGTGTTATTCCTAAGTAATCCCTATTGCATTCAGAGAAAAATCCAAAGAAGCTGTCTTTCGGGAAAGAGTGCATGGGGCTGCAGCCTAACTCTTGCCTTAATTCAGTCTTGCAGTGCTGCCTATATTCATGGCATTTCTGGATTTCCATGTGATAAATGGTGCAGACATTTTGCAGGATGACTTTGCTGCGAGATTGTCAATATTGCTGCATGTTTAAATGTGGGGAATGGTTGAACATTTTGTTAGTCCTAAATAGAAATGTAGGAATGGCTCCCTCCAAGTCAAATACAGTACAACTAAGTGGTTCCAATAAATAAAACAACCCCCCTAAAAATAACATATAATATGAATAAACCACTGGCTCATGCAAATATTGTAATGTCAGTTTAGAAAAAGCACATAAGATGTGAACATAGGAAGCTAATTTATGCTGCATACTCTGATCCATTCTAGGTCATTGGTTCCCCAGATGGTTTTGGACTAAAACTCCCAGAAACCTTCACCACTAGCTGTGCTGACAAGGATTTCTGGGAGTTTTAGTCCAAGAACATCTGATGAGCCAAGGCTGAGAACCACTGATTTAAGCCACTACTGTCAATTCTGACTGGAAGTGGCTTTCCAGGGTTCCGGGCAAAAACATGTCCTATGCCTGTCTGCAGATGCCTGGTATTCCCTATGTTCTCCCATCTAAGTACTTACCAGACCTGTGTATTTGAATTTAAGAATGAACAAACTATAATACAACAATCAAAATTCAACACATCACCTCAAAACAAGCACTATGAACTTCAATGGAGCTGTCAAGGTTCGGAACCATGTCTGTTTAAGAGTGTTAGGAAAATTAAGAGGGTGCAGGAAAATTTGCCCTGAAAAGAAAGTATTTTTAAAATCTGGGATTTGAAAAGATAGTTTCTACAAGTTGTTTCAAAACAATTAGCTAGATCTGGCAGAGTGGCATTGATGAAATATAAATAATCTTGGCAACTGAATGAATGTTTTGGAACTTAGAAATAAGATAATAGTAAATATTAATGTTGTGAATGGATGTTCTGTTCACTTAGAGAAGATTTGTAAACTCAAAGAAAAAAGGAAAAAAGTGTCATTTTGAAAATGCAGCTTGGAATGAATGACAAGAAAAAAATTTATAACATGATTGTGTTGTCTTTTTGAAAATGTAAAAAAAGAGTTATAGTTTTTCATAACTTGGGAGAATCAGGATTAGCAATTCTGATTTTAGGACTTCCTACACTAACAGAAAATAGTCAAAATATAGATACATGATAAAATTTGAGGATTTGAGCATATGCAAAATTCATCAGATTTGGCTGGGTTAGCAATATAGAAAATGTATTATTTTCTCTTTGTGTTCTAAATATGCTTACAGTTTATGAACATTATTTTCTTTATTAATTTTTTAATTTTATGAGCTTTGATTTTTTTAAAGAAATTCTTCTCATATTATATATTCTTTTGCCAATTTTGATATTTTTCTATAATTTTAAAATAAGGTTTTTTAAAGCTTTTAAAATTATACTGCTTTTTAACTTTTAAATGACATGCTATGTATTCTCTGACTTTATAGCTGTAAGCATTTTGCTCCTATATTTTTGATGCCATCTGCTACACAAATATTTCAAATGAAAACAGCAGGTTGACAAAGTCTATACAGTTGAGCTTACAAACTTGCAGACGTTTCATACATGGTATAACAAAGAATTTTGACAACAGAGAATACAATCTGCCCCTTATAAAGACGTAATGACATATACGTGCTACTCAATCATACACATAAATTATCTGCTCAAAGTAATCTCCAAACCAGTTTAATGAAAGCTGAGTAAACTTGCTTCCATGCAATTAGTTCTGTCCTCAAGCCCAGCTTCTAGCAACTAGCTAACAAGCCAGATTTTTCCCCTCCCATGGTAGGCTTTCTGAAGAAATCTCAAAAGGCAGACTTACCACCCTGTTCCCTCTTTAGGAAGACAGAAAGCAAGCAAGATGGCAACAGCAGAATTTCATACCCCTTTGAAGCTACAGATCTGTGGAAAAATCTGGTCTCGGATGTGCACATCTTTAGGGCATGTATAGTAAATGAGATGGGGTACCAAACACTTTGAGTTTCTGTCTAGATTTCCCTCTTTTTAGCACAACAGCACACCACATCTCCATATCTCATACCAATCTCATACCATCCGCACCAAAAAGAACACAGAATGCTTCTGCAAAAGGAACGGCCAGAGATGCCAACTTTGTTTCCCTAGCAGGGATCCCGTGCATTATTAACAAAAAAAGTCACCTGACTTTTCCCCTTCTGATACAGCTGCTGTATGTAAAAGAAGTGGCAACAGTGGTAACAAGTCCTTTTCACTATTTTCTACAAATTGTCCTGGAATGATTTAATCTCCCCCCCCCCAATCCCTAAACACTTCTAACATAAATGGCTTTAGAGCAAACCCACATTTTGCACCAACCCCTTTTTCCCGTAAATTTGGGCCTTTTCGGTTACCTCTCCTCTTAGCAACTGGCTTAATGTAAACAGTAATTTGAGGGCATAATTGCATCCAGGAAGTTCTGAAATGTTAGAGAGCGAGCAAGAGAGAAATCAACCAACAAAGGAGATGGCAGAGGTTAGTTCCCAATGGAAAATAACAATTACACTTTTATTTAGAAGTGAAAACAATTTTATGTCACTATCATCTAAACCAGCTTGGACAGCTATAGAAACAAGAGCCGAAAAAAGAACAGAGAGGATGGCATTTTGCTGCTTGGTCTCTGGAGGCCCATAAAAGGCTTCACCTAAGGTGAACCACTTGCACAGACATAAGAGTACAGACATGAGTAACTGAAACTTCGAAAAGGCTTTGTTTTCTTTTGGTTTCACTACAACTCCCATAATCCTCTGGCTATGCTGGCTGGGAAGTTCTGGAAGTTGTGGTAACAAAAATAAATTTTCTAAGCCCGGTGCAAAGCTTAATATTTGTGTGCACATATCTCATGTTTACAGAGTGAAGACTTCAAAGTCAAATGACCAGAGACACAACTGACAGCTTTAATTTTTTTCCTACATGGATGGGCTTAAAGGGAGCCTGACTGTAGAAGGCCAGACAGAGAGATTTCTTCATTTCTTCTGAGTGAAGAATCTTATGGTTCAGAAGCAGTTAATATTACCATTACCTTTCTTTGCCATGCACACCTCAAAGGAATTCCAGATAGCTTGCCACTTAAAGGAGAGGCTTACTCCTGGCCGGCTACACTTAACAAACCATTTTCCACTTAGGGATTACTGTTTCAACTTGAGATAAACAGGTTCCAAGACAAATATAGCTTTTTTTTTTTTTTTGTAGAACAAGGGATTTGATTTACACAACAAGAAGCTTATAGTAGATGTGTCCAAAAATATAAGTAATCCCATGTTAAGTGCCTCTTCTCTTATCCAGTTATGGCTAGCAAATAAGCAACAAATAACTTGTGTGAGACAGGAGGTTTTTGTGAGGCCGGGCCTTTGCTATCAGACCAAAATAAATGATAATGGAATACTGTATTCATATTGTACAACTCTTTCTGAGATCATGGGCCAACAATATTCAAACCCAGCTCTTTTTTGTTCATATTTTTCCTGATATATATGAAAAATGGTGCTACATAATACAATGGCAGAAGGGTGGGGAGAAAATTTATTTATTTATTCAAAATATTTTGATCCCACCTTTCTCCTTAAAAAGGACCCAAGGCAGCTTACGTCATGAAAAACACGATATTGAAAGCTAAAGTAAATTTATTCAAATATTAAAGAAGAATTAATATTTTCCCTAAATCTGTTTAGGAAAAATAGATTTAGAAGCAACAAAATACAAACCATTCTGTTTATTGTCTCCCCGACCAGATAGGCGGGGTATAAATTAAATAAACAAACAAACAAACAAACAAACAGACAGTAAGTCACTAAAGAAAAGTCTGCCTGAAGAGCAAGGTCTTCACCTGCTTGTGAAAAGACATCTTCTCTTTGCAACTGTTTGGTTTCAAACTGATTCTTCTTTCAACTCCTACTGCATGGGAAGCCTACAACTATCATTCCTTTCCCCCTGAAAAATCTGTGCCTGGAATGGTTGAGTCAAAGGTCAGAATGCGCATGCTACCACTTTCACTGCTATATTTCTGGCCTTGAAAAGCGCACATTGGATTTCTACCTTTCTTGCCACTCTTTAATGCACTACATAATTACACTCAAACTCTGAAAATATACACGGTTGCCTTTGGCATCTTTGTCAGTCCTAATAAAAGACTCTGCTAAACTCCAGACCTGGGACTTCTAAGAAAGTGTGTGTTTCAAAAGCTACACAGAGAGAGACTTGCATCCTGGAGGAACAGCAACATTCATAATCACTTTTGTGCACCCTAATTTCCCCAGCGGGATGGAGAGTTTCTGCAAAGAGATATACTGCACTGTAATCTTTACAGTCTCTTTTCCTTTGACTAGAGATTTAAAACACTTGGACCCCACCTTTCAAGCCCAAGGTGATTTACGATTTAACAGCAATGCATCATAAAATTAAAGCTTATTTAAAGGGTTGGGTTGGCCCAAGGCATTTTGCAGCCTAAGCCAGTGTGCATATTGTACCTTTCTCCCCACCTCCAGAACTGTTACCCAAAGCCAGACAGTTCAAGGTAATAAAGTAAATGGCCAACAGCTTGCTGTCCATCCATGATGCCCCACGATTAGCTGCTTGAAGCAACAACTTAACTCACACTTTATGTTATGCCCAGAAAGAAACCAGAAGCCAGTGTAATGTTTAAAACAGTGCTTCCCAACCATGGGTAACCCAAGTGTTCCTGGACTGCAATTCCCAGAAACCTTCACTACCAATTGTGCTTGCTGGGGTTTCTGGAAACTGCAGTGCAAAAACACATCAGTTACTCAAGGCTGAGAACCACCACTTCAAAGTATTGCTTTTATATAATGTGCTTCTTTTTGTATCTGGCAGTTACCAGTTACCAAGTGGTGTGTTTTGGGAAAGCTGACTTTTCCAAGCAATTTAAAAAGGCAATCCACACAAAACACATTTTGGTGGTCTGATCAGATCATAGAAAGGTAGGTATAACTGAGGTGGTACCACATTTTTTCTTGGGAGGACCACAGATAGCAAGTCCATCTAAATTGTGGTCCTCACCGACCAGATAGGCGGGGTATAAATTAAATAAATAATAATAATAATAAATTAATTAAAAGCACTTCAAAACATGCAAAGCTGTATTCGCGAACACATTGTATCTAAAAGAACCTGTACATAACAGAGGTAGAAAAGCTTTGATACCTGAGACAAAAGACAAGATGGTATCCACTTCATTTCACCTACAGATACTGCTTGGACTAGCAGCTGACCTTTCCTTCAAAGAAAGGTTAAATGAAAACATCTTCCATCTCACCCAAGGAGAAGCAAGCCGGCTCAGAGTTGCAGGATACACAACAGAGAACAAGGAGCGTTATCCTTCAGCACAGGAGACTGCCACTCTGACCTATTCCTGCAACAATCATCATCGGTGGCCTGAGACAACTACAGTACTTCACTCTATTTCATGCTAAAGCTGGACCTGCTGAGCTTTGGGTTGCCCAAGGAGAAGGCCATTCCTTGATCAACAGAATCTCCAACTACAATACAAGTAATGGCCCTTCTCCAGCCTGTTACTAATTCCATGCACTTACCAGTCCATACATAATCTCAGAATCTCTGTGTTTTAACTGTATCTCATCCTCATATCAAACAGTAAGACAGACATGATGGAAATATGCAGAATCCCATGGCTTAAATGTCATGGGACAAAGCAGTTTTAACTCAACACCACCTTCCAGAATTGATCAGATAAGCACAGAACCACTACAGACTCCAGCTCAGACAGTAGCTTTATGTTATAAGGATGAATTGGTGGGTAGATTTGGAATTCATTGAGATAGAAAGAAGGATGGTTGAATTAATGAATAAACGTATGAAAGTCATATTCTCCTGTCTCTTTTTCTGCTACCAAAAACTGCCAAGGAGGGCAATGGTGGCAGATTAAATCCTATAGGTAAGACAAACAAGAAAATGGGATTGAGCTAAAAATGACCATCTTTGTCCAGAATTATACATAACATGGATTGAATCTGCCCTCACTTTTATAATCTGTCAAGAATAGGGAGATCAAAATCCAGAAAGTATGGATTGGTGTTCTGGTTTTCATCCCTTGCTCTCTTCTTTTGAGGCTTTTGTTGTCTCTTCACTTATGAAGGGTAGACTAACAATATGACAGGAGGCCCGGCCCTACCATTAAGTAGAGGGAGCTAGCTGCCCTCTCACGACAGAAGCTGAAAGATAAGAGCAGACAAATGTGCCCATGGCCTCTAAACTAGCCTTCAGGTGCAGTGGAAGATGTTTCATTACCCGTGTTGATAACCTGATCAACTTTCATATGTGGACCGGCACGGGAAGGTGCCATCTTGTACTTCACCTCTTGACAGTAGAATCTCTTGGGCCAGTCCTGCTTGACAGATACTGTCACAGGATAGCTCTAGTAGTCAAAACACTTCCTTTGTCAACTGACAAATTGTCAGTACTCCAAGTAGCAAAACACTTGTGCAGGACAACTTGAATCAAAATGACACAACCCAGCACTCTCTTAACTATGCAGCATCCACATTACAAACTCCTCCGGTAATCACAGCTTCATTGAAGAACAGAGAGCACAGAAGTCGTTTAACAAAAGAAGAACTCCACTGCACCTTCTACGATGTGGTATCCTTGAATCCATCTGGATCCCCAGATTCAGTCACATTAGTTGATAATTGCAGTCACAGATCTCAGAGGCCACTATAGCTTTCAAACTTTTCCAGTTCTGTTAATGAAATAAATGTCTTGAACTGGTCAAACCATTGTTTCATATGGTTCAATATTCCTCTGTTTATCTCAAGGAGCATCTAAGAGTGAGTAAATTGCTTATGGTAGCCAATGTTTTAGCATTACTGAGGGCCAGTAAGATTTTAGGAGCTTGACACCACGGCGCTACAGTGGACCCTCGACTTACAGACAGCTCGACTTACAGACTTTTCGAGTTACAGACTTCTCTGGCCACAAAATTTGGGTTCAACCTGCAGCCGGAGAATCGACCTACAGACCAGAAAAAAACCAAAATGGAACAAAAACAGAACAAAAATGGCTGGTTACAGGATTAATCGGTTTTCAATGCATTGTAGTCAATGGAGACTCAACCTACAGACTTTTCGACTTGCAGCCACCATTCCAATACGGATTAATTCCGTAAGTCGAGGGTCCACTGTATTTGAAAAGAAGTGGAACATGCAGCAAAGATGTAAATTAAAACATGAACTTGAAGAAGGGATAAAAACAACCACAACGAATCACTCAATTGTCTCTTTCTATAAGATTTTGTGCACTGCCACTACATCTGAAACCCTGATTTTTATATGTGCTATTAAAATACTACATAGTTTTCTTCGGGAACTCAATTATTATTTATTATTTTATTTATTTATTTATTTAAGTTATATGCCGCCCACACTACCTGAAGGTCTCTGGGTGGCTTACAGCATTTAAAATACAATAAAAAGGCAAAATAAAAGGGCAAAATAATTAAAATGCAATTAAAATATATATTCTAAAAATTGCCATCAGACCTACAGCTGATATTATTTCAGTTAAAAGCCATTTGGAACAGGAAGGTTTCGACCTGGCGCCGAAATGTCAATTATGTAATATAGCTGCCAAGTTTCCTTTCCATTGTACCAAAAGCAAATTGATTTCTATGGCTATAATCCAATTTCATTCATGTTCTTAATTTTAGAGATATAATGCATTTCAGGCAGATTGATAACAGGAGCCATTTGCACCTTTAAAATTACACTATTTTTAAAAAGTAACTTATGGGGCAGCATAAGATACAGACAAAAATATGTATAAACTCTTTGTTTAAATATACCAGAATATGTTGTAAGGTATTGTGATTATGCCTAAGGGATACAAAATTTGGTTAGATGATGTACGTGAACCAAAGTAGCTACATGTGACTATTAGATTGTTGGGGCCTTTCCAGATAGTCAGTTTCCAGGGAAACAAATGTCTAGCTGCAGTTTATTTATTTTGGGGAAGCCCAACATAATTCTTCAAAGAATTGTTTTTGTTGCATTGAAATTGCCTTTTGCTGTTTGTAGCCTTTAAATGCTATGAAGGATGTGGTTGCATGAATATCACAGCTCCCTGTCTGGTTGTGACTATGACATCACCAGTGACATACATGGACAGCTTCCCCTAATGTGTCTATACGATCTTGCAAATTTCCTAAAAAGTTTATTTTAAGTAAGTTATTCAGGGTCAACAAGACCAGAGTTTAGAGGCCAGTGTTAAAAGTAGGGGGGAAAAGGCCAATAGCCACAATGTTATGAAATACCTGCTCAACCTGAGTACAGCATAGAAATGTGACTACATTGTGCCACAATGATTAGAATTCATGCTGTCTGGGAAGGATTCTGGGTTTTGTGGTCCAGAAAGGTAACATCTCTGAGCTCTTATTCTGAATTCCTGAAGCCTGTTTGTTTTCCTTTCTGCTCTTACTGGTTCATCCATGCATGAATCTTCAGTTCTTCGAAGTTACTTTTCTTGGAAAGCTGAGAGTTGAAGCATGCACATCCCTGGCTAAGCCCTTAAAAAAACTTTTGACATTGCATTTGTTGCCACTGTTAGCAACCACTGAAACTCCTCTGATTTCTGCCGTTAAAATGTAGGGTGTGCAAGAAAGGCAAATTAATCTTTTCCTGCCTCACCATCTGGATCATCTCCTCCATCCAGATGCTTTTAGTCTTGGTTGCTCCAATGAAAGGACAATGCTGATGACATTAGCCTTCCCCCCAGGAATCAATATCCTTGCAAAATAATTAGGGCAGAATTGGCCTTGCCTATGTGTTTGGGGCATTTGGATGGCCTCTCCCTCACCACCTGATTGACAAGTGTCTCCCATGTATTGGAGAGAAGAAAATTTTCATTGTGAATGAAAAGCTACACATTTGTGAATGGCAGGTATAAGCAAGTTTGAACATGTGAAATCAATCCAAACTGGGGAACAGCAGAATGTGGCAAGTTCACCACATCTCTTCAGATTTTAAATGTTAGTTTTTCTATATGATTGCAAGCATGGCAGAGTGAATTTGCAAGTACCTCTTACATGCTAAATGACAATGGGCTATTTCTCAGCATGGGATGGGGAGCAGGGCTTGAAAATGCGCTTGGCCACTTGCCTGTGACGAGTGAAAAATGCTGCTCGACGAGTTACAGCTCCCTCCCTGCCAGCCTCCTTCCCCTCCGCCTCTCTCTCTCTCTCTCCTGCAGTCCTCCCCTCCCCCTCCCATTGCAAAAGGAAAACTGCCCTCTTCTCATGAGAAGAGAGTTTGAGCGGCACATAGAGATATAGCTCTGCAGGAGAATGTAGAGTAGTTCCATGCTGGAGAATATGGAGATTCCCTGCTCCCAATTTCAACCGAACGAGGACACATCCTGGGGTGGGAGGGAATCATGGCTCCTTAGGAGATTGGGCGCTTTTGCTTTCAGTTTTATTTTTGCTGGAGACATTCAAAAGAAAGGCATTCAAAATACAAGCTTCATGACCCCACAGGCACGCAGGTAATAAAGCCACCCAAGTGTGAGGGTATAAATCAGTGATTCTCAATCCCAATAAATTCCAAGGTTATGGTCCGGTCATGCTGGCTGGTAAATTTTTGACTAACTGGTGAGACATTCTGAAATTTTTCAAGCCCTGATGGGGAGTTATACTGACCACTTCGGGGCGGGGGTGTTACCACTTTTCCTATCCCTAAAAGTTCTGGTGCTGCCCTATCTGCTAAAAAATTATGCTCTGATTTATGATGTTCAGGGAGCATATGCCTTTCCTCCCAGCAATATCACATTTCTAACTGTCCCTTTGCCACCTAATTTAGCTGGGGGGTCAAGGTACACATTCCCCACATCCCACTTTCCCAGCAAAAATCTTGGGGATTTTTTTAAATATTTAAGTAATGGTGGGCCATGAAACTCTGGTAAACTGTGCTTCATCTCTACTTCCTTTATTACTGGGGTTTTAATATGTTGTTTACTGTTTTTTAAATGTTGTAATAATTTATTTTATTTATTCTATTTGTATCCCGCCTATCTGGCTGTTGTGACCTCTCTAGGCCAAATTTATTACTTGGCTTTTAACTTTGTTTCTTTTAAATACAGCTGCCTTGAATCTGTCAGGAGAAAGGTGGCAAGCAAGCATTACCTTTATGTCCTCTTTGGACATACATGTGCTGAACATTAGTTTTGCCCTTCTAAGTTTCAAGAAGGTATAATTTTTCACCAACATCGTTAAATGGATATTTTTAATAAAATCACACAAGGAAAGAGAAATGAAACACAAGGATGATTTAGAAATTTTTTTGCATAAGGAACAGAGAAAACACAAACTAAGGGGTACATTTAAGCACTGGTTAGCTGCTGATGCAGTATTTCCATAGCTGCAGCATTGTAACAGCCTTAAAATGTACCCTCTGAAATTAATTGAAAAGATTAAATAAAATTATAAATGAAAAGACTCCACAAATATGTCAGGGTGTTTATGGAGTGGGCAATATGAAAAGACATTGCCTGAAACTGTTGTTCCTAGGTCTATTCAACATATAGAATTATTGGCTGAATGAATGGGTGCCTACACAGCTATTTCATGATCACTGAAATTACAAGTAACTTGCATAACTCTCAGAATAGCTATTTTTAGGATCTGGCCTTTTCATGTGGTGGAATGATGTGGATTTTACAAGAGCATTTATAATGTGTTTCATATGGTGCAGAGTGAAAGCTAGACAAAAATGCCTTCTTTGCCTTCTCCTTCCCTTTTCCCTTCATGCGGATTTAGAGTTAAATGTTTTCTCATTCTGGTTTCTTTCAGGTTGCTTTCCATCAAACCATGAGCAACACAGATGCAAGCTCTGAAAGCTTTGCTAAACGATCCCTTCAGTTTCCTAGAAAGGAAGTGGATCCTTCCCTTTGAAATAATTCATACAATCTATAATTCTTTATTCCACAGAGAACACAATTTCCAAGACCTGGAAATGTTACTTTTCAGGACCACAACATCTAACAACCATGCTGCCTGGGGGGATTTTGGAGTGTGTGTTGCATTTAAATTCCTCCCCATGCTCCAGCTGCTTCAGTCTTTCTGTTATGGAAATAGCACGTATCACAATCAGACTGAAAGTTCAGTGACACAACTGACACATAAGGATAGAACTGCAGCAATTGTATGCATGTCTTCTTAGGTCAATCCAGGAGTTCAGTGGGACTTAGCATCTAGTTGGTGTGGTGGGGATGACAGAATGATGGACTGGGAGTCTGGAGACCAGGGTTTGAATTTGCTTTTGGCCTTGGAAAATTATTGGAGGAATGGAGCTGGTAAAACTACTCCTTAAAAATCCCATTTGCCTTGAAAGCTCTATTAGGGTCGCTATAGGTTGCTTCTGACTTGAGGGCTTATAACTAAGTACAGTATGTGTAGGACAACAACTCCAGGCACAGGCTTAACTTTCCCTTCGAAGACAATGGGATTTGCATGTAACTGAATATTAAACTACTTCTGAGTACTCTGTACCTTGAAAACACTGGAAACGATCATCATAAGTTGGAATCAATTTGTCTTATATCTTTAGAACAGTTTGTCTATTTGTACTCCAGCTGTTGCTTTTTAACCTCTCCTGGCAACTTTATTTATTTATTTATTTATTTCATTTATACCCCGCCTATCTAGCCAATTGTGACCACTCTAGGCGGCTTAACAAGAAGAATAATGTTAATAATGCTCATTTTATATTGTGTTCCAAAGAACCACCACAGAATAACATTACTGCATGAGGCTCAGCTTGACTTCCTATTAAAACAGTAATTACTCATTCTGTTTCTGCTACATATATTTTATATTGTTGAAATGGCAAGCCATAACACCTACAGATTGCAGCACTAAAGATGAGACTGCTAATACTGGTTTTCCCAAACACAAAGTTGGGGCTGGCCAAAGTCATCAAGATCCACACTGGCTCAATTGGTTTCATTAAGGCATGGCAATTTATGTTTCAGCTTGGACACATGCCTGGGATTGGTTACTTTGTGCAGGGGTGGGGGAAGGGAGAGAAGAGGGAATGTGAATTCTGAATGGAAGTTCCTGCTGGTAGATCTGTGATGTCCCATTAGGTTGCTGCTCTAGTGTAATAAATATTATATTGTTCATGCTGCAAGATAACTCACTGAAGTATTTAATTGTTAAGAGTAAGGAAAAGTAATGTATGAATTTGGTCATATGCTTGTTCACAGAAGTTGTGCTGACAATTGCCTCAGAGAGAGAAGTAGGGAGAGAGGAGATTCATTAGGCTGAATGCAAATACAGTGGTGCCTCACTTGACGAGGATAATCCATTCCAGCAAAATCGCTGTAGAACGAAATCCTCGTCAAGCGAAATGAAAAAGCCCATTGAAATGCATTAAACCCCTTTTAATGCGTTCCAAAGGGCTTGAAACTCACCATCCAGTGAAGATCCTCCATAGGGCAGCCATTTTCGGTGCCTGTAATGCGAGGAATCCATCCCAGAAAACAGTGGGGGCCCATTTTGTTTACCCGGGGGCCATTTTGAAACTGCCGATCAGCTGTTGGAAAATCATCATTTTGCGAAGAATCGGTTCCCAAAGCAGGGAACCGATCATCGCAAAGCGAAATTCCCCCATAGGAAGCATCATTTTGCAATCGCAAAGGCGATTGCAAAAACTTCGTCATAATGCAATTTCATCGTTAAACGAGGCAATCGTAAAGCGAGGCACCACTGTATAACAATTTTGAACAAAAAGTTGACTAGTCCGTGAAGGTCATGTTGTGATTTGGTTCTAAAAACATTTTTAAAGGTATTTTTAAAAGAACAGAGAACAAATATTTAGACGCTCACTTGCTGAAGTGGCTATCTTCTAAAATATTTTTACAGGCAGACGCAGAATTCCTTTGCCAGCACAAATGCCTGTTTTGCTAGGAAGGAGTTTAAAAGTTCTCTTCCTGAGAGTCAGTTAATTGGGTCCTGACTGACAGAGTCAAAAATTTAGATTGCTCAAGACCAGGAGCCGATTTTCCCTTTGTAGACTTGTGTCAGGAGTCTTGTCTCAGAAACTCTGGGAGAATTTTACCAAAAGTATTCAGGGCTGTGACAAGTACAACTACTCTGTGTTTTTGCAATGCAGAAGTACTTTGAATATGCTTTACAAAATTGTATGCTAATTCCCTGGACATACATGGCAAAATGTCCTCATTCTGAATAACTGTCCCTCCATTACTTACTTTAAAGCAAGCCTGGTGTTTTTTCCAAAGAAAATCTGTCTTTTTACTGTTTCTGTGACCTTTCATTGCCCTCCAAACATTTGCCCTTCTGGGGAAAGAAGCTGGAATAATATATCTACTTTGGAATGGTCTTGGTGGGGTAAGCCTGCTCCATGCATGCTCCGTTTATAACAAAGCAGTTGTTTTCCTCTTTTGAAAGGTGTGTGTGTTTTTTAAAAGGATCAATGTTTTGGCCACTGCAGGCTGGATTATTTCCATTAAAAAAAAAAAGCTGGTGGGACCAACCACTCTCTTTGAAGATAAACAATAGTGGTCTTTTCAATGTGTATGCGTTATTTTAAATCTGGGGATGTATAGCGTTGCTTATTTCTGCATGGAGGGTGGAACAGTTTTACCTTTAAAAAAATTCATAACTCAAAAACCATTTACTACCACCACCCAAAATTTGGCAAAGAACAAGAGCAGACTGTCTCCTACAACTGTGACAAATTTGGTGCTCATCTGAAGTCCAGTTTCAAATTATAATGTTTTGTTTGGGCTGCCCCACTTTTAGAATTTCCTTGTAGAATGTTGATTTCTGCACAATAACATAGAAGGCAACGACAGGACGAGATGGATGGACAGTGTCATTGAAGCTACCAACATGAATTTGACCAAACTCAGGGAGGCAGTGGAAGACAGGAGGGCCTGGCGTGCTCTGGTCCATGGGGTCACAAAGAGTCGGACACGACTTAACGACTAAACAACAACTACCCTGCAGCGATAATGTACTGATTCAGCTACAACATTCTTTTTTGATCCAATATATACAAAATAAAATTAAATGGCATTCATTCACTTTTCTCCCAAAATAAAATGAAGTATTTGCCAAGATATTTATTGCCATTATTTGTTCAGTATTGTGTTGAAGCCATTGGCAACTGCAATTACTGAAATTCAATGAATTTGGGGGGGGGGGGGGACTGAGTCTATCATTTCATATATACAGATAGTATATCAGTAGTAATAGTAGAGGGTAGCGGGTGATTATTTGTTTGCTAAAATATTAGCAGAACATAATACACATTTATTTTTAAGCTAGAATGGCTAAGAAAGCAGAAGAATTTTTTAAAAATGGCACAAGGAGAACATTTTAAATAGCAGCCTTTTAAATAACATGACTTCTTTTTCCCGATTCTTTTCACTGGCAGTATACCAGAGGCAACATACCCTAGAGGACCACCATGACGTTCAGAAGGCCTACATGAACCTATATGTTTGACATACAGATTAACAGCCACTACTTCCTAAGAAGGTACCTCATGTCTGGGACACTGGAATTGGATGGTGCTGCCCACAATCTCCCCAATTTGGCTTTCCTAACCATCCTTCCATCTTTCTTTGAACTCAAGACTGTTCTATGCACCCTAATTTCCCCCATTACTGTTACCATCTTTTCCCAAAATTCATTAACTTTTGGGTACTCTAGCCACAAATGTATTAATGTATCCCTTTGAGCACACATCATATAGCACACTGGTGTATTATTACTGCAGTGAGATAACATATTAGGAATCAAGTACCATCTCTGTGTGATTTTAATCAATCTTAGCTTTTACTGATATTGACTTGTATGGGTCAGTTTTCCTTTTTTTTCCCACTGACTTTCTGATATTACTAGTTCAAAATTTTTATTTAGCTATTTTTAAGCCACAAATTAAAAAGGGAAAAAATGAGGGAAAGACTGTTCTTATGTTACAGTGGGTTTGGCTATGTTTTGTAATTATAAAATGAAACAAAATAATTGCACCTCACTAGAATTACAGTAGCTAAATCCATCTATGTTATTGAGACAATGCCATTTAATAGTCTGAAATCCACTGCTAATCCCAGTTGGACTAAACTAGTTGAACCAACTTTAAAACGGTGAATCAACACTTATGTAAATCCTATAGAATCTATTTACTTACTTATATTTCTATAACACCGTTCTTCCAATTAAGGAACTAAGGCAACTTATATTAAAAATAACAACAGACTGACTAAAACCATAAGAAATGACTACATTAGAAAGCAATTAAGCATACACAGTATAAAAACAATTAGTAAAAACTGATGAAAACACCTTTAAAACGTGCTAAACACACACACAGTCATACTCATATCCAACATAGTAAATCAAAACTACCCAGCTAGCTATTAAGAATGTTTCTAAAAAAGATGGTCTTCACTACTTTTTGGAAGGACAAGAGGAAAGGGGGCCAACTTAGTTTCCTGGAGGAGGGCACCAATGCATCTACTGTATATGGAGCTACCAGCTACATTCAAACAAATAAAATTAGATTTAAAACTAGCATCATGTAAGACTAGCTGACACCTGCAGATAGGTGAACAATTAACTTTAATTTTATACAACTAAATTAATGTAGTTAAAATCAAAATGCTTCTGAGACAGTGCGGCTGCAGTCTTACATAATTTTACATAGGGGCCCAGTCTCTTTGAACTTAATGGGACTTAGCTGAACAAATGAGCATACTAGGAATGCATAACAAACATATCAAAAATATATATTCTGCATATTCACATTTGTTTGAAATCCAATAATATAACTAAAAAGTTTATAAAAGCACTGTGGAGAGAAGCACTTTGGATATTTCCCATTTTTAGGACGATGTGCACAGTAAGTATGTGAGAAAGTACTTATTTCCCAAGCAAAATTCAAAGAAAAAGACAAAAAGACAAAAATATATGGCACCTTTTTTCTTTGGTTTTTGTTTTCTTTGAATTTTGCCTGATATGCTTATGCAGACGAACACTTCTAACTCTTCCAAAACTACACTTAATTTTCAAGTTGACCACATCTCTACGATATGTAAGATTTTCGGAACAAAAATGGTTGCAGTCTTATACATGCTAATCATTGAATCATAGAATACTGAAGTTGGAAGGGGCGTAGAAGGCCATCAAGTCCAACCCTCTGATCAGTGCAGGAATACAATCAAAGCATGTCTGCCAGATGATTACCTAAGTTTTTCTTGAATGTCTCAGGTTGTCTAGTACACACCAACTCCCAAGGTAACTGGTTCCACTGTCGTACTGCTCTAACAATATAGGACGATTTTCCTGATATTCAGCTGAAATCTGGCTTCCTTTAACTTGAGTCCATTGTTGTGTGTCCTGCACTCTGGGGTGATCAAGAACAGATCTTGCTGCTCTTCTGTATGACAGCCTTTCAAGTATTTGAGAAGTGCTATAATATCACCCCTCAGTCTTCTTTTCTCCAGGCAAAACAAGCCCAATTCTTTCAGCCATTCCTCATAAGGCTTGGTTTCCAGGCCCCTGATCATCCCACAGAAATCACTGAGCCTCATTTAAGAGCAAATACATGCAGGATCATATCTTTCCAGCCAACATAATTATTAAACCTAACATCCACATAAAATATTTGCCAAATAATTTTTGCTTTGGATTCTGAATGGGAGAGAATTCTAGCTATTTTAGAAGTCCGGAAATGGCCTGGTAAAAGAATGATATTTTTATGCCCACATCTCCACCGAGTGCCCCAATTTCATGAAAGTACAGCATAGGGTTAGTGCTTTTCCAACAGTGACCAACAAATAGGGACCTACATGTTTCCCTTCAAAAAGGATCTTATAATACTTCCAAGGCTAGGAAAAAAGACATAAACAAAGAAAAGAAATAAGCTTGCAACCCTTGCTAACTTGTTCTTCATGTCAGTGTTACACTAACAATACAATTACTAGATAATCAGAGTTAGGGCGGATTAAGCTTTTAAGCTAATAATTACAATGAATAGCTAGCTAGAGATGTTCTAAAGCATTTCATTGTGCAGTGCATGTGAAATTTGCCATTATACCTGCAGTAGATGAGAGAGGTTAAGAAGCATTGTCTAGATATAATAGGTACCTGTTCACCTTGGCTTCCTCCCTTGCTTCCTTTGCTGAATGAATGTATTTGTGTAGTTATTTCTACTCCACAATGAAGTTTGATTTTGCAGGATTCCTCCCCTTCCTCCAATCAAGTTCACTGATTTTTAAAACATCTTATTAAGCCAGAAAATATACTTTCATGGACTAAAACTTTCAGCATCTTCCACAAGTCTTTTTTTTTTTTTAAACTTTTCAAACTTCGTAATTAAGCAAATGACTTATAATAACCAGGGTATCTTTCAGAGTTGATATGCCTGTCAATGGCCAAGATTCTCGTCTGACTTCCAGTTGCCACGTTACCCTAGCAACTACCTGGGGATACTCTGTTATCACCTTTTTATAACTGGCAGATTTCTGTGCTCAATATTTCTAAGCTAGAAAACAAATATAAACATTATTTTCTTTGCTGGAAAATACCAAAGAACAATAAAGATGGTGGCTAGGCTCCACTATTTTCCAACTCCTTGGTAAGAGCAATTGGAAGAGGAGGTTGACTATTGTTATGTTATTTGTACTGTTGTCCTGCAGAGGCAAGTTAGTAGCCAGATAAACTGAGGTCTACATTGGCATGTACATATGGTTGATGCGTTGCTTTAACAGTGACATATTTAGCTTTAACGAGGTCAAAGACTGGAACACAAAAGATATAAAGGATCAGCATGTCATTTATGTATTGTCTGTTCAGATACCTGCCAATATAACATGTTGCTTTTGCATGGTAGCCTTTGGTGAAGGCCACCTTGTTGACTTTTAAATACACCAATTTATATACAATTGGAGGTCCCCCCCCCCTTTTAAAAAAGGCAGAGTGGGAAATTTTATAAGCATCTGACACAGGAGTTACACATTCAAGCATTTTAAAGTGTGTGTCAAGAACACTACAAGAGTTGTGCCATTTTGGCGGTGGGGGGGGTTGATACCAGAATGTGAGCTGTGAAAAATGGAAGTGTGGGTTCAAAGGGAAACAAAGTTGATCAAGTCTCATACTATGACCTTTTTAATGTGGTGGAAAATAATTTGCTAATTGGTATGATCATACCTGAAAATTATTTTTAAAAGTTTTTTTTAACTTAAACAGTCTATCCAACTGTCACTCAGTGTAAATCTTCACACACACTCTCACACTCACACACAAAGGTGAGTGAATTGTCCAGAAGCAGCAGACAGCAAAATGTGACCCTACTCCTCAGCATCTCTGCCAGCCGGAATAAATAGCAAAAAAGAGGATAAATATCAGATGGGTTCAAAAAGAGTGAGCTGAAAAGGGTGAAAAGCATATTTGTGATAGTCCTGCAGTCAGACCATTTTAACATTTTAAGTGACATTGCTCCAAAATTAAAACTCCCGTCATTATTCTTAAAAGACCACCTGATGCCATTTGCATAAAATATGAAGGAACTTTTATTTTATATTATGAGCAATATGTTCTCCCATTCACTAAAAACTTGACTTAGCCATCTTGCTCAAATGTGGGAATACAATATTACCTTCTGAGACATGCCAAAATGGGTTTGTGCAATCTGGCATCGTCCAGATTTAACTACAACTCCCATCGGCCCAAATCCCATTTGCCTAACTTCGTGCAGTGGAAATTGATGAGGTTATCACCTCCCACCACTAATGTTTATTTTAAATTAGTTAAATGTCTCCTATCGTCTCATTTTAGATCCAAACTCCCTTTTGACCTGCAGAATCCTTTGGGAGCCTCAGGATAAGTGGGGTGGAGAGCTTTAATTGCTTCCAGATTGCTGCTGGTGACCTTGATCCTGGTGGCAGTGTTTTTTTGTGATTAAGGGCTTCCCAAGGCTCCCAAAGTCTTCTCCAGGACCAAAGGAAGCCCATGGGAACCTTGGGACTTAAAACGGGAAGTAGGGGATATGAAGCATGTAATTAATTTAATTTAATTTAATTCATTTAATTAAAATAATTTAAAGTAAATTTTATGAGTTGATGACATCATGAGCTTCAACTGCATAAAGTGACGCAAACAGGATTTGGGCCACTGTCTCCAACCAGTATCGCCACAGATTGCAGGGCAAAAAATGGAGGAAGACTGCTCTGGATATTTGTCAGGAAAACTACAACAGTGAACTCAGGTGGTATGACCAAATAGCAACTGCAAACATCTCATTGCAACATCAGTGACCACAAATGCTTAGTGTCAACAAAAACATATGTTTTGCTCCCTATAACATCACCTTCATGCCATTAATTCAAAACCAGTAAAGCTAATGAGGGCTATAATTTGTGTGTGGCCTCCATGTTTCTCTGGGGCTGTATGTGGAATTCATCATAGAAAAATAAATGCTAGACAGTGTGGAAGGAACATTTCAATGCTGTGGCTACTGGGCTGAACCAGAGAACAGCCTAGCATAACTGGAGTGCACCAAAAGAATGGGGTTTAATCATTTTTCTGTGAAAGGTGTTTTCAATCTCCACTTTCCTGGCTCTCGGTTACTGACTCATAGTTTCATGCATGGGTAATTGGCAGTGCACCTTGCAGGACACCAAGCCAAACAGGGAACTGCTGAAATTTGCCACCTTCACCTTCTGGACTTTAGTGTCTGCTAATAAACCCATGTTCCATTGACTGGAACAGCTGTAAAGCTATGCTGCCCATATTCAATTTAGACACCGCTTCAGAAAGCTGATGGTACCTGTGGCAGTTCTCATTGAAGTGGTCATCTACAGCCTGACTGACTTACAATATCACATGAGTGTCAGGGATAGGTGATCTTAATGGAGCTGGGGGCCAAATTCTTGCCTTCTGGCTCCATCTTGGGCTACAGGGGGGCTAGAAATGGCTTTGGGTGAGGGACAAAATAGAGACTGCTGAGACATGCACTTCTCATTTCTATTCAGAGTGGGCATTTTTTAAAAGGGACTACTGAGGAGTAGAAATAGGCTTGTTTATTTAAAAGCTGGGTTTATGGGAGTGTGCTCCCAAGGGGACACATGCTGCCCACTGCAAGGTATGGAGTAAGCAAAACATTTAGAATGGAAACCTGCATGTTAGAAGGGAGACTTGTGGTTCTAACCAAGCCACCCCTTTTCTTGTTAATGTTCAACAGAACCTAAAGCAGGTTATGAAGTCACTTAATGAAGTGCTTCTTTGCTCCCAGTTCCCATTACGGGCTGATGGGCAAGATACACCACGCCACGACATCCCATCCCAAGTTCTGTTCTAGGTGGGGGTGAGCGGCGAGAAGAAACATTGAATGGGAGCAGCTTTGGGACCCTTGTAACATCTCGCTCTTCCCTTGTTTGAACACAAGGGCTGAAAATTGCCTGCCTGTCAAGGTGAGTCTAAAAAAAATAATTAAAAATCCCTATGCAAAATGCAGCAAATGCAGTAACATTATTTTAAATAACTTATCTCATCCTCCACCCCACCCCCTCTGCTTGGCCTCTGCGTAAACTATCTGTTTGGTTCAAGTTCAGCTATTAAGCTGAACAAAATTGTTGCCATTTCCCAGACACATTGTGTACTTGTTCAGTTTAGAAATCACTTTGTTCTTCAAAGTGAAAGTTTCTAGGATGTTAATCTGTAACGGGGATAAGACTTGTGGGTTTTGGTTTTGTTTCCTCTTTTTTTGATGAGGAAAAAAAAAGAAAATAAAAAACTCAAGACAGCTGATTTTGTACCATTTCATACAAAAACATCCTTAGCAGAATTCAGAAACCTTGATTAATAGTGACTGAAGACAAGTTATTACAAAAGAAATGCAGAAAACTGACAAGATGACACAGCAATGGATGCAAAATTAGCAAAATAAACATGGCATAGGACTTTCATACTTTTACTTATTCTCATCAAACAGACTGAATTCTGTTCCTAAGAAAGAAATTTTCTTTCTTATTATTTTTTCAAAACATCCTTCTTAACCTAAGGGAAATAATTAGACAAGGGAATTGTAACTTTCTGTCCCCAGTTCTGATATGCCTTGATTTAGTGTGTCTTCCTAACTTGCACCCATCCAACATGCCTTACTTAACATAAAAACTCCACAACTTCAAACAAATCAGCTGAAATCCTGTTGGTTAGCACAGTATATCACAGTAGAGTAGATATTGAATACAGGACCATGTTGGCCAGTTAGGGAAGTCTAACTTTCTTAAGAAATCTGCTTTTATCACCTCCTCGTATTTAGCTAGAACTATGTCATCTAAAGCCATAAAGGCTTTTACACTAGCTAGGCTTAATGTACTACCGTCTAAGCTTCTGGTTGGAGGATTTCAAGGATTGCCTACAGCAAATTGTATCAGCCCTTGTAACCGTGATAAAGTTGAATCGGTTCATCATGTTCTCCTTTTCTGTACTTGCTATCGGGATCTATGTATGGAGCTGGCTGAGGTTTTACTTATACTAAGGTTTTACAATGTTATTAACTGGAAAGTAGGGATTGTTTTATCATGTTTTAATAGAAATTCTATAATTCTGCCTGATTTTACGAAACTACAATTATATGTATGAATTTTATTTGATTTGGTTTTACTGGTCCTTGACCGTAATAAAGTATTCATTCAGTAGAGTAGACTTGATGAATCAGTAGAGATTTCATGAATCAAGTCCCCATAAATTCCATTAGTTCAAATGGGCCTATTCTACAATGCTAAGCAACAGGATTTCAGCTATTGAGTTTTATCCAGATTAGCACTTAGTGGACTTCTGTTTACACTGGAACAAGTGAACAGGGAAGAATATCTCTGAGACTCTTTCTTTCCCACCTCCATCTTTTGAAAATCTCATTTGAAGGACTTCTAAATTTTCTTGGCTAAAATGAGAGGTGAGAAAAGGGGCAGTCAATAAGGACTGCCTTCCCATGGCTGGCCCTCCCTCTGTGCACCCTGAGAAAAGAAGTAGCCCGTTTAGTCACCAAATGGCCAAACTGGACATAGAACCATTATTTCTTTACTTTCAGGAAAAGCAAAACATTCACAGTTATAGGTAGTACTGATGGAATAGTAGGACATTATTCACTTAAATCTGTTCTTCACTACCCAAAATACAAAGTGGCTCAAATTTGTTACAAACATATGAAATATTTTTAAGTGGCACAATTGCCTTGTAATACATCAGTCCACTTCTTTGAAAACTGAGTAGTGATGTGGAATTTTGTATCAGATTTGACTTTTTTCCTCATTGTTTGTGATGTTCCAATGCAAACCAAAGAAATGAACACGTGAGTACCAAAACATTTGCAACTGCAACCATTTTCTGAGAGAAAGGCTGCATTTTCTGAGAGAATAGCAACGGGGCCAATATTTTTGGCCATGACTGTATATTGCCCTAACCTCTTGGTAGGAAAGGGCAGGATAGAAATGGAACAAATACATAAAATGAGCAAACACTAATATAAATGGATACGTTGAAACATATAAGAAACTATGTGTGCAAATACACGAAGGAGCTCCACTGAATCTCAGGGTACCGCTACAATAGTGACAGGGAGCAATGTAATCTGGGTTGCTTTGGAATGATTTGGAATGGTACGCTTGATTAGATCACTCCTGTTCAAAATCTCTCCTGTAGCTGCATTCTAGTCAATGCCATGTTGGTGTTAGATCATTCCCTTTTGGTCTGTTTGGTCACAATCTACCTCTCCCCTTCTTACTCCCTGCCTCCTGCCTTCTTTTGTGCATCAGCTGTCAGTCAGTTGGGAAGCAGTCTGTTTCTTTTTGCTTCTGAGTAGACATTAATGCCGGGTTTATATACACACAAAGGAGGAGGTATGGAGTGACATGTTTTAGCACCACATTTCTCCTTTTTTAAAAAAATTAATTTTTGGGAAGTGGTAAGTGATAGAGCACAATAGTGGGAATGTATTCTTAAAAAATAAAAACAAAAATGCCTCTTTCCACTTCAAAATAGGACGGGGAAGGTGCCATCTGCAGTCACAGTCAGACCACATCAACCTCTACACATCACCACCGATATGTAGGAAGAATATCTCCCACCCCTAACCCACACTGAGCGATTCAGGCAATGGCTCAGAAAGAAAACCATGTTTATTTGGACTGATCCTAATAATTCCAAATAAACTGTAGGCTCCAACTCTAGACCCATTTGGGATGAATTCATCCCCATTAGGGACAGACTGGAACACTCCAAACAAGGATATTGTATAGTCAGTGTTTTACAGAACAATCCCAACAGGGCAACTTCAAATGGTAGCTTCTTGAAACTCGCTTGCTGTAACTAACCATGGTTAGAGTTAACCACAGTTCTGGATCTAGATAGCATGGAAGACTGGATAACTAGAAGCAGAAAGAAAGTTTCTGAACTGCTTCTCTGTATCATGGAGGAAAATAGATGAGGGTACTGTACATGAGCCTTGGATTGTATCTGTACTACATAGCTACATGAATTTGCTACCATTTTAATTTCCCTGGCTACATCTTAAGAGATCCTAGAACTTGTACTTTATTCAGTACATATAATTCTTTTCTAAAAGAGCGCTAGTACTCTAGTTTAGGGGAGTGTTCTGACACTAACTGGCAGATAATTATAAGTACTCACTAAACTACAAATCCCCTTCACAGATTGCTCCCTTGTCATGGCAAAGGGGCTTGAGTAATTCAGAGAAGCTATGGGATATGCCATGTAGGGATGCCCAAGATGGTCAGGTCATAGTGGAGAGTTCTGACTAAATGCGATCCACCTGGATCAGGAACTGGCAAGCCACTCCAGTATCTTTGCCAAGAAAAATCCATGGACAGAAATAAAAGGCTAAAAGGTATGATGCTGGAAGATGAGCCCCTCAAGTCAGAAGGCGTCCAACATGCTACTGAGGAAGAGCGGAGGACAAGTACAAGTAGCTCCAGAGCTAATGAAGTGGTTGGGCCAAAGCCGAAAGGACGCTCAGCTGCGGATGCACCTTGAAGTGAAAGGAAAGTCCAGTGCTGCAAAGAAAAATACTGCATAGGAACCTGGAATGTAAGATCTATGAACGTTGGGAAGCTGGAAGTGGTCAAACAGGAGATGGCAAGAATAAACATTGACATCCTGGGCGTCAGTGAACTAAAATGGACAGGAATGGGTGAATTCAATTAAGACAATTACCATATCTACTATTGTGGGCAAGAATCTCATAGAAGAAATGGAGTAGTCCTCATAGTCAACAAAAGAGTGGGAAAAGCTGTACAGGTATACAATCTCAAAAATGATAAAATGATTTCAATACCAATCCATGGCAGACCTTTCAACATCACAGTAATCCAGAGTACATCATGCGGAAGGCTGGACTGGAGGAATCCCAAACTGGAATTAAGATTGCCGGAAGAAATATCAACAACCTCCGATATGCAGATGATACCACTCTGATGGCAGAAAGTGAGGAGGAACTAAAGAACCTTGTAATGAGGGTGAAAGAGGAGAGTGCAAAAAACGGTCTTAAACTCAACATCAAAAAAACTAAGATCATGGCCACTGGTCCCATCTCATCCTGGCAAATAGAAAGGGAAGATATGGAGGCAGTGACAGATTTTACCTTCTTGGGCTCCATGATCACTGCAGATGGAGACAGCAGCCCCGAAATTAAAAGACGCCTTCTTCTTGGGAGGAAAGCGATAACAAACCTTGACAGCATCTTAAAAAGCAGAGATATCACCTTGCCAACAAAAGTCCAAATAGTCAAAGCTATGGTTTTTCCTGTAGTGATGTATGGAAGTGAGAGCTGGACCATAAAGAAAGCTGACCGCCGAAGAATTGATGCCTTTGAATTGCGGTGCTGGAGGAGACTCTTGAGAGTCCCCTGGACTGCAAGGAGAACAAACCTATCAATTCTGAAGGAAATCAACCCTGAGTGCTCACTGGAAGGACAGATCCTGAAGCTGAGGCTCCAATACTTTGGCCACCTCATGAGAAGAGAAGATTCCCTGGAAAAGACCCTGATGTTGGGAAAGTGTGAAGGCAAGAGGAGAATGGGACGATAGAGGACGAGATGGATGGACAGTGTAATCGAAGCAACCAACATGAATTTGACCCAACTCCAGGAGACAATGGAATACAGGAGGGCCTGGTGTGCTCTGGTCAATGGGGTCACAAGAGTCGGACATGACTTAATGACTACACAACGATAACAAAACTACAAATATTGTATGCATGTATACTTTATTATGGTCAAAGACCAGTAAAAAACTACAAATATTAGGATCTCTTAAGATGGAGTCAGGGTAGTTAAAGTGATGCTGTTGAAATGATGTAGCTGTGTTGCAGAGATGCAGCCCCTAACACTACATATTGCAATACAATACAATCTAATATGATGAACACGTGTGGCAAGATTGAAATAAAAGGTGCTGCTCGCATGCTATTAGCTGTAATATTCAAAATGAGGATAACTATCTTATAATTTGGATGTTCCTCCAAATGAAAAGCAGTTACATTCATCAAAACAGTACGATACAAAGGGCAGTTCTAATCCAAAGCTATGGTCTCTTGAACATATAATTGTCTCTCAGCCTAGCCTATTTCACACAGCTTTCATTAGAGTAAAGTATGATGACCCCATCTCTATGTCACCCTGTACTCTTTGGAAGAATCTGGGGTGTAAGTGCAGTTAATGGATGGTATATTCTTTACAGCCAAGATCAGGGAATGCTCTACCTCAGAAAAACTTGGATAAGGACATGAGACTAGGCTCTGCTATGATAATTTGCTTAACTGACTAAGAATAATAAAAATATGATGAATCATGCCTGAAGTATTCTATATGCAAAATGTTTTATGTTTCTTATCACATCTATCTCCATAGCCTCCTACAGGCTGTTTTCACCATTACTGTTTTTATTTTATGAGGGAACTGAGGCTCAGGGAAGTCAACCTGCTTGAGTACAGTCTTTAGGTTGAGTTACAAAAGGTTGTAATAAGAGCACTATTACCAAGAATTTAATTAGCCAATGCTCACAGTAACTTGCATTCATATTGTGTCATGCATAAATCCATGCCACCGGAAAGATGTAGTCAATTTTCCCACTATATAATTTTTAATACTATTCCACAAGATGTTCAGATAAACAACATCACACTGCAATAACAGGTAATATTAGAAAGCATGAACTGAATGTTGAAGTGTATAATTTGTTTATTAATGTTTGTATTACCAACTTAATATTAAATTGGAAATAAATTAATATTGCGGAATTTAAAAGTCACTAAACAAACCCACAGACAGAGAGAGTCATCGTTCCTTATTTGAACTATGGTTGTTGGGTGCCATCAAGTCAGAACTGACTTACAGCAGCCCTAACAGGGCTTTTAAGGTAACATATATTTAAGGCTTTAACAGTTTCACATTCCCAGCAAACTTCCATGGCTGAGTGGGAATTTGAACCAGGCCTCCTTAGTCCTGGTTCATCATTTTATCCACTACACCACAGTGGGTATCTATTTGAAAGATAAGGTAAAGGTAAAGGTTCCCCTTGACAATCTTTGTTCAGTCGTGTTCGACTCTAGGGGGCGGTGCTCATCCCCGTTTCCAAGCCATACAGCCAGCGTTTTTGTCCAAAGACAATCTTCCGTGGTCACATGGCCAGTGCGACTTAGACACGGAACGCTGTTACCTTCCCACCGAGGTGGTCCCTATTTATCTACTTGCATTTGCATGCTTTCGAACCACTAGGTAGGCGGGAGCTGGGACAAGTGACGGGCGCTCACTCCGTCGCGTGGATTCGATCTTACGACTGCTTGGTCTTCTGACCCTGCAGCACAGGCTTCTGCGGTTTAGCCCACAGCGCCACCATGTCCCTTTGGAAGATAAGGCTTTATAATTTCATGGAAATATGCTTCAACTGGCTTGGTGAAGGTGTTTCATAATATTATGATGGTGGAGGCAGCAGTGTCAAAATATCTAAAATGGAGAGTACGGGCCACATGTTAAAGGCTAAAACACAATATTTGTTCATGTTTTTCAGTTAATACAAAGCTTTGATTGCTCCTTTTTTGGACTATAGCTTCCAGAATTCCTTGGAGATTTGCCATGTTTTGGGGGATTCTGGTAGCTATAGTTTAAAAAGTAAACATTTCTAAACACTGGTTAATTTTAAACATAGCATCAAGATTGCAGTGGGTGGGAAATAAGAATCTAATCCTTCCCTGCACTGTGGTCCCCATGAAAATGTTTCTGTCCAGTTCCTAACTTAAGAAGGAAGTCTCCACTCACACCAGTGGAGGCTTCCTCCACAATAGTTGGGAATGGCTAGTCATTTTCATCAAGATCATGGTCAAGACAGAAATGGTTAAACTTTCCATTCTACCTCCTATGATTTGGCTGTGAAAACTGAATGTATCTGACCTCAGTCCATCAAAGCCAGAGGGAGCTCTGGTGTTTACTAAGGCTGGGCAAATCTAGCCTCCAAATACCTATGGGAAATCCCAGTTAATTTCTGTAGCTCACACACCCAGTTCCAAAATTAAGAAACACAGAAGTGCTTCTTCAAGTCTTTTGCTACTGCATATTACCGATGTGCTACAAGATGCAACGATGTTCAGAAAACTCCCTCAGGTCTCAACTTAATTATATTGCTATATACTAAGCAAGGAGAACAGCTTAACCTGATCAAAGTTTCAACATGTCTGACCGTCAAGGTTTGTAACCACCTAAAAGGCAGACCTGGCTACTGAAGAGGTATCTTTAAGTTCGGTTTTAAAGTCATTTGTACCATTAAAAAAAGATATACCTTTATGATTTGTACTTCATTTTGGTGATGGAGGGGGGAGAAAGGGAAATTAGCATTTGATAATGCTACCTTTTCCACAGTTTGTATGATGTCTGCCTCCCTCCTCTCTTTTCAAGACTGGATTTTCAGAGAAGAAAGTGTGCAATCTGTGGTGCAGATACGCAGAGCAGCTAATTCTGAGGGCCACACAATTTGCTGATTCATGGGTCCCCTGTATAAAGTGCCCCCAAGCAATAATCAACATAGCAGTTGAATGGGACATCTCTCTGAAAATGTTGATCTCATCTAGTATGAGTTCAGGACATTACAAACTATAAGGACCAAAGCAAGACAGTGCATGACTTTTGCTCTTCTCCATCCCACCCCCCTTAATCTGGATTGCTAGAAGGGTATTTGGTAGGATAGTATGCATGGAGCAAGCTCCCTCTCCAGTTTGTTACAACTGGAATATTTCAGTCCAAAGTACGGAAGTACAAAATATTTCAGTCCAAAGTACAGAAGTACAAAAGACACAGAGGAACAAAGAGTACAAATCATTACAGCTGATCATTCAAAGCAAAAGAAGTGTGGGAAGAATTTCTTGGCTGGAAACCCATAGACCGGTGTTCCCCAGAAATTCTTGGATTACAACCCTCTCTCATGTGTGCAAGAACTTTAACCCAAGAACATCTGGGGACCCAAAATTTGCAACCACTGGGGTGGATGGTTTTGATGCAATGTATTAGAATTGTTCAAAGCTACCACATCCAAGGAGAGAATAGCCACAAAACCCTCCAATCTGCAGTGTAACAGAAAGAAGGAAAACTTGCCATGCCCTGTGTTCACTTGACCCCAGCTGAACAATCCTATAGGTGAGAGATAATAAAGCTTACTTTTTTGGACTACAGCTCTCAGCATTCCACAAGCGAACGTGGCTACTAAATTCTGGGGATTGTTTCCCGCCCCTCCCCCCCCAGTTTGCCATCTTTGTTGTTGGTTCTCAGTGATCTTGTTTGCTTCAGTCCTGTAGTCGCTCAATAATCTGTGCCTCTTATTAAAGGGAACAAGTATGACTTCAGTGCTAGGGTCTTGGCTAGCATTAACCTAGCACGGATATTATCTAGAGAGAGTTGAAGACATGTAAGAACTTCCAGCTATTTACTCCTCAAGATCACAGATGAAATAATATCAAAAGTTGTTAGATTAGTCTCTGGAAATTGAAATGTGGCATTGTTTGAAAAAAAAAAAGCGTTTAGGGGAAAGGCATTGAACAACACCACTGAACGTTAACTTCTCCTTTAAATATATAGCCTTGCCCAAATAAAAAAAGTGGTTAGGAGATTTCAGACTTCTAAAATGATTTGGGGTGTATCTTAGAATATGCACATAGCTTAGAGCAGTAGTTCCCAACCTTGGGTCCCCAAATGTTCTTAGACTTGGGATTTCTACTTTGTGTGAAATTTGTTTTGTCATTGTGTTGAGAGTTGGGCAGCACCTTTTCACAAATTCCTAGCTACTCAGCTATCACCTACTCTTTAGAAAAATGGAACCATATTCAATGTGAGGACAGAAAGAAAATGGCAGCATGATGGCCACAAGAGCTGAGAGACTTGGAATTACTGCTGGATGCAATCCAAAATGCAACAGAAAGACAGTGATTAAAAGTATCCTAGAATATCATGGCAATGGTTTAAAAAAAAGGAAAGGAAGAAAAAGAAAAAGGAAGCAGCAGCAAGATTTATTTTAAAATAAATCTTTTTATATTGACTTTTTTTCTTCTTTTCAAAATCCATGTAACATATTTTAGGCTACCCTTCATCTCCATTTACACTGTGGTGGCATACAACACAGTATCTTTCCTTCTACTGCATTTGGAAACGACCAAAATTCCAAAGCAAGAACTGTAACCCAATATAATAGCACCTTTCAGTTTTCTGAGAAATTGTATTTTTTTGACTGCCAGTTTCCAGTGGCCTTGTTAACTAGGGAGTTAGTTTCCATCCTTGAGTAATATTAACTGTTGGTATTATAGACCATCAGGAGGCATCAGACTTATGGCAATCTTCATAAGGTTTTCAAGTTTTGTGCCTCCCCCAGTAAGTTTAATATTCATGACAAAGGGTATAAAATCACACCCTTTTGATACCAGTGGCAACATCAAATCCTGTCTCTGAATCTTGTATCTGCTATGAACTCACAAAGGGTTCTCAGCAAGCCATTCTTGCCCACTCCCCAGTCTCAGTCACATTACAGAGATAAAACTGGCTTACTTTATAGAGTTGATGCAAGAATTCCAACTCGGTCAAGACATTCTTATGCTTTGTTTTGCTTAGCTTCCCCCCCTTTTTTTGCTTCCTGCCCTTAAAAAAAGAAACACAAGTCAACCACGCACATAAAGCAGACTGGCTTCTTGGAAGTATTAAATTATATCACAGGGCATGTGGCATACAACAATGCAAATATCAGTCACATTTCCGGTACCACCATTTAACCAGGGGCAACCCGGGCATGTTTCTCATGTGTACTTCAAACACTCACAGCAGGTGAATTCTTCTTATTTTTAATCTTTAAAAGGAGTGTGTGCATTTACATGATATGCATGTAAAATGGCAAAAATAACTATATTTCTGAAGGAAAAAGGGAACAGTTCAACCTTGACAGCACTGCTCGTTATTAAAAGGGAACAAACAAACAAACAAAAGGTTTAAAAAGAGAATGACAATAAATTGATGAAAATTAAGCCAATTGCATGGCTTTAACACCATATAACATTACATAAGTAGTCAATAACTCAGTAGTTTAAGTATCTGGCTGTAGAGCCAAAGGCTGGGAGTTTAATTCTCCTCTGTGTCTCTTTGACAGGGGCTGGACTTGATGATCCATAGGATCCTTTCCAACTCTGCAGTTCTAAGATTATATTATAGATCTTTAAGAACAGATGTCCCTCTTACTTGGAATCCTTGCTCTTCTCTATTATGTCCCTTTATCTCCTGCAGTCCCTAAAAGTGAACTAGCCATTCTTGTTGGGGGAAGAACATCCCAGGAATGAAAAATATAATGTAAGATGTATGTTGAGAAAGTCACAACATCCTGGAAGACGCCTTGTTCCTAACTACCCTGTTTTCCCGGAAAATAAGACCTAAGCTGAAAATAAGTCCCAGTATGATTTTTTTCAGGATGCTCGTGATATTAGCCCTACCCCAAAAATAAGCCCTAGTTAAGCAAAACCCCACCCTCCACCATTGTGTAGCCACCAGAAGATGACATGACTATATTTGAATAAACATAGATTGTTGTACATTAAAAAAAACAAAACATCTCCTGAAAATAAGCCCTAATGCGTTTTTTGGAGCAAAAATTAATATAAGACCCCGTCTTATTTTCAGAGAAACATGGTAATGCGTAGGCAGTGTATCTCATCTAATAAAGGGATAATCTGGCAAGACCCCAACAAAAATTACTTCCAAGCTAGTGAGCTAATTATAATAATTCATGTTCAAGAAGCAGATTGTATTCCTGTTCATCTTTACCTGTGTGGCTTGCTCCCAAGAAAAGTTACTCAGAGAAGTGCTGTTGGCTCTTTATCTTGAATGTCCCTAATCTTACCCAAAAGACTGAAGTTCTTTTGGGTGGTTTAGCATAATAAGATTCATGGCACTTTGAGAAAGCACTCCATGGGGTGGATGGCATGAAGAGGAAGCAGAGAAGGAGGATTACAAAATTAATCCTGGTCCCTTACATATGTTTACATAAACCTTGAAAAGAAACAATAAGCTCTTTGTTAACATGTAGAATCGCTACAGTAAAGTGTGATAATCTCATTTTAGAGAAAGACAGGAAGGTGAGCACCTATCTAGGATTTAAATCCCATGAAATTTGGTACAAGTGCTAGGAATATACACATAAGCCTCAATGGTGTTCCTCCCCTGAGGGAGATAAGGAGAGAGAGTAGAGGAAAGTGATGCTACTGATCAGCACCCAAGGATGGGGACTGGAGTCGCAGGGCTTGCTGTCAAGTTGGACTTAAGTTGAACCGGTGATTCGACTCGGACTTGACTCATGTTTTTCCCCCCAATGACCGGGACTTGACTCATGACTTGGAACCCCAACCCCATCCCTCCCTTTTTTCTGGGAGAAAAAAAACCCTAATTTTTAATAGGGACTCAGATTTGCATCCTGCCTTTCTTACAAGGAGCTCAATAGCACATACAGTTCCCAAGAGATTGGTAGTGGGAGAGAGGAACCTTTTTGAGATACAGATCCAAAAAAAAAACAAAAACAAAAAAAAACAAAACACCCCCAGCAGAATGGGCTGAGAAGGCATGACCAGCTCAAGTATTTTACTGACATTGGGGCTGAATCTGGATTTAAATCTATACGTATTATGTTAGGCTTAGCCTGACAGTTTCAATCCTCACAACATGTTAGCTTCACAAAGTAGGTAGCTAAAATGTTCCACTTAGAGAAAGTGATGACACTTATTTTAATGCCAATTACAGATTTCTTCTGAATCTGCTTATGCTTCTCTCGCAAATAATCTGGCAACATAGCTGCGAGACTACTTCTAGAAAAGAACCTAATGCAGCCGGCCATTTGGTTGCTATTGGTTCCACTATCCCAAGATCCAAAGGCAGTTATGGGCTAAATCAGAGGATGTTTTGATGCAAATATGCCACCAAGCTTTAAAATACACTTTTCAGGTATTGATCTTCTTGCTCATACAGTCTTGTGACAGAATGAGAAATAACACTGTTGATGCGAATGAGACAGGCAAGATCCTACAAGACAAGATCCACCAGATCTTTCATGCCATGAAAATACCTGAATAACCTATGTGCAGATGCAATTGTTTATTCATGATGTTTGAACATTAAAAAAAAACAACAACCAACATTCTAGATTCATAGAATGGAAAAAACCTCAATAGCACTTAATTAGAAGTCTAACAAGAAGTTAAATTTTAAGTTCTTACTCTTTTGAAATATATAATATTAAGGTTCCAACTGATGAGACAGATGAAGGTATTTTAGTCTGTAGTATTATATAGCTTGTAGCTGTTTCCATAATTGGTTATTTATTTTCCATTTCAGGAATTGTACCAAAGGACAAAGTAATACACATATTTATATTATATCTTGATAATGAGAGATTTCCTTTGTCCCACCAAGTCATTTTGGTCAATCAACCTACTGTTTCTCTATTTTTCCACAAGCGCATCATTGTTTCTCTTACAGTACAATTCTGTTTGTATTTACTCAGAAGTAACTTCTCCTGAGTACAGTGAACTTCTGAGTAATGTAGAGAACTGCAGTAGCCAAGTTACAATGCTAAACATCCTTATTTTTAATAAACATGCACTAGTTTATAATTCTCCCAGAAATCAATATTCTGTTCCAAAATGGCATTGAAAACAAATTCATGAACCAAAGAAAGAAGAGATTGGTTTAATACATCTATACACAGCTGAATGTTCAAAGCTGTATGCCTTTAGTTAACCTCCATGTTTTCTGATCATAAATTTGAAATAGTATATTTCTCAGTCCATTAAAAAAAGCTGTTAGTAGATGGCTGCAACAGACTTTTATCCATCAGCACAGAACTGTTTATCTATATGAAGAATAAAGCTACAAGAGCTATTACTCTTAGGTAAGGATACATAGAGTAAGACCCACTGATGTCAACAGGACTTACTTCTGAGTAGACTGCACAGTAAAATACACAATCAATTTCAGATGGTTGAGTCACAGATTTTATTTGTACAGCTAGCAAGAGAATAAAACATAATACATTCTGCTCAAGTTCAGATATTATTGGAAACAGGTTCTGCTCTGATCAGTGCTACCACCAAGAAAGAGTTTATGATTGTCGTGGTTGTTGTAGACTTAACAGCTTTTAAGGTTGCCTTCAGGTACGTGAAAGTGGTGAAGCAGGAAGTTTAAGTGATACTTCCATACAGTACACAAAGCTGTCCTAAGGAAACTCCTCTTTATTTTCTCACTTTTAGTATGTACTTATGCCTATATTTCCAGAAATCAGAACACATTTGTTCCAGGAATCAGAACTTATTTGAATCCAAATTAAGTGTGTTTACTCAAGTGTGTTTACTCAAGTTTGCTTCTTTGTTTTGGGGCTGCTTGCTTAGGGCTAAGTTTATTTTCTGTGTTTTCATGGTATTAATCTCTTTAGGCTGGTGGTTCCCAAACTTGGATTCCCTGATGTTCTTGGACTAAAACTCCCAGAAATCCTGACCAGCACCTGCTAGTGCTGAAAGATTCTGAGAATTATAGTTCAAGAAATTCTTGGGACTTCCAACAGAAGGTTGAAAACCAATGCTTTCTAGACTATTATAATGAGTTGGACCGAGACTTAGAATGTGTCTATCGTTGCTGTTTAGAAAACTCTTTGTGACCCCATGGACCAGAGCACACCAGGCCTTCCTGTCTTCCACTGCCTCTCGGCATTTGGTCAAATTCATGTTGGTGGCTTTGATGACACTGTCCAACCATCTCATCCTCGGTTGTCCCCTTCTCCTCTTGCCTTCACACTATCCCAACATCAGGGTGTTTTCCAGGGAGCCTTCTCTTCTCATGAGATGGCCCAAAAGTATTGGAGCCTCAGCTTCAGGATCTGTCCTTTCAGTGAGCATTCAGGGTTGATTTCCTTCAGAATTGATAGGTCTGTTCCCCTTGCAGTCAAGGGGACTCTCAAGAGTCTCCTCCAGCACCACAATTCAAAAGCATCAATTCTTCAGCAGTCAGCCTTCTTTAGAATGTGTCTATACTACATAGTTGAAACAGCCTGATTCCACTTTAATTGGCCTGCCCCATCTTAGGAAATCCGGAGATTACAGAATCTTTAGAACTTTCTGCTAGAGTAGGGGTGAGCAATTAATTTCTATAGAGGGCCACATGAAAAATCTGAACTGTGTTCGGGGGCGGAACCAATTTTACTTAAAAATAAAATGAAACAGTGATGTTATGATTGTTTTTATTCTAAACTTGTTAATCTTCAAATCTAAAGAAGTTTTTTGCGGTATGTTAAAGATAAGCAATAGGGACGTGGTGGCGCAGTGGGCTAAACCGCAGAAGCCTGTGCTGCAGGGTCAGAAGACCAGCAGTTGTTAGATTGAATCCACGCAACGGAGTGAGCTCCCGTCGCTTGTCCCAGCTCCCGCCAACCTAGCGGTTCAAAAGCATGCAAATGCAAGTAGATAAATAGGGACCACCCTGGTGGGAAGGTAACAGCATTCCGTGTCTAAGTCGCACTGGCCATGTGACCACGGAAGATTGTCTTCGGACAAAACGGTGGCTCTATGGCTTGGAAACGGGGATGAGCACCGCCCCCTAGAGTCGAACACGACTAGACAAAAATTGTCAAGGGGAACCTTTACCTTTACTTAAGATAAGCAACTGATCAACTTTAGACAAAAAGCTATAAATGGTTTTGATGTTCAACTTGTTCAGTGAGAGAAATCCAGTCTGTCTTGGGCTTGAACAAGTGCTTGAACACTGGACTGGAGTGACAACTGGCAAGCCGGACAGGAGCGGCTTGCAAGCCTCATGTGGCCCTCGGGCTGCATTTTGCCCAGGTCTGTGCTAGAGCAACTCTTGTGCCCTTGTTGGAACTACAGCAGATAAATTCAGCTACGCGTCTCAGAATTCTGTAGAATGGAGTCATGACAAAGTTATATGAAGCTGTATAGTTTAAATATACTCTATGTCATGCTTCAAGTAGAATCACTGAAAGTAGTGGGGCCTAGGTTGTCCCAGTGATTTTACTGAGCCTATTCTATGAAGAACTGAGTCTGGATCCAGTACTGTATAGTCTTCATCTACAGCACTACAGTACATGTAATGTCAAACTTTAAGAATACATTGATAAAAATTTTCCCAATTTTTCAAAGGCAATGTAACAAGTCATTTTTTGTGGCATGCATTCTGTCTAGTGTTAAAGACATCCACAAACCACTCAGCCCCAAAAGCAAGGAGATAATCCTGAAACACACTTGTTCTGCTTAAAAAACTCCAACTACAGAGGCTCAATTACAATCATAGTGGGCATAAGTGGTAGCAGCTGAACAAGCAATAAAAGTTTTAATAGTCCTTCATTTTCAATTTACCAAGCTTCTGTGTTTTTCATCAATTGAACCAATGCCACAAGACCTTTAGATGTGTTGATCTGATTTAAGACTAAATAGCCATCAACATTAACCTTGTATGTAACCAGACTGTCCCTCTTTCAAATATCATCTTCATTTATTTTCAGGTGACTTCACAGACATGAGAGACCACAGCTTCTAGTGAATCCATAAAGCTGGATCATCCCCAACCTTTCGCTATTTTTTATGATTAATTGGTATACCATTTTAATTTTCAGTATTAGAAAATACTGCCGGGGGGGGGGGCTCTTTAAAACCAAACACTAAGAAAATTTAAGAATTTCAGGTACCTACTCTTTAATCTAAACGAAGCCTTTCTGGTCTTGTGAAGCCAGTCAAAATGTGCATCAGCTTCTCTGTAAAAACCAAAGATTTTTCAGCAGAATTGAGGATACTTTCTAGTGGATACTTTCTAGTGATCAACACCATCAATTCTACAGCTGCTGGCCATTTGTTAAGTGGAAAAGGGAGGGAGAAGCAAGTCCTGGCCAGGAGCCTAAGGACTCTCGCCACTCAATAGATCAGAAATGGCACTATTAGCTTGGACCATGATGCTCTCATCTTAGGCAGACTTGTGCGTGCATGCATATGTCTCAAAACAGTTGCTGCTTCCTGGATCAGGCCCAGAAACTTTATGAGCCGGGTTATTTGATCTTGTTTTCATTTTTTATAGATCCACATTTGCAAGTACTATTTCAGACACCATTTTGTTTCCAACTCCTATTATTTAATTATTCGTGGGAGAGAGTTGCCCTCTGGGACAGAATTTAAACTGTCTAGCTACTCTCACCTCAGCTTGTTGGAAGCACACGCTGTGGTGTTCATGCACAGACACCCTCCATCACACACTGTCAATTGTCTCTCTTTGCCTGAAAAGTGTCTCTATTAAGAAGCAGTGTTTACTTCTTCCACAGGATATTGTAGAATAAGTGAAAACTGAGTAACAGCAAAACTAAATAAATAAATAAAAATTAAAAAAATCCCAACTAGTTCCTTTTCACGTCTGCCCTTTTTGCTTATTTAGAGTGCCATTCGTAACATGGTATCACGGGATGGGAAGAAGGGAACAAACAAGAGAACCAAAGTGACCAAGAGATTGGAATACAACAACAACAACAACAACAACAACAACAACATTAGAACTGCAGAACTGGAAGGAAACCTATGGATCGCCGAGTCTATCCCCTGTCATGGAGGAACAGTGGGGAAATGAAACTCCTAATCTCTGGCTTCACAGCTGGATAACTAAACCACTGAACTAATATGTTTCTATAAAGAAAGGCTCAAGTTATCTGGTGGGTTTTTTTTTTTTTTTTTTTTTGCTTTGGAAAGATGCTGGGGGGGGGATAGGCATTACAGATATTAAACATAAAAGTTCTCCACTTTCTTAACACTAGAATTCAGAATAAAACAATGGATATCAACAAAAATAGGCAGGCAACTGTGGCTTTTTCAGATGCTGGACAGTAAATCCCAGCATTCTTCACCACTGGTTATGCCGGCTAAGACTGATGGGAGATATAGTCATACAACTTTGGAGAGCCACAGCTTATCGTTCTTGCTCTGAAGTATGATTGCAGAGGGATGGGTCTATCTGCAGTTATTAACCAGGACTGGGGGGTGGGGGAAAGGGGAGGAGAAAGAGTTTCCCTGGAGAGAGGCAGCCTGCCTCTCACTACCAGTTGCTTGAGGACAAACAAGAGTTGGGTGGGGGAGGCTGCTAATTTCATGTCCCGATTGTCAGGAAACAAGATACTTAGCTAAATAGAGATTAAGTCTCATCAAGTGAGGATTTATGGCCAGACTATACCACGGTTTTAGAACTTTCAGAATTTATTTTAACTACACCTCCCATAATCCTCAACCTTCTGCCTGTTGGATTCTGGGACATGTTGTCCAAAAGTTTAACACTTCTAAACCTTGCATGGATTTGTTTTCTTTTCATTTTCTCTTTCCAGGGGAAGCCACTCCAGACAACTCTTGTTCCATTTCTCCAAACCATCTAAAATTCTTGTTTCTTTTTTTCTTCTTTTTAACACAACACAGTTGCTGAACAGAAATCTCAGTCTAAAACACATGCATTCCACTCATTGGCATCAGTTGCTCAAGGTATCTGTAAAATCACTATCAGGCAGTGTCAAATGTGTGGTTAAGAAATGGAGGGAAAGCAATCATTTTTTCTAGTTTGCATATTCTGCTTATTGTTGTAAGAGAAGAACTGTGCTTAAGCAAGAAAACTTCCATTGGTGTCTGCCATTTGGAGGCTGTGTGCTGGGTCCTTGAACAGAATACTGAGACACAAGGAATGAAACAGCAACACAGCCCACAGCTTGCGTCCTTTCTTGAGCACAACCAAATGATATTTCAAGGGCACAAAACTGTGTTCTCCAGCCCAATCCTACATAGGTATTTACTTGGGGTAAAATCCCACTTCTAACAATGAGATTGATGAGTCTCAGCAAATGACAGACCCACAGTCCTAAGGCTAAGACTCCAATACCTAGCATTGCCAGTCTCAAAGAAAGCACTCAGCAGTAAGCACAATTGAAATCAATGTATGTGGAAAAAAGAAGATGCTATTTGATTGTCCAATGAGAAGTTGGACAAGTGCTTTGTAAATTTAAGGGCAATAACCGAAATCAGAAAAGCACGACATTTTATTAAGCGGATATCTCCTGGTACGCAGTACAGAAACAAGTGAAACTTGGGGTGAAAAACAATCAACCTGCAACCATGTTCCTGCACATCTACACATCTACCCAGAACTGATGCCCTCTGATGTTAATAGAAAGTCCACTTCTCAGATGAGTGGACACAGGGTTACAACCTGATGCTTGCAGTATTATACTCACTTGAGAGGACACACATGAACTGTGACCACTCCTTCTGGAGTGTTTCACAGTACACAGAAAGCATCACAATTTTTTGAAAATGTAAATACTTTATTAAGTCTGTCTTAAAGCCTGGCTTCTTTCAATGCACAAACGTTTTCAATTCCTAAATTTCCTTTTACAAAATTCAGAGGGAGTATATAAATCTGAAATGTAGGGTCTTTTTAAGAAGCAATCTTTGTAACCTTTTCGCTACTGATCTTTATAGTGGAATTCCAAACCTCGGACATAAATAAGTAAAGAGCACAACATGGCAAGTTTCCCCATCATTTATAGCCACATCAATCCAATTCAAATCTCCCGATAGTTAATTACTATGTATTTTCTGTTAAGAAGACAACTATTTATTTTTATTTAATTATATAAAATATTTGTTACCATACCTTTCTCCTAAAAAGGACTCAAGGCAGCTTACATCATTAAAAACACAACATTACCAGCTAAAAACAGTAAATTATGTTTACTGTTGTAGGCCCGCCTAGAGTGGTCGCAATGACCAGATAGGCGGGATATATAAAAATAAATAAATAAATAAATAAATAAATAAAATTATTCTAATATTTAAAAAGGATTAATAGCATTATATTTAAAATGTCATTTAGAATCAGATTTTGAAGCAACACATTACAAACCATCTCAGACGGTCAGTTGCTAAGAAAAAGCCTGTTTGAAGAGAAAGGTCTTCACTTGCCAAACTGCAATTTAGTTCACAGTTTTACTAACAACAGATTTATTGAAATGTATACCTAGGACCACAACCTAACCTGGCAACAACCTCACTTCATAATGAAAATGGAAAAATCACTAGACCTGTGCATGACATCTCCGTTTGAAAATGCTCTTTCAGCAAAATGTTTGCTTTCTTGAAATAATCGCAAAAGCAGTCAGTCATTTAAAGGGAACATGGAAAAGACAGCGAGGAATCAGGCAGTTCTAAACACTGTAACATGGAAGTAAGTCCCATCAAACTGAGTCAGATTCACTTCTCAATAAACATGCTTAAGAATGACACTGTAAAGCCCCCCTGAATGTATGTCACTCCAGTTTTATACACAAGCATGGATTAATGAAAACAAATCTGTAATACTCCTGCTCAGCACAGATTTACTCAGAGGCAGGAAAATCCCATCGGTGTCAAAGGCATTCCTGAAGTCTGCATAACCTAAGGAAAATGCTGAACCTTCCACATCAAACTAAAGAAAATATATTTAAGAAACATGTCATTATTCCTAATGGAGACACTCCGGTCGCATCATTCTTTAAAAACATCTCTTTTATCTTCTTCTTCTATTTTTTCTTAATAAACTACTGCCAATTCCCCCTCCATACTGCAGCTCCCTATGTCTCCAGGGAAATCCTCCGAAACAGTACAGCGTGGTGCCCGTCGTTTTCACTTTTTTTTTTTTTTTTTAAGTGGGGAGTCAATGCTTCCCCATTCCCTGCCTTCAGACAAGGTGGCTCTAATCCACTGGGATTACTCTTCACCAATGGAAGGAGCCCTCTGGATACAATCAATACCCATAAAGGTTCAGCAGCTCAGACAGAAAAGTACTGTGGGACTGCTACTTTCGCTGGCTCACAAAATGACAACACTGTGAAACAATGAAACTCTTTCTGACACAAGACTCACCAAAGGCGACATAGATCCATTGGGCAGGTAGGGATCAGACAGCATGAGGAAAGGATAGCCAGAGTACGCGGATCCTTTATACATCCCTGAATCCTGGTGCTTCAACCCTGTTAAAATCAAGGTTTCACATTAGGACTGTGGCTTACCATCCAGTCCCATTGAGTTACAAGGGGATGCAACAAGCTAAATCTATTTAAAATGACAACAGTGTTTGCCTATGGGCATCTTGAGGGGTAGGAACAGTCCTCCATCTGAAATTAATTTCAGGGTCATCATCAACCCAAAGGCCTGACTTGTTTGGCGGCAAAGGAAGGAGCCACAAACCCTCCAGATGAAGGGAATGTGGCTTGCTAGTCAACCTTGGATTGTTGGGTTAATTTTTTAAAAAACCCTTCTGCTTTGCCTGATCTGACACTCCTGCGGTGCATTCTTAAGAGGTTTGGGAGAAGGAGAACAGAGTTCTGTCTCAGTCTGTACCTAACTTCTCTTTCACCTCCTCCAGCTCCATCCTTCTCTTCCTCCTGGGTTCTCCTGTTCTAGTACTTCAGGCCCAGGGACAAACCTGCGTCCAGAGTTGCCAGAGCAACCTCTGCCTGCTCCCTTTTGGAGCTTATCCTGCAAACTTCCAGCTTGAGGAAAAACTTCCCATTAACTATCTTTCCAGTTATGCAGAGTAGGGGAAATGGTGGTAGGAGACTAGCTATACTTACCAAGTTTCATTGGCCTTCAACTACCCTTGCTCTGGACTTCCACGACTCACTTAAAAGCTCCCCAAGCTTTCAGGATGTGCCCCTGCACTGCACTGCCTCCTTCATCAGCAGACAAGCCCCTGCCTTTTCTCTCCCCCCCCCACACTAGCGCTGCCAACCTCTCACCCCTACCCACACCCCACGCCAGGCCGGATCATCCTCCTTCTCCCCAGTTCAGCATGAAAAGAGGGTGGGCGGCGGCGGCGGCGGCGGCGGCGAGCCCCCCCCCCCCCCGAGAAAGGCAAAGAAGAACGAAAGCGCGCTCTGAGCTTTACCTTCTTCCATGTGATCCGGCAGTTTCTCTTGATAGACCCTTGGGGGATCCTGAAGGCGCCTCATCGCCTGTAGGGAGGGAAACAAACAGCTACAGCACCACCAACAAAGATGGCTATTTATTTATTTGTTTATTTGTTATCGAGAGTTCCTCGCGCATCATCCTGAGCAGGAGAGACGGACTTCGGACAAGAGAGGAAGGTGGGGAAGGGGCTCTCGCTCGCTCCCTCCCTCCCTCCCTCGCTCACCTCGCCGTGGGGTCCCGTCCCCGCGGCCGCCGCGTTCCCAGTTTGGCCGGCGGCGGTGCTGGCGGTGCCGGTGGAGGGGGCGCTGCCGCCGCCGTGGCTGGGGCCGGTGCTTTCGGACTCGTTGACGAGGGATGATTTGAGGTCCGCCAGGTCGCCTTCGGTGAAGACGTTGGCCTGGGTCTTCTCCTCCTGCTCGCCTTCGTCCTTGAAGGCGATCATCTCGTCCGTGGCTCCCAAATCATCGCCGCCGCCGCCGCCGCCACCGTCGTTGAGCTGCTGGGGCATTTTTGGGTTCCTTGAGCCACACGCGAGCGCGCGTGCCCGCCCCGGGAAGCAAGAGCGAACTTCTCGGCGGGAGCGGCGAGGAGGAGGAGGAGGTGGACGTCGGGCGGGGGGGGGGTTTAAAAAGGTGCCGGGGGAGGGACCCAGAGAGAGAGAGACTGAGAGAGACTCTGAGAGAGGAAGAGGAGGGCGGCAATGTTTGGAACGCTCGCGAGGCGTCTCTCTGCCCCCCCCCTCGACCCTCTTTCCTCACGTGGAAGGAAGAAGCGTTTGCAATCCCGAGCGGGCAAGCGGAGGGACTGAGGCACCAGCGGCAACGCGCCTCTCAACCCACCCCCGCCCCCGTCCGCCTTTCCTCGGTCCTCCTTTCCAACTCCCGGAAAGTTTGGCTCTTAAGTTAGCAGTTAGCCAGCCAGCCCAGCCTGGGTGAGGAGGGGTGGCGGGGGGGGGGGGAAGAGAGAAGGAAAAGCCGCCGCCGCCGCGCCGGAAGGCTCTGCGGGCTGGGAAAGGCACGGAGCGCCTGAGCGAGCAGCGCCTGGAAGCGCGCGAGCCGGGGAAGGAGAGCACCAGAGAGCCGCCGCCGCCGCCAAAGGCTTTCGACATCAAAGCTGCCGCCGGCTGATTGACAGCGGCGGGGAGGGGTTGGAGGACTCGTTCCCTCGCGACGCGCTCCGGCCTTAAAGAGACCGCGCTCTGCTCCGCCGCCCGGAGGGATGTCCATTACGGGCAATTACGACTCTCTCGCTCTTCGCAGGGCGGGGGCGGGGGAGGGAAGGGGCAGGGGAGAAGTTGGGTCAGGAGAAAAAACCCTTCCCGAAATTTTGCAGCAACGGAAAGAAGAGTGAGATCTTGATGAGACCAAACCAAACAAAAACAAACAAACAAAAACATCTTCCATGATCTTTCTTTCGGTGCACATGCATATAACTGCACACCGGCAGACGTGCATACGCACACACTTTTTTCCCCTTGCTCCACACACGAGTTTGGTGCGGGCGGCAAAAGTCAGAGGCTGCAATCAGACGCACAACGGCTGAGGCTGTCAAGTCCCCTTGAACTTCTTTTGAGGAATAAACCAGCGGGAGCTTTAAACGAGGTGGCTGCAGGGCGGGCAACCCCGCACTCCGGTTATCACGGTTAAACCTCGTACAGCACCGCGCCGATCTTTTCTTCTTCTTCCCCCGTTTCATTTCGGGCATCCTGCCCAACAGCTGGACTCCCCCCCACCACCACCACCACTTTCTAACCTTCCCTGCCTCAGGACTGCAATCCTGAATAAACTGAGCATGGCGGAGGATTTACCTCTGAATAAACAAGGCTAGGAACGCGTCGCGTGGGATCTGTTTAACCGCCTTGAGTCCGTTATATACAGAGAAAAGGCGGTATACAAGCAAGCAAGCAAGCAAGCCAGCAAGCCCACTTACGGGAGAGGGCAATTGTCATCGAAACACTTGAAAGTATATATAATTTATTTGTACGATCAACAGATCAGATGTGAACACTTGAAACTAAGCAACACGGGTATTAGATCAGAGTCCTGTTTCTGGTGTGCGTTGTAAGTTCAAAACGGCTCCGTTGGCACGAAGCACCTTCCCATACCTTCTCCGGGACTACGTCGGTCGCGGAAAGAAATCCGGAACAATATTTGGAAGTCGCGGAAATTTCAGTCGCACCAAAGTAGCCTCCGAGAGGAAACAGCTTTAGCGTCAGGAACTTTACCTGCCTTCCGTGTGGTCCTGCTGCTTTACGTTTTCCTCATAAATAAGCAGCCGCAATTTTAAAAGCCAAACCCGGATTTTCAGGCTATATAAGCGCAAACTTTTCAAACAACATGAAGCACTAACTTCGATTCATGCAGTGTAGCGGGACGCACGTGTTCTTCCTCTCTGAATTTAGGAGTGCGGGGGCGGGAGGAGAGGTAGGTGACTTACTCCGGAGTAACAACCTCGGACTACATGCAAGTGCAGGCTTTGTTGGACTCTTCCCCCCCACCTCACCTGGCCTTTTTTTGGTTCCCGATAGCAAGATGACCCACTGAATCTGGGCCCAACAAGCCCGGCTTCAGAGGCTGCTCGTGGGAAAGCATCTGCCAGCCTGTCCGTCTTGCCTGCCCCCCCCCCCCCCCCAAGAAAATGAATTTAAAAAGCACGGGCAGATTTCTTCTAAGCCCTTCTAACGGCTTCTCACTTTGCTGTTTAGAAGCCTTAGCTTCAGTTCACAAGTGCCGCCCCGATCCTTTCTGAGTCTGGATCCCCAACCTTGGAGTTGAGAGAAATGATCAGCCCCTCACTTGCCCGCATTAACCTCTTTGCAGAGAGAATCTGTAGGAGGGGGACCCCTTTATCCGTCCCTCCGAACGGGTGTCGGCCTGTGGGCGAGCTGTTGAGATCTCGAGGTCTCCTCGCCAGCCAAAAAGTGGCAAAATACTGGCTGGGTGGCGGGGAGGAAAGACTGCTTAAGACTTGTGCTTGTCTGCACGACGGCTGGAGATCCGATAGCTCTCAAGTTGGCATGGGCGATTCCTATTCGTATTCCTGAAGGTACGAATACGAAGAGCCCACGTCTACTAGCTTTTCGGCCCGTTTCCAGAATCTTTAATACCGACTGAGGGGAATCTTTGAGAAATAGGGGTGGGGGTGAAGGGTGCTAGACCGCACGCACAACATTTCAGACTGCTCAAGGTCCCGGCTTCTCTTTGATCACTTCTGGGTGGGATCGGACGATCGGGGGACTGGGGACCGGGCGGAATTTCGAGAAACGATCCTAGGCCGAAGTCTTGCTTCCGCCACACACCTACTTGCACAAATACCCACATTGGACGCGCCTCATACTTAGAGCGGAATGACTCCGGGGGGCGGCGTGTCTTCTGAACCCTCAGCCGGTATATCTCCCTTTGCTCACCTGGATAATCTCTAGCGTTTTCACTCCGTCAAAAGATCGTGCTATATGATGGAGGGGGTGGGAAGAGGGAAACCGGTTTATTTGTTGGCAGCTGTGTAAAAGACCGATATTTTGAAACGCTTTTTAAAAAGTAAATATTTTCGAGGGAGTCATGTGTTCTTGCAGTGAACACGATATCTATTTATTCTGTTTTAAGTTGCTTTAGGGAAGAGAGATCAGGGTGAAGACCAGCGTTCTCCCTTACACCTCAGCCATTGGCGCCCTTTTGATCACCCAGGAAAAGCGACGTTAGCGTTTCCTCTGGGCTTCTGGGGCGGAGGATCGCCTCCGTTCACAAGGCCAGCCCAGAAGCACTGTAAGAATTCGAAACGGGAGCCCGTTCCTCCATTCAACAGGACGATCCCCTTTCACATGTGCAAACGTCCTTGCTGTTTTACTCAGGATCATTCTCAACGGTCACTCTCTCTCTCTCTCTCTCTCTCTCTCTCTCTCTCTCTCTCTGTGTGTGTGTGTGTGTGTGTGTGTGTGTGTGTGTGTGTGAAGAGGAGGGGAGAGGAGAATCAAACATATTTCCTATTTTTTACTTTTTCTTCCTCCCCCTCGTTTTCGGATGATTCTCTTGGTTTGCATCTGAAAAAAAAGAGAGAGAGAGCCGTCTGAGATTTACAGCCCTCCCAAATGGAGATAAAACCTTGGCAATGAGTTGGAAACCTGTTGTAATCTGTGATCCAGGAAACAAAGAGGCTCATTAATGCAGAGTCTTTGGTGAGCCTTTGATGTTAGCTAGCATAGCATTCGCTCTCAGTTCCATTTGCATTTAAACATTCATAAACATCATCTCTGCTTCCTTTGCCTTAAGCAATTTAGGAGTAAAGTATAGCTTCTATTTAAAGAAACCCACTGTGGTGAGGCTTAGAATACAAATATCACATAATCTTCCAACAGAGCAAATATTTTATCCTGATTACTAGTGGACACATATCTAATAGGCTGAAGACCCCAAGTAATAGAGAGAAAACTAACTTATGTTCGAACTGAAACAAACAAGAAAGAAGATGGAACCATCCGTTTCTAATATATTCATGCAATTGTGCCTTATAAGAATTTTGTAGCATGTTGAGAGCATATCGCATCCTGCATGGCACATGGAAGCTGTAATTTTCAAATTGGGCTCCTAGAATGGAGTGCCCACTATTATTTGGAGGCCCTCCCCCATGCCACCCTTGAGCACCCAGTAGATCTTGAGTTATAAAATGTTCATGTCCTGACTCAAGATACAGCAAAAGACATCTATGGACAAGGAAAGAGGAAAATTAAAACAAGCATCTAAAATGCTTCAGTTTCCAAACTGTTTAGTACAGTCTGTGCCTGGTGAACTTAGGCAAAGTTCCTAAATTCTGGAAGCTGTCTGGGAATTTTTGTAGAACTAAAGCAAGGTCACTCTACCTTTGGGCAACTGGCATAATTGTCCCATATTTGAGGGGCAAAACAACCTATGTAGGTACACAAAACATAGGTTGTTCTAAAGAGCCTCAAGTACCTGTTTTCCTAAAGCTGGCCTCTGAAGGATCTTTTGGATCTGTTTTTAAAAGAAATCAGTTTTTTTGGGGGGGGGAAATTAAATGTGTTTTTGAACATTTTTAATGTGAGTGTTTTAAATCTGTTCTTAATTATTCTAAGTTGTTGTGTCCTAATTACCTTGGGAGCCCTGGTGAACAGAAAGGTACTGAAAAAATATTACAAGACAAGACCAAACTGGTTGGAAACTGAGAGAGTGGTTTGGGGAGGACTAAAAAGAGGAAGAGACGGGTCAAACTCTTACTGCAGGTCACTTTGTAAAGGCAATTAATTGTTTGAAACTAAGGGTGACCACACAAATGGCTTATCCATTTTTTGGTGATCCATCACAAGCCTGGGCGCATGAACAATGCACAACATAGACATGACTGAGTGTGTGATGGGCGGCTGGGAAGTCTGCACACATCTATAGTGATTGTTTGACCAGATAGCCAGGGTATAAATCCAATAAATATATAAATAAATAAATCTGCTGTATGACTGCTGGCTTACCCAAAAGGATTCTGGCCTGCAAAAAAAGTGTACATCTTAAGTAGGAAAAGACATGGGGGAGAATGGATCTGTGATCCAGTTCATAGTCAGTGGACAAGATGACCACACACTTTGGGCAATTCTGCAACTTACCCTAATTTTGTTTACCTGGGAGTAGGTTCCACTGAATTCAGGGGAGGGCTTACTTCTAGGAAAATGTGCACTTTACTTCAGCTTTAGGCATAATACAGTTAGCCTGACTTCTGAGTGAAAGGGCATAGGATGGCACTGTCTGTCAAATTCATGTCTATTTCTGCATCGAACATGCTTATTAAGAAATATAGCATGTGGCAATCTTGGAAATGTAGAAGGAAGAACAGTAAAGATTTATGAGTATGGAACGCTTGGTCCTTGCTCATTTGAATATATGCAACACTGTGCTTGAAGGCTACCTCTGTTGATTACACGGGAGTTGTCACATGAGGCACTCCTCTGTGTGTGTGTGTGTTTGTGTGTTTTAAGTTAAAATGGGAACACTGTGACCCCCTAGATACTGTGAGGCAGAAGAAGTGTGACATTCTGTGAAGTTGTAATGCTGCAGTTCTAGCAGCAGAATTCAACTCTGAACGGGGTCATGGGTTTGAGTAGCAATGATGAGCTTGGTTTTTTTTTAGTTTTTTTTTTTTAGTAAACTGGTTTATCTATGGCATTGAAATCACTCAATGGTTGTTGTGGTATTTTATAAAGACATGCTGATTCCAGCAGGGCAGTTCTGAATGGGAGCGGTTTTGTGGATTATCCTATGATCCAAATTTAGATCCAACTCTGGGAGAGCATGACAATGGGGCTTTTTTGTTGTTGTTTTTAAAAATCATGTTACAAGAAAAATTCCTTTAGATACAGAAGTCAAATCTGGGATATGATTAATGTCTTAGACACACAGTCTGAAAGAAAAAAAAAGTTACACTTTAAGAAAACAGAAAAGTGACTCCTGGATATCTTATTGGAACCACATCAAAGTAAAACAGGGAGCTTGGCACATTCGTCTGATCCTATCTGCATGGAACGTCACTGGCTGATTTGCATTATTTGCATGGAAAAAGTCCCAAACAACCAACCTGGCACTAAATATCTTCACCACATTGTCTGAGTTAGGTGGATGACATATATTCTGTCTAGTTTTCCCCAGAGCATCATCTTACTGTTGCTCAGCCATGGACAGCTTCAGCACATCATTATATTCATTCTTGTTCAAAGTAGCTTTCCATGTTTTGTTTTGCCCTACTGTGGTGTTAGATTGCAATCTCTATGCTTCTGTAAATAAGCCCCATTGAACTCAGTGGGACTTTCTTCTGAGTGAACATGCATAGTTTTCTACTGTTATTGTACGAAACAAATTTCAGCCATTCATATGGTTTTTGTGGTGATCCAAACTCTTCCTATAGTTTTTCAGACTTTTTTTGGTGATATTTATGTCACATCAACAAAGATGCATCGAGTTTTTTTCATAATGAAAAATCCATACATGTATGGAATTTGCTATCCTGATGTATATAGCAGCAGTCACTCATTTAAATACGTAGTTTGAAAAAAAAAGGATTAGACCTATTCATGGAGAATAAGCTCAGCAATAATGGCTTGCAGTTCTTATGGATTCTAAAATAATTGAATGAAAGAAGCTGGAAAAGCTACATATAACCATGAGATACTAGTTCATGAAGGCAGTTGTTTAGAAGCACCTGGAAGGAAGGCAGACGGGCAGGCAGGCAAGCTTTGAAATCTAATTGTTTTGATAGTATGGTGTTTCAAAAAGTGTTGTACATGTACAGACATCTGTGTCTGGCAAGTGCTAAAAATGGGAGGTGCTTGCCAGTTCCTCTTATTCTGAAGTGGGAAGGAGAGTTGCAGTTGCCCTATTAAATAAACGTGTCATCACTGGGTTTTCCCTTCCTGCTGTGCAATTTACATTGTTGCCCTAGTACAATGATGTGAACATTTTGGTAGGCTTGTTTTGTGATGCAGGTGAATTCTATCTGACCAAGCAACTGTAGCTGAAGTTGACCTCCCAGTTTGTTTTGCAGGTCCAGGAAAAGGCCAAATATATATTAGTAATGGCATCTAGTTCAGTGGTTATTTTCCACATCGTCACATGAAGTAACATGGGACACGGCAGCACCTTTGACCCATAGCAGCAAGGTTACCACTGACTTATCAGCAATAATATTCAAAGTTAGCTATGGTGGGCAAATTTCACCTGCGCAGAGTCAAGACATTTTGCTGCCCAAGGCAGAGCACATAGGAACACTCTCTGTCCACATAGGAACAACAGGAGAAACATATAACAACATTCACATTGCTGTCAAGCCAGCCATGCTCTTTTGGTACACGGGACAATGCCCCCCGCCCCCCCAGGGTAGTGGTTTCTCCCCACCTAGATGGGTGACATGCAAATGTAACTGACTGACTGACTGACTGACTGACTGACTGACTGACTGACTACCATCCAGAAAAACACATCCCTTGATCCCTGGTAATAAAAATACAATAATAGTAACAAAATAAGTTGTTAATAATTTACTGCCCTTGGGGGTGTATGAGGCTCCCTTCAAAAGTTACTATCAGAAATGGTAAAATAACAGTGGTATTACTGGTGGCCTGGGAAACATCCTGCCATGAACAGCAGGAGTTTAAACTGTTTATAATGATTCCCAGAATTCTTGGTTATGGCTACATCTGTGACAGGAATCAAGAATAACTCTCGGGATGGAGGTAAATATGGTTATGAGAGGAGACAAATGGAGGCTCAGGAACTGCCCTGGCCAGGCACTGGACAGATGGAATGGTGCCCAAGGAATACTCACATCAACCTTCCACCTCTAACGTCACCCACTTTCTTTCGTGGACCAAATGCTAAACTGTCCTTGCAGAACCAGAAATGTACAATTGATACTGAGGCAACAGATCCCTTGGCAATCTGGCAAAAGGTGTGAAGCCCTGGGCAAATTAACCGGCATAGTGAGTTATACCTCAGAACTTCTCTGATGGCCAGTTTTAAATTCTGTTTTATGGATTTGTGTAGAATTGTCAATGTATTCCTGGGTGGGATAAAAGCAACAGAAGAGCTTGGACATTTTCCTTTCTGGACTATAATGTCCAGAATCCCTCAGTCAGCACAGCCTTAAAACTGTCGGTGGATTCTGGTTGTTGTCATCCAACAGTAGCTCTTCCAATCTCTGGAAAGATCGTAGCTTTCATTGCTGCTCTTCTTTTAACTAGTTAAGGCTATGTTTTAAATTCAACAGAGCTTTTGCTGTCTACCCGAGCTGAGTAAGAAAGACAACACCGATTGTCCTCATAGAAACAAAAACTGCTCTCCTCCTCCTCAAACTATCAAATCCAAAGCAAATTCAGGTCTATGCAGACTATCAGGTCCCCTGAGACTTAAGTGGAAATAGTTAGTCTCCCAAAATTGCAGCTTAACCTACAAATGAAATATAAAGTCAGAGGAACTAAATTCCTATTGGAAAGTAAACAATGGTAGATAATCAGTAGCAAAAGAGATATTAACAGCTAATCAATCACAGTTTTGGTATAAACATTGAGGAAAAATAAAGTAAGGCTCAGTGACAAAGTATACCTTGACTAATCAGCCTTTCCCTTATGGAGGTATTTTTAAGGATTGAAGAAAATGAAACATAAATTATGTGTCAAAATCCTTTTATCTTTGGGAAGCTAGGCATTCCTTTACTTTTTATATTTGTGTATAAATATTTTTCCTTGAACCACAATCAGCTTAATTGGAGGTAAAAGCTATTCCATTCCATTTATTGGAATGCCCTCATATGATTTCCCCTAGTTAATCATGTCTATTCCTAAATACAAGTTTCCTCCTTCTTTTCTTTCAAGTCCCTTTAAAATGAAAGAGCCTGCCTCACTCTTTGACCTTCTGTTATATATCAGCCCCTTGAAATGCAACATTTCCAAAAAGCAGCAGATGGGTTTAGTAAATTACAGCCTGCAGAGGAAATAGCAATGGGACCAGACTTTGGATGGTGCGTGGGGTTCAGAAACACTGGGAGACTTTCCGAACGGCATTCTTCATATTGCTAGAGAGTGTGGAGCATTCACTTCCTGTGAAAAACCGAGGAGAAGCCTCATGATGTGCATTCTTTCCCTCATGATGTTTATTTTTGATGCTTTCCCTCTGCTGGTAGATTGTTGGGGAGAAAGGGCTGAGGGAACAGCACTTTCCCTACTGAAATAGCCTAATAATTAAGAAGTTCAGAATATGGTAAAATGACTTTTGTGAATGGTGGATTCTAGCATCCCATAGAAAACATGCCGAGCTGCCATGCTGACTGGATATTTCTGGGAGCTGTAGTCTGAAAGGCACATTTCCCACTCTCTGGACAAGGCTGTAATGGTTATTAGCCTGATTCCCCCACTTTTTTTAAAAAAAAACTAGCTTGCTAGGATCTGGCAATGTTGGGACACGTTATATTTCTGTAGCAGGTTTACAAGATGGGCGTCCCACTCTCTAGCAATCACCTTGGATTGTACCCTGGGTTCACAGGAGGATGACAGCACCATTTCCCCTCCACCATTTTATTCACTCACCTGAAAAGGATTCCTGGGCACTTAGGGTGAACAGGAGAGGGTTTAAGGAGACAACAGGGCTAATATACTTATTGACTTGAAGGCAAACTTCATACATTTTTCACATTGGGGTATGATGTGTTTGTCAAAAAGGGAAGCACTGTTGCTTACATCGGGCCAACCTCACCAGTCTGCCTCTTGGAGTCCTGAGAATCTGGCAGATGAGACTTGATAGCAGTCTGCAAGCAAGCCACAAATTAATTAATCATTTAAAGACAATTCATAGAACCCATAGAGAGGGAACATTCCTTCCTGCTTCTGTTTATTGCTCTGGTCACTTTTCCTTCTTGATGGAGTCATTCGGTCACTTATAAAGCAGAATGCAACACGATTGCCTCCCCTTACAAGAGATGTACACTGTACAAGAAATTACATGTAAGAAATTGGAGGTGTTCTTCTGAATGAAACACTCATATAGTGACAGATGTTAAGGTGCAGATCTTTCTTTCTTTTATTCATATCAGTGTGTTGCACCATATAAATTAGAGATATAAATGAAATAAAGGTAAACTTAAAAACAAATTTAAATGTCAAGATAATTAGGCTGCTTTTGACCAGAACCGGGCTACTTCAATAGCCTTATCTTGGCCATTTACCTGATCTTCTGTACATTTGGTGGGGCACAAATTGCATGCACATAAGTGCTACATTGATTGAATTTCTCCACAGTCACAGAAAATTTGACCTGTACCCAAGTATACCCATTTAATTTTTTTTATTCCTTGATTTTTCTACTTCACTTAAGTCTATTAAGTGATTTCCACATGGTCCAGTTAGACTCTTGTCCTGGTGGGAGATACTCCTCAGCATTCATCTATTCAGCAAGGTGTGTTGTTTTTGTTTTCCATAGGTTTAGGCTAGCCTCTTCTTGTTTAACACATAGAGCTTGAGATATGTGCAGAAAACCTGTCCTCGATTTTAGCCATTGTCTAGTGGGTTAGTGTCCATGACGTGGATGAATTTGGTGGTGTATTACCTTATTTCATTATTCTTTGCTAGAACCTCTTGATGTACCTTTGGAGGAGCAATGCCAGCCAAATAATAGATTCCCCCCCCCCCAGTGGAGGTGGGTTTCAGGCAGCCAGTGATAATCCTGCATGATTCATTAAAAGTTAGCTCCACTTGTTTGGCATGTGCTGATTTATACCATATGCCACTAGCAAAGTGCAGGTGGTCATCCTAAAAGTTCCTCTAGCTATACCCTAAAGAAGAGTCCGAAACTGTAGTCATCTGAGTTGATCCCTATTAAAAAAAAACATGATTTCATCTCCTTCACCACCAAGAGGTCTGTTGTAAAGCTAATGGGTCTTAATTGTCCCGTTAGAACTAAGGAACTCCAAAATACTTTGCATTACAATAAGCAGAGGCAAGCTGTGGTCCAAGTAGGGAACCACAAGGTCTCCCTCCTGTTTGGACCACAAGCTGAAAGTGACAACTGAGATACTGTGCAACACATGCAGGTGAGCTTGGAGGAATGGGAAAAAGGTCAGAGAACTTTAACTACATAGCTCTTGGCTCTGGTACTAGAGATCAGATAATTTTACTGTTTGCATATTTTAAATGCAAATTCTTGGGACATAAGAGTTAATTGGTTATAATTCAGAGGCAATGGAGGGCCTCACTCAGCTATCAGAAATTTGACCAAGGCAGGTATAATTTTGGCATATGTTTTTTTTTTTTTTTGCCTTTCTCTGGACTGCTTAAAACATCCACTAGTTTTATATCCAAGAATAGGGTGGCTATCCTTTCCCTCAACAAAATCAGGCCAGCTTTTCCTTTTCCTTTCTTCTTATATAGCTGTGACAAGTACAGGACTCTTTTCAAGATGAGACAATGATGGCAGTCCTCAGATCTATAAGCAAAACACATGTAAAACAGAGCTTGGGAAAATTATTATTATTATTGGCATGAAAACCCTCAGAACCCCCTAGCTAACATGCTCAGTGGCCATACTGACTAGTGGATGCTGGGAGCTGTAGTCTAAAAAAAGAGGTAATTCTTATCCCCTCAAGCCTTGAATTGTGTTGTGGAGGTGGGTGGTAAGATTTCAGATCAGTTCTGGAAGGAGTCCAGAACCTTGATGGGCACCAGGAAGGAGACATTCTGAAACAACAGAACAGCTGTCATGAACTTTTTAAGCCAAACTGTGGTCAGTACACGACAGGCACTGCTAAATGGAAACTATTAGATGTCTGAAAAATTATGATGGGAGGAGGCTGCTTCTAAGAGATGTGGCTTTAAGTTGTTTATGGCTTTGGAGGTCAAAACTAACCCCTTGACTCATGCTGTGACCTGTCATGAATGAACATGCTTCAGGGTATGTTTTCACTAAGTGACTCTGTGATTTGAAGGCTACCAAAATGTGTTCCCTTCCCTCTGAAGGACATCCTGCATTTGTTTCCAGTTTCATGTTCCACTCACTCACATTTACACTGAAAACATCCTTGTGCTTAAGCATCTCTTTTCTAGAACTTGAGAATCTTCCATGAGCTTTGATTCACGTCTTTGATTTCAAGTCTCTGTGAAAATAATTCCATTCATAGGGTTTGTTTGTTTCTGAAAGGGGACCATAATTGTTTTGATTCCCTCTTCCCATGCAATAGGATTCTGGCCATCCTGTTCTGAAGGAAAGGGAGACAGTCTTGACCAGCACAGGAAATGCCACTGGAGAAACTGGCAGAAGTGGACTGGATCAGGGTCCTCCTTTCCCTTTACAGCAGTTCTTTCATTTGCAGAAGAACAGCTCAGGAAGAGAAGGAGGGTTTGGACAGTTTTTTGTTATTTTTTTAAATCTGCATATGAGTTTTGGACCCAGAGTTGTATGTTAAAACAATAAATGTTACTGTTTCATGGTAATATATTTTATAACAAAACACATTGTTGTAAAACAACCAAAAGCAACAACAGAGCACTGGTTAGAATTCTACTGATATTTGTGTATAATATGCACAGCTTGCTGTGGCTAATTTTGGCTAACTGATGAAACACCAGAGCACGTCCTATCAACATACCTGGCCTCATGCCTGACTGGGCACGGCATGCAGAGTACCCCTGAGAGACGAGACAAGTACACATCTACTTCCCCCGGCAGACTTTAAAGACCTGTTTTCTGTGGAGAGGAATGCATGGCAGTGTTGCTCATTTTGTTGGTGCAGTTAAGAGCTATGACTGGCCAGAACAAGGATGGAGAGAAGCTGTGTGGAGCTTCTGTGTGTTTGTTGTTGTTGTGGTGGTGTGTGTTTGTTTGTGTACCGATGCTGCAAGGAAGCCTGTTTAAAGAACAGCCAGAGTAATACTAGGAGTCCTGGCATGACAAAAGTGGTAGCCCCAAAAGATGTAAAGATCACAGCACTGCTCTTTGGAGGCTTTGGCGAGCAGAAGAAGTACAGAAGGCCAAGTTGCATCTAGGGCTGTCACATAAAGATATCAAAGGACTCTGCATCCCACCAATCAAAACCCATGTGCAGCTAATCCACCTTTTCCATCCATAATGAATTTTAGAAGGTTTGAAAAATGGCAAAGCATGGCAGATTGAGTGGGAAATGTCTGTGCTCTTCATAACAAGAGGCACGGTGAGTGCACCACAGCGGCCTGGTCTGAAAGCCCTTCAAGTCCTGGGGTGGAGCAAATGGGAGTTGTGGTAGATCGTTGGTTGGTTTCAGTCGGCAGATCGTTCAGTTGGTTCCACTGAGAATTCATGGAGGACCCATGCTGTGGAGATTCTGCGGAGTGTGAGGAACATTTGAGAATTTTTAACAGGTCATTGCATCTCCTTTAAACTGGCCACATCCACAGTACTCTTTCCCAATGGTCTTCTTTTCTCCATTCCCTTCTTGTATCTGTATTCAGGTCATTGCCATGCTTCAGGTATCTTCCTATCCAGTTAAAACATCTGAGGTTTGGTTGCATGCAAATCTCCATTTATTGTTCAGAGCTATCAGGGTGATTTATTTTTACACTTGTGGGTTATTTCATCTCCCTTGTCAGTTTTGACTAGCCACAATCCTATTGGGAGGAGAGTCCATGAAAAGCAGTATGTATTGGGTGGAATCCCAAGCCGGAATTAAGATTGCCGGAAGAAATATCAACAACCTCCGATATGCAGTTGATACCACTCTGATGGCAGAAAGTGAGGAGGAATTAAGGAACCTTGTAATGAGAGTGAAAGAGGGGAGTGCAAAAAACAGTATGAAGCTCAACATCAAAAAAAAAAAAAAAAAAAAAGATCATGGCCACTGGTCCCATCACCTCCTGGGAAATAGGCTCCATGATCACTGCAGATGGTGACAGCAGCTACGAAATTAAAAGACACCTGCTTCTTGGGAAGAAAGCAATGACAAACCTTGAAAGCATCTTAAAAAGCAGAGACATCACCTTGCCAACAAAAGTCCGTATAGTCAAAGCTATGGTTTTCCCCGTAGTGATGTATGGAAGTGAGAGCTGGACCATAAAGAAAGCTGACCGCCAAAGAATTGATGCCTTTGAATTGTGGTGCTGGAGGAGGGTCTTGAGAGTCCCCTGGACTGCAAGGAGAACTAACCTATCAATTCTAAAGGAAATCAACCCCGAGTGCTCATTGGAAGGACAGATCCTGAAGCTGAGGCTCCAATACTTTGGCCACCTCATGAGAAGAGAAGATTCCCTGGAAAAGACCTTGATGTTGAGAAAGTGTGAAGGCAAGAGGAGAATGGGACGATAGAGGACGAGATCTTTGGACAGTGTCATTGAAGCAACCAAGATGAATTTGACCCAACTCCGGGAGGCAGTGGAAGATAGGAGGGCCTGGCGTGCTCTGGTTCATGGGGTCACAAAGAGTCAAACACGACGAAACGACTAAACGACGATGATGACTGGGTGGAATGAAGGAAAGGTGTGGTCCATGGGGAGTACAACTGGTGTGTTAATTATTTTAATCCTTTGCCCAGAGTTGGCTCACTGTAACAAATGTGCTATACTTGATTTTGGCCAAAGAGGTCATTTTTTAAGAACTTGTTTTCAACACTGATGTTAATGTTGAACTCCTTTCCCTCCTTGTGCAAAGAGGCTCACTTGCCTCGTTTGTAGCCCTCGCCTGCTTCTTCTTCAGCTTGCCTAGCCCCTGGTTACTGGTCACCTAGGTAGGGCTAGATCAGTTTCCATGCTGCCTTTACATGGCTTCTGACTTAAGTAAAGTAGGGCAGACCATTGTATAACTCCTGGCTCAAGTAAGTATTTTGTCCTTGCATGGACTCTGGCAATTAGTTTTTTTGGGGACAGTATAGATGACACAGAAGCATTTTTTCTAACACCACCTCAGTTCAAAAAGGTTTAAGCTTTATTAAGCCTGATACTTCCTAACCCTTATACTTATTTTTCTTAAAATCTGCATGTGTTTTGCGGGGGGGGGGATCCCCTATGACCTGTGCTGTTTTTATACCAATTGCTAAAAAATCTGGAGGGAGGAGAGGGAAAGTCAGTCACTCCCTCTAAAATGTCTGGACCACCCTTGTGGTTTGTACTTAAGAGTCACTTCAGCGGCATGTGCCATTTTCAAAACAATGGCTCACAAGGAACTGAAGTATATGTATGTGTGGCGGGGAGGTAAGCTTAGCTTATATCCCTTCCAATGAGCTGCTGTACCTACAGATTTCATCTAATTCTGACATGCAGAAACAATGACAGGAATACCATATAACAGTTATCTGAATGCCCTTGACAATCAAGGGAAGACATCTCCCTTCAGATTTCTGGATTTCATGGCCCAAGTCAAACTGGACATCTTCCAAATTGATCTGAGCTTAATAAGGTCTTTTTCTGAAGCATCAAATTCAGATTGAAACTGAATGTTGTGGCCAGCACTCGTATCTCTAGCTGTGAGTATTATCTTTGCCTTATGGTTCTTTGTTTACAGCTTTGGAACCACCTCTGCCTACTGCACATTGCCAAGCCCTGACACCTACCATGTCATTATTAGATGGTGAAGGCAGGGATTGAGAGAGACAGTGATGTGCTAAGCAGAGCATTTAGTTCACTGATTCTAGGAGGTGCCCGAGGAGGGTGATGTCCGGATTTTAGAGGAAAATTTGGGGAACATTATACATTGGGGTCTTGACTTACGAACGGCCCGAGTTACGAACATTGTGACTTACGAACCGCTCTCATAGGAAAATATTGACTCGACTTACGTACTTAGATTTGAGTTATGAACTGAAAAAAACCACGTGGGAGGCAGAGAAAGTGCAAAATTTGAACTTTCAGTTAACTGTTGGCCAGTGAAAAGGGTGCCTGTCTGCTTCCTCACTCCTCCCAGCGTTTAGAGAGTGGATTGGGAGACAGTCTTCAGACTGCCTGGTACTGCCTGGACGGTATTTTCCCTGCCTTCCCTGAACCTTTCCTGACCTAAGAAAAAAAGAAACAAACTATCCCCCTCTAGTGGTTGAAGGCGGAATAGTAGCTTCCCATTAGTTTCTATGGACGGAAAAGAGCAGATACGGATCAAATGGTTTTCAATGCATTCCTATGGGAAATGCAGATTTGACCTGAGAACTTTTTGACTTGAGAACCGCCTTCCAATACGGATTAAGTTCTCAAGTCAAGACCCCACTGTACCTACTGTATCTGGAAGATGAGTCATGGCAACTGGACTTCTTTCTTACTAAGTTGAAACATTTTGCTACTCTTCCAACTACTTGGTTGAGTAGTGAAACATTTAAACCCAATAAGAAAGAATTCCACTTACCATTTATTTATTTATTTATTTACAATATTTTTTAGCCGCACCATTGCCAGTGGCTTGACTCAGCTTCCAGATAACCTCAGCTGGATGACTGAGAATCTTCACAGATTATAACTACTTCTTTTTTATTGCATAGCTTATTGCATCATCCTATGACTCACCATAGTATATCTTAGTGTATCTGTCAAAATTTCCTTTATTAAAGAGGCATGGGAGTGTTTCTTTAGTTAAGGTGAGTCATCCACAAAAACAATGTTCTGCCAGTATAACTTTAGAATTCTATTATAAAAATGACAGTTGACATCTGTTCAACTAATAACCTAAAACCAGGTGTCTATTATCTATTTGACAAGGTTTATGAACATCAGACATTTCAGCCCGATTCATGAATATTTCCAGAGCTACAGCAAGTTGGAAGGTGCTGAACATTGACACTCCAGTATCTTTTCTCCAATATTTGGAATTATTTTTGTGAGAACTACTAGTTTATTTTATTGAGGCTTATTGGAGAAGAGCGCCTTTCATTGATTTGAAAAAGTTAAGATCAGTAATCCACTTGTTACTGAGATTTTTATATCCTATTACTAGCCGGGGAAAGTAGTGGGAAAGTCTTGAAATGCAGACTGAGTTCTTCATTCTGAAGCTGCAGTGTTGCATGTATTGCTATTGGGTTATAATAAAAAATAAAAAATAAAAAATGGCTATATTATTTTTTTCTTCTGTTTGTTAGAAATGGGTGGCATTTTCAAGAATAGTAGTTGCTAATGAGGGGATTGTGGTGCTGGAGGAGGCTCTTGAGAGTCCCCTGGACAGCAAGGAGAACAAACCTATCAATTCTAAAGGAAATCAACCCTGAGTGCTTACTGGAAGGACAGATCCTGAAGCTGAGGCTCCAATACTTTGGCCATCTCATGAGAAGAGAGGACTCCCTGGAAAAGACCTTAATGTTGGGAAAGTGTGAAGGCAAGAGGAGAAGGGGACGACAGAGGATGAGATGGTTGGACAGTGTCATCGAAGCAACCAACATGAATCTGACCCAACTCCGGGAGGCAGTGGAAGACAGGAGGGCCTGGCGTGCTCTGGTCCATGGGGTCACGAAGAGTCGGACACAACTAAACGACTAAACGAACGAATGAGGGGATTATGCCTGCCAAACCTCAAGCAAATGAGTGCAGGAGTGTGTGTACTGTGTATGGTGTTTGAATGTGGACATCATTGCTTAAATCAAGTATGCCCAGTAGTTTTTCCATCCACATTCTGAAAATAGGTAGAAGTGGTGGTAGACAAATATTGTCAGCTGAATCAACTGTAGTGGGAAATTTAGTGGGCTAAATTTGCAGCCTTCTTTCTCTATCCATGCTGGAAGCACCACAGTACTATTATCAAATATATCAATAAATATTTTTTGGAGCATTTGGAACAGCTGGCACCAGGCCTTCCCACAGTATGTGTTGAGGGGCACAGAATACACTGACATCGGTGTGAAGTTGCCTGTTCTTCTTCCTACTTGCAAACGAGTGTGTCACTGTAAAAGCCCCCTTTTCTTGGATTTGCTTTGTTTCTACCAACTCTACTCCATAGACTACTACATGATCTCAAAGTAACCCAGTTCTCCACGTGACTGAGGCCTAGACCTTGCTGGGTTCCTTCCATTTTAAGGTGACACTCTTTGTTGTTTCTTCAGGATTCACAAATGCTCTGACAAATCTTTTCCTTGATTGTAAACTGGAAGGAAAGGATGTGCGTTTGATGCAGATGCTTTCAGTCTTTCGCTATCAACTGCTACCTCTCTCCAAATGTCACTGAGCGCAATGCCTGCCAGGCAATTGATTTTATCAATAGGAGTTGGCCATAGACATCCAGTAATGATTTTACAGCTTTAATTGAGTCTGCTTGATCGACAGAAGACTGATTTGAAAGGAAGAGGCATGACAAATGGATGCTGGATTCCTTTGTAGTTTTGTGCCAGTGCTTCCCAGCCTTGGGTCCCCAGATGTTCTTGGACTAAAATACCTGGAAGCCTTCAACGTTAGCTGTGCTAGCCAGGGTTTCTAGGAGCTGTAGTCCAAGAACATTTGGGTAGATGCCACACTGTTTTGCACAAGAAGGTTTGAATCACATGGGTTGCTTTTGTTTATTAAGCAAAAATTGTTTGTGAGGTGTAAGACATACAAAGGAAAAGAAGTAAGAATGGTCACCTATTGATTTTGGGCCTGACCCGCTGAGCGACGGAGAGAGGAGAGGGGAAAAGAAACGGAAGTGTTTATGGTTTAAAAGTGTGTCCTATGTCTTTGGAAACAGGTGTGGGAAATGGGAGCTGTAGATGCTATGAACAATAATCTTGAAGAGGTTAATTAGAAGTAACTCCTACTTACAGAGCAGGTTAAGTTTCTGGAGTTATCTCAGAATGGGGTTCTCTTCAGATTCCTGAGGTTTGAGTTTCATATGGCTTTTATTGATTTCTCCAGTGGCACCACCATAGAATGTGATGTTCAGTTTTTCCCAATAAAATTGTTACTTTACTATTATATTTTTGAACTCTTTTAATTAACAAATATGATTATTGTTAGCTAGGCAGAATCCCATGCATCATGTAGACTGACATGTAAAGAAGCAGGTCTGAGGAAGGAAAACAATAGGTTTCTTAGATAAACAGCAGCCCATTCCCAGATATATCAGAGACAAAACCTACATCATGATATAAAGCAGGACTGTCAAGCATCCAGTGCGGGACATTTTTTTAAACAGTTTTTCTACTGCTGCTGCATGGATGTGTGCGCAATGAGAAGCCTCATGAGTTGTGATGCTGGTGCTCCACCTTATGCTTTGCTCCAAATAGCATGATCGGCCCAGTATTGCCATGCCCCAAAGTAAGGAGTAAGAGGAGGGGACAAACAGTGGATGGGAGCATGCATGTGGGTCCGTTGTGTCAATAGGAGCAATACACATGCAAACAACTTCACACTGAATCAGTGAACTGTGGCACCAGTTATAAATGGGTGGAGAGTGGCTCCCTAATCTGTAAAGCCATATTACACACAAAAATCAATAATCTTTTCTTGTAGTGTTGCTCACCTGCCTGCAGATCTGGAGATGCACAGCAATTCCTTGAACATTCAGCCATTACCCTGAGACGTGGGTATCTTAATATATAAACGTTGAGGTCTCAACTAAGCAGAATTCCATAAATTCAAGCTCAAAGATAATGGAGGAAGGAATGAAGACATATGTGCGATAATAGAGTTTGTTGAAAATAATGATATTAAATGGATGAAAGAATGACAGATTCCAATGAAGACAGGCATGTTGCTTCTTGGTCTCTGGAGTTCCCAGTGTACCAATATCAAACAAGAGGCAAAGAGTTCCTAGGTACTAGGGGGTTCCATGGTCTAGGAAAAAAGTTAGTAGCCAGGCAGACCACCAAGAATTTTAATGGTTTGTCCTCTCTTTCCCTGGTTGAGGGAAGGGACAATGTGCCAAGGGAAAGAAAATCACTCCACATATCATGAGAGAAGGCACCCCTTCCAAGGGAGGCAAAGTAAATATCAATGTTATCACAGTAGTGAGATAACTCTGTGAGACTAATCTAAGGGAAACTGTTCAACTGGCCTGCTTTCTGGACTTTATGCTTCTATCATGGAGACAGTAGAATTGATTTCAATATATTGTGTTCATGTCCAAAACAACTTATGACCAGAGATCAACAGTAAGCTCATGAAATAAATGGAGATAGTGCTTAAAACTGTGAACTTTCCCACTAATTTGCTTTAAATATTATTTAAACTTAAGCTATGTATTACCTTGTTTAGAAATAAGTTGGAACATATGCTTAATGTTACTTTATCACAGTGAAAAAATGCCTGGGAAGCAGTCTGGATGGCTGCAAAGTTTGACCGGACGCTGTCTCCACAAGCAACCCTCACAATCTCACCTCTTTCCTTTGCCAAAAATGGCAGCAATTCGCAGGCAGACTCATTCCCCTTTCCCCTCTTAAGCAGGTAGGTAGGAGGAGGCAGAAAAGGGGGATGAGGGGGTCATCTGTGCTTCTGCCTCTGGCCTGGCTTCATGCAGGAAAACTTTGAGTGAATGGGACAAGTTACCCACAATTTCCACAGATTGCTCCCTTGTCGTGGTGAAGGGGCTTGAGTAATTCAGAGAAGCTATGGGCTGTGTTCTGCAGGGATATCCAAGACGGACAGGTCATAGTGGAGAGTTCTGACTAAACATGATCCACCTGGATCAGGAACTGGCAAGCCACTCCAGTATCTTTGCCAAGAAAACTCCATGGACAGAAACAAAAGAATAAAACATATGACACTGGAAGATAAGTCCCTCAGGTCAGAAGGCATCCAACATGTTACTGAGGAAGAGTGGAGGACAAGTACAGGTAGCTCCAGAGCTAATGAAGTGGTTGGGCCAAAGCCAAAAGGATGCTCAGCTGCGGATGCGCCTAGAAGTGAAAGGAAAGTCCGATGCTGCAAAGAAAAACACTGCATAGGAACCTGGAATGTTAGATCTATGAACCTTGGTGAGCTGGATGTGGTCAAACAGGAGATGGCAAGAATCAACATTGACATCCTGAGCGTCAGTCAACTAAAATGGATGGGAATGGGCGAATTCAATTCATACTATTACCATATCTACTATTGTGGGCAAGAATCCCGTAGAAGAAATGGAGTAGCCCTCATAGTCAACAAAAGAGTGGGAAAAGCTGTTGTTGTTGTTTAGTCGTTAAGTCGTGGGGTCACAAAGAGTCGGACATGACTTGACAACTAAACAACAACCCACAATTTGCCATCAGATCTGGGCAGATTAAAAGCTTTATATAGGAGAGCAGCCCATTTTGGGGGACAGAGATCTCCATGAAATGTGTCTGAACAGTGAATTCATGTTAGCCACCAATAGCTTCTGGGGGCAGATCGGATATGGGAGATCTTCCTTCCCCTCCCCCAACACTGTTGTCTGTATTTTGTTTGAGGATAGGATATGTACAGATATACATGTGGCAATTGTGGTACAATGATGCTTTGCTTTATTTAAATATATTGTTTACACATGATTTGGTAAATATATGATGGGAGAGGATGAGCATGGAATAGAGTGATTCTGTTTGGCTAGGAGAGAAACTAGATAAGTAGAGTGTGTGTCGTAAACCATAAGAATCAGTCTTAAGTCTGACGTAGAGCAGTGTGGAGGGATCAGGGAGAGGGTGTTTTTAAGATCTAGGGGTCTGAGAGAGAAGTCAGAGAGAGAGAGAGCAGTGTGAGATGTGGGGGAGAAGAGAAGTAATAGAGACAGTGAAGGATTCCTTTGGACATTAAAGAAATATATTGAGATCAATTCTGCTGTTTCCATCATAGAAGCATGAAGTTCAGAAAGTAGGCCAGTTGAACAGATTCCCTTAGATCAATCTCACTGAATGATTTGTAAGCCTAGGAACAAAGGTTATTTTACCAAAACCTCATTAAAGAGGTGCTGAGCTCAATACCTAAGGGTTGGCTAAGTGGGAAGAGTTACAATGGCCTGAGTTAAAGGATGGATGTACAAATAGAAAGGAGCAAGTGAACGTTGGTGGCAGAAGAAGGGAGGAATTAAGTGAAGATTATTAAAGAAAACACCTTTATTCCTGTCATGATTTAAAGAGACCGTTATGAAAACAGTGAAGGGAAAAGGCAAAGGGAGGTGGGACACTGGTATCATAGAGAAATGGTGTGACAGGTGCTCATATCTGGGAGGGAGGGTTTTTCTTTCATGGATGAAGTGCGGATTAAAATCAGTTAGAGCACAATCCTATATAAGTCTACCAAGAATTAAGTTTCACTGAAATTGATTCCTGATAAGTGATTAAATGTTGTTGCCTTCATGATTTTCTGTTTCCCAGGTTCAGTTCCAGCCCTGCTGCATTTATTCCATTAAGTAATCTTTAATGAGTTTATTGGACTGGTTATGTGATAAGAGGTTGATGAATATCCATTGACTACTTCATTTTTCCTTGATGTTTTGGGCACCACTCAAAGGCCTTGAACATATTAAGATAAAAAGTTGCAGAAAACTATTAGTGCAACTGAGATTTTTAAGAGAATGAATAAAGTTATTACAGTTAGTGGTACATTGTTATTTATTCTGAAAATGTATTTATTAAATTCAAGCAGAGTTTTCCAGCAGGTCTGACTATTCATGCAGTCTTCTTCATTATTGTTTCCTGTGGGCCATCCATTCTATCACCTCATCATCACTTAATTTAAATATAGCAGTTGGATACCCAGCTGTGGAGCTAGAAACCGGACTTCTATCCCCACGGTGTCTCCTGGGAGACGGGCCAGCCTGTGTAGCTTTCGGCAAGCTTCACAGTCGCAGAGCACTCCCAAAAGGAGGGAATGGCAAGCCATGTCTGAATACTCTATACCTATAAAACCCTGGAAAGGAGCACCTTAAGTCAGAATCAACCTGACGGCATGTAATTATTAATTATTAGTAATATTAGTAATATAAACTCATTAATATGTGCTTGTAAGTTCTTTTTCCACCCAAAATAATCTCACTAGCTCCACTATTCTTCTTCTTTTCCAGGTATTAATGCCGATGGAATAAGATTTTAGGTATCAGCACATCTGAAATTGAGTAGCAAATATTTGGATCGATAGAGTACAGTTCATAATCATGTGAGAGATTTCAGTGGACACGGTTGTATGAATAATAGTGACTCATAAGATCATGGTGTACAAAATTACTTTTGGAGAAGCTACCTCAACAACTATAGCAATCTAACTTCTGCCAAAAGGAAATTCTGATGTTCTTCTAGACATGCCCCAACAAGCAATATATCAGAGCAGCTCTTGCTCACTCAGGAGTCCTCCGAGCTATGTCAACAACGGTGTGGTTTTTTTAAAAAAACTCCTCCCCACCTCCTGCAATAATATTTCATGAGTATTCCAAATTCCAAAATGTTCAAGCAGCTCTTGCTCCACTAGACAAACTCCCCAAGCCTTCAGTTTTCAATGTGACAGAGATCCATCCAGACTGCCTGCAGCATCTGGCCCTTCATCAATGCTGTCCGCCTCATGCGATTTTCCTATAGTCAGTGGCTTATCTCCTTAAGACGTACATTAGTTACATATTAAGTACTGTTAGGGAAATCCTGTGATCCTACCTGACACACAGGAAGGGAGAAAGCATTCCTTCTAAGCGTGAGAAGGCAAAGCACTCCTGGGAGAAAAGTTACTTAACATGGAGAGACTGCCTACAATGTGAAAGGGTTTGATTTGGCATTTGCCAAGATCCAACTGAATGCCATTGGAATTAAAACATTCTTACCCTTCTCCTCCTGCTGCAGTCCTCTGTGGCACAAGCCAACAAAGAAAACCTGTGATAGTTTCCTTGTCCACTAGAGCAGATTTTTATGAGGCACAGGGTGTTGCAGGAGAGTGAGTGGGGGAGGGGAATAGCCAATTCTGGTGGAATCCAGTAGAAATATACCATTCGAAGCTGATCATTCTTAGGACCAAGATTATCGTTCTGTCTGTGCCGGGTGATAAAAATAAGAAGAGGAAGTACTGAATCCAGCTAGTGAAAGAGAAACATTTTGAATTTTTCAGCTGGTAAGAAAGACACAATCCATGACCACTTAGGAAAAAGCACTATGGATATGCTTAATGTGGCTATTTGTTGCTATAACAAACATGTTGTGAAGTTGATGGGATGAAAATAATCAGCAAGCTTCATGCAGTTGGTGTTGGAGTTTTATTTGCAACCTCGTATGCTGCATGTAGTTTGTTTGACTAGGAGGGAGTTTTCTGATCTGTTCAGTTGGTTGCCAGTATATGTGCAGTAAAGAAAGCAACATATATGTCTGTAATTTCAAGCAACTGTGAGTAAAGAAATGTTTTTATTCTTTCTCCTGCATATGTCTCAAAGTGAATTAGTGAGACTTTAAATGCCAGTTAATGAGAATGGGGTGGACTCGGGGGATCTTGTAGCTATTCCTCTCTTTGGATCTCTGTATTTCTACTGCACAGCAAATTTTATCAGAAATCCAAAACTCTGCAACAGTTGATGATGCAGGTTGGCAGTCCTGCACATACCTGAAAATAGAAGTCTCATGGAATTCATTGAGCTTATGTACTGGAAAACATTAGCAAAATCAGACCATATGTATTCAGTTGTTAACAATGTAATATTCTTAAATGAAGCAAATGGCATTATAACAGTTTTGCCAACAGAAATCAAATTATCACTGGTAACATCAGAGGTGCATTGCTTATTTGATCAGAACGATGAATCTACCATCTGTGACAGTAACAAGCTTGGTGACAAGGAATAACTTTAATTATCATCGTGTTAACAGAATAAATGTTCCCGGAGGGCATGGTGTCAAGATAGGAAGTGTAGGCATTACCAATGATTTGCTTCTTGCAATACCTAGTTCTAAAACCCCCACACACAGAGAGGCAGCTTTTCCTTTAGTGTTACGTACGACCCAGTAATTGGTGCCAGCTGCAAAACATAGCGTGGCTGCTCGGATACAGCAACCATAAACAGATCTTTGAAAAGTTCCCTTTTTGAGTGCAGCACCAAAAAACAAAACAAAACAAACAAACAACAAAACAAAACAAAACAAAAATCTGGCCAGAATGGCTCCTACTGCTGCTGGTTGGACGATTGTGGGAGTTATCACCCCCCAAAAAGTAATTTTTCCAGCCTCTGTCGATAACATAACCAAACACAACATCATTTTCAGGGAATCTTTAATAAATGTGACAAGAATGTGTCTCCCCCCTCCCTTTGCTGGCTTTATATTGTAATAAAGACTCTATTAAAAATGATATCAGGGCTCATCCAGACAAGTGAAAAGATGCATGTTGTTGTTTTCCTTCCCTTGGAACTGCTTTTAACAGTAATTTGCAACAATTAATGCTTCCCAAATCCACATTTGAAATGTCTTTTGTGCTGGGACGTTGTGACACACATATCCACATACAGCTGTCCCAGCAACAGCAATAAGTCACAGCACTGCCAGCCTGCCAGCCCTATCTGCATTCCACTTCTATTTCTCTCTCTCTCTCAAGTGTTTTCTGCTCTTTTCACCCATCCTTCCTCCATGTCTCCTGCCTTCAAGTGTGGCATGTATGAATTGGGAACTCAAGCAATGCACCAGGGCTTAAAGCCCCACCCTTTAAAACTTTCCATAACAACCAGAGTCCTGTTGGCGATTTACACATGTGGAAGTTAAATTGTATACGTCACCATTTATTTATTTATTTATTTCTGTATTTCTGTATTTATTTATTTGTTTGTTTGTTTGTTTGTTTGTTTGTTCGTTCGTTTATTTATTTATTTATTTATTTATTCATTCATACATACATACATACATACATACATACATACATACATACATACATACATACATACATACATACATACATACATACATACATACATACATAACCTGCTTTTCTCCTTAAAAAGGACCGAAGGCAGCTTTCATTATTAAAAGACAATGTTTAAAGCTAAAAAGAATAAGTATGCAAATATTAAAAACAAACAAACAAATACCAAACAAATACTGAGAAATGGTAAACAAAAGCAAGATTACAAAACACATTTGAAGCAGTAAGGTATAACAATCTATTCAAAAATCCCACTCAGGCAGCCAGAAAGGGAAACCACTGAGGGAAGGCTTCCCTGAAGAGAAAGATCTTTTTCCTGCTTGTGGAAGGACAGCAAAGATGGGGCCAGTCTGGCCTCCTGTAGGAGGGAGTTCTGGAGTCTGGAGCAGTGACAGAGAAGGCCCTCTAAACACACCTGGGAGAAAGACCTCCCTGATGATCTTAATGCCTGGGCAGGTTCATAGAGGGAGATGTGGTCTTTGCGATCGGTTAAAACCAAATCATTTAGGGTTTTATAGGTTAAACTGGCGCTATGAATTGTGCCCAGAAATGGATTGGCAGCCATTGGAGCTGCTGTAATGGGGGAGTTACATGTTCCCTGTAACCAGCCCCAGTTTTCAATCTAGCTGCTGCCTTTTGGACCCATTGAAGTTTTTTGAGACTTTGCATTGGCAGCCCCACATAGAGCATGTTGCAGTAACTCAGCAAGGATGTAACTAAGGCATGTGTCACTGTGGCCAGAGCAGACCTCTCCAGGAACAGGAGCAGCTGACACACTAGTTTTAATTGTGTAAATACACACCTGGCCACCACTGAAACCTGGGCATCTGGGCTCAGAGATGAATCCAGGAGCATCCCCAAGCTGCACACTGCTGTTTCAGAGGGAGTGTAACTGCATCCAGCACAGTCTGCATGCCTATTCCCTGATCTGCCTTTTGACTGACCAGGAGCACCTCGTCTGTATTAAATTTCAGTTTATTCACTGTCGTCCATTACTGATGCCAGACACTGATCTCGGGCTGAAACAGCTTCTTTGCATTTCGATGGCAGGAAGGGGTAGAGCTGGGTGTTATCTCCATTCTGACACCAAACTCCAAAACTCTGGATAACCTCTCCCAAGTCAAATTGCCATTGACTAATGAGGTGCCAGTCACATTAGTAACGATGCTCCTGTTGTGCAATCTGACACACCTTGTAACATAACTACTGCTTTTTAAATTTAACAGCAGCTTGCCATGATGAGTTATACAATTTAACATGTGTTTGTAAATCACCATAGAATTATAGCCACTGAGTCTGGTGCTGATTCATCTCAAACAGCAAGTTGCTTAGGTGGGAAAGTTTAAATAGCTGAAATCCAATAGTAAGTCACAACTATAGTATGCTCAATGGAACTTACACGGGAGTTAATTTATCAAATGCCCACTGGTTCAATGGGCCTACCTTAGTTGCAACTTACTGCTGAATTCCAATCGACATTAGCAGTGACCTGCAAATGAACAACAAAGCCTGTAAAAATCCAGCTGAGGCAGTTTGGAAGGACCATATTCTAAAAGGTATCCCCAATGTTTTTCAGAGTTACTGTGAAAGACAGCTGATTTCCAACAGAGATTGGGAGCGTAGTGAGCAGCTGCTGGCAGGAGATGGGATGGAAATCTGTCAGTGATAGCACAAATTTCTCCACAGAACAAAACAGAACAAAATCCAGCAAAGAGAATCCTTTTGGAGGTGTTTGTCCCTGACATTGTTGAAATAATTGGTGTGAAAGACTGCTGATTTCCAAAGGAGATTAGGAGTGGAGTGAGCCTCCACTCTTAAGGGCCGACATCAAAAGCTGTCAACAATAGTGATGGAACACAAGAGCGTAAAGAAAAAAGCAAGGATAGAAACATCACCTCTAACATCACACCTCACTGGTAATATTTGGAAGTTGAGTCATGGCAACTTATTTTGCTACTCATCCAGGCAACTTCTTCAGTCTGAAGAACCACTTCCAGTGAGGTCTGAAGCTACTTGGATGGGCAGCAAAACATTTCAACTTAACAAGAAAGAAGTCCAGTTGCCATGACTCAGTTTCCAGATAACCACACCTGGATGACTGAGAATCGTCACAAATATCTCACTGGTAATACTATTAACTGTGGTCCAAAGACATGCCAATCAAACATACACAAGGCACTGTTCTGTTTGATCACACCATGCAATGCTGACACAAAAATAGCACGAAGCACAGCATCACAAAAGAAATAAGACAGGCCAGGCTGAACAAAAAGAATCAGAAAGGCATGTACAAAACAGCCTGTAAGTGATATAAAAAAGAATATTGTAGAAAGATCTGTGAAGGGCCTGATCTTCACAGTGGGACAAATGCAAACAGATGAGCCAATTAGTTAACAGGAGGTAATGGCAGAGCCAGTGTGGAATAGCAGATGGAGTGATGGACTAGGACTCAAGAGACATGGGTTCAAATCCCCATTAGGCCAGGGAAATTCAGTGAGGGGTGGCACTGGTAAAATCACTCCTTTAATATCAGCATACCCTGAAAATACTATTGGGTCATCATTATGTCTAGTTTTTCACATGATGTACTAGCCCCCCCCTTTCAACACTGGTTAAGCCTCATTATGGAGTACTGTGTCCAGTTCTGGACACCATACTTGAAGAAAAACACCAACAAACTGGAACAAGTTCAGAGGAGGGCAACAAGGATGATCAGTGGACTGGAAACCAAGCCCTATTAAGAAACACTGAAAGAGCTGGGGATGTTTAGCCTTAAGAAATGAAGACTGGGGCAGGGGGAATATGATAGCATTCTTCAAAAACTTGAAAGGTTGTCATACAGAGGAGAGGACAGATCTGTTCTCAGTCATCCAGAGTGAAGGACCCATTGTAATGGGTCCTGTAATGGTTACAGGAATGTATTTGGTGGAATATCAGGAAAAATGTCCTAACTGTTACAACAGTATAGCAGTGGAACCAATTACCTTGGGAGATAGTGGGGTTTCCAATGCTGGAGGCATTCAAGAGAAAGTCTATCAGCCATCTGTCAGATATATATTCATTTGGATATCTACACTGAGTTGGGAATTGAACCACATAGCCTTGGTTCTATGATTAATCAGAAGTGACTTGATGACACGTAACAGCAACAATAAACAAGGTAAAATGCCTTACAGTATGGGAATGCAAACCACTGGAACAGATTCTCAAAGAGTGTTTATCATGAGATCAGGGTTGCATAAGATGGCTGCAATGCACAATCAATTTATTGGCTTGATTAACAAATTTAAGCTACAGTTTTACATTTTCTGGGAGATAGTCTCACAAACCACATGGCAGGCCTGATTCAGGCTATCTGGGGTGGATGGAGTTGTAATTCAGCAGCATTTCAAGGGTCACACATTGCCCAGCTTTGAAATAAAAGAACGGTACTACACATTAACTGCCAATGGATTATAAAATGTATATTCAAATAATAATTGGTAAAAAAAAAGCAAGACATTTGTGGCAACCTCTCCCTTCCTGAGTTTGACATGAACAAGATGATGCTCCAGAATTCTCGCTGTGATTTTAAAAATGTCATTGTCCTTTTTCTGTACTTCAGCACTCTTGGCAGATGTTGCTGTTCCTATAGAAAAAAAATGGAAAAGGAACATTTGCTCTTCTTGAACAAATGCTATGCTAGTATGTTTGTATGGGTGTGCACGTGTGTATATTTAAAGCTTGGCTACCGGAAGACATAAAACTCCCTAAGTTGTGATGCCCTGTGTTTGTTTATTATTTTTAAATTAAGTTATTTCAGAAAGCAATCTGATCACAAGATTTTCACTTAATTATTGAAGAAGAATTTTGCTATCTGTTATTATTTGAACTTCAAGAACACTGTATGGATTAATACCCATGATGCTTCAGGACAGGATTTGTGGATTTAAAATTTTCATGTTCAGTGTCAAACTAAGCCAAGCACTCCATTTGTTTTGGGGGGGTGGACAGGAGACAATGTATGTAGGTGTCCTGTCCTGCCTTTAAAAATGTTAGAAAAGTAACAGAAAAGAGTGCTGTCCTCTGAAGAGGCCAGCCACAGAGACTGGCAAAACATTAGGAAGAACAACTTTCAGAACATGGCCAAAGAGCCCGAAAAACCCAGAACAGTCATTAGATCTCAGCCGTGAAAGCCTTCACGAACACAAAGTAACATTGGTTACTGCCTGTGAATCAGTTAGTCACTTAATTAGTTTTCATTCTCACAGGATTAAACAGAACAGGTTATTTGTGTTAGAGTTTTTAATACTAGGTCCAGTAAGATCCAACGCAGGTGATTGCAGGGCTAGCACCAGACTTTTTGCTGCCTGAGGTGACGGACAATGTGGTGCCACCTCCCATTCTACATACTAGGCTCGCATTCTACTCTCTTCTTTAATACTCATGATGGGGCAGCATCTCCTACGTGCTTAAGGGTAACAAGCTAGCTTAAGAAGCACAGGGCAATCATAGGTCTCTCACTTCAGCCCTCCCCTCCTTGTAGCATGTGTTGTCTGAGGTACCTACTGAACTTGGCTTAAAAGTAGGGCAGGTCTTGGAGGTATGGGGTTTAATTCCTAAGGCTAGTGACCTGAGCATCTTGTGTTTAATCACAGATACTAGCTTGTAGCTGCTATAGTTCAATGGGTTGGAACTAATTGAAGATGCAGAAGCTGGGTGGCGGTGTCCGACTGAAATCACTGGGAATGTGTATGGATAATGGAAGTATGTGCCCCACCACAAGTTTAGTTTTTTGGGAAAGCTGCACAGTCCAAGAGCACCATCAAAGAGGAAAGCTGGTAAACCACTTGAGTACTTTATAACTAGAAAATGCTGGGAGGTTCACTGTAAGTTGGAAACAACTGGATGGCACATCCTCCTCCTCCTTCTTTCCCGTCTGATAACATGCATGTTGAGATGTTTTTAGGCATTCACACATTAAAAAGCACAATATTTATGGACTAACAGAAAAGAAAAGAAAAAGAATTTTATAAGAACTTTAAGGCTCCCATATCTATTTTACCATAAACCTTCCTGTGCTACAGTCCGTGTCTTTTGGCCATGGTGTGGCACAGCAATAACAATAGGAGGTGTGGAACAATGAGATTTGGAGTGCTGGACATTTATACTTGTGTTTCGGAGGGCTCCAGAGGCTTACTGAAAAACAGCATAAGAATTAGAAATTCCTACACTCAATGCAGGAAGAGCTGAAGCATGAATATAACCATAAGAAACACAGTCGCTAGCTCGCAGAAAGGTGTTAGTCTTTCTGCACCCCCTGGTGGGTAGCTATAGAATCACCACGCAAGCACATAAAGCCTCTGCCAACATCTACTTAGCCTGCGATGCAGTATTTCTGTACAGGCAGGTTAAGCAGATTTTGGACCCAGATTTCTTATTAGTCATAAGCAAAACAGTATCTGAATGAATGTTAGTGCTCTTGCATCGGAAAAAAATGTACACTTTCTTCTTGGGGGGAGTGGTGTGTGATGCCTAAGTCTGTGATGACACATTCATGTTGTGCTGCTTCCCTTCCTAATATTCCTGTGAGGCAGACTTTAACGTTATGAAGATACCTGTGACACCCCACCTATTTCAAAGAGGCTGCTCTGTTCATCTGTTGCAGCCCCAACAAAAACAGAAATAAAATCCAAAAGTGTTGTGGTATTGTTAGGACTGCTAAATTTGTTTCAGTGGGAGCTTTCATCAGTCACTGTTCACTTGTAACTCTCTTTATAGCAGGTAAACACCCTGTTACATCTCCTTCATTCATGTAGCAGGCATTTAAGAGGAAGGAGTCTTTAGTTATGCTGCCTTGATGACGGGATACAGTGCTATGTAATGTTACACGGATGTTGAAAACTGCCTTGTAGTGGGCCAGACCTTTGATTCATATTGTTGACATTGACTGCTGGTGGATAGTGCTGACAGTTTTTCCCCCCAAGAAAACTCCTGTGTGGTATAAGTGGTTCGATTGTTGGACCTGGAATTTGGGTGATCCAAGTTCAGGTCCTCATTTCATCATTAAATACTTTGGGTGACTGTGGGACAGCCATCTCTTCAGCCTGACCTACCTCACAAGGTTGTTAGGTGGCTAAAGTGGGAAGGAGCAGAGTCATATGTCCTGTCTTGAGCTTGGTGGAGAAAGTGGCATGTAAATATAACTAATGATAATATATATCATTAGCATGACAAAAATTACTATGTAGAGCTGCTGTTCCTCCAATTTTTATGGCATAGCCAAAGCCTGACTTTTTCAGTTCTTCTAGTCACACTTGGAACAATGCAGTCCCAGCATCATATGGATTACTGTAGGTTTGTAACATACTCTAGAATAATTAGCTAATAACTCACTACACATAGACCACAGCATGTTAATTATTTTTTAAAAAAGAGTATAAATTATATCTCCAACAAAATCTTTAATTTAATTTATGGAACACAATTCATATTGAATTTTAAAAGAGTTTTCTTTCAATATTTAGATGCAATGATGTTTAGACACTCAGTCCAAACCCCATATATACAATTTGTCTGTCTCTAACTTACATGTCTTTTTTCTTTTATTTTATTTGAAAACTGATAACATCTAACTCTTCCTAAAGTTCTGTCAATGAATTGTGTATTTATATAAATAGATGTGTCCTGTCTGTGTCTTCCTGAAATCAAATTAAAAGTTAGATTTTCGTATAACAAAAGGTGTGGAGTGTGCAATAGGAAGCCACACTGTTCTTCAGAGATGTTAAGCAATCAAGCAAGATATGAAGGAAAACAATATCCCCCCATTATTGTCCATTCATGATATGCCACATTTTCCACACACCCCATCCAGCTACTATACTTTGCATTATGAAGCCATCCACTGTCGAAATTAGTCTTTCATAAACTGCAAGAGTGACATCATGTGTACAAACTATGCCTTAGCCTTCAGCTAACAACTCATAGTCTTTTATTCCTTCTATTTCTAGGGTCAGTCTCACATGATGAAGTCACTGAATCATGCTTGTACTTCATTCTGTAACAGAACTCATGTAATGTTTCAATGTTTAACGTTCCACTGTATTGACAGACATAAAGTTATTCTTCAGGATAGTTGATGCTAATGCTTTTGAAAAACGTATTCCATTTTCTCAACAACTACTTCTGAAACAGCACAACATAGTCTTCCTTGTCATCAGTGACAGGGCACAATTATCTGGTCGATTGTAGGTTCCATCCAGGAATGATACTGACCAACTTGCTTGTAATATTATGCCATAGGGCCTGGATGACAGAATATTACAGGGATTCTAGATCAAAGGTTGGTAGTATCTAGTTATATATAACTGATTACTTGCAATTTATTTCATCTCATTAACTTAATGAGAAATAGCTTCTCTCCTTCATGGCAGAATTGTAACTATTACATTACTTTTCTAAGTATGGGGGTGTGACCTCCTTAAAGGATGGAAGAGGAATATCACATGGTCAAGTACTGGCTTATACTGCTACCTCCTGCTAAGAAGACCACAAGGTTGAAGCAAGGAGACTTTATTTTGTACAGGTCAGAGGCTTGGAGTATTCAGAGAGCTTTCTGAAAAAGTAACTGAAGTTTTCTACTTTAGCAACTTTTGAGATACAGGGAGAGAAAGAACTGCTTTTTAAAAATCACAACATTAATGCTAAATACACTGAACACCATAATCATCCATCTCCTGAAAGGGACAAAAGCTGATCCAACAGTTATAAATACTCAATTCCCAAACAAACTGCACCAGAGCACAGAGTGCTGTGCCTGTCCTCTAAAGATGCCGGCCATAGAGACTGGTGAAACGTTAGGAAGAACAACCTTCAGAACATGGCCAAAGAGCCCGAAAAACCCACAACAACCAATAATGCTAATTACTTGAGGGAGCTTGGAATTATTTACTTTTTAAAGCAATTTTCCAAGCCCTAGTCCAGATAATATTCAAGTCCATTCTGGCTTTCTATGTTGCATAATCTCAGAAAGAGAGCAGAAAAAGTTTGATGTATTGCAGATGTTTCTGATGGACAGGAGGGAACTAATTACATCTCATCAAATTTTCGTGTGACAACTGGTAAATGCTGCAAGGTTGAAACAGAGGCATGAGAGGGTTCTCCTTCCATAAAACCAGCCAGTAGATCCATTACAGCTGGTTATCTGTTTATATAGGAATGGATTCTGAATTTGACCAATGACCACTGCTGAATCCATTCCATTCTAGTTGGGAACTTGGTAAGTTCAGAGGGTGATACTCAGATGATGAAGTCTGAGATAAATAGTAGATTCCTTAGTTATGCATTTTTCCCTTAAAATAACACAGCAGGCCATAGGGATTTTTTTAAAAAGAGAGGAGGCATCTACCTTCCTTTTGTGTATAACTGGAAGTATCAAGGGTAAACTACTGTGAACCTTTCCACTACATACAAAGCTAGTGTATACCAAAAAAAGCTCAGATACATTGAATCAGTGCACATCCAGATGGGTAGATAGCTCGCTATTTGGACAGCTTTTGGTGCTGTTTGGTTCAAATCCAACTATAGTGTCCTCACATGTTTTGACTTAGAGCAAACGATCCCAGCTCTTTTCAGAGATGTCCTGCAAATTTTGGCACAGTGCTAAAGCTGGAGTGATCCCAAGACCTGTCTGGATGCTTCTAATGGGAGAAAAAAATGGATCCCTCAAGTGAGAGATCAAATAGTTTGCACTAAAGATAAGAACATTATAAGTGTGACTCAGACTGCTCCAACTTCCCCCTCTGGACATGCTCTTAGTCACCTCCATGCTCAGTGGGAGTGTAATATTTTGTACATCAGACAATGTCAGTTCAGGGGAGATGCAGGAGTGGATTGTGTTTAAAATCTGTTTAGAATATAGCTTGTTACACTGAGACATGCTGTGTATAAAATTCTTAAAACAAGACTTTTTGTTTCAAACCCACACCCTTCTCCCATGACAAATAAGAAAGTCTCTACTTGGTGGTTTCTAATGAAAATGTCATTTCATAGCTTTAATGCCCAACAGCTGGGAAAATGAATGCTTTTCCCCTTCATCATTGAAAGCAGTACTGGTTTGTGGCTCAAATGGGTACCTTTGCTGATGATCTGATTTAAAAAGTTATTTAATTTCTTCTAAGACCACGGTGGTTACCATAGAAATATATTTGCTGCGAAACAAGGAATAATTAGTATACATTTGTTCTTTCATATCCCTTAATTTCTTCCATTCAGGGTCTTAAACATGTAATTAAAGGGATTATTCAGCCTTTTGCTGCTTCCCCACCCCCACCCTCCTGAAATTCGTTTGAAAACCCAGCTCTTATATTGGCAGTGCCTAAGCAAGCCCCAGATTTGGTAATCAGTCCAATCTGTTTGTCTACACAGAAAAAATCGGCATGTTTCCTATTGAAAATTCTGGAACGCGGGTAGCAGCAAATTTTAGATTCTGTTTATATGCACAATGCAGGAAAACAAGACCATAACCAACGTTGCTAGAGTACTGTCCAGCCAGTCCCTTAAACATGTACAGCTCTCTTCTGCATCCACCTCTGTTTGTGGAATGGCTATTGAAGGAGAAGGGAGGACAGTAGTGGAAGGAAAGTCTTGATCATGGAGCAGAATGCATGGTACAGTTTGGAGGCCACAATAAATTCATCCTCAAGGTGTTCTGGGTCAACAAGATGTCTACAGAAATCATATTGTGACAACCCCAGACCTACTGGGATATGCCACAGTTTCACTAAGCTGCCACCAACCATTCCCTGTAAGGAGTCACACAGACCAGGAATGGATTTTTAAACAAACAAAGGAATAAGGTTTATTTAAATTACACACAGGGAAAATAAAATGATCAAGTGAATAAGATACAGTAACGTGGCTTAGTCTCAATCATACATACACCAGTTTGGTTCACACAGAACACCTTTAAATAAAGCACAGACCCTGAACCTATCAGTTCTGGCTAACCATACAGACACCTGAACCTATCAGGTAGGTACTGACTGACACACAGACTCCCACACCAGCTTCTTCTTCTCAGCTTCTCCTCCTACCCTGCTTCTCCACACAAGCTCCACATATATATACAGTACAGCCCCACCTCCTGATGTCCCGCCTTCCACTCCCCATAGGATGGAACTTTCCCTCCAAACCCATGACAGACAGGTAACATCAGTGCTGTATGTAACACCTCCCCTCTTTATAAGTTGTTTTGTAGGGGGAAAGCTAAAGTGCTTTTCACCAAAAAAACAACCTGGGTCCAAAACATACAAAAACAGTTATACAATAACATACAATACCATACTTACTCTAGGATAAACATATCAATCAGGCATTTAAACATTTACCATTTACAATATATCAAGTTACCTTTATTCATACAAACCAGGCATGTTTAATAAACAGGTACATTTAACCTTTGGTCACCAAAATATATACATAGTCCATGTTTCTTTCGCCGTCTTCATTCTTCGGGTCTTCTTGACAAGGCGTCAGCAACACAGTTCACTGACCCTCTGACCACCTTCACTTCAAAGTCATAATCTTGCAGGTTTAAAGCCCACCTCATAAGTTTACTATTGTGGGTTTTCATTGTCTTTAACCATTGCAGTGGTGAATGGTCAGTACACAGAATAAAATGTCTCCCCCAGATGTAAGGCTTGGCCTTCTGGATCGCGTAGACTATGGCCAGGCACTCCTTTTCCACGGTTGCCAAATGTCTCTCACCTTTCTGGAGTTTCCTACTCAGGTAGGACACTGGATGCTGGTCACCATTTTCATCCTCCTGGCAAAGAACTGCTCCTACCCCGCTATTAGACGCATCGGTGTAGATGATGAACTCCCGGTCGAAGTCTGGAGCACGCAGCACTGGATAGTTGATGACGGCCTCCTTCAACCTCTGGAACGCCTCCTCACAGTCGCTGGTCCACGGGATGCGGTCATCCGTCTTCTTCCGCGTCAGATCGGTCAGCGGAGTCGCTATCTCGCTAAACCTCAGGATGAACTTTCTGTAGTAGCCCACCAACCCAAGAAATGATTTGACTTTTTTCTTGGTGTTGGGCTGGGCCAATCACGAACTGCTTCTATCTTGGCCTCTAGGGGTTTGATCACTCCTCCCCCTACCATGTGACCCAAGTATTTTATTTCTGGGCTACCCAGCTGACACTTGCTGGCCTTTACCGTTAGCCCTGCTGCACTTAACCTCTGCAGCACTATCTCCAGGTGTTTCAGGTGATCTTCCCAGGTATTGCTGAAGATCCCTATGTCGTCAATGTAGGCCACAGTAAAGTCACTGAGCCCTGCTAAGGTCTGGTCCATCAGCCTTTGGAATGTGGCTGGTGCATTTCTGAGACCAAAACTCAGGACTCGAAACTCATAGAGACCAAAAGGGCTGCAAAAGGCGGTCTTTTCTTGATCCCTGGGATCAATTCTTAATTGCCAATATCCCTTTACTAGGTCCAATGATGAAATGAACCGACAACCCCCTATGGTTTCAATCAGGTTGTCTAGCCTGGGCATTGGGTAGGCATCAGGAGTGGTTACGCGGTTTAATTTCCTGTAATCTACACAAAACCTGATGCTCCCATCAGGCTTGTCCACTAGGACTATCGGAGAGGACCAAGGACTAGAAGAGGGGACGATTATGTTCTCCCTAAGCATCTCGTCCAGCTCCTTCCGCACCTTGTCCCTATAGGGTCCCGTTACTCGGTATGGGGATACTGCTTGCGGGGGTGCATCCCCTGTGTGGATCCGATGCATCACTCCCTTCACTATCCCCGGCTTATTGGAAAACCCCTTTTGATATTTGATGAGCAGCATTTTTAGTTCTTGCTGCTGGTCTTGGGTGAGTGCAGGACTGATCTTTACCTCATCTGGGTTGTATTTTACTTCCCCTCTACCCTCCCAGAAGGGTAATTCAGCTTCCTCACTCTCAGCTGCTTTTATCGCGAATAAAACCCTCTGTTCCCCTCTGTAGTAGGGTTTTAGGGCATTCACATGAACCACCCTCCTTGCTTGGTTCTCCTCCTGCTCTATTAGGTAGTTCAGGTCTGACATCTTGGAAATGACCCTGTATGGTCCTGCCCATTTGAGCTGCAGTTTGTTCTCTCTGCAGGGCCTAAGCCAAAGCACTTCCTCCCCTGGGTCAAAGTGCCTCTCCCTGGCTTTGTGGTCATACCAGGTTTTCTGTCTGACCTTCTGAGCTTGCAGGTTTTCTGCTGCTAGCTCTAGGTTTCTCTTTAGGTCATTCATCAAGGTGTCTATATATGTCACAACGTCTTGTGGGTCATCCTGGGTGATCTGCTCCCAATTTTGTTTGATCAAATCAAGGGGCCCTTTCACCCTTCTCCCAAACAAAAGTTCAAACGGACTGAACCCGGTACTGGCTTGTGGCACTGATCGATAAGCAAACAAAAGGGATTGCAGCTTCTGGTCCCAATTGTTTGGATTCTCTGCCAAGTAAGCCCTAATCATGCGCATTAGAGTCCCATTGAACTTCTCAGTTAACCCATTACTTTCAGGGTGATAGGCAGTGGTTTCCTTGTGTTTAATTCCACAGATTTGCCATAACCGTTTCATGAGCTTCGAGGTAAACGATGCGCCCAAATTTGTGATTATTTCTGAGGCAAATCCCATCCTGGACATATACCCCACCAAGGCATCTGCCACTGTGTTAGTTTCAATGTTAGTCAAGGGAATGGCTTCGGGGTACCTCGTGGCATGGTCCACAATGGTGAGAATGAACCTGTTCCCCCTCTTTGTGGCCTTGGGCAAAGGTCCCACAATATCCACCCCTATGCATTTGAACGGAGTGTCAATCACAGGCAAAGGGCACAACTTTGCTTTGGTCCTGTCACGGTTATTCCCCTGCCTCTGACACACATCACATTGTTTACAGAACTCTTTGATCTGCTTCCCTATTTCAGGCCAGTAAAAATTCTGTGTGATTCTCTGCTGGGTTTTGTTCACCCCTAAGTGCGCAGCAAACATGTCAGAGTGCCCCCTTTGTAAGATCATGGGGCGATACTTTTCAGGTACCACTAGCTGACTTCTGATCCCATCTCCCCCTTTTGAGATATTCCTCAGGGTCTCTCTATATAAAATTCCCTTTTTCTCTCGAAATCTCACTGGGGTTTCAGGTGCTAGCTGGGCGTCTGTCACCTGTTCAAAACACTTTTGGAGAGTGGCGTCTGCCTTTTGCTCTTGGCCAAATCGGCTGTCTGAGGTTAAGGTTTCCACCACAGCTTCTGAACTCCCCTCTGCTTCCGTCTCGGGCTCATTAGTACCCCCCTGAACTGTCCCCGTGGTGGCTTGTGAGCGTGTAATCACTAGCACCCGTTTCACATGTTCAGCCAGGTCATTTCCCACGAGCACGGCTGCTGGCAGAGTCGATGAAATCGCTAGCCGCCAAACTCCCCTCCAGCCTTGAAAGTTCACAGGTACCTCAGCTACTGGCAGCGAGATCACCTGTCCCTCAATCCCTGCCACCTTTAGGCTCTCATTCGGGATTATATACTCCCTAGGAATAATATCTGGATGGCACAGGGTCACCTGGGAACAAGTATCCCTTAGCCCCCTATACTGATGGTCAAGTATTCCTACGTCCACCCCTGCGGTTTCAAACAACTGCAAATCTGTTCTCACTAGCAAGCATCGCTTGACCTCCACAAGAGGACCATTTTCCCCAGCCTGATCAGCAGATGTAACTGTTCCAGATTGAGTAGCCATGGCAACAGGCTCCCTCAGTGACAAGGAGCTTTGCTCTTTCTGGACACAGAACACAGCTTTTGGCTTGGTTCCACTCAAATCATGAGGCACATTTTCTTTTAGCTGCTTTAATTTCTCACACTCTGAGATTAGATGGCCCTTTCCTTGACAGAAATAACATTTTCTGCTGTATTTGGAGTCTTTCTCATCTGGTTTTGGTTTTCCCTCCAAAATCTGAGATCTTTGTTTCATGTCTGAGGGCTTCCCTTCACCATGGGTCCCTCCCCCTTGCTGGTTTCTCCCTGGTCCCTGAGAGTACTTGCTGTAGGTTTCTTTGGGTTTACCTACAGATTTCCCCTCACCTAAGGGCTTTCTTATTTGGGAAATAAAATCTGCGATCTCTGCTGCTTCTGCCACAGATTTCGGTTTCCTCTCCCTCACCTGGAACTTCAGTTCCCCATGCAGGACTGAATAAAACTGTTCCAGCGCTATCAGGTCTTTGAGCTGCTGGTAGGTCTCTGTCCCCTCCTGAGATAGCCATTTCTCTAGCAGCCTCACCAGTTGGGCCCCCACTTGGGTAAAAGTCTGCTCTGGTTTCTTTGTGAGTGACCTGAATCTTTGCCTCAGCTGTTCCGCATTTATCCCATGTCTGGCAAACACCAGTTTTTTAAACTCTGCGAAATCTTTTAGCAGTTCCTCTGGCATCTCTGCATAGACTTCTGCCAGGCTGCCACTGATTAAAGATCGCATAATGGTCATCTTCTCAGTTTCCCTTACTGAGAAGTCCACAAACGCTCTTTCCACTAGGGAAAAGAACACCTCAGGGCAATCTCCCTTGTGGTATACAGGGAATTTCTTCAGGTCAGTTTTAGACAATTGGCCCCCCTCAGAATCCCTATTGTTATTATTGTTCTGGTTCATCAGTTCCAATTTCCTTAATTCAAACGCCATTTTCTCTCTCTCCAATTCCAATTCAAATTGTCTTTGTCTCTCTCTTTCCCTTTCCTCCATTTCAAATTGCCTCATCCTCAGTTCATGCTGTTGGGCTATGAGCATTTTCCTGAGTTCTGGGTTCTGCTCTCCCGTGCTCTCATCCTGCACTGAGCCAAATTCTTCCTCAGAACCTTGGTCCACCTGTGGGTCTTTCACTTCACCCATTTCTGCCATTTGGCTTCGAGTCAAGGGCATAATCCCCCCCCCAGAACAGGCTGCCTTCAAAAGTCAAGCCTCAAAATAAAGCGACCACTTTTTTTTCTTTTGCCTCAGAACCAGCCTTCTATAGATTGCTGCTGTTCTTCAGCACTAACTTGCAACTGTTGCCAGCCAGAGTCCACCCCCCTCTGCTAGGCCTCTCAGCAGACAGGCTAGATCACTGCTATTTCACTCAGCTTTGCCTCAGCTTTTTCCCGCCAAAACAGGTTGCCTCAGAGCTCCCTAATCTAGTCCCACCAATCTGAGGTTACACGTTCTTCCACTAGCCTACCTCCCCGTGAGGTAAGCCTAGAAGATTACCTACGCGCTCTCAGATTGTCCCTGACTAGACCCCCCTTGCTCTGGGCACACTTGCCAAGGCTTTGCTGGACCACTGGACAACTGGACCAGTCGTATCCCACACGCTGGACACCAATCAATGTGACAACCCCAGACCTACTGGGATATGCCACAGTTTCACTAAGCTGCCACCAACCATTCCCTGTAAGGAGTCACACAGACCAGGAATGGATTTTTAAACAAACAAAGGAATAAGGTTTATTTAAATTACACACAGGGAAAATAAAATGATCAAGTGAATAAGATACAGTAACGTGGCTTAGTCTCAATCATACATACACCAGTTTGGTTCACACAGAACACCTTTAAATAAAGCACAGACCCTGAACCTATCAGTTCTGGCTAACCATATAGACACCTGAACCTATCAGGTAGGTACTGACTGACACACAGTAGTACCCTGTCTGACACACAGACTCCCACACCAGCTTCTTCTTCTCAGCTTCTCCTCCTACCCTGCTTCTCCACACAAGCTCCACATATATATACAGTACAGCCCCACCTCCTGATGTCCCGCCTTCCACTCCCCATAGGATGGAACTTTCCCTCCAAACCCATGACAGACAGGTAACATCAGTGCTGTATGTAACACATATCTCCGTGGATTTTTTAAAAAAGACAAAATTAGTTTGTGATGAAAATGAATGTTGACATTTTAATTGGCTAAATGAAACACGTTATGAAATCTGTGGCAGCAAACCTGTGCATAGTATTCATGAAGGCTTTCACGGCCGGGATCTAATGGCTGTTGTGGGTTTTTCAGACTCTTTGGCCATGTTCTGAAGGTTGTTCTTCCTAATGCTTCGCCAGTCTCTGTGGCCGGCATCTTCAGAGGACAGCACTCTGTGCTCTGGTGTAGTTGGCCTATGCATACTGTACGGACCAAAAAAGGAGAGCCAATATGGTGTCATGATTAGAGAGTGCTGACTGCAACTTAGAAAATCCAGTTTCTAGTCCCTGCTGAGTTATATAATTCACTTGGTGACTTTTGGACAATCACTTTCTTATTCTTTCTCAATGAGTTGTAAAGGGGATGGTGAGGGAAGGAGCTGAGCCATGCACATCACCTTAAGCTCATGGGAGAAAAGGTGGGGTATAAATATAATGAATATGATTCCCTTGCTGCTACTGCTATTACTATTACTGCTGTGCATAGGATGGTGCGGTATATGCTGCTTGCAGAATCCATTATTTCCATTATTTAAGTTTTCCTGGTTTATTTCAAGTATAAAATGTTATAATTTTTGTACAGTTTAGATTGTTTACCTAGGAGGGAATTTAGTGGCAGAAGAAGAGAAATCAACATGGCAGAAGGAGGGGTGAATGCTATACATACAGAGTCACTGACAATAGGCCAGTGGAGTCGTACAGAACAGAGTGTGTACGGAGAATAGTGCTCAATCAAAGCCAGAAAATCTGCATCAACTACGTAGCTAATAGGGATTTTATGGAGATTGACTGGATGTTCTCAAGCTTCCATTTAAGGCTGGGATGATGCACGTAAACATGGCTACTTAAGGATGGCAGCACCATACAGTACTATGGAAAATATTTTTGTATGGCATTAAATACAAGAGCATCAGTTCATACATTTACTTGATTGCTGATGTAATCAGTTGGTCAGGGATCAACTATTTCTGGTATCAGAGAAAGTGCACGTTTCATCCAGCCAAGGTGTGAATGGCATTTTTTACATACATGCACCTATAGGGCACATCGTTCTACATCACTCCTTAATTCATATAGGCAGACAAGGAGGACAGGAAGACACACTCCCTCTTCTCTCTCATATGTGTGCAAGAACCTTAACCCAGTGAATGAGCCTCTAGATCAGTGGTTCTCAACCTTGAGCTCCCAGATGTTCTTGGATTGCAACTCCCAGAAATCCTGACCAGCACAGTTAGTGCTGAAGGCTTCTGGGAGTTTTAGTCCAAGAACATCTGGAAACCCAAGATTGGAAACCACTGCTTTGGATGGTTTGCTTAGGAGCCCACCCACAGAATTCATAGCAGAGCCATAGCTTCAGCTTTCTGTTACCTTAGGAAGGAGATAGATTCTGTTTGCTGCTGCCACATATATCTAAATATATGAGTAAAGATAATTGGCACATTTGCATGAATTTACTTTTGTGGTCATCCCTACCATGGAAGAAACCGTATTTAGGGTATATCTCCTCAGGAGCATTGGCCCAGAAGCGCACTGGCCAACGTGCAAATACTGAATATAACTCAAGTGTTCTGCTCTGCTCTGGCTGAACAGCCTCTGTGTAGTATATATTTAGCAGGCTTTTTATAGCATGCTACTTATGCTAATGTACAGAAGATAAAACAACTTGTAAACCACTAAGTACAAGCAATAAAACACAGTGACCACTGAGCATTTCATTGCTGAAAAGAAAGCATAGTGTTGCATTTCAAATATCTTGGAGACTGAATGATTCCAAATGCTGACAGCTTCTTAAAAATATAAAAGAAATGAACCACTCTTGACCAACAGATAATTATTTATCATAGAACTGTTATGGGAAAAATAGCTTCAATCTGATTAATTAACTCTGGTCTCCAAAACCCAGTGACCCCATCTATTTTTGAGGCATAAAATGCAATGGACTTAAAAAAAAAACCCACACAGTTTGGCCCATAAACTATGAAACTAAAAGTCAAGATAGAATCAAATGATTCCACTTAATTGCTGCTTTTACACACACCGCTCTCCAAAACATGGTCAAAGCAATGAGAACTCAGTTTCAGTTTTGGCATAGAAAACAACTTCCGTGCTGTTCAGATGCAGAGTATGCACACTATACACACAGGGCATTCTCCACATATTTGCACTCACAGCACAAAACATACAGAGGATAGATATTGATAGATGATCTATAAACCCTTCTTCACATAGTTTGTAGATCTATTAGAATTTACATGTTTACTGTATTATTTTTTAAGATTGTTAGCCGCCTAGAGTGGTCCTCGATTGACCAGATAGGCGGGATACAAATAAAATAAATAAATAAATAAATAATAAATAAATATTAATGAACAAATTTGCTTCAGACCTATTCACTATTTTATGCTTGCATTTGGGTTAGGTGATCACACAGACACTGTGGATTGTTTCAGTGGCCTGCCCACAATGGCACCTCAATCTGATGCAAGTTGATCAGCTCCCCTTCCTTTGATCATGCTCTCTGCCAATCCCCTGCTCTCCATGGTAAAGTTGGTGGTCTGTTTAAAGTGTTGCAGTGCTAGGAAAAGGGGGGAAAGTTTCCTATAGTTCTCCATGCAAACACGAACACACATACTTTGAAAACATAATAGTTTGCTGTAATTTGTTGGAGTTGTTTCTCTTTCATATTGATTTTTATCTCTCTCCTTTTGGTCCATACAGAAGGAAAATTGTACTAAAGTAGTAATAAGGTAGTGAGGAAATCTAGTACTAAACTCAGTAGTTTTTTTAACTTCAGGGTGACTAGGGAGAAAAATTTGGACTTGGGTAAGTGTTTCTGCTGTCCAAAACATCATGCCTAGCTTAGTTCATCACCAGAACACCACCCATAAATCATGCCCTGCATTCCTTTTGGAGAACAGAACAGCTGATCACATGAGGAAATGCCCACTTGACTTGTCTGAGTATGAAAAAGGTGAATCCCCCAGTGGCAGGAAAAGAAAATCTGTGTCAGAAGCAGAAAAGGGTTAGACTAATTTGAATTGGCTGTTGTGCCATGTGATCAGAAAAAAAAAGAGTGAATTCATTTTACATCCACAGCAAATCCTACAATATGTAAGTGTGTAGTTGCAACCTAAATCAGGGTGATTCAGTAAGCCATGGGGATCAGGGGCCCATTTAGCTCACAATGACCTGCTACTACAGGCCACCTATGGCCACCTATTCCATTACATTTCCCCCCTCCAAAAAAAATGAGAAGTAACCAGATTTTCACTTCCAATTTTTTTTTTGGGGGGGAAACCAACAGAACCCACTGTGGTGTAAAACATGCCATCTTTTTGTCCTTCGCACTGTCACTGCATACCAAAAGAGCAGGAGGCAGCAGGAAAAGCCAACTCTTGAACCATGTGATATCCTGCACCCCAAAACTATACAAGTAATTAAAATTTACAGGTACATTACACCTCCCTAAACCATAAAGTCATTGTTAACTTGCAGTCATAAGATAACGTCATTATAACATAGTCATTAAGTGAAAAGTACTAAATAAAAGCAATCATTTATTTGTAGCTAATTCTAAACTTTGCACTGAAGAGGACACAAGCAAAGCGTTTCACAGGTTCATGGGCTGATATGCCGATTAACTTTAATATACAGTATAGCATTCTGACCAGAAAGATTATCTTTAACTGTGAACATTTATATTTCTCAGAGCCCTTCCTTAACCATCCCAATCATAGTCCCATCAGTTATGTATTACCATAGAAATTTTGGGATCTTGTCTGATGCTACAGCACAACAATAAAATTTCAGCCAGAGTTTCTAGATGTTCTTGCACAGCAGTCATCACTATAAGATAACAACTCATGGGAATTTGTGATTGGGTTCTTCTGAAATTGGTGGTGGTTCCTTCATTTTGGCGGGAATGAGAGATGGCAGCGATTTGAACTGTTCAACCAACTTAGCTTTATTCTCTTCTGCTTCTTGATTAACAATATTAAACAGATCGAAACTGCTTAACTCTGGAATCAGTACATAACTCAACATTTTTGGTTCTGACGTAAATACCCCTCCCCTCACATCGGGGCTGGGCCAAAGTGCTTTCGGTCAGTCATCTGCCACATCGGGGTACTCCTCACTGCACACACCATCCCACAGCATGGATGCCTCACCCAATCATCCTCCAAGGGTGGGGTATTGCACATGGGACCGGGGCAGATTACCTTCCTCCTTCTGCCTTGGTTGTGGGGGTAAACCACGACTGTCCATTCTAGTGGCTTCACAACCCTCTCTTCCCTGGGGGAAGAGAGGTCTGGCAACAATCCTCCTCCCATCTTGAGGTTTGGAAATTCTCTCAGCAGGTCACAGACCTTATTAGCTTGCTCGTTCACTCTGTCTGTTTGCACCGTGCTGTCTCTCCTGCTCCCTTTTTTCTTGCCCACTTCAATTCTAAATTCCAGTACTTCTTCTTCCCCTTTTATAACACCCTCCCCATAATATCAGATCTTGCTCCTCCCCTTTGTCTCCCTCCTTATCTTCCGCCAGGCATATCTCTATAGCCTGCTCTCCCTTAAATTCCTCTATCCTTATGAGTTCTCCCTCTAAACATCTGGATGTCTCCTCCTGTCTATCCTCCACTGAGGATGGCACACTAGCCTTTTCTCCTTCACAGAGTTGTAGTCCAAAAAAGTAACATTTCCAAACTCTGGTTAATTATAGGCTTTCAGAGTCTCATTTTCTGCTGGCAAGAAAACAGCAAGTTAGGGTCTGTCCAGATGGAGGGATTTGGAGTAGTTCGGCTTACACTTAAAAGGTTTTTATCTTTAGTGAGATCTGTTTTATCTCTCCTTCTGTTTATTCTCCAGTGAGAAGGGTCCACCAAGGTCTTTCAAATGCTGATTTACTCAAGTGCAAGTGTACCCCATTTACCCATGGGTAAGGGGGCAGTGGCAGCAATACTGGCCTGAAGGGAAAATTTTGGGATGAAGGTTGGGGAGACAGAAGTGTGGTGATCCCTCCTCTTTCTGCCGTTCTTATCTGGGACTCTGCTTGAGCTAGGCTGCCTTGTGGGGGCAGAGCCCTTGAATATGACATTGCCATCTCCCCCACTTTTTCCTCACAGTCAGTATTTAGACAGCTGTAGTGGCTTTCCTTCCTCTTCTTGTTGTTGTTCTATGACATATCGAAAGAGCAATGCATTAACCTAGCATAATACCCGGGGTGGGTATGATTGCTTTGGGGGCAAAGCAATCATACCCACCCCGGATGTGGCTCCTGACGGGAGGGGGGCCGGGGAGTACGGGAGCCCCCCCTGCCGCTGCTGCCAGCGAGCCCCTGCCTTCCCCGGGAACGGAGGGCTGCCTAGCGAGACACTCCCAGAAAGGCCTCCCCTTATTTATTTATTTCATTCTGTATTGTGATTTTTATTGGATGTTTATGTAGTATTCTTGGTTTTAATGTTCTATTTTATGTTGTAAGCTGCCTAGAGTAGTCGTATAGACCAGATGGGCGGGGTATAAATCAAATAAATAAATAAATAAATAAATATTAGAATTAGGGACATGGTGGAGCTGCGGGTTATGTAATCTTCAGCTGTAAGATCGAATCCACGTGACGGAGTGAGTGCCCGTCGCTTGTCCCAGCTCCCGCCAACCTAGCAGTTCGAAAGCATGCAAATGTCAGTAGATAAAAAGGGACCACCTTGGTGGGAAGGTAACAGCGTTCCGTGTCTAAGTCACACTGGCAATGTGACCACGGAAGATTGTCTTCAGACAAATGCTGGCTCTATGGCTTGGAAATGGGGATGAGCACCGCCCCGTAGAGTCAAACATGACTGGAGAAAAACTGTCAAGGGGAACCTTTACCTTTACCTAATATTAGAATATTGGATGTTCCGGACAACCCAGATAGTGTGGTTGCTGACCTTGAGCCAGAAATCTTGGAGAGCGAAGTCAAGTGGTCCTTAGAAAGCATGGCTAACAACAAGGCCAGTGGAAGTGATGGCATTCCAGTTGAACTATTTAAAATCTTAAAAGATGATGTGCTCACTGGAAGGACAGATCCTGAAGCTGAGGCTGCAATACTTTGGCCATCTCATGAGAAGAGAAGACTCCCTGGAAAAGACCCTGATGTTCAAAAAATGTGAGGGCAAGAGGAGAAGGGGATGACAGAGGACAAGATGGTTGAACAGTGTCATTAAAGCTACCAACATGAATTTGACCCAACTCTGGGAGGCAGTGGAAGACAGGAGGGCCTGGCGTGCTCTGGTCCATGGGGTCACAAAGAGTTGGACGTGACTTAACGACTGAACAACAACAACAATATTAGAACTGCACCCTATCAGTTACGGAAATATTTTTTTAAAAGACAAAAATAGAGGAGGGAGTTTCTCCATCCTCCCTTTTAATGACCCAACCCAGCTATTATGTCACAGGGTTGTCACCTCTGATGATTCCGCCCACAGTTCCATGTGGATGTAAAGTAGTAACCATTTGCACAGGCTACATAATAAGATAATTAGGAACACACTGAATAGTACCAAATTGAATACATGCCCTAGCACTATTTCCAGAAAGGTGCACGGCAGTTCTTTAAGGATAAATAATAAATATATCAGTAGAAATACATGTGATCTATGTAGAAATACATGTGGATGCCATCATTTGGTTCAAAACAACTCATACCAACAGCCGTCCATAAACCAATCTATATGCCAGTTCAGACATGCATTCCTTAGTCAAAGGAATTCTAGCCTATAAGATCGTTGCAGACAGGGCGGCTGAGAGTTCTGACCTGAAGAGAGGCCCAGAAAACAGCCACTAGAAATTGGGCCTTCTTGGCGGTAGCGCCACAATTATGAAACTCTCTTCTGCTCAAAGTTCACCTGGCCCCTTCACTAGGCACACTCAAAAAGCTATTAAAACCCTGGCTATATAGTCAGGCCTTCCCTGAATAAACTACACTCTGTTACAATAGTGTCCAATAATATAACTTCTATCATACTGCCATGCTCCATGTTTTTATTTTCTTCTATGCTTTTAATTGTATTTATTGTATTATAATTTTATCCTCACTTCACTTTATGATTTTTTTAATTTTCACCCCTATGTATTAATGTCGCTATTTGCTATTTTGTTACTCCGTTGTTTTTTGTTATTTGTTGTAAACCACCCAGAGTGGTGTGCTTGGCTGCCAGATGGGCGGTATATAAATCAAATAAATAATAAAAATAAATAAATAATTTCAGATACCAATTGTGGCATCGCGCTCATCTTTTACACACCAGCTAGACTTTGGATCCATCCCTTATTTTTTGATGTATCATCTGCAAAACTATTTTCCCGCTAAGACTGTTCAGTAAAAACTAAACAGTCTAGCTGATTTCTGCTTAGCAAATGCAATTAATAAAACTAGATTTTTAAAATGAAATCTTGTAAATAGGTTTTGAATATAGATGTTAATGTGAAGAGAAGTATCAAACACTAGACAAAATTCTTTTTGGAAAGAATGGAGTGAAAAATTGCTTTTTATCCTAGTGAAACTAAAGACCCATGTAGTTTACGTCTCTGGACTTCCAGTGAAAGAAGACATAGTCTTGGAAACTGGATGTGAAATTCCATGGTGATTTGACACAGAGCTGTGATCTCATGAGGCACTTTAAAGTTAAGCAACCATATAATAGCATGGGAGGAGAATATCAATGTTAAAATTAGTAGGAAATGCCTTGCCATCGAGAATGTTGAGAACAGGCTCCACTGGGAACACTATGCCCACATCAGGGCACATGGTTAATTATGGGAATGAACTTGAGCAAAATGTTTGGTCAACTCAGATTTTTAAGTGGGAAAAAATGAACAGCCTTTAAAAAAACAACCCACTGATAATATATTCATTACTAAAATAGGGAAGGATGATGCAACTTGGGAAAAGTATTTGATTCTCAAAGGAGAGACTACTAATTAATCCACATCTATATCGCAAAATTCTGTCCAGCAGTCAAGTGGAGTGTTCTTTCACAGTTTTTAGCTTTGAAGGCTCACGCTATGCACGACTAAGTTGCCTTAGACAATTTCAGGACATGAATAAATGCCTGCCTTGAAAAGGTGCAAGTTGGAAATCATACACGTTTTATCAAAATTAAAACCAACTGTATTCAGTGGAGAACTGTGTTTAGATCAGAATCTTGTGCAGAATCCTTGTAGAATTCTGGACTCTAAAACACACCCTACCAGTTCCAAACTCTACCAAAAAGGAATGGATCAAGCAAAGCTACATTTGGGAGAAGCACAGGACAATATTAGGGGAACAAGGATTTTATCTAAACTTCATAGGACTATATATTATGTCTGAGAACTTGCAGGAGGAAATGAGGTAGCTGGAAATGTTTGTCGCTTCTTCTGCTTTAATACTGTTTCAAGATATTGAGTTATCTTCTCTCTGTGGAAATGATATTTTTCTTCATTGATTCTTTTGTTTGCAGCAATTTGTGAAATGTATGTAGCCTAAGGAAAAGTTAAAAACCTTGTACATTGGCCTTCATGCAAAGGAAGCTCCTAAAGGGGTTTGCATGTAACATGTAGCAAATTAACTTGACTTGAGAAAAATGTAGAATGTCAAATTAATATATTCACCTTTTTCCAGAAGATACAATAAATATTATTGGCTAAATCAATTGTTAGCCTCAACTAGAGCAGACCCATTGAAGGAAAGAGACTTCATTCATGTAAATTCCCTTGATTTTATAGGTTTACTGCTGTATTTGGGACTAACAATTACCTTTAGTCCTTAATCTCAGGATCTCTAATTTGTAGAGAAAGGTAAACCCACCTCTGTTTTAAAACATCTTTCTTATTTCATGGAACCTGCCATCCTGGAGATTTTCAGCTTCAGTGAATTCAGATTTCAGAGATGGTAACTGAATTTTGTACAATTAGGGTATAGAGTCAATTTCTGGATTTTCTAAATAAAATAAAATAAAATGAGGATATAATTTTCAAACATGGAGATTGGTTTTTAGAAAATAGATTTTACTTATATTTGCCACCATGTGAATGTTCAACACATGTAAATACAAATGTGAAAAGTGATGGGTTTTTCAATCATAAATCAGATATACTGGCAGTGTTTTTAATTTATATATCTATAAACACCATTTTCAGGAGGAGGAAAATTACTAGCATCATTAAAACAACAAATGTGCTGAACAGTTTTTACCTTACACTGAAGTTAGAAATGGCAGATGTTTCCATTGTCTCTTTATCACACTACAAATCTATGCAAACCCATTTACCACAAGTACAGTTAGACTTAAGATCCCTATCTATATTCCACTATATGTTTGCTAACAGAAAACTAAATATAGAGACATTAAAATGACATGTGCCTCCTACAGCTGTTTGAAATTTACTGAACAATTTCCATATAACCTTTTTTATTCTATCATTGATTCATTATGTTCACCTTCATCCAAAAAGCTGGGATGACCCTAACATATATGGCACTAGTCTAAAAATGGGTGGTGGTTGGGGGTACGCATCTTGAACTAGACTATATATGCCATAGCGCATCCTGTATCAGTGTCACTCTGAGCATAATCTAATTTGCAAAATGTAGAGTTTCTGGGATTCATTTAGAATTTTCTATTGACTATTATTTCTGTTCATTACATTTAAATCCAGCTTTGCCTTTGGTGAGCTCAAAGGAGAGTCCTTAACTCTCCCCCCCCCCCTTTGCAACTTGTTCTCATAACATTCTCCCTGTGAGGTTGAGAGAGTGACTGTCTCCTGGCCAGACGGATTGAACCCAGTCTCCCACCACTCTAACCACTATGCCAGAATGGCTCTCACACTGGCTCATTGGAATTGGGAGCACACACTACATAGTGAGGAAACAGTTGACTCTCACCTTCCCTGTTGTGATCCTGGCAACAATCTAGATCTACATGTCACCCCTGATCTCCAATTAGGGACAGAAAGAAAATCCATCTCATATGAATCTGCATTAAAATTACTGCTCAAGAAGTATGATGTCTAGACATTTCAGATGACCCTCGTTTGAGTAACGAACATTTTCATTGACTGCAAATTACAGCCACTGGGTGTTGGGTTATTTGAAATTTCCACCTTCTGCCCCTTCTTCAGCAATCCAAAGACATAAAAAACTGTCAGTGTGATTTTTTTTAAAACCTTGTTTATTTGGACTATTGCCAGAACTTTTGGGTTTTTTTCCCCCACAGAAAATTGTGATGAAAATGTGCATCAGTTTTATGGATGTGCTAGTGATGGAGAATCATAGATAAAGCAATTCAGTTCATTAAATGAAACTTTTTAAACGTAATGCCTAATGTTTAAAATATCCTTTCTGCCAGTCACATGCAGTTCTGTCCTCAGCATGTGTACTCAGAACAAGGTCCCACTGAGCCCTGCAGTATTTACTGCCTAGCTCGTGCCCTTAATATTGTAGCTTAATGTCTAAATGAGTAATACTTCTCAAGAACCTAAGTCTTACTCATTCAATGTGTCTTTCACATGCAACAGAGGTACAGAACTTTGTGGCCTTGTATATTACATTGGACTGCAGCTCCTCCAGCAGTCTTGTCCAGAAATTGCCAGTAGTGAGGGATGATGGGAATAGTAATCCAACAACTTCCGGATGGCCACACATTCATAAAACATCTCGATCCAGCTGAGATGAGCTGGGCTTGTACCTAACTGTGTGTAAGGATAAGCTAAGTGGAACAAAGTGGCATCATTTCCAAATGTATGTAGAATCACACCCTAAAGAATGGATTCATTTCACATGTGGTGTTGGAGAAGAGCTTTACAGATACCACGGACTTCCAGTAAGACAAACAAATGGGTTCTGCATTAAATGATGCCTGAAAGAAAAAAAGAGAGACTATATTCAGAAGCAAAAATGATTATGTTGAGGCTATCATACTTTGCATATTTCATAAGAAGAAAATAATGCTGGAAATGATCCACATCACTTGAGAAGATAATAACGTTGGGAAAAGTTAAAGGCAGTAGGAAGTGAGGAAAGCCTAACATGAGATGGATTGGCTCAATAAAAGAAACCACATCCTTTAGTGTGCAAGGCCCTAGCAGGACTGTTTGTGATAGGACCCTTTGGAGATGATGACTCCTCATAATCTGGAAATGCCTTGTTGTAACATAACACCACCACCCTAAGGAGAGCTTCAGGTTTTTGTTTTGCTTTGAGTGAGTATTTCATTAGCTTTTTCTCTGTCACAGTACCTGCAAAATGAAGATTGCTAAAATGAGATGAAATAAAGTTGTCTTTTCCTAAGGTCTAATTGTTGCATATTGTGAAGTTTTAACAAGGGGGCTCCAGTGACATGCACGACAATGTACTTCAGTGTGAATGAGAGTAAACTAAGCCTTCATATGCTAAGCTGATGATCCATTAATATTCAGATTCTGCAAAGAGAAAGAGTACACCTGGCTTTTTTTTTTTTTATGGTGGCGGTGGGGAGAGAGAGCCCTGTTCTAACAAAGAGAAGGTGATCAATATGGATGTCACAGCAAAGCTGCATGTTCTCCTTTGAATGTGAAATCCAGTTGCACATCAATAAATCCAGCATCAAAGGAGCAGCGCATTTTAATGAGCTGTTTTAACAGTTTTGCTTAGAGAAGAAGAATTGTTTTTAATTTAATTTAAAACCACCATGGTTGTGAAAACAAAAACAAAAGCAGAGCTTAGTGCTTATTATGCAGAATGGTATTTAGGTTATGTTTTGGGGAACTTTATGGTACAGAGAACCCGGCTGGAAGTTTGTGCCACCTCTTATTGAGGCAGTTTCTTTGCTGTCGTAAAAGACTACAATGCCGCTTTAAAACAAAGCAATTATTTCGAGGCTTCTTAACATCAGCTGGCTCCACAAAAGAACACCAGGGAGGGAAAGGCCACATTGCTTGTGCTGCAACAACTTCAATGCTAATAATAACATTATGGTACAAAACTTGCCAGTACAACCTTCAGCTTAAGCTACCCTGTTTTGTAGATCTTACAGTTTTATTTATTTATTTATTTATTTATTTTATTTGATTTTTACCCCGCCCCTCTAGACCATGTCTACTCAGTTTTTACAATGTCAACAGTGGATGGGGTCTTGGGATGAGGGAGAGCAGCAGGTGGCCTTGCGTCTAACTTCAGAGCATAGTCCTCTGTTTGAAGGCATCCTGTATGTGGAAGGCTGCCCAGTAAAACCTGGATTACAGATCAAGAACCATAAAGAAGCTCCTTCATATGGCCTGTCATCACTGAGAACTGGGATAGCAGACTGAGCAGGTCAACACAGTCTTCCTCACTGTGCTGAGATGTGCTATATTTCTATTTAAAATTGTAGCAATTATTTCTGAATTTCCTGTGATAGAGGCTGTTTTGGGGAGGGTATTGTGTTTGATCTTCACTGATGATATGTACTGTACTAGGAAAGCATGGCTCCTTCTGACAGGCAAGGAAGCATGAGCAACAAGCAGCAGCTATAGATTAATTTTAAAAATGTATGCTATTTTAATCAAGACAAGTTGCAGTCTTAACCAACAAAATTGAACTACCTTCTGCTTTGTAAAATACAGTTATTTCTTCGACTATCAGTTGAAAGAGAGACCACACTCAGATCCACATTAAAAGAGGTGCTTTGACCTCTGATTGTTCTAGCAGGGGTTTTCCGTCTCTGTATTTGGCAAATTGGCTTGCTTTGTGATTGGTCATCGGGGGGGGGGGGGAAACACAGGACTAACTTTCAGATCCCATGGCTCACACATGAAGTTCTGAAAAAAAAGATTATTTGGTTCAGGGGAAATGTGCTATATTATTCTAACTAGTCTGAGCTTCCAAGAAGAGAAGCAGCAAATGGGTTAGAAGTAAAGACTTTATGGATTGATAGCCCTCTCTTTTCATCAGGGCACTGCAGAGAGATATTCTTGGGAAGGTCGCTAGTTTGGCTCAGTGGAGTCAACCTGCCCCTCTTGTTTGTTCTCTGCCTCTTAATATGTCCATTCCGCTTTTAGCTAGAAGGGGACGGCAGAGGATGAGATGGTTGGACAGTGTCATCAAAGCGACCAACATGACGTTGACCCAGCTGTGGGAGGCAGTGGAAGACAGGAGGGCCTGGCATGCTCTGGTCCATGGGGTCACGAAGAGTCGGACACGACTAAACAACGACGGACACTTATGAGCCTTTGTCATAACAGTTGCTCTCTGGGTCGTTCAGTGAGTTAAATATCTGGCTGCAGAGCCAGAGGTTGGGAGTTAAGATCCCCACTGTGTTTCATGTGAGTACAGTCAACCTGTGTGGCCTTGGGCAAATTCTGATTTATAGCAACTCTTTTCAGAGTTTCCCAGGAAGGGAATACTCAGAAGGGTTTTATCATTCCTTTCTTCTGGGGGCACCCTGGGACTGGGCAGCAAGGCCACACCGTCTGGCTCTGCATCATAGAAGGCACGGTGGGGAATCAAACAAGACTAAATTTCACTTGGTGGTGGCGACTAAAGAGGGCTAAACTACATATTACAACGCATGCAGGATAATATTTAATGTTTCTGCTGTTTTTTCTTTAAACAGTAGTGATGGAGATGTATTTGTGGAAGTGGTCAAGAAGGAAATTCTTACACATGGAAGCAGGGATCAAACAATGGTCCTGACAAAAGGAAAGTAGTCCTGGGAACTTACTATCTCTGTAAGTAGGTCCTGACCTACTTACAGAGATAGGTCCATTGAGAAGGAAGAAGGAGAAAGATTATAACTGTGTCGTGTCAAACAGAAAGTTCACCCTGTGAAGAAAAAGTAAAACACCATAAGTCAACTCTTGACATGGACCAAATTATTTGAAGTCCAGATTAGGTCATAATCTAGACCTATAATCTTGTGTGTGTGTGTGTGTGTGTGTGTAAAATATGTTTGAATTAGAAAGAAAAACTGAATAGATATTAAAATAAAACAAAACAAACATAAAAACCTGGCTTCACTAAACTTTCATTTTCTTGTCAAACAAGATGGGCTATTTTATATATTGAAAAGCAAGTGGACTATCGGAATGATCTACCACATTTTACAGCAAGTGAGGCATGTCATGTGGAATGGTTTTGATCTTCAGTAACCTATTCACAAAAGCATATATTTCATAACGGATCCCATCTCTTCTTGATAAGAATCTCTGAGAAGTTCTCTTTTTTTCCATTTTCCAACACACACACACACACACACACACACACACACACACACACACACACAAAACTGCAAACAATTCAAAGCTGTTTGGCACACAACAAATGTGAGAAACCCATGACCACAGAGTGCCTTTAAAGCAAACCCAAGACTTGACATTACTCACATCTTCCTATGCCTGTCAAAGTTCAAACAGGAAGCCTGCTTTTTTTCTCAAATGTCAACAACATTATATATTATGAGTGCTCTGAGGTAAATTTGCCATGTAAAGAGCTGGCAGTCCTATACTTTTCAGAACCAATGTGAGTGCTATTTAATTATTATTTGTGACTATATCAAGAACATAATAGGGGACGTGGTGACGTTGTGGGCTAAACCGCAGAAGCCTGTGCTGCAGAGTCAGAAGACCAGCAGTAGTAAGATCGAATCCATGCGACGCAGTGAGCGCCCGTCACTTGTCCCAGCTCCCGCCAACCTAGCGGTTCGAAAGCATGCAAATGCAAGTAGATAAATAGGGACCACCACGGTGGGAAGGTAACAGCATTCCGTGTCTAAGTCGCACTGGCCATGTGACCATGGAAGATTGTCTTCGGACAAAACGTTGGCTCTATGGCTTGGAAACGGGGATGAGCACCTCCCCCTAGAGTCGAACACGACTGGACAAAAATTGTCAAGGGGAACCTTTACCTTTACCCAGGAACATAATAATGTAACTGTGTAAGTGCAGTTTTGGCTGCTCCAATATGATCAGACTTACCTACTTATTAAAAATATTATTGTTCACAAACACTACTCTAAAAGGAAAAAAAGTATTCCAAAATAGAGGCATGATTGGATAGAACCACCTGTGTTACACTTTTCTTCCGTATTCTTTTGACTCTCACTGTGTCCTTTCTTCACACGCTATTTCTTTTTTTAACTACATGTCTTTGGCCACAAAGAGCTGAAGTGCCTCCATGAGCTTCAGGGCTTAGCTCAATGTGGCATATCTCACCTATAAAATCTTAAATGGCCTCCAGTCAGACTACCTGAAGGACTGCTTGCTTAACTGCTTAAATTACTAATGCTTCCTCTATGAAGGTTCACAGCTTCTTCATCTGAATCTAGTCTGGCTTTCTACATACAGTAATGTGTTCTGTGTACAGACTGAACACGTAAGAGGAAAAAATGCACCCTCGTCTGATACCTTTCCCTATAGGATACCATTCTGTCTCTCCATATTCAGTCCTAACAGTAGCTTCTTGTCCACTATACAGGTTATGCCTCAGGACAATCAAGTGCTGAGGCACACCCATTTCTTTCAGAACAATTCATAGCTTCTCATAATATACACAGTCAATGCTTTGCTGTAGTCTATAAAACATAGACTGATCTTCTGAAACACTTTGATGCACTCCAACAGCTAGTGGATATTTGTCATATGATATTGAGTGCCTATTCCTTTTTAGAAATCAGCTTGAACATCAGGCATTTTACATTCCATATAAGTAAAAGTCTTCGTTGCGACACCTTGAGCATGAATTTGCCTGCTTGGGAAATTAGAGCAATGGTCCTATAGGTACTGCATTCTTTGGCATCTCCTTTCTTGCGAATTGGAATGTACCGTGAACATTTCCAGCTTATGGACATTGTTTTGTTTTCCGTATTTATTGGCATAATCTTGTTAGGATTTTGACAGATTCGGTCTCTGTACCTTGGAATAGTTCTATTGGTATTCTATCTACCTTGGTGATTTATTTATTCCCAGTGCTTTCAGAAAAGCTTTCACATCACTTTCTAAAATGGCAAGTTCTTTATAATAGAATTCCTCTTCAAAGGAAACAACCATCCTTTTATCATTTCTGTATACTGTTCCCACTTTCTCTTTATTTTCTCAGTGTTTCTTCTGTCATCCATCTAGATTTTTCATTCCTTTTAACTACACACATTTCCTTTTTGAATTCTATCCTAAAGGTGTCTCTGGTTTCAATCCACAGTTTTTCTGGTTCATGTTTAATTGAGTTTAGAAGTGCAAATCTTCTTTATGTGGACTTTAAATTCCTGAGAAATATTGCTTGAATTATATTTTGGCACTACAATTTTTTAATGATGTTCTTTACCTTTACACCAATGTTTGATATTAACAGTTCATGATCAGTACCACAAGCTGCTCCTGTTCTTGTTTTGGAAGCGAGAATACAGCTTTTCCATCTCATGCTTCCAATTACGTAATTTAATTTTTTGATGAAGTCCACATGTACAGCCATCTGTTTGTTTGCTTGAAACATATATTTGCAATAAACAGGTTTTTGGCTTCACAGAACTCTATGACTCATTCTCCTGCTTCATTTTTGACAATTTTACAACTACATTTGGTTCTGCTTTGTTTTCTACTTTTGCATTTCAGTCACGTATGATTATTATGTCTTGTTTTACTGTGTGGTCAATTTCTTCCTGGATGCTTGCATAAAAGTTTTCAATTTCATCTTCTTCAGCTTCTGTAGTTGGAGCATAAATTTGAATGATGGTTATGTTGATATGCTTTCCAGAGAGTCTCATTTATATTATTTGGTCAGATTTTATATTATTATAACCCCTAACTCCCCGTGCTACATCTTGCCTCAGTATTAGAGCCACTCCGTTTCTTCTGAGTTTGTTGTGTCCACGATAAAACATTTTAAAGTTATCTGACTGAAAATATACCATTCCAGTTCACTGTTGAAATAGTTTACAAATGTTTTGAAAAGCATCACACTTTGTTTTATAAAAGGTTGTATACCACCTTGAGAGTCTATTGTCTAAAAGGGGGTGTAGATATATTTCTGATAAAATAATAATAAATCAAATGCAGAAGGTTTCATGTTCCGTTACCAGCACCTTTCAGCAAATCAAGCAGAAGATGGTTTGAGATCTCAGTGAGTAACTCAGGGTGGAGAGCAGAATTACATGGAAGATCTATTATATGGAAGATTATCTGGAAATCTCAAGAGGAACTTCCTAGATGTCAGAGCTTTTGGCAATGGAATAGAGTGCCTTGGGAGGAGCCAAAGAGTTGCACTCTTCTTTGTTGGAAATATTTGAGGAGGCATCAGATGACTCTCTCTGTGAGTTGCTATAGCCACATCTTGCTGAGTCTCCATTGAGCAGGGGTTCAACTGGATGTTCTTCAAAATCTCTTTGAATAATATGGTTTTATGATTCTATGAGTTTGTGGATTCTCAAGCTAGTTTTACATACTGGGAATATGTAAAACGCATGAAGCACTCAGATATTGATTGCCGCAACCTTTTACTGGACAGTTGACACAGATTTTTCATCACTTGGCAGGAGAGCAGAATTATATTGCCAATGTTGTGGGATCTTCCTCACAGACAGCTTAATATCCTAGTCTGGCTTGGAATTGCCCCACATCTTGCCACAGTAATAAAAACATTTTAAGACAAATCCAATATGGTCTATGTGTGACCCTAACTGTGGTAACAGCAGTTCCTGTTTTTGAGCTTTGTTCCACCCAGGGTAAGACAAATGAGCTTTATGCTCAGTTTATGGTCTGCAGAGCTCCACATCAAAGATTAATGGAGAGAAACACCACATGATCCTTGGAGGGAAGGAACAGGCATTACAATTATGTTGCAGCATACTTCTATTGAATCAGCAAAGGATTATAATAAGCAGTGGGCATCAGGGAGAGATTTATTGCCAGATTTGCTGTCTTGCCTCCTTAGTGTGTGTGTGTGTGTGTGTGTGTGTGCACGTGTGTGTATGTGCGTGCATGCGTGCATGTGTGCACACAGTATGTCAGGTACTGTTTGACAGTAAGTGTCTGATCTACCTGTTTTGCTTTTGTCTGAAGGAATTAATTCCCACAGTGCTACTGGGTGGCGAGACGATGAAGAGCAACTGGAAATTGATGATACTGACTAAATATACAGTACTCACTATCGTAAAGGAGATTTACCCGATGGGGAAACTACTTGATTGAGGGAAAACCTTCCTTGATGATATATGAATGACAGATTAAAACACACACCCTGTGATGTGAAAAGAACACACAGGCAGTTATATTACTATCATCTTGTTTTGTAGACGTCGTTCTGAAATAGATTTTTGTGGTGTGCATAATCAAGAGGCAGGCCATATGGCAAATCCTTGTCATAGTAACAAGAATCCATTGAGGTCAATAGCACAGCTGGCTTGTTTCAAAACAGCTGGTTGGTATTAAGACAAGCAGTAATGCTCAGAGAGAATGCAACATGGGGAGACAGAGCAAGAAACGGGATCACATGCACATCAGCATGGAAATTCAAAAGATTTTATTTTGGTAACCAGAAATTGATAACAAGTGAGGTACATCACTTCTAAGAAAAACAAATTTGATTTCTTCTTCTTACTACCTCAGCAGTAGCTGTATAGACGTACACCAATGCACAGAATGCATACATTGCATACATTGATAAGAGGAACAGGCACATTTTACTATGTGTATCCTTTGCAATCCTGTACATAAACTTTGCAGCCAGAGATATGAAGGATATTGACTTCTTCTGCTACAGTTGGATCCATGGTGGCTTAACATGTTGTTGGTGGTGGGAGGGCAGCTGTGTTAGTCTGTCACAGGAAGAATAGCAGAGACCTGTGGTTAGCAAGTTGTTTAGCATATTTTAACTGGCATAAGCTTTCACAGACTGGTGCCTGTGTCTTGAGATTCCAAGAAGAGCCTAACAGAATTTTTGGGCTGGATTAGAATGCGCAAAGGTACAAAGAAGGAAAGGAAAGTCAGCAAAAGCTTAATATAATATTTGCAAACTTTCTAATCGAATGCCTCTTGATGACACAACAGTGATGACATTCAAAAGTGACATGTCTGTGATTGATAACATGGCTGCAATGTTGCAACCCCACATCTGGCAATGAGGGCTGTTTCTAATATTAACACTTTGTATGGTCATGATATGTTGGTCTGCTTGCAGCGATTACAACACCTTATCTATCCTAACTACTTTCCTTGTCAATGTTACATCAGAACGTACACCTGAAAATGATAGCACATAATACTCTTTATACATTACTTCTGCCTTTGTCTCAAAGACCAAAGGCATACATCTCCCCTCCCCCTTTGTCCCTCACATGCATGAAATGCATGTCTGAATTGTATTGTCTGAATTCAGGAAACTGTAGCTTGTTCTAGTTGTAGTTAGTTAAAGCATGAGTTTGATAGAACAAGCCATTGTTTCCTAAGTTCAAAGGTAACATGGACTTGTGGTTGATTTAAGGAAAAAAAGTGATCCATCCCCTTGCACATGACATTATGTCTGATCTAGGTCACTCTCTGCTTCTAGCTTTATAATAGGGTTTCTGAAATACTACAAAAACTTAAATATATTTCATACTAGTTGGTGTCTCCAGCTACAAGCCCACCAGCTACTTTAAAGTAACAACAACTTCAAGATTCAGAATAATGTCAACCTAGCTCTTCATTCAGCACAATTAGTTTTATGGCTCAGTAGGGAATGAACAACTACCTCATCCTCGAGAAATGCTTTTGCTGCTGGGAAATCAACTCCTGATGTAAATTTTAATTCATGCTGGTGGGAATGATTCACATGAAATTAGAGCTAAGCACAGCCTTAATCTAGTGCTTGTCACAGGGAGATTCATATTCTGCCCACAGTCTGCTCACCGTCACTGATTCATCATATGGCCTGCTGACATTACATTATAGGAAGCAAAAGGTAATGACTCAATAGTACATGCTCAGAGGCTCTCTTTTTGGTCAGTTTTTAGAAAAATAAGGATGCTTGTTTCATCAAATGGATTCTGAGACCTGATACAACAGATTAAATTAAACACTGATGCTAGATTCTGTTGTGTTTTAAAAGATGATAAAATGACCTGGTCATTAAAAGATATCTAGAAGACATGTTTACATTTCCTTTTTTTTTTTATCTGGAGGCCCCAGGGAACAGACATCCGGTTATTTCATATAATATACCACACACCTCATGGGTTTAGCCAATGAGCTAGGGTCTCTAATAATTTCAAAGGTAAATAGAGTCTGCTCTCTATTCCACAGGAACCTAACACTAGAGTTAGATTTGGACATACAGTAGTTCAGAATCAGATATACTACTGATGGGTTCTGAATAGAGATGGGCATGCAACGGTTTGGCTCAGTTTGGTGTGATGCCACACAGGTGTTCTGCACGTGCCAAGCAATCCCCTCTCCCACCTCCTCTACATGCTCACCCATTCCCTGCGGAAAATGTGCTTCCCTCACTGCTTCCTCAGCATGACTGCCCACTCACCAATTGCAACACACACTTCCCTCCTCCACCTCCTGACCACTGAATGGGCAGTTGCACTGAGGAGGTGTGGAGGGAAGCACACTTTGCCAGGGGCATATATGAGCATGCAGAGGAGGCAGTAGAGGAGAGTGCATGGTGCCCACAACACAGCTCTGTGTGCCCGGTGCCAAACTAGGATGAACCACCAAACTGCAGTTTGTGCCCATATCTAGTTCTGAACTATACCACCTTCAGAGACTGCAGGCCAAAAAATCTTTCTGAATGTTTTTTCTTAAACAACAACAACAACAACAAGCATAGATAAAACCAGGCCAACACAGACACCATTTTAAGGTATAAAGGTAAAGGTGCCCCTTGACATTTAGTCCAGTCATGTCTGACTCTAGGGCATGGTGCTCATCCCCATTTCCAAGCCATAGAGCCAGCGTTTGTCTGTAGACGGTTTCTGTGGTTACGTAGCTAGCACAACTAGACATGGAATGCCGTTACCTTCCCACCGAGGTGGTACCTATTTATCTACTCGCATTTACATGCTTTCGAATGGCTAGGTTGGCAGGAGCTGGGACAAGCAATGGGAGCTCACTCTGCCCCATGGATTCGATCTTACGACTGCTGGTTTTCTGACCCTGCAGCACAGAGGCTTCTGCGGTTTAACCCGCAGTGCCATTACGTCCCACTTAAGGTATAAAATGTCATCTATTCTAAATGACACTTTTCTGCTTTTCTGGCTGTCTTTTGTATTTGTACAGCTCTCTTCCAACACCATGTTTCAAATGAGCTGATTTCTGTATGGATGATTTTGACCTTGGTTTCCAGTGGCAATCTTTTCTAACTCCCAGCTCTCGCTCTCTCTCTTTTGTATTTTAAAAGGCAAGGGGAGATCTTTTGGAAAACATGCACATAAAATATCCAGAGAGCTTTTGGTCCAATATAGCTTTTCTTCCTCAGCTTACCTAACTCAAAGAAATGGTTTGGAAACTAGAACATAGCTTTCTAGTCTGCATTCTGCAGAGTGGGGCATGGCAACATTAGTTTACCTGAGAAGATAAAGGGAACAGTGGTACCTCACTGTTGTGAACACCTAGATTTATTTAGTTTTTTGTTTATGAACCAAAATTCATAGAAAATAATGCCTCAGTTTATGGTTTTTTCTTTTTCTCCCCCACAGTATGAAAGGGTTTTCCCAAGGCGCATTGCACCTATAGCACCGCCCCTTTCCTAATGCAATTGGTGTTTCGCTTTATGAAATTTCTTCATTACGTAATGTCATGTAGAATGGAGTAATTTCATAAACCGAGGTACGCCTGTATGTATATTTCTCATTGTACAAGTTGTATGCTAGTCACATCTTTGTTTCACCATTTCATTAGGTTCAAAGGAGAAGTTTCTGTTGAAATTTATATGCAGTGTGTATATATATTTAAACTTCCATCTTAAAAAGCTAGGAAATTTAATTCCTAAAAAAACCTCTGGAGACCCTCTTCTGCTCGCTACCGTTCACAAAGTGACACCAAGCAAAAGGGAAAATCCCAGAAGCTGACTCCTTTTTTTCATCAGTTAACCACTTCTCATCCAAACACAAACCAATTGTTAGGGTTGTTTTTCAAGAAGTGTAAATGGTAGTGAGCAGAAGAGAGTATCCTGTAGACCAGTGGTCCCCAACCTTGGGCCTCCAGATGTTCTTGGACGTCAACTCCCAGAAATCTTGGCCAGCATCTCATATGCACACCAGTTATGATTATGGGGTGGGATAGAATGAAATGACATACAGAAAGTAACTATATTGCTAACTTTCAAACAGCTGGCTAGTACATACATCCTGGAAGTAGTAAAGACACTTACACAAATAATTGACTTTTCAAGAATTAAAGCAACTATTTCTACCTACCAGAGAATGCCTGATCTAGATGATGGCAGAGGTAACTTGTTTTGGTTTATAGATAAGTTAGAAAAATTGTTTTGCTGTACAGTGTGGGGAATGATGCAAAAAAATGCCTATCTTTATGTAAGCCAAAAGAGATAGAGTTGAACCATAGATGTATTTTCATCATAATAAAACTCATGAAAAATAAAACTTTTTAGTCTTAAAGCTGCTACAAGTCTCCTTGGTATTTTTACTGCAGCAGGGTGACTACCTCCTCAGGTTTTTTTTTTAATAACTGGGGAGAGTGGTTGTATCTGTAAGTGTAACTAACTGTTATTTTAAAATGTAATATTTTTAAGCTCTAGTTTCCCCACTTAAATGTAAAATAAATAACTAAGTGCCAACAGTTATCTACAATAACATCCTTTAAGACAATTGTGTTGGAAAGAACATGCAGTTCTTCTGATTGTTCTTCTTTGTTAATATTTTGCTTTTTAAAAGCCACAAAGCAGTTATGATGCACTTGGTTGATGCTGAATGCTCAGGTAGTAGCAACAATAATATAATGGTGATAATGAGAATATTAATGGCTACTTTGCTTTTTAAACAGCCTGCTTTCATACATTTTGTGGGGCTGTTTTATAACAGTCTTGTGCTCTAACCTCTTTGCGTATATTGTCAGCTGGTATTGTGGATGATAAACATGACTGTAAGCATGCTCAGAAGATAGTTCCACAAAAATGGATAAAAGTTCGTTTAAATCAATATTTTTTAATTGGACTGCTTGTATGGGAGAATAAGACCTGAGAAATATGAACAACATTTAATATAATGCATTTTAAATTGTTGTTGTTGTTTAGTCGTTAAGTCATGTCCAACTCTTCGTGACCCCATTGACCAGGCCCTCCTGTCTTCCACTGCCTCCCAGAGTTGGGTCAAAATCGTGCTGGTAGCTTCGGTGACACTGTCCATCCATCTTGTCTTTTGTTGTCCCCTTCTCCTCTTGCCTTCACACTTTCCCAACATCAGGGTCTTTTCCAGGGAAAAGAGATGGTCAAAGTATTGGAGCCTCAGCTCATGAGATGGCCAAAGTATAGGAGCCTCAGCTTCAAGATCTGAACTTCCAGTGAGCACTCAGGGTTGATTTCCTTCAAAATGGATAGGTTTGTTCTCCTTGTAGTCCAGGGGACTCTCAAGAGTCTTCTCCAGCACCACAATTCAAAAGCATCAATAGTTTGGCAGTCAGCCTTCTTTATGGTCCAGCTCTCACTTCCATACATCGCTACTGGAAAAACCATAGCTTTGACTATGCGTACCTTGTCGGCTAGGTGATACTCTGCTTTTTAAGATGCTGTCTAGGTTTGTCATCATTTTCCTTCCAAGAAGCAGGCATCTTTTAATTTCATAGCTACTGTCACCATCTGCAGTTTAAATTAGATTAGCTAGTTATTGAAGAGAGGGCTATTCGTATGCCTTTTATAAATCAAAACAATGGTACTGTTTTAGGAGGATTTCATTCATTTTTTTTCTGAAAGAGGCAAAGGAAATACTTGCTCCTTCCTGCTAGCTGAGTACAGTGGCGCCTCGACTCATGGCCATAATCCATTCCAGAAGATGGATGTAACTCGAAATGGTCATAAGTCTAAGTACCATTCCCCATAGGAATGCACTGAAATGCAGTTAATCTGTTCCAGCTGAAGAAAAAAATCACACACACAAAATCACTGCAAGTCTCATTGGAAACGTGATTAATCCCTTCCTCCCTTCTGGCTGAAGGGGAGGGAGAAGAAAAGCAATCAAGCGTGCAAGACCCATTGGAAATGCACAGAAAACAAACTGAGCCAATCAGAAATGCACAGAGAACAAAGGGGGCAGGTTGGAAATGCAAAAAACAAAACAAAACAAAACAAAAAAACCAAAGGAAAAAGCAAGGGAAGCATGCTGGACCCATCGGAAATGGGGAAAACAAACAAACAAACACACACACACAAAATAAAAAGCAACCAACACCCCCCAAGGCCCACTGGAAATGAGGGGATCCAACAAACAAACAACCCCCCAATAACCATAGGAAATAGGAAAAAACACTCCAAAAAGCAACAAAAACCCAAGACCCATCGGAAATGGGAAAATATCAGAAAAACAAACAAACCCTCCAAGACCCATCACAGCACAGAAACATAACCACCTCAGCTCAAAACCACGCTGCAAAAACACCCAGAACAGTTTTTAAAAAGCAGAAAACAGCACCTTATCTTACCTGGCAGCCTGAAGCCTCCCTGCAAACATAAACACATACACACTCACTCCAAAGCAGAAGGAGGCAGTCCCAAGCCACCTCCTCTGACACACATTTTCTAAGTGCTGGGGTGAAAGAGCTACAAAGAAGCAATCTCATTGCCACCTACAGTTAGAAATTTGAATTTCCCACCTTTTCCCCTGCCTTTTTCTGTTCGGAAGTGGAAGCCCCGGTCGCAAGTAGAAGCAACATTTTGCAGCCGGAACTGGTTGTAACTCGAAATGGTCGTAAGTTGGGACGTTCGAGGCACCACTGTATCGACGGCTTCCTTGGAGACCTGTCACCTGGAGAAAGGCAACAAATGCTTGCATTTGAGACACCCTGGCAAACAGAACTTCCAATGCATCTGAGGAACACACTAATATTCAGAAATAATCCATCAGTTGAGTTCACATCATTTTTATGCTCAGGAGGCATCCCTGAGACAGTCCTTGGTGTCTGAGAAATCAAACCTATGGACTCATGGCCTGAAAACCAATCACAAACCAAGCAAGCTAATTTGCAAATGTCATGCAACATGAAAAACCCCTGTGGTAACCATCAAAGACAATCAGCACATAAAGAATCCCTGTTTCAAGGGATTGGTCATCTGTAACTTATAGCTGGACCCTTGATTGCCACTGGTAATGAATGGCTATAATGAGAGATGGAGTGGGTCACATCATGTATTTTTCCACATGGCTAGTTCCCATTAAAGCCTTTTTCTCACTGGGAAAACACATGTTTGGAACAGCCCCTTGTGTGTCTAGAATGTATGCAACTGACAATTTATGAAGAATCAATCAAGACAATTATATTATTGCAACACTGTGTGGAAGAAGCAGCTTTTTTAAAAAAAGGTGTGCTAAGTCCTACATTAAAAAATTGAAGGCATGCTGTGGACAAATCTATCTTGAAACAAGCGGCCTCCTATTTCATTAGGCCAAAATTTCAGCCTCCATTTGAAAAACAATCTCCTGTTGGGACTGGGTGGATTAATATTATGAAGCCAAGTTAAAAGCTTTGCTTGTGGAAACATTCAGTTGGTGGTCCTTTTTCTTTGTTTTGTCAGCTCTCATTGAACATCTGTTTTGAAGAAGAATTAAGTGCACAAGTGGCGAGGAACCAAATTGTTTTCATGATGTCACAGCAGAGTAATTTCTGTTTTCTGTATATGAAAGCATTATGAGGCTGTGATAGGAGGGGGAAATGAAATGCTCATCCATGTAGAGCAGCAAATATCCCCAAAGAGCTAAATTTGTTCCAGCCCAGGAGAAGATGTAAACTTGTCAACAGTGGCACTCCAAAAACATTATGCCAGTGTCGCGACAGGAGTCTTTAAGGAAAGCATCACATTGTGCTAGTCTGAATGAAACAATACAGGGAAATAGTCCTGAATAGAACATTTGGATACCAAGAAATCTTTATTTATTTATACGAAGGCTAGAAAAACCTGCTTGTTTGTTTATTCAGTTTCACAACCACGCTGTCCTTTAGTTAGTAAATGTTTTTTTTAAAAAACCAACTACTCTAGGAATACATTAAAACCCTCTCACACACTAAAAGCCACATTTCAGAAGGTCCCAGATTCAGTGTTTGGTATCTTTGAAGTATCATATAGCCAGAGAACAGGTTTGGCATAACGGATAAATTGTTAGAATAGGACCTGGGAAATTCAAGTTAAAATCTTCATTCAACTATGAAACTCACTGGATGATGATGGGTCAGTCACTTTCTCTCAAAACGGTCTCCCTCTCAGAGTACTGGGAAGATCAACTGGGGAAGAGAAGGAGGAGAACTGGGAAGAGAAGAGCCATGTATGCCATCTTGAGCACACTAGAGGAAAGGCAAAGTAGTAAAAATGAAAAGACCTCCGAAGAGAACTTTGCCAGTCAGGATAGTTGGCATTACATTCCAATCCAAACAAGAACAAGGTAGCTTCATATATTCACATGATTAGTTGTGGAATGTCTTGAACACATTATTATCTTCATATCCCTATTTTCACACACACCTATGTTTAAAATACCTTAATACTTAATTTCCATGCAAATCACAATCCAAAGCAATACTAATAATACTAATACTAAAACCAGAAAAAAAAGTAAACAGCAGCAAATCCATCAAATGGAACAAAAAGAAAAAAGGGGGGGAAAAAGGGAGGAAAAAAACCTACAGGAGAGATCTTCTGACGATGCAAGAAAATTAAAAGATAGTTTTTGACCCTAAAAAAAAGAATGAGGTGAACCTCAATAAGGAGGCTGTTTCAAAGAAGGAGGCACCATGCCACAAAAGGCCCTGTCTGTGGTGACCAGCAGCTTAACTGCCAATCGTGCTATTATAAATGCACCCTAAGATGAAAAATGGCTATGAGAGGAAGACTTGCAACCCCTTAACACTAAGGCGGAAAACAAGCTCAGTATCCAAATTCATAATCTGGCTATAATGACCATTTTTGTGACCTCTAATTTATACTCCTATAACACCTTTATTTGCCCATTTTTTGTTTTGTTTTTAATATTCAGAGAAGACTGTTCAGTGGCCGTCATCATCTGAGGCAGCGAAGCTGATTGAGGAAAAAGGCATTCTCTCCAGATAGTCTTGCCTTAGGGCTATATTGTTGTTTAAAGCAAAGCAGCACTTTGTGTGCAGGAGCAGACTGGCAGCCAACCTAATGTCTTGCAACAACAGACTCAGAATATTGTTTTTAGTAATTTTGCATCAGCGGTCTCAGGCAATGGGAGTTTTTCTGCAGACAAATTGTAAAAAGGCAGCCCTCTCGCATCGTAGTACTTCAGCCTAGCTATAAGCAGAATATAGATAAATGAAGCAAGTTGGAGTAACAACCCAAGGTAGGTAGAGAATGATTTGAGCTTAAAAAGTATCCAGAAGTTAGTCAGGTCAAACAGTAGCACACAATGAACATGATTCTCCAAGTCCAACACTACCAGGTACAGTGCAAAACCTTTCTTAATGGATAATACTTAACATTAGGGATAGGATTTTTTTTTTGGATGACAAGGTCCCGGTCGCAAGAGGGGCGTTACGGCGCCCTCGAAATGCGAAGCTGGTTTTTGCCATCCCGGCCCCGAAAGACGCAAGCCAGCTGGGCCACGTGACGATGGGGTGAGGCGGCGTTTACTTAAAGACATGCCAGCTCACAGAGCGTCCTCTTTCGCTTCCTGGCATCCATCCACCTGTCCTCTTTCTAGTGTGTTATTTAGGTTGCCTTTTTGGGGCCAGATAAGAATTTTTGACCTCTATCCTGATTGGCTTCTGGATGGGGGGGATTTTTCACCTATCCCACACTGGAGAAGGGTTGTTGGCATGTGATGGTGGTTATCCTCGGTCACGCTGGCGGGTAGTGCGGAAAAAAATGGTTGTCTCGGTGTGTCCCTTTGATAATTATGCTAAGCCAACAGCGCATCAGACCTACTGGCTCTGCAGATCGTGCGATTACAGGGCCGGAGGCGGCAAGATATGCTGGGCCACTTTCGGACTGACAGTCATCAAATATAGATGGCTCAAGGTCTGGGGTGTTTAATAGAGGCCGGACAGGTTTCTCCTGTCATCAAGACAGATGGAACCTGGGGCCTGGGACTCGCCCATTGACTGATTAAGGGTATCGTGGATGCCATGCAGTTCTTTCTCCGCACTACCGCAGGACCCCTCAATTTAGGAGGAAATTGATTGATATAATCAGAATTGATTTAATAAAGTGTGGCCCATATTTAATCCAAATCACAGTCTTGCGTCTTCATTTTGGGGCATGGGAGGGCAAATACTACAGTTCTCCATTCTAAAAGTTCAGCTTGACAGACAAGTCACCTAAACACCTAAATGTGATTCTCCTAGAAGAAAAGCTGCAACTGGAAGGGCTTTGAGGCTGAGCTAGACCTCGCTTCACAGAAGCTTCCTGTTCCTGCTCTAGAGCTAGCTGGGAGCTTTCATTCCAAACAGGAAGGTACGCAGAACTAGACCTAGCTAAGCTTCCAAGCCTCCCAGGTGTGTCCTTCCTCTCAGGAAAGCCAGGCGTCTGTAAGGTAGAATGCAGAAGGATGGGATTTACAGTCCAAAAATTCCCATCCCTGTGTGTGTGTGTGTGTTTAGTCATTTAGTCGTGTCCGACTCTTCGTGACCCCATGGACCAGAGCACGCCAGGCCCTCCTGTCTTCTACTGCCTCCCGGAGTTGGGTCAGGTTCATGTTGGTTGCTTCGCAGACGCTGTCCAGCCATCTCATCCTCGGTCGTCCCCTTCTCCTCTTGCCATCACACCTTCCTAACATCAAGGTTTTTTCCAAGGACTCTTTTCTTCTCATGAGATGGCCAAAGTACTGGAGCCTCAGCTTCAGGATCTGTCCTTCAAGTGAGCACTCAGGGTTGATTTCCTTTAGAACTGATAGGTTTGTTCTCCTTGCAGTCCAGGGGATTCTCAAGAGCCTCCTCCAGCACCACAATTCAAAGGCATCAATTCTTCGGCGGTCTGCTTTCTTTATGGTCCAGCTCTCACTTCCATACATCACGACAGGAAAAACCATAGCTTTGACTATTCGGACTTTTGTTGGCAAGGTGATGTCTCTGCTTTTCAAGATGCTGTCAAGATTTGTCATCGCTTTCCTCCCAAGAAGAAGGCGCCTTTTAATTTCAGGGCTGCTGTCTCCATCTGCAGTGATCATGGAGCCCAGGAAGATAAAATTTGACACTGCCTCCATATCTTCCCCTTCTATTTCCCAGGAGGTGATGGGACCAGTGGCCATGATCTTAGTTTTTTTGATGTTGAGTTTCAGACCGTTTTTTGCACTCTCCTCTTTCACTCTCATTACAAGGTTCTTTAATTCCTCCTCACTTTCTGCCATCAGAGTGGTATCATCTGCATATCGGAGGTTGTTGATATTTCTTCCGGCAATCTTAATTCCGGCTTGGGTTTCTTCCAGTCCAGCCTTCCGCATGATGTATTCTGCATATAAGTTAAATAAGCTGGGGGACAATATACAGCCTTGCCGTACTCCTTTCCCAATTTTGAACCACTCAGTTGTTCCATGACCAGTTCTAACTGTTGCTTCCTGTCCCACATATAGGTTTCTCAGGAGACATATAAAGTGGTCAGGCACTCCCATTTCTTTAAGAACTTGCCATAGTTTGCTGTGGTCCACACAGTCAAAGGCTTTCGCATAGTCAATGAAGCAGAAGTAGATGTTTTTCTGGAACTCTCTGGCTTTCTCCATAATCCAGCGCAAGTTAGCAATTTGGTCTCGAGTTCCTCTGCCTCTTCGGAATCCAGCTTGTACTTCTGGGAGTTCTCGGTCCACATACTGCTGAAGCCTACCTTGCAGGATTATGAGCATAACCTTGCTAGCGTGTGAAATGAGTGCAATTGTACGGTAGTTGGAGCATTCTTTGGCACTGCCTTTCTTTGGGATTGGGATGTAGACTGATCTTTTCCAATCCTCTGGCCACTGTTGAGTTTTCCAAACTTGCTGGCATATTGAATGTAGCACCTTAACAGCATCATCTTTCAAGATTTTAAATAGTTCAACTGGAATGCCATCACCTCCACTGGCCTTGTTGTTAGCCAAGCTTTCTAAGGCCCACTTGACTTCGCTCTCCAGGATGTCTGGCTCAAGGTCAGCAACTACATTGTCTGGGTTGTCCGGGATATCCAAATCTTTCTGATATAATTCCTCTGTGTATTCTTGCCACCTCTTCTTGACGTCTTCTGCTTCTGTTAGGTCCCTCCCATTTTTGTCTTTTATCATGTTCATCTTTGCGCAAAATGTTCCTCTAATATCTCCAATTTTCCTGAACAGATCTCTGGTCTTTCCTTTTCTGTTATCTTCCTCTATTTCTTTGCATTGTTCATTTAAGAAGGCCCTCTTGTCTCTCCTTGCTATTCTTTGGAAGTCTGCATTCAATTTTCTGTAACTTTATCTCCCTTGCATTTTGCTTCCCTTCTCCTCTCTGCTATTTCTAAGGCCTCGTTGGCCAGCCACTTTGCTTTCTTGCATTTCCTTTTCTTTGGGATGGTTTTCGTTGCTGCCTCCTGGACAATGTTACGAGCCTCTATCCAAAGTTCTTCAGGCACTCTGTCTACCAAATCTAGTTCCTTAAATCTGTTCTTTACTTCCAATGTGTATTCATAAGGGATTTGGTTTAGATTATACCTGAGTGGCCCGGTGGTTTTTCCTACTCTCTTCAGTCTAAGCTTGAATTTTGCTATGAGAAGCTGATGATCAGAACCGCAGTCAGCTCCAGGTCTTGTTTTTGCTGACTGTATAGAGCTTCTCCATCTTTGGCTGCAGAGAATATAATCAATCTGATTTCGATATTGCCCATCTGGTGATTTCCATGTGTAGAGTCGCCTCTTGTGTTGTTGGAAGAGAGTGTTTGTGATGACCAGCTTATTCTCTTGACAAAACTCTATTAGCTTTTGTCCTGCTTCGTTCTGAACTCCAAGGCCAAACTTCCCTGTTGTTCCTTTTATCTCTTGGCTCCCTACTTTAGCATTCCAGTCCCCTAGAATGAGAAGAACATCTTTCTTTGGTGTCAGTTCTAGAAGGTGTTGTAAATCTTCATAGAATTGTTCAATTTCAGTCTCCTCAGCAATGCTGGTTGGTGCATAAACTTGGATTATTGTGATGTTGAATGGTCTGCCTTGGATTCGTATTGACATCATTCTATCATTTTTGAGATTGTATCCCATTACAGCTTTTCCCACTCTTTTGTTGACTATGAGGGCTACTCCATTCCTTCTACGGGATTCTTGCCCACAGTAGTAGATATGATAATCATCTGAGCTGAATTCGCCCATTCCTGTCCATTTTAGTTCACTGATGCCCAGGATGTCGATGTTTATTCTTGCCATCTCCTGTTTGACCACCTCCAGCTTCCCAAGGTTCATAGATCTTACATTCCAGGTTCCTATGCAGTATTTTTCTTTACAGCATTGGACTTTCCTTTCACTTCCAGGCACGTCCACAGCTGAGCGTCCTTTCGGCTTTGGCCCAACCACTTCATTAGCTCTGGAGCTACTTGTACTTGTCCTCCACTCTTCCTCAGTAGCATGTTGGACGCCTTCCGACCTGAGGGGCCCATCTTCCAGCGTCATATCTTTTAGCCTTTTGTTTCTGATCATGGGGCGTTCTTGGCAAAGATACTGGAGTGGCTTGCCATTTCCTACTCCAGGTGGATTGCGTTTAGTCGGAACTCTCCACTATGTCCTGTCCGTCTTGGGTGTCCCTGCACGGCATAGCCCATAGCTTCTCTGAGTTACTCAAGCCCCTTCGCCACGACAAGGCAGCAATCCATGAAGGAGTTCCCATCCCTACATTTCATCAATAGCAACTGCGTCATCTCTGGGCTGAGGTAGAGTCTAGCCCATCATTGACTCTGTATCTCTATTCAGTGCCCATTTGACTCTATTAAGATGGAGGACTATCACTATAATCAACGTTCTGTTGCTGTCTCATCTGCAGTTCCTAAATGATTTCTGACCGTGGTTGCCTTTAGAGGTCAAATATTGAGGACTAAAAAATAGTATATGATTAATTCTACAGCAAGAAAGACCAGAGTGAAAACGCCACCTTTTGGAACCTAAACCCCAGGTAGAAGAGAAAACGCTACACAAACATCTACCTGCCTTAAATGTTAAGGGATTGTAGCCTTGATATTAAGCCCAGGTAAATGTTTGTGAGCATGTTGTTCTTGTTATTAGAAAATATCGGCAACTGAAGAGCCACTGCTTGAGCACTATGCAGGAAGATTTCTTGAGGGTAGCCTAGAAGTTAATGTCTTCAAGGTGGGAAATCAGCTGGGACCACTTTCTCTGTCTCAAAATGGCATATATGACCTCCTGGACTCAAATAGTCACTCTCCTTTTGTATGGTATTATTCATGAAAGACAAGCATTCAGTAGACTGACAATAAGCTATATCTCTTTGAGCACTTTATTCACCTTCTCAGATTACAATGACTGTCTCTCATCCCAGGAAGGTATGCTAATAGCAATAGTGCATTTTATTTATTAATTTCTGGATTTCTCTTAAGCATCTGAATTTATGCTAATGTAATACCACCACCCACTGTTAAAAAGTTTTCGATAATAGATATGGGGAGAGATGCTTCCATCTTCCTGGATTAGTCTTTCTGGATAATCCCATTTGGGCAGAGATGACTTCACACTCCATAACAAATCAAATTTGAGTGCATGATGATGTCACTGAGAGCAGGTGAAGTGAAGTGAGAAAAAGCAGTATACAGTATGTGAATAAGCAAATATTTCTACCAGGGGTGCCAGGAACTCACAAGAAAACAGTATCTAGTTTCCGCTGCTGCTGCAAAGCACTCAGAGATGATTAATCATTTTAGCTAGGTTATAATTACAATCCAATTTTATGTTAGCTGATTCCATGTGTATCTGCACATTAAAAGGGTTCTTCTTCCCTATCTGCATAGGGACATGTTGAAGCTTTGTTCACTCCCATCACCAGAAAGGGGGATTATCTGTCTATCCTACAGTAATTATGATTCATCACTTCAGTGTAAGTTCAGTGTTATGTCAGGACAAGCTGTGAGTTAGTACATCTCTAATATCTAGCTTGAGAATGTTATGAACAGCAGGTCACATCATGCATATGGATTATTCAACAATCAGGATATTGTCATTGCCTTTCAAACTACAATTCAGATAAGGAAACTGGGGTAACGAGACAGGCAGCGCTATGTAAATTACTATTTTTGCCCTTTCTTGCTTGATCTGTAATGCCATGTGATGGGGGGGGGGAAGGGAGAGAGAGAGAGAAAGAAAGAAAACTCATTTCAAAATCGTTTCTGCTGCAAAATTGTTTACATATTTTGTGTTTGTGTTATAAGTCAGTGTGACTGGCACATTCCAGCAGCTCAATCTTCTGCAATTTAAGCCCCACCCTGTTTAAAAGAATTCATTCCAAAACCTATACAGTGCCATTGAAATCAGTGGCCCTCACAGTTGCAGATGTAATTTGATGTTTTGCTTAGGAATACTACATTTGGAGAGCACACTATACCAAAATAACATGACGTAAAGCTTAGCATGAATCAACCTAGTCCTTTCCCAGATCCATCCATACCTTTTTGGTTAAGTGTCGGGGCTACTCCTTTCCTGAAGAGATGGGGACTGTGTCACAGGTACATGGAAAGATTGCACCTAGTTATTGTATTTTTCCGTGTATAAGACGCTCCAGATGTTTAAAACACCCCCCCCCCAATTTTTCTAATCCAAAATTAAGAAATCCAAGTGGGGATTAGCAAGTGTAGGGGGAAAGGGATCAGAGTGCTGCAAGTTCGCTTTGATCCCTGCTTTCCCCTCCACTTGTTTTTCTTCTCTCCTCAACCTACTTCCGTGTATAAGATGACCCTCAATTTTTAGTCTAAAGATTTTAGATGAAAGTATAGTCTTATACACGGAAAAATATGGTAACTCTGAAAGTTACTCACAGGCCACTGTCTTCTCCTCACTGTTGTGATAAATATCATCATTACCATCATCTTCTTAAAACTTCAGTGATGGAAGTGACCTTATGAATCATCAAGTCCAGCCCTTACCAAAGAGGCACAGTGGGGCATCAGACACCTGACCTACAGTACCTAAACCAGTAAGCTATTGAACAGTTCTAACTTTCTTGATGAAATAATATGGTGCTGTATTTCATTTTCACTTTGCAATGACTGGTGCACAATTTATGATCCACTGAATAAAACATGGAATATCACCTATGCGCTGGTGCCCTCCAGACATGATCCACAAATTGATAATTTGTTTTTGTTTCCCCCAGGCCTGTCCACGTTTATCAAAGTCCTTCTGTGGTTCTGAGGTGCATTGGGCTTTCTGGGAGCTAGCAGAAGAACTTGACTCTCTTGGGCAGTTCTGAGGGCTCCAACAAGTCCCCTCTGAAGCCAAGTGGTTGAATCTGATAGGGCATTTTATAAAATTTCTCACAGAATCAGCTAACACAAAAATCCGATTTATTTCAGTGGGTCTCTGAAGCATGTCTAGGTTTGTATCCAACTGAGAAAGTTCTAAGAAATGTTGAAAACTAGCTGGTGTTGTTAACTGGTATGAGTTTTCATAAGCAACCGGGGACTACGTCAACCACACTCGCTTATTGATAAAGGGGCTTGTTTTTTGCTTCAGTAATATGAATGTGTAAATCTAACCCAGGCTGCAATGAAAATGTTCTGTGGCTTTCAGTTTCCTATCTTTAACTCAGAGATACATTACCGTAACCGTTTGGCTGAACCCTAACACAAACTCTGCAAGTACAGGAGAAGAAAGTAAAGGCAGGGGTGGAGTCAGGAGGGCATTTCAGAAAACCAGAGATAACCACATCTGAAAAACACAAGTGTCACCCAGACAAGAGAAGCAAACAAAACTGTTTTAAGCCAATTAGGTTTGAGCTGCAGCTCATACTGAGGTGAAAAACAAATCGCTTCCTTGACAGTTTTCTGCCTCACAGTCTCGGAGCTTGTCATAAAGGAGAAGTCTTGCTGGCATTGGTTAATTAACATAACAACTATGTCATGTCCTTTAATCTTGAAATATACTTATATCTGAGCACATACCAAGCATATGTGCCCCTTTACAATGTACACCCAGAAATTCTAATTCCCCAGTTTCTCTGTCAGAGATCACATATTGTTCCTGTTTTCGTAGGGGTTTCCAAGTCAGGATTCCCATTCTCTGAGATTTCAGAAGAAAAATCTCGGACCCCAGGACATCTTTGTGATGCCATAGGAACCAGGCCCTTAAAGTGCCACATGGGGAAGGCCTTCCTAAAACTGCAAAATAATGACCCAAATCCTTTTGCAATCTGGCATAATGCAAACAGTATATAAACCAAGGAGGAAAATCCTTGCAGTGCCTGCTTTTAGTTTATGAACATAATACAAATAGCAAATTAGAGGCAAATTGACTTCAGTTGACAAATCACGAAAGACATTATCTGTTGTGTACAACTTGACATGCAACAGATAACATCTATGGAGGTTTCTTAACTTGAGGCAATTTGCCTCCAAAAATTTCACCTTTTGTGTAGCTATAAAAGAGAATTTTACCAACAACAACACACATTCTTTTTTGTACTATTATTTTGCAACTGGGTGAAGAATAAAAATGTTGCCAACCATTCTAGAAGTTTCCTGTCAGACCTGATGTAGATGTTCTAGAGGCATATTTAAATGGGAACAGTGCTTTTATTGTCAATGTTGCTACATTGTTTAATACAGTAATTGAAATCAGGCTCCAAAGGTTGGAGGAGCTGGAGTCTATTGAGTATCTTGTCTTATAATGGCTATTTGACTTTATTTTTTTTTGTTATCCCTGATTAATACTTCAATCAACATTGGTGGTGGTGGTTGCTTAAGATTAAAGTTGCAAAATATGGCCTTAGACTGCAACCTAGGCTATTGTTGGGGCTGCCCCAGGCATCTGTGGTGACATTTATCTAACTATTCACTATATTATATTTATATTTCACCTTTTCTTGAAGGAGTTGAAGAGGTGTTGCTGGCCATGGCTGTCTCATACTGTTCTCACAAAAATCAGTGACATGCATTAGGGTGAGAAACCATGGCAGTGAGTTTCAGGGGTCAGTTGGGGTTGGAACCTGTATCCCCCTTGCCTTATTTCAACACTCTAATTATTATATCAAATTGATACTTAACCAAGTAATGCACAGCAATGTTACTTTTACTGGTAGTAGTCCCAGTAGGTGTTCTGTGTTGATCCCATAATCTATGACCAGCCATGACAATATATGGTCTATAAGTTCTATTAGTCCTAAAGCAACTGATCTTACCCCCAACCAGGGAATAAAGAACACACTGTGTGCTGAACACACAAATATATTTTATCCTTTCCCCCCCTTCTGTTGTGGATTTTAAATGGCCCTGAATTTATTTAGCACATCTGACTTTTGCATGTTATACAGCATCCATGCATAGTCTCTAGCAGTCTCTGACTTATGTGCAAAACCTATGTTAAAAAGAGCAGGCTGGACAAAGGGATTTCTTTAGCAGCTGCTCCCCATGACTACACTGAATTTCATGCAATTGTTTATGAATGACCATCCACAATTCTGCTTATCAAAAGGGAAATCTCACATGAAGGCTCATCTTTTATGTTTGAGCTGGTGAAGATCTGAGCCTTAGTGTGCAATTGTTGTCACTGCGTCACTCAGTTGTCCTAGGACACATATTCTGCCAGGAGGTGTTTTGATCTGTTCCTCAGTAGTTATGCCAGATGTGTTACTATACAAAACAGTAGGCAACATGGAGAGAAGGAAGTGAATTAAGAGTTGCCGAAACAAACACCTAAAAAAAGAGCATACTCCTCACTGGGTGTGAAAAGAGCATATTGCTCTTTTTGTGATGTGGATAATATTTGGCTTTAGAACATTTAAACAAGATAATTTTTGGAAGGAAGGAAGGAAGGAAGGAAGGAAGGAAGGAAGGAAGGAAGGAAGGAAGGAAGGAAGGAAGGAAGGAAGGAAGGAAGGAAGGAAGGAAGGAAGGAAGGAAGGTTGGTTGGATCGATCGATGGATCGATGGATCGATGGATCGATGGATCGATGGATGGAAGGAAATACAATTATTGCATTTTAATCCAAGTACATGGCTTTGGTTCTTCTTTTACACCTGATTTAGTAGTGGACAAGCGGAAGAATAAAGGGTAGTGTCTGGGATATTTTCCTCCCAGTAAACAAAGATTCTGAAGCACCAGCCATTTGGGAGGTAGTTCTGAAATGGTGTCCACATAGCTGATAATGGGAAGAAAACTGCCTGTTTTGTGGCCTTAATAAATAGTTCACCACGCTTGACACAACTATCACTTACCTTGAATCTGCTTGCAGATTGGCTGGAGTGCTCAACCTGGGTCTGAGCTGTGATTCAAATGTACACTTATGTGGGTTACCTCCAACTTCCATTCTCTCTCAAATTGATCTGTCTCACAGGGTGTGTATGTAGGTGGCAGTAGGTGGGAAACTTATACACAAAGGATGGGGGAACTTATGGGCTTCCAGATCTTGTTGAACTGCAACTACTGCCATCCTTCTACACTATTTATGCTGGCTAGGACAGTTGGGAGTGGCAGTCCCAAAAATCATCTGGAGGACACCATGTTCCTCACCCATCCTATATACTAGTTTGAGTTCCTTGGGAAATGGTTGGGAGATAGATTTGATACAAACAAATGAACTCTTTATTTCTACTGATACGAATATTGCTTTAGTTAAAAAATGTAAATTATAGTTTAATAGCCTACTTTGTTAAATTTGATAGTTCTGAATATCTGTCATAATAATTCCTAATATTTGGAATCATGTTTTCTCCTAGAAATTAGAAAGCAAAAGGCTACGTAGGTTTCTGCTTGCTAGAGGAAGAAGTGAAAGTCAAATCTATTTCTCAAGTATCCTGGAGTGACTTCTTGGAAACAGAAACTGAAAGACACTCTACCACCAAGGGTAGTGAGGCCAGAGAACTCAGTGTCTTTTGATTGGGATTGCCATGGGTTTCCCAAGGAAGAGGGGCTGGGGTATGAGCATGACTTGTAAATGATGTCTGTCTGCACCAATGATCTCTAGAAGCAGGAACAGAAAACAGAAGGTATTTTTTTCTGTTCATTTGCTATAAGGATTATGCTCTGGTGTGAGGTATATTAGGCAGGGGAATAAGATTTTGTTATGTAAAGACAGATACAATAAAGTCAATAGACTTTTTGTCTCTGTGTGCACATGCAGTGGTTTTCATTGGAAGAGTTTGGGTTCTGCTGTAGCAGAATCAGGTACAGTTTTTCTTTGGGAAGAGCCTGCAGGCAATATGAGATATGGGTGTGCTAGAAGAAATAAGCACTTGAGGAAGACTGCAGGAATGCTGCCTGCACCCACTGCAGCAGCTTCTACTGAAAGAGAAGCTTTTACTGAAAGAGAGAGAGAGAAAAAACAGTCTCCAAAGGGTCACTATAAGTCAGAGGTTATTTGGCGGCATGTAACAACAACAAACAACTACATTTGGGAGCCTCCCTAAATAGCACCTATCCAGTTGCCTTGTTGAGCACTGACGCTATGAAAGAGCAGCAGGCAGCAGTACAGCATGTGTGTGCCTCTGCCAAGGAGGTGGCAGAGAAGCCTCTGGTCCAAGGTGGGACAAATATGAGTGAATCTCAGACATGTTCCAGTGACATCTCTCTGCAATGGAGCCAGGGCAACCAGCTCTTTTCTCCCTAAGAGCTGATATGCCAGAAAAGTACAAGGAAGGGATCAGCATTCAGACCGACAATGTCAGTGTAAGCAGCAGCAGTGCTGCGACTTTTAGTGATTGGAAAAGTGCACCTTTACTTTCCTTATCCATACCATGCAGCTCTATCATATTCAAAGAAGGTTTTACCCCCATTCCCTTTTACCAGCAAATCTCTCCTGTGCAAACCAGCATGGTGGTAGGTTGGAGCTCTTCTTCGAGCACATACACATCTGACATGGGAGAGGAGGAGCCTGAAGGGATGCAGATGGGCACTATTTCAGGAGCACGTGGCACTGAAAGCAACTCTGCTCTTCCAGCTGCATTTCCCCCACCAGCTGCTAGAAGCAATAGTGATGACAAGTTAGTAATCCCTGTTATGAACTTGCAGTTGAAAACTGGAGATTCCGAGAAGTCAATAATCTGGAAGCATTTTCAGCAATGTGCAACAGATGCCCACCTGGCTGAGTGCATGCACCACAAGAAAGTGCTCAAGTGTGTGAAGGACTTGGGCCACCTCTCCAAAATAAGCATGCTCAGCACCTGAAGACTCACCACAAGCATTGCTGCAGGCAAATGAAGTGGGTGCTGTATGGACAACTACCTACCCTTATTGTGAAAGGTAGGAATCATCAGAGGGCAGATGTGGAGCCACCAGCCCAGGAAGCAGGAAGATAGATGGGCAAATAGCAAGAGGTGGTGGCTAGCAAATGCCAGACGTACATCTCAAAAATAGATAGGGGAGCTTGAAAGGGTGCAGGAAAAGGCCTTCTGCAAACATAGAAATGCCAGAATATCTCTTTACCTAGGAAAGATGGTAGCCGTGGATGACCAGCCATTTTCTTTGTTGGAGAACACTGTTTCTGGTAGGTTTGTGGCAGAACTGGCACCCCACTACCAATTGCCAACCCAAATGACCCTTAACTGCATGGTGGTGGTAGATGTAGACTGGAGTTTCAGGCAGCTGGTAGGGCACAAGTGATACATTTTACAAGTGACATCTGAAGCAACCAGGCTGCAAAACATGTCTATCTCTACCTGATAGATTGCTGGTGGGGTGTGTGGAGAAAGCAGGCATAAGGCAACACACAAAGGCAGGATACAGGTGGACCCTGTTGAATGTGACTGTGATGGGGAGCAGTCACGCAGCTCAAAAGATTTAAGAGGCTCTGAGGGACATGCTATGGCAGTGGAGTCTAGCGACAGAAAGGCAAGCCCTGTTTGTCACAGACAATGGAGCAAACATGGTGGCAGCACAGCCAGCTGGTAAGATGAACAAGGTGCAGTGTGTGGCCTAATCTAGCAGTCCAGAATACTTTGCAGCATATGGAAGACACATGCGTACATAACACAATTGAGAAGGCCTGTGAAAATTGGCAGGGCATTTTCACCACAGTATCCAGGGCAATGATCTGTTACAACAGAGGCAAGAAAAAGTGGGATTTCCAGTCTATCACCTAATCCAGGATGTGTCAGCTTGATGGAATTCCACTTTCTACTTGTTTGAAAGAGTGCTGGAGCAACAAAGGACACTCCGTGGTTTGGCACTAGAGATATCTCTGGGTATGGCTGGTCCTCTGGGCAGAGACAAGTGGGGCATTATGGCTCTGTGTCCTCTGAAGCTTTGTGAGTGCAATACAGGTCATTGGTAGGGAGACAGCCATTCTGAGCCAGGTGATCCTAATGTTCTAGGGCTTGGTTGGGATGATGATGGGCATAATGAGGGGACTGTCTAGGTCAGTGAGGGTGAACCTCTTTGAGCCTGAGTGTCCAAAATGAAAAAAAAAAACCAGTGAGTGGTGGTGGCGCCAGCGGAAACTGCAGTGGTGGAAGCGGAAGTGGTAATGGAAGGGGGAATCCCGGTGCCTCCAAACCCTACTCCGGATACGCCTCCAGTCATTCCCAACCCCGTCACTGCCTATAGCTCAGCTGGCCCACCGCCACCAGCGCCAGCTGCTCCAGATCCTGGCCCACCACCTGTTGGGACACTAGCACCACAACTGCAGCTGCCTCCTCAGGTTTGCCTGCCGAGCAACTTATGGCTTGTGTGCCCACAGAGAGGGCTCTATATGCCAGCTGCAGCACGAGTGCCATCAGTTCGCCATTGCTGGTCTAGGTGGATGGGAGATTCCAGAGAGAGATAGAGCAGCATGTCTTCTAGTTTGAAGTGGTGGCCCTGTCCTCCAAAGAAGAAGGCCATGGCAGAGGCAGAGAGAGAGCAGGAATGCAGGAGTCCTGCAAGCCAAAAGAGGCCAATCCTTTGTTTTACTGGGTTGAGAAGGAGTTTGTTTGGGGAGGTCTGGTCAAGGTGCCAGTCGGTCTGCTGTCTTGCCCACCAATGTGTGTGTTCCCTTAGGCAGGGGACGTTGTCAGTACACACTGCTCAAAAACTTATTTTCCTTAAGGTTTATCTACCATTGCGGGGGTTCACTGAATCCTCTTTATGTAAGAGAGAATGGCATATCCTTTAAAAATATTTTGCCTGTTTTTTTTAAAGGGGAAATAATGACTATATAGTGTTGATATGACTGTAACTGATTTCTGAATATCTGGAAATTCCAAATTTTTAGGATTATGAATCCTCAATCTGAAGGCTTGTAATTCCAAATCCAAATTCCAAATGTGAACATACTTGCTACTGCATATCCATATTTAAAAGGGGAGCTTTATGTTGTTACAGAGAGGAACTCTATGAATACAAGGATGGATATTTTCATTTGAATAAAGAAAAGTTAATGGAAATATAAACACACTGCAGTAGAAAAAGTAGCAATGGGATGTAAACTAGCAATGTTGAAAGAAAGCTGTCTTAACTAGGAATGAATAATTAGCCTGTTTCTTGTCTGTGTGACTTTCATACATGTTCAGTCACTTCTTGTTTCTGCATTAAAATAACTTTTTATAAAGTGACATGAAAATTTGCATCTAAATATGTATTATTAAACATGTTTTCTCTTAATATAAAACATTATTTTCTCTGAAAATATGCATTGTAAAGGAATATTATATTTTTGAGCAGAGAACAAGGTTGGAACATTTGGAAATGCCAAAGCTTGTGAATAACGAAATTCAAGTCAACTTCTATCAGAACTTGTGAACATCCAATTCTTTAAACATCACTCATTTTGCTTGTAGAATGCCAGCAGGGAAACCAAATGCATTAATAATGTGGCATGTATTATTTTATGGATAAATGACTGGAAATAAGAATAAGATGACATTTTATATGGAAATTTGGGAGTGTAACTTTGGGACATGATGGGCATCTAGCTACTCAGATGTAAGATTCAATAAGCTGGGTTTTTTTCAGTTAGTGCAAAGAATTGTCACCTCATCTTCTCATGGGAAAGTTTTGTGGACTTCTCTCATTTTCTGTTGCTGTGTTGTTTGTTTTGCTGTTAGTCACACCCAGTACATTAACCACACAGCAGTTGTACTTATGGGCTTTAATAAAGATGTAGGTGAAAATGAGATTAGGTATAGGCACCTGTGAAGGAGCTGTAGAGAAAAAGGAGAAAACTCATAGTGAGCTGTCCCCTCAACTAAAGACGCCCGAGCAAGACAGAGTTGTAAGAGTGAGAGAGATATTAGAAAACAAGGAGTTAAATGTAGTGGAAGAGACAAGGAAGGAATCAAAAGAAAAAGAAGAAAAGATTGAGATCTGTTTGGTGGAAGAGAGAGAGAGAGAGAAAGAGGGGAGGAGTTAATTTTACCCATGTGGGAAGAGGAGATAGGAGAACAGAGTGGGAGGAGACAAATCAGAGTAGGAGAGTTAATAGAAAGGAAGGAGGAGGAAAAGGAGCTAGAGAAGAAGAAAGAATCAGAATATAATAGAATGAGAGGATTGTTAGAGGATTTTTCTAATCTGAAGATAGGAGGATTATTGCCTAATCTGAACACATCCAAAGAAAAAGAGACACCAGTAGATTCCTTAGAATGGACAGGTAGTAGTATATCTGCGAGGACAAGGTCGCTCAAAGAAGGTGATCTGATCAGACTCTTCTTTCAACAATCCACCACTGGATGGAGATTGGGCCAGACACCCCTGTTGTGGGATAATTTGCGCGGTTCAGAATACTCCAATGAGAAAACCCACCAATTGTGAACATTTTGGGCCAGTCCTTCAATGAATCCTGTTAATTCGAAGACAGAGCTGTTGTCCCCTCAGTATGGACAGTTACCTGATATTAGTTTGTTTGAAACAGCAGAAGTGATTGTTGATTTACCTAATGTTAAAACCAATAAACCTGTTAATGTTCAAAAAGAGACACTCTTGTCATTTCCCGTCAAAAAGGAGGAACTGCTTCAGATCTTTAATGAACCCAATCACAGCACCCCAGAAAAGGAAAATTTCCAAAATCTCTCCCTGCAGGTGGCATTTTCAGTGTCTGTTTCCAACAAAAGGTTCCAGTCTTCATAAAACTAAGAGGAAGATCAAAACACAAGGCCACAGGAACAGGGAACAATTGCACTATGCCTGCTTTTTTTTTTTTTTTTTTCAATCCTCACTCGACAGTTCAGATCAGGGAAAAGACATTGTTTCCATATTATTCTGTGGTGAACTTGGCAGGAAAGCTTATTAAAGCTTGAGAATCTGTTTTGTTCTGATCTGCAAGCCACAGTAATACAGCTATAAATCACAACCCCATGGCTTCTTGAAAAAAAATGAAAAACAGAAGCCGACACTAGGTCATTAATTTCAAGATCTTAAACATCCTTTGAACAGTTAAAATAATCCCCAGCCGGTCCAGAAGTGAATGGTCATTCCAGAAGTGTTTAAACACTCTAAATTTGGGAGCTATTACAAAGAACCAGAAAAAGAAAAGGATGAACTTTAGAGCAGAATGCATGCTGTCTCCTGAATTTCTGATCAATGTTGTGCATCGTTGATCCAAATATCCTTATTTTTCCCCTCAGAGGGACAGCTGCTCATTTCCATTTCATTCCATTTTTGTTCACTGTCTACTGCTCCTTTTGGAGCTCTGTTCACATTTTTGCTTTAAGTGATCTTTTTGCTGCCACTGTGCTCCTAGAAAATCAGGGAACATGTAACTAGAATCATGATACCTGTATGCCATAAAAATCAGATATGAGGACATCTCTGTGACCCAATTTTTTTGACTGTTTTCAAATGTGTCATTTTCTCATGTCAAATGTTTTTATTTCCTTTTATTTTATTGGTGAAAGAGAATGCCAGCATTTTTTAAAGTCTGAGCAGGATTAAAATTTACTAATGGCCAGAACCGATAGGATACAAGAGATTTCTGGCAGGTTTTTCTGATGTTTGCCTCTTAAGCAGCAACAGGAAATGGGAGGCTGCAAATCTGCTTGGGAAAATGGAGTTATAAAAGAGAGTAAACTGTTTTAAATCTTCCTGATTTACAAAACCGAATCAGTTGCTAGATATAATTTGGGGTGTGGGGAGAATAGAGATACATGTATTAAGATATGTATTTGCAAACTTTGGAAAATTTAGTTACAATTAAGAAACTACTTACAATTAGTTCCTCTTCCCAACAGTAAACCTAAAACAACCCTACATTATGATTGCAACTTAATGAGGGAGAATGTTACTCTTTTTATGGAGTAGCACCATCTTTTTAGTTACTGTTATAGCTGCATGGATGCAGCATCACTGAATGGTGGAAGAGAACTATCTCCTGGTGCTGCTGCCTTTGGCGGTTTTAGAAGTGCTAAGAAGATGGTAAGGTGGGCAGGAGGTGTTTTGTACCAAGGCAAACAGCTGGCACCATTCAGATTTTCTTTCCCCTGAAGGAGCCTGAAGTTCCTATTTTTGGTGATAGAAGAGAATTGGGAAATCCATGAGCCTATTTGTCCCCAAATGAGGCTGACCAGGAGTTGAAATTGGTTTCATTTGGACTGGGAAAATTGGCATGGAATAAGGAAGGTTGGCAACAGCGAACAGATGTTTGAAGGCTGTTCGCTGTTCTGAGGCTGTGACCAACCCCCAATATCGAGGTAATCAGTTCAGCCAGCCTTCCACTCTAACCCTGGTGCTGTTGAATGTCAGGTCTGTATCGAATAAGCCCCAGTTGATTCATGATCTTATCCTGGAGGAGGATGCAGACCTGGCATGTATAACCGAGACGTGGCTCAATGGGGAGGGTGGTCCTCCCCTGGCCCTCATCTGCCCGCCCGGTTATGATGTCCAGCACCAGGGTAGACTGGAAGGACGGGGAGGGGGAGTTGCCATTGTTTATAAATCCAGCTTGGAGGTTACCAGGCGCTCCTCGGTGGTGAGGCTGGGTCTAGAGGCGCTCCACGTGTCGATAGGGGCCAGGGATGGAATTGGGATTTTGCTGGGCTACCGCGCTCCCTGCGGCCCAGCCACTTCCCTTCCGGAGCTGGCCGACTTTGTCTCCGCTGCACTGTTGGTTTCCCCAAGGCTTTTGGCCTTGGGTGATTTCAACGTGCATGTGGAGGCAGAGGTTACTGGGCCAGCTTTTGAGTTCCTGGAAACCATGGCTTCCTTGAACATGTCCCAGCATGTCAACGGCCCCACCCACATGGGTGGTCATACTCTGGACCTGGTCTTTTACTCCAATTGGGGCGAGAGTGGTCTGATGGTGGCGGACCTGGTGTCAGTCCCCTTGTCATGGTCAGATCACCACCTGATCAAATGTAACCTCACAGTGGCCCTCCCCCTCCGCAGGGAGCAGGGGCCTATTTTAATGGCCCGCCCTCGAAGACTACTGGATCCGATTGGTTTTCAGGATGTCATGAGAGGGATTACGGCTGAACTGGCTAGTGCTCCTGTCGACGTCCTGGTGGACAGCTGGTCCACCGCTGCCACCAGGGCAGTAGACACGATCGCGCCCAAACGCCCTCTCCGGCGCAGAACTCGTCCGGCGCCCTGGTTCAACCAGGAGCTCCGGGCGATGAAGCGAATAAGGAGAAGGCTAGAGCGTAGATGGAGGAAGAATCCGACGGATAACAATTGGATAGCTGTCAAGGTCGCAACTAACCTTTACCTGAATAAGGTGAAGGCTGCATGTAGATCATACTTCGCTAACCGGATAAGCGAAGCGTCCAACCAGCAGGCGGAGCTCTTCCGTATAGTGCGCGACCTATCCGGAGTTGGCCCGGGAGATGGGCCTCCCCCTAGTTTTTCTCCGGACCAATTTGCAGCATTTTTAAAATCTAAAGTGGAGGCCATCTGCCGGGAGCTCTCTCCCTTTTTGAATGCAGTGAATCGAGCTGAGATGTCCAGCGCTCCGTCTTGCCCAGTTATTTTCGATTCTTTTCAGCCGGTAACGCCTGACTCTGTGACCAGGGTGCTTGACCGCTGTCGGGCCACCACCTCCTCCTTCGACCCTTGCCCGGCCTGGCTAATCAAAGCAGCCAGGCCGAAAACAACTGAATGGGCCACAGCAATAATAAATGGGTCTTTCCTGGAGGGCAGGTTTCCGCCTGCCCTCAAGGAGACACTCATTAGGCCAATACGAAAGAAACTCAACTTGGCGGCGGACGAAATTGGCAACTATAGGCCCGTCGCCAATATTTCTTTCATGAGCAAAGTGGTGGAGAGGGTGGTGGCAGACCAGCTTCAGGCTCTCCTGGATGAAACAGATGCCCTGGATCCATTCCAGTTGGGCTTCAGGCCGCGCCACGGTACAGAGACGGCATTGGTCGCCCTGTATGATGACCTGCTGAGGGAGGCTGACAGGGGCAAAACGTCTCTGTTGGTCCTCCTCGATATTTCGGCAGCCTTTGATACCGTCGACCACGGTATCCTCCTGGGGAGACTCTCTGAGTTGGGAATCGGTGGCCTGGCGTTAGCCTGGCTCCGCTCCTTCTTGGAGGATCGTCCCCAGAGAGTTCAGCTTGGGGAGAGTGTCTCGGCCCCGTGGAGCTCCAATTGTGGGGTTCCACAGGGGTCGATTATCTCCCCAATGCTATTTAACATCTACATGAGGCCGCTAGCTGGGATCATCAGGGGGTGTGGAGCATCGTGTCACCAGTATGCTGATGACACCCAGCTCTACATCTCCTTTTTACCAACTGCAGGTGATGCCGTCCTGTCCCTCCAGCGCTGCCTGGGGACCGTACTGGAATGGATGCAGGAGAATGGCCTGAGGCTGAACCCGGACAAGACGGAAGTCCTGAGGGTGGGGCCCCCCGTGGTTGGTGGCTTGGTCGACTCTCTCTCGTTTGGGGGGGCGACCCTGACTCCGGTGAGTGGGGTCCGCAGCTTGGGCATACACCTGGACCCGACGCTTACCATGGAAACACAGGTGGCGTCGGTGGCCCGCTCCGCCTTTTTCCATCTTTGGCGGATTGCCAGGCTGCGGCCCTATCTCGACACGGGGGCCCTCACTACCTTAGTGCATGCGCTTGTAATCTCAAGATTAGACCACTGCAACGCGCTCTACGTGGGGCTACCTTTGAGGTTGATACGGAAACTTCAGATGGTGCAGAATGCAGCAGCCAGACTTCTCACTGGAGGGAGAAAATACCATCATATCTCTCCCATCCTGGCTAGACTGCATTGGCTGCCCATCCGTTTCCGTATCGACTTCAAAGTTTTAATGCTTACATATAAGGCCCTATACGGTTTGGGACCTCGATATTTGGCGGAACGCCTTCACCCACCAAGTTCTACCCAGATCACCCGCGCGAGCCAGGAGGTGAGGCTGAGGAGCCTGACGCCGAGGGAGGCCCGAAGGTAGAAGACACGAAACCGGGCCTTCTCGGCGGTGGCTCCTCACCTTTGGAACAATCTCCCTCCTGAGATTCGCGCGGCCCCTACCCTGGGCACATTTAAAACTCAGCTAAAAACATGGCTTTATGTTAAGGCCTTCCCTCCTGCCAGCATTTAATTTAATTTAATTTATTTTTCTTCTTTATCTGTTATTTATGATTTATGTTATGTTTGTTAATCGATATTTTTATTTTATGTTGCTATAATTGTATTAATATTGTTGTTAGCCGCTCAGAGTGGTATAGATGTATCAGATGGGCGGGATATAAATCAAATAAATAAATAAAATAAATAAATCCCTCCCCTATATATTGCCCTCCCATTAAAATCAGCAGCCCTCTTCAGTTGCTCTGAAGTAAAAAGAACAATAATTGGGTTTGCCTTCCATGGTACAAAATCTTTATAAAGTGGCACCACTGTCTATGAGTGAATACATGGGAAAGAGCACAGCATTGGGTGGGAATCTCTGATTTTGCCCCCTGAAGAACTTTGACTTTTTTTAGCATTCCAGTTAAACAATTAAAAGGGTGGATGAGCCTTTTTGCATTTGTGATAAACACTCAGAGGTGCTCCTTTGCTTCCCTGGGCCATGAACCCAAGATTGTACCTTGAGGCACATGAAGGAGGAGCAGTGTTTCTAGTACATGGTAGGGCAGCATTTCTCACCAGGAAACCAACCCAGAATTCCAACTGTGAATCATCTTGTTCAGTAGCAAGAAAATTGCTAGTTGGCAGTGTGAAAGAGGGTCAACTTACTCCCTTATATATATATAGTGTGGCTTGTAGAAAGATGGGATATTACTAATTTAGTGAAAGAAACATATATTTCTGGAATGTATTTTGAGTACTGTGGCTGTGTCACACCCAGAATTGGGATGGGTAGATCAAAACTTCCACTTTTCCTCCCTAAACTAGGAATGTGAAACTGGTAGACATAGTGTAGAGGGGCAGGGTAAAAATCTAATAAATAAATAAATAAATAAATAAATAAATAAATAAATAAATAAATAAATAAATAAATAAATAAAATAAAATAAAATAAAATAAAATAAAATAAAATAAAATAAAATAATCTAATAAATCAACCACACTGAACACCATAGAAAATGTCTGACTCCTGAGTTTCTTATTTCTAGAGTCAATAAGCATGCTATTCTCATCTTGCCAGCCTGCCTGCCTCTGTCTATGAGGGAGCAACTTCTTTGCTTGCTCTCATATGTGCTTCCTATCACCGTCAATGGTAGGATGAGGATTTGGGGACCACCATTTACCCTATGAGCCATTTCCTCCCACTTGTAGACTCCAGTGGGAGGCTTCATGTTAAGAATGTCTAGGTAGCCAGAATGCAAGACATCTCTTCTGGAACGAAAATCATCTCTGCATCCAGCAATTGGCTCTCACCATGGTCTCTTCATTTCTTTCCTTTGTGAGCCATGTCTTCATCTCTGCTATATCTCTGCTGCTTCATGGCTGAGTGTCAGCTGGTGTGTTATACCCAATGTCTGACAGCACTGGTGGGTGTTGACCCTTCTGGACAGTCTATCCCGACCTCATCCACCATCAGAGTAAAGTCGAAGGCAAGACAATCCACAGTGGCTCCCCAGGGCGTGATATAAGAAAGGGGAGGATTCTACAATTTTATGGAAAAAGAGTGTGCTGCATTGTTATTAATTTCTAGAGAGGCAGCTGTGCCAGTTGGGTACAGCAAAGACAACAAGACTGTAAAGACTAAGAATCTTTATTAGTATAAACATTTGAAGAAGTAGTCTGTAAGCCACAAAAGCTTTATGCCCGTCTTTAAGATGCCATGGGACTCTAATTTTTCTTACTATTTTGTTTAGTTATTTTTACTCACATACTTTTGTGCATGCTTTAACATTCAAAATTTTTAGTGGCAAATTTAATGTGTGTCATATGAAAGCTTTTGCAAAATCATCTCTGTTTTGACAATTCTGTTTTGACCCAGAATTGCTGAATGGATATCAATATTATCAAAATGATTGTGTGAGGCTATGCAATTTGTAATTAGCTAAAATGCACAGATTTTAGAACTGGGTCATGAATTGAATCTGAAGTCATGTTCAGCTCTTGAAAAAGAGGTAGAATAACCTAATTCCCATGCAGTATTAATTTAGTTGCCATTTGTTAAGTATCAGAGTGACGCAAAGCTTCTCTTTGTAAAAACTCTTAATTATTTTCATTGAAGGCTTTAGTCTCCCTCTACTGTTGTTTGTGAGAATAGCTTGTCATAAAGTTTTGCAGGCAGGCTGAAAGGTGATACATGTCGGCAATGAATACTTGCATCTTAATGTTCTCTTAAGCTCATTCTACGTGTGGTGTGGTGGATAGAGTGATGGACTAGGACTCAGGAGGCCTGGGTTTGAGTTTCTACTCAGCCATGGAAACTCACTAGGAATGTGGAAGTGGTAAAACCACTCCTTGAATATCTCATTTGCCTTAAAAGCCCTGTTAGGATCCCTATAAATTGGTTCTGACTTGAAGGCACATAACAACAAAAGGCTTTTATATAGCTAGATGCTAGATGACATACAATGAACTGGGAGGAATCTCTTATCTCTTTGTCTCCTGAATATGTCATATCTCTACCAGTTTTGTGAAAAGCTGGAAAATTAAATTGTCAGTGGGCATCAGTGTGAGATTTACAGTACCTACAAAGGAGAGCAAAACTTAATGGCTCTGTGAACTTTTATACATATGCTGATGTAGCGTATATGCTAACATACCCTATTCAAATGCTTATACTGTGGGGTCTCGACTTACGAAGGACCCGACTTGCGAACAATTCGAGTTACGAACCTGCCCTATAGGGAAAGTAAGGACTCGACATGCGAACTTCCCTTGAGTTACGAACAGGGAAAAAAGTCCCCCCTCCCTCCCCTTAGAGGCTTCTGGAGGGGGGAAAAGGGTCAGAAACTTAAAAATAAATACTGTATTGTTAAATAAAGTCACTTACCAGGCCTTGGTAGCCCCCAAACCACAGGAAAAAGAGCAGGAAAGAGCTAAAAGCTGACACCCAGAAAGAGCCTGGCAGCCATTTTGTGGTTTTCCCCGCTCCTCTCCCCGCCTAACAGCTGATCGGCTGGCTCTGAGCAGGCTTCCCGAGGCTTGCTCAGCACCTAAAAAGCTTGCCTGAGTGCCTTTGTGCTGAAAAAATCAGCACAACATGCTTTAAAACATTATTTAAAATTGGCTTCGTTTTTTAAAAAAAAGAGTTCTAAAGTGCTGCCTTTAGTGTTCCCTGCCTTCCCTGAACCTAAGGGGAAAAAAGAAAGAAAATATCCCCCTCTAGTGGCAGAAGGCAGAATAGCAGCTTCCCATTAGTTTCTATGGACAGAAAAGAGCAGATGCGGACTAAATGGTTTTCAATGCATTCCTATGGGAAATGCAGATTCGACTTAAGAACTTTTCGACTTGAGAACCATCTTCCAATACGGATTAAGTTCTTAAGTCGAGACCCCACTGTATGTGCCACATGATGCATCCTACATGTCCTAAACCATCATGGGTGATGAAGGACACTCCCTGTTTGCCATCATTGAATTCAGAGCCAAAAGTATATGCTGCAGATCGTCTGTCTTTAGATTCTGAGAACAGTTAGTACTAGAGATGGGGGTATTCTTATAAAAATATCTCCGCACAGCTGGAGTTAATAAGGGACCACCCACTCACACATCCGGTGGTGGCCCCTCTCTTCCTTCCAATTGCTCTGCAGTGCTGCTCGGCTAGCCATTCAGCAGCCTTGCAGGGAGACTCATCCTCCCTCCCTCTGCTAGGAATGGCTAGCCGACTGAGAAGAACCACTTAACTCCGGCTGTGCGGGGATATTCGTATTCATAAACAAATATGAATATCTGTGGTTCAGGCAGAGTTTCATGACTGAACAAAGGTTAAAGGAAGCTTGTGCTTATTTCCTGATAACCAATCACAAAACAAAATGAGCTGATTTTGCAAACTATGGGATGTACATAGAGCTGTTGCTGTGACAATCAGACATTTTCAGCACTTAACACATTTACTCTGCTAATGATGGATGACCTTCAGGTTCTTCTGTACATCAGCTAATAAGTTCCTGGCTTTCCATGATGAAGAAACAAAGGCTGGGAAAGCCAGAATTATGCCATTCATTATTGAAATGGAATAGTAATGGTCTGGTTCTGAGAAATGTGAAAGATTGAGTCGGATGTGTGTGTGTTTAATCGTTTAGTCGTGTCCGACTCTTCGTGACCCCATGGACCAGAGCACGCCAGGCCCTCCTATCTTCCACTGCCTCCTGGAGTTGTGTCAAATTCATGTTGGTTGCTTCGCAGACACTGTCCAGCCATCTCATCCTCGGTCGTCCCCTTCTCCTCTTGCCGTCACACCTTCCTAACATCAAGGTTTTTTCCAAGGACTCTTTTCTTCTCATGAGATGGCCAAAGTACTGGAGCCTCAGCTTCAGGATCTGTCCTTCCAGTGAGCACTCAGGGTTGATTTTCTTTAGAATGGATAGGTTTGTTCTCCTTGCAGTCCAGGGGATTCTCAAGAGTCTCCTCCAGCACCACAATTCAAAGGCATCAATTCTTCGGCGGTCTGCTTTCTTTATGGTCCAGCTCTCACTTCCATACATCACGACAGGAAAAACCATAGCTTTGACTATTCGGACTTTTGTTGGCAAGGTGATGTCTCTGCTTTTTAAGATGCTGTCAAGGTTTGTCATCGCTTTCCTCCCAAGAAGCAGGCATCTTTTAATTTCGTGGCTGCTGTCTCCATCTGCAGTGATCATGGAGCCCAGGAAGATAAAATCTGTCACTGCCTCCATGTCTTCCCCTTCCATTTCCCAGGAGGTGATGGGACCAGTGGCCATGATCTTAGTTTTTTTGATGTTGAGTTTCAGACCGTTTTTTGCACTCTCTTCTTTCACTTTCACAAGGTTCTTTAATTCCTCCTCACTTTCTGCCATCAGAGTGGTATCATCTGCATATCTGAGGTTGTTGATATTTCTTCCGGCAATCTTAATTCCGGCTTGGGTTTCTTCCAGTCCAGCCTTCCGCATGATGTATTCTGCATATAAGTTAAATAAGCAGGGGGACAACATACAGCCTTGTCGTACTCCTTTCCCAATTTTGAACCAATCAGTTGTTCCATGACCAGTTCTAACTGTTGCTTCCTGTCCCACATATAGGTTTCTCAGGATACAGATAAGGTGGTCAGGCACTCCCATTTCTTTAAGAACTTGCCACAGTTTGCTGTGGTCCACACAGTCAAAGGCTTTTGCATAGTCAATGAAGCAGAAGTAGATATTTTTCTGGAACTCTCTGGCTTTCTCCATAATCCAGCGCAAGTTAGCAATTTGGTCTCTAGTTCCTCTGCCTCTTCGGAATCCAGCTTGTACTTCTGGGAGTTCTCGGTCCACATACTGCTGAAGCCTGTCTTGGAGGATTTTGAGCATAACCTTGCTAGCGTGTGAAATGAGTGCAATTGTGCGGTAGTTGGAGCATTCTTTGGCACTGCCTTTCTTTGGGATTGGGATGTAGACTGATCTTTTCCAATCCTCTGGTCACTGTTGGGTTTTCCAAACGTGCTGGCATATTGAATGTAGCACCTTAACAGCATCATCTTTCAAGATTTTAAATAGTTCAACTAGTATGCCATCACCTCCACTGGCCTTGTTGTTAGCCATGCTTTCTGAGGCCCACTTGACTTCACTCTCCAGGATGTCTGGCTCAAGGTCAGCAACTACATTGTCTGAGTTGTATGGGATATCCAAATCTTTCTGACATAATTCAAATCTTTCTGATATAAATAAGGGACCACCTTATTGAGTCAGATACAGCTCTGTAAATAGTTGATTTTGTTTCCCCTTATTAGTAAAATGTGGAATATAAATAAAATGGGTGAATGAATGGACATATGAACACTGCAGATGATGACAACTGCCGCTGCCACCACCACCGCCGCCACCACCACCAAATCTGAGTGAGCTTGCTGTTCAGTGAGAAAAACAGTGCCTTAACCTGATCTTCCTGTTCTTGTCTCTGAATTAGAATCTCTTTCCCCAACCTGGCGCCCTACAAATGTCTTCAATTCACTTTGCATGATCTATTGTCAGGGACCATGTCAGCTTGGGTTGGTGAGAATTGCAACAAACCAAACCATCTGGAAAGCACCAGACTAGAGAAGGCTGAGCTGGTCCATACCTTTGGTTTCTGAGGAGAACAACATTGTCAACAACACCATACTGTTAAATCAATTCCTGCTCACAGTGACCCTTTCCAGGGCTTTCTAGGTAGACAGCACTTGGAAGTGGTTTATCAATACCTTCTTCTGGGGCTTGCCCAAGGCTACACAGGTTGGATGTTCTCCCAAAGCAAAGCAAAAAAGCAAAGCGTGCTGCTTATATACTGCCCCATAGCACTTCAAGCACTCTCTGGGCGGTTTACAAGTTAATTATGCAGGCTACACATTGCGCCCTCCCCCAGTGAGCTGGGTACTCATTTTACCGACCTCAGAAGGATAGAGGGCTGAATCAACTTTGAGCCAGCTACCTTGGGATTGAACCCCAGATCATGAACACAGTTTTGGCTGCAGTACAGCGGTTTAACCACTGTGCCACAAGGCTCACTTGGGACTTGGGACTCTAGGTACAGTGTTGAGTAACTTATGCTGGGGCAAATCATATCACAGGTGGCTTATGAATGAAGCACTCCACTGAAATTTGGAGTAATTCCCCCAATGGCTCAGTCTAGAGCTACCCCTAAGCAATAGTGAGGTTATCAGGAGTCTTGCCTGGGCTAAAAAATCTGCTATATTTTCACTATAGTCTGCTGTCACTGTGTGTTTCTGATGAAAGTTTCAGAAACTCTTGTACTGAAAAGATAATTATTTTCATAGAGTGTATTGTTCTCACACAGATCAGGTGAGAATCTTGTGCAGAAGGAAGAATAATGTAATTTGCTTCTACAGAACAACTACACAAGGGCCTTTTACTGTTCATAAAAGGGAGCTCAGCCTGCAAGTTTTCATGCAGCTTGACAGCTCATTAGAGAATGTTGCGCCAACTGCTCAACACAGATGAAACTGATTGCCCTGTTAAGAGATAATTTGAATACAGAGAAATGAGAGGGGTTGGGGAGGGAAGGAAGATGTAGGTCAAGAGCATCGGGAAGATGCCATGCTGAGTGCTCAAACAGCAACTACGTAATATTTGTGAATTTTTCAAAAAGCACAATACACTTTAATCACTTTCATGGAAATTACTGCATTCCCATCAGAGGAATCCTTCAATTAAATTTCAGCAACTCTCCTACAAATTGGAAAGTATTGTAAAATGTTAATAAGAAAACTCATTTCACTTAGACAACTACATCCAAAATATCAGAGGAAAGTCACTTAGGCATGAGTCACATTGTCATTTCAGTTCTTTGCATGCATGGTTGATGCAACTTGACCTGTGCAGAAAGTAAATCATATTTGAAGTTCTCATTCCAAAGTAACATCTAAATGAAATCATTCAGTTGGTGTGGATACAGCACATTAGCTTCAGCACCTAAAGTGTACCTAAGGACATACTAAATAGAGACTATTGAGTATTATGGAAACAACTATATTGCCTGAAATAAACATTCACTGTTGAACTCTTTCACAATGACAAGCTCAGGGTGTATGGCATTGGCATGTGCATTTTATAGCATTGGTCTAATAATTGCATGCTGTCAAGTCAATCACTACTCTTGGTGACCCTTTCCACGGTTTCCTGGGTATAAAGTACTGAGATATGGTTTACCAATCTTCTTTTGGGCATTCCCTGGGAATGTGCCGTTTGCCCAAGGTTACACAGGCTGAATCTTTTTCTGGGACACACAGTATTTATTTATTTTTATTTATTCGGCTTTTACCCCACCCATCTAGATTCAAATGAATCTACTCTGGGTGGCTTACAATCCGAGCAAGAATTAGACAATATTCAAACAAAAAAGAAAAGTAAGCAAAGTCCAAGATGGGAAAACACAGGGAACTAAGTGATGGAAGGGCGGAAGGCTTACCTGAAGAACCAAGTCTTCAGTTTGTTCTTAAAAACTGCCAGCGAGGGTACCACGTGAATCTCAGGAGGCAAGATGTTCCAGAGGTGAAGGGCCACCGCCGAGAAGGCCCAGTTTCTAATTCTCTCTTTCCAGGACTCTCTTGGGGTCAAGCTGCCCAGCCTGGCTAGATCGAGTGACTTGAATGGAGCTAGGTGGGAGCAGGCACTCTGCCAGGTATCGAGGTCCTAAACCATTTAGGGCTTTATATGTAAGCATTAATACCTCTGGCTGAGGCATCTGAGTAGCATCAATACAGCAGACCTTTGTGTTTCACCCAGAGATCCAGGAAGGCCTGTGCCTCACAGCAATGGTAAGTGGCTTGTCTGTTAAAGATTGTTGGTTTTCAATGTACTGGTACACTTTCTTCCTTGTTCAGCTAAGAAACAAGGATGTTTTCTTGTGGCTTTATGGGGTTTCAAGCTAGACATCATGTCCAGAAATTGGAAAAGGAACTTTTGGACTGCATTTCCCAAAATCTCCTAGCCAGCATGGCTAAGAGACTTGGTGAATTCTGGGTGGTATAGTCTAAAAAAAAAAAGGAGTGTTTTCAAGCTATGGCCATGTCTCGCATGTCAACTGCTCTCCCAGGACCAACCAGAAAGTAAAATCTTTTCATTTCCTCTGAAACAAGTATCTGTCCACTTCATTTCTTGCATTACCCAACCTACTGTCGCTGAAATATGAGCTTTCCACCTTATGTGTTGGCTTCTGGCAAATGTCATACCATTACCCTGTGCCCTCCCAATTCTGATGGTAGCAAACCATACCTCCTCAATAGACTGCTGGCCCCTTGCTAAAGACAGTGAATTCAGCAATCTTTTCTTTGTGTTGTGTGAATACTTGCAGCATTTCCCCTCTTAAGTGCCATCAGTTCTTCACTTTGTCCAGGTTCATCATACAGTTCATGAGTGCTCCATGGCTCTGCCAAAGAGTTTACGATCCTAATGTTGTACATGGAAAACAAATGCATGCACGCATGCACGTATGCACACGCAAACACATGCACACACGTGCACACACACGCACGTGTGGACACTCTACAGTTCACTCACCTGACAACCACCTCTCCCTAATCTAGAACCAGTTAAGAGTCCAGAATTGTCGTAGTGCCCAATGACAATCTCTACCCTACTTGGAGATTTGGGGAACTGTAATGAGAAAAGTCTGAGCTCTAATCTTGTCCTGCTTGCAGTTCTGCTGGGGATATTGTACTCTTTTCTACAGCACTGGCCCTCAAATTGATAACACTGTACTCAGTTTACTTCCGGATTAAAATAATTGGGGTTGGCTTGCATTGAAACACAGTATGAAGCTAATTACTTCACTAATAAAGCGGGAAGGGTGAACTTTGAATATCTGTGTGTCTCACATATTTGACCTATTAATTTTGTTGTTCCTGCAACTTGATGTCTGTGTGTCTGTCTGTGTGTCTGTGTGTCTGTCTGTCTGTCTCTCTCTCTCTGTGTGTGTGTGTGTGTGTGTGTGTGTGCATGCGCACACACATCACATGGCATACACATTCTCATGTGGCTTCTTTCCATGTACGCACAAAAGCACATGATCTCAGAAACAGAGGCTTGGAAGAAAACTTTGAATTTTCTTTCCTGTGACCTACTTCTGTTTTTAAAAGCATTTAGAAAAACATACAACACTGTGTGAAGTTAATGCATTCAAGAAAACATTGTGGTTTACAAAGATTATAGAACATTGTGGGTGCCTGCAGACAATTGTATTTGTCAGCATAGACATATATCTGGGTCTTACAGTCAGTTTATGCTGGTGTTTTAAATTCAACAGTTTTTCACGATATCAACACTGGATAGATACAAACGTTTTCTAGTGACACTTCTTATATAATCCATCTCAACCAAGAATTTAATTTAATGTTACATTAGCATTCCTGGGCTTGGCTTGATAAAGTAAATAATTATTCAAGCAAGCAAAGAATTCCTGAAAATATAATTTCTTAGAGCTTCTCCAAACAGGTATATAGATCATTGGATCGCTATTTGTACAGTTTTCGTTTGAATCCCATGATGACGTCCACATGTGTTTTTACTTAGATCAACCCATCTTGCCCCTTTTAAGAGCTGTTGCATACCTTTCTGGTACAGTAATAGGGCATGCGTTCTTTTTGGTATGATTCAGTGCAATCCTAATTATCTTGTTGTGTAGCCTGTGAGGACAGTAAGTTCACACCCAAATAGAACTGTGTGTGGTGTTATCAGAGTGACAATTCTGTAATGTGTTAGGGGTGTTGTGACATTAAAAGGGAGGATGAAGAAATTCCCTCCTCTGTTTCATCTTTTTTTTAAAAAAAAATCCTAACTGGCGCAGCACAATTCTAATACCATGCTAGGTTGATGCACTGCCACAGCTGGATAGCTCAGTGATTTAGGTATCTGAGTCAGAAGTTGGGAGCTTGATTCCCCACTGTGCCTCCTTAACAGGGACTGGACTTGATGATCCATAGGGTCCTTTCCATTCATGCAGTTCCACTGCAGTTCTAAGATGATGATGAAGATGATGATGATTCTTTCCATATGCCATTTAATTTATTTAACAACAACAAAAAAGGAAAGCCACTTGGCTGGCTGAATGATGACCAAGATGGGGAAGAAGACTATTCTTGACTGCAATGCCTTGTACAAGCAGAGTCCATGACTCCATGCACTCTGCTTGCACAAGGCATTGCAGCCCAGCAGAGCCCCAGTTGAGGAAAGTAGGAAAAAGGAGAGGGTTTACCTGCCTTCCATCTCCCCAGCCTTCATCCTAATGTTTTCCTTTTCCACCACTATCCTCCGCTGCTATTGCTGTTGCTTCCTGACTCACAAGAAAACTGGGTAAACTTAATTGTGAGTACAACAGGTAAACCTTGCTCGTGAGTAAACAAGTGATCCAAAGACCCATGTGGACCCTTCTGACAGAAGAACTGAACATCTCCAGGGTGAATGTAAGGATTGCTTAAGTGCAAGATCAGATAGATTGCACGGAAGATAATAATTTTTTAGGTCTAATCCAGATGGCTCCATACAACCCTGCCTGGATAGTCCCCAGCTCACCTAAAAATATGTTGTGTTATGCAAAAATTTAGGGGCATCCTCTGAGCATAATATGTTTTAGTTCTGATATAGACACATTTTAGGATCTGTTCTGTATCCATGTTTCTGTTGAACCCTTTGTTGACTTATTTATTCTTTATTTTAAAGAAACTTATCTGACAGATCCCCAAAACTGAATTTTGGTGGGTGGCAATAAAGGAGATGACCATTGAGAGAAAATAAGAAAATGAGAGAACATTCAGTTTCAAGAAATTCACCTGCTGCATCTACTAATGCTTTTTTTTTGTTCTCCCAGGAATCTTAAGGTATCTTTATATTTTTAATGGCCAGAATTCTATTAGGATTATATTCCTGTGTCAGTAAAATCATGTAACTCCAAATGCAGCTAATTAATGAGGTGCAAATCAGCAGTGGGCAAATATGCAATTGGCACCTTGTTAATTAGCTGCAATTCACTGCCATAACTTACTCTGGAGTAAAAGCTGAGGATTCTGGCCAAACTGATTTAAACATTGATAGTGATTGGGATGTGATTGACTAGCCCTTCTGTGATGATGCCATTGTCTCTCTCCTGTGCCTGTCTTGTGTATTTCATTTTCTTTTAATGCATATTATAATGGCATTTTATGGATTCTATATTTGTTTTAAGTTATTCCATTTTACCTTACACAGATAGTGCAGATTGTTGCATGACAAACATAACAAATCGTGCCACCTAGGGGTTCCCTTTGGAGACAGGCCTCCTCTATACGTAGATGGTGAGAAGAATGGTAATGGAAAACAAATGGAATTTCTGCATCGTCCTCACCCCGCACAAGACTACAGACATGGATTATGGTGGCATATCCCAAATGGGATGCTCCAGGTTCTTTTTAAAAGGTCACATCGAACTTCCTATTTGATTGCCAGTAGAACACTTTTTCATCAAAGGTCTTCCTATAAGATTGCCTAGAGGAATATTTAGGCCACATGTTCTGACCCTATTTTAAGGCATATTTGAAGAAAGGGAGAAATACTAACAAAGATCATTCTGACTCTAGTCAAGTTAAAAAAAAGGTGATTTCTTTATAAAAGCAGCCCAGTTTTGAAATTCTTTGTTGCCACACAATGCTAGACACTAGGAGGAAAAGATTCAAAGTGATTTATAGTTTCCAGGAATTTGCTTATTTAGAACTCATTGCAGCATGATTCAATGAGCTTGCCATGGATATCTATGTAACACATGCAAACATGAACATATAAATCACAGAAATAGAAACTCTAAAATAGAAGTTAAAGACATTATTGCAAAGTATGGAAAGTCTGCATCCAAGATCTAATTCATTGTTGACCTATCACTAGAAAAGCTTAATAGTGTTAAACCTGCAGTTAGCTGGCTACAGTTAGCTAGGTGAAGCATCTGGGGACATCTGATTAATGTCTAATTATTGCTTAATGATTGCACTGAGAATTTTAAGGAGCAGCTCCTTATGTTTAAGGATTATCGACTGCTTCATCAGGGGCTTCAATCTGATGATCTTTGGAGTCTCTTCTAGAACTTCAGTTCTACGACTGTATGATTTGTGAATGTTTTCTCCTTTTTCTAAAGTGAATCCAAGTATGCAATCATTCCCAAGTGAAAATACCAACTGAAAAATGCAGCCACATTAGCCATGCTATCTTGAACTCTGGCACACCCATTATTAGAGAATGAGACTAATGTTCAAATGAAATCTGTGGATCAGCAAATGACACTCCATAGTTATGATGACAATGAGAGATCAAAGAAGGAACACTTTATCAGTAGCTTCCTGAAGGATCCCCCAGAATCTAAGAAGGTCATGGCTACTATATTCACCTACAATTACTTCAAACTAAAATCAACTAGAGAGTGAGGGAACTAGATACTGTAATACCTATGATTAACCTGTTTGCTATCCTTAAATGGGATTTCCTCAAAGGTACACAGCTCAGGTGCAAAGTAAATCTGTGTTTACTTTCCAGTGTTAATCTCTCTCTCTCTCTCTCTCTCTCTCTCTCTCTCACACACACACACACACACACACACACACACACACACACACACACACAAATATGTATGCTACATGCATAAGTGGAACAAAATCATAAGCAATGCAAAAACAAACATCAATGCAAAAATAGAACAAACAAATTAAAAACAAAGCCCTGATAAATATATCTCCTCCCATGACTGGAGAAGCCGATCATCATGTTTCATGCACAGGTGACCACTTCTCAGGAGCGACCAGTTACATATGTGTGAGGCCATTATTTTTATCATTCCTGATCAAACAGCTTCATTGCTTTTGGTTGCTATTGCAAAATAACCACAGCTATTTACACTGGGACAAATGAATTATGGATGTAGCCCTGCTAGGTTTTACTAGTAAGCCTTTGCTACTCCGCTAGTTGCAGAAAGCGATCTTATTCTGGAAACAAAAGGTGACTGAACTACGGGCAACAATTGTGGATAGGGGTCTTAAATTTCTTTTTCCTGAATCAACCAACTAATCCCACTGTCAAAGCATTATTTCGCCATTGCTTAGCAACAGGTGTACTGCTGGTGGTTTCTTTCCTTAAGGAATAACAAGAAAGGCGCTCAGAGCGTCTGCTCTATGAAAACACATCTGCTCCAAATACTGTAGGAATCGTTGCTGAAAAAGAACACACCCCACCACCAAAAGCTCAGACAGGAGGCACCATATGTCCCAGTTATATACTCAAATTGCAACAAGAAAGAAAGATTATTTCCATGTTCCTTTAATGCTAATTAACACATCTGTCTTTGAATTGTGCTCAGGGATTGCGTCACATTTTGTGCCTTTGGATCCAGCTTTCAGTAATTAAAATGGTAATCAGAATGAGAGCCTTTATTGTTTCCAGGGGAGTGCCTTTGCAAAGTTCCATGCTATTCTAAGACTTTGATCTACTTATATGTTTCTTTAATTATGGAGTGCCCCTGGACACTGACCTCAAACTTAATGTGATGAGGTTCTCGTGAAAACCTTGAAGTGTTCTTTGTGGGAATTAAAAAAGTAGTTGTGTTCACTGCATGGTAGGGAAATGTCTGGCCTCATTACGGGTACACATGGGCATATATACAAGCCATGTGCACACTCACTGCATATTTTTGATGACATTTAGTTTTATAAATACCCCAATAAATAAAATAAAAAACAAAAGCAGGGGACAGAAAGTCTAAAAATGTAGCCAGTGCATGTGGTATTTTGGACAAGAAAAAACCATAGCTTCAGAGAAAAATGTGCAATATTGAGCTGATTCATTTTTGGACTGTAGATACACACCTGCAAAGGAGAAGAAATGGAACAGATTTTATTAAAACTATATCAAGACATTTGGGTGAGATAGTTTTCAGCAGAACCCTGCCTTCTAAAGTGTCAAAGATTATTATTGCAAAGGATGACTCATATTTCTGTTTTCTTACTATTCATGTTTGTGATTACTTTGAGTTTTCTAACAATTTACAATAAATATACATACATTTTAAAAATGTACAGGAGATGGGCCGAATTATTCATAAGCCTGACTAGGCCGAAGCCTAGGGACCTTGCAGGGACTAGGGGCCCATGAATTGAACAAGTACAGTATAATCCCAGAATATGCTTTCTAGAAGAGTTCTCCTTGCACAATAAAAATATTTTAAAAATTGCAAGCAGAATTCTTCAGGAGACCTTTGAGATGGATTTAGAGCTACTGGAATCAGGCTGTTGACTGCAGTGGGGTGAAAGAATGAAGTGCTGGAGGGGGCCCAACATACCTGGAAGCCTAAGGGCCTGACCATGGGACAATACAGCCCTGTACAGAGGGTAAATGCTTATACATGTATCTGTAGGAGAGGAACTACTGTAGAAATGACAAAAGGTAAGAAAGTTAAGAATTGATGCCTTTGAATTGTGGTGCTGGAGGAGGCTCTTGAGAATCCCCTGGATTGCAAGGAGAACAAACCTATCAGTTCTAAAGGAAATCAACCCTGAGTGCTCACTGGAAGGACAGATCCTGAAGCTGAGGCTCCAGTACTTTGGCCATCTCATGAGAAGAAAAGAGTCCTTGGGAAAAAAACCTTGATATTAGGAAGGTGTGACGGCAAGAGGAGAAGGGGACGACCGAGGATGAGATGGCTGGACAGTGTCTGCGAAGCAACCAACATGAATTTGACACAACTCCGGGAGGCAGTAGATGATAGGAGGGCCTGGCATGCTCTGGTCCATGGGGTCATGAAGAGTCGGACACGACTAAACGACTAAACACACACACACACAAACAAGAATGGTAGTAAAAGCAGAGCCACCTACTGGCCCACAGCACTCTGAAATGGATGGCAACAGGGTAAGTGGCACCTTTGCCTTGCACAGTAACTGCTAAATTAATTGGGGTTGGGAAATGTATAAATCTCCGGATGTTATGGAACTGCAGCTCCCATCAGCCCTAGCCAGCAGAGCCAATGGTAAGGGGTGGTGGCAACTATAATTCAACAATATCTGGAAAACCACAAGTTGTCCATCCCTGAAATAAATGTTAACTATTTATAGCAGGGTTCATAAATTCTATCCTGGCCTGGGCTTTCATCAAAACCAACAACTGATATCCTATCAGAGGTCAAACGGACAATTCAGTGACTCACCTGTGGTTTGCTTCTCACATCCTGTTTGTTTGTTTTGATGCCACCTTTCTCCCTGTAAGGGCACCCAAGGCAACTCATAATAGAGAAAACTACAAAACAAACTCTCTCACATCCTCACCAAACAATCTTGGGGAAGTAGTGGAACCAAGAGAAGGGCCTCTGGAGATTTTTTGAGGAGCTGGAAGAATCTTGTATGATCATGATTATCAGACGAATACTCCACCTCACAACAGTCCCAAATTCTTGTATACATACCTATAAAGGAGATAACCGTTCCACATATCCCTCTCAGGGTGAGACCACACTTTAAAGCCAATGTGCATTTTAAGGGCATGCCACTCTTGTCTGTCTGTCTGTTTTCAATTCCAACTCACAGAATTCTCCAAGACTTTCTCAGGCAGAATTCTGGGAGTTACAGCTCAGAAACACCCTGCAGAAACCTTTGTTTTCTTCACCTAGACAAGGCTGAGGCTTCCTTCCAGGTTTTTGTTTCCTGTTGCAATATTTCCTTGGAGGAGGTTGCAGCAGTGCTTTCTAGGGAAGTGCTTTCTGGAGAAGGTCATCTAATAGGTTTCTATGCTCTATAGAGGGTGCCTCCTGAAGAACCACCACCCTGATTCAGAGTTAAAAATTAATAAAAGGGACATCCAAGTGCATTTTTCCTCTTATAATATCTCCCCAGACATACAAATATTTCACTGCTCATGCCCAACACGGCTGTGCTATTTCCCAATTGATTGATTATAAAATAAAAGCAGGGCAATTTGTCAAACTCAGATTGAGACAAAATCATGTTAGGGCCTGTCCAGACAGGTACGTAGATCATAATTTGCCTTGCTTTTGGTGCGGTTTGGTTCAAATCAAATCACGCTGTCCACAGGTGTTTTCAGCAATCCATCCTGCCTCTTTTTAGAGTGGCCCTTTCTCTTTGGAAACAGTTAGAGGCTTCGATTGATTGATTGATTGATTGATTGATTGATTGATTGATTGATTGATTGATTGATTGATTGATTGGCACAATGGTTAGCATTCCTAATTATCCTGCTGTGTATAGTCTGTGCAGATGGTTAGTTTGCACCCAAATGCGTCCGTGGGCGGTGTTATCTGAGGTGACAATCCTGGGATGTATTTGGTAGGTTGTGGCATTAAAAGAGAGGATGGAGAAACCCCCTCCTCTATTTTCATCTTCCTTTTTCAACATTTCCCTAACTAACAAATGTATTCTAGCACACTGGAGTTATATTTCAGTAAAATATAATGCTAGGTTGATACACTGCTGTTTTGTTATGACACTTAACAAAAAAAATCACTGTGGCCTGCTGAATAATGGCTGTGGGAAGGGCAGGGAAGGGGGCTCTGTTGACTCCATGGGCTACCACCCCCATAAGGCATCTGAGCCCCAACAGAGCCCCAGCTGAAGAGAAAGGTGGGGAAAAGGAGGGATTGCCTCCCTTCTGTCACAACCATCACCCCAATATTTTCCCCTTACAATGTTACTGCTGGTACCATAGCCATCCGCTTGCCATATTGCTTACGCACAAGTCAAGTGGGGAAACATGCAGTAGATGAACTGGGTAAACCTTGCTTCAGATCACACTGAAGAGAAGAAAATTTTTAGCCCTGAACCAGACCACTCCAAATTCTCCTCTCTGGATAGACCCTGAGAGAGTCTTTTCCTCTGAAGGAGTTGCTGCTTGAGATCTAATCAGTGTCTCATCTAATAAGGCCCTAAATCTCTAAGAATAATTATAGCCATAAACTGTAGAAGATATTTCACATCCATCTGCCACTTGCTGCAGGTGTCTAATTTTAAAGAACTGGGGTAGTTTACTGAATTCACAGGAGTGTTTTCTCCTCTAAGCTTTTGTTACCTATATTCTGATATTGGTTTCTCTCCAGAGAACTCTTAAAAATAATAAGATTCACTCGTGTGGGTTTTTATTGTTACCCCCCCGCCCATAATCTTCATACTACAATCAAGACTCCTTGCATACAGTGAGATTTCTCTCTGAATTAGCATGCACAAGATTGTACTCGTAGAAGGTGTGTGACGGAGGGGTGCCCCCATTCTGGTGCCTCAAAAGGACATCTCTTATAGCCTTAACATTTTTATGTCTCCAGAAATTCTTGCTGGGACAATTGCTGGTATTCCCATACTGGTTCCTGGGATTCTGGAGTTTATAGAAGCAGCAGGCCCATACAAGTACTGAGGCTAGGCAAAGGAGATGCCATGCTTGTTGCAGGAATTGAGGCCTCGGATTCAGGCATGTTGGGTTGGTTCACCTGTGATGGCTCAGCTGTGGCTAGCTTACGTTCTCCTCTACTGCAGTGGTCCCCAACCTTGGGCCTCCAGATGTTCTCAGACTACAATTCCCAGAAGCCTTCACCACCACCTCTGCTGGCCAGGATTTCTGGAAGTTGAAGCCCAAGAACATCTGGAGGCCCAAGGCTGGGGACCACTGCTCTACTGGCTTCCCAGTGTCACAGTTTGTGTTGAAGCAGCTGTTGGACATCTGGGACATGACAGGAGCTCCCTTTCCTCAAAGCTGGGAAGATGATCTTATCCTGAACGAAAATGTGCTGTACTAGAATAAACCACTATCATAGTTGGTCTAATAGTCTGGTCATACAATGGCTATCCCATTTCCTGTGAGTTGTACATAAGACATGGGAATATTGTTTTTTTATTTTTTTAAGTCTTGGATGCTGTGTGAACAGTAGGACTGACAGAAGCCTGGATTCTGTTGAAGCGGCCAGTGTTGATTCAGTTTTCATGATCCGTTTTTGTAGCTCACCAGAGCTTTCTTGCAGCAGCAAAGATATAATGAGAACTGTGGCTGAATCTTCCACTGTAATGAGAGACTGGAGACTCTTTAGAGTAAATGAGGAATCTCTGGAAGTAAGAACAGCTGCTTTAACTGACTGTAAAACCATCAGCTAAAATATTGACAGCAGTTTGTTTTGAGAGTGCCAACTACACCAGAGCACAGAGTGCTGTCCTCTGAAGATGCCGGCCACAGAGACTGGTGAAACGTTAGGAAGAACAACCTTCAGAACACGGCCAAAGAGCCTGAAAAACCCACAACAACCATTAGATCCCCGCCGTGAAAGCCTTCACAAATACACCCAAGGAGATTGTTGGAAAAGTTTAAATGATATAGAAAAACTCTGCTTATTTGGAAAAAATGGGGAAACAACGCTTTCCCCATTGCTTTTGTTTTGTTTTTTATTTCTTTTCCAAGAAGACTTTTCTTCTGCTGCTCTTTAGGAAGAGGTTTTCTTGAATCAAGGTGTTTTTTGGAAAATCTGAAAGCAGTCAATAGGCTCTCTCATGTTCTATCATAAATGAGACGTTGAGTTCTTATAATTCTTGTTTTCTTTAGTTTTGAGGGATCTGCCCTGAAACTTTACTGAACCTTCTTTTTTTGTTCAGTTCTAAAGACTAACTAGCTTGAAGTGTAGAAGATCCAACACAAGCTCTCACTCTCACTCTCATTCTCTCTCTCTCTAGAAGAAAGCATATGTATACATCAGCAGTTCCCAACCTTGGGTCCCCAGATATTCTTGGACTACAACTCCCAGAAATCCCAGACAGCACAGCTAGAGATGAAGACTTGTGGGAGTTTTAGTCCAAGAACATTTGAGAACTTAAGGCTGGGAACCACTGGTGTGCACTTACATCCTTTTGCTTCTCAAAATCTTTGGATTTGCAATTCTTTGTTTATACGCTTCAGGATACACCCACGCAGAACAGACCTAATTAAGATATTAGAATTCAATAGTTTTTGAACAGTTCCTAGAGGGATTGCTTGGTCAATGCTACCCACCAGAGTTTTAGCCTGCTTTATTTTTGTATCTGTGATTTATGCTACTGAGCTCCCTTGTCTAAATTTTTCCACGTCATTTCATCTGTAAGCACTTAGGTAATATTTAGTCACATTTAGTTACTTTTAAGGTAGTGGGGTTGGAGGTTGGATCAGGAGACTGGGTAATTATTTTGAATTTATCTGATGGTGTTAGTTTTTCCATTTGCTTAAAACACTTAGTTTTTTCCCTTTCGCTTCCAATATTTATGCATTTTGTGCTATAATCAGTTTTAAATTATTATGTTTTTCTTTGAATAATTGATTGCACAGTAAAAATCATAGTACAATTGTTTAATTTGTTTTGCCCTAAACTTTATTACTGCTGTTACTTCCAATTCTACATTGGCATTGGATCTAAAAGAGTTCCATTTTGACAAATCTAATGAAATTCATTTCTTGCCTTGGGCTGATTCATTTTGTGAGACTTGAGGGTGTTCCCACTGGAAACAACATTTCTCAAGAGAAGTTTCTGTTGCAAAGGAGGAAAAGGTAAGGAGAAACCTGGAGCAGCCATTGCTTAACTATGGTGAAAATAGCTCACGGCACCATGTGTTCACAGCTGCTTACTGCTACCTACCAACACCCATTCTATTAAATCCATTTCAGCTTTTTATCTTTTCTGCTTAGAACAAGATTCATTGGGATGCGGAGTTACACTCCAAAGTTTAGCCTGAACAAGTCTGAGTCTTTCTTTCTGTGAGGAGAGTGCTTCCATGCCATGGGGCAGGGGATCTGTTAATTCTAAATGCATAACAACCATTGAGCAGATAAGTCTACACTTATTACAGTACATAAATCCAATTGATTCAGTGCCCCTGCCTTTATTGAGACTAAGATGGGGGTCTAGCCTGATGTCCGAAAGACAGCAAACAACAAATTTATTTTGTTGCATTTGAGAAAGAAATAACCTTTTTTTTGGGGGGGGGGAGAAGTGACATTGATGGGGAGGAACTGCACAATATTGTGTTCAGTCATCTATTTCATAAAATAATCTGTGGCACAATATACAGAAGAAACCATGTACGGGTAAATTTCAAAAGCATTTGCTACCATCTCCTGGCAGATTTGTGTAACAACACATTCACTACAAGGGAATTCTGAGTCCTTCACACTTCTTTGCTAGTCATATATGCTTATGTTCAGAATTGTCTAGAAAATGTGACCTTTTGTAGCTTTTAAATGGTTAGATGCAGAGTCTGGTTTATTCCCTCAATATGGATGGAGAGCCATAATTACAAGAGAAGCAAAATTGTGGAGTGACCCTGTCCCATTAGGTGTACTCCAGGCCTTCTCTCACAGTCACATTTCAAAGAACGAAAGAGGAATACTCTTGGCATGTGTGTGGGGAAGGAACAGCCAGGTCTGGTTTAGGGGTGGAATATCCTTAGGCTGTGTGGCAAGTGCAACCCTTATTAGGGTCCTTCCTCCTCCAAACTGCTCTTCTCTTTTAAACGTTTAGGGCTCTCCAAACCTTGGGATGACCGATGCTAAGGAGAGTTGCACCCTGTCCTAGGTGCAGGGCCACTGTGGCCACTTCTCAGATTAGGTGAAGGAAGAGGAGGAGGAGCGACACCACATGTTTGTGTCAGTTCTCACTCAGACTGTTGGCCCTTTGCCGTTGACAGCAAAACCTGTTCACAATATTTAATTTAATGTAATTTATTTTAAAATTAAACCACATACAGAAGTTTATTATGTGCCAGAGCTCATTCTAGACAACTGTCTACCTTTTCCTGCTTGGAACTCCACACAGAGAGAAGCAGCTAGGGATAGAACTGGGATCAAGGAAGGGATACATGATGGCCTATTTCCTTCTCATCTGAAAGTTGAGTCCTGGCAACTGGACTTCTTTCTTATTATGTTGAAACTTAAGAAGCTACTTGGATGAGTTGCAAAACATTTCAATCTAATAAGAAAGAAGTCTGGTAGCCATGACTCAGCTTCCAGATAACCTCACCTGGATGACTGAGAATCTTCACCGATATATTCCCTTCCCATATCATTCTCTGCAAGATTCCCACTCCTCAAAACTATTTTTAATTAATGATTTTTTTTAAAAAAATGTTAGTTTTAGACATGACAGATTTTCAGTTTACATTCTTATGCATGAAATTGTGTGTTCCTCTGTATCAGCAACTTGGACTTTCTAATTGCCTGTAAGGTTGAAAAGAAAAAGTAGATTGTGTGAGGTAAACCGGGCTAATTCTCTGAAATGGTAAATGGGGGCACTTGTAAAACTCTCTGGCCATGCCTGCTGGGTGGTTCCAGGGCTCCAGTGTTGGAAAATACGTGCATTTTGTAGCATTTTTGATAGGCAGTGTGCTGAGAAATTGGCAGATGGACCAACCTCTTCTCAGCAAAAGGAGCCGGTTACATAGAAGAAGAATTTTAGACCATCTTGAGCACATGGAACAGTGTATGTCTCTCTGTGTGTTATTCACATACTTAATTAGTTGATATGCAGCTCGCAGCTCTTTATTTTTATGTATGCTTCCATTAAGAAGGTACGTTGGATCTGAATGGTCTTCAGGCAATACTGGTAGACACAGGAGCTTACAGAAGACACTCTATCAACACTATTTTGATAAATTCTGGAAAAAAATGTGAGAGTACATGTGTATTTACATCTGGAGCTGAATTTATGAGGCATCTGCACTTTTGAACTGAGGTAAGATCTGAAAAAAGGAAGAGAGATTGATAAATTCATTCCAGCTTTATAGGAAAATGGATCCTCCACCTACTTGTGAACTACCTTTATTGATTAATGGGAAGTGGTCCTGAGTTTGCAAAATGTCATCCTAAAGCCTGTTTGCTTGAGAGCAGGTGTCCCCAATTTCCATTTATTGGTCAGGAACCAGAAGTCCAAGAATGACTTTGATGTGCACTTGGAGGATGATGAATTGGTGGGAGCAGCAGAAGAGATACGAGGCCCAAGCACCACTGCAGAGTGTGAAAACTCTGAGCCCCAAACCCTGGAGCAACATAGGTGGCCCTTGAACCTAGATCCGGCACTGAGATACCTGTCCTCCTCCAAGAGCTCCATATCAACAAACCAACCAGCATGGGCTTTTGGGCAGACAAAGTTCTGAGTTTGAAACCAAAAGTGTATTGAAGTGTTTAATAATAATAATAATAATAATAATAATAATAATAATAATAATAATAATAATAATAATAATAATAATAATAATAATAATAATAATAATAATAATAATAATAATAATAATAATGTATTTATTTGATTTATATACCTCCCATCTGGCAGCCAGGGCCACTCTGGGTGGTTTACAACAGATAAACAAACAACAGAGTATCAAAATAATACGTATAAAAATAATAATACAATTGGGGCATAAATCAAATATAAAGTGCAGTAGAAACAAATACAATAAATTAGAATTAAAAACTTAAATATAAAATACAAGAAGCATGGTGGTGAGATGGATGATATTTTAGCAACAACTGTTGTATCATACAGTTGTTTGTTCAGGGAAGGCCTGCTTAGCCAGGTTTTTAACAGCTTCCTAAAAGGGCCCAGCGAAGGGGCCAGGTGGACTTCAGGCAGAAGGGAGTTCCATAGTTCCACTGAGAAGGCTTGATTTCTAGTAGTTGTTTTCCGGGCCTCTCTCAGGGTCAGAACTCTCAAGCGCCTGCCTGATGGTCTTATAGAGTGGGCAGATCTAACTGGAAAGAGGCACTCAGCCAGATATCAAGGTCCCAAACCAATTACGGCCTTATAGGTTAGTACTATCAGCTTCAAACTGGTATGGAAATGAACAGGTAGTCAGTGTAGGGCAGCCAGGATGGGGGTGATGTGTTGGTATTTCCTTATCCCACTCAATAATCTGACCACCACATTCTGGACCCATTGCAATCTCCGTAGCAGTCCCAAGGGCTGTCCCATGCAGAGGTCACTGTAGTAGTCTAATCTCAAGACTACTAGCGCATGACACAGCATGGTAAGGGACCCAGTGTCAAGGCAGGGGTACAGCTGGTGACCCACTTTAGGTGGAAATAAGTGGAATGGACCACACATCCTACCTGTGATGCCATTGATAGCGCTGGGTACAGAAGTACACCGAAGCTACGCACCTCATCCTTCATGGAGGCACCCAGACTACAGAGACTAGGGGCTCCCACCTGTAGGATTTCCTTCTCGTCTGGGTTCAGCCTCAATCTGTTTTCCCTCATCCATCCCAGCACTGCATCCAGGCAGCGCTCAAGGGATGGGACAGCATCCACTGCAGAAGGGTGGAAGGAGATATAGAGCTGGGTGTCATCCACATATTGGTGACACAGAGCTCTAAAATTCCTGATGACCTCCACCAGTGGTCTCATATAGATATTAAATAGCATTGGAGAGATGATTGACCCCCTGTTGAGAATCCACAGAATGGACAACATGTCCCCAAGCTGAACTCTCTGGGGATGGTCCTCCAGGAAAGATTGAAGCCAGGCCAAGGCCTGACCGCCGATCCCCAGTCCTGAGAGCCTATCCAGGAGGATACTGTGGTTGATGGTATCAAAGGCCACTGAGAGACTGAGAAGGACCAATAAGGACGTTTTGCCTGTTAGCCTCCCTCAAGAGGTCATCTTGCAGGGTGACCAATGCCATCTCTATGCCGTGATGCAGCCTGAACTCAGACTGGAATGGATCAAGGGCATCTGTCTCCTCCAGAAGAGCCTAAAGCTGGTTGGCCACCACTCTCTCCACCAGCTTGCAAATAAAGGAAATGTTGGCTACTTAATATCATCAGTTGCTGTTTTTTTTTCCTGGATTGGATTGATGAGTGTCTCCTTGAGCGTGAGGGGAACCCTTCCCTCAAGGAGATACCCATTGATAATAGCCTCTATCCACTCAGTTGTTAACGGCCTGCCTGCTTTCAAGAGCCAGGCCAGGCAAGGATTTAGTGAGGAGGAGGTGACCCTGCAGAGATCAAGGGCCCTGCTAATCTCAGCTGATGTCACAGGCTGAAATTGTGTTAAAATTTCCAGGCAAGGTGATGCACTGGATGTCTCGACTTAATCCACTGATCAAGAGGAGATATCTCTATGTCCTGACAGATGGCTTCCACTTTTTGTTTAAAGAAGGCAGCAAATTGGTCACAGGAGATGCTACTGCGAGGTCTGTCACTGTGACTTTAAGTATTCTTACTTTGTGAGATGGGCAAAAACTGATGGGACTGTCTTGGTGTAAAGATACAAACATCCCTCATTGTCGCATAGGACCTTGTTGGAGCAAGGGGCTCTCTTGAAGCCCTCCCAAATGCTCCACTATTTGGCCTGCTTTGGTGTACCCCCCCCCCCCCGTGTTAAATCTGTGCTGTGATCAGAATTTGTGAAAGAGAAGAAAAACTGGAGGAAGATGCTCAACTGGCAGCAACAGAGAAGGAAAATATGTTCCTTACCTTAGAAATGAACATTCATTTGCCTTTTCTGTTGCAAAGTCATTCTGGCTGCAGTACCACTCATTTCAGATCCGGGAATGAGGAAGGGTGAAAGGGAGATAGAAAGGATGGAAATCCAGTAGACTCTAGAGAAGAGCAGGCTTTCTGCATTGCCCTTTTAAGAAGGGATAAAAGAGGAATGTCTCTATGTCCTTTTTAACCCCCCTCCCTCATTCCCTCCCCTGTGACTGCCTCAGGGTTAGTCAAATCACACTTTATCCTGAAAGCTGAGAAAAGGAAAAAAAAATTAAAACAGAGAACCCATGTTTGCAGACTGTCATCTGCCAAATGTCCTCCTGTCTTGCCTGCATCATTCAGTCTATAACCTGACCTTGGTGTTTTCATCTTCCCTTTTACAGGACTGGGATTTTTGATGGAAATGCAAATGCTAGCCTGGACCATGACCGAGTTGGAATGATTTCAAAACAGCACAGGGCACACTAGGCTCTACTCTGTGCGATCTTATTCAGGCAGGGGATGGGTAGGGAGGAGCAATACACCTCCCTAATTTTTACTGTTTAGTTTATTTAGCCATATTAAGGTTGATAAAATTACTAACTTTATGCAAAGCAAGTTGGGGTCCCCCTATTTATTCTTCTTGTGTCTGATTCTGCACAGATTATAAACTTGTCTGAACATTTTTTTAAAAAAAATCTGTACTTATTTTCTCTAGGTTTGGCCAGAGGTGCAAAGGACTTCAGCAAATATGACAATCTGCACTAGAGTACCGCAAGGCAAACTTCCCTGATGTATTGGTTTACATTGCTGAGATCAATAAATAAACAAGGTTGTACCAGATGTATTTCATCTCTGTAAGTGACAAGTGGTGTGCAAACACTTACTGCTTGTAACTGATAAACCAGAATTCCTGTAGTTATGTGACTATGGCTTGTGTGAATGAATCAGGAGAAAATTTGACTTTTACAAGAGAAGCCTTATTGACTGGCTTTCTTCAAGGACCAAAACAATTATGAGTTTTGTTCTGATATTTTCAGCAGAAATTTTCTTCCCATCCCGGCTTTTCCTGATAACTTATAATTTAAAATGGATGATTTCTTTTTAAAGAACACATCTAGCTCAAGCTGCTGTTCACACTTATGCAATACATCTTATCCACTTATTCACGTTTGACCTTCAAGGCAGTAGGTTTAGATTATCAAACAACATACCCTTCCTCACAGAATTCTCTGCAGATATGCTGGAGCGCTGCAGTGATTCCTTGGCTGAGGACTGCAAGGCAGGGAACAGACAATAGCCCTGGCTGACAGAGAGGAACACTAGACTTTAATAATGAATTGAGCACTTTAGAGAGGGAAAAATGGAAGCAGGATAGAAATGCAATAAATAAAAATAAAATGGGATTGGGTACACATTAACTAAGCAAATGGAAGCAGGTAAAAGATTCCCTAACATGTTCACTGTGCCAAGAACCAACATTATATTCTCAGCAGAAAATGAACTTGCTATATAAATCTCTTGCAATACATTTTATGATAAATTTGACAGAATGACAACAAGGAAGACATCAGTCAAGTATGCTGTCTGTTCATGCATCACATCTTATTAATGTAATAAGGGGTTATTGATTTGAATTATGCCAGTGTTTGAGAACTACATAAAGTGTAAACATTGTTAATATTTTATTTTTTGAGATTCTACAAAATTTACTTTGGAAGCCATCAAAGGAGGTTTCTACTAAATTGACATTAATGGTTAGCATAATTAAATATGATCCTAAATCATAGAATATATTTATTATGCCCATATTCTCTGTACTGTATTTAAGTGTGGTGTCACATACAGCACTGATGGTACCTGTCTGTCATGGGTTTGGAGGGAAAGTTCCATCCTATGGGGAGTGGAAGGCGGGACATCAGGGGGAGGAGCTGTACTGTATATATATTTGGAGCTTGTGTGGAGAAGGAGGAGTTGGAGTCTGTGTGTCAGACTGAGTACAACTGTGTGTCAGTTAGTACATACCTGATAGGTTCAGGTCTCTATCTGGGTAGCCAGAACTGATAGGTTCAGGGTCTGTGCTTTACCTGAAAGTGTTCTGTGGGAGCTAATCTGTTATATGTATATGGTTGGGAATATGCCACGTTACATTATCCTATTTACCTGATCTTTTTATTTAACCTGTTTGTTATTTCAATAAACCTTATTCCTTTGTTTAGTAAAATCCATTCCTGGTCTGTGTGACTCCTTATAGGGAATGGTTGGTGGCAGCATATTTATAGTGTGGCATACTCCAGTAGGTCTGGGGTTGTCACATTGATTGGTGTCCAGCGTGTGGGATACAACTGGTCCAGTTGTCCAGTGGTCCAGCAAAGCCTTGGCAAGTGTGCCCAGAGCAAGGGGGGTCTAGTCAGGGACAATCTGAGGGCGCGTAGGTAATCTTCTAGGCTTACCTCACAGGGAGGTAGGCTAGTGGAAGAACGTGCACACTCGGATTGGGGGGACTAGATTAGGGAGCTCTGAGGCAACCTGTTTTGGCAGGAAAGGGCTGAGGCAAAGCTGTGTGAAGTAACAGTGATCTAGCCTGTCTGCTGAGAGGCCTAGCAGAGGGGGTGGATTCTGCCTGGCAACAGTTGCAAGTTGGTGCTGAAGGAACAGCAGCAATCTATAGAAGGCTGTTTCTGAGGCAAAAGGAAAAAAGTCGTCGCTTTATTTTGAGGCTTGACTTTTGAAGGCAGCCTGTTCTGGGGGGGATTATGCCCTTGACTCGAAGCCAAATGGCAGAAATGGGTGAAGTGAGAGATCCACAGGTAGACCAAGGTTCTGAGGAAGAATTTGGCTCAGTGCAGGATGAGAGCACGGGAGAACAGAACCCAGAACTCAGAAAAATGCTCCTAGCCCAACAGCATGAACTGAGGGTGAGGGAAATGGAGGAAAGATTAGAGAGAGAAAGAATGGCGTTTGAAAGGGAAAAGGAAGAGAAACAGGAAAGGGAAAGGGAGAAACAAAGACGATTTGAAATGGAATTGGAGAGAGAGAAAATGGCGTTTGAGTTAAGAAAATTGGAAATGATGAATCAGAACAATAATAACAATAGAGATTTGGAGGTGGGCCAATTGTCTAAAACTGACTTGAAGAAATTCCCTGTGTACCACAAGGGAGATTGCCCTGAGGTGTTCTTTTCCCTCGTGGAAAGAGCGTTTGTGGACTTCTCAGTAAGGGAAACTGAGAAGATGACCATTATGCGATCTTTAATCAGTGGCAGCCTGGCAGAAGTCTATGCAGAGATGCCAGTGGAACTGCTGAAAGACTTCGCTGAGTTTAAAAAACTGGTGTTTGCCCGACATGGGATAAATGCGGAACAGCTGAGGCAAAGATTCAGGTCACTCACAAAAAAACCAGAGCAGACTTTTACCCAAGTGGGGGCCCAACTGGAGAGGTTGCTAGAGAAATGGCTGTCTCAGGAGGGGACAGAGACCTTCCAGCAGCTCAAAGACCTGATAGCGCTGGAACAATTTTATTCAGTCCTGCATGGGGAACTAAAGTTCCATGTGAGGGAAAGGAAACCTAAATCTGTGGCAGAAGCGGCAGAGATCGCAGATTTTATTTCCCAAATAAGGAAGCCCGTAGGTGCTGAGGGGAAAACTGTGGGTAAGCCCAAAGAAACCTACAGCAGGTACTCTCAGGGACCAGGGAAAAACCAGCAAGGGGGAGGGGCCCATGTTGAAGGGAAGCCCTCAGACATGAATCCACCAAGACCTCAGATTTTGGAGGGAAAACCAAAAACAGATGAGAAAGACTCCAAGTACAGCAGAAAATGTTATTTCTGTCAAGGAAAGGGCCATCTAATCTCAGAGTGTGAGAAATTAAAGCAGCTAAAGGGAAATTTGCCTCATGATTTGAGTGGAACCAAGCCAAAAGCTGTGTTCTGTGTCCAGACAGAGCAAAGCTCCTTGCCATTGAGGGAGCCTGTTACCATGGCTACTCAATCTGGAACAGTTACATCTGCTGATCAGGCTGGGGAAAATGGTCCTCTTGTGGAGGTCAAGCGCTGCTTACTAGTGAGGACAGATTCGCAATTGTTTGAGACCGCAGGGGTGGACGTAGGAATACTTGACCATCAGTATAGGGGGCTAAGGGATACTTGTTCCCAGGTGACCCTGTGCCATCCAGACATTATTCCTAGGGAGTATATAATCCCAAATGAGAGCCTGAAGGTGGCAGGGATTGAGGGGCAGGTGATCTCACTGCCAGTAGCTGAGGTACCTGTGAGCTTTCAAGGCTGGAGGGGAGTTTGGCGGCTAGCGATTTCATCGACTCTGCCAGCAGCCGTGCTCGTGGGAAATGACCTGGCTGAACATGTGAAACGGGTGCTAGTGATTACACGCTCACAAGCTACCACGGGGACAGTTCAGGGGGGTACTGACGAGCCCAAGGCTGAAGCAGATGAGGGTAGTCCCGAAGCTGTGGCAGAAACTTTAACCACAGACAGCAAATTTGGCCAAGAGCAAAAGGCAGACGCCACTCTCTGAAAGTGTTTTGAACAGGTGACAGACACCCAGCTAACACCTGAAACCCCAGCGAGATTTCGCGAGAAAAAGGGAATTTTATATAGAGAGACCCTGATGAATATCTCAAAAGGGGGAGATGGGATCAGAAGTCAGCTAGTGGTACCTGAAAAGTATCGCCCCATGATCTTACAAAGGGGGCACTCTGACATGTTTGCTGCGCACTTAGGGGTGAACAAAACACAGCAGAGAATCACACAGAATTTTTACTGGCCTGAATAGGGAAGCAGATCAAGGAGTTCTGTAAACAATGTGATGTGTGTCAGAGGCAGCGGAATAACCGTGACAGGACCAAAGCGAAGTTGTGCCCTTTGCCTGTGATTGACACCCCGTTCAAATGTATAGGAGTGGATATTGTGGGACCTTTGCCCAAGGCCACAAAGAGGGGGAACCGGTTCATTCTCACCATTGTGGACCATGCCACGAGGTACCCCGAAGCCATACCCTTGACTAACATCGAAAGTAACACAGTGGCAGATGCCTTGGTGGGGTATATGTCCAGGATGGGATTTGCCTCAGAAATAATCACAGATTTGGGCACATCGTTTACATCAAAGCTCATGAAACGGTTATGGCAAATCTGTGGAATTAAACACAAGGAAACCACTGCCTATCACCCCAAAAGTAATGGGTTAACGGAAAAGTTCAATGGGACTCTGATGCGCATGATTAGGGCTTACTTGGCAGAGAATCCAAACAATTGGGACCAGAAGCTGCAATCCCTTTTGTTTGCTTATCGATCAGTGCCCCAAGCCAGTACCGGGTTCAGTCCGTTTGAACTTTTGTTTGGGAGAAGGGTGAAAGGTCCACTTGATTTAATCAAACAAAATTGGGAGCAGATCACCCAGGATGACCCACAAGATGTTGTGACGTATATAGACACTTTAATGAATGACCTGAAGAGAAACCTAGAGCTAGCAGCAGAAAACCTGCAAGCTCAGAAGGTCAGACAGAAAACCTGGTATGACCAGAAAGCCAGGGAGAGGCACTTTAACCCAGGGGAGGAAGTGCTGTGGCTTAGGCCCTGCAAAGAGAACAAACTGCAGCTCAAATGGGCAGGACCATACAGGGTCATTTCCAAGATGTCGGATCTGAACTACCTTATAGAACAGGAGGAACACCAAGCACGGAGGGTGGTACATGTGAATGCCCTGAAACCCTACTACAGAGGGGTGGGTAGCCCAGAAATAAAATACTTGGGTCACATAGTAGGGGGAGGAGTGATCAAACCCCTAGAGGCCAAGATAGAAGCCGTTCGTGATTGGCCCAGACCCAACACCAAGAAAAAAGTCAAATCATTTCTTGGGTTGGTGGGCTACTACAGAAAGTTCATCCCGAGGTTTAGCGAGATGGCGACTCCGCTGACCGATCTGACGCGGAAGAAGACTGATGACCGCATCCTGTGGACCAGCGACTGTGAGGAGGCGTTCCGGAGGTTGAAGGAGGCGCTCATCAATTATCCAGTGCTGCGTGCTCCCAACTTCGACCGGGAGTTCATCATCTACACCGATGCGTCTAACAGCGGGGTAGGAGCAGTTCTTTGCCAGGAGGATGAAAATGGTGACCAGCATCCAGTGTCCTACCTGAGTAGTAAACTCCAGAAAGGTGAGAGACATTTGGCAACCGTGGAAAAGGAGTGCCTGGCCATAGTCTACGCGATTCAGAAGGCCAAACCTTACATCTGGGGAAGACATTTTGTTCTGTGCACTGACCATTCACCACTGCAGTGGTTAAAGACAATGAAAACCCACAATAGTAAACTTATGAGGTGGGCTTTAAACCTGCAAGATTATGACTTTGAAGTGAAGGTGGTCAGAGGGTCAATGAACTGTGTTGCTGACGCCTTGTCAAGAAGACCCGAAGAGTGAAGACGGCGAAGAAACCATGGACTATGTATATTTTGGTGACCAAAAGTTAATTGTACCTGTTTATTGAACAGGCTTGGTTTGTATTAATAAAGGTAACTTAATGTATTGTAAATGTTAATGTGTAAATGCATAAGTGTTATGTTTAACCTAGAGTGTAAGTATGGTATTGTGTTATAATGTATAACTGTTTATATGTTTTGATCCTGGTTGTTTTTTTGGAGAAAAGCACTTTAGCTTTTCCCCTGCAAAACAACTTATAAAGAGGGGAGGTGTCACATACAGCACTGATGGTACCTGTCTGTCATGGGTTTGGAGGGAAAGTTCCATCCTATGGGGAGTGGAAGGCGGGACATCAGGGGGAGGAGCTGTACTGTATATATATTTGGAGCTTGTGTGGAGAAGGAGGAGTTGGAGTCTGTGTGTCAGACTGAGTACAACTGTGTGTCAGTTAGTACATACCTGATAGGTTCAGGTCTCTATCTGGGTAGCCAGAACTGATAGGTTCAGGGTCTGTGCTTTACCTGAAAGTGTTCTGTGGGAGCTAATCTGTTATATGTATATGGTTGGGAATATGCCACGTTACATTATCCTATTTACCTGATCTTTTTATTTAACCTGTTTGTTATTTCAATAAACCTTATTCCTTTGTTTAGTAAAATCCATTCCTGGTCTGTGTGACTCCTTATAGGGAATGGTTGGTGGCAGCATATTTATAGTGTGGCATACTCCAGTAGGTCTGGGGTTGTCACATGTGGTGCATCATCTACTGCTTGCGCTGAAGGGGTGCGGCAGGAAGCCCCTAATGAGCCTACCCGTCAGTTAAGATCTAGCCAGGGGGCCCTTTTGAAAGAGCCATCCCTCAAGGAGGTAAGAGGGATGGCTTGCAGACAAAGGGCCTTTTCGGCAGCTGCCCCCAGACTATGGAATGCTCTCACGACTGAGATTCGTCTGGCGCCGACACTGATGACATTTCGGCGCCAGGTCAAAACCTTCCTGTTCCAGAAGGCTTTTAACTGAAATAATATTAACTGTGGGTCTGATGGCAATTTTATATATATTTTAATTGTATTTAAATTGTACATATCTTTATTGTATTTTAAATGCTGTAAGCCGCCCAGAGATCTTTGGGTAGTGTGGGCGGTATATAAATTAAATAAATAATAATAAATAAATAATAATGTTGTTTGTATGGCGCTGAATCACAGAATCGAGATGGAAGGGTCACCAAGGATCATTGATTTGAAGCCCCTACCAAGGTAGGAAATCTACAGCTAAAGCATCCCCAACAGATGGCGATCCAATCACCTTTTAAAAACCTCCAGTCAAGGACAGCCCATCCTCCTCCAACAGGGTCTATTCCACTATCAAACAGCTGTTACTGTCAAGAAGTCATTCCTAATATTTAGGTGAAATTTTCTTTTCTTCTACTCAAAACCCATTACTTTGGGTCCTGCCCTCTAGAACCATGGAAAATAAGTCTTGAGTTATGCTTGGATTTCACAATTTTCATCTTGGAAAAAGTTTGTTCACAGATGTATGTGGTGCCAAAGACTGTGAACATGCCTGCAGCAAATTTCTTTAGGTTGATAAATAAGTCAGGTAGACTAGAACAGAACTATTTTTTTTATGTAAATATCTCTGAGATGATCACTGGCTGGTAAATCAATTCGTTCCATCTGAAAAAAGCTACTGTACTTGCATCTCCTGGTACTACTTCAAATGGATTCTGAAGCATTCTTATTTCCTTTCCATACTTATGGGACCCAGTAAATCTGTTCTGGAATTCCACCTGCAATAGTTTCAGTGCTTTGATGTGTCTTTCAACATGGAATTATAAATCCCCATTTTACTGGTTTGTTTTGCACCCTTCCTTGGTAATCTGCCCCCTTTCAATTTCTTTTACAGCTTAACTCATCTGAAAGCTGCTTGTGCAGCCATCCCAGCTTCTTTCAGTGTTTCCCACTTTTTCTTTTTCCTGAGCATGGAACAGTGTGGCTGTGGTTAAAAGGACAGCTCCCTTCTCCCAAAAGTAAGTGGCTGCAGGCAAGCACGCTCCTTGCACCCACTCACTTCCCCGTTCTGATGGGAGTTTATCCTTGTTCCTCCCCGTCCATCTATTGGGGATCTGAAACGTTTCCAGCCCCGCTAGATTGCACCGGCTGCTAGACCCGAAGCGGGTCTTTTTCTTAACAGCGCTCTCAAAGCCATCTCCGTCATCGTCGCGCGATGCCTCAAAGAACAGGCGCTTCGGAGGTGACCCCTTCGTGCAGAAGCAACGCACCAACGCCCCGCCCGGCAACCCTCCTCGCGCTCGCGCTCGCGCTCGCCTGGGTAGGACGCACGAGCCGACGCCGACGCCCCTCGGATTGGCGCAGACCGCCGCTGCCTCCGCCCGGAGCGTCTGGCATCCCCGCCGCCCCCCCTCCCGCGCTAGCGCTCCGCCTATCCGCAGCCTGGGGACCGGCGGGCAGGCGGGCGAGCCAGTCTCCGACGGTGGTGCAGTCACGTCCCTCTCGCTGTCCCTGTGCCCGGCGGGGAGGGTCTGCCTGTCGCGGTGCCAGACCGTGCCGGCCTTCGTAGGGCGCTCCCGGTCTCGCTCGCTCGCTCTCCCCCTTTCGCTATGTTGGCCTCGGCGCCGGAAAGATCCGCCTCGTTCCATCCCTCCTCCTCTGCCGTCGCCGCCTCTGCCTCGCCAGCTGCCACTCATCAGAAGCCTTGCTGCAGCCACGGCAAAGACCACGACAGCGGCACGGTAAGGCCACGCGAGGCGGTCGCGCGCCCCTTTGCCGGGCACCCCCGCACCCCCCCTCCGCGGCAGCCCAAGGCCAAGGGGAGAAGGGGGCGGCGGCGGCGGCGGAGGGGAGCTCTTCTGGAGCGCCATTAGACAACCCCCCCCCCCGTCCGCATACGCCCGTGGCGGCGGCGGCGGGGAGGGAATTACACCCGGAGGGTGAAGGAGAGGCGGGTGTGAGTCAGCCCAGGCCCGGAAGAGCGGCCGTTCCCCCCCCCCAGCCTGGAGACGTCGCCTTGCCCTCCAAGCGGCGACCCTTGGCGCCTTGCCCTGTCTATTTCGAGGCCGCGCAGGCTGCCTGACCGGCGCGCCGCGGGGCCCGCAAAAGCCCTTCAGGCTGCCGGCCTCATCCTTCATCGTTGGGAGAGAAGGGGAGAAGAAACGTTCCCTTTCTTCAGCGAGGCGGCTGCCTCAGGCTTGAGGCATTAAAACCCCGTGGACGTTTCAGCCCGCTCCGCGCAGAAGGTGCTCTCCTTCCCAAAGGCGCCGGACTGGCCATTCGGCATCTATTTTAAGCAGCGCCATCTGTTCCCACCCCACCCCCGGCCGTAGCTCTGAGGAGGGCGCGCGCGTTCCTTCCAGGGGATCCCTCGCTGCTTATGGCCTCTGCGCTCGCCCCGCGCGGGGCTCGAGGTGACCTTCCGTGCGAGGCCAAGCGCCCGGCGCGCCGTCCTTAAGACTCCCATGTGCGCGGCCTCGCCATCCCATTCCGGAGGCCTCCCCCGGAATGCTCGCCGCCCATCGGGATCGCCTATCTGCCCAAAGAGGAAAGCCGGCGAGGCCGCGCAGAAGCGATCCTTTGAAGGACCAAACTGCGCGCCGCCCTTCCCAGGTCTAGATCTGCCCGCGGTGATGACTTAGTAACCGCGGCTCCTGGTTGCATTTGGGGCTGTCACATAGCAGTCTCCTCCAGCTTCCTCTCTTCCACTTCCCCTTGCCCTCTAAATGCCCTCCGCGCCATTGGCTCTGTCTGTCCTCCTACCTGGGGGAAGGAGGCACAATGGTTCTTGGGTGGAGTCTGAAATGGTGAGGTTTTAGGCAGATGCAGTCTCCTGGCAGAGCGCCATCGAATCGATTTGGGGAAAAAAACCACGTTATTGCCATGGGGGAAAAACACACACCTTGAAAGGTTGCCTTGAGGAGTAGGAACTAGCTTTTCTAATAAAGTTCAAATACCTAATAAACTTCCTCTCATTGATTTCAGTGGGAAGGGTATAGTGTAATCTCTCCCATTTAGGTCACTGGGATTTAAAAGTGCTTCATTCTGTTTTGAGCCTCCCTTAAGTATGGTTTGTGAAATGCACGCCAAAGAATCTTCAAGGTTCAGTACATACAGTTAAGTGAAATCAAAATACCTTTAAATTCTGTTATATTGCAGGGAGTGTAATGGCGAAAGTCTTTGCCCTTTATTCTCACACTGATGTAAACTTTTTAGCTGTAGCTGGATTATATCCAAAGCTCTTTGAGAAAGAATTCAGTTTAAATGCAACTCCTTTGCTTTTGGCTTGTATAAACACTAATAATTGTAGTTTGGTATAGATTGTATGCATTGCTCCAGGCTGAAGCTTGGTGTAGTTCGTGCAGTCATGAGAATTGCTATTGTTAAAACAGTTGTGCTGTGCCTATAGATGGAGACAAGACCAAACCATTCATTATACTTGAGAAGGATCTATCTTTGTCTGTAGGCTGCCTCAGGTTTTTTTGTTTATAAGGTTTTTTAAAAAATAAACTCTTAGGCAAGTTGATTGGCAACCAGAATCTTAGAGGCAAAACATTAGGTGCATGTTTTCCAAATTATATTTCAGTATTGAGGAAAACCAGCACGATACATCCACTTCCAATAATGCTTCTAAAATGATTATATTATGAGGTTTGGTAGGGTGTGTATGGAGAGGGTACATTCTATTGGAGTTAATATGGTATAAAATAAATGACATTCACATTCAGTTCTACAACAGATCTGGGTCCATAGTACTTGATTCAGCAAGTGATAATGTGCTCCAAAAGCAGTGCAGGAGTCTTTTGGGATTGATTGGAATGGCAAGCTGGAAATAAGTGAATTGAAGGACGTGTCAAAGAATAGAGTATGTTGTTTCATAAATGCATGGTTCCCAATATAGGACTTGGCTTTCAGACATACTGTATATTGCATTTTCCATATCTTTCTAGGTATTGATTTTAATCTCTAATGAGAAGTAACACTGAGGCTATTGTTCCCCAATAGTATGAGTCATTGCTCTTTCAGCAAAACATGGTTTGGCCATGCACCGTCTGTTTAATGCTCTGTTTGAAAAAAAGAAGTTTAATGTTTCATGTGAGCAATGTTAAGGTAACTTACATGGTGTTTAGAATAATGCTACAAATTATGAGGCCAGTGGGATTCAGTGTAATTTGATGGGATAATAGTATTAGTGCTGCTGCTGCTGCTGCTGCTGCTGCTGCTGTTGCTGCTGCTGCTGCTGCTGCTGCTGCTGCTGCTGCTGCTGCTGCTGCTGCTGCTGCTGATGATTATTATTATTATTATTATTATTATTATTATTATTATTATTATTATTATTATTATTATTATTATTATTATTATTATTATTATTATAGAACTGGAGAGCTGGAGGGGATCCTATAGATCATCAAGTCCAGCCCCTGTCAAGGAGGCACAGTTGGTAACTGAACTCCCAACCTCTGGGTCCACAGCCAGATACCTAAATCACTGAGCTGTCCAGCAGTTGTTTGCTGACAGAGTTAAATCAACAGAATCTGAACAACCTTGATGATTCTGCAAGCCAAGTTATCTAGCTTTTCATTTGTATGAAATGTGTTTGTGGCTTCTCAAGGATATTTTAAAAAGAAAGTTTTCTTCATGTTGTACTAACTTGATAAATAAAAAGAAAGGTAGCTATATTGTTCTGTGAAGAAAATATATTCAGACCTCACAGGTAGGATTTTAGGATCAACTAGAATATCACATCAGGTTAGTAGGCAAAAACAAACAAAACAAACAAACAAAAACAAACACCCCCAGATACTCTGAAATCACCTATCCTGATGAAGGGTATTTAGGAACTTGTAGACTTTTTGTGAATTTTTTGTTTTAATCCTTAATAATATTTCCCATTCCTGTTCTTGTTGTTCAGGACATCCAGATCTTTCTGGTATAATTCTTCTGTGTTTTCTTGCCATCTCTTCTTGATGTCTTCTGCTTCTGAGAGGTCCCTACCATTTTTGTTCTTTATCATGTCCATCTTTGCACAAAAGGTTCCTTGAATATCTTCAATTTTCTTGAACAGATCTCTGGTTTTTCCCTTCCTATTACTTTCCTCTATATCTTTGCACTGTTCATTTAAGAAGGCCCTCTTGTCTCTCTTCGCTATTCTTTGGAAGTCAGCATTCCATTTTCTGTAACTTTCTCTATCTCCCTTGCATTTTGTTTCCCTTCTCTTCTCTGTAAAGCCTCTCTGGACAGCCACTTTGCTTTCTTGCATTTCCTTTTCTTTGAGATGGTTTTTGTTGCTGCCTCCTGTACAATGTCACGAGCCTCCAACCATAGTTCTTCAGGCACTCTGTCCACCAAATCTAATTTCCTAAACCTGTTCTTCACTTCCACTGTGTATTCATAAGGGATTTGGTTTAGATTATACCTGACTAGCCCAGTGGTTTTTCCTACTTTCTTCAGTTTAAGCTTGAGTTTTGCTATAAGAAGCTGATGATCAGAACCACAATCAGTTCCAGGTCTTGTTTTTGCTGACTATATAGAGCTTCTCCATCTTTGGACTATACAGAGCTTTTCCATCTTTGGCTACAGAGAACATAATCAATCTGATTTCGATATTGCCCATCTGGTGATGTCCATGTGTAGAGTCACCTCTTGTGTTGTTGGAAAAGAGTGTTTGTGATGACCAGCTTGTTCTCTTGACAAAACTCTATTAGCCTTTGCCCAGCTTCGTTTTGAACTCCAAGACCAAACTTTCCTGTTTTTCCTTTTATCTTTTGACTCTCTATTTTAGCATTCCAAGCCGCTATAATGAGAAAAACAGCTTTATTTGATGTCAGTTCTAGAAGGTGTTACAAATCTTCATAGAACTGGGCAGTTTCAGCCTCTTCAGCATTGGTGGTTGGTGCATAAACTTGGATTACTGTGATGTTGAAAGGTCTGCCTTGGATTTGTATTGAAATCATTCTATCATTTTTGAGATTGTATCACAGTACAGCTTTTCCCACTCTTTTGTTGACTATGAGGGCTACTCCATTCCTTCTACGGGATTCTTGCGCTCAATAGAAGATATGATAATTGTCTGAATTCTCAAGCCCCTTCGCCATGACAAGGCAGCAGTTCGTGAAGGAGAAAAATGCCTAGTGGTGGTTTATTATAAAAATATAGAGTCAGTGAAGTATCCATACACACATGCTCTTATCAGATATGGAAACCAGAACTTGAATGTCATTTGAGTCAACTAATTGGAGGAAAGGCAGTCTTAGATTAGGCATCCTTCAGTCTCGAGAGACTATGGTAACGTGCTCTGTATCGAGGACTTGTAACAACGTCTAGTGTGGCTGAGAAGGCCAATTCGAGAGTGACAATCCCTTCCACACTGAAGACAAATACAATCTGTCCCCTGTCCAGCTCCCTGATTCTGCTGATTTCGGGACTGCCTCTTTGCCTCGGCCTGCTGGACAAGGATCTCTTCGAATTGGGGGAGGCCGTGATGCACCACCTGCCTCCAGGCTGAATGCTTAGATGTCAGGGTTTCCCATCTGTTGAGGTCCATTCCTAGGGCCTTCAGATGCCGCTTGCAGATATCTTTATATCACAGCTGTGGTCTCCCTCTGGTGCAATTTCCCTGCACTAATTAGACAAATAAATAAAATAAATAAATATCTGTTCCATACTGTTCACTGGCTGAACAAATGAGAGATAGATGGAGATCAAGGACTAACAGTGAGCATTAGAGATGTGGGAAGGAGGAAAAAGTAACATAGGGCTAGAATGGTAAAGAACGAGTTTTGAGCAATTAAGTGTGTATCCTCTCCCCCATGAGAATAATTCTTTGATAGAGAAGAGATCTGCTCCATTAATAAATATAATGAATCTGATATCTTTGTCTTAGCTACCCTTTTTACAATTGATTGAACAAACCGTGTTTGTATAGTAGGAACGCCTACTTGGCAAAACTAATGTGTATGCAACAAGTTAGCACACATACTTGGTAAAAATATAATGTGAACATAATGGAAATGCAAACATTTACTTAGCAAAATTGTTAACAAATCTGTCTCTTTAGCTTTTCTGTACAGACTTGCCGCACACAAAACATCACTTTTGTCATTATGACTGCACTCTGTACTGACTGTGTGTAGACAAAATGCAGAGTTCATACAACACTGACTATGGAACAAAGTCAAGACAAATCTTAGTCTCCTGAGTCCCCTTCGGTAACACAATGTATACATTTCACTGAAGATTTGCCCACATGAATGCAGAAGTTGTGTGTGTTTTTTTTATATATATATCAGTTTCATGGAGAATTGGAGATATGCATTGAAACTTTCATGGGTGTGTCTTTTACCCTCTCTTATGCTTTGATAACAGCACCACCACCACTATCTTAGAACTGCAGAGCTGGAAGGCACCCTATGGATCATAGGGTCTAGCCCCTATCAAGGAGGCCCAGTGGGGAAACGAAACTCCTGACCTATAGCTCCCAGATACTCAAACCACTGAGCTCTGAGGTATCTAAATTCTGTAGAGTTCTTTCTCCTCCTCCAGGATATTCAAGTTGAGGTACACTGTGAACAGTCCCTGGGCTGACTGTGTGAGTTTCCATTACCAATGTGGAAAACTACATTTATTTATTTATTTCACTAATTTATATACCGCCCCATTAGTGCAATGCAGTGTTGTGCGTGGTTAAGAGATGATAAAATTAAACAAACCGAAACAGAAGCAGCAATGAAAATCACAGAGATAAATGATAAAACACATCAGCTCATCTTTACCAATCATGTTCCATTTAATTCTTGAATTGCCAATTCCATTTAAAAAAATCAACACAAAACTTGTTAGTTTCGTTATGCTCACAATGTTAGCTGGAAGTCTCTCCTCTGTAGCAACTGCAGCTAAGGCAGACACTGCTGTTCTAGGCTTGTTAGATATTAGGAAAGAAAGGATTTCGGCCTACGCAGTTGCATTGCAAGTTATCCCAGAGGCCACATTCAGTATATGAACAAAACAGAATATAATAGATTCTGGGTCCTTTTAAGGAGAGGGACGGAGTAAAAATATTTTAAATAAATAAATACAATTCTTCATGTGGGTAGACAAGGTTTCCTGCTTAGGAGGAACAACGGTTTCAACAGATGTTTTGTATTTAAGCTTGTTAAGGAATGGATTCTACTGAAAGTAGAATCTTGGTGTTCTCAAATTTTGCTTAAGCTTTGAATAGATGCATACATTTTCCTCTTTAATGTTAGTTGATTTCCTGACATATATAACATCCTAGGTGAAGAGGGGGTAGTTGGAAGCAGTGTTGGAGAGTGGGGAGAAGAAAATTTCTGCATGCCTTTCTAGTTTTGACATCTGTATTTGTGACACATGGGAGTGCATTCTTAATATAATTTTACACATGACAGAAAACCTTTGAAGAGAGACTCACTAAAGTACCTATTTGAGGCATGGGTTTATGTAACATTTCAGTCATATTTATCAATTCTGTCTTGAAGTGTATACTCTTCTTAGGTGTTTTGCTGTGAGTTATGTTAAAATTGATTTATTCCCCTCAGTGGTGTAAATTCATGATTCTTGAATATTTGATGAGCTATGGTAAAAAATTTATTAACTAAAAACTGAGATTGAATAGTTGTAGGGAATTACTTGGGATTATGTTTGCTTGGCTTTGTCTTAGATGTTAATGACTTTCAGAATAAAAAAGCGATACTAGTCAGAGAAAAAGCTCTGTCAGTGCTGATACGGCAGGAGTGCTTAACACTGACTTGCATTTTAACTACTATTTCAGTCTTGAAATGCTTGGACGTGGATTGAGTCATGCAATAGCTTTATCACTTCCAAGGCTGGGATTCTAGACACTGACATTGGATTTCACTGGTGACCCAGTCAGATTCCGAGACTCTCTGAAGTGACATACAAGGACATTTGTTCAACATATTCTCAGCTCTGGCTTTGTTTAACCCCTCCCCTCCCCAACACATGAGCACTTTACTTTGTGGGATCTGGCAAATTTTCCTTGGAGCTGGAGAATCCCAATTGTTTTAAAAACAGCATTTTGTTCCCTTTATGATCTATATGATCAACAAAGTTGATCACACATTGAACTGTGCTGTTGAAACTTGCCTGCTTCAGGTAGGGATGTATACATTCTTAAGTCCTTTTAATGTGTTCTCTTTCAGGGTTGCATCAGTGTATGTGGAGGGGGGTGTACTAGTCTTGTCTTCCTCCTTCATCACTCTGCTGATGTGAAAACTGATGAGTCTGAAATGGAGAGCCTCCGGTGTGTGTGAAGGCTCCCCATGCAAGCCAGAATCAGAGTTCAGAATCACATAGAAAGGTTACACACAGATAGGAGGCTCTTTACCTCACACCCTCAGGTGGAGAGGAGCAAGGCTAGTGTGCTTCCCCCTTTTTATGTTGGTTTTAACCTAGAAGGGAATATATGAACAGGACTCTAGTTCCACATTTTCCAGGAAAAGTGAGAGGGCCAAGTATGCTTTCATTGATGCACATGTTTGTGAGAGATAAATAAAATAAGTTGCATTGAGTGTAAGATTCTTTGAAAGACATCAGGATTATCTTGCTAGATCTGTATGTTTGTCTGTCCCTTCAATTCAGCCCACCTCAAAGATGTGTTGACTTGAGGAGCATCCATTTTAACTTGACTGATAGGATAGAGAAGCTGAGAACAGACTTAGGAAACACCCTGAGGCAGGTGGTCACAAAATAGTCAGTGTTTGCCAGGTGTTTACCTCTCTACTGTAGAGTCAGAGAAACTGAGCGTGACAACAACGCTACTGTGATTCTTTAAAACCTGCTTTAAAGGAATGCAGTTTAGCTTTAGCTGGAATAAACTCTGAACATATCTAACAGCAGTATCTGGCTCTGGCATGCAATAGTTTGTTACATTTAGTGCTTCAGGCTAGAAATAGCCATTTCAAATACTCAACTGACATCTGTGAAGTGGTATTGCTATTGTAAAGATGGATTGTTTGTGGATTGGAGCCAAAATAAGCAAACAAAGGTGTTAATGAGGTTTACTTCCAAGAGGCTTAGGGATCCACACAATTTGATCTTATATTGCAGTTTGCTCTGGAGAATGTGAATAACTATATCTGTGGCATAGTTTAACTTTTTATTTAGATTCCCCTTTAGGAGATTTATGGGGATTCATGGTATAAGTGATAAGCCCTTTGGAAGATGAAATGTGTCCTCAGCATCTGTTGTTTATACATAAAGAGACAGAGATGTTGGAAAAAGAAATTAAATTGTGTACCATTTCAAGTCTGTCAAATGGAGTTGGCTGGCTTACTAATGGATTTGCTGCTCCATTAAAGAAATGAGGGCAAAATCTTCAGTGCTCAGAATGAACTTTCATACATTTTATGAGATGAGTGAGATAAACTGGAGGTGCCTATCCTGTATTCCTCTGGATGAGCAGTGATATCCACTAGGAATCATCAGATATGACCTTCTTCAGCATTGTACCTTGACTTTAGAATTCAAGTTTCACAGTGTTGATATTATGGCATTTCTTTCAATCATAGTTACATTTCTCCCCATTTATTGGGTTGTGAGATTTGAAAAACTTGTGTGTATGTTTTTCAAATATATTTAAGGGTGATGAGTCTCCCTGCTTAGTGGTTCCCAGCCTTAGGTCCTCAGATGTTCTTGAACTGAAACTCCCAGAAGTGTTTACCACCAGTTGTGCAAGGTTGGGGACCACTGATTTAAGAAGCAAGAAATGTATAGTATAAGTTTTATATGGAGAGAACTCTTATCAAGTTGGGGTGTGTACTAAGTAGTATATACAGTAGAATACATCATCACAGAGTCACTTGGTAATTTAGTTAAGTGAGGGGGGGGACTGCTGGTGTTAAGTATTGGAACAGAAATCTAAGCAACATAATATTTAATTTGAAATTTAATATCTTTCCACTGTGTTTTCAGATGGCAGCAAATGATTCAGTATTACAAATAATGGCCACAGCCTGACAGTTCTATAGGCTTTAGTAGGTTTACCTCAGGGAGTTGTTATTAATAGTTACCAAATGGGGAGACTCTCGCTGTGAGAGGACTAAAAAGATTATATATAGTAGATTGAACTGTGGTTGTCTGATGGCTAGAACTCTGCCATAATAAAAGAGCCATGCAGTGGCATTTGGATGATTGACAAAAGTGTAATTTCTTTTTCTTTCTTCTGACAGAAAATGGCAGTTCCCCCTGCTTATGCTGATTTAGGAAAATCTGCCCGGGACATCTTCACCAAAGGATATGGTAAATATTGCCAGGAAGAAATTGATTTTGCCTAGGTGGTTGCTTTCTAGGGTTTTATCCAAATATCTATTTCCTGGGAAGTTTTGCAGTTTGATGACCACAAGTGTGTGTTGATCAAACGGTGTCTCCCAAATAGGTCTTTCACAGTCAGTATGCTGTTGGGCAACGTTTGACTCCAGCTGCAGTCCTGTGGAAGTGAATCCCACTTCAAACAGTGAGAGTTTTAAGTTTAACACGAGCAGAATTGCACTGTCAGTCTACATGAAGGAGCATTGTCTAGTGTCCATATCCTTTAAGGTAAATTGGACTAGAAGTCCACAAAGAGTTCTTCTCAGTTGCACTGCTCAGATCTTCAAAGCCTGCCTAATTCAAATTTAGCTGTATTTCAGGCTTTAAAAAGAATAACCAATAGCTTACTTTCAGTGGCAAGAGTACAGGAAATGTTGATTTTGATTCTTCTGTGTTTGTATCAAGTTTTAATGTTGTTATTGTAGATCATGTTTAAGGAATTAGAATCATGCCTTAACAGTAGTGAATTAATGGTCTTAAGTGTCTGTAATTTTATAATGTTAGTAGAGAAGTACTAAATATGTGCCATTTGGATAACTTCTCATGATTTCTATTTATTGTGTTCAAGCTCTGTAGTGGTTGTTGAGGCAGTCATAAAATGGTTGGGATGTGTGTGTGCAGATTGGCAAGTACAACTATGGCCTTTGTATTTGGAGGCCTACCTTCCAATTTGTCTTTCATTTATCACAAAGAAGGGTCTTTGTTGTTCTTCAGAGTTGTCCATGTCACATTGAAATTCAGGACTTTTTCGTTTGTTTGTTTGTTTCTGGCTAGGTGCACTTCTTCTTTGTTTGCTGGGGGATGATTAAAATCCTGTTCAGCAACCCAAGGAGCATTTTGCAGGCTGTGTTCAGTTTGTGGTCGGGAGTTTGAAACCACTTTCTTACATGACAGATAGGCTAGTCTATTACAATGGCTCTTTTAATCATTAATGTCTGTCTGTCTGTCTGCCCATCTATTATAGACCACCAAGAACTAGAATTTCCTGCACATACACATTGAAAGGATAAATGCAAAATAACCAATAGTGATAGAGTCCAAAATAAAATGTCAGTGAAACCAAAAGCAAAGGGTAAAAGGGTACAGCACTAAAATCAAAGCATGTAAAGAAAAATGCAAACATCTAAAAATAAATTCTTAAAATGTCTGGGAGAATGGATATATTTTCACTGTGGCACTGAACAGAACATAGTTTAGGCACCTAGCAGCTTTCTGATGGATTTGACATATAGGTTGCCACCACAGAAATGAGCAATGACCGTGTCCAGGTAGGTAGATGTGTATGGAAGTAATCTGACTCAAAGGCATTTAGGTAAGAACAGCACCTTGAATTGGGTTTAGAAATGGACTAGCAGCCAGTGCAGATGGCAATGTACTGATGTGATGTGATCATTTTGACTCAGCCTATCCACCTTATTTTGAACTAATGTGAGTTTGGGCTGTTTTCAAAAATAGGCAGCAGATAAGATACTGCAGCAGTCCAAAAACAAAAACACAAAAAACCCAAACAAACAAAAAACCTGAAAAACAACAACAACAACCCTGATATACCATCATGACAGGGTCTGATAACACGCTAGGTCATGCTGGTATATCAGTATACTGTATATTGATGAAAAGGTCTCTGATCTTATTCAAGTCTCCTGTGATCAGAGAGAACCCCCTAGCTGTAGGCCTGATCCTTTACAACTGCTTTCAGAACAGGATAGACATCACTGAAGGAGAAAGGCGAACTGCCCTCTGCCATTATTAGATAATACAGTTTACATTTTGTAAACATTTGTACACTAGTTACTATGTCTCAGCTGGTAGTTCTGCAGCAAAGTATGGTCCTCAGTAAATTAAGGGAGAGCTTAGTTCTGTGCTACAAAATGCCTTGTTAAAAAGGCAGGGTGGGAGGCAAGAGAAACTCTCTGGTTACATAGTAGATTGTGTGTTGTACAGATATATCAGAAACACTGTCCATTTGCCCCTCCCCATGTGTAGTTATTTAATTAACTAGTTCCCAGTGGGCACTAACTCATTTCTGGCTTGCTTTTTTTAAAAAAGGATTTGGCTTAATAAAGTTGGACTTGAAAACAAAATCTGAAAATGGACTGGTAAGTAAAGGAAAAAGCAAGAATGTTCATTTCTTATATAGACATTTCTAAAAATGCAAACTTGAATCTCAGCTTTCTCATTTTTTTGCATGGGCTGTATGTAGAAACCTGTGTGAATTTTATTTTATTAGAACATTTCCTTCAGCTTCTTCACAGTATGATGTCTGGGAATATGAGGGTTGAGAGGAAGAATGTGTGCAGTCCAAGACTGATTCTGTGATGTTTCAACCAACAGTATATAGATTGTATTTCATTTGCAATTAGGTGCTCCTTTTATCCATAGCTGCTCTTTACATTTGTACCTTCTTCTCTCTCCCTTCCTTCTCCCTTCCATGATTTTATTTTACTTGCCTTTCCTTTAGGTTCTTATTTCTCTTTATATCCTTGTTGTTGGAAGTGAGACCCAGTCAACGCCTGTGACCAAATAGCTTCCTATGCCACTTAGCTACTCTCAACTGCAGGGCTGGATGATTTCCAGAGGGCCAGGAGCCAAACATGCTCATCTTTGGATCTTGCACAGCCTTGCTTGCACAGTCTTTGCACACCCACACCCACACCAATTATTTTCTTACAATAATTGTGGTGGTAGGGTTTTACTGAAAAGCCCCTTTGCACCCTGGGAGTGGGCAAAAACACTTACATTAAAAAACAAACAAACATTGAGTTTTGAGTGAAGACCCTAGGGCAGAGGTCAGGGAACTTTTTAACCTTTTACCCCCCAAAAAATGTATATACACCAACATTACCCCCTTGATTTGAAAGGAAGAAAATCATACATTATTTAAATTCAAAATATTGAATCTACACAGGCTGTGTACTGAACTAGTGGGACATATCATCAGTATCAGTGGCTGCCAGGCTATGTACTGAACTAGCAGGATGCACCAAATTTAATAAAGATATGCACCATTTTTGCTGGAACACATTGCACTCCAACCATGGGGAAGTATAGGGAGTAGTAAGATGTCCAATGTACCTAGCAAGTTGCATTAAATTTTTGCTAGCTCGCAGAGGATTTAATCATCATCAGTGGCTGCCAGAGTGGTGCTAGCAATGACATGTTTGCTAGAGACAGCCAATGCAGAATTGGGGAGGCTTTTCCTACCACTTTAATCATTCTCCAGTTTGAGGTTCGGCTGCAGGGGGTGGGAGTGGGTGGGTGGGGGGTAGCGCTCTACTCATTACCCCCAGGATTTTCATTTTTACCCCATTTGGGGTAATTTACCCCTGTTCCCAGACCACTGCCCTAGGGGTTGCTAGGAACCCCTCAGATGGAAATTGTCTCTACATACTCTCTAGAAGGCTCAAAAGGGGACTTTTCGGAGAGAAAAGATTGATTTGGGGGGGGGGTGCAAGGGGCCTCAGGAATGCTAAAGGGCTACATTTTGGCCCCGGGAGGTTTACATACAGTCTATAGGCTGTATGTTGCATATCCTAGCAAATTTCCTGTTAAAAAGGAGGGGTGAATGGTATTAAAAAGTAATTAGCTACATACAGTTAGTAACTACAAATGACACAAATGCTATATGAACAGCAATAGAATCCTGACCAGTATTTTTTTAAAAAGATTTTAGAAATTTAGAATTACCAAAAAGGTTTCTCCACATTTCCCCTTTTTCCATCAGAAAGGGTGGAGGAAAAAAGAGATGCTTCAGTTATGAGGGGTTTTAACAAGTGGTGGGTGGGCACATCTCTTAACTGTGTCATAATTAACAGGAGGCAAGTAAGTTTTTGGAGGGGAAAAAAGGGTATTAGATTGTAAATTAATAGTGGGGTAGGAATTCATCTCTTTTATTGGTTCAACTAGCATTAAGAAATAGTCTCATTCTATATATTAATATTCTGTCCTTAGGAATTTACAAGCTCAGGCTCAGCAAATACAGAAACAAGCAAAGTTACTGGAAGTTTGGAAACTAAATACAGATGGACAGAATATGGTTTGACATTCATAGAAAAGTGGAACACTGATAACACACTAGGCACAGAGATAACTGTAGAAGATCAGGTGAGTATTAGATTTAAAATGGTAATGTATTTCATTCCAAGTAATCATCTTTCAACCTGTGATTGCATATGTTGAATTTCTTTTTCCTATCCAGCTTGCACATGGGCTGAAGTTGACCTTTGACTCTTCGTTCTCTCCTAACACTGGGTAAGGAATGCATACATTTGCACAGCAGAATAATCTTGTTTTTGTTTTATTTAATTACATGAAATATGCTCACTTATTTCGTCCTTTCCAATCTGAAGTGCAAGAATAATTAGTAACGAGTCTTTGCATATGATCTATGCACGTGATACATTTTCCTTTAATTTAATATTTCTGTTCAAGAATATATACTGTACATATATATCAAGTATGTTTTTAAGTGTATTAAAATAGCTAATGTTTGATTGTGTTGTCAGAGGTGCTGCTGCTTTCCGATTGCACTGCACGTCAGGGGTCTTAAAAGGACAAACTAATAGCATCAGCAGTAAGCCATGCAAAATTGAATTAGAAGTGTTGTACAATTTTACTCTGAAAAGCTCAGATGTGGAATATGGTACCTCTTTTTCACCAAGTGGGATTTCTAGTCTACTGAGTTGCAGTCTGTAACCACTGCCCGGGTGAAGTGTTTTTTGGCTATGATTGTTCCTTGTATGTTATGTGGATTGGGAGGATTAAGCAGCTTGGAGATTATTTATAGTTAATGTTCATATGTGTGTGTAGGTGTGCGCGCGCATACATGGATGCCTTTATTATCTCATCCTTTCTAAATGCTCCTGATGTTAGAATATTTTGAAGCTCAAAGTAGCATTTCCAAGAATTAAGTCTGCATTTATTCTGTAAGATGTCTCCCTCTTCAGGTTCTGGATATGAACTTAAAATAACTTGCTGTTCTTTCCATTGCCCTCCCCATTTGGCTTCATAGCAGCATCATGCCCTCAGGCTTTTTTACCAATAACTTTGATTGGGATGGGGGGGAAATCTCAAATGCAAAAAGCTCTAGTATTAATGTGGTATCTGTCTTTCCAACTGAAGCTGAGAGTGCCAATAGAAATTATTAGATTAAGTGGACTCTTTGTGTCCTTGGAACAATTTTTAAAATTTCAACAGATAGGAGTTTGTTGCTTTTAAGGGCAAAACCAGATATGCTGAATGCACCACTTGCCTGTTGTATTGTACCTCTCATTTAAAAGTTGGCAATAGTGGGCAGGCACATGCATGCGTAGACAGGCAAAAACAAGAATTTTTGTTGGGGCCATAGTATGGAGGAAGGGGAAGATAAGCCTACCTATCCCTATTGCATATGCACACATTTTCCTTCCACTGAGCTATTAGTGCTGGGACTTAAAGCAGGCATGGCGAAAACTAGTTTCTATCAGAATGATGGTACAGGAGAAAAGGCTAACCTTCTGATGAAGATCCCCCCTATGTAATGCCTCTTATGAATAGTTTTTTAAAAATGAAAGCTGTGACACAGTTAATGTAATATCTATGGGGTATGGCAAAGTGTGGCACATGGACTTTATGGCTTAATTTATGTAGGGGTTTCCAACTAGCCACCTGGTAATCTGAGAGGAAGTGCATTCACTTCTCCATCTAAATTAATATGCAATGAGTGGTGGCAGAAAAAATAGAGTAAAATGGCTGCCATGTGGCCAGTGGTCAATGCTGTAAAGTGACAGTGGTGTAAGTCAGCTTCCTGGGCATATGAACTTATTATGACAGCTCTATTCAGTTGCCATGGGTGTATATGCAGTTGGGTTAACTAAGTATGGCTTCTTCACAGTTTAATCACAGGGAAGCTAGAGGCAATCCAGTATCTCTTGAATTAATAATATGATTAAGTGACATAATTCATTAATATGAAGTAGTGAACATGTTGATTGATAAGGACTGGTGTGGCATAATGTGTGGTACTGAAAGCGCTTGCAGGCCATGAACCTTGAATTGTGATCTCTTGAGTTCTGAAGTTTGGCTCTTCTTCATGTTTCACATTGCAGTACCAATGGAACAAGCTAGTAATATGTTTGTTTTGTTTAGCGTAGATTGCTGCAGTGTTAATTGCCATGGTTGAATGTTATGGCAAAGCACAGAGGTGTTGGTTTTGCATTTCCCAAGTCTTCCCAAGCCTGGTGCCTTCCACGTGTATTGGATTAGTGCCAACCATCACTCAGGCTGATAAAGAATTATAAGAATCAAGACTGCTGATACATCTGAAGGGTAGGAGGCAGTTATAGCTCATGGACATGAAGACAGGTTATTTTACACTAAAGATTCTGGTGATGCACCCCCTTCAATCTAGAGCAGGCCCTATTTTACAGGCTGCTATGTACAAAAAGGAGACTGCCTCAGTACTTCCTGGGAGGCCTAGGTCTTTTGGGAATGCACTTTATAAAGCTTAATGGTTAGCAAGATGATAGTCCCACATAGATCTAGGCCTTCCAGAAAGCACTGGCCATTTCCTTTTTTTACAGTTCATAAACTCCACTTTTGCCTGTTATTAGCTAAAAAGGACTCAAGTATCTGCCAGTGATAAAATGGGATTTTCTTAAAATTTCTAATATTAATTACAGTTATAGACTTTCTATGTAGCTGCTTTATGTAATTTCCTGTTGAAAGTCTGGCAAAATGAATACATGGCTTAATATCTGGACTTGCTTTGAGGGTGTTAACCATAGATCTGTGGCATGCATGAAAACAATAGTCATTTGAAGACTTCACTGGTTTGTAACCTCACTTATTGAAAAGCCTGTGTACAAAGCCGACGTGCTGATTCATATCTCAGCTTCACAAAGCAAGGTGTGACCATCTAGATTTTAAACAATGGGCTTTGTGAAAGTAAGGGTATTAATGTGTTCGTGACAGAACAATGAATTGGTCACCTTGTGAACACTAATTGAATCAAGCTAGCAACAGTTGGTAAGTGTGGAATACCCTGTAGCTAATTAATGGGCTAGTTTTTATGCTTGACAGTAATGCTGTGGTCTTGAGAATCACAAATCCAAGAACTGCAGCTTTTTTCCATTTCTGCCTACACTGTACAGGTGTGGAATGTGCTACACATCTGTCATCCAGATGTTGCTAAACTAACATTCCATCAGCTCTAGCTAGCATAACCAGTGATGAGGGAAGATGGAAACTGCAGTGCAATAACCCTTGATGGGTCACACGTGCCTTCTTATTCTTGTATGGGTTGGTGAAACCACTTGGTTGGGGGGGCCTGGTTAAAAGCTAGAGAGGCCAAGGGTAATAGCTGTGGGAGAAACAGGTACGTTAGAATGACTAATTTTTAAAAAGTAACACAATGTATGATTCTCCTTTTAGAAAGAAAAGTGCTAAAGTCAAGTCTGGATACAAGCGAGAACATATCAACTTGGCCTGTGACATGGATTTTGATATTGCGGGTCCTTCAGTACGTGGTGCCTTCGTCTTTGGCTATGAAGGTTGGCTGGCAGGTTACCAAATGACTTTTGAGACAGCTAAATCCAGAATAACTCAGAGCAACTTTGCTGTTGGTTATAAGACGGATGAGTTCCAGCTTCACACCAATGTGTAAGTATGGCCAAAATTGTGTTAAAAAACCCAGCTTAGCAAAAGGGAAAGGCTTAGGGGAAGGAAATTGATATCTTTCATGCACACAGCATATACTTGGAAAGAGACACTAATCAACTGAGTGGTTTCAATATGAGCATATAATTTGAAAAAGTGAGAGTTGCACCTTCACATATTAAAATGTAGAATTATTTGAAAATATACTCTTTTATGAGAAAGGGTATGAAGAACTATAGTATGTGAGCTGTCCTGGGCTCCTGCACCAAGAGAAATGTGCACAGTAAATAATAGTAAAAATTCTAAAAGCAGATTTAAAGTCAATACTTAAAAAAAAACAGTTTTAGAGCCATCTGTCATAAAAACAACAACAACAGATCAAGGCTAGAAACATTGTTTTGTTAGCTAGTCTAGAAGTCTGTTTTAAAACCAGTTTTAAGCAGCAAAGGCCTTAAGTCTTATGCTACATCTTCAGCTTAATACTTAGTTTGTTGCTTTGAGCAAATCAATGTTCACATGTGTAGTGAGATCCTGTATGTAACGCCTGCAGGTGCAAGAAGACCAGTTCTCAAACAATTTTTAATTTCATTTTATGTTTTGGTCCTCGGTCACCTTTTGTAGTCAGCTTGACAGAGTCCGCTTAGATATGCCCCACAGTGTAATTCCTTCCACATAAATTTCAGCTTCAAATTGCTACAAGTTCAGATGTCAGCACAGGCATTTCCTATCTCACACCAGTCATGTGACTCAGCGCATGGCATCAAATGCCTGTGCTGACTTCTTAAGATGCAGGAATTTGCACCTGGAATTTATGGTACTAGAATTACATCAGCATAATTTTTCAGTTGGATTCCAACTGCTATTTCTGACTTTTAAAACCTTAAATTGCCTTGGGTTCTTGCATGTCTCATGCTTTCAGACCTCCAGATGAACCTGCAACGTATCCCCTCATTTCCAAAACTATGGGTGAGAAACCCTTTGCACCCCAAAATTGGACAAGGATATTGCATGTAGGAAAGCCTTTCTGGATGGTAAAAGGAAGTAAGCCCATTTTTGGAGGTCTATGACATCAGGTAGAAGGAATCATCTCATTAAAAATGAACTTTCCATTCATTCTCTCCATTTTTCCCCCCTAAGGTTGCACCCTGTACAAAAGTCATTAAAAGGGGGAGCAGGTATCAACACTGAAGAGGAAATGTATACAAGATGTAAAAAAACAAAAAGCAAACAAACAAAAACTTAAGCAAAAGATACTTTAAAATTGCAGGCCGTTGTGGTGGGAAGACATTGGTCACTGGGAGATTTTTCATTAAGTTTTGAAAGACTGAATGGGCATTCTTATATTTGAAATTTGAGGTTGAGAGTATACTAGATATTTTTCCAATTTTCTCTCTCTCTTTTTAAAAAGGTATGTTAGGAGGATGCAGGCATTGGGCTTCTTGCCACCCGTGACTTCATAGGCATTATCCAATAGAAATAGTGATGGCTCATCTTCCACTTACAAGATTTTTTTAAAAAATAAAATGTAACCTTCTGTTTTCTATATAAGGAATGATGGTACAGAATTTGGAGGTTCCATTTACCAGAAAGTGAATGATAAATTGGAGACAGCTGTCAATCTTGCTTGGACAGCTGGAAATAGCAACACTCGCTTTGGAATAGCAGCCAAATATCAGCTTGACCCAGATGCATCTTTCTCTGTAAGTAAAACACTCTATTTGAAATCAATTCCAATTTGGACTTATGGTGACCCCTGCCAGGGTTTCCTAGGTGTAAAGTACTAAGAAATCAATTAATCTATTCTGGTTGCACTATAGGACTGTACTGATTGTCCAAAGGCATAGGTTGGCTGTTTTTCCAGAAGGCGCAGCAGGGAATCAAACTGCTGACCCCCGTTCCAATTCACTGAGCTATGTAGCCATCATATGCACAGTTCTCTGGGAGTATGCTCACTGCATTCATAAGTTTTTCAAATAAACGTGCATAGGATCAAGCTAAACATGCGTTAAAAACTCTATCCTTCCCCCCCCCCCTCAGTTAATTTGCTGTTTGTGCTGTGTAGTAAGAACTTGAAAGAGTAACATTTGAGATCTATTGGCTTATTTTACAGGCTAAAGTGAATAATTCCAGTTTGATTGGTTTAGGATATACTCAAACTCTGAAGCCAGGTATGTGCATTCAGAATTTTATTTATTAACTTCCCCTTGCAATTGTGATTTTGTTGCATGCTCTGTTCTGTGCAGAGTTTTATTATTTTTCATGCAGTGAATCAATTCATACAGGCTCTTATCTCTGAAATTCTGTAACATGCCATGTTCTGAGAAATAGTTGTGCCTCCATTCTTGGAATGTGGAAGTTTTGTTTCATAGCATGGCTTGTGTGCATGTAGAACAGCTCCAGTTTGCCTCCTCTCTGAAAATGATTACTAGAGGTGTCCGGATTTCTGTTTTCAGACTCCAGTTACAGTTCTGGGAGTTGCAGTCCAAAAACATAGATCTGTAGACGAATAATGATTACCTGAGCTGAAGTAATGAAGCTCATTTTCTTACAAAAGCAGAGAAATCAACATCACTCTGCATTTTTCTCCTCTTTGCATAGACATTTTATTCTCTAGATACTATCCTAGATGAAAAGAACAAAACCTATCTGTGAAAATATACATCAAAGAGAGGGGAGGGCTGTATTTCTCCATTGAGGTGTATTATCATAAAACTTCCACATTAAGAGAATTTAGTGCATACTGAATCTTATAAATTTGTAAATTGGCACACAGAATCTTAAAAGTCTGTTCATAAGAAGCGTTTTACATATGCAGTTGATTACAACCATCATTTGGTTCCAAATGCTGCAGAGTATTAATTACGTGAGTTATAGCTCAAGATTATTTATGTTACGCATGAGTTCTGCTGACTGCATACAGAAGGCCACCAAAGGCTGGTCCATCTGGATTCATAACTTGCTGAAAAACTGAGATAAATTGTTGCTATGAATTAGTCACATTTCATGTCAGTCATATCTTATTCTACTGACTTGATTAAACCTAAATTATTTAAGAAGGGAATTGAGGAACTGTTTTGCTAATGTTGAGTGGATTATCATTGGCCACTGGTATTTTTTAGTAATTGTACTTGTTTCTGCATTATGTATCAGTAGAGTAGTAATTATATCTATATAGAGTCTTGGGTAAGCTGCATAGCCCCTGGGTGTCCACAAATGAAGGGGTTATTAAATCACTTATGAGAAGTAGAAAACCCTGGAAAGGGCCGGTGTTAGTTGGAATTGACTTGATAGCACATAATTATTATTTTTAGTTTAATCAGGTGGGTTTTTAAAAAATAAAAACAGCTCCCAAAGCATTGATCAGATTGTGTGAAATATCGTTGTATTCCTAAGTATTAAATACTCATCTCTTTCCTCTTACTGTTTGCTTATACAGGTATCAAACTGACACTGTCAGCTTTGTTGGATGGAAAGAATGTCAATGCAGGTGGCCACAAACTAGGTCTAGGACTGGAATTTGAAGCATAAAAAAAGGGATTCTACCATCACTTAATTTTGAAGTAACTTACAGCATAGCTACCTTCTGACTTTAGTGTACTTTTCAATGTTTTATGTCTGGGATGCAATTATTGCTGTGTGTCAGTCATGTTGAACATGGTTAAGGAAGGCTACGTTTCAAAGTATGTATTTTCAGAGAAAAATGAGAATCATGTTTCTGGTTCCAGGTCTCTGGAGAGTGTTGCTTGAAAAAACTCCATACTTGCAACAATTATATGAAGGCCTGATTCTGTCTTAAACATTCTCTTACAAAAATGGCTGCTATAATGGAATACACTTTTGATGTTTATGCTGCAGGAAAACCAATCCATCATAATGCTCAGGAAACACAAATTCCTGTCCTTGAATGAATTGGGCTTTCATTCTATGATGGAGGGTTAAAATCTGTGTGATAAGAGGCTGCCTAGGCAGAGGCGTTATACATGTTTTAAGTCTCAGTTCTCTCTCCCATACCCACAGCTCTCTGTTTTCACCAACAGCTTGTCTTTGGAGTGCTTTAGAGTGTTCACTTTGTTTAACCTTGGCATATAGAGAGTTTTTGGTGTGATTCGGCCAACACTGCATACAATTCACATCCTGTATTGTGGTTCCTTTCCCTTGCACTACTTTTGGAAGAGCTTGTACGACACAGCCGTGAGCAAGGAAAAGCCTCTGTAACTGTAATTACCTAGTGGCATTGTATTAAACAAAACGGACCTTGTTTTATCCTCTCTTCTTTTTTTATTTTAGCAGTTTTAATGGGTACGTCTTCAGTCTTCCATTTTTGTGTATGGAACTAGACCCCCAAATGCTGTACTGGACACCAATTAAAATGGGAAAAAAAAAACCCAAACAACTTGAATAAAACATTGAAACTTCATCTTTCATTGTGTCTGTGTTCTTGAGCTCTTTTCCATTTAACATATATTTAAAAATGTACTGAGAGAGCAAAACAAAAAGGACCTGATACATTTTGTAACACATAGGCAAAAGAAAATGTTACCTACTACAAAACGGTTCTTATGTAACAAAAGAGATGGCTAATGAAGCCTTACTCCCGCACACACAGTCTCGTTCCGTCATTCCTTTGTATGTTTTCTTTTCCATCTGACAATAATCCATAACTATGGAGTATGGTTATCCCTAGTTCAACTGTTCTGTGTTTTAGTCACCAAATCCAGTGATGTAGCAGAGCCATGGTTTGTAGGTTCAAAGCGCAAAGGCTTTTTCAGTAGGAGGAACTATAATATCATTTTATTTATTATTAGTTTTATTTATATGCCACATTTCTCCCAACAAGGGACCCAAAGCGGCTCACAACATTAAAATCCACACAGTTTAAAAACAAAAGTTACATATTAAAAGATAAATAATATATAATTTAAAATACAATTAAAAGATTAAAACATGAAAACATAAAAAAGATTAAAATCATCCACTAAAATGGGGTTCAGGGGTTCAGTTATCATTTGCCATCTCCTTCAGACTTCCCTTGTTCTCTTTGATGAGGACAAGGTTCTCTTTGAACTTAGTTGCAGCGTTCACAATAGCTGGGAGAAAAAAAAGATTTTCCAGGACCATTATACTATTGCAATATATTGGTATCATAATATAAAGTATTTCAAGGAGATTTGTTCTTCAGTTAGCAATTATGAGCTGTTCATTTTATTAAAAGCCAGGCCTCCAATTGTTAATATAGACTAATCTAGTTGCTTGCATTTCTAAACTCTAGGGCCATTTCATATCATGTTGTGAACATTTAAGGTTGCAAAGATAGGCTTATTTCGGTTATTACAAGTGCAGAAATTGTTTACCTCAAAGGCAAAGCTAAGAATATCCTTAAGCTCAGGATTCAATTTCCTTTTGCTGCAGTGTTTTTCTAAAACACTCACCAGGGAACCTATGGAGGTGTTGACTCTCTTTGAAGCAGAGAGAAATATGAGCATATACATGATTCAGTACAAAAGGTGATGTGCAGCTTATGGCTTAATAAAAATAACAACACTGTTGTTATTTTGCTAAACAATGTTTTCAGTGCACGTGAAATTTGCAGAGTAACAAATACAAAAGAGAAGACAAGTTGAGTAACTTGAGTTTAGACATTATGGGAAATGGAGAGGGGGAAGGAAAGGAAACAAAAGAACATTTTTTTTGGGAGGGACGGACTCTATTGATATTTTCTATCGCAGTGTTATGTTTGTTTCAGAATTGAAAGCATGTCTAACATACTGAAGATGCTGAGCATAGAGAAGGAATAGGGAGAGTAAAGACTCATATGAAATACGGGAAAATCTTGAATATGCATTCTTTCAATGGGTATATAGCAAATTGGTTTGGTTCAACAAATATAAGCAAAGCAAATATCCACCCCCTTCCCCAATACAGCATCCCAGGTTCTGAAGAAACACAAAAGTAAGCATCCAACTAAATTACAAGTTGTCTTCTAGTAGTGCAACTCGGCTTCAAGACAAATGTCAGCCACACTAGAAGATTAAAAATAAAGTAAAAGAATCATAGTTCTCTGCAGCCAATCCCTTGATAAGGAATTCCAGTACATATGTCAGAAGAAAAAGGATACAATTTATTGCAACATGAGCATGCAAGGGGATAGAGAAAAACAGAGCTTTGAAAGCGGATGAATTGCTCCATCAAGCAAATTTCCAGAGAAACTCCGGGAGGAAAGACAAGGGAATAAGGAATTTAACACAAAAGATCAGGATGGTGAGTGGAATGGTGATCTTTCCATTGTGGAGTTCAGGTGGCATTTGAAAACTCACCATTCAGTGCAGTGGAGAAAATGGAAGACAAAGCCAAGCCCACTATAGGGGGACTGAGGGAGACAGTTCAGAAGAACGTGCATGGCCTGCCAGGACAGCTTGGGCTGGACACAAACAGAGTGATCCTGATCTAGTTTACAGGCTAAAAGTTATTCACTGCTGACTTAGAGATTCTCAAGCTACTCACATTCCTAAAACTTAAAAGAGGAGTTAACTCAGCAAAAAGACAAGCCATTTGCTTTCAAAAAGATCCATGTACAGTTAGAAGCATCTTCAGTTAGAAGAGAATAAGGCAGGGGGATTTGGAAAAGGCCTCTGCCTGATTTCCTGGTGAGTAGCAACTAATACTGTACTTGCAATGTGTCCTTTCAAAAACAACAGTGGAAATTCTTGAGAATCTGAATTCAAGGTTTACAGATATTCTCACATTTATCAGGCTTGCAGATGTCTTTCCCCTATAAGTCCATTAATCAATGAATGTAGAAGGGACAGCACCTAAATATCCCCTGCTCAAGTAGCTTCACCGTTGCATGCCTGGTCTCACATTGCTCACAAGATTAATTTTGTGATTGGATGTGGAATAGCAGCCCTGCCATAACATGGAAGCACTTATGTAATTGGCCTTACAGTGTAAAGGATAAATAAAGACTCTAACAAGATTGGAAAAACAAAGAGATGGTGCAGTGATACAAAACTGCTAGTTGACATCATTCCACTAGAATACACAAAACAGTCTAAAAAGCCAAAGCTTGACAAACAGTAACTCCATGCTTTGGTGTTCTTTCATAATCTTCATCAGTTTTGGGATCAACTCTAGGCCTTGTTGTAAATGTTCATAAACTGATGCCTTAAAACCCCCACCAAATATTTGCATAATAAATAACGGATTTATAAAATAATCATATACATTGAAAAAAACAAAAAGCATATAAAGAGGCTTTAACAGGAATAAGGGACTCAGATTTTAACAGAAAAATATTGTGTTATTTTTCAGAGAGGGAGAAAGAGATCCTTATTACTATCAACAAATCAGATAATCTTACACAAGCAATATGTGCCCACAATTTCAGTATTATAGGTGAAAACAAAATAAAAATGAAAAAAGACAAGAAGTGGTGGTCCCTTGAAGACTAATTTATATTTTTAATGTGAATTTTCATGGGCAAATCCACTCCAGATTAACATGGTTACTCCTTCTAACAACAATACTTTTACTATACGTAGCAAGAAATGCCAGATGTTTAAAATGGGTTTAGAAAAAAGTACTGTACTGTACTATTTTCTGCGTGACATGGTGTCATCTATATACTGTAGCTTGAATTATCCACGTTCCTTCCACCCATTTTCACGCCTTCTTCATCTTGAATCTAAGCCAGATGTGCAGAAGGTCCGTTTCAGCAATGCCACAGTTCGCCTCGGCACTTCAGGGCTAACACCTGGATCACGATCTCCACCTTCCAGTAAAACGACCGGAGTCATCGAGGGTTCAGGCACGCAGACCTGCGCCTCTCTGCCAGCCAAACAGAACGGCCGTGGTTCGTTCAGAGATAGAGCGATACATACGGTAGTTTTAATCCCCGGGCGCCCGATCCTTTTTTTTTCCAACGCAGACCCTGAAATCCCCTATGCAAATGAGGAGATGCATCACTCTCCTTTTTTCGCGCTCTCTCTCCTTCGGGAACTCCGGTCTATGGTCATCTCCAGGGAGCGGCGCGTTTTGACGTCAACGCACCGCATTCCTACGGAACGTCGTTGCCTAGCAGCGCAGAGACTGCGGTAGGCGGATCGCGGGGAGGCCACGTCCCCCCGGCCAGCCCCAGTGGTTGTGAGTAAACATGGCTGCTGCCGGGAGAAAGACGAGGCGAGCTGGGGTAGGAGAGACGCCGTCGTTACCGTCTTTGGGCCGGACGTCTCTCTTCCTTTTGTTCGTGGCCCTGCCGGTCCGGGGCCAAGGTGAGAACGGTGAGTAAAGGTCGTGTTCAGGCAGGAGGGCGGGAAACGCAGGCAGGAGGTCGCCTTCCAGTTGCCCAAAAGGGTGGCGGTGGTGGAGGGGAGAGGAGCCTCGGTTTCCTTCGCCTGGGGTCGCCTTTCCCCGAAGGCTTGGCTTGCTCCTTAACTCCCAAGGAGTGGCTTCTCTCGGCGGGTGCCCTTCCTTTTTTCGCTTCTTTTCCTTCCCTCTTTTTCGCCCTCCTGCCCCCGCGGGACTTGGTTCTGCCTGGCCCTCCTTCCTCCTTTTCCCTTGCTCGCTCTCTCCAGATGACCTCCACATTTTCCAGGACACTTTCACGCGGTTACTCAGGGGAGGTGTCAAAAATAATTGAATATAAAAATCAAAAATAAAACTCCAAAGGAAGCCGAGTTTTCATCACACAGTACAAACCTTGAAGAATGTGACCCTTCAATTAGACCTTTATAAGCCTAGGTCCCTGGAAAAGACCCTGATGTTGGGAAAGTGTGAGGGCAAGAGGAGAAGGGGACGACAGAGGACGAGATGGATGGACAGTGTCACCGAAGCAACCACCATGAATTTGGCCCAGCTCCGGGAGGCAGTGGAAGACAGGAGGGCCTGGTGTGCTCTGGTCCATGGGGTCATGAAGAGTCAGACACGATTTAATGACTAAACAACAACAACAAAGCCTAGGTTGAGTGTGGCTCTCTCCCAGACACCTGGTTGCTATGCTAGTCTGTGCTAGCATATCAGGTGAAAACAAAATAATTAAAAAAGACAGATGTTGTACCTATGAAAGACCTTTTTGGATAAGGCTGCTTCCTCAGATCAAGTTTGTGATGCCTAAACTCACTGTAAAATATTGCACTGGGCTCGATCATCCCACTTCAGCTTGAAAGGACTGTGGTTCTGAATGTCCTCTCTCACATTTAAAAGACAGCAAATAAGTCAAGTGACAACAACCCAGGTTCATTTTTCCTTTCCCCTTTTCAGTATCTGCCTCCTGACAAAGGCTCATTTGCCATTGACAGCAAGGGATAGATGTAATTTTGGTGTCAAGAGTTGGCTGTTCTCCTGGAGGGCACAAGTATGGAATCAAATCAACATATAGTTCTAACTCACTGAGCTGTTCCCTTACAAAGACTTCAATTGATTTGTCATTACTCCTCATGCTTCTTTTGAGAAGTTGTACACAGGCTTTCTTTTGGGAACATGTAAAATTACAGAAATTGAACTGTCCTGGTTTTGTTGTATGCTTGTTTTTGTGTGTGACATAGTGTCATTTACATAATATATCATTGTTACTTCTGAGAGCCTGACCTACCTTTTCATTCTTTCTCTTTAAACATGTTCGAGAAAGTCTTCTTTGTAGCTCTTAGTATCTCTCAATAGACTTAGCTTGTTCTATGCTTGATATTTCCTAATACTATCCCTAGACGTCTAGACTAATCAGGTATATTTAACTCTGATGAACCTTAGTTCCATTTCTTGTACTTGATTTTTAAAACACTTCTATTCATCCACAAACTTTCAGTGTGATTACAACATTGTTTTAATCTGTTCCATTTTTCACATTGACTATGATGTTGTTTTAGTAAATTTTTATTCAGGAACTCCTACCCTATCTTGAGCTACTTCCTTTATTCATTTACTTATCATGGGATCCTATCTGATTTTCTCTGAACATTAAATGTAGGTTATATCATTGCATCCATTCATTTTAGCATTTCAGAGATTGAACATTCTTGTGTTGAATGAGTCCTTTCCTTCACTGCAAGCAATTTGATTAATATGTCTGTGTTTTGAATTTTTGTTTTAAATTCTGCAGTCTAGAAAAAACATGTGGTTTTAAAACAAGGAACAGCTTGTGTAGCTGTTGCACTCATGTGCCATGAATCTATGAATGGCTTGATTGACTCAAAACATCTAACATCTACTTAAAAAATTATTACATGCTAGTTGGAAGCAAATGAGAGCTTCTCTGTTCACTACTCCCAGGTACTTTGAATGCTAAATCCCATAGTTTTCCAGGGTACTTTTGTTTCCTGCATTTGATTGCTGAGATTAATTGTTCATTTATGCTTATTCATTTTTGTTTTATCAAATGTCATTTTCCTGAATCATAATTTCAACTGAAGCTTACATTAAAGAAATATTAAAAACTTCATATTGCTAGTGTGATTAAACATTGCTTAGCCTGGCCAGACTCACAAGAGCCTATGCAGGGAGGATGATGTCATCAGCTGTGGCCATGCTACAGCCATTTTGAGGAGAATGAAAAACTTCCCAGAGGCCCCTCAGGTTTTGAGGGACTGGGACTGATGACAGTGATTTTCCATATTTAATTTGCCCTCCTTCTGTCTCCTGGCTCCCAAAGGCTGCCTTAGGATGAAGGGAGACCTTAGTGGTCCCCAAAACCTGAGAAGAGGCTTTAGGAAGTTTTGTATAGCAGTGAAATGGTTGTATAGTCTTTGTATAGCTGCATAATGCAGCTCCACCAACAGGATTTCAGCCAAAATATGATAAGAGTGGAGTGCACAATCATGCTGTGTTGTATCCTTCATTGCAAGAAGATTAGGTATGGCATTGCTATATTGGACTTTCTTGTTAAGGCTGTTGATTAGATTTAAGTAGGTTTGCTTGACTGTAGTCAAAGAAGGAAAATCAAAGTAAAGTTTGTTGCTTATATACTACCCCATAGCACTTAAAGCACTCTCTGGGTGGTGTACAGTTTAATTCAGCAGGCTACACATTGCCCGCCACCCAATGAGCTGAGTTCTAAATTTACTGACCTCAGTAGGATGGAAGGCTGAGTCAGCTTTGAACTGGCCACCTGAGCCTGTCAGTGTCAAACTCAGTTTGTGAGCAGAGTCTTGCCTGCAGTACTGCCATTTAACCACTGTGCCACAAGGCTCCTAAAGAAATCGGCATGTATGATTGTTGTCTTTGCAGAGTGAGCTACGAACATAGATCAGGAAAAACTGTTCCAAATACCTGAGTACATTTGGAAGAACAAGAGATGGGATAAAGTTTTGGCATGGTAGAAAAGGTGGGGAATAAAAAAAGGGATTTGGAACTGGAAGAGGAGGAAACTGGTGGAAGTTTGGAGACATGTAGGTAGAATTAAAAATAGTGGAGGAGGAGCAGGATAAGAAAAGCCGGGAAGATAAACTGCTCCAGACGGGAGGGGACAGAGGAAGAGAGATGGATGATGCTTTGAAGCAGGCTTGTCCAACCTGCGGCCTGAGGGCTGCATGCGGCCCAGGTCAGCTCGTAATGCGGCCCAGTGCAATTTTTTATTTTTAAAGAAATTCCAAAGTTTCAAGATACATTGCCGGTGTTTGCAGCCGGAATGTGGCCGGGGCATGTCACAACAGTAGAGGGGGAGAGAGGGAAGGAAGGAAGGAGGGGGAGGGGAGGGGAGAGGGGGGCTGTGTGACTGCATTGTGCCATCCCCGTCAATAGGTGGACCCTCTCCCGGCCCCATAAAGCTGCTGGAGTCGAAGCTGGCAGCCTCTGCTGTCTGCGATTGCAGCTGCCAGTAAGCGTGCTTGGAGCAGGGCTGCGGAGGACGGCCAGGGCTGCCCCCCCATGCGGCCCAAACCAAATGTGTGTGCGGGCCAAACCAAATTTTCATCTTACAATGTGGCCCAGGGAAGATGAAAGGTTGGACACCCCTGCTTTGGAGGATCAAGAAGCAGAGGCTTATCAAATAGATTTTGAGGTAGTTGAAGAAGCACTACCCTCAACCCTCCTGGAAGTGGGATTATCCAGTTATAGGTTACCCAGTAAGATGCAGAGAAACACCTCATCTGTAACCATCTCCACAAGCCTTCCAATTAGGGGGAGCAAGAAAGGTGGGGAAGGCAGTGAAGACTGTAGCAGAAGCCTCTAAAGGAGAAGAAAGCAAGAATGGGGCCCACACAGCCAGCTTCCACTCTTGTACATGCTGGAGCATAGCAGCTGAACATATGACCTTATGCTTAGGATGAAAAAAAACATACACATTCAGGAAAACAGCACACAAGTGAGACAAATGAACTTGTTGAAAAAGGGTTCATTAAATATGGGTGAAAGTGATTAATATTAACAGCTTCACTTGCATCACAAACCAGATGATTCCTAGTCAATCCAGCAAACCTAGGCTTAGCTTCCTCTTGACTCTGTGTTACATCACTTGCTCCATGTTACAGAAACCAGTCCAGACCTTAAGAGTGAGGTTACCTTTGCGGATTGGCACAAAGGGTGTCCCAGCAACGGTGGCTTGTAACCCTGCAAGGTTCACAGACTCACCTCAGATGGTCTTCGCTTGGTGGTTGAGTTCTCTTTGGTTCCCTCTTTGCCAGGTTTTATCTGGGGGAAACATTCTCAGGACTTCTCTTGCTTATTGGCCATCAGTCACCACAGCTCAGTGGAAATTCTTTACATATTGTGGCAAGGGACGTTATTGAAGCCTGTGTGCTGTTTTCCTGAGGCTGAAGCTCGCTTGAAAATCCTTCTAACCTCATGTACCATTTTTAGTTAATAGGTTTTATTTAGTAGTTCTTATAGTAGTACAGTATTCCACAGATTTTACTTTTTTGTTTGCGTGCAATTAGTCTTTTTAGACTCAAATTTTAAAACTGTTGCCCTAATAATCCATTTTTAATTTTTTGTTTAAATTCCCCTCCCCCTTTGTGGGTTGAGAAGCTGCATAAAATACTTGTGTAAGCTGTTTTGCCACACATTAGAATGTATTAAAAACACATTTTTGCAAGTCAAGGATAGATAAAAAGCAAGATCTCTTCATATGTTGTTTGTTTTATTACAAACATTGTACAAATATTGAAACAGAATTTAATTAATTTTCAGAATCTTGGAGTCATTTTAGATCACAGTGTGATGTGGCTGCAAAAAAGGCAAATGCTATTTTAGGCTGCATTAACAGAAGTATAGTCTTCAAATCCCGTGAGGTACTACTGTAGTTCCCTTCTGTTAAGCAGTGGTTAGGACTAATCTTGAATAGTGTTCAGTTTGGGGCACTGCACTGAACAAAGAATGCTGACAAACTGGAACACAGTCAGAGGAGGGCAACAAGAGTAGACCATTGGTCTAGATGGGCGGGGTATAAATCTAATAAAATAAATAAATGATCAGGGGACAGGAAACCAAACCTTATGAGGAAAGACTGAAAGAACTGGGCATGTGTAGCCTTGAGAAAAGAAGAGGGAAGGTATAATAGCATTTTTCAAATACTCAAAAGGCTGTAATACAGAGGAGGGGCAGGATCTGTTCTCGATCATTCCAGAGTGCAGGACACGCAACAATGGGCTCAAGTTACAGAAAAGCAGATTTCTGTTGAATATCAGGAAAAATTTCCTAACTGTTAGACCAGTACAGCAATGAAACCAATTACCTTGTGAGGTGCTGAATGCTCCAGCACTGGAGGCATTCAAGAGACCAGGCAGGCATCCTTTGATTTTTATTCCTGTACTGAGCAGGAGGTTTGACTCAGTTGCCTTAGAGGCTCCTTCCAACCTCATGATTTTGTGATTCTGTATTAAATTAAGTTAGGTACAAATCATGCAAAAAGATCTCAGTTTAAAATAATTACAATCAAACAGTAGCAAAGCACAACATGTTATTTAAATTCACAGTCTTTAGCTATCTGTCATTTGCTCAAATCTGTGTCCTTCTAATTTAGTTTTTAAAATACAGTTTAAATATCTGCAAAGCCAAAGTTTTAATTCAGCTTTTTAGATTGTTGACAGTAGAGTCTAACAAGTTGAGGCTAATATATTTGTCTCATGCAATTATTTCATAGGAATGTTCAGTGTAAGGTTGGAGCTACATCTTTACTGAATGCAGATTCTGTTGATTCCCAAGCGATATATAATATCTATTATTTTTAAATGGATAGCAATTTTGATTTGCTATGTACTGTGTTCTTTTTCACTTCATTTCTGAAATCTAGGAACCCTATGAGAATATTTGATTATAATTTGATATTATCCTGATTTTTAAATTGTCTCCTCCAGATACACGTGATGCAAGCTTGAATATGAATTCTATCAAATTAATGCCGACTGAAACTCACAGTATAGCACCTGTTATTGCAGCAGCCAGTCAAAACATTGTGAAGAGTACAACAAAAGAAACCATGTCTCCACCATCTGTGAAAACTGGCACCCCTGTAGCACCTGGGCCAACTATAGCAAAAGAGAAGCCATCCACATCACCTGTGCCACTTTCTGTGACTCCCAGTCCTAATACAGAAATGATTGTTGATATTTCAGAAGACACAAATATTAATAGAGATGACATTACAGACAAATATGAATTTGCTAGTTCGCTACCAACACCAGATGAACCTATAGATACTAGTTTTCCAGAGGATGATGACCAGTTTGATTCTCAAGGGGATGATCAAGATGACCAAAGCATTCCTGAATTTGCAGAAGATTTGACAAGTATGCACAGCTATGAAAACAGGAAATCATTTGCTGATGAGATGAAGGACTCTCAAGTCTCAGAACTGGAAGAAGATAGCCATTTCTTTTTTCATCTGGTTATTGTTGCCTTTTTGGTAGCTGTTGTTTACATCACATATCACAATAAAAGAAAGGTAGGCTGAACTTAACAATTCAGAGCATATTAAACTCTGAATATTTTTCTTGGAATTCTTTAGAGCCATGTTCAGTAATAAATACCTTTACTGAGATTGCAAATTGGCATGTTCAAATTATATCTCTTTTACATTATTGATTCTTGGATTAAGGCTAAGCATAGTTGAATTAGGTTATGAAATGCAGCACTGCAAAAATTAGAAAACATCAAGTTTGACTTCAACATTTATTAGTAAGATGATTTATTTGCTAATCTACTTCAAATCAATTCTGTATTGCAAGGCACTTTGGATATTTTCACAAAATTAGTTAAGCAAAGTTGCCTGTTTAGGAACCAGAGAAGAATGACATATTACTGGATAAACAGCTCTTATGAGTATATTAGTGTCTTATGAGTAGCTCCACTCTATAAGTCAAAATCGTTTCATAACTCCTTAAACATTGTATTGAAGAATCTAAATAATACCTGCTTTTTCTTAAAAAGCAGTTAAAGTGCTGTTACATTCCTTTTATTTCTTCACTTATTTTCTGTACATCTGTAATTGAATATGATGCATTGAGCATTGTGCTGTATTCTAGTGTATTCTAGGTTTATCTTTCAGCCCCAAGAGTCCTGGGCAAGTTATTTTATTCCATTCATCCAGTTTTAACACTCTGAAATCTTGTTGCTTAGTGTAGTAAGTTGCAGCTGGAGTAGGTGCATTGAATCAATAGAACTTACAGAGGAGTTGAATCATCAAACCCTTACTGATTCAGTAGGCCTACTCTAGTTGTAACTTACTGTTAGAGATGGGCACAACTTAAGTTGTGCCGCATTGTACAAAGACTTCAGCGCAGCACCATAGGTGCCACATGGGCCATTCTCCCACTTCCTGGGCCATCTATCTCACACCATTGAAGTTCCATCTCTGGTGGCACTCCAGTCTGGGCAGGAACTTCAACTGCCCTGTGGCAAACCCAGACCTACTGGGATCTGCCACAGTTAACTAAGCTGCCACCAACCATTCCCTATAAGAAGTCACACAGACCAGGGATGGATTTTCAACAAATAAAAGAATAAGGTTTATTTAAATACAACACACAGGGAAAATAAAATGATCAGGTGAATAAGATATAGTAACGTGGCTTAGTCACATTCATACATGCACACAGTTTGGTTCACACAGAACACTTAACTTGAAGCACAGACCCTGAACCTATCAGTTCTGGCTAACCAACAGCCACCTGAACCTATCAGGTTGGTACTGACTGACACACAGTAGTACCCTGTCTGACACACAGACTCCCACACCAGCTTCTTCTTCCCAGCTGCTGCTTCGTCTCCTTCTCCTTCACACACGCTTCACATATATATATACAGTACAGCCCCTCCTCCTGATGTCCCGCCTTCCACTCCCCATAGGATGGAACTTTCCCTCCAAACCCATGACAGACAGGTAACATCAGTGCTGTATGTAACACCTCCTCCAGCAGCCAACCATTGGCTGTGTTGGGAGAATCCCCATCCTGCCTCTCGTCCGAGTGGTCAGCTGCTCGAGGAGGCAAGGAAGGGCAGCCTGAGCTGCTACCCAGACGGGAGCGCCGCTAGAGAAGGAGGACCTCAGCAGCATGTGACAGATGGTGAGTGGGTCAGCCAGCCCAGGAGGCCTGGGAAGAATACACACAGCACCTGTGGTGCTGCACTGACAGCTTCATGTCATGCAGCATGACTTAAGTTGTGGCTATCTCTACTTACTGTGCTAAGCAAGAAGATATCTATCTGTTTTAGTACAATCACCTATTTATACCAAAGAGGCAATGTCATTACTCATTATTTTCACTATGGAGCCACCTGAATAAGATTAGGACATTGCTTTTTAAATAGAAAACAGTGCTTTTTAAAAAAAAGCAGAGATGGTGATGTACCAGGAGTAAAAATTGATTAAGTACTGATTTTGAAACATTTTCTTCTACAACTGAAGATTTGTTGGTAGATGGAATGATTGACATGGACTTACATAGTCTTACACAGCCAAGTGGTGGTGCTGCTGGTTAAAACCGCAGAAGCCTCTGTGCTGCAAGGTCAGAAGACCTGCAGTCGTAAGATCGAATCTATGTGATGGAGTGAGCCCCCGTCGCTTGTCCCAGCTCCTGCCAACCTAGCAGTTCGAAAGCATGCAAAAATGCAAAATGAGAGTAGATAAATAGGTACCACCATGGTGGGAAGGTAACAGCATTCTGTGTCTAGCCACGCTGGCCATGTGACCACGGAAGATTGTCTTCAGACAAACGCTAGCTCTATGGGTTGGAAAATGAGATGAGCACCACCCCCTAGAGTTAGATACGACTGGACAAATTGTCAAGGGGAACCTTTACCTTTACTTTTACATAGCCTAAAATGTTAACAAACACTTTTAAGTGTACTTTAGTTTGCTTAATATTTATCACTTTCTGGGATAAGCTAACCTAAGGAAAATATTGACATTCATGTGTTTGAAACTGTGGTAACTTTTGAATATGTCCAGTCAGCTCCTGTTATGAATATTCTACTGCAATTTGCCCATCTTTCTATGAGAGGTGTGCATCATAGCTTAACCCAGCCCACAGCTCTTGTTAGATAGAGATGATGGTGTATCACTTGTAAAATTAGATTGTGCTGTAGTTTGAATCTTGCTGGAGTAGCAGGTTCTTCTCTGATATGGGAGCATGGATCAAGGGCTAAAACCATTCTGGTGGGTGGTGCTGTAGTGCCAGTGCAGTGCTGCTTCCTTCCCTTCTCCTCACTTCCAAAGTCCTTGGAGCTTTCTGAAAACATTCCAAAGGGTGGGTTTTTTTTTTTTTTTGCAAGTTTTGATAGTGAAAGGGAAGGATTGTAGTGAGAAACAAACATTTCTGCTTTCTACTTCTGGATTCAGCTGTTCAGCAGAAATCTGTCTGTCTATCTATCTATCTATCTATCTATCTATCTATCTATCTATCTATCTATCTATCTATCTATCTATCTATCTATCTATCTATCTATCTATCTATCTATCTAATCTAATCTAATCTAATCTAATCTAATCTAATCTAATCTAATCTAATCTAATCTAATCTATCTATAGGATCCTGTATTTGGTTTGTCTCAGTTGTATCCATAATGACAAGTGTTTTAGTTTTTTCCATTGAAGCATGCAGCCATTCATATCTGCAGAAATACATAAATGCTGTCAATGGTAATGATAAGCAGTTTGCTAGTTATAATTGTAAATAAAAACAGCACAATTTAGAGAACTAAATAGTTATGATGGCTTGCAAAGATTGATCAGAAAATTAATACAGTTATTTACTGTAACTATATATTCAGCCCCACTGATACCTGTTTGTAACTAGCTACCTGTTCTTTTCTTTCCAGATCATTTTGCTAGTTCAGAGCAGAAGATGGCGAGATGGGCTTTGTTCCAGAACAGTTGGATATCATCGTTTAGATCAAAATGTTAATGAAGCTATGCCTTCATTAAAAATTACCAATGATTACATTTTTTAAATGTGTTGTGATCCCAGTTTACTGAACTTGTGGTTTACTCTGCCTTGTTTTTTATATAATGTGCAGGCATTTGCTCTAAGCCATGGGCATATGCACATTCTTCTTGCCTTGCAGGTTTTAGCCTTAAAATGAGGGCATGAAAGATTAATATTGACTTATGGTGACAGCCATACCCCAGCTTCACTGCACATAGTGGCATTTTTACTCACTTTATCTTCTGGCTGAAACAGTAGTCCTAGTTTAGAACATAGCCTCATAATGCTCATTACTCAACATCTTAGTGATAAATATCACCAATGAATCATACTAAAACAGTGGTTTCCAACCTTGGGTATCCCAAGTGTTCTTGGAGTGCAATTCCCACAAGTCTTCACCACTAGCTGTGCTTATAGGGGTTTCTCGGAGTTGCAGTCCAAGAACACCAGGGTTTCCTAATGTTGGAAACCACTGTACTGAAAGAAACTTCTGGTAATTCCCTATTTCAATCATGTATCCTATTTGTTTCATAAATACAAAGGTGGAATAAAATTAGGTTCCTTCTAGACACATTACTTGTATATCTAATCATTTTTGTATTTTTTTTCTGTTGCATTTGCATAGAGAAACATTTTAAGAAATATTTTTTATGTATTATTGATGAGTTTGGCTTGCATGATTCATGAATACGTGCTGGTGATACTGAGCCAAACATTTCTCCATTGTGTTTTTTTTGGGGCGGGGGGGATATTTGCTTTTAAAAAACAAGAATTAAAATAAAATGTTTTCAGGCTAGACACTCAATTGCACAAAAAGACCAGTAAAACATTCTCATCTGTGCTGCTTTGATATTTTAAGTAGGGCTTGCCAAGGTATTATTTGCAATTTTGTTATTACAAACATGGAAAGGATGCAGATTTTAGAGACATTTGGATCCAGGAGTGTGGGTTCTCCAATGGGAAAGATGCTTGCTTGTAGAATGGACTCCCTTCCCCATAATGCACCCCCTCCAATTACTCTGGAGGCTTGGCACAGCAGGAAAAAGGTAGTTTGCTTGCCTAGTATTGGTTGTTGGCCTGAGTTAATGACAGTATTGGTCACACTTAGCTGCAATTATAAGAATGACATCCTGAGGTGGCCCTTATTCAGAAAACATGGCACCATTTTGTTTCATTTTGAAGAAGAAAAAATCAGCAGGTTGTATTTTTAAAAACTGTACATTTTGTTATTTATCTTCATTTCCACAAATTGTAACGTATATAAATCAGTGGTTTTACTTGAATGTACATCCTGTTGTTGAGTGTTGTTTTTCTCTGGGTGGAGGAACATGTAAATAATGAAGTGTAGCTAATGAATTTATTTTTAAGTATTGAAATATTCTGAAAAACTCCCAAACCTCTAACATGAGAAGAGTTGTGGTGGGCATGATCCTATTTTAATAGATAGATCAACTGAGCTGCTATATTCCTTCATTTTGTACTCCTAAACATAAGAAAGTGCAGCACAAACAATAAACTCCAGGACTGTTTTCTGCAGTGGTTTTTATCATATTTGATCTTGTACCACTTTTAATAAGACTTTTGAAATAAACTCCCAACAATATAATTCTTTAGTAGCTTGCTTTGTATATTTCTGTATAAAAGAGTTCTCTCTTGGTGAAGGCAGCTTGAAATACTGAAAACAATTCTGAATGAATAATTGCTTTACCTTGTGCAGGTAGTGCAAAAAAAAATCAGTTTACTTACTCTTTTTAAGTTTAAAAAGTGTTCAGATTTGACAACAAAGTTTAGTTAAGTCCCCAATTTGATTATTCAAAAGGCAGTGCAGTTTGGCTTGCACTGATTTGCAGCCCCTACCCAACATGATTTAGATTTGAATCTTGCTTTTGAAATTCAGAACTTGACAGAAGCTTGTCACATTCACTCTGATTAGAAACAATAAAATAGTTATAACTTTTTGTCAATGATTTAACACAATGGCCTGAAATTTGTTGCCCTCTATGTAGGGATGAACACTGTCAGACTTCAAAGTGATTGCTACAATATATATTTTACATACAAGAGTAGCCTTTGCTTTTTCAGAGTTTTGAAGTACAGTGGTGCCTTGAGTTACGAACTTAATTGTTTCCGGAAGATGGTTGTAACTTAAGTTGGTTGTAACGCAAAGCACCATTTCCCATAGGAATGCATTGAAATGTGATTACTCCATTCCGGATTGAAACACACACACACACACACACACACACACACACACACACACACACACACACACACACACACACACACACACACACACACACACACACACACACACACACACACACACACACACACACACACACACACACACACACACACACACACACACACACACACCCAATCAGTAACACAATTAATCCGTTTGGGCCAGAAAAACACACACCAAAAAACAATAAACCACTACAAGACCCATCGGAAGCGTGTTTAATCCATTTGGGCTGGAAAAAAAACCACATACCAAAACACAAAAAAAACCCTGCAAGACCCATCAGAATGCAATTAATCCGGTTGGGCCGGGGGAAAAACACATACCAAAAAACCACTGCAAGACCAATCAGAAGTGCGATTAATCCATTCAGGCAGGGAAAAAAAACACATACCAAAACACAAAAAAACCTGCAAGACCCATCGGAAGCACGATTAATCAGTTCGGGCCGAACCCCCCCCACACACAGAAAAGCAAAAAAACAAAACAAAACAAAAACACTGCAGGACCCATCAGAATACAGCACAGAAATACCCCCCATCCCAAACCCACGCTGCAAAACCCTGTACTCACTCAGAACAGGCATTTTAAAAAGTAGAAAGCAGCACCAGGCAGTCCGAAACCACCTCCAAACGCGCGCACTCTAACTGCTGGGGTGAAAGAGCTACAAAGAAGCAGCCTCTTCACCGACCAACGGTTAGCAATTTAAATTCCCCGCCTTTCCCCCTGCCTTTTTTCCGGTTGTAACTTAAAGCTCCAGACACAAGTCAAAGCAAAATGTGGCCGGCGCTCGTTGTAACTCAAATTGGTTGCAAGTCAGGATGGTCGTATGTCAAGGCACCACTGTAGAGATTTGCTTATCCCCTTGAGGTTTGGGGAAAGACATATTACATGGAAATGCCCTTGGGGGGGGGGGGAAGGAAAATTTCCTGATTTCAGAATTCAAGTTATATTTTTAAGTTAAGTGATAGGAATGTGGCCTCTCCAGATAATCTGTGGCTCCTGTACTCCCATGCCAATTTTAGGGCTGATAGAAGTTATAGTTTAAGGGGCAGAGTGGCACATGATTCCCACCCCAAGCTAGGAAAAGAGAGACTTTTCTCCGTTTACACCAAAACCATAGTATCTGCAGTGCAAAGCTGGTAGGAGGGATGGATATAGCCATTTGTTAGCAGTGGGTAGAGTTTGGTATCTAGCTTTCGGGTGTTTTGAACATTGAACTTAATAAAAACCAAGCTTGTGTAAATAGGGCCAGATTTGGTCTCAGTAAGAGGCAGGATAATGAAGAAAGGGATGTCTATAATTAACAGACTTGAGACAGAACAATTTTTTTAAAAAATGCAAAAGAATAAAGATTGCTTTATTAGAAATGACTTAACAAAAGACTGTATTGTGGAAAAGTTAAGTAATGGATTGGTAACAGTAGGAAGAGGAACATAAAAGCCGAGTATGACCTCCATTGACATAACAAAAAAGTTTTTAACAGCCTGTTTCTAGAAGAAAGAACCAACAGACTGTTAAACACTGAAACAATCTGAGGCAGATTGTTTCAGTATCTGATCCCTGAAAAATTATGACAACAGCCCTTCCATTAGTTATGAATTAGGTTAGAACAATTGGTTGTCAAATTAGAATAGGAGATAAATAAATTATTGGGAGTAACAGTCACGTGACATGGACAAATCCACATGCCGCAACGAGCAGCATATATTTGTGTGAAGCCAAGCACAAGTATTGGTCTGCATGGTTCTTGTCCTAATAAGCTGAAGATTGAACCCACAGTATTAGATTTGCTTGTGGATTCTGTCCCTGATTTAAGGGAGAGGAAGCAAACTAGCGCAGTAGTTGCACCCAGGTTCACACAAAACAATGAGCAAATCATTCAATCCCAGGCAAAATTCTGGAACAGATGGTAAAGTGGCCATTGTGCAAGCACCTAGAAAGCAAGGCAGTAATAACTAGAAGCCAACACAGATTTGTTAAGAACAAATCCTGCCAAGCTAATTTGATTTTATATTTTGATCAAGTCACCTCTCTGATAGACAGAGGGAATGCTGTAGACGTAGTATATCTTGACTTCAGCAAAGATTTTGACAAAGTGTCCCATGATATCCTGATTAGCAAGGTAACTAGGTGTGGTCTGGATAGATCAAGTTTCAGGTGGATACACAATTGGCTAGAGAATCATACTCAGAGGGTGATGATTAATGGGTCCTTTTCTAACTGGGAGGACGTAACTAGTGGGGTACCCTAAGGCTCAGTCCTGAGCCCGGGGCTCTTCAATATTGTTATTAATGGATGAGGGAGTACAGAGAATGCTTGTCAAATTTGCAGATGATACAAAATTAGGCGGAATAGCTAATAGCCTAGAAGACAGAAACAAATTTCAAAATGACCTTGATAGGATGGAGCACTGGGCTGAAAGCAACAGAATGAAAGTCAACAGGGATAAGTGCAAAGTACTGCACCTCGGAAAAAGAAACCAATTGCACAGTTACAAGACGGGGGAAACCTGGCTCAGCAAAACTATGAGCGAGAAGAATCTTGGAATTATCGTAGATCACAAGCTAAATATGAGCCAACAGTGTGATGTTAACAAACTGGAAGAAGCTCAGAAGAGGGTGACAAGGATGATCAGGGGGCTGGAAACCAAGCCTTATGAGGAAAGGCTGAAAGAACTGGGTGTGTTTAGCCTTGAGAAAAGAAGACTGAGGGATGATATGATAACACTTTTTAAATATTTGAAAGGCTGTCATACAGAGGAGAGGCAAGATATGTTCTCGATCATCCCGGAGTGCAGGACACACAACAATGGGCTCAAGTTAAAGGAAGCCAGATTTTGGTTGAATATCAGGAAAAACCTCCTAACTGTTAGAGCAGTAGGACAGTGAAACCAGTTACCTCGGGAGTTGGTGAGTGCTCCAACACTGGAGGCATTCAAGAAAAATCACCTGGCAGACATGCTTTGAATGTGTTTCTGCATTGAGCAGGGGGTTGGACTTGATGGCCTTGTAGGCCCCTTCCAACTTCACTTTTCTATGATTCTATGAACAAATCTCGAGGCAAACTTGCTGGCCGTGTGGGTGCATGCTGAGTGCATTATGGGCCTGGCTCTTCCTCCACTGTGCATGAATAGTAGTAATAAAAACGCTGCCCACCAGTACTGTCTCAGTTCATGGAATGTAAGTGTTAAGAAAATAATTCCATTTTGGTTCTCACTAGGCAAGACACTGATTCTATAACCAGAAGCAGTGTAGATACAAGACAAAGAGCCTTGATTCATTCAACATTTCACATAGACTTTGCTTTCAGTTTGTAACCGTTCAGTTGGGAGGTATCATATCATGACTTTGTTTGCATTGCACATTTGATGTCGAGCACAGGCACGTAGCACTGAAAAATGTGTGGTTTGAGAGAGAATCATTGTAAGAGGAGGAAATAGGTATTGATTTTAACCGGTGAGCTCAGCTGACATTCATTTATGCTTTTTCTAGAAGGATGTTGTCTGGGTTCTGTGAATATGCAGCAGGGGGCGCTATGATTACATCTTACATAGAAATTCTAAAAACCTGAACCAGAGAAAATGTTTCAAAAATACCTCCTGTTTTTGATGATTCAGAGGTCTACTAAAGATATTAACTCGCCTTTGTTTTTGAGTTTTCGAGCAAACAATGTAGCCCTTTACACAAAAGCTGACACTGGAATGTGTTCTATATGTGATAACATAAAACACATCCTTTTGTTCTAGGCTGTTTGCCTGCCTAAGGAGGAACAATTCTGCCACACCTGAACATCTGTTATAATTGACATTGATTGCTGTTGTCACTACTTCTTCCGTGGTTTGTTGAATGCAAGATTTGTGTCTGTCAGTGCCAAGATCAATTGGCTCCAGTTAGCTAAGATGTACAGTAGCATGTTCAAGAGTAAATCAGAGTTTTGATTTGTTTTTTATCCCCACTCTGTACAAAATACTGCACACCTCTCTTGCCTTGTTTTCATAATGCATATTGCAGTATATTCTGTGCAGACAGGATTATCCCTGAAGAGCCTTTGTAGGCTGAAGCCAAAGCAGAGAGCAGTGGCGTTGTTCCAGTTGAAGATGAGTAACAAGAGATTTAATGCTACTGTTTAATTTAGGATTGAGCCAAACAAAGGGCACTTTTTGTCACCCTTTTTTGGAGGTACTGAAAAGTACTCTTGGCACTCCCTTTGATGATTTTTCAGGCATCATATCAAAAATGAGTGAAAGTGTTGCTTAAGAGAATAAGGTGAATTCATCCAGAAACAGGCTACTTTTGCCCTCGTTGTTTTCAGAATTAAGCCTTCTTCAGTTCTTTACTGTTGTGACTTTCTATCTGCCATGACTGATCTGTCCAGCAACATCTGTGGTACCAAAGCAGCTGAGAGTGGGGAACAGTGAGAACAAACTAGCTCAAAAAGAGAGTAGAGCTTTTCAGAAGTACACTGTCCACACATTAAACATAGTTGTGGCGATCCCCTCTGAAGCCCCTATTCCCTCAGATTTCACGAGGTTCTTGCCCTCTTCTTTCTTCGCTGCCACCAGGTATTGCTGTCTCAATATCATTCAATCAAGGAGACATGTGTGCTTTTAAAACTTAAATGATTTATTATATGAGGGAAGCTAACATATGATTAGTAGTCAATAAGTAAATTACAGGTTGCTAATCACTTGTATCTAGGTCAATTCTACTTTAACTTTAAAACTCTATCAACTCTCTGTTCCATTCAGCGTTCTTACAGATCTCTAACTCACTCTAAGTTCACTTTTAAGTTTCACACGGTCTCTCACGCACAGAATCTCTCACACAGGCTCCATACACCAGCCTTTATATCCAGCCCCCTCCTCCTCTTGGCTCCGCCTTCCATCCTCTCATTGGCTCCTACTCCACTGTTCAGCTGTGACGGACAGGTGAGGGCAGGGCTGTTCGCTACAGCACTGGTTCTTAACCTTTGTTACTCTGATGTTTTTGGACTGCAACTCCCAGAAGCCTTCACCATCAGCTCTGCTGGCTGGGGTTTCTGGGAGTTGCAGTTCAAAAGCATCCGAGTAACAAAGGTTAAGAACCACTGCGCTACAGTAGTAAATACAAAGTATTGTCTGAACTTGGGCTCCAGGTCTTTCTTTAATGTATGGAGTTCTAATTAGGAAACAGAGGCTCCTACCTCTCTCCTAATGAATGGGTTCTCTGTATGTGCACATTGTAACGTAGGGGTACTTAACTTGTGGTTCACCGGGCTTTTAGATTATGACTTCCATGATCCTGAGCATTGGTTACACTGAGAGCTGCAGTCAACCACAACCACAAGCTGCCCCCATTCCTAATTTAGAGACTGGTAAAATTTATTTGCAACCTTAAATGGGTGGCTTACTTTCATTTTTATTGTTGTACTACACTTTTTATCAGGAAGTCTGCTGTTCCCCAAGCCTGTCTGAGCTGAATATAAACTGAATTTATATTAACTGTGGAATGAACATGGTTTCATTCACTGTTATATAAAATTATCTCTCACTAGTCTTTATTATCTCATATGATTAGTAGATGATTCAATGTTTTTTTTGTTACTAGATTGCAGTAAGATGGATATTGTACAGTGATAGCAAACATTTCCAGAGCAATGCATAAATAATTGCCAGGTCCTGCAGCAAATATGGATTTAAGGAGACTTTGCTAAAATGACTGTGGTTAATTAATTTGTTCATCTACTGCCCAATCAATTAATTTGTACTGCTTTATTGAACGGATGCTTTAAAATGGTTTATTTTGTGTTTGAAAAGTGTTTGCCTAGCTTGCAGAGGATCTTCTCTATGGCATAGCAGTGCAGTTACTGTAAATCCCTCTTGATGAAAGTCAGGTGAAGAGAAATAGGATCAAGGCACATGCATGGCCTGAAAAACACAAAGTAAGCAATCCCTCAGTGATATCTACTATTGTCAACTTGTGGAGGGGCAAAAATGTGTCAGATTCTGCTGCCGGATCCAGTAGAAAACAAACAAGACAGGACTGCAACAGAGGCTGAACCTCCAAGCGCAACTGCTTTTGCTTCTCTTCATCCAGGGTGTGCGGTGCCATCAACTGATCTGCCTCACTCTGAGAATCACTGTTTTGGATTTAAACACAAACAATCAGAATAGCATGGACTTGTGCATGCCTCCCAACAGGTACTGTTCTCTTTGACTCCACATGGTTATTTTCCAAAAAGGGGGACCTCCTGGCCCATTGGCTGCACTGAGAGGGCAAGGGTGCCAGCCAGAAAGCGGTACAGTACTGGGCTTTTGACTTCAGTAGTGTATCAGGTGACACATGGGTCTATAGAGTAGAGTTGGGCAAATACAGCAGTTTCATTTCCACTAGTATTTGAGTTTTTCAGTCAGATAGTTTCCAACCTGAATAGGTTTGCTGCATCAGAAACACCCCGTTCCCTGAGATTTCTGGCCTCAAACCTGAGACCAAGGGGATGGACCCTTGTGATATCACAGAGGGAGAAGGTCACAGAGGTGGGTGAAGTCAAGGATTTGGAGGCAGGGGGAACTGCTGCTTGGTCAGCTGATGGTGGAAACAGGCTCATGGAGAATCTGGCTAGATGGAGCCTTAAATCTGATTAAAACCTGCCTAACTAGGTAATGTGGTAAACCAGAACCAGAGGAAGAAAGCCAATTTTAGGGCATCACAGTGGTTACCACCATTCCCAGTAGAGCCTGCTTTGTCCTCATACTTACATATGACATGTAGGTGTTTTTTTTTTCTGGCAACAAGGAAGCTCTTGAGCTGCAATGCTAGTGTCACACCCCTTTCTATGCTCCTGATGGCATGATGTATACACACCATGTCTTTCCATGGTACCCTCTCCTCACTGCTGGTTTTTTGATGAGCTGGTATTGTACAAGCATAACAGATACTTCCATGCTGAGCCACTGAACCCTATGACCAGTTGAGATGATGTCTAGGCTTTAAAATCCTCTCAAACATTCTCTGTCTCCACGTTGATGTTTGTCTCCCTGCTTGGAAACCTAGAGAAGGATAGCAAGTCCTGGAGAATTCCACTGATGCCCTGAACCTTGGCAACTCCTGAGACTGACTATGATCACATTTTGTACAGATTTTTCAGAAATGAACTGAAAATTCTCTCCCATCTGCACCAGCCAAATCCAATACTATAGCAATTCCCAACATACAGAGGAATATGCTGTAACTGACTATCATAATAAATAATCACGAGTCATCAGGTCCAACTTGTGGTGAACCTTTCAGGCTTTTCCAGGTTTAAAGTACTCAGATATGGTTTACTAGCCCCTCCTCCTGGTGATGTTCTGGGACCTTGAAGCTTGGCCAAGGCCACACAGGTGGCAGGGTACATAAACTCTGGCAGCCACATATGTACTGGGTGATCTTGGATAGCCTATCTCCTGGGGGGCAAAGTGACAATTTGAACACCCAGCCTCTGCTCCACAGCCAGGCGCTCCAACCCCTGAGGTACACCAACTTGGCACTAGGATGTAGAACACACAGAGCCTCAGAAAATGAATTGGCAGCACTGATTTAGCGCTAAAAATGCCAAATACAGTGGGGTCTCGACTTACGAACGACCCAACTTGCGAACAATTCGAGTTAGGAACCTGCCCTATAGGGAAAGTAAGGACTCTACATGCGAACTTCCCTCGAGTTACGAACAGGCAAAAAAGTCCCCCCTCCCTCCCCTTAGAGGCTTCTGGAGGGGGGAAAAGAGTCAGAAACTTAAAAATAAATATTGTACTGTTAAATAAAGTCACTTACCAGGCCTTGGTAGCCCTCAAACCACAGGAAAAAGAGCAGGAAAGAGCTAAAAGCCGACACCCAGAAAGAACCTGGCAGCCATTTTGTGGTTTTCCCCGCTCCTCTCCCCGCCTAACAGCTGATCGGCTGGCTCTGAGCAGGCTTCCGGAGGCTTGCTCAGCACCTAAAAAGCCTGCCTGAGTGCCTTTGTGCTGAAAAAATCAGCACAACATGCTTTAAAACATTATTTAAAATTGGCTTCGTTTTTTAAAAAAAGAGTTCTAAAGTGCTGCCTTTAGTGTTCCCTGCCTTCCCTGAACCTAAGGGGGAAAAAGAAAGAAAATATCCCCCTCTAGTTGCAGAAGGCAGAATAGCAGCTTCCCATTAGTTTCTATGGACAGAAAAGCGCAGATACGGATTAAATGGTTTTCAATGCATTCCTATGGGAAATGCAGATTCGACTTAAGAACTTTTCGACTTGAGAACCACCTTCCAATACGGATTAAGTTCTTAAGTCGAGACCCCACTGTACACAAGTGTTCAACATCTGACTTAGAAGTTTTAAATAGTTAAATCCTGGATACACAAATACGTCAGTTTTGGTTTCTCCCATGTGCAGATTTTTTGAAGTATTAAATTCCCACATTTGAATTAAATTATCCATTTTGGTAATTCTTACCAAACAGAAATAAATTCATCGCTCATCCCTGCTATATATTTACTTCACCTCTAGCCCTGATATTTGAATTAAATTAAATTAAATTAGTTACTGCCCCATTAGTGCAAGACACTATTCTGGGCAGTTTACAAACTACAAGGGCAAACAAAATCAGATACATGATAACTCAAAACAATAAAAAAAAAGATAAACACATCAAAAGGAAAACCAAAATGCTTTATCATGTCAAGGCATTGTGGGACTATACAGAATGTGTTGTAGGGACCAAAATATTGTTGGATACTTTGCTGTTCCTGATCCCGTTCCCTTTCCTCCCCTCCAGAACTACAAGGCATTAAGTGAGGGTGCCTCAGAAAATATCTTGCCGTGAACACAGCGTTCTGGGCCAACTTGTTGCGCCAATGTAATGCCAAAAATTATGGTTGTGAATGATTTTTTGCAAGAGGAGCAAATGAAGAAGATATACAAGCAAACAAAGGATTTGTTGAGAGGGAGGGAGTGAGATAGAAAGGACTGAAAAAGAAAACACATTGATGTTTGTTAGCCTTGTTACTTGCATGTATGTGTTCTATTTTTCTTGCTTCAAAATGAGGCTTCATGAAGATGGATGCACCCTAAATTTTATTCTGCCAGGAGGCAGTAGTTTGCTATATTGAAGTAAGACGCCTGAAGCCAAGTGTGCCCATTTCCCTTTTTTGTCAAATATTTTCTGAATGCCTGAACTTTCCCTTGGGCTTTGTGATACTAGATTGAACCTATTTTGAGCACACGACAGACCTGAATGCTGTAGAGCTCTAATATTCCAGAAAGGTAGGTTTTTAATCTCAGGGACCTGACCTACAGAAACTGTCCATGATCAGTTAGATATCTTACAAGACTTTAACTGGAGATACCTTGGCATGCAGAATAATATGCCCTGACCAGCAGTTCAAAATTGATTAGCTATTTCTTTCTGCAGCAAACCTGCAGCACCCTATTCCTTGAGATTTCAGGGCCTAATACCACCTAAGCACAAACAGTTGGCTCTACCTTGGAGATGCCTGGAAGTTTGATGGGAGGGACGATGGGTGCCAGCTACCATGGAATGCTGACAGCTCCAAGTAGAGGGCTATCTGGTTTTCAAGAGAGAAGTAGCTAACCCAAGTTCACTCTGAAATCATCTAAGAAGGTGAGCTGTAAATTGGCCATAATTCACAGCTGTATTCTGGTAAGAAATCAAAGTGGGCACATGCAGAACTGTTTGTCTGCATGTAGCTGTGAACTCTACCCAGCCACAAGGACCGGTGATCATTGCACACAAAAGACTAGCTAACGACACTCATCAATCACAGTGACAAATCATCTCCCCCCTTTATCACAACAATACATCCATAACAAAAAAACACCCTGATCATCATAATCACCCAATCTCTGAAAAGGACAAAAAGCTGATCCCACAGCTACATATACTCAACTACACTACCCCAGAACACAGACAGAGTTCTGATGCTGGCCACAGAGACTGGTGAAACATTAGGAAGAAAAACCTCAAGAACACAGGCAAACAGCCCAAAAAACCCACAACAACCAAAGAGGAAGAAATTTGTAATCAGCACTTGTTTGCAGCTTGTTAAGGAAGCTTCTGCTGTAGTCATCCAGACCTGTAGAGAAATAGATATAGCACAGTTATTATAACAGACTGCAAACAAATGATGGTTAGCAATTGTTGTTCTTTCATGGTCTCCTACTGCTGTTTTAGTGCAGTGCTGACATCAAACACTCTTCTTTCTTTCTTTCTTTCTTTCTTTCTTTCTTTCTTTCTTTCTTTCTTTCTTTCTTTCTTTCTTTCTTTCTTTCTTTCTTTCTTTCTTTCTTTCTTTCTTTCTTTCTTTCTTTCTAGAAATAACATTAGTTTTATTAGCAAAGATCTCAAGTCTCCTTGGTGGTCCCTTGAGACATTCACAGCACAATCTTCCCAGAGGGTTGGGAAGAAACAAGAAGGGGAAAGTAATGGATCACTAGCTTTTGCCCTAGAAAGAGGGACTGCCCAGCCATGTACTTACCTTTTGACTGGATCCACCCGATGCCTTCCATTTCGACTCCTTTCACAGGGTGCTTGGTTGATAGGAACTTGCCCTCATGAGTGCCCCTTTGCTTCATTTCTAGGTATCCCACCAACCAACAGCACTACTGCACACCCTTTTCTCTAATACCACAAGTGATCACATTCTCTGAACTGATGTGAAAGCATTTGATGCAAAAAAAGAGAGCATCAAATGCCGTAGCAGCAGAAGGAAAAAAAATCAGATTTGGGGAAGAACTCTGGGCTGATTCACACTGACTTGTTATGTCATGTAGTCAGTGGCAATTATTTGAATCTAACAGTCCCAATCCCAATTCCCATATTATTTGCCAATGTAGTCATGCCCTAAGTAGGACAGGCTAGCTAGTTTTCTTATTCATAATTACTGCAATTGAGACTTTTTCTAAATCGTGTTGGAATTAGCTTACTAATCTAAAATAATGTTCTTTTACTCTAATTTGGCTTTCTTTCCACATCTGGTGTCCTAGAGAAACATAGCAATTCTCTGAAACTGCTGTTGGTTCTCTAGGATCTGGCAATCTGAGCTGCTTTACCATTTGGATGTTACTTGCATGTTTCAAAACTCAAGACAGACACATTTCCAAAATCTGGCCCAGCTCATCTGATGCCACAGCTCATGAAGCAGAGTTATGAACTGTGCACATCTTCAGCTACGTTATTGGTATCTTTGAGTCAATGAAAAATCCTTTGATTTTTTTCCATGACAATGTGGCAACTGCAGGATAAAACGAAATGTGAAATCGCACCAAGCAAATTAAAAAGAGAGAGAAAGACTTGCCTGTTCATGCTAGTTCTTGAAGAGCAGGAACTTAGTTTCACCTCAATATCCTGGGTGCCCAAACTAATTCTTGCAGTAAAAACCATCTTTTTCATTACTGGCCACTAGGTGTCAATGCAGGACTTAGTGTGTTCCTGCATTCCATTTCCTCTACCCTTACAAAAGGAAAGCTGGCTGGATAGCTCAGCTAGTATCTGGCTGTGAAGACAGAAGTTGGGTATTCACTTCTCCACGGTGCATTCCAGAACAGCCAGCCTGTGTGGCCTTGGGCAAGCTGCACAATCCCACAGCGCCCCCAGAAGAAGGGAATGGGAAATCACATTTGAGTACCCTCTATCTAGGAAACCTTGAAAAGGGTCACCATAAGTCAGAAATTGGCTTGACAGCCCACAATTAAGAGAGGGAGAAAAGGAAAAGAAGCAGTCTTTCTCACAGCTGCCTCTTCTAGAACTGTATGTTCTAACTAGAACACAGTCTAAGAGGTGTGGATCAGTTAGTTTGCATCTGAATTTGCAGTGGCTATATTTGTGCCTACCTCGATGTGAATTTCGTTGTATGGTATACTGTGTATATACTTACAATGACAATAAATTATATTATTATTATATTATATTATTATATCACTTTCTTAAAGAAAGAAATGAGCAGGCTCACAGAACTGTCCAGTGGCTGTGGTTCAGTCTATGGATCTAAGTACTTTGTGGGATAAGTTCTCTAACACTCCCATCTCCTGACTCCTCTGTGTGCTCGCTCATTCCCTGGTCAAAGTATGCTTCCCTTCCTGCCTCCTCAGTGTGACTGCCTACTCACTGATCGCAGAGCACGATTTCCTCCTCTACCTCCTCTGGCAGCCACCCACTCAGACAAGGAAGCAGGGATGGACGGTGGGGCTCAGGGAATGGGCAAGCGCACAAAGGAGGTGGGAGAGGGGAGTGTACAGTGTACAGTGTACAGTGCCCCTGGAACACCTGTGCATGCACTGCGCTGAACTGGGCTGAACGTTGGTTCATGCCCATCTCTAATTCTGATCCTTACTGAGCTTGAAGGGGATGAAACGAAATGGGAGACTGGGCAGTTGCTCAGATGGGGAAAATGTAATTACCTTTAGGACTCAACTGGGACAACCAGGGGCAGCCGTGGTTTATTACAAGTCTGGGGAATGTGTGGCCTTCCAGATGTTCTTGCATCTCAGTTTCCCTCGATCCTCATTAGCCTGGTCAATGGTGGGGTATAATAGGAGCTGCGGATCATCAATTCTTGAAAGGCCTCAATGTGGAAGATAGAAACAGCTCGTTTTGCGATGCCCCAGAGAGAAGGATCCAAAGTAATGGATTCAAATTACAAGAAAGTAAATTTTGACTAAATGTTCGGCAGAGCTTCCTGAGGGTAAGAGCTGTTCAACAGCAGAATGGATTGCTTTGGAAGGTGATGGCTTCTTCTTTGTGCGAGGTCTTCAAACAGAGGTTGGACGGCCGTCCACCTGGGATGCTTACTTGAGAATTTTTACTGGCCTGGAGCAGATGACTCTTTAGATTATCTTGTAGCTAATTCTATGATTCTAACATCCAGTTTTCAGGTTTTTCCCAAGTCTTATTATGTAACCCACTATAGCACTAGTCTGAATAGATGTGGAATAAAGTGGGTGTAGAGAAGGAAAACCAAGGCTCTATAAAGTATTGCTTATGTAAACCATGCTTGAATATTCAGTGTCTTTCTATTCTCTGTTATAAATAGCCTTTCTGGCCCTTTTTTTCTCCAGCTTATTTATTCTGCCATACTCCTTACTCTTTGGGGGCTTCTTAATGCTCTGGCAACTGTTTTGAAGAAATACAAATGAGGGTTTTAGAGGACTCAATTTATCTTCCTAATGCTCAATTTTGCTACCCTGTGAAAGAAACCAAGGAAAGGATGCCAGCGATCCTTTTGTGGCTGCCGCTTCCTGCTCATTCCAGGAGCATGCGCCAAATGGCCAGCGAGCCGAAAGAAAACAGGCTGGCTGTGTTTGGCTTTTCAGCAAGGAAGGTATCTTGAGGGTGTTATTGTCATTAGTATTCTAGGCACGCTTTGGCCAGTTAGGTCCCACACAAACAATGTGTGAATATATTTGTGGCTCACTAGTGCTTAATGCTGTTTGGAAAAGCTTATTTGGCTGTGCAGTAGAGTGTTTAGGGGTCACGACCTGGATGACTCCCAAGGCCTCTACTGGAACAGCTTTGTTGCTATTATGGATAAGAAACACTGGGATGTTCTTCTATTCTTTCTCCCTATTGTGGAGAATGATAGAGTTTTTTTTGGTTTGGAGGAGATGGTGTATCAGTCAGGTTTTCAAGGGGTATTTTCTGTATTAATGTGCATCACAGATTTTGTTGGGCTTCGTATTCTTACAGTGATGGACAGTGACAGGCAGTCCTGTGAATGTCTGTAAGTGACTGAGTGAAGTGAATAAGGTAGTTTGGAGTGCCTGAGGCCAACTTTGACTGGTCTGCCAGCTCTCATTGTTTCTGGAAAGGACAATCCAGCTTCAGCAGTTTATGCATTGTAAACTTCCCACTTTGACCGCTGCAGTGCACTGTATATGGGACTGCCCTTGACGATGACACAGGAGCAGTAAAGAATTCAATATATATACTGCTAGATTGCTGGCAGGAACTTTTACGAAACCCACATGAAATGGGCTGTCAAACAATGTAGTCACTACTTATAAGCTTCTAGTCTTAATTTTGAAGGCATTGGTAATGACTTTCAGAGCCTTAAACAACTTAGGACCCAGGTATGTAAGGTAGCATTTCTCCCCCAGCGTACCTATCCAACTCTTCAGATCTGCTGTGTTTGCCTTCCTCTGTGTCTAAACACTGAGAATGGTACACTAGATGGCAATATATGAGAACGCTCAGCTGCAGTGTTCTGACTGTAGAACTCCCTCCCCTTGGAGGCCCAACTGGCACCAACATGGTCTTTATTTCTGTATGAAGGAGAGCTGCTTTCCTTGCTTTGATAATCAAATACAGAGGTTTATTATCCTCCCATTACACTAAAAATAGAACTGTGACCCGAGGCCCCTATAGCTCTAAACCAGGCTTGTCCAAACTGCGGCCCAGGTCAGCTCGTAATGCGGCCCAGTGCAATTTTTTATTTTTAAAGAAATTCCAAAGTTTCAAGTTACACTGCCGGCGCTTGCGGCCGGAATGTGGCCGGGGCATGTCACAACAGTAGAGGGGGAGAGAGGGAAGGAAGGAAGGAGTGGGAGGGGAGGGGACAGGGGGGCTGCGTGACTGCATTGCGCCGTCCCCGTCAATAGGTGGATCCCTCCTGGCCCCATAAAGCCGCCGGAGTCGAAGCTGGCAGCCTCAGCCCTCTGAGATTGCAGCTGCCGGTAAGCGTGCTTGGAGCGGGGCTGTGGAGCACGGCTACGGCTGCCCCACCATGCGGCCCAAACCAAATGTATGTGTGGCCCAAACCAAATTTTCATCTTCTAATGTGGCCCAGGGAAGGTGAAAGGTTGGACACCCCTGCTCTAAACTATAAGCCTGAGAACACTGCAATACATGGCGATGCTTGTGGGTTCCCTACATTTGGCACCGATTAGTGCTGGGAGCTTCCAGTGTTCCCTTTCTTGCATAAGCCAGACACAGCTTCTGCTATGAACTCAGTTAACTCCACCCCCAATAGCTTGCTTTGGCTCCTTCAGAGAAGGCGACAAATCCTTAGGTTGCTCATGGAGGGTGCAGAAAAGAACAACCAAACTGAAACACTCTTATAAGGAAGAGCCAGAATCTTTGGGGCTTTTAGATTGTAGAAGGGAAGATAACTATAGGGTACTGCGACAGAGGTTTAGAGGATGGATTACAAAGAGAAAATTCTCATAATACTAGCTATCAGGAAGGATCCTTCAGTGACACCGATTGGCCATCAGTGCACGGCATATAAAATAAAGCACATCTTCACGCAACATCTTGCTAATGTACAGCATGGGTGCCATTAGGTATGGGGACTGGATGAATTCATGGAAGAATAGGCTCACCAGTGGCTATCATGCATAAGAAGTCAATAGTCCCTCTAATTTCAGAACTACAGGACAACTGAATGCCAGCCAATACATAAAAAAAAGCAACATGAAACATGGGACTGTTTTTTTCTGCCTTGTTGGTGCTGGCTGCCTCTACCATTAAGCAAAGTGAGGCTACCATGGCTCAGGCATTCCGGGAATAACAGTCCAAAAGAAAAAAAAAAGAAAAGAAAGAAACTTCTCCAAACAGTGTCCAGCACAAATGAAGAATCCTTACATTCAGAGAGGGGCTGTAATTCAGTGGTAGAGGACAACCGTGGATGCAGAGTTTTGCAGTTTTAATCCCCAGCATCTCCATATAGGGCTAAAAACAAAATCTTGCTGACACTGTGGTGAGTCACTGCCAGTCAGAGCTGACAACACTGGACTGGATGGGTCAATGGTCTGGCACTGTAGATTACAGCTTCCTTTGTTCTGTGTTTTCAACACTGTAGAAGTGAGAAAGCACCTACTTTCTTCGGTCTCTTGGACCTGTAGCATGCCCACATTTTCCTCTTAGAGCAGACCATCTTCATGCCTATGTTTCTCCTCCAAACCCATTTTTCTCTGAGAAGCACAGCTTGCACTTGCAGGCAGTAATGTGAGCACTAGGTAGGTCTCCTAACTTCCCAGACTGTCCTGTCATAACAGAGGCAACCGTCTGCCAATATTCAAAAGAGGCAGGGAAGAGCCAACAGCCACAGAAAATGCAGAAAGTGACACACACACACAGAGAGAGAGACACACAGACACACACAGACAGACATAGGGAGTAGCCGTTGTAAATGGATCTCTTTGGAACAACAAGAATGTTAGCTTAATGTTATTTTAATGAGATGTTTTACACAGACTTTATTTTAGCTACTTTGAGTATTTCTTTAAAAAAGAGAAAAGTGGGGAATAATTATGAAGAAATACATACAGAAAAACAAGATGAAGCAAGAGAAACATTGAATAGAATACTAGTTGTTTAAGGTCCTCCAACTTCCATCTTTATTTCCAAATATGTTTCATTTACTACCCATAGTTCAGAGCCATTCGATGGCATTTCAAAAATACCTTATTTGTTTTTGTACAGTTACCATCCATCTGAAATCTCCTGTTGAGCCTCCTTTTCCTCCTAATAACCTTCTGTTGATCTGTACCCCAGCTACCATGTGCTGTCTTTGGCGAATACTGACCCTCACCACCCGCAAAATCCTCCTGCGTCACTTTCCTGCTCCCACCTGGGCAACGGCTCCTTGTCCTCCCTCTTTGCTTCTGCCACCAACCACCTGGTCCTTCTTTGCTGGTTCCTCCCTTTCAGTTTTTACAGGCTCTCTTTCTCTGAGTGCTTCTGCCTTTCAGCTGCATAATTCTTAAATACCAGCTGCTTTCCTCTCCAAAAACCACCCGTCATCATTAAGCAGAGTTAGGGGCCACTTTAGGCAGCTAATTCTGAGTGTTTTTAAAGGTCAGGAAATGGTTTATTCTTCACATCTTTATAGGATTCATTTCTATCAGTTTCTTATTGTGCTAGAGAGAGAGTTTGTATGATGGTCTGCCTCAGAAAATAGCTTGACCATTCTTGGGTGCTGTGGACCTTGACTGGCAGGCACGGAACTAAAGAACATTACTTTTTTTTGCACTTCATACAGCTTCTAGAGTCTCACAGCTAGCATTTCTATTGATGGTGGAAATCTAGGAATACCAGCTCAAAAATGTAAGTTTTCCCTTCATATATAATGTATATGAACAAGGCCATGGATTGTAAATAAAAGTTTTTAATTTCCTTTAACCAAGCAGCATCCAGACTAATCATTTTCCTTCCCCAAGGGAATGAGTGAGACTGGGTGGATCTCTCAATGCTCTTTCTCTGCGCCAGAACAGGAAATAATCAAATTCAAAATCCCTCCGACATGTTGGTGATGACTGGGCGCAGCTCAGCTTCCACTAAAGAAGATTATGTCTCTGCATAGGGAGGAGTAGATAGATAGAGATGGACTTTTCCAGGTTTCCTAGACTGTCCTTTACCTCTTCGGAATGTTTCTGAGCATCCTTCTGTGTAGATTGAGGGTGCAATCCAATGGTTGCAAAGATGTGGACCTGATCACATGAGAAAGTGCTGCTATGATGCAATGTTTCCCAACCTTGGGTTCTCAGATGTTCGTGGACTAAAATCCCCAGAAGCCTTTACCACTAGCTGTGCTGGCCAGGATTTCTGGGAGTTATAGTCCCAGAAATCCAAGGTTGGGGATCCAAGGTTGGGAACCACTGCTTTAATGGGATCAGTTTCCTTTAAAGCAGTCTTTCCATCTGCTGGGGGATTGCTCCAGTCTGCCCTCCCCCTAAAGTAGTTGTCTTGCTACTGGACCAAAAGGTCCAGCTTGGGGACAGATTGGGATCAGGTTGGTGAGCATTTCCCCATGCATCATGTGATCACCAAGGAAACAATGGCACTGGACCGCTCCACGAGTGGTCTAAATTGTGATCTCTTGCCCTATGTGATCACACCCTGATATTCTTAGCACTGTTGATGTCACTGCCTTTCCTTCATATATTTGTCTCTTGACGGTCTCTGGGAGAGGACACAAGAGGCAGCTTTTCCTTGTTCTCAAGGAAGGGGAAATCATAGCTTCCTGCATCTCTAGCTTGATCAACTACAATCAAGACACTCATTATATTTTCTGTACATGTATTGCTCTAATAAACACTAGTTTTCTTATTTTCCCAGAATAAGAAGTGAGGCTATGTTCTCTTTCCAAAGAGGGAAAGGTGCCATGGGGTTCTCAGGGACTGACTCCACAAGCTGAGTTAGGTTCTGTTTGGTTCTGCTTATCCCACTAAGAGTCCCTTCCCTCATCACATGGGCTTCATTTTAAGGGGCCATGCGACGATTAAATAAAAAAAAAGAGAGAGATCCAGTCATTTGCTTTTTGGATCCTGCAGTGATCACAATAACAAGAGCTACACTCGCCATGCCTGGTATGCTTGACTTCATTCGTAACACAAGTAAGAAGGGCTGGAAAGGTGAAGGGCCTCAGCTGGCTGTGTGTGCCACACACATCTGGCATAGCCTCAAGAAAGAGCCAGCATCTCTCATGAACCAAACTAGGCAGCCTCGCACCTTGGGCAGTAATAATTCCCTCCTGTTCATGGAAATTTGTGTGTGATGTTGAAAGCTGCATACACATGCCACTCTTGCTGTCATTTCACTCCTTTGCAGCATGTGGTATCACTTCTTGCAAATGCTTTTGTGCTCTACAACCCTTTTCTATTGATAGTTGCTGTGGTTTAATAAAGAATGAGGGTGATAATGGGAGACCTTTTTCCTTTGCCTTTTTTGAATGTGTTTTTAAGTTGCTCCAAAGTGGTTTTATTCACTGCCTTTAAATTCACTGTTTAATTTGTTTCTTAATATTCTAATTTACTGTATTGTTATTTTGGTATTTGTTCAATACCTTTAACTCTTATTCAATCCTTTGTAAGCTGCCTTGAGTCCCAGTTTTGGAAGAAAGTCAGTATAACTTGAATGAATGATGACTGGCTTGATGACTTGCAATGATATTTGAATTATTATTACCAAACGTCTTTTCTTTTTCACACCTGAAATGGTTCTGAGGTGCTCTGAATATTGTACTATAGAAGCTGGCCTTTACTTGACCCTTGGCTGAGGCTTGGAGTGGTGGCATCTCCCTTCCTCTCTCTCACACAGAAAATTCTGCTTTCTGAGCAGCACAGGAAGGAATCTTGACTATAACTCTGTGTTAATTCAGATTATAAAGCAACAAGCATATCTTTCAGGGTAAACAAGTCTTGCCATTGTAGAAGGACTAAACAAAGATACAGTCAGACAGGCATTTATCCCACAGTTTACTTTAGTTTGGAGATGCACTGTTTTGCTTCTTTTTCTAGTGACTACATGATGTACATGCCATTGCAAACAAGCCTGCACCAGATTCATGAATCTTTTCAAGTCACTGTCAGGGGCTACTGGATTTTTATGTGTGTGTGTGTGTGTGTGTGTGTGTGTGCGCGCGCAAGAAGGACCACTCTGTTTGGTTCTGTTCCAGCATGTGTGATTGTAGGACTTGAACTAGAGATGGGAGTATTCGTATACAAATATCCCCACACAGGTGGAAATAATGAGGGTCTGGCCCCATGGGGCTGGACTGTCCACTCACGATTTTGCCACTGCAGCCGGCTCCACGGAGCCTTCATATCGTGCCACTGTCCGCAATCAATTACCGAGTCCTGGCAGGAGGCGGGATGACAAGCCTCTCTGCTAGGTCAGAGAGTGGCTAATCAATTGCAGACAACAGGGTGATAGGAAGCCTCGGTGGAGCTGGGGCAGCGGCAAAATTGTGAGTGGACCCTTGTTATTTCCACCCATGCAGGGATATTCGTATATGAATACCCCCATCTCTAGATTGAACCAAAGTGGTGTCCCTTAGTTGAAACTGCTTAATGATCTTGAGAAATGGGAAGCTTTGAAAAGCTCTTCCAAAGCATCAATTATATACTGTATCAGTTAGTAACAATTAAAAAGAAATGGAAAACTTCCTCTCCCTCCCCCTCCCCAGGTGAAAGGAAAGAAAGCTTCCCAATTCTCAAGATTGTTAAGTGGCTTTCGCAAAGCATGGAGGCAAAGACAGGAGGGGATTTTTTTTGTTTGTTTTCCTTTCCCTTTTGAAGGGAAGGAAGATCAGTCTAAAACACTGGTTCTTAACCTTGGGTTACTCAGGAGTTTTGGACTCCAACTCCCAGAAGCCCCTACCACCAACTGTGCTGGGTTTCTGGGAGTTGCAGTTCAAAAACATCTGAGTAACAAAGGTTAAGAACCACTGGTCTAGAATCTAGATCATGCTAAATGGGATCACTTGAGGAGTAGTATGGTCAATCCTAGCAAACCGTTTAGCATGACCTAGACAGATCCAGGCTGGGATAATTGAGGTGTCTATCTGTACCCTAAATCAGTGGTTCTTAACCTTTGTTACTTGGATGCTTTTGAACTGCAGCTCCCAGAAACCCCAGTCAGGACAGCGGTTGGTGAAGGCTTCTGGGAGTTGCAGTCCAAAACTCCTGAGTAACCCCAGGTTAAGAACCAGTGCCCTAAATTATCTTGGAGTGGGGTGATTAGAGAAGCAAAAAAAAAAAAAAAAAGGATAGGGTTCAGGGTTCTTCTTCCTTTGTTAGATGTATAGAAGGGAGAGGTTTATTGGATTTTTAGTTTTTAATCCTGGGGTGATTTTTTTCTCTGCTACATAATTGTAGGAGATACTAATGCACAATCTTCCCTTCTTTCTGATCACACCACCCTCTTTGAGTCTTTCATTCACGTCACTGCTGAAATTCAAAATTAGGGGTAACCTGTGTGTGATAGTACAGGAGTGTCTCATTATTGCCTTTCTTTGCCTTTCAACACTTAATAGCCTAAACTAAGTCCTACCTCATGCCTGCTGTGGTGTCCAGACTAATGCAATAAATGTTATTGATTGATCCTTCCTTACCTTCCTTCTGCTCTTACTGTTGCATTTGATTGTTCTTTTAAATTTGGTTTCGTGTGAAGTGTGCCTAGGGTTTCGATTTTTAAAAAAACTGGTATTGAACATAATGAACAAAACCTGTTCAAGATTAGGATGATATTTGCTTAAATGACCTACAAAACAGTAGCATAATGAATAATCTAACCAGTCCAGAAGACCCATGATAGAAGTATTCTAATTTCTTTCCCTGTAGGCTTTTCTAAGTATAAATGCTATATTTAAAGGAAGGGTACTTTTAAAAAATTGTGCCATCTCTATTGCTGAATAGCTAAAAACTGAACTCCTACTGTATATGGGGGCATCTTTGATGTCCAGAGAGTGATTACCATTTAGAAGGAAAAGGGGTTAAAGTGTACAGTATGTCAGATACGTTTGTTCAGAAAAAGATATTGTCAACATGCCAGACATTGTGTATCTGTCAAATATACAGACAAAATCACCTAAGCCAGATAAACTAATCTTTTGATTAAAGCTTAATGAGGAACTAAAGTATAGTGGCCAACAATTAGCTACAGTGGGCAACTCTTTCATGTGTGGTTGTGAGAATAAGGTGCAATACAACCTTACCCAAGGCTGGTGCTTTCCAGGTGTAGGCACCCAGAGCTCTCATCAACCCAAGTCTCAGGCATCTTTGACACAGAGGTTGCCTTTTTTCCCTACAGTCCTACAAGATGAATTGATGTTTTCTGTAAGCTGACTGCCATGCCATCAAGATTTTTTTTAGCTGCAAAAGTCAGTTCAGATCCCACCAGTGGATCAGTGAAAATGAGATTCTGTGTGTGGTTACACTGAGTCTCGATTGCTTTCTGTGCTATTCACTCACACAGCCTGGAACAGTGGTTTTATTTTGTTTTTTTGAGCTCCAGAATTCTGGATAATAATGGAATGGCAAATGCAGATCCAAAGGCTTTGAATCTGGCCTCAAAACACTGCAGGAGAGAATAGCTGTAGCACGGACCTAATGCCCAGGTGAGTCAATGACATTCTTCCCTCTATCCCTCCTTACAGCACTTAAAATTCAGAGACACAGAACGGAATCCTATATCACGGAGGGAAGGGTGCAAAGGAAAACAGAACGGGAAGCTCCATCTTCTGTGGGGACAGTGTCCAGCAGATGCCAATGCACATGTACTTGAAAGGGCTCAGCTGCCTCATATGCCACTCCTTCCACATATGCAGTTTCTAAACAGTGGTAACCTTGGTGGAGCAAACAGTCTAATGGAATCTTAAAGACTAAGGGCAGTATCCTCTTTAATTTTGTTCATATGGAACTGAAGTTCTGGAAATGGCTGCACCATTTGGCAGGGTGATCATCATACACCTGGTTGCTCAGCCAGGCTTGTGACCATGCTAAATAGTCACAGGTACTTCTGCAACTTCCATTCAATGTGCAACAAAACCACCAGGATGCTGGCCCAACAAGTTAATTATAGTATTACCTTACAAAGGCATGAAGGCATATTCAGAGGTTACACACAGTTCAGGAGTGAGATCTGAGGGAAATTACTGAGAGTGCCAATGACTGACCATTCACAAAACCATTGCTGCTGATTTTCACAAGCATGTGGCACAAATCAATGAAATACACTAGATGTAATAAAAAGGGCCACCTGTACCCGTGATGGAGATTTTCCCCTAACTTTGCCAGAAAGAGTTAGAGTGCGACCATTGAGGGAAGTTTCCCTAAGTTTCTTTGAGTTGATCAGGGTTTCAGACCATGCTCCTGCACATTTCCATTGCTCAAATTGTGTTAATTGTCAACACAGGAAATGATAAATTATACATTCTGAGAGTCCATAGAATTTTCACCTGGGTCAACAGTCTCCCAGTGATTGGTGGGAAGTGACAGTGGGAGACAGTGTGTGCTAGGATGACGATGATCTCTTCAACAGGATTTGGAAGAGGGTAGTGTGTTTTTTTTTGAATTTTCAATTGTTCTGTCAGACAATAATACTCCATTAGCTCAGTGTTCATTTGTGTTCTCTCCCTCCTGCCCCAGGTGACTCTGGGCTAAAAATTATGACCACTGAATCCCTTTTCTTCACATTTACTCCCACATGTATTGTATGTATATTTCTGAATAAGAAGCAAAGAAGGTACCCCCTCTTCCTAACCCCTTCCCTTAATCCTCTTTATATATATATTTATTTTTCAGAAGTGACATAGCACTTATCTAATACATCCCCAAACTTGACAAACATACTATAAAAACCAAGAAAATTGTTTAGAGCATCCATTCTCTCTCTCTCTCTTTTTGCCACAACCCTTTTCGGAGCATTTTGCAGCTTCCGGGGGCCCCTGGATACAACACAAACAAATATCTTTCAGAAAATTCTCACATTTTTGCATTGGGATAGGCAATCACATACATCAGAAGATGGGGGGAAAAGTGCCAGCTGAATCAGAGCAAAATAAACCACTCCCTGCCATCTGAACAAAAATATATTATTCCCCATGGAAAAGGACTAGGTTTCCCTGTGCTCAGCTTTATGCTGTGCAATCACAGGTAAATACTTAAATTTATATGTACCAAATCTCATGCAAACCACTGGGCAAATTGTCAATGTAGTCACATCCCACATTCTTTGTCTGTGTTCTTCAAACATTTTATCAGACCACATTCAGAGCCATCAGAAGGGATAACTATTCTTAATAAATGTTTAGGCTGATTCGGGCTTGAGATTTCATAAACTCAGGAAGCATAATGAAAAGGTTGTGATTTCACTGTTGCCATCAGTGAGAAGATGTGTGACTCACCTTGGGCACATTAGCATCAATGGCAATTTAATTAGAAAGAGTTTTTGAGGAGTGAAATCAATAAAAAGCAGTGAGATTTTAAGTAGGGGAATGGCAGCTGTTGGTAGATTTAAAGCTAGCAGGAGGTTACTTAATGGTAATGTGATCAGAGAAAGAAAAAGGAAGCTCTGAGATATAACAGAGCTCACAGCTAAAATAAAAAGTTTTTGTTACCCCATTTATTTCTACTCAGATCCCCTGATTCTGTTAAACTAGCAAGATAATCAGGAAACATTGGTAGAGTTTGGTCCCTTCACAGAACTTGAAAGCAACGGTGAAATTTTCACCCTTACATAAATGAGTAAAGTTTAGATTGGAAAAGTATTTTTATTTTTTTTATTTTTTATTTTTTGCTGACCATGGTATTGTTATTGATCAAGCCTTCTGCAGAACTCAAAAAAGGCAGAATGTTCTTGCTTTGGCTAGCATCGCTTCCCAGTTGTGTGGACTGATATGCTGACATGCCCCTCAGCTATCTGCTCTCTTATGTCAGAATTAAGCTAAAATCCCACAGAATCAACAGAAACAGAGAAATGAAACAATCCTTTGCAGCCTTTGATATAATTGTGGAGGCCTCTGGGTTCTTTGGTAGGGCAAAGCAAGCTAGGGTTTTTGGTGAGTCAGGCCTCCAGATCAAATGTCTTGGCAGGCTGTGCAACTAGTAGATCAGGCCACTGCAGGAAAACAGGGACCGTGATGGGATATCCTAGCTCTACTGAGGCAGCCAAGAGTAGGCGTATTCAAGGTTCCATAGACTAAGATGAGGAGATGATGTCTGGATGGAGGGCTTTTGGACCTGGACTGTGTGGATAGATCAGGGCTCGCCCTTGAATGGCAGTTCTATTCGGGCTTTGGTAGACCAGGTTGCTGGGTTGAACAAAAAAAGGAGAGGTCTCCTTAAGGAGCAGTTGCTTCAGCCTGAAGGCATCTGTTCTGTACTTGTATGGAGCCTTTACAACATGGGCAGCCCAAAAAGCCCGGAGGGAGGGGAAGGAACGCAGGAGATAGATTTGGTGGTAGCCACGCATTGAGGCTCTGCTCAATGGGAGCAAGACCGGGGGTGGTGGTGGAGTGCCGGCATCACAACTTGCGAGCCTTTTTGTTGTACAAATGCTGGCAGCAACGGTGCAGAGCCTGGAAAATCCCTACATGTGCCATGTGAGAAACAGGTAAGGCCACACACGATGTGAGGCCTTGTGGGAATGGTTCCAATTTTACTGCCTGCCCGAATATCAAGACACGTTTTCTTCTGGCTCTGGGTTGCCATCTTGCCTAGTTGTTTGGATGTTACATGGATTGTGAGTCCATTTACCTAGATTCCTTGTGTCTCTTGTTTCCACCACCAGTTGGCCCAGAGGTAGTTTGGGCCCTTTTCTCAACCCTTCCTGTTCCTGTGACAGCACAAAGGCCCAGCCAGTGTCCCTTGATTACAAGGATCTGCACCATGGTTTCATGGTATTTCTTGCTCTCAAATCTGAGGCAATGGGATGCAGTCTTTCTCCTTCTGGTGTGTTTCATTGCCTTTACTATAAGACAAGAAGATCTGTTTTCCTTCGCTGGCCTTATAGTTTTGAGCTTCTGTGGCTCATCGCTATTTCTCCTTTCTTTTCTATTTAAGATAAACATCAAGGAATGAAAATAGCTTTGATTTTAAAGGGAATATTTTGAAATTGCCAGTTGCAGTAGGCAGGTCCTCTTTGAAGGCAACTCTGCCACTGCAATAAAGGCTTTTCTGGAAATAGGAAGGGGAAGCAGCCTCTATTTCGCTGGCAAGAGACAGGCCTTCATTACAGGGCAGTGCAGTTTTGTTGCTATAGAAATATCTATTAACGGAAGTGCCTAACAGCCATGGAAAATTCATGGGCTTGTAAAAATAGTAGCCTCGGAGGCTGCCTCTGTGTTGACTTTTTCATTCATTGTCATTTTCCTCCATTATTTCCTTCATCTATCTTTCTATCCTCTCTCTTGTGCTGCTGCAATCTTATGGGCAGGGCCTTGCCTGTTTTCAGAAAGGCACATTTGAATATTGTTTGTTTGTTTCAACGTCTCTACCACCTCATTAGTGTGACCACTGTCTGGGTGGTTCACAACACATCAAATGATCATTAAATCAACAATATAAAATTGTAGTATACTGTACAGTACTTGTTATTCCTGCTCTTTCCCTTACTCTTATTCCATTTTTCTTGATGAAATTATAGGACAGAATCCAGGCTTTTATGATATAATTTGGCTTTTTTTAAAAAAATACTAAAACCTACCAAACTTTGCAACTTGAGCCTGATTTGCAAAAACTACATTTGGAATTTAAACTGAAATATAAAAGGGTGGCTATAAAGGAACTAGAAGTGATCCTCAAGTGAAAGGATGTGTCACTGGAGATCAAGGTGAAGATCATTTACACTATGAAACTGAGACTTATTGAACTTTGGGCATATGATGAAATGATAAGACTCACTGGAAAAGACAATAATGTTGGGAAATTTTATTTATTTATTTATTTGATTTTTACCCCACCCCTCTAGACCATGTCTACTCCCCGTTTCCAAGTCATAGAGCCAGCGTTTTGTCCGAAGACAATCTTCTATGGTCACATGGCCAGTGCGACTTAGACATGGAACGCTGTTACCTTCCCTCCGAGGTGGTCCCTATTGATCTACTTGTATTTGCATGCTTTCGAACCGCTAGGTTGGCGGGAAAAGGCAACAGGAAAGAGGAAGGCTAAATAAGAGATGGACTGACTCAATGAAAGAGACCATAGCCTTCAGTTTGCATGAGCCGCACAGGACTGCTGATGATAGGACTTTTTGGAGATCATTAGTTCATGGAGCTGCCATGAGTCAGAAGAGGCTTTATGATACTTAACAATAGCAGCACTTAGACTAAAGAAATCTGAACCTTGTTATCTCTGACTGTCAGAACTAAATAGAAGTCACAGTCCTCCTAGGCAAGTATCCATGCCTGGTTATAACATACTATACTTGCTCCATTTCAACAGAATTATTTAAGTGATTGCTGGTAGGGAATCATTTTGCTGCTGTTATTGATGAAGAACTGAGAGTTGGAAATCTTTGACAACCTGCTGCAGATCACCCAAACGTCTACCATAGAAAGCTAATGCCCAGGGGTAGGTAGAACCCCTCCTCCTTGTCTACAGACTGCCCATGTTTCCATTCATGGATAAAATGACTTGTGCATGAATTCTGGAGGGACCAGCACAACGTTCGGAAAAGCTACTTTTCTGGATTTTCCAGAATCCATCAGAGACCTCTGGCAGTGCAGGCTGAAAGATTATTGGAGTTGTAAACCAAACACATATTTTTTTTCCATATTTTGAAAGTGAAGGGGACTTTTCACCTTACATTTTACAATGACCCTTTTAACTACTGCTTTCGGAAAGCTTAATTTAGAAACCATTTGTGACACAATATGACAAAAATGTGAGGCAATAAGAGAAGGGAGCTTATAGCCCCCCACCACCCTATTATTCAAACACTAGGAATATAGCCAGTGATATACTGTACCACTATCACATGTCCTGAAAAAAATGTGCATCTTTTCTGGATATCTTGCAAATATTGCTGTCCTGTCTAGTTGCTTGAATATGATTTTTAGCCACCAGCCCCTTCACGGATTGCTGCCTTGTCGTGGCAAAGGGGCTTGAGTAATTAAGAGAAGCTAAGGGCTATGCTGTGCAGGGACACGCAAGATGGACAGGTCATAGTGGAAAGTTCTGACTAAATGCAATCCACCTGGAGCAGGAACTGGCAATGCCACTCCAGTATCTGAACATGAACAGAAAAGGCTAAAAAATATGACGCTGGAAGATGAGCCCCTCAGGTCAGAAGGCGTCCAATAGGCTACTGAGGAAGAGCGGAGGAAAAATACAAGTAACTCTGGAGCTAATGAAGTGGTTGGGCCAAAGTCGAAAGGATGCTCAGCTGCGGACGTGAGTGGAAGCGAAAGGAAAATCCGATGCTGCAAAGAAAAATACTGTATAGGAACCTGGAATGTAAGATCTATGAACCTTGGCAAGCTGGATGTGGTCAAACAGGAGATGGCAAGAATAAACATCGACATCCTGGGCATCAGTGACCTAAAATGGATGGGAATGGTCGAATTTAATTCAGACAATTATCATATGTACTATTGTGGGCAAGAATCTGGTAGAAGAAATGGAGTAGCCCTCATAGTCAACAAAAGAGTGGGAAAAGCTGTACTGGGATATAATCTCAAAAATGATAGAATGATTTCAATACGAATCCAAGGCAGACCTTTCAACATCACAGTAATCCATGTTTATGCACCAACCACCAATGCTGAAGATGCTGAAATTGACCAGTTCTATGAAGACTTACAACACCTTCTAGAACTGACAGCAACGAAAGATGTTCTCATTATAAGGGACTGGAATGCTAAAGTAGGGAGTCAAGAGTTAAAAGAAGCAACAAGTAAGTTTGGTCTTGTAATTCGAAATAAAGCAGGGTAAACTAATAGGGTTTTGTCAAGAGAACAAGCTGGTCATCACAAACACTCTTTTCCAACAACACAAGAGACAACTCTACACATGGACATCATCAGATGGGCAATACCGTAATCAGATTGATTATATTCTCTGCAGCCAAAGATGGAGAAGCTCTATACAAAAACAAGACCTAACAGAAGCAGAAGACATCAAGAAGAGGTGGCAAGAATACATAGAGGAATTATACCAGAAAGATTTGGATATCCTGGACTATCCAGATAGTGTGGTTGCTGACTTTGAGCCAGACACCCTGGAGAGTGAAATCCAATCGGCCTTAGAAAGCATGGCTAACAAGGCCAGTGGAGGTGATGGCATTCAAGTCGAACTATTTAAAATCTTAAAAGATGACGCTGTTAAGATGCTACACTCAATATGCCAGCAAGCTGGGAAAACTCAGCAGTGGCAGAGGATTGGAAAAGATCAGTCTACATCCCAATTCCAAAGAATGGCAGTGCCAAGGAATGCTCCAACTACCGTACAACTCATTTCACATGCTAGCAAGGTTATGCTCAAAATCCTCCAAGACAGGCTTCAGCAGTATGTGAACTAAGAACTCCCAGAAGTACAAGCTGGATTTCAAAGAGGCAGAGAACTAGAGACCAAATTACTAACAAGCACTCGGTTATGGAGAAAGCCAGAGATTTCTAGCAAAACATCTACTTCTGCATCATTGACTACGCAAAAGCCTTTGACTGTGTGGACCACAGCAAACTATGGCAAGTCCTTAAAGAAACGGGAGTGCCTGACCACCTTATCTATCTCTAGATAAATCTATACATGGGACAGGAAGCAACAGTTAGAACTGGATATGGAACAACTGATTGGTTCAAAATTGGGAAAGGTGTATGACAAGGATGTATATTGTCTCACTGCCTATTTAACTTATATGCAGAATCCATGAGAAAGGCTGGACTGGAGGAATCCCAAGCCAGAATTAAGATTGCCAGAAGAAATATCAACAACCTCAGATATGCAGATGATACCACTCCAATGTCAGAAAGTGAGGAGGAATTAAAGAACCTCTTAATGAGGGTGAAAGAGGAGAGCACAAAAATGGTCTGAAGCTCAACATCAAAAAACTAAGATCATGGCCACTGGTCCCATCACCTCCTGGGAAATCGAAGGGGAAGATATGGAGGCGGTGACATATTTTACTTTCTTGGGCCCCATGATCACTGCAGCCACAAAATTAAAAGACACCTGCTTCGTGGGAGGAAAGCGATGACAAACCTAGACAAAATCTTTAAAAGCAGAGATATCACCTTGCTGACAAAAGTCCGCATAGTCAAAGCTATGGTTTTTCCAGTAGCCATGTATGGAAGTGAGAACTGGACCATAAAAAAAAAAGGCTGACCTCCGTAGAATTGATGCTTTTGAATTGTGGTGCTGGAGGAGGCTCTTGAGAGTCCCCTGGACTGAAAAAAGAACAAACCTAGCAATTCTGAAGGAAATCAACCCTGAGTGCTCACTGGAAGGACAGATCCTGAAGCTGAGGCTCCAATATTTTGGCCATCTGATGAGAAGAGAAGACTCCCAGGAAAAGACCCTGATGTTGGGAAAGTGTGAATGCAAGAGGAGAATGGGACACCAGAGGACAAGATGGTTGGACAGTGTCATTGAATGTACCAACATGAATTTGGCAGGAGACAATTAAGTTCAACAATTTCTGAAGCTGATCCTCCAAAATTTGTACAAAATCTTTAATGAGGCAATTGGGATTTATACAATTGGAAGCTAAATGTATTGGCTGCTGGCAGAGACACTGATAAATCTGGAGAATTTCTCACTGTGTATGAATTCACTCTTCTGATTTGCTATTGAACTTCTGAGGAGATCTCTTTTATACTGTAGCATTTCCCAAATTTATTTAAGTTAGATCTCAGCAGCACTAGTATATTAAAAAAAAAAACTTACAGAGCTATGCAACCTCTGCTCAGAGTCAAATAATTAATTCATCAGTCACCCTCCTCAAAAGCTGGGAACTAACAGGAGTTGAACAGTCATGTAAAAACCACATCCAGTTCTCATGAGTTTGATTTTAGTTGTACTTATCTTAAAAGGGCAAATGTATAATACTTTCTCTGAGGCTGGCAGTCTAATTTTGTCTGTATATCACAATCAAAGGCATGCAGCTTAATCCATAAACTAAATGTTTCCTTTTTTTTTTCAAATGTCTTAGTATTTGCAGTTCTTTGGAATAAAAAACACCTGAGTGGTATAGCAAGATTCTAGAGGTTTTTTTTTTTTTAAAGGCATTAATAACAGTGTCAATAGGCACGTGTAGCCTCAGGGTTTGAGGCAATTTCTCTCCGGCATGCTGAAATTCCTCAGAAATAACAGAACTTTGTGTTAAACAGAAAGTAGTTGAAGTTCACTATCACAAGACAGTCATTGTCTTGGACAACTTTGAAACCTCAGGAAATTACGTTTTTAAGTGAAATGTAATATATTATTTTCAAGTTCTATGTGATGAGGAAGATGTTCTGGTACTTATGTTCAACTTTTGGGCAGGCAGCTCCTTGGCGCTTGGGTGAGCAAAATACTGGACCTGGTGGGCCTTTGTTCTATACAAGGATGACTCCTCATGTGTTCTGAATCATACCATTCATTATATTTGTTTCCTGCTTTGCAATGTATCGTGGTAAATATGTGTTGCACGAGTGATATTTCTTTGTGTGATGTTGACCACACACTTTTCAGAAAAAACAGAGAAGAAGGACAAAGTGCAATGCTCTTCTTTAATCCCATTATGACCCATAATTCACCTCGTGTAGTCAACAAAGAGCCCATCTGGTGTTCAGTATGTCCCCCAAGTACATAATTTGTTAATCAAATTCCTACATTTCACCCAAGCTTCTGCTGCTAAGTCACAGCAAGGAATAACATTATGAGTTGATAATTCATTTCCATATTCTCTCCATAATATTTTACTTGCTGTTTGGTTTATGACCTTTAGAACCACCTCAGATTTTGACTGATGAATGGATAGCTAATAAAGTTAGCAAAATAAGCAATTTCTTCCCGAGGAAGGTCAACAGAGGTCTTTGCAATCATTGCTCCTATTAATATGTTATATTTCAGTCAGAAGTCTAAACAGTGAAGGTTTTCAGACTCAGGAGCCATCGTTTTGATGAATGAGGTTGCTTTCTAGTAGCTGAACAGGAAATGGAAATCAAAGCAAGGAGATGGAAAAAAATCCATCCTTCTTTGTAGCAGTGGAAAGGAAATAACCTATTGTTGATATTGAATATGGAAAATACAGTGAAATCATAATGAGAGATGGATTTCCTCTGGGACAAGAGGTTCAGTTTGCAAATAAACTGCAAATTGCATTCTAGCCTGTCTAGAGTGAATGCTGCAAAGCAATATTTCTTTGAATTTCTTTTCATATAAAAAAAGTCCTAACACATCAGTAGGGGTATTATTGCAAGTAGCTCATTTAGTAGCACAAGGGGGAGTAGCTCATGCTATGCAGGACTCTTGATCATTGCCCTCTCCTGCTCCTCTAAACCAATGTGAAATCGCTGTGGTAAAATTGAAGGTAGAAGCCCAACAGGGTGACAGCAAGCAAAATGAAACTCATACCCTTCCCAGATAGTACTGCTGATAGATATTCTTTGTTATGTTTGGGACTGTTCCTCTGTCCATCTTTCTGTTTGTTTGCTGTCTTTCTGTCACATACACTCTGTGTGTGTGTGTGTGTGTGTGTGTGTGTGTGTGTGTGTGTGTGTCATTACAAAACCCTCTATTTTCTCATCCCCATCATCTAATAATGCACACACTGTCAGAAATGTGTTGAGAATAATTATTTTCTTTCATTAATCTGACTCAAATGACGCACTCCAGATGGTTTGTTGCCTGAGACAAAGGGCAAGATGTCACTCGCTCCACCATTAAATGAAGGGAAGCCAGCTGAACGAACAAGTCTCTGTATTCTAACTCATGTGACTAATGAAGTGGACGTGTTCCTCAACATCTTACATTAAAATATATTAGCTAGCATTTAAGGTGCCAGGATATCTTCCTTTTGTTTGCTTTTGTCTTGTTTGTTGAAATGCTTGCACAAACTAATATGGCTACAACTTTGAAAACTGGGGCAGAAAATTAATCTTGCTTTAAAGCTGGCAATGGGAGAGAATCCTTCACCAGACGTGAGGGCAGAAGGTTAGCTTAGGGGTGCACAAAGTTCTGCCTGGATGGTATGTGAAATTCTGCTTACCAGGAGAGGGGAACAATTGTGTGGCTCAGAGGCTGCCGTAACTGCCCACCACAGCCCTCAGCATCTGTCACATGAGCTAGCGCCATCTTCCTCTCCCTCATAGCAGGGCTGGCCTTTCCACCTCTACAAAGAACCTGGGAAAGAAATAGCCATTCTTCTCATTGCTTGAGCGGAAAGCATCGTTAATTAGGAAACCGGTAGAAGGAAACCTCTTCCGAGTTGGAGGTGACCTTTTTCTCATTGTGAAAGCTGCACTGCTTTTTGTGTGAAATTGGAACTAGGAATCTCTTAAAAGCTTTCACAAAAGGAACAACAGTCATTATAAAAGAGATACAAAAGCTGGGAAGAATGGACCACATTAAAAAGAAAAGAGAATTAAAGGTAATCTCTTGTTCCCATCAAGGGATATTTTTTGCCACAAGTGAAGTTAAAATCTTTGTTCCTTTCAATTCATCAAAAATCCCTTCTTGTGTCTTAGAACTGTGAAGCAGATTGTCAGCTGGAGTAAAGCTGCTTTTCAGCATTCCTGAGGGTTAAAAGAGATTCAATGATAGGCTTACCTGGGAGATTCCACAAGTGCTGAATAGCTCAGTGGTTTAGGTATCTGGCTGTGGAGTCAGAGGCTGGAAGTTCAAATCCCCACTGTGCCCCCCTGATAGGGGCTGGACTTGAGAGCTCTGCAGATAGATTATGGTGATGATTATAGTAAATCTGCGAGCATTGTAAACCCGGCTCACTCTCTGGCTTGTGGGAAGAACAGCCCTTTGAAAATGCAGAGGACTGCATTATTTCAATATTTCAAATGAGTTCAGCTGCATCTGGCAAGGGATCTGCTAAGAGGATGTCAGTGGCCCAAATCCTCTTGCCTAGTTATGTTAAATGCGTAACTTTTGGAAGCAAATTGACTCATCTTAAAAAATCTCCATAGGCATTATCTGGTGCATACTGAGTAGTGCGACTGAGTATGCGACAGACAACGTCTACAGTGATTTCTTCAGGCAATTCACCTCCAAAAGGTACACTATTTGCATAATGCCAGCATAATGAGGAAAGTGGATTTTGCTCATTATCTTTGAGATGACACCAATTTATTTTCAAACTACAAACCCTAAATTTCAAGGAATCCAAGACAGTAGAAAATCCTTCTGCTATCTTTTGTCTTGAATACTCTGTAGCTAACCTTAGATATCAGATCTCAATTTTTCAGGGTGCAGTTGCTTCTGCTGAATAATACTCTGGATTCCCAATATACAGTAAATATTATTTTCCATCCTCCAGCATAGCAAAAATGGAAAAGCATACACACAATCCCTCTGCTACCTGTTCAACCTTTGAAAAGTGCCATATGACAATAAAAAGAGCATAGTAATTTCCCTTTCTATTTGTTAAAACCGTTGCATATTCAAATGTCATCTGGTTTCTTCAGTCAGAAGACATCATGCTGGATGTCAGTGTTGACTTATATAATTCCATTTCTGTGTTCAGTGTCTAGTACCATTTTGATAGTGAGATTTATTTATAGAAGTTATATTTGCAGTTCATAATGTGAATATTTCATGTATGACCAGAGAAAACAGGCAATTTTATTTAGTTAGTTTAAAAGTATAGCCAACTTGTCTTTAAAGATATGTTCCTTTAACAGAGAATTAAGTGACATAACATTTATGATTATTTGGTTGTGACAACCATGGAGAAATCCATCCTTTGACAGATTATGCAGCCTGAATCCGTGTCTGTTACATGTTGAGGTAAGACCATCTTAATTTATTTTGCTGCCTGGGGTAAAGGACAAAGTGTTCTCTCCCAACTTACAGAACTAATCTGGAACTTAAATTTTACTTCAGCACTGGTGATGGGCTTGTGTCCCCATGGCATCTGAGGTGAGCACACTAATTTAGAAGAGCAAGAGATGCCATGTGGTACTCAAGCTGTCTTTTCCAGTAGAAGGCTCAGGAGAAATATCTTTGGGGCTGCCACTGCTGTCCCCCCAGCATCTGCAACCTGAGAGTATTGCTTCCTTCTGCCTAGTGAGAGAGCAAGCCCTGAAAATGAGGTTTTCTTTTATCATTATCTAGTTAGATTGGGATTGTTGCGGGCTTCATTCATACATTTAATTAATGTTCAGAATTTATATGTAACAAATATTCATGGTGACTTACAACCCAAATAAAATAATACAAGGTGTGTGTGACATAGTAATCTATCAACTCCCCCTAAAAACAACAAAAACAAAAGTGAAATCTGACACTGCAAATGTTTGTACTCTTATCCGGTAGACGAACTGAACTTAGGGGAACCTATGTTAGACTAGGGTTGTACAATGTTGTGCCTGTTTTTTTTTAAAAAAGGAAGCAGCAATATTAAACACTAGTAAGACTTGATAATCTTTTAACACTTTTTACCACCTGCCAAGAAGTAAGCAATACATGGGCAAGAAGTACTTCCTTTGGGAGCCTTCCACACCAGAAACTTTTCCACTCCTTTAGTAGTTCTATTACGGATCCCTAAGGAGAATGACTTTCTATACTAGTGGACCCCTTCACAAGTCTTTCCACCTCTCCCAGTGCTGAAGAACTGCTAAAGAATTGTGAAGATGGATTTCCCCTCCCTGAAGTACAGCTCCCCACCTAAACTTGAGGGTGGCCAGATCACAGGAACATAAGATAATATGCATCTATATATTTAAATAATTTTTCTAATCCATAATTAATACACTGATGGAGGCCACTGATGGAAATGCCTCAAGAGAGCCTTATTTGCACATCACCAACATTTTGCTGAAATGACCAATTTTTTTCAGAAATGAGATGGTGTTGTCCAATATGCCCCCAAATGGCAATTTTTTGTGGAATCAAGCATAATTTTAAATCTAGAAAGGACTTTAGCTATTGATGCTACTGCAATTTTTCATACATTAAATTTTATAGAGTAATCAATTCCTTTATTCTAGTTTCTTCTTACTGTATTATAAAATCTAATGATTTCCAGTAGACATTCATAAATTACACCCATTGGCTTCCATTTCTCTGAAGTAGCAATTAAAACTTCAGTCACAGAAGAAGTGGTTGTGACATTCAAGACTAATGTCCGAAATATGAAAGCAAGAAGTATTGAAACTGTAAATAGTACCATGACGTACCAGGAAAGAGGAGATATATAGACTGCAATGTTGAAAATAGCAAAAAAATCTTGAATTGTCCTATCAGTTGATTTAATGTATAAGTCCTACAATTGGTTCATCCCCCCCCCCAAAAAAAACTGCCCTGAAATTGGCAGGCGAGAAATACCCTGCATAGTTAACATGGGCATATCCTTCAAATTGTAATTGATGAGAAATTGTAACTTGAGGCCAGATTGACCAGTAACATTATGAGGGTACCACTGCCTTTTCCCCTGAATTGGTCCAGCCACAGCAAAGTCCCAAACCAATGGATTCAGAAATTGCCCATGAAATAATCTTAGAATCAAAGGATATTCACCAGTCCACCAGAAGATATCCGTTATGGTACCTGTGATGAGATGATATATGTGGTTAAAATCTTGTAAGGAACATGGGTTTTGTAATTAAGAAATGTGCAAGAGAGGTTCCATCTTGTTTCTCTGTATAAAGGATCTTTGCTATGCTGACAGGTTGTTTGCTAGTGAGAGCCAGGGGAATGCTATTCTAAGAGCATGGGAAAGAACTTTGTGATAAGATAGATGGGTTTTGTTGTGACTCTTCGCAAAACCACAGAAACCCAAATAACATCTGTTACCCATGGGAGAGAAGGTCAGGTGGTATAACAGGACTGTTTGCCTAGCAACGGACTGTGATTGGATGACATCGTGGGAAGGAGCAGATAAGGACTTGCGAGTTACTCTTGAAAAAAAGGAACTTTTGCCTATGGACAATGTCATTCGTGACTCACCCGTGACCTACACACATGGATTATTCATACACGCACTCAGGGAATATTCTTGACTCTTTTCATGGACAATTCTTATGGACTACCCCTGTGGACTGTTGAACTATTTAAAATCTTGAAAGATGATGCTGTTAAGGTGCTACATTCAATATGCCAGCAAGTTTGGAAAACCCAACAGTGGCCAGAGGATTGGAAAAGATCAGTCTACATCCCAATCCCAAAGAAAGGCAGTGCCAAAGAATGCTCCAACTACCCCACAATTGCACTCATTTCACACGCTAGCAAGGTTATGCTCAAAATCCTGCAAGGTAGGCTTCAGCAGTATGTGGACCTCCCAGAAGCACAAGCTGGATTCCGAAGAGGCAGAGGAACTCGAGACCAAATTGCTAACTTGCGCTGGATTATGGAGAAAGCCAGAGAGTTCCAGAAAAATATCTACTTCTGCTTCATTGACTATGCAAAAGCCTTTGACTGTGTGGACCACAGCAAACTATTGCAAGTTGTTAAAGAAATGGGAGTGCCTGACCACCTTATCTGTCTCCTGAGAAACCTATATGTGGGACAGGAATTCCAAGCCGGAATTAAGATTGCCGGAAGAAATATCAACAACCTCCGATATGCAGATGATACCACTCTGATGGCAGAAAGTGAGGAGGAATTAAAGAACCTTGTAATGAGAGTGAAAGAGGAGAGTCCAAAAAACGGTCTGAAACTCAACATCAAAAAAACTAAGATCATGGCCACTGGTCCCATCACCTCCTGGGAAATAGAAGGGGAAGACATGGAGGCAGTGACAGATTTTATTTTCCTGGGCTCCATGATCACTGCAGATGGAGACAGCAGCCCCGAAATTAAAAGACGCCTTCTTCTTGGGAGGAAAGCGATGACAAATCTTGACAGCATCTTGAAAAGCAGAGACATCACATTGCCAACAAAAGTCCGAATAGTGAAAGCTATGGTTTTTCCTGTAGTGATGTATGGAAGTGAGAGCTGGACCATAAAGAAAGCAGACCGCCGAAGAATTGATGCCTTTGAATTGTGGTGCTGGAGGAGACGCTTGAGAGTCCCCTGGACTGCAAGGAGAATAAACCTATCCATTCTAAAGGAAATCAACCCTGAGTGCTCACTGGAAGGACAGATCCTGAAGCTGAGGCTCCAGTACTTTGGCCATCTCATGAGAAGAAAAGAGTCCTTGGAAAAAACCTTGATGTTAGGAAGGTGTGATGGCAAGAGGAGAAGGGGACGACCGAGGATGAGATGGCTGGACAGTGTCTGCAAAGCAACCAACATGAATTTGACACAACTCCGGGAGGCAGTGGAAGATAGGAGGGCCTGGTGTGCTCTGGTCCATGGGGTCATGAAGAGTCGGACACGACTAAACGACTAAACACACACACAGAGAGACTATTCTCTTGGATTATTCGCAGGACAATGGAACATTTTCTTTTACAGGATTTTTCTTTTTGTACAGTATTTTTCATTTGTAGGATTATTGTGGACTATGGACTTTTTCTTACCTAATTGGACTATTTTGTTTTCCTAATAGATTACCTTATTGGAACTGTTTTTATGATTTTTCTTGGCTTTTTGAATTCTTGTAATGTTTTTGAACACTTGTCTATTTTTCATGTTTTCTTTGCCTCACTACAGCTTTGTAAATAGCCAGCACAATGTTTATTTGCTTGTTATGGCTTAGATTGTTTTTGATATTTAGGAACTTACTTTTCCTTTAATAAAATAATGATGATAAAAATCAATTGGTTTCCTGATCAGTAAACTTGTCATAGGTCATCTGATGGTGCTTGCTTCGGCCTAGCATACTTAAGGAGTCCTGCCTGTGGTGCATGATAAGTCTAAGGCTACAAAGCCCACATGGTTTTCTAACAGTAAATATCTGAGGGGACAATGGTGTTCTTATTAGGGCAGACTTGTAAGATGGAGAGTTGTACACGTCTAGCTGGGTTCTGGGACTCACTCAGCACATTTTAGAGTGTCCAATCTCCTGATTACTCTCTGTCCGAGCATTCACGCGTTCTCCAGGGAACCGTGTTTGTCACAGTACCAGTCTGGAAAGCTGAATCCCACTTCAAAAAAAATTGCATTTTGCATAAGAAATTGGGCAGAATGGTATAATATACCAGATGGGCGGGATATAAATTGAGTAAATAAATAAATAGAAAGCCCTGAAAAACATACAATTGGTAAGCACGCAAGGCTGTCATTTTTCTCCAACAGAGGCTTGACAATGAGATGGAATGGTGGATGGTGGTGCCATAAAAACCAGATAGAATGTTTGGGCTCTTGACATTGGAGGTGTTTAAACAAAGGTTGGATGGCCAGCCATCAGGAATGTTTTGGCAGAGGGCTGGATTTGATAATTCTTGTGGTCCCTTCCAGCCTTAGACTTCAATGATGTACTGAAGTGTACTGAAATATAATAACCACTTAATTTGGAATGCAGTTATCTGAGTAAGCAGTTCAAAGAACCATACCATTACAAATATACAGTCGTGCCTCGCTTTACGATTGCCCACATTACGACGAGACCGCATTATGACAATCTTTTTACAATTGCAATTGCGATCACAAAACGATGGTCTGAATAGGGGTTTTTCGCTTTGCGATGATCGGTTCCCTGCTTTGGGAACCGATTCTTTGCAAAATGACGATTTCTGGACAGCTGATCGGCAGTTTCAAAATGGCCACTGGGTAAATAAAATGGCTCCCCACTGTTTTCTGGGACAGATTCCTCGCTGCACAGGCACCGGAAATGGCCGCCCTATGGAGGATCTTCGCTGGACGGTGAGTTTCCAGCCCACTGGAACGCATTGAAGGGGTTTCAATGCATTTCAATGGGCTTTTTATTTTCGCATTACGACATTTTCATTCTACAGCAATTTCATAATGCGAGGCACCACTGTATGTAGAATTAGTTCTTCAAAAAGAACACCATTATTTCCTTCTCATTATTTGAAGCCTCTTTTCAGTAATTTAAGATTCATAGCAATCATGACTTCAATAGCAACAATAAAAATAACAATCAGAATTTTAATTCACATTCTCCTTATCTCTTTTCTTTATTTCTTATTTGTTTGACAGCTGTACCTTTATTCAGAACAGCACCGAGATAAGTTCTTAGCTACATTCACCAAAGCCTTTAGGAAATAAACTGGAACTTAATGTTTCTAGAAGAGACATTGGTTTATAGATCCATAAAAGTACAGAGCTAGGATTGTGAGTCCACCCCCCTACCAAACAAAGAAATATGGTAAGATGCACAGTATCTGTGGTAGGACAGTGACATCCTTGTCCCCGTGGGCAGGCCATGGCACCTCCCAATTTTCAGAAAGGACTTCCCCACAGCCAGCTTCTATATAGATGTAGGAAAGGCCAGCTATGATCCAGAAGGAGAGGAAAGAGAGTAGGAGATTGTGGCGGATGCCCACGTCACTCCTGTCAATCACATCAGAACCTCATTTGCATGAGCCAATGGAAGGACAGCAGGGGTGGAGGCAGAGTCTGGGGAGTTAGTCAGTGGAGTCAGAGATAGTGAGAGAAATGAGATAGAGAGATTTGCAGAAAGAGTTAGTTAAAGTTAAAAGTGAGAGTTGTAACAAGTAAATACATAAGCTGGTTAAATTGCAAATAAGTAAACAAAAGATGACATTTCAGTTATTGTGATTCTGAGTAAATAAATAAAGAACATCTGTAACTTTAATAAAAACTTCCAATTGTTGGCAGCCAGTGTTTGAGTAAAATAATTTACATTGTGGATAAAAGAAATCCACTGGTGGCAGCGAAAGAACGTCACCAGCATGGGCCTGTGGTTTGTGGGAAACAAACAGGGCACGGGGTGGATGTCACAGGGAAGGATAAAGTTCTGGAACAGGATGGGTGTGCCTTAGTGCAATGGTCCCCAACCTTGGGCCTCCAGATGTTCTTAGATTTCGACTCCCAGAAATCCTGGCCAGCAGAGGTGGTGGTGAAGGCTTCTGGGAGTTGTAGTCCAAGAACATCTGGAGGCCCAAGGTTGGGGACCACTGCCCTAGTGGATAGGGAAGGAGAGGAGGATAAAGAAGGGGATGAGACTGGCCCACAGGAGGCAGAGGTTAACAAGTGGAAAGATGGGAAGGACGAGCAGGTTGGGAGACCTGTCAAATTGAGGCAGGGGGAACCTGTCAACTGGTTCATCACATTCCTCTGTAGTTTTCTCCTTGATAGATTGCTGGCATTGTTCACTAGGAACTCTTGGTTGCTCTTAAAATGAGAATGAAAGGGAGGGGCATCTAAGATCTGCCAAATCATAGTAAGGTGCCATCATCCCCTGAGCAATCCCACTCCCCCAACCTGAATATTTCCCTCATTTTCCCTAATACTAAACAAATTTTTAAAATAAATTCCATATAATCCATTGAAATCTAATAAAACTGGGCAAGGCTCCATTTTGCGACATCTGCATTCTGGTGGCAAAGTTGGGAATATGTGATTTCCAGAATTATTTCATTCAATTTCATATGAAAGTCCTTATTTTCTTGATGTCCCTTATAAGAATGTGCAGTTTCTTGCTCAGCTCAAGGAAGAGTTCAAAGGAGGTAAGACTCTGCTCTTGCTGGTAATGAGATAAATTGCATTTCAAGCAATGCTTTTAATTACAGTTGGTACATCAGGGCTCATAGTCAGCTTGCAGTCATATTGCTTTAATCAGTTATTGTGTTTAAACATCCAATGCCAAGGGCTATAAAATCAGATTTAAGACCACATTACTCCAAGAGAAGATTGTTTATTGTTAACTGGTTAATCTGTAAGTATTGAAACCCCCCTCATAGATTCCCAGGATTCCACTTGTATCCTTGGCTATTATTAGATTACTGTTATTGTTCTTGTTGCTGATTTTTCAGCTAACTATTCCTCCCTGCAAGAAATAGGCTATGTTTGGGCTCTTGACAAACTGCATTGTCAAGTAGTCAGTCTCTGTGATATTTCTTTCAAATAAATGGGTTGGTGTTGGCAGCAATACAAGTAGACTGATAAAATAAATGCTGGTTTTAATTAAAATGGCCGACTTCAAAATGATAACATGTCACAATTTTGTCATAGTGAAAGGAACACCTTCTTTGTGAAATGTCAGCTGTTAGGTTAAACAAAATAAGTGTAAATTTCTGCCACAGCTCTGTACTTTTAAGCAAATTAAAACTAGCTTGCATGGTCTTAAAAATATAGCCTTGAGTGTTCACTGTTAAGCTCAGGAGGGCATTAAATGTACAAGTATTCTTAGTATTAGCACAGTATGTGGTCAGAAACCCTAGCATTGCTGCTGAATTCTTCATTCATCAGTCTGGGCAAAGAGGAATTCTTTCTCCTGTGGGAAATAAAAGAGGGATTTTTTTGATCTCTGGAATGGTGCTGCAGGATCCCCTGCAGAGATATATTTGCTTTCAAGACAAGTAGCATCTGTGGAATTTGTACCAAAATGTTTGTGGACAGTGAAGACATCAGGAAATCCCGAAAACTTTGTTCAGTCGATGAGACCAGAAGATGACATAAATGTATTTGGGAAGTGAGGTTGAACCCACCATGGTCTCTGCCTCATTCTCCGATTGATTGATTGATTGATTGATTGATTGATTGATTGATTGATTGATTGATTGATTGATTGATTTGATTTGATTTGATTTGATTTGATTTGATTTGATTTGTACCCTATCTGGACTACCAGACCACTCTAGGCGGCTTCCAATATAAAATAAAAATAAAATACAATAGAAATACAAAAATGTGCATAGACATGGAATAACAATTACAATTACAGTAAAATAAGGAAAAATAGTATAAGGAAAAATTAGAAAAAGAATTCAGGAATTGGCTGGAGGGAAGGCCTGGATGTATAGCCATGTTTTTAATTGGGTTTCAAAAACACCCGGAGGGAGGTTGTTCCAGAGGCAAGGAGCCACCGCCGAGAAGGCCCGGTTTCGTGTCTTCTCCTTCCGGGCCTCTCTCAGCGTCAGGCTCCTCAGCCTCACCTCCTGACTTGCGTGGGTGATCCGGGTCGACCTAGGTGGGAACAGGCGTTCTGCCTGTCATGAATTTGATTATGAAAATAGAATAGTGTTGTATTTCATAGGATTTAGTTCAGAGCTGCAACGAAAAAGCTAGAAATCTGCTTATGCCCAGGTGCTAATTAGAGAGAAAATGTACAAGGTCAGTTCTTCTCCAGCTAAAGAAAAAAAAAGTTAAGAAGAGCAAGCTGACCTTATCTTATCTCAACTCCTCGATGGACAAGGACATAACTTCTTAATTTAAGGAAGATGGAAGAGAAGGAGAAGGAGAAGGACGGAGAAGAGAGACGGGGGGAGAGTTTGCTTTCACGACAGCCAGAGACGACACATGGAGAGAGATGCGTCTGGCAGAACTTTAATCAGAAGACTGCGTAAGAATGCTTATTTAAGATCTAGATAGACATTTTATTGTTTTCACTTTATAGAGGAAATGACTGGTGGCTAAGGCTGGGGGTTATTTTGGAAATACTAAATTACGTTAAACTAATCTTGTTGAAATGGTATCTTTTGTAATAAAATATAAAAAGACAAATTGTCTGTAAGCTGTCTCCTTGTATAGACCAAGCTACTATAGTAAATTGGATATGTTTAAACTAAGATTGTTTTGATCTAGCCAAATTACCACGCTACCAAATGAGGGTCCTGAAGTAAATAAAGAGGAAGAGCAGACCTTCCAGATTGTTTATATAAAATCGAGACAGACTTGGGTGAAGGAGTGAGAAGTCGCCTAGGGCAAAATTACAGGACCCGGTTTTGCTAGCATTAGGGACTAATCATTCTGAATCCCTCTCTGTCTCGTGTAAAGGCAGTTCTAAGGAACGCTTTTACCGCATGGTGGCATCTTGGGATCTGAGTCTCACGTGTTTACAGTATAGTGGCAGATGGGGTACAATTGAAGGTGTTTGGATACAATTGGGTTGCGCTTTGCTCAAGGGCTGAATTAGCGCTGGTAATTGTTTTATGAAGGCAGATGTGTGAGCAAGCAGATACACACTGCTAAATAAAGGACAAGAGAAACTTCTCTGGCGTGAGCTTCAGAGCAAAGCAGGGAAGGTTGTAAATTATTGTGACTGGAGAAGACTCCTATGCAGAAAGCTCAGGCTAAAGTAATGCAAGGAGAGATTCTGCCAGTGGCTTAAGAGTTCTAAGGAACAAGCATTGTGCTGTTTAATAAGTGCCAGCTCATTTCACTCAGGTGATAGAGTGGCAAAATTGTTTTGAGTGTAGCAGGAGTCTATAAGGAGCAGCCAGGATAATAAAAGTAATTTAAAAGTAATTAAATAAAGTTTAAAAAGGAAAATTTCCTACCCCAAGCCAGAGCCAAAAGGATTTCCTGAAGGGAAAGTAGGATTAGTCAAAGCTGACAGTTTAATTGTTTTATTGCTCCTCCTGTGCTTCGGCCAAGGCTGCAGGGAGAGGGAAAAAAAAAGGAAAAATGGCTTTTAGCAGTCGATTTTCACTGCCTGAAGTATCAGTGGATAAGGAGATTTTGGAAGCAGTGGAACACTGGGAAGTAGATAACCCAGAGGATGAAGAAGATGCCCAAAGATTAATAGAAGCAAATCCAGAAGTTGTTAAACCAAAAGTGAAGCCAAGAAGGGCACAGCAGTACACTGGGGCGGAACAAGTTCCAACTCAGCAGGACCTGCTAACAGGAGAAATAACCATGCAGAGGGGAACAGCTGGAGCAGAGGCCAGCAGCAGTCCAGTAGATGCAAAGGATATAAGTCTCAAGTTGCAAGAACAGCTTACCCTGATGATGGCAGACTTCCTGGAGAGCCAGAAACAATGGGTGAATGCACACACAGCTAATGAACTTCAAATAAGAAGATACCACGAAATGAAACTACAGATTTTAGAGAAGCAAATTGCTGAGAAACAACAAGCCAGAGACTCAATATCTAACATTGACAGGAGAAACCTACCATATTACCAAGAGGGCGCTGACATTTTTTCATTTTTATCACTTTTTGAATCTTCGTGTGCTGATCTGAACGTGCCAACACAATTATATTTAAAACTTCTACGATCACAAGTTTCCGGGGAGTTAGCCACCATTTTAGCAAGAAGTTCCAGCCAAAATTTAACTTGGGAACAGTTTAAAATTTTGGTTTACCAAAGAGAAGGTTTTACACCAGAACTGCTAAGGCAACAGTTTAGAAAATTGAGGAAGACCCCTCAAATGAGTTATTCTGCCCTTGCTGATCAAATAGAGGTGTTAGGCGACCGTTGGTTAGAGGCTGCCAAGGTCAATACATTCAAGGACTTAAGAATGTTACTGTATACAGAACATTTTCTAAATTTAGTACCACCAGAGTTAAAGAGTAGCTTATTGGAGAAAAATTGCACAGACCTCCAAACGTTGGCGCTCAAAACCGATGAATTAATTTCCTTCAAGAAGAGTGAACCTATTACCAGAGGAAGGCCTATTCCAGAAGTGCTTAGAAGGCAGAGTCAATACGAATCCAAGAAGACAGTGGTTTCTGAACCAAGACAGTCTTTTGCTGGAGAGCGAAGAAGCATGGGCCCTAGCCAGACTAGGTCACCCATGACTTGCTTTCAATGCGGAGGAGCCCATTTAAAAAGGGATTGTCCACTACTGGCGGGATCAACTAGTCAAGAGGAGAAGCCAGTTGGCAAAACCCCGTTACCTGCCCCACGGAGATTTCAGCAGACACCCTTACCAGCACCAAGGAGATTCGAGAAGGCACCCATACCGGCTCAACGAAAATACAAATCAACAACCCCGAAGGTCAACTATCTCAGTGCAACATCGCTAGAAATACCAGAACAACCAACAGAACCACATGAAGTTAATCAACTAAGGAATGTGCCACCCCAGCGACAAGGAGGAGTCAAGCCAAATTTTTCTGAAAGCAGTGAAGTGCAAGCAACGGAGCCAAGGATTGTGCCAAGGATAATGGGCTTACAAGTAGCTCAAGTCTCTACAACAGTAAACCAGCAGACATCCTCAGGGGAGAAATTTTCAGTTATAGAGCCCAGTAGCATCCTACCGGAAGAACAGTTATATTGGTCACTGAAAAGTTTCTCAGAACCAGTAACCCTACATTTTTCTACGGGAGATTTGACCATAAATGCCTCTAGGGATACCGCTGCCAATATCTCATCAATTAACAAACAGTTTGTGGATCCAGGACTAATCTTGAATAACCTGAGATGTCCAGTGAAAACATATGGATCAGGAGAAATAATCGAGAGATTCGTACCATTAGTCTACGTGCAAATTAGCTACAAAAATTGGAAAGGCGCAAAATATCTATTAGTGCATGAAGGTAAACCTGATTTTTTATTGGGAAACGATCTAGCATTTCTTAACCACCAACACACTTTAAAATCAGCTTCCATACAAGCAGTGACACGTGCGCGAAGCAAAGCAATAGAGCAAGTCCCAACTGAAGATAACTCTGAGGAGCAATCAGATGGACATGTAACGCAACATCAACCCCTTGCAGATGAAACGGATAGTACAACTGAGATAAAAACTGAACCAGAGGATTTACTAGTACCAATGGGATCAGAGGAATTCAAACGAAAACAGATGGAAGACCCTACATTAGATTCTTTGAGGTCACAAGCCGACGATTACGCCAGACAACCGGTACAACAAAAAGTAACCTTTTTGTGGGGACAAAATGGATTATTATACCGAGAATATTTTCCCAAATCAAATGATCAGGCGAGATCCTCGATGAGGTGAGATTTTGCGTAGATTACCGGAAATTAAATAGTGTCACAGTTACTGATCCATACCCATTACCTAGAATGGATGACTTAATAGAACGCCTTTCACAGGCTAAGTTCATCAGCATAATCGATCTCAAAAATGCATATTGGCAACTCGATCTGGCAGAGGAGTCTCGTGATAAGACCGCATTTATCACTCACGTGGGAACTTATAGATTCCGACGTTTACCATTTGGGTTAAAGAATGCAGGAGCTTCTTTTCAAAGAATGATTGATAAACTGTTACAGGGGTTACCATTCGCTAGTGCTTATCTCGATGACGTTGCAATTTTCAGTTCGGATTTTGACTCACACTTGGTTCATATTGAAACTGTTTTGGCAAGAATCCATCGAGCAGGGCTAACAGTCAAAGCGAGTAAATGTCAGTGGATGAAAGGAAAAGTTATGTATTTAGGTCACTTAATTGGGCAGGGAGAAATTCAACCCCTGCAAGTGAAAATACAAGCTATAAATGATTGGCCTATGCCTAAAACAAAGAAACAAGTGCGATCATTCTTAGGTTTAATTGGTTATTACCGAAAATTCATACCCAATTTTAGTCATTTGGCTACGCCTTTGACGGAGCTAACTAAGAAAAGGCAGCCTGTCAAGGTAAAATGGACCCCTGAATGTCAAAATGCTTTTGATGCATTAAAGACCAAAGCCATCAATGCCCCTATTCTAAAATCACCTGATTTTAACAAGTCTTTTGTTTTACAAACAGACGCCTCAGAATTGGGTCTCGGAGCAGTATTATTACAACAAGGAGAAGATGGGAACCTGTATCCTATTTCCTACTTCTCCAGAAAACTCTTAGAACGAGAAAAACATTATGCCGTACCGGAAAAGGAGGCACTTTCTGTTGTCTGGGCATTAAATCTATTAAGACCTTATTTATGGGGGCGCAAATTCACTCTGCAAACTGATCACCGAGCTTTAGTTTGGTTACAAAAAATCAAATCTCACAACCAGAGATTGCTAAGATGGAGTCTATCCCTGCAAGACTTTGATTTTGAAATACAACATATTCCGGGAAAATTAAATATTGTTGCAGATAGTCTTTCACGAATGTACGCTGATAATGAAACTGAGTAATTAAGATAACTGTATATACACATGTGATATTGTAAATAGTCTTGTTAACCTATCATAATCAAATGTTAAGTTAGTAACAAAATAAGAACTTTAATAGTCCTATATTTTGTCTCTTTAAGGGGGGGCGTGTCATGAATTTGATTATGAAAATAGAATAGTGTTGTATTTCATAGGATTTAGTTCAGAGCTGCAACGAAAAAGCTAGAAATCTGCTTATGCCCAGGTGCTAATTAGAGAGAAAATGTACAAGGTCAGTTCTTCTCCAGCTAAAGAAAAAAAAAGTTAAGAAGAGCAAGCTGACCTTATCTTATCTCAACTCCTCGATGGACAAGGACATAACTTCTTAATTTAAGGAAGATGGAAGAGAAGGAGAAGGAGAAGGACGGAGAAGAGAGACGGGGGGAGAGTTTGCTTTCACGACAGCCAGAGACGACACATGGAGAGAGATGCGTCTGGCAGAACTTTAATCAGAAGACTGCGTAAGAATGCTTATTTAAGATCTAGATAGACATTTTATTGTTTTCACTTTATAGAGGAAATGACTGGTGGCTAAGGCTGGGGGTTATTTTGGAAATACTAAATTACGTTAAACTAATCTTGTTGAAATGGTATCTTTTGTAATAAAATATAAAAAGACAAATTGTCTGTAAGCTGTCTCCTTGTATAGACCAAGCTACTATAGTAAATTGGATATGTTTAAACTAAGATTGTTTTGATCTAGCCAAATTACCACGCTACCAAATGAGGGTCCTGAAGTAAATAAAGAGGAAGAGCAGACCTTCCAGATTGTTTATATAAAATCGAGACAGACTTGGGTGAAGGAGTGAGAAGTCGCCTAGGGCAAAATTACAGGACCCGGTTTTGCTAGCATTAGGGACTAATCATTCTGAATCCCTCTCTGTCTCGTGTAAAGGCAGTTCTAAGGAACGCTTTTACCACACTGCCAAGTATCGAGGTCCTAAACCGTTTAGGGCCTTATAAGTAAGCATTAAAACTTTGAAGTCGACGTGGAAACGGATGGGCAGCCAATGCAATGCGGCCAGAGTTGGAGAAATGTGTTGGTATTTTCTCACTCCGGTAAGGAGTCTGGCCGCAGCATTCTGCACCACCTGAAGTTTCCGCATCAGCTTCAGAGGCAGCCCCACGTAGAGCGCGTTACAGTGGTCTAATCTTGAGATTACGAGCACATGCACCAAGGTGGTGAGTGCCCCTGTGTAGAGATAGGGCCTCAGCCGGGCAATCCGTCAGAGATGGAAAGAGGCAGTACGGACTACCGACGCCACCTGCGTTTCCATGCTGAGCGTCGGGTCCAGATGTATGCCCAAGCTGCGGACCACACTCTTCGCGGCCGGGGTTGCCCCCCCCAAACGTGAGAGTCTCCCAAGCTGCCAACCACGGGGCCACCCACCCTCAAAACTTCCGTCTTGTCCAGGTTCAACCTCAGCCCATTCTCCTGCATCCATCCCAGTACGGTCCCCAGGCAGCGCTGAAGGGACAGGATGGCATCACCTGCAGTAGGTGAAAAGGAGATGTAGAGTTGGGTGTCATCAGGAGATGACACACATGCAAGGAAATTGTTTCTCAGTGCAAATTGTTTATTACCGTAAGACTGAATGTAGCTGAAGTCTGCCAGGTAAGTATTATCTGCTTTCTTCCAGCTGAAGAGGAAAGTTGATTACTCATCATCCAGAAGTGTGGAGACAATCCATGCCATCAGGCTGCAGCAGAGGGCAAGATGTAATTAGAGCTTCAGACATCACCTTTCTTTAGCCACTCTCAGGATGAAGATGCCATTCCACTATACACTTTTGTGTGTACCCTTAATTGGTTCATTACATTTCATGTGCTTTCATGGTGAAGACTTCCAGTTTCTATAGGAAGCCTTTTATTCTCCAATAGCTTCCTTCACACACTCTCAAATTCTGTTCCTTAGTTACAATGGCAAAACACAAACAGCATAACTTTTGAAGGTGAATTGCCCCCAAGTTAAAAAGAAAGAAAACAGTGTAAGCATTATCAGTTGCATACTGAGTTGAAGTAACTCACTTGATTTGGTGTTCTTGGCTTTCCATTTCAACATTTTTTACCAATTTGCTATTTAAAAAGACAGCTTCCCTTTTTGAAGTAAAATATTACTATATTGGCCTCCTTTGCAGTTATTTACACACATGGTGAAAGCAATGTGGTCACTCCTTCTTACTGGCTTAACCATATATTCGTTGTGCATTAGGTCCATTGAATCAATGAGAATTTTGTGAATCAACTCCTCCTAAATTCCATTGATTTAAATGGGCCTACTCAAACAACAACTTAATTTAGCATGGTAAATCCCTGTTAGAGTAGGTGCACTTAAATTAATGGCATGGGGGAGATGGCTCACAAAATTAAATTAATGGCATGGGGGAGATGGCTCACGAAACCCTCCTTGGGCCTAATCTAGTGTGATTTACTATGCTAAGCAACAGGATTTTAGTCTCTCTGTTTTGTTTTGTTTTGTTTTTGCTTGTTGACAAGGACCATATAGCATAACGATTTCATCCATACAATATATTTTTAAGAAGCAAACAAACCTCTTTCTCAGATTTCCATAAGAATTCAAAATAAATTTCTGCCACAATCTTCCCATTTGTGCTGCTTCTATCACTGCGGTGACATCACAACTTTTTAGTTTAGCTCACAGTGGAATTGGCTGAAGTTATTAGTTCATTTGGTATGTCTTTCAGTGCTTCAGTACACTGAACAGTGCTGCAAGTAAAAGACAACTTAGATCACTCTCCTTATTTATTTATTTATTTATTTATTTATTTATTTATTTATTTATTTATTTATTTATTTATTTATTTATTTATTAGCCCCACCATTACCAGTGGCTTCTGGGTGGCGTACAACAATATTAAAACTTAAAAACGTTAAAAACATTAAAACAGACAATATAAAATATCCTATATTAAAACAATTCTTAAAACATTAATATTAATGAGTCCTGCTGCTCATGTGGCCAGTTAGAGAATACTGTTTAATTAAAATGCTGGCTGAATAGAAAGGTCTTTGCCTGGCGCCGAAAAGCCAAAAGTGTTGGAGCCAGGTGGATCTCTATAGGGAGGGCATTCCAAAGTTGGGGGGCAACACCTGAGAAGGCCGTATTTCAGTATGCCATTCCCCTCACCTCTTTCAGGGATGGGACCTTCTCCTTGGCTCCTGGTTGCACACAAGTCAGGCATGAGAATTCATACACTCAAGTCAAATATAAAGAACAATAGAGGAATTCTGCTAGATGACAAGGTCAAATGGTACCCACGTTCCAAGGCCTCTTGTGACCTGAAGGAAGCTAATCAATACAGCTACAGAAAGTAGAAAAGGAAAAGGAAAGCAAGATAGAAACACTGAAGGAAGGAATCAAGCTGAATTGGGGGGTGTAGTAAGTAGGCAATGTTAGTTAATGTATCTAAACAGGAAAGATGCATCTACCCTGCCAACCCACACCCACAAGAGCAGTCTGTTGTGTCAGGAGACAGAATCTAGAGAACCAGGAAGAAGTGCTTAGGAGAATAGAAGGAGGGAAACAACTTGGCAATCTGAAGACGGAGATGGAGCCTTCTGGGCTGGGTGGGTCAGGAGGGAGATCCTAATCAGTAAGGAGAGATAGAGAACCACCTCCATCTAAGATGTTCAGCTCCGCATGTAGGTTTTCTAGAGACATTAAGCTGCTCAAGGTTAGAAGAAAGTGCTACACTAATTACCTGTCCCAGGTGAAACCATCAAACCTTTCCTTTAATTTCCATTTTTCATAATGCTAATGGTCAACTTCCCACTCCAATCCTCCCTAAATCTTTTGCTTTCTTAAGTTTGCTTTTATAGTTATAATGTTTTAAAATTACCTAAGGGATTTTTAATTAGTGATGTAGTTCAATAGTTTTTACCTGTTTTAATATTGTGAGCACCTTGTTTTCCTTTGCCAGGAAAAAGGCACCCGAAAAAAATGCAAAATTCAATAAAAATAAATTAAATCAATTCCCTTCAATTCCTTGGTAAATGAAGCATAAATGCTTTTAAAATATTGTAATAATTTATTATTTGGCTTTTACCTTTGGGATCCATGCATATAAATATTTTAAATAACTAAATAATAAGTCACTGGGTCCTTCTACATCCATTGTACCAACTCTGCCTGCCTTTCTCAGGAATGATCCCCCATTTTCTTATCATTGGAATGAAGCAATCAGTAGCATGGTCACATTTTTCTTTATTTATTTTTTCTTTATTTATTTTTTATTCTTTCCCATCTTGTAGAATTTGTCATTTAATGTAGTAATTTTTGTGTTACATTTATTTGTCGTTTTTATGTATGTATTTGGAAGCCGCCTAGAGTGGTTGCAGGACCAGATAGGCGGGATAAACAAACAAACAAACAAACAAACAAACAAACAAACAAACAAACAAACAAATAATAAATATGCTGTTTGACAGAGGAGATTTGTTGGCTTTGCAGGACTGTTTGAAAGGTTTTCATTTAAATAGCTGAGCCATCCTCATTCCAAAGCTAAGAACCACAAGAAAGGAGAGTTAAAGTTCTCCATTAACTGTACCACAACAACAAGCTGAATGGGTGAACAAATTTCCTAGTCACCTAGTCAAAATCTTGGGGAACATTTCTACCTACTCTATAATGCTTATATTTGCACCTCCCTATACTGTATATTAGAATAGGTACATTTATTTTTTGGAATGTTGCAGTAAAAGAAGCAGCATGGGCATCTGAGTAGCCCAGGTTTCCAAGTGCTCCACCGCTATCTAAGACTGAAGTTCCAGATTACGGTACTGTATATGGAAAGTCTATGTACTCAGGTTTCCTTGCTTAGCTGTGCAGTATTGGGCTGAGACCAGTTTTATGGTTCTGCTGTCTCACCTATACCTGGAACCTTCCCTGTATACATACGTTGTGAAAGAGGTTGCTGTGGTATCCCCCACCCCCTTTGTCTTATCAGCCATGCCATTCACTGCTTATACATTTGTTTATGAAAATCCTGTAATGCTTTTTACATTCTTCAAAGAATGATGCTACTGCTATGAGTCATTGCTAGAATGCAGTCTTAACTAAGAAGCATAGGGCAGGTGCAAGGAGGTGCTTGCCCACCCTGGAATCCTGAATGCCTCTGTTATAATGCACACAGACAGATGCAATATGTTGTAGTGGCACACACTGTGAATGCAAATTATGCTAAAATACTTCTGTGCAGCTGGAAGGATTGCTGTGAACACTACTGCTAAGGAGTATCATCTGTTAAGCATTTGTGGGTGTCTCCGTATTGAGCCTGGTTCCCTAAAATAGCTTTAAGAACTGTACCCATACATACCAACATTAGATTTGAATGATCCATTTCTCTATTGTCATTTTGAAATTAACCAGCTGGTGTCAAAGTAATCAAACACTCAACAAGTGGTCAAGGTCTTTACCTAGGCTTTTTAGGCAATATTAATGCAACCAAAGCAAAAATCAGCCTTGCATGTAATTAAAAATCTTGTAATGAAGCGATAAATGTTTCTGATGAGACATCTACTGTGAATGATGGGTTTAGCATCCCCTACATGGAGCCATTTCAAATTTCAATGAAAGGCATGCACACTAATTCTTATTGGATTGTCTTGGACCATAATTAGAGAAAAGATTCCTCCCCATGTTAAAATCTCTTGTATAAGTCATTCCTTACTTTTATGTCAATGTAGTGCAAGCCAAAGAAGACTGTGTTATTGCGCACTTTTCCTGAATCTTTTAGTCCACTGCCATTTCTCTTCGAGAGGTGATAAGGAAAGCTGCAAAACAGCAAGAGCTGCTGGAACTCAACTTAAAGCTTCATTGAACTGTTAAGCAACTTAAAGTAAGCAGCATGAATTTAATACACAAGAGAACAAAACAAACTTAGACTGCAACCATTTATATGGGACTGGGCAACTTTGGGATTCCAGATGTTTTTAGAGTGCAGCTCCTATATGCACCCTAAACAGTGGCTGTGGTATGTAGAGCTTAGGGAGTTGTGTGATTTGGTTAGCAGGGATGGCCTTTTTAAAATACTTCCCAAGATCGGATGTCCACCTCGACTTCTTAGCATCATCAGGTCCTTTCATGAGGGAATGAAAGGCACTGTAGTTTTTGATGGTTCAACATCAGATCCCTTTGACATCTGAAGTGAAGTGAAACAGGGCGGTATCCTTGGACCAACCCTTTTGGGGATCTTTTATGCACCCTAAACAGTGGCTGTGGTATGTAGAGCTTAGGGAGTTGTGGGCCAAAAATATCATGAATAGTGATTCTTAAACTTTGGTCCTCCGTTATGTTTTAGACTTCAGTTCCCCAAAGCCCTGGGTGATAAGACTAATGATTCAGGAGGTTGAAGACCAAAACATTCAGTGGGTCACAGGCTGAGAACAGGGATCTCTTGGGCCACAGCTTTCCCCTCATTTGCACCCTGACTGCATCACCAGAAATGTGAGACAACAAAATCTTCTCTGTTCCCATGATTCCCCCAGTTGTCATTTGATTTCTTCTTTCTCAGAAACTCCCCTTCAGTTACTGTTTAGGTATAGCCTGAATCTCATTACTTATGTGTGTCAGTGTACATAAAATCATATAGATCACAGTGGCAAACGTCTGCTAGTTCAGAAGTTAATGTTTGCATTCTTCACCATATTCCATGTCATGTGATGGGTACTTGACAAGGAATCCATATGTCAAATGGTTAACCAGTTTCCTAGCTTCATTGCTGAAATTTACAACATTTGATTTACACCAGCGTAGGTAAGTACAGTAGTAGAATTCTGGCCTTGGTCAATATGTAAGTAAAACTCTTGGAGAGCCCTGAGAAGGTAAATGTAACATTCTTTTATACCATTCATTTATTTTCGTAAATTGGGGGGGGGGGGGAAGAAGCACATTCAGATAAACAGCATTTTCATATATACATGCTGTCTGTGTTTGCTTACTTCCCCCTGCTCTGCCTCTTTCATATTGTGTCTATTATGTTGTATAATCCTGGGTGTGGGGAATGTGTGGACCTCTACACATTGTTGGATTGTAGCTCTCATCAGCCTTAGCCAGTATAGCCAATGATGAAGGATGACGGGAGTTGGACTCCAACATCAAACAGACACACTTTTACTCCTGTTGCAAGTTGTTACTCTTCACTGAAAACTGAGCACTCCAAGAACAAAGCAGGGAATGAATGGCTAAGAGACAAACTGAGATTATGAAGTGCTTGATCCAGGTTTCACTTGCAGCATCAATCTAAAGAAATGCAAAAGTGGGAGCAAGAAAAACAGAATTAAAACTCTGTTTGTTCAAGTTAATCCCTGGAGTACCATCATTTAGATTTCTAATTTGACTGCTGGTTAGGTTCTTGATAGTGTGTGAGTGAGATAATTCTGGACTGAAGCCAAAGATTCTGTTCATGTTTCCTGAGGAGAAAAAACACAAACACAGAATAGAACAAGATTCCTTTTGAGTTGAGTTAAATTTAGGACTTGGTTCTAGGTATGTGTGCACAAACTGTATAATTCAGGGAGTTTGGGTACCTGGCTACCCAGCCAGAGGCTGGGGGTTTGATTCCCCAATGTGTCTCGTAGGAGAAGAGTCTGCTTATTTGGCCATAGGCAAGCAGTGCAGTCCCAAGGAGCTACTGATAGAAATCCCTGTTAAACTATTTCTGAATGTTCTCTACCTAGAAAACCCTGGAAAAAGTCACCATAAGTGAGGATGGACTCAACAGTACATAATTAATTTTAAGTGTGCACAGGATAACAATCTTAGTGCAATAATGTTGCACGCCAATCAAAAGAACTGTAATCGGGAACAATGAGCAGCTATGGCTATCTGGTCAACTATCTCAACATAGTAAATGAGCTGACCTTCTAAATTACCGTATACATTTTGTGTGTGTGTGTGTGTGTGTGTGTGTGTGTGTGTTGGGTATGTATGTATGCCAAAAATCACACTTGATTGGAGTAGAAATAATTTGGAAAAATGGGAGAGTATGATAGAATTCTATATTATCTTTCTCAGGGGTTTCCAGGTGATTTTCTGTGATGTCACATGTGATGAGCAACAGAAAATCCTTACCTGTAAAGCTGTTAGCATCTTTACATGGGAACCAAACAATAATTTATTGAAATATATGAAGGCTAACACACTTATCTAACTGCAGTTAAAATAACTTGCTGAATAATTCATATGGTATTTGAAATTATGATTGTGGGAACAAATTAGCTAACAGAAAACTCAAAATTAATGTTGCTTATTAATAATGCATCGATTTGGGACGGGTGCCGGTGGAGCAGGTGGTTTGGTTCTCGGCATACAAATGCAGAATTTTCCATTTGATGAATATTTGTCAGATGACACCAGTCCATAGGGGAGAATAAAGGCAGCAGCCTCAATGCCTGGACGAAGATGGCCTGTGGGGATTATAATAGCTGGATGATAATCAGATCAAATTGGTTGCTTTGGTAGTGTCCAGTCATGTTTTATTTTCCCCTCAGGCTTGTGTATTCTCTCTTCTGTATCAGAGGCTTTGAAGTGCAGAAAAGTTTTGAATGTTCTCAGATTAGTGGTTGACGAGGACAGATACTTAGAAAAAGTTAACTTTCTGGATTCAGACTCCCAGAATCCCCTAGCCAATGACCATCCGGACTGTAGGATGTTGGGAGTGTTAATCCAAAAAATAAAACACCCACACACTTCTACCCCCCGATTTGTGAGAGTAGAGTTGTTACCTTTTTTTTTGTATTTCTCCAAATTATATATACATTTCCTTGTCATTCTTCTTCCATATGTGGCCACATCAATCAATCAATCAATCAATCAATCAATCAATCAATCAATCAATCAATCAATCAATCAAACAAACAATCAAACAATCAATCAAACAATCAATCAAACAATCAAACAATCAATCAATTTTCTGATAAACTAAATGTAATTTATGATCCAGACCTGTTTACAGTACAGTGAAATTGTTTTTTGCTTTGCTGTGCCTGCTGTATGTTCTTAGGGCATTCAAAATAAATTGTTGATTCCAATGGTGTGAATCTGAGCATTATCTTGACAGCCTCTGAATTGTAAAACTAAGGAACAAACTATATATTGTATTCTCGAAGGCTTTCACAGCTGGGATCCAATGGTTGTTGTATGTTTTTCGGGCTGTTTGGCTGTGTACTATAAATGTACACAGCCAAACATCCCCAAAAAACTGACCACAACCATCTGAGTAATATAATACATTTGTAATACATAGTAATATAATACATTTATATTGCTACAAATGTAGTGTTCCCATTGAAAACAGCAACCACACATCTAGTTTTGTCCTTTTCCAATATCACATCGATGACAAATATATTCTATGTTGCAAAGTCATTCTCATAGTGCTTTGAGATAATGTCCTTTATAAAGCCAATGGGCAATGAGACTATCCATCCCATGAATCCTTGTGGCTCCCATGGAGGCTTGCCATTCCCAGACAGCACTGGGGCAGTTTTCTTTGATTTCAAAATGAGCAATGGAGACAGAGGCTTAATGTAAGTTATTAAAGCTTTTGGCTGCATCTCCCAGAAATCTGTCTAGTGAAATTCTCATACCTATACAATAATTGCATATTCATATTTACACTGTTTTTTTAAAATTGGTAATTTTAATGACTTCTGAATTCATTGTCTTCTGCTCCTAGAGACAGAAATCCTAACTTGGTTCATCATTACATGGGAAATGATAACATGCATAGTAACAGCAACAATGTTGACGACGATCATTTTGCAAACATGTCATCTCACTGGCAAATTTTAAGGACCATTCCTAATTTTTAGACTCAATCCTTTGGTGTGCTCCCAAGCACCATAAATGTTGAGAAATAAGACAGGTAACGACAGTGGCAACAATCCCTTCATTGTGAGTTTTTTGCTATTAGAGAGATTTTGTATATTTTCAAGACCTAGCTTTTGCACATTTCTATAACATTCCTGGAAAATTTGATAATCTCTATGAACATACTGATACTGGGCACGTTATTTGTGTGTGTGTTTAGGGATGTGGTGGCGCTGCGGGCTAAACCGCAGAAGCCTGTGCTGCAGGGTCAGAAGACCAAGCAGTCGTAAGATCGAATCCACGCAACGGAGTGAGCTCCCGTCGCTTGTCCCAGCTCCTGCCAACCTAGCGGTTCGAAAGCATGCAAATGGAAGTAGATCAATAGGGACCACCTTGGTGGGAAGGTAACAGCGTTCCGTGTCTAAGTCGCACTGGCCATGTGACCATGGAAGATTGTCTTCGGACAAAAATGCTGGCTCTATGGCCTGGAAACGGGGATGAGCACCGCCCCCTAGAGTCGAACACGACTGGACAAAAATTGTCAAGGGGAACCTTTACCTTTACCTTTACCTATTTGTGTGTGCGTGTGTGCGCGCGCGTGTTCCAATAAAACAGCCTGCCGTTTTGTGTTGATTTTGTGTTTGTCCATAGCTTCACATTCTCTCTTTTCCTCTGCAGATGAGAAGTCTTGCAGTAGTTGGAAAACGCTTGATAGACTGTTCCACTGCAAGGGTGGCTTATAGTGACCAGAACTCAGACAATGGTAAGATTTTTTCATATCCCTGCATTCCTAGAATTTCCAGAGATGGGAAGACAGAGCAAATGTCATTATGGTGCAGAGACCCTCTGATTTTTTCCTGGAACATGGCAGATATTATGCCATGTTGAAATGTACATCATATAGACCGTTCTCAACTTTTTTTGGCCACAACCCTTTTAGGAGCTCTTCTCAGGTTCCAGGATTCTCTGTCAAATAAGGATACAACACAAACAGACACCTTTCAGAAGCTTCTCACACTTTTCAGTCTGTGGCCCCCTTCAAATTTGCCAGGGACCCCAAGGGGGCCATATGGGCCATATTGTTAGCCTTTGATTGTCTACTTAGACAATCAAAGGCTAACGATATATTCAGTTTCTGTGTGCTAGGTGAATGCATGGTAAAGCCCCCATCTGCCTTCCCACAATGACTAATAACGGGCAATGACTAATGATTGTTGTAGTGATCTTTTGTTTTTTAAAAAAGATTTGTGAAATCATGTGCCAAGTTAGTTTCATGCAAAGATGAGTGTCTATTTTGAGCACTGAAAATAATAAAAGCCTAAGTCTGTTGCATTTTAATACTTAACAACTGCATTTAAAACTACATATATCAACTAACACTCTGATCACTTCATCTGGCTCGTGATATAGATAATAGAACAGGACATGGATTGGATAATGATGGACTCTATGGTAAATGGCATGATTACTCTGATTAAGATAATAGTGCGAGCATGCAGAGAGAGAAAATTATCATTTTATATCATTTATATTTTACTGATTGTGAGATTTATCTTAAAGATCTCATTGGAAGAAGAGTGTTACAATTTGACAGGACAATCTTTCTCAGAGTAGTCAGGAAATGAAATAAATGTAAGATGTACTGTTATTGAGAGAATTCTTGAGTTTGTCTGATGAAAACCAATTGTATGCCAATTAATTCAATTCTTCAAACAACAACAACAACAACAACAACAACCTCTCTCTGGTTTATGAATGTGAGATATTATGCTTCTGTTTATGAATGTGAGATATTATGCTTCTGTATCCATGATTCAAAACACCAGAAAATGGCCTGATATTGCTGCACAATATTGTGCAGCAATATCAATATTGGTTTTGCAGTCAGAAATACTCTTCTGAGATCCATTGTTCCACCTACTGTGGGGAGTGAAAGAATCCTGTCTCTGCAGCTCCACTCATCAGCGGGACTGGTCACCCTCATTAGTGCATATGCATCAACACTGTTGTCCACAACAGAAGTGAAAGAGAAATTCTACGGCCATCTGGGAGCTGCTATCAAAAAAGTCCCTGAAAAAGAGCCACTGTTCATTCTCTGAGACTTTAACACTAGAGTTGGTGCTGATAACAATTCTTGGCCCACTTGTCTAGGCCGTTTTGGCATTGGAAAAATAAATAAAAATGTCCAATGCTTGCTGGAGTTTTGTTGTTATTATGGACTTTGTGTCAGCAACACGTTCTGTAATACGAAACTTCGACACAGAGTTTCTTGGAGACATCCAAGATCCAGACATTGGCACCAGCTTGATTTGATCCTCACTAGATGTTCTAGCCTTCTTAGTATTACGATCACACACAGTTACCATAGTGCTGATTGCAATACTGATCACTCTCTGGTGTGTAGTAGAGTAAAACTGTGAAAAAAGAGATTGTATCACACGAAAAAGGAAGGAAGACCATGTATTGAAATCAGCAAGACTGAGTCTATCCAGAATCACAGTGTGGATTTCAAGCTAATAGATCCACCACTGACATGGTATTCTCCCTCAGACAGTTGCAGGAGAAATGCAGGGAACAACAACAGCCACTCTTTGTGCCTTCATAGATCTCACAAAGGCCTTTGATTTGGTTAGCAGGGATGGCCTTTTTAAAATACTTCCCAAGATCGGATGTCCACCTCGACTTCTTAACATCATCAGGTCCTTTCATGAGGGAATGAAAGGCACTGTAGTTTTTGATGGTTCAACATCAGATCCCTTTGACATCTGAAGTGAAGTGAGACAGGGCGGTATCCTCGGACCAACCCTTTTGGGGATCTTTTTTGCTGTCATGCTTAAGCATGCCTTTGGAACTGCAACAGTAGGTGTCTATCTCCGGACTAGATCAGACAGAAAGCTCTTTAATCTCTCTAAATTGAGAGCGAGGAACAAAGTCCAACTGAAATGCATGTGGGACTTCCTCTTCGCTGATGATGCAGCCATTGTTGCCCACTCTGCTGAAGACCTCCAACAACTCATGAATCGTTTTAGTAAGGCCTGCCAAGACTTTGGGCTAACAATCAGCCTGAAGAAAACACAAGTCATGGGCCAGGACACAGACTCACCTCCCTCTATTAACATCGCCACACAAGAATTGGAGGTTGTTCATGACTTTGTGTACTTTGGCTCAACGATCTCAGACACTCTCTCCCTAGATGTCGAGCTGGATAAATGCATTGGCAAAGCAGTTACCATGTTCTCTAGACTCACAAAGAGAATGTGGCTCAATAAGAAGCTGATCATATATACCAAGATCCAGGTCTATAGAGCCTGTGTCCTGAGAACGCTCCTGTACTGCAGTGAGTCCTGGACCCTTTGTGCACGGCAGGAGAGGAAGCTGAACATATTCCATATCTCTGACACATTTTTGGTATCACCTGGCAGGTCAAAGTTCCAAATAGAGTAGTCCTAGAACGAGCTGGAATTTTCAGCATGCACACATTACTGAAACAGCGGCATCTACATTCGTTTGAGCATGTTGTGAGTATGGCTGATGGTCGGATTCCAAAAGATCTCCTGTATGGAGAATTAGTGCAGGGAAATCGCCCCAGAGGGAGACCACAGCTGCAATACAAGGACATCTGCAAGCAGGATCTGATGGCCTTAGGAATGGACCTCAACAGATGGGAAACCCTAACATATGAGCATTCAGCCTGGAGGCAGGTGTTGCATCACGGCCTCTCCCAATTTGAAGAGACCCTTGTCCAGCAGGCTGAGGCAAAGAGGCAGTCACAAAAATCAGGGAGCTGGACAGGGGACAGATTGCATTTGTCTTCAGCGTGGAAAGGATTTTCACTCTCGAATTGGCCTTCTCAGCCACACTAGATGCTGTTCCAAGTCCTCCATACAGAGCACGTTACCATAGTCTTTTGAGACTGAAGGATGCTAACAATTGTGCCTGCATTGTCAGCAGGAAAAAGGATGAGAAGCTTTAAAAAGCAAAGGGCAGCCTAAATGTTAATATTTAAAAAGAAAAGCCCTGACAATTGCTTTGTGTTTGAGTGAGAACTGGGTTAACTGATTAAAAAAAAAAGAGTCAGCTTCTGGGAATTTCCCTTGCTTGGTGTCACTTTGTGAATGGTAGTGAGAACAAGAGGATATCCTGTAGGCCATATTGACTGCTGTGTTGGGGTTACCAACATTTTGTATTTTTCCATTTTGAAAAGACTTTTTTGAGGTCAATATTTCAGGCCCTGCGGACTGGATTCTTTCCAAATTAAAAAAAAAAGTTGGTGGGGCCACCCAGTCTCTTTCAAGATAAACCAGCATGGTCTTTTCAATTTGAATGAGGTATTTTAAATATGGGCACATTTGGGGTCACCTTTTCTGCACGGGAAAAAACTGTTTTACTCTGTAAAATCATAACTAGAAAAACCCTCCCCCAAACCTCCCCAGATTTGCCACAGAACAAGAGCAGACTGTCTGCTACATCTGTGCCAAATTTGGTGCCATTCCCCATTCCAGTTTCAAAGTTATAATTTTTTCTTTGGGCTGTCCCAATTTTTAGAGTTGCCTTGTAGACTGTTGATTTGCACTGTTGCACAATAACATATAATAATTATAAAAGATACTAATCCAGCTGATAGGGAACAAATCACTGATGAATAGCCCTGTCAAACTGATTGGCTCTCTAGCTGCAGTGATGTTTAATGCTGCTCTAACAAAGTGACGTCTGAAACAGATCAGGTTGAGAAAACAATGGTAAAGTCCTTATTACTCCTTGCTACTAAAAATTCCAGACATAGCTTTGTGTCAGCACAGTGTATTCTAGAGAGGAGCTCTAGAGGCCATTTGTGGATGTAATATTCACCACGTAAGTAAAACTGCTGTAAGTGCTAAGGAGGGCTGGCATACAAAGAGTTGTTTTCTAAATACCCGTGAGCCTTTTGTAAGCACTTAGACTGAATGCTTGCAGAGACTCTTATGCTTCCAAGGCAAGCACTGTTGCCATTTCATTTCCACTATGTCCTCATACGTCTCTTTTCTTGTCTTAAGCCTTTTTCAGATGCTCACCTGAATGCATGTGGGGCTAAATTTATGTTGGAGATGTGGAGATGCATACAAAGCATGCTCCAACCATTTCCACGAACCCAACAGTATTAGAGACCTTTGGTTTTTGAGTGTGAGTTAAGATGAGGATATATCAGTGTTCTAGATCACAGATACTTGAGCAGCCTCTTCAGACTTTGACCCATAGTGCCAAAAGATCTAAGTCATTTCCTGGTGGCCAAATTTGGGATGATGATGATAACCAATGAAATATTTTATAACAGTTCAATGACAGTAAAAAGGTAACTCAATATTAAATTGCTCCTCTCCTTCTTATCTTGTCTTCAGGGGCTGAAATTTAATCAGTGTAATCAAAAGATGAATTAGCAAACATTCATTCAGTATTGTTTTTGATGTTACAGGTGCTTGGGCAGGATATGTTCAATGTGCCCCATTTTCTTAATCACCCTCCCTTTTTGCAATGGGGACTGCTGTTAATTTACTTTTCTGGTGGGCCCAATCTACATAACTGGGAGGAACCCAAGTGAGGGTGTTACTACTCTACGTGGTCGCTTTTTTAACTTACTTGTATGCTTTGAGAATAAATAGTGAAATAGCAACAGTCAGGAAAAATAACAGCCAACAGTCTCTAGAAATATCTCTACTGGCCAATAATGAATAAACGCTTTCCTAAACCTGCAGTACGCCTCCTTACAAATTCTTAAGAGAAAAGTTGTTCACGATATGTGGTGCTATAAAAGTTGTCCACAATATGTGGTCTACAGCACTACTGTACATTCATGCAAGCCATGGAGCCATTAGCATGCAACTATGAAGGAGTCTGGACTTCATAGGTTGATAGCACAATACAAATATTTGCAAATAAATGTTTAAGGAAAATACATTGAGTTGTTGTTGTGTTGTACCATGCCCAGTGGTGCAACAGAGCCAGGATTCACAAGTCTGAAGTACTGAGATGTTTTGATTATGATGCCATCTGCCATTCTTTCAGGCCATTCTCTGTTACTTCTCAGCTGATTACAGTCCTCACAATATGGATGCAGGGAGTGAGTGAGGAGACATTTTTGATCAGTTTTCACCAGTTTTCACCTGGGAACACAGAGCTTGGATACACCTGAAAAAAGTAGACCACACTCCATAAAAGCTTGTGCCCTAATAAACTTGTTCATCCTTAAATAGACTTGTTTTGTTGTTGTTATCCTGAAAATAACTTTTTCAGGGACTACAATCCCCAGAATCACTGATGGCTGGTATTCTAGGAACTTCAGCCCAAAGAAGCAGCTTTCCAAGTTATGAGCAGCAATATAGTGCTGTGAGTTATGGTTGCTGCAATGTAAAATACTTTGGCTGGGCTTTCTCTTGGATGACAGTGAATAACTATTGGCTTTGTGAAGGGGTTCTGTTCCTGCTGGAGAGGAAACATCTAGAACTCAATTGCTGATGGGCATCAACATTGCTGGCTGCAATTCTGGACCCTTCTTGGGGGCATGGCTGTGAGTACTATTACTGATAGGCATTTAAGCTTCAAAATTTACTATTTCATGACTGATCATGTTACAATAGTAGCTTATCAGAAATTCATGATACTTCCACGAACAATTTGGATACAATTTCTCCAGGATAGCATCCATACAGCCTACATCTGGACTTCTAAACATTCTCCTTCTTACAGAAAACTGAGTTTCAGCTTATTTCAAGCATAGCCTTATAATGGTTTAGTTTAGGGTTTTTTTTAAATGTTTATATGCAGAACCTTCATAGCAATGAATTAAAATGACTTAATGGACAGGAAGCTGCCCATGTGTTATGACCTTGATACACAATTAAAAAGGTGATTTTTCTCCCTTGAGTTAAATGAAATGTTTCACGTTAGCTGGATGAAGCTGAGGAGCCACTTACATGAGCCTACAATCCTGCATTTTCTCCCTAATTAATGACACAAAATAGTGGTGGAACAGATTTATTATTGTCAGCAAAGTCATTAATGGCCCTGCCATTTATAAGTCAATGGCTTGTTGGATGGGTAAGTGCTGCTAATTCTGAGGCCTGGACTGAATATCAAGACCTTGATATAGTGATTTAGTTTTTACACATCATTTACTAATGCCCCTGTCTCAAGTTAATCTCTGTTTTTCCTCTTCCATTTCAATTCTAGCGTGCTAATCCTGAAAAGGGCACAGTTTCTGTATTGAAATTGTGCTGTCACAGGTTGTCTTCACCTTCAATTGGTGTTTCCAAGGTTTCCGTTGAAATGGAAGTGCAGACCTTAACAAAAGAAAAGAAGTAACAATCAAGGTGGAAGTACGCAGCAGAGAAATTGCAGTCCAGAGGTGTTCCAGGAAGCCATGGGGGGAAAATGTCATTACCCGATGCAGGGTGTAGAAAACAAAAGGCAGTTGTGTAGGTCCTGCTCAGAATGGAGGAACACAAATGCTTTGCAACTTTTCTGTTATACGTTTTCATTGTGGCCGTTGCTCCTGCTGCTGAGATGGAATAATTTTGGATATAACTGGGATTTCAGATGGATCACGAGCCATTCAACTTGGATAGAATATATCATTTTCATTGCTTTAGCATACCGTGTAGGTGGACATCTTGCTTCACTGTGGGAGAACATGCACAGTCTTAGCTCATCTCTGAAAGCCAGTTTTCATTTTCGCTCAATGAACCTGGACAAGTGAACCTGTGAGCTCAGGGGGAAAAGAAAAAAGAAAAGTGAGACAATGCTTACTGTCTATATGGGATAGTGTGCACCTTTGATCTGTGGTTACAATAAGGTTCCCGAAGGTATGAATGGTGTCAGGTGTAATCCCATGAACAACAATGGAGGACCATCATCCAGCCTTCTTAACGTCCTCAATGCCGTACCCCAAATCAGTCGCTATAGATGCTGTGCCTATGCAAAATGAATGGGTGCTAAATCGCCAACCTTGTATCCTGGCCTTTCTTAAGGCCTGAGACGTGACCCTCCAAAACTGATATTTTGTGAGCAAAGACAAGTCCTTATGCCTCAAGAAACCTTCCTCGTCACCTCTGAACCCCACATATCCTATTGCCACCTTAACAGGGCAAATTGCCTCAATGGAACATTGTCCCAAAACGATCACTTGGCCTTTTCCCAATTGATCAGTCTTGGATCTCCTAAGAGTAATCACAACTTGCCTATTTGAAATTACCACATCCTTCCTCTGCAAAGAGGGTAGAGATGTATCGTTCTTTCCTGCTGCCACTAGCTCATCCTAAGAGCCCTCTAAAAGGTGATTAGTGTTGCTGCCCTAAAAAGGCTCACCTCAAATTGATCAGAGCACACTGCATCCCAAACTGTCCCTAGCCGGGCTAAGATATCTGGTGATATAGGCATGTCTCTGACACCCACTCTTTCTTGGCTGCAACCTTCCAACATTTTCCTAATGCGAAATGCTCCAGTGGTGTCCTGATATCCTTGAGCTTTGGCACAGAAAGCTAATGCAGACATTTGCCCTTGTATAGATCTGGGAGCCAAGCCTTTCTGATGCAAATAAACACCAAATTGCACCAAATGATCAACTGAGGTGGGCCAAACCTGATCCAGCTCCTCTGCCTGACGGAGCAAGAAAAATAATCTGCATGCTACCTCATAATTGCGACGAGTGCCGGGGGCTACAGCCAAGCTCATGGCTCTAGTCGCTTCTACCCTCCAAGACTCCATACCTTGTTTGGCAGGACCTCCGGGTATGGTTGTGCCCCTGCAGCCAACACCCTGAAACAGTCAATCTGTTGACGGGACAGGGCGACAGCCAGAGTGTTGTCAATCCCCAGAACATATTTAATGTGAAAAACTATATTGAACTGTAAGCAGCGTAATGTGAGTGCTCTAACAAGGGCCATTACTCTCTATGATCTAGATGTAAGCAAATTAACTATATACACTACTGCTTGGTTGTCACACCAGAAGGTCACAACTGAGTTAGCTCAAGACTCAGCCCTTAACCATTCTGCATCCACTATTGGGAAAAGCTCTAAAAATGTGAGGTCCTTTGTAATGCCTGCTGTTTGCCAACTCAATGGCCAATTCCCTGCACACCACCAACCTCGGAAAAATATGCCAAACCCCAGGGATCCTGGTGCATCCCAGTCGGCTCCCAACCTCAGCTCCATTCTCCAAAATGAGATACTGTTGAACCCCTCCAAAAACCTCAACCAAACTCCTAAATCCTGCCTCATACCAGCCAAAATCCTACATCTGTGATGAGGCTTATTGAGGCCTTTCATAGCACCACAAAGCATATGCAAAAAGGCTCTGCCCGGAGCAACAACTTTACAGGTAAAGTTCAAGTGTCCAACCAGAACCTGCAGCTCCCTTAAAGTAACCTTGTGTTGTGCTAGCATGGCCTTAAGGGCGAGTCAAATCTGTTGGCTGGACTGCCTAACAGTATCCAACTTTATCCCCCAAAAAGTCAAAACTGGGCATGGTTTTTCTTCTGTTTTTTTTTCTTCCGCCAAAGGAACACCAAGCTCTCGAGTGAGCTCCCGAAAGGCATTCATAAGGCGCTGGCATTGGGTGGTGCCCTGTCTCCCACAAAATAAAAAATCATCCAAATAATGAACTACCTGTGCTGACCCTGCCCTACACTTAAAGGCCCACTCCAAAAGGAGCTAAAATGTCTCAAACACTGAACCTGACACAGGCCATTCCATTGGGAGCTCCCTATCCATATGAAACTTTCCTTCAAAAGCAAAACCCAATAGCGGGAATTCTTCAGGGTGCATGGGTAAAAGCCTAAAAACTGATTTGATGTCAGATTTTCCTAACTCCGCCCCCACCCCACAAAAATGTCCCATGCGAACTGCAGCATCAAACAATGTATAACAGACACTGCATAGCTCCTGAGGGATCCTGTCATTAACTGAACCCCCTCTGGGAAGGACAGGTGGTGGATCAATCTAAATTTGCCTGGAACCTTCTTTGGCACTACCCCAAGTGGGGATGTCCTTAGATGTGGAACTGGTGGGGTAGTAAACGGACCCAACACTCTGCCTTCTGCCACTTCTTTGCTGACCCCCCCCCCCCAACAACAGCTTCTTGACCCACTACTGATCTCAAGTTTTTGGTCAAGGTGGCCACCTTATCCCCCATGGCCGGAATCTGAAATCCCCACTTAAACCCTTCCAGCAAATACTTGGCTGCTGCCCTATCTGGGTAACCTTGCAGCCACTTTTCTAAAACTTGAACCTTAATTGGGCTGGGGCCCTTTTGGAGGATTACTGGAACCTGGAGGCGGCTTCCTGGTGCTTCTGCCCTCCCTTGCTCCTGCTCCCCCTGCTCTACCTTTGTAACACATGGCTGCCACGTGGGGTCCTCCGCATGTGGTGCATTGGTGGTGAAACATCAGGGATGTCTGTTACAAGATCCGCAGGCACTGAAATCCCAACATACCAAGTGGGGTTGAACCGTCTGTCCCACCCAAGAGTGGGAAGAGCCATGCTGAGACACTTTCTGCACTAGATGGCCGATATCAAACCTTTCCCCAAGAATTGATGGTGCAGGGGTCATGTATCGGAGCCAAAACCCGTCATACGGCACATCCCAGTGCATGTTAGGGCACAGCGCTGCACGCATATGGAAGTGTTCATCATAAGAAAGCCATGCATGCCCAAGGAAAACCACATAATCTCTATATATCAGATCCAGGTATTGCATTAGAGCAGGGGTCAGGGAACTTTTTTACCTCCCCCCCCCAAAAAAAATTATATACGCCAACATTACCCCCTTGGTTCAAAAGGAAGGAAATCATACATTATTTGAATTAAAAATATTATTGAATCTACACAGGCCGTGTACCGAACTAGCAGGATGCACCAAATTTGATAAAGATCTGCACTATTTTTGCTGAAACACATTGCACTCCAGCCATGGTGTGGTATAGGGAGTTGTACGATGTCCAACGTGCCTAGCAAGTTGCATTAAATTTTTGCTAGCTCGCAGAGGATTTAATCATCATCAGTGACTCCCAGAGTGGTCCTAGCAATGACATGCTTGCTAGAGACAGCCAATGCAGAATTGGGAGGGGGGGCTTTAATCATTCTATGTGTGGTGTGCAAAAAGGAACAAACCAGGCTAAAGGTCATGTCACCCACCCTGATGCCACAGGACCAGTGTGCTTTTTAAATCATCATCAATGGAAAACTCAGCAGTGGCCAGAGGACTGGAAAAGATCAGTCTGCATCCCAATCCAAAAGAAGGGAAGTGCCAAAGAATGTGCCAACTACTGTACAATTGCACTCATTTCACACACTAGCAAGGTTATGCTCAAGGTAGGCTTCAGCAGTATGTGGACCAAGAACTCCCAGAAGTACAAGTGGGATGTTGAAGGGGCAGAAGAACTAGAGACCAAATTGCTAACATGCGCTGGATTATGGAGAAAGCCAGAGAGTTCCAGAAAAACATCTACTTCTGATTCATTGACTACGCAAAAGCATGGCAGAAAGTGAGGAGGACTTAAACAACCTCTTAATGAGGGTGAAAAAGGAGAGCGCAAAAATGGTCTGAAGCTCAGCATCGAAACAACTAAGATCATGGCCACTGGTCCCATCATCTCCTGGCAAATAGAAGGGGAAGATATGGAGGCAATGACAGATTTTACTTCTTGGACTTCATGATCACTGCAGAGAGGAAAAGCAGCCATGAAATTCAAAGATGCCTGCTTCTTGGAAGGAAAGCAATGATAAACCTAGACAGCATCTTAAAAAAAGCCACTTCCCCCCGCCTTAATTCAAGGTTTCTCTTTTGCTTGCCTGTTATTTTTCACAGTTTTAAGTCAGTCTCTCTCTCTCTCTCTCTCTCTCTCTCTCACACACACACACACACACACACACACACACACACACACACACACACACACACACACACACATATCCATCCATCCATCCATCCACCCTCCCTCCCTCCCTTCCTCCCTCCATTTTCTCCATACATTTTCTACATACTTTAAATAAGGTTGATGAAGTCTCTCGCATCTTCCTTCCCTCCTTCCCTTGTTAACTTGATCCTTTCCCTCCTCCTGCTTGCTTGCACTCATTTCCGGAGTAAGCAGTCATTCAGAAGCCCCAGATTGATTGACTGCCCGGGGCTAATCCACAGCTGTGAACAATCAAGCAGGCTTATCTCCTATCTCTGAAAGAATGGAGGATTTACAAGTGCCCTGCTGCAACCAAGGAAGTAACAGGGAGAGGTGGCTTACAATTTGAGGTTTGACTGCAGAGGGTGGGGGTAAGTGGGAGGGAGGGGGTAGCACTCTGCTCATTACCCCCAGGATTTTCACTTTTACCCCATTTGGGGTAATTTATCTCTGTTCCCCAACCACTGGATTAGAGAGAAGGCCCTTTCGGGCTGGGCTCTAACTATGGTTCCAGCATGAATAAAGAATCCCAGCAACTGACTGGCCTGTGCACCTTCTCCTTTCCCCCTCATCCTCTTTATCTTTCTTCTTTACTTCCATCTTTCTATTCAGTAACTCAAAAATATTGACATACTTCTATCACGACCATCCTACAAGCTAACACCACTTGTCTCAGTACCTGGTCCCTCATCATCAATCTCTCACATGCCTCTTGCACGTCATAGATTGTACCCAGATTATGTACCCAATCCCAGGCACCCACCACATCCTTTACTATGCTTCCACCAGTTGATTTCTTTACCAACTATGTTCACTGTGAAAGACTGAGGTCCATTCAGTACTTAACTTTGAAATAAGTACAGGTTTATTGATTACAAGTTGTTTGATTAATAATTCTTAAGCACTTCCCTAAGGTTACACAATGCATTCAGTATATTCCTTTAACCTCTTCTGTATTTAACTGATACAGATAACACTCTGACTGTTCACTCACTAAAATCTCTCTCTGCCACAAAACTCCCAGACTAACTCTCTATCTCCTCAAACTCTCCACTCCTTTTTTCCCTCTATTTTTTTGCCACCCAGAGTAGACTATCTGTCTAGATGGGCGGGGTATAAATCTAAATAAATAAATAAATAAATAAATAAATAAATAAATAAATAAATAAATAAATAAATAAATAAATAAATAAATAAATAAATAAATAAATAAATAAATAAATAAATATCTTTCCCACTCTCTGCTTCAGCCCCCCTTCTATGTAGCTGGCTCCACCTACCAACTGCTCCCTATTGGTTCATGCAAATAAACTGCTGAATATGCATGACAGAGTGACAGCAACAGCTCCCCTTTCCAATTTTTTTCAATAATGGCAGGAAGGAGGTGTCACCAAGCAGCAATAGCTGATCACCCTCAGGAAGTGCCTCACAAGGCACCAAATTGTAACCAGTGTTTGGAATATGTCTGTTGGCTGACCCATCTGAATTCAGTCTCTTGCCTGACTGAGGGGCCACCCTTCCCAATGGTGTTGTGCCTAAATCTCCCGCCACTGGGGTCCCTGCACCTAATTGACTCAAAGGCCCCTGTGGAGAGAATGGCATTGCCTGACCCCAGGCACCCCACATCCAATAGGCTACATGTGTTGTGCCTGGTGTGACGGTTAACTCACCTGGAACTGCCACATCAGCTTGTGGTGCGACCAGAACTACCCCACCTGGTGCATTACTGCCCTCCTCTCATGCTTGCTCACTTGCTATCTCAGCCAGTGTCTCCTCAGCTTACTGCACTGTAGCTGTGGGTTCCTTTCGCTGTCTCACCAGCGTATTCCAAGCAGCAGATGCATTTGATGGCCCAGGGCATTCTGCTTCTAGAACAGTAATGCGAGAGAGCATAATGTCCCCCATTCTCTTAAGATGAGAATGCCGCCCCCCATTCAGCCAATCTGTGCACCTTAGACTCTCTGTGTGACCTATGCACCTCAGTTGGACCCATGATTGCCCTGGCCTCTGCTCCTTCCCTCTCCAGTGTGCTCAGCTTCTCCCATATGGCTGTGTAGTGTGGCCACTCCTCATCGTCTGGTGTGCTCTGGTCCATGGGGTCACAAAGAGCCGGAAACAACTAAACGACGACAACGATTACCATCTCCATGCAAGAATTGGAGGTTGATCATGACTTTGTGTACCTTGGCCCAACGACCTCTGACACTCTCTCCCTAGATGTCTAGTTGGATAAGCATTGGCAAAGCAGCTACCATGTTCTCTAGACTCACAAAGAGAGAATGGCTCAATAAAAAGGTGTCAGCATATACCAAGATCCAGGTCTATAGAGCTTGTGTCCTGAGAACACCCCTGTACTGCAGTGAGTCCTGGACCCTTTGTGCACGGCAGGAGAGGAAGCTGAACACTTTCCATATGTGTTGCCTCCAACACAGTTTTGGTATCACCTGGCAGGACAAAGGTCCAAATAGAGTAGTCCTAGATCGAGCTGGAATTTTTTAGCATGTATACATTACTGAAACAGCGACGTCTACATTGGCTTGGGCATGTTGTGAGAATGGCTGATGGATATCTGTAAGCAGGATCTAAAGGCCTTAGGAATGGACCTCAACAGATGGGAAATCTTGACGTCTGAGTGTTCAGCCTGGAGGCAGGCAGTGCAGCCTGGCCTGTCCCAATTTGAAGAGACCCTTGTCCAGCAGGCCAAGGCAAAGAGGCAGTCTCGAAAGCAGCAAAATCGGGGAGCTGGACAGGGGACAGCTTGTATTTGTCCTCAGTGTGTAAGGAATTGTCACTTTTGAATTGGCCTTCTCAGCCACACTAGACGCTGTTCCAAGTCCTCCATGCAAAGCACGTTACCACAGTCTCTCGAGACTGAGACCTAAGAAGAAGAAAAAAGGGGGGTTGGGCTCTTTTCTTCCCCAACACACACCTTAGATAAGGTGTGGGGGTGGGGTGGGGGATCCAAGACTCTTCCCCCCCAACAGGCACTCTTACCCCCTACCCCAATCAGTATTTTTTTTTATTTTAATTAATTAATTAATTTATTTCTATTATTATTATTTAAAAAAATTACAACGGACTTGGCAATACTGCCAAGTCTCCTCAATAAAGTTAGCCCTGAAAAACCAATCCAACGATCCTCCGCAGCAGAAAACGCTGGTTGGGTTGAGCGGCGAAAGTGACACCGCTTGACTCCAAGGCAGCGTTCATTTCCCAAACAGCTGAAGGCAGGGAAAGAGGACTATGCAGGCAAAGACAATCTTCTTAAAGGCTTGCCTTTAGCCCTGCCTGCTGTCCTCCCAGGATTTCCTGCTGCGTCCCTCCGGACGGGCGGGCAAAGAAGCCCTGTCCCGGAGGTCGTGCCCCATTCTGGAGGGACCTTGTCATCACCTGTAATGCAGGCAAAATTTATGGAACAAGATTTTAGTCACTATCTTTTTTTAGTACTGTAATTATACCTGCAAATACTTTTAATGGCAACGTCAAATGTCTGATCCAGTCAGCTGACCTCAAGTACTCATCCCAGCATATCAGGCCGTATAGAGTCTTGCTATCAGAGCTAGCTTTTTAATCTGAGTAAATTGTCCCTAGTGTGATGTTGCTGTCTCTTGTTAGCTCCCTTTCCACATAATCTATGTCCCCATTGCTGGCCACTGTGAACCAGCTTATTTTGTGCCACACACTTTCTTTTAGGGCCACTTTGATGAGAGACAGTTCTTGGGAGTCTCGGGGCTTAAATGCCTGACTCGACAAAGCTCTAGTACATTTCAGAGCTAACACAGTACTGTAATTGGGATCCTATGTCTTAGACGCAGATACGACATTGGGCTAGCTCGAGAAACAAATTCTGTGTAGGAAGCCAACAGATATCCTTCGTCTCTACCCATCATCCTACTACTTTCCATCAATGACCCTGCGTTACCGACACATGAATGGCAACAATCAACATACAGTTTAGAAATGGATATTGTCCGATACATTTCCCAGGTATAATCACAGTAGCGTTTGACACACCCCAATGTAGGGACATTATTCAGTGCTGAAGACTCCACATTTTCAAAGACCATCATGGTCATGGTGTCAATTTAAATTTAGTTCAAGCAGGTGGCTGCAAGTCTGAAACAACTCATATAGTCAAAATCTATGATATTAGCCTTTGTTTGTAAGGACGTAGTCAGCCAGCAGTGGCTTTACATGGAGTGAGTTGAATTCTGATGACTCTTACACTGAGGTCACTTGGTGCATGCCTAAGAAACACAGCCAATCCATTACAGGAATAATTTGCACCAACACTTTCTTCCAGGATAACCAGAGTTCTTGCCATTTCAGTTCATTATTTTTCAGGACATATGACCAGCAACTAAGTATTTCTTAGAAAAATGAACTAGTGCCTCCAGGTTTTCTTCGTGTTCTTTTTGCTACTTAAAAGCACTTGTGTTTGTAATTCGAAGAATACAGAAGTCTCGTGACATTAAAATATATATATATATATATTCTGAAGATGTACAAGAGAAGCCCAGAAAGCTTGTTGTTGAGATGTTCATCAATCAATGGTTAATGTTATCTTGCTCGGAATACAAGAAGCTCAATTTCTTCAATATGGATAATCAGACATTTGGCTGCATAGAAGTTTCTGAACAGAGCAAGTTACAATGTGACTGATTATGTGAGCAAATTGATAATAGCTAGAGATTTCCTGCACAAGGATTAGGAAGGCCAGGGGGAATAACGTGTTCAGACTGCTTTCACAAGGGAAGATTAAGGTAGCGTTGTACCAAAAGTATTTTTTGTTTCTCAGGAACATTTTTGGGTATTGTTAAAAAAAAATACACAACTCTTTCAGTGATTTCACCAGCAATGGTCACCCATTCATTTACATTGTCACTGTTTCCTTCTCAACTGATTTGGTCTGCTCTCAGTGACGCCATCATATAGCTCAATCCGATTGGCTGTACACAGTTGTAATGGTGTTAAAGTCATGTCATCCTACTCAGGGATTGATTATTGTGCAGCACAGCAAATCAGCATTCTACAAGGCAATTCTAAAAACAGGGAAAGCCCAAACAAAAAAATTGCAACTTTGAAAATGGACTTTGGATCAGTGCTAAATTTGGCATAGCTGTAGCAGTGTCTAATTTTTTCACTATGTCTAATTTGGGGAGGTTTAGGCAAAGGGTTTTTTGAGTTTTGATCTTTTAGAAGTAAATCTGGTTCCCCCTCTCCCTTTAGAAATAGGAGACTGTAAACAAGCCCATCTGTTTAAAATAGATGGCATAAACTGAAAATACCAACCTTGCTTATTTTGAAAGAGAATATGCAGGGTCTGGAACATTGATCCTAAAAAAAAAGGCCTTTGAAATAGGAAAAACAGAGGTTTTCTTATAACACTGAGCATGCATGGTATAGGCTTGTCAGCAATAGCTTTGTGAAATCATACATTATATACATGCATATGTGTTTGTGTGGAGGGAGATATTGGAGAGCTGAAGGGGAACTAAAGGTCACAGAAACAGAGTGAAAAGTTAGGTTGCTTTAAACATTAAAAAAAAACCCACACAGTTTTGCTTTAAAGAAAGTAAAGAGTGACAATCCTCTAGAAAGGAGGGCATTTTACCATTATCTTTAGGGAATTGGCATACAGTTTTGTTAGGCATATTTAAAGTATTTCCTCTCACCTTACAAAAGGGAAAAACAGATAGCAGTTGTGTTATGTTCTAGCCCTTTCACTAAACATTCTCTCAGAATTTTTAAGACCAAACAGTTTCCTCACATAGATTTTCAAAGGGAAACTCAACTGCATATCTGGGGAAATCTGAAGTTTTGACCCTATCAATCAGGACCCAATTAGCTGACTTACCTAATTTTTACAAAACCAAACAGGCTTATGGGATTCATGCTTGTGAGGGGATTCTCTGCCTTGTTGTAAAAATGCAGACACAAAAAGAATATTGTTTTTATCCTTAAAAAATACAGATATTACATTTAAAAAGAATACATATATTTAAAAAAGAATATAGAACAAACATTCAGAAGCTAACTCATCTAAGCTGTGAAATTACTCTTCTTTGCTTTGTGGCTGAGTATGGTCTTAGCCGAAGTCAGCAGAGCTTTGGTGCTTATATCCTATCATAGGACCTCAGTCATTCCACCCATATTGTCACTGTACAATTCCTTTGTAATTTAATAAAATTCCAAAGATGTTATGTCCCATCAAGTCACTTCTGATGTGTGGTGGCTATATGAGTTAATGATCTCCCAAATGTCCCATCATTAACAGCTCTGCTCAGATCTTGCAAACCAATAGCATCTTGTGCTATGTTGTTATGTCTTCCTATTGCCCCCCCATTCCTAGCAATGTTGTATTTTCCAGTAGTTCTGCTCAGGTCTTGCAAACTAATAGCTACGGATTCCTTTACTGAGTCAACACATCTCATGTTAGATCTCTCCCCCCCCCCCTTTCTGCAGTAATATTGTTTTTTCTCCTTTGTTCTGTATTCTCCTTATATGTGCAAGGTACGATAGCATCAATTTATTCAGTTTTGCTCTAGTGAGAGTTCAGGCATGACGTGACTGGACATCCACTTACTCGCCTTTCTGGTGGTCTGTGATACATGTAAGGCTCTCCTCCAACATCACAAATAAGCTGATTCCACACACACACACACACACACACACACACACACGCTCTTCTTCGTTGTCTAATTTTTACATAGCACGGCCAATTTGATCTTGGTTTCAACTGACAATCTCTGCTAAATCTCAACCTTCCCTTTTTATTTAAAAACACAAGGGAACATCTTTTGGGAAACATGCAGGCAACATGTTTGTAGAGCAAAGGTTTGGAAATTAGAGGATAGCTTAGTCTGCATTCTGCAGAGCGGACCTGACAACATTAGTTTGCCCGAGAGGTTAATGGGTGTATATGTTTCTCTCTTGTATGTGTTGCACTCACTCAGGCTTTTGCTTCATCATTTCATTAAGTTTAATACAACATTTCAAAATATTTTGGCGCAGAGGAACTGCAGAAATATCCCAGCTGTTCTTGCTTCTGTCCTCTCCCAGCAATCATATTACAGATTCATCTTCTGGGATCCACTAGCACCTACATGAGGGAAGATTCTGTTGTTATTATGTACTGTAGCTTATGTATACTTAAACCTCTGTTTTTTTTTTTTAAAAAAACAGGAAACTTAATCCTTCAAAAAAATCTCTATTTTATGAATGTGCTTCTGTATCCATGATTCAGAATGCCAGGAAATGCCCTGATGTTGTTGCAATATTGTGCCTGCATTAGTAGCAGGAAAAAGAGGCCAAACTTTACATAGCAAAAGGTAGCCTGAATGTTGATTACACCAAAGTCAGCAGTCAAGATGGTCTACAGGAAACCCTCCTGTGCTCACAAAGAAACAGCAAGGAAGTGAACATCCCAGAAGATGACTCCTTTTTTTCATCAGCTAATCACTTCCTGTTGAAATTTGTTGAAAAACAGCCCTGACAATTGCTTTGTGTTTGAGTGAGAAGTGGTTAACAGATGAAAAAAAGAAGTCAGCTTGTGGGACTTTCCCTTGCTTGGTGTCACTTTGTGAATGGTAGTGAGCACAAGACCATCTTGACTGCTGCCATTGCTGTTGCCAACATTCAGGCTGCCCTTTGCTAGGTAAAGCTTGGCTTCCTTTTCTTGCTAGCAACATGGGCATGATATAGCTCGGAGGGGAGGAAGGGCTTTATAAACCAGAGCCTGTGCCAAGGCCCTGCTGGACCAACATTCCTGCCTTCGGGGGAGTCTTCATCATCTGCCATTACTCAGGCACTGAGTGAGAGACAGTGTGGCTGTGCTGCTGCCGGTTGCCATGCTTCCTGGGGGAGTTTGGCTTGGACTCCCTCGCACTTGCAGGACTGGGCCTTCATTGCCTCTGGCTGCCCCACCCCCTCCTCAACGTCGGCCACCTGGCTCGGGGAGGGAGAAGGGGCTTTATAAGAGGTGTTTATTGTGGTTATCAAGAGAGAATCGTAGAGACCCACAGTAGATCTGAGGGAACAGGAAGCGGGGACAGCATTGGAGGGGGCACCATTGAGGTGGTGCTGGGTAGGGGAAGGAATGGTGGTGGGGGTAGAACTTGCCCACGTAGAAGAAGAGAGGTTAGTTATCTTACATCTGTCCCCTCTTCTAGTCCTAATCCCAACCAGATGGTATCAGGTGACCATATCAGCAAACCCTAGAGCCACACGGTGCTGTTGATGAATGCCAAGTCAGTACAAAATAAGACTCCCTTCATCCATGATGTAATTCTGGATGAGGGTGCTGACCTGGCATGCATTACTGAGACCTGGGTGGGAGAGGAGGATGGTGTTCCCCTCTCCCAGCTGTATCCGCCTAGTTACTCAGTCCAGCACCAATGACGCTCGGAGGATCGAAGAGGGGGAGTTGCTATAGTCTATAGGAGTTCTATCTCTTTGACAAGGCTTCCTATCCCTTTGAGAGGAATTCTTGAGAGCCTGTATTGTGTGTTGGGCTTACGAGACAGACTGGGGATTCTGTTGGTGTACCGCCCACCCTGCTGCATACCAACAGTCTCCATGCCTGAGCTGATGTGGGTAGTTTCTGACGTTGTGTTGAGGACTCCCAGGCTGTTGATGCTGGGGGACCTCAAAATCCATGCCGAGGCTGCCTTGACTGGGGCAGCTTAGGACTTCATGGCCATCATGACAACCATGGGGCTGTCTGAATGTGTCATTGGCCTGACACATGAGAAGGACCGTACCTTGGACCTGGATTTCTCAACGGAACTGGAAGATGGTGGTCTGGGTGTGGAGGGGCTGGTTGTGACCCCATTGTCATGGTCAGGCCACTTCCTGGTCAAGTTTAGTCTATTAGCTTCTTCTCCCCTCTGCAAGGGTGGGGGAATCTATTAAGGTGATCCACCCTCAGAGACTAATGGATCCTGATGGTTTCCTGAATGCTCTGGGGGATTATCTGTCTGATATGGTCGGCGCTCCTGTCAAAGCTCAGGTCACCCAGTGGAATAGGGAGATGAACCGGGTGGTTAATATGATTGCGCCTAATCACCCTCTCCCTGCACGCAGAGCCCAGACAGCTCCTTGGTATACTTCCGAACTGTGGGCAATGAAGTGAGAGGGGAGATGGCTGGAGTGCAGGTGGAGGAAATCCCCCTGGGAGTCTGATCTAACACAACTTAGAGCCCATTATCAGGCCTATTTCGTGCCAATACAGCTGGCGAAATGGCAGTATTTCTCCAGCTGTATTGCTTCCTCAGAATGTCATCCAGCAGAGCTGTTTCAGGTGGTGTGGGATCTTCTTCAATGTGGAAATACGGTGGAGGTCCCGGACTGCAAAGCTGTGTACCTGATTGCCCCAGAAAGGGTCTTTTTAACAGGAGAAATCTCCCTTAAAGCACCTCTTCCGTTGTTGGGGAATTGCTCCAGCGCAGCCCCAACAAGCTGACCTACAGCTATACCGAAAAGGGCATGGATTAGGGTCAGGCTGGGATACATTTCCCTATGAGTCATGTGATCACCAGGAAATAGATTACACCCCACAGGCAGTCCACATTGTGATCTCTTTCCCTGTGTGATCACTCTCGGCTATTATCACCTCAGACTCCAATACCATATAAATTACACCTCCTCCCCCTTTTAAAAGCTTTTCTTAAGTATTATTTCAAGCAATGCCTTTTTATCCAGAGTCAGTTAGACCAGTCACAGCTTGTCATCATGATTATTTACAGTTGAAGCAATTAATGAGCTTGAGAAGCTCTTGGAATAAGCAACCACGGAGTATTGCAATAATAATAGAATGTGTGCTGTGAAGTTGTTATCTAATTATGGATGCTCAGACTCCATATCAATCTTGCTTTGAGATAAAACATAATTAAATTATTTTGTTGCATGACAAGACATGAATGTAAATGATTTAGAGTATTCTGAAGACCCCTTGTAAAATTGTTTCTGATCATCTAGGATCCTTTCTCCAAGAAGAAAAAATCCAGTGGCTAAAATCAGCAGTAAATTACAACTAGATTAGGCCTGTTGAATCAGTGGAACTTATTTAGATGTCAACTCACCAAATCTCCACTGATCCAGTGGGGATCCCTTTGACATTTAGTCCTGTCGTGTCCAAGTCTAGGGCATGATGCTCATCCCCGTTTCCAAGCCATAGAGCCAGTGTTTGCCCGTAGACAGTTTCTGTGGTCACGTGGCCAGCATGACTTAGACACCGGGGTGGTACCTATTTATCTACTGGCATTTACATGCTTTCGAACTGCTAGATTGGCAGGAGCTGGGACAAGTGACGGGAGCTCACTCCATTGCATGGATTTGATCTTATGACTGCTGGTCTTCTGACCCTGCAGCACAGAGGCTTCTGTGATTTAACCCACAGTGCCAATGGATCTACTCTAGTGCAATTTACTACAGGATTTCAGCCACCATGTCCAATTGAGAGAAAGTTCAGGGATAGCGTTGCAGGGGTAACTTTTCTTTGGAGGAGAAATTACTAGAAGCCTGTAAGGTTTTACATGCGGTAGTCATACATGGCAGCTTCCCTGCTATCTAAAATAGCAACCATTCAGCACTTTTTTCTAGCAACTCAGTGAGGTAAAAAAAAGGATTTATTCCCTCCTGCCTGTATTGCAATCCTGATTTTGATTGCCCCACAATGTCTGCTATGTACAGTTTTAAAAAACGACACATGCAATACTAAGGTCTGCATTTATTTATTTATTTATTTTATTTATTTATTTATTCAATTTTTACCCCGCCCCTCTAGACAACGTCTACTCGGGGCGGGTTACATCAGTTAAAACAAGTTAAAAAATATATAAAATGCATTTATACTAAATTAGTACTAAACAAAAGGTTTCCAAGATGGTGGTATACAAAAAAAAAGATAGAGAAAGAGAAAAGGAAAATGACTTAATTGACTGGGGGGTAGGCCTGTTTAAACAACCACATTTTTAATTGGCTTTTTACTGTCATGCATGCTCTCAGGATAGACTGATAAGTCAGATACCTGGCTGTGGAGCCAGAGGTTGGGAGTTTGATTCCCCACTGTGGCTCCTGTGCCAGCCTATATAGCATTACGGAAGATGCACAGTCCCAAAGCAACCCCAGAAGAAATGGTAAACGAGGATAACAGAGTATTCTTGGCGCCTAGAAAATCCTGGAAGAGGTCACCATAAGTCAGAATGGACTTGGCAGCATATTGTTGTTGTTGTTGCTGCTGCTGCTGCTGCTGTGCCCCTAAGAAGCAGAAACAGATATTAAGACAATCTATCATTAGAAGAAGAAATTCATTAAATGTCTGAATGCTGCAGCAGGAAGTTTTCTCACCTGGCATAATTTGCAGATTAGTGGGGGTTTTTAAAAATGGATTATTGTGCTTTGTTGCTTTTAAATGTATTTTTCATATTGATTGTATTTACTGCTTTTAACATAATATTTATCGAATGCTTTAAAAATATCTGTATACTTACTGTTTTTAGCTTTTAAATGTTGTCTTTAAAATGATGTAAACTGCCTTGGGTTCTTCTTAAGGACAAAGGTGGGGTGACATTTGTTTTGAACAAACACATAATAAATAAATAAATAGATTGTTTTGTTTTGCCATCAGTCTTCAGGACTTACGCACTGGCTTCCTTTCGTGTCCGATTTGCCAAACAAGGATGTCTGTCTGAGTCTTTGTCTCTCTAGCGTTGCGCACGTAGCTCTCACTCTGGGTTACTTCGAAGGTTTGTTTCTGCTTTTAACCTCTCCTGAAGTTAGACCTAATGGTCAGGACTAGATATGGGGATGAATATACAAGCGAACTGGGATATTCGTTGAATATCCCTGATTCGTCAGATATTCGTTGCTTTGTATTCTTGGGGTCCAGAGACCCCTGACAAATACAAAGCAACAAATATAACCCTTTTATATTTATCCCTTCATTCCCTATCTGCTTCTGCCCCTGGAGATTGGCTGTTCCTCAGGGGCATAAGCAGAGAAGGATTTTTTCTTTCGGGCGGCTTGCTAAAGCCTGCCTGAAGGGAATCCCACCACCGGGGCTGGGGGATGGCTTGGTTCCGCTTTCCTCCTCTTCCTATGCCCGCGTAGCAGGGGAAGAGGAGGGAAGGGATCAAAACCATCCCCCAGCCCCGCTGCCTTTGCAAAGTTAGTGGGACTGGGAGATCGCTTAGATCAGGCTACACTCCTCTTCCTATCCCCACTGGGGCATAGGAAGAAGAGCAAGGGAGTACCCAAGAATATAAAAGGGTTATATGTGTCACTTAGTTGTTTTCAAATGTTCACCACCCAGAATAGTGCTTTGCATTAATGGGGCAGTATATAAATGAACAAACAAACAAACAAGCTAAACTGATTGTTCAGCGTCATATCTACCTTAAAAACTCCATTAGGATTACCATACATTGGAAGCGACTTGATGGCACATCACAACAGATAGGTGTAGGTTTGCCATCTTCTTGCAATCTTCTTGTGTGTATGTGTGCGTGGATATAATTTGTTGCATGGTTTTTGAGGTGCCAGCTAAGGGCCTAATTACACCTGCCAAAAGAACCCCAGTTATACAAATTCTTTCCATACCGTTGTTGTACTGATACATTTATTTTTCTTGGTCACATGGTATATATGCTGGTGGGAGCATTCTTATTGTTTTTAACTGTACCAAATCATTTCTTCCTATTTGAAGCATTATAGCAGGTTATACTGCTCTTTAATTTTGTATTGATTCATTTTCTCTGCTGTTTCTTGGGGCAATCAGCCTCCCCTGTCCATATTTGATTCTAAATTACCAAAGCTGTTATATCAACACAGAAAGGGTTCTGTGTTGTATCAACACAGAAAGGCTTCAGTATGAGGCTTCTTTCCCCCTCCCCTTTTCTCTTCCCTCCTCCCTGCATATCTTTTCCCTTTAGCATCAAGAGGAGGAAGTGAGTTTTGAAAGACTTGCAAGGTACTGTGAAGGACAGGGTTAAATAAATGGAATGTGCCTTTCTTTACAATTCAGAGCAGGAAATCTGAAGCCCTCTTTCACTTGCAAAGGAGGGGGAAGGCTGACTCCTTCTCAACAATGAATTCATTGTGGCAATGGCAACTGCAACAGATCCTAATACCAATTTGTCAATGTACCTATTAAAATAATAATAGTAAAAAAAGAAACAAGTGCAGTGGCCATGAAGTGGCCACAGCACCCAGAAACCTGACCCCTTTGCAAAAGAAATAAATCAACAGCAACATTCACATAGGTTGAAACGATAAGGAATTGAGCAATTCATCATCAGTACAAAAAAAAAAAACAACCCTCCCAGTGAGGGGTGAAATAAATCGGGGAAAAACCACTGGCTGGAAAAATGAGTCGATCTTGGCCATGCGTCGTGCGGTCAGAAATTTACAAAATGATCTAAAAAGATTGCCATATCAGTATACCTGGGGTTCTTTCGCCAGGTGTGATCAGGCCCTAATATGTTTCAGATTGAGGCAATAATCACATAATGACTCTCACTGAGCAGAACATGAGGGCTCCCCACTCACTTATCAGTAAGAAACAGTATGTAGAACCAGGCAAACAAATGCTAATGGAATCAATATGGGGAAAGAAAGCACATGACCTTTCTCTCCTCCTTACAGTTTGCTTTCTTTGACATCCATTAATTCTTACCATTGATTTTGCTATAAAATGCAAACTGCATTTGTATTGCAGGCCGAACTGGAGAAAAAGAAAACTACATTGATTATTTTGGAACCAAGTACATAGTAAAAATGAACTGCCTACCACATTTAAATGTAGTAAGCTTCTTTAAGATACATAAATCACGTTGGTTAATGTTGCAAATGAGCAGTGCCCTCTTAAATATCAGAAATAGATGACACCATAAAACAAATTTGGCATGAAACAACAGCCTGTTTCTGTGTACCTGCCATTTAAAAAGTGCTATCAATAATGGCTGTGGTTGTTGTAAGCAAAAAGAAAGTGTTCTCAATATCCTCTTTGAAAAGTTCTTTCAAAGTGACTTTGTAAATAGGACACCAGTGTTTTATCTTGGTGATAAATAAATCCTAATTATTATTATGTCATGATTGTTTTTATAGTTCACTCATCAAAACACTCCTGATGCCTTATTGCTTACAATCATTTAATGGTCCAAATACATCGGTAGAGTATTGCTGATGAATGGGAGACTGGAGCAAATTAATTTCTGAGGGAGGGTCAGTTTGCTCCCGGTGGAAATGCAGGAGCTGTGCCAGTTCACAATTCACCTTTACATTACAATTCTAACAGCTGTATTGATTCGGTGGAACTTAACTTCAACTAAGGATCCAGTCAGCATTGATGTTAAACATGTCATTTGCTGACTACTTCGTTAAAAATATAAATGACAGGTATAGAGAGGCCAATTTTAATTAGCACCACAGATTACAAGTTGGGAAAGTTTAAATCTTTCTCTCTTTTTTTCTGCCGATGTCCCAATGAAAACTCTACTTCACACTGCAGTGGAATCTTTCTTTCCAGGGCTAATAGCTGCTGGTGAGGGTGGTGGGTTTTTGTTTTCTTGTTAACATTGCAGTTAGGAATCAGGCTTGAACCTCCTTGCTTCTTTATTCCCAGAGAAAATTGTTACCAGGCTTATTGTTTGCCCAAAAGCACACAATAACAGCCATGCCTGCTAATGACACCTTTATCGTCCGGCCCTGCTATTTGGCCCCGTGTAGGTGTTGAGCAAAAACATTCCATGAGAAAAAGCTCTGCTGAAATTAGGTTTGCTACAATTCCGATATTTTAGGCAAAATCCTAAACCCAGGGAGTGGATCCTTGTGATATCATGGTAGTGTGCACTCATGATAGTGTGCACTCATGGTAGTGTGCACTCATGGTAGTGTGCACTCATGGTAGTGTGCACAGGGGCAGGGCTGGGAATGGCTGGAAAGAGGCAAAACTGCTTCTGAGCTAACCGACTATGGAAACAGGCATGAGAAGTTTCTGTTGCAGAGTTTTGAAATTCTGGTAAAATACCTTTTACAGAGGAGAATAGGGTCAAGTTCCCCAGTATTCGTTAAATATCTCAATAACTCACTTTGAGACATTTGTAGGAAAAAGCAATAAAAACATTTCTTTACTTACAGTTGCTTAATGTTAATAACTTGCGTATACTACTTTCTTTACTGCATACTTAGCAATGAGTTGAACAGGGCGTCAGCAAACAAGCAACTGTCACCAGCCCAGGAAAGAGCGGGGGAAAGAACACTCAGCAGAGACGCGGGGTTCTCTTTGAATTCAAAAGCTGGAAGGAATGATAGGTTACTGCTGGAAAGATACAGCACTGATGTTACCTGTCTGTCATGGGTTTGGAGGGAAAGTTCCATCCTATGGGGAGTGGAAGGCGGGACATCAGGAGGAGGGGCTGTACTGTATATATATGTGAAGCGTGTGTGGTGAAGTTCAGGAGACGCTGGGATGTGACGAAGCAGCAGCTGGGAAGAAGAAGCTGGTGTGGGAGTCTGTGTGTCAGACAGGGTACTACTGTGTGTCAGTACCAACCTGATAGGTTCAGGTGTCTGAATGGTTAGCCAGAACTGATAGGTTCAGGGTCTGTGCTTCAAGTTAAGGGTTCTGTGTGAACCAACCTGTGTGTATGTATGAGTGAAACTAAGCCACGTTACTATATCTTATTCACCTGATCATTTTATTTTCCTGTGTGTTGTTTTAAATAAACCTTATTCTTTTATTTGTTGAAAATCCATCCCTGGTCTGTGTGACTTCTTATAGGGAATGGTTGGTGGCAGCTTAGTGTAAACTGTGGCATATCCCAGTAGGTCTGGGTTTGTCACAGCGGGGTTCTCTTTGAATTCAAAAGCTGGAAGGAATGATAGGTTACTGCTGGAAAGATAATCACCCCAGCCCAGAAAATTCCCTCCCAATTAAACAAACCCACATTTGCATTGCTGATAAAATGACTAAATGGAGGCTGTTGCACTTACCCTTGAGCCGGCTACCTGAATCCATCATGATTGAACTCAGGGCAAGAGCAGAGGTTTGATTGCAGTACTGCAGTTTAACCACTGTGCCATGAGACTCCTAGGAAAAAAAGGAGCACCAACCTTCAGATAGACTGACTCAGGAACAGAAGCCATTGCCTTGAATTTGCTAGGCTGTTAATGAGAGGATCATCTGGAATGGCAGGATGAGCCCCATATACAGAGCCACTGGCTATCTCCTGTCCCATTATGTTTCTCATGGATTTCTGAGCTTCCAGCATTGTGCAGATGTAACACACATACAAACACCATGCTGATCCAGTGAGAGATTTGTTATTGGTATACTTTTTTTTGTCCTTCGAATGTCTGGCACCAGATAATAAACTGAAAGGACAGTCCATTTGTGCAGCAATCCCATTGCTTAAAGCAGTATGACCTTCAGAAGCAAATCAGGGTTACAAGTCGTAAGGTTTTCCACGTGCCAGAGTCCATTTGGTTTGTTTGTGTGTAATATGTCCATAATCTGCCTGAACATTGCACAGAATGAAATAAATACAGTATAAACAATGGCTTCCAATAGAGACATTGTTTTCATATTATCTTTAAGTAAGGGCAAGGGGCAAGGCTAAATATTATGTGGCCTTCATGGGTGAGATGGGGGAAATCTGGCTGAGAGATGGGGGATTTTGCTAAGAAATCAGAAAGGGAGACTAAGTCTCAGTATATAGAAAAATGTAAATAGTCTTTATTCTGATTTATTTGTGTTTTTTATAGATAGCTCCTGAAGACGACTGTGTGCCAAAACACGTCGAGCACTGTCAAATCAGAATATTTACCTTTTTCTACATACTCCATGCCTCGGGCTTCTTGGTGCAATGTGGGAATGGTTAGGGATGGATGACCAACCTTTAAAGCCACACCTGTACAAGTTTCAGACTTTATCTTTGTCCAGCAACTTTTGCCCTGCAATTTGCTTCTCTTCTTGGAGATCCATACCTATTCTAAAGCAATTCCTTGAGATTTCAGCTGTCACTTTGAGACTTGGCAATTCTACTGTTGATACTGGCACACAAAAACTCGTACAACCTTGGACAAGAGTGCCTCAAAGAAAGTCTCCTCCTATACAGAAAGGCCACAACATTCTTCCAGAAGGACCCAATTCCTGCTGAGACCTTTAGACTTTCATCTGATGGTGACATGCAGACAGTACATCAAGCTTCACTGGTGGCATGTTTGATGTGCTCATTGGAAACACGGCTGTTCACTCTTGGGTTTCTCACAAACTGTTCGGAGTGCTCTCCTATATAACTGATGTTGTGTTTTTATTGTGTCTCTCTATGGTATTGAACATACAAGCCAGTGTGGTGTAGTGGATGGAGTGATGGACTTCGACTCAGGAGACCTGGACTCAAGCATGGAAACTCACTGAGAGGTAAACTACCTCTCAAATATCTCATTAATCTTGAAAGGCCTATCAGGGTTGCCACAGACTGGATGCAAACTGACAGTACATCACAACAATTTGGCACTGGAAATTGCTTTGGAATTTTTGCAAATGGGAAGCAGTACAGAGTGATGGTGGTGGTGATGATACTGTTTTAGTTGCCACACCAATATCAGCCAGTGGAAGGTGCCACTGAGGCTTTGAGGATATGGGTTTTGTAGTACATGTTTTTCAGAGTTCCATAGGTGTTTCCATCTTGACCTGGGAATCAGTTCTTGTGTCAATTCAAAGGAGAAGAGCCGAGGTCACATCTCAAGACTGATAAACATTGAATCCCACTCTAAGTGCTTACCAGCCTGGGAATGAGAGACTGGATGGTGGAAAGTTACAATGATGTGAACTTGTTGTGAACAAAGGACTGTATGCTGATTGGATATCACCAAGAAGCAGAGATTTTGATTTAAGTTAGGGGTTAGGTGCTTGTGTAGGTTGAATGAGGAGGAGGAGGAGGAGGAGCTAACATGTTTAAAAACCTTCCTTGATTGATTAGGAGATTTAGAAATGGTTACTTAGAATAGCATGGTAATTAAGTAGTAAAATCATTAGTTAGTTAATCATTTTATTGTTTTATGGGAAAGACTTGCAAGAGCTTACTTAATACTTAGTGAAAAAGAGGCCTATTCTGTTGTATGGAGCATCTACACCCTTACCTAAGGGGGTGCAGGTTTATCCTGCAGATTGACCATCATGCATTAGTCTGGTTGCAAAACATGAAATCTCATAACAAAAAATTGTTGTGCTGGAGTTTAACTTTGCAAGATTTTGACTTCCAGGTTCAGCACATTCCAGGCAAGCTGAGTGTTGTGGCAGAAAGTCTGTCTAGGATGCATTGTGGCACAGAAGATGGTTGAATAAGTGTTTTCTGATTTCCTGGTTCCTGAGCATAATCAGAGTATATTACTGTTTTGATAATAACCTGACTGTTTTCTATTTTTCAGACTCCTAGAATTGCTTAACACCAAAGTTCTATATTGAAATGATGCTGTTAGAAGTTATTCTACCTTATGCTTTGCTAGTTAGATTGCATAATTAAAATGCCATTGATTATTATTTCATTGTAGAACATTAACGAAGAGTTAGTAAGATTACTAAGCCAAATCATGTAATCTAGCTTTTGTGTATGTGGACAAAAATGCAGGCTTGTTTGTAAGATTTTTGTATTTTTAAGGGGTGTCGTGTCATGAGAGTGAAGGAGAATGGGACTTGTGATACGAGATTAAAGGAAAATGGGAATCGTAGTTGATGAAAAAGAGAGGAAATGGAGTGTGTTAGGTTTTAAAAGTGAAAGGAAGACGTGGGAATGTGAGAAAGGCAGGGAAGTTGTTTTTCTTAATTTACAACCAGCCTGGTACAGTGTGAACCTGATAAGGGTGCAAGGATGGAGAGTCCCAGAGCGCACAGACCCAATGAATTCCTTCCTAATTGGTATAGAGATAAAACACCTGCATCTTCATGAGAATTATGAGTGGAATGAACAGTTACACCTCTTTGAGTTGATGGGTTTATGGGCAAGAAGAAGGAGGTCCAAGTAATGTAGAAAATGGACGATGGGTTATGTAGGAGAAGCTTGATTCCATGATGATGGGGACAGAGAGAGAGAGAGAGAGAGAGAGAGAATGTGATGATTTAAGTATGTGGCTTGAAGGAGAAAGAATGTAAGTAAAGAGAAAGAAGGAGGTGGGGCTAGCCCACCTTAGCCCAGTTTAGTGTTTGTTATTTTTACTGGGAATTAGTTGTTGTATTTAACTGTGTATTCTTGTTCTTTATGCTATGCTTGAGCAAAAACAAACTGTTTCTGTGAAACTATATATTTTCTTAATAAAAATTAATCGTAAAACTCTTCAACAAGGATTGTCTCTTGGACTCAGCAGGGTTTGGCTAAATCCAGATGTGGTGATGGCCATTGACTAGCTCCCAGAGAAGTCCTAATTAAGTGATCTGTTGTGAGTTCTAAGGAACTACAAAGCCCATGTGCCTGTACTTGCAAAGTACTGAGCAAAAGTTAAGTGTTCTTTTAAGGTCAGACTTATTCTAGGCGCAAAGGCTACGCACTGCTGGAGGCTGAGGACTTGCCCCAGCGTAAAGGTGGTAGGTTTGTGGCTGACAGATTCCCTGACCGAAGGATCCATGCTCCTTGGGGAGATTTGGTCCTGACACTTAGATGCTTAGCATTTAACAGTACAATTTGTATCTTTTTATATTTCTTTTGTTTTATAACTTTTTACCCTTTTTAAATCTTTTATATTTTACCCAAATGTGATTCTTGGGGGCAAGAGAGTGAGTGCCTAGAGAAAGTGCCTTAGCCATGAGGACTGTTTGCTATTTATATTCTTTGGGTGTCCTACCTGGTAAGGCTGGTGTGCAAGGTTTGAAGTACACAGCCAAAGAGTATTTTAATCCCAAATAAAAGAGGAATTGGAAATTTAGGGCTAGAAGCTTGCCCATAGTTGCCTACTTATGCACTTTTTAGGTCTCACCCAACCAAGGGATGAAGGGTGGAGGATGCTGTGAACTAGAGTCAGGACACTCTAGTGGAATGACCCCTCTCAGGAAGTGCATTCCTGACAGAGGCCACATCATATTTTAGTGACAAAGCTATGACATTCAGAAATTGCTATTGGATCTAACTCCCCACAAAGTATAGGAAATGTTTGTTGAATATGGGAGTTATAGTTCAGAAACATTTGGAGGGCTATGGGTTCTGGTACAGACAAATGTATTGTTTGACCATTTTCCACCTTTGTTTCTTAATTTTTTCTTTCTAAGCTCAAGAACCCCCCTCATACTGCCATCTTTCTTGCAATTCTGAATATAATTAATAATACACCTTTTTATTTTGTACTATCGTGCCAGGCTTGGTACACACGCCTCTGTTTCTCTTAAAACAAATGATTCATTTCAAACACTTCCTTTAAAAGTGGCTCTGCTTCTAGACAAAGCAGGGCTAAGAATCTTTTGTGGGTAGAGCCAGCAAAGACCGGGGTTTGAAATCCTCTTGGGTGATAACGTTTTTTGCACTGGATAAGTGAGCCAGTGCTTGCTTTTAAAGGATGAGCTGCAAAGCTTTTGTAAGTAAATGATTAAACTCAGCTGTCTCAGGCTTTTGATCAGTCAAGCACAAGCCTTTAAAATGCTGATCTTTGCATTGAATTCTGAATGAAGAGCTTGATCCTTAAAAAAAAAGTGCTGCTGAGAAATCTGGCGCTAAACCAGCAAAGCATTTAACCACATACTTTAAGCATCCAGCAAAGCTTTTAAGCTTATGACTTACATAAGTTGTGTGTGTGTGTGTATATAGATATATATATTCACCCAGGATCACACTTCCCTGCCCCACTTAGACAGTTAATAATATTACTTCCAGAACACTTTGATACATTTTCTCACCTGTTTGGGTAGTGAGCTTCTTTGGCATCCATGGATCTCACTTTCCTGGCCCATGTGATAATATGCCAGGGCATCCTCCATTGCACTCCTCCCTCCAGTTTCCAGCTGCCACTGCTCTGGGCACAGAGGGAGGAAGAGAAAGAAGAACAACATCCAGGCACATGTCTGTCATGGCTCCTCCTCCAGCAAGGAAGCACTGAATTGATTTCTTCTACCCGCTCCATCCACACCCTTTCTTTCTTCTGTGTCATTCCTTGCTTACTGCTCTGGGGTGGGAGGGTCTCATTTTTTGCCTGAAGTATAAAAGCAAATAATAATAATTAATAATTATTAAGGAGGAGCAAGGAGGAGACACACAGCATTTCTGTGTCCAGGGTCTTGATTTCTGGGGGGGGAGTGAGGAGCACTTCTGTACATCTTTACCACAAGACACAGTCATTGTCAAAGAGAAAGTGTACTGTTTGTTTAAAAAGTGCTCCTCATTGGGGGGGGGGGTCAGAACTTGAACTACTGTGTTAGGGTGGTTATCTGTGCTAATCCTGGTAGTAGCCTTGGGCTTTGTTGTTGTCTGCCGTGAAGTTATTTCTGATTTGTGGCAATACGAATTAATGACCTCCAAAAGCTTCCTTTATTTTGTCAAACTATCTCATGTTTCATCTTCTCTTTCCTTATGGCCCCTCACTTTTTCTAGCTTTATTGTCTTTTTCGGTGAGTGTTTTCTCATACTATGTCCAAGTTATTAGAGTCTCAGTTCAGTCATTATTTGTTTTAATGAAAAGCTTGGTTTAGAAACCATTTACTTTTTTTCTGGTGCTCCACAGTCCCCTTAACGCTCTCCTCCCACACCGCATGCCAACTGAAATGACTTTTTTCCCTGTGACTTTTCTTCATAGTCCACTTTCATGTCTACACGTAAGTATTATGAAATGTCATAGCCTTGAATGGTCTTGGTCCTGGGTGACAAATCCTTACAGGGCTGTTTCTTTCATTCCAGCTCTTCCAAATCTCAGTATTCAACTGACTTCTTGGGTGCAGTCAACATTTTGATTGATGACTGAACCAAAGTATAGAAAAATCTTCAACAATATCAGTTCCTTCATGATTAATTCTGTGGTAGTCATTATTTTTATTTTCTCAATGTTCAACTCTAATCCTGCTTCTCCTTCTCCTTTAACCTTCTTCTATACTATCTGACTCTTAAACCAGTTTTCTGTATCATGTATTCTGTTCAGTTTTGATTAACAGCAACTTTGCAACAAATACTGTTTCCTTGTATTATACAGAAAATCATATTGTGATTCACTGTATTAACCTCTGCTCTCATCTTCAGCAAAAATATAATTTTGTTCATCCCATTATTCTAGCTGATGAGAGCTTCTTGGAGCACAGTGCTTACTTGAATTTGATTTCCATTGGAAGGAGGTCATGGAAGGTTTGTGGCATTCTATAACGGGGAATTTATTTGCAAAGAAACAGGCTAAACATAGGCGGAGGCATATGTTAAGTGCTGCAAAAAATAACTAATCACTTTCTGGATGAGAAACATCTAGCACTCAGAAAAGCGGTTTGTTTATACAACCTAAACACTCAGCCATATATTGAAATTCTACAGCCCAATGTGCCTTGGTGTATATTCTTGATTCTGCTAAGGGTTCCAGATGATCTCAGAATAAAGTTTTGCCTTTTAAAAAAACTTGATTTAATCATATTCCAAGATTCCAGCCACACAAGCGTGAAATGTACCAGGGGAGCTATATATATAAAATACACGATTACTACTGGTGGGTTGTTATAATTATGATTGACTGCACACTTGTCCAGGAGAGATTTACCCTTGTGTCACTGGAATGCCTCTCATTCATTTGCACTTGGTCTTACATCATTGCTTTGCAGAAGATTCATGGATATGCTCTTTGGCTGTTGGTCAGAAACTTGTTCACTATAGACCGTCTTCAGTGAAAACACTGCTGGGGAGTTAGAAAAATGACTTTATGACTAGCCTTTGGAAATCCTTGTAGAATTAAATTTCCAAAGAAATAGTTACACATGTCTCAGCATGTTGGCAAAGTTAAAGAGAAAAATGGAGGGACAAGGAGAGAAAAGGGAAAAATATTGTGGAATGTTAAAGACCAACAGATTTCTTTCACCAGTGTGAGCTGTGGATCAAATCCATTTCTTTGGACACATGGAGTACAAATGCTATGCCCTATATATCCATAGGGCCTAAATAGAGATTAGTCTTCCTAGAGGACTATATAGAGGACAAGGAGAGAAAAGGGAAAAATATTGTGGAATGTTAAAGACCAACAGATTTCTTTCACCAGTGTGAGCTGTGGATCAAATTTCACCAGTGTGAGCTGTGGATTAGTCTTCCTAGAGGACTATATCTCCTTCATGGATTGCTGCCTTGTCGTGGCGAAGGGGCTTGAGTAACTCAGAGAAGCTATGGGCTATGCCGTGCAGGGACACCCAAGACGGACAGGACATAGTGGAGAGTTCCGACTAAATGCAATCCACCTGGAGTAGGAAATGGCAAGCCACTCCAGTATCTTTGCCAAGAACGCCCCATGATCAGAAACAAAAGGCTAAAAGATATGACGCTGGAAGATGGGCCCCTCAGGTCGGAAGGCGTCCAACATGCTACTGAGGAAGAGTGGAGGAAAAGTACAAGTAGCTCCAGAGCTAATGAAGTGGTTGGGCCAAAGCCGAAAGGACGCTCAGCTGTGGACGTGCCTGGAAGTGAAAGGAAAATCCAATGCTGCAAAGAAAAATACTGCATAGGAACCTGGAATGTAAGATCTATGAACGCTGGGAAGCTGGAGGTGGTCAAACAGGAGATGGCAAGAATAAACATCGACATCCTGGGCATCAGTGAACTAAAATGGACAGGAATGGGCGAATTCTGCTCAGATGATTATCATATCTACTATTGTGGGCAAGAATCCCGTAGAAGGAATGGAGTAGCCCTCATAGTCAACAAAAGAGTGGGAAAAGCTGTAATGGGATACAATCTCAAAAATGATAGAATGATGTCAATACGAATCCAAGGCAGACCATTCAACATCACAATAATCCAAGTTTATGCACCAACCAGCATTGCTGAGGAGACTGAAACTGAACAATTCTATGAAGATTTACAACACCTTCTAGAACTGACACCAAAGAAAGATGTTCTTCTCATTCTAGGGGACTGGAATGCTAAAGTAGGGAGCCAAGAGATAAAAGGAACAACAGGGAAGTTTGGCCTTGGAGTTCAGAACGAAGCAGGACAAAGGCTAATAGAGTTTTGTCAAGAGAATAAGCTGGTCATCACAAACACTCTTTTCCAACAACACAAGAGGCGACTCTATACATGGAAATCACCAGATGGGCAATATCGAAATCAGATTGATTATATCCTCTGCAGCCAAAGATGGAGAAGCTCTATACAGTCAGCAAAAACAAGACCTGGAGCTGACTGCGGTTCTGATCATCAGCTTCTCATAGCAAAATTCAAGCTTAGACTGAAGAGATTAGGAAAAACCACTGGGCCACTCAGGTATAATCTAAACCAAATCCCTTATGAATACACAGTGGAAGTAAAGAACAGATTTAAGGAACTAGATTTGGTGGACAGAGTGCCTGAAGAACTTTGGATAGAGGCTCATAACATTGTCCAGGAGGCAGCAACGAAAACCATCCCAAAGAAAAGGAAATGCAAGAAAGCAAAGTGGCTGTCCAACGAGGCCTTAGAAATAGCAGAGAGGAGAAGGGAAGCAAAATGCAAGGGAGATAGGGAAAGTTACAGAAAATTGAATGCAGACTTCCAAAGAATAGCAAGGAGAGACAAGAGGGCCTTCTTAAATGAACAATGCAAAGAAATAGAGGAAGATAACAGAAAAGGAAAGACCAGAGATCTGTTCAGGAAAATTGGAGATATTAGAGGAACATTTTGCGCAAAGATGAACATGATAAAAGACAAAAATGGAAGGGACTTCACAGAAGCAGAAGACGTCAAGAAGAGGTGGCAAGAATACACAGAGGAATTATATCAGAAAGATTTGGATATCCCGGACAACCCAGACAATGTAGTTGCTGACCTTGAGCCAGACATCCTGGAGAGCGAAGTCAAGTGGGCCTTAGAAAGCCTGGCTAACAACAAGGCCAGTGGAGGTGATGGCATTCCAGTTGAACTATTTAAAATCTTGAAAGATGATGCTGTTAAGGTGCTATATTCAATATGCCAGCAAGTTTGGAAAACTCAACAGTGGCCAGAGGATTGGAAAAGATCAGTCTACATCCCAATCCCAAAGAAAGGCAGTGCCAAAGAATGCTCCAACTACCGTACAATTGCACTCATTTCGCACGCTAGCAAGGTTATGCTCAAAATCCTGCAAGGTAGGCTTCAGCAGTATGTGGACCGAGAACTCCCAGAAGTACAAGCTGGATTCCGAAGAGGCAGAGGAACTCGAGACCAAATTGCTAACCTGCGCTGGATTATGGAAAAAGCCAGAGAGTTCCAGAAAAATATCTACTTCTGCTTCATTGACTATGCGAAAGCCTTTGACTGTGTGGACCACAGCAAACTATGGCAAGTTCTTAAAGAAATGGGAGTGCCTGACCACTTTATCTTCTCCTGAGAAACCTATATGTGGGACAGGAAGCAACAGTTAGAACTGGTCATGGAACAACTGAGTGGTTCAAAATTGGGAAAGGAGTACGGCAAGGCTGTATATTGTCCCCCAGCTTATTTAACTTATATGCAGAATACATCATGCGGAAGGCTGGACTGGAAGAAACCCAAGCCGGAATTAAGATTGCCGGAAGAAATATCAACAACCTCCGATATGCAGATGATACCACTCTGATGGCAGAAAGTGAGGAGGAATTAAAGAACCTTGTAATGAGAGTGAAAGAGGAGAGTGCAAAAAACGGTCTGAAACTCAACATCAAAAAAACTAAGATCATGGCCACTGGTCCCATCACCTCCTGGGAAATAGAAGGGGAAGATATGGAGGCAGTGTCAAATTTTATCTTCCTGGGCTCCATGATCACTGCAGATGGAGACAGCAGCCCTGAAATTAAAAGGCGCCTTCTTCTTGGGAGGAAAGCGATGACAAATCTTGACAGCATCTTGAAAAGCAGAGACATCACCTTGCCAACAAAAGTCCGAATAGTCAAAGCTATGGTTTTTCCTGTCGTGATGTATGGAAGTGAGAGCTGGACCATAAAGAAAGCAGACCGCCGAAGAATTGATGCCTTTGAATTGTGGTGCTGGAGGAGGCTCTTGAGAATCCCCTGGACTGCAAGGAGAACAAACCTATCAGTTCTAAAGGAAATCAACCCTGACGGCTCACTGGAAGGACAGATCCTGAAGCTGAGGCTCCAGTACTTTGGCCATCTCATGAGAAGAAAAGAGTCCTTGGAAAAAACCCTGATGTTAGGAAGGTGTGATGGCAAGAGGAGAAGGGGACGACCGAGGATGAGATGGCTGGACAGTGTCTGCGAAGCCACCAACATGAAATTGACACAACTATGGGAAGCAGTGGAAGATAGGAGGGCCTGGCGTGCTCTGGTCCATGGGGTCACGAAGAGTCGGACACAACTAAATGACTAAACACACAGAGGACTATATATACAATTAGAGATGGGCATGAACTGCTGGTTCAGCAGTTTGTGTGGGTTATTTTTTATCCAGCTAAATGGGTGTTGGGTGGTTCCCAGCCCTGGCTCCTCCAATGAGCACCCATTCAGAGACAGTGCCTGGTGAGGTGGGTCAGGGAAGCCAGGGTGCTGCCTCTGAGTTGGCTGGGAACTGCCAAACATCTATTCGGCCAAAAAATAAACCAGCATGAACCACTTAACTGGCTGTTCACATCCATCTCTATTAGCAACCCAAGTTTCTACAATATCTTGCAGATATAAAATAAATTTTTTGAAATACAGTCATGTCATCTTCTTCTGGTTGCTGCACAAGGGTGGAGGGTGGGTTTTCACTTCACTGGGGCATATTTTTGGGGGTGGGGCTTATATTATGAGCATTCTGAAAAATCATACTAGGGCTTATTTTCAGGTTAGGTCTTATTTTGGGGGGAAAGGGGTAGAAAACACAGTATTTGCACTCCTTGATTTGAAATGAATGGATTTGATCCACAGAAGTTCACACTGAAATAAATCTGTCAGTCTTTGAAATGCTACAACATTTTGCCTTTTGTTCTCTGTTTCCACCTATTTTCCTCTTTATTTTTACCAATTTTCTGAATTAAAGTAGCAGAAGACTTCTCATGTAGTCATGAAAAAAGGAGTCAAAGACCACTAGTCAAAGACCACTAGTTTAATAGGTATAGTAGTTTAATAGTTTACGTATATAAAGTTTAGTTACCTTTGTATAGTTTACTATATAAAGAGAAACATGGTAAAGAAAGGAAGGAAAGAGTGTTCTAGACTGGCACAGCAACTTGTTAAAAGCTTTAATGTAGGATTTCTTGAACATCTTTGACATTTCACTCAGGGAACAATTTTGATCCATGCAGGAGAAGGGCCAGTGTAGAACTGTAGCTGGTAGTTGCTCCTGTAGTTTGACCACATTTCTAATATACTCAGTAAACCACTGATCCATCTTTATTTAGCAACATACAAGAATATATATCAAAAAGCCTCTCTGATTATTTTTGGTTCTCTGTAATACAAATTGTGTATCCAAATAAGGACAAATATACCCCATGGTTGCCTATGACCGAACAGATTATAAATACTACTGTTTGTAACACCAAATAAACATACCACGTAGCTTCCTATTACTCCAACATATATTGGCTAGAGTCTTATTGGTGATCTGCAGATACGTAACAGTGGCAATCATGTAATCTCCTAGTGCTTATGGGATCTGTACATAAAACCCACAGATCTACACTCGGTGCTTGTAGACTGAATGTACCTCCACTGAGCAAGATTCTGTCTCTACATCCACCTGCAGAACAGCTTACTGGTACTTTTGAAGGTGGGTGGGAGACAGGAATTAGGTAGGTACAGCCATAGTAGATAGCAATGTCAACAGATTATAAGAGAGACCAAGGCTCAAGAGGCATTTCCATTCCCTTGGCAGGAGAAGAGATCTCTCAGAGAATGCAATAACTTATCTGGAAGAAAGCACAGAAAAGATTGTGAAACTCTTTGTGAGTTAAAATGGATAAATGCTAAACATTAATAAGAGCACACTCTGATTTACTTCAGCAGCACCCCATTAAAACCAGCAGCCAAATTTAAAATGCAGCAGAACTCAAGAGAACCACTTTAGGAAACCAGACACCCTGTACAGTGTCTCATTTCCTCTGTAGGGGAATCATTGTTGATAATGGAGATTCATATAATCAGTTAATGTGATAGTACTTACAGATTCTTTGTGATAAATTGCACTTATTGAATGCTTGCTTCTTTTTTGTCAAGTCCTTGTCACAGATTTGTTAGCAAGGATTACACCTTATTGTTGCATCAGCTTATCATATAATGAGTGCAGACAGGCTTGGGTGAGAATGTTTAGAAAGAGTAATCTAAAATAGCAGATCAGTGCCTGGGGTCTTTCAGATCCGAGGCTTATGTTAGCCTGGGTGATACATCATTAGGCAGAGTGCGGTAGTCACTTCGAATGCCAAATGCTGGGAGGCAGCCATTAAATGATGCGGGGGGGGGGAGGGAAGAGCTGTAGGCTAAGCAATCTTACCCTATGCCTACTGTGATCAGGTCTGTATCCTTCAGATATGGCTGTCCCTTCATCACTTTTAGAGAAAGATTCAACTGCTAGCCTGTTGGCTTTTCTAGATGGGACTGGTCGTCACTCAGGAAGTGTCTTGGGCTGCCTTGTGCCTCACATTATCAAGCTGCCACTACTCCATGTTCCAGCTGCAAGCATTGGCACCTAACACTGGAGGGCAATTTGTATTTTTATTGCATGTCTCCAAGGGGCAGGAATTCATCCTCCACCATAGTTAGCGGATCAAGAGTAACAATTTCACGAATGGCTCAAACCTTCCAAAGAAACGTGAGTTTCTTTTTGAGCGTCTTAGGTATGGACAGCTCAAACCAAAACCATCTTGCCAGATCTAACCAAGCTCTGGAGAACCTTTCCCCAGTACCAGATGGTGTCTGCCAAGTTTAGTTTCATTTTCATAATATGAGGAAACTGTTTAATAAATATTGCTGGGTATCTCCCTGAGTAGGTACCCATTATGGTGTAGTGGGTAGAGTTCTGGACTAAGACTCAAGAGACAGGAGTCAAATCCCTGTTCTGCCACGGGAACTCACGCGATGGTGGTGGAAATCGTAAAACCATTCCTTAAATAACTTACTTACCTTGAAATATTAGAGTTACTATAAGTCAGATACGACTTGATAGCACACAAAACACACCTTTCCCTGAATAAATGAAATATAGTTATGCTGTATTTGCCTGACAATTTTTTTTCAGTAGACAGATGTTGGAAAACTATGTCTCAGGACTCCCAGCATTGCTCAGTTAGCACAGTTGCAGGGACCTGGGACAGCAAGCTTGAGATTTTGAAATGTGTACTACTTTATGAAATGTTTCCTGGGAAGAGTGTCTCCTTTTATTTTGTCAAGCTTCTATTTCCACATAGTTTTGTTTGATTTCTTTTGAACGAGCCCACATGACATGCCAGAACTCCCACTAGAGACCTGGGGAAAATCTTTTCACTGCAGTGTAACAGTAGTAATATAACAGGAAGATTTCAGATGATATATATATGCCATTGCTAGTATGACCATGCAATAACTACATACAGACCTATCCACATGGAATTGCTAATGTGCACATCCCGCATATATTTCCATGAAAACATAGGAGAACACATCAAGGTAAAGCCAGGGGTAGCATGTGATACAACTACTGAAAATTCTCCCAGTAATCTACCTGGACTTGATGTTAATTCTCGGAGGTTCTTCTTGGAAGTCCTCCTCACTTGTGGGGTGAAATTAGTGAAATTAATTATTTAGTGAAATTAATTATTTAATATTTTATAATTTATTTATTTAAAATATTTTTACTTTGCCTTTCTCCTTAAAAGGACCCCAAGCAGTGGTGGGATTCAGCAGGCCAACAAACAGTTCTGCAGAATCAATAATACATTAGCTACCGGTTCTGTAGAACTGGTGCGAACCTGCTGAATCCCACCACTGGCCAGGATCAGTGGTGGGATTCAGCAGGCCAACAAATGGTTCTGCAGAACCAATAATACATTAGCTATCGGTTCTGTAGAACTGGTGCGAACCTGCTGAATCCCACCACTGACCCCAAGGCAGCAACTGAAATGGTTGGTCGCTAAAGAGAGGGCAGTTGGTCTTGTGATGGCCCAGTTATACAACATCCTCCCAGAGATGCTTGCTCAGCTTAATATCTTGCCTTTCAGCATCATGTCTTTATGCCGGAATCTTTGCTTTGCTTTCACTGAGGACATGCTTTTAAAACTATTCATGCGATTATGCTTGTTTTTCAACTGTACGATGGTCAAAAAGTCTTCAGATTGAAATATTGTGTACATGTACAGATGAGCCCCCTTCACAGATTGCTGCCTTGTTGTGGCAAAGGGGCTTGAATAATTCAGAGAAGCTGTGGGCTATGCCGTGCAGGACCACCCAAGATGGACAAGTCATTCCAACTAAACACGATCCACCTGGAGCCGGAACTGGCAAGCCACTCCAGTATCTTTGCCAACAAAACTGCATGGACAGAAGCAAAAGGCTAAAAGATATGACTCTGGAAGATGGGCCCCTCAGGTCGGAAGGCATCCAACATATTACTGAGGAAGAGCGGAGGACAAGGACGAGTAGCTCCAGAGCTAATGAAGTGGTTATTCCAAAGCCGAAAGGATGCTCAGCTGCGGATGCGCCTGGAAGTGAAAGGAAAGTTTGATGCTGCAAAGAAAAATACTGCATAGGAAGTTGGAATGTAAGATCTATGAACCTTGGTAAGCTGGATGTGGGCAAACAGGAGATGGCAAGAATAAACATCAACATCCTGGGCATCAGTGAACTAAAATGGACAGGAATGGGCAAATTCAATTCAGATGATCATCATATCTACTATTGTGGGCAAGAATCCAGTAGAAGATAGTCACCAAAAGAGTGGGAAAAGCCCTCCCAGAACTTGCCTGAGCAACAAAGGTCTCCTGCCAGGCCAGCCCAGCCCAGCCCAGCCCCTTGTTCCTGCCTTGCCTCTCCTTGCATCCCTGGATCCTGCTGCCTGGTACTGTTCCTCCTGGATTCGACTCCCAGACTCAGGCTCAAAACCCTAGCTGGTTGGTCTCTGCTTGGGCTGTGAGGTTCTTTCTAACTTGTTCCTGTGGTCTGGCTCTGGACTGGGTCCTGGTGCCTTTTCTACTGAAACCTGACATAAGGGTCCAGCCCACTGGGGCCAGACCATCCACTTACAATTCCGCCGCTGCGATCCTTCCTATCACTCCAGAGCTCATGATCAGCGAGCCACTCTTCAACCTGGCAGGCAGGCTTGTCGTCCTGCCTCCTGTCAGAAGTGGAGAGCCTATCATGAGCTCCGGAGTGATAGGAAGGATTGTGGAGCTGGTGGCAATGGTGGAAATGTGTTAACACCACCTGTGAGGGTGTATTCATATATGAATACGAATACACCCTACTCTATTCATGAACTTTCTGACAAAATAATCTTTTTTGTGGTTCATGCAATTCAGGACTTCTGGGAGCAATAGAATGGCCCCTACATGAATCAGAGATGCGGAACCAGCAGCAAATCTTCCCACCCCTTCCAAGTCTGGTAAAGATTGGACTTGGGACATCTGAGTTATAGCCCCCACAAAGCAGGTCCCCCCCCCAGGAAAGTGCTCTTTAGTAGCTGACTACTAAATTGTAGGGGTACCAGGAAAGTCACTCAGATAAATCTCTTTCTTCACTAAGCAACATTCCCAGAATTCATTGGTTAAGCCAAATATTATCCTCAGAGTTGCTATGCCAGCAACACTAAATTCTTGGGGGTTTCTCTTGAAAGGAAATAAGATTCGGAAGTTTTTTTGGGGGGGAATTGTCTCTGAGCCAGATAATTGTGGAAATGGCCCCAAAAGAGATCCATGTAAATGAGCTTAGAGCTCTAGTAGCACTGGGCTAACCAGATAATATCTAGGTAACCCCAGCTGGGAGAAAACAAACAAACTTCTCCTAGATGAGCAGGTAGTCTGCAGCAGCAGGAAACCCGCTTTACTAGTGCTTGTAGCCCACCCAAAACAGAAACATCAAACTCTTACCTCTTCTAATACTACTCAACTTGCTTAGAGAACTGAGGGGAAGCATAACAGTTCTTCAGCTGGCACTTTGAGATTTTTAGCAGTCTGTAAATTGGGGAGAATTTTAGTTGAATAAGCATTCAGGAAGCAGCAACTGAAGAATGGTGGGTGCCATATCTCTTCTAACTAGCTCTGGAAGATTTCCTAGGCCTCTGGAGCTAGCTTTTGTTTGGTTGTTTGTTTTATAGAGGGGGCAGGAAGATGGGGAGGGGAGGGGAGATAGACCCCTTGCGAATTCACGAATGGAAAGAGTTCTATCACTGGGAGCCACTCTTCTCTGCCTATGCCATTGTCAACAAAGAGCTTATTCTGAAGGAATACAGATTCTCTCTTTAGACTATTTCCTGTTTGCAATTATCTGCTAAATCTTCTGCCTTGGATAAAGGTAATTACTGTTGGAAAGCCCACTTCTTTGCATGATCATCATTTTCATATTAATATTTACAATAACACTTTTTCTACTGTTAATGTTTTTACGGTTGCAGGAAATGAAATGCAAATGAACAACTCTGAAGATTAAAACATAATGAAATAGGACATATATTCTGAAGAACTAATGAATAAAGTGGCTCCAAGGCACAAAAAGATGTCCTTCCAAAACAAACATGTAGATAAATAATGAGATAAATAATTTGTAGGCATTAAATGGAGAAGAAGAAGCACCGATCATGTTCGGAACAAATGGTTTGTGTTAGAGTTCTAATTGCATCCCTCCCCCATCTTCAAAATGAAATTTGTCCCAGAAACTTAATTGAGAATGGAATAATTATTGCATGGTGTATTTCTTACAAAACAGTGGTGTATCAGTATTATTTTTACTGTCACATCATGTGGTTTGTATTTCTGCAGAGCTAACAGATAAAAGACCATATGCTGCTCAGTATTTATCATGTTGTAGTGTATTGCCAGTCAAAATGATGAGTGGTTTCGGGATGGTTCTCCAGGGAGCCTTGTCACTGCCTCTCTGCATAGTTTGTCTGCCAAGATGTAGCTGCACTGGAAAGAAGGAGCAAGGCTAGGATGCTATATCAAGCCCTTCCTTCCTTCATACCCGCTGATTCTCAGGCAGGGCTGGTAAGTCCACAGGCACTGTTGCTACTACAGCTATAACGCAGGCCTAGGAAGAACGCTATTCTGATGACATAGGGTCCTGGAGATAATGTTTCTATATATGATCAGTGGTTTAGGTGTTTGGCTGCAGAGGCTGGGAATTTGATTCCCTGCTGTGTCTCTTACAAGTAGAGCAAGCCTGTGTAGCCATGGGTACAGTCTCAGGGCACCCCCAGAAGAAGGGATTGGTAAATTTCTTCTATGTCTTCTCTACCTTGAAAACCTTGGAAAGTATCACCATAAGTCAGAATTGACTTGACTGCACACAGTACATACATATGCTCAGGACACTGGGTCCAAATATCCCCTAGAGCAGAGATGGAACATTTGATCAGACTTCCCAGAATGCTCTGCAAGCTGAGGTGCTATCAAATATATAATCTCCAAAAATTGTTCCTTATCTCTGCTTTAGAAGGGGGGAGAGGCCAACTTCCTAACAGTGCAGCAGGAGAAACTGAAGTGAGTTAGAAAGAGCCATACCTTTTAAATATATTTTGGCATGGTTGTATCAATTTATATTTTCAAACTACTTCAGCTGCTCCTGCTGATTTTCCACCATCCTGAATGCTAATGCTTTCAAGCTTTCCTGCACTGCATGAAACTGGACTATATCCCAAGATCCCACTTTGCTCTTAGATGAGCTGCTAGTGAGAGTCACACAGTGGGACTTCCTTCTGACTGAAATCCTCTTGCACAATTATGCAAAAAGTGTAACTTTCGGGATCAAACCTCCATAAATTAAGAAATCTCCATTGCAATAGCAATTCACTCCAAAAATTATGCCTTTTGTGTAATTGAGTCTTCTTATTGCCACTCTACTTAATGGGACTTAATTCCTAGTAAGGAGCTGTCTGTTAACACATGAAATTGTTTAAACCGCAAAAGCCTCTGGGCTGCAAGGTTGAAAGATCAGCAGTTCAAATCCACGCAACGGAGTGAGCTCCCATCACTTGTCCCAGCTCCTGCCAACCTAGCAGTTCAAAAGCATGTTAAAATGCGAGTAGAGAAATAGGTAAGGAAGGTAAGGGCATTCCATGTCTAGTTGCGCTGGCCACATGACCACGGAAACTGTCTACAGACAAATGCTGGCTCTACAGCTTGGAAACGGGGATGAGCACCGCCCCCTAGAGTCGGACACGGCTGGACTAAATGTTAAGGGGAAGCTTTACCTTACTCAACTTCTAGGATTTGATTGTTGGTCCATTCCTGCGGAAATCAATGCACTAATGTTGATTGCTTTGAAAAAATGCCTCAGCTTTCTTGTAGTTTCAAAAGAGATGGAAGAAATGTATGGAAATTGCAAGAGAACACCAGGTGAACAATTGCATCCTGTGAGTACCTTCTACAACATGTGAGGAAAACCATGGCTATCCCAAACTAAGACCCATGTCTGGAAGGATCCAAAGTGTGTCACTTCATAGTGAGGGACACCAGACTGATGTACAGTGGGGTCTCTACTTAAGAACGTCCCTACTTAAGAACAATCCAACTTAAGAACAGCTCCATTTGCTAAATTTTGCTTCTACTTGAGAACAAAAATCCAGATAAGAACAGGAAAAAAAACTTTCCTGCTCTTTTTTTAACCTTAGGTCATCTTAGGTTAAAAAAAAGTTCTCCCCCTAGTGGTAGAGTACATATTAACCAGCTTTGCATTAGTTCCTATGGGAACTAATGCTTCAATGTATGAACGCACCTCTACATAAAAAAAACAGCCAGAACGGATTAATTGGTTTTCAGTCCATTGCTTCAAAATTAGCTTCGTCAGAAGTGCTTTTAACACTGTTCCCTGACCTAAGGGGGAAAAAAAGAGAAAAATCCCCCTCTAGTGGTAGAAGGCGGAATAGCAGCTTCCCATTAGTTTCTATGGACGGAAAAGAGCAGATACGGATTAAATGGTTTTCAATGCATTCCTATGGGAAATGCAGATTCTACATAAGAATTTTTCCACTTGAGAACCACCTTCCAATACGGATTAAGTTCTTAAGTAGAGACCCCACTGTACTGACAATTTCTTCTCTGTATCTGTTGAAATAAGACAAATTGGATTGCTGGGTAAAATACTCCTAAAAAAACTTAGCTCAATTAGGGTCCATGGTCTAAAAGTACGCTAGTCCTGGTCAGTGAATGGAGAGTAAAACTGTAGTGTGAACAAAGAATTTTTTTACCCACTCCTATTTTTTGTTTGTATGTATTTGAAGAGTTTTGATTTGCCAAGAAGACTGATGTATAATTTAGTGTCTTTTCTAGCAATTCCCAGATGGTTTGTTTTTATTCACTCAAGAATTTACCTGCCTAAAATAAGTCAATTGTACATGCAATTTTCAGCTTAAGAAGGCCTGCCAAAGCCCTTATTGGTCCAAGAACTCTAGTTGGTCTAGGACAGCGAGGTGAACCACATCCAGTGGTTTCAGCCTGCATATGCCCATGTCTGGAGCTTGGTTAGTGCTATCATCCTCATTTTCTCCCACCTCCCAATTATTTTGTTTTATTTCTGCTTATAATGCCCCTCATACACTTTTTTGCACAATTTTAAAATTTGTATTTGTACAAAAAGAAACAAATACAAAAAAAACAAAATAAAAAAGCCCTTAATAACACAAAATCACAAACAAAAATGCAATTATGCATAATTGTTTCCTTCCACCCCACAGGGACAATTTGGTGACAACCAATTTTCCCTCCCTTCCAAAATGCATTGATGCTTGTAGAGATGCACAACCTTCCTCGTATTAACACAAAATTGATAAATTTACTCCAGATATCAAAAAAATATTGAAATCTATCACACCCTTCCTTAATTTGATATTACACATTAACCTATCATTAGTAGCTATATTCCAAACTTCTTTATACTAGTAGTTGAAATGAAAACCCTTTTTCCCTTGAAAACCAACTGCCAAAATTTCAAAAAATTCTCCCATTCCCACCACATATAAAAATAAGTACCTATTTTAATAGCCTTACAACTGCAGAGCTGGAAGGGACCCTATGGATTGTCAAATCCAGCCCCTGTTAAGGAAACACAGTGGGGAATCGAACTCCCAGACGCCTAAACCACTGGTTCTTAACCTTGGGTTGCTCAGGAGTTTTGGACTGCAGCTCCCAGAAGCCTTCACCACCAACTGTGCTGGCTGGGGTTTCTGGGAGTTGCAGTTCAAAAGCATCCGAGTAACAAAGGTTAAGAACCAGTGGCCTAAACCACTGAGCTATCCAGCTATTCTGTTATCCTCTTCAGCACAACTTAGAGTAATTAGTATTTATTTGATATAATTTCACTGAAATTAAATACTATCTCCAAATTAATTTATAAAAAGTTTTCCTTTATCCTTACAAACATAGACTTTCTTTTATCTCTTATATTATTCTGGTCCCAGGTACTTATTTCCTCTCCCAAAATAATATTTTAAGAAAATGTTGTTCGTCTTCTGCTTCTATTAATATCTTATGAATTCTCCTTATTATCCTTTTGATTATCTTATTTTCATCTACCTTTCCCTTCTGAAGTACTATTTCTTCAAATCTTGTAAGATTCCTACATTTACTATTTCTTTTTACCCAATCTTTAGCCCACTGCTCTAACTAAATAAGATTAAAGTGAGATATTTTTTTCCATTCTTGCCATATGTGTTCTTTATTCCCCATCTTTTCCAACCAATCTTTTATTCTAATACCTTGTATATTTCTGAATATATATTTCATATTTCATTTCAAATTTCCTGGAAATTTCTCCAATTCTTCCACCGGAAGAATTGGAGAAATTAATGAAATAAATATTTCTCTATATGTGTTCCAAATTAACAACATATTTTTTTGAAAAAGGTTTTCACTCTTTTTTTTTTTTTTACTATACTCTTATTTAGACATGAGGATGAATAAAAAACCGGATTGTGATATTCGTCAGAAATCGCTGATTCGTGAAATAGTCATCCCTTCATATTCATGGGTTCTGGAGACCCTGACAAATACGAAGGGATGAATATTTCCCCAATTTTATTTGTCCCCCATAGGAAGGGAGGGAAAGCTAGCCCTCCCTCTCTTCATATGGCTTTCTCATTCTGCCTACTGGCCCACCGATCAGCTGATAGGCAGCCACTCACTCCCACAGCTTATCCTTGCTCCCTTCATTTCCCTACCTTAGGGCCACCCCCCGCCTCTCAGGTGGCAGCTTGGATTAGGTTAGCACCCCTCCTTTGGCCACCCCAGCCACCCCACCTCTTGAGGAGATTCGGATTTTACCATGATGATGCTTTTGAAGGTAGAGGGAGTTTCTTCAAGCAGTGGGAGACTAGGCAAAATGGCATCAGGTTACCTATATAGCAGTGGTTCTTAACTTTTTTGAAAGAAACGCCCCCTTGAGCCATTGAGGAAGTTATCATCGCCCCCTCCCCGCGGTGATGATATCTTTCTTATTTATTTATTTATTTATTTATTTATTTATTTATTTATTTATTTATTTATTTATTTATTTATTTATTTATTTATTTATTTATTTATTTAAGACACTTAAATCCAATGACCCCTGAAAACAAAATTCAATTCCAAGAAAATGAAATGCCCCCCAAAAGTAACATTTAATGATTTAGTTGCAAGCGAATTTTAAGACTCAAAAAGAAATATAAAAAGGGCATAAAATGCAGGAACTAAAAATTTCAAGACAAAAACTCTGAAACTAAATTAAGATAGGAGGAAAATATATATTCATGCACATTGTAAAAAGGCTGCAGCCATCTTCACAGGTTTGGCTTGCTCCAGGGCCCCCTACCGCCCCCCTTCTGCTCCAGCGCCCCCACGCCACCCCTTTTCGTTCTACCGCCCCCCTGAAAAATGAAATCGCCCCCTGGGGGCATTATCGCCCAGGTTAAGAACCACTGCTATATAGCATAGTCTCTGGTTCCCTCTAGTGGCTGGTTCTGGGACTGACATTGTGAAAATCCATATTTCTAGCCTTTTTATTTAATATTTTTAACTTTTTCAGACTGTGGATAAGTGAAACCATGAATATTGATCTTGTGGATAAAGGGATCCTACTTTATTTCAATTTCTTCCTTGTCAATGTTAATGTTGTATAGTTCTGTCATCATAATTTTGGTCTTCTTATTGTTGCGCTGCTGTCCTACTTTGTCACTTTCTTCTTTCACTCTCACTAAAAGGTGTTTCAAGTCATTGCTGCTTTCTGCTAGTAAGATGGTGTCATCTGCATATCCGCCACCACTTTTTACTCCTCCTTCATCCAAAACTAGTTTGGCTTTCTGTATGATATGTTCTGCATACAGACTGACCAGTTAAAGGGTCAAAACACACCCTTGTCTGACACCTTTGCCTGTAGGAAATCATTCTCTCTCTCTCTGTATTTTGGCCTAGTGGTAGCTTCTTGTCCACAATCTGAGTTGTGCATCGTGACAAACAAGTGCTGAAGCACATCACCTTCTTTCAGAACAAACAACTTTCTCATGACCTACAGTCAAAGGCTTTGTTGTAGTCTATAAAGCATAGACTCATTTTACTCATTCAACTAATTTGGTTTGCTATATAATATAAGCCTGTATAATTAAAAATTGTAAACCGCCCGGAGAGTGCTTGTAGCGCTATGGGGCGGTATATAAGTCCAATAAATAAATAAATATAAATAAATAAATAACATTAAATTAGGAAGACCTAAACTTTCTTGTTTTAAAGATTTCTTCTTATTAATCCTTACTTTTTAAAAATCTCCATTGCAAAATTTATCAATAATATTTTGTAAATCTTTCAGCACTTCGTCAATTATCTTCAACTCTTCTTCATCAGTAACAACATGAATGCTTTTTAAAATCTTGGATTAAAATCTTTGTTTTATATACTTCTATTCTACCGAACTATGGAAGTCCAATCTGCCAGGAAATTACAAGGATTATAATAGAAGAAATTAACATCTTAAACTAAATGTATAAAGGAAGTTGTTAATCAGCCATATTGTACAGCTGTGTATAGAGCTGAGTCATGCTGACTAGGCAGAAAGCTGATTTAATTATTATGAGATCACCTAAGATGAGGCAATGTTACCTGATTGGTCATATGTACTATACATTGTACATAGGAACACACATGTTGTGTGGAGAGTTTGGAGATTTGCTAGAGGACGTGCTGCTGGAGTATTTTGTCAAGACTGGACATATGTAATATAACCCTTAATGAAAAAGCTGTTGTCTCTTGTTTTTCTTCTCTGCGAGGACCTTGAAGGCTCGTTGTAACTCTGCTTTGCTCAGCACACCTCAAAAAGAAATACTTGACACAATCTTCTTAAAATCATCTAAACTGTTTACTTCAATTTATTAGTTTTCCTCTTTCAAACATTCTAAATTCTTTGAAACATTTATATCCACATATTAATAAATGATTGAATATTAACATCATTTTTGTAATTGTCTTTTTTATCTTTATCATAATTAAACAACAGCATTTCCCATTCATACCATTCATATGTAAACCTGTTATCTCTCAAAATATTTTCAAACATAATTGTACATGATCTATAACCATTAATTGATTTTATATTGTTGATAAGGTATCACCAGCAAATAAACTACTCTTTATCCTTAAAGCCCACACCACAAATTAATCTATCTTCTTTAATAACATTCACCAACAACTCTATAACTAAAGCAAAAATACTGATGAAAGTGGACATCCTTGTCAAGTACCACAGCCTAGGAATATATGTTCTGTTATACCATCATTTACTAACACCCTTGCAATGTTTTTTTGAATATAATAGATTTTTCATACCTTTAAAATACTCCCCCAAACCTAATTGTTTTGTTATAATTTCTAATGTTGGCAATTCCACACAATCAAATGCCTTGAAGATATCTGATGACATTATTTGTACCTTAATATTTTCTTTTTTAAATAACATTTATTACATTTAATATTCTCCAGGTAAAATCTGCCATTTGTCCTCCTGTTTTCTTCTTTGAGCTTCTTTAATGTGTTAAGTAATAAAAGTATTTTGTCTCTTTGTTAATATTTCAGTATCTTAGCATCTTAATTTACTGAAAAGATTGGTTTATAAGCACCAGGATTGATTGGGTCTTTATTTGCTTTCAGAGTTAATAAAGAATGTTTGTAAGATAACAGAACATCCTCTCCTTCTGTTATTTTGTTAAAAAGGGACTTTAATTTAGGTACCAACACTTTTCTCACAATTTTATAAATTTTATACCTTCTATCAATTCCTGGAGTATTTTCTACTTTTTATTTATTACTGATTTGCTCTATTTCTTCTTCTCTAATAGATTCTTCCATCAGATATCTATCCAGGGCCTTCTCGGCGGTGGCCCCTCGGCTGTGGAACACCCTTCCAACTGAAATTCGGCTGGCACCCTCGCTGGGTGTTTTTAAAAGCCAGTTAAAAACTTGGTTATTCAAGCAGGCCTTCCCTCCAGTCAACTAAGTCTCTCTTATTTTTCCTTTCTTATGTTATTCCATCCTGGTAATCCTTCCTTAAATTAATTGTTCTAATTGAAACTGCAATTGTAATTTTTATGATTACTGTATATATATTTTGATAGTGATCCGTTTTATTTTGTAAGCCGCCCCGAGTAGACATGGTCTAGAAGGGAGGGGTAAAAATCCAATAAATAAATAAATAAATAAATAAAATTTATTCTCCCAATTTTCCTCAATATATTCACTAATTCTCCTCAAATAACACTTCACCCAGTACATAATTTCTGAGAATAATTCCAACTCTTTCCTTTTTGCTTGTATTTCTACTAAGACTGTATTACCACTAACATTTTTAAATCCATATTCTTCTTTGATATATGTACATGAGTGGCTCTATGACAACTGTCCAGATCTTTCTCTAGCTGCTCTCATAAACAACTTCTTATAAAATATATATATAAATCTCACAACAACAACAACTCTAGGCAGCATTCTGACTCCATCCTTGAAACGCATTTATTGCAGTCTCTCCAGCTCTTCTTGAACCCAAATCAAGTCTGGTGCCACTGTCTTGATCCATTTGAACACTTTATCTTCTAGTTTTATCCCATCCTCTGCACCTCCTTCTAGAAAATCATGCATTTACATTTTTCCTCCATCTTCTGTTCTCCAAATCAATTAGCTTCTTATCAATATCACTCAGTTTGGCTTCATGCCTGTATAATTTTACAGCACTAGTTTTAATTGTTTTATGAACTTCCTCAACTTTTGATCCCAATGTCTTCAGCTACTCCTTAACTCCTGATATTGAATTATCCAGCTCTGCCTTTAGCTGTGTCGCTATCTTCTGCATATTCAACTCTATTTTAAAAGCTCCATAGAATTTTTCCAATTTTTAAAAAACTCAGTTAGAAATTTATCATCCTCCACCATACTGCTTCTCTTGGTATGAGTTTCGTGAGACCCGTCTGTTTTATTAGTTCTTTTTTTCTCTCGGAAGAATCCACTGTTTGAAGTCTAGATAAGCTTCTGTCTGAGGGATGTGATCTTTCACACATCTATTTGAAATCCTCACTTCACTTTGTCTGGCATCTACGCATCAAAATACTATACAACAAACTAATCTCCCAAGAGAAGAGCACACATACTCTATCTTTTTTTTTTTTTAAAAAAAAAAACACACACAATTTGTTGCTTAACAATCTTATGCTTACAAATAGCTCCTAGATTTTCTTGAAGTTGCTTTTCAGAACAAGCACTACAGTTTTCTGTTGCCAAATCAACAAAGGTTCAAAAGGTTTCACTTCCGCTGCCTTTTTTTCGTCTCATCTTAACTCAGATCTCCAAGCCAGTTCTAAAACCTTCAGCTGCTTTTTGTCAGCTTTAACTTTGGCTAAGTTGAACTAAATTCCTAGTTGGTTCTTGCAAATCAGATAAGGAGTGCGATATTTTAAGCTGCTTCTCCCTCCTTTTTCAGCCACTGAGAGACTGTCAGCCTGCTCTGGCACAGCTCCCATGGAGGGAAGCTAGCTATAGATAAATCTCCATCTCTTCATTAGCAATTATCAAGAAGCTATGTTTCTTTTTCTTTCAAAACATAATAATCACTCATTGTATGAAGCCTTTTTCAAATCTTTATCAAAGACCAAGGAGCTCCATGGTTTATCTGCGAACCAAAATGAACCAGAAGCATCCCCAGCTCACCCCTCATACTATTTCCAGCAGGGCAACTTTAGATGGCTCAGGGGCTGTTTTCTCCATCCCAGGACTCACTGGAAATTGAATGAATCAATTAGTGAAAATCAGAAAATCAAAACAAATGTTCTGGAAGCCATTGCCTGCTTGTTATGGGTTTTGGGAGAAGAGTTTGGGGTTCCAGTTGACTGCAAACTGGCTTTATTTACTTTATCGCAAAACAGTCTTTCTAAAGGGCCTCTGGAGACTTGTAGGTTGCTTCTGGCCCCTGAGTTACGCTTTGCCCACTTGTGCTCGAGTGGATGAACAGATAGTTTCCTCCTGTTCTTGGGCTCCTCCTGAGCTATTTGAATCCCAGGAGTGATTCCCCCTGCCAAAGCTGGAAGTTTAGAGAAAAGGTGGAAGAAAAATGAATCACCATATTCTGTATTGGAAATAAATTGTGGTATGCTACACAATCTCAATGAACTCTCTGGTGCTTTTTCAGAATCTGGGGACTGTATGCTGCAACCTCTCTACTCACCTCTGTTATGTTAATGTCATACTGTGGGCAAGCAAAAATGCTACAGCATGGTTAGAAGCTAGAAATCAACGTACTGGCTCAGGCCACCATGAGGTTTTAGGCTCTCTATAATTCCTGCACTAATGTGTCACCAGTTTGAAATGTCTGCACAATCCCCTCTGCAGTGATGGTGTGTGGGACAGGAAATATTAATATGCACATTAATAAACTTCAAATAAAGTTTTGGTCCGAATGCAATGGATTTTTATGTTAAATTTATTGTCAAGGCTAATTGTAGCCAACTCATGAGATTTCAGGGCACATTTTACATCTGCAATAAATCCCATTATGAAGCACATGATTGAAATAGGCATCAGCACCTCACCAATTAGCCACAATTAGCTGCAGCAAGTTATGCAAACTTTACACAAAGACCTGTAGGATTCTTATAGGTAGGTGATACAGTCTGAATACTTAATATATTACCTGGGGGGGGGGGAATGCCTCTCAAGCCATATATCAGATTTTTTAAAAATTACATACATTTTAAAAAAGGCAAAATTGTATTTTTGCATTTTTTACGTAAGTTTTTTTAAAAATAGTTTTAAAACATGTTCAGAATATTAAAATATTAAAACATGAGATATAAAAATTCAACTTTCTGGAGCAAGTACTTGTTTATTTACAAGTATAAGAAACTATATGTACAGAGAGTGGACATAAAATAGGGAGCTGCCTCTGGCTTGTTGCTTGATCCCTCTCCCATTCAAATTGCATGTTTACTTGGACAAACAGAACAAATAAAGTAAACAAGCCAAATAAACAATAGAGGAGCTCTTATGCTGGGGTATACGAGTGCCAGCTGGTGAAAATCATAAACCCCCATGTTTCTATATATTTGGAACCAGGCAGGCAATTCCTTTGCTACTGGCTGGCTGGTAACAAAGGACCACATAAGAGTGTGTGAAGACACCTGCTCATGTTTTTGTGGCACAAACCATTACAACACAGAGATCTTTCTGGATCAGTGAAGCAGAGCAAATATTGTTCCTGAGATTCAGCAAACCAAATACAGGGTAATAAAGTGCACATTCAGGGAAGACAAAAGCATGAGGGAGATTAATAGAGCTAATCCCAGCCCGGTCCACAAACAAACACCACTGCTCAAAGGAAGAGAGAGAGAGGGAGAGAGAGAGAGCACACTTTAAAAAAAAGAGCCAGCTTGAAGTGCATTTACTGTCACTCGTGGCAAATCTAATACCTTGTTATGTGACTTGCAATTAGCGTCTTGCTGCAGTGTAATTAAATGTCTGACGATGCCATAGGTACAAATGTATCTTTGCTTTTACATATAAAACATGGCTCAGAATCATCAGGTATTTAGTCTTGAATGAAAAAATATTCAAAAAGGATCTCATCTGAGCAAATAGTTTTAAAGTTACAATTGGACAAAGGGCGTGGGGTGGGGACCCAGTTGGTTCCTGTGTTCTGTGGATCTATGTCGTTTCCCTCCATGACCTTGCTGGGCACTTTCATATACCGACCAAGAGCGTTATCTTTCCTCTGATGAGCAACACATAAGAAAATAAATAGGATCTCTTCATCTCAGATTTATCAAATACTGTATACATTTGCTATAAACAAATGTAGATTAGTCCATAATGTAGTTTTATTTCAAGTTTTAGGATAGACAAATTTCTTTTCGTATTCCTGTCTTGGATGAAGACGTTAACATAGTTAGGGGAACAGAGTGTGTTATGGAAGCTGACATCAATAACAGTGGGAGGCTAGATTCTATTATGGAGGTAGAAAGGTCAAAGTTGAGACATTAGATGAAGGCTCACCCACCATCTTTAGGAATTAACACACAGAATTTATAGTTTCAGGGCAAAGAAACTCCTGATGGGCAGCTGGTACTGGCACTGGTGGAGCCTTTTCCAGAGACCACAGAAGTGATTCTCAAGCCAATTCTGAATATTTTATGTGTATGACATATACTTTGAACATGGAATGTGAGATATATGAATCAAATTGTAGTGTTCCCCATTGATTAGGTCAATGGTTCATGTTTTGTTATGTAATTGGTCATGCATATTCATGTTGCTGAGAGGCAGAGCCGAGCGAGATCTTATAAGAGGCGGAGCCTGAGTCAGAGTGAGAGGAAGAGGAACAGAGTCAGTAAGAGTGGAGTGGGAGAGAGGGAAGGGGATAGAGTGTGGAGTTTGGGGAATTCTGAGGTATGATTAGAGTTAGGTGTGTATTATCAGATAGAGGATTGCTGTTAATCATAAATTGACTTAAAGAAGACATCCATGAATCACTGTCAATAACTCTAATCAATAAACAAAAGTTCTATTTAAAAGACCTTGAAGTGTGGACCTGAATCTTTCTGAAGTAACGGTGATTTAGTGATCACCTGGTGGCAGCAATGTAAAAGAGGGGATTGTTTGCCTTCGTATGCTCTGAGGCTTGATGGTCAAGCAAGGGGCACCAGGGGTGAATGCCACACAAATAAAACAGGGTCTCATACAGCAAGAAATGGAACATTTACATATTGTTACACTTGGAATCAATGAAATGAAGCAGACTGGAAACGGCAGACTGAGAAGCACTAGTGTGGCTCTATTGACCCCCACTCAGGAAATAAACAGGCAAGATACCAGTGACGGGATATAAAACTGTACCACAATTTTATTAAAATTAAAACCTAGCCTGCAGAGGGTCCTAGGCTGAGAGGCAGGAGACCTCCTTATTCCTTTCTTCTGGTATATAAGTCCACAAGTCATTTTGTAGGCTACAAATGAACATTTGCCAGCTCAGATTTTGGAGGGCTTCCTAGGTCCATTTCAGACCTAAATCCCACAATTGGAAGTCAGTTGCGGCCTGGATTATTTTCAAAGGCTGATTCTCCTCTGAATCCCATGATCCAAAAGCATCCAGAAAGGACCCTCCTAGAACCAGCTGGTGCCTTGTGGAAGTCCCAACTATCTATCCTTTCTTCTGCAATACCTGCCTTGACTGTGTCCTCTTTAAGCTTGGATACAGCGCTGACCTGCCCATAAGTCCCATGGGCAATCGGTAGAGGGTAGGCAAATAATTCCTCGGCCCCTTTTGATTAATATGCCAATCAGGGAGCCTGGGCTGAAAATTCTGACCTGGCTGCAAGGTGACAAGTGAACTACAGGTGAGCGGACAGGCAGGCAGACTGAGCAGCAATCATGAAAAGAAGATGGTGTATATACCTGTGAGCGTACTGTCCATAGCAATGTAGAGAGTAGTTGCTGGCGCCTTATTTGAGCAATAGAACTCTTAAAGGGTTAAAAAATTTAAAAATTAACAACTCAGGTTGTCAGGGAGTTACAGTGGGGTCTTGACTTGAGAACTTAATCTGTATTGGAAGGCAGTTCTCAAGTCAAATCTGCATTTCCCATAGGAATGCATTGAAAACCATTTGATCCGTATCTGCTCTTTTCCGTCCATAGAAACTAATGGGAAGCTGCTATTCCGCCTTCGACCACTAGAAGGGGATATTTTGTTTCTTTTTTTCTTAGGTCAAGAAAGGTTCAGGGAAGGCAGGGAAAATACAGTCCAGGCAGTACAGTACCAGGCAGTCTGAAGACTGTCTCCCAATCCACTCTCTAAACGCTGGGAGGAGTGAGGAAGCAGACAGGCACCCTTTTCACTGGCCAACAGTTAACTGAAAGTTCACATTTTGCACTTTCCCTGCCTCCCACGTGGTTTTTTCAGTTCTTAACTCAAATCTAAGTATGTAAGTCAAGTCAATATTTTCCTATGAGAGTGGTTCTTAAGTCAAAATGTTCTTAACTCAAGCCGTTCTTAAGTCAAGACCCCACTGTAGCTTCATTCCTACAGTCTTTGGGGCTCTGCCCCACAAAGGTCTTTTAACGAGGAAGGCTGTAGTGCTGCCTCTTCTACCAGTTCTAGGACACCTCACAGATGTATCAGGCACAGGATGATGCAACAAGGGTGACGTATGAGGTGATCCACTGTCCCTGGAGGTGAGTGGCAAAGGTTTCTCCTCCTGCTATGCTCCCATTGAAGCTGCCATTCCATGGGGTGCAGTGATCCTCCTGAGAGGCACAGCCAAACTCTACCTGGACCTGGCAGCACTCTCTCACAGAGTGGGGTGGAGGCTGTCCTTCCAGATACCTGAAGGCAGGCTGACCAGGAGGTGTCTGAGATGCTGCTGCTTGCCCTTGCTCTTCCTTTGCTAGTGGTGGGGTGGGCTTGCCACTGGTTCTCGAGCCTCCAAGCTTCTCAATGCTTGGCCTAATTCTGATGGAGCCTAGCGGCTTCTCCAGCAGTACCAACAACTCTACCCAGCACCTGGTCTCAGAATCACAGAGGCAGAATGTCTCCCATCCAGCTGTTGACCTCTTCAGCAGTGACAATACCTCCTAGGCCTTCCATGCCTCCAGCAATCCTCCTCCCCTGATTCTCTCTCCTCCTTAAATTGAAGTCCTGCCATGGCTACACCTGTGGTCTTGAGAACATCATCCATCTTTTCCTAGTGAACTGTGGGTGGGGAATCTAATCCTTGCTATCTAAGAGATGGAAAGTCCACCCCCACAACTGGAAGGACTCTTGCCAGTTGCAGAATACCATATTGAAAATATACATTGGCCACTGTAGTGCATCAAAAATATCAGAAGAAAAATCAGTCTGTGCTTTGCACATTGCAGTAAAGCATTTGGCTGCATGGAACTATGGGTCTTCGTCAAATAAATGAATGCATCGCAACATTTTATTGTTAGATCACTATATTTTGGACAAGAGGCTATTGTTAGGCTAGAACAGGGAGAAACCAAATGGTTTCCAATAGGTTAAGATGTCAGACGGGGTGTATTTTATCTCCCTATCTGCCCAATTTATATGCTGTACATATCACATGGAAAGCTGGGCGGAAAAACAGGAATGATTAAAACTGACTACTGATGATGGTTAAAGAAAGAAAAATGCAGAAGTGTACAGTTAAACATTAATAAGACAAAAATAATGACTGTAGAAAAATACATCATTTTAATCTTGGCAATGAAGAAATCACAATTGTTAAAGTCTTTCTATATCCTAGTTCAATCATCAACCCAAACTAATAAAAGTATAAGAATAAAATAAAGGAAAAGGACAGAAAGTTGGAAAGTATACTTAAGAGTAAAGATGTGTTGCTGGAGACTAAGATTAAGATTACTGAGATGGGGGTATTCTGATATCTATGAACGGATGTGAAAGCTGGGCAATGAAAGAAGCTGACAGGGAAAATTGGTTCATTCAGATGTTGGTAGGTGAAGTGGAAGGCAGTGGAAAAACAGGTTTGAAGTAGGATAAGTGAGCTCAGTAAAGGAAGTCATGGCCTTTACTTTGCCAGACTTGAACACAACTGTTTATGGTAAGAGCTTTCGGAGGTCACTGCTTCATAGGTCAGAAGAGACTTGATGGTTCATAAAAAATGGGTAATGGATCATTAGTTTGCAAAAACTAGCCTGCCTAAAATGTATTGTGTACGGGAGTGGCCTTTTATTCTTAACACATTCATTTTTTAAATAGGGCAATTAGGTGTTCATAGTAAATATTATTGTGAGAAAAAAAAATACTGTGCACCTCTGAAAGTACGCTATACTTTAATGCTTCTATACTTTTATAAACAACAGGCCCTGCTTGTTTTGAATCTAAATCTTTTGCAAATTGCCTCAGCAGCTTGGGTGAGATCCTGTCAGGTCTGTATGACTTTGCCTTTCCAGAAGGACCTACTTATCCATGGAACTGCTATGTCAGGAAGTTGAAAAACTTCATTTGTATGTCTTTGAAAAAAATCTTAGAAAATATGAAGGAGAGTACACAGGACAGAATTTTGCAGCTTCCTCTTGCTAAGGAGTTTTACTAGATATATAAACTCTTAATCAGAAGGGCCTTTCCAGAAACTCATTTTCCTTTTTCACAAAAGAAGCAGTTGCTCCTTTTTGTTGGAGTTTTTGCAAACTTGCATACCAGATCTAATGGGTTTGGCGGGGAGGGACCTTTCTGAGCTGGGGTGACTGTCCATCTATCTAGTTCTAGCTAATCGTTCTTTTTCTCCCCCTGAATTCAAGGAGAGCTCTGACTTTTTTCCCTCTCAGTAGTCTGTGGATTGCAGTAAGTCTGCTGAGGCTTTTGCTGAAAGCAGTCAAGTCAGGTTCTTAGTTTGCTGTTGATCTGTAAATAATGGAAACTTTTTAGTTGATCTGTAAATAATGGAAACTTTTTTATTCTTTCTCTTACTAACGTCTCAGAGAGAGTTACTGAGATTGTAAGTATCAGTTGATTAGAAAAAGGGGTAGACTACAATGGGAAACTTGAAACTAATTATGCTCTGTAAATCCCTACACTTCTGCTGTGCAGCTAGAGAAACTTCAGCTGAAATTCAAAACTGTGTAACGGTTATTTCTTGTTGGGGAAATCCAGATGTTCTTCCCAGGAGACTATATTTGCTGTTACAGGAGAGGTATATTTTCTTTCTACTCAATTCCCAATATTTTGTTTTGAGGAAACGTGCAATTTTTTTTACCTAAGTTGCACAACAGAGCAACAGATGGTATTTGCCTAAGTGGCTGACTGATGCTCAGTGTTTTTGTTGCAACTATTTGTTTGTTCAGCAGTGGGAAATGTTGCAGTGAAAAACAACAGTTGAATTACATTCACAGTTCTTCTCAGCCTTAAGGATCTGAGTCAGATGTGAACTGAGATCTGAAGAGAAAGCAAGTTCCAGTGCTCATGTGAGTCCTTAAACTTTCTTATTGAGTAAGGAGTCCAAAAGCACTGAAAAATGTGTACCTTATTCTGAAATATATTTTCTTCAGAAATTCATTACAGTACACTCACAAAATGGTGAGTATGCCACTGTAAAATTGAGCGCATGTGCTTTGACTACCTCAGGAATAAACAATTTGAGCCTGTTCTCTTGGAGCTTTGAAGCTTCAGAATTTATTTTACCCTAAATAAATTCTAAAGTCCATTAAGTAGGATAATTTACAGGGTTCCCAGGTTTTGCCCATGAAACTACATTAACACTGTTTTCCATTTGGCTTTGAAAAAAGTCATTATTCTAAGCACAAAGACAAAATATATTCATGTTGATGGGTGATGCTGAAGAAATTGGTTTGCCTTCTAAGAAGTTTATTCATTGCACTTATCCAGTGCATTAATTTTGAAAGTAATGTGGAGCTTGGCAAAGGTCACAAGCTATTGAAAAGGAACCAAAGGGAGTGGTTGGAGTGTTTGCCTATTTGTCAAAAGCATGTCTTTAGATGGCCTGTAATGCATGTTTTTGTAAATAAGATTTTACAAAATACTATGCCTGCCTGCCTTCGTTCCTTCGTTCCTTCATTCCTTCGTTCCTTCGTTCCTTCGTTCGTTCCTTCGTTCCTTCCTTCCTTCCTTCGTTCGTTCGTTCGTTCGTTCGTTCGTTCCTTCCTTCCTTCCTTCCTTCCTTCCTTCCTTCCTTCCTTCCTTCCTTCCTTCCTTCCTTCCTTCCTCTTTTTATTAAAAAAACTATTTCCATGTATTTTGAAGACACATGCCTGTGTGAATTTTTTATATCTCTGTGTAGCCATGAACAGCCATGCACCCACATATGTATTCATATCCATCATTTAGTTATAGTGTTCTAGTGTATTTTGCGGGATTGTAACCAAATTATACACACAAAATTCTTTTTCTAAAAAAAAAATTAATCCAGTAGATTCCCCACCCCACAAGAAACTGGCAGAGGATCAGTCTGGGTGCAAATCTCTTAAAACGAATTTCATGGCATGAATTAAGTACAGTCATGGTCAAAAATATTGGCACCCTTGCAGTTGTGTCAGAAAATGTAACCCTCCTCAGAAAATTGTTGCAGTTGCAAATGTTTTGGTATTCACATGTTCATTTCTTTGGTTTGCATTGGAACAACAGAAAAAAAAAAAGAGAAGAAAAGTCACATCTGATACAATCCCACACAAAAACACAAAAATGCTGTGGCCAAAATTATTGACGCCCTTAACTTAAAATTTAGCAGCACCCCCTTTGGAAAAATAACTGAAATCCATCACTTGCTGTAATCATGAATGAGCTTCTTGCACCTCTCTGCTGGAATTTTGGACCACTCTTCTTTTGCAAACTGCTCCAGGGCCTTCAGATTTGAAGGATGCCTTCTCCCAACTGCTGTTTTGAGATCTCTCCACAGGGAGAGATCTCAGTTCAATCTCAGTTCAATGGTATCATAGAACTCTCTCTGAGTTCTATGGGACTCAGATCTGTACACATTGCTGTTCATTTCAGAACTCTCAAGCACTTTGTTTGTAACAATTTCTGAGTGCTTTTTGAAGTGTGTTTTGGGTCATTGTCCTGCTGGAAGACGTATGACCTCTGGTGGAGAGGCAGCTTTCTGACACTGGCCACTATGCTGCGCCCCAAAATTCTTTGGTAATCATCAGATTTCATGATACTGTTCACAATGTCAAGGCATCCAGTGCCAGAAGCAGAAAAGCAACCCCAAACATCTTTGAAGTTCCACCATGTTTGACTGTAGAGACTGTGTTCTTTTCTTTGAATGCCTCATTTCTTTTTCTGTAAACAGTGCCATGATATCCTTGAGCAAAAAGCTCTACTTTTGTCTCATCTGTCCACAGTACATTCTCCCAGAAGGACTGTGGTTTTGTCACATAAGTTTTGGCATATAGTGGTGCCTCAACTTACAAACGTCCCTACTTATGACCATTTCGAGTTACGACCAGCTCCAGCCGCAAAATTTTGCTTCTACTTGCGACTGGAGCTTCCACTTACAAACAGGAAAAGGCAGGGGGAAAAGGCAGGAAATTCAAATTTCTAACTGTAGGTGGAGACAAGGCTGCTTCTTTGTAGCTCTTTCACCCTAGCAGTTAGAGAGTGTGTGTTGTCGTTGGAGGCTTGAGACTGTTTCCTTCTGTTTCTGAGTGAGCGTGTTTGTGTGTTTGCAAGGAGGCTTTGGGCTGCCTCGTAAGGTAAGGTGCTGTTTTCTGCTTTTTAAAAACTGTTCTGGGTGTTTTTGCAGCATGGTTTTGAGCCTGGGGGGTGTTATGTTTCTGTGCTGTGATGGGTCTTGGGGGGTTTGTTTGCTTTTTGGGATTTTTTTTTGCCAGAACAGATTAAATGCATTTCAATGCATTCCCATGGGAAATGGTGCTATGATTTACAACCATTTCGAGTTACATCCATCTTCTGGAACAGATTATGGTCGTAAGTCAAGGCACCACTGTATTCCAGTCTTGCTTTTTTATGACTTTGTGTCAGCAGTGGTGTCCTCTTGAGTCTCCTGCCACTCAGATGGTGATGGATAGTGTGAGCTGACACTGTTGCACCCTGTGTCTGCAGATCAGCTTGAATTTTTTTGGAAGTTAATCTGGGTTCTGTATCCACGATTCGAACAACCCTTCATTGTAATTTTTCAGTAATTTTGCTCTTCCGTCCACATCCAGGGAGGTTAGCTACAGTACCATGGGCTGTAAACCTCTTGATGATATTGTGCACAGTGGCCACAGGAACATTAAGATATCTGAAGATGGACTTGTAGCCTTGAGATTGTGGATGTTTTTCCACATTTTTTTTCTCTCAAATCCACAGACAACTCTTTACATTTTATTCTTTTCTCCATGCTCAGTGTCACACACAGCACAGAGGTTGAGTCAACTCTTCTCCATCTTAACTGGTTGCAAGTGTGGTTACTATATTGCCCACACCTCTTACTTGTGACATGTGTGTCTTTAAATACAAATTAAAGGAGCATCACATGCTTGAATAGCAATGATTTCTTACAATTTAGACAGGGTGCCAATAATTTTGACCAGTTCATTTTTGGGTTTCTGTGTGAGGTTGTATCAGATTTGACTTTTTTTCTCTGTGTTTTTGTGTTGTTCCAACGCAAACCAAAGAAACGAACATGTGAGTACCAAAACATTTGCAACTGCAACAATTTTCTGAGAGAAGGGTTGCATTTTCTGACAGAATTGCAAAGGTGCCAATGTTTTTAGCCATGACTGTAAATACTAATGAAACAATTAGAGTAAAAGTAGTAGGATCATATAGCTCCTGTCAAAGATGATTTGTGGCCTGAATCATGGGTCCTGTGGGGAAGTCCCAGCCCAAGGGAAAACGTGTGTGAGCAGGGAACATATACCATTTTCTAAGAGCTTGTGAGGTCACAATGGACCTATGGGTAGAAGTTTTAGATCCCAAGGGTCCCTGTGGCTTGGCAACGACAGTGTCAAGGATGTACTTTGTATTTGAAACTGTCTGGATAGTGTTGGAATGAATTAAATAACTCTCCAGTGTTTTCCTCTGGCAAATAGATTGCTAACCAATGTTCTCCTCATACATTATGTGGATGTTGTGGACCAAGCCCATAGGTCTTTGTAGTAATGCCTTGAGTGTCATGTCACAGGGAAGGACACCATAGACCATCCTTCAGTTATAGAGCTTTGAAGGCAAGATGTGGGTTATCTGCACTCTGTACATGTTACATACAGTCAAACAGGACTTCTCCTTTGATTTATCTCAATCATGTTGTCAAAAAAACTCACACAATCATGTTTGCAATAGTTCGTAGTGGTCTAGCAAAATGCAGTTTCATCCTCAGATTCCATGTTTTAATCAAGAAATAATGATCCCACATTTTTGGTCTGGAGTCCGGTCAAATGCAAAAAGAGAAGATTCCCTGGAAAAGACGCTGATGTTGGGAAAGTGTGAAGGCAGGAGGAGAAGGGGACGACAGAGGATGAGATGGTTGGACAGTGTCATCGAAGCAACCAACATGAATTTAACCCAACTCCGGGGGGGAGTGGAAGACAGGAGGGCCTGGCATGCTCTGGTCCATGGGGTCACAAAGAGTCGGACACGACTAAATGACTAAACAACAACAACAACCTCTCTTAATCCCAGCACACTCAGTTTTTAAAATCTGCTTTTCATTTATGTTCTTTGGGATCTTGTGACAGATCTTCTAGTCCTAATACTGGTGTAATTGAACTGCACTGCTGAAGATATTAAACAAGTTCTACAAGGAAGGATGCAATGAAACAATTCAGAGTATAAGGGAAGACGAGGAAGTGAGAGAAAAACAAGGAAGTAAGAGAGATTGAACTAGAATTTTGTAGGAAATGTGTGTGTGTGTGTGTGTGTGTGTGTGTGTGTGTGTGTGTGTGAGAGAGAGAGAGAGAGAGAGAGAGAGAGAAAGAGAGATGGTTCACTGCAGTTTTAGTACACTAGTGGAATCATATTTGAAGAGTCTTTCACAGTTTAATGGTTCCATTTGATTCTTTGCTAGGAAGAGCTTTTGCATTTCTGCTGGCTTTAGTGAGATTTAAGGCTTTTCTTCATTCATTAGCCTATATCTGTCTTACGGCTTGCAATTCATCATGAGCTTAATGGTGCTTTCAGTCATACAATGCAAGGTGAGGTCTGTAAGTTCACCCTTACTGGAGGGCGGAGTTGGAACGTCTGGAAAACTTTTCATTGCAGCTGTCCCATCCTTTAAAGAAAAGAAGGATATTATTGTATGGGTCCATCTCTGGAGACACAGCATGGCACAGAAGAGTTTGTCTATTCCTAAATTGCCTCATTAAAGTAAAACTATAAGTTGCGAGTCTTTTGCATTTCCGGCTGATGAGATAATTTGATATTTCGAGCTCTGTTCATTAATAAGCCATGCACCATTTACCTGGTTTTCTGTAGAATTTATGAGTTAAAAGTGCAGAGTGCACCAAAAACTGCCCATTCATCAAAATATTTTCTCCCTCTTGTAATTGGCTAACGACCCATCCCTGCTGCCCAAGGGATACATTGCTCAAAAAGGTGGTCCCTGCATAGAAGAGCAAAGCAGTTTTAATGTTGGTATAAAAGTTCAGCTTTAGTTTAAATGCTGAGGGATATCTTTGAAATAGTGGGTCTTTGGGCCAGAAACAGATGGTAGAGATAGCCTATGACTGAAGAAGGAAATTCTTAACTAATGTGAGCATCTGAATGTCACAGTTCATGACCTAAACACGGGATTTCCTTGAACAGAACCACAACCAGCAATTTCAATACCTGGAGCAATTGGCGCTGTATCTCATCCACTCTGTCCTGAGGTATGGACATGAAAAAAGAGGATGAGAATGTGGTTTCCCCCACTCTAAAAATGAGTTTCTATTTTTTGAAAGTGAGCTGGCCCAAAAGGTGTTGCTGTTCATTTTCCCAACAGTCATCACTAGATTCACTTCTGATTTTCACTATGCTCTAAATTTTTGTGTCCTGCAGCAGAACCCCAGTTACCACACCCTGATTATGGCTCTACCTTTGAGGTCTGATTTCACAATCATGGAAAGTCACCCTCAGTTAACTCTCTGTTACATCAATGACCATTTAGCTCTAATTATGGGCTATCTTTAATAAGTCCCATTTCTAACTTCAATGCAAGGAACTGTGCCCTCGCCACTATATTCTGAAGATGCTCTGAGAGTCAATGAATACCCTAGAACTGCATGGCTGGTAAGGCAGACCTCACCATTCCATTAAACAGTCTTCACATCACCTTTATGTCACCTCAGTTTGTCTTGTAGTATTAGCTACGTCGGTGTGAGTGTGTCTCCTGCTCTCTCTCCGGTCTATCCCTAGCTGGTAGTATAACAATGTGGTTATGTTCAGCAGGTGCTTAACTAATGTGAGCATCTGAATATCACAGCTCAAGATTCTGCCACCTCTGGGATGAAAATTAGCTTGCTTTGTTTGGTTATTGAACATCACACATGGCTTTTATTTGCAGATTGGAACAAATAAATTGTACTCGTATTTTTATCTAATTTTTTTAAAAAATTAAAAATAATTTTCTAATTTTGATTTTAAAAGCCAAAGCAGTTCCACCAAAGTTCACACAGCTGTTTTTTTTTTTATGAGACCATACTTAAAAGAACTTTATATTGTTCTTGTAAGGAAGAAGTTGAATTAGTTTTATAAAGCCAATAGGTTCATTGTCTTGCCCCAAGTGGTGCCTCTTGCACTTACATAGCAGCAGCAGAAAAGAAAAAAAAGGAAACTGGCATGATCTTGATTACAATTTGAAAATCTCTTTTCCTGGAGTACGCATTAGAGAAATGTATTAAAATCACTAGGCAAATACTGTAGATAAAATATACTTGAGGAGGAGAGAGAAGTGAGATAATTCTTTAGGGAGTGCACAGAGAAGAGCTAGAAATTATTCTTGTGGAGTTTCTGCCGTATAATTCACCCCAAATAAGACTAGTCAATCTGCTTAAATGATGAAAAATATGGTCGATTAACACCATGTGCTGATAAAAATACTTCCAAGATACTAACACTTCCGCATTTTATTCATTCCTCTCCCACTTCTAGGGTCTATTATCATTCCCCCCCCCCGGGCAGTTTTTCTTCACCTCGAGTATACGCATGTACTTTTATTTCTTTTGAATTCAGGACACCTCCGTTACATTCTTTTGGTCCAAATTCACATTTTAATCAATCCTTTTGACCTCTATGTTCCGCCACTGGACCTCTGCTTCAGTTGTGGACACTGCTCTGTCATGTCATTTTACGGAACTGTTAATCATATAATTAATTCCTGCTATAATTTCCATTATGTGGCTAGACACCTTGGCATTGGACACCTGTCTGTGTAAAATGAATGGTCCCTATTACTACAACAATGATGATTGAAATTGCGTGGGATGCATATGCTGGTACAAGGTGCCACTTTAACCTTGGAAAGGTGCCTTTAAATATAAAGGGAATTACTTTAATGAGGCATGTTTAACTTTTAAAAACATCTCTCTGTTCTTTGTTGGTAAATGGTAGCATCACAGCCAACTCTGTGTGAGCGGCTGCCTTTTCTTCACTGCTATGTGACAGGAACGTAAAGCCTAATTCAGTGTTTCTCTTTGTCTTATTGTTAGATTCTGTTCATCTGGAAAAGCCAAATTTGATGGAGAATAAATGAAATATAATTGGGGGCGGGGGAAGAAAGCAGAGCTTCATGACTGCACATTTGATATTCCCATTCCTTAGGGAGGTCAGATTCATAACCATTTAATGATATTTTCAGAAACAGTTATCACACAGCTTCAATATATTCAAAAGAGGAAGATAAACTTCAAGAGTATTCGACTCCCATTTCTTACACTTCTGTGTTCTCCATAATAATAAAACATCAACCCTGCTAACATTTTCTAAAAAGAGAAACTAAGCTACTCTGCAGTTTCTTGACTCAACCGACAATGTTGCATCACAGAGAACTTAAACAGGTTTCCTGTAACTTCATCCCCTTTTGGCAGTTTCATAAGGCCCGGTATGAATCTACCTCATCATAGTTATATATTCATTTACTTACTTGCTTGCTTACTTATTTAATTTAATTTCTATGCTGCATTTCTCCCATAAAGGGACTCAAGATTGCTGACTATAATTAAAATATAAGTAAGATTAAAAATGCAATAAATTATTCAATTAAAAACAATTCAGCACGCAATAGAATAAAAATTAATCATCTAAGAAACACTAAAAGAGCCAGTAAAAACACACTTAGAAAATAACCAAGACTTCACGGAGAGTCTAGCTTTAACGCCCAGAGTAGTTATTAAAAGCATGTTTGAAAAGTAATTCCTTTGCATGTTGCTGGAAGAACAAGAGAGGGGGGGGCTAACCTAGTCTCCTGAAGGAGGGCATTCTACAACATGGGAGCATCCACAGAGGAGGCCCCTTCTCACATTCCCATAAAACATGCCTGAGAAGGTAGTCTTCCCATTAAGAATTTAGGAGGTGAGAAGGCTCATATGGGAAGATATGGTCCTTCAGATAGCCTGGAACCAAGCTATATAGGACTTCATATTCTATCACTGTGACTAATCACTTGCTTGTCACTTGCTACTGTCGTCAAAACTTACACTTGTCTATTCTTTTAAGTGAGCCATTTTCTTCTGCTCTCCCTCCCCATTTTTGTCCTAGAGTACCCAGTGCCCCTCCATTGCCATTGTTATGGCAGGGGATGAAAAACCTCCTCATGACCTGTGAAACATGTAGCTAGTTGGGGATGGGGATATAGTAGTAGAGGGGGAACTTTGCCACACTGGTCATAGATTATTTTCCCCATGTTAAGTTGTTCAGCCTATGATTTGATTCCAAATTTGGAATTTTAATGCTTATTTTACCATCGAGGTAAGTTTTCTGTGGTGATTTCTCTTCTTTCTCTTCAGGGACACTGTAATACAGTATACATTTTACCAAATGATCTGCCTGGTCTTTGGTGCTTGTGGTTTCATTGAGCTGCTTTTGTCAGGTGTTAGTTTTATTCTTGGTATCATCTATGCACGCACACGCACATGCACACGCACGCACGCACGCACGCACGCACGCACGCACACACACACACACACACACACACACACACACACACACACACACACACACACACATACAGAGAGAGAGAATTTTCCATTCAGCGGATAGGGCATCTTCAATATAGTCTTTGAGAGAGTTAGAATTAATTAATTTTTCTTCAGTTGTTCATCCCTTCAATGATTTGATATATTTAATTCATGCTTTGCACACATTTATAAACTTTATCTAAAGAAGGTGTCTTTGGTAGAATAAGCCACTGAGCCTGCATTCATTCCAAGGGATGCTCCATAAGATTAACTCTTTCTTGCGCTATGTTACATAATTGGGTAAGACCCTCTAAATTGGTTCTGTTATTGCTAACATTTGGGGGTTTCAGTAAAATTTTTTATCATGTCTCTTACAGTGCCATTATCCTGGTATAGAATTTATTTCCCAAAATCATGAAGGGAATTATTTGCCTACTAGAACAACCACAACTAATGTTTACTGTAAAAATCTGTATAGGGAGCCTTCCAGTTCTGCAGTTCTAAGATTTAAGTATTCTGTTGATATGAAATCAGTAACACTTAAATGATTTTGTTCAGTACGAAGAGATCTCTGAAAGGTATCCTCCCATAATGTAAGCCAATGATTAGGTTGTAGAACCAGTTCACTCCCTGTTTCTTACAATTTAATACTCTTTGTTTACCAAAGGGACACAGCTGACTGAAGTTCTGTTACCTGATCCAATTGTACATGCTTTCACAGCCACGCAGTTGTGGGGTAATTACTATGCATATTAGAGAATTTTTGCCTTTCTACCAAAACATTTTTATGAGAGAGTCTAGACAAGTCTACATGACATCTAACCTTTAATAAACTGCTTTCACCATTTTAGCAATTGCACAACGCAGGTCTGCCTTTGTTTTACCTCATGAAGATGTTGCTTGTCTGTTACCCTTGTAGTTGATCTTTGGTGATGATTGTCAGCTCTTAAACAGCTATATCTGTTTGATGTATGACCAGATTCAGTTATATATTCTTGAAGCTGTTCTAGCAAACCATCCATTCTAGACTGGTGACTTCTGGGCAGTGGAAACGGTGCTTCTTCATAGACATAATTAACAGCTGTTGAAGATTGGGAGAGGCCAAAAGAGCAAGGGAAACCAGCAAAATATCCTCAGCCCAGTGATGCCAATGCCTTTGAGTCATTGCCCAAGAGTTCCTTGGTTATTTCCCTTGGGTTTGTACAAAAGGTTTGTATCTGGAACAGTATAGAACTTTGGTATCTGGAGCACAAGCAAAAAGATCAAACAGATACCAATTGTGCCCTTCCTTATTCAGATCCCTCTGTCTTAGAGATATTGTGCTTTCATAAGGACGACCGCAAATGTGCAGACCAGTTCAGCTGCCTTACGGTACAAAGCTACCATGTTAGAAATATGCAGGTTGTTAGAGTGATAATATGTGATTGCCATCACCAACAGAGTAGAACAGTATGTTCTTTAACAGCTATGAAGGCCTGTTAGTTTTCCATTTCTCTCTGTATTATGAAGTTTAGGTAGTGGTTATTGTCATGAATCCTGACAACCTAGCAGTTCGAAAGCATGCAAATACAAATAGATAAATAGGTACTCTACCACCTTGGTGGGAAGGTAACGGCATTTCATGTCTAGTCACACTGGCCATGTGACCACATAAACTGTCTTCAGACAAATGCTGAGTCTATGGCTTGGAAACGGGGTTAAGCACTGTGCCCTAGAGTCGGACACAACTGGTCTAAATGTCAAGGGGAACCTTTACCTATTGTCATGAAAGTTTTTTCTCTTAACATTGAGTAACTTAAAATATGTAATGCCTCAGTAACTTTAATGTGGAAACGAGAAGCTTGTCAAGATGAAAATCACATAACAAAAAGGGTGAAATGTTGCATCTGCATTTTTTCCATTTTAACATAAAGCTGCCATTTTGCAATTGATTGCATCTTCCAAAGGCCACCATTTTGTCTAAGTGATTGTTGATGTCCTGTTGCATAAGTAGGCTGAAGACATGCTTTTTATGTTAACAATTTACTGCTTCTTTGTTAGACGTCCACAAAATAAGCATGTCCGGGCAGAGATTTGCAAGTCTGATGATTGTCCACAACACATTAAGATCTTGTCCTCCAATTCCAATTTTTAATAAGGTCTATAAACTTTATGACTTGCCTAGGATTTAATTAGGTTTCGGAGAACAATAAATTGTAGCTTATGGGACACTGTGAATTAAATCTGTTTTACTTATTTTGACCTTTTGTCATTCCATACAACTGTTTTAGAAAGAGCCACAGTCAACATCAAGTAAGAATTGCATATAAATCGTGAAGTTTAAAGTAGAGCACAAGATAGCTATTTATTAATCAAGCATTAGTTATGGTAGTTAAGCATTTAGAGATAATAAAATGTAAATGTGCTTTCAGTATAAACTATGTCTCTAGAAAACGAATACTTTCTTGAAGAAAAATGGCTGCAGTAAGGTTATAGAGAAGATTAATCACATGTGTTTGCATATTTTACAGATGGTCATGCAGATGCTTTTTAAAAGACATAAGAATTTAAGAAAATGTGTTTATTAACAAATATAGCAAGGCTCAAAGTGATCGTTCCTGTATAAAATACGAATTCTCTGTGGATATATGCTGAGGGGACACTATTTTAGAAGTAGACAAGTCAAACATTAAGTCACTTTTCTATTCCCCGAATTAGATATTTGCGTCAATGAGAAAGTTTTTTTTTCAAACTGTAGGCCAATAACTCTTTAGTAGGTAAAAAAAATCAGAATGAGTAGTGCCGCTCCCAGTGAAAATATAGACACAAAATATATTTTATTATCATGGCACATTGGATGGCAGCTTTTCACTTATCAACTTCATTATTTTTGCCACAGTAGTGTGTCACATTTTTTAAACAGATATTAAACTGAAACAGCGATGTCTACGTTGGCTTGGGCACATCGTGAGAATGGCTGATGGTCGGATTCCAAAGGATCTCCTGTATGGAGAATTAGTGCAGGGAAATCGCCCCAGAGGGAGACCACAGCTGCGATACAAGGACGTCTGCAAGCGAGATCTGAAGGCCTTAGGAATAGACCTCAACAGATGGGAAACCCTGACATCTGAGTGTTCAGCCTGGAGGCAGGCATTGCATCATGGCCTCTTCCAATTTGAAGAGGTCCAGCAGGCTGAGGCAAAGAGGAAGTCACAAAAGCAGCAAAACCAGGGAGCTGGACAGGGGACAGATTGGATTTGTCTTCAGTGTGGAAGAGATTGTCACTCTCGAATTGGCCTTCTCAGCCACACTAGACGCTGTTCCAAGTCCTCCATACAGGGCACGATACCATAGTCTCTCGAGACTGAAGGATGCCTACTACTAGTGTGTCACATATCAAAGTCTGAAATTTTGGTTTCCCCCATTGACCAAGTGGTGGCTGTTTTATTCTGTTCCTGATTTTATTTTATATACACTGAGTTTATTGTGTTGAAATTACTTAATGCACTTGTGTATGGGATGTGTGTGCAAATAAGGTACATCAATAATTGAATAGATGAAAAGTGTAGTTTTTGCTATGCTACTATTAAACTTTGTCTCTTAAGAACACTGAATAAAGAGGCTGAAGTTAATTCTTCTCCAAGTAGATGGGCTGAGGAGGAATGCTTGACCTGACAACAGACTCAGTTTGGTATTAGGTCTTTTCATCTACTTTGCACTATGGATATGGATCTCAAAGTTCCTCGATCTAAGTAAGAAATTGAACCCTTTTCTCCTTGAAAAAAAAGATTTCTTTACAAAAGATTTTTTTTTTGTCATTGAGAAACATTGCAAGATTTCTTGGATGTTTCATCTGAAATTATTAGAATTCTCGTGCACTGCCACAACATTTTTGTCTTTTTAATTTTATTTTTATTTTGTTTTTGCTCGGTATGCTTGCACGGAGTAACATGGCTACTTCTTCTAAAACATCAGCATTCGAACTTCCCTTTGTTATGTAAAGTTTGGCATCTTGTTTCCTGCTGGCAATGCAAGCACAATATTGTGCAACAATTTTACGTCAGTTGTTGGTGTTTAGAATTGTGGATACAGAAGCATAATAGCTCACATTCATAAACTAGACTCTTTTTTTAAAGACTCAATTGTAATTCCTATTGTTATGAAAGTTCTCAGTTTAACACATGGAAAAGTAAGAAAACTTTCTTTGTCAAGGACAGGATCTATCAGTTACCACCAGGCCTCATTCCTATTGTAATGAAAGGTGTGGCAGGCACACTGATGTTTCTTAACAGAATCGTCTATGGCTCAGTCTTTAGCTGAAGCACAGAAATGCAAACTCACACTTACGGTAAAGATAGTGTTATCCTAGCCCTCCAGTTCTGTCCCAAGGAAACAGCCAACTTACAGTTTTATCTTCAGGAAACAAAGAAAAACCAACTAGAGAGCCCATGCACCAATATTAAAATGCTCTTCATCCTGGATTCTATGTGTAGAGAAATACTTGCTGCTTGAGGCTCCACACCTTACTAGGGCAGCATGCCTCCTTGTTGGCAGCCTTGGCTGGCCCTCATGCCACCCCAGATACAAGCTGGCAGTCAAATACTTGATGGAATAGAAGAGATGAAGTAAGGTAGGGGAAACGCATTGAGTGACCTCTTTCACATTGCAAAGGAAGAGGACACCAACTGGTATAAAACAGCATGTGTCATCCTCTGATTGTGTGTTTTGGCTTTCAGACTGCACCATGGGATGGCTCTGCTCATCCAGAACTTGGGATTTCATATTTTTCTTTGCTATATGACAAATGATTCCCAGAAGGAAAGGTCAATTTTTTGCTATCATTCCCAGAAGGAAATGTCATTTTATGCACAGGTTGAGAACCTGCATCTAATTCTGTTGCCTTTGCACACTTTGTTAAGTCGTGTCCGGCTCTTCGTGACCCCATGGACCAGAGCACACCAGGCCCTCCTGTCTTCCACTGCCTCCTGGAATTGGGTCAAATTCATGTTGGTAGCTTCAGTGACACTGTACAACCATCTCATCCTCTGTCGTCCCCTTCTCCTCTTGCCGTCACACTTTCCTAACATCAAGGTCTTTTCCAGGGAGTCTTCTCTTTGCACACTAGTTCTAGTCTAATCTAAGTTTATGATTTTTCCCTTAGAGGTCTATAAAGTTCTATACGGCTCTTGGGAGGATGCACAGGTGTCAGAATCCCTGACCTGAACACTGACACCCTGTATTTCTAGACATATGGCAACAGAGATGCAAACAAAAAATGCTAATTGAGTTCTGCCTCCCCAGGAGAATGTGAAGAGAAGTGCGTTTTTCCACAGAAGAACGGCTGAACATTTGGCTAATAGCTTTCCCTGCCTTGCAACAACAGCAGAGCATCAGTTATATGGACACTTTTGTAGAATTTGATGTTCTGCTGTGCTCTGCATATAGGAAGAAGTTATAGTCTCTAGTGGAATACTTTGATGCGATGTTATCCATTTGCTGCATTTGACAGCTGCTGTACAATGCAATATTTGTCTTTCGACAGGGACATAGTTTGTGGCTTTCCCCCCTCGTAATGGAAGCAATGCATCCTGACAAGAGGTATATGGAAGTCTTCCTCATACCTTTCTTTTAGGCATTTTAAGCAGATTTCTTTTTGAGGACCCGAGTTGAATGGAGAGGGGCAGTCATAACTGGAATAGTTTTTGGGAATCCAAGATCTGACAAAACAACTTCTCGGAATGCTTTCTTGTAATTGCTGCTGGAATTCATTGGAATGGCAAAGTGCACATTTGTTCCACGATTGGCATAAAGAAAGAAAAAATTGCTGTTGAAATGTCATAGTGTGTGTAACAGATTTGCAGACCATTCAGCATGGCCGCGCCAAATGTGTTCTAGACCTGAAAGTTAAACACAGGTTGAGAGCCTTCTCTATGTGAAAAGTGCACACACTTGCAAAATGTGGATGAGGTTTCACTTGGGACAAATCACACATCTTTGAAGATTGGCTGACATGCCAGTAATTAACTGCACACAAATTGATGGCCCTTTGTTTACATTAGTGCTTCCTTCCATCTATATTACTTGCAGCTGAGTGGCTCTGCTGCCTTGCATTCTCTAGCTTACATTACTGGCTTATATATAGCCCACATAACTGGACATCCAAGGAAATAGGGAGTAAAAACAGAAACTACGGTTGATCCTTAACCGTTTATGTAAGTGCTAGCAGAGTCTATGCAATGCTGCAAAGGAAATGTTCTAAAGCAGCACTTGTCATGGACAAGCATTTGAGCAACAAAAAATAATAGCAATTTTGAGCCTTCTGCATGCATTCAGGATGGCAGCGTGGAGACACAAAAAGCACATTGCAGTCCTAGTGCCTCCACTGCTGACTTCCATTGTGGAGATGGGGAGTTTGTGCACTGCTTTCTGCCATGGGGCCCTGCTTCCTGATCACAGCACTGCAAGTGTGTTCAACCAAATGGGGTTACAATTTCACTGCAGACCTCCCTTACCAGCAACATAGATTGGAGTAAGAATCCATCCTTCCTTTTTTTGAATGTCTGAAGAGAGCTGTGGATTCAATTCCACTTTCCCCATGATTCAATCATACTGATCTTCCTTTCCCCCCTGCATTATCTTGCTATTCAATACTGAGTCATACCTATTTGAAGTTGTAAAGAAGAGAAAGAATCTAATCTGTCTCTGTATAGTTGTATATGTGTATATACATATACACATGTGTGAAAGAAGGAAAATATTACAGTTTTCCTTTAAAAACACACGCACACCCCAACAGACATTATTTGGACCTACTTTGCTTAGAGCCTTGTATGTTAGTGTCATCACCTTGAAACTGGCATGGAAATAAACAGGTAACCAATGTAAGGCGGCTAGAGTGGGGAAAATGCTCAAAAGTCTGGCTGCTATGTTCAGGACCTGCTGAAGTTTCTGTATCAGCTTCATGGGTAGCCCCATGTAGAGAGCATTGCAGTAGTCTATTCTTGAGACTACCAACTCTTGAACCACCACAATGAAGGACTGAGCTCTTCTGGTTGATCATCTGGTTGATCTGCTTAAGATGGAAATAGGTGGAATGGACCACAGGTGATATCTGGGTGTCCACTGATTGTGCTGGGTCTAGTAATATGCCCAAATTGTGCACCTCATTTAATGGGGAGAGGCTCCCAAACCTCAGATACTGGGGACACCAACCCACAGGACCTCTGTCTTGTCCAGATTTAGTCGCAGTCTTTTATCTCTCGTCCACTCCAGCACAGCATCCAGGTAGCACTCAAAGGACAGGACAGCACCTACTGCAGAAGGGTGGAAGGAGAGATAGAGTTGAATGCCATCAGAATACTGATGACAAGAGACTCCAAAACCCCTAATGACCTCCCCCAGCAGCCTCATACAGTGGTGCCCCGCATAGCGATGTTAATCCGTTCTAAAAAAAAAACCCGTTGCTATTCGGATTCCTCACTATGTGGGGCAAAAAACCCCATAGGAATGCATCGAACCCCATTTAATGCGTTCCTATGGGGAAAAAACTCACCGTTCAGTGAAGATCCTCCATAGCACGGCCATTTTGGCTTGCCTGTTAAACGAGGAATCCATCCCAGAAAAAGCCCGTTTTTTGGAACAGCTGACCGGTGGGGCCTTTGCGATGATCATGGGGGAGCACTCCCATGCGATCAACGCAAAGCGAATTTTCCCCATAGGGGCCATCGCAAAGCGATCGCTCTTGCGATGCCAAAAGTCCATCGCAAAGCAATTTCATTGCTAAACGGAGCGATCGTTATGCGAGGCACCACTGTATAACTGTCAAATAGCAATACATTGACATTTTGTGTATTTTACAGACAATATTTTCTTGGGAAAGAAAAACTGCTTAAACAGTTTCAGGGCACTGTCACTCTGTGCACCTCACCTTTTACTCTTAAAGGACTTCAGATTTCCTGCTAAAACATTCCTAGTTCTGTGTGTCTAGAATTCCCGTTATTCTTTGGGAGAAGCCATGTGGAAACTTTGGGCAAACAGGCACACTTTAAAGCAGTTTCAATATAAGTTCAGATGTTTCTGAGCCTCTTTATCTCTCTCTGCCATTGCAGATCTTAAAATCCTTGGTAGGAATTAAAATCTGAATTTTCCTTCCACTTTCAAAGAATCTAGTGACAGAAGACTGGCATTCTTTGTGCGGGCCTAATGGCTCTGATATTTGCTTCCCCTCTCCTTTTTAAGGTCATCTTCTGTTGACCTTCACAGTGGTAGTGGGAGGCTACTCTACTCATGTAGAGATTGTCCGGTGAGTGATGGCTTTGGGAAATCTATCATATCATCTGGTACATTTATTTAATGAGCTTTGGATATTGGTTCTCCAAGCTCATCTCCAAAGACAGATCATTTAAAACTGGTTGAATTATACCCTGGTGACTTTCAGCCATAACATTTCACTTTGTGTGCCAGAGGGCGAGCTGCACAAATCTCTGAATAAATAAGTGCACACAAAAGTTTAAAAATTAGAGGGGGGGGGTAAATTTTATTAGTAATGGGCAGTATGTGTTGTTTGGGATTCGATTCTCAGAAGCATAGTCTGAAAATAACCTGTTTCTCTCAGTCACAGCATAACTGAGCTGAAGAGTTTGTCATTGTTTTAAACGCTAAAATCACATATGTAGAAGAACTGCACTCTGTGGGAGTGATCCTAATAGGGCTTTTAAAGTGAGATATTTAAGGAGTAGTTTTACTAGTTCCACACACACCAGTGAGTTTCCATGGCCAAGTGGGGATTCGAACTCTGTTCCTCAGAGTCCTAGCCCATCACTCACACCACACTGGGAATCTAGTTGGATCCTTGGACTATTGCAAAAATATGAATCCTTTGTGTTGCAAGATTGTTGGCTTCCTCCTTACAAAATCACACAAGCTCTGTTTTCAAACAAGCTGCGGTTATTTCAAGGAAAGGTTTAACAGAGCTCTCTCATGATGTGGCACCTATTTCCTAGGCCAGAAGCAATGGATGATACTCCCACAGAGTCATAACTAGTAATTTTGGCACCTGGGGCAAGGAAGCAGCACAAAATGCACCCTCAAATCATCATTGTAATTTGTGATGTGAAAATAATATAAAAAATAATTACAGCACTGAACTCCTTGCTGGCATCTCCCTTCCTCAACAGGGGATCAGAGGCACTGTCAGAGCAATAAAAGCAAAAGCAAAACACATACACCCTCTCTCTCACACACACAAATATTGGTTAGTAGATGATGTATTAAATAGCGTACCTTATACATCAAGCCTAAAGGCCTGCTCTAACAAGACTTGCCTTGAGACCCAGCCTACCTCAAGTCCGGGTAGACCAGCCCTGTGTCTAACCACCTCCTACTGGGAAGGGTCCCAGCCTACTATTCTCTGGTTGGACTAGTCCTTTGACAAGGATGGCTGCCCATGATTCAGGTAGACAAATCCTTCTGGATGCCTTGCTCTCATCTCGGCCAGGAGCTAGGTCTACCAAGCTTTGGGTAATCCTGGTACTTCAGAGTCCTGGTCTCCTAATCATTTTTCTGCACCTGTGATGGTCTGCCTGCTCAGAGACTACATCTAACCTATCTTTTCCAGTGTAAACCAGTGCCCCAAGACAGTCATTGGGTAAGGGGAACACTCTCTATATGTTGATGACCCTGGGGTAAATTCCCTGTTGCTCCATCATCATTGCAGCACTGTGCTCCCACCTAGGTCCTCTTTCCTCCCACCAAGCACAGCCCATTCAGGAGATATCTATTGTCTTTATTCATATTGTTACACACACCCCTCCTCTTTAAAAGGAATGGAGATGGATTGGAAGGTTACACACACTCTTTTTGGCATGCTGGTCTTGTACTGAGTTTCCCAGTTCTGATATGTCTGGAATCTGATGGCATCCTTTCTTCTGTTTTCAATCTGGACTCAGATTCTGACCTTGTAAGAATGTAGCCTCTTCTCTTGCATTGTTTCTTCCTGGACTATCTTCAGGTGTGTCTCTACCCTGAGGAATACATGATGTTTCTCTGCTGGCCCCTTCTGGCAGCACCTCCTCCAGTGTAACCCAGCATTTCATACTGAATGTTATCAGATAGCACATCTTCTGTTCTTAAGTGCCTTCTATTATGTTAAAGTATTTTTCCAGTGTCCATCTGTACTTGATATAATTGTGCATTACCTAGTCATGCTACTGTTGCCTTGTGCAATTCTGTCATGTTTTATTGTGGGTTGGACACTCAGTGTGGAAAAAATTTGTGGGTGGTCTACTTTTTTCTTGCTTTGCTTTTAAACTCTTTCCCATCAAATGCTGTTTTAATATTATATTTTGTTTGTCTTTTAATATTCTAAATTTTTGGTTTTGCTTGAAGTTTTTCCCAATCCGTTTTTTCCAATCTTGTTATGAGCCATCATGAATGCCAATTTTGGTTGAAATGCAGATAGAAATTGAATAAACAAACAATAAATAAATGCATACATTCAAAACAATAATAACACATCATACTTTCTTCTGCAGTCTTTGTTATTTTAGGTTTAATTTGTATATTGTAGATACTCCCATTTGTTCTTCACTGGTGTGTCCTGTTCTCATATGAAGTGTGGAGTTGGAGTAGGGTCTCATTTCTTATTTTAAGCAATACAAATGAGAGACACTTAGCCCCTCCTTTACTGAATCTTCCCCCCTTCCATGAATAGTTCTCTCTTAAGCCCTACACACTCATCAGAATTCCTGATTTCATCAACACAATTAGAATAGAACACCTACCTTGCTTCTCTTGGTCATTCATTTCATCCTGCAATGATTCTGTGTTTATAGAGGAGACGTTCCTGTTTATATGTAAGCTTTACACATGAGCAAAACTCAGCCTTCCCAGGGGTCTTGCTCACATGAAGAGCTTTTGCATGACCAGGAGCTTCTTCTGCAGACTCTTCCATTATTGTGTTAGTGAGCAGGGCTGGGCACTTCCTTCTACTGTATCTATAAAAGTGACCATGCTGAAAGCTGAATAGGGACCCAGGCTGGCAGTTACAGAATAGAGTTGGCTGAGTCTGAAACAACTCTGTGCAGCATGATAAGGCAATGGATGTGGACAGGGTTATGCTTCCCTCATTTGCACTCACTTATTTATCCTAATTAAAGATGGGGACGAGGTGCCAAAATGGCTCTTTGTCTTGGTTTGTGGTCAAACGTAACCCACAAACCACGAATTGCCCCCCCCCGTGACCTGATGAACAATGAATCAATTCACCATTCATTGGTCTTTTTTTTTTTTTAAGAGGCATCCCATGGGGCTATCAAGAAAAAAAAAGTCCCAGCGCCCTCAGCTTTCCTACAACCCACAGGGCTTAGGAAGAGGAGGGAAAGCAGGGATCAAGGTGATCCCGCAGCCACAGGCTGGGGAAACCTTTTGATCCCTTTCCTCTTCTTATGCTGTGCAGACATAGGAAGAGAAGGAAAGGGGAACCAATCCATCCCCCCAGCCTCAGTGGTGGGATTCCCTTTGGGTAGACTTTAGCAAGCTGCTTGAACGGAAAATCCCTTTCTGCTCATGCCCCCAAGGAACAGCTGACCCACGGGGATATAATCTGATAGGGAAGGAAGGGACAAATATAAAAGGGTTATATTCATTGCTTTGTATTTGTTGGGGTCTTTGATTCAGACATTCAATAACATGGCTTAATAGGTCCAATCTAACCTATTACTGCATACAGTGAGGCCTTCTTTGAAAAGTTGCTCGCTATCGAAAGGAGAGTTTGGTGAACTAAACCAAAAACAGGAAATCACACAAATGGAGGTACGAAGCTCACTCTTATTAATCTATTTATCTGGGGCACTGTACACATAAGGGGAGAAATCAATTTACTGAAGGCCCTAAATAAATAACTGATAATAGGATAAGCTGAATTTAAATGAAAATGGAAATGGTAGATAAATGGTGGCATAAGTGAGTGGAAACTGAAAAAGTAACAGAAGCAGAACAGGAGGGCTGGATGGACCTTAATTTTCATACTGAAGCAAAATATAAATGCAGCATGAATTAAGGATAAAGATGGGCAAAAAAAGAAAGAGGTCTTTATTTACTACTTCTCTAAACAACTCATTTCTCTCCTCAATCTGATTTGAAATAAACTAAAATGATGTGGTGGGATTTATTTGGAAAGAGCACAGACTGCAGCTTAATTTTATATTCCAAAGATTTATTGGCATTATCATAAAAAGATTTAAGTTTTCCCCCTTTTTTGCCTCAGTTCTATGAGAGCTTTGACAAACAATCCTGAGGTGCATTAATATATGAAAATATGCATTTCTCCAATTTTGTATATATATTGTCTTTGACAGGTTTTGTAATGCACTGATGGCGACAACAAACCAAGCCATTTATATGGTTGTTGAATTCAAAAGTGTGTGTCTCTTATTAAATTTCATAAAAACTGCCCCAAAGCATACCTATTAGGTCCGGAGAAAGGGTGAATGCAATGCCTTGGATCTGATGATAAAGGAAATGGTGGAGGTGGTGATGGTAGTGATTTGAACAGGCAAGGACCTGGGTGTTTCCAGTGAAGTGGAACAATTAGCTAAGACTGTATCCCCACAATTGTTGCACCCCAGCATTCCAATTTTCCATAGTTTATGTACTTCTTTGATGTTACTGCTGCCCTGGTGTGTTTTCTTTTAAACTTGAAAGCCCTATAACTCCATCAAGGCATTATACTACCAGGTATGGTGAGTGCACTTAAGGTGTAGCATCCAGTTCCATTATTATATTATTCAGTTTCAGTTCTGGAATGTAAATCTGGCTGTAGTTTTAGGAATTTTTATGGGTTTTTTTGGGCACCATCCATAGCTCTGTGGTGCTCAACCAGATGAAGACCTGTATGGAAGTGAAAACTATCTTATGCTTGTGGGTTTTTTGTTTTTTGTTTTTTAGGTTAGGTTAGGCATCCTTCAGTCTCGAGAGACTATGGTAATGTGCTCTATGCAGGACTTGGAACAGCGTCTAGTGTGGCTGAGAAGGCCAATTCGAGAGTGACAATCCCTTCCACACTGAAGACAAATACAGTCTGTCCCCTGTCCAGCTTCCTGATTTTGCTGCTTTTGGGACTGCCTCTTTGCCTCAGTCTGCTGGACAAGGGTCTCTTCAAATTGGGAGAGCTCATGATGCACCACCTGCCTCCAGGCTGAATGCTCAGATGTCAAGGTTTCCCATCTGTTGTCCATTCCTAAGACCTGCAGATCCTGCTTGCAGATATCCTTGTATGGCAGCTGTGGTCTCCCTCTGGGACAATTTCCATGCACTAATTCTCCATACAGGAGATCTTTTGGAATCCGACCATCAGCCATTCTCATGACATGCCCAAGCCAACGTAGACGTTGCTGTTTCAGTAATGTATACATGCTAAAAAATTCCAGCTTGACCTAGGACTACTCTATTTGGAACTTTGTCTTGCCAGGTGATACCAAAAATGCATCGGAGACAACGCATATGGAACGTGTTCAGCTTCCTCTCCTGCCATGCATAAAGGGTCCAGGACTCACTGCAGTAAAGGAGTGTGCTCAGAACACAGGCTCTATAGACCTGGATCTTGGTATATGCCATCAGCTTCTTATTGAGCCATACTCTCTTTATGAGTCTTGAGAACATGGTAGCTGCTTTGAAAGCTACCACCCTCCCTTGCCATTGGATGACAGAAAGAGACAAGACAAGGCACTCCCTTCTTGGTGTGTTTACACCATTGGGTGATATAGCACCTGAACAGAGCTTACGCCACTGCGTTATCCTAGCCAGTCACATCTCAATTATGGAGTAAAGTGCCTTGAAGAGGTGGAATTTATCCATGAAAGCTTGCATATGGCATGATTTTTTAAAAAATTAGTGGTCTATAAATGTATCGTCTATCGCCTACTCTTGCATTTGTATTTTGTATTGACCACATGGCTCCCCTTTTAAAAATTTCAACAGCAATTGTGATTACATTAAAGCATTACATAAAGCAGGATGACATCATTGTGTACAAAGCTCTCCCATTGCCCTTGAGGAAGGCAAAGTATAAAATAAGAATTCCTATTGTCCACATCACAGTGCAATCCTTCCTTCTTTGCTCACAAAGTAATCTCCTTCCCTATCCACACTGTGTAGGAGGGTTCATTCCAGCTCATTTCAAGTGGTGGGTAGTTATGCATACCCAGCTGAAATAAAATATGCATATTCAGTTTTGCATCTAAATGCACAGAACGTTCACATTAGAGAGTGAATCTGTATCAGGGAGAATAAAAATTAGGTTTTGGAGCACAACTTCTAAAATCCCAGCTGGCTATGGGATTTCAGACATTGGAGTTCAAATAAGAACTGTTTTGAAGCCGTGACCCAGAGCACATTCCTCCACACATTACTGTTTCTTTAACAAGAGAATCACACATATTCTTTTCCATGTGAAATGCCACCTTTGCAATGCATGGGGAGAATCACTCCAAAGGGGGAGAGGCCATTCACACTGAAAAAGCTCAGGAAACAGACTCATCATCTTGGCTCAACACCCAATTCAAGCAGCCAAGCAATAACAGACAATAAAGTAGTCAGTTTTCTAACGGCTTCTTCCCAACTATTGATAGGCTGGAGAGTCAGAAATAGATAAGAAAAAAAAAAAAACTTGGCAGAGACACTGGGTGTGTGTGTGTCACTGGACAACTTGTAAAAATAAAAACAAATATAGGATGGATTGCCTGTAAGGGGGATTTAAACAGCTGTTTGTGCATTCAGAAAAGTCATGTGGGAATGCACAACATGCCATCACATGTATTTGGACAGATTTTTCCAGTTGTTTTAAAACTCCCCACTTCCCCTGTTGCACCTTTATGCCTATCTAATTAGTCAAATGACATGCTAGCTTGCATTATCAGTGTGATTCCCTTTTAAAAAGTATACTTTGGCTGCCATTCATCAAAAGAAGATGCCCCAATAGATTGATCTCGGATGCAGTTGCTCTGATTATAGTTTATAACTCATTACTCTGTTTACCCAGCAGATTTCCTAACTTCAACAGCTTTATCTTGGATTTTGTGTTAATGTCACCAAGAATAGAATATCATCCAGAACATAAACCTTCAATCCTGCAGCTCGTTCAAGACTCTGTTTCTCTTCTCCTTCTCATAAAAAGAAATGCTATATATATTTTAAAGATAACATTGGCTTAATGGTGGCTGGGAATGCTGTTAATGCAAGATGATACAAGACTATCAAACAGTAAAGGAAACTTAAACCTCTAAAATTCTTGCAGTGGATTACACTGACTAATGGATGTGAATGTTTCAGGATGAGCCACTAATGTATAAATGGAATTTTACTGTCTCAGTACATTATAGCAGGGAGTACTTGTGGAAGATTAAAATCCACTGAGCATAATGGACAATGATTGTACAAATAAATGGAAAGCTTCTATCCAGAGTTTCTACTCATGAAGGATGACATTTGTATTTTAATTATGTATTACATCTATGCAATGCCATAGGTGGACCGGATACTCTACTGATGTCCTAAAACAGTCCTTGTCCTGATTAGGATAACCTAAATCATATGTGACATCTCAAGGAAAGCTTGTCAGCAACTGTTGAGTGTGTGTGTTTGTGTGTGTGTGTAGCTGGAGCAAGAGAGGAGACAACAAAGAAAAAAGGCAAAAGAGAAAAGTTATTTTTGAACATATTGTAGATCATGCATTACCCCTGCAGCTATTATATATTTTACTGGAGAAATCATAACTAAGAAAAACAAGTAATAGGATACATTTCTGCAATTGAATCAGGTTTATTTGCTCTCCTGTATTTATGTCTAATATTTGTTGTCTTCCTTTTATAGAAAAAACTGAAAAGGTATGATTGCTGCCAATATACAGCTTTGCAATACTTAAAAACAATTTTTAAAACCATAATATGGGGTAGTAATAATATTTGAATGAATAAAAGCCTGCAGTGAACTTAAGCCCAAATAAAAAGACACAGACCAAATAGAAACTGTAAAATCATATCAATAATTAACAGCCAAGCCCCTCATCATATATACAGCACACCTATAAAATCCTTATTTAGAAAAAGGCAGTGATAAATGACAAACCGAGAAAGCATCTTAAAAAGCAGAGACATCACCTTGCCAACAAAAGTCCGAATAGTCAAAGCTATGGTTTCCCCTGTAGTGATGTACGGAAATGAGAGCTGGACCATAAAGAAAGCTGACCGCCGAAGAATTGATGCCTTTGAATTGTGGTGCTGGAGGAGGCTCTTGAGAGTCCCCTGGACTGCAAGGAGAACAAACCTATCAATTCTAAAGGAAATCAACCCTGAGTGCTCACTGGAAGGACAGATCCTGAAGCTGTGGCTCCAATACTTTGTGTGGATGTAGTTGACCAAGCCCATAGGTCTTTGTAGTAACGCCTTGAGTATCATGTCACAGGGATGGACACCACAGACCATCCTTCAGTTATGGAGCTTTGAAGGCAAGATGTGGGTTATCTGCAATCTGTACATGTTACATACAGTCAAACAGGACTTCTCCTTTAATTTATCTCAATCATATTATCAAAATATCTCACACAATCATGTTTGCAATAGTTCATAGTGGTCTAGCAAAATGCAGTTTCATCCTCAGATTCCATGTTTTAATCAAGAAATAATGATCCCCACATTTTCGGTCTGGAGTCAGGTCAAATGCAAAAAGAGAAGACTCCCTGGAAAAGATCCTGATGTTGGGAAAGTGTGAAGGCAAGAGGAGAAGGGGACGACAGAGGACGAGATGGTTGGACAGTATCATCGAAGCAACCAACATGAATTTAACTCAACTCCGGGAGGCAGTGGGAGACAGGAGGGCCTGGTGTATTCTGGTCCATGGGGGACACGACCAAACGACTAAACAACAACAACAACAAAATTAATAATTATAAGGGCCCACTGAAAGGCCAATGATGCTGAACATGGGTCCGTTAAGGCAGATGTATCTCCTGTGGAACCAGGTTTCATGGGACCAATTGCAGACAGGATCTCTCCCTGTGTGTCATTTGACTGCTCACAATGGCAAAATTGAATTGAACGGGTAAAACCTCTCCCACTGAGTTGGCAGGGTGGGTAATATTAAAGCATTTCCTACCAAAGCTACTGCTGTAAAAAACGATTGTTTGATCAAGCCATGTATGAACACATCCTGTCTTTTCCTGGTGCTACAAGTGATTCTGGTCAAGTGGCTGCCACTCATACAAGCTCAACTGACCCAAGATTGGTCTTACTTGTTTTGTTTTCATTTGCAGCTACCTGAGGAGCTGCAGTCTTGAGATCAAGTGGCGAAAACTGCTATCTTGAGCTCAAGTGTGAGTGGCAAATTGCAAGCAGCAAAAGCTGTAGTCTTGAGGTCAAGCAGCAAAACTAATCAGTCTTCAGGCACAAGTGGGAACAGTGAAAGAACTCCATCCTTCTCCCTTTGGCAGAGCAGCAGGGGTTAATTAAAAAAAATGGGGCTGGCACAAGCTGCCTCAACACAATTGTTATCCCAAACTGCCTAGCTCAACAACATCACCCAGGGATCAGAGATGTTGCATAAATGTTGCACCTTCTAGTGGTTGGGCCTGAGCATAAGCATATTTTTGTTCTATCATTTGAGTCATTCAGGTTTAAAAGATCCATGCCAGTTCCATGCCAGTTAGATGAAAATAAAGATGCTAGAAGCTATCAATGCTACCGTAGCTTTGGTTTAAGTTGGATATGCATGTAAGGGCATGCATTAAATAATGCTCCCCAATTTGGCTATAAACAAACAATGGACTTTAGATTTGTTTGCTTGCTTTGTGTGCTTATGGGAAGAATATCCCAACTTTCTTCCCATTAGCTCAAGGCACGGCCCAGGGCTCCTGCCCTTCTCTCTCTATTCCCACAATAAAGGAGTCAGTGGGAGACAGAAGTGAAATTCACCCCCTTCCCTGTCTTACTTCCCAGCATCCCTCTGCTTTCATATTATTTTCCCAAATCAATTCTGTTATCAGAGCTGAGACAGCGAAGAAAGCGAAAAATCTTACAGCAGACTATGGGGAGGTAAGATATAAGGGATGCTCTTCTTCCCATCTACTGCCCCTCATTTTGGTGGTGAAAGTCAATTCATCTCCATTTTAAAACCCAATCAGAAATGGTGTGTTTAATAAACATGTGCATGGGTGTGTCTGCATGAAAGAGTTGCAGCAGCATGTCAATGTTTTAATGTTTATAATGCCATCCTATGATATCCTGGGATTAGTAGTTTGCTATGGTCCTCTTTCATGCAGATAATAATTTAAAATTTGCCAAGATTGCGTCTAACAGGACAGCTGCCAGGACAGCTTACTTCGCGGTCTGGATAAGCGAAGCAGTCCGGATAAGCAGAACTTTTTCATATAGTACATGATCTATCTGGAATTGGCCACAGTGATCAGTGATTGGCCTCCACTTAGCATTTCAGCTCAGATATATTTGGTGTAAAAGATCTAGAGCAGCACAATCATTTTCATAAAATGGCAATGCTTTTGTGTCTCAGGACTGAGCCTGGGGAAAGAGTTGAAGTACACTAGCCACCATGATGATGAATTGTTTTCAGCCACCAGGAACAATCAAGGGCTGTTAGCATTCTCAGAGAGAAGGACAAAACTTGGAGGAACCCCCTCCATTTTATTATGGCAAGTGGTTGCAATCAGAAAAGGAATCTTCATGCTATATTGCATTGCAAATGCTATTTTCTATGTTGCTCAGCTGCTTTTTCTCTAGCATAGACCTGTGTTTAAAAATATGGATGTACAACAGGTCCTGGGCAATTTTGGTGAGTTTGGGGCCCAATTTCAAATCCACTAGATCCTGCTGTGGGTTACACATAAAAGCCTTATGCTTTCAATCCCTGTTGTATATCTAGAACCTTGTCTAAGAAAAACGGAGATGGTTATTTTATGGAGAATTGCAAGGCAAAACTGAGGAGCAAGAGAAGGATGCCCCTTCCTGTCAGACCTATTTAGGCAGGTAGGCAGGCAAGCAAGCAAACATCCCACCCACACATAAGCACAATCTGAGGCCTGCTGCCCCGGTAAGGAGACATGTAGGTGTGGGATGCTGGAGGTAGTCTGAAGCTGAGATTGTAGTTTATTTTTCATGCATTATATAAACTGCCAAGAATAGACACATTCTAGATGAGTGGTATATAAGTTTAATAAATAAATAACTAGACCAGTTCTAGATTGAGAGAGAAGACCAGAGTCCAACTGAAATGCATGCGGGACTTCCTCTTCGCAGATGATGCAGCCATTGTTGCCCACTCTGCTGAAGACCTCCAACAATACATGAATTGTTTAAGCAAGACCTGCCAAGACTTTGAATTAACAATCAGCCTGAAGAAAACACAAGTCATGGGCCAGGGTGTGGACTCCCTCTATTAGTATCTCCAAGAATTGGAGGTTGTTCATGACTTTGTGTACCTTGGCTCAACAATCTCTGACACTCACTCCCGAGATGTCGAGCTGGATAAATGCATTGGCAAAGCAGCTGCCATGTTCTCTAGACTCACAAAGAGAGTATGGCCTAATAAGAAGCTGATGGCATATACCAAGATCCAGGTCTATAGAGTCTGAGTCCTGAGTACACTCCTGTACTGCAGTGAGTCCTGGACCCTCTGTGCACGGCAGGAGAGGAAGCTGAACACCTTCCATATGCATTGTCTCCTATGCATTTTTGGTATCATCTGGCAGGACAAAGTTCCAAATAGAGTAGTCCTAGAATGAGCTGGAATTTTTATCATGTATACATTACTGAAACAGTGACGTCTACGTTGGCTTGGGCATGTCGTGAGAATGGCTGATGGTCGGATTCCAAAATATCTCCTGTATGGAGAATTAGTTTAGCCTGGAGACAGGCAGTGCATCACAGCCTCTCCCAAGGCCAAGGCAAAGAGGCAGTCCCGAAATCAGGGAGCTGGACAGGGGACAGACTGGATTTGTCTTCAGTGTGGAAGGGATTGTCACTCTTGAATTGGCCTTCTCAGCCACACTAGACGCTGTTCCAAGTCCTCCATACAGAGCACGTTACCATAGTCTCTCGAGACTGGAGGATGTCTACACAAAAAATCCCATTCATGGCAATCTTTCCCAACATTTTCTTAGTGTAAAGCACTCTGAAGAAGTTTACTAATCCCTTGATCTGTTGATACTCTGGGACTGTGCAGATGCCTAAGGTATCAGCTACACAGACACTGGGTGATTTTGTCTGATTCCTTTTCTAGAAGGCACAGTGGGCAGTTGAATTTTTGGCCTCTGTATCTGAAGCCGAGCACTCCAGCCCACTGAGCTATACCAACATGCTTTCAAATTCAACACAGATATTTCAACACATGTGTTTTCATTTTCATCACATTCTATCGTGGTTTGTGTGACTGCTCATACTTAGAGGCTTTGACCACATACTGTATGTACCACTCATGGCTGTCACATTGTACTACTTCTTGAGTTTTATGATTTTCAGAGCTGTGCAAATACATCATCGTTGTCACAGGGTTTTAGAACCTACAGTTCTTATTACCATAGCAAAGCTCTTTCTGTCTTATGAATGTGCTGCAAATATTAGAAAAAACCACAGACTTTAGTAACTCTCTGTTTTGAATGTATTTTGACTTGCACACAGTTGAACCTCTCTTCTGTATGATGTCTACAGCATTTTAGCATCTGAACCACACTTTCAGAGTAGTAGATTCTTGGTTGGGAAAAAATGAAAATGAAGGTTGACAGGCTGCCTAACAATTGGGCTGCTTCTTTTTTTAAATTTTGTTTTCTGCTTGTTTTGTTTTCCTCTTTCCCTTCCAATTTTATATTGTTTTTAATGTCATTAGCCACCTTGGTCCTCTTGAGAAGAAAGGCAGTGAACAAATATTTTTTTAAAATTAAGTTCTTCCAAAAAAAAATCTCTTGTTTATGAATGTGGGATATCGTGTTTCTGTACCCATGATTCAAAATGCCATGAAATTTTCCTTTATTGCTGCACAATATCATGTTCATGTTACCAACAGGAAAAAAGGATGCCATACTTTTACATAGCAAAGGGCAGCCTGAGTGTTGATGACACCAATGGCAGCAGTCAAGATGGTCTACAGGATACCCTCTTTTGCTTACTACCATTCACAAAAGATAACAAGTGATAAACAAAGAAACAAATGAACAAAGAAACAAATGAATAAAAGCCCAAAACCCAACTGGTCAGTTAAACACTTCTCACTCAAATACAAAGCAATTGTCAGGGCTGTTTTTCAACAAGTTCTCTAGATATCTATTATTTGTTGTCACAAAGTAGTCAACATGCCTAGAAGAAATGTGCCCTTCAGATTAATCCCACAGGGAAACAACTCTATAAGTAGATGTATCCTTTTATCCATGCCTTATATATATGGACTAGTAACTAAGCAAATTTATTGTTGTAGCCACAAGTTGTAATAGATGAATGCACAGGCATAAAAATTAGTATGTGGAACATTGATTAGATTGTAAAATGAAAAAATGCAAAATACCTGATAGCACTCACAACTCTAATAGAAAAATCCAAACACTGAAACAAGCCTTAATGCTAATATGGAGTAATGTTGCAAGAACATATCAGTCTGTATGCAACATTTTTTGGAATGAACAGTTCATTCTCATGCTCCAAAACTGTTCTCTCCTTTCACACATTTTATTTGGCACTGTAATCTCTCTAAACCACAGTTCCATGTTATGACCAAAATGAAGAACTGGCTTAATGTTGTAGCCAATATTAGTTAGCACTAACCACCATCTTAAACTATGTTTGATCCTGGATTAAATACTTATCGTTTCTTATTTCTGACATAGTAAGAAGCTGTAGTTTAATTTACTCCTGACTGTAGTACCTAAATTTTGTGTGCAAGGAAAGAGGTGAGTGAAGTAACAAGGGAAAAGAATGTTTGCTTATTCTGGACTTCCTAAACCTGTCCAAAACAGCCCAATGGATCATCTGAGGCCATCCATTGACTCCATGACAGTTGGGAGGTTCTTGCTTTTAACAACTGTTAATAATAGTTGCAGATCATTTTCCACATGAGGACAGTGGATTGGCCGATTCATATTTATTTATTTATTTATTTATTTATATCCTGGCTATCTGGTCATTGTGACCACTCTAGGCGGCTTCAGAATTCAGTTGGGTCACTGTGACAGATGTATGACTCAGCAACCAGAGAGAGATTTGGTAGGATCTGAAGTTCCTATGCTTTGTATAAAAGCAAAGATTTCACTGATGTATTGAAACGAATGATCTATAATAACCTGATCCTTATTATATTATCCAATCAAGAATACACTACACTAAAGACTTAACATTTTCTAAGAAACTAGTAATATACCAGAGAGATGTTTTTTTGGAGAGAGGGAAAACAAGGGCTTCATTATCAAAAGAAAAACAAGACTCCCTCACTGGAATACTTCAAGCAGAGAAAAAAAAACACAACCATTTGAAAGGAATACACTTTTTTTTTTTTTTGCATTTTCTGCTCTAAAGTTGTTTGGATTAGACAACCTACAACTTCTTTTGTTATCCTTTCGCAAGCAGGCAATGACCTTTCTCTTCAGGCAAGCCTTCCTTCAGTAAGCAATTTTGCCTTAACATTGCCTGTTAATGTTGTAAGAGGTTCGGAGTTTTAAATATTGTCTTTTAATGATGTTAAACACTGTTGTATACTCATTGTTTTCAACTTTAAATATTGTTCTTTCATTGTTGTGAGCCACTTTGGGTCCTTTTCGGGATAAAAATATTTTAAATATATATTAATGCTAGAGCTAGATAACCTTGCCAGGCATATAGTTGCTGGACTCCAGAGACGTGTGAAAGAAACAAATGTTGCCTAAATTGAATCTCAGCCTAAACCAGAGACTGAGCCTAGGATGCTGAGTAAGACATTGTCTTTAGCAAATCATGTCAGAAGGTATTGTTGCATTTCATGAGGATTAGCTAAACAAGAAACCTCCAATTATTGGACATAGTAAGTGTCAAATGTCTACATTCATGGAAGTGTGTCATCACTAAGTGCTCAGTTTTCAGGGCTGAAATTATCATGCATATACTCTAAAGAGCAAATGGGCTAGGGAAAAAGAACAGAAACATTCTGGGTTAACTTTAAATCAACTAGTGAAGCTTTTAAATCAAAAATTACTTCTGCTCTGAATAATAACCACATTAATTTGTAAAATGAGCTTTGCCACATATACAGCTGGTCGGTGTTTCCTATAATTTTTTGTTTTTGTCAGCCACTCGAAAAATCCCATCAACTCTGATTATGCACTTTTCTTTCATTATTTCACTGCAACAGGATTTAACCTGACAACTCTTTTCAATAGGCCTGCCTACAATGTCATGTACAGTTAATGTGTTTGCTAGTGTAGTTGGCAATCCAATTAATTTAGTGGGGTGCAGAATTTTTTTTAAAAAACAACCCACCTACTTTTCATCATGTACAGTCTGAGATTCTTAAACAGATGTTTTACTTTTCAAAGGCTCCTGGTACAGATAAATGAGGAGTATGTGTACTGTATTTGGAGTGTGTTGCATCTGTTTTTGGATTAAACTTGTCAAGGAATGTTAACCCTGAAAGCTCTCAGTGTTTTACAAACGGAAGCTTCCTTTATGCCTGTTTAATTGGTGTGGGCAGGGAAGCTCTTCACCTTTCAGGAAAAGATGGGGAGGTTTCAAACATGATGATGGCAACCCACCTTCAAACAAGATGAAAGGGCTTTTCTGAAACAAGCCTTAACCAATCAGTTCATCCAGAAGCCTACTCCAAGTATAACAATAACATAATTCAGCCAGTCAAAACAAAACACAAAATTGGTTAATACACAACTCTGTAGTTATTTTTTCACTTACATACCACTTGGCTATTTTATTTGTTATTGTGAATTTTCTATTGCGAATGGTACAATCAGACACCCATGGATTGCAAAAAGATTTTCAGCATAATGCAATCAATAATTCTGCTGGGCCGCTGGAAGTCTTCAGAGTCTTTCAAACAATGCTTGGAAAATGTTTTTGAATGGAGATTTCCCAGTAATTCCCAGCCAACAGGGCCAGTAGTTACCATGCTGGCTGAGGGATTCCAGGAAACAATACATTGTCCAGGCTCTGATTTCAAAGGTCATTTAGAAGTAGGGAAGCACAGTTGGGTTTTAGGGGCACAGTTGGCAGGCAGTACCTTCTAGAGTGTGCTGCATCTCTCCATTGGGAAGCAACAAAGATTACTAACATGATTATGTTGTTAGCTTGCTTCGAGAGAACCTTTGGATGAACAGCTGTCAGATGTCTGCCAGGTCAGAAAGGAAATTTATATTTTTAATTCAAGTGCAATCAATGTGTATAATGCTAATAACCTCACTGGGTCTCTTCCCTGTTATTAGAACAACATTTCTTTGAGGATTTATCACACTGCAATGCTCATTTTTAACTCTGAAAAATGCAGTGAAAATTTATTTTTATTAGAATTTACCAATACTGTATATGCAAAATTCTTCACATTGAGAGTAGAAGACATTTGAGAGTTTAAAAACTGAAATTGGGGAGAAAAATGACATTGTCAGGACATAGAATACTTCATTCTTAAAATCTGTCCTGAATATTTGGGTATTTATCCATATTTATGCTAAATTAGGGTGCCACACTTCTTTTCTGAGATGCTTCTTATTTGCTGGGAATTGCTATACTTAGGACTGTGCAAGTATTCCCTGATTTCATTTGGGAACTGTTTCAGTGATTTTGATTTGGGTCTGATATGATTTGCACTGATTCAGATCTGATCTGATCCAGTTTGGATCCAAATCTGAATAAAAAATTGGAAATCCAAAACGTCACACCTTCCTTTGATTTGTCGTCAGAAATTAAGATGACTATAACTCCTTTTCTGTGTTCATGGATTTTAGAGGCATTTGGAAGCATGTTAGCATCCTCAGAGAAGTGTATCATGGCAAATTCCAGACAAAGAGGTCCAAAGTTTCTTGTGCTATCCAGTTGCAAAATTTCCCTTTAAATGGCTATAACCTTTTTGTTTTTCACATAAATATATGAACATTGGAGGCACTGTAGTCTCTTCTAAGCTGATGATTCATAGCAAGTTTCGTACAAATATATTCTAGATTTTTTTAAAAAAAATACTAGGCTTTGTCATGGGGCTGAGACAATTTGGGTCAACCTGTTCGATGACTTGTTAATGGAGCTTGAATAGGGGAGTTTAACCTTGTTGGTCTTCCTGGATCTCTCACTGGCTTTTGATACCATTGACCATGGTATACTTCTGGACAGGCTATCAGGTTTGGGGATTAAGTATCTAACTTTATGGTGGTTACAGTCCTTTCAGTATTTTAATTGTTTTAAGCCACCCAGAGACCTTTGGGTAGAGTGGGCGACATATAAGTTGAATAAATAAATAAATAAATAAATAAATAAATAAATAAATAAATAAATAAATAAATAAATAAATAATGATTTCTGTAAAGACAGAACAAACACATGAAGCAGCACAGACTGACACAAACAACCAGGGTCAAATTCTTGTGAGGGAGGGTGCCAGGGGACACCGGAAGTCCCCATGCCTAATAAAAGTCCTGACCACCTACCACGGAGTCCAACACAAAGACTCAATGAAATAAACAATAAATATAAAATATAAAAAAGAAGGATGGAAATGGATTTGAAAAGAAACAGAGGGAAAAAAACCTGAAGGTTGGATACTCTTATTGGCTACCGATAGGATGAAGAAAGGAGAAATACTAGTTACAGCGAAAAATAAACTGCTGCCAAACCTTAATAGAATTATTTCAAAAAACTGTGATCAGAGAGTGCTGGTAAGTTTCTTAGCCAACACAGTCTATTTTTTCCAGCCTTGATGGGAAGGAAGCAAGGGGTCGGGTGGCAAAGAATAAGAGTCGCTATCCAACACATTAGAGTTCACAAACATTGGACAGATTACTGGAATATATGAATTAACATGAGAAACAAAGAGAGAGCTAGACCAGGCTATTCTAATTGACATGACGAAAGTTTGGAAGTGGGGTGAAAGAAACTCAACTAATCATGACAAACAACTACCACCCTCTGCTGCATTTTCAATGATCTGTTACTTACAGCTAAAGAAAACGGAAATGAAGAGCTGCATGAGAAAAGCGAGTAAATAACTTGACATAATACATTTCACAAAGGCCGTCTCTTTCTCTCACCTCTCTGTTATATCACCCTGACATTTTGTTTATTCCATATTCTTTTACTACATTTCGGAGATACACCAAGAGTCTCTCTTTTAGAATTAAATTGCAGCATTTGTCCAGAGCAATTCAGACTGAACCAGTTCTGTTTTGGACTTGAGTTGGACCCATCAGGTGTGATCTGAATCTTCATCATTCCCCATTATAAATCGAGAATGCATCCTAGAACACACCCAACAGTCCCCTGAGTCTGTGCTTTGTACAGTCATTTTTAACCTAACCTTATTTAATAGCATGGGCTCTTATTTAGTATCTGAGAACACTGAGTATTTGACAATGTCTGAGAATATTTGGTATGTGGGATTTCATGTTAAATACTTGGCAACAACCCAAAGATGCCAGCAACTCTAAGACATTTTTTTAAAGCGGGGGAAACACCATTCCTTAAAGTGTAAGTGTGCACTGAAGGCTGAAAAGCAATATTGGAAAATTCCAAGTGTTTCTGTTATCAACACTTTCCAAAGGCAGTCTCTGCTCTTGTGTTTTAACAAGACTAGTGTATGCAAGGAAAAGGAGCGGATCATACTTACCTTCATACCCTGGAAAGCTTCCTCTCCCAATTTCCGTCCATCAAACTGTTATCAAAGGCTAATGAACAAACTGGGTATAGCAAAAGAAAGAACAGAAGAATTGTTGACAGGAGTGACCAGAATGGAAGTTAGAGACTTGGGGAGTTAGAAATTCTATATATCATTCACCTGTATACTCTATATGTGAGGAGTAGGAGTGGAGATGTAGGTAATATTCCTTTGCCATTTTTGATACTCTCCACACTGAGAAGGCTGCCAAGAGCCTCCATTATTCTTAGAGTTTCCCCTGAGGTTTTAATAATAATAACTATGTGTTGCCAAGTTAATGCCAACAACTGGTGGCAATTTTTCCAAAGAGTCCTTAGTATAAAGTTATCAGAAGTGATTTGCAATTCCTTTTTCTGGGGGTGCTCTGGAAATGCAGTTCAACTTCATCGAACCTACATAGCTTGGTTCTTCTCCCAGGAGGAACAGTGGGAGTACTGAACTCCTGAGACGCACCTCAACTCTCTGAGCTATCCAGCCAGCCTGCCATGTTTTCAGAACTCTAAAAAAACATAGAAGTTCCAGAATCTCTTGGCTGTATCCTGTGTGGGCAACGTGAATAGCCTCATTGTCCTTTTGTACAGTTCTTTCTCTTTAAATAGTCTTGGGACTTGACATCCCTTCCTGGAGAAGATATAATCAAACATACAATGATGCTCTGACAAACCTGACACTGCAAAGCAGGACACATGAGCACCCTACAAATTATTATTGCCCTTCTGTTGATAATTCACCTTCACAAATGAGAAGCCATGTTGATCCTTCAGGGAACATGAAGGCTTTTAGTTTCCTGTACAGTGTATTTCAGTTCTAAAGAATTTGTTGAAGAACCGTTTATAAGTTGCTTCACTCAACAGGTGACCTGTCTTGAAAGCGAAATGAATTGAATGCCCTCACAGTAGAATGTTTATATTTTGATTGATTGGCATGACTGGAATGTAATGGAGGAGTCTGGTTAGCGTAGGCAGATTTTAGAGGAGAGGGAATTAAAGCTGAGATTTTGTTTTAGAGTCAATCAGGAGACATAGTGTATATTAGAATTTATTAAAAGAAATAAGAGCATAGAGAGTTTGTGTGTCGGAAAGTTACAAAGTCTGTGAAGAAGTTGTTTTGATTTTGAATTGCAGAATGCATTTATATTTCACTGTTCTTTTGATTTCCCTTCATACTAATTATATCTGGCCCATTTTTGTTTGTTTAAATCAAATTCTTATCTTTATTTATTTTATGTGTAATTAAGGAGATGTTAAGCAGACAACAATACACCCATATCATGTGAAGCTACTTGTTGCCAGTACTAACAAACTTATTTTTAAAAAATTACAAAAACTCTTTCACTGAGACCTGAATATAAAAAGACACCAGTTTGGGACAGGAAGGTTCTGGCTAGGACAAAATAGAAGAGGCAAGCCCAAAATACTCAACTGAGTTTTTTTGTGGATGCTTCACCTTTCAGGCTAATATCTTCCCTAATAACATTAAGAAATAATGGCTAAGTTTAAGGTGTTAAAAGGTGCCAGAGAGTAGCTGTTTTCTGCTAGCATGAAAATCATTGGAAAACTCACCACCTGCTTGGGGATTAAGTTTGCTATAACAGGGACATTAAAGATGGCAAACCATGCTAACTGACTAAACAAACAATCTTTCCTTTTTAAGAAATGTGTAATGTGATCTGTGTTTTTATTTCTTTGGCGTAAATATTTGAAACAGCTCAAGGTAGTGTGTCTCACAGTGCAAGGTATTTCCACATGCAGATGAAAAATGACTCTGTTAATCACACATACTTCACTCTACATTGGAATTAGTAGCTTCAGAGGGTTTGGGTGCCAATTTTGAACATCTGAGACCTACCAAAAATAGCACCACGCCCACTTGCCAAAAATTAAAGTGGTCAGAAATCCACCTGTGATTTCAACTCTCTTTTTTCCAACTGAAGAAAAATTTGTGTGGTGGTCAGATGTTTTCATTTGGAGCTATATCACATTTCTAAGAGATCTCAGTGAGCAGAATTCTCCATTTTTATGTACCTAGTTTGGGTTGCAGTTGGATCTGGATTCTAAGAGTGACAGAAAGGGGTGAGGGGCTGGGTGTGGCCCATTTCTGTATTTAATAGGAAGATCTGAGTTCTTGTGCTTTTATCGGAACAGTTGGGAGCAGATGGTAAATACTAATTCTCTGACATGATTTCACAATTTCTGCTTTCTTCTGGTGTGTTCATTATATTTAATTGACCTGTGTAACTCATGGTAGCACAATTGAGATGTGAAGTGCTCTGAAGATGTTCAAGCATTGTTTGAGTGCTGACCTATTACTGATGCTTGAAAAAGGTCACTAGTGAAGCACTATGAAATGCTCTCTCTTTCTCTACACACTATAAAAAGAATCCTAGGGACATGACAGGAATACACTCTGGGCTCTCCAGCTTTGAACAGAACAGTTGGAACTGCTTGTGTAAAATGCATATTTCCACCACCATTACATCTGGGGTATTCCGTTGCTCACAAGAAGATAAATCCTAAAGCAAATACTATTAGTGACTATACATGATGGTTGCACTGAACGTCTTTATACTGGTTTGGCTCGGGGTCCTTAAAGATGCCCTCAGTAATCCTGTTTCATTTGCCCTGGCTCTACAGTGCTCTCCCAGCTGTAAACAAAATAGTTCGCAAACTATTAGTGTTTAGTTTCAGAGTCCAACTTGTAAAATGGGAAGAGATTTTGCTTCTCTGTGTTTGTTTTTTAATGGCTTCTATGTAGTTTCCACATCTGATGTGTAAACATTAGCAGGCTTATCTTCACCTTATGTTTCTTGCATATCAGCTTCTGTAAAAGTCACAGGAGTAGATGAGGCCATTTGTTTTGCTAGTTAGAAGTTGCCACCATTAATGGCCAAGATTGCCTCAAATCTATACAATTAAGAACTGTGTGTATTTTCTGATGAACCTGGTATGGCTTTAATTGAGAACAATTCTCTGCCATGGTTTGTGCTATAATCATCTTGACAAAACAACCCTGTGGGTCAAATCCTGTTGCACAGCTTCACCTGCACAACAGTAATGACATTATCAGCAGCCGCAGATTGGCTTCAGGAGGCAAAATCTGGAGCTGGAGTCCCGAAGGCAGTTCATGTCGTTCTCCCAACTCCTGCGACATTGCTGGAACCAGTTGTATTGGCTCTTGCCTTTCCATTGGACCATTTCGGCAACGTGGAGAGGGGGGATCTGCTCCTTCCTTCCTTCCTTCCTTCCTTCCTTCCTTCCTTCCTTCCTTCCTTCCTTCCTTCCTTCCTTCCTTCCTTCCTTCCTTCCTTCCTTCCTTCCTTCCTTCCTTCCTTCCTTCCTTCCTTCTTCTTTTCTTTTCTTTTCTTTTCTTTTCTTTTCTTTTCTTTCCTTTCCTTTCCTTTCCTTTCCTTTCCTTTCCTTTTCTCTTAGGGCTGCATGGCTTGCACATAATGTGACATGGTTGTGTGCACTTCAAAATCATAGGAAGCCTTTAAAAGGGAGCCTTTAATCAGCAGCCCACTGCTGCTGTCAATATCAATCCTGTTGAGCAGATGGACCACACCCAAACAGATTTTGGGTAATATACTGTATATTGACTCAGAAGCAGCAGTGCTCAGTAACTGACTGGGTAGCTCAGTGGTTTAGTTATCTGGATGAAGAGCCAGATGCTGTGTATTCAATTCTCCACTGTGCCGCCTGAGAAAATATTTAGCCTGTGTAGTCATGGGCAAGCTGCATAGTTCAAGAGCACTGCAGAAGAAGGAAATGATAAACCGCTTTTGTGTGTTCTCTATCTGAAAAACACTGGAAAGTGTCTCCATAAGCTGGGGTCAACGTGATGGCATACAATTATTATTATTAGCAGTGTTCAGTGCTCCATGTAGTAGGGACTCCAATAAGGTGGGGTTTCTCCTGAATAGTTTTACCTGCAGTCCAGTGAATATGAACAGAATGCCTCTTCACAGCTCGGCAATCAAAGCAGGAAAGCCAGGGAGCACTGCAATGGGGTGGACAGAGGGAACATGTATGGCCCAGTTCGTCTACCCTTGCTGGTTTATGCAAATGCTTGTTTTCCTCCTGTTTCTAAACAGTGGGCTAATATTATTATCTTCCTGTTTTAGAAGTGTGGCTGAAGCTAAATAGTTCCTTGAACAAGGATGCCTAGGAAGCTTGTAGTTAAGTAAGTTTTCAAGTAATACACCTCCTGGTTCCACAGCTTAGTCTTTTTAGTCCTAAACAATCCTTCAGTATCACTAGATCAGAGCATGCCTTATTTGCATATATCCAAATTTTGCACTACAAGTGTATTTTATGATAGAATGGTTAATTTGGTGCACATATTTTTTTTCATGAGGATTACAAAACAAAGGACAATCCTGCAGGTTAATATTGAAATGAATTGGACTGGACTTGTAAATGAAGACATACAGAATTCACATATATTGAAAATAACCTGATCTCTAACCCCTTTTTAAAGTAAGGATTCAACTACACAGTGGGGGAAATGCAATTTAATATGCTGCGATTTGCACCCATGAAAATTGGTTTTCCCCAACTTAACCATCCAAATGACAGTAGAAGAAACTAAGAGCTCGTTGAAAACAGAAGAAGCTGCCTTAAGGTGCTGACAAGAGCTAATTAGCAATTTCTACAAACACCCCCCCCCAAATTGTTCTTTTAAGTTGAACATCTGTTCACATGCTGAGTTAGAACCTTTAGCTTTTTTTGAAGACATGGTTTGGAGACAAGTGCTGCTTGGTTTAGTGGAGTTGACATCACTGTGTGCGTCCCTTTGCACTAGATCAGGCAATCACACTGGAAGAAAATGGACAAAATCAATGTCAAACCAATTGGAACAAATTTAAATCATCCTACTGGCTGAACAAAAAAACAAACAAACAAACAAACAAACAAACAAAACCCTCCAGGCTCAAAAAGGCAATTCCACAGTGGATTTCCCTGCAATGGGCTTTATGTTGTGGGTTAATGGCCAATGCAGTCACCCTCTAAGTAAGTTAGTCAGTAAGTAAATACATTGCATTTAAATGTTTGATGTAGCAGCTGCTTACAAACATGTATGCATACGTAGACACACACTTTATGTGAATAGAAGACCTTGTGCACTCAGAGTAGGGGAAATATGGGTTGTTGTTTTTTGCCTTTTTTTTTTGAGCCTGCTTTGATTTGACACACAGCAATCTGCTTTGAAGCTGCCTGAAATTACAGAAGTGGCCTGTTGCAGCAAATGGTGGGTGACAGAGAAAAGCAGGTGCCTATATTTGTGCAAAAAGCTTTTCACATGCAGACCTAGCTCATGTCTGTAGACTGTTGCCCTTAGTCATCTACCTGGGCATGCCATCTCTCTCATTAATAAAATATATATAAAATGACAGGCATATTTTAGAAAAAGGAATGGAAAAGATTGCATTTCACCTCAGTGCTCCCAGAGAAGTCTGATTCAATATCCCTCCCTAGGGTCAAAGCCTTTACAACTAAGGAAGACTGATTTTTGTTACACAGACTCTTTCTCCATTAACAATCCATAGGTTGCTTCTCTAGTCTGTGAAACTGATTTATTTAATTCTTGTAGATGCCATTTATTACACATTATTCTCAGCATTCGTTCCCAGCACAAACAGATGGTCAGCAAAACCAATTAACCTTTCTCACTCTGCCTTTCAGACTCTCCACATCTTCAGAGGCAACAGATAAATGAACAGAAACTATCAGGAGACTTCATGCCAGAACATGATGAATAGGAAAGACTTGCTTGGTACACTTTCAACTTGCTCAAGAAGACCTTCTGTCCCATAGTGTGGAACACCTGAAGATGAGGTCTCATGATTTGACAGACACTGGTCGGGAGAAAAGAATTCCACTCAGATTCATGATTCATGATTATTTTTTCCTTTCTTATTCTGAGACAGGACTGTATAACCACTCTTTTTTCTTTTTTCTTTTGTCAAAACTTACCTTGAAGAGAAAGATGGTCACTATAGGACATGGAAAATGTGGAGAAACCTTAACCTCTTGATGCTGACCTCAAAATTTATCATTAATGAGAACTCATGGCAAATTAAATTAAAAGACGGTTTTGTGTCACCTCCCATTTTTACATGTTGGGTCCTTTGGGTAAAAAAAAATTCACAGAAGTGTATTTTGCATTAAATCTTGTAATTTGGTAAAACCAAAGATTTTTTTGTAAAAGCCAAAGATTTTATATTTTGTGCAAAATGCAAGTGTAACAGCCACTCTCACACTTCACAGAGTGGTTGCTACTTTACTTCAAAACTCTGCTGCCACCAACTTATCCTTAAAAAATCATAAAAGGACAAGTGTAACTTTGAAAACAAAAACTGGTTTATTGATTACAGAAAAATAAATGATAAATCACTGGTAAAGAATCAATAAGTAAATCACTGTAAATAAATCACTGGCTCTCACAGACCATTTCACACTGACAGGCTCTCTCACTCACTATAACTAACAAACTCTCATCTCTAATCTCTCAAACTCCATACACACCCCTTTATACCCCGGCTCCTCCCCCTTTTGCACCACCTTCCCTCCCCTCATTGGCTGCTGTTCCACTACCCAGCTGTGACGGACAGGTGAGGGCAGGGCTGAACGTTACAGCAAGTTATTGTGAAACATACTTTTTGGGGGGCACAAAACCTTGGGGATTTTTTTTTTTTTTGTTTGCTTTTGGTGGAGGCAGCTTATTCTGCTGATGGAAGATATGGTGCTACAGGAGCAATACGTTCTGGAGCAACGGATTTTTTTTTTCAGTTGGGTGTCTCAATGTGTTTAATATTAGCTATGCTTTTCCTTCAGCTATTGACAACCAATGGCAAATGTTTGGATTTAGAGCTGTTTATCATTTTAAAATATAGATTAGTCTTCTATACTGCTCTCCTATGTTTGAAATAGGAATTCAGGTTATCTGTCAGCTTTTAGGTTCATCTGGATCTACAACATCAGGACCACCTATGCAGTGGCACTTCCACCATTTCCTGTGACTGGGCCTCTTCAGTGGCCATCTTGAGTATGGAATTGCTCTCCAGTCTTATTCGTGAGTTAACAGAAGCAGCAGCAGCAGAAGCTTTAAATATATATTTAAAGATCAGCTTATACGATTTACTTCAAGCTTTTAGAATTGTTTGAGGTAAGTAATGCCTCTCTAGCTGTGCTTTCCAATTGTTCCCTTCAGGCTTAGAACTTATGAAGGCTCATAACACTGAGGTGAAAAGAGTATGGAAAGAAAATATGACATATTTAATAGGAAGAGAGTGTGTGCTCCTGAAAATGTCACCAATAGCTTGAGAAGATATGAGAGTTACAAGAAATAGAAAGCAACTATGTTGGAAGACATGGTGGTGCTGTGAGTTAAAATGCAGAATCCTCTGTGCTGCAAGGTCAGAAGACCAGCCGTTGCAAGATCGAATCCACATGACGGAGTAAGCTCCCATCGCTTATCCCAGCTCCTGCCAACTTAGCAGTTCGAAAGCATGTAAATACGAGTAGATAAATAGGTACCACCTCGGTGGGAAGGCAAAACAGTGTTCCCTAATCACGCTGGCCACGTGACAATGGAAACTGTCTATGTGCAAACGCTGGCTCTACAGCTTGGAGACGGGGATGAGCACCGCACCCTAGAGTCGGACATGACTGGACTAAATGTCAAGGGGAACCTTTACATTTACCTATGTTGGAAGACCATGAATTTAGCTCTAAATGTTACTAGTGTTTCATGACTGAAGCTTTGGAAATTATCTTCTTATTTGTGATGGTCTTAATAATTACATTCCTTAAAGATTCCCTCCCACCCATCCAGTGCAATATGCCATACTGAGCAAATGTGTTTGGAATAAGAAACCAGCATGAATTTGTCTATGTGCAATGGAAGGAAAAATTGACAAAGGTGAAATGTATATGGTGTCAAACATTATTCTTCACCTGGAAGAAATAAAAGGAAATGTTGAAGTCCTTGTTTCGGAACAAATACATCTGTTGGAACATTTTGGAGAGACATCATTCTAATCATATTCTTTGAGAGGTCACGGAATATCTGTTTGCCCTACATTTATCTGCAGCAATGCACTGTTCTTTTGTCAAAGGTAACATGAGTGGTCTGTAATTTGCTGTCTTTGCCTACACCCACTGTTAGTAATGAGGGTGGATCTTGTCAGGCATGCCACAAAAATCAAAGCCTAAGGGTTTGTAAAATAGGAGAGAGATCAAAGGGCCATAATTTCCCTTCTAGAAGCATTTGATCTGAAAGGGAATGGAATCATTAAGTTGTTTGTTTGCTGTATACATATTTTGAATCATGTATGGCAGAAAACACTGTAACTCAAAGAATGAAAACTCAGCAGAAAAACTGAGTACACCAAGATTTCATCATCTTCAGCTATGAACTATATTTTATTAATACAAAACGCATATGCTTATATTCTAAAGATGTCTCCTTTTTAGCTTTTGCTCACAGGCTTTTAACTCTGATGGGGATGTACAATTTCTGATTCCCTGGTACTATTTTACAGTTGGGTGTACCAAACTAATGTGAGGATGGGGGGGGGGGGGGAGAGAAAGGGAGGTCCCATCATTACTGCATTTTCCACCACTACATTTGTGTCACAACCTTAGCTTTCATGGGGTGGAGAGAGAGTAAATTGGGTCCCCCCCTTTGCTCATAATGCTAAAATCTATGATCATGCCCTGAAATTTAATAATGGGCAATTCTGAACAGATGAAAGGAAGCAGTTCTTCCTGCAGTGCAGACTTCAACTATGTCGTGATGGGTAGAGTAACCGTACCTAAGGTGTAGTGATGGAGCTAATGTGGATAGCATTAAAGGGGGTTTGGACATATTTATGGAGGTAAGGGCCATCTCTGGCAATTAGTCACAATGGCAACATATATCAGCTCCAATATTAGAGGCAATTTTCCACATTTCCCACATTTGCTGGGGAATTTGAACATGTTGTTGCACTCATATTCTGCTTGGGGCCTTCTAGCTGGTTAGCCACTGTGTGAATATAAGGCCAAACTAGATGAATATTTGTTTAGCAGAAGATCATACTTGCTACTCTAACTGTATCTCAGTTTTGTCATCTTCTGCCTCTGATTCAGGAGTTTTTGTAAAGCTGTATTCATAAATAGTTCATATTAAATATTTAGATGTATGCCTCAGTTTTACTGTCATAGTAGAGAAAAACTTGCTTTATTTCTTTTAACATAAAATTTTTAATTGTGTGGCCTAATGGGGTTTAAAAGGATCTCGAAATGTGTTCTCATTTCCTGCTTCATAAAATTGGGAGAGAGAGGGAGAGGAGAGGGAAAGAGAGAGAGAGAGAGAGAGAGAGAGATCACCCATTAGATTTCTGAATGTCGGTGAATTAATTTCTTACACTCTTCTCACTGGTTTGCAGTGCATATTTTAATTAGCAGTTTTTTAAAAAACTGTGTCCTTGCTTCCTACTGCTTTTTCTTTTTAAGCACATGGGCCACATCTTTTAAATCGATTGAGTCCAGGATTGACAGCGGGAGAGCTGTTGTTTAAATCTGTGTCTTTTCACTACACCAGAGACTGTAAACAGAAGTCTGGAATACTGCAGAATCATAGGACACCTACGGACTTAAGAATCTCAAAGCTGGCATGCCAGACGCTTGCATCTGTTAGTTAACAGCAGTTCCCATAAGCACCACCTCACAATAAAACTGTATAACTGCCAGGAAGATTTATGGCTTTCTATTGCTGAGCTCCCAGTCAGATAATTTTTCAGTGTCCACTTTTTTCTGCAGTATTGCATAAAATGGGATTTTATAATTTAGACTGCAGCACGATATTCCACTTAGGAAAATTATTTCTTTCTTTGAGCGAGGGAGGAAGCTTAAGGCAGAGCTGTTTCAGCCACCATCAAGAACCCTAATGGATAGCATATCGTTAATATTTTTTAGGAATATAATTTTAAACCATTCACTGTCCTGGAAGATGAAACTGGCACACATGTCCCTCTGGAACTGTAACAAGAGCATGCCTGGCCTTTGATCATAAGGATAGAACTGCCATTCCTACTGTTGTTCAGCAGCCTCATAAAAACGTAGACTTTGCCAAAAAAGGGTTTCCCTGGGTTAGTTAGTTATCCTCTTCCCATTTGGCAAAACTGGTTTATTTGATGCTGTTATGCCTTTATTTATTCAGTTGTGTTTTTTTAAAAAAGAATCAGTTGAATAATGAACAAAAGCCCTATGCAGGCAAATAAAATTCAGACATGACTACAACTGCATGAGAACACATTGCAGATGGACTAGCTGGCTTTGCCTGTTCCATTGCCTCCCTCCAAACATTGTAAAACTTGGGACCCAACAATGTTTCTGTAGGCTTCCTGTGCGGTATAGAACTTTGCACTACCAGGGCTGTAAGTCACATGGAGAGCTTATGGTATGGCTAGAATCGTGAGAGAAGCACAAAGAAAATGCCATGGTCTTTCTCCTGTTCCATCAGAACCCATATCGCATGAGCAATCATGCAACTGATGTAGAACCAGTCTCACAGCCAGTGTGAGACTAAGCACAAAACAGGGAATCTGCCAGAGTGCAGGGGAGGCTTACATGATCGCCCTTCTGTGGTTGCAAAAAATACAATAGGATACAATAGGTATTTACAAATATCTATAAACAGACTTAAGAACATAGCTTCAATAGATGCCATTCTAGCACTAGGCCTGCTGCACTAGTGGGTATTCATTTTTAGAGACAGAAAAAAGGTGTTACCTATATTGGTTTTGTTGCAAACACACCTATGTAGGAAGTGACATAGTAGGCTACACAATCTCTTGTGCAATTGTGTTACCCAGCACAGTTGCACTGGTGATTTTTCACTCGGGTATTAAAGTACAATACTACATTTCATCCCAGCCATGCTCAAGATTATCATTATTTTGAACAAAGAGATGCCTTTCTTAATTTTAAATACTATTTGGAAAGAAAGTGGTGATGAAAGATAATTTTCTGTTAGCATGTAGGTAATGCAGAGAAATAGTTCTACCTGCATAGTAAAAGTGCACAATTTTTTGTTGTCTAAAATCTCTTGATCCTAAATTTTTAGCACAAATTTAGAATTCTGAAAATTTTCTTATAGAGAAATAGGCTGAATCCTTTGGATATTTGATGAATGGGGAAAAACTGCCTTCTACATGACTGAATGGGGTAGTGTGTTATATAAAATATTGTAATGGCCAAATGAATCTAGTCATTCTTTTTGGGAGACAGAGAAGTGTTACAAAGCACACTGATCAAACAATAGTATGAAGAGAAGAGATAATAATATTTAAATAGTCCTAAATTTCCTGATATAGGGATATACAAAGTAGCTGCTGCTCTTTGGACTGATCAAGGGGAGTTCCTCACCCTCTCTCCTAGTCACAAGCCCCTTATAGTAGCAGTATATTTGAAAAAAGTAACAAATTCATCTGTGTAACAAATGAATATGTATATTACCTCACTGCTTGACATTCTGCTTGTTCGCATGAGGCCAACAAGTGAGAATGGAAGGCAGGCATGCATATACATTCTCTGTCTCCACCCCTACAGCCCCAGTTTCCATGTTGAAGGTAAAAACTTGAAACTCAACTTGGAAAAGTTTTTTGGGGGGGGCAATTATTATCCCCATGCTGCCTGTAAGGGGTTTGCTCTTGGTACCCCAAGCAGGCCTTCCACCCTCACTCTATGTGCCTTGGAGAGTCTGATGTGTCCAAGCTCCAGAGAGGTACAGACAGAGATAGGCTCTGAGTGAGAGATGGGAAATGGGGAATGATAGGTTCCACTTGGAGAAGGAGGGATGGGCCCAACCTATGCCTCCTCATTAGGACTTGGGAGGAGGAGGAAGAGGGGCTGCTATCGCCAGCTAGACCAGCTCCAACATGACAGAGTTGGAGGGAGAAGAGTAGGGAGAAGCAGAGGAGGATCTGGACACTATCTTCTGTGCCTCTGGGGTTGTGGAATACTCCCTGGTACTGAACTCTTAGACCAAGGTTTGGGTAAAGGTCTCCATGGCCAAAGGAAGAAGACATGGCAGCAGAGCACGGATCTTTAGACCATCAACATCTCCATCTGCAACTCCCACCATGTTACAAATGACATGTGGAAAATTATTCTAAGTGACCATCCAACCAAGATAGTTTGAATCTAAGCAGAAAAATCCACATATGTATGTATGTATGTATGTATGTATGTATGTATGTATGTATGTATGTATGTATGTATGTATGTATGTATGTATGTATGTATGTATGTATGTATGTATGTATGTATGTATGTATGTATGTATGTATGTATGTATGTATGTATGTATGTATGTATGTATGTATGTATGTATGTATGTAAAAATGCAAAATTTAAGAAATTTTATCCCTATATCAACAAACTTATATTCCTTTTTAAATCTTCTATCACATGTCAACTTTTCATTGATTGCTATATCCCAGACTTCATTTTACCATTCACTTAACTGAAGCATTTAAGTTTCCAGTTTTTCATATAGACTAATATAGGTTGCCATTACTATATTCATAATTAACTCTTTTTAAGCACAGTGCCATTGCTGGAGCAGACTTGTCTAAAAGGGCGGGATAGAGTTCTAATAAATACATACAATAAATAAAAAAAAATTCATCAAAGATATATATATATATACAATTTTAGGGGAGACTTCTAATGTTATTTTTTCAATTTTTCCCAATTCTTTAAAGGTGAATTTCCAAAATTTCAATAATAATTTATACTCTCACTACATATGGAAGTAAGTACCTACATCTCCAACATAATTTGGAGCATTTCGAATCCATAATATTTAATTTCACAGGTGTCAAATGCCATCTCCAAATTAGCTTATAAACATTTTCTTTTATACTCAGACATGGATTTTAAAATTCTTTTTTCCATGTAATAATCAACATGGCAGCATTTATTTCCTTAGCTAAATCTGTACAAAGATGTTGAAAACATCCACATTCTTTCTTCTTTAGAGGGATTAGATTTATCCACTTTATTATCCATCACTATATTAAAATCTTCTGCTATATACTTTCTCATAATCTGTGCCCAAGATAAATTGATTCATTAGCACCTTCTCTTTGTTGACCCATTTCCTGCAAAAATTTAATATCTGCTTTATCTTTATTTAACAATGCTTTAATTGATTTTCCTTTTAACAATATTCCCTGGTTGATTCTTTGCAGTTTCTTTTAGTAAAGTGCTGTTCAAACCTCATTTTAAAATACAATTTATATTTCCATGGCTGCTTTTTCTATAGCCCACATTATTTATTTATTTATTTATTTATTTATTTATTTATTTATTTATTTATTTATTTATTTATTTATTTATTTATTTATTTATTTATTTATTTATTTATTTATTTATTTATTTATTTATTTATTTATTTTCCCCACCCAATTAATGGTAGAGTCATTACTCAGGGTGGCAGACAAATCATGCTCAATAAACCTGAAAGATAATAACCGAAGATAAAATACCTAATAAAAATAGATACTATAAAATGTTAAAAATATTAAATATAGTAAAAATATTAAAAACAGGGCAGGTACAAAAACAAGGGGTTTTGGGAAGCCCCATCAATCAGCAAGGTTACTCTGGGGTAAGGCCATGAAAGGCTTGTACGAAAAGCCAGGTGTTCACTTGCCTCCTGAAACCAAGGAAGGATGGGACTAATTGTACCTCAGTTGATGGTGTGACCACCGAAAAGGCCCGATTTCAAGTGGCAGATTTTTGGGCCTCCCTCAGGGTTGCTACTCACAACATCTCAGTGTATGAGGTGTGGGTGGGGTGGATAGATATTCTTTCAGAATTCCACTTTTTGATGTATGGAGACCATGACAGAGGAAAGACTCTCTGACACCCTTACCTTGCTGGAGATTGTGGAGGCTATTCTATCAAACTAAGTTTTCCAAACTCTGATTAGAAAGCAAGGAGGCTTCAACATGCTTCCTCTTGAATACTAGCATAAGCTCCATTCAGATATCCCCCTTCAGTATAGAAGGGTGAGGACCAGGGATATGGAGGCATGTAGTACAGAAACTACAAGGGTATCTAATCCCCTCCCCACTGTTAGCCTTCATGTGAAACACACACACACACACACACACACACACACACACACACACACACACACACACACACACACACACACACACACACACACACACACACACACACACACACACACACACACACACACACACGTCTTGTTCACATGAAGGAGATATATATATATAAGAAAGGATATGTGAAGGATATGTGTGTGTGTATCTCCTTCATGGATTGCTGCCTTGTCGTGGCGAAGGGGCTTCAGTAACTCAGAGAAGCTATGGGCTATGCCGTGCAGGGACACCCAAGACGGACAGGACATAGTGGAGAGTTCCGACTAAACGCAATCCACCTGGAGTAGGAAATGGCAAGCCACTCCAGTATCTTTGCCAAGAACGCCCCATGATCAGAAACAAAAGGCTAAAAGATATGACGCTGGAAGATGGGCCCCTCAGGTCGGAAGGCGTCCAACATGCTACTGAGGAAGAGTGGAGGACAAGTACAAGTAGCTCCAGAGCTAATGAAGTGGTTGGGCCAAAGCCGAAAGGACGCTCAGCTGTGGACGTGCCTGGAAGTGAAAGGAAAGTCCAATGCTGTAAAGAAAAATGCTGCATAGGAACCTGGAATGTAAGATCTATGAACCTTGGGAAGCTGGAGGTGGTCAAACAGGAGATGGCAAGAATAAACATTGACATCCTGGGCATCAGTGAACTAAAATGGACAGGAATGGGCGAATTCAGCTCAGATGATTATCATATCTACTACTGTGGGCAAGAATCCCGTAGAAGGAATGGAGTAGCCCTCATAGTCAACAAAAGAGTGGGAAAAGCTGTAATGGGATACAATCTCAAAAATGATAGAATGATGTCAATACGAATCCAAGGCAGACCATTCAACATCACAATAATCCAAGTTTATGCACCAACCAGCATTGCTGAGGAGACTGAAATTGAACAATTCTATGAAGATTTACAACACCTTCTAGAACTGACACCAAAGAAAGATGTTCTTCTCATTCTAGGGGACTGGAATGCTAAAGTAGGGAGCCAAGAGATAAAAGGAACAACAGGGAAGTTTGGCCTTGGAGTTCAGAACGAAGCAGGACAAAGGCTAATAGAGTTTTGTCAAGAGAATAAGCTGGTCATCACAAACACTCTTTTCCAACAACACAAGAGGCGACTGTATACATGGAAATCACCAGATGGGCAATATCGAAATCAGATTGATTATATTCTCTGCAGCCAAAGATGGAGAAGCTCTATACAGTCAGCAAAAACAAGACCTGGAGCTGACTGTGGTTCTGATCATCAGCTTCTCATAGCAAAATTCAAGCTTAGACTGAAGAGAGTAGGAAAAACCACTGGGCCACTCAGGTATAATCTAAACCAAATCCCTTATGAATACACAGTGGAAGTAAAGAACAGATTTAAGGAACTAGATTTGGTGGACAGAGTGCCTGAAGAACTTTGGATAGAGGCTCGTAACATTGTCCAGGAGGCAGCAACGAAAACCATCCCAAAGAAAAGGAAATGCAAGAAAGCAAAGTGGCTGTCCAACGAGGCCTTAGAAATAGCAGAGAGGAGAAGGGAAGCAAAATGCAAGGGAGATAGGGAAAGCTACAGAAAATTGAATGCAGACTTCCAAAGAATAGCAAGGAGAGACAAGAGGGCCTTCTTAAATGAACAATGCAAAGAAATAGAGGAAGATAACAGAAAAGGAAAGACCAGAGATCTGTTCAGGAACATTGGAGATATTAGAGGAACATTTTGCGCAAAGATGAACATGATAAAAGACAAAAATGGGAGGGACCTAACAGAAGCAGAAGACGTCAAGAAGAGGTGGCAAGAATACACAGAGGAATTATATCGGAAAGATTTGGATATCCCGGACAACCCAGAGAGTGTGGTTGCTGACCTTGAGCCAGACATCCTGGAGAGTGAAGTCAAGTGGGCCTTAGAAAGCCTGGCTAACAACAAGGCCAGTGGAGGTGATGGCATTCCAGTTGAACTATTTAAAATCTTGAAAGATGATGCTGTTAAGGTGCTACATTCAATATGCCAGCAAGTTTGGAAAACTCAACAGTGGCCAGAGGATTGGAAAAGATCAGTCTACATCCCAATCCCAAAGAAAGGCAGTGCCAAAGAATGCTCCAACTACCGTACAATTGCACTCATTTCACACGCTAGCAAGGTTATGCTCAAAATCCTACAAGGTAGGCTTCAGCAGTATGTGGACCGAGAACTCCCAGAAGTACAAGCTGGATTCCGAAGAGGCAGAGGAACTCGAGACCAAATTGCTAACTTGCGCTGGATTATGGAGAAAGCCAGAGAGTTCCAGAAAAATATCTACTTCTGCTTCATTGACTATGCGAAAGCCTTTGACTGTGTGGACCACAGCAAACTGTGGCAAGTTCTTAAAGAAATGGGAGTGCCTGACCACTTTATCTGTCTCCTGAGAAACCTATACGTGGGACAGGAAGCAACAGTTAGAACTGGTCATGGAACAACTGAGTGGTTCAAAATTGGGAAAGGAGTACGGCAAGGCTGTATATTGTCCCCCAGCTTATTTAATTTATATGCAGAATACATCATGCGGAAGGCTGGACTGGAAGAAACCCAAGCCGGAATTAAGATTGCCGGAAGAAATATCAACAACCTCCGATATGCAGATGATACCACTCTGATGGCAGAAAGTGAGGAGGAATTAAAGAACCTTGTAATGAGAGTGAAAGAGGAGAGTGCAAAAAACGGTCTGAAACTCAACATCAAAAAAACTAAGATCATGGCCACTGGTCCCATCACCTCCTGGGAAATAGAAGGGGAAGATATGGAGGCAGTGTCAAATTTTATCTTCCTGGGCTCCATGATCACTGCAGATGGAGACAGCAGCCCTGAAATTAAAAGGCGCCTTCTTCTTGGGATGAAAGCGATGACAAATCTTGACAGCATCTTGAAAAGCAGAGACATCACCTTGCCAACAAAAGTCCGAATAGTCAAAGCTATGGTTTTTCCTGTCGTGATGTATGGAAGTGAGAGCTGGACCATAAAGAAAGCAGACCGCCGAAGAATTGATGCCTTTGAATTGTGGTGCTGGAGGAGGCTCTTGAGAATCCCCTGGACTGCAAGGAGAACAAACCTATCAGTTCTAAAGGAAATCAACCCTCAGTGCTCACTGGAAGGACAGATCCTGAAGCTGAGGCTCCAGTACTTTGGCCATCTCATGAGAAGAAAAGAGTCCTTGGAAAAAACCTTGATGTTAGGAAGGTGTGATGGCAAGAGGAGAAGGGGACGACCGAGGATGAGATGGCTGGACAGTGTCTGCGAAGCAACCAACATGAACCTGACACAACTCCAGGAGGCAGTAGAAGACAGGAGGGCCTGGCGTGCTCTGGTCCATGGGGTCACGAAGAGTCGGACACGACTAAACGACTAAACACACACACATCTCCTTATATTTGTATCTCCTTGTGCCTAGAAATACAAACAGTGCCTGCAAGTATTTATGATAGCGGCATTATTTGGGAAACAGATTATACCAGAAGACTCCAGCTCTAATGTATTCACATTAATATCCCAAGAGGGTAGATTATATCCCAGTTTGAATAAAGAAAAGAAAAGGATATGGAGTATAGGATAAGGAATAGCGAACTTTTCATGCAAGATGAGGTATAGACAGGCTATACTGACCTGTATTATAGATCAATTTATCATGATAACTTGTGTTACCAAAGGTCAATATTGTTGAAATAAGCTGAAGAAGAGGGCACTTCTCTTCATTACAAAGTGTCCCATATTATTTTGCTGTGAATCGGAGATGGTAATTTGAACTGAGTAACACTACCTCTCTGGTCTCCTTCCTTAGTGTTAATATGTTACGTTTATGTTGAGCTCTTGTTCTGTGAGCTAACATTCCTTCGGACAAGTGCAATAGTATGTTGTTAAATTCTTTTTACCTTGAACTATGTATGAATTATTCAAAGCTTTCACATTAGCATCCATCCATATAACCTCACTTGTCATTTGTAGAGGTTGCATTTTACATTTCTGCCCAGGTGTATTGTCCCTAATATTACCCTTGTCACACATAATTCCCTCCAGTAGTGAGTTCAGAGGGTGAGTGCCAATGATTACACAGCCAAAATGGGGCCACGGAGAATAAGAACACACTGAAAGCAAGCAGTGAGCACAGAGGAACCCATGTCAAGGGTGTGTATCACTTCGGCTCCATTACACTTCTACTGTGATGGTGCTGTACGGGGAGGAAGGAAAATAGTGGGATAATGCTTTTGTGTTTTGAGGTAGAAGTTAAGGTACTGAAGGGAAGTCTGGATTAGCGTATGGGCATTTGATGTATGTTACAAATGTCCTTATATTTTGGGATGCAGCTTCAACTGCCACTTTCCGCTTTAAAGCAATTTTTTTTAAAAGGTGAAAGAAATGGAGCAATTCTGCCTCCCAGGCACTGTGGAGTAGAGATGGGCACGAACCAAAAAAAAAACCAAACCAGGAACAAGTTTGTCAGGTTGGTCTGTTGGTTCAGGTTGGTTTGGGTTTGTCAAAACTAAGGTTCCCTATAAAACGTGCAGCTGCACATGGGCGCACACGCAAGTCCACCTTCCTCTGCACCGCTTTTCTCCTCTTCCATGCCGCAATCGTTTTCGGTCCCTTTGTTTGTGGTCACGATACCCCATGGTTGGAGAAGGTGTAGATGAGAGTCAAGGTTAGCTTCTTGGTGATTTTGGTGTCTCTAGGTGGCCGGGGGGCGGGCAGGGGAGGCGGGCTGTTCTAGGGCTCCTGAACTTCCAAACCAAAATGAAATGATTCATGATTCATTTTTTCAAAGGTTCAGGAAGTTCGTGGTTTGTAGACTTCAATGAACCACAAACCATAAGAAAACAGCCATTTTGCTGGTTCATGCCCATCTCTATTGTTGAACATGGGTTGGAAGGAGGAAAGGGAAGGAAAAAGGAAGTGGAGCACTCCTGCTAGTGTGTAAAAATTTACTGCAGGTGACGAAAGTATGCAGTGCAAATGTGTGCTTGCCTGCATTTTGTACCCCTTGCTACAAACATTATTTTTTTAAATGGTATCTTGGTGGGAGTGGTACTGATTCAGGAATTACTTACTTTGTGTTTTCGCTTATTATCTAATTTCTTTTTTCTATTTCATTTCTGGATCCTCCTGGATCCAAAGAGTTTCTTTGCCACCTTGGTATTGTATCTGCCAAAGGAGATGCCATAGGCCAGATTCCCCCCCCCCCCATTGGTACACTACCTGGAAAACCCCATGGGCTGATGCAGCTACCATTTGGCTGATCCAGGAAGGCAGTGCAGGCCTCCTTGGCCCCCTAAACCTTCAGCTTTATTGCATATTCTTCATTTTGTCTGAACATGAGTAGGCTCACCTTTCCAACTTGGGTGGGCAGAGCTAACAGGGATGGAAAAGTTGGGGCAAATGCAGCATAAAGAGCCTCCCTTTTTATGCTGAACATAAAAGAAAAATAATGCTCAAATCAAATCAAACATTTGTCTTATGTAGCATCCTGTTCCAACAGTGGTCATTCAGATATCCTTGGAAAACCCACAAATAGAATGTGAGGATAATAACACCCTCCTATTCATACTTTCCAATAACCTGCACTTTCCATCTGAAGATACACTCCAACTTTCTTCTGCTATATTTTTAACAAATAAGCTTGCCAGGTCCCAAACCTTTGTGACATCATAAGGACTCACCACTTCAGTTTTTAGCTCTGAATTATTGGGGAATGGGAGACAGTGGCCTGGCAACCCTAGGAGACAGATGGTATTGCGGGGGCAAAAAAAATTAGAATAGAACAGAATCACAGCCTTTGTCTTTTTCTTTGAAAGTAGGTGACCTAGTCTTCCTGGGCTCCATGATCACTGCAGATGGAGACAGCAGCCCTGAAATTAAAAGACGCCTTCTTCTTGGGAGGAAAGCGATGACAAATCTTGACAGCATCTTGAAAAGCAGAGACATCACCTTGCCAACAAAAGTCCGAATAGTCAAAGCTATGGTTTTTCCTGTCATGATGTATGGAAGTGAGAGCTGGACCATAAAGAAAGCAGACCGCCGAAGAATTGATGCCTTTGAATTGTGGTGCTGGAGGAGGCTCTTGAGAATCCCCTGGACTGCAAGGAGAACAAACCTATCAGTTCTAAAGGAAATCAACCCTGAGTGCTCACTGGAAGGACAGATCCTGAAGCTGAGGCTCCAGTACTTTGGCCATCTCATGAGAAGAAAAGAGTCCTTGGAAAAAACCCTGATGTTAGGAAGGTGTGACGGCAAGAGGAGAAGGGGACGACCGAGGATGAGATGGCTGGACAGTGTCTGCGAAGCAACCAACATGAACCTGACACAACTCCAGGAGGCAGTAGAAGACAGGAGGGCCTGGCATGCTCTGGTCCATGGGGTCACGAAGAGTCGGACACGACTAAACGACTAAACACACACACGACCTAGTCTTTCTTGACAGGAATCTCCTGCCGGGTTGTGACCATCAGAGATTTGAACTATAAAGGCCTTTGCTCCTTATAAAGGAGGGACGTGGTGGCGCTGTGGGCTAAACCGCAGAAGCCTGTGCTGCAGGGTCAGAAGACCAAGCAGTCGTAAGATCGAATCCACGCGACGGAGTGAGCGCCCGTTGCTTGTCCCAGCTCCCGCCAACCTAGCGGTTCGAAAGCATGCAAATGCGAGTAGATAAATAGGTACCATCTCGGTGGGAAGGTAAACAGCGTTCCGTGTCTAAATCACACTGGCCATGTGACCACGGAAAGATTGTCTTCGGACAAACGCTGGCTCTATGGCTTGAAGAGCGGGATGAGCGCCGCCCCCTAGAGTCGGACACGACTGGACAAAAATTGTCAAGGGGAACCTTTACCTTTACCTTTACCTTATAAAACACTCGCTGGAATAATAATAATAACCATTTTCCTTGTGTTTAATAAAAACCAGAGAAATGTGTGTCTCTCTGGAGGCTGGTGTCCCATTTTATTGTTCTGGCTCCCTTTTATCTGAAAAATGTTTCCAGCATTTAGCCCGCCCACCCACCCACTTTCTGCCATGCTTGTGTGGCAACAGAGTCTTGTTGGCACTTTTTACCTTCACAAAGAAGAGAAAGTCATCAAGAGTGCTGGGCTGTTCTTCCATTGCTGTGGCACTGGGGGGTCATTAGCATTCTTTTGAAACACATGTGACTCAGCAGTTTTATTCCCTGAGCCATTTAGATCCAATTCTGTGAGAGAAATGATGCCCGAAACAGGTGATGATCTGAAATAAATAAGATTCTGAGGTTTTAAACATGTCTTCATAGCACAGGAGCAAGTTGTGTTCTTTAAAAAACCCAGCACCAGATGAGGCATAATATTTTAAACCCTCCCCTCTCTTCTAAATAAGGGGACTGTGGAAATGTGGGAAGAGTCTTTATTTACTGAAAATCTACACCATTAGTAAAGTACTGTTGTCAGGTTCTAGGTCATGGATGGACAACTAGTGGCTCATGGGCTGAAAGCAACCCCAGCAGCCCTGGGGTCCCCATCCCCATTTTTTAAAATTAAGAAACATTTGCTTTGAAAAATTCACTTGTGTCCTTTGCAGATGGGGGGGGGGGGCTGTGTGACAAACCCAGACCTACTGGGATCTGCCACACGTTAACTAAGCTGCCACCAACCATTCCCTATAAGAAGTCACACAGACCAGGGATGGATTTTTAACAAATAAAAGAATAAGGTTTATTTAAATACAACACACAGGGAAAATAAAATGATCAGGTGAATAGGATAAAGTAACGTGGCTTATTCTCATTCATACATGCATACAGTTTGGTTCACACAGAACCCTTAACTTGAAGCACAGACCCTGAACCTATCAGTTCTGGCTAACCAACAGACACCTGAACCTATCAGGTTGGTACTCTGACACACAGTAGTACCCTGTCTGACACACAGACTCCCACACCAGCTTCTTCTTCCCAGCTGCTGCTTCTTCACCCAGAGTCTCCCTTCTCCACACACACATCACATATATATACAGTACAGCCCCTCCTCCTGATGTCCCGCCTTCCACTCCCCATAGGATGGAACTTTCCCTCCAAACCCATGACAGACAGGTAGCATCAGTGCTGTATGTAACACCTCCCCTCTTTATAAGTTGTTTTGTAGGGGGAAAGCTAAGGTGCTTTTTCCCAAAAAACAACCTGGATAAAACACACAACAACAGTTATACATACCATATCATACTTACTTATACTTACATTCTAAGTTAACCATAGCAATTAGGCATTTAAACATTTACCATATACATTACATCAATTTACCTTTATTCATACAAACCAAGTTCAAAAAACAGGTACATTGAACTTTTTGTCATCAATATATATACATAGTCCATGTTTCTTTCGCCGTCTTCATTCTTCAGGTCTTCTTGACAAGGCGTCAGCAACACAGTTCACTGACCCTCTGACCACCTTCACTTCAAAGTCATAGTCCTGCAAGTTTAAAGCCCACCTCATAAGTTTGCTATTGTGGGTTTTCATTGTCTTTAACCATTGCAATGGTGAATGGTCAGTGCACAGAACAAAATGTCTTCCCCAGATGTAAGGCTTGGCCTTCTGGATCGCGTAGACTATGGCCAAACACTCCTTCTCCACGGTTGCCAAATGTCTCTCACCTTTTTGGAGTTTCCTACTCAGGTAGGACACTGGATGCTGGTCACCATTCTCATCCTCCTGGCACAGAACTGCTCCTACCCCGCTGTTAGACGCATCGGTGTAGATGATGAACTCCCGGTCGAAGTCTGGAGCACGCAGCACCGGATAGTTGATGAGCGCCTCCTTCAACCTCTGGAACGCCGCCTCACAGTCGCTGGTCCACGGGATGCGGTCATCAGCCTTCTTCCTCGTCAGATCGGTCAGCGGAGCCGCAATCTCGCTAAACCTCGGGATGAACTTTCTGTAGTAGCCCACCAACCCAAGAAATGATTTGACTTTTTTCTTGGTGTTGGGTCTGGGCCAATCACGAACAGCTTCTATTTTGGCCTCCAGGGGTTTTATCACTCCTCCCCCTACCATGTGACCCAAGTATTTTATTTCTGGGCTACCCAGCTGACACTTGCTGGCCTTTACTGTTAGCCCTGCTGCACTTAACCTCTGCAGCACTAACTCCAGGTGTATCAGGTGATCTTCCCAGGTATTACTGAAGATCCCTATGTCGTCAATGTAGGCCACTGTAAAGTCACTGAGCCCTGCCAAGGTCTGGTCCATCAGCCTTTGGAATGTGGCTGGTGCATTTCTGAGACCAAAGCTCAGGACTCGAAACTCATAGAGACCAAAAGGGCTGCAAAAGGCAGTCTTTTCTTGATCCCTGGGATCAATTCTTAATTGCCAATATCCCTTTACCAGGTCCAATGATGAGATGAACCGACAACCCCCTATGGTTTCAATCAGGTTGTCTAGCCTGGGCATTGGGTAGGCATCAGGAGTGGTTACACGGTTTAATTTCCTGTAATCGACACAAAACCTAATGCTCCCATCAGGCTTGTCCACAAGGACTATCGGAGAGGACCAAGGACTAGAAGAGGGGACGATTATGTTCTCCCTAAGCATCTCGTCCAGCTCCTTCCGCACCTTGTCCCTATAGGGTCCCGTTACTCGGTATGGGGATACTGCCTGCGGGGGTGCATCCCCTGTGTGGATCCGATGCATCACTCCCTTCACTATCCCCGGCTTGTTGGAAAACACCTGTTGATATTTACTAAGCAGCATTTTTAGTTCTTGCTGCTGGTCTTGGGTGAGTGCAGGACTGATCTTTACCTCCTCTGGGTTGTATTTTACTTCCCCTCTACCCTCCCAGAAGGGTAATTCAGCTTCCTCACTCTCAGCTGCTTTTATCGCAAATAGAACCCTCTGTTCCCCTCTGTAGTAGGGTTTTAGGGCATTCACATGAACCACCCTCCTTGCTTGGTTCTCCTCCTGCTCTATAAGGTAGTTCAGGTCTGACATCTTGGAAATGACCCTATATGGTCCTGCCCATTTGAGCTGCAGTTTATTCTCTCTGCAGGGCCTAAGCCAAAGCACTTCCTCCCCTGGGTCAAAGTGCCTCTCTCTAGCTTTGTGGTCATACCATGTTTTCTGTCTGACCTTCTGAGCTTGCAGGTTTTCTGCTGCCAGCTCTAGATTTCTCTTTAGGTCATTCATCAAGGTGTCTATGTATGTCACAACGTCTTGTGGGTCATCCTGGGTGATCTGCTCCCAATTTTGTTTGATCAAATCAAGGGGCCCTTTCACCCTTCTCCCAAATAAAAGTTCAAATGGACTGAACCCGGTACTGGCTTGTGGCACTGATCGATAAGCAAACAAAAGGGATTGCAGCTTCTGGTCCCAATTGTTTGGATTCTCTGCCAAGTAAGCCCTAATCATGCGCATTAGAGTCCCATTGAACTTCTCAGTTAACCCATTACTTTCAGGATGATAGGCAGTGGTTTCCTTGTGCTTAATTCCACAGATTTGCCATAAGCGTTTCATGAGCTTTGATGTGAACGATGCGCCCAAATCTGTGATTATTTCTGAGGCAAATCCCATCCTGGACATATACCCCACCAAGGCATCTGCCACTGTGTTAGTTTCAATGTTAGTCAAGGGTATGGCTTCAGGGTACCTTGTGGCATGGTCCACAATTGTGAGAATGAACCTGTTCCCCCTCTTTGTGGCCTTGGGCAAAGGTCCCACAATATCCACCCCTATGCATTTGAACGGAGTGTCAATCACAGGCAAAGGGCACAACTTTGCTTTGGTCCTATCGCGGCTATTCCCCTGCCTTTGACACACATCACATTGTTTACAGAACTCCCTGATCTGCTTCCCTATGTCAGGCCAGTAAAAATTCTGTGTGATTCTCTGCTGTGTTTTGTTCACCCCTAAGTGTGCAGCAAACATGTCAGAGTGCCCCCTTTGTAAGATCATGGGGCGATACTTTTCAGGTACCACCAGCTGACTTCTGATCCCATCTCCCCCTTTTGAGGTATTCCTCAGGGTCTCTCTATATAAAATCCCCTTTTTCTCCAGAAATCTCACTGGGGTTTCAGGTGTTAGCTGGGCGTCAGTCACCTGTTCAAAACACTTTTGGAGAGTGGCGTCTGCCTTTTGCTCTTGTCCAAATCTGCTGTCTGTGGTTAAGGTTTCCACCACAGCTTCTGAACTCCCCTCTGCTTCCGTCTCTGGCTCATCATTACCCCCTTGAACTGTCCCCGTGGTGGCTTGTGAGCGTGTAATCACTAGCACCCTTTTCACATGTTCAGCCAGGTCATTTCCCACGAGCACGGCTGCTGGCAGAGTCGATGAAATCGCTAGCCGCCAAACTCCCCTCCAGCCTTGAAAGTTGACAGGTACCTCCGCGACTGGGAGTGAGATTATCTGCCCCTCAATCCCTGCTACCTTTATGCTCTCATTCGGGATTATATATTCCCTAGGAATAATATCTGGATGGCACAGGGTCACCTGAGAACAAGTGTCCCGCAGCCCCCGATACTGACGGCCAAGTATTCCTACGTCCACCCCTGCTGTCTCAAACAACTGAGAATCTGTTCTCACGAGCAAGCATCGCTTGACCTCCACAAGAGGACCACCTTCCTCAGCCTGATCAGCAGATGCAGCCGTTCCAGACTGAGCAGCCATGGCAACAGGCTCCCTCAGTGACAATGAGCCTTGCTCTCTCTGGACACAGAACACAGCTTTTGGCTTGGTTCCACTAGAATCCTGAGGCACCATTCCTTTTAGCTGCCTTAATTTCTCACACTCTGAGATTAGATGGCCCTTTCCCTGACAGAAATAACATTTTCTGGTGTATTTTGATTCTCTCTCATCTTGTTTTGGTTTTCCCTCCAAAATCTGAGGTCTTGGTTTCATGTCTGAGGGCTTCCCTTCACCATGGGCCCCTCCCCCTTGCTGGCTTTTCCCTGGTCCCTGAGAGTACTTGCTGTAGGTTTCTTTGGGTTTACCTACAGATTTCCCCTCACCCAAGGGCTTTCTTATTTGCGAAATAAAATCTGCGATCTCGGCAGCTTCCACCACAGATTTTGGTTTCCTTTCCCTCACCTGGAATTTCAATTCCCCATGCAGGACTGAATAGAACTGTTCCAGCGCTATCAAATCTTTAAGCTGTTGAAAGGTCTCTGTCCCCTCCTGCGATAGCCATTTCTCAAGCAGCCTCACCAATTGGGCCCCCACTTGGGTAAAAGTCTGCTCTGGTTTTTTGGTGATTGACCTAAATCTTTGTCTCAACTGTTCCGCATTTATCCCATGTCTTGCAAACACCAGTTTTTTAAACTCTGCAAAATCTTTCATCAGTTCCTCAGGCATCTCGGCATAGACCTCAGCCAGGCTACCACTGATTAAAGATCGCATGATGGTCATCTTCTCAGTTTCCCTCACTGAGAAGTCCACAAACGCTCTTTCCACTAAGGAAAAGAACACCTCAGGACAATCTCCCTTGTGGTACACAGGGAATTTCTTCAGGTCAGCTTTAGACAGTTGGCCTCCCTCAGAATCCCTATTGTTATTATTGTTCTGATTCATCAGTTCCAATTTTTTTAATTCAAACGCCATTCTTTCTTTTTCCAGAGCAATTTTCTCTCTCTCTCTCTCTAATTCAAATTGCCGTTGTTTCTCCCTTTCCTCCATTTCAAATTGCCTTTCTCTTTCCTCCCTTCTTTCTCTCTCTAATCTTTCCTCCACTTCAAATTGCCTCATTCTCAATTCATGCTGTTGGGCTATGAGCAATTTTCTGAGCTCTGGGTTCTGTTCTCCCGTGCTGTCACCCTGCACTGAGCCAAATTCATCCTCAGAACCTTGGTCAACCTGGGGGTCTTTCACTTCACCCATTTCTGCCATCTGGCTTCGAGTCAAGGGCATAATCCCCCCTCAGAACAGGCTGCTTTAAAAAGTCAAGCCTCAAAATAAAACGACCACTTTTTTTTTTTTTTTTGCCTCAGAACCAGCTTTCTATAGATTGCTGCTGTTCTTCAGCACTACTTGCAACTGTAGCGAGTTAGAGACTACCCCCCTCTGCTGGGCCTCTCAGCTGGCAGGCTAAATCACTGCTACTACACAGTTTTGCCTCAGCTTTTTTCCCGCCAAAACCAGGCTGCCTCAGAGCACTCTAATCTAGTCCCCAATCTGAGGTTACACGTTCTTCTACTAGCGCACCTCCCCTTGAGGTACACCTAGAAGATTACCTACGCGCCTCAGATTGTCCCTGACTAGACCCCCCTTGCTCTGGGCACACTTGCCAAGGCTTTGCTGGACCGCTGGACAACTGGACCAGTCGTATCCCACACGCTGGACACCAATCAATGTGACAAACCCAGACCTACTGGGATCTGCCACACGTTAACTAAGCTGCCACCAACCATTCCCTATAAGAAGTCACACAGACCAGGGATGGATTTTTAACAAATAAAAGAATAAGGTTTATTTAAATACAACACACAGGGAAAATAAAATGATCAGGTGAATAAGATAAAGTAACGTGGCTTATTCTCATTCATACATGCATACAGTTTGGTTCACACAGAACCCTTAACTTGAAGCACAGACCCTGAACCTATCAGTTCTGGCTAACCAACAGACACCTGAACCTATCAGGTTGGTACTCTGACACACAGTAGTACCCTGTCTGACACACAGACTCCCACACCAGCTTCTTCTTCCCAGCTGCTGCTTCTTCACCCAGAGTCTCCCTTCTCCACACACGCATCACATATATATACAGTACAGCCCCTCCTCCTGATGTCCCGCCTTCCACTCCCCATAGGATGGAACTTTCCCTCCAAACCCATGACAGACAGGTAGCATCAGTGCTGTATGTAACAGCAGATGGGGGGGGGCTGTGTTTGCCATTAGGATCAACACCTCTGCCTCCACACCATCCAAAATATTGTATATTTAAAATTAATGGCCACTCCAGGGCATGAAGAGGCTTTTTGGGGAGGGAGGGGAGCCTTTTTTAAAAAAAGAAAAAGAAAGAAAATATTTGGGACTTCAGAGTGAGTGTATCCCTCCAGGGTCCAGAGGTGGCCACGTGAGCCCCTTTGGTGAGTGACTGAGCAAGTGAGCAAAAGAACAACCAATGAAACAAGAAAGAAATGGGTAGCCAGTGGTGGTGGTAGTTTGTTGATGTATGAAGGAAAGCCGGCATGGGTCTGTATTGGGGGGCAGGCAGGCAGTGATACACAGCCCTAATCTCTTCCATTTGAGGCAACAGAATGTGCTCCTTTTCTCAGGTGGACAGGGCCCCTGCTTTTGCTTTCCCTCTGCTGTTATCTTCTTCCTCGTAGTTTTGCTGCTGCCACAAGGTTAGCTGCTGCCATCCTCATGGAACCACTGCTGCCATCTTTGCAGACATTACCAGAGCCTCCACAAAAAACAAACAAACAAACAAAAAACCCTGAGGCACATCAACGGCATTTGTGAGACTGGTGCTTCAACAAAGAGGTTGACTTGTTAGCAGCGTTGTGATCAGCAGCATCGATGTCCACAGCTTTCAAAATAAGCAAACAAGCAACCAGCCAGGCAGATGGGACCCTATGAGTATGTGTGAAGCAGTGATGTACAATTGTGTAAAGACTGCATACCAGCACCACAAAAGTTATCCCTCTTTATGAAGACCGGAAATCTACAGCTCTGCTAGAAGCAACAATTTCATTAGATTCTATTAGAAAACTCCACCAATCTTTTCTACCACCCTCCCATAAATCATGAACCACTATGGGGAAGTGGGCAGTTAATTGTCATGATGTGGAGGTGGAGGCTGGGAGAAAATGGGCCAGGAACAAAAATGGAGAAAGGCAAGGTTTGGAACACAGGTTAAAAACAACACCACAGTTCTGATATGGCTTGGCTGCGGTGCTTGGTTGCATCCATGCATGGAAATGCCAACAAGTGTGAATAAACATGGCTACTTAAGTATCAATGGATGACTCAGAAGAAAGCATAAAGAACAGCTGTGTCTGTAAGATCCTTGAATCACTCACAGTAAAACCAAGATGGGCTAAATAAGAATATAAAAATTAAGACTATGCGTGTGTCATGAGATTTATGATGGGCTTGTCATCATCCTCACTGGACAATAGTGGCTGAAATCCTGTTCTATAAGGCGGCTAATGAAATTGGCCACAGCAATTTTCTTCCAGGGGCTTGGTCAGATGTTTTGTGGTATGGTAAAGGTAAAGGTTCCCCTTAACAATTTTTGTCCAGTCTTGTTTGACTCTAGGGGGCGGTGCTCATCCCCGTTTCCAAGCCATTGTCCGAAGACAATCTTCCATGGTCACATGGCCAGTGCGACTTAGACACGGAATGCTGTTTACCTTCCCACTGAGGTAGTCCCTATTTATCTACTTGTATTTGCATGCTTTCGAACCACTAGGTTGGCGGGAGCTGGGACAAGCGACGTGCGCTCACTCTGTCGCATGGATTTGATCTTACGACAGCTTGGTCTTCTGACCCTCCAGCACAGGCTTCTGTGGTTTAGCCTGCAGCACCACCACATTCCTTTTGTGGTATGAACTCACAAAATAAAAGATCTATCCCAATTACAATTGGGGCATGGAATGTTCATTTCCTTTTAGATAACACCAGGAGAAACAAATCTAGGAGAAGAAAAGCAACTTGTCCCCCAGAAAAAGATCAACTAAAGAAGCTAGTGTATGTTAAACTTTCTTCTGGAGTGAACATCCTAAAAAGGCCTGCCATGAAGCAGGTGTTGCCTTTCCTATTTGGAAATAGATTGTTAAGAAACTTAGCAGTTTCCCAAAAGGCATCATCAACTGCCTAAGGACTGTTAGACTCCCCCTTTCTGGAAAGCGTATGCTACACTTATCGGTGCTTATGCTCTAACCATGACCAGTAGCGATGACAACAGAGACCAATTTTACAATAATCTTTGCTCCATCATATGCCAAGATCAAGCAAGCTGATCCTCCTTGGCAACATCAATGCCCAAGCTGGCTTAGATTATCAAATGTGGAATGGAGTAATTGGAAGCATGACAATGGAAACCGTAATAGCAATGCTCTTCTCTTCATGATTTGTAGCAAATAGAATCTGCTCATCACCAGTACATTATTTTGATTTTGAAGCTGAAAGAAAAAAAGTTTGATGCACCCATGGTCCCAACACTGGCATCAATTAGACTATCTCATTGTTAGATGTAGAGAAAGACAAAATGTATACAGCACTAAAATGACCCGTAGGACAAGATGTTGGATGGACCATCAGCTACTCGTCTCCAAAATGAACATACGGATTAAACTGCCATTGTGCCCACAAGGAAAACAAGCATCCAAGAAGCTAAATATTTCCAAGCTCAGTCATGAGGGATCTAGCTTGATTCTGGAGACAGAACTAAATGCAAATATAGAACACATCCATGCCAGAAGCAGAAGCATTGACAATGAACAGTAAACTCTCCATAATAATATATCTACCATGTTCATGAAAGTTCTTGGACCAAAGAAATGTGTCTATCGGGACTGATTTGATAAGTATGATGAGAAAATTGGAAAACTTCATGAACAAAAACATCAACTACATAAAGTATATCATTTCAACAAATTAACTATCATTAAAGCTGCTTTCAACAAAATTCATCACAATTTACAGTCCAAATTGTGCGAGTTCCAGAATTCTTGGCTCAGAAGGAAACAGAGGAGATTCGGGTCTTTGCTGATTGTGGCAAAACTATGAAATCCTTTGATACAGTCAAACCATCTCTGGCTCCCAACCTGTGGGAATGTAGCCCCTCATCATCTTTGACAGCTACTCATCAAAGAGAAATCACAGATTTTGCAGAGATGGACTGGACTATGCATTTTCAAAATGTGCTGACCAGACCATCTGAAATTAGTGAGGTGGCAATTAGCACACAAGAGCCAATCAACAGTTCCATAGATCTCCCCCTGTGTCTGGAAGAAACACAAGGGGCCATCAGCATACTCTCCAATGAAAAAGTGCCAGGAGCAGGGGCAGTTCCAATAGAGATGTATAAAAAATGCTGGCAATAAACTCCTCCACAACTGACACACCTATTTCAAGAAATGAGGACACAAGGCAAAATCCCTCAAGATATCAAAAATGCAACAATTTTTCAGCTTTATATAAAGAAGGGCATCATCAACTCCATGGCAGCCACTGAGGCATCTCATTTCTAAATAGTGCTGAGAAAATTCTAGGAAAAATCCTTCTGAATTGCCTCACAGGGTACTTGGAGAAAAGCCTTTTTTTCAGAAACTCAGTGTAGTTTCTGGAAGGAATGAGGGACTGCTGACATGATCTTTCCCATTTGAAAGCCACAAGTGAAACGTCAAAAGCAGCTTCTACACAAGATTCATAGATTTAATTAAAGGTTTTGATACATGGGCTGAGAAGTTCTATGGAAAATCATGAAGACATTTGGATGTCCTGAGAAATTCATACATATCATTCAACAATTCCATGACAGTGGACAAGCTTGTGCTCTTGACAACAGCACTGTCTCCAATCCCTTTCCCATTACAAATGGTATCCTCTTCTCAGTTCTATGTTTTCTGCAATGCTCTGGGATGCTTACAGAGAAGAAAATGCTGCTGCTGAAGTTTGATAGCAAATATGTATTCGCAAAGGCTTTTGTGGCCGGGATCTAATGGTTGTTATGGGTTTTTCAGGCTCTTTGGCCGTGTTCTGAATGTTGTTCTTCCTAACGTTTCACCAGTCTCTGTGGTTGGCATCTTCAGAGGACAGGAGTAGCATTAAGCACAGAGTACTCCTGTCCTCTGAAGATGCCGGCCACAGAGACTGGAGAAACATTAGGAAAAACAACCTTCAGAACACGGCCAAGAGCCCGAAAAACCCACAACAACCATTTGATAGCAAAATTGAAGAGAAGTTGTTAGATCTACACACCATAATTAAAAACTCATTTTGTGCAGTGCTTGAGCTTTTATTTGCTGATGACTATGCTCAAAATGAAACTGTGTGTGTGTGTTTAGTCGTTTAGTCGTGTCCGACTCTTCGTGACCCCATGGACCAGAGCACGCCAGGCCCTCCTGTCTTCTACTGCCTCCCGGAGTTGTGTCAGGTTCATGTTGGTTGCTTCGCAGACACTGTCCAGCCATCTCATCCTCGGTCGTCCCCTTCTCCTCTTGCCATCACACTTTCCCAACATCAGGGTCTTTTCCAGGGAGTCTTTTCTTCTCATTAGATGGCCAAAGTACTGGAGCCTCAGCTTCAGGATCTGTCCTTCCAGTGAGCACTCAGGGTTGATTTCCTTTAGAACTGATAGGTTTGTTCTCCTTGCAGTCCAGGGGATTCTCAAGAGCCTCCTCCAGCACCACAATTCAAAGGCATCAATTCTTCGGCGGTCTGCTTTCTTTATGGTCCAGCTCTCACTTCCATACATCACGACAGGAAAAACCATAGCTTTGACTATTCGGACTTTTGTTGGCAAGGTGATGTCTCTGCTTTTCAAGATGCTGTCCAGATTTGTCATCGCTTTCCTCCCAAGAAGAAGGCGCCTTTTAATTTCAGGGCTGCTGTCTCCATCTGCAGTGATCATGGAGCCCAGGAAGATAAAATTTGACACTGCCTCCATATCTTCCCCTTCTATTTCCCAAGAGGTGATGGGACCAGTGGCCATGATCTTAGTTTTTTTGATGTTGAGTTTCAGACCGTTTTTTGCACTCTCCTCTTTCACTCTCATTACAAGGTTCTTTAATTCCTCCTCACTTTCTGCCATCAGAGTGGTATCATCTGCATATCGGAGGTTGTTGATATTTCTTCCGGCAATCTTAATTCCGGCTTGGGTTTCTTCCAGTCCAGCCTTCCGCATGATGTATTCTGCATATAAGTTAAATAAGCTGGGGGACAATATACAGCCTTGCCGTACTCCTTTCCCAATTTTGAACCACTCAGTTGTTCCATGACCAGTTCTAACTGTTGCTTCCTGTCCCACATATAGGTTTCTCAGGAGACAGATAAAGTGGTCAGGCACTCCCATTTCTTTAAGAACTTGCCATAGTTTGCTGTGGTCCACACAGTCAAAGGCTTTCGCATAGTCAATGAAGCAGAAGTAGATATTTTTCTGGAACTCTCTGGCTTTCTCCATAATCCAGCGCAAGTTAGCAATTTGGTCTCGAGTTCCTCTGCCTCTTCGGAATCCAGCTTGTACTTCTGGGAGTTCTCGGTCCACATACTGCTGAAGCCTACCTTGTAGGATTTTGAGCATAACCTTGCTAGCGTGCGAAATGAGTGCAATTGTACGGTAGTTGGAGCATTCTTTGGCACTGCCTTTCTTTGGGATTGGGATGTAGACTGATCTTTTCCAATCCTCTGGCCACTGTTGAGTTTTCCAAACTTGCTGGCATATTGAATGTAGCACCTTAACAGCATCATCTTTCAAGATTTTAAATAGTTCAACTGGAATGCCATCACCTCCACTGGCCTTGTTGTTAGCCAGGCTTTCTAAGGCCCACTTGACTTCGCTCTCCAGGATGTCTGGCTCAAGGTCAGCAACTACATTGTCTGGGTTGTCCACATCTTTCTGATATAATTCCTCCGTGTATTCTTGCCACCTCTTCTTGACATCTTCTGCTTCTGTTAGGTCCCTCCCATTTTTGTCTTTTATCATGTTCATCTTTGCGCAAAATGTTCCTCTAATATGTCCAATTTTCCTGAACAGATCTCTGGTCTTTCCTTTTCTGTTATCTTCCTCTATTTCTTTGCATTGTTCATTTAAGAAGGCCCTCTTGTCTCTCCTTGCTATTCTTTGGAAGTCTGAATTCAAGTTTCTGTAACTTTCCCTATCTCCCTTGCATTTTGCTTCCCTTCTCCTCTCTGCTATTTCTAAGGCCTCGTTGGACAGCCACTTTGCTTTCTTGCATTTCCTTTTCTTTGGGATGGTTTTCGTTGCTGCCTCCTGGACAATGTTACGAGCCTCTATCCAAAGTTCTTCAGGCACTCTGTCCACCAAATCTAGTTCCTTAAATCTGTTCTTTACTTCCACTGTGTATTCATAAGGGATTTGGTTTAGATTATACCTGAGTGGCCCAGTGGTTTTTCCTAATCTCTTCAGTCTAAGCTTGAATTTTGCTATGAGAAGCTGATGATCAGAACCGCAGTCAGCTCCAGGTCTTGTTTTTGCTGACTGTATAGAGCTTCTCCATCTTTGGCTGCAGAGAATATAATCAATCTGATTTCGATATTGCCCATCTGGTGATTTCCATGTATAGAGTCGCCTCTTGTGTTGTTGGAAAAGAGTGTTTGTGATGACCAGCTTATTCTCTTGACAAAACTCTATTAGCCTTTCTCCTGCTTCGTTCTGAACTCCAAGGCCAAACTTCCCTGTTGTTCCTTTTATCTCTTGGCTCCCTACTTTAGCATTCCAGTCCCCTAGAATGAGAAGAACATCTTTCTTTGGTGTCAGTTCTAGAAGGTGTTGTAAATCTTCATAGAATTGTTCAATTTCAGTCTCCTCAGCAATGCTGGTTGGTGCATAAACTTGGATTATTGTGATGTTGAATGGTCTGCCTTGGATTCGTATTGACATCATTCTATCATTTTTGAGATTGTATCCCATTACAGCTTTTCCCACTCTTTTGTTGACTATGACGGCTACTCCATTCCTTCTACGGGATTCTTGTCCACAATAGTAGATATGATAATCATCTGAGCTGAATTCGCCCATTCCTGTCCATTTTAGTTCACTGATGCCCAGGATGTCGATGTTTATTCTTGCCATCTCCTGTTTGACCACCTCCAGCTTCTTCATGGATTGCTGCCTTGTCGTGGCGAAGGGGCTTGAGTAACTCAGAGAAACTATGGGCTATGCCGTGCAGGGACACCCAAGACGGACAGGACATAGTGGAGAGTTCCGACTAAACGCAATCCACCTGGAGTAGGAAATGGCAAGCCACTCCAGTATCTTTGCCAAGAACGCCCCATGATCAGAAACAAAATGAAACTACATTTCTGAATTTTCAAAGAAGTCTTGATCTGTTCTTCTCTGTCTGCAGCAAAATAAATACAGTACAGTACTGATAAGACAGTGGTGATGTACCAACATGCTCTGGATGTATCTTTTGATGAAGGTATGTGACTATCGTTTTACTACAGTGGATAAGTTCATGTATCTTGGTAGCTCTGTCTCCGCTATGTTCCCATTGATGATAAAGTTGCCGCATGAATCTCTAAAGCCAGCACTATCTTTGGAAGTCTTCAATCTTGTATGTGGAATCAGACATGGAATCAATCTTTCTGTGAAGCTGAAGATGTGCAAGGCTGTTTTTTTGTTCTCTCCACTTTAAGGACCAGAGACCTAGACTATCTATCAGTGCCATATGAGAAAGCTGAATCGTTTTTATTTTACTTGTCTTCAGAGAATTATCAGCATCAAATGACAGGATGAAGTCCTTGGCATTGAAGTCCTGGAGCAAACACAGATGACAAGCATTTTTACAATCTTGCAACAATGACAATTTCAGTGGACTAGCCATGTTTTCAGGATGTTGGACGACTGTCTCCCAAAACATATTTTCTAATGGCTATCTTGTTACAGGTGCTCAATTGCATGGTGGACAACAGAAACTACTCAAGGATACACTGAAAACACAATTGAAAGGTTTTAATATTGACCATGTGAATTAGGAAGCTCTCACTCAAAACCAAAGTGCCCAGCAAAATGCTGTCAAACAAGGGACTAAAGAATTCAAAACAAAAAGACTGCAGAAAAGAAAACAGAAGTGATTAAGCAAGGATCTAACTTCTTGATAGCCCAGCAATCCCAGGATCAACTAATGTGCCCTGTCACTGTTTCATGTTTTCCAGACCTGTATTGTACTAATTAGTCACTTGTGTGTCTATCAGGGTGTTACTGCTGAACTGTAACCACTTACTTTTTCTCTTTTCTTCCCCAAATGGTGAACCTGATGGAGATGGTAATCTTTGACAATGAGGGATGAACTATGCTGAAGAATGCTTGCATTCTTGTGTAATCAAGAATGATGTAATTCTGATGTACTGCCAAGCCAGCTGATGTAATTAAATCAGAATATTGCTGTGAGATGTTAGGTTCTATTTTTCTCCCCTCACTTTGGCTTCTCTTTTCTTGTTGGTATAGTAGGGATGCTGCCAATGATCATAATAGTTCTCTCCTGCTTTTCTTTTTCTTGTATTCTGTGGGCTAGAGGGAGCGGATAGACTATTTCTGTCAGAAACAACTCTGATTGTGCTGTGTAACTCAGCACTTCAAGTCATTGCATTTTCCCATTCACAGGGATTTCTTCCCCATAGATATCTGGAAACACATAAATATTGACTCAGAAATAGACAAGGATCAAGTTATAGTATCTCCACAAGATCACAGGGCAGGGCAGGATCTCATGTGTGTGTTCATATTCTGGCATGGACCAGGTCAGGGGGTGAGAGCACATGCCTAAATTGTGTTACAAAATTTCTGAAGTGGATGTTATGCTTGTATGCTATGTATGTCAGGGCTTTTCTGAATGGAGCACAATCTCTAGCCTCTTTCACTTGCTTAACTGTAAAGTAGAGATGGGGGCATTCATATTCATATACAACTACCCCCACACAGGTGGACCTAATGAAGGTTCACCAGTCTGCTGCTGGTGCCAGCCCCGTGCTCCCTTCCAATTGCTCCAGAGCTCACAGTCGACTAGCCACTCCCAGTAGAAGGAGGGAAGATGAGCCTCCCTGCCAGGCTGATGAGTGGCTAGTCAACCGTGAATATGAATACCCCCATCTCTATTGTTAGTAAATGCAAGGATTGCTATGATTCTGAGCTCTGAACCAGGGGCATGAACTTCCAGGGGAAGTCCCACACCATGAAACACCATCCCTAGGAAGAAAAACACAACTAAAAATAGTTGTAAGGAATTCTTGGAGAATTTTGGGAATTGGAGTCCCAAAAACCCTAAAAGAGCAGACTTCAACATAATGAACTTTTGCATTCTCTCATTTTCTCAACTGGGTGAGGTTAATGCATATATGAAAATGAATAACTTGAAAATACTGTATGCTAAATTGACTCAGCAACTTGGTAGCTGGCATTTCTGGGTGAATGCTTACTTCAGCTAACAAAAGAACCCCTTTAAAATGTTTTCTCTGATGTAACACACAAATAGCATATCCCCAATACCTCATGTCAAATGTGAGTTTAATTAAAATATGATCACTGTTGTACCTCAGCAGATGGTGGATTGTTTGCTAATAATAAGCTCATAGTATTCACTTAACATGTCACTGTAAATCTTCCAAAATGAAACTGAATTTATGCAAGCATCATTGAAGAAGGTGGCAGCCCTTCAAATATTTGAGGATGGCAATCATAATGTCTCCGCCTCTTCCTTTCCAGGCTAAACCATTCTCCTTTGGCTTGGTTTCCAGTCCTTTTATGATCTTGATAGCCCATCTCTAGACACACTCCCGTTTGTTGACAAATTCTGGTGCCCAGAAATGGACACAGGATTTCAGGTGAGATGTGACCAAAACATAACAGAATGGTACTATTACTCACCTTGACTTGAACACTACACTTGACACAGATTAGTATTTCTTTAGCTGTTTTTTTTACCACTGCATGACACTGTTGATTCATGTTTAACTTGTGTGGTGTAGTAAAAGTACTAGATCTTTTTCACATGTCTTACTGCCAAGCCAGCTGTCATGGGTTCTATATCTGTGCATCTGATTTTTCACGTCTAAATGTAGAATTTTATATGTTTTCCCTGTTAAGACCCATATTGTCTGTTCTCCAGTCTGTTAATATGATTTTGAATCATGAGTCTGTTTTCTGACATATCACCTACCCCTCCCAGAAATATTAACTGACCCTCCTTGCAGGCTTGAATTTATTTAAAGTAGTTGAATATTCCTGTACCATCTCGTTTTCTGCCTTGGGCAACAGCCGATTCACTTCCTTTTCTATTTTGTTTGTACTAGGTTGAGAATGGGAGAAAATGTGAAGTAGGTGTCCAGCAATTCTGCCTTCTGCATGTCATCCATAAATATTTATCTGTCCTCTCTATGACCAGTTGTACCACTTTCCTGTTGCTACCCCCCTTTAAAAATCGTTTAGCTTCTTTTGCAAGTTTGAATTCTAGTCTTCATGCACTCCAGACTAAACATGGGCACAAATCAGAAAAATGATGAATCTGGGTGGTTTGTAGTTTATGGTCCGTGGCTCTTCATAAACCAAAAACCACTCCTGAACCCTAAAAAAAAGGAACCCGTTTTTGGTTAATTTTTCTGGCTTGTGCCTGGGGAAGGGGGAATCTAAGATCTCTCAGCGTGCACATATGCAGGGACAGCTGGCCTGGCTTCTGGAAAGGAAGCTGGGTTGCTGTCTCTGAAGATGGCAGCGGAGGAGGAAGTGGTGGAGGAGGTAGCAGGAACAGGTCAAGAAGTAATGGGGGCAGTTTTCCTTTGCCAAAGGAAAACAAAGTGCCAAGTTCAATGCTTCGTTATGTTTCAGCAAAATGGCTTGCATGGACTAAACCACAAACCAGCCTGGTTTATGGGTTTTTCCAGTTCATAGTTTGCTTCTCTGTTCCAGAGAGAGAGAGAGAGAGAGAGAGAGAGATATTTTAGCTATAGACTTTAATCTGATAGTGCGTAAGAGGCAAGTACATATTAGCCATTCTTTTCTGTTCTTCCTTGATGTCTGGGCCCACTTTCTATTTCCTGTGTTTGCCTCTTATGCACTATCAGATTATTTCTGACTCTATGAATTAATGACCCCAAAAGGTCCTATCCTTACCCACTCTGCTTAGAGATTGCAAATTAAAGTCTATAGCTTCCTTTCTTCAGTCCACTAATCTTGTGTTAGGTCTTTCACTGCCTTCAACTTCTCCTGCCATTACTCTCTTCTCTACTGTGTCTCATTCTCCCATGAAACATTCAAAGAAAAGTTTACCCATCATTTCCTATATAAGCCCCTTTAATTCTTAACTCATCTAAGTGTTCCTTTTGTAGCTACCTCAGTTTATTTAGATACATCTTCTTTTTTGTAGATTTTTTTAGTGATCATTCCTTCATTATTTATTTTTTTATTTATTTAACTTATATGCCACACACATTACCCAAAGGTCTCTGGGTGGCTTACAACAATTAAAATATAGTTAAAAAAAGATAAAAGAATTAAAATACAATTAAAATAGATACTCTAAAAATTGCCATCAGGACCCACAGTTGATATTATTTCAATTAAAAGCCTTCTGGAACAGGAAGGCTTTGACCTGGCACTGAAATGGCATAAGCGTTGGTGCCAGACGAATTTCAATTGGGGTGGTGTTCCATAGTCTGGGGGAAGCTGCTGAAAAGGCACTTTGTCAACAAGCCATCCCTCTTACCTCCTTGAGGGACAGCTCTTTGAAAAGGGCCCCCTGGCTAGATCTTAATTGTCGGGTAGGTTCATATGGAAGGAGGCGGTCCTTCAGGTATCCAGGGCCCAAGCCATTTAGGGCTTTATATGTCAAAACAAGCACTTTGAATTGGGCCTGGGCAGCAACTGGTAGCCAATGTAATTTAAACAGAATTGGCTTGATGTGTCCCCTAGTGGCCCCACCACTCACCAACCACGCAGCTTGATTCTGGACCAGTTGCAGTTGCTAGACCGTCTTCAAAGGCAGCCCCACATATAGCGCATTACAGTAATCTATACGAGATGTTACCAGCGCATGTGTAATTGTCATGAGACTCCGCTTGTCCAGGTAGGGCTGTAGCTGGTATAATTTCCTCAGCTGAAGGAAGGTGCCCCTGGCCACTGAGTCCACCTGGGCTTCCAGAGTTAGACTGGGGTCCAGGAGCACCCCCAGGCTGCGGACCCTGTCCCTTAGGGGGAGTGTAACCCCATTCAGGGTAGGGAAATGGCCCTCCAGCCTGTCCGGTGAAGCACCCACTGACAGCACTTCTGTCTTGTCTGGATTGAGTTTCAATTTATTAACCCTCATCCAGTCCATTATCAGGTCCAGACACGAGTTCAGCACAGAAACCGCCTCACCTGGATTGGTGGAAAATGAGAGGTAGAGCTGAGTGTCGTCAGCATATTGCTGACTCCTCAGCCCAAACCTCCTGATGACCTCTCCCAGAGGTTTCATGTAGATGTTAAACAGCATGGGGGACAGTATCGAGCCCTGAGGAACTCCATGGCATAAATGCCATGGGACAGAGCAACTGTCCTCCAGCACCACCTTCTAGACACGGTCGGCCAGGAAGGAGCAGAACCACTGTAAAGCGGTGTCCCCAACTCCCAACCCAGCCAGTCTATCCAGAAGGACACCATGGTTGATGGTGTTGAAAGCCACTGAAAGGTCCAGGAGTATCAACAGGGTCACATTCCCCCTGTCTCTCTCCCAGCAAAGGTCATCGTACAGGGTGACCAAGGCAGTCTCTGTACAAAAACCCAGCCTGAAACCCTATTGAAATGGATCCAGAAAATCTGTTTCACCAAGCAGTGCCTGGAGTTCCCCAGCCACAACCCGCTCCAACACTTTGCCCAAATAAGGGAGGTTTGCCACTGGTTGGTAGTTAACCACCAGCCTTGGGTCCAGGTTAGGCTTTTTTTAGGAGTGGCCAAATTACCACCTCTTTCAAGGTGGTAGGGACCACTCCCTCTCGCAAAGAGGTGTTCACGGCCTCCTGGATCCAGGTGCGAACCCCCCTGGCAGATCTTCCAATTAGCCAAGATGGGCAAGGTTCGAGCGGAGTGGTTGTAGAATGGACAGATTCAAGTCTCTATGTGAGAGACTTAGATCCATTGTTTAACACTTTTCTTTGAATGTTTATACACATAGGACCAACCCACTATTTAATTATGCTTATTAAAATCAGTTTTCCTAAAGTCTGTGTGGTTGTTATATTACTCTCATATTTCCCCTTTTTTAGTATAATGAATCTCAAGAGAGGATAGTAATTTCCACCCACAGTAATGTTACTATTATCTCTTTCTCCTCTGATTTTTTACCCAGATGTTTTCAACAAGTGTTCCACACTGCATCTCTTAGATGTCCTCATATCCCTTACTTACATTGCTGCTCCTCTGACATTCTTGTTGAATCTATTTCTTTTGAGTAACTTATACACTTCAATCATTACATAACATTCATGAGTCTTATCCCATCAGCAATGCCTATTAGATCATATTTTTCTTCCTGTATTAAGAGTTTAGGGTCATCTTGTTTGTTTCCTATACTCTCTACATTAATAGAGAAACATTTGAAACTTTAGTCATCTCCCCCCCCCCCCCCGATTCTTCTCCTTTGGCAAGTTCTTGTAATATATTATAAACGTCTTTCTTTGCACTATGATGTTACAATTATTAGTCTATTTTTATTGACAGATCAATTTTTCAAAAATTTCTTATTCTTGAATACCAGGAAATTATGATTTAGTAATCCACAATTCAAAATGCCAGGAAATGTCCAAATATTGCTGCACAATACTGTTCCTGTGCTTTGTTTGTTTGTTTGTTTGTTTGTTTGTTTGTTTGTTTGTTTGTTTGTTTGTTTGTTTGTTTGGTTGGTTGGTTGGTTGGTTGGTTGGTTGGTTGGTTGGTTGGTTGGATGGATGGATGGATGGATGGATGGATGGATGGATGGATGGATGGATGGATGGATGTGTCTCCTTTCTTCCCAGAAGGGGTCTCAAGCAGGAGTGTTTCCAGCAGGAGAAAGGATACCAAACTTTACATAGCGAAGGGCAGCCTGAATGTTGACAATGCCAATGGTAGCAACCAGTATGGTGTACAGGATGCCCTCTTGTGTTCACTGTTTCTTCTAGGCATTTCTAGTTCACCCTTGTGTTCACTATTTTTTCTAGGCATTTTTAATACCTAGAGAACTTGTTGAAAAACATTTCTGACAATTGCTTTGTGTTTGAGTGAGAAGTGGTTAACTGATGAAAAAAGGAGTCACGGGACTAGGATTTTCACCTGCCTGGTGTCTCTTTGGGAATGCAAAAGAGCCCTTTGCTAGGTTAAATCCGGCTTCCTTTTTCCTACTGGCATGGCAGCCATGGTATCACAAATAAATATCAGCCCATTTTCATGCATTTTGAATCAGAAGCACAATATCCAAAATTCCTAAACTGGACATTTGAAGGGGCATTTAGGGTTGCCTATTTTTGAATAGGGGCAGGTGTTTAAAACTGTTTTACTCTTACGAACTTGTAACTTGAAAACCCTTCATCCAAACTTCCCCAAATTTGGCACAAGGCAAAAGCAACCTGTCTGCTGCCACTGTGTCAAATTTGTTGCTGATGTGAAGCCCTTTTTCAAAATTCTAATTCTTTTGTTTGTGCTCCCCCCCCTTTAGAATTACCTTCTGGAATTGTGATTTGCTCTGCTCCACTCTATTATGATGCATTCTTGTGCAGCTATAATTGTATAGTCATGTGTATTCAGAAGTTATCCCTAGGTATATTCAAAAATAAGGCCCATTGAGTTCAGTGGGATTTGCCCTGTATTAATGATGTAGAAGATTCCAACCTTAAAACTAAGAATGTAAATGTTTATTCCATCAGGTTTATCTTTTTCTTTAGAATAAGCAGTTATTATGTACAGTGCAATATATTTACAAACTTAACAATAAACTACTTATAAAGATTAAAATTGTAGAATCCTGAAAACATCCCATTCTGGCTCTCCTTTTGAAATGCTACTTCAGTACCAAGGATACATCGTAAATGCTGCCTGCAAAGAAGGAATATTTTATAGGATAATATGCACTGCAGATGATACTGTTGAGATGTATAACCTACAAATTATTGTTCCTGATAAATTCACTTTTGCTATTTGCAGAATGATAAAAACATGGCATCAAAAAACGTGCTGAACTCAGCATTGTTTTCCATTTCACAGCATGTGAAATTTTGCCTGTACCAGCTTTGCTTCTTATACAAATCTATTCAAGCTAGTTTAAGGGCTCAAATCAATGGCCAGAATCCTGTGATGATTCTGTTCTAGAGTGAGTGCAATTACATGTGTCATCGTGACAAATTGGATATAATTAATGAGGTATTAGAGCTGGCTGGATAGCTTATTGAGTTAGGTGTTTGTCTGTGGAGCCAAATGTTGGGAGTTCAATTCCCCACTGTGCCTCCTGTGAGTAGAGCCACCCTAAGTAGCCTTGGGCAAGTTACACAGCCTCAGGGCACAACCACTTCTGAATATTTTTGACCTGGAAAACCCTGAAAAGAGTCACCGTAAGTCAGAATTGACTTGATGGCACACAGTGATTAAAATGTGGTATCAATTGTGTGTCAAGTTCCGCTCTTAACCCTTTCAAGCCTGTTTCCAGCAACAGCCCTTCCTTGTGCCTAAGGGACAAGGGACATTGCACAATGGTTAGGTGAGGGAACTTTTAATCACTTGACCTACCTATACTAGTCTACAAATTCTGCAGAAATTGTGTTTCTCTTAAAGGGCAAAATCCAACAAAAAGAAAGTTGTGTTAGACAACATGAAACAACGGTACTAAACTGAACAGGAAAACCCAGACTGTTCTCACACCGTAGCTCCTTTCTCCTAATGAAATAAGCAGGGGGCTGAAATATCCTCAGTATGAATTAGAGCAGGCTCTCCAGATGCTATTGGAATGCAGTTCTCATCAGCCCATATCAGCATGGCCAGTGGTGATTGTTGGGTATTTGAAGAGGCATAGCTTCACCACCTTAGAGAAGGAAGCCTGGTTTGGGGTCATTTGCCACATCATATTTTTCACAGTGCATGTGATTATTTAAAAACATGTTTCCTAAAACTGAGCTTTCTCTCTTTCTGGGGGTGAAAGATGATCCAAGAACAGTTATCAAAGTCAGGAGACTAATTCTCCAGGAAGAAGCTTTTCTGTCTCTTCTGCCTCCCATCATGGAAACTTGAAGCATCTTCTTTGCTGATAGTTGCTTGAGGCAGAAGGCTGAGTGATCACCATCAAGGGCAGAGGTTTTCTAGTATATTGCCTGATCCTTCTCCTTCCATCTCATCCTAACTGCTGAAATTTATTTTCTTGTAACCTCCTCTTGTCCCATCCCTTGTGTATTATGTCTTAAAATTGGATTGAAAGAATGAAAGCAAGGACTTCCTTGTAGGCCACTCTGGGAGACTTTTGGTCTAAAGGATGGAGTTGAATCAATCAATCACAGGCTTTCGGTCTTTGTGTGGCTCTTACCCCAGCACTGAAATCCAAATTCATGCTTTGAATTCCAAGTTTAATCAGACTGAAAGAAAACAGCTCGCTCTCACTGTCAAATGTGAATACATTTTTCATCATTGTTTGGCCTCACAGCAATATCCATCAACAGCAATGCAAAATCTAGTTTCTGCTAGAAATGAGAATTAAGGGATGCCTACACAAATAATAAGTGCTCAGTACAATGATGAAAAGCTGCTAGCAACAGATTAAAAGGGCAAAAATTTAGCTGAGAAGCATCAGACAAACTAGAAATATGTATACATGCAGACACAATATGTATATCATTTATACAGATGATGTTTTCCAAGTTTTTCAGCTGTTCTTTTCACACCGAGCTGAAGTTCTATATATAGAGATGCAGATGCAAATCCAGATACACAATACCCAGAGAGAAAGAAGGATGGGATAACTCAGTGGGTTGGAGTGCCTAACTGCAGATTTAGGGGATAGAAGTTCAAATCCTCACTGTACCTCCGATAAGAGAAGCTAGATGAGATTGCACCTGTCACCTCTGCAGCTTTGGGCAAGCTGCATGATGCTAGACTGCCACCAGAAGGTTGCTGTTGTGATGTGCTGTTAAGTTGAAACTGACTTACAGCAACCCTAATTTGGCTTTCAAGGTGAATTAGATATTTAAGGAGTGGTTTTACCAGTTTCACACCTGCAGTCAGTTTCCATGGCTCAGCAGGGATATGAACCCAGGTCTCCTGAGTCTTAGTACAGTGGGGTCTTGACTTGAGAACTTAATCCGTACTGGAAGGTGGTTCTCAAGTCAAAAAGTCTGTAGGTCAAGTCTCCATTGACCTACAGTGCACTGAAAACCGATTAATCCCGTAACTGGCCGTTTTTGTTCCATTTTGGTTTTTTTCTGGTCTGTAAGTCAATTCTCAGGCTGCAAGTCAAACCTAAATTTTGCGGCCAGAGAAGTCTGTAACTCAAAAAGTCTGTAAGTCAAGCCGTCTGTAAGTCAAGGGTCCACTGTATGTCACTCTGCTCACTACACTACACTGGGTGCCTGCCACCAGAAGGAGGGAATGGTATACAACCCCTGAGTACTTTATATGTAGAAAATCCTGGAAAAGGTGCCCTAAGTCAGAATTGATCTGATTGCTCCTAATTACTATTTACAGCTAGAAAGAAGGGGGGAGGGGGCAGGAGAGACAGCACACAACAAGGCAAGGATGTTTTCTAGGCCTTTGCCTGCTCCTTTCATGACTCCTTTGTTCTTGGATTAAACAGATTCCATCCTTCTAAAATGTATCCCAACCAATTATGTATTTAAACCCAGATATAAGAAAGTGGCTGAAACCCTGGTGCTTAGTGTAGCAAGTCAAACTTAACCCATTGAATCAGTGGGGGTTTGGTGAGTCAATTCCTCTATAAGTTTTATTTAGGGTAGTAAGTTGCATCTGGAGTAAACTCATTTGAATCAATGGAATTTACAGAAGAGTTGACTCACCAAATGCCCATTGATTCAGTGGACATACTCCAGAGCAGTTTACTGCACTAAGCAAAAGTGTTTCAGCTGTTAAATTATGCCTTCAATTAAAACCAATCTCTTCACACACAAAAAAAGTTATTCCAAAGGGGCAAATCATTTTCAGACGCTACTAATGGAACTTACAGAGTAGTTGACTTGCCATATTCCCACTCATTTAGTGAGCCTACTCAACAGGATTTCAACCATTAAATTGTATTCCCAGTTAAAACCAATCTGTTCATTAATAAAAGTAGATGCTTGAAGGCTGTTCATTGTTCTGAGACTGTGATCAACCCTCAGTATCGAGGTAGCCAGACCAGCCAGCCCTCCACTCTAAAGCTGGTGCTGTTGAATGCCAGGTCTGTATCTAATAAGGCCCAGATGATTTACGACCTTATCCTGAAGGAGGATGCAGACCTGGCATGCATAACCGAAATGTGGATTGGTGGAGAGGGGGGTCCCCGCAGCACTTGTCTGTATGCCTAGTTATACTGTCCAACGCCAGGGTAGACTGGAGGGGTGGGTGGGTGGAGTAGCCATTATATATAAAAACAGCTTGGAGGTTGCTGGGTGCTCCATGCTGGTAAAGCCGGGTCTGGAGGCTCTCCACGTGTCGATTGGGGCCAGGGATGGTATTGGGATCTTGCTGGGTTACCGTGCTTTCCGCGATCCAGCTATTTCCCTACTGGAGCTTATGGACTTTGTCTCCACAGCACTGTTGAGATCCCTGAAACTACTGGTTTTGGGTGATTTCAGCGTGCACATGGGGGCAGAGACTTCTGGGCCAGCTCTTGAGCTCCTGGAAACCATGGCTTCCTTAAACATGTCCCAACATGTCAATGGCCCCACCCACGTGGGTGGTCACACGCTTGACCTGCTTTTTTCCACCAGTTGGAGTGAGTGTGGTCTGATGGTGAATGACCTTGAGTCGGTCCCCTTGTCATGGTCAGATCACCACCTAATAAAATGCAGCCTCATAATGGCTCTCCCCCCTTGCAGGAAGCAGGGATCTATTTCTACGGTCCACCCTCAAAGGCTACTGGATCCTGTTGGATTCCAGGATGCCATGAGAGGTGTTACGGCTGACCTGGCTTGCACTCCTGTCGAGGCTCTGGTTGACGACTGGTTCACTGCTGCCACCAGGGCTATAGACACAATTGCGCCTAAATGCCCTCTCCAACGCAGAGCTTGGCCTGCACCCTGGTTCAACCGGGACCTATGAGTGATGAAGCAGCTCAGGAGAAGGCTAGAGCGCAAGTGGAGGAAGAACCTGATGGATTATAATTGGATAGCTGTCAGGGTCGCCACTAACCTCTACCTGGCTAAGGTAAAGGCTGCTGCTCGTCCATACTTCGCTAACTGGATAAGCGTCCAACCAGCAGGCGGAGTTATTCCGTATAGTGTGCGTCCTATCCAGAATTGGTCTGAGTCATGGGCCTCCCCCTAGCTTTTCACCAGACCAATTTGCAGCATTATCAAATCTAAAGTGGAGGCCATCTGCCGGGAGCTCTCTCCTTTTTTAAACACAGTGAGTCGAGCAGAGATGTCCAGCGCTCTGTCTTGCCTGGTGATCCTTGATCGCTTTCAGACTGTGACGCCAGATAATGTGGACAAAGCGCTTGATCGCTGTTGTGCCACCACCTCCTCCCTTGACCCTTGCCCGGCCTGGCTAATCAAAGCAGCCAGGCCTACACCAACAGAATGGGCCACAACAATAATTAATGGGTCTTTCCTTGAGGGCACTCATTAGGCCCATAAAAAAGAAACCTAACTTGGTGGCGGACAAAATTGCCAATGTTTCTTTCATCAGCAAAGTGGTGGAGAGGGTGGTGGCTGACCAGCTTCAGGCTCTTTTGGATGAAACAGATGCCCTGGATCCATTTCAGTCAGGCTTCAGGCCGCGCCATGGTACAGAAACGGCATTGGTCGCCCTGTATGATGACCTGTTGAGGGAGGCTGACAGGGGTAAAATATCTCTGTTGGTCCTTCTCAACATCTTGGTGGCCTTTGATACCGTTTATTTATTTATTTATTTATTTATTTATTTATTTATTTATTTATTTATTTATTTATTTATTTATTTATTTATTTATTTATTTATTTATTTATTTAATATCCCACCTATCTGGTTGGTTAAGACCACAGTATCCTCCTGGGGAGGCTCTCCGAGTTGGGAAGTGGTGGCCTGGTGGTTGCCTGGCTCCGCTCTGTCTATCTGACCGTTTCCTCCCCGTAGAGGCATTCAATGTATTCTTGAAGGCTTTCATGTCTGGGATCCGATGGTTGTAGGTTTTTTGGGCTGTTTGGCCATGTTCTTAAGGTTTTTCTTCCTAACATTTCACCAGTCTCTGTGGCTGGCATCATCAGAGGACAGGAGTCAGAATTCAGACAGAGCACAGACAGAGTTCTGACTCTTGCCCTCTGATGATGCCGGCCACAGAGTCTGGTGAAACTTTATGAAGAAAATCCTTAAGAACACGGCCAAACAGCCCCCCCCCAAAAAACCTTACAGCAATCATATAAAGTAATAATTCAGATGTACAAGAAGTACAAAAAAATCCAGGGTTCTCCTCTTGAAACTCAGTCACTGAGTGAGTGGATAAAGCAAGAGAGAAAAAATGGTCTTTCTCCACAAATACTGGACTACAAGAAGGACTTCAGAACTGTCTACAAGAAGGACAGAATAAGTAGCTGTGTTATTATTTTCTTATAAATTAAATGTTACCAGAACCAAAAAACAACTTTGTCATTCCTTTCTTGAAATGGGAATGTTGTTTGATAGCTCATCAAGTATTCTACCCAGATTCTCATTAATCATTTCTTCTGTTCTGTTCTTCAGTCATGCCACAGGAAGGAATTCTCAGCAGACCTATGCCCAAAGCTTTCTTTATGAAACAAAACATAACTAAAACAAATACACTAGGGCCATTTTCCTTTGCTTTTTAAAATGCCAGAGAGCAAACCTTGTATGAATACAAGAGAGTTTACATGAAAAATTATTGTGTCCAATATAAGCAAGGAATGTGACAGTACTAGAAGAGTTGATTTAATAATTTTTAATAACTGAAAATGAAGACCTACAATTTTTGTTTGCACATAGTCAATTTGGTATATTTTAAAAATGTTTGTCCTCACATTATTGGATTGTGAAGTACCATTTATCCGAGATTATTAGATACAGTTTAGAGAAAGGAAGGAAAGATTTTGAATCATCTTGGTCTTTAAGAGAAAATTAAATAATAAGTTGCTTCCCAATCCTTCTTCCACATTGTTTCCTTTTGTGGCTACCTACAATAAGCAACCTAAACATATACTACCATGAAAATACATGTTAAACAAGTAATGTCCAGTATCCATTGTTTGTTTGTTTATTTAAAACATATAACCTAGGATCTCATGCAACACTAAAATAACATTAAACAATTCAGCAGCTAAGAAAGCTTCTCTCCCTGTCCCTACATATTGGTCTCTTTATCCATGGCAGGACATGAAGGAGCCAATCCTCTCCAGCAGATCTTAAAAATTTATCCATGTCATAGACAAATCACCATTTGATAATCATGACACTTATACAATTTATGTCAATATTTCCAGTCTCCCTCAGGTCTATACTTCTCTTTTCCCACTTTTCCTGAAACTGTCTCTACATCTAACATTTCCCTCTTCCACTCCTCCTCGGTTTTCTCCAATGGGTCAGGGTTGCCCTGGACAAAACTGACCTGATGGCATTGGAGACATGGCATTCATTATTCTGAATGTATCGATCAGGACACTAATCCAGCTAGTCTTCCTTGAACACACATCTTCCCTCTTGTCAGATGTGCTGGAGGCACTTCATTCTGTTCTGTGAAACCTCACTGTCAAGAGGTGCAGCACCTAGGAAAAGAGAATGAGGTTCATACAACATCAGCAGGATCAAGAAAATCAATTGCAACACTTGATGGACAAAGAATTGCTCTAACACAAGTACAGATTTTCTTGGTCCCATGATTAAGACACCACGTTGGTACTCCCCATAGAGTATGATTTTTAGGCTGAGGTGAACACACTAACACACCAATCAAACATTGAGTCCTGCAGCTCTGAGTACTCAAGTGCAGTCTAACTAATAGAATTCCTTTTCAGTCATTTTCTAATTGTACAATAAATTATGAAGGTCACCACTTTGACAAACGGCTAGACCACAGAGGGGCAACTTGTGACTGTTGTTTGATTGTGAATCCCACCATCTGTCACTATTGGCTGCGCTGGTTATGCGAGTTGATGCACAACAACCTCTGGAGGACCACCCATTCCTTGCTACTATCCTAAAGGTTAGAAACGGAACATTATCTTATAGGATGCTCTGGAGCACTCTCGTCAGCAAATACACTACTTAAAACAAGATGTGGTCAGCCTGTACCAAAATCCAAACATTATTCTGGGATAATCTAATAAAATTTACTCCAATATCCTGTGTTAACACTATATATTTCAGTATCATGATAGTCAATATACTCTCTAGCTTGTTCCTTACTGAGAAGGGATCCATAAAGTTAAGTTTGATATACTTGAGAATGAATGTCACTAGGTTTTGATCTTCATACTCGAGCTGAACTATAGGGCATGAGCTAGTTGGCCTTTATTCCTCTGACACAGGAAAGTTTGATTTTAATATCTTGTTGTGTTTGTTTTTAATTACCAAGGTTGTTTAATGAAAATATAAACCAGTGATGCATAGATTCACCTGATTACCTTGGATGTGGTAAGTGCTGAATACTATGCAACCAGGCCCAAGGTCAGTCATTCCTATTGAAAAGCTGTAATTTATTTCAAAAAGTCAACATTATAGACTTGGAGGTCAAAAAACAAGGAAAGCATTTGTTATCCCCCTGTGCCATCAAGGCAATTCTGATTTATGTCCACCTATGAAATAATGACCTCCAAAAGGTCCTATCATTAAGAGTCCTGCTGAAAACTCAAAAGCATGGTTTCCTTTACTCATTCAATCTATCTCATGTTAGGTCATCTTTTCTTACTGCCTACTACTTTTCCTAGTATTACTGTCTTTTTCCGTCTGTTTTCCAGATGCACCTACAGTACAAGAGTCTCACTTTAGTCATTTCAGTTTCTAGTGCGAAGGCATTTACCCTACAATGGCTAAAATCCTATTATAGTTTTACATCCGCATAATGAAATTGACATAAATTCCACTAATGAATTGCTACAATGTAAGACATCAGCATAGCCATTTGCTGTTGCATGCAGGGTCACGCAAGTTGGCATTCATCAGGAAAGGCCTATGGTTGTTAACTTTTGCCAACTTGCTCCTGAGATGTACACTGCTCGCAGGTACATTCAATAGGATTTTACCCAATAATGTATTATCCTTTGTTCAGCATCTAATGACTCCAGATCAAGGTTATCACTATATTAGTGTAAACACTGCTAATCCCCTCATATCTAGTTCTCTTAGCTGAAAAACAAGCTTTCTGTTCATACTTTGGAGCACACTGTTAAAAACAGAGTCATATGGTAATCATTTTCACATGGGATATAGAGCAGAAAGCATAGACAGGAAAAGAAGGGTTTGTATTTTTAATTAATATAAAATGAAAGAGTTAATGTAAAATATTAATAACACTGGACACTGTCTTTAATGCAGCAGCAACAACAACAACAACAATATGTATTAATTAATTTGAGCATTAATCTGTGTGTCATTTTTGAACATTAATGTGAAATATGACAATGGAGTCAGAGTATAGTGCTCTGCATCTGCATCACAATCCTCCTGTCCAGCCAAGAAAATCAAGCCGCAGGGATGCTCTGCCATGCCTATTGAGTTGATAAAATATGGAGACAGCCTCATGATTACCAAAATGGCGATAAAGACCCTATTTAGGCAGGCTCAGCATCAATGTGGGAAACTGAAAGAATATTATCCTGTGGGTCATCAACACAAAATCTGAAACCAGTTCAGAGAGTCTACTGATTAGCTGAGCTCACAACACACCAGCAAATTTCCTAATTTATGCTAGTTACTCAACATGAGAGAAAAAGTGTGCATCTATATGAGACAAGTACGTATACCAGTTTGATACTGTTTTAACTGCTATGGCCTCAAACTATGGAATCTCAGGATTTGTAGCCTAGATATATAGTTACAGTTCTCTACTGGAGTGTTGTAAAAGTCTAACAGAGTAACAACTTCTTCACCAAATCACAAATCCCATAGGATGAAACCATGGCCATTGAATTGATATCAAACTGCTATGACTGTATAGGGTGGATATATTAAAACATGAGACTGGAATCCTGTAGAAGGAGACACCATTCTTATAGATCATAGTATCACTATATCTCCACTTGCTCAAGCCTTTGCGGGTGCCAATTAAAGTACCCAAGATACAGCTGGGAGAGGTTTGACTCCAGCTAGCTTATCCAGCGAGGTGTTGGTGACACATATTTTCAGTACAAAATGATTATTGAAAGCACCATTTATTAAATCATTAATTGGGAACTACTGCTACAGTAGTCTAATTATATTATAATCTGATATACTGGTCATTTTTTTAAGCAACGTTCAAAATACTAAATAAAACAGAGCCTAAATGAAAAGAACAGCTCTGCTAACAGTGTTACCAAAATCTGAGTCTATGGCATCCTGATGGACTCTTTTTATCCCAGGTACATGCCTGGAAAACCTAATGAACTGCAGACCGTAAAGACACATTCCCGCTCAGACAGACACATTTTGCAAATGTGCTGCCAAAACTAAATCAGAAAGTGTACCTCTGGGAGACTATTTTAGGATAACATGTCATCAGAAGTTAGTAAGTTATATATTAGAAGTTGATTTTAAGACCACTTGTCACTAGGCTAATTCTGTCTTTTGACATCAAGAATCGGAAAAGGTTATGACATAGCCTCTAAGATGGCTGCCAGATAACTAGAGATGTCAGCAGGAAGTAACAGGAGAGCAGCTAAATTTCGTTCAACACTGATGAAAATTAATTGCTTCTTTAAAGTACCAAACTCACTATAGAAAAATCTGAGAAGCAGTAACGCAGGGATGGGCAAAGTGCAGCCTTCCAAATGTTATTTGAATACAACTACGAGATTTCTCACCATTGGCTATTCTTGTTTAGAGCTGATGGGAGTTGCAGTTGAACAACATATAGAAGGTCACACTTAGCTAATCCTTGCTGCAATATTTTTGCTTTTGGCATTTGCTTCCCAAATTCGTAACCTGCTGTGATCCTTCTAATGGGAGATTCATCAAAGTGACCTCAGGAACTAATGAACTCAGTGATGAATTTCTATGACCCCTTACTCGACAACAAGAGAATTGTGTGCTTTACACATGATTACACAAATCCAATAAATAAATGGGTGGCCTCAACATGTTTGGATTTTCATCACAAATTGACTTGTGGGAATATTGTTACAATGGAAAATTTCTACACCAGGTGTGGCTGTGAGATGGGTCCTTTTGAACATTTAGAACACAAAGACAGCAAGGGCCACTTGGTGTGATAACTCTAGATTTTGTTTCACGATTCACTATATCTTTATATTCAGTTAAATTTTATGTTAATGCCCAGTAGGGTTTGCATGACAAAAATGTTCATTTTGTATTTGTTTGTTTCCTTCAGTAGTGCCTTGTTCATTTTTGTCCCATTTATGTGCCAGTCCATCTGTTAAACATAGAAGGGACAAATTCTTCTTGGGGGTGGTTGGGAAAAAGGAGGGCCTGCTGGTTAGGAAGTCTTCTTTAAAGGGGCAAGAGGATAGGCTGGCAGCTGGTTTTGGACAAATGCACTCTTGGGCTGGGGTTAGAGGCAAATTATTGGAAAGCATAAGCAAGTTTATTCACAGTAAAGAAAGCACACTGGTGTCCATTGCTTGAGTGATGGCATTCTGATTGGCAGCTGACGGCCTTTGTCATGAGATCTGCAATACTGCTGGATGGAAAGATCAATGGAACAATTTTATAGCGATAACATGAATGATGGAAACACGTTCCTCTTGTTCATCAAAACAGTTGATTTACATTTCATAGGCTCTCATTTAGAAAATTATCAGAAAGAGATAAAAACAGAAGAGCCTCTTCCAAGTTGTTTTCCATTTGTAGCAACATGAAATTCCCATTTCTGGGAATTTCATGTTGCTACAAATATAACAGTTTTTGACAGCTTTTGGAAAGTCTTGGTATTTTATTATTATTATTTATTATTATTAAATTTATTATTTATTGGTATAAAGTGCTCCATCTTGCCCGGTGATTTTTGACTCCTTTCACCCTGTGACGCCTGATTCTGTGGACAAGGTGCTTGACTGCTGTCGAGCCACCACCTCCTCCCTTGACCCTTGCCCAGCCTGGCTAATCAAAGCAGCCAGGCCGAAAACAACAGAATGGGCCACAGCAATAATAAATGGGTCTTTCCTTGAGGGCAGGTTTCCATCTGCCCTCAAGGAGACACTCATTAGGCCCATTAGAAAAAAACAATATGGCGGTGGACGAAATTGGCAATTATAGGCCCGTCGCCAATGTTCCTTTCATGAGCAAAGTGGTTGAGAGGGTGGTCGCTGATCAGCTTCAGGCCCACTTGGATGAGACAGATGCCCTGGATCCATTCCAGTTGGGCTTCAGGCCATGCCACGGTACAGAGACGGCATTGGTCACCCTGTACGATGACCTGTTGAGGGAGGCTGACGGGGCAAAGTGTCTTTGTTGGTTCTCCTCGACATCTCGGTGGCCTTTGATACTGTTGACCACAGTATCCTCCTGGGGAGGCTCTCCGAGTTGGGAATAGGTGGCTTGGCGTTAGCCTGGCTCTGTTCCTTTCTGGAGGACTGACCCCAGAAAGTACAGCTTGGGGAGAATGTCTCAGCCCCGTGGAATCTCAATTGTGGGGTCCCACAGGGGTCGATTATCTCCCCAATGCTGTTTAACATCTATATGAGACCCCTGAGTGGGGTCATCAGGGGGTGTGGAGCCTTGTGTCACCAGTATGCTGATGACACCCAACTCTACATCTCCTTTTCACCAACTGCAGGTGATGCTGTCCTGTCCCTCCAGCGCTGCCTGGGGGCCGTACTGCAGTGGATGTAGGAAAATGGGCTGAGGCTGAACCTGGACAAGATGGAAGTTCTGAGGGTTGACGCCCTTGGAGTTGGTGGCCTGGGTGGCTCTCTCACATTTGGGGGGTGACCCTGGCTGCTAAGAGTGGGGTTCGCAGCCTGGAGGTACACCTGGACCTGACACTCACCATGGAAACCCAGGTGGCATTGGTAGTCTGTACCGCCTTTTTCCACCTTTGGCGGATTGCCCAGCTGCGACCCTACCTTGACATGGGGGCGCTCACTACCTTGGTACATGCACTCGTAATCTCAAGATTAGACCACTGTAACACGCTCTACGTGGGGCTGCCTTTGAGGCTGATGCGGAAACTTCAAGTGGTGCAGAATGCAGCGGCCAGACTCCTTACTGGAGTGAGAAAACACCAACATATTTCTCCTGTTCTGGCCATGCTGCACTGGCTGCCCATCCGTTTCCGCATTGAATTCAAAATTCTAATGCTTACCTATAAGGCCCTAAACGGTTTAGGACCTCAATACTTGGCGGAGCACCTGCTCCCACCAAGATCTACTCGGATTACCCGCATGAGTCAGGAGGTGAGGCTGAGCAGCCTGATTCCGAAGGAGGCCCAGAGGGAAAAGACTCGAAGCCGGGCCTTCTCGGCAGTGGCTCCTTGCCTTTGGAACAACCTTCCTCCGGAGATTCGCGAGGCCGTTCCCTCCTGTCAACTGCTGATTTCTTTTGCTTTGCTATTTATTATTTATTTATTCCTGCATTATTTGTTATTGTTGTATGCTAATGTTTTTATGTTTTTTAATTGTTTTGATATTCTGTAAGCCGCCCAGAGTGGTAGAATATACCAGATGGGCAGGATATAAATAAATAAATAAATAAATAAATAAATAAATAAATAAATAAATAAATAAATTTTCCAAAGATCTGTTGAAAAACAACAGAACTTTGCTACCCAATATAGAGAAGTGTAAACAGAGAGTTGGAAGAATACATTAGCCAGATGATGATGCCTATTATCTGTCAGTACCAAATATCTCAGAAGCCAAGTTATTGACTAGTTTGATTATCAGCCTACAAGAGCATTTTTCAAGGAGCAATTGTGCAAAAACATATTAGAAACCCTCATTTTCCCTCCTTTTCCAGTTATCTTAAGACCTGTCCAGATTGGCCATTTTGGGTGTGGGGTGGATTGGGCTACAAAAGGTCTGTTGAGGATGCAGGGAGGAGTGATGTGCCATTTGGCATGCTTCTCCTGTGTGGACAGCAAATGACTCCTTGTAGCTTGATCACCTGTCAATTAAGCTGATTGCAGAGGGTCAGGGGAAGTAAAATAATTTTTTTTAACATCATTCTACTCTGCCTCTATTGGTGTTGTTTGGTTTTCTCTCTTCCCCCCCCTCCTACTTCCCTTCCTCTATTTTCCCAACCATCCCAACTACACACACCCCTTTCTGTTTGGAAAATGAGACTGCTGCAAACTGCTATCTCCTGGCTAAACAACGAGCATGCCAAAAAGAATGTATACCCTACCACTTGACCAGAAAGGTGAGTGACAGCTCTTAAAGGGGAAGGATTGATCATTTTAAGTAGAAACACTTGTGGACAAGGTCTCTTTTTCCCAAACAAAACCGTGCCATCAGCAATCCATATATCATACAGTGGTACCTCGTAAGACGACGACCCTGCTGAATGACAAATCTGCATTACGATGACTTTTTGTGATCGCTATAGCAATTCACAAAACAATCATTCCAATGGGGGATTTTCGTTTGACGTTGATTAGGTCCGTGCTTTGTGAACCGTTTGTTTACAAGACGATGATTTTTCAGGCTCTGCAAAATGGCTGCCCTGTCTTTTCCGGACCCATGCTTCGCAGGGCAGCCATTTCTACAGCTGATTGGTGCTTCGCAAAATGGCTTCCCTATGGGCGATCTTTGCTGGACGACGAGGTATTTTCCCCATTGGAACACATTAAATGGGTTTCGGTGCATTCCAATGGAGAAACTGATTTCGCATGATGATGATTTCACTAAACAGCAATTTTCCCAGAATGGATTATCGTCGTCATGCAGGGCACCACTGTATCTATATGCCAGTGTGAACAGGCCCTCTAAGGCCTTATTCTCATTTCTTATCATATAACATTCATACTTCCACCACCATTTTAAAGACCCTCACAATTTTTTTACTTTTTCTTCTCCAAGAAATACACCCCAAAGAATTCTCCAACAATTACTTTAAATTCATGAAGCTGCCATAGTGTGCTTTCCTAAGGACCAGCTTGTTTTTGAATGACCTAAGCTGTCTAAAAGAAAGCCCTCTTGTTCCATCCTTACCAGGGAAGTGAATCAAAACATATTCAAGCCTTCCTTTCAGTTTCTCTTGCTTTTGTTCTTGTAAGCACCAGCAATCACCTTATGCTAATTTTGTTCTGTTTTCCATCTAGCCTTATGTTGTTCAGTAAAACACAGATAATTGACTGGGTTTGTTCCGAGGGTTTGCAGTAGCCCTCTGTTTACTTGGAACAAATGCCGTTATAATTTCTTCAGAGAATCAATATCTCCCACTGAGCATAAACTGCCCTGTTCAGCAGGAAGACTAGAAGAAGAGAAAGGAGAATTATTGTATAGTAAATGTACACAGAAGGCGGCTCATTTTGTAAGCCATGATTAAAGTTTTGCTGATAATAAAATAGAGGAAGTAGCCTAGCCTGAGCCCCTCCAGTCAGGCAGTGTTAGTACCGCTGCACAATCACCCCAATTATCCAGATAAAATTGCAACACAGTGCTCTTTTTATATAAACTTAGTCTAAGTAAATATGCTACCTGTTTTGCATCTGCAGGCTTAGCAGCCTACCTATACAATGAAATTTCTTAAAAGCCATTGGATAATTCTACATGAGAGAAGATCCTATTGGAATTGGTGTATTCATACTTAAACATTTGTTTTAAAAGGCAGGAAATCAAATTCTTCAGGAAACATCTGGTTTATGAATGTGGAATATTTGCTTCTGTGTCCATGATTCAACATGCCAGGAAATGGCCTGGTATTGTTGCACAATATGGCCACACTGCTAGCAGGAAGAGTATGCCATATTTGACCAAGAAATGTTGACAACTCCCATGTCAGCAGCCAAGATGGTCTACAGAATGCCTTCTTGTGCTCACTATCTTTCACAAAGAGACACTAAGCAGAGGAAAATACCAGAATTGGACTCTTATTCAGGAACTGAATAATAACTGGGCTAAACCAGTCACTCTGCTGGTATCCAAGATCGGATATTTCTCTGACTTTTGGGGGCCTGTCAACACTGAGCAGTTGGCCAGCTTTCCTTACATGCACAATACTGATGTCCACACTGCTGCCAGTTATATTTTTGCTTTGATTCGCTGCAGTGCATGATATGCTCAAGTGGATCTTAGTAGTGTTTTGTTCCCCACTGATCTGTGCACTTTGTGGGTATGTGTCATTTGATGACATTTCTTGATGGGCATGTTTCTGTTGGTCAGTCTACTACACCCACCCACACCCTACAATGAATCCTCCTTAGTTTTCTGCAAATATAAGCTGTTCCTGTATTCTGCTTTTAATTTTTAAAAATTGTTATCAGTTTTGTACCATCACACAAAAGTGAAAATAATTTAAAACAAATATTGGAGAGCATTGTGGTGAAAAGGAGGGTTTGAAAACAGTGAGGTTTTAAAACAAGGAAGGAACTGAGGAGAGCATGAAGTAGTTAGAGAGTTGGTGGAGACCGTATTTGTTGTTTCTATCTATGTTTCGCTTTTTATTTGCTTTTTTAATTTTTGCAATGTATTACAAAACTGAAAAATTATGAATAAAATATATCTGAAAGCATTGCAGTGAAAATGTGAAGGATTGAGGATGATGGGAAGGCATTCCCACCTCCCCACCTACTTTAAAGTAGGTGGGGAGGTGGGGAGGAGGAGACAAGCAAAAGGGAAGGGCAATCTGTATAGGGGGAGTGTGAACAATTTCAGATGTCCATGGACAGGTGGCACCAGGGTGACTCAGTGCATCCCCGTACACCTAGAAACAAATCACAGAATCATAGAATAAGGAAGTTGGAAGGGGCTTATAAGGCCATCAAGTTCAACCTCTTGCTCAATGCAGGAATACCACTTCCATGTGTGGATGTGAATACCAGCATTATCTGTTCAAATCCTCAGCAAAAAATACAAAAGCAAAGCAGACACAGAACAACCGGAGGCAAAACCTCAGTGTGGATGAACCCTTTGTAAATCTGGGAGAAAATAAGTGCTTTTGCCTTTAACGAGGCGCCATGCTTAGCATTTAGTCTTGCATGAGTTATGGGTGGAGGACGGAGAGCAATATTCAAAGAGCATCGCCTGTTTTAACGAGACCAAGAGTTCTCTTGCACTTGTTATAATAAAATAGACATAGAAATACTCTGTCTGTGTGAACATCTGCAGATGGAAGAATCCCTGGAACGGTCTACTCTATATAGCTTCCTTATAAAGATATCTGTACCAGAGAAAGAAATATGTACCATATGAACTAAAGCATTTGGGCCACAGAGAATGGAGATGGGCATTGGCGGGGGGGGGCTGAAAAATCAAACACACAGGATCAATCCAACCAGTTTTCTAGTTGCATTTTTGTCTGTTTAAAAGAATGGGTTGAATTTCATATGACTGACTGCCAGTGCAATTGGAAACCATGAGAAAGGATGAAGAATGGCAGGTAGTAGGGAACTGTCAGTGATAAATGGGGCAGAACCCGGTCTCAGTCACTGCAGCAGTAAGTTTTACAGTTTTGATTCAAGCAAAATACATTGGCCCAAATCCAGTTGGTAGTCCAAACTGAAGCAGAATTATTGAATTCATAGGATTTACATATGTGTAGAGTTACCACTCAGCAAGTGATTCAGTAGGTCTAGTCTAGTCAGAACTAACAACTGGAGTTTAGTCATTGTGTTTATGTCGGATACAGTAATGGGCTTCATTACTAGGCTATGTTTTAATTATATTGTGGAGCAGCATGTCTTGCCATGTCTTGGCATGGTTGATTGATTGATAATGGCCTATGGCTAAACAATAAAGCTCTACGTTTAGGTGGAGAATGTATTCTCTGTCAACAGTATATATTTTTGCCGAACTGTCTTTCCAACAAATGCTGGATAAAAGCACATTGCCAGTGAATGGAGCATCTCCTGCATCAACGCTATTATTTCCGCTCATCTTTGACAGTAATCAGCCAAGGCAGATGTCTCTGACAGCTGCAGTTAATGGGAAGTCTTACTGCGATGGGACTAGACCGGCACAGCTTTATGCTCTATGGGAAATACTGCAGACTGGAATTGTCCAGGCAAGTTGATAAATATGGCCAGTGCTTATTCTTGTTATTATAGCTTTCACTCTCAGTATTTTTAAAAAAGGTCCAATGTATGGCTTTATCCCTAAAGGTGTCGCCGTTTCCCATTATTTGTGATGTCTGTCGTAGTTAGGAGCTTTGAAAGCAGCTAATTTGGTTTAATTCCACCCCCTCCTGACAAAGCCATTTATAATTACTACCCAGATAAAGGTCACTTGAGTGCACCTAGCTGCTAAAGCACTATGAATAGTAATTAGGCAATTTTTAATGCTACGATAAAAATTATGCAAGAAGCATATTCTTAATAGCCTTGAAAACAATTAAGAGATGCTCATCAGATGGTAAGAGGTGCCTTTTCAAAACATACAAGCACAATATTCTTTGCTTCATCAGAGGCAACGTGAGTGCAATGGGCTGCTATGGCGGGCTTTCTGGCAAATCCCAGCGCAAACCAGAAGGAACTGTGGGAACAGCTTCCAGCAGCCGAGAGAAACTGATGTATACAAAATAAAGGCATTTCCAGCCTTCCATGCTGAAGGCTGGAAATTCTGAACACCAAGGATGGGGAAAGTATGGCCATCCAGGTGTTGCTGAACCACAACTGTCATCACCAGATCAAATCAAATTCATTTATTATGACTATAGGTCAGTCATTTAAAAGCAACACAACAGAAACAGAACAATAATCTCAACCATCTCAAGTGATAGAATATTCTGTTCAGGGGCAGGTTTAAAACCTCACTGCCACAACACAATGCAGCTATAGCATACTCCCAGTATGATTGGAAGAATGTTCTGCCAGTTGCTTTCTTGCTGTATATGCAATTGTACAGGATTTTGCAACCCTGCCTGCAAGTTTCATTTACTTCAGAAAGAAGGAAGTAGACACAGAAGTTATCAAACCTACCTGGGATTATTCTTATTTTTAATTGGGATTGATATATGCTGTCATCATCCATGACCATTGGCTATGTTGGTTATGGCTGATGAGAGTTGCAATCTGCAATATCTGGAAGGCTACCTTTTGCCCAGATGTGCTACACGGATGTAATAAGGAGTAAGTACAATGAATAATAAGGATTTTCAGCCAAATGATCATAATAATTACATGCTAACAAGTTGATTTTGAATTTTGACAATCTCACATTCGGGGGCCCCAACCCCTGGTCTGCAGCCCGATACTGGTCTGCAGCCTTGGCAGGACTGGGCCGTGGAGAAAGATCTCCTACCCTCCTGCATGCATGCCCCCCGTGCACAAATGTATGCCTCCCACATACATGCATGGATGCATACACACCCTGCTCATGTATGCACGGATGCATGCACAGCCCCCCCCATGCCTGCATGGAGCATCCCACCCACTCACGTACAGACACACACACCCCCAAACTGATCTGTGATTTAGAAAAGGTTGGGGATCACTGCCTTACATGATTTTCCATTCCCTTTTTTTGGAGGTATTCTGGGAGTGAGAAACTTGCCCAAGTTGGCTGCTCTCCCAGAAGGCGGAGTAGGGAAACAAATACCTCTGGCTTCACAGTCTAACTTACCCAGCCATCCAGACAGCCATGTCCAAATAAACATGCATGGACTTGTTCTGTAAGAGGCTTTCTTTGTCCCATTGACATACCAAGGAAATGAAAGCAATTCTGCTAGCTAAGGAAACATGTGCCCTTAGAAGCACATGACAGAAGATTTTCATGGAAAGATGGTGTGGCTTACAAATGTGATGCATGTCTCCTGATGAGTTCATCTGTTGACTTTGGTATGATTTGCCCAAAGACCAGCAGTTACATATTTCCTCTGTTCTGCAAAAAAGTTCTTGCTTCTAAAACACACACACACACACACACCACCTTCGCACTTCCTCATGAAGCCTCTATATCATGTATATTATGGGGAGGGGGAGGTGACTGGAAATGACCTTGTTTACTTGCCTTTTAAAAAAATCCCCGACTAGTAAAGCTCAGTTCCCTCCCATCCCAAATAGCCTATTTTTGAGTTAAAGAACACTAAAAACAAAAACATTAGTGCCCATTACAATAGAAAGTTACTACATCAGAGCTGAAACAAATGGGGAATGTGGCAACAGCTGCGCAAAAGTGCAATAAAAAGCTCCTTACCTTTGGCTTGCAGGACATAAGAACAGTTTGCAACATATTATAATTAGTCTGCTCTGAATTACCCCTTGTAAAAACTTGAAGGAAAACAGAATTTAAAGATATCTTAAACACCCGATTTTCAAAGCCTTTGGAGAGCTATTTGACATAGGCTCATGCCAAAACAAAGCTCTAGTGGGCTGTTAGGTTTTTAAGTATTTTATACTCTTTGAACCAGGCATAATTTGTCAGTGGAACCACAGCTTTCTCCTTTTGTTGCTTAGCACAGTCATACCAACAACAGAGATTGGGGGGGGGGGGGGGGAGAAACTTTTTTAAAAAAATTTAACCCTCAGAATGTGTAATCCAGCATGGCCACTATTCCAGGAACTGTAGTTGTGTTTTGTTTTTGTTGTTTTCAAAACAACATCTCCAATCTCTGGCAGCCATTGGATCTTTCTGCAAATAGTTAATTTCAGGGCGCAAAACCCTCCCATTTCCTCCTCTCCTCTGCAGCCCTCCAAAATCTGTATCTGGGACACCTTGCAATGATGTGGTATCACATATGCAGGAAAGAAAGAGAGGCAGAGCACTGTCCAGCTATATTTTACTTTATTTTCTGTAGTCATCTTTCCCCCACTGTTGAATTCTCCATTATGTTTCTCTTGATCAGAGACGGGCACAAATCGCAGTTCGGTGATTCGGTGTGGTTCAGCAGATCCACTGGTCGCCTCAGATTCCCCACCCCACTTCCTCCCACATGTGCCCACTCAGAGGAGGAGGTAGAGCAGGGAAGCCTGGGGTGCTGCCTCGGAGTGGGCGCCTGTGGGAGGAGGCAGGGTGGGGAATCCAGGGGTACTCACACAACACCTGTGAGACCTGTGCTGAATTGCCAAACTACACTTCGTGCCCACATCTACTATGGATGAAATTACAGTATCTAAATGCCATATATACAAGAGGCTCATTGCTCTGTAGCTAAACTGCAGTACTGCAGTGAAAACTCTTTTCACAACCTGAGTTACATTCAGGCAGCTGAGGTTCACTCATCCTTTCACCCTGCCAAGGTCAGTAAGTTGAGTACCCAGCTGGCTGGAGTGGGGGCAATGCGCAGCCTCCATAATTAAATTATGATATATTTTATTTATTAAATTTATACCCCGCCCCTCTAGACCATGCCTACTCGGGGTGGCTCTATGGGTGCTGTAAGCACTATGGGGTGGTTTATAAGCAGCATGCTTTGCTTTATATTGCAAAAAAATGGCACTGTGGTATACATTGTCATTAATGTGGCAAAATATCTTTCGTGTATGCCCTGAAAATCCAATGATCAAATTCATTCATGGGAAGGACGAAAGCAGAACTTTACTTTGTGCCATGCCGTTATCATTTAAAGGTTAATTAACATGGCTAAATGAATTAAATGCTCACCATACTGAAAGCAAGAAAATGTCAGTCACACAATATGAAATGTTCAAACTGCAGAAACAAATCCTGCCCTTGCAAATACCTTAAAGTTTCAGTACAGATTTTTTTTTAAAAAGGCCGTTAACTTTTTCAGAATGCCAGGAACGATCATGCTGGTTTTCTTCTGAAAATCCCTTCTTCTTCTTCTTGTGCTGAAACAAGCTATAATAGTAAAATATTACCTTCGGGGTGAGTATCAGCCAGATGAGGTGATTTTTTTTTAAAAAATGAGGAAATTAGTGTAGGGTAAAGATGAACAGCCAGACCAGCTGTTTGTGCTGGTTTGTTTATAGTACCTGTTTGGTGCTTCAAAGTCCCGCCTCCTCTGGCAGGTGCCCACTCAGAGGTAGTAGCTTGGCTTCCCTGCCCCACCTCCTCTAGGTGCTGCCTCTGAGTGGGTGCCTGCTGGAGGAGGCAGGACTTCGAAGCTCCAAACTCCTGTTCAGCCCATAAACAAACAGGCACGAACCGCCACACTGGCAGGTTGTGTCCAACTCTAGTGTAGGGCTATTGACAGTTCATGAAGATATGAGTGGGTTGGTGCTCTATCCTTGCCCCGACCTTTGAGATAAGGTGCTCCCAGCCCCACTTGATGCACGAGCTGCTCTTACATGAGGCCTTGATAGGGATAGGGATTTTGGGCCCAGTCCAGAATGTGGTCTTGTGGCAGCTTCCCCCTCCTCCCAAATAAAAACAGCCAAGTTATGCATGCTTTTAAAACCCTTCATGATGTGAAGTCAGGGAAAAAAAGATAATTCTTCACTATTATCACCAATGTTCTGGAAAATACACAGAATTTCATTCCGACTTTAATAAGATTAAGACACAGACTAACCTCTCTGGGTTATACAAGGGATCCAAGCATCCATGCGGGACCTTCTTTCAACATACTGAGTTTATGACTGGGATTTTCAAGTTTAAATTAATTCTGCCAGTCTATGGAAATTCGGCACACAATTTTATGATTTGTTCCCAGAACTTGTAAACCAGTGGTCAAGGAAATTATGTAATAAGGACTGCAGTTGGTAACCAAACAAACAGAACAGAGAAACCCCTACATTAATGGATGGATTGTGAGCCTGCACTTCCTGTTTATCTGAGGCCTCATGGAGCAGTGGTTAAACTGCTGTACTGCAACCAAAACTGTGCACATGACCCAGGGTTCAATTCCAGGTAGATGACTCAAGCTTCACTCAGCCTTCCAGCCTTCCGAAGTCAGTAAATTGAGTACCCGGCTTGCTGGAGGCATGCAATGTGTAACCTGCATAATTAACTTGGAAACCACTCAGAGAGTGCTTTAAGTGCTATGGGGTGGAATATAAGCAGAATACTTCTTTTGCTTTGCTTTCACAACCAATGAATCTATCTGCATTTAGTCAAAATATGAAGAAACATTCCTATAATAACTCAAGGGCATTTTGATATTAGTCTTATATTGGTGCTTAGTTTACTGTGGGGGTGGAGTAAAGGTAATAGAAGTATGCTAGGTTTGTGACACATTCTTATCACTTTCATATGTGAAAGGTGAACTGAAATAAGGCACAGATTTAGAAGAGGTAGCTGTGTTAGTCTGTTAATCTGAATTTTGGCTGGACCATTGCAACACCTTCATTCTTTTCTTTTTTCAGGCATTTTGTTGCAGATTTGCTGGTATGTTTGGGATTATTGTCCTGTCGCATGACGCTTGGCGAAGCTTTAGCTGTTGGACAGAAGACCTCACAGAAGACTCTAGAATACTTTGGTATACAGAGGAGTTCATGGTTGATTCAATGACTGCAAAATGCCCAGTTCCTGTGGCTGCAAAATGAGCCCAATTCATCACCACTGTGCTTGACAGTTGGTATGAGGTGTTTGTGCTGATATGCTGTGTTTGGTTTTTGCCAAAAGTGGTGCTGCACATTATGGTCAAACATCTCCACTTTGGTCTTGTTTGTTGAAAGAACATTATCCCAGAAGTCTTGTGGTTTGTCCAGATGCAACTTTGCAAACATAAGCTTTGGTGCCATATTATTTTTAGAGAGAAGACTCTTTCTCCTGGCAACCCTTCCAAACAACCCAAACTTGTTCAGTCTTTTTCTAATTGTACTGTCATGAACTTCAACATTTAATATGCTAACTGAGGCCTGCACAGTCTGAGATGCGACTCGGGTTTTTTACAATTTCTTTGAGCATGGTATAGTCTGAAGCTGGTGTGAATTTGCTTGGATGTCCACTTTTGGGAAGATTGCAACTGTTTTGAATGTTTTCCACTTGTGAATAATCTTGCTTGCTGTAGAATGATGGACTTTGAATTGATTGGAAATAGCTTTATAACCCTTCCAAGATTGATGGGCAGCAAAATTTGCTTCTCTATAATCATTGTTGATGTGTTTCCTCTTTGGCATTGTGTTAATACATACCTGAATGCTCCAGACCAACAAACTGTTAAAGCTTTGGCTACTACAGAAGTGGACACACTTGCTGATTATCAATTTGTTTGTTTGTTTGTTCAGTCATTTAGTCGTGTCCGACTCTTCGTGACCCCATGGACCAGAACACGCCAGGCCCTCCTATCTTCCACCGCCTCCCGGAGTTGTGTCAAATTCATGTTGGTTGCTTCAATGACACTGTCCAACCATCTCATCCTCGGTCGTCCCCTTCTCCTCTTGCCTTCACACTTTCCCAACATCAAAGTCTTTTCCAAGGAGTCTTCTCTTCTCATGAGATGGCCAAAGTACTGGAGCCTCAGCTTCAGGATCTGTCCTTCCAATGAGCACTCGGGGTTGATTTCCTTTAGAATTGATAGGTTTGTTCTCTTTGCAGTCCAGGGAACTCTCAAGAGTCTCCTCCAGCACCACAATTCAAAGGCATCAATTCTTCGGCGGTCAGCTTTCTTTATGGTCCAGCTCTCACTTCCATACAACACTACAGGAAAAACCATAGCTTTGACTATTCGGACTTTTGCTGGCAAGGTGATGTCTCTGCTTTTTAAGATGCTGTCAAGGTTTGTCATTGCTTTCCTCCCAAGAAGCAGGCATCTTTTAATTTTGTGGCTGCTGTCTCCATCTGCAGTGATCATGGAACCCAGGAAAGTAAAATCTGTCACTGCCTCCATATCTTCCCCTTCTATTTCCCAGGAGGTGATGGGACCAGTGGCCATGATCTTAGTTTCTTTGATGTTGAGTTTCAGACCGTTTTTTTGCACTCTCGTCTTTCACCCTCATTTCAAGGTTCTTTAGTTCCTCCTCACTTTCCGCCATCAGAGTGGCATCATCTGCATATCGGAGGTTGTTGATATTTCTTCCTGCAATCTTAATTCCAGCTTGGGATTCCTCCAGTCCAGCCTTCCGCATGATGTATTCTGCATATAAGTTAAATAAGCAGGGTGACAATATACAGCCTTGTCGTACTCCTTTCCCAATTTTGAACCAATCCGTTGTTCCATATCCAGTTCTAACTGTTGCTTCCTGTCCCACATATAGGTTTCTGAGGAGATGGATAAGGTGGTCAGGCACGCCCATTTCTTTTAGGACTTGCCATAGTTTGCTGTGGTCCACACAGTCAAAGGCTTTTGCATAGTCAATGAAGCAGAAGTAGATGTTTTTCTGGAACTCTCTGGCTTTCTCCATAATCCAGCGCATGTTGGCAATTTGGTCTCGAGTTCCTCCGCCCCTTCGGAATCCCGCTTGTACTTCTGGGAGTTCTCGGTCCACATACTGCTGAAGCCTACCTTGTAGGATTTTGAGCATAACCTTGCTGGCGTGTGAGATGAGTGCAATTGTCCGGTAGTTGGAGCATTCTTTGGCACTTCCCTTCTTTGGTATTGGGATGTAGACTGATCTTTTCCAGTCCTCTGGCCACTGTTGAGTTTTCCAAACTTGTTGGCATATTGAATGTAGCACCTTAACAGCATCATCCTTTAAGATTTTAAATAGTTCAACTGGAATGCCATCACCTCCACTGGCCTTGTTGTTAGCCAGGCTTTCTAAGGCCCACTTGACCTCACTCTCCAGGATGTCTGGCTCTAGTTCAGCAACTATATTGTCTGGGTTGTCCGGGATATCCAAAACTTTCTGATATAATTCCTCTGTGTATTCTTGCCACCTCTTCTTGATGTCTTCTGCTTCTGTGAGGTCCCTTCCATTTTTGTCTTTTATCATGTCCATCTTTGCACAAAATTTTCCTCTAATATCTCCAATTTTCCTGAACAGATCTCTGGTTTTTCCTTTTCTGTTATTTTCCTCTATTTCATGGGGCATTCTTGGCAAAGATACTGGAGTGGAATTGCCGGTTCCTACCCCAGGTGGATTGCGTTTAGTCACAACTCTCCACTATGACCTGTCCGTCTTGGGTGGCCCTGCACGGCATAGCCCATAGCTTCTCTGAGTTACTCAAGCCCCCTTGCCACGACAAGGCAGCAATCCATGAAGGGGGATTATCAGTTACTCAAGGGCATTTGGTTAGCAGAACCTGGCTGCTACTTAGCCTCTTAATTCCTTTGGAAGCAGTAAGAGTGTACGTAGTTTTTCACAAATGGCGTCTCCATTTTGGCTTTATTTTTATTAAATAGATAATGACACCGTGTAATATGCCATGCGTTATTGTTCATCTGAGGTTGGATTTACCTAATTTTCAGACCTCCTAATGATCAGATGATTTTTATTATGTCCTGATACGTAAAAACAGAATTCAGTGGGTGTACTTTCTTTTTCACATGACTGTACAGTGGTGCCTCGCTTAGCGAGGTTAATCCGTTCCGGATTAACCCTCGCTCAGCGAATCCATTGTTAATGAAATAAAAAAGCCCATAGGAACGTATTAAAACTGATTTAATACATTCCTATGGACTCTTGAGAGTTCCCTGGACTGCAAAGAGAACAAACCTATCAATTCTAAAGGAAATCAACCCCGAGTGCTCATTGGAAGGACAGATCCTGAAGCTGAGGCTCCAGTACTTTGGCCATCTCATGAGAAGACTCCTTGGAAAAGACTTTGATGTTGGGAAAGTGTGAAGGCAAGAGGAGAAGGGGATGACTGAGGATGAGATGGTTGGACAGTGTCATCGAAGCAACCAACATGAATTTGACACAACTCCGGGAGGCGGTGGAAGATAGGAGGGCCTGGCGTGCTCTGGTCCATGGGGTCACGAAGAGTCGGACACGACTAAACGACTGAACAAACAAACAAATGGACTTAAAACTCACCGTTCTGTGAGTTTCCTCCACTGTGGCAGCCATTTTGGATGCCTCGTTAGTGAGGCAAAACAGCGGTCGCCATTTTGTTTTAGCGGCGGCCAGTTTGGAACCGCCGATCAGCTGTTTGCTATGCTTTGATCCCGTCCGCGCGATCATCGCATAGCGAAAAAAGCCCATAGGGGCCATCGCTGAGCGAACGCTCCAGCGATGGCCCAGGACCCCTCGTTGTGCGGTTTCATCACATAGCGAAGCGTTCGCTATGCGAGGCACCACTGTATCTCTATATAAAATAAAATGCATTTTTTTAAAAAAAAAATAAGGCAATAACCTGTGACACCCTAAATACTGTTATATTTTAATGAGCGCTTTTGTGGACAAGTCCACTTCTTCAGACACATTGAGCAAAATACCGTAATATATATAGCTCCCGGGTAAAACGTTTGCGCCAGCTTTGAGGGTCAGTGTTATATGATTTTACCTCACATGTGCAATAGTTTATGACCTGTGTTTAGTGTCTTTATAGCACCACAGCACCCCCTCCCTTTTGCTCTTGCCTTTCATTTTCTTTCTCTTACAAACCAGACTTCAAATGAACTGAACACGAAAACACGGGTGTTTTCGTGTTCAGTTCTTTTGAAGTTTTCTGAAAGCAGATGTGAAACTTGCCTGGTTTACATGCCCTGTTTTAATTCAATTCCTGACATGAAAACAGGATATGGAGCAGCTGTTGGCCCACTGGCTGAGGTTTTAGGCAGCTGCTGCTGACATCACTGGGGTTGGGGCAATAGCTTGCTGACTTGACATGTGGCAAAAACGGGGCGGCTGGAGCTTCTTCCCCCCAGCCCCACCAAAGAACAACGTTGCCAGCTGGCCAGGGCTGAGGTAGCTGGGGAACTTCCCAGCTCTACCTGGGTGGTGACTCTGTTGTTGCTCAAGGGGCAGCTCCAGCACCTCTGTTTTTGCCACATCTCAAGCAGGCGAGGGCCCTGCTGCCTTGGAGCGGGCAGTAGCTGGAAAGCACTGTTGTCATTTTTAAACCGCAGCGGGGCGTTGTGTCATGTTCCATGACTGAAGTCGTTCTGAATTCATTTTGGGTTTTTCATAATATGTAGTTATGGGAACAATACGGTGTGGTGGATTTTATGTAGTAAGTGTATGTAGTCTCTAGGCTGGAATAGTACCTTATTTTTTTTCACCTTAAATGGTATATCAATTAAAAACAAGCACAAAACGTCAGAGCACACCCTCTTGTTCCCTCGAGGTGGCAATTACCTCTTATGTACTACCAATTTTTACATTTTATACTTTTTACCTAATACCTTTAGCACAGTTCTGCTCTGTGCAGAAAAAATACCTTGCTTTCTAACAGTAACAACCTTCTACGCCAAACGTTTGCCACTTTGTGCAGTGTGGAGTCTTAATGGAATAATATCTTTGTGTAGCTGACAGTGGCTTATGAATCATAGGAGAATATTTCACTACATACCAAAGGCTGCAGAACTCCAGGTGGTTCTAAAATGACATTGCTAAGAAGATTAGATGCTCTACCCTAAGAATTAGGCCCATGGCCACGCTGTAGGTGAGTACATTCCGTAATGATACTGCAGGAAGAAAACTGCCTACCCATCCACAAAGTCATTTTCAGTACTTCAGTGAAATGTTGGATTTAATTAAATATATTCATTATTTATATAGTGCCATAGGTATGCCTGGAGCTTCACTATTTAAAAAAAGGAAGGAAGGAAAGGAAGAAAGACAAGTCTTTGCTTTCAGGAGCTTGTAGCTTGAATTATACCCTCAATAAAGGGAAACCTGAAGTAAACATCCTACCAGCATGTGAGAAAGATATTTAAGAAACACTGGTAAGTCATCTCTGAAAGCTCTAGTGTCGTTTCTACGGTTAGTAAAAGTTCTTTGTGAGTCGATAGATAGTATTCTCCCTGCCAAGTGCTTTCAGGTGTGAAAATTGTAGTGTTTGGAAAGGAAAAGAGAGAAAAACTCAAAACTCGTAATCCTTTGCCACACATGGTTCTTTCATTGTGTACTGTGTGTGTATTGGCTCAGGCTGTGTATTAGAAAAAAAATGTATTTCTGGGGAGGTTGAGGAAGTAGTCTAGTGAACATAGCAGTGAATGAATGAATGAATGAATGACATAAAGACGTTGCTCAGCAGAGTTAGGCAATGTAGGCTGTTTTGTCCTATGTCACAAGGTCAAAAGACAACCAGTGTGGTAAAACAAACAGAACATCCTTCTTCCACTCTGAAGAGCTGCAGTGAAAACATGACAAGAACCACACTGGATCAGACCAAAGGCTTGATCCAGTCCAACATTCTAATCTAGCTGCTGCTATTCCAGTATTCTGTTTGCAGCATGGTCCACTAGAAACTTCCCAGAGGTCCACAAGCAGGATGTGGGTGTAATAGCATCTTTTCATACATGCTCCTGCAGCTGATATACAGAGCCATACTATCTGTCATATTGAAGGTAATACACAACCATCATGATGACTAGTAGCCTAACCTTTGCTATAGCTAGCCCTTGATCTTCCTTCATGAGATCCACATGGCCCAAACTGTGAAGTGGGATGCAGCGTTGCCACCTTTCCTTGCCTATGTGCATAGACATATATGTTGGAAACTTTAATACTGAACCAACAAAGGATATGGCATGTGTTCTTCTAGTCAAGCTATATGTCCCATGATACAATGTCCAAATATAGATGTACTTATGCTAGACCTTGATGTCCTGCTACATTGTAGCCTTCACTCTAGCCACATCACATGGCTAATCAGTTTGTGAATGCTGTAGTGCAGTGGTCCCCAACCTTGGGCCTCCAGATGTTCTTGGACTTCAACTTCCAGAAATCCTGGCCAGCAGAGGTGGTGGTGAAGGCTTCTGGGAACTGTAGTCCAAGAACATCTGGAGGCCCAAGTTTGGGGACCACTGCTGTAGTGCTTACTAGGGAAGTCTAGGGTAAAGACTAGTCTGTAAATCAGGCTCCTGATTATTCACATAAACTTTCTGCATTATGACTGACATCCCAGGTTGTGCAGTATACTCCATATCAATCAAGTCTGGTGACCAGGCTTTCAAGGGGGGCAGATGGGACAGCAGTAATCTATTTGCATGTGATGACAAGTGCAATCAGAATGCATTTTCTCCCTCTGCAATGCCACATTTTGCATGATACTCCTCTGTCCTCTTTAAGGCTCTTCATTCCCTTTCACTGGTTCCCTGGGTGATCATCTTGCCATGTAAAAGTGGATTTAGATGAACAGAATTCACCTTAGGTAGAAGATAACTTTTCTAATGCAATGAGTGGCAGTCCTGCCACAGACTCCATTATCAGAATGCCCCATCTGTATCAATAGCATGACATCTCTTTGATGTGGGCACACTTCTGAAGGGACAGCTTTGACAGTCATGAAAATTGGAATCTGTCCAGTCTCACAATATATCAGGAAGCATAGAAAATATCTGAAGCTTCAGTGCTGGTAGCACACTTATAAATTTCAAATGCTCAGTTTATAGTAATCTTTCTTTTTAGTTTATATATCCCTTTCCTTCCTTCAACGTCTTCAATCTATATGGGGGTCAGTCTCTCAGAGTAAGTGCTCTTTATTCCAATCTGCCCAGAGGTCATTGCTTTAGTAGAGTCTACAGCTTGTAAAGTCATCTTGTAAAACATTCTTGCATGAAATTTGGGGTTTTGTATATGGGTGTTGGTACAGAAACATTCACCCAATCAAGGCCAAACTGGGCAAATTATTAAAATCATGATTGTGTTTGTGTACCTTTAATGTAATTTTAAAATAATAGCAGCTACAGGTTGTGGAAGGTGCCATTTATTCACTCTCCTACCACTGTCCTACCATTTATTCACCATTTATTCACTCACCTTAAGTTGCTATGGTTACAAATAGCAGCTTCCCTTCTGAAGCAAATAATCACTTTGGGCTACAGTCTCCCTATCTCAACTAATCTCCTAGGGTCAAAATAGGTGATGCGTTTAGCAGTTTTCTAGAAGCAGGGCTCCCCTTAAGTAGTGAAAGATATCTATTTGTTATATCATGTGATTTTCCTTACCTACTTATCTCATATTTAGTATGCTTTTTTTCAGCCCTGTGATTTGACTAGTCATGGTAGATAAACATGGGTTTAATCTGCAAGTGTGAGTGTCAAGGCATATCTCTGAAGGAAGTCTGTTGCAGAAGGGCGAGCAGGTTAATTGGAAGCAATATGCATCCCCCTCAATGTCTAGTTGTTGTGCTGTTATGTGACATCAGGTTGGAATGGATTTAGGGCTTTCAAGATAAAGGAGATTTTTTTTAAGGAGTGTTTTTTCTATGAGTTCTGGGTTCAAATCCCCATGAGTTCCCATGGCGGAATGGGGATTTGAACCCAGATCTCCTGAGACCTTGTACTTCACTCTATCCACTAGACCTCATTGTGTAGTTTAACAGGATAATTTTTCAACTTTAGTCTCTCTTTCATTTTCTGCCACACTATGCTAAAAAAACCCATCTGATCTCATGGTGAGATCATGCAAATTGAGCAGACGTGGCATGTGAGAATATGTTTTGAGCAGTAAGAAAAATGAATTAAGAGCAAGAAATCCAAAAACACATTAAAAATACAATACTTTTGTCAGAATATACAGATTGCAATAGCTGGTCATTTAAGGTAGAATAAATGGGAAGAGTTGTGCAGGAAGGAGAAGAATGCTTTGACAGAAGGACTTGGGAGATGGTTTAGATCACTGGTTCTTAACCTTGGGTTACTCAGGAGTTTTGGACTGCAACTCCCAGAAGCCTTCACCACCTGCTGTGCTGACTGGGGTTTCTGGGAGTTGCAGTTCAAAAGCATCTGAGTAACAAAGGTTAAGAACCACTAGTTTAGGTGAAGCACAGCATAATTTTTGGAGCTTCTACAACCAATGTCAAAATAGCCATGATGATAACGTAGTATTTTTGGGTGGTGGAGGAGGCGTAGAAGAGTCTCTTCTGATCATTTGTTGAATTGTTTTGTCTGTTGAATGCATATGTAGATTTTAATAGCTGAGATTATAATCAAAAGATACCTGGCATCTATATATGGGCTATCTGACTCATTCCTATTAGACTGCCAGGTAGTTTATGGGCTTAATTCCAAATGCTAGTCTTGAATTCTAAAACTATGACAACCTGAGACCAAAGAATCAAAAGAGATACTTAAGATTTTCTTTGATGGCCCTCCCTGTTTAAGCCCCCCCCATACACACTTTCAAAAGTGGATTAGGCGGGCTGCTAGGGAGAGGAACTCTTCTTTAAGGGGTCTGAAACAATGGAATTCTTCCTTAGCCACCTAGAGTGGTCCTCGATTGACCAGACAGGCAGGATACAAATAAAATAAAATAAATAAATAGGCATGTTCACTCAGCACCCATTTTGTTTTTCTTATACTGTACACCAGGTGATACCTGTCCTCTTCTTCTGCCTTTTTTAATTACATAGTTGTTAGATGAAGCTGAACAATTAGAAGATGCATGAGGGCTGCACAAAGTGTTGATCTAGAGTTTTCTATTGGTTAGGAATAAGTGGTGAGTAAATGAAAACAATTTACTCTTTATTCCAAGGGTGTGAGACTGTTTACCCTTAACATGACAGAAATACTTTGTCCACTGCTTAAGATGTATGACATAAAACCAGAGCAGCAAACTGAAGAATCATGAAATTAGTTTAACGACATCATACTTTTCTTACCCTGTCATTTAACTTTTATAGCTAGTGTCAGCAAAGTGTCTTTCTGTTGAGGTGACTGGAGAGATTTATTTAACTTATGCCAGATCTGAATCTGCCCTCTATGTATCTTGTGCTGTTGTCAAGAAAACTCAAGAAGAAGCTCTGTTATCTCCATACCAAAAACATGGCTATAATGAAGAACAAACACTGGCAAATTCTATAAATACCACAGAACTGGAAATTTACTCTGATGTTTCTCAGGGGATCTAATTTAAAACAGTATTGTTGGTGAAACTCAGGTCAAGAGTAAAGAAGTAACTATGAGGGAAATGCAGTCTGACAGCTGAAATATCATTGAGCATGCTAGGTTATGCTATAAAGGGCTTCATGTAAAAGGACTTTTTGGGAATGTCAAGGAAGATGATATTTCATTTTCTTTCTTATTTGCCATAATGGTTACGCACCAACGTCTTTTTTTTTTTTAAATCCAAGTCTGAAAAGTTAACTGGGAGACATAAGGCTCTTTATCTCATAAAATGACTCGCTCTTTGGAACTCAGAACTTGGACAAAACAGTTGCTGGAGCAACTCCTTGAAGAAACACTATGTTGAGTTAGTCACCTATGCAATCCCCCTAGACCTGAAGGAAATTCAAGGCAGGTGATCCAGTTCAAGAACACATCTGATCCTTAAGTACTGGGGTGATAACATTTAAAGTGGTGAGCCCTAGTTAGTGTTGTCGCTGCCAATACCAGATGAAAAGCTGGAATGCTTTTGCAAGGAGAACGCTTGCAGTAATCCAGCCTGAAGGCAACACTACCAAGGCATTCAGAACTGTGTGCAGCTTTTTCTCTCCAATGATAGGTTCAGCTGGCATACAAATTGGAGTTGATGATGGAGAGGCATTTCTGGCGATGGAGCACTCCTTGGCTTTCCCTGAAGAAAACCCACTAGATAGCACTCAAGTTGCATGTTTCGTTTGTTCCAAGAAGAATGCAGTTCCATCAAAAACAGGCTGAACACCACATCCTTGTTTCTTTCTATAGACAGCCTTCTGGTAATTTTGTCTCTGTCTTGTCCGGATTGAGTTTTTATTCATTTGCCTTTGGTCATCCCATTGCTGACTTCTAGCACAGCTTTAAGATGTTCACTGAAAGGCATTCAGGACTGGAGAAGGTTATCCTATAGAATGAGCAGTAGGTTAAACACGGTGTGCTACATTTGTGTAAAATAGCATTCAGCAAATGTGTGTGAGGAGGAAAAACATCAAGAATTAGTGAGGAATTGTAATTTACCGTTGCCTGTCTCCTTATTAGCAAAATGCTAAGAAGAAAAAATTCTGCCACTGAAGGAAATTGTTTGATTTTTATTGTTATGCTAGTTAAATGCATAACAATCAAATATATTGTGGGATGGAGGGATATGATCAGTCCCATTTTTCCAGAAAATATTACCTCTTTCCTGGAATAAAATTAAATCCGAGAGGAATGCAAAGGGAAAGCATTAGCTTTGTGTAGAATGTCTCTGCCACCATTCATTGAAATCGTCACTGAAATAGGTATCCTTTCAGAGCCAGAACCTCCATCTGCATACATTTCCGACCACCCCATGCTAGCACCTTTTGTGTTTCTACTACATTCCACATTTCTCCCTGCAAGTCTGTAAATGTCTGCCTGTCAAGGCTACATCTTGCATATCTGAAAAAATGGGCTGCAATCCATGAAAGCTTATGCTTTCCCATGACCCATTTAGTCATACACACTTCAGCCTCCTATCTAATATATTGTGAAGGCGTGCCTTTGCAACACCTTTGGAACTGCAGTGCAGTTGGATTAAATGCCCTGGGACAACTTTCATCATTGAGAGACGATAATTTGATGGCATGAGCAAAACATCAACATTTTTCCACACTTACTCTTTTCTCTGGCTAAAGAAAAGTTGGCAGAAGAATCTGCTGAGTCTCTGAAGCTCTCTACATTCTTTGATTATAAACTAATTAGTAAAACAGCAGAAGACCCAGCACCATTTTCTGCACCCAAAGAATTTCAGTGACAGTTTTCGAGATGCAGGAAATATTATCTACAAATCAATAGGTAGGATCATGAACCCTTCTTCTATCAAACAGTCAAAACAGAAGATAGTAGTGCTGGATTCATTTATATTCCCCCAAGGTACACAATACTGACAACTAATGACAAGAGTGTTATCAGAGATTTGCAGGGCCTGGTCAATTGGAGAGGACAGTAGGAGCAATCAATAGTTTTCTATCATTACAGCAGCACTATTCATAGTGCTTGTGTAAAGAGACTGTCAGCATTTCCATTTACACATCTCTTTGTAGTTGTCTTAAAGACAGAGAGAGATGACAATTTTAAAAAGAGGAGGAAGTGATATAATCAAGACATAAGTTTTAGTGTTGTACACACTCTCTATTGTTATTATTGTTCCACTGCTGACCCTATGTCAAACAGGTGCAGCAGGTTTTTGAATGATTACAGAATGATCAAAACCTGTGACTGGAGCTCATAATGCTTGTTTGCACTGTGTGGGAATGATACCTGTGTCTTACCCCACAACATTTATATGATTTGATGGTAACTATAATATTCAAAGCTATGGTTTTTCCAGTAGTGATGTACGGAAGTGAGAGCTGGACCATAAAGAAGGCTGACCACCGAAGAACTAGTGTGTTTGAATTGTGGTGCTGGAGGAGACTCGTGAGAGTCCCATGGATTGCAAAGAGAACAAACCTATCAATTCTGAAGGAAATCAACCCTGAGTGCTTATTGGAAGGACAGATCCCGAAGCTGAGGCTCCAATACTTTGGCCATCTCATGAGAAGAGAAGACTCCCTGGAAAAGACCCTGATGTTGGGAAAGTGTGAAGGCAAGAGAAGGGGACGACAGAGGATGGGATGGTTGGTTGGATGGATGGTGTCATCGAAGCAACCAACATGAATTTGACCCAACTCCAGGAGGCAGTGGAAGACAGGAGGGTCTGACATGCTCTGGTCCATGGGGTCACGAAGAGTCGGACATGATTTTACAACTAAACAACAACAACAATAATATTCCTGTGTGTGCATATATAATGAACTAAAGTTGACTTTCTATGCAAGACCTGACACCAGCAATGATGTATCCACTTTGCATTCATCTTTTAGTTCTAGGCAAGATCAAGCTGCTTTAGAAACACCTGGCCTCCATCACTGTTTTGTACATATAGAAAGCAATGAGTCTGCAAGGGGTTAGTTTTTGTTCTTGTGGAGGCTCTCCACATGGGCCAAAACCTCAGAAAAATCAGTGTTTGGGATGGAGAGAGAAACTATACAGGTGTGTTGCTTTCCATGTGTAGAAAGGGGTGACAGAGTGCAGGTGAGGGTGGTGGAGGATAGGGGCAGAGCCTGGCGCTTCACAGCATCATCAGGTTTATTCACCTCCACCAGTAGCATCCACCACAGAGGAAAAACTCATACCAAGATAACATCACAACATGGGGAAAGTGAGAACATCATGACACAGAGGGCAAAAGGAAATGAACTGAATAGAAAGTTTTTTTTAAACAACCTTCCTACAATAAATTGAATACAGTGTTCTAACTTTAAAAAGGCGGAATGAAGCAGCACAAAACAACCAAAGCTAGCAAACATCCTTGGAAAACACTGAATTGAGGCAAGTTTTGTGGGGTTGGGTATATTAACCCCTTAAGAGACAGGAAATAATGATTGGATTGTCTTCGAATTATTGCTTTTGAAGTATATACTATGAATGTGGTTGAGGGCTGGTTTGAAATAACTGCGTCCTTAAACATCATGAAATTGGTCTCAAACAGCTTGACAATCATAATAGATAGGGAGATGACCTGGGCTATATTTTGTGTGTGACATTTTAAGAATACCTTGATTTTATTCACACCTCTAAAATTCTAACGGATTGAGAAAACTCACAAATATAGATCATTATTCTTTGAAAGAGTGCAGAACAGTCTAGATCACAAGAATCCAGAAAGTGTTCTGAGAGAAGAAAATGCCTGCCATTAATAGAAGTGTTCTGGGATATTTTAGCTAAACCTGGACAACCCAGCCTAACATATCAGTTCCTTTTGTGCTCAGTGGATTGAGATGTGTATGATACAGGACAACAAAGAGATGAATGAACAAACACACCTTGCAAAAGCCAGTGTCTAAAGTTTTAGAATTGAGTTTTGGAAGACTTTGTATAATTTAGGAACAAATGAAAATTTGTGGGATTTATAAAGCAGAAAAAATTTTTTCCCTGAGAAACAAATGCCAAACAGCTAGGAATGAGGCACGCATCCCCATAAAGCTTGCAACTGGCCTCCACAATTAGATCTCCTAGAGTCCCATGACTGTACCAGTGCATTCAGTGCCACAGGAAAAAGCCACCTTCTCTTCCCTTTTCCACTGGAGCAACAGGTTTGGCAGGTGGGATAGAAGAGGAAGAGTATGGATGAGGCTGGTGGGAAGAGAGCAGGAGAGAGGGGGGCTTGTGATCTTCTGCAACTCAGATGGAAATCCAAGTCAGAGAAGAACTTCATGGTCTGCAACACTCACCTAATACAGGCATGATCAAGTGCCACCATATAAGGAAAGACAAACTTTGGAGACCTCAGTAATTCAAATGTTTGTTTGTTTATTTTAAAACCCTGTGTCACGCACCCGTAATTCCCCTGTGTTCTTCCATCCAACCCAGGTTCACTTTCAGGTGTGACATTTATATTTCAACCCTTTCCACTGCCACCAGAGGATTTCTCCTCACTCTGTCAAAAACAACTCTTCAATCAGTGTGATTCAATTAAACAATGTTTATTAAACTGTTCACAAATAAATCATGTAAAATAAATCATGGATGGTCTCATTTTATTCATTCAGTAGATTGTACTTTGGTAACATTTATATTTGTTTAGTTATAATCATTTCAATCAAGGTATTTATTCATTTCTTTTCTCATTCCCTATCTCTCTATTACTCTTCACTAACACAAGGCTGATCCTAACTGCCTAAACTGCTTTTCTCTAACACCAGTCCCTAACTCATCCCTACTTTTTCCCTAACTGCTTCAAAATCAGACTCTAACTCCAAAACTCAGACTGTAACTCCTCTTTAACTGTCATCCATTCTCTTATATATCCCTCATCCCACCTTTTCTGTACAGCCACTGGCTCCTGAATCAGGGTTCCATTGTGATGGACAGGAGCGGTTTTAACACCATTAAAATCCTGAGGACTTTTCCATATCGTGCCATCTGTACAGCCTTGTCCTGGCCCCTTTTTGTTCTATTTGTCCTGCAAGATTGCTGGATTCCCCCAGGTTTACTGAGATTTGCTCTCACAAACAGATCTCCCTCATGCTGTAACCATAGAAACAAAAAATCTCTTTTGGAAACAAAAATAAATACATCTGACACTGATCTTACAGCAAGGGAAGAGGGCAGAGGAAATGTGCTGCTAGGATGGGCCTTTCATATGAACCTAAATAAAGAAAGAGGCTCTATTGTGTGTAATTCATCTTCTTGAAGAGATTGCCAAGAGAGAGCCTCCAAAAGCCGAATGATCTGTTTAAAGAAGTCTTTTGTTTCTTTCGTGTTCCTCCTTCTATGTAATCTTTCAGTGAGCTTTAGTCTGTCAAAACACCTGAAATATTTTTCATCCATTGATTTCTATTTTGAATTTTCGTTATCATATATATGCCAATGATACGTAAGTATACCAATTGTATCCTGAACTTAATTATGAGGCTTGGACTTCCTTCGCTAGTTGTCCGTTGGACATTTCATTGCGGGTGTCTTCTCACCATTTAAAGCTGAACATTTAAGATTGTAGTCTTGTTCTTATAATTGTCTAATTCGTTTGTTGGTACAGTACTTAGTTTAACTTTTCTTGGATTTCTCATTCTAAAGAGCTTTATGTTAATATGTGCGTGTGTGTGCATGCATGTGTGCATCAATGTTGTGATGTTGCATGCTTTATTGGTTTTACTGGAATGTGCTCTGGTATACACCACATCATCATCATCCAATAGTGTCACAAAAGCTGGCAATAGCCAGTCAGAATATGCTAGGGAAGTGAGAATTATGAACCTGTAAAAAGGCCTGGAATTCAGTAAGCAGTGCGCATTGCTTCCGTTTTTCCTTGTGGCATTATGTGTACTGAGCTCCTAGTGCCATTCTTTTTTGGGTTACAGCCTCCCTTCCTATCTGCATTTTAATCCTTTCCTGTGTTGTCTTTCTCCCCTTGATTTATTTTGGAATTCCAATCCTCATTTTTTTGGATTATTTTTATTGCTGCCAGGGAGCCTGCCTGTTCTGGGGTGCTTCCTTTGGATTATTTTTTGGGGTTTCCCCTTCTTTCTTTGGGGATTAGTAGCCCTTTCCTTCCTTCCTTCCTTCCTTCCTTCCTTCCTTCCTTCCTTCCTTCCTTCCTTCCTTCCTTCCTTCCTTCCTTCCTTCCTTCCTTCCTTCCTTCGCTGTTGCTGCCTGGCCTGCCTGCTTCTGCCTCCTGAACTTCAAGAAGAGAAGACGCAATGGTGCTGAGATAACCATATTCTACTTTTGGTTGGGGGTTGGGGAAAGCTTTGATTGTATTTTTTTTCTTTGTTTGCTTTTCTTGGGTTTTAGGAGAGGAGGCTTTTTAAAAAAAACACATTTTACAATTTTCCCCTGTATGTGTACATGCTCACGTGCACATGAATGTATGCACACACACATGTTTTCCCTGTTTGTTTGATTGATTTGCATTGTCATTTGGTTAATGTGCTGTGCATTTATTCTGTTAAAAGTAAATATATTTTCATTGGGTGGTTTTCATTGGTTTTTGTTTGTGTTGTTTGTTTTAGTTTTCTTCCTCCTGTACTGCACCTGCTTTTGGAGCAGATTGGTTTTCTGTTACTTTCTCTCTGCTTTTTGGGAATAATTTTAAGGGTTATTTCAGGCTTTTAGAGTTCCGCAAACACAAAAAAGGCAAACACAATGAGGAATGCTGTCAGGCTGTTGGGGCAATTTCTGTTATGGTCTGTGCTTGAAGGGCAACTTTTATAGGAGTACAAATGCACTTTCGAGAAGGAACCCTGAGTCATGTGACTACCCTCCTTTGGCCTTGTGGGTCTAGCAGGAAGATCTGGCAGATGCATAACTTGGACACCTTACTATTTGGAATGACAGCTCTCAGAATACCTGAGCCAGAATGGACACTGGCTGGGAGAATTCTGGGAGTGGTAGTCCCAAAAAGAGGTTATTTTCCCAGTCTCTTGAATGCCGAGGAGACTCTTACTCACTTTCCATCTCCATGGATATAAATCTATGTAGAAGTGTATTGTGTGCCCCATCCTGGACTTCCATGTATTTACTGTAGAGTCATTGTCAAATGCAAGAGGCTTGGTGACACAGAAGGAGCCTGTCCTGTTCAGTGAACACACTGAACACACAATTGTGCATAGGCACTGTTCACTGTGTATGAATGTCTGGAAGTAAACACAAGGACTATGCATGTGTAAAAGTAGTCCATTTCTTCAGCAGAGTGCCATTGGCTATAACCTGAATAATCCCTTACTGTTGGTCATGGGAAGGTTAAAAAGATGTTGTATTCCAACAGCATAAGAAGGGTTATAACTTTCCCACCCCTGCTTAATATGAAAAGAGAGTTAAACTTGATATGAAATAAGAATATGAGGGAAATCAAATCAAGCCAGAAATGACAACAGAATAGCTATTTACAAATTCCCATCATTCCAAAATACTGCTCTGGATCTTGAAGACAGCTCAGTGTTTCTTTGGCATTGTTTTATATGTATTTGACATTGAAGATCTATTAACTGGCAGTGAGCTTTTGCCATTTCTGGATAGATCACACCAACCTCATCTGATTTCACAAGCTAGTCAGGGTCTGGTTGATACTCCTATGGGAGACCATCAACAAATATGAAGGATCTCTAGGCATGTCTGGGAAAGGCTCCTGCTTGATGTCTTGGATAGTTGTTGCTAGTCAGAGTTGATAGTACTGGGCTAGATGACCCAATGGTCTGATTCAGCATATAGCATGCCCTTGTGATGTTTCCCACTCTAGGTCAAGCTACAGGGGGGTTGGAGGCAGGCCAGTGGGAAACATGACACTGCTAATGTCAGTGTGCCAGTAAGTGCACGGATGACTAGTGGGATGTCGCTGCACAGTCTGCATAATCCTATGGAGCCATCTCTTGAGCTTTTCCCATTCATGGCTTCAACCCACTCATAAAGTAAAGGGTGAGTTGGTTTCTTTTGGGAGTGAGTAGTTTTTTAACTACTTCTTAACTGCCATCTGATTGGGTCAATTTACTCTATAATTATGTGGGAATTTTTTTTCCCTAGTGTCTCCTCACTAGGTTAACTGAATCTCACTTTTTTCATATTTGTTAGATATGTGCAGGAAATGAAGGTGGAGCATAAGATAAGTAAATACTCTGAGGAGTCTTTGTTATGACTGGAGACTCTTGAGGCCTGCTGCTTTCTAGCTGTGGGACCTGTGACCACATATGGATTATCTTTATGATGAACTTAGCTCATCCACTCAGAGCTGCAGGGCTCTAAGAAGGACTGACCCAGGAAAATCACCATAAATTGAGTGGGTCTGAGGAAAAGTGGTCTTAAAAGTGAGTTTGTTGCACAGATATCACTGGCTAACCCCTGTTTATGTTAAATAAATGTGGCCCTACTTCAACTCACTATCTTGTCTCACCTCTTTATTACTGTCTCCGCTCTCAAGAAAAGTGGCTTTTGAAGAAAGTATAGCTCATTTTATTGAACTGCTTAACAGACGTAAGTATTCTGGGTCATTTTTTAAAAAGAGAGCTGATGAAAGCTAAGCTCGTAAATCCACATTTGAGTTTCTTAAGTATATGGTCTGGTTCTTCAAAAGAGTAGAACACCTGCCAGCTGCTGCTGATAAAATACTCTGGTTCTTCATACAGCTTCCCTAATTTAGGAGCACTCTTGTGAATTTATGTTACTTAACCCTTTGCTCCCAGCTTAGAAACTTTGACCAAAGTTTGAGTTAAAATTCTGTAATTTTAAAAATATGGTTTCTAGTGATGTATTTATGTGGGAAATTCACTTGGGAAGGGAAGGAGTATTCTTCTGAGTATTCTCTACCCAGAAACCCCTGAGAAGAATCTCCAAAGGTCAGAATTGACTTGATGGCACACAGTTGTTATTATTATTATTATTATTATTATTATTATTATTATTATTATTATTATTATTATTATTATTATTATTATTATTATTATTATTATTATTATTATTATTATTATTATTATTATTATTATAATAATAATAATAATAATAATAATAATAATAATAATAATAATAATAATAATAATAATAATAATAATAATAATAATAATAATAATAATAATAATAATAATAATAATAATAATAATAATAATTTATATCCCACCTTTCTCACACTAAAGGAACTCAAGGCAGTCTATAACAGATAAAAAATACATAGAGGTGGTAGGTAGGCAAATGGGGATGGGATTTTATTGAATTACTCAGGAGGGAGCTAAAATTCTCCAGCAATTTATTGCAAATGGGTGATCTCTATGTGCAATGGCTATACACAATTTTGTCGTGTTTTGCTGAATGGTTTTCAGTTTTTGCAAGGCATATGCAGCAACAACAGCAACTGTGGTGGTAGCTTGGCCACCAATGCTCTGCCATACCCCTGTTCAGATGTTACCCGTCATGGCAAAACTACATGCACAGGAGTACCTAGCCACTGATTTTCAAGGGTTCTTACTTAGGTGCGAAGGACACACATGTGCCGAACCCTTCTACCCTTCAGAATTGGGGCTTAAACATGAAGAACATGACAATGGAGGAGGTGAGGCTAGGCATTCTCTTCATATACAGTATGTTCACAGCCCCAGGTTGTAAGTTACTGAAAGGGGCTAAAATTCTTCCTCTCTGGCAATTTTGTTTTTTAAAAAAGAAAAGGAAAAGAAAAGGAAAAAGGAAAGAGAGAGAGGAAATATTTAATGATCAGTCATTTCCCGAAGGGAAGCCTGAGGGGATGACCTGTGAATTGTTATACTTGTTGAGGCATTTATTTTCGGCAGAGTGGCAGATATATATTTTTATAAAGAGAGAGAGAGAGAGAGAGAGAGAGAGAGAGACCCCATTGGTTGGAAGTTGACCACTAGATTTATTTGTTAAATAACTGGTTTGATTAATTCCCAATTTATAGATATATATTTAAGAGAAAGAGAGGAAGGTGGAGGTAAAGTATAGTGTGCTTTATTAATTCTAGGGGCCCAGCTGGACTCTTCCCTGGGTTTTTATTGCTATAGAAAGAAAGACAGAAAGACAGAAAGACAAAAAAAGGGAAGGAAGGAAGGAAGGAAGGAAGGAAGGAAGGAAGGAAGGAAGGAAGGAAGGAAGGAAGGAAGGAAGGAAGGAAGGAAGGAAGGAAGGAAGGAAGGAAGGAAGGAAGGAATCATAATGGTAAGAGTTTGGTCGACTGCTTTGCCCCCTGCTGGGTTTTACCTTGTTTTAAAAAAGGGGGTAGAGAGAAGAGGAGAAATTATAATAATAAGAATTTAGTTGGTTGCCATGTCCCCTACTTTACTTATTTTCAACTTTTAAAATTTTATACTAATAACAATACAGTGGGGTCTTGACTTGAGAACTTAATCCGTATTGGAAGGCGGTTCTCAAGTCAAGAAGTTCTCAGGTCAAATCTGCATTTCCCATAGGAATGCATTGAAAACCATTTGATCCGTATCTGCTCTTTTCCGACCATAGAAACTAATGGGAAGCTGCTATTCTGCCTTCGACCACTAGAGGGGGATATTTTGTTTCTTTTTTTCTTAGGTCAAGAAAGGTTCAGGGAAGGCAGGGAAAATACAGTCCAGGCAGGTCAGTACCAGGCAGCCTGAAGACTGTCTCCCAATCCACTCTCTAAACGCTGGGAGGAGTGAGGAAGCAGACAGACACCCTTTTCACTGGCCAACAGTTAACTGAAAGTTCACATTTTGCACTTTCCCTGCCTCCCACGTGGGTTTTTTTTCAGTTCTTAACTCAAATCTAAGTATGTAAGTCAAGTCAATATTTTCCTATGAGAGTGGTTCTTAAGTCAAAATGTTCTTAACTCGAGCCGTTCTTAAGTCAAGACCCCACTGTACTAACATTAATAGTAAGGATAATACAAAGGAAACCTATAGCCAGCTGGATGTCTAGCTCAGTGGCTTAAGATTCAGCTTGAGCCGGAGGTGGGAGTTCGATTTCAAACAGGGCTTCCTGAGCATGGAGCCAGCCTGTTCGTCTTTGGGCGGGCTGCACAACAGTCCTATGGCAACCCCAAGGGAGGGGAATAGGGAAGCCACTTCTGAGTACTTGTACCTGGAAAACCCTGGAAAGGTTACCATAAGTTGCAATGCACTTGAGGGCATGTGTTGATTTTTAGCAGAGCCTAAGTTGACATTTGAGACATCACATTTTTAATTCTTTGATGTAATGTTGTCACGAATTACTTTTTTGAAAAGGTGTGTGCAACAGGAAGGGAAGGTTCTGCATGAGCAAGTATGTCTTTGGTGGATTCAGCAGGCGACGGTCATGAGACTTTGAATATCGACAGTCTGGCCAGATACTGTGGCAGCCAGATTTTGGCTGTGCCACAGCGGGTTTTGGCAGACAGGAGTAAGAGGTACCTGTGGCATTCACCCCATGGCCCCTGCTTGTTTCACCAAAGAGCTCACCCTTTAACACGCTGCCACCAGTTGATCTCTTTATCATCCTATATTTCCTATGAAAGACTGAGGTCCATTCAGTACAGAATTTTTAAACAGAAACAGGTTTATTGATTACAGGTTGTTTCAGGAATAATTCTTAAGCACATTCTTAAATTTACACAAAGCTTCTGTATTTTACTTTAAGCTCTTCTATCTTAATTAATCTTGAGAGTCCCCTAGACTGCAAGGACAACAAACCTATCCGTTCTGCAGGAAACCATGCCTGAGTGCTCACTGGAAGGACAGATCCTGAAGCTGAGGCTCCAATACTTTGGCCATCTCATGAGAAGAGAAGACTCCCTGGAAAAGACCCTGATGTTGGGAAAGTGTGAGGGCAAGAGGAAAAGGGGACGACAGAGAACAAGATGGCTGGACAGTGTCATCAAAGCTACCAACATGAATTTGACCAAACTCCGGGAGGCAGTGCAAGACCGGAGGGCCTGATGTGCTCTGGTCCATGGGGTCATTAAGAGTTGGACACAACGATTAAACAACAACAACATCTTAATTAATACAGGTCACACTCTGACTAATCAGTACTTAAACACTCTCTCTGTCTCAAATTCCCAAACTCTTTTTCCCCTCTCTGTTTCTGACTGAACTCTCTAGACCCTGATTCACCCCCCCTTCTAGTTTCTCTGGCTCCGCCTCCCAACAGCTCTCATTGGTACATACCAATAATCGTCTACCTGAGCCAAAGCAGGGTGATCGCTGCAGTACCTTCCAACAATGCTAGTACCAGCGCTGCCAGTTGCAAGTGAGGCAGCAACCACATTCACGCACACATTAAAAGGGACCTGGCCTTGAGGGGGAATTTAGCCTAGAATGGCCGTCGGTTATATACCTCGCCATGTATAATGCATGTAAAGCCACATATGTGGCATTGGGCAGGCTGCACAATCCCTAGAAGTAGGAGCCCTGTGTCTTTTGCCTGGCTATTGGCGGGCCGGGTGGTCAACCTGCCTGTAGTGGGAATTGGGGCTGGGGAGGTGCTGAAGCCAAAACCCTGCAGGTTCCGTCACCAATGCTGGATATGTGGAGCGTCTCATGGTCCAGCCACATGTCTTAAACATTCCCCTGGACCAGGGGGCACAGTGATGGTGGCAGTCCTAAGCGGTAGCCATCCAGCTTGGCTGCTGCTTCACAAGGGTCCCAGTCCAATTAACCTGCCAACACTAGCAACTGGTTGCTTTTATATCCAGATAGAGAATCATCCTGATATTCTACAGGATCAAGTTAATTTTACTTTTAGGATCAAGTGCAGGTAGTCAGGGTGGCTACTATGGCAATAATTGAAAATCAGTGAAGGGTATGGTAGACTTTGTTTGAGGACTATGCTATATGTCTGGGCAAGGCCAATGGTGTGCTCCCTCCCTAGTGATGTGGGTGGAATGGATGTTGGAATTGATGCTGAAACGCAGGGCAGAGCAGTCACACAGACTTTTCAAGTAGTGCCAAGGGACCTTAGGGTTCCTTTAGCTTCCGTTGAGGGAGCTGCAAGACGTAGTAGATTGTTCCAGGCAGGGTTTTTTTATGGAAGGCTGTGCAAAACTAGGAAGGGTTAACGAACCCGCACCACAGATGGCTACTTTCTGTGGAAACAAAAAGGACCTGCTCATTTGGTTACGGTTATTAGTTAGTTTTAATTGATTTTGGTTTTAGAGAGACTAGGGTGCTTAGGTGTAGAGTTTTTTTTTCTAATCTGATTCCTCTGGGTCAATGGATACTGAATTGTAGGATGGATGGAGTGGCATGACTTGTAAGTCCTCTGCGATCTCCATTCTTGGAGTTTTGTCCAATATTGGAGCCCTACAGCTACCAGCTGTCATTAGGCCAATACTACCTCACACAGCGGTGGAGGCATCACACGTCAAGTGATGGAGCCTGGGCCCATGGCTTTTGGAGCGGAGTGACTTCTGAAGTTGCCTGAGTCCTTACATTCAGGGAATTTTCTTTCCAGTATTGTGAGCCCTATGGCTTTGAGCTGTCATACAGGCCAATTTTGGCTACCATGTTTTGGTGTGTCATCAAGGAAATGATGTAAATACCCTTATTTCAAGTCATGGAGTGCCGGCTTGGCTGATGGAATGGCATGACTTGAAATCACCTGTGATTCCCTTATTGGGATTTTACCTTTACTGGGAGCCCTATGGCTACAATATGACATTGGGCCAATACTGGCATCCTATTTGGTGTCCACACAGTGGTGATGGAGTGATGGAGGCTGGCTGTAAGGCTGAAAGAGCGGAGCGACTCCGAAGTCACCTGTGATCTTTCATTATAAGATATTGTCCCAATATTGGGACCCCTATGGCTGCGAGCTGACATTGGGCCAGTAGTGGTGTCATATTTGGTGATCACACAGCAGTGTGGAGGCATCCCTATCAATGATAGAGGTCGGCCCTAAGGCTGATGGAGTGGTGTGACTCCAAAGTCACCCGTAATTTTATTTTAGTGGAGATTGTTCCAATTTGGATGCCTTACAGCTAGGTGCTGACATTCGGCCAGTTCCGCCATCATGATTAATGTGACTTCACAGCTGTGGTCCATCTTGTTGATGCTTACTTACAAAGCCCTAAATGGTTTAGGACCTCGATACTTGGTGGAACACCTTCTCCCACCAAGATCTACCCATGTCACTTGTGCGAGCCAGGAGGTGAGGCTGAGGAGCCTAACGCCGAGAGAGGCCCGGAAGGAAAAGACTAGAAATCGGGCCTTCTTGGCGGTGGCTCCTCGCCTCTGGAACAACTTACCTCCTGAGATTTGCACAGCTCCCTCGCTGGCCACTTTTAAGAAACAACTAAAAATGCTGATGTATAAGCAGGCCTTCCCAACAGAAAACTCCTGACGATCTTTTTTCTCTATATCTCTTTTCGATCTCTATCTCTGCTTAGGTGTAACGTTTTTTAAAAATTATATTGTTGTTTTTATTGTAAGCTGCCTAGAGTGGTCGAATATGACCAGATAGGCGGGATAGAAATAAAATAAAATAAATAAATAAATAAATAAATAAATCTGGAAAAACACCCACACAAAATATCAGAGGATTATGCAATTGGTGAGCCTTCCCGTTGTGCTGTTTGAGGGGTACCCTGGAGTGGCTTGCCATACACTTGGCATAAATGGTGAGCTGTGTGACACCCTGTCCCAACAACAGCTCTACTGTGTCAGGCCGTTGGCTCAGGAAGCTCAGGCTCAACCAGAGATATTGCGGCAAGAGGCATGGAGCATTGGAAGGGTGAAGCCAACAGGGCAAGCACTTTAGCAGTTGCTCCTAGCTTCTGGTGCAGCTATGAAGCTGCATGTGAAGAATATGTTGCATTTGCTACCCAAGAAGGCTTGGGTAGACCATGGCCTATAACACCACCCCTATGTCTCCAAAAAACTTGTTCCGTTAGGTCAGGTTTGGGAGGAAATTTGCACGGGACAATATGAGGTCAAATTGTTTAAAGCAGAGACACATCGTGCAATTTTTGGGGTGTTTAGAATTAGCGAGCTGATAAGGGCATCAGTACGTTGATAATTCAAAATCAAAGTTAGATGGACAACTTATTGGTATCTGTAGACAGAGTCTTGTAATTGATCTAAGTCGTATCAATTACGAAAGGTCAAGTGACAAGCCTAAGACATTTTTCATTTGGAGGAACCTTGCCTGGTTAGGGCCGTATCTGCCTATGTTGAGTTCAGGTGACCTTGGCAAGGAATCTATTTCGCCATAAGGCTGGCTCTCACCTCATAGGGTCCCAATTTCAGCTGTCACTTCCCGGGGGCTGCAAATGATAGGCATTGTGGGATTGTAATTTGGCACCCACTCATTTGGAATGGGTGCAGCATCCACAGCAGCAGCTCTTACTTTAGATGTGAGAAAGACCAGATAGGAAGTAGGCAGGTGGTCTTCACACAGGTGCAAAATTCATATTTCTCTTCCTCAATAGATGCTAGTGTTTGTGTTCTCTTTCAGGACTTCAGGCAGTCACCACCCAGTGTGATTCTCCTTTTGTGGCCACAGTTATGTACATTGGGTGGAGAAGTATGCTTTGCACATCGGTCGGGGCCGCAATCTAGGCCTTGGTGCTTGGACCGCATGCAGAATGGAAGGGGAGAGGAGGTACGCTCAGGGACCAGATGAAGGACCTGGTATCTGAGAGTATGAGTGAGGTTCCCCCTGAATTTTATAGTTTGGCATGAAATGATTTGGCACAGAACAAGCAGGTCATTAATATTATAGGTAATTGAGGTCTTGCAGGCCATACAGGACAAATTTCCTGCCCATAGGCTGATATGGTAAAACATAACTCTAAGATATGGTTTGGAAGGTTGATTGCTGTCTTTGGTGCATTGACTGTGCAATGCATGGTGTGAATTGCAAAATAACTGGATACATGAAAGCTGGATTGGTCATTGATTATGATCGGGACATAAAAGTTCACCAGCCAGTAATCGTAATCTCGAGATTAGACCATTGTGAAGCACTCTACGTGGGGCTGCCTTTGAGACTTATGCGGAAACTTCAGGTGGTCCAGAATGCGGCAGCCAGGCTTCTTAGTGGGGTGAGAAAATATCAACACACCTCCCCCTCTCTGGCTGCTTTGCACTGGTTGCCCATCCGTTTACGCATTGACTTCAAAGTGCTAATGATTACATATAAAGCCCTAAATGGTTTGGGATCTCAATATTTGGCAGATCGTCTTCTCCCACCCAGATCTACCCAAATCACCCGACATAGCCAGCAGGGACGGCTGAGGGGCCATCTTGGAAATGTGTTGTTTAGTATTAATTATAAGAATTGTGTTTTTATATATATTATTTCGATGTGTTTTAACCTATGTAAGCCGCCCTGAGTAGACGCTGTCTAGAGGGGCGGGGTAAAAATTAAATAGATAGATAGATAGATAGATAGATAGATAGATAGATAGATAGATAGATAGATAGATAGATAGATAGATAGATAGATAGATAGATAAATAAATAAATAAATAAATAAATAAATAAATAAATAAATAAATAAATAAATAAATAAATAAATAAGAAGTTTACAGAAATGATGAGGTTAGTTTGTCTGATACAGGTTTGGGCCTTTTTTCTGAGGGACCTACAAGGGGGTCTTTGGGCCAAAGTTTTCAGCTGTGACAGCGGGCTTGGGGCATATAAATAGCCCCATGCTGTGGTGGGTAGTGCGAGGGAAGAGTTGGGGTGAGTTCATGGAAGTCACAAGGTGCAAAAATATTCCATCTCTCTGTCAGGTGGTGCTAATAGGGCTGCTGAAGAGAGGTGATTTCTTCATGCGGGGACCCCCCGGGCAACAGTTCACCTAGGGTCATGAGGCTCGGTGGGCTGGGTCGTTGAGGGGTAACCCTATCACCGGGCACCTGAATACGTGTTGTACAGATGATAGCATGATTCAGAAATACGAACTCGCCTTGCTTTTGAATGATCCGGATGTAAAGGCTACACTGGATTTGGAGATAATATCGCACTATGGTAGGCCCCCTTAAATTTAAAATTTAAATAGTTAAATAAAGTTGTGGCCCAAGTTTTAACCCAACAACCTGTGTCTGTCTCTTTATTCCGGGTTTGGGGGGGGGCAATGTTCAGCACAGCACTAATTTCTGCTTTCTGACTGCCATTTTGTTCAAGATGTAAAGAAATATAGATTGTGGTCTTTTTCTCTATCCATTGGGGCACTCCTGAATTGCCATTAACTTCTGACTTCTGGCTGTAGGCCTAATATGCATTAATTTCTTCAAGATGGACACAGTAAAGCTTATCAGTTGAAAACAGGATTGCACTCATTCTCTGAGGAAGGCTTTCTATAGCTTTCCTGCCTCACAGGGCATCAGTTGAAAAATGAATGGTCGTACAATTTGTATTACTGAATATTTTATGTAGATATTGAACTTGGCATGTTTACACTTCGCTTCAGAACAAGATTCTTGATTTATGTACATTGTTAAGTTGACATTTGCGTATTTTAATTTACATTTTCTGTAAATCCAGAAAGGAATGAAAACTTTGCTTCAGAGAGGAGGAGGAGGTGCTTACACTTGGATTCTACAAAATCACACAGGTGTTGTTGTTTGCCATGATGGATTAATCACACTGCTGCAAGGTGTGACTGTTTAGAAAAAGAGAAAAGGTGCAAACAGATGCTTCTGCTTCCCTGATCATCACCGCCATACCTTTTTCTATCATTGCCACCACTTTTGTTTCTCCATTTTAAGGAAGCCAAAATGGCTTGTCCATCTTTAGCATGTCTCTCAAAGCCACTCTGTCCCATTGAGTCAGCATCCATGCAGCAAGTTTCCTATTACTGCTGTATTTTTAAGTAAGAGTCATGCCTACAATACATTGCTTTCTTGTATCCTGTTCAGTTAGTCTCAGTAAACAGAAATGGATCACAGTGCACACAATGGACAGGATTTTAGCAAATAATGTGCTGGGGATCGCAGAGAGAAAAATAATAACATAGAACTACCCATCTCTGTCATGAAGGTAATGTCAGAGATCATTCTTATCTTAGGCCAATTTATTACTGAGATAATAAATCTGTGTCTCTCCTTTACCACTTTAGTCCTCAGGTAGGTTACATAGCAAAATGTTCCACTGTGGAAAATATACCCATTGTTACAGGGAACTATGTACATACCTGTCAGAGAGAAGAGTTCTGATCTGGCCTTCTCTTTGATTTATTAGTTGTGTGTTTACAGAGGGATTCCTTTATTGGATAGAAGTCAGGTGAATGCTCACTTGAGGTCTGAAGGGGCAGCCCATACATAGGCAGTTTACCACTTCAGTGAGAGCTTGGCTAGGTCTCACGGTTGCAAATCAAGAAGATGCCAGGGAGATCCTGGTATGCAAGGGAATCAATGGTACAAGGAAGAAAGGCAATCTAAGCTCAGTCTGGCCCCATCAAGCACCCTGTTCCCCCTTGTCAGCCCTCCAACGCCCCGAAAGTGCTAATTATGCCTCCTAAGCATAATTTGTATTTCCCCATGGCCTGTTTGGGGCCTTTAGAAGCCTTTTAAAAGAAACATGGATGGGCTAGCTAGTCATTCTGTCACTTTAAGAGATCTTAAATGGGTCAGGGACAATTATATCTAAAGGCAGATCTCTCTCTCCCTCCCTCCCTCCCTCTCTCTCTCTCACACTCACTCACATACCACAATCCTCAGGTGAGTGACTTTTCTGGAGAAGTTGGGAGCAGAAGTGGACAGTGACACTCCAAAGTCTAGGTGAGGGCAAATGGTTTCCAAATTATTGTCTGTATCCCACCGTGGGCTAAGACATACATTTTGTCATCCAGTATGCTTTCATTTAATTTACTATTTAATATAATATCCCTTTGATTACAATAAAGTAATGCACGTATAATGGCTGATGAGTGTCTAAAGAGCAATTTTCTGTTGTGTTTCTAAATTAAAGGATTAGTTAGATTATTAACATCCAGTATGTTGCCATTTAAGTTCTTATCTAGTATAATTTCAAGTCAATGCCTGCCTACACATTCTGCCTGATCCTCTGTGCAATTAGACTCAAAGATAAGCATGAGTGCTGAGGTGACACACTGCAGCTATTGCTTTTAAAAGTCTTTTTATCACATTGACAAAAAAAATACAACATCTCAATTGATTGTAATTAACTTGGTCACTCAACAATTAGGTAGCTGAAGTGGCTGTATTAATAAATCCCATAAACTAACAAGATTTGACCATTCTTGTGTGACTTTAATATTACAGGCCAGAGTTGCATCATGAAAGGAGAACTGTCACCATTTATTTTCCTGTAGGTAATGTTTGGGCTTAAAATAATAATTATAAATAACTCTTCATCTTTGTTTTTACTTTTTACAGTAGGCCTAACTCCAACAATGCTTGTCCAGTCATCCTGTCCTGAGAGATGAAGTCTGGGGCTGGTTTTCACATGAATGGAAGTAGATGGGACATGTTGAACCATGCCATACTACAATGTTGAGGGGGGTGGGGCCAGATGGTCTACTTCATCTTTCTATGCATGCATACTGGTGGGATTCCGACTAATGTTCCCATATGCTTTCTACAAAATACCGAAGCTAAGTGTAGCTAATTAATGAGCTGCCAGTGTGAATTTAGGTCATGTGTCTGCTCATGTACAGTACCTGATTGCACAACTAAGCTACACTCCTGCACTCATCAATTAGTTACAAATAGCAGTGGCAAGTTATGAAAATTTTAAAAAAGTAAGCACAATTTGCAGAAATGTGCAATATGCAAATTAATTGTTATGTCATTCTTCTACCGCTAATGTTTCAGCCTTAGTATTGTTTACATAGTCACTGAAATCCCATTGCTTAACATAGTTAATCACACTAGAGTAGGCCCATTGAATCAGTGAGGATTTGGTGAGTCAATTGCTCCATAAGTTCAATTGATTATATGAGGCCTACTCTAATTATGATTTTAATGTAGTAAGTGACAAGTAGAGTTGGCCCATTTGAATCAGTGGGCTCTAGGACAGACAGCACAGTGTAATGACTATTTATTTATTTTATTTATTTATTTGATTTTTACCCCGCCCCTCTAGACCATGTCCATGTCTGACTATGACAATGGACTTGGACCAGTTCAATCCCTAATTAGTTCGGGGACCTAATTAGTTTGGCCCTTCACTACCTGGACCAGTCCTGAAGGACTGCTGAGGGGACAAAAGGAAAGAGAAGAGAACCATGGAAACCAAGGCCTGAACATTGTTGCTGCAATACAAATGAATAACAACAATAACTATGACACACCATGGATTTTTTTACTAGGATCATTATATTATTTTGCCACCAGGTTTGCCATCAGGCAAAAAGATGCATGAGAATACCACAGGAATGTGTCATGAGTGACACTCTGCCATCTGATTTACAGGGAAAAGTGCAGAGTAAATTGAAGGCAAACAGCAAGATTCACAAGGAAAACACAAGGTGAGATTTCTTTCAGAGATACAGATTAAAATTTTATTATAACTAAAAAACATCCTGTCTTAACTCTTTTTGCAGTATTTGACTGTTCATCACAATGCATGTGTCTGTCATCTTACCCATGCAAAGATGTCAGTACTATTATCCAGCTACTATTTGTTAATTATTTCAGTTAAGCTAATATAATAATTAAACTATGTATTATGTATTTCAGTTCCCTCACCCAGTTACCTAAGCCTCTGTAGAACAATCCAATAACATGGCAACATTCTACACATCTGAGGAATTGGTATGTAGTTCAGAAAAGGTTATGAGTGACAAATAAAATGTTTAGTTTTTAAGGTGCCCTAAAACACTTATGGCACAACTGTTCCCCTCCCTGCCCTGCCCTGCTTTAATACCACCTTCTCATATTTTGTTTTCTCTTCTCCTCAGTAAATCTTTTTAGGTCTTTCACTTGTAGTAGCTGCTGCTTTGCTTCCTCACTGTGGGTAACATTGGTTTGTGTAAACAACTGAAAGGGCTGTGCCTACTCACAGGACAATGGAATGTACAGCGGGCTCCTGCATTTGCCAATGGAATTGTGTTTTGCTGCAAAATCATTGAACATCTACAAGCATATTGGCAAATCCCCTGGTTGGTAAGATTAAGTAGAAGGAAGCAATGCAGCAAAACTCACAAACAATCCATGAAACCTAAAAGCTACAGCAAGCACTTACCCCATAAGATTCTATCTAGACTCCCTCTTGTTTTCTCATACCTCCTTTCCTCAGAGTAGCAGTGCTGTAGGCATCATGACAACAGTTTAATAAATCTATTATTATTTTCTAGTACTAAAAGACTGTTATTGCTGCATCAAAGCAAGGCTAGCAGAAAAACTACTTTTTGGGGGGAAATCTCTGAAGACATTTTGGGAAGAAACTGTGCAAATCATCCCAGCTTTTTCTTCCACAGAGACTGGTACTAAACTCAAACCTACAACAACATTTCTTAACATTTTAGTTAATAAGAATGTAATCATGCACGGTTTCTCAAAAATTGTCTGTGAAGACTACAAACTAGTAGTTTTTTCAGTTATTTGACTTCCAAAGAAATGCTACTGAATGTAACAGGAGCTGTGAAATGAATATCTGCATGGGAGAGGAAAAGTGGAGGGGTCTGAGGATGTTTTAATCAAAATGATACTTTCGCTTAAAGCTTCTCATGGTGTTACACTAAAGAAGTGTAATTGGAAGTGGTCAAAGAATTTCTGGATCTTTGTACCACATCAGTTCCCAACGTTAAGTCTCTTAATGAATACAACTCCCAGAAGCCTTGAGAAATACATAGGCTATTGTTGACTGATTATTATCTGAGTATATTGTATAAATGCCTGTGTAGTTCAAGGTTCAGACCAACTAGTATAGAGCTAGTCATCAGAATGGTACCTGAAACCCCACTGATTTTACTCTCAAAGCATTATTTTAAAAGATTACATTTATGCCTTTCCTTCCAAAAATAATAGATTTAATATTAAAATATTATATGCAATCTCTGGTTCCCCCTGAGTTATATCCATTGATACAATGCTACTTATATAAGACTTAAATCCTATTCAGTGGATCTGCTGTAGATGGCTTTAACAATTGGATTGTGCCTAATAAATTTGTCACTAGCACCTTTTACTCTGCTTTGTATGAGAACTAGTTTTTGTTACTACTTCCCTTCCTTCAATCCTCTCTGTGCATAGTTTATGAAAACAGATCAGTTTTCAACTTTTTGCAAAGAGCCCGAAAAACCTACAACAACCATTTTAGCAAAGAAACGAATCCATGTCCCAAATTGCAACATTTACCCAGAAAACTGAGACAACATTGAAAGTTTACCTCTGCAAACAATGTCAGCCTCAACTGTGAGATTTCAGTCACTGGTTAGAGATGCTGAAGGCTTGTTCCTCACAAAACAATCGTCCAGAGAAGTGATTACATGTTTTACCTCTTACCTCTGCTTCTACAAAAGGGTAGAGACCATTTTTCTTTTTTTTTTTTAAAGGAAAGCTGGGAATCTAGACTGGCTAGTGGTTACAATGTATACTGGGGAATGCTGGATAAACCCAACCCAGGAGGCAGCAACAAAAACCATCCCAAAGAAAAGGAAATGCAAGAAAGCAAAATGGCTGTCCAACGAGGCCTTAGAAATAGCAGAGAGGAGAAGGGAAGCAAAATGCAAGGGAGATAGGGAAAGTTACAGAAAGTTGAATGCAGACTTCCAAAGAATAGCAAGGAGAGAGAAGAGGGCCTTCTTAAATGAACAATACAAAGAAATAGAGGAAAATAACAGAAAAGGAAAAACCAGAGATCTGTTCAGGAAAATTGGAGATATTAGAGGAACATTTCGCGCAAAGATGGACATGATAAAGGACAAAAATGGGAGGGACCTCACAGAAGCAGAAGACATCAAGAAGAGGTGGCAAGAATACACAGAGGAATTATATCAGAAAGATGTGGATATCCCGGACAACCCAGACAATGTAGTTGCTGACCTTGAGCCAGACATCCTGGAGAGTGAAGTCAAGTGGGCCTTAGAAAGCCTGGCTAACAACAAAGCCAGTGGAGGTGATGACATTCCAGCTGAACTATTTAAAATCTTGAAAGATGTTGCTGTTAAGGTGCTACATTCAATATGCCAGCAAGTTTGGAAAACCCAACAGTGGCCAGAGAATTGGAAAAGATCAGTCTACATCCCAATCCCAAAGAAAGGCAGTGCCAAAGAATGCTCCAACTACCGCACAATTGCACTCATTTCACACGCTAGCAAGGGTATGCTCAAAATCCTACAAGGTAGGCTTCAGCAGTATGTGGACCGAGAACTCCCAGAAGTACAAGCTGGATTCCAAAGAGGCAGAGGCACTCGAGACCAAATTGCTAACTTGCGCTGGATTATGGAGAAAGCCAGAGAGTTCCAGAAAAATATCTACTTCTGCTTCATTGACTTTGCAAAAGCCTTTGACTGTGTGGACCACAACAAACTATGGCAAGTTCTTAAAGAAATGGGAGTGCCTGACCACCTTATCTATCTACTGAGAAACCTATATGTGGGACAGGAAGCAACAGTTAGAACTGGATATGGAACAACTGATTGGTTCAAAATTGGGAAAGGAGTACGACAAGGCTGTATATTGTCCCCCAGTTTATTTAATTTATATGCAGAATACATCATGCGGAAGGCTGGACTGGAGGAATCCCAAGCCGGAATTAAGATTGCTGGAAGAAATATCAACAACCTCCGATATGCAGATGATACCACTCTGATGGCAGAAAGTGAGGAGGAATTAAAGAACCTTGTAATGAGGGCGAAAGAGGAGAGTGCAAAAAACGGTCTGAAACTAAACATAAAAAAAAAACTAAGATCATGGCCACTGGTCCCATCACCTCCTGGGAAATAGAAGGGGAAGATATGGAGGCAGTGTCAAATTTTATCTTCCTGGGCTCCATGATCACTGCAGATGGAGACAGCAGCCCTGAAATTAAAAGGCGCCTTCTTCTTGGGAGGAAAGCGATGACAAATCTTGACAGCATCTTGAAAAGCAGAGACATCACCTTGCCAACAAAAGCCCGAATAGTCAAAGCTATGGTTTTTCCTGTCGTGATGTATGGAAGTGAGAGCTGGACCATAAAGAAAGCAGACCGCCGAAGAATTGATGCCTTTGAATTGTGGTGCTGGAGGAGACTCTTGAGAATCCCCTGGACTGCAAGGAGAACAAACCTATCAATTCTAAAGGAAATCAACCCTGAGTGCTCACTGGAAGGACAGATCCTGAAGCTGAGGCTCCAGTACTTTGGCCATCTCATGAGAAGAAAAGACTCCCTGGAAAAGCCCCTGATGTTGGGAAAGTGTGACGGCAAGAGGAGAAGGGGACGACCGAGGATGAGATGGCTGGACAGTGTCTGTGAAGCAACCAACATGAATTTGACACAATTCCAGGAGGCAGTAGAAGATAGGAGGGCCTGGCGTGCTCTGGTCCATGGGGTCACGAAGAGTCGGACACGACTAAACGACGACGAGGCAGAGCAAAGGAAAGATGGCAGTGAGATATATAATTCTGACCAGTGTAGACTTTTCCCCACAAATATACAACTCAACTTTAGGCATCCCTTCTCAATAATAGGCCCAGTTTCTCAGGATACAGGATGCATCCAGTTAGGTGGAACAGTTTTCTAGGCTTTCAAAAGACCCTTCTCTTTTCTTCCAGTTACTTATCTGTGCTAATGTGAGGGAAAATGAATACATTGGATCAGGCTGGTTCTGATTTGACAAGGCTTATTAGATATGGCATATCTCTCCTTTTGGAGTTTGATGGCCAAGAGTTCTCCTTGTGTTTGCGGCCTATGGGTTATTATAACTCTTGTTAGAAAAGAATTAGTTTCCAGAACAGTTCATTGCTATTGGCTGATTGTAATCACGATTAATATTCTGTTACCACTCTATACAAAAGCCTCTGTTGCTTGAGAATTTTTTGATAGCTTTGAACAGACTTTTTTTTTGCTGCATCCAGTTGACGGACAGAAACCTTTATTGGCATACTGTACAAAATTAAAACACACAAAAATGCAGATAAAACATTCAACAGCTAACATGTGGCAGGGAACAGCCAAATGCATATTTAGGGCTCGGCGTTCTGTAACAGCACGCTGCGTTGCCTCTGCATGATGGAGTAGATGTATCTGGCTGCTTTCAGGGTAAGTTCCTTAACACCTAGGTGGTGTCAAATTTTTCTCAGGTTGTCCCATCCAGAATGGGAGGAACAGAAAGTGCTCAGATAAGACAGGCGGATATCCTTATACAAGATACAGTAGAACAACATATGCTGCAAGGATTCAACCACTCCCTGACCACAAGGGCAGACTCTCAGTTCTGTGGGTAAGCCCATATATCTGCCCTATGCTAAGTTCGAAGGTACAATCTTGCACCTAGCAAGGGTAAATGCTCATTGATTTTGTGGATGCTCTAAGTGATAGAGGTAATTCACTGTTCTGCCATGGGAGAGGGGCAAATGAAAACACTGTATAGTGGGGAACAGACCCTTTGTGCAGTGCTATGCAGAGTTTGCCCCTCAATATCCAGAACTCTATTTTTGGTTGTATGAAATACCTTGGAAGGGGGTATTGAACCAAGCAGATCTGGTGACAATCCCAAGGTCTTTATTTTCTTGAGAAATAGGGCCAAACCTTTTGGAAAAACACTGTCAGAAAGCAGCGCTTGGAATAGGATGTCCTGGGCTGAGAAGAAGCAGATTCTGATCCAGTATTTAAAGAATCTGAGACAAGGCAGGGTCTCAGTCCTGTGTTGACCACCTTCAAGGTATAGAGTTGCATAGGAGACACAGTGGGGCAGGCCAAAGATTTTATACAGGAACGTTTTCCACGGAGCTGTGGAATGCAGACATCCAGATGGGGAAACCATAAAGAAGGTGTGCTGCTGATTTGGCATTAAAAATCTGCAGCACAGCGGGGACGTACGAGTGGCCCCAAGTACGATGGAAGTGTAAGATAGCCTGTGCTGAGAGCTTTGCTGGCTTAATCGCTGTCTGCCAGGGAGTCAACAAAGTGTGTCTGTAATGAAAAAAGACACCCAACTACTTAAACTCTCTGACCTGCCGAATAGAGTCAGAGAGTTTATGATACAGTAATTTATTATAATTTCTTGTTGCCTTGATTTTCTTTGGGGAAATAGTATTTTACATTAATGTGCCCAAAGGCCACCATCTAATAGCTTCCCAGCAAAAATGAAGGAGCCATTAGCAGGGTTTGCAATCAGACTGATATTAATCCTTTCTAATGGCAGTAGGGAGATGATGCTTGAAACGTTCGGGCAGGGCAGATGATCCTTCAGGTGCACATTCCTGTGAAGAATGACTCTCAGAGAACAGAATGTTTGTAGCCAAGAGAATTAATGTGTACAATGCAAAGGGAGGTAATCAGCTTATTACAAGGTCCCCAAGGCCTTCACATGGCAAGGCAAATCTTCTCCATCAGCAGAGCCAGATCCTCACAAATCTTTTCGGAAACCATCTCTAGAGAGGATGCCACAAGAGCACGGAAGGTTCGATTCAGAATGTTTATTTGTTGTCCCTGGCTGGAGTTCCACACAGCAGGCTCCAATTAATAGAAAGGGGGCAGTGGGCTTCTGTTGATTTTCCTATTTCCCTCCTCTGTGCAGCCCCTTCTTTCATTCTGGTGGGCCCATCAGTCTCTCAAGCAGATTTTTCCGTGACACAGGAAATTTTCAGGGAAGGAAGGATCAAAAGCCATCTGCTGGCACAAAGATAATCCCCCAATCTCTCTCCCTCTTCTTCTCTCTCTTTGTGTTGGCTGGGCTCGATCTATGGAAAGGCCCTTCTGTTTTTGACGTGCAGATTTCTTTTGCACTTTTGGCAGCCACATTTCCTGGTATGTCACCACAAACACTTACTGAGTACTGAAAAGATTATTTGTTACCCCTCTATAGAACCTGGATATATGTGAAATGGATTAACGAGAATGCATGGAGACATACTAAGGGTGCAATCAAACAGGCTTTTGGCCCACTGTTTGGTCCACCGTGGGGGATGGGTTGGTTTGCTCCTTTTCCCAATGATCGCACCATTTAATCACGGGAGTGAACCAGTCCATCCCTAGAATATTTCTACCTGCACCCTTCTGGGTTCCTGTCAGAGGCTTCTACCTTTTTTGTGCAGATAGGGTTGTTCCATTTTTGGTTTCTCTTGCTCTGAATGTTGGTATTCCTCACCCTGCATTCCTGCTCTATGCTCTGGCTCAGTTCTTGCACTCCTGTGGCCTGGTTCCAGTCCTGGTGCTCTGGTTTCTGCTCCTATCTTGGCTAGTTGGTCCATGTGTGAGTTTGGGCTTGGCACTCTGTGCTGTTGGCTGGGTCCTGGTGCCCTTTCCTCCTGCTGTTGTAGGCAACCATGCACAATCTGGGCCCTGACAGTTTGCTGTGTTGTGAAGTGGCTTAAAAAGAGACACACTTCAGGATATTGGCGAATTAAACACCTCCTCTGGTCTTCTGTGGAGGGACAGGGGAATTTAAAAAAACCCTCTATTAGCACAGCACAGATTAAATTCATTTAAAAAATTAAAAATGGAAAGCTTCTCTTGGAAGCAGGAGGAAACAGAAGAGGCAAGAGGGAGGCATTTTCTTTAATTTGTCTTAAAGTTCTAGTCAAGAACCTGTCTGCAGCTGAATTCACCATTGGTCAGTACTCAGTTGTGGATTTGGCTGTGGTCGGGTTCTCAATCAGACTTTTAAGACAAGACAAAGAAAAAGAGGAAAGGCCTCTTTTTGGCCCCTACTGTTTCCTCCTACTTCTTGGAGTAAGTTTTCAATTTTTAAAACTGTTTACAACTTTTTATAAGTGATTCAGTGCATCAGCACTGTCCTGATAAAGTCTTAATTTCTTTCTTTCTTTCATTTGCTTTTTCTGACCCTCCATGGAGGAGGAGAAGTTTTTTAATTTGACAGTTTCCTGAAGTGATTATCTTAAGCCACTTCATGATGGTAGGAAATTCCCAGCAGAAGAAGCCAGACCAAATAGAGTTCCTTGAGGTCCAATATGCCATTTGGATGCAAAGACCGCACCAAATGGCATTCTGGATCTCTACCCAACCTCAAGTGATTCTATTTAGCCTGCACCAGCTCACTTCGAAAGAGCCCATGGAAACAAGTCCTAAGTCTAGTTCAGCATTATCAGCATTCACTGGCCATGACTAGCCACTGTTTCAGACACAAGTCTTTCCCATCTGTGAATGGCGATGCCAGATACTGAAATGCTAGGGAATCCAAACATTTGAAGTGATGTTTGGATGGTTGCGCACTATTTTGTGAACCTAACTAACTTTGAGGTGATACTAAGCCAATTGAGGCTGCGTTGAATCCGAAGCCCTCCTTGTCCAGAGATGCTGGAAATGAATACGGAATGCCCTGGCCTGACTTTTTAAAGTCTGGATTGAAAAGATCTGATATAACCCATCTCCCTTCCTAATCTTCTTCTCTAACCCTGTTTTGTCTTTTCTGCTAGCTGATCCCAGCCATTGCATCAGTTGTGCCAGCAGATCCAACGGTGACAGCCAGGGCAAGGGTTTTGTGCTGGCACAAGAAGCTTCTGCTCATTCCAAACCCGCTGCAACTGGTGTGTCTTTTAGCTTGGATTGCATTTTCTGTTACATTATTTTTCAAAATAGTTTATGATTGGGAGCTCCCCTGGGGCCTGCCCTAAAATGAAAAATAGAAATATATCAAATAAATAGGTAATGCAAAGCATGTTCTCTTCTCATTGATCTATGGCTCAAAGGAGCTACCTTGTGGCTTAGAGGCGGCACAACTAGACATTACAAGTAATATTTTGGTCTGCACCTAGTATGTATTAGTGCAAACCTCAATAACTTTCTGTACAACATTCATATGTTATCTGTAGGAAGGAGGCAGTAAGGGGAAATAATATTTTCATTGTTGAAATTGGTTTTATGGCTTAGAAATGCGACAGTTCTCTCCATAAAAATAGTTCCTCGAGGAAGGATTTCTATGGAAAAGAGCGTTGCATCCTGTGAAGTTCCTGAATAGCTGTTGTAAAGGTATAGCTGGAAAGGTTCTAGTTAATATGGCCTAGTGGGAGTACAAGCTTTTCTTTTAATACAAAAAACACTTTGGATCCTTTTCAGGAAAAATGTGGCATATCAATAGGGACTATTTTCAAGACCAGATTTGGTGCTTGTACCTTCATACCCTTTGGTAGGCAAGAAAAGAGATCCTCCTTTTGAGAAGTCTCATAACCTAGTGATAGAGCATGCAATCTGCGTACAGCAGGACCTGTGTTTGATCTCCAGCATCTCTACTTAGAGTTGAGAAAGATGCTGGTCTGAAAGCCTTGATTGCCACCCAATGCACAGGGAAGACGACGGAGTCAGATGGACCAATAGAGTTCTTTGTTTCAACAGTGGTCAAAAGCAAGAGACCAGACAGACAAAAATACAATTTTAAAAAGTTTTTAATATTATTTATGATGGAAGATGGGAACAAGGGCTGAAATATCTGATTGGGTCATATCTAACTAGCCTAGATGTCAGGGGGCCAGATTGTGCTGGATGGGCATGCAGTTTGGAGGAACTCCTGGATTCATCCTGAGCCTGCTGCCCAGGAGTGCAGTTGTACAGCTACAACTAATGTATGCATGCATTCCTGGATATCTGATCTGGCCACAGTGACACATTCCTTAGTTACATCCTGGTTGGATACTGTAACATGCTCTAGTTGGGGCTGCCTTTGGAAAGTGTTTAAAAACTGCTGCAGATTGTTAAGTGAGTCTGGTTAGAGGGATCATATAACCTCCCTGTTACAGTAGCTCCACTGGCTGCCATTTTGTTTCTGGGCACAATTCAAAGTGCTGGCTTTTGACCTATGAAGCCATAAATGGCTTGGGTCCAAGCTATCTTGGGTTCCCTTTGTGAGCCTGCCTGTGTTTTAAAATTATCAGAGAAGGCCCATCTCTTGGTCCCACCAGCTTCACAGGTGTGTTTGGTGAAAAGATGGGAGAGGCTCTTTTCTCTTGCTGCTTCGAGACCCTGGAACTCCCTACCACAGGAGCCCAAACCAGCACCATTTCTGTTGTCCTTCTTAGTAACCCTTAGTAATTAGCCATCTGAGAGAGTTAAAAAAAAGCAGGACATTGCATTTTTGTTGTTATTTTCAATGTATCCACTAGTTTTAATTGTATATTTGTTTAATTATTATAATAATTGTTTAATTAACAGCATTCCATGTCTAGTCACGCTAGCCACGTGACCACAGAGGATTGTCTGTGGACAGACTCTAGCTGTATGGGTTGGAAACGTAGATGAGCACCGCCGCCTAGAGTCAGACACGACTGGACAAATTGTCAAGGGGAACCTTTACCTTTTAAAATTATTTTAAAAAATATTATAACTTTTTGATTTAGATTTTATTATTGCTTCTTTTAATACTGTAAGCCAGTTTGGATTCTTTTTAGGAGAGAGAGATGGGAGGAGAGAGGGGGAGGGAGAGAGGAAGAGAGAGAATGAGAACTAACATTATGACACCTGAAGCTCTGATAAATCCAAACTCCTCCTAACTTAGGGATTTGGGGAATTACCAACTGTCCGTGGCCTAACCTTGCAGCTGCATAGCACATCTGGGAAGAGGTTGGATCTGGCACAAATCCTCCTTCACATTTTCCCTCTCGACCCCCTTTATTTGCTCTTCTGCTAGCTGAACATAGGCAGCAGTTGTGGTGGCAGATTCTTCTGCTGGCAGATCTCTGAGACCATCCAGAACAAAACAAATAAAAAAAAACATAAGGAAGAAAAAAAATGTTGTGCCACCTTAAAGACTAACGGCTATATTTTAATATGAGTTTTTGTGAACAAGTCCATTTTCTCAGAGATCCAGAACAAGGAGATTCTGTCAGCACAAGGGCAGCCTGTGCCAGGCTCTTGAGGCTTCTGCACATTTGTAACCCACTTATAGCATTGTACTGCTTTAAGTTACTTTAATAAATTATTTGCTATTTCATTAGAGTGTCAACATAATGTACCTTAGCAGAAAATGGCATACTTTTTAAAAATTTAGTTTTTGAAGGATCTCTGCTTCTCCTGTTCTTAGCCTCTGATTTGTTTTTAATTGACTGCTTTAATATTGTGCTGTTTTTTAAAGAATTTATTTAGTGATTACAGCAGGGTTTTTTAAAACCTTGTACATCACCTCAAGTACAATTGCTGCAAGATGAATCAGAATGAATAAACAACAGGTTCACCAATATAAATATGTCCCAAGAGAATGGATTCTCAAGTCCCTATGGACTCTCCTCCCCCAGAAACCATGTCTTAGAAATTGTTTTCCAGTCTTTCAGTGCTAAGTAGCACAGCTAGCCACAAAAATGAGACACCAAAATCTTCTTTGTTTTGCGGAGAACAAACAGTAAGGAAGTAATGAATTCCTTCTACATCTCTTGCCTTCTCCAAGACTTCTGGCTAGTCAAAAAGATTTCTGATAGGAGAGGTGGTTGCTGTAATGTTTCTTTCCTTGAACTGGAGTGGAAGGAACAATGACCCTCAGTTGCCCTTCATGTTACCCTTCACTCAGAGCTCTGAGACCACGAGGAGGAAGCATTTCCTAAAGGCAGGGAGATGAACTACTTGAGCTTGCTGATTATTGTTTGTTCCCTTTGGGAGCTTGCAGGAAGAAAAAAAGAAAGAATTGAATGAAGACAATCATGAGGGGGTAAGCAAACCCTGTTGAAAACTCTAGACATCCTCTTTCATATTAGGCTATGGACTCTTTATGCTGAAAATACTCAAATCTCCTGTGAAGCTTCACCCTGCATGTAAAATGCTCATGCCACTGCTGAGCCAAGCTTCCGCAATGCAGCTCGTCTTTGCCTCCCCCCTTGGATAACGCGAGACTCCATTCAAGTTATGAGATCAATGTAGGAGGAGAGGGGGGGAATGCTAGGTTATTTAAGGGATGTTCCTCCTTTTATCTGCCCTCTTCCTTTTTTGGCACTGGTAAAGGATTGAGCTCTGCTACTTGGCTCTGTTGCGAGCTGTGTCATTGTGGCCTGCGATTCATGATTCTTGGGAGACTGGGAGGGTAGCATCGGCTCCCTCCCGCACTTTGCTTATTAATATTGCTCTGTTTGGCTTTCTAATTTTAATATTTTGAATTCTTTTCATTTAGTTTGGTGTTATTTAACTTGATTTAATTTTATCTAAGATTAAATGTATTTTAAGAGTAAGGAAGGGAGGAGGGTCACGACCGCATGACTTGCAGGAATCGCCGATTATGGGAATCAGCGGAACATAAAGGGTTCATCGTGCCTACCAGATATTTGCAGTGGACAAGGGTTGGGTAGCCACAAGGCAGTTGAGGATGGTGGTCTATCAATCCTTGGCCAGTAGGGTGTTCCAGTGCGGCCAACTGGGTTTTGGCTGTGGCACACTGATTTCTTGCCGCCCATCTGCCCTCCTTATCAACAGTTGGCGTTCAGATCGGCTTAGTGGTGCAGTGTCCCAATAGCACCATCTTGTGGGTGGTTCTTTGAACAGCACTTAGCAAGGCACCAAATTTGAATTAGCCTTGCACTTTTACTAGCCTAGCTACATCAGGTTTTTTTAATTGCAAATTGAATAGAATAATTTTGATTTAGGACTAAAAATACTTAAGAAATTCATTAATTTAAGTGTGTCTAGCAATCCCCATTGATAGATTTAGTGGATATTATAACTGACGGTATTTACACAAATTGGTACCTGAGGCAGAAACTGTTTAATTAAAACTAATTGAGTGCATTACTTCCTATAAATAGATTGATTTGATTTAATAAGTTTAATCACAGGAAATTACTCAGGGAATCAATTTCATTCAAGTATAATACAGTAAAAAAATTTTTAAATTGGTTAATTGAAAACAATCAATATTCAAGTTGATCTATAGAAGTGTTTCTCCACATAGTAGGAGTACATTGCTGTTCAGTAAGTCACAGTGGGAGTCCAAAGCTGATCACTTTTAATTAATCACTTTTAATTGGGAGTTTTATCTGGCTGGGCGCAAATGCTGGTGAGACACATAGGGCCACTTGATGTTTGTGAGCGCTACAATTATAATGGCTTCTTGTAAGGGTCAGGGCAAGAAGAAAGGAAAACAAGTGCCAAGAAAAGGCCAGTGCCCCAAGTGTCTCTGCCACAATCTTCATTGGATGATGAATCATGGCCTGTATGGCAACAATTGCAGGGAAAAAAAATCTGCATTGGAGGCTGAATGGTTGGCAAGTCAGGCTCTTTAGCTCTGTGAGGCACAGCCCTGCAGATCAGCTAGGGAGGCCAAGAGTCATCGTAGGGCCAAACTTAAAGCTATAGCCGATAACCTAATGTCTCAATTTGTTGTTCTCAAAGAGGAGCAGCAGACTGGCGGGATGTCCAGAAGTGATGCAGATGGGGTGACTGCAACACTGAGGCTGTGGTATACTGATAAGAATAGATGGTCTTCTACTACAGCATCTGAGTAGGCAACTCCAGTTCCTGGAGTTGCCTACTCAGGAGGAAATGAACAAGGTCAGCCCTGACCAGCTCTATGGCAATGACAACTCAAGGTTGGCTACGCCTTCATCAGGTGAGTCTGCTGTTAAACTGGGCACACTTTCACCAATCTCTGCTTGGCCTTGGACTGGCAGTGGACAGTTTAATCCCACATTATACTGGCCTTACAATACACAGGCTTTTAGGGCCCCCAACACCCCATGGCCTTCTTCCAACATGCAATTTGGTGGTTGGGGTACCCCATACCCTCAGGTTGCATTACCAGCCCAGTTTAACAGCACGGCTGGTGTGGGAGTTTGGCCATATACATCTGTTCTGGACACAGGCTATAATACTGTGCCTTTACGCACATTACCATGCAGCAGCTATTCAATGACCCTGGGTGATAATCTCACCCCAGCAACTCAGGAAAAATATGAGAAGACTAATTTGTGGATTTATTCGAACTGCTAAATAGAGATGTGGAGAAAGAGGACTTGGATAAGGAGGATGATAAAGACAAGGAGAGGCACAGGAAGAAGAAACCAGATAGAACATGGTCCAATTGGCTACTAGGTTTCTTAATTTATGCAGGGATAGCTGTCAAGGCCCAGCCCTGGAGGGTACAATCCTTCTTTCAATATTTAGATATGATCTACAGGGCTTAGGTAGATTTTGCTGGGCAGGCATGGCTTAACTATGATGAATTGTTCCATATGCGGAGCATGATTCACCCAAATCTTCATTTGGATGAGCCTCTGCCAGGTCTTTGGCTGCAGTATATTACACCAGCCAGACCCAATCTTGGAGATAGATTTGATAGCGGACATTTGAACAGAAATACCCCTCTGATTCAAAATCCCCATGTAGGAGTGGGGCAGGTGTTTGAACCTCACCTGCTCTGCTGGGATTACAATGCCAAGGGGGCTTGCAACAGGAAGCCATACCATTTCAGGCATGAATGTTCTGTTGTTGCTGACAACACCCCAATATATCATGCTTCAGGGCTGGGGCCCAGCGGCAGAAACAGGGCCCAGGAGGAGGTAAAAACCCAGTAGTGATGAGAGTAACCCTGGAAAAGGGTCCCAGTCCAATTATGTGCACTTACCCACAGAAGGAGGATGCTAGTTATTTACAGGATGGTTTCAGTTATGATTTTAGGATTCCAGTGGTTGGTGAGTGCATGCCACTTTTTTGCACAAAACCTAAAATCCATGTGTGGTATGGAAGAGGTGGTCCAGGAGAAGACTGACAAAGAAGTAAAGGAAGAGAGAGTTCTGGGGCTTTTTGCAATTGCTCTTTTGGAGACCTTGAGGGTCTCACCTTTGGGAATAGTTCCAAAAAGGCCCAGGGTGAGTTTAGATTAATACACCACTTGTCCTATCTGGAGGGAGCATCGGTTAACAATGCCATCTCTCAGGAGCTTTGTACCATGCGCTACACCTCTTTCGATGAGGGAGTTCGCATAGTAAGAAAGTGTGGCATGGGGGCTGAACTGGCAAAATGTGATATAAAATTGGCATTCTGAATTTTGCCAGTTCACCCACAGGATTTTGATCTGTTAGGATTTTATTTTCACGGTTTATTTTATATTGACAGGGCCTTAGCTATGGGATGTTCAGTTTGATGTGCTGCATTTGGACATTATGGCTGCCTAATAGCAAATTAGTTGACCTCAGGATTTGGTTAGACTTGCTATTATGGAAGAAAAAGGTGTTACTGCAAGAGTTAGAGGAGATAGTTTGCCACTTGAACTTTGCATGCAGAGCCGTGGTGCCTGGGCATGCCTTTCTGCATCGACTTTGTGATGCAATGAAGGGTCGGCACTGCCGTTTGCATTGGACTTGGGTCACGTGCGGTATGAGGGATGATTTACAAGTTTGGAGTCAATTCTTAGCAGTTAGGAAGGGGTGCTTGCACGCTGCCATATAGAAGGCATTTGCCCAGTAAAAGCTGCAAATTCTTACCTGGAACTTAGAGGGCAAGAACAGGGTTGTTTCTCTCAGCATAGTGGTGGTTTCCCATTAACTAAGTATCAGTTTTGGAAGCTGACAGACTTAATGCTGAATAAGGTGGGAGTGCAAGGTTTGAGATTCGGATTGCACTCTTTTAGAATTGGTGCAGCATCCACTGCTGCAACACTAGGATACAACACTGATTAAATTAAGCATCTGGGTCAGTGGTCTTCATCCAACTATCGCAGATAGAACACTTCCTAATGTCTAGGCAGGGACCTGGTTTTGCCTTATCTTTGCAGGTCCTGTGGCAACGGCAAGGCAGAAGCGGGTTTTGATCATAGGTCACAGTTATGTTTTTTTGGGCAGTGTGACATGTGGCTTCATCCCCATGGAGGAGCAACCTGGGCCTTGGAACCAGAGCCCACATTGAGTGGAGAGGGCTGCATGGAATGCTGTGGATCCAGCTATGCAGAGCAGTTGCATTTGGACGTTTTCCCCCAGATTTGTTGGTGGTACATTTTGGCGGCAACGATATTGCCAGGTGTCATGGAAAGACATTGATCTTGGACATTCTACACGACTTGACATGGCTGAAGACCATGTATCCAGCCATGTATCGTGTGGCTGACGGTCGTCCCTCAGTTGGCATGAAAGATGCCAGGAATTTTTTTCTCTGTTAACACTGTGTGCACGTGTATTAACCAGGAGGTCTGCAGAGGCCTTGGATTGGTGATTGGTCACCAGGGGATCCATATGGATAGGCCTGAGTTTTTTCGGAATGATGGTGTCCATCTGTCCGATTTGGGTTTGGATGTCTTCTTGGAAGACATCAAAGGGGCCTGCATTCTGAGCTTGTTTGGCTTGATGGCAGGCATGGGACTTAGCTCAGCTAGTCCCTATGCTGTCGTGGGTAGTGCAGATATAACAGGTTTTTTGTGAGTCCCAGTGCAATATCAGGTAAGCTATAGACCATCTGACCTCACAATGCTGTGGATCATCCGATTACAGTGCTTGGGGGGAAAGATGTGCTGGGGCACACCCGGAGAAGTTAGCTTGAGGTCTGGGGCTGTTCAAATTGGGGCTGGCCAGGTTCTCGCTGTCTTCACGACCTCGAGTACCTGGGGCTAGAGACTCACCCATTTGCTTGGTAAAGTGTTCATTGAGACCTCTTTGCTTAAATCTGTTTCCGCAGTATGGCAGAACCACCCTTTGCCAAAGGATGGCAACATTGATTATGCTTAATAAAGTGTGGCCTGTGTTTAAACCCATATTTCTTGTCTTGCGTCTTCATTCCGGGGTGGGGAGGGCAATAGAAGGTAGCATCCATGTTCCTTCCTTCCCCTAAACAGTATAGTACCACAAATGCTTAGATCTAGGTGTACTTGTGTGTTCAGATAACACCAAGAGAATAAAACTTTGCAAATGGTATCTGAAACACACTAGTCTGATAGCCATCATATACTCGCCCTCTTATGCTAGTTCTGACATTCTTGCTCAACACTGGTCTACACTTTTTTTAGAAGTCATCTGCTTCAGAGATAAAATGTGCTATTTGTTATGTATTTTGAGGTGCTGAATTCAAATATGGCAAATAAAACAACACATTGGTTACGGTTTCCAAGATTTTGGCAGTAGACCAGTGTTATTAGTGTTCTTTCACGGTGGGGAGGGGGCACAACTTCTATCTGTGAGCTGATCAGAAGCAGAAAAGAAAAAAGCAAGCAAGCAAACCAACAAACAAGGTTTACAGCAAGCAATTTTGTCTCGTAACCCGGAATTGCCATTACACCTTGCAACCACATTTTTACTTTAATAAGGATGACAGCTCCCATCAATCATTATATACCAACTTCTCTCTCTCTCTGTGCATGCACATGGAATCATTCTGGCAGCTGTTACTAGAAATTTAAATGATCCTGTTGGCTTTCAAATAATATATAAGCATGGAGATGTTTGAGAGCTCCAGACCATGTTCTTCTTTTTTGTCATCTGTCTCTTCCCTTTTGTGTTCATTATTCTTTAAATTCAACATTGGACTTGAAGTACGAACATGATTACAAATATAAACCATGCCAAAGTTGTACCGATATTTCTCTTCCACATCAAAAACTATGAAGTCACGTCTGCTTTGTATTTCCATTGACCTGTCTCTTTGTACTTCTGCATCAATGAACTGTGCTAGTTTGCTTTTTGTCATTATTAAAACACAGCTGCCAGTGGTGGTAAAACAGATTTCTTCTTTGATCACACATTTTAAAACATTGCTTTATCTTATCACTTATCCCAAAGCTGAAGAAGAAGCCTCCAGATTATATACTGCTCAACATTTCAAAAGGCATGCCATTTTCTATTATAAGGCAAAAGAAATAAGGAAGGCTTAGAATCCTTTTTTCCCCAGATGTCAGGATGTAAAGAGGTCATGAGGCTATACGGATTGGAGTTTGTTGTTCAGCAAATGGCATTCGTCCTCTGCCTCTGCTGGTTTGATATAGCCCTAAATGACTAACCACCAGACTGGCCATTTGGGATGTGGTGTAGATCGAGCTACAAAGGTCCTGTTGTGGTCAGGAGGACGTGCCATTTGGTGCACACCTCCCACCAAAAGAGCAAACACCCCCTTGTAGCTAAATCATTTGTCAAATTAAGCTCTTCTCCAATTGACTGTGGAGGGTCAGGATAGTGAAATTATTTTGATCCTGCTGTTCCGCTCTCCCTCTGAAGCTTGTGTCATTCCAGCCTTAGATTAAACTAAGTGCCTTGGGAATCTGAGGGCTTGATGGAATGAGAGCCACTGAAGCACTAGCAATGGGAGTGAAGGCTGCTGGATGTGGTGGTTGCTGAGCAGCTGGATTTATTTATTTGAGAAAATCTGCCCATCCCTCCTCACACGCTTCTCTCACTCTCCCTATCAGTGCTGTGGAGAAAAAGGCACATTGTGTCCCATTGATAAAAACTACTCCTTGCGAGACCAAGCCATACAACACCTCTTTCAAATGGAGAGAGAGAGAGGAGAGACCACAGAAGGCAGCAGCCAGACTGAAGAGGGAGAAAGATGGAGAGAGAGAGAAAAAGGAGGGGGTCATTCTTTGCTCTCTCTTCCTCTCCTTGCTTCCCTTGCTTTGTTCTCCCCTTACTTTCTCTCTCAAAGAAAAACCCTCGCTCAGAATCTGCAGCTGGAGCTGGCTGCTATCTCCATGTATTAAGTAAGCATGCTCAAATGCTTGCCTGCCCTACTATTGGGCCAGAAAGATAGCTCTTATGGGTGAAGGATGGCTCAATCTAAATATAAACACAAGCAGACACCACCCCATTATTTATTTATTTATTTATTTATTTATTTATTTATTTATTTATTTATTTATTTATTTATTTATTTATTTATTTATTTATTTATTTATTTATTTATTTATTTATTTATTTATTTATTTATTTATTTGGACCTCTATCCCACCTATCTAGACCAAGGGTCTTTTGTTTAATAGCAAAACCATGCTTTCTGTGGTCCATAGATCTTGTGTATATGGTAGTGTGAACAGGCTCTTAGACAACAACCTGCAGCTGCTTTCTAAGAAGTAAGAGACATGGAATACAATTTAGCTCCAGGCTATCTGAAGGACTGTGTTTTCTCTTCCATACAGGTCTGCCTTAATTCTGAAATCTTTAGGAAAGCCCCTTCTTTCCAGTCTAAAACACTCACTATGGGTAGGGAGTAGAATTTACCAGATGGGCGGGATATAAATCAATCAAACAAACAAATAAATAAATAGAAGATAGACTAACCTCTCTCCTCATTGTTATCCTTCTGCTTCCTACAGTAAGACTTTCTAGTGTTGGAGTCCCCACCCTCTGCCAACAACCCTTCTTAAATTTGCATGCAAGAAGCCTCCAAGTCCCATCTTGAATTTCAGGTTTTCAAACTAGTCCTTTGCTAAAGGTTTGGTGAGGCTATCCACTGTTGTCTCTGCAATAAGATTGTAGGTCATCTGGACCAGCCCACTTTCTTACTTTGTTATTGCACAGTAATTTCTTTGGTGCATTTATTCATCTTCTTATTTTGTCATAATTTGATGAAGCTCTGATTATGTCGTCTCAATTTGTGTCACTTCCTATATTCCAAAGTTCTTAGATAGCTTCTGTAGCCATAACATTTCTCTGTATGCTTCAGAGATGTGTGTATTCTGATTTTGTGGAAAACAGAGCTACAACTTGTTTATAACCAATGAGATAAATCCACCACCACACATGAACAGAAACCCACTAGTGGACTAGTCATCTCTGCTATCCTTTGCTCAGTTTCCATTTGAGTAACCTATGAACTTGGAGTTACTGCTGGCAGAAAGTCTTAGCTTGAAGTCCATACTTCCATTAAATACATAGCCACTAGTTTAACACCTTTACAGTCACTGTGTTGTTAGGTTAGTAGATCTAACATCTTACCTCTTCTCTGGCTTCTAATAAATTAGCCTCCAAAGGAACAGGGAATACTTGTGGATATATTCACATCAAAGTTTTCAAATTAAAAGCTGTTGTTTGTATGAGACTCAAAATAATTCATAGCCTCTTAAAAGAAGTGTCTTCTGAATATGCAAGTATTTTTTCTCTCTGCTTTTTGGGCTGGAGAAATAGGTTTATGCAAATTCCAGTTGTTTAATGTTATATTTTTTATTTTAAAAGCATATATCATTAAAAGTATGTGCATAAAAATAACATAAAAATGGTGAACAAATATCACAAATGTTAAAATCATCTTCTTTTGTCAAATACATTCAGTAAAAAGTTTCTTGGTTACATTAATGAAAAATCATCCATAAAAATGAAAACAATATTTTTTAATAACCTCTTCTTATCTTTGTAATTATTCCTACTTTTGACAATTATTTTTTATTTCTGTCTGTCAACTCTGCATAATCCTTCATTAAAAGTAGTTCTTATCTCCTTTTGGCAAGTTGCCAAACGCAATTGGCCATATATGTAGGCATCCTTCTGTCTCGAGAGACTGTGGTAACATGCTCTGAACAGAAGTCTTGGAACGGGGCCTAGTGTGGTTGAGAAGGCCAATTAGAGAGTGACAATCCCTTCCGCACTGAAGACAAATACAATCTGTCCCCAGTCCAGCTCCCTGATTTTTGTTGGTTTTGCAACTGGCTCTTTGCCTCGGTCTGCTGAACAAGTGTCTCTTCAAATTTGGAGAGGCCGTGATGCACCACCTGCCTCCAAGCTGAACACTCAGATGTCAAAGTTTCCCATCTGTTGAGGTCCATTCCTAAGGCCTGCAGATCCCACTTGCAGATATCCTTGTATTGCAGTGGTCGTCTCCCTCTGGGGCGGTTTCCCTGCACTAATTCTCCATTCAGGAGATCTTTTGGAATCCGACCATCAGCCATTTTCATGACGTGCCCGAGCCAACGTAGATGTCACTGTTTCAGTAATGTATACATGCTAAAAATTCCAGCTTGTTCCAGGACTACTCTATTTGGAACTTTTTCCTGCCAGGTGATACCAAAAATGCATCAGAGACAACGCATATGGAACATGTTCAGCTTCTTCTCCTGCCATGCAGGACTCACTGCAGTACAGGAGTGTGCTCAGGACACAGGTTCTATAGACCTGGATCTTGGTATGTGTCATCAGCTTCATATTAAGCCATACTCTCTTTGTGAGTCTAGAGAACATAGTAGCTGCTTTGCCAATACGTTTATCCAGCTCGACATCTAGGGAGAGAGTGTCAGAGATTGTTGAGCCAAGGTGCACAAAATCAACAACCTCCAATTCTTGTGTGGAGATGGTAATGGAGGGAGGTGAGTCCACGCCCTGGCCCAGGACTTGTGTTTTCTTCAGGCTGATTGTTAATCCAAAGTCTTGGCGGGCCTTGCTGAAACGATTCATGAGTTGTTGGAGGTCTTCAGCAGAGTGGGCAACAATGGCTGCATCATCTGCGAAGAGGAAGTTGTGTATACATTTCAGCTGGACTTTGGGCTTCGCTCTCAATCTAGAGAAATTAAAGAGCTTTCCATCTGATCTAGTTTGGAGGTAGGCACCTTCTGTTGCAGTTCCAAAAGTGTGCTTCAGCATGACAGGAAAAAAAAAATCCGTATAATCCTTCATTAAAAGTAGTTTTTATCTCCTTTGGCAAGTTGCCAAACTCTATTGACCATATATTTGTAATATTCAAAGCCATTCAATTATTTTCCTTTTGGAGATTTTTTTTTGCCAAGGCATGTATTCAAAATAGCTGTGATTCAAGGTCATTTCCACGCTCTTTTTCTTTGTAGGAACCCCCCCCCCCATTTTTTCCCCCAAGATGCAATACAATACTGTATGAGTGTTGCTTTTAAGTAATATGTGGGGGAAGATCATAGATAGCACCCTGGACTCCTTACAGAAAAAGTGGGGATATACCTGTAAACACAATTAACTAACTAATGCATGCACATGTTATACGGCACCAGTAACTTAAAGAAAGACCAGTTATTGTCCTTTTCTTCCTTCCTTTCATTGTGAAAGCTGCTTGTTTAGTGACACTGCGGGATGAGAATTATTCTGCCATAAGGATCTTGGGTGTGAATATTTACAAAGTCATCTTGAAGTGTTCAACTTGCAAGGATGTACTTTTCTCTTTAAAAATTGGTTTTCAACAGGGCTGCTCACACTCAGGTCCCTTAACATCTGGGACTCCAGCTGCAAAGCTTTCACCTTGCTCCCCATTCTCCTATGCTCACTGCTGAACCTGAATTGTCTTCATGACAAGATGACAGCAATCATGCCTGTTTACAGTTAATTTGTTATGACTGTCAGAACATATACTAAAGCTTTCGATTCTCAACACTGGTGGGGGAAAGTCCCTTTCTCCCTCTTTTATATGGTGAGATATTCATCCAAATTTCTTGAAACTAGCAATTCTCCTTAGAAGACTGTGGAAAACAGCTTCCCCAGTATTTTAACACGTAGGCTGCCTTTGCATGTCCTTGTTCTAAATCCATGCTCAGCTCCTCATTCAGTTATAGTCATTGAATAGCACAAAGTAGCCTAGCCTGTTCCTCGCTTCCAATTTTCTTCACTTCAATCACTTGTGTCAGTTCCAATAACTTGAATAGTAAGGAACCAAAATCTGACGGAGGAAACTATGTGCTCACATTCTGATCATTCTCTATTTAGGAGCAAATTGACAAATGAAGGAGAGCAGATAAATGTAAAATTTTCAAAGCTGCATTTGATTTCTTGGCAGATGCAAATGCCACATTAGGGTCTCTTATTTAGTATTGACAGGGATTCCCCCAATCCATATTAATAAATTTGGGGAAGCAGAGAGCTCCTCCAGTATTCCAAGAGGAAGAGAATGATGAAAAAAATGTGAATTTGTGGACAAAAAGTAAGAACGGTCTACCGTATTATACAACAGTGACCTGAACTGTACTAGCTGCTGCTAGCCTCCATCGGTGTAAATTTCAGCTGTGAATTGCCATAAATTAAGAAGCTGGTTTAGGCATTTTCTATTACATATCACTTGTGTGTCTCAGCACATAATAGGAAATGCCTACCTTGACTTCTTGCAAAGAACTTGATGCTGATGCTGAAGCTGAAGAAGAAGATGATGATGAAGAAGAAGAAGAACAAGAAGAAATGGGAATGGACACATTCTTCCATCCAGATTTAGGGTTTGGAGGATTTAATGCCTCAAAGTCTAGCTCTATGCCTCATGTGTTCAGCCATGTTTGTAGCTTTGAAATAGGGTTGCCCCATCTCTTTTTTTTTAAATGAGGTATTCCTCATCTTTAACATCTATAGGACTGGCAGGAGCAACTTGATTCCCTCCATGATGGTAATAGCTATACTGTTGAATTTCATTAGTGTAAACAGGGGAAAGTATAGATGCAAATCCTCTTGGTGCTCATGTAAGGTTTGTGTAATTTGCTGTGGCCTAGGGTGCTTCTCAGTTGCACAATTATGTGCATGACCAGATACAGGACCAGAACACACCCTGGCACATCACTAATTAGTCATAATTAACTGCAGCAAGTTACACAAACTTTACAGAAATACTAATGGGATTCTGGCCTATGAATGATTATGGTGGTTATGGAGATCCTAACATTTTTCACTGCCATGTCTTTGTCGAAGCAGTCCTCACTGAATGGAGACTCAGAAGGAAGATCCCTTCAAGACTTACCAGATCCCAGGTTCAAGTGAGAGCAGAGGCTTTCAGAACCGATGGCTGAAGACCTCTTCCTTCAGAGGAAGGAGGATGTGCCGCTGGATCAGAATGACTACCCCAGCCTTCAAGAATGGGATCACTTAAAGAGGCAGGATAAGATGGTTTTGTCCAGACTAAAGTTGCAATGGAGAATTCCCTGGGAGCAAGCAGCTCCAGGTATAGCGAGTCTACTACAAACTGAAGAAACATATGCTCACCAAGGAAAACTATTAAGTTTACTAACATGGCTGCCATTGGCTTCTTCTATCTGGTGAATAAAGCACATTATAAACCCAGCCTTCTAATACAGATTGCTGTGTTTCTGTGTTGCACCCCCCCCCGGGGCCCCAGGCAAAAAGAAATGTCTTTTGGAAGCAGGCAAAATCCGTGGGGTGTGTCTTTCGCAGAGTAATTAGGAAACCCTTTATCTGAAGTTGGGGGCAGAAAATTCCATGTTGCAAGGAATTATGCCCAGCTAATGTTTGCAACCTACAGTATGTCTGAGTTCACCTCACACAGACAGACTTGGCATGGATTTCTGGGAGTCTTATCTACATGTTTTCTGCACTGTTAATGAAGGGGTGGTGCCTAGCCTGGTGAAGTGGGATTTTTCACCAGAAAAGCATGCAGTTTGTTTGATTTTTTAAATGGTTCAATGAAGGTGTCACCCTTTTCTTACATATGTGTCATCCTAAGGACCACACAGTATCTTCCTAACTCTGTTCTGCTAGCAGACTCTGAAAATTTCAGCTTGGGAGGAATTGCTGACATCTGGATAAAGTAACTCTTTATAAAATCAGAGGCTGTTTGAATCTGTGTCTCCCTTTAGGCTGTGCTGATGCCACGTGCTTCCTGAGAAAGCTTTGGCTTTCCCGTCTAATCCTTGCTTCTTAATTGACTCTATTTCTTCTATTCCCTCATTTGGCTAACTAATTACCCGATGGACTTGCTCCCTGTTCTGACCTTGGCTCCGCTTTTCAGATTCTAAGTTATCAACTTTGTTTACTGTTGTGAGTTGACCTTGTCACAGCTTCAGAGGCTTGACGTCTGTCCACTTGTCGCTCCCTGTGGGGGTTGCCAGTGTAACTTAAGTGGTTGTACACTGTGCTCAACACCTGCTTCTGCAACCGCAAAAATCTACCTACCAGACACGTTATATGACTTTGATGCAATTAAATACCATAAAATATCTGTGAACAACCACCCATAAAGAGATGCTTCATTCCCCCCCAGTGATTGAACCAGGACTGTGATATACATTTCTGGCTTAAGATGTGAACATAGCTAAATAAATGTGAAATTATTTGGGCATGTTGCCAGGTTTGTTTGGCTCATTGTTTTCCTTTTGTTTTTAGAGGTGAGAAGTGAAAAGGAAACAAGTGCACACCTAGCCAGATGTGGCAGGCAAAGTTTTCTTCATTCCACCTTCACAACCAGTGTCTCTGAGGACAGAAGGGAGAATTAGTCTGCCTGTTGCCAAGCAAGCTGACCTGTTTTTGCCATAGAAACATATTGTAATGCTAAGCTTGAAGAACTACTGTCTGACTGGGCTTCCTTCTAAATACTAGGGATGATAAGCAGTACAGTATTGCTGCACCAGAGGCAGAAGATACCAGTGGCTGCATTTGTCCATTCTTACCACATTATGGGGAGAAAGAGAAGGTGTTACAGAGAAGGGGCGATGTCTGGACCAGTAAGTGGAGCAAGGAAGGGATGTCGAGATGGTCTACCACCAACTCAATATTTATCTGAAATCCTATGCAAAAGTGCACTGTGAGTGCATATGTAGTTTCTTGTGAGGAAGCCATGTTCTCATTACACATAGCACCAAGGAGAGACATTTTGAAATGGTTTCTGTGTCAGGGCTGATCCTACCATTGTGAAGAATATGACAGCAAGATTGCGGCACAGTGACAGTGAATTATTATTTGATTTAGTCTTAAATGCAGTTGTACTCAACCAGAAAATGGGTGCTTCTGAGATATTCTACCTCCCAAAATTTGCCCACCCGAAATGCTTGCCTGGACTGGGGCGAGTGGGGTGCTCTTGCATTTCAATTGTGTGTCATCAGAATGAAATATGCTTTCAACAACTTTCATGGTGTTACTGAATTCATGTTTCTTCAGTGCTTTTAGGTGCTATGGAAAGGAACAGGATGCAAACCAATCTTCATGCAATTCAATGTGCTGAGCTACACTGAGTCAGTTGTGCTACCAGAGCACAAGGAAGTCGGGGAGGGGAAAACACCAGAATTTGTTTCAAAGCCCTGTGCATGACTTGTTTTTCCCAATCCTGTGAACTGACATTGGATTCCTCCATTGCTGTTGAATTCAGAAATCTCACTGGCTGCCATGATGAAATTGTTTCAAAAGACACACTCTTGGGAATAATTCCAAGAACCTTCTGATGAATGCTAATTACCACAGAAGCTGGCCTTCAGTATCATTGGTTTAAAACAGTGGAGCTATACCTGAGGTAATGAACAATGGTGCTCTTATTTTCAATAGCTTTTTCTTACATTGCAGTTCTTTAACACTACTTTGCGTGATTTCTGCATATTTTCTTGTTGAAGGCTCTCTGACAAAGAGCACACCTGGGGAATAATGGGGCAGAGGGGGAGAAATCCGATTACAAGAGGTTTGCCAATGTGTAGAGCAATTAATGTAACAAGCAGCCTCTGAGGACTTCTCTGGGAAAAATAGGGGGGATGTAACAATAGCTAATTAATTTCATGGGTGTAAATGTTGTTCCTAGTAGGCCAGGTATTCTGTCTGGCTTACAGGAGAGAAAGGTAATTAACAAGAATGCAGATTAGGAAAAAATAGGAGACAACAACAGGAATGGAAGGAGTTAAAGGGCATCTTGAACATGAGTGCAAACATATGAAGCAGAACTCCAGCCCTTCGTGTTCAATGCATCCGGTCCCAGGCTTAGCTGCTAGAATCTCAGGTGCAAAAGCTAAAACAACCACAGTAGCAACTACATATCTAACAAAAAATCTGGGGCATTCATCAGGCTAGGCCGAAGAATGGTCTTCACATTTTTAAGGCACAGCCACAGGGAAAAAAAAATGCTTTTTAAAGACTAAAACTTCTGCAATCCTTCCACTAGGAACTTTCCAAAAATTTTTCCAGAAAGATCAGGGCACGTAAGGGTTTCAGTGTTAACAAATGGTGTGATCAGCTTATAAGTACATGGATACTTAAAGTAAGAGTGTTGAGTTCTATGGAACCTTAACAGATGAACAAGTTTGGTTTGTCACAAGGTTTCGTGCCTTGTGGCCCACTTCTCCAGAAGCATTTCACTGTAGACCACAAAAGCGTCTGCCAAGCCGGACTTCTTAGGCAAGTTTCCTGCTGCGTAGATGAAGAGCAAAAGGGAAATCACGTAAGCATCTCTCCGCCTCCAGTGGGCTCCCTGTTGTGTTCTTGTTCTTGTCCTGGTTGAGATCGTTCACACACGGAGAAGGCTGCCAGCTTTGGAGTGGGGCATCTTACAAGATTTCCCTTTCACTCTTCATTCAAGCAACCACCAGCCTTTAAGGTGCCACCACACTCCTTATTGCATTTGCTGCAACAGGTTAACATGGCTAATCCCCTCCTCCAAGCCCTGTTAAGCTTTTATTTTAGTTGTTGTATACGACCAATTTAATTTCCCTCATGGGACAAACAGGAACTTGAGGAAGCAGAATATTCTTTTGAAAATCAAGCTTCTTTCTCCAATGCTGCATTTCAAAATGACCCCCTGGAGCTTTAAGTAATCTGCAAGGGAGACTTGTTATGGTTCTCTAACATCATGCTGCTTCTGACTTTTATTTATTCGCCAAGTTGTTTTGTTTGTTTTGTTGTTTTCTTCGCACATTTGCACTTAGGGTTATTTTAATTTTATTTCTTATGCTAAAAAAGAAATGGGATTGACAGGTCAGTGATTTCCCATTTTCTGAGACTTCTGGCCCCAGACCTGTGACAAAGGAGGTGTTCTTTTATAGAACCACATGTGGAAAGTGTCAGTCAAATAATTGTGAAATATTATGTGTGTGCATGAGACAGTGAGTCAAACAATAATGATTTCCTGCATTACCTCATAAGCAAATATGCTTGTGACATGTATACAAGTACCTTTGTGTTCAGCCAATGAGCTGTGGTACCAGCCGAGGGTGGGGAGGAGACAGGGGCCCAGGCACTGAAGTCACCAAACACAACAAAACCAAAGTATGCCATTTATTTGCCACCCCAAAGTGCTTAACGCACTCTGGGTGGTTTACAATTTTTTAATTATGCAGGCTACACATTGCCCCTACACATTAGGGACATGGTGGCGCTGCAGGTTAAACCGCAGAAGCCTCTGTGCTGTAAGGTCTGTAGATATTGAGCTGTAAGATCAAATCCACGTGATGGAGTGAGCGCCCGTCGCTTGTCCCAGCTCCCACCAACCTAACGGTTCGAAAGCATGCAAATGGTGGGAAGGTAACAGTATTCCGTGTCTAAGTCACACTGGCCATGTGACCACAGAAGATTGTCTTTGGACGCTGGCTCTATGGCTTGGAAACGGGGATGAGCACCGCCCCCTAGAGTCAAACACGACTGGACAAAAATTGTCAAGGGGAACCTTTACCTTTACCTTAACACATCGTCCCCACCCCCTGTGTGCCATGTATTCAGTTTACTGACCTTGGAAGGATAGAAGGTTGAGTCAACTTTGAGCTGGCTACCAGAATCCGTCAGGATCAAACTTTGTCATGAGCAGAGTCGTTGACTGCAGTATTGCAGTTTAATCCCTATGTCATGAGGCCCTCTTAAATCCAGCTTCCTCCTCCTCCTCACTCCAAGATTTGCCTCCCTGCTTGGAAACCTAAGGATTCAGGGCAATTCACTACACTAGAGCTGGTGACCTGAGACTTCACAATCATCTTCCAGCTGTTTTTGGGAGAAATACATAGCACTGTGTAGTATCAGGCAAAAAGTCAATGACCTGCCCAAGACTGAGAAGGGATTTGTTTTCTTCCAGCATTCATATCATAACATTCCCCCCCCCCTTAGTTCATATAATAAGAACTGTTGCCATTAATCTCTGGAAAAAGCTCATGTACTGAAAAGCCATCTGCCTGAGGCTCAAGAATACTGTGGACCTGGCAGTGACTTCATCTCCATACACAATTGCCACCCTTCCTACAGAAGCTGCACCCAGAAATGATTACACCCACTCTTCCTCTCCTTTCTATCAGGTTTCTGTTACATCCTTTTTCAAAACTAAGCATGCTCCATGTCTAGGCTTCTAACTTTAGCACAGAACTGCGTACACTTTAATGTTCCTTTTCAAATGTCTCAGGCATATGCTTTCCCCACTTGGCCTTTTGGTGCTTTGACTGCCTATCATGATCTACTGTGTGCTTTTGCCCTCTTTTTACACCCCCTCCCCATTTGAATGATCAAAAAAACTGTTCCTTCTTATTCCCCAGGGATGATTCATCCTGAGCCAGAAGTCTCCAGCTCCCCTCAGTTTTCCCCCAGGGGTTCAGTTTAAAGGCTGTCCTGACACTTTTTAATGTTAATTCAATTCTTCAAATAAACCTCCAGTTTATGAATGTGGGATATGGTGCTTCTGTATCCATGACTCAACGCGAGGAAATGGCCTGCTATTGCTGCACAATATCTTGCCTAAACTCAGTTTAAGCCTTAAGGATGCTGAGCTTTACATACTGTAGCAAAGGGCAGTCTGAATGTTGACAACATCCTTGTCATATACAGGAAAGGCCCTTGTTCTCACTACTATTCACAAAGTGACACCAAGCAAGGGAAAATCCCAGAAGCTGACTCTTTTAAATCAGTTAACCACTTCTCACCCAAATACAAACAAACTGTCAGGGCCGTTTTCAGGTTTTTTTGGGCAAGTGTGAATGGTAAAATTTGACTCCTTCCATAATAGCTGTGATTTTTTTTGTTTGTTTTTAATTCTCCATGACCCATACGACCCATACGACACATTGCACCATCTGTCTCGCAAGCCTGTACCACACATACTCAGTTTATAACAAAATCACTTTTTTTTTCATTCGTATTACTTTTTTGGAGGATCAATATTTCAGGCCTTGCAGCATAGATTTCTTCCAAATTAAAAATGTAAGTGGGACCAAACTTACTCTTTCAAAATAAGCAAGACTGGTCTTTCCAATTTACTGTATATGGACAACTTTAAATCTGCTGGCTGGATAACTCAGTGGCTGAGAGTTTGATTCCCCACTTAGCGTCCTGCGGGTAGAGCCAGCTTGTATGGGCTTGGGGAAGATGCACAGTCCCATGATGTCCTCAGAAGAAGGTAAGAGTGAACTTCCAAGTACTTCCGAGTATTCTCTGCTTGGAAAACCTGAAAAAGATCACCATAATGAGGAATTGACTTGGCAGCACATGATAATTATTATTTATTATTTTAAATCTGTGGACATTTAGCATTGCCTTTACAAAAAAATTATAACTTGAAAAACATTTCCCCAGTGTTGGCACAGAGCAAGCACATACTGTCTGAAGCATCTGTGTCAAATTTGGTGTTGATCCGTCATCCCATTTCAAAGTTATCAGTTTTTGTTTGAGTTGCCCCATTTTTAGAACTGGCTTGTAGAATATTGATTTGCTCTGCTGCACATCTCCTCTTCTTCTGCCTCATGAATCCATTGTGATTCCACTGTTTATTCCATCTCAGCCCAGAAATTGGAATGAAGAGGGAGTGTTTCCAAGACAGTTACCTTGAAGGTGATAGCTTTGGATCTCATATTTAACAAGTTGAATTTGTCCTTCAGCATTTTAGCTATTGATTCCCGGTGACTACAGACCTCTGTGACACTCTCAATGAAGATGGGAGGCTGGTAATGTGACTGAGATCATAAGAGACCAAATTTTACATACATTCTAAGTTTATTATAGTATATAATAGTAATTTATAATGTCAGTAGCATAATACTTATGGCGGAGTTGGTGCCATTTACTATATGTACAGTATATGGTTCTTTTTAAAGCACCTATTTCTTGATCTGGGTACAGTGACAGTTTATGATCAGGGGCAGGGAGGTGCCACTGCAAAATTTTCAAGTGATGTACTCCTTTCTTGTTATGAGCTGCCCATGACTGTACATCTAACCTGAGGCAGCTCCTAGAACTGAAATAAAGGCTTGTTTTCCTGACAACCAATGAAGGATAAAGCTCAGTGGTTACTCTTTTTTAAATACACTCTATCTATCTATCTATCTATCTATCTATCTATCTATCTATCTATCTATCTATCTATCTATCTATCTATCTATCTATCTATCTATCTATCTATCTATCTATCTGTCTATCTGTCTATCTGTCTATCTGTCTATCTGTCTGTCTATCTGTCTGTCTGTCTGTCCGTCCGTCCGTCTGTCCGTCCGTCCGTCCGTCCGTCCGTCCGTCCGTCCGTCCGCCCGCCCGTCCGCCCGCCCGCCCGCCCGTCCGCCCGCCCGCCCGCCCGCCCGCCTACCTACCTACCTACCTACCTACCTACCTACAGTGGAACCTCTACTTAAAAATTTAATCCATCTCAGAAGATGTTCATTAGTTGAAACGTTCATAAGTAGAAGCAAAATTTCCCATAGGAATGCATTGAAGACCAATTAATCCATTCTGGCTGAAGAAAAAGATCACCAAAAAAGAAAAGAAAGAAAGAAAAGAAAAGAAAAGAAACAGAGCAAGTCTCATGCTGGGACTGCCAAAAAAAAAATCACCAAAAAACAAAACAACACAGAAACATAACCCCCAGCCCAAACCTACCCTCCAAAACCCACCCAGAACAATTTTTTTAAAAGGAAAAAGCAGCACCTTACGGCCGCCATGATTGGTGCCTTCAGAGGCCTCCCAGGGCTTCTCTGCCACCATCGGAGGCTTTCCTAGGGTTTGCTGCAAGTGCCGCCTTTCTCCCCAGCTGCGCGGCTTCTCCGCCGCCATGGAAGGCTTTCCCAGGGTAGACCAGGCCTACCAGGGGAAGCCCTAGGTAGGGGCTCATCCCCTGGTAGGCCCAGTCTACCCCAGAAAAGCCTGTGTTGGTGGCGTGGAAACCCTGGCCTGGCAGCAGGTGGTGGCAGAGAAAGGCGGTGCTTGCGGCGAGCCCTGGGAAAGCCTCCCATGGCAGCGGACAACATGCGCTGCAGCGAAGAAAGGCGGCGCTTGTAGCAAGCCGTGGGAAAGCCTGCAGCAGCAGCACTGGGAGGCCGGGAGGCCGAGCCCAGCCAGGATGATCCAGTGGCTCGCCTCCCGGCGGCAGTAGAAGCAGCAGTGGAAGCCCGGGAGGCTGAGCCTCCCTTTTCCTAGCTGTTGGGGCAAAAGAGCTACAAAGAAGCAGCATCTTCGCCACCAACTGTTAGCAAATTTAAATTTCCCACCCTTTCCCCCTGCCTTTTTTCATTCGTACGTTGAAGCTCCGTTTGCAAGTAGAGGCAAAATTTTGCGGATGGGGTTGTTTGTAAATTGGATTGTTCATAAGTAGGGACATTCGTAAGCAGAGGTTCCACTGTATCTGGTTGCTTTGGTAACTAAACTCAGTTTAAGCCTTAAACTGTTAAATTTTTACACTGTTAATTCTGGTGTCAAGGTCAATTGTATGACACTTGAACAATAACCTTGGGACATTGTAAAACTGTATAACACTCTTTGGTAATTTGAGTTTGTGATGGTTCATCACAGCTGACATTTATCCCTGAAAGGGTTAATTCCATGGTGTTCCAGTTAATGTTTTTCAATTATATAAAAATTCATCTGCGTACCAATGTTATAAAGAGTTTCTTTATTGAAATGATTTAAGGCAGCATCAGCTTGCCTAATTTTAAAAGCTTTATTCATGTACATTTCTTCTATGTACAAAAATCCAAGGATTACTGAAAACATGTAGCTTCTTGGGAAGTTACAAACACATTTCAATTATACAGAAATTACACTTACAGCAATAAAAACACTATAGGTGCAAATACTTAAATCATGTGAAGGACTTCCAAAGATCTTACAGCTATGCAAAACATGGTAGGCACAAATGCTTAAACAGAAACCCATACTTGTGAAAGGCTGCAATAGAATCGTATAATCATAGAATAGTGACGTTGGAAGGGGCCTATAAGGCCATCAAGCCCAACCCCCTGATTGATGCAGGAATACAGATAAAAGGATATCTGCCAGGTGGTTGTCTAAGTTTCTCTTGAATGCCTCTGGTGTTGGAGCACTCACCCCCTCTCGAGGTAATTGGTTCCATTGTCTTAGTGTTCTAACAGTTAGAAAGTTTTTCTTGATATTCAACCAAAATCTGGCTTCCTGTAACTTGAGCCATTGTTGCATGTCCTACACCCTGAGATGATCGAGAACAGATCTTGTCCCTCCTCTATGACAGCTTTTCAAATATTTGAAAAGTGCTATCATATCACACATCTGTCTTCTTTTCTCAAGGCTAAACATGCCCAATTATTTCAGTCTTTCTCATAGGGCTTGGTTGCCAGCTCCCAAATCATCTTTGTTGCCTTCCTCTGAACTTGTTCCAATTTGTCAACATTCATCTTGAAGTGTGGTGTCCAGAACTGGACACAATCCTCAAGGTGCAACCTAATCAGTGCCAAATAGAGGGAAACTGGCACTTCACAGGATTTGGAAACTATACTTCTGTTAATGCAGCCTAAAATAGCATTTGCCTTTTTTGTAGCAACATCACACTGTTGTCTCATATTCAGCTTGTACCTACGAAAATTCAAATATCCTTCTCGCTTGTACTATTGCTGAGCCAGATATCCCCCATCTTCTAATTGTGCATTTGATTTCTTTTTCCGAGGTGCAGTAATTTGCACTTATCCCTGATGAATTTCATTTTGTTGTTTTCAGCCCAGTGCTCCAACCTATCAAGATCATTTTGAATTTTATTTCTGTCTTGAACAATAGGTTATTAACTATTCCACCCAATTTTGTGTCATCCACAAATTTGAGAAGCATTCCCTGCACTCCCTCATCCATGTCACTAATAAAAATGCAAGTATGACTATCATCAACATTTCTTACATCTACGGAAAGTTGCAAACAGAGGTACATTCAAAAGCAATGCTGAAGCTGTAGGCAGAACTTTCATTTCATTTGAGCCTTGTGATGAGATATGTGCTTGGTAGTTATGAAGAAAATAACAGTGGCAATACATAATAGCAGAAGTATTACATTTAATAATGACTTAAGAAACCTAGAATTATATTCAGTCCATTTATACGGATGTCCATCATGCATATAAATTTTATCTTAGCTGTCTCCCTCTGTATTCTTGATTTGGAATGATTCTGTTCTAAAATAGTGACTTTCAAATCTTCTACAGAGTGTCCTGGTAGATTGAAATGGCTGGAGACAGGTTTCTGTGTATTGTGGTTTCTGATGTCAGATTTGTGATTGTTGACCCATTTGCATAGAGATTGTCTTGTTTGTCCTAGGTACTGTAGAGTGTAGAGGGACATAGTTGGCAAAAAAATGGCATAGATCACATGAGCAAGTAAAGGTGCCTTTGATATTGTATGTGGCATTGTTAGATCCCATAATCATGTTGCCAGAATAGATGTGTGGGCAGAGTTCGCATCTGGGTCTGTGACAGGGTTTAGTCCCCTTATCTGTGTTGCTGTTTTGTGGTCCATTGTGTGTTAGTATTTCCTTGAGGCTGGGTTTTCTTCTGAAGGCAAGTATGGGTCTCTCACCAAAGGCTTTGGAAAATGTCCTTCTCAAGGATGGATGTACAACAAGATCCACTGTGTACAGTTAAGCCCTAAGATGCAATTACATCTGCTCTGACCCACAGGATAGAGACTCCAGACTCAAGGATCTAAAAATGCATTCCTCAGACTACAATACCCACCCCATATGATTAAAAAGCAAATCAACAAAGCAAGACACATACCCAGAGGTATCTTACTGTAAGATAGACCCAGAAGACAAAATGATGCAACACACTAGTTGTCACTTACAGTCTACAACCGAGACCACTCACACACATCAAGTGATCTTCAGCCCGTACTTGACAAAGACTTCACTTTGAATAACAGGGAAAACTTTCAGATTGTTCAAGCAGTACAGCAATGGAACCAATTACCTTGAGAGTTGGTGAGAGAGAGATCGCTTTATGGGTGTACTGAATGGGCTTCCAAGATATTGTTAGAGTCAAGCTCCCCATAAACCCAATAATTACAGCCAGTGTGCAGAGATAATAGAAGTTATACCATCATGGAGGACTGCAGTTTCTTTATTTTTGATGTACATCATCAACTATGTTATCTTTACCTGGCCAATTTATCTTTTAAATTACAGTGGCGCCTCGCTAGACAGTTACCCCGCATGACAGTTTTTTTGCTAGACATTGACTTTTTGCGATCGCTATAGCGATTTGCAAAACAGTGATTCCTATGGGGGAATTTCGCTGGACAATGTTTGGTCCCTGCTTCGCAAACCGATTTTTGCTAGATGATGATTTTGACAGCTTCCTCGCAAAACAGGTGTTTTCGGGACCTAAGCTTCGCAAGACAGCAATTTAAACAGCTGATCGGCGGTTCGCAAAGCAGCTTTCCTATGGCCGATCTTCGCTAGACAACAACGATTCTTCCCCATTGGAACGCATTAAACAGGTTTCAATGCATTTCAATGGGGAAATGCTTTTCACTAGACAATGATTTCGCTAAACAGCAATTTCAGTGGAATGGATTATCATCGTCTAGCGAGGCACCACTGTATTATGCTTTCACTTCCAGATGCTGGAACAAAATTTTTAATAGTTACTTTTGGACTAAAACTTTCAGAATCCCTCACTTGAATCTCCCAAATGCCACATAGAGAGATTTTCAAGATCTGAATTCTGTTCTTGTGTAGACTGAAATTTGGTGGGAAATTTGGAAGCAAATCTAGAAAATCCTGCTCAGGTAAATAAATTATCTGCAGGCATTTAAAGTGAAACTTAAAGAGGGAAAGTAGACATGTTTACTCAGATTTCCCAGGGGAAATTTCACACATCTCTGCCCTAAATATTTTTCCTCCACAAACAAAACTGTACTGAAAAGTGTGTACATTTCATAAAAGGTTAATGTATTGAATCTTGCAACATTATGTAAGCAGCATCTGCTGAAGACTTTGGGCATTCCACATCTGAATAAAAATAGAATATAGTAAAAGAAACAAAGGCAGACTTTTAAAATTCAGTTTTAATCATGAAAATATGTTTTGTGTGGTAATTTTCCTGAGAGAGGAGCAGTATGGCTTCAGGCATAAAAATCCATTAACACAAGCAGATGTAATTCTTGCAGAGAATATGGCATCCAACCTCTTCGTTGGGCTGGTTTTAAGGGAATAGATAGTGCTTTTGACTAAGCCGGAAAATGAGCATAGATGGGATGTGAACAGCATAGCAAACTCAAAGCATTCACAACTTCCCTTCAAGACATACCAGGACCAAAGTAAATTAGAGCACATGATACCTCCCATGGTACTGTGTTACTTTTTACATTCCATAATGTCCCAAAGAAAAGATGCAAGTCAGTTTTGTTGGTTTTTTTAAAAATGGTTTTATGGTTTGGGGTTTGTTTGTTTGTTCGTTCGTTTTTTGAGTCACCTCAAATTAGTGAGTTTGGGAGAATATGTTTTCAGAGGAACTATCACAGCCTTCTCTGTATATGCAGCAACAGTACGCTGGATGAGAGATTAGAGCGAAGGTCTCTTTATTCCTGCATCTCATTTTCCACAGTGAGATGCCTCTGGGAAGTAGTCTCTCTCACTGAACGTTTAGTTTTCGTCCTGATTCGGTGGTTTGAAAAAGAGCCCAGTTTGGTTTAGACTCAAACTAGATTTGCATAATTTACATTTAGTGTACTTTGCTTTACGATTGTTCTTAACATGGGCATCATTTGCATGTCTGGTGGCTGAGGCCCATTGTCTCTGAGAAAATCTTATTGTGGGGGGAACAGGGAGTTACTCAAAGCAAAAATGCATTCAACTTATCTCATTTGGCTCTTAGACTGCTTTAGAGGCTGCTCTGTTCGACTTTGGGAATAATTAGAATCTTCGTTTGGCAATTCAAAGCTTTATGCCTACCCTTTCATTATGGTTGGAAATAAATGGTGACTGTAATTTTTTTTCTTTTTTTTACAGACTGACTTTTAATTTGCTGTGTAGTTTAAATTTATGATTATTTAAAAATAAAAAGTTTTAAGTTTCATACTACATATTTCTTGTGGCAGCTTGAAGTAACTTGCAGAGAACATTGCCATTTCTAAGGGGATGAGATATCCCAAGTTTAAGGTATGTCTTTATGCAAGAACGACATTTTTAGTATGGGGTGGATGCCCAAAAAGAATGTCTTAACCTGCCTGGATGTGTGTTACACATATTTGATTTTTTGTTTTGTTTATGTTTTGGATGGAGGGAAATGATGGGAACTATCCCCCCAGTGTTTTTGTCGGTGATCATAAGATGCCCCAAAGTATGAAACAGGTGATAATTCAGAAGGAAAGGTGTAGAAGTGATGGCGTTACAAATAAAATAATAATAATTATACATGCTTTGATTTCTGTTCAGTCGATAGTGCCTATCACAGAAGCTTTAATTTTTTTTTCTTGTCAGACTGGGCATAGGTTGCATGAACTTTGAGAAGTCCCTTTTTCAGACAATAACCCCCAGAATCCCCTAGGCTGTATGAGCATCTGAGTCTTAAAAAAAAAAAAACCACCAAAAAACCTCCTGAAGATGCTCAATACTTTACTGAGGAAACAAAATGTGAAAGTGCACACTCATAAAAATGTCCAGGTGTTTTTCAGTCCCCTTCCGATAGACAGCCATCCAGAGTCAGTGAACTGCATCGAACATAGCAAGACCAGAGGTGAGCAGGCTTGCTCTGTCTGTCCCAACAGCAGTCGCTATAAACAACACAAATCAAGGTGATGTAGTGGCATTCAAAGCTAAAGAACAGGTGCTGTATGATTTAGTGTCAACCAGATCTTAGATTTACAACGTCATACAGATTGTTTGTCTGACAACAAAAGAGCTTAGGAAGCCGTCTGCTGTGAGATGGAGATCTGCCTTATGGCCAGATCACACCAGAAGTCGGCCCAGGCCATCCTCTTTCTTGTAATAACCAACAAGGTGTCCATGGAAAGCCCACTAGCAAAACGCAAGGAGAACAGCACTTCCTCTGGCTGTATTAGCAAACCAGATTGATATTATGAATTTATATTAGCAAACCACAGTCCTTACACAATGGGTGTAATTTTGATGCATTTTTTCTAAACCCATATTTTGATCACCACTGTGCTTCTTTGGAAACAGTCAATCCTGAAAATAAATCTGAGTTGAACATTATTACTTGGGTGTAAAAGCCATTACAGAAGCAACGTGCCTTTTATAGGAGCCTGCTATAGACGTTTTTAGGTGACCTCTGATTACTGCACTGATTTCTTAAATGCTGTGCCTCAAGTAAGTAATCAGAGTTTCAGACGGGAAAGCTTCCTTGGGCTCAGTATGGAAGAGTGCAGTTTGGGCTAGTTCTGGATTGGTCTGTGATTTTAAGTATGCACTCGCCTGGAGCTCCAGGCCTTACTGCTTACAGGCAAATGCCCCATCAGAACCAGGAGAAGAAAAAGAAGTGGGAAGGGATGGTGCAGATTTAGTCAGAAGTGACACCAAGTCTAGAGAAGTTTAGGTAGAACTTCATTACTATGAAGAAGGAAACCCGTATCATTATTCCTTACTTTGCTTGGACATCAGGACATTATCTTTAGTGTTTTTAGCATTACAGTTACTATCCTAACATTTAAAAATGCAACCTTTGTATTATTTTATTATATACTGTATATTATTTTATAGATCACTTCTTTTTTCCAATAAGGGGACTTTCCAGGTGGACCTGCTTGGGGTGGGTAGGGGGTGTCTATAAATCAGAAGTCCAAAATCCAGTCTTTGCCAAATTTAGAGGGATTGGGGAGGAAAGTTGGCTGAAGACTTGCTGACATTTTGGCATCTCCAGCTGGTACAGGGCTGTTCTATCACTCCCAGAAGTCCTGAATTGCATGAACCACAAAATGGTGGTTTGTGAAAGTTCGTGGTTCATTCCCAACTCTAATGTGAACATTTCAGAACTCTGCACTCTGGATTATGCAGATTTCATCTTTCTGAAAATTAGATTAAATGCTCTGTTTGATGCAATATTTTGCATATGTGTGTTTGTCACCCAAGAAACAATCACTGTTTCTCTTTGAATCCTGAAATAATTGTTTCTGTTTTGAATTCTATTAGGTTTATACAACTGAGTAGTCCTGAGGTAAATAATTACACCACTGGGGCCCTTAATTAAGAATGCAATTTTATGTCAGGTGAATGGAGTTGGTTTATGTTCAAGAATTGATTTTAGCATTGTCGTTATAATAAAGTAGCTTCAGCAGGCCTAATGAACCAAACTGTCAATGGAGATCAATGTAAATTTGAACCAACGGAAAGCAGCCATTTAACCTTTGCTCACTTTACACCACTTCTGCTCTGAGTTGCCTGCCACAGATTGTAGCTTCCCTTTAGTCACTTTACAAGCGTTTTCATAGAAGTAACACACAGAGTTCTTTCTCAGAGGCAGATACGAGTTCTGTTATACCGGTGATCTTATGTGATGCTGTTACGTTTGCTACACTTTGGTTTTCAGATCTAGGAGTCAATGCCAGGGTCTTCAAAGATTTTTTTTCCTAGGTATGAATTGACAACTGATGAAGAACCACAGGTGCTTGATTTCCTGCTTGGCCTTTCAAGAGAAAAACCAGCCTCTTTGTGCCCTTGGGTAAGCTGCAGAGTTCCAGAGTGCCCGCAGAAGAAGAGAATGGTAAATACCAACTTCTGTTACTAATGGATTCTGTAATGTTTCAGAATGAAAACTTTGCAGATGAAGCCAGTCCCTGTAATCTCCATTCCTCCATTTTGTGTTTTCAATTACTTTGTTTATTTAAATTATTTTTAGGCTGCCTCTCAGGGAAATGCTCTGCTCTGGCCACTTGCAAAAAGACAAATATTGCTTCCATAGATCAGTATTGCAATTATTTGATTACAGGGCCGGGTGGAAGTGGAGCTCAAAAAAAGGGGGGGCATGATGACAATGATGATGCCCCCAAATCTGTTCCAATTGGAGGCTATCTTCTCAAAGTTTTCCAGGTGTAAAAAATTTAGGAGTGTCTGGGAGGGGCAGAATATCAAAATGTGAAATTTTGTGTGTATAAGGTACTAAAATATTAAGGGTGTGTGTGCAAAAAATGCAACCATGAAAGTGTACATGGTGCTTTAAAAGCGAGGTTTGAACAGCAGTTTGCTACTTTTTAGTAAACTGTGATTCAAACTTCATTTTAACAGCACAAAATACAGTTCTATGGTTGCTTTTCTACACCTGCTTTAATTTTTTGTTGGCACTCTATACACAGAAAGTTTCACATCTCAACATTGCCCCCTCCCAACAGTTGAGCATGAAAATCTTGAGATGTTTACCAGTTCTGGTGGCATTCTGAGATCATGTAGCTTGCCCGAGATCCCATAGATGGCAGGGCATGTAACCCCATCAGCCACATGCACTTCAGGTGGTTTTTGATGGCCCCTTTCCTAGAGAGTGAGGGCTTGAACCCCTGGCACCTTGCTCCACAGTTGGCTGCTCAAATGGACAGAACTATGTCATCACACCCAAAAAGCGATAGGAGAGTTATAATGCACATAATAGGGTTAGATTTACCATTCCTTTGATTTTTTAAAAAATTATCTCACATGTCTTCCAGTGCAGAATATGCACCCAATACTAATTAAACACAGATGTAGTTAAAAACACAATAAATTGTGACATTAAAATACAACTACATAAATGATCATGTTAAAAAGAAGCACTGAATTAAAACAATTCAAAACCCATTTGAAGCTATTTAGGGTTTATAGTTCCCTGTTAACCAGGGTAGCTGGCTGGATAGCTCAGTGAGGGTGTGATTACCCAAGGAAATGGATTGCAATTTGGACCATTTGTGGACCAATCCAGTGTGATCTCTTTCCTGGTGATCACACAACATACAGGGAAATGCACTCCAGCCCAACTCTGATCCGTGTCCGAGCTGGACTTTCTGATCCAGCTGTAGCGCTTCTACTTTTGGGGGCTGGCCTAGAGCGATTCACTGTCAGATGGAAAGAATGTTTTAAGGGAGGTTTGTTCCCTTTCCCGTGTGATCAGGGCACCCCTTCAAAGCCACCTGCTTGCATCTTGAATTAGATATCTGACTGCATAGCCAGAGGTTGGGAGTTTAATTCCCCACTGTGCCTGGCTCCTGGGAGAAGAGCCAGGCTGTGTAGCCTTCCACAATCTGCACAGTGCCAGAGGGTCCCCCCCCCCAGCAAACCAGAATGGAATGCTAAACCTTTCCCGAGTGCTTTATACCTAGACAACCTGTAAAGAGTTGCCATAAGTTAGAACTGACTTGACCACATGGATTTATTAACTAGGTTGAGCAAAGTGCATTCCTTCCAAGCTGCAGCTCCCAGCTCTCCTTACCATTGGCTCGCTAGGGCTATTGAAAATGGCGATTCAACAACATCTGGTGGGCCGTGCTTTGCTCACCCCTGCTGCTGTAATCCTACCCAGTTGCTCATCTCCACTCCTGCCCATGACTCTGGTGTGCAGTCCCTTGAAAAAGAGAGAGTGGATGAAAAAAAATCTGTCATTTATGCCAAGGTGGCATAAAATAAGTTGGAAGTCTGTAGTCCTGTGCACTGTCACCAAGCAGTAAAGTCCATTGAATATGATGGGACTTGATTCTGATTCTACATGCTTAGCATTGTATTGAAAATTAGGAGGCAATGAAAGTAAAGGAAGAAAATATTTACTACATGGGAATGAAGGAGGACAAGATGAATATGAAAGAAGTCATAGAGTAACAGATATCTAGGAAAAGAAAGCTACCCATTCAGTAACTTCTTTTCACATGAAGTACAAGTAGCAGAAATGACTAATTCACACAGTCAGAATAATTCCCCATGCTATTTACCCGTGAACATTTCCAGGACTGTATTCACAAGATGCACAATTTAGTACGGGAGCCAGGCAATCTTATTATGAAGCCAGGGTTCATGGGATCAAAGTCCTGGGGCTATCTAAATTATCTGAGTTTATATTTTCAGGCATCCCCTCTAGGTTTCCAGTATTTAGGAGAGAAAGTTCCACCTTCCAGGAAAAATCTATCATTGCAAGTCATTCCTTCTGTAATGCAAAATATTTCAGAATGGTTTGGTCTTGAAAGGGAAATTAAGAGCCATTAACCTTACAAAATACCCGATCCTTAATTTTTGACAAACATCAGTCCAGCTACTTGCATATCATGGTGCACCCTCTGACCAGTGCCATGGATTGCAATCTAGGAAAGACCACATTGAAATCAGTTTTTCCATTTTAGAAGTGCTACATGGCTTTTGCTTTTGTTTGTCTGTTGCTTTTCATTTTCTCTTTGGATGGTTAATTCTGTTCGCAAGAAGTCAAAGTTCAATGTAGTGGAACTGATGAGGTGATACGACTGAGGCAGAAGTGTTGTTTCCCTTCTTTTGGCTTTTGTACACATTCCTGGTCCTCCCAGTGAACCTGCACTGCGCTTCCCCCATGACCCCAGCTTATACCCTTTATTTCCTCCACAGAAGGAACAGCATTTGTTTAATGTGTGGGTAATTGTTAACAGTGCTTAGAACAAGGTACACTTTATTAAAATCTGGGGCCTTCGGGGTCATGATCTGCCTCTCCTGTGCATTTGTATTTGTGCCTTCTAGAGGAAAAAGATAAAATGGATAAATTTTGGTAATATGGGGGATACTGTGGATTGGACCTGAAGAAGTGACCTTTTTGATCTGAAAGCTTATGCACAATAAATTATTTGTTTCCTTGCTATTATCTGCTCTTTTGGTGTAGCACCAAATGCTCTTAGCATATCAGAAAATTCTAGGAGCTGAGAGCAGCAGAGAACATAAATCTTTCTTGTAAAGAACCAGGCAAAAACATCGCATTGAAACTCAGCAGGCCTCTCAACAAGGACACTAAAACTGTCACTTCCAGCATCCTTATAGAAATGCCCCCAATATGTTTTTATTTCATTTTGTGCTTTAGGTATGTGTGCAGAATGGCCAAATGCTTGCGATGCTTGGCTGCCGCATCTTTCAGAACACATGAGTCTGATTCCAAATGCCATCAGCCAGGGACTTCCAGCCTTCTAAAATGTAAAAGGGCATCTTGAATGAACTGAATGGATGATGATGTGTTATTCATCACTTTGCCTAAGTGTACATTCCGGGAAGGTTGATCGGTATTGAGGTCTGTGGCCAGTGTGGAGCTTTTTTTTTTAAATGGTCGTTCAGAGTTTCAGCTGATTTTATATGGCCCACACAAGCTAATATGTAAGCGAATGAAGAACTTTTATTTTTTTCCCCTTTTTCTTAAAAAAAGAGATACTTTTTCCCCTTTTTTGAGGAATGATGAAGGACGTTACAAAGAAGTAGAGATGGACACAGATGGCTGGTTCTTTGGTTTGCCCCGGCTTGATTTTTGGCCAAACAGGTGTTTAGTGTTTCTCAGCCCTGCCTTCTCCAGTGGGTGCCCACTCAGATGCTGTGCTTGCTGCTCTTCGCCAATAGCACTTGTTGCCATTTGGCATCCCTCTGACTCCCTCTATTTTTCTTTTAGAAGAAATCCCTGTTAAAAACTGGTAGCCTGAGCTGATATCCTCAAAAATTTTTCCCCTCTTCTTTCTTTCCCCTTCCAGTCTCATTTACTTGTACATCTTAGACTATAAGCCCAAGGACTTTTTTCTTTTTCTTAAAAATGATGAAGAACTTTACAAAGAACTGCAGAAAATAAGGCTGTCACATACAGCACTGATGGTACCTGTCTGTCATGGGTTTGGAGGGAAAGTTCCATCCTATGGGGAGTGGAAGGCGGGACATCAGGGGGGAGGAGCTGTACTGTATATATATTTGGAGCTTGTGTGGAGAGTTAGGAGTTGGAGTCTGTGTGTCAGACTGGGTACAACTGTTTGTCAGTTAGTACATACCTGATAGGTTCAGGTTTCTATTTAGGTAGCCAGAACTGATAGGTTCAGGGTCTGTGCGTTACCTTACAGGGTTCAGTGGGAACCAAGCTGTTGTATGTGTGTGATTGGGGCTATGCCACGTTACAGTTTCCTATCTACCTGATTCTTTTATTTACCCTGTTTGTTGTTTCAATAAACCTTGTTCTTTTGTTTGTAAAAATCCATTCCTGGTCTGTGTGACTCCTTATAGGGAATGGTTGGTGGCAGCATAACTACAGGGTGGCATACTCCAGTAGGTCTGGGGTTGCCACAAAGGCTTATACCCCTTGTTCATTTTGCATCCAGCACCTACTTAACATAAGCATTCTGGATCGCAGCTGTAACACTTTGGATGCCAGATACTATATAATAGTGTATTGTGTAGTAACGTAAGCGATGTAGTAATGTGCTCAGTGACTGAGCTCTGAATGATCCGCCTCATTTTAACAGGTGAATTTGTCTCACTCTGGGATTATGCCTTTTCAGGATCATCTCTCCCCCTCCCCCCGGGAAAGGAAATAAATGACACTCTGCTGTCACACTGAATATATAGCCGTCCTAAGAACCAACTCCTGAAGAGTGATTCTGAATAACACAGGGCAAAATTCTAGTGGGAAATACCACACAGAGGAGAGGAACTGTGCAAGCAGTTTTCACCATTTTCTGGTGGTCATTGTCCAGTAGGGTACAGGAGTGAGTGTGCAAACAAGTATGTGGCCCAGGGACATCTGAGTGTGCGATAGGCAGCCAGAACGATTGTGCATTTCTGGTTTTCACTACACGACTGCAGTAAAAATCTGGCCACAGAGACCTAAAAGGCTTCTGCTTCTTTCAGCAACAGTATTTTAATTATGGAGTTTGTTTTTCTTTTCTTTCCATTGGTAGAAGAGAGCTACTCTAAGCAATGAAACCAAGACTCACACGCACTTTAATGACTAACAAATGCATTATGGTACAAATGTCCATGGGCTAAAGTGAAGCATTTCACAAAGACATCTGCCACAAAAGATTTGCAAGTCCTTGTAAATTTGGACCATGAGACTCTTCTTTGTTTTAGATGTGACATTAATCTCTGTCTCTCCCCCCCCCCCCCCATAAATGATTACTCTGGTCAGTCTATATCTGAGTGGTTACTGTGATCAACATAAATCTAACCATTTCCACTAACCGTACTATAGAATGAGAGGCCCAGTTCTCACTTCTGATAGGCCATGGTGTTGCAATATGATCCAGGGCACCCAGTTTTGAGCTGCATGTTGAAGGAACAGATAAAATACATAGATAAAAAGGACTAAGGTATTTTCTTTTAAAATCCCTGATATCAAATGAGGACTAGTAAGGATGGAAATAGGTAGAAATAGGAAAAATTCAGCTGCTCGAAACATGAACTGACAAAATACATGTTTCTAGTTTCATGCACTCTCGTTCTCAAACCTATTTTTTCTGGCATTTTATAGCTCTGTCTAAAATGACTATAGGTTCAAGTGTTGCCATAGTCATGAGCAAGCCTGTGCTTTATGATAAAAGTAGAGACATCAGTCTTGAGCCGCAGCATTGAGTCTCAATGAGAAACGTAACATTGCTGTTGTGCAACTCCTACCAGGGCATAACTGAGCATCAGGTGGTACAACCTGTAAAGGCATATGTGACCATGTCCTGCCAAAAAACTCTTCATTTTAATGCAGTAGTTGTAAGAAATGTAAGAACAACACATAAGAACAGTTTCACTTCTAGCTTTAGTAAGCCTAATCAGGGTGATAGCTATAGCAATAACAGAGGGGACATTTTATTCCATGAACAGCCTTTTTTAACGAGCATATTCAGAAGGTCTCTTCCAGGCCCGGCTGATGCAAATGCACCTGAACAATGGGAACATTTGAAGAACGCTGTCTATAACACCACCTTGTCCACATTTGGCAAAAAGACCAAAAAGATGGCCGACTGGTTTGAAGCCCGTTTGAAGGAGTTCATGCCAGCCATGGAAGATAAGAGGAGAGCTCTAGCAGCATACAAAGCCTGTCCTAGTCAGTACAACTTACAGGTTCTTCGAGTTGCTCATAGCAAAGTCCAACAGACTGCCAAGAGATGTTCTAAGGATTACTGGCTTCAGCTCTGCTCTCAGATACAGACAGCAGTGGACACAGGTGACATCAAGGGAATATATGATGGTATCAAGCATTTTTTTGCTATTATGCTGAAGCACGCTTTTGGAACTGCAACAGAAAGAGCCCATCTCCAGACTAGATCAGATGGAAAGCCCAGTGGTTGTGAGACAATGTATATTTGTACAGTCGTGCCCCGCTTTACGATTGCCCCATATTACAATGAAACCGCTTAACGATGATCTTTTTGCAATTGCAATTGCAAAACGATGGTCTAAATAGGGGAATTTCGCTTTGCCATGATCGGTTCCGTGCTTTGGGAACTGATTCTTTGCAAAACAATGATTTTCCTACAGCTGATCGGCGGTTTCAAAATGGCCACCAGGTAAATAAAATGGCTCTCCGCTGTTTTCTGGGACGGATTCCTCGCAAGACAGCCACTGAAAATGGCCGCCCTATGGAGGATCTTCACTGGATGGTGAGTTTTTATCCCATTGGAACGCATTAAACAGGTTTTAATGCGTTTCAATGGGTTTTTTATTTTCACATTACAACGTTTTCATTCGAAAGCGATTTCGCTGGAACAAATTAACGTTGTAATACGAGGCACCACTGTACTCACAACCTGTATATGTATTCTCTCTCTCTCTCTCTCTCTCTCTCTCTCTCTCTCTCTCTCTCTCTCTCACACACACACACACACACACACACACACACACACACACACACACACACACACACACACACACACACACTCAAAATTGACTGCTTAGGCCGGGGATTGCCCAGTATCATTTTTGAGGTCCAGAAAAGTCTTGTATCATAATTTTTTTAAAGCATCATTATGACAATTTAAATAGCCACCACAATTAACTATTTAATAGTGAGGGAGCAATTGTATTATACTTTTCTGTGACCTTGTCACAAAGCAGGCCTTGTATCTGAAAGCATCTGCAGAATATCTTTGTAGAAGCGTTGTTTAGTATGCGGCTGTGTTCTACTTGAGAACAATCCTTGGCTAGCCTGGATTGTTCTGGGAAAAATGCATTTATTGTAAAAACATTTCTCTCTTTTCATTCTTACACTGTCCAATAGTATTATTATTTTCAATTAAGAGACAATTATCTAAACATCTTCCTGCATCACTAGAGATCTATATGCAAATAATTCTGTTTCAAATATTTCTTTAAAAAACCCACAATAATGTTATATTACTATTGAAACCCAACTAAAGTAGGTAGAGTAGAATGGAAGCATTTAAAGGAACATTTTATTACCATGCATTGCTGAAATACTTTTAAAATTATTGTTTTACATTGCAGCAGTCAGCTTCTTCACCCCTCACCCACACTGGTTTTTACATGGTTCCCTCGTGGCTTTTCCTGACTGAAAGGTAATGTTTCAGAAACACCACAGGGGAAGTTATTCTTCTAGCCATGGGTTAGATAAGCGAAGAGCGATCATTGTGGCAGTGGGGAAATAACTTGGGAATGTTTTGGAATGTATAAAATAAGAAGAGCTGAACAGAAGAATTTTAAGTGCTGCTTAGATATTTTAGTTGAGAGCTTCTGCAATGCAATGGACAGAATGTCAGACTAGGATTTAGGAGACCTGAGTTCAAATCCTTGGTCAATTGTGGAAACTTACTGTGTGGATGTGGGTATGGCAAAGGACAGATGACTACCTGTTCAGGATTGTGTCTTCCACTTAAAGAACAGAGAAGCAGAGGGGAAGCTGCAAGTTAGCTGGGAAGGCAAGATTTTGGAATATTGCCATACTCCATAGTATTTGGTCATCACTCTGGATTGAACTCTGACCTACAAAAATAATTGTGTAAACACCAAACAGAAAGTTGCCAACAGAAATAATGTATTCGCGAAGGCTTTCACGGCTGGGAACTAATGGTTGTTGCGGGTTTTTCGGGCTCTTTGGCTGTATTCTGAAGGTTGTTCTTCCTAACGTTTCGCCATTCTCTGTGGCCGGCATCTTCAGAGGACAGCACTCTGCTCAGCACAGAGTGCAGTACTCTGAAGATGCTGGCCAGAGAGACTGGCAAAACATTAGGAAGAACAACCTTGAGAACACAGCCAAAGAGCCCGAAAAAACCTGCAACAACCACAAGAAATAACATACTTAGGAAACTGGCTAGGTCAGACTGGGGTGAATTACCACAAATAAAAAGAACATCAGCTTTGTCCCTATTGTACTCCACATGGTATAAATCAGCACATGACAAACAAGTGGGTAGCTCTTAATGAATCATGCAAGATTGTTACTGGCTGCCTGAAAACTACTCCTACTGAAAAAGTCTACTATTTGGATGGCATTGCCCCTCCAGAAGCATGTCAAGAGGTGCTAGCAAATAATGAATGAAATAAGGTAATATCAAACCCATCCATTTCACAGATGCAAACCTCTAGATGATGGCTAAAAATGAAGATATGTTTTCTGCCCATATCTCATGATATAATTATTATTATAATAGTTGAAGTGGGAATATACTACTGCTCACCATATTGTGCAAGACTTTGACTAAATAATCACTCAGGGGCACTGCATTGAAAGATGGGATATAAATCAAATAAATAGATTCTTCTTTTTTTGTATCAAAACATTGCAAATTTATGGATGTACAGTGGTGCCTCGCTTAACGAGCGCACCGCATAACGATGAAATCGCATAGCGATCCGTTTTTTTGGATCGCTAATGCGATCGCTTAACGTTTTTCCTATAGGGCACAATTCGCTTTGCGAAGACCGGTAAGCGTTTCGCTTACCGATCTTCGCAAAACGAAGCCCGACGATCAGCTGTTCGGCGGCCAAAATGGCCGCCGGAAGCCCAGAAATGGCCCAAAATGGCCATGCGCAGCGTTTTCGTGCCCTCGTTAAGCGAGGCGAGGGCACGAAAATGGCTGCCAGCCATTACGAAGCTTCGTTGAACGGTGAGTATTTGGCCCATTTGGAACTCATTAAACGATGTTTAATGCGTTCCAATTGGTTTTTTTGATCCGTTCAACGATGCTTCAGCGTAGCGAAGGTTAATCCGGAACAGATTAACCTCGCTATGCGAGGCACCACTGTATATGAAACATAGACAAAATTGAAACAAATTTAAACTTTAAATTTTTTGTATATGTGATGGGGCATAAACTGTATGCACATAAATGCTACATTGATTGACTTTCTCCATATTCACATAAAATTTGTCCTGTAGCCAAGTAGCCCCATTTTATTTGACTATCCTTTGATCTTCAAACTTTGCTTTAAAGTCTATTAAGTAACTTTCAGATGGTCCAGGAAGAATCTTGCTGCAATAGGCATTCATCCACATGGCAATTTGTGTTGTTGTTGTTTTAGTCTAGTCTCTTCTGGTTTAATATGATTCTGGGCTCATTTGTGTGGATGTCCCCAGCAGTACACATTTCCACAATTGATTTGCCCCAAAGCACTTCCACACCATTCCAACTCTTGTTGTCCTGCCTCTCTGAAACCACAAGTAACCACTCCCTGGTCCCAGGTTTTGACCCTGAATGGGATGCTGCTAACCTGGTGTGATGTTTACCACATGGCCCCTGCTTGCTTCACCAAACAAAGAGCTCCCACTACATATCCCACCAGCTGACACCAATTGTGATGTGCCCCTCAGGTGTCCCCAGGTTGTTTCACTAGCCTGAGGCCCAGGACATGTTCTCCCCTTTCTGCTGCCACCAGTTGACCTCTGTCAACACCCTTTAATAAGAAAGTTTGAGGTCCAAGCTGAGTATAAAGTTGAACAACACAGGTTTATTTATTACAGTTTACTTGAATAGGTTCTTCACAGACTTTAATGTATACATTAGATTAGTTTCACTCTTAACTCTCTTAGCTCTAAGTTCCACACTCTTAACTCCTAACTCAGCCACCCTCTTTAACTACCACAGATTAACTTCTCCTTCAGACTCTCATCTCTGACTCTCACTGACTAAACCAGTGGTTCTTAACCTTGGGTTACTCAGGTGTTTTTGAACTGCAGCTCCCAGAAACCCCAGCCAGCACAGCTGGTGGTGAAGGCTTCTGGGAGATGCAGTCCAAAAACACCTGAGTAACCCAAGGTTAAGAACTACTGGACTAAACTGACTAAACTCTGACTCACTCCACCCTTCTAGTTTATCTGGCTCCGCCTCCCAACAGCTCTCATTGGTACTGCATATGCAAATAACCTACTGCATGAGCCAAAGCAGGGTGATTGCCACATCTCTTTAAGTGATGCCTGAACATTTTCAATTATCTCAGAAAAAGATTCCAGAGAGTGGGTGGGCCACAGCTAGAGTTTCTAACCCATGAAAGATTTTCTTCCTTTGCCTGCTTCTCCTGATTGTATCTTTGTGAAAGAAGGACATATGAAGTTGAGAGTACATACTGTATATAGAATGAGAAATGAGTGCCCTAATGGCCGTGTCAGCGTCTTGGTGAAAGCAGGTACCTTGTCCAAGAAGGAACCAAAAGTCCTGGAGTGTCCCCCCTTAATTCCTTGGTTTATACCTGGTCTACTCAGCACACTTGCTTTTTATTTTTATTTTACCATGCTTATTCCATGTGTCAGTACCTTTGCATGGGTCTTTCACCTTAGGTAAATGGTATTTCTAGCTTGTCATCATCTGAGTGAAAATAAACACATCTCTTATCAGGGGTAGGAGAAACACATGTCATGACTAGCAATCTGCCATCTTTCCTTTCCATTCCTTTCCTTTCTGTGGAAGCATATCAGCTCATCCAAGATGCTTAGAGCAGTATCTGCACCTATGTCAAGCAGAGTTCTAACCAATCCTAAGTACTATCCAACCCCAATGGCCACAACTCTTCAAGGCTCAAAGATTCCCCAGTTCTGGCTGTGTGGGATGTGCTGGTCCCAAGTGGATAGTATTTTCTGCCCAGCCAGTCTCATGATCTTGTGTTGCAAGTTGTAGAAATCCCTCATGAAGTTATTGGAACCTCAAAGCCCTCACCCATATTCTTAGCTGGTTGTTCTTACTTGTATCCACACAGACCTGCCACTGGACAGTGTAGACGTGATCGGAGAAAACCTGTAATAATAATTTCAGCCGAGTTTCTGTATGGATGAATGACGGCTTTGCATTTTAGGAGGAAGAAGTCTTAATTACCAAAACCTAAGGCCATCTTTGATGCCACACTTGGATCTGATTTGGGAATCCTGTTTTGGGGTCTGTAAACACCTGCTATTTAGGATTTTGACCCAGAATGCCAATACATTATCTTTTTTTGTCTACAACTTTGAGAACTTCTCAGTCACGAGGATTCTGGGGGTTATAATACAAAACTTCAGTGTTCTCAAGCTTGGTTGTGGCTTAATATTGAGAGGCAACTGGCCTTGACTGCAAAAAGTCTTGGTATGGAATTTATTCTCTATCATTAATTCCCTTTATTCCATTCTTCCAGTTTTTGACAAAGTTATTCTTTGAGTTACTCTCAAAGTTCTTTCCGAAGACTTTCTTTTGTATATGCCATGTGCTGCCTTCTTATTTCTCTTTTCTTCTGTTTAAAGTTTTTTAATTGAATTTTTGTGTGATTTTATTGTATTATGTAAACCACCTTGAATTCCTGAAACATTTTATTATATTATATGAAGCTGGCTGTGCACTTACAGGTCAAGGTGGTAGGGTGAAATATAAATTATCATAATCTTTCATGAGCCGGGGTGAGCAATCTGTCTAGAAAACATTTAATAGGCAACACTAAATTATCAATAACACATGACAAATGAATACCTCGAACACGCTGGAGAGCTGTTGTAAAACATTGTCATGAGAACATAATTACCCAAGAAATATCTCAAATACTTGATAACAGTTTGTAAGCTAAAGGACCATCCCATATTGTGGCAGTGAATCCACAATGCATGTTTTGTGTTGTTCAAAGAAATGTTTCCTTCTGTCAGTCCTGAGCCTGTCCCACCCTTCCCTGAGCAGGGGGCTATGCAACGAACTACCCCATAGACAGGCACTGTCCTGGCTTTCAAGAAGATATTTTTTGGGAATTCTCTTAAACAAAGGCAGAAAGAGGCAAATTCTGTTTTACATCTGCATCACACCTCCACCATGCCTCCTCCTGGACTGTTCTCAGAGTCTCCTGCTCCTCTAGGGCAGACGTGTGGGAGGTGCAGATAGAGAGAAAAATAAAAAAATAAAATCAGTGAAAAGTGCCTCTGCTGCATCAAAGACCTGACTGCAAATGGCATCCTGTTTTATGCTATAGGCAGGATAATCTTGGCTCCTGGCCAGGAAAGTCCCAATCTGGGGAGAAGGGAAAGCAAAAAGGAGTGGGTACCAAAGTACTCCCTGAAAGAGACAACCAGGGCAGGGGGATCCAAGGCCAACTTCAGTCCTAATGTGAAAGATGGCTCAATATCTATCACAGTCTACAAGGGAGGTCCAAAGGAATAATCCAACAATCCTCTTGTTAGGCTAAGATCAGGAATCAGAAGCAGGGAATTAGGCAAGAATAAACGCATTGTCTCCAGTAACTTGGAGGCTTTTTAGTAACAGTACTGTTGGAGCCTCACCCAACATTCAGCAGCAGGTGTTTGAGCAGCAAGGTAAAGAAGCCAGCCACAAGGTTTGGTCTATGGGCCTTCCTGGAAGAAAACTTCCTACTCTTGAAGAGATCAGGCAAAGATATATATATCTGAATTCTTGTCCTGTAATTTTTCTTCTCCAGAATGGCAACTTTCCAGTCTTGTGCAGAGTGTCCAGGTAAATTAAAATGATTTGAAACACGTTTCTGTGTATTGCTGTTCTGGAGAATGTTGGGTAGAGGGAAACAAACCTCAAGCAACTGTGACATCGGAGGAGGAAAAAGAAAAAAGAACACCAGAAATAATTCCAACCACCACCACTGCTGCCCCCACCCCCATCAACCCAGACTCATATCTGGATGGGAGTCCAAGTGAGCACCATTTCCTGCCCTCGCTGTGGACATACAAGACTTTACTGTGGGCATACAGGCCCTCACTTCTCCAGGGATCCAGCTTCAGTACCTTCAGTGCCTTGCAACAGGAAAAAGGGATAGGAATCTCTATACCCAAGCACCTTCAACTCTGGGTGTGGAACAGTTCAAGACTGAGGCAGAACTAGTGACACCAACAGTTGATCCTTTCCCTGAAACAGCCATTCAAGACTGTCCAAGTTTTAATAAGCCTTCTTTGTTGAATGAATGAAGGAGGACCACCTGACAACACAGGCCGGGCTCATGGGGCTCACAAAAGCCTTAAGTAAGCCTGCAAGAATAGATTTCTCTTTCCTTTTCTTCCTTTTCTGAGTCCAGGAAGGTCCTCTGTTTCGTAGGGTAAACTGTGGAGTGAGGTGAACGATTCCTCTTTGTGTAAATTATAGTTCTCTTTGAATTCTGATAAGGGACATGGTGGCGCTGTGGGCTAAACCGCAGAAGCCTGTGCTGCAGGGTCAGAAGACCAAGCAGTCGTAAGATCGAATCCACGCGACGGAGTGAGCGCCCGTCGCTTGTCCCAGCTCCCGCCAACCTAGCGGTTCGAAAGCATGCAAATGCGAGTAGATAAATAGGGACCACCTCGGTGGGAAGGTAACAGCGTTCCGTATCTAAGTTGCACTGGCCATGTGACCACGGAAGATTGTCTTCGGACATACGCTGGCTCTATGACTTGGAAACAGGGATGAGCACTGCCCCCTAGAGTCGAACACGACTGGACAAAAATTGTCAAGGGGAACCTTTACCTTTACCTTTGAATTCTGATGCTTATTATATTTCCAAGTACTAGAGCATAGTGGTTCTGTTTCTTGAAGTGTGGAACCAAGGAAATGAAGCTGTTGTATACTCATTTCCCTTGTACTAAAGTACTATGTTCAAGATTCACTACCCCCCCCCCGTCTGTCAAATCGTTGTCACCCTTTCCTATTTCCTATTGGATCAAACCAGCAGCAGAATTTTGACTAGAATGAAAATGGAAGGCTCTTCCTGATGCTGAACATTTAAGGAATTTTAAGCAACCCTTGGTTGGCATTTTGACAGACTACAGTTTCTCAAGGGACTTTCACGCAGCCTTGGTTGTGCATTAGGGGAAATGTCCAAAAACTGTGTAAGACCTTCTGGAGGACAAAGACCCAGCATCAGCGGCTCCCTAAGGCAGACACCTCATGGGATTTAACCCACTGGCAATGTCTGATCGGATATGTCCTTATAGCTCAGCATATTATAATGCCTGCATTCAACTGAGAGAGAATTCAGTTAAATTCAGCTTAGGGCCATAGATGTGAATTTTAATAACCCATTGTCCTTTAGCATGCTTTGACCTTTGCAATCTGATCTCACATATTATTAGAGTTTACAAAGGCACTTTTCTGAACGGGGCAGAGAGAATAGGAGAAATAGCAGTTATTAACAGGAATGCTATGTGGAACAGGAGAGCCTGTAGAGGTACATTTGGTCTCTCTGCACTGACACTGCAGTTCCCCACCTTTGCCATGAAAACTGACAGGAGAAGATTCAGTGTAGATTGGAAACAGGTATTCTGTTCTGTGCTTAAACCAGGTAAGTTGTAAGAATGCACTTCACTCCATCATATTTCAGGAATGTGGCCGTGAAGAGGTGAGTAAATAACTTTCATGAATGGCTGGAATTTTGTTTATTGGCAGCCTTGCAGGTATATGTCTTACTGAGGTTCAGGCTCACAGTCTTTTTCCCTAGCATTAACAGTTGATGAGTGAACTTGCGTGGACAGAACTACTATTTATTTTTCTCTGTCCCAACACATGGAAAGTGAAAAGCAGCAAAAGTCATTAGCCCTCGACAAATAAGCTGGAAGGTCTGTGAGACCATTGTGGCACGGTGCCCTTACAATACTCCCTGGGCTGAAGGGGGAATAGGAATGGAAGATGTAGCTCAGGAAAAGAGGACCTGCAGTGTCTTCTCTGGAAAAGCAGCTTCAGCTTCAACATGGCAGCTGGTTTTTATGTCATATTCCCCACATGGTGTCAGAATTGGATAATTTCTTAATGAAGCTTGAGGATTTCTTGGACCAAAGGAGAGGAGTTAAGGAAAAGCGATATAGGAGGCAGCAAGGCTTGTGTGTGTAGGGCAAAGAAAAGGAACAAACAAAAACAAGGTATTAGAAGTAAAAACAAACAAGGACAGGGAAGCTTCATTGCAAATGTAAAAAAAAAAGAGTTCGTAATGAAGGAAGACAGGTATACTGGAAAAAAAGAGAAAAGGTGGGTAAGTGAGAATAACAGTGTACATATTTGTAAAGAATATATATAAAGTACAATTTTTAAAAAGGTGATTTTCAATAATTGAAGAAGAAGCTGATACAACTGGGCTGGAAGGTTTGAGAGACAGAAGATGGCTTCTACATTGATGAAGAAATAAACCGCAAGGACACCAAGGGAAAACTCTCATTTTTGCAATGGGTGGCACTGCAGGATGCTATTCTGCTTAGCATACCTCTCACTGCAGAAGACTGGAAAGATCATAAGAAACCCAAAAGAAGCTTTTGATAACCATTTTATAGGAAGACAAAATGTCACAAATGAAAGAGTAAAATTTAACAGGAGGCGCCAGGAGCTAGTGGAAACTGCACAAGCTTTTATCACCTCTGTATACATTCTATCTGAACAGTGTGACTCCAGAATAATAATAAAAAAGAGCTTGTAAAGGAATGGATCATTGTGGGGCATAAAGGATACCAAAATTTCAACTGAACCTTAGTTCAGTCCTTATCTCACTTTAACCAGTGCAACAGCAAAAGTGAGATTGACTGATCTCCCCTCTTTTTTGGCTGCAAGAAACTGATATTCGAAGGAGTACACCAGAAAGGGATGCAGTCTCTCTAGGGTGACAAAAGGGGAGTGTGAAAAACAAGACTAGAGTCAGTGTGTCAAGGAGACACTGTTGAAGAGTTCATGGAACAGACAGAAAGGGGTGTTAAAATTCAAGCCAAAGTCAGCCATAAATCAAGCTGTATAGTCCAAAATAAGGGGCACCCTGCAGCCATGTCAATAGGGTGTCCATGTTGAGTCACCAAGCAATCAATCAAGCAGGAGTCTGACAAAGCAAGAGCAGAAGAGACAGCAGAAGTACAGATTGAGTTGTTCACATAGAAGGAAAGCAGGCACAGGTTTAGGAAGCAGGGAAAGGTTTACTGGCATTCCATGTTCTCATAGATAGTATTGCCAGTAATTTCCTGAGCCTGCTACTAAGCCTCATGAGACTAAGCTGGCCTGTGCTTCACCCAAAGACTCAACTACAAGCTTTCCAGCATCAGATGTGAAGAGGAGAGCCCTCCTTCAAGGAAACCCACTCATGAAGAGGCCTCGAATTTTAACAAGGCCTCCTTTGCAGCCACACACCCTGTGTGCTGCCTTAAACCTGGCTCATGTCTTTATTAGGTGCTGAAATCCTACACTGAAAGGAGGATCCAACTTCCCCTCAGACTCTAACCATGGAGTTTTTTGTCTTGTTTTGGGTCTTTCTGAGAGTCAATGGTCTTCAGGTTCCACCTTATCTTCTAGTTTTGAAGGCTCTGGATCCTCCTCTGAGGTGGATTCCTTCAGCAGCAGGGGGGTGGAGAGGTGGGAAAGGAATACTACAATGAGTCATAAATAGCCAAGAGGTTGGGTTATATGGCAGCCCCATAATTTATGATATAGCAGACAAGGCTGACATAGTAAAATCAATGATAACATCTTGGGCTAGCTGAAAATCCCTTTATGCCAGCAAAAATACTTGCAGACTATATGAAACCCTCTGATTTTAGAGATCTACCCACAGAGGGGCTGCTGAAAGGTGTGTGTGTGTGTGTGTGTGTGTGTGTGTGTGTGTGTGTGTGTGTGTGTGTGTGTGTGTGTGTGTGTGTGTGTGTGTGTGTGTGAGAAAGAACCGTGGTGTGTGTGTGGTGTGTGTGTGTGTGTGTGTGTGTGTGTGTGTGTGTGTGAGAGAGAGAGAGAGTGAGAGAGAGAGAGAGAGAGAGAGAGAGAGAGAGAGAGAAGGAACAGAATGGCAGATGAGCCAAACTGTAGCAGATCTAAACCTTCTCCAGCCGAGGGACACAAGGTGAGAGGACTCTCCAAGTAATTTTCGACACTTCAAATGTTTTGAGTTCAAAACAGCTATAGCTCCTCAGTTGCTAGTTTGGCTGGACTTCAGCCATCTTTTCTATTTCAGATTATGTTCTAATGTAGAAAAAAATGGGTAGTGAAACCAAAAGGGCAGTTCAAACCTAAAAGCTGTCAAAACATGGGATGAAAGTACACTAGAATGTTTATTTGCAGGGGAGGAAAAACCATTAATTTCATATTCTTGTGGGAGGAAAATCATTAGTTTCAGAAAACATGCATTTTCGTGTACTTTTATTAGCATAATAGTACACTTTTCCTGTTCCCCCTTCAGTCCAGGGGTGTGGTGGCGCTGTGGGCTAAACCGCAGAAGCCTGTGCTGCAGGGTCAGAAGACCAGCAGTCGTAAGATCGAATCCAAATGACGGAGTGAGCACCCATCGCTTGTCCCAGCTCCCGCCAGCCTAGTGGTTCGAAAGCATGCAAATACGAGTAGATAAATAGGGACCACCTTGGTGGGAAGGTAACAGCATCCGTGTCTAAGTCGCACTGGCCATGTGACCACAGAAAGATTCCCCCAGAATTCTTGTTCAATTAGGCCAAGTTTGGAAGGCTGTTTGTGCTGATCAGTTTGAAGCTAAATTATTTAAGGCAGCCATATTATGTGCATTTTGGGGGGCTTTTTGAATTAGTGAACTGGTGAGAGCATCCACATTTGATAATTCACGTTTGGCGTTGCAGATGGAGGACATGCTGGTCTCCGAAGATAGGGTTCTGTTGCATCTCTGACGATGAAAAAATGATCTATTTTATTTATTATTTGATTTCTACCACGCTCGTCTAGACAGAGTCTACTCGGGGTGGCTTAAAAACAAGTATAAAACATTATAAAATACAATCAAATAAAATCATCAAAATATATATAAAACAATCGCATAATGAAATCAGCAAATTAGAAGATCAAGATGGAGGGGAAAAAAACTAAAGAGAAAAGAAAATCAGGTGTTGACTGGAGGGAAGGCCTGCCTGAAGAGCCAGGTCTTTAAATGACTGTTAAAAACACCCAGCGAGGGTGCCAGGGTGATTTCCGGCAGCAAGGTGTTCCATAGTCGAGTATGGAAAGGGACACGTTATAAGCCTGGGCCCCTGTTCTGTAAAAGAGCCCTGCCCAGTTAAAGCCCTCGCCAAGTTTGTTCAGTTGAGAGGGGATTTTTGAGGGGATTTATCTTGCCACAGCGATGGTTCTCCCTTTACACGGTATCAATTTTGGGCCGTCACTTCAGAAGTCCTTTGTGAAGCTGACATCGTTGGGTGAAAATTTGGCAACCATTCTTTTCCGATAGGTGCAGCATCTACAGCTGCAGCCTTGGGTTATGGCGAGGATCAAATTAAGAAATTAGGGAGGTTTAAAACTCTCCCAGGATAGATGTGACTCTGTTTTTCTTTTACAGGACCCATGGCAACTTCTTCCTGGCTGTGAGTGGTGGTGTATGGCCAAAGCTATATCCACTGGGCCGTGAAACATGCCTTGAGGACAGGTAGGGGACATAATTTAGGTTTGGGGGCCTCGGCCATTCTAGAATTGAAGGGGAAGCGGGGTATGTTGTGGCCTGAACTATTGGAGCTAGCCCTCACAAATTCCAAGCATGCACCCCCCGATATAATGGTGGTTCATTAGGCTGGGAATGACATGACAATTAGAAAGGGCAAGTTGTTGATTCAGCAAGTTATCCACGGCCTGCAGACATTGAAGGATGTGTCCTTCAATTAAATTAATCTGGTCTAACATTATTCCCAGGCTTGCCTGGAAAGCGAGTCAGATTGATCGCTCAAGGTGTGGGGTAAATCATGAAATTGGCCGAGCAATGAGGTTGGGACTTGGATGAGTGATTCAGCATCCCAATACAACCAGTCATTGGCCTAAATTATTCAGAAGCGATGGTGTTTATCTGTCTGAGTTGGGTATGGAAATTTTTCTGAGGGATCTGCGAAGGGGCTTCCGAGCTGAAATTTTTGGCTTGGGTGGCAGGCTTGGGGCCTGCTGTGAATAGCCCCATGCCATGGTGGGTAGTGCAATGAAAACGTTTGGGTGATTTCATGATTGACATGTGGTGCCAAAAATTGGGCCGTCTCTCTGTCAGGTCAAGACAATCAGCTATTAGATGACAGGTGGTTTTACATGGTAGGATCTTCCAGCCTGCTGCCCGCTTAGGGTCACGAGGTCCTGTGGGAGGAGTTGGATGGGGGATACCATTTCACAGAGCACCTGAAGGCGTGCTGTACAGCAAACAGCATGATTCAGAAATAGGAGCTCGCCCTGCTATAGGAAGCATCTGGAAATCTAGGATTATCCGGACATTGAGGAATATCGCACTACGGTACCCCCCCCCCCTTGTATTTTGCTGGATATTGCTTTAAATAGTTAATACAGTTGTGGCCCAAGTTTTAAACCCAACAACCTGTGTCTTGTCTCATTATTTCCGGGCTGGGTTGGCAAAGTATCAGAGCTTTTTGCATTAGAGCTTCAGGAGAGAGGAAGTTGCAGATTCTGGCAGAACTAGTAGAATCCAGAAAAAGTACACCATATTTTTGCTCAGGCTCTTAAGATCCATAGCACATATGTCCTGTTGGTATATCAACATAAAGTTTCAAGTTGGTTTACAGAAATCTAATTCTGAAAACTCAAACTAATTCTGGCTTTTAGTGATACCAGCATAATTTCACATCTGCTCCTGTAGTTTAGTAGATATAGTATGCTGGTATATTTTCGTGGATCAATGCATGCTGCTGTTTGCAAGTTACATAGAGCTTCCTGTGTTATAAGAACATTTTTGTTGCTTTGCCAGAAGACAAGACAAGAAAAGAAAAAAAGGTTCTTGTTATTCACGGGATGAGTCAGACCATTTGACAAATGGTTGTGGGTTTTTTTGTACATTTTCAGCCATAAAGATCAAGAACAAAGCCACCGGCAAAGGGCTTTTTATTTTATTTTGCTTCAGTCTCCATTTAACTTTTCACATTTTTAAAAAATAAGTTTGGAAACAAACAAAGGAATGGAAGGGGAAAAAAAAACCCGCATCTCAACCTATGACTGAATGTGGCGGTGAGTAAGGCCTAAGATGACATTGATCAAATGTGGGGAGAAATAACCCGCAGGATGCAATCTTCCTTGGGGTGAGATGCAAATGGGGACTGGAAAGGAATGTGAGTGGATAATAATAAGCACCTTTTTCCTCTGTTAGCTCTGCTCACAAAAGTGAGCCACAGAACACAATGCAGTGCAATGAAAAAGAACATTTGTGGTGAAGTGGATATGTCACATCCAAGGCTCCATTTCTGTTCTTTTTATATGTCTTTTTGTGTTCTTTTTCTTGCCATCAGACACTCAATAAATGCCAGTAAAGAGATATACCCAGGGTCCCTAAAAATAAAAAAAATAAAAAACGCAGAAGGTAAAACATCCCACAATTTCAGTTTTTTATGGGACATCAGCAGAAGAATGGCTCCAAGTTTATGAAGCTTGAGAAAAGTCCCCCGTCTCTGTTAACTCTGCTTGAAATGAATACAGAGGTGTCAAAACTCTAAAATATGTCTTGTTTCTCTGAAAGGAGCCATATAACCTCCTAACTAGCTTCAGGGTGAAGGAACATGTTTTTTAAAAATGCCAAAAAGGAGGGAGGAAAGGAGATTTATTTGGGATTCCGGCCACAAAGTTTCAGTTCAGAGTTTTGCTCTAGGGTTCTCCAAGACTTTGGGCCCAATTGTTTAAGTATTGTGCTTCTCACTCACTCTCTCTCTCTCTTTTTCCAAATGGAATTTTTAAAAGTTCTGTTCCCTTTTGTTTTTAAAAGCTTCATTTTCCTTTAACAAGTATAACCGGGTGGTGAAATGTGCCTTCTTCCCTTCCCATGCTGCTATCCTTAAATGAAACAAATAATAAACAACATTAAAAGGTAGCGAAATAGAGCAATTTTACAGGACTAGGTAAAAGTCAGAATGGAATGCAATAGAATGGGCCAGAACAGGCACTCGATATAAAAATTGATGCCGTAACTAATAGGATGAGATGGAAACTCATCAGAACATTACTTCAGAAATAAGGCCCATCCAAAATGTGCCTTTCTTTAACCCTTTAATGATCCCAAACCAACTGGGACAGAACAGTCAGAATGGCAACTTTCTTTCTTTCTTTCTTTCTTTCTTTCTTTCTTTCTTTCTTTCTTTCTTTCTTTCTTTCTTTCTTTCTTTCTTTCATTCATTCATTCATTTATTTATTTATTTATTTATTTATTTATTTATTTATTTATTTATTTATTTATTTATTTATTTGACTTGCATGGCACCAGCACTCTGCAAGAGTCTCCAAATAGGACAGATAACCCAAACCTCCGAGTAGGACAGACAAGCCAAATTCACGATGCACATGTGACTAAAGAGGACTGATATAACATGCCGCAAAGCATCCCCGGTGTTTGGGGAATCTTCAAGTTTTTACCTCTGATCACTGTGGAGATAGTTGGCCGAAAGTGAGCAGGTCCATGCCATATGAGCAAAACAACTCACAATAACCACAATTGCTTTTGGAGGAAAAGGATACAATTTCATTGGTTACAGCAGCATTTTTTTTCTGAATGCTGCCCAATATCACTACCACCATCCACCACCAGTTCACTGAGGATCGCACCGGGAGTGACAGTCCGTTTGAATCTACACAGGTGCATGCCGCTCCATGGCTCTCTGCCACATGGGGACAGGGCTGGGCCTTGAATCCCAGGCTAAGCCAGACTAACACTCCCTTTATGGGAATCCCTCTTTAACTCAGGGTAACTGGTTTCCTGCCTGCTGCCCCAACATTGCCTGAATCCATCCCAATGGCCCAATCTCACTCTATCCACTATGGCACACTGGGTGGCTGACTATCCTATCGTCGTCGTTTAGTCGGGTCCGACTCTTCATGACCCCATTGGCCTGGAGCACGCCAGGCCCTCCTGTCTTCCACTGCCTCCCGGAGTTGGGTCAAATTCATGCTGGTCGCTTCGATGACACTGTCCATCCATCTCATCCTCTGTCGTCCCCTTCTCCTCTTGCAGTCACACTTTCCCAACATCAGGGTCTTTTCCAGGGAGTCTTTTCTTCTCATGAGATGGCCAAAGTATTGGAGCCTCAGCTTCAGGATCTGTCCTTCCAGTGAGCACTCAGGTTTGATTTCCTTCAGAATGGATAGGTTTGTTCTCCTTGCAGTCCAGGAGACTCTCAAGAGCCTCCTCCAGCACCACAATTCAAAGGCATCAATTCTTCGGCGGTCTGCTTTCTTTATGGTCCAGCTCTCACTTCCGTACATCACTACAGGGAAAACCATAGCTTTGACTATGCGGACTTTCGTTGACTATGCTATAGATGGACCAAAAAAGCAAACTAAATTGCTGTCTGATTGCACCTGCCCATGTGCCCAGTGGTTCAACTGAAATGTTCCCCAAGCACCTTGCCAGCAAGCCACAGCTGCAGCAAGTCACACAAACCTTCCACAAACAACAGTAGGATTCCAAGCAGCCTGTTTTTAAAATCTGATTTTTGAGATAGAGGCTCCATTTTATCATGGTGGAGGTAGGACTTCACATCATTTCTTGAAAGCAATTTTTAAATGCAAACTACATTTCCTAATACCTTTTGCTTTCAGGTGCATTTTCCTTTTTCCTTTTTATTCCTTAGACTTTTCTTCCATTAATGTTTACGAGCAAATAAAAGTAAATAGCTAGCTAGGGCTGCTCGATCTTTTTTTTAGGGCTGTACAGTTATGGCCCAAATCTAATTTAACATAATTCATGGATCTTTCTTTTAAGAACATTTGCCTCCTGATAGGGTTCTTCTGATATATTTCCTTGTTTCAAGATATATGAATCAAAATGGAAATTAGGTTGACCCCTAAATGAGGTGGCCCTTATTGTTTGGAGTTGTGAAATAACTGTGGCTTTACTTCCATTGTGCTATTTTTACAGCGACATTTTAAAAGGCCGCTGACATAGATTCAGACCTCTAGGAAAATGTGTTACACTGAAGGAAGCCTTCCTTTGAGGGAGGCAGCTTCTCCATCAACATCTGCTCCTCCGGATTCCACTTATATTCTATTTCAAAGGTATTTCCTTTCACCCTCACTTGAATGAAAATTTCATGTTATCATTTTGCAGGTTTATCTAGGCAGGTTCCCCGCTCTGAATATCAGATCAAGTAATGGAGCACACCTCATCTCTGGAAAGAATCACATCTGGTCTGTCGAAGGACAAGAAAGGGAGTAATTTATTTAGAGAAATGCATCAAGGCAAGAAAGATGATCAAAATCCTGGTCCTACCTAACTGCCCCTTCATCCCTCAGGAGCAAAGATGAGATGCTTCCTCCCCATGGTAGGGTCAAAACAGAAAGTGAGAAGAAAGTGACATCAGCAAACCTAAGAAAAATCATTCTTATTTGAAGGAAGGTCTGCCTAGATAAGGGACGTGGTGGCGCTGCGGGCTAAACTGCAGAAGCCTGTGCTGCAGGGTCAGAAGACCAAGCAGTCGTAAGATCGAATTCACGTGATGGAGTGAGCGCCCGTCGCTTGTCCCACCTCCCGCCAACCTAGTGGTTCGAAAGCATGCAAATGCAAGTAGATAAATAGGGACCACCTCGGTGGGAAGGTAACAGCATTCCGTGTCTAAGTCGCACTGGCCATGTGACCACGGAAGATTGTCTTCGGACAAAACTCTGGCTCTATGGCTTGGAAACGGGGATGAGCACCGCCCCCTAGAGTCGAACACGACTGGACAAAAATTGTCAAGGGGAACCTTTACCTTTACCTTTACCTTTACCTTTACCTTTACCTGCCTAGATAAGAGCAACTAAAGGACACCCTGTGAAACTCAAGGATACACCCACTCTTCCTCATGCAAGCATTGCATCCATCACCTCAAATACTATTTCTCCTCTCTCCTTTTTTCAGCAGAGTTTATTTTCCATAGTGCAGGATTTTATATATTCCATCTCTTTCTTGGAATAATGTCACAAGGAACTTGTGGAATTTTCTTGTTTGGGTTTACTTACCAATGTAGGTTGAGGAGAAGTGAAGAGCTGCAGTTTCAATGGTCCATAAATGTCTCCCCACCTGACATTCTGCATGTGAACCCTCTGCACCCCAGACTGTCCCAGAGCTTGGGTTCACTTCTATCCATACCTTTACAACTCCTTCAGAATAAGCTGCTTGTTGTCTGTACACAACTGCTTGCTTATGTCACCCACCTGTGAGCTGAGGAAATATGTGTCCCTCCTGATATTCACTGGAATCCTCTGTACAAGGCACTGATTAGATAGCTCAGTGGTTTGGGTACCTGGCTGTTGAGCCAAGAGTTTAGCAGTTCCCTACTGTGTCTTTTGGGAGAAGATCCAGGATGTGTGGCCTTGGGCAAGCTACACAGTCCCAGGATTCCCTCCTGAAGAAGGGAATGGTAAACCATTTCTGAGTGGTCTCGACCTGGGAAACCCTGAAAAGGGTTGCCGTAAGTCAGAACTGACTTGGCGGAATATGGTGATTATGATTATGATATACAAATGCACTGCTTAGACCTCATCTTGAGTAGTGTTTCTAGTTCTGGACACCACTTTTTAAGGAGGAACAAGTTCAGAGGATGACAACGAAGATAGTCAAGGGAGGCTTGTGGACTGCATACATCACTTTCACTGATCACTGCCATTCCCCTGCTGCTGAATTTCCTGGAATAAAGATAACCTACCATCGCCGTATCTCTTTAAAACAGGGCTACTGTGGAGAATGTACTTTGTTTTCAGACAAACAACAGTACCAAAACCAGCTTAAAAACAAGGAAGGAATACATTGCAGCCCATGGTGGATTCAAGAGAGGCAATGCAGCTGCAATGCATAAGAAATGTGGTGACACCAAACATTTGATGACCACTGAATAGTTAAGCTGAGGCTCTTTGCTTATGCTTTACTATGTTTACAAATAAACTCAAATATTAGAAAATTCCACAATGTTCTTGTGACATTATTCCAAGAAAGAAACTGAGTTTAGGTGCTATATCCTTGCTAGATAGACATGGTCTAGAGGGGCGGGGTAAAAATCAAATAAATAAATAAATATAAATAAATAAAAATAGATATATTGTCCTAAGAGTAAGTCCCACTAACTTAAACGGGAGAAATCTTGATGGGCAGGTTCTACATGTGCAATGGCAAGGACATCACCAGTAGCAGATTGCCATTGATGAAAAACTGCTTTTCAAATTAGTGACTTTGTCTCATTGCTTGCAAGCTGCACACACCCTTAAATTAGAAAAGGGAAGTCTTTAATCACTGGCACTGTGCTGCTGCTGCTGACATCATTCCTAGTGCCTAGGTGGAGTGTTGCAACTGGATTTTGACCAGTGGCTAATTTACTTCACAGTTAATGTTTATAGCTCTGCACTTTGTTTACAAATTCATTTATTGGAATATTTAGACCACACAATATTTGGTATCAAAAGAGCTCAGGGCAGATCTTGTTTTATAGGATTCTGAAGAGCCATAAACCTATATTTTGTTCCCATTATGTTGTATCACCCCTAATGTTTTTTCTGACATAAATGTGTCCAGCCCTGACCTATATGAAAGGCTCCAGGCCCTCAGAAGCAAGAAAAACTCAACCAAAACTTTGTCCCATTCTCATAGTCATAATACCATAGTTTGGTCAGAATGTTGCAGAAATACAGCAGCATCATGTTCTTGGAAACAGAGGCACATCTTTGTTTGCTCACATGCCAGGATAAAGAATGGCATCATTCTTCTCCCCGCTAGCAAGGATGGTGAGAAATTTCCTATTGTGCTTAGTAGAGTTCATGCACTGGTGAAAATGATGTTTTGTACAAAGCTAAAAGCAAATACTGCCATGTTGTGAACACTGTGCAGAAATGTTTCCACTTTTGCCCAGACTGCTTGTGTTCTGGCAGAGCTCTGGGTAGAATGTGACTCTCCAGTTGACCTGGGTCAGGATTGCTTGGCCTGTGGATTTAGAATCATCACATAAAATAATGGAGTTGGAAGGGGCCTTTATGGCCATCAAATTCAACCTCCTGCTCAATGCAGGAATCCAAGTCAAAGCAGATCTGACAGACGGCTTCTCTTTAATCTCTCTAGCATTGGAGTGTTCACCACCTCCTGAGTTAATTAGTTCCATTGTTGTGTTTCTCCAACAGTTAGGATTTTTTTTACTGATGTTCAACCAAAATCTAGCTTCCTATAACGATTATTACATTTCCTGCACTCTAGGATGATCAAGAACACATCCTTCCCCACTTCTGTATGACAATATTTCAAATATTTGAAAAGTACTATCATATCTCCCCTCAGTCTTCTTTTCTCAAAGCTAAACATGCCCAGTTCTTTCAATGTTTCCTCACAGGGCTTAGTTTCCAGTCACATGACTACCCTTGTTGTCATCCTCTAAACTTGTTCCTTCTTAAAATGTGGTGTCCAGAATTGGAAAGATTATTCAAGATGAGACCTAAGCAACGACAGAGAGGAACTAGCACTTCACATGATCTGGAGACTATGCATCTGTTAATGCTGCCTAAAATAGCTCTTGCTTATTTTGCAGCCACACTAAACTGTTGGCTCATATTTAGTATTGTGATCTGCAACAATTATCAGATCCTTCTTTTGTATAGTATTCCTGAACCAAGTATCTCCCTTCTTTGAAACTGTATATTTGGCATTTTTCCGCCAGGTGTACAGTGGGGTCTTGACTTAAGAACGCCTTGAGTTAAGAACATTTTGACTAAAGAACCACTCTCATAGGAAAATATTGACTTGACTTACATACTTAGATTTGAGTTAAGAACTAAAAAAAACCACGTGGGAGGCAGGGAAAGTGCAAAATTTGAACTTTCAGTTAACTGTTGGCCAGTGAAAAGGGTGCCTGTCTGCTTCCTCGTGCCTCCCAGCATTTAGAGAGTGGATTGGGAGTCTTCAGACTGCCTGGTACTGTCCTGCCTGGACTGTATTTTCCCTGCCTTCCCTGAACCTTTCTTGACCTAAGAAAAAAAGAAACAAAATATCCCCCTCTAGTGGTCATAGGCAGAATAGCAGCTTCCCATTAGTTTCTATGGACGGAAAAGAGCACATACGGATCAAATGGTTTTCAATGCATTCCTATGGGAAATGCAGACTTGACTTGAGAACATTTTGACTTGAGAACCGCCTTCCAATACGGATTAAGTTCTCAAGTCAAGACCCCACTGTAGAACTTGGTACTTAAGGGAACTTAAGTGATGTAGAAACCTTTGCTATGTGTGCAGATTCTTTGTATAACCCTTTCCCCACAATTTCTGATCAAATTGTTATATTTCTTTGAGAAGTTAGGATGTTTCCTTTTATTCTTATTTGGGCATCTGTGGCAAGTGTGAAGGATTAATGTAGAATGGTGTCAAGAAGGGATTTCAACATCCAGAGGCCCAAATGTTGTATACACCCATCCGCAGATTTTGGAAGGCCACATCTGCTCCCATACCCCCTCACTCCCAACTTTTTTCTTATTTTTTTTTTAATTAAAAAAGTCCCTTTAGGTTAGTTGCATATTTTTAAAAATGCAAGTGGTGTAGATCTCCTCAAAACCTACCCCTTTCATGCATATGAGAATTTTTTTCAACCTTCAAAAGTGTTTTGGTATTGTTGTTGGTGGTGGAGGGTTGTGGTTTTTACATGTGGGAGATGGGAGGGGAATGCCATGGCTGCTTAGGGTTGCTTGTGGGAGGAGTATAGAATGTTCTGGTATAGAGGACCAGCAGATTACTCATGATACAAACATGATAAAAAAATACTTGGTCTCTCAGGATCAAGCTAAATGGCACAATTAGTGTGTCATTAGAAACAGGGCTCCCATAAGAGATTTAAAAAGAATGAACTTTCTTCATCTCCAGATGTTGCAGAATAGCTTGCTTTTGTTTTTCCACTGGTCACCAGGATTTCTTTGGGAATCTGATTTCTCAGGCACTGAGTTTTTTAAGTTCATGTGTCCTCTGACAGACCGCATCTGAGAAACTGGCATCTCATCCCATTTGTCTCTCATTTTACATGAAAAGAAATCCCAGCAATTTGCCTGTGAGAAAAGCCGGAACTGCTTTGTGAATTCGAGGACTAAAAACAATAGTCATTTCCAATATATTGGAAAACTAACAGATACTGCATTATCGAGTTTAGCCTTGTGAGTTTAGCAATTGTCACAGATTGAAATTTTACTTTGAGAGTGCTTATTAAATCCCAGTTCTCATGCATGCACATGTACATACATGCATGTATGCCCATGAGCACACAACCACCCAACACACACACACACACACACACACACACACAGAGTGAGAGAGAGAGTTTTTGTATGTGTGTTACTCCTGTAAGTTGATATGGGATCTTTCAGTCAAGTATGGGTCACTCCTCTGTTACTTGCTGATATGAATCGTTTGCTGTTAAGCAAGAGCTGAAAGATGGGAAAGTTCAGAGAAAGGGCTGAAAGAAAAAAAAACTTAAATGAATATCTGGAAGTAATACAGCTACTATTTGCAGGCTTACACAGGATTCCAAGCAGTGCCGATAAGTATTGTTCAGTACCTTGGAAGAGCGAGTCCTGATTTTGTGCTGCTTTTGAAAGAGATAGCATTCATCTTTATTTGCAGTACAGCTTCGACAGAATGAACTTAAAAGGCGAGACATTACCAGCCCCACTCAATCTGCAGTGGGAATGGCAGGCTGATTTTTATCACTGCCAGAAGCAATGGGTATTCTCAGTTTCAGTAACCATAGAAAAATCAAGATACATTTTAAATGGAAAGTATTTCCTTTTAAAGAGAGGGGGGAAAAATCATCCAGAAATTTATAACTTCAGCACTGACAGGCGATTGAGCTGCAAGGTGATGCTGTCCTTTTGCCAGCAAATATGGAATATATTCAGAAACAGAGCTTGCACACTTGTTGCTTTCTCATGAAGAGTTTTGAAAAATTGTGGTTGTGGCATTTACCCCGTGGCCTCTGCTTGCTTCACCAGACAAAGAGCTCACCCTTTAACACACTGCCACCAGTTGATCTCTTTATCAGCCTATATTTCCTATGAAAGACTGAGGTCCATTCAGTACTGAACATTTAAACAGAAACAGGTTTATTGATTACATGTTGTTTTAGGAATAGTTCATAAGCACATTCTTAAAGTTACATAAATCTTCAGTATTTTACTTTAACCTCTTCTATCTTAATTAATACAGGTCATGCTCTGACTATTCACTCCCTAAACTCTCTCTCTCTTTCTCTGCCTCAACCCCCTAAACTCTTTTCTCCCAACTTTGTCTCTGACTAAACTCTCTAGAATCTGACTTACCCCTCTCTTCTAGTTTCTCTGGCTCCGGCTCCCAACAGCTCCCGTTGTTGTTGTTTAGTCATTTAATCGTGTTCAACTCTTCATGACCTCCCATTGGTGCAGGCCAATATTATATTATATTATTCAGGCACTTCTGCTGCTCAGATGAGGAAAGTTAACCACTTCCTATATACAGAAAGACAGAGTGTTCGCTACGGTGATTAACTTTCCTCATCTGAGCAGCAGAAGTGCTGGATCTCACAGAGAATAATAGTTACTAGTTACTAGTTCCCAGATAATTCCCCTGTCTTTCATTAGCAGGTACTTACAGTGACCCACTCAGAGACATTAGTATAAAGAATTAAAATGTTCCATTTGCTTACAAGTGTGAATATATTATCAACAAACTAATAATCAACCTGACTGCTTTTAAAAACTCTGCTTCAATATAGTTTAATAGATATTTTCTACTAACCACCATAAATGGACATTAATAGTCTCTGTCTGAGGAAAAAAAAGAATCACAGCATAGAGGCTAGGTTCTCTTAGAATTCTGACACACAGGAGAGAAGTATTGGCTAATACTGTACTGGACAGACTGACAGTTCCTCCCAGGCCATAAATGTCCCTTGCAATCAAACAAGCTAGAAGGCAGCTAGTGAGGTTGTAAATTCCAACACATATCACAGTGCAATGCCTTTTCACTGGAAGTAACCTTTACTGTGTTCTGTGATGTCATAGAGGAGGTGGAGGGTTGCTGAGCCAGTAGGGCAATGCAGTTAACAATAGGGATACAGCATTCTGACTCAGTGACCAAGATGAAAGCAATTAAAAGTGATCAACTGCCTTTAAAAAAAACCAAACTATTGCAAACTTTTTTCTTCTGGGTCAATTTTCACAGTTATATGTTGCTCACTAACCCACTCTGCTCTCCCTCTGCCTATTTCTGCAGCAGCAGCAGCTGACTGATCCAGTTTGAAGGGGGACGTAAGAAAATCATATCCTGAATGTCTGCTTCTTTCTTCCCAGACTGAAAATCTTGTACCAGAATCCCCCAAAGGTTACTTCCTATCATTGTTCAGCCTTCCACATTACGTCTTCTTCTTCCATATCATTACGTTGGTTCTGACATATGATGACCCTAATCAGATTCTTTGAACTAGATGAGATGTTCAAGGAATGGTTTGCCATAGACAATCCCTAGTGAGTTTCCAATCCTGAGGAGGAATTTATTTATTTATTTATTTATTTATTTATTTATTTATTTATTTATTTATTAGATTTCTATCCCGCCCTACTAGACAAAGTCTACTCAGGGCGGGTTCCATTGAACATTATAAACGAAAACAATTAAAACAATTCAAAACAATAATGTTAATAATGCTCACGATGGGAAAACTGAAAATTATAGTAAGAATAAAGCCAAGTATTGACAGGAGGGAAGGCCTGCCTGAAGAGCCAAGTTTTCAATTGGCTCTTAAAAAAACCCCGGTCTCTGGAAACCTGGTCCAACACACTAGCTCTCACCACATTACAATATGAACTAAAATATTCACCTTAGGTATAAGCTAAAGTATCCACTGAGTTTTCTCAAGGACAATGTTTTAATTGAGGCCGAACAAATTATTTTGATGCTGTCTCTTGGTGTGGCGTGCCTGAGACTTGGATGCAGTATGGAACCCAAATTGTTTACAGGAAAATGCCTTCTATCTGCAGTTGTAACTGGCATACTCTAGAATGTCTGCATGTAGTCAGGCACGCTGTCTGGCTTATATGGTACAGGAAAAAAGAACAGCAAGAGTAGCAATCGCTAATTACCTTTTGCACAATATAAGGCTGTTATTTTTGGTTTACCCCCATTCTTGCCACACTCAGAGAAGTGCATGAGGTCTGCCCATTAACCTGCTGTGCCCACAGTATGGAATATGGAATTAAATTGCTATAAGTTGAATTGTGACCTAATTTGCTGTCCTCCTGCAAGTAGACAAAGACCTTTCTCGTCAGTCAGGCTTTCCTTTAGTGACTTGACTGGCTTTCTGAGAGTTGCTTTTTTTAAATGGATTTTCGTGCCTTGTTGCTTCAAAATACCTTTTTGTGTTGCTTTTGTTTCCTGTTTTAGTGCAGTATTTGTTTGTTCCTTTTGAAATATTGGTATACAGTATTCACTTTTCTTAGCTTTTAAATATTGTCTTTTACTGATACATGCTACCTTCAGTCCTTTTAAAGGAGAAAGGTGGAGTAAAAAAGAAATGAATATGTGGACTAGATGTCCACAAATCGGAGTGTTCTGTGGCCAGGATCCAATAGCAACCCCCGCCCCCCACCTCTAGTTTATTGGGAGCTCTGCTAGTGATATGCTAATGAAGCAGCTGGAATCTCACGATCAAGAACTCTGTACCAATCTCAAAAGGCAAGCAAGAGGTTAGGAATACCTAGACCGGAACAATGAGCAAAACCTAACTTGAGCTCTCCCTCATTGCTTGTAAAAAGTCTTTTGCCCTCTGAATCTTTATGGTTAACATGGTGCATCCCACTGTCAATACGTAAGGCTGGGGGAGTTATCCTATTTGAATGTTGGATTCTGTACATAAATGTTATGAAACCTCAGAGTAGACTGTCTTTGTATTTTCCAACCACCCTGAGACATACAGTATGGCAACCTGACCTGCTTGGCTATTTCTATGTACTGTAATTCTTTCCACTCCATGTAATTCTTTCCAAAGGCTAATTGTCCCAGGGTACACCAACTTTTCTATGCTATGTCTAACACATGCTGGGGTATCAGTTAATTTTTGGATTTTTTTAAAATATGTGCATGTCTACAATATGTTAGTGTTGATAATAAAGACCAAAATCCTTTTTTACTTACATGAATATGGAAAGGCAATTATACGAGTGCCTTCCCCACCATCACCAACCACCTTTGGCAGAGTTTCCTTTGTGTGGCTGGTTGCATTCTGGTTGGAAAAATTAGCCTTGCAACCAGTTCTGTGATGGATTGCTTGATAGACAGCCAGATAAAGTTAAAAAATGACATGTGATTGCCCTAACACGTGTATTTTTTTTTCTGAATGGATTTCGACCAAATGCATTATTTTGGGCTGAACTGTTTGGATTGTTTCCCCCTCTTCAGAAGGTAACTTTTCTACAGTGTACATAAATCTGCCACTTAACCACCTGTCTGATAAAGGCAAAGCTGAGAAAGTTACTTTTTAGGCTATAGTGTCTCTTTCCCCAGCCTGCTTAGCCATGCAAATCCCCCAGCCAAACCAAATAACCAGAGCATGGACATTTCCCCAATTAAGGGACCTTTTCCAAATGGAGGGCCTTGCATTCCTGCCCTTGTCATTACAGATATACACATAACAAGTTTTGCATATGCATGCCATGTGTTAATCCATCACTTCCGTGCATGGAGCAAGTATCTCCAGAAGTGAAGCACAGAATTTGCAAGTGTAATTTTTTTTTGTGAAACACCATATTTCTTTTCTGCCTCTTGAGCAGGAGATCACTTTTACTTTAATAACCACTGTCAAAAGATTTCACAGCCTAAAACTAAGCCCACTACAGTTTATAATAATTCTTTAAACTACTGCATAATTTATGACCGTTATGCACTTTCACGATCTAATTTACCCGCCTCTTAAAGTATTTTGTAAAATATATACACACACATGCATACCATTGTAAAAATAAACCCATTACTTTGCCACTAAAAATCAGTGTTTTATGGATATGAACTAAGATGCACTATGCAATGCCAATATTCTTTTCAAGTGCTCTTTGATATATAGAGACCTAATGGAATTATATGCATAATGTAAAAAAAAAACAGAGCATACTTGGAATTTAGTAGCAATACAGCAGTGAACTAGTTTGGAAAGAGTAACTGGGTAAAGTTCACCAACAGGAAAGAACTTTAATTCAAATGAACAAAAGAAGCATTGTTGGAACAAATGATTTTTTTAAAAAAAATTGGGTTTGTTTTGTTTTGTTTATCTGAAACATTTCTTGTCTCGTGTATGAAACAAACACTGTCCTAAAACAACAGGAAATGTGGAGACAAATGTTTTGGTGCTTTAAGATTGCAAATCTAGGTCCACCAGAACAAGTTTGTTTGTTTACTTATGTAAAATATTTTTAACCATCCTTTCTGCCAGAAAAAGACCCAGGGCAGCTTACAGAATTAAAAACAATACTCAAAGCTAAAGACAGTTAATTATTCAAATATTAAAGAAGAATTCATAATATTATGTTAAACAGTTAAGGTAAAAGCATTACAAAAAACAGATTTAGAAGCATCAACATATAAACCATCCAGTTTATTGTCCCCTAGATAGATGCCCACTAAGAAAAAGTGTGTCTTCTTGCGGAAGAACAGCAAAGATGATGTCAGCCTGATCTCCTGTGGGAGGGAATTCCAGAGTCTAGGAACAGTTACAGAGAAGGCCCGCTCCTGTGTCCCCACCAAGCGCACCTCTGAGGGTGATAGGACTGGAATAAGAGCCTCCCCTGGTGATCTTAACACCCTGGCATGGACATGTATTGACAAACCTGAACAAGCAAATCCTGTCTTGTGACTATCAATCAGACCTGAAACAAAAACTGCTGCTCTGGCTTTTTAAGCTCTAAAAATTAAAGCAAAATTCAGTGGTTCAGAGAGCCTTGATTCCATGTGAATGTTGCTTCAGGCTTCCTTGCTTCACTTTGGATCACTGTGAACCAGACTCCCCCGCCACATCCCAACTATAGATCCTCTTTTTGACCACCACCATTAGACTCAAAACCAGTAAGTTTTTAAAAATGTTTTCTCTAGGTGCATTAGGAAAAGCAGTTCTTTCTCTTTCAAATGAGGCCAAAAGTGGTCGAAGACAATGGAAACATGAGATAGGTTGCCTCAGAGGATGTCAAGGATAATTTCTACACTGAGGCAGAACAAGGATGATGCAATGTCCTCACTGATTGGCTATATGTAAATTGTGCACGTGTATAACTGTGTGGACATGTGGAGAAGGTGTAGGATCTCTTCTGATGAATGTCATGCTGCAGGTTTGTACTGCAAAAAACTTCTATATATATTGTAAATATACCTGGTGTTGGAAGAAGCTGTCTTTGTATGTGTGATTCACCTGGACTGCTTGGACTGAAACAAAACTCTGCAAATTTACTCCAACAGAGGATCACAAAGAAAATTCTTTGAGAATAAAGGTTAATCTTGGGGCAGTGCTGAAAGCTATGCGTATGATGAGCACCCAAGCAAAAGGAAAACTTGCCAGCATCCTAACTTAAGGGCAATTTCAAGCTTTGGAACAGCGAATACAATGAATTCTGTGGCTCTAAGGCTGGACTCAAGATAGGGCAGAACAAAGGAAAAAAACGTTTGACCCCTGTGGAAGTAAGGAAGCTTTAGGGAGTTCCTTGGCTGCTTGACTGAGTAAAAGCAAGCTTCCTGAACTAGTCAAAAGTTACGCTGTGGAAGTAGGTACACCCCTACGTCAGTGTATTCATGGTCTGGTGTGTGTAAACATCATGGTAAAATGGTGTACGAATCATGCATTCTTGTCACTTACAAACTTGCAGCTTCCAAAAAATAATAATAATAAAATAAAATTGAACTTTAAGGTAACGGTCATCTTTACCTTCCAGGGTACTTTTGATTACCTTCACATCTCAATAGTTGGCTGTTTGAATCTTAGCATCTGAAGTTTTCCAAACCCTAAGATATGAAAACTGACATCCTTCAAATCATCTTTCTCCAAGGAGCTTTTAGAGTCCTGAAATGTCTTATTGGTCAGAATCCTCTTTCTTAAGCATGCCAGTGTTAAGTCACACAGTAGATATCACAAGGGCAAATGGCTGCTAGTCAAGAAATCAGTGTTTGTATTCCTCTTTGCAAACCAGTTGTCTAACTTGGAGAATAATGAGAATCTAAGCCCTGACCTCTGAATTAATATCAGTTTGCTACTGCAATTTATACAATTTTCTTATTACTGCATGAGAGTGCAGCAATAGATATTGTGCAACAGAGCAAATCAACATTCTACAAGGCAATTCTAAAAATGGAGGCACCCCAAACAAAAAATTAAAATTGAAACAACCTCAGATCAGCACCGGATTTGGCACAAGTACAGATGTCAGTCTATTCTTCCTCAGTGCCAAATATGGGGACATTTGGCATGCAGTTTTCAAGTCATGACTTGTAGAAATTAAAACTGATTTGCCCCATGAGTCACAAGTTACCTTTTCTGTCTGTAGATTTAAAACAGATCAAGCACATTGAAAAGACCAAACTTGCTTATCTTGAAAGAGAATGGTTAATCACAGCCACTTATTTTTCTTTTGAAGGAATCCGAGCATTGTGGGCTTTACAGACTTTGAGAAAGTCATTTCAAAGGGGGGAAACTTTTGAGTTTCTGACATTCTTATATACTGGTTATCAGCTGTAACATTCTAATCTAAACAGAAACATTGAGAGCAGGAAGGGAATCTGAACTTTTGACCCTGACAGTCACAAATGACTCTCAGAGTGAGAACTTTTTAACTCCTTCCTGTCCAAACAGACATTAAAATATTTTAAAATATATTTTTAAAAATAGAGAATATTCAGAAGCTCACTCCTTTAAGCTATGAAATGACTGTTGTTGTTTTGTTGTTGTTTTTGCTTTGTGACTGGAGACAATCTTACATAATGTTAGCTGGGTTTTGGTACTATTGTACTAAGCTTGTCACTATACAATTGTTTGGTAATTAAGGGGGAAAAACTCCAAAGTTACAACGTACCATCAAGGCACTTCTGATGTGTAGTGACATATGAGTTACTGATTTCCAAAATGTCCTATCATTAACAGCTCTGCTCAGATTTTTCAAACCAACATCTCTCTTTCTTTCGCCTCTCCTTCCTAGCAATATTGTCTTTTCCAGCAAGTTCTCCTCAGATCTTGCAAACTAACATCTGTAGCTTTTTCTGCTGAATCAATCTCATGTTAGGTTTTTATTTTTTCCCCCAGTGCTCCATCTAACTTTTCCCAGCAATATTGTCTTTTCTGGACAGTTCTGCATTTCCATTATATTTGCACGCCAGGTAGGTTCAATTTGTTCATTTTTGCTCTAGTTCAGGTTTGACTTGATTCAGCACCCACTTTTCTGCTTTTCTGACCATATTTCATATTTATAGAGCTTTCTTCCAGCACCACATTTCACATGAGTGAATTCTTGACCCTATCTTTCTTCACGGTCTTTCTTTCACATAGTATGGATGATTTTGACCTTGGTTTCCAGTGACAACCTTTTCCTTTTTTTTTTTATTTCAAAAGACAAAGGAACATGTTTTGGAAAACATGCACTCAATATGTCCATAGAGGTTTTGGTCTGATATATCTTTTCTTCCTCAGCTTGCCTAACTCAAGGAAAGGGTTTAGAAATAGGAACATAGATTTCTTGTCTGCACTCTGCGGAGCACGCATGGCAACATTAGCATTTAAGGGGTGTGTTTGTACATTGTACATGATGTACTTTACTCACACATTTGCTTCACTATTTCATTATGTCCAAAACAACCCTTCAAAATATTTTGCCACAGAGCTGTATCCAACCTGTTACTGGAGCAGTCAAGATGGTCTTCGGAATGCCCTCTTCTGCTCACTAACATTCATACATGTTGAAAAACAGCCCTGACTATTGCTTTGTGCTTGGGCAAGAAATTGTTAAACGATGAAAAAATAATTGGGGGGGGGGATTTTCTCTTGCATGATGTCACTTTGTGAATGGTAGTGTGCACAAGAGGATAACCTCTAAATCATCTTGACTCCTGTCATTGGTGTTGTCAACATTCAGGCTGCCCTTTGCTATGTAAAGCTTGGCATCCTTTTTCCTGCTGGCAACACAGGCACAATATTGAGCAAAAGTATTAAGCCATTTCCTGGTGTTTTGAATCAGGAATACAGAAGCACAACATCCCACATTCATAAATTGTTTTTTTTTAAAGAATTGAATTGACACTGAGGTGAGTAAGTAATAGGATTCTAGCCACTATAACTACTGTAACATGGGATTGAAATGGTTGCATGTTGTTTTCATGTTTCCATGTGCTTTTATTTCTCTCTGTGTTGTCAACCTGTTTTTTTCTAAAGCACCCTGCAGATAGTATAATTTAAATGCATAGACAAATAGGCAGATTACTGTAACACGCTCTATGTGGGGCTGCCTTTGAAGACAGCTTGGAAATTTCAGCTGGTGCAGAACTCTGCAGCCAGACTACTGACTGGGGCCAGCTACAGGGAGCATATAACGCACCTGTTACTACACTGGCTACCAGTCCGTTTCCGGGCCCAATTCGAAATGCTGGTCATTACCTATAAAGCCCTATACAGCTTGGTCTAGGCTACCTGAAGGACCATCTCTCCCTATATACACCTTCTCGGCAATTAAGATCAACAGAGGAGACCCTCCTCTCAGTCCCATTGCCAGCAGAAGCACAGCTGATGAGGACACAGGAGAGGGCCTTCTCTGTGGCAGCTCCCAGGGTATGGAACACCCTCCCTCGAGAGATCAGGATGGCCCCTTCCCTTTTATCCTTTTGAAAAAAAAGACCCATCTCTTCAAGCAGGCTTTTAACAATTACAACGGAATCCCTGAACCCCATTTTAGCAGAGAATTTTAATCTTTTTCATGTTTTTATATTTTAATATTTTAATTGGATTTTAAATCATATATTGTTCAATTTATCTTTTAATATTTAACACTGTATTTTTAGATTGTGTGAATTTTAATGTTGTGAGCCGCTTTGGGTCCCTTGTTGGGAGAAATGTGGCATATAAATAAAACTAATAAATAAATAATAAATAAATAGGACGGAAGAAGAGATCGAGAGAGATCTTGATTAACAATGCATGCAATATACTGAGTAAAGAAATTCCTTTTGTGGCAACATATTTTGTCTAAATGAAAGTATAGTATAAATGTTCATATGTTTTTACTAATAATTTGATACACACAGACACACACACAGAGGGTACAAAACATTTTGTATCAATATACTTTGTCAAAATGAAGATATAATATAACACAAGGGATCATTAGTTTCTAGTACTACGTAGGCCAGAATCCTATTACAGTACTTTCATCTGCTAATGCAAGCCCAATTGCATCAATCTCAGCAGCAAATTGTTTTTCATTAAGAAGTCACCAGTTGCATCTCCTGTCATGCACCAGTTGCATGATTTGACATGTGACAAGAAGTACAAACATTGATTTCTCCACTAATGAGCAGCAATTCATGGCTAAAATTTACCCTGTTGGACTTAATGCTGGTGTAAATATTCAATTGGATTTTGGTCCTGCTATTGGTCCTTTCTTTTCCAAAAATGGGAGTTAATCTTATAGTAGGCTTGCTTCAATTTTTCTTCAGTCCTTTGGTTAAGCGAACTAGGCTGCTAGATCTTAACTGAATTCATGCTTCCCTTCTTAATCCTTTAATCAAGAAGAAATCACAGAGTAAGTGGTTAATTGGAATTTCCCTCAGGAGATGCTTGAAGGTGCCTGTGACTTAATGGTTGGTTAGCACTGCTGCAAGCCTTTTACAGTACATCACTTTCTTAAGGCTGGGGCTTGGGAGGAAGACTTCACCCATCATAGCCTGTCAGACTTCATTTATCTTGTTGAACGAGTGTGAATCAATGAACCAATTAGCAACCGTTGAACTTCTTATTTTTCGAACTGTTACTAGTATGTGATTTGCCTGTATTGACATGTCACTGAGCATAAAGGCCTATGAAGAATCCTAGCTGCGCAGATGTTTAGAAGGGTTCAATTAGATGGAGAAAAGATTCAGATCACGGTCTTTGCCAGAGGCAAATTTATACAGTTCTCAAGAACAAGACAAAAATCAATTGCCTTTGCTTCCTATACACATCTTCCCTTTCTTCCGAAGTTACTGATTGAATGAAGGAAACAGTATTTAAACAAGATGGAGAAAAAGTTAAAAAATTAAATAAATACCAGAATCTTCACCTAAGTGATGAAACATTTTCTGCGCTACCTGTGAACTAACTAAGTAGCTCCATAGCAAGTTTTACTTTTTTAGATTTCTACTACATAGAGAATAGTTTAAGGTAAAAGAGAAATAATTCACTTAGAATATTGAAGTCCATATCTTTTTGGACTCAGATGAGCCAGTGGACAGAGTTCTTCGCCAAGAAATGCATTAACATAGTATAAGAAGAGAGTATAAAATTATATACATCAATTTGAGAGGGATATCAATTTTACAGAAAGAGTGGTTTATTTATTTGTTTATTTATTTATATCCCGCCCATCTAGACCGAAATATACTCTGGGTGGCTAACAACATACAAGAATAATAAAAGAAAAGAAAAAACAACATATAAACCATAAGAATAGCAATACATTAAGTATTGACAGGAGGGAAGGCCTGCCTAAAGAGCCAGGTCTTGAGTTGGCTCTTGAAAACACCCAGTGAGGGTCATCATTAGTACAGTGGTGCCTCGCTTAGCGATTGCTCCATTTAATGACGAAATCGCTTAGCGATGACTTTTCCGGAGCGTTTTTGCGCTTTGTTTAATGATGGTCCCTATGGGCGATTTTCGCTTAGCAATGGTTGGGACCATGCTTCGCATAGCGATTAAATTTTGGGTCCCCTGTTTCGCTTAACGATGGTTTAAACAGCCTCATGTTTGCTGTTTTTTAAATGTTTTCCTGTTATTTATAAAGTTAAAGTTTACTGTTTATAATGTTTGAAATCATAAAGTGCACTTAATAAACCCTTTGTTAACCAAATTTGACTTTGTTCTGACTCTTTTTTAATTTATTGTTGTATTTTTCTCCCCATTGAGATGCATCGAATAGGTTTCAATGCATTTCAATTGGGGAACTGCGTTTCGCTTAGCGATGTTTCCTATGGCGTTTTTCACTTAAGGATGGCAATTCATTCCTATTGGAATGGACTATCCGGTTTTCAATGCATTTCAATGGAAAACCACGTTTTGCTTAGCGATGAAATCGCTTAGCAGCGATTTTTTTGGAATGAATTAACATCGCTAAGCGAGGCACCACTGTACTTTGAAATCAATGTGGAAATGAATGGGCAGCCAATGCAGGGCAGCCAGAGTAGAGGAGATATATTGTGTTGGTGTATTCTCACCCCAGTAAGAAGTCTGGCTGCCGCGTTCTGCACCATTTGAAACTCAAAGGTAGCCCCACATAGAGCACATTACAGTAGTCTAATCTTGAGACTACAAGCGCATGGACCAGAGTGGTGAGGGGCCCCATATCAAGATAGGGACACAGCTGGGCAATCCGCCAAAGATGAAAATAGGCAGTACGGACCACTTATGCTACCTAGGTCTCCATAGTGAGCACCAGGTCGAGATGGACCCCCAGACTGTGAACCAAATTCTTTGTGGTCACCCCCCAAAAGAGAGGGAGTTCCCCAAACCACTGACATCAGGGCCACCCATCCTCAGGACCTCCATCTTGTCCAGGTTCAGCCTCAGACCATTCACCTGCATTCACCCCACTACAGCCTCCAAACAGCGCTGAAGGGACGAAACGGTATCCAATGTTGATGGAGAAAAGAAGATGAAGAATTGGGTGTCATCAGCATACTGATGACATGAAGCCCCACACCCCCTGATGACCTGACCCAGCGGCCTCATGTAAATATTAACAGCATTGGGGAGATAATTGACCCCTGTGGTACCCCACAATTAAGATTCCATGGAGCTGAAACACTCTCCCCAAGCTGTACTCTCTGGGGATGGCCCTCCCAGAAGGATCAGAGCCAGGCTAGTGCCAGACCACAGATTCCCAGCTTGGAGAGCCTCCCCAGGAGGATACTGTGGTCGACGGTATCAAAGGTGGCTGAGATATTGAGAAGGACTAACAAGAGACATTTTGCCATCTGCCTCCCTCAGCAGGTCATCAAACAGTGCGACCAGTGCCATTTCCTTTCCATGGCATGGCCTGAAGCCTGACTGAAATGGATCCAGGGTGTTGTCATCCAAAGGGGCCTGGAGCTGGTCAGCTACCACCCACTCCACCACTTTGCTGAAGAAAGAAACATTGGCGACGGGCCTATAATTACTAATGTTGTGCGCCACCAAACTTGGTTTCTTCCTAATGGGCCTAATGAGTGTCTCCTTAAGGGCAAGGAGAACCTTGACCTCCCAGAGAGACCCATTATGTGGCCCATTCGGTTGCTATAGGTCTGGCTGCTTTGATTAGCCAAGCTGGGCAAGGGTCAAGGCAAGAGATGGTGGCACAACAGCAGTCAAGTGCTTTGTCAGCCATATCTGGCATCACAGGCTGAGAGAGATTTCGTCTCATTGGGAAAAGCGGAGCGATGGATGTCTCTGCTCGATCTACTGTGTTCAAAAATGGACAAAGCTCCCGGCAGATGGCCTCCACTTTAGATTTTAAAAATGGTGATAATTGGTCAGGTGAAATACTAGTAAGAGGCCTATCACTTAGACCAATTCCGGATAGATTATGGACTATATGGAAAAGCTCCGCCTGCTGATTTGAAGCTTTGCTTATCTGGATAATGAAGTAAGTTTGACTGGCAGCCCTCACCCTGGTAAGGTAAAGGTTAGTCGCTTCACAATTATAATCCATCGGATTACGTTTCCACTTGCACTCTAGCCTTCTCTTACTTTGTTTCATAGCTTACAGCTGCTGGTTAAACCAGGGTGCTGAACGAGCTCTGCAATGGATAGGGTGTTTAGGAGCTATCATGTCAACAGCCCTGGTAGCAGTGGCAAGCCAGCCATTAACCAGAGCCTCGACAGGAGCACCAGTCAGATCAGCTGGAACCCCTCTCATGGAGTCCTGGAAGCCTATATGATCCAGTAACCTTCAAGAACGGACCATCAAAATACAGCCTTGCTTGCTGCGGAGAGGGAGAACCACTGAAAGATTGTATTTAATAAAGCTGTGATCCAACCATGACAAGAGGACTGACACAAGGTCAGTCACCATCAGACCACACTCACTTTGCTCGGGGGAGAACACCAAATCTAACGTGTGACTGCATACATGAGTGGGACCATTAACATGTTGGGACATGTCAAAGGAAGCCATTATTCCCAAGAACTCAAGAACTGGACCAGAAGCCTCTGCCTCCGCATGGATGTTGAAATCAGCCAAGATGAAAAGCCTCGGAGATTCCAACAGTGCTGCAGAGACGAAGTGTGCCAGCTCTAGTAAGGAAATGGCTGGGTCGCAGAGAGCACAATAACCCAGCAAGATCCCAATACCATCCCTGGCCCCAGTTGACATGTGTAGGGCCTCAAGACCTGGTGTCACCACAGCGGAGTGCCTAACAACCTCTAGAGTACTTTTATAGACAATGGCTATTTCCCCCCCTCCCTCCAGTCTACCCTGGTGTTGAACTGCATAACCTGGACGGCAGGCAAGGGTCAAGGGAACACTCCCCTTTCCCACCTCCCAAGTCTCAGGTCTGTATCCTCCTTCAGGATAAGGTCTTGGATAATCTGGGATTTGGTGGATACAGACCTGGCATTCAGCAACACCAGATTTAAAGTGGAGGGATGGCTGGTCTGACTACCTCGAGTCTGACAGTTGGTCACAGTCCCAGAATGGTGAACAGCCTTCAAACATCTGTTCACCGTTCTTCTGCAATGAGTAGGAATTGTGCCAACACCATATCTCCCTCTACCTGTAATCACTCTGATGTTTTAAGGACCCTCGCTGGGGGGGGACCCCTCCACTCCATGTCAATCAAAAAGAAGGGAAAAAAAGGAAAAGACCAGGAAGATTACAAATTAATAAATCAAAAATGCAATAATAAATTATCAAAATTAAATCATAACATAAAAATAGATATATAATTTAAAATTAATCAATAACTAATTTAAACAATTAAAATTTTAAAACATAGAAGATAAAAATAGAATAAAAGACATTCCACACCCAGGTTGCCCCCCCCCCCAGTCGTACCCAGTAGCAGGTGTCAGTTCTCCCAACAGGCTTGCTGCCAAAGATGATTTAGTCACCATTAGGCAACAGGGTTGATAATATGGCCAGCCCTTTCTAGGCAGCAAGCCTAATCCTGCCAGGGAAGGTAATGAAGTCACAAATTGGTTTTGTTTGTTTGTTTCCTTGCTTTTGGTCTTCTTTGTGAAGTAAGTGGAAACGAAGAGATTGTATTGACCAAAAGTCAGATGGGTGAAAAATGCCCTGTCAAGGAACTTCTTGGCCTAAGGGTCCGGTGGTAACTGAGTGCTTTCCTTGGCATGTGTGTGTGTGTAGGCTTCTCTCCAAAACAATAGAAAAAATGCAGAGATTCCTTTGAAAATGTAGAAATCCTCAAACTTAAAGATGGAACATTTGTAAAGAAACTTCCATCAACCCTAAGTTTTATATTTCCTTGTGACTGACAGTTAGAGCATTCAGGCACACCAGAGCATTCCACCTTTCTCACACAGCCTTTGCCTCAAGGACACATTTTAAATGGAGTAGATATTGTGAGAGTCTGCTGAGTATTTATGACAAGAGTTTTATTAATTTTAGGAAGTAAGCCATTAATAAGTTTCTGACAATGTTGAGTTTGCCTAATCTGACAGCCCAGTCTATTCAGGCCATAATTTACTGTGCCACATTACATATTTGTTTCAATAACATTTGAGCTATTCACATTTGATACATGCCAGCTGAAATCCTGTTCCTTTAACTTCTGCTGTGTAAGGCTGATTATATCATCAGCCACAAGATTTTTTTGTAAATTAAAATTTTCCAATTTCACTTTCTGAAGATCCCAATGCTCCCTTGGGATCCTTCAAGGTGGGAAAACTGTTGGTAGTGGTGTTTTTTTTAAAAAAAAAATCAAAACTTTCTGCTGCCTTGTGAGGCTGAACAGCTTCTCCAAGATGGAAGACTTCTCAAGGGAGCCTCAGAACCTTTGTTGGAGGGGATCAGAAATTTTGACATTTTAAATTTTTAGTTACAATTTTAAGTTAAATAATTTTTAAAATTTTAGTTTCCAAAAAATTGCAACAGTTGATAATGTCATGTCATTGACATTACATGGCAGAATTTGAAACAACAGGATTGTAGCAAATACTTTATATAATTATTGTGAAAAGTGGCATTTTGTCTGAGGTGAAATTTGAAAATTTAATATTATCCAGGAATGCCATGACTTCATTTGTCCAATGTCAATTACACCTTTGAATGACCAGTTAGGCGTATTCAGCGCTTCGGTTCTTTGGCATTACTTTATGTACACTACATTCATTATGGACAATTAAAAGGATTAGGGATGAAATGGCTCAAGTCCTGTTTCCACCAGACCTCTGCTGAGTGGAAGTTGGGTGCAACCTGAGAATCATGTTTCTCAGCAGGAGAAAGGACAAAAGGCAATTAATGGAGGATTTGGGGGATTAAGGAGAAGAGGCAGGCTGATTTCCTATGGGAATGCAAAAAACTAAGTCAGTCTGGTCCTTGCTCAAAATGCACTTTCCATGGAGGTTGCTGTGCTAGCCTGTTGCAGCAACAACACCTGCGTCCTATGAGCATCTTTAAAATGGGCAAGTTTTATATGGCATGAGCTTTTTGTGGGTGTAGCCTATTTTTTTCCGTGCTACAAGTGTTGCTTCAATGTGTTGTTTCAGGCACCTGAAAAAGTGGGTACGCCAAATAAAGCAGGTTAGTCCTAACTGTCACAAGACTCTCTGTTGTTTTTATTGAGTTATAATCTGTTTTTTTCCCCAAACCTGTTATAAAACTGCACCAAAAGCTGAACTGACAACCTTGGCTGAGAGACACGGCTGAATTAGAACCTGGAAGTAACATGTTAATTACATTTCCTGTAATATATTAGCCATAATCCTGGCGCTTACATTTGCTGGCAAAGGTATAAATCTCAGTGTTGAACTGACACAAGGTAAGAAGTTGATGCTTATATTTCTTCTCAGGTAGGAGTTGCCTAACTTGATGTGTGACAAGAAATACAACCTTCAGCTTCTTTGTTGATGGCAGTTCGGAGTTGTTGGACATATGCTGGTGTGTGTAAGCAATATGATTCTGGCAATTACCTTTTGGATAGCCCTATTATCAGCATAGATACTTCTGAAGAATGATGTAATGGCTGGCAATATTGTTAATTAGTTTTAATTTAAATCTTCTTTCTTAATTTCTTAAAAAATTATCTTGACTCTCTCAGGATTCTGAAGATTTGGAGAAATGCATGGCTGACTGCTATTTTGAAACCTGGTAAAGAACCCAGATACTAAAAAAACAAACCCAAAACCTTCAGGCTGATCTCATTACTTTATTGTCTTTATAAAAATCCTGGGGAGAATGATTCCTAACCATCTAATAGAAGTAGTGAAACTACCTCTCATCGCACAGCAGGCTGGCTTTAGACCTTGGAAGAATTTTATGGCACAAATTCTACATTTAACACAAGACACATGTAGACAGCTTTGAAACCAGGAAGATCACGGGGCTAACTTTTGATGATCTCTTGGCCTTCCTTGAAACCATTCATCCTCAAATATTACTGCAAAATTTATGTAATCTAACCAAGGATTATATGATAACTCAAGTAATAGCAATCCTTTGCGGAATTGCAGATTTTTTCAATTAGCTTTCAAGGACGACGCAGCTCAGGGAGGACTCAAAATAATGGCGTACTTACAGGCTGTGAATCTAAAACATGGGGTTTTCACATTGACACATTCCTTTGAAATTGCAGAGAACAACAGACACCTCCACACCTATGTCAGTGTACTCTATGCCCCTCCACATATACTATAGAAGCTTTGAAGTTAGCTATCCCAAATGCTCTTGTTGTTCCTCATTATTGGGCAAACATTTTCTGAATATTTATTAATTGTACTGTGGTGCTTCTGACCCAAGGAAGGAAAGAAGGAAGGAAAAGAGTAAATATTCTTGATGTAAAAAAAAAACAACCCAACAACAAGCACCATTTACTCATGAATTCTAAAACATTGATTTTAGGGTGTGGTGTGGGGGGATTTTGTCAAGGTTCAGTGATTTTACTGAAATTGTAAAGTAATGGAAAACCAACATGTTACTGAAAAGTAACAGAGCAAATAATAATAAGTAACAAATAAGGTTAGTGGTTTAAATTCTGTTCCTTTGTTACACAAAAAACATAACATGCAGTCATTCCTAGCCAGCCATTAACAAGTCTCCCCTTGGATTCTTAAATGCAGACCAAGCAAGTGGGGGGATCTGCTAACTGTTGGCTTCGAATGACTGAATGTTACACCTTTTATGTAAAAAAGCAACAGGATTTCAGCAAGTATCATTAAAAAAAAAACCTAAATGAGCAATAAATTGGTTTTTAAAAATAGGCTGAATTTGTGTTGTACATTTACATAAAAGACATACCTTTTAGCAGAGACTACCCATAAATTAAGAAATGAATTAAGAAACCTCTATAAGCATTATCTGTTACATACTGAGCCATGCAACTCTCCATGCAACAACAGACAATGCTTATGGAGATTTCTTCACATACACATATTTGCTCCTAAGTACACAACAGAATTTCAGTCATAGTGTTCCAAGCTCTGCCTTCAATTTTAGTTCATGAGCTGTATTTTCCTTGCTATTTTTATGGCCATTGTGGCTTAGTCGGCACTAAGGTTGAATGTAACACCTATATTAAGCCTACCCCTTATAATAAGCAGTAGCTTCTATTAATGCCATGGCTGCAAGAACTTTAAGTTCCTGCATGACTCTACCCATAGCATTTAGTTACCAAACTGCTCATTCCTAAAGGATTCTCCCTCTGGATATTAGCTCCCTCATGATGCAGTGGTTAAACTGCCAAAAACTCTGCTTCTGACCTGGGTTCAATCCCAGGTAGCTGACTTGAGGTTCACTTAAGTCTTCCATGCTTCCAAGGTCAGTAAACTGCATAACCAGCTTGGGTGTGTGTGTGTGTGTGTAATGTGTAACCTACATAATTAAACTGTAAACCTCCTAGGGAGTGCTTTAAGTGCTATGGGAAGAAAGTGATGACAAACCTAGATAGCATCTATATAAGCAGCTCACTCTTTTCTTTTCATTTCATTTCTTTAGTACTTCCAGATTTTGGGTTCAGTGGATAGTTTGTGAATTAACTAATATCAGGCAGACTCATATTTCTTCTGCTGGTGCAGAAGAATTATTGGTATATATCTTGGTGGTAAACTGGCACAAGTTAAGAAGTCAATGTAGGCATTTGCTGTCATGCAACAGTCGTATGTTTTGCTGAGTTCTGAATGTGCCGCAATTCACCACTGAAATTTATGTCAACAGACCGAACACCAGTGTAATTTTTCAGTGGGATTCTGGCCTCCCTGTGCAAAATGACTAAATAAACAAATAGCTAGCACTTGACACCTTTCTCATTGGGGTCCTTAACTTGCAAATGTGCTATATTCCCTTTCTCTGATTTGGTTTGAGATGCTTTGTTGATGGAGCCGTCATTCTACCAAAAAGCTGGTGTGATGCCCCTGATGCTACTACGTACTTGGAGTTGTGGGTCTATTGTAGTCATAAAATGAAGTTTTCATTCAGATGAACAATCATAGCATTAAGCTGAACTTCTTTGTGAGAGGAGATAAGACAGGCTCATGTTATGGAAGAACCACTAGCAGCAACAGCCTCTTTTTTTTTCTTTTTCAGAATTGTGTGCTTTAAATTAATTTATGACTACATTGCGCAATGTGCTTCGAACACTTGGGATATTGGTGAGACTCCCAGAATATATATTTTTCCTTAAAGCACCACTTGAAAAACTGTATTGATTCATTCAACAAAACATTTCATGTTCACTTGATGGCTTCTGCTGTTTTCTTTATTTAAGTGAACAAATCATTTTTATAGAACTAAACTATTTTTTATGGCTTAAGATTTAAAGATAAAGTTTTCCCAAATGGTCTTCAAAGCAAGGTGAAAGATTCCACTGTCACAAGAGCTGCAGGCTTACCTCATAAATTCCTCTTCCATTTGGTTTTTTTTTTTTTGGGTGGGGGGACCTGGTGGGCTTCAGATGTATGGTTTTCTTCTTTAGTTTTGAGTTATTGTATTTTTAATTGGGAACAGCAAGTTATCAATTGATATGGGCATGCCAGGTGTAAATAAGAAGGGTTTCAGTATTTTATGAAGATGTGAGCAAGGAACAAATTTTATTAAGAGAAAAATTGGTTAAAGCTGTGTTTAAATCTTCAATCAGCTATGACGTATTGATATTTATTTGAGCTCCTCAACCACAGCTTACCTACAAAGAATGAACTTAAGATAATAATAATAACAATAAAAAAGATCCAACACAGAATAAAATATGTTTGGGGAGGAAAGAGGAACAAAGCAAATATTGTATTCGTGAAAGCTTTCACGGCCAGGATCTAATGGTTGTTGTGGGTTTTTTGGGCTCTTTGGCCGTGTTCTGAAGGTTGTTCTTCCTAACGTTTCCTAATGTTTCGCTAGTCTCTGGCGAAGATGCCGGCCACAGAGACTGGCGAAACATTAGGAAGAACAACCTACAGAACGTGGCCAAAGAGCCCGAAAAACCCACAACAACCAAAAGCAAATATTCCTTCATTAGGAGTTGTGGAATTGCTCCATTTCCTTGTTGTTTAGTTGTTAAGTCGTGTCTGACTCTTCGTGACCCCATGGACCAGAGCATGCCAGGCCCTCTTGTCTTCCACTGCCTCCGGAGTTTGGTCAAATTCATGTTGGTAGCCTCAGTGACACTGTCCAACCATATCCTCCTCTGTCACCCACTTCTATTTATTTTATTTTATTTTATTTATTTATTTGATTTATATCCCGCCCATCTGGTCTGGTCAACCACTCTTCTCCTCTTGCCTTCACACTTTCCCAACATCAGGATCTTTTCCAGGGAGTCTTCTGTTCTCATCAGATGGCCAAAATATTAGAGCTTCAGCTTCAGGTTCTGTCCTTCCAGTGAGCACTCAGGGTTGATTTCCTTCAGAATAGAAAGGTTTGACCTCCTTGCAGTCCAGGGGACTCTCAAGAGTCTTCTCCAGCACCACAATTCAAAAGCATCCATTCTTCGGCGGTCAGCCTTCTTTATGGTCCAGCTCTCACTTCCATACATCGCTACTAGAAAAACCATAGCTTTGACTAAGCGGACCTTTGTCGGCAAGGTGATGTCTCTGCTTTTTAAGATGCTATCAAGGTTTGTCATCGCTTTCCTCCCAAGAAGCAGGTGTCTTTTAATTTCAGGGCTGCTATCACCATCTGCAGTGATCATGGAGCTCAAGAAAGTAAAATCTGTCACTGCCTCCTACCTTCCCCTTCTATTTGCCAGGAGATGATGGGGCCATAATCTTAGTTTTTTTGATGTTGAGCTTCATACCATTTTTCGCACTCTCCTCTTTCACACTCATCAAGAGGTTCTTTAATTACTCCTCACTTTCTGACAATGGAGTGGTATCATCTGCATATCTGAGATTGTTGATATTTCTTCTGGCAATCTTAGTTCTGCCTTGGGATTCCTCCAGTCGAGCCTTTCCCATGATGTACTCTGCATATAAGTTAAATAAGCAGGGAGACAATATACAGCTTTGCTGTACTCCTTTCCCAATTTTGAACCAGTCAATTGTTCCATATCGAGTTCTAATTGTTGCTTCCTGTCCCACATATAGATTTCTCAGGAGATAGATAGGGTGGTCGGGCACTCCCATTTCTATAAGAACTTGTCATAGTTTGCTGTGGTTGACACAGTCAAAGGCTTTTGCATAGTCAATGAAGCAGAAGTAGATTTTTTTCTGGATCTCTCTGGTTTTCTCCATGATCCAGCTCATGTTAGCAATTTGGTCTCAAGTTCCTCTGCCCCTTCGGAATCCCGCTTGTACTTCTGGGAGTTCTCGATCCACATATTGCTGAAGCCTACCTTGTAGGATCTTGAGCATAACCTTGCTAGCGTGTGAAATGAGTGCAATTGTGCGGTAGTGGAGCATTCTTTGGCACTTCCTTTCTTTAGGATTGGGATGTAAACTGATCTTTTCCAGTCCTCTGGCCACTGCTGGGTTTTCCAAACTTACTGGCGTAATCAGTGTAGCACCTTAACAGGGTTATCTTTTAAGCTTTTAGATAGTGCAACTGGAATGCCATCACCTCCACTGGCCTTGTTGTTAGCCATGCTTTCTAAGGCCCACTTGACTTCACTCTCCAGCATGTCTGGCTGAAGGTCAGCAACCACACTATCTGGGTTGTACAGGACATCCAGATCTTTCTGTTGTAATTCTTCTGTGTATTCTTGCCACCTCTTCTTGAAGTCTTCTGCTTCTGTTAGGTCCCTACCATTTTTGTCCTTTACTATTATTATTTTCCTATATATCTTTACACTGTTCAATTAAGAAGTCCCTCTTGTATCTCCTTGCTAGTTCTTCAGGCACTCTGTCCATCAAATTGAGTTCCTTAAATCTGTTCTTCACTTCCACTGTGTATTCAGATAAGGGATTTGGTTTAGATTAGACCTAACTAGCCAAGTGGTTTTTCCTACTCTCTTCAGTTTAAGCTTGAGTTTTGCTATAAGAAGCTGATGATCAGAGCCACAATCGGCTCCACATCTTGTTTTTGCTGATTGTATAGAGCTTCTCCATCTTTGGCTGCAGAGAACATAATCAATCCGATTTTGGTATTGCCCATCCGGTGATGTCCATGTGTAGAGTCGCCTCTTGTGTTGTTGGAAAAGAGTGTTTGTGATGACCAGCATGTTCTCTTGACAAAATTCTATTAGCCTTTGCCCTGCTTTGTTTTGAACTCCAAGCCTGAACTTACCTGTTGTGCCTTTTATCTCTTGACTCTCTAGCATTCCAGTCCCCTGTAATGAGAAGAACATCTTTCTTGGGTTTCAGAAGGTCTTGTAAGTCTTCATAGAATTGGTCAATTTCAGCCTCTTCAGCATCGGTGGTTGGTGCATAAACTTGGATTACTGTGATGTTGAAAAGTCTGCCTCGGATTCGTATTGAAATCATTCTATCATTTCTGAGACTGTATCCCAGTACAGCTTTCCCCACTCTTTTGTTGACTATGAGGTCTACTCCATTTTTTCTGCAGGATTCCTGCCCACAATAGGAGATATGATAATTGTCTGAATTGAATTCGCCCATTCCCATCAATTTTAGTTCACTGACGCCCAGGATGTCAATGATGATTCTTGCCATCTCCTGTTTGACCACATCCAGCCTACCAAGGTTCATAGATCTTACATTCCAGGTTCCTATGCAGTATTTTTCTTTTCAGCATTAGATTTTCCTTTCACTTCCAGGCACTTCCACAGCTGAGTGTCCTTTCAGCTTTTGTCCAACCACTTCATTAGCTCTGGAGCTACTTGTACTTGTCCTCCGCTCTTCCTCAGTAGCGTGTTAGATACCTTCCAACTTGAGGGGCTCATCTTCCAGCATCATATCTCTTAGCCTTTTGTTTCTGTTCATGGAGTTTTCTTGGCAAAGATACTGGAGTAGCTTGCCAGAGCCTGCTCCAGGTGGATCGCATTTAGTCAGAACTGTCCACTATGACCTGTCCGTTTTGGGTGTTCCTGCACGGCATAGCCCATAGCTTTTCTGAATTACTCAAGGCCTGTTGACACGACAAGGCAGCAATCTGTGTAGGGGGCTCCATTTCCTACCTTAGTACAAATGCAAGAGAGGATGATGCCTTTCATTGGATCACTAGCAGGGCTGCAGCAAGGCTTGGTATTTTTACACTCATCCTCTTGAGACCAAAAGGCTGCCAATTTATTGAGAAACATTAGAAGCCCAGCCTCAAGAAAACCTGGATAACCTCTCACAAACATGTATCATCAATTTTTTGACTTTCATCTAACTGCTGAAGAGCTCAGTGGTTTAGGCATCTGACACTGGAAGGAGTTCAGTTCTCTGCCTTCATGAGAGAACCTTGACCCAATGATCAATAGGATCCCTTCCAGCTCTGCAGTTCTAAGATGGTGGTGGTGGTGGTGATGATTCTGCACTATCCATGTAGGAACTGTGCTTAGCCTGAGGAAGTGGATTTCATCCACAAAAACTTGCTATTTGTTTAATTTTTTAGTGGGTCAATATCACTCTCTCTTGTATTTGTGTAATCTTAGGGACCCCACAGTCAATGTCCTTGTTGCACTCTGCTGGAATGGATGGTGGGAGTGACAGTCACAGGAAGAGGCTTCAGGGAAGTGTTGTTTCAACAGAGCTGATGAGGTGGCCAGACTTCTGTCTAGCTCATGCCTGCTGGGTGACTCCCGGCCAACCACTTTCTCTCTTAGCCTAAATTCTTCCCAGATGGGGATGATCATACTGATGATGAAATTGAGAGGAAAATGGAGACTATGGGTCAATCTAAGCATTAGTACGTTTTTTATGCAGAATGGAATTTTCTTCAGGATGGTGTTCCTCAGCAATCAGAATTTCAGACTTTTCACCACCGTGCTATAAATATAAGCAGAGCATATCATATGGTTTGGCCACAGGATCCAAAGTAAAGCTTTAAAAATGCCCACTGATTTGTACATCTCCCATGGTGTGTTTGACTTAGGAAAAGAAGAACTAGCAATCTCAAGCTTTATCAACATTTGATTTTGAAATGTACTGTACTTTAGTTTTCAAAATGAATGGCTATGTATGACAAGTGAGGATGAAAGAGGTCTGCTTGCATGTTTATGAGTGGCATTCTTTTCATCCTGACTGAAATCAGAATGATGGGAGGTTTACTTGCTTTCCAAAAATGAAGTACAGAATGATACGTATCTCACTATTTATGATCCCCTCCTGTCAAACTTCTCATCATGAAGTGGTAGATTGTGCATATGTCCATCTAGAGCTGATGAGATACAGTGCACTAATGAAACATTTGTGAAACTGACTTTGTAATTCTTGGAGAAGTCCGTTAATGAAATGGTGCCACATGATTCTTCAACACATTTACTTTGGAATAAGTCCCATTAAAAATGGATCGAGAGAGTCACAAACCAGAAAACCAGTCATTTGTGATGGATCGTGGATAACCATGAACCACCTCGGACCCCAGGAAAATGAAACCAGTTCACCATTTGTTTTTACAGTTTGTGCTGGGGGGGGGAACTTACCTGCTCCTGCCCTATCTCTCCTCTGCTGCCCACCTGCTCTCTTCCCACTGCCTCATTGCCTCCCTACCTGAGCCTGCCACTGCTGCAGCCACTATCCTCAGGAACATGAAATAAGGCATGGAATTGTTGTTCAAAGCGCACATTTGTTTTTCAATAAAGGCTATGTTGCAGTTTTTTTTTTGAAAAACGTTCTATTTATTTTGTTGTTTTGCCTCTTTGCCAATAATGTATGGGCCAACACATTTGATTTTCATGTGAGTGAAATGGTTTTAAAATAATCATTTGCAGGTGGCCTCCTCTGTTACTTCCTGAAAATCAGTACAGTATCTTGCTTGTTGTTATGTGCCATGAAGTCAGAACAGACTTATTGCAACCCTAATAGGGCTTTCAATGTAAATGGGATATTTAAGGAGTGGGTTTACTACTTCCACACCCCTAGTGAGTTTCCATGGCTGAGTAGGGACTCAGACCCAGGCCTTCTGAGTCCTTGACCGTCACTCTATCCACTGCACCACACTGGCTTTCAGCATCTTGCTACTGAGATAGAAAACCTAATTGTGTAATAATTATTTGGCAAATTTGTCATGGTGGTAGAAAACACACTATCAGCTACCCCCAAATAAGGCTTTATGTGGTCTGTGAAACTTATGGATGACTGCAGCAGAGGGTATTTCCTCTTGCTTATTTTTCTCATTGTTCAAAGGAAGTTCTGGTTGCTACAGGGAGGATTCATACATGATGTGTTAACAGGATTATATAATCCAGGTATTATTAAGGCATAGGTTAGGGTACTTTATGGCAACTGAGCCTTACATCTGTGGAAGCTCTAGAATGAGATCAGCTCAATCTGCCACAGTAAACTCAAAGCAGTGGCATTTATTTCCTTCATTTAATGCCTCCCCGGGAACTCTTTCACCATTTCCCATAAAAATGACAACCTCTTCAAGCTGCTGAGATTGTGGAAATAAAGTTGTTCTCCCTGTATGAGAAAAATGGTTCAAAAATCTGTCTCCTCCCTTTTCTCCCCTCTACACACATAATGTTGCATCCCAGTACATTGCTCAATGAAAGATATTCCACTTATTAATAAACATTGGTCTGAATTTCAGGCAAGGAGGCAGTCGGGACTCTTATTTGATGAATGATGTTCCTCATAGTGGGGCCATTTCATACATGGCGGCACATCATGTGTGCCATTCAGCTGTCATATTTTCCTGGTGAATGAGCTTGTGTGAACATGCAGTTGAACATTGTTTACATTCCCAGGTCTGTGCACATGTGACATCTGAAGTATACACCTCAAACAAGGAATCCCAGTACAGTATAAGAATACTTTTCATTGCTTCATGATACCAAGAATGGTAGTTGTGAGTTCTGTCCTCTGGGTGTCTATGCTGCAACATCTTTTCCTTTCCCATCCGTGAGAGAGGAAAGAAAGGCGGCTGTAATCTTCCTCTTTTCAAGGTTAAGGATTGAAGCAGGCTTTTCTGTATCTCACAAATCAACACTCTAATTTGACAAAAACGCCATTCTAAGTTTCAAACTATCATAAGCGATCATGGTTTTATCTTTCACTTTAGGCAAAAAAAAAAAATCCTTTAAATATCAGTGTGAGAGCATTGCACAGAGAAACAGAGAAGAACAGAAGCATTGTTATCGACCATGCACTAGAATTTATATGAACGGATAGGTAGGCTGTTTCTTCCTGGTTTTCAGCAGAGGAGCAGTTAGGGTAAGGGACCCTCTCCGTGTCATAACATGACTCTTGACAGCTTGAATTGGGCTGCAGAGCTTGTGGTTTCAAACCTTTTGTACAATCTCCTCCAGAGAGCAAATTTTGGATTTTTAATGAGCTTTTTATACAAGTCAGCCACCATTCCTGCCTCAGTACAACCAGTAAAGAAAGACATAAATAAATGGAAAAGTCTAAATGATAGTGGTCTAAATGATAGAGTAGTCCACCACGACTAGATAGGCGGGATATAAATTAAATAAATAATAATAATAATAGTGGGGGGAAAACAGATAGGCGTTGTCATTTAGTTGTTAAGCTGTGTCCGACTCTTCGTGACCCCATGGACCATAACATGCCAGGCCCTCCTGTCTTCTACTGCCTCTCAGAGTTTGGTCAAATTCATGTTGGTTGCTTCAGTGACACTGTCCATCCATCTCGTCCTCTATCGTCCGATTATCCTCTTGCCTTCACACTTTCCCAGCATCAGGGACTTTTCCAGGGAGTCTTCTCTTCTCATGAGATGGCCAAAGTATCGGAGTCTCAGCTTCAGGATCTGTCCTTCCAGTGAGCACTCAGGGTTGATTTTCTTCAGAATGGATAGGTTTGATCTCCTTGCAGTCCAGGGGACTCTCAAGAGTCTCTTCCACCACCACAATTGAAAAGCATCAGTTCGCCGGCAGTCAGCCTTCTTTATGGTCCAGCTCTCAGTTCCATACATTTCTACTGGAAAAACCATAGCTTTAACTATGCAGACCATAGCTTTAACTATGCAGCAAGGTGATGTTTCTGCTTTTTAAGATGCTGTCTAGGTTTTTCATGGCTTTTCTCCCATGAACCAGGTGTATTTTAATTTTGTGGCTGCTATCACCATCGGGGACGTGGTGGCGCTGTGGGCTAAACCGCAGAAGCCTGTGCTGCAGGGTCAGAAGACCAAGCAGTCGTAAGATCGAATCCACGCGACGGAGTGAGCGCCCGTTGCTTGTCCCAGCTCCCGCCAACCTAGCGGTTCGAAAGCATGCAAATGCAAGTAGATAAATAGGTACCATCTTGGTGGGAAGGTAAACAGCGTTCCGTGTCTAAATCGCACTGGCCATGTGACCACGGAAAGATTGTCTTCGGACAAACGCTGACTCTATGGCTTGAAGAGCGGGATGAGCGCCGCCCCCTAGAGTCGGACACGACTGGACAAAAATTGTCAAGGGGAACCTTTACCTTTACCTTTATCACCATCTGCAGTGATCATGGAGCCCAAGAAAGTAAAATCTGTCACTGCCTCCATATCTTCCCCTTCTATTTGCCTGGGGGTGATGTGACCAGTGGCCATGTTTCTGATGTTGAGCTTCACGCCATTTTTTGCACTATCCTCTTTCACCCTCATTAAAAGGGTCTTTAATTGCTCCTTACTTTCTGACATTGCACTGGTATCGTCTGCATATCTGAGGCTGTTGATATTTCTTCCGGCAATCTCTAATTCTGGCTTGGGATTCCTCCAGTCTAGCCTTCCGTATGATGTATTGTGCATATAAGTTAAATAATCAGGGAGACAATGTACAGCCGCTCTTTCCTTATTTCATACACATGTCATGGAACATGGTCCTCTACAAGTATTGTAGCCCACCTCTCATAGCTGTTTTCTTCCCCAGAAAGGATGATACTGTGGTGGATATAGGATTACAGTGACAGTTTAGGAAAAGAAAAACAATACTAATTATATGAGTTATTGTGCACTTGTCCAGGATCCTTTACACAGGATGAATTAACTGATTATTTGAAAGACATGACTTTTGATGACATGTCCAATGACATGAATTAACACTGAAAAAATTATACAGAACTTCTCTGCCCTAAAAACGCCAGCCCTTGTTTGTGGTTTATATCCAGCTGGGACTGCATATATTCATGTACAGTGGACCCTTGACTTACAGACTGCTTGATTTACAGACTTTTTGAGTTACAGACTTCTCTGGCCGCAAAATTTAGGTTTGACTTGCAGAATGAGATTTGACTTACAGACCAGAAAAAAACCAAAATGGAACAAAAACGGCCTGTTACGGGATTAATCGGTTTTCAATGCACTGTAGGTCAATGGAGACTTGACTTACAGACTTTTTGACTTGAGAACTGCCTTCCAATACGGATTAAGTTCTCAAGTCAAGACTCCACTGTAACCCATGAAATCCAAAGTCTGAATCCTTCCTGTTCTCTGATCCCATGAAAAAGTTTTGCTTTAAAAGTAAAGCAAAACAACCTAATAAGAGCCTTGCTGGATTTGACCAAAACTCTACTGAGTCCATCATTCTGTTCACAAAATGACCATCTGCGTGCCTATCGAAAGTCAACAAGCAGATAAAGCTTCTGATACATAGCCTGGAAAAGCTATTTTTTGGGGATACAACAGCAAGAATTCCCCCCCCCCCAGTCAGCATGGTTAGCAGAGTATAAATATTAGACTAAGTGAATTAGGAAAAAATGTGAAGAGAAACTAACTAGATTTTCCCAGGAGTCTCCTAACTTGAGCAGCAACGATTGCCTGGAGTGCTACTTCAGTCTTATATTTTTTTTACCAGCCCACTGCTCTCAAAGTAATGCTCAAAATAATTCTAGAACTCTCTTCCATGCCCACACAACAGAAAACAACATGTTACAGCAGCTAATCAAACCATGGGCTGTATTTTCGCAACTGGCTGGTGTCTTGGGAACAGACATTCTTCTGAGAAAGCTGTAAGAAATAAAGGACACAGGAAGAAAGGAATTCGCCCATGAAGTTAAGCAGACCAGGGAGACTCTAGCCACAGAAAGATGGGCCAGGGAACAAGTAGTAGGGGAACTTGCAGGATACGGCGGATGGTGGTTGACAGAGGCAGCAAAAAGAAAAGAAGACCTTTCAAAGGACTGGGTCTGATGGCAAGAAGAACCCTAGAGGTACAAAGCAAAAATAAAGAGACCTGAAAAATAAAATGTTCTAGACCTACAAGAATGTGCAGCTACCTGTTGTACAAGATAATAGGCTTTACAGGCCTGTGCATCATGTCCTAAGACTAACAGTGAGGTTCTTTTTGTGAGGTGGGGGTTTGATCTCTCTTGAACAAAGATGGCATCAAGCATGCAACAAGGAACTGAGCTGTGGTAAATAAAGGATACAGAAAAAAGTGCATAAAGTAGCATTCGTCTTTACCATCAGATTCAGTCTTTTTTTCACCGTTTGCTGCCCTCATCAGCTTTCATCTACGGTATCTTCGCAAGTTCTACTCCTACTTGGACTTCAGTCCACCTTTCTCTGGCTGGGCCAGCAATATCCTCTTTTTTAAAAAAAAACACAGCTTGGAACAAGTTCCTCTTGGTCTGGGAGAGCTGTGTCATGTGGGCACAAGGGTTGCAGTCTTGCACTTGGAGTCACTACTGGTGAAGCTGAGGTGCTCCCAGTTTTTCCAGACCAGGGGTAGCCCCCTTATTTTTTGAGTTCTTATTGTTTGAGCCAGCTTGAAGTGATCCCCAAATATTTTAATTGGATGGACGGATAGATACACATAACCAGGGCTTCTCTCTGTATCTGTGTTTCATAGGGAGGCCTGAGCAGGAAGCACAAACCTGCAGCTCTATTAATGATATCTCCTGTTTTTTTTAAAAAAAAAAATGAGTAGGCAGTGGAATGAAAGACCTCTGCCTGAGACCACAGACAGAGTTGCTGCTTATTAAGAGTACACAACACAGAGCTAGAAAAACAAATTATCTAGCTTTCTAGATTCGCAACTGGATATTGGTGATGATGCTGGCTGGAGCTGAGTAGTGAGCAAGCTGGAACAAGGACTGATAGAAAGGAACAGATGCTTCCTGGGCTCATCTTATTTTTACAGTCCAATAGTTTTGTCTGTGTAGAACCCTGGAAGTGGAATTTTCAATACTGTATCAGCTGTTATTCTGCAAAGCCACCAGCAGAAGGAATAAAACCAGCATTGCTTTAGAATGCTGCCATTGAAACCAGCATTCTAAAGAAAGGAAATTCTAGCTTGTCCTCTACGATCACTCCTTGTTAACTCCACTCTCAATCTGATTTGAGCTGATTTTGGAGAACGGCCGTGACAGTAATGAGTACATATCTAAGGATTTCTTCCCCCACTTTATTATTCAAACAATAGCCATCTACAAACCTGCCAAAATAAATATATCATTACCAGTTTGGTAGGAAACCTTGTGCTTAACCTTGCTTTGTTGAAAAGAGATAATGGGGAATGTGGTGATGAAACCGAGCCTGCAGATTCTGTCAATATAGTCTGCATTCTGTGGCTGCTAGAAACAGTATGCCACTCTGTAGTGTCTCTTCGGGACATTTAAGGCCTTGCAAGAACTATGGCTAGGTTCCCTCCAGGAATGGGTCACATCCCTACGGCATCGTGGGAAGACCAAACACATGTGTCCCCTCCATGTGTGTACTTTCTGTATGTATGTATGAATTGTACATTTATTTTTATATACATTTATGCCAACTTGGTTTTTTAAAGCTCTGCTAAAGGTAGGGTTGCCAGATACACGGGTACTAAAAGGAGGACATAGAAAGACAAAAAGGAGGACAAAGGAGGACATATTGAATGTTTCATTTGAATCATTCCAGATTAAACCCACAATCAATATAATTTTATTACAATAGCTGCCAATAAATGTCTCTTAGTGAACCGACAAAGAAACAGTCATGTTAAAAATTAAAAATAAATTCAATGGAGGCTGTTTTTCAAAATACCAGGGGTGGGCAGGCAGGTGGTGGCAGGGAAAGCCAGGGGGAAGGGGGTCCTTCCACCTCTCCCCCTCCCATCCAAAATTATAACATAAAATATACAAAAGCCTGACATTTTAAAGGTTTTTATTTTTGCTTGCCTGATGGAGGACATTAGGCTAAAAAGGAGGACATGTCCTCCTTTTGCCTGACATCTGGCAACCCTAGCTAAGGGCCTTGAAAGAAGTGTAGATGTAGAATTATAATCAACATATCTAGTATTTCAAAATCTAAGACAACAATGATGAAACAGACATTAAATTGGAAGAGCCAGCGCTTTAAGGTAAAATACTGAGTGGTTGTCTAAAATATAGAGTGGTCGTTGACTAGATAGGTGGGATATATATGTGAAACATTATTATTAGTGTTGACTACTTCCAACTGTAAATAAATAAAATAAATAAATAAAATAAATAAATAAAATAAATTAAAAAATTACACAGTAGAGGAAACGTTTACTACAGGTCAAAAGCCTGATAGGAAAATAAGTCTCCATTTTTTAAAAAATTACACCTTAAGAGACAGAACCTCTCTGGCATAGGAATTTCACCACAATCAAGGGGCTGCAACGAAAAAGGTCCTGCTATTATATTGCAGCCTTCTTCTTCTGATGTACCATATGATTTTAATCAGTGGCAACAGATTTTTGGTGTTCTGGGTTATGTATGTAGCCTTAAACTGAGCTTATAGGAACCCAATATCCCCGGAAATTATTCTCACCAAACTGAGCAGAACAAGAAGCTTGTATATCAACTCCATTTTTGTCACTTGGTGATAGAAGATCATGGAGTACACTGGGACTCACATCCTCAGGGCAGAAGGTGCTTCAGCAGCCAGCAGATGGTGGTGTTCTGCTATCTTATGCTATGAGATCAGTTCCCTGGTAAATTAAGAGAAGTCTCTCGGCTCCTATGTTCTTGTCTTCCTTGAAGATTTCTCCACCCACACTTTACTGGTATTCAGTATAGAATGTACTACATATCCAGGCTCAGTTGGGTGTTGTTGTTTTTTTAAAAAAAATTTAGCTTAATGTTTTATTTGTTGTTGTTCCTAAATTTTAGTTTATGTTTGTTGACGTTGTAAGGCACCCAGAGTAGTGGCCTGATCCCTAGGTGGACATGGTAAAAATTGGACTGAAGAAATATATGAAATAAATCCTGGTCCTGAACCGCAGCATCCAGCATCAGGGCTTGCTTTTTTTAAAAAAATAATAATAATTTTTCAATGGGGGAAGAGAAACATTCGATTAATCCTGGGATCCAGAAAGTGCAAAAACTATCCTCCATCTAGAAGACCTCTAAGCTATACATTAGGATAAAAGCAGAGGTTAGAAAGGTTAATTTTGGGGACATGTTAAGTCTTCCATGTTCTGTGGAAGGATGGAAGGAACAGAAAATCACCCTATTCAACCAATACATGTGTGTGTGTGTGTGTGTGTGTGTGTGTGTGTGTGTGTGTGTGTGTGTGTGTGTGTGTGTGTGTGTGTGAGAGAGAGAGAGAGAGAGAGAGAGAGAGAGAGAGAGAGTACAGCCCTATTTTCAAAATATTTATTTAATATTTATTAAAATATTTATTAAAATCATATTTTGTTAGAGAACATTGGTTTCTTCTATTTGTTTAGTTAGAATGTTGGTAAAATTAAAGGAGGGAAAAATTAAGAACAAGATATTGTATTTTAAAGACTAACAAAATGGTTTCAGTGTGAACTTTCATGGAGTCCAAATAAATCAGAGTGGCGAACTGACTGATTATATGCTATGTTTTAATGTTTATATTCTTTGGTTTAGCAGACAAATGATCTGTAAAATCTATAAATAAATAATTGAAGTGCTTCCCTGAAAGTACTAAGGTTCCATTTAAGGTTCCAGCTACTCCATTCCGCCTCCCGCCCACATCAACCTTTCCCTTTTCTTTTTTGCTTCACTCCAAGAGACAGTGTTCTGCAGAACATGGCAAGTGCCCTTTTTGGACTACCACTGCCTCAGTTCCCAGCTACCATTGTGGCCAGGCTGGTGGGGAACTCTAAATGTTGCCGTCTAAAAAGTAATATTTTCAAGTGCAGAGGGGGTGTTGCTGTTGTTTTTCATCTCCTGCCCTCCAATAATTTTTTAAAAGAGATCCGTAGTATTGACTAACTGGCTGGACAGCTCAGTGAGCTGGGCACTTGGCTGCAGAGCCAGAAGGAGAAGCATCAAGCTCTGTATAGCCTTGGGTGAACTGCATAGTCCTAGAGCTATGCAGTACCACCACTTCGGAGCACTCTATACCTAGAAGAACCTGGAAAGGGTTATCATATGTTCGCTTCGACTTGATGAAACTTAATTATTATTAGTGTTGATGATTTCCAACTGTATTAACAACTTGGATTTCTTGGCTGACGCATGCAGTTCTTAGTTTTGGCTCTGAGTAGCTATTAACATAGCTTCTGAACCAGGAAGTGTCTCCACAGGATGAGATGGATTTCTTTGTGTCCTTTGATATTTCTGTGTTTCCCCCTCCATTCTCTCTCTTTTTAAAGTCACTCCATCCTTTTCTGCCTCCAATCCAGTTAGCTTATCTTTATCAGGCTCTTCTTTGGAGCGGTATTTATTTATTTTATTTTATTTATTTATTGCATTTATATGCCGCCCATCTAGACATAGTCTACTCTGGGCGGCTCACAACTTAGAAGATAAAAACAATTTAAAATATACAGAAAAATATGGAACGCTTCACGAATTTGCGTGTCATCCTTGCGCAGGGGCCATGCTAATCTTCTCTGTATCATTCCAATTTTAGTACAGTGGTGCCTCGCTTAACGATTGCTTCGTACAACGAAAAATTCACTTAACGATGGCTTTTTCGGAGCAATCTTGTGCTTCACTTAACAATTTTCCCTATGGGCGATTTTCGCTTAACGATTTCGGGACCATGCTTCGCTTAACGATGACAGTTTTAGGTCCCCTTGTTTCACTTAACGTTTTTTTTTACAGCCCCATTTTTGCTATTTTTAAAATATTCTAAAATGTTTAAAAATGTTTAAAATGCTTGGAATCATTAGTGCACCTAATAAAACCTTCGTTAACTTACTTTGGCTTTGTTCTGAGTCTTTTTGAATTTTTTGTGAATTTTTCCCCCATTGAAATAGGCTTCAATGTATTTCAATGGGTTTCGCTTAACGTTTTTTCCTATGGGGATTTTCGCTTAAGGATGGTAATCCGTTCCAATTGGAACGGATTATCCGGTTTTCAATGCATCTCTATGGAAAATGGTGTTTCGCTTAACGATGTTTTCACATAGCGATTTTTTTTAACCAATTAAAATCGTTAAGCAAGGCACCACTGTATATGTGCTGCCGAAGCGAGCATGGCCACTATGCTGGCTTTTCTTACTTTTTTGTAAATATGAGGTCAATCAGAATCTGCTGATATCTCTGTCTTCAACATAGTGTAGTTTTGTTTACATTTGCACCGTGGTTTAGTGGATCCAGGTTCCACAGGGTTGAAGCCCTGGGACATTCTAAGCAGCAAAGAGGGTAGCATGACCAGGCTTCCCTGCTCCTTCTGAACTTAGCTGCAGAACTCACAGTAGATGTGAGAAAAATAGATGTCCCCATGAACAATACACATTTGTCTTCCTGTAAATGAAAATATTTGAGGGCCAAGAGCCATTGGTTTTGAAAAAAAACCTGTTCATCATTTGTTGCTATGGACTGACTCAGTTGCCTGCCTTTTTGCACTCTCCATAAGAAAAGGGCATGGACATGATGAGGATTGTCTTAATGAATGCTGGCGCTTCCAAATTTACCACTACACTGTATTTTCGAAGGCTTTCACGGCTGGGATCTAATGGTTGTTGTGGGTTTTTTCGGGCTCTTTGGCCGTGTTCTGAAGGTTGTTCTTAAGACCAGTCTCTGAAACTGGTGAAATGTTAGGAAGAACAACCTTCAGAACACAGCCAAAGAGCCCAAAAAACCCACAACAGCCATTACCACTACACCATTGCATTTGCACAAGTCCAGGAAGACTTGAATCAGAAACAAACAAGGGGATGATGAGTTCAGAAAACAGAGCCTATCCATTATAGGAATCTCATATAACTCAGTATGAAGTAGCAAATGCCAACACTGACTTTTTAAGTTGGGACAGTTCACTGTCGGTCAGATTTTCACATGTACAGTGAATGATTGGGTTCCCATTCCTTTTCCTGGTGGCTTGTGATCTGAGATGGAGGACACTACACTCTGTCATGTAGATTGTGAGGTGCCTTCTGCTCAGACCATGGCCTCCTCAGTCGTAGTTTCCTTGAGGTGCACGAGATTTTAACATTTCTTTTTGCTGAAACTCATTCTAGTTTGGAAGACAAGGCAGGACATAAAACTGGAAAGTATATTAAAAAAGAAAGTTCACATTCAAGAGCTTTACACTGTGATTATTTCTGATCTGAGACAAAGAGCATTCTCTTGTAAGACTTGCCGATGTCACTTAAATGCTGGCTTGAAGCAGCTTCAGTGTACAACTTCATTGCCCTGTTCTTTGTGTTGAATTGTTTTATAGCTTGTCAGACAGCTTCTATCTCTCCAGGACTTCCTTAGTAATAGCCTAAGCTTATAATAGTTTTTAAGGACTGTTTCCTTATTAGCCTGCTAATTGGTTTTAATTGTTTAAAGCTTATCCTTGCCTCTGTCCTTCGTATTATATACAAGGCTTTCTTGCTTCTTAAAAAAATGTACTACTTTCACCAAGACAACATCTAATGTTAAGCCATTCAATCTCATTTCATTTGTTGAGACACAACATGCCACCTATTTACCTCTTTCTGCTAACCCCAGGTGCTCAGAATAGTATCAATCAGTTTAATGCCATTTATTTAGGACTCATTCAAGAGCAGAGTTTTCCTTCACCATCACTGTAGGTGTTATATTTACATAGCAAGCTTAGGATGTCAGTGGTGCACAGGTGACCTAAATACTGGCTGAACTGCAGCATAAGACTATAGCATTGGTGAGTATGTTTATCTAGCATACCTTTTAGCTTTCCATAGAGATGTCATAGATTCTACTGTATCTCTTGCCTTTTATGGCCTTTCAGTCTCACTATTTTTATATTTTTTTGGGGGGGGTGTCTGTTTCTTTATATACATGTAGATACCTATCTGTCAACAGAAAATATTATATCACACAACAATACCTGTGTTCTGAAGGGATTGTATCAAGTCAAGGCCCTTTCAGGATTAGGAAAGTACGGTTGGACTGAGAGACCAAAGAAGACCTAGTATTGTGCATTTCTGGGATTTAGGGACATTAGGACCTCCTCATGTACTCACTTCCAAAAGACTGTTTATTCTTGTTTTTAAGCTACCTTGGTCCTTCTACAGCAGTGAACTGCTCTATAGGATAACAGCAGTGTAGATATTGAATAAATAAAATAGGTTTGTTTGTCCCATTCATACTGAGCCTTTCCTCCAATGATGACTGGTGTATCTGGCTCTCCATTTTAGAATCTTAACAGCTGTGTGAAGTAGGCCAGGCTGAGAAATCATGACTGACTCAAGATCACCCAGTAGGTTTTAATGGCTGAGTAGGGATTTGAACCCAAGACTGATCTCAACAGCCTAACTGCTGCACCACACATGGCTGTTTCCTAAGCAATGGGCCAGGCTATAAACAGCCCTTATGAATTCCTCTTGCAGCGTCTACCTCAGGGGACAGTGATTAGACTGCAGTACTGCAGCCAAGAGTTTTCTTACAACCCAAGTTTGATCTTGACAGGCTCATCTAGCTGACTCAAAGTTGACGCAACCTTCGATCATTCCAAGGTCAATAAACTGAGTACCTAGCTCGCAGCCCCTCTCCTCGCAATGTGTAGTTTACATAATTATGTTGTAATCCACTCTGAGAGTGCTTTAGCACTATAGGATGGTATATAGGCAGCTTTTATTTTAATGTGAATGATTCTTCTTCTTCATTTACCCCATGTCTTGGACACAGAAGCCCAATTCAGTGCCACACTGGTAATCCACAAAGGAAAGAACATAAACCACCATCTCAGTATGTGACTCAAATCTGGACTGCTCCTTGCTTTTAAGAGCTAGATGGCACTTAGCATTTCTACAGAAGACTAAAAATATCACATCAGCCCAGGACTGTCTGGGACAAGGCTAAAAGTCTCTCTCCATGATCTTTTCCACAGTGGGCTGCTGATCTCCACATAGAAGATGGGAAAACAACATTTCGTGCAATTATCTTTAGCAAGCAGAGGGCTCATAGTGGAATTCGGTATGCACATGTATCTATACGATAAAGCAGTTCCCACTTGCTCATTATAAAAGATTCCCTTGATCTTTTTCCTGTCCCATTAGCTCAAACTCAACTGTGAGTGAAACTGTGCTGGATAACTCAGTGGTTTAGGCATCTGGTTGGGAGTTCGATTCCCAACTGTGCCTTCTTGACCGGGGCTGGACTTGATGATCCATAGAGGCCCTTCCAGCTCTGCAGTTCTAAGATTATAACCTGGAAGCCCACTTACATTTTCAAGTCATGTTCAGGGTCTGTAGACTCAATAGCTGGGAGAGCAACGTGCTTCTTTACACACATCTATTCAAATTATGAGCAAGGTCCAATTTACTCGAGAACATTACATTTTCAATATAATCCCAACATAATTGTGTGTGGAGCTTTTTTGCTGTCCTATTTTTAGCCATTTTTCCTGAATCTACCAACTTCAAAGCAGTAGGCAGGGGAAGTACAAAGGTAAAAAAGCCATTCTGTTGCAGCTTTTTGTTCACCTTAATGGTGTTGGATATTGGGAGATGAGTAGAAAAGATGAGACCACAGGGTATTGTGAAATAAAAGGTTTTGACAATTAGAGACTCTTCGATACACACATACACATGCACCTCTCTTTGAATTTAATCCAAATAAAACCACAGCATTCCCTATAAGACAAGAGTTATTTTAGCACAAATTGACAAGCCATTGCCTTTCAAAGCTTACAGAAATGGCAGGGTAGATGGCTTTTGATTCTCCTCTCCCGGTTCCTTTTTGGCAGAACAGCAGCCCTTGTTTCACACCTGCAGGTTGTGGCAGCACCCCTCTGAAGAGATTGTCCAAACTACAGGATGTGTGATAATTAAAAAAGCATCTCTCTCTTCATCCAAAGATATTGCCAACCATGGGGGGGGGGGGGAAACAACAACAAAAAACCCTTATTAGAAATGATCTGGATGAAGGCAAAGGAATCCCTTAAGAGCTCAGCTGAAGTCAGATCAAGAAGCCTCAGCAGGCAAAATGGTAATACCTTGAGATCGTAATCATACATTCAATGTGGATATCTGTGAAAAGTGGAGAAGGAAGGCCCAGATTCAGAAACTAAGACATAGGAACTGTGCTGGGATTATGGAGGGATTTGCCTGAATGTTTTTTTCTATCTTGCAGAGGAAAGCAAGTCCTAGCATTTGCCAGTGTGAGAGAAAATATTTCTCCTATGCATGTGTAAATACCTCCATTCCTGCTACTGACTGTGGCTAACAGCATGCTTTGGCTTTTTAAAATTCTTCCTCTGGCTGTGTTCCAGTAGGAAGTGCAACCCCATTAGCTTTTTTTTTTTTTGTGTGCTAGCTTTTGGAGTGGGATGTGAATGGTCTACTTCCTGATCTTTTGTCATGATGGTGTGATAATAACAGGGAAAATAACGAAGCCCATTTGCTTCTACAATACCTTATGCTACTGTAGACATCTCTTGTCTTCTGACCTCCATGTTAGATCTTGCCATCAACATTTTCCACAGGAAAGGGAGATGTCTTATGGATGTAGAATTTCCCATATATCACTTCTTCCAATCTCTAATCACCTCCCTTATCTTGACTCCAGACTGTCACCTCTAGTCTGACATCTCTTGGGGTCTGGGAGTAAAAATCAGCTCATGGGTTTCCTATACCAGCCCTGGATTAATAATATAGTGTGCACTGAAAGTAAAGGACAGAAACTTAATTTTATTCCTCTGTGCCACCTCTTTTGAAAATGATTTTGTTTGGCTTTAGCACAGGGGAAAATACTGCTGAGAGGAATAGAATGGAGCTCCGAGGAAGCCATGCTCAGAGTGAAGTGTTGAAAGGACTGGTGTGTGGTTTCAAAGGTTGTTTGACAGGATTGTAAATTATGTCATATGCAGTTCATCAATTATAGAGATAAAACTGTGAAGGAGAGTGGTTTGTCAGGAGAGATAAGGGAAGAGGGACTGAACCTAGATATATTTTCCATCCTGATGATCTGGTAGTTTTTAGAAGTGAAAAGAGACTGCTGAAGGAGCCACTTAATAAATTTAATGACTTAATAGAAAGGGCAGCATTAAAAAAAGAACTAAGGTAAGACTCCCTACACTTGTGGCTGCAAAATCAGAAGGTCTCTTTGTCAAGTTTGCTAATGACTGCAGAGGTGCTCTGCAAAATAAACAGGCGCGAGAAGGACAAGGTTAGCATATTAATGGAATCAAGGAGCCATTTTGTAAGGGGCTCAGTTTCTCCCTCCTGGTCTCCTGTGTCTACAGCGGGCATTCTCAATATGGGCCATATGACCCCCTGGAGGGGCCTGAAACACTTGAATGGGGCCACAGACTGGGAACAGTTTGTCACACACCACCATATAAGGTTCGTTATATCATCCTGATTTGGCCTATATTTCTTTCATATTGTATTTATGGCCATGGCCAACGAAAAGAATAACTGGCCTAGAGCAGTAGTTCCTTTACCCATGTGGGATGCATTCTCAAAGCTGGGGTTCTTATGATAAGGCAAGGATGGATCACCAAGCCAGAGCCCTGAAAAATCTTTCCTTTCCTTATTTTGTACTACAGTTTTTAGAACTGATTGTCTTGGCTTGGGACCATGGGAAATGCGCTATCAAAAGCAATTCTTCTAAATTCTGAGTTGGTCAACTGCACAGTCACAGAGGGCAGCAGGTAAATAGCAAAAGCTTATCAGGAATTTGAGGCCGGGTTTTCTGAGTTGCATGAAGAAATGTGCTCTGAAGAGCTCAACATGGAACAATGATTAGCTAAACAGTTGTGTAAGACAGGCAAAGGGATAGCTATTCTGGCTAACCCAGAGAAGTTTTTAAACTTGCATTTATACTTTCTTGCCGTAGTAAGGATGAATTAAAATAGGTATACTTACCACTCGAGCTTCCGCTGGCCAGTATCCAATTCCTTGTTTCAACTAAGACTTTGTTGTTGTTCTGTGCTGTCAAATTGGAACCAACAGGGCTTTCAAGGTAAATGAGTCTACTCTGGTTAGAATTAATCATAGGGTGCCAGTCTCTGGCAAATCGTCCCATGTAGTAATATGGAATTGAATCAAGGGCACTGCCTCTGGGACTCCTGCTCTGGATTTTGCCTCGAGATTTACTCCTGAAGCTTTTTCCATTGATGGATATAGCCACAAGGCAGTGAAGGTCTGAAATCAGAGTTTTCCTTTTCCTAGATGGGCTGCCTTCCCAAGGCTAACAAGCCCCACCTACCCGGGTAGACCTTGGGTAGACCATGGCCTATAACAGTGGATAATTTACAGCATTACTGAGTCTACCTCCATCATAAAGGTTTTGCTCCCTGCACCATTCAGGGAGGATGACTGCTCTGGCATTTTACACCAAGATGTAGGGTTGCCCTGATTCAGCAAGTCATTTCAGGGTCAGGAAAATGACAGAGGGTTGTGTGGGAAACTCCTGCCTAAAGGTTGTGTCTGTGATTCTGTTTCAGTGAAGGGCATACACTCCTGACAGGATGTGTAACAGCCAAGAGGCGAGGTAGCCCCTTCTTCTGCTCTTCCGCTTAGAGGTAGAACATAAGATCAAAGAGTTATTTTAGCCAATCCTAGTTAATGATTAAGTAACCACTATCCTATCTGTTTCTCTCATAACATACTATGTAATCATGCTAAGTCAATAAAAAGAGCCCTCGGAGCATTGCCAAGAGGCTCTGGTGGTTCTGACAACTTTTGTCGACTCCTTTTGTTCTCTGTCAGCAAGACAATTAGCCTTTCCTTTGTTCACTGATCACCACAGGGTTGGAACAAAGACAGAGGTAGGCGCACCCCTATGACCCCCCAAATTCTGTTTCAGCTGGGTCAGGTTTGAGACGATATTTACAATGACCTTTACAAGGTCAAATTATTTAAAGCAGTGACGCTTTGTGCATTTTTGTGGCGTTTAGAATTACCGTAGTGAGTTGGTGAGGGTATCAAAATCAGACATTTCAAAGATGGCGTTACGGATGGATGACTTATTAGTCTCTGAAGACAGAGTTTTGTTCCTTCTCCACAAATCTAAGACATATCAATTAGGAAAAGGCCAGGTTATAAGTTTAGGACGTTGTTCAGTTGAAGAAATACGCCAGGTTAGGGTGATTTCTGACTATGTTGATGTAAGAAAGACTTCAGCAGGGGATTTATTTTGCCATAAGGATTGCTAACCCCTCACAAAATCTAAGCTTTGGACAGTGACTTCCAGTGGGCTTTAGGAAGAGGGCATTGTAGGATGGAAATTTGGCACCAACTCTTTTAGAATAGGTGCAGCATCCACAGCAGCAGCTTTAAGATATGGGGAGGAGCAGATAAAGAAAGTAGGAAGGTGGTCTTCCTACAGGTTCAGAACTTACCTATGTTCTCTTCCACAATAGATGCTGGTGTTTGTTTTCTCTTTCAAGCTTTGAGGCAGTTACCACCCAGTTGCGAGTTGTCTTGTATGGTCCCATTAATAATCATTGGGTGGCAAAGTACGCTTTGCAGACTGGTTGGGGCCATAATTTAGGCCTGGGCGCTCAGACCACATTGGAATGGATGGGACAGAGAGGTATGCTCTGGGGTGAGCTCTTTGAACTGGCGTTCCAGAGTATTTGGGAGACGCCCCCTGATATATTGGTTCACATGGGAGGAAATGACTTAGCTCAGAGAACAGGCAAGTCATTGATATTACAGGTGATTGTTGATTTGCAAACCATAAAGGCCAAGCTTCCTGTGACAAACCTAATATGGTCAAACATAATACCAAGAATGGTATCGAGGGTTGATTGAGACCCCAGATGCATTGACCGTGCATGGTATTGTGTGAATCGTGAAGTAAGCAGAACCATGAGGGCTGGACTGAGGTCAGTGATACGACATCCTGACATAAGGGTTCACCAGCCAGAATTGTACAGAAGTGATGGGGTTCACTTGTCTGATGTGGGTATGGGCCTGTTTCTGAAGGATCTACAAGGGGGCCTTAGGGCTGAAATTTTTGGATGTCATGGCAGGCTTGGGGCATACAAATTGCCCCATGCCATAGCGGGTAGTGAGAGGGGAAGAGTTGGGGTGAGTTCATGGAAAACACATGGTGCAAAATATTCCATCTCCCTGTGGGGTGGAACCAATAGGGCCTCTGAGAAGAGGTGGTATTTTCATAAGGGGACCTCCTGGACAACAGTTCACCTAGGGTCATGAGCCTCAGTGGGCAGAGGCACTGGGAGATACCCCTATAACCGGGCCCCTGAAGACATGCTGTATAGATGACAGCATCATTCAGAAATAGGAACTCACCCTGCTCTAGAATGATCCAGAGGTAAAGGCTACACCAGATCTGGAGAAATATCACACTATGTTCAGCCCCCTTGTAGATGGGGCATTTAGTTTAAATAGTTAATAAAGCTGTGGCCCAAGTTTTAACCCAACAACCTGTGTCTCGCCTCTTTATTCCGGGCTCGGTGGGCGATCAACAATTCCCCCCTCCCATTATTCCTATTTTTCTGTGGAAAAGGCCATCATAAAAATGATTAAACCTGCTTTTAGGAAATACCATAATTTTGGAGGAAACTTCCTTTCAAACCCAAGTAGCAACATTTGCCTCTTTTTTTGTAGCCAAAGGGAGTGTACAAGATTTGACAGGGCCTGCCAAACCTTTGGGAGGGGATGAGCAAGGCTTATGGTCAAACACAGGATTCTTTCTTTTCCTTGTGAAATTAAGAAATGCTGTTGCAAGAGCTGGTCAAGTTATCCCTGCCTTTACTGTAAACTTTGACACTGATTTCAGGGTATGAATTCTAGCAGAATTCTACTAGAAACTGTAGGGAGGGAAAAGAGAAGGAAAGAGAGATAACAGTTTAGATTTTTCTCAGTATAACGGCTTCCCAAAATTTGGGAAATATTAACTTTAAACCATTTTCCAATTCACATTTAGATTTCTGTTAGTAAAATTGTTTCCCAATGGAAAAAAAAAGGATGTAGTTGCTTTAAATGGCGTCATACAGAAGATTTTTTTTTAAAAAAGCATGCAAAGAAAGTAAGGGTTCGCGCGCTGAAGGGGCGAGACAACGCCCTCGGAAGCCGCGGCGAGTTTGCTTGCCCGGGGCCGGAAGTGCAGACAACGGGGCCCACGTGGCTAGATGACGCGAACCGACGCTATTTAAGATAGCGTCGGTTCGCCGCAAAGGGCTCTTTGGCGCAGGCACTGAGGAGGAGAGTGCTGCAGGAGCTCCGGACGTGGTGATCTGCGAAGGTTTTGTTGTGGAAGCGAAGGGAGGAGGTGGCTGAGAGGTCCGGGTGGGAACGGGCTGCGGCGGGGCTGTTTTGCCGCGCCGCAGCTCCGACGATCAGCTGGGATCCCCCTTGGCCTGTCCCCTCCCCGCTGGCTCACTCTCTACCCCTGGTTCGCCAGGGGCTTGTCTGCTGGTCTGGTTGGTGGCCGCGGGGCTGCTGAAAAGCGCGCCGCGGCCCCGACGATCAGCTGTGTTTTTTTTTTTTCCCTCCTTGTCTCCTGTTTCCTCCCCGCTGTTTTAATCTCCACCCCCCCCCCAGGTAGCCTGGATCTGGCTGGTTCGTACCTGGCTGGCTGCCACGGGACTGCTGGGGAGCGCGCCGCTGCTCCGACGATCAGCTGCGGTTCCCCCCCCCTCCGCTCGTTCACTCTTCACCCCCTGGTTTTCTTGGATCTTACCTTCCTTTCCCTGGCTGGCTGCCGCGGGGCTGCTAAGGAGCGCCGATTCGAACGGTGGTGGTTGGCGGGGATCGGAGGGGTGGGATCGGGGTGTGGGGGGGGCGTTTTTGGGGGGGTTGACCGCTTGGCGGGGCGGCGCATAGGGTCGCATTTATTGTAATAGTGGAGGTTTTGGGTCTGCACTCTCGGAGTGACCTTGCGCCATTGTTAAGGGCGACGTTGGCACGCTGCTAGGGTGGATAGGCTGCACAGAGAAATTGTAAAGGGTCTGAGGACGGCTGGGTTGAGGTGGTGGCCATTTTGTAGAGCTTGATCGGCCGCATGGCCTACTGGCGGCGGCCATTTTAGAAGTTGGTTTCATTTTCAAAAAAAAAAAAAAAAAGGTGTGTGTGCAGAGTTGGTTATTCTGGAGATTGATAGTGCCTACGGATTTTGAATGCTGAGTGGGCTGGCAGACCAACTGGTTGATACGGGTCTGCAGTATAGAGGTATATATCTATAAATACATAAAATAAATAAATAATCATATCTTTTAATAATAATAATAATAATCATAATATTAATAAATATATACATATAAATAAATACGTAAAATACACAAACAAGGACTAAGGGATAGGCATATCTTGCATGATGCCGCCCAAGAAAGGAGGTGGTAGGAAGAGAGGCAAGGGACCGGTACAGCGACCGGTGGAGACGCAGCAATCACCCTTGCAATCATCCTCTGAAGATGAATCTTGGGCTATGCTAAGGGAGTTACATTCTAAGGTGGCAAGCATGGAAGCTAAGAGATTCGAAAAAAGGGCCAGTAGTGGAGATGAGGTTACGCCTCGCCGGTCTGCAAGGGAGTCGAAGGGAAAACGGAGGGCTGAATTGAAGGCTCTTACGTGTGAACTCACCAGGCGTCTTGATGTAATTGAGTCTGAGCAGGGTTATGAGCGTGGAGACCGCGACGAAGGCGAAGGCACATCAAAGGAGCATGTGGAGAACAGGGGCCGCAAGCGTAAGAGGACGGCGCCGGCAAGCAATGTAGATGCTGGGGAAGGAACGTCCTATGGATACGACCCCTATGAAGACACAGCTACATACACACCGGGGGCGGCTGAGGTTGCACGGACGGATGGAAGGGGTGAGTATGATGGAAAGCACAACACAGCAGCACAGGGGGTAGTCTGGCCGTGGGGTGATGGCCAACAGCAGCCTATGGGATATCCCAACATGGGGATGTCATCTCCCATGCCATGGCCTGGTGGTTTTTGGCCGCAGGTTGCCCCTCAGTGGTTGGGATGGGGCATGCCTGGTACAATGCAAGATAACAATGGGTCCGCAAAAGAAAGTAGGGAGTTAAGCATGTCACGGCACCCCTCTGTACCCAATACGGGCTATAATTCAACGCCATTCTTAGCCACGCCTTACACAGACTACAGTACTCCACTGGGAGACCATCTGACGCCAGCAATTAAGGAGCGAATCTGGAAAGGCGAGTACATTGACTTCTATGATCTTCTGAATAGGGAATATGAAGTGAAGGAGCTGGACAAGGACGATGAAAAAATTAAAGAAAAACATAGGCGGAAGAGGCCGGATAGGAATTGGAATAATTGGGTGACTGGTTTTACCATATATGCCGGGGTGTTAGTAAAAATGCAACCCTGGAAGGCTTCGGCCCTTTTCCAGTATTATGATATACTACGTAGAGCGAAGGCTGAATTTGAGGGTCAGGCATGGTTACGGTACGATGAGGCATTCCGAATGAGGAGTGCTATCAGACCGGAACTGCGGTGGGATGAAGTACACCCTGGGCTTTGGTTGCAACATATGTCGCCGGCCAAAACGAATTTGGGTGACAGATTCGACTGTGGTCACCTTAATATTAAGTTTGCAGGGAATACTGGTACCCGCCAGGGGGCGGGGCAGACGGTTCAACCCCGTCTGCCCTGCTATGAGTTTAACAATAGGGGGTCATGTAATAAGTCCCCTTGCAGGTTCAAACACGAATGTATCACCTGTGGAGGCAAACATCCGAGGTCCAATTGCTTCAGGGCTGGGGGACAGCGACAGGGCAGGCAAGGTGGTTCCGGTAGGAAGCCCGAAGGGGGTGGCGGATCTACGGGTAAGGGGACCAACACCAATCAGAATTGACAAATTGGAGGGGAGTTTGTTGCATTATCCCAGACAGGACGATGCAGCATATTTGCGTGACGGGTTTAGACATGGCTTTCGAATACCAGCATTGGGTACTCGAAGGGCATTTTTTGCTAGGAATTTGAGGTCGGTTGAAGGTATGGAAGAAGTGGTTTTGACGAAGATCAATAAGGAAGTGAGAGAAGGTAGGGTGTTAGGGCCGTTTGCTAGGCCTCCTCTGGTGGACCTACGAGTTTCACCTCTGGGAATCGTTCCTAAGAAACTCCCAGGGGAATTTCGGTTGATACACCATTTGTCCTATCCGGAGGGCGAGTCTGTAAACGATGCCATACCGGAGGAGCTGTGCTCAGTTAGGTACACATCATTTGATGAGGCGGTTCGAATGGTCAGATCCTGTGGCATCAATGCCGAGCTGGCCAAGGCCGATATAAAATCGGCTTTCCGAATTTTGCCTGTCCACCCAGATGATTTTAATTTACTGGGTTTTCAGTTTCAGGGCCACTACTATGTCGACAGGGCCCTCCCTATGGGGTGTTCGATCTCGTGTGCGGCCTTCGAACGCTTCAGTACATTTTTAGAATGGCTGCTACGGCAGAGGATTGGATGTGCATTGACAGCGCATTACCTAGATGATTTTTTGTTTTGTGGACAGGCAAACACTGGTAGGTGTTCTAGGTTTTTGGAAGCTTTCCGGGAATTGGCAGCGGAGTTAGGATTGCCATTGGCAGAGGAAAAAACGGAAGGGCCGTCAACAACTCTTACCTTTTTAGGAATTGAGCTGGACACGACTCGACAGGCCTCTAGATTGCCACCGGACAAATTAGTAAACATTAAGGAGCTGGTTGGGAGTTTCGGGGGTAGAAAGAAGGCAACATTAAGGGAGCTGCAACAGTTGGTTGGGCATTTGAATTTCGCCTGTAAGGTAGTAGCGCCGGGACGGGCTTTTGTACGGCGATTTTCCAGCGCCATGTCAGGGTTGAAGAAACCATTTCATAAAACAAGGATAACACGGGGAATGAGAGAGGATCTACGGATATGGGAACAGTTTTTGGATCAGTTTAATGGGGTTTCCTTTTGGAGGTCAGAGATTAACCTTAGGGCAGACGTCCAGGTAAATTCCGATGCCGCCGGGGCTTTAGGGTTTGGCATTTATTTTCAAGGTAGGTGGTGTGCAGGGTTGTGGCCGGATGAATGGCATCACCTGGGTATTACCAGGGATTTGACATTTTTGGAATTCTTTCCGATAGTCGGAGCACTATGGTTGTGGGCCGAAGAATGGGCCAATACGGTAGTGCGATTTTGGTGCGACAATCAGGCGGTGGTGCACATTATTAACAATTTGACTTCACGTTCAGAGAGGGTTATGGAGTTAGTCAGGGCATTTACTTTGAAGGCGCTGCGTTGTAACGTCGTGGTGCATGCGCGTCATGTGCCTGGCTTGGATAACCAGATAGCTGACGCTCTTTCACGCCAACAGATCCGGCGTTTCAGGGAACTGGCACCGGAGGCCAGGGATCTGCCAGAAGTGCTTCCGGCGGAGGTCTGGCAGATTGGCGTGAGGAAGCGTCGCGAGCGATAGGTATGGCATTGGCCCCAAGGACGGGTACGAAATATAGAATGGTAGTGCAGGAGTTTTCGGAATTCAGGTGCAGGGCCCGACTGGAACCGAGGTGGCCGGCACCGGTTGAACACATACAGCAATTTATGGTTGAATTGCATAGGAAGGGTTTGGCCCCTAGTACCATTCAGGGCAAGTTGGCAGCGTTGAAATTCTATGTGAAAGCGAATGGTTGGAAGGATTGGTCGGGGGAATTTAGAATTAAGAAAATGATTGAGGGATGGTCTCGGGAGAGGGGTCGGTCAAGGGATGACAGGACGCCTATATCCCCAAGGATTTTAGAGAGTTTGGTGGACCTATGGGGTGTCATATGTAGGGATGGCTACGAAACAGTGCTTGTTCGTACAGCATCTTTAGTGGCCTTTTTTGGGGCGCTGCGAATTAGTGAGCTGGTAGCATTGAGTAAAACAGATGAATCCCGGGCAGCGTTACAGTGGGCAGACGTAGGGATGCAGCAGGATCAAGTCATACTGCGGATTAGGAGGTCCAAAACTGACCAGCATGGGAAAGGTGGTCAAGTTAGGTTGGGTCGTTGTAGTATAGACAAATTGTGCCCAGTACGGGCGGTAAGACAATTTATTGGTGTCAGGGGAACTGCTGGTGGATATTTCTTTCAACATGCTGACGGTACGCCCCTGTCAAAATATCAGTTTTGGAAACTCACTGATATGGCGCTGGAAAAAGTGGGGGTCCAGGGCATGCGATTTGGCACGCATTCATTTAGAATAGGGGCGGCTTCGACTGCTGCGGCTATGGGTTACGATGCTGGACGAATCAAGCAGCTTGGACGTTGGTCGTCGGGCTGTTACAATAAATATATCAGACAATTGCCTAACGTGTAGGTAGGTGTTGTTTTTTGTCTTTCAGGAGGAGTGATGCCGGAGGCACGATGGAACGTTGTGATGGTGGGCCATAGCTTCATCTATTGGGCAGCTCGATATGCTGCTGATTCCAGGTGGGGAAGTGATTTAGGCCTAGGAGCCCAAGCCTCCATTACATGGAGGGGCATGCGGGGCATGCGATGGATTCAACTTGGTCGGCTCACGGCCTTCGGAAGTTCGCCTCCTGACATCTTGGTGGTTCACTTGGGGGGCAATGATTTGCCCCAGGTGTCCGGTAAGGCATTGATACTGGATATATTACGGGATTTTGATAGGCTACATGCCTTATATCCCAGGATGAGGATCGTTTGGTCGACGATCATTCCACGCGTAAATTGGCGTGGTGCTCTTAATGCGGACAGGGTGAATCATGCCCGTCGTTTGGTTAATAAGGAAGTTTGCAGAAGCGTATGCAAACGTGGCTTTGGTTCTGTGATTGGCCATCGCAGAATCTTGACATCCAAACTGGAATATTTCCGCGAAGATGGGGTCCACCTGTCCGATGCAGGTTTAGACGTTTTCTTGGATGATTTGAGAGGGGGCCTGCTGGAGGAATTTGGTTGTCTTGGTGGGCTCATGGGACATAGCCGATGCTAGTCCTCATGTGGTGGCGGGTAGTGCGGGAATAACTGGTCGTCACGGTGTTTCCCTTTTGGTAATATTTCCTAAGTAACAGTGCGTCAATGCTGACAGTTCCTGCGGATCGTGCGATTACAGGGCTGAAGGCAACTGAGGCGCTGAAACACCTTCGGACCAAAAAGTCATTAAAGGAGATGGCTGGAGGTCCGGGTGTTTTTATTAAGCCTTCCAGGTTCCACCGGTCGGTAGTACAGCTGGAACCTGGGGGCTGGGATTCGCCCATTGGCATATAAGGAATTATTTGGTGTTATTTCCCCGCACTACCGCAGGTCCCCTCAATATGGATTTGGTTTCATTTGGCTTAAGGAAATTTGATTTGGCTAATAAAGTGTGGCCCATGTTTAATACCAAATGTACGTTGTCTGCGTCTTCATTTCGGGACTTGGGGAAGCAAGGGTTCGCGCGCTGAAGGGGCGAGACAACGCCCTCGGAAGCCGCGGCGAGTTTGCTTGCCCGGGGCCGGAAGTGCAGACAACGGGGCCCACGTGGCTAGATGACGCGAACCGACGCTATTTAAGATAGCGTCGGTTCGCCGCAAAGGGCTCTTTGGCGCAGGCACCCGCCCGCCCAACCCTCTTTGTTCTAGTGTGTTTGGGGTCGCCCGTTTCTGGGGGCCGGATAGGAATTTTTGACCTTCATCCTGATTGGCTGGTGGATGGGGGGATTTTTCGCCTATCCCACACTGGAACGGGGGGGACTTTGTTCTGGAGCAACGATTGTAGGTTTCCTTATATAATCCTGGTCACACTGGCGGGTAGTGCGGGAATAACTGGTCGTCACGGTGTTTCCCTTTTGGTAATATTTCCTAAGTAACAGTGCGTCAATGCTGACAGTTCCTGCGGATCGTGCGATTACAGGGCTGAAGGCAACTGAGGCGCTGAAACACCTTCGGACCAAAAAGTCATTAAAGGAGATGGCTGGAGGTCCGGGTGTTTTTATTAAGCCTTCCAGGTTCCACCGGTCGGTAGTACAGCTGGAACCTGGGGGCTGGGATTCGCCCATTGGCATATAAGGAATTATTTGGTGTTATTTCCCCGCACTACCGCAGGTCCCCTCAATATGGATTTGGTTTCATTTGGCTTAAGGAAATTTGATTTGGCTAATAAAGTGTGGCCCATGTTTAATACCAAATGTACGTTGTCTGCGTCTTCATTTCGGGACTTGGGGAAGCAATAGAAAATGAGTAAAACAATATGTGTCCATTCTGCATTTGCCCAGGGATGTGGCCTTATATGTAAATATTTTATGTAGTGCTAATTGCAATGTCTGTAATTATTGATGGAAAAACCACTCAGACTAGTTCGTGAGAGTAAACTTGGTATTAACTGCTTTGTCCATGAGCTGCATCATGCTGCTTACATAAGAGAAAAGTGAATGTGAACCAATTTCAGGCCACACCAGGCCCCCACACTTTTCCTGAAGGCAACCAATGTTTCTCTTTTGGAAATGTTTAGAAGAAGGGCCGCAGTCTAGAGAACTTGATCCATAGTCCAAACACTTTGTGGAAGCTCTGTTCATTGTGCTGCCTCTGTAGGTAGAGAGAAAGGAGTGCATATACAGGTGAAGGAAATGTATGGACCTTTGGGTCAGTTCTCGAATTTTTTAAAAAAGAACAAATATAGGGACTCGCTGAAAGCATCCATAACTGAGCAGTGTGAGAGCGGTGCCCCAAAGTCATATGAAGTCAGATGAATGCTTTCAGTAAGTCATTATAATATATGGATTTTTTTTTAAAAAAGCAGATTTCCAAGAGGTGTTATTGAACTGCATCTCCCATCCTGTCTCTGAATCAGATTCAGACTAAGTCCTTCAAATGGAAGGAATCTTTAAAAGGATGATAAGGAACCCTTTGAATTGAGCAATCTGTTCTTTAAAAGAGGAAAGTATAACAAGGGTGTGGAATGTCACAGTGGCTCACTGAATGACAGTTGCAGGAAAAGGCAGAGAAGGGGGCGGGAAGGAGGAAGTGTAATTAATTGAAAGGGGTCAAGTTAGAGTGATCCAAAGGCCTGTGTGGACCCTTCTCATGGAAGAAGAAAAAAACATTGATCAGTGTGAATGGAAGGATCACTCAAGTAAGAGACAAAATCGATTGCACTAAATATACCGTGTTTCCCTGATAATAAGACACTGTCTTATTATTTTTTTGGGACAGAAAAACACCAGAGGGCTTATTTTCAGGGGAGGGCTTATTTTAATGAACATTGACAGCAATTTTAATAAACAGGTAAATGTGAACAAAAAAAATGTGCCTTTATTCAATAATGATCATGTCATCTTCTTCAACAACATCGTCATAAGTGTCCATACCCTGAATTCCGTCCTGGATGTCTTCTTCCTTCAGAAGAAGTGGACCCAATCTGTCATGTCCAGCAATATAGCTCTCTTTAAATGAACATGTCTTGTCCAGGTAACCTGCTTGTAGTGCCTTGGCGACACATCTGTCAGTAATTTTATCCCATGACTTCTTCACCCAAGTCACGACTTCTTGCAGACGGGGCTTCACAAAGTTTCCACGCTGATTTCTTTCCATTCTATTTTCGATGTAGTCATTGACTTCCAGGCGCAAATGGTCCTTGAATGGCTTGTTTATTGCAATATCAAGGGTCTGGAGATAGGCAGTCATTCCTGCAGGAATCATTACTTAATCTATTCTTCTCTCTGCAAGGAAGTTCTTCATTTCTTTAGCGCGGTGAGTGCTGGCTGAATCCCAGACTATCAGACCTCTTTGGTCACCTCGCATAACAAGTGGCAACATTAAATCAACCCACTTTCTTATAACAGCTTGTGTACACCAGGCTTTTTCGGTTTCAAGAATGTAAATGCCTGATACACGTTCAATCTTATCTTTCTTGCCCTTACTGATGATTAGAGGTGTGACTTTCTTTCCATCCAAACGAATTGCCAAAACACAGGTGACCCGTGCACTTTCATAGCCAGTGGTGGGAATGTAGATTGACATTGCACCCCTGTGATGAATTGTTGTTTGAGATCCTTGTCCCATAAACATTGCAGTTTCATCCATAGCAATCGTATTGCAGGTTTGGTACTTGGAAATGTCAGTCATATCAATAAAGGACTTGAATGCAAGTGCACGTTTAATAACTTCAGCATCTTCCAGCTTAAACAGTGCTGTTGATCTTCTTAGCGACAGTTCATACCGTTGAAAGAAACCGTCCAACCAGTGTTGTGATGCTTTGAATCCTTCTGAGACCATTTCAAACTCTGGTGCCATTGAAAGGGCAAATGCTTAAATATCAGCCCTGCACACAACCAAGGCCCTTGCTCTCCTGTCAGCAATCCAATCACCAATGAGGATCTCCAAGTCAGGATATAAGGGTTGCCGATCTGATCCAGACCTGCGCTTTTTCCCTTTTCCCTCACCCACCAGTTGATTGAGGTTATTATAATCTGCTCTCCATTTTCTGATCATTCGAAGATCCAAAAGTTTTTCTTTACAGAAAACTGCAAGATTCTTGCCATGTGACTCCTCCACAATTGCTTTCTTGTACTCAACAGTATAGATCTTCCTTTTTGTACTCATGTCTAGGGGTCAAAACAGACAGAATACCGGTAATAAAATTATGATCATCAGTCCTTCTTTTCACTCCATCATTCCCCTCAATAATGTTTTAACCCCATCATGCTCCCTGAGTGCCCCTTTTATCCTCCATCATGCCCCTTCACTCCTGCTTACATACCGGTACCGGGTTTTTATGTTGTCCTGCCTCAGCAGCGGGCGAGCCTCAGCCACCCTCGACGAGCGCAAGGGAACTGGCGTTTCCTCTTCCTCAAAGGGAAGCTGCAGCAATTTCCTGCTTTCTTAACACCCCCCTTCAGATATGCGCGCGCACCTAATTCCCTCCTGAGCCCAGGGCGGTTACGGTAGCATCGAAGAGGAAGCCACTTACGGTAGCATCGAAGAGGAAGCCACCTTCTCCCCCCACACTCCGCTCCGCTACCGTATTTCAATTTGTATTTTTGCTAAGGAGCCCTCCAGCTCACAGCATGAGAAAAGAGCGCTCCTCTGGCCACCCAAGAACAACCCTGTCCCCGAAACAGACACGCCTTCCACGCGCCCCCTAAGGCAGCTGTGGGAGGGGGCACTTGAGAGAGAAAGCGAAATGATCACTGAGAAGAGGCAATTCCCTCCATCCCTCTCCCGCAGTCCTCAAGCCCCGGTGTAGTCGTCTCGTCTGCTTTGGCCACACGGGAACACAGTCGGCGTAGCGCCCTTCTGATGTTCAAAATGGCCGCATGCAGCGTTTTCGCGCCCTCGGTAAGCGAGGGGAGGACGCAAAAACTCTGTGTGCGCCCATTTCGGCTGTTCCGGTGGCCCTTTTTGGACCCGCCGGACAGCTGATCCGTGGTCTCGCTGCAGCCGAAATGGCCGCACGCAGCATTTTCGTGCCTTCCCCTCGCTTACCGAGGGCGCGAAAATGGCTGCCAGACCTAGAAAAGCATCGCTGTACGGTGAGTTTTTTTACCATTTGGAACGCATTAAACGCTGTTTAATGCGTTCCAATGGCTTTTTTTGATCCGTACAGCGATGCTTTCACTGTGCGAGGCACCACTGTATCAATCTAAATAGGGCTTATTTTCGGGGGAGGGCTTATTTTAGAGGAATGTTACACAGGAAGGGGAGGGCTTATTTTCGGGATAGGTCTTATTATCGGGGAAACACGGTAAGAAACTTTGAAGCATGAACCGGATGTCTCCTGTCTTCCTAAGGCATGTTTCACTGTGACCATATGAGGCATCTCCAGGAACAGGCACCGCTGGTGCACCAGTTTTAACTGAGCAAATGCACCCTTTGCCACCACCAAAACCTGGGCATCCAGACTCAGGGATGAATCAAGAAGCACACCCAAACTGCACACTATGGTTTCAGGGGGAATGTAATATAATCCAGTACAGACTTGATCCCATTCCCTGATCTGCCTTTCAACTGACCAGGTGAACCTGTGTCTTGTATGGATTAAGTTTCAGTTTATTCACCCTCATCTACTCCATTGCTGACACTAGATTGATTTAAACTTTAGGGCCCAGATAGTTTTTTTCTTCCATCCTACTGGTGCTTGGAAGAGGAATCGAAAGAGAAAGGAAGATCCTGTGGATGAATGACTGGCTATGAAGGTGGTGTTGATGAGAGGGATTTGTTTTTTGGGACCACAGGCTAAGCTTCCTGGAAGAAGTACTGTTAGCAAGAGACAGCTTGCATCTAACAAGGACTGGGAAGAATGTGTTTGTCCACAGCATGATGAAGTTCATCAGGAGGGCTTTAAACTGAATTGGAAGGGGGAGGGAGATGCAAACACAGAGTTATGGGTAGATGAAGCCTTACACATAATAAGAGGAATTGACCAAACTCATCGAAAGAGCAACAATAATAACATTAACAACAATAATCACAATAATAAACATAATAGCAATCATCATAATAATCATAATAATATTCATAAAATGTACAAAGACAAACAGGCCATAAATCACACACACTCCGGTGCCTGTATACAAATGCCAGGCATATGGGAAACAAACAAGAACTGGAAATTTTAATTCAGGAGGGTAACTATGACTTGATAGAAATAATTGAAACTTGGTGGGATGACTCCCATGACTGGAATACAGCAATTGAGGGATATAAACTGATCAAAAAGAACAGAGAGAATAAAAACGGAGGTGAAATGGCAGTATATGTCAAAAATACACATTCCTGCACAGAAATACAGGAGAAGGACAATGGCTATCCCATCGAGAGCATCTGGATCAATCTAGCTGGGGCAAAAACTAAAAGGAACTTGGTAGTTGAAGTCTACTACCGGCTGCCCAATCAAAGAGAGGAAGTGGACAAAATTTTTGAAAAACAAATTTTTCAAAGAGACACAATGTAGTAGTGATGGGAGATTTCAATTATCCAGATATATGTTGGGAGACAAATTATGCCAAGCATGGCCCCTTAAAGAAATTCCTGGCTTGTGTGGCTGATAATTTTCTCCTACAAAAAGTGGAGAAAGAAACTAGAAGATTTGCTATCCTTGACTTGACTCTGACCAACAAAGATGACTTAGTGGGGGAAATGGCAGTAAGGGGAACTCTGGGTGAGAGTGACCATGACCTTCTAAAATTCTTGATTTCAAAGGAAACCAAAGCAGAGTGCAGCCACAAATGTCTGCTGGATTTTTAAAAAGCCAATTTTAATAATCTCAGAGCAAGGATGGCAGGAGATCCTAACAAGAAAAGGAGTCTCAGAAGGGTGGGAGCTTCTAATAAAAGAAATTCTAAAGGCACAACTACAAACAATTCCAACAAGAAAAAAAGGTAAAGGTAAAGGTAAAGGTTCCCCTTGACAATTTTTGTCCAGTCGTGTCCGACTCTAGGGGGAGGCGCTCATCCCGCTCCTCAAGCCATAGAGCCAGTGTTTGTCCGAAGACAATCTTTCCGTGGTCACATGGCCAGTGTGATTTAGACATGGAACGCTGTTTACCTTCCCACCAAGATGGTACCTATTTATCTACTCGCATTTGCATGCTTTCGAACCGCTAGGTTGGCGGGAGCTGGGACAAGCAACGGGCGCTCACTCCGTCACGTGGATTCGATCTTACGACTGCTTGGTCTTCTGACCCTGCAGCACAGGCTTCTGCGGTTTAGCCCACAGCGCTACCACGTTCCTACAAGGTAGGAGGCAGCAAAAAAGGCCAAAAAACTGCATCCAAGAGTACTAAAGGAACTGGCTGAAGAACTCTCAGAACGGCTATCCATTGTTTTCTTGAAATCATGGGAAACGGGGGAGGTGCCAGAGGATTGGAGGAAGGCCAATGTTGTCCCTATCTTCCAAAAGGGGAAAAAAAGAGAAACCTGGGAACTACAGACTAGTCAGCCTGACATCAAGACAAAATTTGGGAACAGATCGTAAAGCGATCATTGTGCAAGCACCTAGAAAACAATGCAGCAATAACTAGACGGCAACACGGATTTGTCAAGAACAAATCCTGCCAAACTCTAGCCCATGGGGAATTTTGTTCCACAGGCTATGTATGTTGCTGCCACCATGGTTTGTCCAACACATAAAACTCAAATGTTCTCTTCCTCCAAGTTTGATCATTTATAAATCTGCCATTTTGTCAGAAGGCCAGAGCAAGTCTAGCAATGGTGTCTTGAAATTTGGCAACCCCTGTGGGCATATACAAGCTATTTTGTGACCTTAGATAAAATTGACTTTTCACCGATAATAACCTCAGACCATGCACCACTAAAAGTTTCATGGACTAATAAAACTTTTAAAAAAATAAACGCAGGATTTGGAGATTAGATACTAGTATATCTGGAAATTCACAAATTATTGACAAAAATTAAAAAGGATATTAAGCTAATTTATGAATTAAGTAACAAGGAAGAAGTGAAACCAATAGTTATACTGTATGGGATATCCTTAAAGCATATTTAAGGGGGAAATTCATCATGGAGGGATCTAGATTAAAAGAGAGAGAAATTACAAATACAATTAGAAAGTAAAATAAGAAAACTAGAAGAACATAAGAAATCAGGATCTAATAAAATATTGAGAGAAATAACAAAGGCTAGAGCAGAATTAGAAGCACTGGACATAAATAAAACTCAAACTGCAATGAGCTATTTAAAGAGGAATTATTATGAATATAGAAATAAAAGCTCCAAATTATTATCTAATGCCATAAAAAGGAAAGCTACTAAAACAATTGTCAAAATAAGAACTAAGGACGATAAAATGGTAACATCACAACAGCAAATTCTAACAATTTTTAGGGAACATTATAGAGAACTATATGAGACAGAAATGGGACCAGAAACGGGTGTTCAAGAATTTGTGAGTTCTTTAACAAGTAATCTAATTAGTGAAAAACATAAAAACCATCTTAATTCATCAATAACACTTAAAGAAATAAAAAAGAACTATCAAAAAATTTAAGAAGAGGAAGTCACCAGGTTGTGATGGTTTCACAGCAGACTTCTATAAAATATGGGAGGACAAACTATCTGAATACCTATTAGAAGTACTGTATATAACTCAATAATGAATGGGGAAAAGTTCCAGACTCCTGGAAAGAAGCGAGAATAATAGCTATCCCAAAACAAGATAAAGACACTACATTTCCATCTGCGTATAGGCCAATAAGTTTACAGAATCAAAATCAAAAAAATATTTTCATCTATTATGGCACAAAGAGTAAATACTGTAGCTTCATTACAAATTATATTCATGGAGACCAATAGGGATTTATGCCAGGGAGACAAATGTTGGATGCGATTTGTAAAATATTAAATATTATATACATTGCACCAGAAAAAAATCCCTGAAGGTAGCAATACTCTTATTGTTGTTGTTGTTTAGTCGTTAAGTCGTGTCCAGCTCTTTGTGACCCCATGGACCAGAGCACGCCAGGCCCCCTGTCTTCCACTGCCTCCTGGAGTTGGGTCAAATTCATGTTGGTAGCTTCGATGACACTGTCCAACCATCTTGTCTTCTGTTGTCCCCTTCTCCTCTTGCCTTCAGACTACTCTCATTAGATGCCCTCAAAGATTTTGACCACATGAAATGGCGATATAAGTTCAAATTATTAGAGAAAATGAATATGGGCAGAACATTTATCAGGGTTCTAAAGAAGCTATATGAAGGGGCAAGGGCTTCAATATTAATAAATGGTATTGAATCTGAAAAATTTGAACTGTGTGGAGGAACAAGACAAGGAGACCCCTTGTCTCCATTAATATTTGCACTGGCTATAGAGCCACTCAAGGCACTTATAAGAAAAATATTAATATTAGGGGAATAATGGTTAGAAATAAACAACATAAAATTAATTTACCATGCTGATGATTCCTTTTACTAAATAATTACTCCAGATATAGAGGAAATATATGATAATCTTTGCTCCCCCTATATCTCTATTATGTCCTATATTAGAACACCCTAAATTTAAATTTAAAGATAAATACGCACAATTTAAGCAATGGAAAGAGAGAGGAATGTATAGAATAAGAGACTTGTTTATACTGTACAAGGAAATCCTATTACAGTCAGACAGCTCCAGGAGAAAACTAGGTATATAGTATCTAATTGGTATCAGATAAACCAAATTAGAAATTTGGCAACTCAACTATATAAAACACTGGCTTCAAATAGACCATTAACAGAAATAAAGAAATATTGTATAGAGACAGGGAATAAAAAGGAAACAGGGTTAATTTCAGTAATTTATAAAAGTATTGTAGATAAACAACTTGGAGACAATATGTGATCCAAGATAGCTTGGGAGACAAATTTAAAACCTGAAATATTAGAAAACACATGGAAAAGAATATGGACCTCTCAACCTTATAAATCAGTATCATCTCAAGCTAAAGGAACAGTGTTCAAAGGAGTGCACAGATCGTACTTATACTTTGTAAATTTAAATAGAATAAATAAAGGAATATCAGGCATATGTTGGAGGAAGTGCAGAAATAAAGGAACTCTGGAATATATGTGTTTAACATGTCTAAGAGTGGAAATTTTCTGGTCTGAAGTAATTAAGTGGTTGGAAAGTATAACAAATGAAAAAATAATTTCAAATGAAACTTTGCTACTTTTTTCATTATTTACGGGAGGGAACGAAAACATTGCGAATAAAGAACTAATTGCAATTATATTAGGGATGAGCCCGTAATGAAATTGGCCATCAGTGGGAGGACGCTCAGGACCTATCCTTGCAAATATTTCAAAATAGAATATAAACGGAAAAACTGACCTATCACATTAAACTCTATGGAGGGGAAATAAAACAAGATAAATTTATGGAAGCATGGTATCCTTTGTTGGCCTCTGCTGCAGGAGGTCAACTGGGAAATGGTGGTTAGTTTGAACAACTGTAGGGTTAGAAGTAGAACGTATATAAATGTTTACAAATTATTAGTATACTATAGATAAGAAAATTATTGGAAGTGTAACTGTATTTATAGGTAATTACTACCGTACTTTTCTTCTTTTTTATGTGATTAGAGGATTGTAACTTATATAATAATAAGCATTTAAAAATTAAAAGAAAAAAGCATATAATAGGAGTTCTAATGGGATGTAGCACAGGTAGATTAGACATCTGAAGGAACTGGTGCAACTGGTGCTGTGGTTTTAATTGCATAAATACATTCTCAGACTCTGCTGAAACTTGGGCATCCAGATTCAGGGCAGAATCCAGGAAGACATCCAAGCTGCAAACCTGACTCTCACTCAGAGTGAGCATAATCCTGGTCAGCACAGCTTGGCTTCCTATTCCCTGATCTGCACTTTGACTGGCTGTTACTGGTATAACACTATTTTAGGATTAAAGCAGCTTTCTCAGATTAAAATGGAAAGGAGAAATAGAGCTGGTTGTCATCTGCATACTAGTGGCATCAAGCTCCCCTTCCCATGAGTCTGTACATATATGTTAAATAAAGAGTAGGACAAGAAAGATCCCAAGGGACTTCACAGGCCAATGGCCTTAGTATTGAACAGGAATTTCCCAGCACTGCTGATCAAACTCACTGTCTCCACAGAAGGCAAAGCCACTACAATATACCACCTCAAAGTCTCGCTGCAGAGAAGCAGCCAGAAGAATACTGTGGTTGATAATCAGGGCTGAAGATGGTCTGAAATTCAATTTCAGCAGACTATCTCATCCACTAAACTCTGCTGCTGTGATGCCACCACATATTCCAGCCTCATGACCAAGAATGTCATGTTTAATACTGCCGGAGATTATTCAATACAGTGCAGTTTGTAGGGGCAAGGGTGTATTTCCCCCTGCCTTTGATGTGTAAGGAAGTGCAAGGGTCCAACATACAAAGAGTGTCTCTCACCTCTCCAAGGATCCTGTACAGATTTAAATGCATCCATTGTCCCTGGAGAAGCAGAGGCCAAAGTTACATCCTCTGGACTTTTGACAACTGCAGCATCTAAATCAATGTGAAGGGGAACGAATTTATCCTCAAAAAGTTGTGGAATGATCTTGAAACAAGTTGTTGTTTTTTTCATGTGGTTCATAACATAATGAGGCCTTGATCACTCAAAACAATTGTGGGTAAACACAATGGAGGCAGAGAATAGTGTGTGTGTGTAGAGTAGGCAAAGATTACTGCATAGGACAACCTCCAAGTCACTGAAAAAGATCCATACTCTTGAGCGTTTTCCAAATACATGTTCAAAAGATGACAGTGAGATCCTCATTTATGTGTGATTCAGTAGTAGTAGTAGTAGTAGTAGTAGTAGTAGTAGTAGTAGTAGTAGTAGTAGTAGTAGTAGTAATAATAATAATAATAATAATAATAATAATAATAATAATAATAATAATAATAATAATAATAATAATAATAATAATAATAATAATATCTGTTCTTTCCTCCAAATTCTGTAAGAATATCTCCTTCAGTTACATTGAGAAACCCACAGATTAACTGGCACTGGATGATCACATATTCTCAAATGTACATGTTTCTTGGAGCAAGCTGTTTAACCGTTTTGAGTCAGTTAACAATTTGTCTTTAAATCTTAGTAACTGCTCCTAGACTCAATCCTATTAGTTTGACAGATAGTGTGTCACTGCTGGAGTCAACTGTGTGTTTCCTTCTCCAAATTCTCCCTGCCTTTTTAACTAAGCATTTGTTTCCCCCTCCGTTTTGTACATTATGACGAGCTCCATGGGCTGCTACTGCCTAGTTCCATTCAGGGTAAGATAGCAGCTTTGGCTTTTTATGCGAAAGCACGAGGCTACCTCAGTTCATGGCCAGCTGCGGCTACGCTGTCATTGGGACCGTGCAACTGTGGGGCAGGATGCTTGCCCAGTGTTGTGAAGAAAGCATCCTGTGAAATCTCCACTACCAGCATCTGCACTACAGCAGGCCCCCTTTTCATGATTTGAATTGGGCTATGAGTTCACGAAGTTTTTATGGTTAATAAAGCGTGGCCCTGTTTCATCCCATCATTTGAGTCTCACCTCGTTATTCTGGGATGGGAGGGCAAAGTGCAATGGCAGGAAAAGAACGAGCCACACGTTTGCCTGACCTTACGTTTGCCCTTGCAGGAACCATTTCTCATGTTAGATAAAGAGAGAAAACAAGCAAGGCATCCTTTGTAGAGATCTTCCTTTCTTCCTCCTCCTCTTTATTTTTAAAAATTAAAATATACCACTGAATTCTTGCAGAGATAGATATGCTTGCAAGTCTCATGAGCCCACAACTTCAAGCAGGGATGGAGACTCAAGTCATGGGACGCTCTGTAAAGTCAGGCTTAAGTCACGCCAGCAACGTGACTTGGACTCCACTTTGTTTCCGGCCCCCCCAATGAGTCAGACTCAACTCAGAACCCACCAACTCCTCCCTTTTTTCTTGGGGGGTGGGAAAGCTTGTTTTTAATAGGGACTCTGACTTGGGATTTGGTACCAAAGACTTGGACTTGAAACTTGGATCCAAAGACTTGCCAGCATCCCAGCCTACAGATTGGATCTGAACGTAGCTATCCTTAAGGAGGATTCATAGAACTCTGTGGGGTTTAATAAAGCCCTGGCTAAGCTGTCCCACAGGTTTTATGGACCATTCTAAGTATGGCTACATTTGGATCCAGTCTTTATTAATTAAAGTGAAAGTTATCGTAGTGTTCGCGTGTATAAAACACATAACACTCCAGTTGGAACAGCTAATTAAAATAATATGTATGTACACGCAGTTTAAACAAAGAAGAGAACAGCATTTACTAACATTTTCAAGGTAGTAAGAAATTAGAAAACTTATGTTTTCCCTTTTGCCGTATCTTCCTGGAAGGAAATGTTGTAACTCTTCTGTCTCTCCATAACACCGGTTCAGAACAAGGGACCAATAGAAAGCTTGTGACCTGGGAGGCTCCCCCCAAAATTGAAGGGGGATCAAGCACTCCCTGCTCCAGTCTTTGAGCTGCACTCGGGAAGACAGCTCTTCACACCTGCAGGGGCAGGCTCTGGTGGAAGCGGGAATGGGGGATATAAATGCAACCCGGGACAACATCCTGGGTGGCTGGGAGACTGTGTGGATGCAAGATCCCTGGACAGGGAAGTGGGAACAGGTTCGAGTACCCAAGGCTGAAGCTGAGAGCTGGAGAAGGAAAGGGTTACCTCAGAGACCTTCATACTGGGGTGAGTCAGAAACCCGGGAATGAAGCAGGAGGCTTAGAGAAGAAAAGGAAGCCACTGCCAGAGAGAACGAAGCACGTCGAGCATGGCATCTCGAGGAGTTACAGAAGATGGGGTGTTTTCTGGACCTTGGGGCAACTCACAGGGAGAGGGATCCCCGTGGTGGGGATGGACGGGGGATGAAGAAACCCTCCCGCTTCTGAGCCAGATGGAACCCGAACTCGAGACGGCAGACCCCGAGTGGGTGATTGCTGGACCCTGGAATATAAAACCTGTTAACCCATTTGAAGTGAATTTATGGTCACCCTTGCAAGAGCCGTTGCTCGAACAAGAGATTCTGCCAAGTGAGCATGTTAATGCTGAAGATCTGTTAGTTGAATTAATAAATAATACAAATCCGTTTGAAAAGCCTGAGTCTCGTGGTTTATTAAAAGAGAGGGAAGCCCGCATACACGAACCTTCACAGGAACGAGGTGCCAATGGAACTGGCTGTAGATAAAGCAGTCTGATTGGATGTTGGGAGATGAGCTGTACCCAGGGTAGACATTTTCAGACATTTTCAGCCATGTACCAATTGATTCATCCCAAGCATCTTTTCTTAGAGTTCTTACTGTCAAGTTTGTCTCCTTTCCTTCCTTGTTTTAGCTTAAGGTTTTGATCCTTTTTTTTAATGAAACAAAAGCATGTCAAGGCTTGGCCCCCCTCTCTGCCCACCCCTTCCCCAGTGTCGCCCTCACAAATTAAACCCAAGTAAAATGCACTGGAGCAGAACTTTAGAGAAGCTGAAATCTGAGCTCATGCCATGAATACCTTGTTTTCAAGAAATGATAAATCAGTCTGGGGGGAAATTCTTAAACCAACACAGCAATTGAAAGCAGAGATTATGCACTCCCAGTGGACTTCAAAGTCGTTTTCTTGGCATACCTAAAAGACTGAGTTCCAACTGCTGATCTGGATTGGATAGCAAATAAATTAACAATTGGAAGGATAACTACAGCTTCCCAATGGAAAGATCACCAGATATCTAACTAAAATAGATTCTGAAAGTTCAGGAATGTACTTGAAATAGTTAATTTGTGCTATATGACAAGTGTAAGGAAGACGTAAGGAATGAAATGCCTTTGTTATTTCCAGTTATATACTCGAATCAATTGCATGATGATCAAGTTGTTCTTCCTTTGACTACAGAGTCTGTATGTTAACAATATCATAATATTTTGTCAACAAAGCAGTTTCTTTTCAAAAAAAAAATAGTAATGTACAATTTTGTTGTCATCTAAAAGCTCCTAGTGTGAAGAAATTCAAAAGTACTGATAAAAGTGAAATATTGGGTGTGCATGCTGTAAAATTTGTTAAGTTTCATCAGTATTTTTATTTGTTTAGTGTTAGGGTCACTTCTGCAGGTCAGCACCAAACCCTCACCCTACGCCTTGTTCAGCCATTTTTCAAATGGATTTGGTGAATCTGACAAAGCAGAAGCCCATGTGCCAAGGTTTTTGATATAATATCTATCCTTGAATAGGTTGCATATTTCTCTAAAAGAAGAGTATAACCCCTTTCTTTAGAGTTTAAATACATTTAAATAGCAACTAACCTATTATATGCTGTATTTGTGGCTGCTTTTTTAAAAAAAATGTAAGGGAACTTTTACAGAGCCAAAAAGCTGGGGGTGCTCCATTTATGGGAGGCACAGAGCTTTCTTGATTTTGCAGTTTCATTCTCTGTTCTCAGACACAATTTAAAGCACTCTTTATGGCCTATCAACTCCTATACGTTTTCGGTCATTCTGGCTATCTATCTGAATGAACATATTCTCCCTTACAAGACTCTAGTATTTGGGGAAGAGGCGGTCCTGCCCACTTGCCAAAGTTTTGGAGGGGACATACAAGAGAGTGATTTCTCCGTGGCACCTTCCAGGCTCTGGAACCACCTTTCAGGGTAGTACATCTTGACACAGATTGGGCTGAGTATATAACACTCACCAAACACACACAAACTGTTGTCTTTCAGCCAAAAGGTAAAGATACTTTTATTCAGGTAGGCTCTAAGTAATCAACTGGCTATTGTTTTTTGTGCTCCCTTTGTCCTGCTCTGGGGAAGAAAGGTGGAATATCTAACCTGACCTGACCTGACCTGACCTGATCTGACCTGACCTGATCTATTAATATTTCTGGGTAAACAGGAGAGTGGAGGTATGATTAGCAATACTGGCAATGATTGTAGCAGCTGAAAGAAGTACTGCTGCAACAATGAGATTGCTACCATTGATGTTTATGATTGCCCAGTTCTCCCATTATAGAGACTCTTCATAATAACCAAGTGGCATGGTTGTCAGTTGCATTACAACAGCTCTCAAACAGGTTTGGGTGCAAACAAACCCCTCCCCCCCATTCATGTCATTTCTCTACAATCATGTTCTGACAGTCTGCACAAATGTCCAGCCCTTTATGGGTTATCTTGATTACGTGCTACATAAATATGGCCCAGGAAGAACACATCACTAGGGGAGCCCACAGATGAACAACTGTAGCACTCAAAAAAACTTGCTTATGACCAAATCATTGCATTTCCGGCACAAGGTGAAAACCCATGTTTCTGGAAACCAAACTCTTTGTGGTTTTGTCCTTTGTGCTACAATTGTATTGACTCTTTTTAAAATGTTCTTAAAATGTTTTGTAGCTTTTTGTCTGTCATGCAGCTTTTTGTTAATTGCAATTCATCTGCAATTACAAACCAGTTTGCAAGCAGAAAGGGAGAGAGAGAAAAAGTACACACACACACACACACACACACACACACACACACACACACACACACACACACACACACACACACACACCAATAATAATGTGCCATACAGTTAAAATTCACCATGCAAATGGATATTTATTTGTGCCTAAAAAACGTTAGTGCTTGTGTCCAATGTTTTATAAGCCAGCATTTTGTCTGGGTTCTTCAGTATCATTGTCTTTAATGTTTTATTTTACTAAGTAAAAGCACAATATAAACTCACATGTTTGGAGATGCACCTGTAAGGAATCTTTGACTATCGCAAAAAGTGCATCTTGACACAGATTGGGCTGAGTATGTCACATTTACACAGATATAAATATAAACAATGGCAATATTGAGAAATAGCAAAGGTTCAGCAATATATGGGGAAATACAGACTCCAAAGAAATGAGCTCTCATGGCTGAGAAGGTTTTCGGACTCAGACTGCTATGCAAGTCTAATCCAGAGGTCCTGGAAAGATAGGAAGAGGAAAGAAAGGATCTTTCCCTAAACCACACACATACATATAAAGGAAAAAAGGTTATTTGAAGATCCACAAATGTGTTGGGAAAATACTAAGCGATTAAGAGTGACACATATTACCTCTGCATTGTCTCATTAGGCTATCTTGGAGGTAGGGAGCACCTGGGATGACGTGAGGGTGTTCTTGAGCAACGATCGCAAGAAAGGACAGGTTAGCAGAGTTCTGACACCACCAGGAATTCAGGACAGAAACATAAGCTAGCAGGATTCTCTAGCTGAATCCTGGATTCTGGGGGCTAAGAGAGTGATTTCCCCTCAGAAATGGTGAAGTCAGGCCACAGACACCTGGCAGGGATCAGCAGGAGTCCTTCAGCAGCAGTAGCAGAGTTCATGGGGAGAGAAGGTTCACCCCAGAATAGCAGTTATGGCCAGTGTGTCTCATTTTGTACAACTATTTTATTTTATTTATTTTATTATTTGATTTATTTGATTTATATCCCGCCTATCTGGTCTTGCGACCATTCTAGGTGGCTTCCAATACAGCATAAAACAGCAAATAAAAATAACACAAAATTATTACATAGGCCGATGAAAGTCTTCTGGCTCCTTGTTAGCCATGTGTCCATTTAATTTGCTCTGCCCTGATCATCGTCTCACCCATGTGGCTAATCCTGTCTGATAGTCAAGGGACGATGGGCAGGAAGAAGAATATGGGAATACTCTGTTCATGAAAATGCTGACTGTTCTAGGCTGTTTGCTATCCCACATGATGCTTGTAGCACAAAAATGAAAGAGATCCAGTCCATATTGCCTCTCTGCAGGAGGGCCACCCTGGGAGATGACTCTTTGGTTGTGATTTCCCTGTATTCTATAGACAGTTTTGATAAGAGTTGTTTAGTGCATTTCCTCTTGGGGGGGGGGGTGTTTCTGTCTTAGGACCAGAGGCTATTTCTTCCCAGTTTGTGTTTTGGACCAATACTTGGCCATGGACAGAAAAAAATTCCAGTTAAAACATTTTGTCGCATGCACATACATGTTTTGGCAAAAATGATACTCTGCAGAAGTTTTTATAGGCCTGGCCAGTTTGACATATAGAACCTGTCCCAACTGGCTGTTTGGGGTGTGGGTGGATTGGGATGAAAAGGATTTGTTGAGGTCAGGGGAAGAAGTGATGTGGCTTTTGACATGCTCCTCCCATCTGAACAACAAATGGCTGCCCATCAACTGTTAATTATCCACACACACACAGCTGCTCTCCAATATCCAGACAATGGAAGCTAGCTGCAGTGTCAGAGGGGCTCACTGCCTCTTTGAGTGCGGATTTTGTGGCTGGTGGCTTGGGCGAGCCGCACAAGTAAGTGAGGTGGTGGGGGGAAGAGAGCGGCTTCTTTTTGCTTCCCAAGTTGAGCAAGCAGCTGTTCTCCACTCCACAGTTGATCATGAAAGACAGCAGCAAGATGGAAGAGGGAGAAAGAGAGAGAGAGAACAGGGCCTTTCATTCCCTCCTCTCTGCTCCTCTTCCCTCATTCTTTGTTCTCCCCCCTCACTTTAAACTCTCTCTTGCAATCTGCAGCTGTAGCCTCACTGTATCTAAACTCAGTGTGCCAAAAAGAAAGACTGCCCTACCACTCGGCCAGATAGGTGTGCAACAACTCTGAAAGGGGAAGGATCGTTTCATTTCGTTTAGTTGTTCAGTCGTGTCCGACTATTCATGACCCCATGGACCAGAACACACCAGGCCCTCCTGTCTTCCACTGCCTCCCGGAGTTTGGTCAAATTCATGTTGGTTGCTTCGATGACACTGTCCAGCCATCTCATCCTCTGTCGTCCCCTTCTCCTCTTGCCCTTACACTTTCCTTACATCAAGGTCTTTTCCAAGGAGTCTTCTCTTCTCATGAGATGGCCAAAGTATTGGAGCCTCAGCTTCAGGATCTGTCCTTCCAGTGAGCACTCAGGGTTGATTTCCTTTAGAATGGATAGGTTTGTTCACCTTGCAGTCCAGGGGACTCTCAAGAGCCTCCTCCAACACCACAATTCAAAAGCATCAAAAGGGGAATGATGGCTCAATCTAAATATCAACACAAGTGGACATGTTTTTTTCCCCAAAACCAAACTGTGCCCTCACCGATCTATACATCACATTTATATGTCAGTCTGGACAGGCTCTTAGTAACTAACAAGGGATATGTGAAATCCCAAGATGTTAGTAAGAAGTCCCTTACAGTGGCAGCTTCAGACCCAAAGGATACAGTGCAGGTGCCAAACCTACTATTTACTTGTTTACATCATTGCTTGAATTACCAGAGGGGAAGGTCCCCATTTCTTTTGCAGCCCCCCCACCCCACCCCTCATCTACTGTAATTCCAAGATGACATGGAGGAGGCATTGCTTTGACAAAAACTGAAGGGCTACATTGATTTCATTAAGCACCCCCTGCCTCTTTCACTGTCTCTGAAGTAATATTTGAGACCAGCCTACATTGCTACCTCTTCTAGGGAAGAAAATCATTGCCAATCACTGAGACCACATGCAGCTCCCAGGATGACTTAATACAGTTAACTTGACAAATGTAAAGGCAGGAAAGGTTTTCCTTGTTCACCCGAAACAGCTTGCTAATACATTGTGTGAAATGTTGTTACATTGCACAGGAATGCTGTGTTTAATATTCTCACTCACTACTCTGCAAATTTCCAAAGTGTCTTGAATAAAATATGGGCTGTAAACAACAGGATACTCCACTTGGGTTAAATCCCCGGTTGCTGGTTCTCTCCCATTCAATCAAATGAGCCAAGGATGCCTCTTCAGAATGTTCTGAACACCTTTTTCTCATCATTAGTTGACCTGGGAATCTTGTCCCATTAAAATCCCCACAGTTCAGGAGTTTGGGTTATACAGTAGTTTGCATTTAATTTCCTGTTTTATTCTTGAGGCCCTCGTAAAATTGCTTACAGAATGAGAATGCTTAGTGTATGCCATAACGTATGCCAGTAAACATAACATTTAATATGCATATCTTTCTACACAATTACCTGCAACATTATGCCTACTTTTTAAAAGCCCCGTAAAAGCAACAGAGGGAGGTATGCTGTTCACGCTAATAGGTTTTGAGGGGGTCATAACATGGTAAGGGTGCCACCTGCAAATGTCAAAAATCAAGCTGTTTCTCAAAATTGTTGAAACAACATAAAATGAGATATTTATTTTTATTTATTCATTTGTTCATTTGAAAAAGCACTGCTTATGGCTAGAGGTCTTTTAGGTTTATAAAACATAAAAAAATATTGCTTTGAAAATTTCAGGAGCTTTTGCTTAAACAAAATTCCTGAAGCTGTAGTAGTTCTAATCAACCTATGAAGGGGGCAAGGTTATACGTTAATGGAACAATAACTGTGCAGTAACCCCTACACCCCAGCATTCAAACTGCGAGCTTCTTTATCCACCTGTATACTTGTTGACTGGATTATTTGTTGCTCTCACCTGAATGTACTAATTGTTGTGAACAACCTTTTATGACCTATACACACTTTATGTTGCTTGATCTGTGAGATCTGTGAGATCTCATTCATGCAAACAAACTATTGTATGACACGACAGTCAATGAATTAGAAGTATGCCCTGTGTGAAGTGTCCCAAAGAGTATGGAAACAACATATGTACCTGATCTTCCTAAATGTTAGACTCTAAGCCTTGGAGGCTAGAGTTATATGATGATCAATTTGTTTTGTAACTATTTCTGGGGATCTGATCAATTGATGACAGGCAGTGTGGTATAATAGATAGAATTACAGATTAAGCCTCAAGAGAGCTGAGTTCAAATCCCTCCTTAGCTATGAAAACTCTCTGGGGGTTGGGACAGAACTGGTAAAACCACTCTTATGTATCTTGAAAACTTTATTAGGGCTGCTGGAAGTTGGATGTAACCTAATGGAACATAACAACCACAATAGGTTAATGTATCCTAGTTTTAAGTATTCTTATAAAATTCCATAAAAAATGCACTAGACATTTTACATGAAGAGCAGGTCCCAGCTTGCAAGCACAAATTCTTCAAATCTGGTGAGGGGAGGGCAAAACAGTTGTGTTTGCTGGGTAAGGCAAAAAAAAGGGGGGGAGGAAGCAGTTAATTTCAAAGTCAGGTAGAGCATGAAGAAGGAAAGGCAAAATGTTCATTTTTCATAATTTCTTAAAAGCAGACAGAGGAAGTGCATGCATAAGGAACAGTGAGAAAGAATACATGCAAATGAGAAATGACACAAAGGACTGGCAGGTTAGTCTGAAGATTAGTATTTGATGAATGAAAGGGAATGAGGAACAGAATACAGAAAAAGAAGTGAAGATAGAAGAGGTAAGGCTATGAAGAGATTTAAAAGGCATGTTATGAAATACTTGAGGAAGATGATGAACAGTAGTAGTATATGTGTGCATGTGTATATGTTTTAAGATGATTTTCGGTATATATTTACACTAAAGTAAGTTCCAGTGATACTCTTTCAGGATGTGTGTACAGCCAAGCCCAGCAAAGGGCAGCCTGAATGTTGACATCACCAATGGATGGTCTGCAGAAAACTCTCTTGCATTCACTACCATTCACACTTGTTGAAAAATATCTCTGACACTTGCCTTGTGTTTGAGTGAGAAGTGGTTAACTGATGAAAAAAGGACTCAGCTTCTGGGATTTTCCCTTGCTTTGTGTCAATTTGAAAATGGTAATGAGCACAAGAGGGCATCCTGTAGACCATCTTGACTGCTGCCATTGGTGTTGTCAACATTCATACTGCCCTATGTAAAGCTTGGCATACTTTTTCTTGCTGGCAATGTAGGTGTGATACTGTGTAACAATATCGGGACATTTCCTGACTTTTTGAATCATGAGTACCGAAGCACAATACCACACATTCATAAACCAAAGGTTTTGTGAAGAATTGAATAATGTCCTGCTTACCGGGTCCTGCTGCTCTCCTCTCCTTCAAAAAAGGATGAATCATTGCTTCTTCCAGAGGTTTACCTAAGAATTTTGGTGCCTAAAGCTTTGCTGCTTTGGTGGTGAAGCTCTGGCCATTTGAGATTGGTGTAATAAAGGGAGAGGACAGAAGAATGGCAAGCAATGTAGTGATCATGTTGGTTCTGTGCTGAGCCCAAATGTGCAAACTGAGCATATTTATGCTCTTCCAGAAGCAAATATTTGCACCTTCTAAATTTCACCACTCTGGATCAAAGCTACAGGTACAGCATTGCTTCCACACATCTGACTAGCTTCCCTAAACAGCTTTAGCCCTGGAATAGCAGGTGTCAAGTGCACGAGGGAAAATGCTGACTTGTTAAAGATTTTAGATGCATTTTGTGGCTTTTTTAAAAAAAATTGAGGTACAAAAGAAAAATAACATGCCGTATTGTGGATCTTTAGAGAGTATAGCACTGATTTTTAAAAAATTGTTGTTTTTAACAGGAAATGATTTATTTACCTTTAAAAACAATTATTCTGATACAGTTAAGATTATGTTTTTCTTTAATCTGTGCTTTGCTGTATATTTTTCCAGATGTTACTAAATCATTGCCTAGAACAGCTCCCAAAATCAAACTTTAAATCCCCTAATCTTTTTATTCTTATTGTGGCTGTTGCTGTTTTAATATTTGGCATGTTTGCGTGGTGAAAAGATTTTTTTTTTTACACAATACTCTATGTGTCTTCCACACTCTACTATTGGAGTATAAAATTCCTTTTATATTTAGCAAAGTGTTTGGTACAAACAACAAATACACAGAAAAAACATGAGAGAATAGCTTTAAATGCTAAAAGAGAGATAGTTTCAGTAGTCCACCCCTTTTTACTGTGACCTGCACTTTATGTTAAAAGCGGAAGCATTTTTAATGGGAAAAAGATATCTTTACTTACAGTTGCTGTCTATAGTTACAGTTAGTAGAAAAATAGGAAAAATGGAGTCAACACACATGGGAGAGACTCCTCCATGATTCCTTCATGCTAAGAAGTCAGGAAAGGAGAGAGAGAGAGAGAGAGAGAGAGAGAGAGAGAGAGAGACTAACAAAGGAAATGAAATGAACAAATAGGAAGAAGAAAGGGACCAGAGGCTGGAAAAAGAACTTAGGTGTGTTAGTGAAAAGAAGAATCCATGTAGGTCCTAAAAGCCCCTCTCCCACTGATACCCAGTGTTAAAAAGCATGCAAGATTGTTATTATCTCAGGTTAATCCTGATGGTGAGCTATTATATTTGGAAATGCAGGTGTTCATCAGGACAGTCTCCATAACTACCCTCTATCCCCAAAAGGAGAATCTAAATATTCAAGCAGTTGTATTAGTCCACATCAACAAATGAGAAGCAGATCTTTTGTGAAACTAATGGATCTTAATTGCTCATACTGGACTCAACCATTTTAATATACATTGCACTGCAACAGATATAGCTTGCAAAATACATATATACTGTTCCAGGAAAAGCTCAGTTCTCTACCAGGTTCTGTGTGGACTGCAGATAAACTCAAATGAAACAGGACATTCTCTGAAGAGAGGGTGGTGGTAGGTAGTGGAGTAGTCCTTACTAATCAGAAGATGCTGTGCTATCAAGAGTGCAATCCTAGGCCCGCCTACTCCATTGCCTAAACCTCAGTTAAACAACTGTGTAGAATAATATTCCTGTCTTCCCATTTTTTCCTGGGAAGAGAAAGGAATGGCAGGAACAGTATTGTTACTCCCCCAAAGAAAGCATACACAGATTTAAAGGGCAACTTGCAAGGCTGCCAAAAGACAAATGGCATTATTCATGCATAGTAGTGTAAAGATAAGAACTGCAATCCCATGTAATGTTAAATGCTCGGTCCGCGAAATGGTAGGTGGAGTTGGCACTAGTGTCAGACAGGATAAAGCTTTCCCTTCATTTTAATTGGTCAAAGATGTTCAAGATGCAAACTTACTATTGGCTATTATACAGCTTAGTGGGAAGCCTATTTCTGTATACCTCTGATCATTCAGAATGAAGAGAGTAGATTATGGCCCCACAGGGGTGGAGATAAAGAACGAAATAAGGCTGTTATAGGCAGGTGTAACTGTCAGGGTATAGAATTTTATAGGTCTGAACCCATATATGTTTCATTAACGAGCTGCCATTATGTGCAGATGAGAGAAAAGCTGAATCATCCTAAGCTGATGCAATGAGGTGAAACCAGAAAGAGCACAGGTGCAGAGATGAGGTCACCTGGAACCCGATTGGACTGGACAGAGACAAGATTATGTATAAATATGGACTGTGTCTGTAGAATGTTCTCTTCTTCTGATGTGATTTTCTGCCACGCATGCTGTCGGACTGTGTGAAGACTTCTAGATGTGCTGTAGAGACCTGCCTGTATATAAGTGTACATATATGTAAATATAACCGTCAAAGAAGAACTGGTAAAGTGTCTTCATTTACTCTGCGCCAGAAACGTAACAGAGGTTATGGGCCCAGAAACGTGCGCTGCGCAAGACAGACGGTGGTGAGTAAACGTGGGTGAAGTAAATAAATGAAGGAAGAGAGCAAAAGTGACAGTGGCAGTGAAGTAGAAGATTTGGGAGAAGACAGTTTGTCTGTTAGCCCAGGAGGGGAAAGGAAACAGAGAACTGCGAGAGAAGGCAGGATGGCATACAGCACGGGAGGCGTAGGAGGCTTGGCCATAAACAGACTGAATGGTAAAAATTACAGGACATGGGCAGTCAAAGCAGAAATGTTATTATGAAGAGAGAGCCTGTGGTCTTATGTGAACCGTCCTCCAGCCCAGTTAACAGAAGAGCAAGAGGAAGAGCATGAGAGAGCTCTGAGTACTATTATTTTGTCCCTAGAAGATGAAGAATTAGTGCATATACAAGGACTGAACACAGCCAAGGCAGTCTGGGACAGACTGCGAGGCATCTATCTGAGAGAAACAGCAGGCACAAAGATTTCCCTAACCAGGAGGCTTTATAAATGCCAAATGAGGTCTGGGGAAAGTGCCTCAAAGCACTTACAAACCATGAAGGGACTGTTCAATGAACTGCAGTTAATGAACGTTGTTTTCCCTGAGGAGCAGAAGGTTTACCTGATTTTGAGCAGCTTAAGTTCAGAATTTGATATGCTTATTACAAGCTTAGAAAGCCTTTCCGATACACAACTAACTCTTGAATATGTAACAAGCAGAATCTTGCAGGAGGAGGAACATTGGAAAGACAGATTCCAAGCTGCAGAAGAAAGCCACGTGGGAGATGACCGGGAGAGACAGAGACGGAGTCCAGACGGCAGCGTGTCCCGAAGACGAAAGCCAGAGACGAACAGAGAGCAGCGTGGGCGTGCCATGATGATCAAAGCCTGTTACCAGTGTGGGTCCAAAAATCATTTGCAAAAAGATTGTTTGAGAGGAGAGACGTTTCCAAACAGAAAGGATTCTGAAGCAGCAGTTTGCAGGTGCTCTGCAGAGAGCAGCAGCAAGAGATCGGTCTCTCTTGTCAGCAGAAAAACAACAGATAACTTCAAGGACACTCACGCAGCTGAATGGCTAATTGACTCGGGGGCCGTAAATCATTTGACTAACAATGTAGAGATGTTTTGTTTTCTAGGAAAGACGGAGCTGAAGAACATGACGCTGGCAAATGGACAAAAAGCAGACATAACAGGAGAAGGGAGAGTGTTTGTTCCCAGTCTGAAGTTGGAGATAAGTAACGTGTTACTTACACCCACAATTGATTATAATATTCTAAGTGTGTCAGCACTCGATAAACAGGGGTTTTGTGTAATGTTTGAAAAAGGAGAATGTATAATTAAGAAAAATAACAAACTAGTGGCCAGAGCGAAGCAAGAGGGCAATTTATACATATTAAAAGGCCAAACACACAGAGACACACACATGGTACACAGAAATGAACCCCAACATGACAATTGTATACACTTACTACATAGAAGACTGGGTCATGTAAACTTTAAGACAGTGCAAAAAATGGAAAATATGGCTAGAGATGTGAACATAAGAGACTGTAAGAATTACCTGGACTGTCAAATTTGTAAGCAAAGCAAAACACATGTTGCCCAAAAAGGGAGACAGAGTACCAGAGAGACAAATAGACCATTTGAATTGGTACATGCTGATCTAATAGGGCCATTTCCACCTTCATTAGGAAAAGCAAGATTTGCATTGGTAATTGTGGATGATTATACACGATTTTCGTTTTGTTTCACACTGAAATCCAAAACAGAAGTTTTTCAAACATTTAAGAATTGGCTTAGATCAATTGAGCGGCGCTTTGGCCACCAGGTGGCGCAATTGCAGACTGACCGAGGTACAGAGTTTACAAATACACAATTCCAGAGGTGGTTAGAATCCACAGGAATTAGACATAGAAAAACAAGCCCTTATAGTCCATTTCAGAATGGAGTGGCGGAGCGAAGGAATGGGGTGCTCCAGAACATGAAAGATGCACTGCTGGCTGACACAGGGTTGCATCATGCGCTGTGGGCCGAAGCTTTGAAAACTGTGAATTTTTTAATTAACAGAATTTGGTCATCCTCGATAGATCAAACCCCATATTATTTACTGTTTGGTAAGAAACCTTGTTTGAAGTATTTAAGAGTGTTTGGATGTACCGCTTGGGTACATGTGCCAAAGCAACTCAGGAGGAAAGGTCAAGCGAAAACAAAGAAAATGAGGTTCCTGGGTTATGAGCCTAGCTCAAAGGCGTATAGATTTCTAGATGGTGATAGAAGCGTTGTAATTTCTAGGTCTGCCAGTTTCAATGAGGGGGAGAACTGGGACAAAGTACACGTAAATTCACAATTATACATTCCACTGAGTGAAAAAAGAAGAGGTCAGTTTAGACAGAAAGAAACACATGAGCAAGACATGAGGTCCTCTGCTGATGAAAATGGAGAAGATGAAGATGGAGAAGTTATTGAAAACACGAAGAACACGAAGAAACACACGCTAGCGAGGTTAGTGAGACAGATGCACAGACAGAAACACAAGGTCCCAGAAGGTCCCAAAGGACAAACAAGGGTATACCACCCAAAAGGTTTGGAATGGGTGGTGTGAGTGTGTGTCATGTTTATATAGAACCCAAAAATTACAAAGAAGTTTTAGAACTTCCTGCTTTTGAAAAAAGAAAATGGTTAAGGACCATGGATGAGAAAATGGAATACATGAAGAAATGTAAGGTGTTCACAGATGTAAAGGTGCATACAGAACACACAGAGGTTACAGGTAACAAGTGTGTGTTAAAATTAAAATTTAAAAAATAATGTGTAAATGTGTTGGGATTATGCTGTGTTCAGGCATAAAAAAATTAGGAGGGGTGTCAGGGTATAGAATTTTATAGGCCTGAACCCATATATGTTTCATTAACGAGCTGCCATTATGTGCAGATGAGAGAAAAGCTGAATCATCCTAAGCTGATGCAATGAGGTGAAACCAGAAAGAGCCCAGGTGCAGAGATGAGGTCACCTGGAACCCGATTGGACTGGACAGAGACAAGATTATGTATAAATATGGACTGTGTCTGTGATATGTTCTCTTCTTCTGATGTGATTTTCTGCCACGCTTGCTGTCGGACTGTGTGAATACTTCTAGATGTACTGTAGAGACCTGTCTGTATATAAGTGTACATATATGTAAATATAACCGTCAAAGAAGAACTGGTAAAGTGTCTTCATTTACTCTGCGCCAGAAGCGTAACAGTAACTACTGGATATCATAGCCAAAGAATAAGGATATCTATCTGTATCCCTGATATACAGCTGAAATCTGGTGTGAACATATGCTTCAATGGTATGCATGTTATAGGCACAAACAAAACTCTTGTTTTGTTAAATGTACTTTTTTGTCTTTTAGAACAATCAGTGGATTCCAGGAATGCAAGTTCTAGTCAAAAGCCATCCATTACAGCTAGAGATTTAGAGACCATTAATTTCAGGGTATGAAGAGACCAGCATGATTTCCCTGGTGTAGGAAATCTGAGTTTCTCCACATACTGGAATCCAGGGAATTATGATAGCTGGAATGTGACAGAATCTGAAGGGTGACATGTTGCCCACCGCCAGAGCCTGAAACATTACTTCATAAAAGTAACTCACTGTGTCTAAATAATAATAATACTCTTACAAAACATTTTAAATAACTCATTAAATCATTAATTGATCATTCCTTTTTTGTCCCTCTCTTGAAGAAAAAAAATCCGTACATTAAACTAATCCAATAGCCTAACATTTGAGAAACTTCTCTCTCAAAGGACAGAAGAAAACATGTTATCCCCTCTTCAAAATGAGAAAAAGTAATCAGTAAATATTACTTTTCACCAGTCATAATGCTACTTGCAAATAGAATGTTGTTATGCCCTCATTGCCACAAAAAATAATGCGATGTAATGTATTGTAATGTGTTAAAGCTATCTGAAATGAAATGTACTGTAATGGACAACTAAAAGGAAAAGTAATGTAATGCATTAGAGAAGGAAAAAAACAAACAAAATTGTTCCCCATTCACACTAGGCACATTTACTAGGGAAAAGAAGAGGACCACATTGTCTCTCCTAGCCATGTATGCATTAAAGATAAGGAGCATCTTACAAAAAACAAAAGCAAAAATTCTGCAGTTTAATACAAACATATTTGAATATACCGGTATTTAAAACAAGACTTTAGGAGCCCTCAAAGGCCAGAACATAGAAATCTGTCTGTTTCAGTTTCTCCCACATTTAATTTATGGGGAGGGAGAGGCTCAAATTCTTTCTGCCCCAAATATGGAGAAATTCTTCATACTCTTATAAAAGCAAACTGAAATGAAGTTTAAAGCAGTCTAAGATAATAAATAATTCAGTTATTTGTAACTTTGTGAAAAAGTCTGTTTTCTGGCTCAGTGTCACCTGATTGTTGTGCTGTTGTCAGTTTTACAACAGGATTATCAGATGGCACTGAAAGGATTTTATCCTAAATGCATGCTTTTGCATGAGAATGTAATGAATACCCACAAATATTCTCATTCTCAGTGGAAGAAGGTGTTTCAATTGCTGGATAGTTCAGTGGTTTAGAGGTTGAGAGTTCAAATTCCCCTGAACTCAATGATCCATAGAGTCCCTTCCAGCTCTGCAGTTCTAAGGTGATGATGATGATATCTGAGACACCATGGGGGAAAAAGTTTTCTTCAAGATTTTTTTTTCCTTTTCCATTACGGGGGGAGGGGGAAGCAACATTTATTTTTTTTGTCAGTTGCACCATCATTCCCCATAAATTCAGGGATTTTGTACAAAAACTTTATGCTCTGTGGGAAAACCTGTATTCCTCTAAAGTAACCACAAAAACCTCTAAACCACAAAATAAAGTCTTTTGCACAAAACACTATTTTGCACAAGATGAAAACTTTTTGCACAAAACCCACACCCACTAATTTAAAAAAACTGGAAAATTAAAAGTGCAGAAAACTCTTGTAAGCTTGTCCCAGTGTGGAGAATAAAAATTCATTCTAAGCAGTGGAAATGAAATAAGCATTAACATTCCTACATTAGACCAGGTTTAATGTTAATGAGTCCTACGTTGTGAGAGGTAAGTGTGTAATCATTCCATCAGTTTCAGTGTGAGCATTTTATTACCCTAAGGACAGGACCTCTTGTTGCATCTGCCTATGGAAGTTAAAATAACATAAAGGAGGACAGAATTGGCTCTCTTTCTGTCTCCTTGCCTCTTCCTCCACGGGAGAGAAGGTGGCTTCACTGAATTCCTAGAACCGATAATCACAGTGAAAGAACATGACAGTCCTATAATTTCCATACAAATATCCTCAGAGTTCTAATTTGCATCTTTCACTATGAGATTGATACCCACAATCTCTTACATACTGTCACTTACAAATCATACCCACGGACTGGCTGCTTGGCAGCACTGGTATCTGGTGGCAACTTACACGGAAATAATAAAGCCCCCTCTCATAACTTACTGAGCAACTGTGGCCAAATTTAATGGGTACCACTGTTCCCAGCATGAAGAGGACCACAGTGTCATTCCTGGCCATGTATGTATTAAAGATAAAGAGCTTCTTCCAAAACTGCTAGATAGAGCATTTCATGCTGGCTTGTTCGAGTGACAGGGAAATTGCACTGTTAATTGAAACCAAAAGTCTTGTTAAACAGGTCCTGTTTAATACTGAATATTTTTTTCGCCTTCCCCCAAATGATTTGTTATATATTAAGAAAATTGCAAGCTGTGTCCCCCGAAGTATCACTCACTGCCCATACAGACGGATCCTGACAGTTGATAAAAAGAAGGTTATCATTTGGTTGCCGGTGTTCCCTTGGCCCTTTTCTGGCTTGAGTTAAGGGCTCTTAAGGACATGGACAAATAACTCATCTACTACATACCCTGAGTATTGCCCAGAAATTCATTTAACCTGTATCATTTTTAAGCACTGGAAGTAGCGCATTATGCCTAACTTTTTGCACTAGTCATTATACAGGGCAGCTAATTAAATAATCGCCTTCCCTTCATCATGAGTCCTCACCAGAGACTGTGCCAGCAACCTTTAAATGCTTTCAAAAGTGAGAGCAGAAAGGAAAAAGTGTTGATATTTCAGAACAGAGCAGCCTCTCACAAATCTTCGCTTTAATCTGGCCAGTCCAACTGAAGAAAGAGTCTCTCACTTCCTTAAAATGTCTCCAAAATGAACAAAAGGATGCTCAACCGAATACAGATTTGTTAACTTCTCTTTGGATTGCAACTCACAAAATATCTCCCCAACCCTCTTGCTGAAGTATTCTGGGAATTAGTGTCCATAGACAGAACTCATTCAAATTCTAAAAGCTTGTTTACAAGACCAAACTGATGTTTTCTGAGAAACTGAAAATGGTAGGGAGCTGTCACAGCAGGGGATGCCTGAATGTAGAAAATAAAGAATTGGAAAAACTAACGAAGTACAGAGACCTGGCCATCAAAACATCTCACCTCTGGAAGAAACACACTTCAGTGGTCCCTGTAGTCATTGGGGCTTTGGGAACAGTATCAAGAAACTTCACACAGTCCTATAAGCAGTTGCAGATCTCAGAAATCACACAATCAGAGCTACAAAAAACAGCAGTATTAGGAACAGCATGCATACTGCACCAATATTTAACAGAAATTTAGGTTAAAACTTCTGTCTGTTATCTAATACCAGTTAATGTTTTTTATAATTTTGACTGTGACTAGTAATTATGATAATAATAATAGAAGAAGAAGAAGAAGAAGAAGAAGAAGAAGAAGAAGAAGAAGAAGAAGAAGAAGAAGAAGAAGAAGAAGAAGAAGAAGAAGAAGAAGAAGAAGAAGAAGAAGAAGACAAACATCTCTAATAATAATGTTAGAACTCCAGACTTGGAAGGGACCCTATTGATCACTGAGTCTAGCCCCGATCTAGGAGACACAGTGATGAACTGAACTCCTAACTTTAGGCTCCATAGCCAGATACCTAAACCACTGGGCTTTCAAGCACTTCTAACATGATAAAAGAAAGTGGCAGCAATATGGAGATCAAGATGAGTAAACTGAGCGGAGTGGTAGAATTCGGGAGTTGCTCACTGACATAGGCAATCATTCTATTTGTTTATTTGCTTCAATCACTTTTACCCCACTTTCACCTGAAAAAGTCTCCTAGAATGACTTCCAAAAATCCATCATGACAGCTCCTGCCCTCAGGTTTATAATCTAAAAGACACAGTACAAAAGAAGAAAAAAGGATTGGATGGAGGAGGGGAAAATAATACTCTCAGAGTTAAGAGTCTTAAGGAAATGGTAATTTGAGGATATGTTCTCCTGTCCCTGGGGGCTGTGAGATCAAAGACATCTTTGGGGTGGCCATGCTCATGGATGAGTCACTCTTTAGATTAAAGAGGCCTTTTATTCCTGTCCTCAGCACATGACTGCATTCATGAAATGAAATATATTAAACTGTGAGGGCAAACAAAACATTACAATCAGGCAATTACATTTAACTGAACAACTTAGCTGAATAAGTGGCAAAAGTGCATTCCTGCCTTTTCCTGTTGCAGTTTCTGTTTCCTGTCTCTTTCCCCTCCATACATTTACCTTTGTGAACATATTTTGAGAATGCCATATCAGGAAAATAGTTTATAGTGAGTGCATTGTGCTGGAAAAGTCAATGACATGGGAAGTATCCACTTTTCCTTCAATTTTTTTTTTGCAGAAATCTACCCCTATCTTCTGATGCCATTCAGCCAAGATACTGGATGTCAGGATTTTCTTACTTGTACATACATTTGACATGAAATTTGAAACTTGTATTTGACTGCATACATACCATAACTAGCTATTTCAGTTTCTGGGGCAATCGGCATGAAACATACCCTGAAATCAATGTCCTCCAGAAGCAGCCTTTATCTGTAAATGCATGATTTAAAATAACATTTCTGTCTTCAAAAGCAACTGAAACTGGTGGAAAATTAATTGAACCCAGGGTAAATAAAAACATTTTAGTTGGGTGCCTAAAAAGATATTAATATTTGGGGTCTTATGAACCGATTTCCACATATGAGGATAAGTACCAAAATGGCATCCAGTTAGGGTGTGTTCATAGATGACTTGAAGGTCCTTCAAAAAACTCTGGTTCCTAGCCATTGACCTCAATAGATACTAAAAACTGCTTTTTAAATTGTATTCAGAAGCAGTGAACCATATGTCACCACAGTTGCTTAAATATGAGCAAGATATTAGAGGTGATGCTTTTGGGTTAATTTGAATGGGAAAACAAAACTGAAAGAGATGCTTACTTTTATATTCAAATTATTTTATTTTATTCTGAATGAAAGCCTCTTAACCCAAATATTTCATTTTGACAAAAGAAAGGGTCACAAACTTTTCAGATTCTTCTGTCTTTCCCTCTTCTTTTTCCCTATCATCACCTATCTGTCACATTGCCCAGGAAATGTTTAATTAAATAGCATCAATTTGACTAATTGATAGCAGCCAATCAGAATGTCCTGGGGTTGGCAGGGAGAGGGAATTTTGAGTTGTACAAGAACTATGATTGGTTGTGGAATCCAATGAAGAATATTATTTTGCTTCAGTCCTTCCTTGTGGGTGACGCTTGTGTGCTGCTGAGCTCTGTGGTAGCCCCCATCTTGACTGTGCTCTCTGTTCTTACCTGTAGAGCCTTTTTGTCTTTTTTTCTGAAGTTTTTTTGTTTTTGTTTTCTGTTTTTAGATTTATCATTATCCCTTCCTCCCTTTCCTTTCCTGGACTATTTTTGCTACCTGCTATTGAGTGCTGGTGGTGGACTCCAACAAGATAAAATATTGAGTTGAGATAAGGGGAGAGAAATCTCATATCCTAGCTGTTTTGGTTGTTGGGGGCTTTGGCTGTATTTTTTGCCTTGATTTGCTTCCTTGATTTTCTTAGTATGAGGAAGAGGGGTTGGCATGTTTATTTCTTGTTTTCCCCCTTTTCCCTTCTCTCTCTCTGTATGGGAGTTCTATGTTAAATTAAAGTTTTAACAACATTATTTGTTAATTTACTGTGGATTGCCCTCCTTGCCTCTGCTTTTTTGAAGTAGTTTTTAAGAGTTTTTTAAAGGCTTTTGAACTGATACTTGGTTGCCTGTTTTGCCCCTGCTTTCTAAGAGTAGTGTAAGAAGGGTTCTTTAGGGATTTTGTATGATTGCCAGACAAAACCTGAATGGGGAAGCCTGAAATGGGAGAAACAAAAACAGTGTCCCCCTTCCATATTTAACAAAAGGACCCATACCCCAAAGACCCAAAATTAAATGAGGCACACACACACACCAAGAATCCAAAATGAATGTATTCCAATAGTTTTCTCCATATATATCCCTACAGGATATGTTCATTTTTTGATATATCAACTAAAAATGGCTTTGAAGATATATTCTAGAATAAGTTTAAATTCTTCCAAGCTAGATCCACATAGCAGATTACTGACAAGGTCATGATTTTCCAGTAGGGACATGAGACTGACACTGCTGGGTGATACCAGTCCCAACCTTTTTGCAGTGACAGCCAACCAGAAGTATGGGCAATGTAGACTTCGAAAGATGAAGTAATTTCTCTCACCCTGATAGACCCAGAATCGCTATATGGAGTCAGTGCAAAGTTCCTCAGACATTTGATTCTTCAATTCTGCACTAAAGCCTCGTGGTAAATCCTGCTAACCAATTTTTACATGTTACACATGGATAGCTCAGCTTGTTCTGAGGTTGCAGCAACAACAAAGATGTCCTTGGGTTTTGCTGAGACCACAAAATGCCAGCAAGGCAGGAAAGAAATGCAGCCATACTAAAAGGGATGCAGCGGGACCTGCAGACTTGGAGAACTAGGAACTGGCATTCAAGAAAAGGAGCTGCCAAGAGCAAGAACCTAGCATGCAGGAAGAACAGCTGCCTCTCCTTGTTTGTCCTGCAGCAGTGTGCCTTGTGAGGGACAAGAGGAGGATGAAGTTTGTTGGTGTAGTGGCTTGGGAATGGGGAGAGAGCTTTAATTTTTTTCTGCAGGTGACAGGTGAGCTTAGACCACCCAAAGTTTACTTTTACCTCTTTTGGGTGGTTGGAGTGTGGAGAAAGAGCAGAGGGCAGTCACTCTCAACCCTATGTATTGAGAGTCCTGAGGCAAAGCCCTGGTTTCCCTGCCCTATTTTCTGCCCTTGCCATACACCCTAAGACACTTCTCTGTCTGTTATAGGGAGGGAACTCCAATACTTGGGCACAAGGTTGCCAGTAGCATCTAAAAGCAAGGTCATTTCCTCCTATTTGTAAAGCTTTGGTGGAAAATTCCAAAGGCAATTAAACAGCCATTCTACCTTTGCTTATTGATCACTAGGAAGCACATAAGGTTGTCTGTCAAAAGCAGATGGCATGGCATGATATAGATTTTCCATATTACTTAACGGCATTACTACTATCTCGATGAACCTATAAAGCACTCCAGAGTGCAACTGGAAAGGCAGATTGGTCTGTGGGGTGGGGGAAGCAAGCAAATGGCTTTTGTTTGTTTTATAGGTAATCATATCCGATCTTCCTTATTGGCCTTGTGATGGTAATGAGGATGGCAGTGGATGAATCATTGCTGGAAGGCAAGATGCTCAGTAACTTAAATTATCGAGGTGCTGTCATGTTTGACTTCTGAATAAATTTTGTCTCTTTTTTTTTGTCAATCCAAACTAGAGCATTCTGTGAGGCTTCTTTTTTAAAAAAATGTTTGAAACTTATTAGCAAAACTTATTTCAATTCAAATAAAACTATAGCTGTAAGCTTCTCTTTGGTGAACTAACTGACCTATTGTTATTCCACTATGCAAATTTATTTTCTCTGTTCAGGCAGAGAAAATGTTATTGTTATTATTGCAAGACCCTATCAGCTCATCTCCCTTTGCCTCTTCGCTCTATTAACTTGGCTCAAAAGTCTCCATTTTGAACTGAAAATTGAGCTGGTTAGTATTCCCAGTGTGGCGCAGTGGATAGAGAGATAGACTAGGCCTCTGGGCAACAGACTTCAAATCCCTGCTCAGCTGACTTGGGGATTGGAAATAGTAAAACCACCCTTTAAATATCTCACTTACTTTGAAAGCCCTATTTATAGTAATGATATAGTAATAATAATTTTGGAACTGTAGAGCTGGAAGGGATCCTATGGATCATCAAGTCCAGCCACTCTCAAGAAGGCACAGTGGGGAACTGAACTCCCAACTGCCTAAGCTATTGAGCTATTCAGCAGTTCTAGAATCGCTATAAGTTGGTTCCAATTTCACAGTACAGAACTCTCTCTCTCTCTCTCTCTCTCTCTCTCTCTCTCTCTCTCTCTCTCTCTCTCTCTCTCTCTCTCTCTCTCTCTCTATCTATCTATCTATCTATCTATCTATCTATCTATCTACAGTATCCATCCATCCATCCATCCATCCATCCATCCATCCATCCATCCATCCATCCATCCATCCATCCATCCATCCATCCATCCATCCATCCATCCATCCATCCATCCATCCATCCATCTAATATAGTTCAACAAAAATACATTTGAAATTACTGCTAATGTCCTCTATTGAAATGGAAAAAGGAACATCCCAGCTGCTACATTGATTTAATAAACTGTCTTTCAACACTGTTCCTGTGGACAGTATTGGCAGAATAGTGTCTATGATAAAGCAGAACCAGGCTGTCATAACTGTCTTATGGATGCGCAGACACCTGTGGAAGGAAAAAGCTAATAAAACTCACAGGGTTGGTGTGGTGCACCTAGCCCCAGAGACAGGAGGATATGACACCCACGATTACTCTGGTATGTGCCATTAAAATCACATGCTTTGCCATTGGAGTTACATTTCCTGATAGCTGGGTGGCTTTGGGAAAGCTGCATTGTCCCAGAGCAGCCCATGAAGAAGAGGCTGGAGTGTAAGCCTCTGTATATCTACTGCAAGGTGACTCCTACTGAATTCAGTGCAACACCTTCCTTCTCTAAAAGGTTTTTGGTCTAATGGCACTTTCTCACTGGCTGGGCAATCTTGCACTCTTCCCAAAGGTGTCAATGGGAATTTTTCAGGAAAAGGGGAATCATAGCTCCTTAATGGCAGTCATAAATCACACGCATAGCACACACCACTACAACACAGTGCTTCTCTGTGTTTCTATAACAAAGAAATGCAATATTCCAAAGGGACTTATTGTTCCCAAGGCACCCAGCAGACTTCTGAATACTGTTGCTGAAATCCTCCACATCCCCTGAATATTATCTTTCCACTGGGAGGGTCTCCAGAACATTTGGTATGAAACTCTTGTGCTTCCCTGACACCCAAAGGGCATGGCAAGGCTTCAGGACCCCAATCTAGGCTGGAATGTGGCCCTACCTACTGTCTCCCCAGAAGGCATTCCACTACAAATCCCCCACCTGCTGCCTTTCCACCATTTGGTTCCATCCCAATGCTCCCAGCTGCCCACCAACAAAGTTGTGACAATAGTACAAAGCAAACAAGAATCCTTCACCAAATTATACTAGATACTGTATGCTAGATACTTTGCAACCTAACACAAATCCTACATCAGAATGCCCAAAATTGTCATTGTCACTACAGCCCCATATATATAGCTTAACAACAGTATTTACTGTATAACATCATAGAAAGAAAAGATAGAATGAGCGGAAAGGAAAGGCCATCAAATATTAAGGAAGTGGGGCAACTGTGCCCACCTGCTTTTAAATCATGCTGCAGCATTCCGTGATGACTCCACCCAACCTGTGCCGTTATTGCACTTTCCGCTCTTTGATAAGTTGATTGTCATTTTGTGTTTCGTTTTTATATTATTGTTTTAGCTGATTGTAAACAGCCCAGTGTAGTGATTCTGCACTAAAGGGGTGATATACAAATTTAATCCACCCATCTACCCATCCATCCATCCATCCATTTTTTGCCAGCTTAACAAGTCAGTAGGATTCTGCCATATATATTTTAAATATTTATTTCCACCAGTTCTTCCTGGTTTTTACAGTCACTTCAAAAACACATGGAGTGGGAGGATCTGCATTCTCTGTTCCTTTTACCATGCAAGGAGTGCCATTCCCTTCCAACTGCGACATCCTTTTTTCCATCCCAAGTTTATGTTTCCACCATGAAAGTAGAGAAGCACTTTGTAGTTCTGTCCCCCAGTTTCTTTTTAGTTATATGAGGACACTTTGACTACTGAATGCAGTCCGATAATCCTAAATGAAATATTTCTTTTGATGCTTAAAGAGCCAAAAGTGTCATCGTCTCTAATTCTTTTTGTCAGGGGAATATATCATCCTGAAATTAAGTGTCTTGATGAGCCAGAAATCCTCTGATACCCATTATTACACCACTTTATTTTTTTACTTTCCTTCCATCACCTCATCCCCACTTCATCTATGTCAGTGCAGAAATGAGCAGTTCAGTTTAAGATGTATTAGACAAACTGATAACAGATGATATAAGAATACAAATTTCATTCTTCTTATTTTTAAATTTTATTTAACACATTTGTATCTCACATTATTATTTAAAATTAGATTCCCAAAGTAGCATGTAATAAAGAACATCTGGATAATTCAGTGGTCCACCTGTGAAGCCAGAGTCCAGTTCCTGACAGTGCCTCCTTGAAGGGGCTGGACCTGATGATCCATAGGGCCCATTCCAGCTCTGTCGTTGATGATGATGATTTCTATTTCATCCAATCCAGCTTCTTGTGTCTAGATCTGGATCCAACTGTTTATCTTAACTCTCAAATTTTCTGTTGATGTATTTTTTCTTTTGTTGTGCTTGGCTGTACACCCATCTTGAAAGAGTGAATATTGTTGGGAATTACTTTAGAATAAATGTGTACTGAAAATAATCTGAAAACATACTCACATGCACACATATGAATGCATTCTACTACTGTTCATCACCTTCCTCAAGTATTTCGTAATGTTACCCGACCTCTTCATGGCTTTTTTAGAATCAGCAAATCATAAAATGAAGTTGGAAGGAGCCTATAAGACTATCAAATCCAATTCCCTGCTTAATGCAGGAATCCAAATCAAAGCAGATCTGACAAATAGTTTCCCAGTTTTCTCTTGAATGCTTCCAGCGCTGGAGAGCCGATTGGTTCCATTGTCATGCAGCTCTAACAGTTAAGACATTTTTCCTGATATTAAGACCAAATTTGGCTTCCTGTAGCTTGAGCCCATTGGGATGTGTCCTGCATTCTAGGATGACTGAGAACACATCTGTCCTTCCACTGTATGACTACCTATTTGAAAAATGCTATCATATCTTTCAGTCTTTCTTCATAGGGCTTTGTTTCCAGTCCCCTAATCATCCCTGTTGCCCTCCTCTGAACTTGTTCCAGCTTGCTGGCATCCTTCTTGAAGTGTGGTGTCCAGAACTAGATGCATTACTCTAGAAGAGGCCTAATGAGTACTGAATAGAGGGGGACTAGTACCACAAAGAATTTGGAGACTATATTTCTGTCAATGCATCCTAAAATCATATTTCCATTTTTTCACCCACATTGCACTGTTGACTCACGTTCACCTTTTGATCTACAATTCCAAGATCCTTCTCTCTTGTAGTATTACTGAGCCAAGTGTCCACCATCTTGTAACTATGCAGTTGGGCTTTTTTTTCTCTAGGTGTACAACTTTACACTTATCTGTGTTAAATTTCATCCTGTTATTTTCAGCCCTGTGGCAAGCCTATCAAGATATTTCTGAATTTTGTTTCTGTCTTTCAAGGTATTTGCTATTCCACCCAATTTTGTGTAATCTTTGAATTTTATAAGTATTCCCTGCACAACCTCATCCAAGTCATTAATAAAAATGTGGAAGAACAGTTATTTTATAACTGTTGCCAAGCCTTTGATCCAGATCAGCAAGTATAAGTCAACATCTAGATTAGGTGGTTGCAGTGCATGCAATATGGGGCTGCTTTGGTACTCGGAAAAACTTATTCAATGAGCTTGAACTGGATTCAGACTACTTGTTTAGAATGTGGTTAACAGCAGCGGACACAGGTAACATCAAAAGAATATATGACGGTATCAAGCAGGCCTTAGGTCCAATACAGAAGAAATCTGCTCCCTTGAAGTCTGCTACAGGTGTGCTCATCCAGGACCGAGCACAGCAGATGGAACGCTGGGTACAGCACTACTCTGAGCTATATTCCAGAGAGAATGTAGTAACCGAAGAAGCATTAAATAACATTGAGTGCCTGCCTGTCTTGGAAGAGCTGGACAGCGAACCAATCATAGCAGAAATAAAAGCGGCCTTGGACTCCCTCGCCTCCGGCAAGGCACCTGGAACGGATAACATCCCTGCTGAAGTGCTGAAATGCTGTGAGGAGATCATCACCACCGAACTGTATGAAGTCTTTTGTCTCTGCTGGAGGGAAGGTGGAGTACCACAGGACATGAAGGATGCAAACATAATCACATTGTACAAGAACAAAGGAGACAGGGGTGACTGCAATAACTACCGTGGCATCTCTCTTCTTAGCGTTGTAGGGAAGCTACTTGACCGTGTTGTGCTGAAGAGGCTCCAGGTGCTTGCAGACAGAGTTTATCCAGAATCACAGTGCGGATTTCGAGCTAATAGATCCACCACTGACATGGTATTCTCCCTCCGACAGCTGCAGGAGAAATGCAGGGAACAACAACAGCCACTCTTAGTGGCCTTCATAGACCTTACAAAAGCATTTGATCTGGTTAGCAGGGATGGCCTTTTTAAAATACTTCCCAAGATTGGATGTCCACCTTGTCTCCTTAACATTATCAGATCTTTCCATGAGGGAATGAAAGGCACTGTAGTTTTTGACGGCTCAACATCAGACCCCTTTGACATCCGAAGTGGAGTGAAACAGGGCTGTGCCCTCACACCAACACTTTTTGGGATCTTTTTTGTTGTCATGCTGAAGCATGCCTTTGGAACTGCAACCGAGGGTGTCTATCTCCGGACTAGATCAGACGGAAGGCTCTTTAATCTCTCTAGATTGAGAGCGAAGACCAAAGTCCAACTGAAATGCATGCGGGACTTCCTCTTCGCAGATGATGCAGCCATTGTTGCCCACTCTGCTGAAGACCTCCAACAACTCATGAATCGTTTCAGGAAGGCCTGCTAAGACTTTGGACTAACAATCAGCCTGAAGAAAAGACAAGTCATGGGCCAGGGGGTGGACTCACCTCCTTCTGTTACCATCTGTACACAGGAATTGGAAGTTGTTCATGACTTTGTGTACCTTGGCTCAACCATCTCTGACACCCTCTCTCTGGATGTCGAGCTGGATAAACGTATTGGCAAAGCAGCCACCATGTTCTCTAGACTCACAAAGAGAGTATGGCTCAATAAGAAGCTGACGATACATACAAAGATCCAGGTCTATAGAGCCTGTGTCCTAAGCACACTGCTGTACTGCAGTGAGTCCTGGACCCTTTGTGCACGGCAGGAGAGGAGCTGAACACGTTGCCTCCGACGGATTTTTGGTATCACCCGGCAGGACAAAGTCCCAAACAGAGTAGTCCTAGAACGAGCTGGAATTTTCAGCATGAATACATTACTGAAACAGCGACGTCTACATTGGCTTGGGCACGTCGTGAGAATGGCTGATTGTCGGATTCCAAAGGATCTCCTGTATGGAGAATTAGTGCAGGGAAATCGCCCCAGAGGGAGACCACAGCTGCGATACAAGGACGTCTGCAAGCGAGATCTGAAGGCCTTAGGAATAGACCTCAACAGATGGGAAAGCCTGACATCTGAGTGTTCAGCCTGGAGGCAGGCACTGCATCGCGGCCTCTCCCAATTTGAAGAGACCCTTGCCCAGCAGGCCGAGGCAAAGAGGAAGTCACAAAAGCAGCAAAACCAGGGAGCTGGACAGCGGACAGCTTGGATTTGTCTTCAGTGTGGAAGGGATTGTCACTCTTGAATTGGCCTCCTCAGCCACACTAGACGCTGTTCCCAGGCCTCCATACAGAGCACGTTACCATAGTCTTTCGAGACTGAAGGATGCCTAACTAACAGGCATTTCCCCCTATGTGGCTGTAGCCCACTAACTGGCAGCTAGGATAAACACATCAGGTCCCATATACATTGGGTCAGATGAAAAGTGACACAAATACCATGGATCTTTAGGGCTGAATGAATAATGAAGACGTTGCCTCCCTGTGTTGCCATTGTTTCCTACATCATGATATGGCGTGGAATGAGGAACAGAGAAGGCACAATGATTGTCTTTCTCTCTGTTTTTCTGTTTATTTGGCAGAACAATTTTTCTATCACATAGGTGATAGAAAAAGGCACTCTTTTGTTCCTGTGCTTTTATGAGGGAAGGAACGTTTCTTAAGGAACGTAAAACAACCTCTTGCTTCCATTGTATCTCATGCACTTTAAACATGATTTCTAGTGCTCAGCCTGTTTTATTTTACAGAGATTACTGTAAGGAAGAAAGATGCCGACATGAAACAAAAACAAACAAACAAAAAACAAACAAACAAAGATAATGCCAAGTGATTCATTGGCTTTCTGGACAGTGAAAGGCAGTCCAAGATTTGGTCTGAGCTAGTTTTCTGTCTTTCAGTGGATTTGAATTTCGCACGTTCCTAGAACATTTCCCCCCCCCCCGCATAAATACATAGGAAGAACAGAGCCTATATAATCTATTGCAATTAAGAGAACCTTTTGCGCATTGAGAGCATCAATATGTTTTGGCCTTCACCTTCAGGATAAACCATTGTAAAGTTATTTGTAAACATGTCAATACAATGACATTTAGTTCTAGCTTGTTTTGCCCAGTGTCTGTCCTTATTGATCAGTCGGGGTGTACAACGGATAGGTTACTTCCCTCAGCTATATTTTTGCATTATTGCCAGTGATAAGAGAGCATTAGTCAGTGCTATTGCTGATATACATCTTTGGCCCATTAAAATGCAAATGTTCAGGTGTATTACTGATAGGAATCTTTGCCTCTTAAAGCAGTGAAATGCTTGGCTAATTATAACTCAGAAATTTTTTCAGATAACTGAGCAATAAGTCATTATAAAAATGTGTCATGTAAGCCCTTTTATGTTTCTCTGTCCCTGACTGCTGGGCCAGGGATAATCTAATAAGACTTTTTTTCCCCTGCACAGGATTTCTGAATTAGTTCTGGAGTATTGTCTTTTCTTCTTTTAAATTAAAAATCAAATAGCTCTAAGAAATCAACACATTGTACAGGCTGTTAAAGACATGGGCTACATCAGTATTAATTATTAAACGAGAAGTCAAATGATGCATAATTTATATGAAAAGAGAGGCAAAAATGTGTAGTCTTTTCATATTGTTGGTTTATTCCCCCCCACACAAATTACAGATGCTTTCAGCTCAGTGACCAAGATGCAGCAGTATATTTGAGTATCTGACACCATCAGAAATAGGATTCTTTTCCTTTCCTCATTGTGCTGCAACCCTTCATGTTATCAAAGAATCTGCTCCAAAGAGTGTCCCCAGCTTTCTGGAGTTGGTTTTCAGAATAAGCAGGGGACTACAGGAGACAGTGAGTTCATAGATTCTGGGAGAAGCAGTAGATTCCAGTCGAAGAACACTCCTGGATTCTGAGCAATAAGAGGATTGGCCTAGCTGGCCCATTATTGACCCTGTGAGAAAGAGACTGCTCTCAGTGAGATCCTAGAATTATCGCTAGAGAAATCCATAGTCTGTGAGGTCTGAAGTCTGGGAAAGTTATGGTTTTGGATCTGCATGATGCCCTCTTCTGCTGACTACCATCCCCTTTATCAACATAGCTAATATCCTACAGCCTTCACCACCAGCTGTGCTGTACAAGTACACCTCGGTTACCCAAGATTGAGAACCTTTGACATAGGGATAATGTATTAGGTATGTTCATAAAGAAGTTGAAAAAGTTTTCACCTCTGCTTACTGTTGGTGGTATTCCTTCATCTCACTCCTGTTGTGTGCAGTTTTTGCCAAAATTACTTTCATTCCTTCCTCTTCAGACATACATTCCTTCCTTCTTTTTGTGTTTCTGAAACTCTCCATGTACCAGATTGGAGAGGGAGCAGGAGTGGTAAACACTGATTCTTGCACTGACTCAGAAAATGCTATATTGAGGGCAAGAAAACATTCTACCCCAATCATCTCTCTGAACTGACTTAGGAGCAATGCCAGTAGAGCAAAGACAGAAGGAAGCAGTACTTCTTGTCTGAAGTGGGAGGTATGGAAGGAATCACAGTCATGATTAGTAAGTTAAGTAAGTGGCAGCAGCTGTAATTTCCATGAATAGGACTGACTAAATTTGTTCTCTTTGCTTTCTCAAGTCAAGTCAAAATTTTCTTTTAGAAAAATTCAGTTCACCAATATTGATGCACTTAGCATAACAAGATGGCTCAATTGGTAAAGCTGTCTAAGCTTTCTGGTGTCAAAACCTGGCAATATTTCAGTTAAAGGTTCCCCTTGACATTTAGTCCAGTTGTGTCTGTCTCTAGGGCGTGGTGCTCATCCCCGTCTCCAAGCCGTAGAGCCAGCATTTGTCCGTAGACAGTTTCCATGATCACCCGGCCAATACAATTAGACATGGAATGCCATTACCTTCCCACCATGGTGGTACCTATTTATCTACTCTCATTTACAAGCTTCCAAACTGCTAGGTTGGTGGGAGCTGGGACAAGCGATGGGTGCTCATTCTGTCACGTGGATTCTATCGTACGTCTGTTGGTCTTCTGACCTTGCAGCACAGAGGCTTCTGCGGTTTAACCCACAGCACCACCACATCCCACAATATTTCAGTTACAAATGCTAATTCTCTATAGAATTGGGCCAAATGGTTCCAGTAAAGTCACAGAATATTTAAAGCATTAGGCCTACTCTAGCCAGTAGGTGGTTTTGAAACTTCAGCCTTGAACATGGTTGTCTTAGAATCCTAACTGTGAATCCTTATCTACATTGCCTTACAGAGGACATAATGTATGTTGATACCAGGAATAGATTAGTTGCCCTTCAGCTATTGTTAACCTAGAGATGGCAGACTCAATATGTGCAGTGTACCAACAGACCTAAATCTATCTTACCAAGTTAAACTTTTAAGATAAATGTGTTAAGACATATAGAAGCTTGGGCATCTTAAATCACTTCTCATTTTGATAAAGCTGGTTTGTGAGTCTTAGTTGACAAAGATGAAATGTCAAAACCTGGGTTGCCAGCAGCCTTAGGGAAAGGAAAAGTGACCGTGCTAATATGCATTTATACATGTATGCTAATATAGTATTTTTGAATAATGAAAACATTTTAAAATTATTCTGTGTTTTGAATTGGAAGAAATAATTTAGCTCACACATCTTTCAGGTCATTTTTTGTATTTGTGGATTTTTATCTCTGAATGCTTAAAGAATGAAAAAGGACACACCCCTAAACTCATCTCTCCTATTGACTAGATTACTTTGCTTTGTTTTTGTGCTGGACATCTTGAATATGACTACAAGCATTCAGAAGCACTATGTTGGATCCATAGTTAGGGATACTGGAAGAAGTAAAACATCTGTGAACTTGTGTTCTCTTAAAAATTATTTTGAAGCCTTCTGTATTTATGCAGAATTTCAGGCCATTTACTAGTGTTTTGAATAAATGATACAGAAACACAATATAACACATTCATAAACTGGAGATTTTTTTAAAAAAAATAAATTAGTATATTTTATATCTACAGCATGTTTTGTCTCACACATCTGTTTGCTCAGTTTACCCAAAGGTGGCTTCATGAAGGTCACATTCCAGAAGTTGGACTTGCCAAAACTTGATTGACGAACAGTCTGAATGTTATCTGACCCCAAATTGTCTGTTCGTTGAAAGATAAGTGAAACAATGAATACTGGCCAATAATTGCTTGCTTTCAGTTGGGTGACTTAAGCTTTTAGTTGTGTCCTTTATACATGCTATGCTCTCTTTGTAAATGTGTACTGAAAAGACATCAATATACAGAATAATATTTTTCTGAAATATGGAAAAGAAGTGTATATTCATAAATAAAATCATTGTCAATAGAGACTCTCAATATCGAAGTGTATTGTAGTGTTGAATTTACACATTTCAGATATTGAATAAGTAGGATTATATTTGGGAATTCAATATGTGGATTGGGAGTGACATTCAAGGCCAATCTATGCAAGGGAAAAAAAAACTCCTAATGGCTAGTTTTGTTGAAGAAATAGGACACTGTGACCAGCCCTCACACAGTCTTGCCACTTTTAAATTACTCTTCCTTTAAAGGGCTTTTCTTCAACCATAAACATACTAGCCCAAGCAGTTTTAGAATGAAAAACATGAGATGTTCTTTATTACAACATAACAACAGGTAAATAGAGTGCAACATACGTTCTTATTGAGTTACAGCTCACTGCTAAAATACAACCTATCTCTCCCAGATACAAATTAGCCCTCTCTTTCTCTACCTGAGTCCACCTCCTCCAGGCTCTCCTGGATTGGCTCACTTCTGCATTGTCCCACCTGTGGCAAAATGCCAACAGGTGATATCATTCCTGCCTGTCCATCACAGAATTTCAAAAGGGAGGAGCCAAGGATAGGGCACGACGGGAGGAGTCAGAGGGACAGCTGGATGTGAAATGGCAGTTAGGGTTTAGGAGAGAGAAGAAGAGGGTTAGTGAATTGAGCTGAGAGAATTAAGAGAGTAAATTGAGAAGGTTAAAATATATTGAACAAGCCGGAATGAAATTATAAGTACTATAAGATAGATATCGATTAAAAGTATATAGTAGTTTGGAATAAAAGTACTTGCAACCCCATACATAATCAAATCCTTGTTAATACCTGACACAGTTCATATGTGATTTACCTTTGTGATTTACTTGACAATAAAAGAATATTTGTTACTCAAACCTCTGACTCCTAAATTCAATAAACCTTAGCTTTGGCAGCACACATGCATAACATACACAATCGGTATTAGTAGGATAATACCTGGTGGCAGCTAGAAGAGAAAAGTGTGTGAGCCTTTGTGAGGGCCAAAATAAACAGGGTTAACAAGGTTGAATGCCACACCAGCCAATCAACTTATTTCTTTTATGATGAGGCAAAATTGTTTAGGATTCCATCACAGACACTCTGGAAGTCTACTGCGGCTTTCACAGGAAAGGAACATGTAATGTCGCCAACCATTCTCCAGTAGTCTCTCATCCAATTGTTGTCAATTCCCCTTGCTTCATAGTTTTTCAGTTAGTACAATCTTCTTTCTTTGTGAAAGAAAGTGCCTGTGGCACTCTCCCACACCCCACATGACAGAGCAATACTCCCATGTATCCTTCATGTTAACTTTGACATTCATTCATCACGGCTACAATTGGGAAATGAGAAGGCTATGCCAGGGAAGACAAAGGAGAGGCTGCTGTTCATTCTAGAAATGGACCTTACAAGCCTTTCCTGCTGTAGAGTAATTGAACATATGTATTCAAGTCTTGTGGCCATGGTAGCACTTCAGGTGCAGGGAATGGAAAGGGTGTGAGTGGAGACAACATACGGAAAATACAGAATTCCAGGCTCCCTGAATTACCTTTTTAAGAAGGAATCAGATGACTGTGCTCATTGCCCTTTGAAGTCCCTCACACACTCCTTTCCCAGTGGGTGCCTAGAAAGCCAACTGGCACTTTCTTCTGGCATCCTGAAAAAAGGAAAAATAAATGTAAATATAAAGAAAAGCACCCCACTCTGCAGACTGCTATTATCACCCTTCCGTCCTTCTGGCATCATTCAGCTGGCTTTGCTCTTTGCGGAAATGGGGGCTTTACAGAGAAGCAGAAATGCTTATATAATGTCATGGATCATGGCAAGGATTGGGCTGGAGTTTTGCCAAAAGGATGCCAGGTGGAATGCTCTTGATCCCTATGTCCTTTGTCTAGGCAAAAAGTGCCTGATAGGGAGGCAGGCTGTGCACATCTGTGACATGTCCAGTATCAATCTGCTCTTAGTTGGAGCCTAGGAAAAAAAGTAATTTCCTCAAATTTTTACCCTCTTCATTTTTTTCCAGTATTTTGTGGGTAGCTACATGCATACTTTAAACATACAAAATTCCTAGTCCAATGTTCAATCCAGAGATCCTTGGCACTTTTTGGCCATCAAAAGCTGGTGGGGGCTGAGCGCCGTTTTACATTTCTGCCTAGCCCTTACAAATATATCTGGAAGATATAATTTGGTAGCATGCTTTGTTGTCGGGTAGGTACTCACATTGCTGCTGCCCAAGATGAGGCAGAATTTAGGAGCTATTTATTCATTTAATTTAATTTAGTTCCAGAAGACTTAATAATCCTCTTGTCTTCCACCCAAGACCAAGCAGACATTGGCTATTACAATTCCCAACTAGCTTTCGCAGGCACACATAGAGAAGTCTAATTTTTCAAGATGGAATACATATTCCCTAGTTTCTCAGTTTCTTCAGAGAACTTAATATCTGAAGCATAGTTGGCTTCTGACAGATGGAGGGGATGTTCCTGAATGTTCTGGAGTGAGTTACTTTCACCATCTTGGATCAGGAGCCACCAGTCACCTGAAATGTATATGATTCATGCCCAGCGTTGTGTGGAACATTGGCTATCCCCCCCCCCCCCATTGAGTTACAAGGTTTAATATTGCTATCAACTGTATCTCCACTTTGTTCCATCATTGACTTCACCTTTTTCATCTGCTGGGATGTAACCTCCTTCCTTCTCTACTTTTCAAGGTTCCCCACATATTTTAGAAAAATGGAAGTTCAGGATTCTAACGCATGTGGAAATTCTAGATAAGAAAAGCAAATAAACAAAACGGGAAACCTTATAACACCTTTGATACTAACAGATGTTTTCTAGTCTGCACTTTCATGGATTCCAATCCAAATCTTCATACTGATGGAATACAATATTTATGCCACAAGTATATGCTCCGTGTACATGGTTGTTGAAATAGCACCAGACTCTGGAATTCTCTCCCACAGGAGACCAGGCTGGTCCCATCTTTGCTGACCTTCTACAAACAAAGACCTTTCTCTTCAGGCAGGCTTTCCCTTAGTGATTGGCTATCTGAGGGTTTTTTGTTTTTTTAAAAAATGGATTGTTGTGCCTTGTTTCTTTTAAATATGTTTTTAGTATTGATTTTATTTAGCATTTTAAAAATAATAAGGGACGTGGTGGCGCTGTGGGCTAAACCGCAGAAGCCTGTGCTGCAGGGTCAGAAGACCAAGCAGTCGTAAGATCGAATCCACGCGACGGAGTGAGCGCCCGTTGCTTGTCCCAGCTCCCGCCAACCTAGCGGTTCGAAAGCATGCAAATGCAAGTAGATAAATAGGTACCACCTCGGTGGGAAGGTAAACAGTGTTCCGTGTCTAAATCACACTGGCCATGTGACCACGGAAAGATTGTCTTCGGATAAACGCTGGCTCTATGGCTTGAAGAGCGGGATGAGCGCCGCCCCCTAGAGTCGGACACGACTGGACAAAAAATTGTCAAGGGGAACCTTAAAAATAATATTGAATTCTTTTGAAGTATTTGCACAATGAATGTTTTTAGCTTTTAAATCATAGTAGGCATCCTTCAGTCTCGAAAGACTATGGTAACGTGCTCTGAATAGAGGTCTTGGAACAGCGTCTCGTGTGGCTGAGAAAGCCAATCAGAGAGTGACAGTCCCTTCCACACTGAAGACAAATACAATCTGTCCCCAGTCCAGCTCCCTGATTTGCTGGTTTCGGAGCTGCCTCTTTGGAAAAATGTGTCGAAGACCACGCTTATGGAACGTGTTCAGCTTCCTCTCCTGCCGTGCACAAAGGGTCCATGACCCACTGTAGTACAGGAGTGTATTCAGGACATGGGCTCTATAGACCTGGATCTTGTGAGTCTAGAGAACATGGTAACTGCTTTGCCAATGCGTTTATCCAGCTCAACATCTAGGGAAAGAGTGTCAGAGATCATTGAGCCAAGGTACACAAAGTCATGAACAATCTCCAATTCCTGTGTAGAGATGGTAATAGAGGGAGGTGAGTCCACACCCTGGCCCATGACTTGTGTTTTCTTCAGGCTGATTGTTAATCCAAAGTCTTGGCAGGCCTTACTAAAACAATTCATAAGTTGTTGGAGGTCTTCAGCAGAGTGGGCAACAACAGCTGCATCATTGGCAAAAAGGAAGTCCCGCATGCATTTCAGTTGGACTTTGGTCTTCTCTCTCAATCTAGTGAGATTCAAGAGCTTTCCATCTGATGTAGTCCGGGGATAGACACCTACTGTTGCAGTTCCAAAAACGTGCTTCATCATGACAGCAAAAAAGATCCCAAACAGGGTCAGTGCGAGAACACAGCCTTGTTTCATTCCGCTTCGGATGTCAAAGGAATCTGATGTTCAGCCATCAAAAACTACAGTGCCCTTCATTTCCTCATGAAAGGACCTGATGATGTTAAGGAGTCAAGGTGGACATCAAGTCTTGGGAAGTATTTCAAAAAGGCTGTCCTTGCTAACCAAATCAAAGGCCTTTGTAAAATCTATGAAGGTCACAAAGAGTGACTGTCATTGTTTCCTACATTTCTCTTGCAACTGTCGGAGGGAAAATACCATGTCAGTGGTGGATTTATTAGCTCAAAATCCACACTGTAATTCTGGATAGACTCTGTCTGCAAGCACCTGGGGAGTCTCTTCAGCACAACACAGGCAAGCAGCTTCCTTACAACACTGAAAAGAGACATGCCACAATAGTTATTGCAGTCTCCCCTGTCACCTTTGTTCTTATACAATGTGACAGTGTTTGCATCCTTCATGTCCTGTGGTACTACACCTTCTCTCCAGCAAATACAAAAAAATTTAGTACAGCTCTGTGGTGATGATCTCTTTACAGCATTTCAGCACTTCAACAGGGATGTTATCCTTCCCAGCTTTTAAATATCATTGTCTAAATGATGTAAGTTGCCTTGGGTCCTTTTTAAGGACAAAGGCGGGGGATGAAAATATTTTAAATCAATCTATCAGTAATGAAATTCTATGCAAAAATGGCAGTATATTATTAACAGTAATGATGAATTTTCAAAGGCAAAGTACAGTGGTGCCTCGCATAGCGATCGCTCCGTTTAACGATGAAATCGCATTACGATGGACTAAAGTCCATCGCAAGAGCGATCGCTTTGCGATGGCCTCTATGGGGACAACTCCCTTTGCAATGATCGCGGGGGAGCGCTCCCCCACGATCATGGCAGAGGCCCCGCTGGTCAGCTGTTCCAAAAAAATGGGCTTTGCGCTGCTCGCGGGGAAGCACTTCCCCGGGAGCAGCGCAAAGGCTAGCTTTTTAGAACAGCTGACAGTCGGGCGTTTGGGCTGCTAGCAGAGAAGCGCTTCTCCGGGAGCAGCCCAAACTCCCGCCCCTCAGCTGTTCCAAAAGACGGCGATTTGGGCTGCTCCAGGAGAAGGGCTTCTGCCGGTGCAGCCCAATCCCCTGCCTTTTGGAACAGCTGAGGGGCGGGCGTCTGGGCGTCAAACCACCGCCCCTCAGCTGTTCCAAAAGGCAGGGGATTGGGCTGCACCGGCAGAAGCCCTTCTCCTGGAGCAGCCCAAACCGCCGTCTTTTGGAACAGATGAGGGGCGTGCGTTTGAGCTTCATTCAAACCACCGCCTCTCAGCTGTTCCAAAAGGCAGGGGATTGGGCTGCACCGGCAGAAGCCCTTCTCCTGGAGCAGCCCAAACCGCCGTCTTTTGGAACAGCTGAGGGGCGGGCGTCTGGGCTTCAAACCACCGCCCCTCAGCTGTTCCAGGGAGTCCCAGCATGGCTGGGATAGGCGGGCAGTGCGGCTCCCGGTGGCGGCGGGGGCAGGGGGATCTGGATGGCTTCCAGGCAAAGCACTGGAAACCATCCGGACCCCCCCACCCTCCCTGCCCCCGCTGCTGCTTGGAGCTGCCCTGCGCCCGGTTTCCCAGCCATGCTCGGTCTCCTGGAGTGGGGAATCAGCAGTTTGGCGGTTCCAAAATGGCCGGCGGACACCTGAAATGGCCCCGCGCAGCATTTTCACGCCCTGCCCTCGTTTACCGAGGGCGCAAAAATGGCTGCCGCTATGGGGAAACATCGCAGAACGGTGAGTTTTGTGCCCATTAGGAACACATTAAACGAAGTTTAATGTGTTCCAATGGGTTTTCCCGTTCCGTATAGCGATGTTTCCCCATAACGAAGGTTAATCCGGAATGGATTAACCTCGCTATGCGGGGCACCACTGTAAATAGCTAATGTGAAATATTTTTAAAGTACCATACAACTCTGTTAGGCTCTTGTCAGTAAAGGGGTGAAGCAATAAGTTCCATTCTTAGCAAAGTGTTTGTAGTACTAAGGTCAGAGTTTCTGTGAAAGACAAACATTTTTTTTACTATACACAAAGCAATTTTAAGTATATGCTCACTCAGCTGTCTGTCTCTCAAAATTTCTCTTGAAATTTCTTTGTTCCACCACAGCCACTTTGAGATCAGTGACAGAATGTCCTGTGAGATTGAAATGGTCTGCGATTTGCTTTCGTGTGCTGCCATTTTTGATGTCAGATTTGTGTCCAATTATTCTCTTGCATAGAGATTGTCTTGTTTGTCCTATATAGAATGCAGAGGGACATTGCTGGCAGATGGTGGCTTATATCTTAGAAGAGAGCTTGGCTGTGGAAAACAGATTTTGTTGTATGTTCTGAGCAAACACTGGAAGTATTTAAGTATGGGTAAAGATTAATAGCTTTTCAATAATAATAATAATAATAATAATAATAATAATAATAATAATAATAATAATAATAATAATAATAATAATAATAATAATAATAATAATAATAATAATAATAATTCGTTTTGTTCAGTCGTTTAGTCGTGTCCGACTCTTCGTGACCCCATGGACCAGAGCACGCCAGGTCCTCCTATCTTCCACTGCTTCCCATAGTTGTGTCAAATTCATGTTGGTTGCTTGGCAGACACTGTCCAGCCATCTCATCCTCGGTCGTCCCCTTCTCCTCTTGCCATCACACCTTCCTAACATCAGGGTCTTTTCCAGGGAGTCTTTTCTTCTCATTAGATGGCCAAAGTACTGGAGCCTCAGCTTCAGGATCTGTCATTCCAGTGAGCACTCAGGGTTGATGTCCTTCAGTATGGATAGGTTTGTTCTCCTTGCAGTCCAGGGGGCTCTCAAGAGCCTCCTCCAGCACCACAATTCAAAGGCATCAATTCTTCGGCGGTCTGCTTTCTTTATGGTCCAGCTCTCACTTCCATACATCATGACAGAAAAAACCATAGCTTTGACTAATCATCATCATCATCATCATCATCATCATCATCATCATCATCATCATCATCATCATCATCATCATCATCATCAGAATAAGAATAAGAATAAGAATAAGAATAAGAATAAGAATAATAAGTCATATATGTCCCACCAAGGGACTCAAAATGGCTCACAACCATTGGCTACACTTTGAGGATATCAATTTTTTCCCACCTCTATAGAGAATGGGTTGCTTTTATGCTCGTTGGAAACATGGGGACCCAGAAACACAGCAATTTGCCTATTAGAAAAGTTGGAGATTAAATTTATCAGAAACTTATCAGATTCTGTAACTACAGATTCTAGCTAGGATGATTTCTGAAGTTTTATTTATCTCCCGTTTCCCTGAAATATGGCTCTTTCATTATTTCTAGATCTGAGATGGGGGAGGATCAGTTACTGAGACAGTTACTGAGCCGCCCGAAGGCCATTAGACTATTCATCTCACTGGAACTTCACAAACTGGCTTGAAAACATTCTAGAAAGGAGAGAATGAGAAAGAGTGAGAGAGAAATGGATTGCACTTCATTTTAAAGGACCTTTTAGTTCTTCAGTTGCTGATCCCGCCTTCTGGCACCAGCTTCTTATCTCTGCATGTTGCATTTCCTGACATAATCCTGATATAAATGTGTTACTGAATAAACATTCAAGCCAAGCAAAGACTTCAACTTACATCAATTGCTTCCATTTTAAATATACATTGAATTCAGTTGCCCACTTATTGTTTGTAATTGTAGCATTTGCCCTGCTCATGAATATTTATGTTGAAATTTGCATGCACCAATAGGAGTTGGTGGGGGTAAAGTTAAGTGGGAGAAAAGGAAAAGGAGAGAGAGGGAGAGTAAGAGAAGGCAGTTGAGAGTAGAGAAAGAAAGTTGTTTAGTTAAGAGTTAACAGCATTGACTGGACTTTTATCACTTGTAACAATAAACAATTTCTACTTGGTTCATAAATGATACATAGCTTGGACCTCTGTCATTAATAGTGAACAAAGTTGATGTAATCAACTGGTAGCAGCTGAACGACACGTAGCGTGCGCCTTCGCTTGGTGATAATACAGTATGTTAGTGCTCTTCACAGCTTAAAATACTTCTTTTTTTATTGTATGGGAAATCTGTCCACGTTTAAAGGGAAAAACCTAATTATCTCAGTTATGGACAAAGCCGCTCCACCATAATCTAAGGCATTATTGTGGCAAAACAAGTAGTTTTTCAACTTTTTTCCCCCATGTGTTATCTATTGCCTATAGGGGACATGGTGGTGCTGCGGGTTAAACCACAGAAGCTTCTGTGCTACAAGGTCAAAGACCAGCAGTCGTAAGATCGAATCTACATGATAGAGTGATCTCCCGTCACTTGTCCCAGCTCCTGCCAACCTAGCCGTTCAAAAGCATGTAAAAATGTGAGTAAATAAATAGGTACCACCTCAGTGGGAAGGTAACAGTGTTCTGTATCTAGCTGCACTGAACACGTGACCACAGAAACTGTCTTTGGGCAAACGCTGGCTCTATGGCTTTGAAACAGGGATGAGCACTGCACCCTAGGGTCGGACATGACTGGACTAAATGTCAAGGGGAACCTTCACCTTTACCTTTACCTATCTATTGCCTATGTAATCCCAAGGCCTCTACTGAATCATTTTCTCCTGGATCCTCTTGTAGCATCATCAGCTTGTTTTATTGCTTTTAAATCTCCCTTTGATGACACTAAACTAATAAGAAAGGTAAATTTCCTCATAGTTCCAGTGCCCTTTGAAAAATAAAATCATATTTCCATAACCTTGGGTGTCCAACACTACAAATCAAACAGGAATTACTCGTCATGCTTGCTTTCAAATTCACAACCAATTTTTTTTCTTAAAAAAATACCCACAAGGCCGCTGTACGCTTGTGAAAGTGCTGTAAGGCTTTTCTTTCAAAGACAAGCTGTTTTTGTGTTTTAATGAATAACACATTGAAGAAAACACATCCATATGAGCAGTTCTTCAGATTTGTTTCTGTTTTACCCCCCCCCCTTTTTTTCTCTCTTATAAGCTTGCCACCCACATGCCAATATGTGGCTATGCAAATCTCATGGTGGAGGTGCTTGAATAGATTTTCTGGGGCTTAGGGACGAACAAACGTTTTCCAAAAGCATACTTTTCTTTATCATACACAGGAGTGCATTGTTGTATTTATGTTTGCAAACATTTAGCAACACCTAGGAACCATAACCTTACCAAGATTCTGTCGAATTTCAGGCTGCCCCCTTTCAGATTGCAGTTCAGGTGCTACATTTCTGAATGTTTTCCCAGACTTTTTTTTTTTAAAGCTGATGCCTATAATAAAGAGAAGGATACATACAATCTTTCCCTTTCCCTTGAAGAGCTGGTTTAATGTAAGGAAGCATTTGGTTAGAGGGAGTGCATTTGAAAATATGAAAGTTAGGAAGGGCAAATCTTTCTTCCACATTTGATATTATAAAATCTCAAACTCTTTCCAACTCATTTATAAAGAAAAGTGCAACTTTCGTTCGTTCGTTTAGTTGTTTAGTCGTGTCCGACTCTTCGTGACCCCATGGACCAGAGCACACCAGGCCCTCCTATCTTCCACTGCCTCACGGAGTTGTGTCAAATCCATTCTGGTAGCTTCGATGACACTGTCCAACCATCTCATCCTCTGTCGTCCCCTTCTCCTCTTGCCTTCACACTTTCCCAACATTAAGGTCTTTTCCAGGGAGTCCTCTCTTCTCATGAGATGGCCAAAGTATTGGAGCCTCAGCTTCAGGATCTGTCCTTCCAGTGAGCACTCAGGGTTGATTTCCTTTAGAATTGATAGGTTTGTTCTCCTTGCAGTCCAGGGGACTCTCAAGAGCCTCCTCCAGCACCACAATTCAAAGGCATCAATTCTTCGGCGGTCAGCTTTCTTTATGGTCCAGCTCTCACTTCCATACATCACAACAGGAAAAACCATAGCTTTGACTATTTGGACTTTTGTTGGCAAGGTGATGTCTCTGCTTTTTAAGATGCTGTCAAGGTTTGTCATCGCTTTCCTCCCAAGAAGCCGGCATCTTTTAATTTCGTGGCTGCTGTCTCCATCTGCAGTGATTATGGAGCCCAAGAAAGTAAAATCTGTCACTGCCTCCATATCTTCCCCTTCTATTTGCCAGGACGTGATGGGGGCAGTGGCCATGATCTTAGTTTTTTTGATGTTGAGTTTAAGACCGTTTTTTTCACTCTCCTCTTTCACCCTCATTACAAGGTTCCTCACTTTCTGCCATCAGAGTGGTATCATCTGCATATCGGAGGTTGTTGATATTTCTTCCGGCAATCTTAATTCCGGCTTGGGATTCCTCCAGTCCAGCCTTCTGCATGATGTATTCTGCATATAAATTAAATAAGCTGGGGGACAATATACAGCCTTGTCGTACTCCTTTCCCAATTTTGAACCAATCAGTTGTTCCATATCCAGTTCTAACTGTTGCTTCCTGTCCCACATATAGGTTTCTCAGGAGATGGATAAGGTGGTCAGGCACGCCCATTTTTTAAGGACTTTCCATAGTTTGCTGTGGTCCACACAGTCAAAGGCTTTTGCATAATCAATGAAGCAGAAGTAGATGTTTTTCTGGAACTCTCTGGCTTTCTCCATAATCCAGCGCAAGTTAGCAATTTGGTCTCGAGTTCCTCTGCCCCTTCGGAATCTCGCTTGTACTTCTGGGAGTTCTCGGTCCACATACTGCTGAAGCCTACTTTGTAGGATTTTGAGCATAACCTTGCTAGTGTGTGAAATGGGTGCAATTGTGCGGTAGTTGGAGCATTCTTTGGCACTTCCCTTCTTTGGGATTGGGATGCAAACTGATCTTTTCCAGTCCTCTGGCCACTGTTGAGTTTTCCAAACTTGCTGGCATATTGAATGTAGCACCTTAACAGCATCATCTTTTAAGATTTTAAATAGTTCAGCTGGAATGCCATCACCTCCACTGGCCTTGTTGTTAGGCAGGCTTTCTAAGGCCCACTTGACTTCGCTCTCCAGGATGTCTGGCTCAAGGTCAGCAACTACATTGTCTGGGTTGTCCGGGATATCCAAATCTTTATGATATAATTCCTCTGTGTATTCTTGCCACCTCTTCTTGATGTCTTCTGCTTCTGTTAGGTCCCTTCCATTTTTGTCCTTTATCATGTCCATCCTTGCACCAAAGGTTCCTCTGATATCTCCAATTTTCCTGAACAGATCTCTGATTTTTCCTTTTCTGTTATTTTCCTCTATTTCTTTGCATTGTTCATTTAAGAAGGCCCTCTTGTCTCTCCTTGCTATTCTTTGGAAGTCTGCATTCAAGTTTCTGTAACTTTCCCTATCTCCCCTGCATTTTGTTTCCCTCCTCCTCTCTGCTATTTGTAAAGCTTCCTTGGACAGTCACTTTGCTTTCTTGCATTTCCTTTTCTTTGGGATGGTTTTTGTTGCTGCCTCCTGGACAATGTTACGAGCCTCTATCCAAAGTTCTTCAGGCACTCTGTCCACCAAATCGAGTTCCTTAAATCTGTTCTTCACTTCCACTGTGTATTCATAATGGATTGGATTTAGATTATACCTGAGTAGCCCAGTGGTTTTTCCTACTCTCTTCAGTTTAAGCTTGAATTTTGCTATGAGAAGCTGATGATCAGAACCGCAGTCAGCTCCAGGTCATGTTTTTGCTGACTGTATAGAGCTTCTCCATCTTTGGCTGCAGAGAATATAATCAATCTGATTTCGATATTGCCCATCTGGTGATTTCCATGTGTAGAGTCGCCTCTTGTGTTGTTGGAAAAGAGTGTTTGTGATGACCAGCTTGTTCTCTTGGCAAAACTCTATTAGCCTTTGTCCTGCTTCATTCTAAACTCCAAGGCCAAACTTCCCTGTTGTTCCTTTTATCTCTTGACTCCCTACTTTGGCATTCCAGTCCCCTAGAATGAGAAGAACATCCTTCTTCGGTGTCAGTTCTAGAAGGTGTTGTAAGTCTTCATAAAATTGTTCAGTTTCAGTCTCTTCAGCAATGGAGGTTGGTGCATAAACTTGGATTATTGTCATGTTAAAAGGTCTGCCTTGAATTCGTATTAACATCATTCTATCATTTTTGAGATTGTATCCCATTACAGCTTTACCCACTCTTTTGTTGACTATGAGGGCTACTCCATTCTTTCTACGGGATTCTTGCCCACAATAGTAGACATGATAATCATCTGAGTTGAATTCACCCATTCCTGTCCATTTTAGTTCACTGATGCCCAGGATGTCGATGTTTATTCTTGCCATCTCCTGTTTGACCACCTCCAGCTTCCCAAGGTTCATAGATCTTACATTCCAGGTTCCTATGCAGTATTTTTCTTTGCAGCATTGGACTTTCCTTTCACTTCCAGGCATGTCCACAGCTGAGCGTCCTTTCGGCTTTGGCCCAGCCACTTCATTAGCTCTGGAGCTACTTGTACTTGTCCTCCACTCTTCCTCAGTAGCATGTAGGACGCCTTCCAACCTGAGGGTCCCATCTTCCAGCGTCATATCTTTTAGCCTTTTGTTTCTGATCATGGGGCATTCTTGGCAAAGATACTGGAGTGGCATTGCCAGTTCCTACTCCAGGTGGATTGCGTTTAGTCGCAACTCTCCACTATGACCTGTCCGTCTTGGGTGTCCCTGCACGGCATAGCCCATAGCTTCTCTGAGTTGCTCAAGCCCCTTCGCCATGACAAGGCAGCAATCCATGTTCTTATAGAAAACAAATCAAAGAGAGCCGTCAACCACCTGCACCGATCACTAGGCGCAGCTCTTCTCAGCATTAACACGTGTGCTTGCCACACAGCTATTAAAAATGAGGAGCTTTTCAGGGGAAGGAGGTGGCAACTCAGTTCAGGACCCTAATTCATTACCTGCTCGCCTGCTTCTTTCTGAGTACACCAGGTCTGAGGTAAATTTCTCATGTGCCTTCAAGTCAGAATGAACTTTGAGTGAACCTAAAAGAGCTTTCAGGGTAAGTTTCACCATTTCCAGACTCTGGAACTCCTTCCCACAGGAGGCCAGGCTGGTCCCATCTTTGCTGTCCTTCCATAAGCAGGCAAAGACCTTTGTCTTCAGGCAAGCTTTCCCTGAGTGACTGGCTGTTGGGGAAAGTGGCGGGTTTGAATGGATTGTTGTACCCTGTTGCTTTTAACTTTGTTTTAGTATTGATTTTATTTACCTCCCTTCTGTTTTCCCAAATCTCAGGCCAATGTTCTCCCCTCACAAAGCAGCTGTCTTTGTCTACTGTCTCCTTATTCATGAGTAAACTGAGCAAACCTTGCTTTGAATGGATTTCCAGTACCAGACAAGAGGACCCACTGTCCCTTTCTTTTCCCTTTCTCCAGAGAGGACCAGTGGAAGTGCTTATAACTGATAGCTGATTGGCCTCCAAGGGGCCATTTCCTGTGGGAACTGGAGGCATGTGTCAAGTAGAACATCTCTCCTCCTCTCCTGCATCTCACTTTGTAGCCTGAGCACCTGAGGCTGAAAGGTCCAAACCCCATGTCTCCCCTTAACCAGCCTTACGCACACATGCACACATACACAAACATATAAGAGGGTTTTTTGTGCATGTGTGTTTTTTGGCAACTGCTTCCAAAACAGGGGACAGAGGGGCATGAGGGCTTCAGGAGCTGGCTATCCCACTCTTTAACTGCAGCCAGCCCAGTTCTATTTTTGGTGTGTGGGGTTTTTTTTTTTTGTCTTCTCCTTCTTTTCTTCATAATGCTCCTCCCCTCTTATTTTTAAACTACTCCCCTTTTTGCTTGTGTCCAGACCCACTCTTTTTTTAAAAAACGCTGCTTCTGTGGTTTCCTGCTGCTCCCTCCCCCTTTTGATGCCTTTCGATTGCTCTCATGGGTTTGCCTTCTTCCCACTCATTCCCGCTACCATCTGCTTCCCTCACTCATCATTGCTGTTTCCTTTCATGCCACTCTTTTGTTGTTTCGTTAGCACTGCTGTTGCCTTGTGTCCAGCCCGGAAGCTACAGGAACAAAAAAGGTTCTGGGTGGCCGGCATGGTGGACAAGACATGAGCACTAAGACATCATGTCCAACTGGGAAAATGCTCCCCACCAATCATCCTCATTGACTAAATTTGAACTAGGACAAGAGTGCGCCCGCCATGCTGTCCGGTTCTGAACAGCTATTGTCCAAACATGGCCCCACATATGAGTTTGGGACCCACACTTCTGACCAATCCACTGTGCATTAATGAGTGCATCTTGCTTCTGTCTAACTGCAAATATTAACTGATATATAACTGATGTATTTATGGAATTTTTTAGCCCAAAAGATCATCCAAAGGATAAAATCAGTGGTGCTAGTGAACCATAAGGGAGTCTTGTTATTGGCTCCACTGAGACCAGATATTTAATTCTTGATGAATAATTTAAAGTCTAAGAGAACTTGATTGGAGTCTCTGATGAGAACATGATTAAAATCCAAGAATCTCGTATCCATTGTACTTGCTGCTCTATAATAATTAAATTAATTAATGATTTATAAGTTGCAGGGGAGTTATTAGGGAAGTCTCATTTTCTCTCTATTTTAGTCTAGCAGATTTTGCATATTAGTGGAAACTGCTTAAAATTCTTCATTATTTGAAGATTGATCAACTTTCCAAACACACCCCTTTGAATTTTGCTTTTAAGGGGTCCACACACACACATTTGCATGGTGTTTGGTTTTCTGAGTCTAGACATAGTTTCATTCTTTAATTGAATTATTCAACTCTTTATATTTTGTTTACTAGAAAGCATTACATTTTAGGATCAACAAAACCAGCTCACAGAAATGAACAAATCAATTCCTGCATTTTCAGTTAGATACAAATTAATAGAACCTGTTAGTCCTGTTCTATAACTATCATATTATTTACTGGTTGTTATTCACAACTAATTTGGGGGGAAATGCAGAGTATGAATTAATTTTGAATAACTCTCAGTTCACATAACAAGGTCCCAAAACCCCAAGCAGTCTGAAACTTCCTTGATTGGGATTATAGGATTAAGCTCTCCCCACTGCCTCCACTATTCATTAGAACTCTGTGGTTTTACTTTCCTTATTTTTTATTTACATTCATGTATTGCATTTCTATAAAAACAAGCAGAGTGGTATGCTGTTGTTATGTGCCATCAAGTTCTTTCTTATTTACAGGAAATGATCCTGTAAATTAATGGCCTCTACAAAGTCACACTAAGATAAAATAGAGATAAGATGGAAACAACATAATGAACTATACAGAATGACAAAGGAATAGCAGATTCAATTGAAAAAGAATCCTGTGATGAAAAATGTGCTGTTTTAGAAAGTGAAGTGAAAGCTAATTTCAAATCACTTGGAAGAAATAAATCAGCAGGAATAGATGGGATACCAACAGCTATTTAATAGTATTAAGATGGAATATGTCAAAAACCTCATAAGAAGATGGCAACTGATATGAAAAACAAAACACGGCCCATAGACTGGAAATGTGTAATATGCTTTATCATCCAGTAAATGAGACAACAAAAAGTGCAGTAATTCTGCATTAATTTCACATGCATTAATTTCACATACAAACAAGGTAGTGCTCAAGATTGTATTCAGAAGGCAAATATGAAGCAAATACTAGAAGTTCAAGGTGGATGAAGAAATGGTAGGGTCAAGAAATCAGAAGATTGAGACTCAAGAAGTCTGCTAAGAGGAGCTAGAAAAGATCCTCATGTGTAAATGAGTGCTGCTGGAGACCAAGGCTAAGACATACCATTGTATTCCTGGTTACTATGCACAGATGTAAAATGTGGATAATAAAGAAAGCTAACAGGAAAAAAAATTGACTCATTCAGTATGTGGTGTTGGAGGAGAGTGTCACAGTTTCTGTGGACCATGATGAAGAGAGATAAAAGAGTTCTAGCTCCGGTAGAGCCTAATATAAAATTGCTAAAGTCAGGCTGCTCTATTTTTGACACATCATTAAGATTTACTAAAAGAGACAATAATGATAGGAAAAGTAGAGTACAACAGGAAAAGCAGAAGACCAAACCTGGGACCAGGTGACCCATTAGATGAAGCTATGCCTTTCAGTTTTCAAAACCTGAGCAGAACCGTTAATAATGGGATCTTTTGGGGACTGTGGATTCATAGAGTTGCCGTATTTTGAAAATGATTCGGCACGTAAGAACAACAACAATACTGTGACCAACACGCAGACTGTCTCAGGATACAGTCAGATGGGTTTTGCCCTATTTCGACCACTGTTGGGGACACATTAGTTCATTCTTCTTGACAGTGATCACACAATGTAATAGTTGAAGCAAACCAAATTATCCCCAGAGCATTCCTACGTGCATCCTTCTGGCCCATCAGGGGCTTCTACTTTTTTGCTGTGGGTAAGAGTGTTTACTTGGTTGGTTTACTTCATTTTCAGTATGTGTGATCAATCTTCTAGAGCAGGGGTGTCCAAACTTTCACCTTCCCTGGGCCACATTAGGAGATGAAAATTTGGTTTGGGCTGCACATACATTTGGTTTGGGCTGCATGGGGGGGCAGCCCTAGCCATCCTCCACAGCCCCACTCCAAGCACGCTTACCGGCAGCTGCGATCTCAGACAGCAGAGGCTGCCAGCTTCGACTCCGGTGGCTTTCTGGGACCGGGAGGGGGTCCACCTATTGACGGGGACGGCGCAATGCAGTCACGCAGCCCCCCTGTCCCCTCCCCTCCCACTCCTTCCTTCCTTCCCTCTCTCCCCCTCTACTGTTGTGACATGCCCCGGCCACATTCCGGCTGCAAGCGCCGGCAGTGTAACTTGAAACTTTGGAATTTCTTTAAAAATAAAAAATTGCACTGGGCCGCATTATAAGCTGACCTGGGCCGCATGCAGCCCTTGGGCCGCAGGTTGGATAAGCCTGCTCTAGAGGAAGCTTACTAGAGGAAGTGAGCTTCCTCTAATTTGCCACTATTGTGAAGTGACTTAAGATTTGTTATTGGCAAATTTAACACTCCCTCAGCTCTATGGAGGGGCCAAGGAAGTGGGGTGGGAAAGTAGGTATTAGGGCAGCAAATATGTGTTACATCACTTTAAAGTCCTGAAAGACTAATGGAAAGGGCAGTGCAGCACAGCCTGTTGTCAGTTTGCCTGTTGTCAAAATACTAAATTGCTCTCCATTAGTGTTTAAGGTCTTTGAAGTGATGCAGTACATATTCACTACCCTAATGCACACTTTAGAAAACCTAACTCTTCACAGAGCTGGGGAAGCAAATAGTTTGGCAATATCGTGAAGCGGCTTTCTTCTTAAGCCACTTCACTACCCTGGCAAACTGATGGCAGGCTGCTGCAGACCAAATAGGGTCTCTTGAGATCTCTATGCCATTTGAATGAAAGGTAAAAGGTAAAGGTTCCCCTTGACAATTTTTGTCCAGTTGTGTTCAGCTCTAGGGGGCTCTAGGGGGTGGTGCTCATCCCCATTTCCAAGCCATAGAGCCAGCATTTTGTCTGAAGACAATCTTCCGTGGTCACGTGGCCAGTATGACTTAGACATGGAATGCTGTTACCTTCCCACCGAGGTGGTCCCTATTTATCGACTCGCATTTTTACATGCTTTCGAACCGCTAGGTTGGCAAGAGCTGGGACAAGCGACGGGTGTTCACTCCATCATGTGGATTCGATCTTATGACTGCAGGTCTCTGACCTTACAGCACAGAGGCTTCTGTGGTTTAACCCGCAGCGCCACCATGTTCCTTGGATGAAAGGAGCACTCCTAATGACCTATCAGACCCCCTAGTAACCCTACATAGCCTGCCCCAGCCAGCTCCAAATTACATGTGTAGAGAAGCCTTCAAATAAACAACAAATACAAAGAGCATGGAATGATGAAACTAGATTGGGAAAGAGCTAAGAGAGTGCTGAAGTTATAGAATGAAGGAAAGGGGAACACAAGCTACCACCAATCATCAACAAAAAAATTTATCAAAATTTTGTCAGCTCTGCTGAGATTCTTTGCCAGTCCAGATTACAAAACAGAGGGATGGGGGAATTTATCCTTTAACAAGTGTCACTTTGTAATACATTAAGAGTCACACACAATGAACAAATTCCTACTCAAATAAATCAACAAGAAAGATGGAAAGAAGATTAAGTTAGGCTATTCAAATTAAGAATACAAATTAGTTGGAAGAAAGTGTCAGAGACTCAGGAGTGACCAGGACAAATCAGCCGTCACCAAAACACTCAATTACTAATGGGCAGGAAAATTCAAATGAGCAAAGACCAAAAAGCGGCATGATGGAATGAAATCTATGGCTTTGTTGACATCATACAATCCCTTCCTACAAGCACATAAATGCTGTGGAGATTCTTTTCTGAGATTGCAGATAGGAGCTCTTAATGAGCAAAGTCCACCTTCCCTCCTTATTACATCAACCTGGCATTTTTTCATATTTTGTCACGTTTTGGAGACAGTCATGCTTTTCCTTTCATGTCTGAATCACTGAATTTGTCTAAAGTGATCTAGATCTGGAGTTGATTGAGACCAATCGGACTCACTTCAGTCTTGATCTCAATCGGCCCAATTCAGTCTTAATTGCTTTCGTTGCACAGCTCTAATAAATAGTTGCTAAAAGAATGAAAATATCTATTTTATTTCTTATACTCCCTTTCCCCTCACACATGCACAGTTTTAAAAGAGTCTTCACAATCATAATCTGAATTAAAATAAACGAGAGTGATTCTTGAATAATATGCTGTGAATGTTGATGCTAAACTAATTGGGGTCAGTTATAGAGTTTTTTAAAAGCCATAGATTTGTCTGTGGCCTGCTTCAGGCTATTTTAAAGCAGAAAATGAGGCCTAAATTACTCAGCATATTATCTGTGCATATCATTCTCTCATTTGTGGTTTCAAGCTCACAAATGGTTTTTTAGCTATTATATGAAACTTTGACAAAGGTTTTTAAAATATATGTATATATATATAAAGCTTCCTTCTAATCATCTGCATATAGTAAATCTCCTTAGCTGAAAAACATGTCAAACACAAAATAATCCCTGAAATTATATTTATTTGAAAGTACTGGGGATACTATTTGTTTAGTCATATGCTGACTGCAGCAATTCTGTCTATACATTTTAATTCAAGGGTTTTTTTTAAAAAAATCTTCAGGCTGATGATTAAACTTTAAGCTAAAGGTTAAAGTGCATACAAATCCACTCAGGCACCAAAATACATGGAAACTGAAGGTTAAGGTTACCGGCCTCAAATACCATAGCATGTATCAAGGGAGCACATATGCTATAATCCAAAACCCTTTGCTTATCAATCACAAAGATTTGCATAACCTGTCCTATGCTGTCCAACCGGTTCAGTTCTCTTTTCCTGTTAGCCAGAGAAGGGAATGTTCATGCTTAAGACTTCTAGATTTTGATCTGAATTTAGGAAGTGCAAAATCCAAAAGATGCCCATGTTCTAATCAGTCCGTACCAGTAGGGGTGAATTAAATAGATGACTTCTGAACCATTGACTAAACAATATTTTTGAGCATCCTGATTCATGTATAAATAGGTGAGACACTGGGGTTGCCAATTTACACATCACATCATCACTGAGCTTGGTGAAAGGAAAGAATGGCCTTACATGATTTAAGAGACACAATGGTGCAGAAAGAATTGTTATGGAGGGCCTTAGGCATAATCCAGTGTTTTAGTCCCAATGTTAAGAGTTGATCCACCGAATTAATGGGACTTCAACAATTACCTAAATCTTAATCACTCAGAAGATCCAATTAATCCTAATTTGGTTGGGACTAACAACTGGATTTAGTTCTTGAGCAGGAAAAGATTTAGACCAAAATCTTATTGAACTACCAATGAGCCGAAATGTGTCGCAGTGCAATAGGGCAGAATCACACCGCTTGTGCAAGCATTGCTACTGTACACATGATAGTCTCCAGGAAGAAAAACTGCTTAGACATGGCAACCAATTGCACAAGAAGCACAAGCATCCTTTATTGCACTAGTGAGACTTTATGCTTAGCAGATGCTCAGCATCGCCATGAATAACAATTTTAATTCAGTTTGATTTTGTATAAAAATTAACAATATTTGAATGAGGAACGAAGCAAAGCAGATAGAATTGCACATCCTTAGCCAGAGGGAGAGATGTTTGTTATTACTTAGAAAGCAATGCTGTCATCACTAAAAGTCAACACAGGCTTCTCAAAAACAACTCATGCCAGACTAATCTGATCTCTTTTCTTAATAGAGTTACAGGCTTGATAGATGAAGGAAATGCTGTAGATGTAGCATATTTTGATTTCAGTGAGGCCTTTGACAAAGTTCCCCATGATATTCTTGCAAGGAAGCTAGTAAAATGTGAGCTAGATAGTGCTATTGTTCGGTGGATTTGTAATTGGTTGACTGACCAAACCCAAAGGGTACTCACCACTGGCTTCTCTTCATCCTGGAGAGAGGTATATAGTGGGATGCTTCAGGGTTCTATCATGGGCCTTGTGCTATTCAACATCTTTATCAATGACTTGAAGGAATAGAGAGTATGCTGATTACATTTGCAGGTGATACCAAATTGGGAGGAGTTGCTAATTCCCCAGAGGACAGGATTAAAATTCAAAATGACCTTGACAGATTAGAGTCCTGGGCCAAAACTAACAAAATGAATTTCAACAGGAAGAAATGTAAGGTCCTACACTTAGACAGAAAAAAATGAACTACATAGATATAGGATGGAAGACACCTGGCTAGACAACAGTACCTGTGAAAGAGATCTAGGAGTCATGGTAGAACACAAACTGAACATGAGTCACAGTGTGATGCGGCTGCCAAGAAAGCCAATGCAATTCTTGGTTGCGTCAATAGGAGTATAGTGTCTAGATCAAGGGAAGTGATAGTACCACTCTATTCTGCTTTGGTCAGACCTCACCTGGAGTATTGTGTCCAGTTCTGGCACCTCAATTCAAGAAGGATGTTGACAACCTGGAATGTCTGCAGAGGAGGGCGACCAAAATGGTCAAAGGTCTGGAAGCCATATCCTATGAGGAGCAACTTTGGGAACTGGGAATATTTAGCTTTACAAAAAGAAGGTTAAGAGGGGACATGATAGCCATGTTTAAATATTTGAAGGGATGTCATGTTGAGGAAGGGACAGATTTGTTTTCCATGGCTCCAGACACTAGGACAAGGAGCAATGGTTTCAAACTACAGGAAAAGAGATTTCACCTGAATTTCAGGAAGAATTTCTTGACAGTCAGAGCTGTTCGGCAGTGGAATATGCTCCCTCCGAGTGTGGTGGCATCTCCTTCTTTGGAGGTTTTTAAGCAGAGGCTGGATGGCTATCTGTTGGGAGTGCTTTGATGGATGTTCCCGCATGCCAAGGGGTTGGACTCAATGGCCCCTGTGGTCTCTTCCAACTCTGTGATTCTGTGATTCTATGTGTTGGCGGGAGAGGATCAGAGGAGTTGGACAAATAGAAGGAATGTAATTTCACATCTGCCCCAAAGTTCTATGGACCTTTTTACAATGGTTTTCTGTTTCCAGTGGAGAACCTAATTGAAAGAGACTCCAGTGTTTAAGAAAACAAAGGTTTTCCATCCCAGTTCAGATTTCATAGATATATGGAGATTTCACAGTATTGCCAGTTCAATTGGCCCTGCTCTGGGAACAAGCAGTGGTTTCAAAAATGACACCTTGGAGGCTCTAGATATCAGCTTTCTATGTGAGAGTTCAAACATTGGGTTTACGTTCTATAAACAAGATTTCCCATTGTTGACAATAACAACCATTTGATTCTTCCAAGCAGTCACTCTCTAACGGACTGTCTTGTTGACTCATAAAGCCTGAAACCTTCTCCTCTGGCAAGGCAAGGAACCATCTGGTCAACACAGCTGATCCCATCCATTTAGAAACAGGGCACTGTTTTAGAAAAATGACTGGACAAGGAATGAAAACCATTTGGCAAAATGTAACGCTTTATGCAGAAAAGCATAAATATTTTCGTTTGGCTAAGTCAGTTGAAAATACCTCCAATTACTATTTTTCTTAATAATACATTGATCTGTGAACAAGCATGCCTTGAATAAATACAGTAGATCCCTCTTGAAGTCCCATCATATTTTTTTTTATTTCAGCTTTAGCTTCGGCCCTAAGATGCTCTTTTGGGAACAGGAGTACTTCCTCTTGATTTTTTGGAGGACCTGCAAACAATGGAAGAGGTAATTTTATCAGGCCTTTGGCTGTAGAATAAATTTACATTGTATTGGAAGAGGTAATTTTCATGTATTGCTCCTCTGTATTGTATTACCTCCCATCCTCTTCCAGCAAAAGAAATTCTGCAACAGATTTACTATGGGCTGTAAGGGGAGGTGAAACTGGCAAAAACCTCTCCCCCTTCCATTAATAGACATCTGGAGTTCTCCCTCTTCCATGAATAAAACCACCTTCATGGGCTTTTAGGTTGTAATTTTCTAGCCTTACCTTTGGAGCCAAAGCAGGAATTAGTTTAAAGGTGTAGCTAGTGGGTTGTTGTAGGTTTTCCAGGCTCTTTGGCCGTGTTCTGACGGTTGTTCTTCCTAATGTTTCGCCAGTCTCTGTGGCTGGCATCTTCAGAGGACAGCAGTCAGAACTCTGTCTTTGCTCTGGTGCAGTTTGTGGGATAGTTGAGTACTTAAATACTCAACTATCCCACAAACTACACCAGAGCACAGACAGAGTTCCTACTCCGGTCCTCTGAAGATGCCGGCCACAGAGACTGGCGAAATGTTAGGAAGAAAAACCTTAAGAACACGGCCAAAGAGCCTGGAAAACCTACAACCATTGGATGCCATCCATGTAAGCCTTCGAGAATACACGTAACTAGTTGTTTTCTCTTTTTTTTTTACTCTTAAGTGGGGGCTGATCAGAACCTTCCCCCCTCCCACAGGGGGAAGGATTAAATGCCATTACCTTCCACCCATTTGAAGCACTGATCCATAACAGATTCCATGCACTTACTCTACAGAACGTCAACCTACGCCCTTCAAACAATATTTTCCTTGGTCCCATATCATTCAATCCAGATAATGTCTGAACCGACTATCCAGAAGTGTTGCACTGCAAACTTGATGATAAGCAAAATGATGCAGAGGTTCCTTTAAGGAGCACAAATGACAATAATTACTATTAATACAGTGGACATCTCTTCATGTAAAGAGGAACTCTTAGCTTCATTTTGCCAAGAATGGAAAAATGACATCTTTGTGTACTGAAAACTCACAGAGGAACTGATCAGCAGCAACCAAAATTTCCTGGGATGTGTCTAGTTGCTGAGAGGCCCCACAAACAATATGGGAGGGCCATTTTTGATGGTTGAACTGGATATGTGTAAAGATGCCAAGCTTTATATAGCAAAGGATGCCAAGCTTTATATAAACCACCTAATATACCATTCTTTTTATTTATTTATTTATTTATTTATTTATTTATTTATTTATTTATTTATTTATTTATTCATTCATTCATTCATTCATTCATTCATTCATTCATTCATTCATTCATTCATTCATTCATTCATTTAGTGCCATCTTTCCTAGCAATATTGTCTTTTCCAGTAAGTTGTGCTCAGCTCTTGCAAACTAACAGTTGTGGCTCTCTTTACAGAGACAGTCGTTCTTATGTTAGATCATCCTACCCACCCGCTTTTGCCAGCAATACTGTCTTTTCTGGTCAGTTCTGTATTCTCATTATATGTGCATGGTAGCATAGTCTCAATTTACTAATTTTTCGTCTAATGAGAGCTCAAGCTTGACTTGACTGAGCACCTACTTTTTGCCTTTCTGACTGTCCTTGGTGTCTGTAAGGCTATCTTCCAACACCATATTTAAAATGAGTTGATTACATCGTATGGATGATTTTGGCCTTGGTTTCCAGTGACCATCTTTGCCATCCACCAGCTCTCTCTCTCTCTCTCTCTTTTATTTCAAAAGGTGAGGGGGCATCTTTTGGAAAACATACACATAACTTGTTCATAAAGCATGGTCTGATATTACTCACCCCACTCAGATTACCTACCCCAAAGAAAGAGCTTGGAAATTGGAACACAGCTATCTAGTTTACATTCTGTAGAGTGGGCATGGCATTTACTTGAGAGATAAAAGGGTGTATATATTGTATGTTTCTCCATGTCATCAGTTGGCTAGATAACTCTGTGGGTTAGGTATCTGGCTACAGAGCCAGAGGTATAGAGTTTAATTCCCCACAGTGCCTCCTGTGAGTAGAATCTACCCCCGTGGCCTTGGACAAGATGCATAGTCCCAAGGCATTCTCAGAAGAAGGGAATGAGAAACCACTTCTGAGTATTCTGTACTTGGAAAACCCTAAAATGGGTTGCCGTAAGTCAGAATTGACTTGATGGCACATTATTTTTATTATTATTATTATGCTTCTCCATTGTATGTGCTGTACTCATACTTTGGCTTCATCGTTTCATTAAGTCCAAAACAGCCCATCAAAATATTTTGGCAGAGAAAGACTTCAGCCACTTCCCCACTGTTCTTGCTTCTATTCTGTCCCAGCAAGTGTATGCAGTTAATTAAACTTAAACTTCTATTTTAAAAAACCTGGAAAGTCAATTCTTCAAAAAACTTCCAGTTTATGAATGTGGTATATTGTGTTTCTGTATCCGCGATTCAAAGCACCATTGCTGCACAGTATTGTGCCCACATTGCCAGTAGGAAAAAGGATGCCAAGCTTTATATAGCAAAGGGCAGCCTAATGTTAACCATCCACACTTATATATATAAAAAATGTCTGATGATCAAGTTTGTGTTTGAGTGAGAAGTGCTAATTGATGGGGGGGGGGGGAAAGAGACAGTCTTGGGATTTTACTTTGCTTGGTGTCTCTTTGTGAAGGGTAGTGAGGACAAGAGGGTCTCCTGTCAACCAGTAGTTCTCAGGCTTGGGTCTCCAGATGTTCTTGGACTACAACTCCCAGAAATGGTGGCCTGCACAGCTAGTGGTGAGGGCTTCTGGGAGTTTTAGTCCAAGATCATCTTGCCATTGGTGTTGCCAACACAATATCCCACATTCATAAACCAGAGGTGGTTTGTTTGTTTGTTTGTTTGTTTGTTTGCTTGCTTGCTTGCAGAATTGAATCTCTCAATTAGCTAGGATCATCTTCTCACCTAATAGATATAAGAAATGAATTAAGAACATGGTTGGGGGAAAAATAATATATATTTTTAAATTATCCCAAGAACTACCATGGAAGGCAGAGTTTAACTTGATTCTTAGTTGATTCTAACTTGAGCAATTTCTTCTTTGTTTCATAGGCTCCTGGTAAAAATAAAAGAGACAGTTATGTGCAAGTGATGAGGAGAGCACAGGGTTCCAGTTTTGCAGAGGTGTCATTTGATGTGGTGTCCCTGCTAGTTTTAATCAGGTCATTTAAATGACCCAATGCCTATTGATACAAGTGATACATAAAGCCAGTCATCCCTGGTAAAACATCCAATGTAAAAGTTAGCGCTAGATGGGAAGTTACAGTAATAGAAAGAGAGTGGAGAAGAATCAGGTCTCTTATCTCTGTTTTTTGTTGTTGTTGTTGTTGTTTTGACAATTGATGGATAGGAAGGGAGACAGCAGTGGTTTTTGCTTTTTTTCCAGACTGTCAGATATCGGTCAGAATATACCCTATCTCCTCCTCATTACATAGCTCTGGATAGAGGTCCAAGCATCTCAGGCTTGGGAGAAATAAATAGGACTGTTAATATTATTGGCTCACTGTGCCTTTTGTTCCCATTGTAAATTGCAGTAAACAGTTGGTGCAGTGCAAAGAATACCAAATAATCATAGGCCCATTAGGAGCCATTCCTGCTAGAACATTCGGTGATTTAGGCTAGAACTGGTTTTTTTACTTTGCTCTAAATAAAGCTGGTATATTGATTCCCCACCTTTTCATGTTAACTAGATCCTTTAGCTTAATGAATAAAAGACCCAGTTGCTCTGGCACCAGGATGTGCTCTATGTAATTCTGCAAATTATATTTATATCATCATCTGTATATGTTGCAGATCTATTTGAATTTTTTCTTCCCAAATCTTAAAATGCCTGCATTAAAATCAAGGCCTTCATTTCTGCAACATCCTATATATAAATCCTGATAGCAAATGAAGTCACTTCACATCATTTATATATATCATCTCTCTCTCTCTTATACTGTATACACAATAAACATATAATATCCATTTAAAGCAATTTCAGTCCATATTTGCATGCTACTTTTTTTTAGCAGCAGCAGCAGCAGCAAAAGAGCCTTCCCATCTTGATGCCAGCACATTTCCATGCTTAGCAGTTTGATACTGTATTTCTTTAGAAAAAAAGAATGAACTCAATTAGAGCTTATTTGTATTACATAATATGTGTGACAATGTACATGGCGTGGGGTTTTAGTAAACAGAGCGTAACAGAGTATTAAAGAATCTGAAAATCTTACAAGCCTTTACAAATGGTTCATGTTGTGAGTTATTGGTCCCATAAATGAGATCAAAAACCACGAAACAGGAAAATCCAGGCCCCATTCACTCCCATTCGAAATGAAAACTGCTTGAGTCAACACAGTTCCCGGGACATGAACTCTTGGCAGCCTGCATTTAAAGTCTGTTTCGATTTTATTAAAAAGAAACCACTTAATACCGTATCTTTACTGTTGAATGACTCAATTTTGGTAACGTAAGCCAAATTAATTATCTATAGGGAAACTGTTCTGTTCAAAGGACTAGAAAGGCCAATTATTAAACAACATAAGTTTATTTAAGTGAACAAAGAAAACATTTCTCTACAGTTTCATTTCTAAGCAACAGCATAATGGTTCAGCACCTTCTATAAAAGTTAACTAGTAAACAAAACAAAAACTAAACTCTAAACTAAGGTAAGCAAACGATATTCTTACGCAGTCCATATTGTTGAATTAGGTTCCTTCGCTTGGATCAAAGTAATGCGACGCCATGTTTTCAGAATCCCAAAAACCCCTCTTCTCTCTCTCAAAGTTACTTTTTCCAACCTCTTGTAAATTTCTCCAACCTGCCCCCTCCTGACATATTCACCCAATCACGAAGGCAAGAATTAGCATAGGGTACGCCCTACTTTCCCACCAACACCAACGAATTGTTTATCATTCAGGTTAGAGATATTTTGACTCTGCCGTGTTTTCCTCTCCAGCTGCGGCGATAAGGAAAGCTGAAAATAACTACTAGTAATTTTCCAGAACTTAGCCTGTGTCAGACTCAAAATGGATTCCTCTATGGTTAAGACATGACTACATAACCCATCTCTAATTAGAAAAATACACTTCATCACACACCCCCGCTAAATTTCTTCTAAATTCAGAACAGTTATTCTGAGCTAATTTGAAGTAAATTGATAAAACAACTAAAAGTAAATGATTATATATGGATTATAACAAATAATAACAGCAATACAATCTGGCACACCATTCAGATATACAAAAAGGAAACAAGCATGTTAGTTCATTAGCCACAGTAACTACTTCAACCGTCTTCCATCTTCTTTAGCGGTCAGGAACATCTGGGTCTTCACAGTACATCCTGGAAAGTCCATCTGCCACCACATTTAGCTTTCCAGGTATATGTTGAACTTCAAAATCAAAATCCTGTAATGCTAAACTCCATCTTAACAATTTTTGGTTCTGAGACTTCATCTTTTGTAACCAGACTAAGGCTCTATGATCAGTTTGGAGTGTAAATTTACGCCCCCATAGATAAGGTCGTAAAAGATTGAGAGACCAATATATAGAAAGAGCCTCTTTTTCAAGGATTGCATAATATCTCTCTCTTTCCAAGAGCTTTCTAGAGAAGTATGAGATAGGATATAGATTCCCATCCTCCCCTTGCTGTAACAAAATAGCTCCTAATCCAAATTCTGAAGCATCGGTTTGCAAAATGAAAGGCTTATCAAAATCAGGTGATTTCAGTATAGGGGCATGAATAATCTTCGCTTTTAAAGCCTCAAAAGCCCCTTGGCACTCGGGGGTCCAATTAACTTTGACAGGCTGTCTCTTCTTAGTTAGCTCTGTCAGAGGTGTAGCCAATTCACTGAAATCAGGGATGAATTTCCTGTAATAGCCAACTACACCTAAAAATGAACGCACTTGTTTCTTGGTTTTTGGAATAGGCCAATCATTGATAGCTTGAACTTTGGCTTGCAGAGTATGAATTTTACCTTGACCAACCAAATGACCCAAATATGTGACTTTCCCTTTCATCCATTGACATTTACTAGCTTTGACAGTAAGACCAGCTTGATGAATTCTAGACAACACAGTTTCAACATGAGACATATGAGAGTCAAAATCAGAACTGAAAATAGCAACATCATCCAAATAAGCACTAGCAAAAGGTAGACCTTTTAAAACTTTATCTATCATTCTCTGAAATGATGCTCCTGCGTTTTTCAATCCAAATGGTAGCCTTTTGAATCTAAAAGTGCCTACATGAGTGATAAAAGCGGTCTTATCTCGTGAATTTTCGGCTAAATCCAGCTGCCAGTAAGCATTCTTTAAGTCAATTATGCTGATAAAATTTGCCTTGGCCAATTTTTCAATTAAATGATCCATTCTTGGCAATGGATAAGGATCTGAAACAGTAACACTGTTTAACTTTCTGTAATCCACACAGAACCTTATCTCATCAAGAATCTTGCCAGTAGAATCTTTTTTTGAAACCAGAACCACTGGAGATGAGTATGGGGATGATGACTCCTCAATTACATCCAGAGATAACATCTTTTGTATCTCTTGTTCAATCCGTAGAGCATGATCACCAACTGCTCTGTATGGACTAGATCGAATTGGCTGACTATCGGTAGTGATAATTTCATGACTGACCAAATTTGTATAACCTGGCTTATCTGAAAAAACATCTTGATATTTTTCTAGGATTTGGTACAGCTTTCCCTTCTGGAGTGAGGTACCTGTCAAAACAAGGTTGTCAGACCAATCACCAGCATCTTCTAATTCAGCTAGCATATCTACAGGCTCGTATTCAGACTGATAACAAGCAACCTTATATTGCAAAACCATTGCAGTTCTGTCTTTATACAATTTCAACCTATTGACATGGTAACTTACAGGCTTTTTCTCAGAATTCAACATTTTTACTAAATAATTGTTATTCCCCAGTTTCTGTACCACTTCCCCTGGACCTTCCCAGCCAACCTCTAATTTAGAAGGTCTAAGGGGGTTTAAAACAAGAACCAAATCTCCCACATCAAATTCCCTGTGTCTGGAATGTCTGTCATGGTAGAGTTTCTGGGTTGATTGAGCATTTAGCAAATTGTCTTTGGCCAATTCTTGCACAGCTAACAGTTTTTCTTGCAGATTTCTGACAAAATCAGCAACTGGAACTGTGCTGCTTTTCACCACACCTTCCCAATCAGATTTCAGGAAATCCAAAGGTCCTTGTAGATTCCTCCCAAATACCACTTCACTTGGAGAGAAACCACCAAGAGAGGTGTGAGCAGAACTTCGATAAGCAAATAAAACAAATGGTAACAGATCGTCCCAAATGTTACCATACACCTGTACCATGGTCTTGATCATCCTCAGTAAGGTTTGTTGACCTCTCTCAATTAACCCATGACTTTCAGGATGATAGGCGGAGCTAAATTTTATTTCTATTCCACTAAGTTCACAAATTTTGTCCATTAAGGAGCTACGAAACGCCCCCGCCTGATCACAAATTATCTGAGATGGTACTCCAATACGTGAGCACAAGTCTATGATGATGCGTGCGATGGTGGAAGCTCTTAAATTACTCAACGCATAGGCCTCGATCCAACGACTAGCTTGGCAGATGAAAGAGATGATGTATTTCTTCTTAGACTTAGTTGGAACAAAAGGTCCCATGACATCCATTTGCAAACATTGGAAAACTTGATCAGGTATTTCCATTAAGAGCATTTCCGACTTCGTTTTATCGGTCTGATAACCTGTTTTTTGGCAATAGTCACATGAACTGACATAGTCCTTCACATTTTTGTTAATACCAGGCCAATAAAAATGCTGAGAAATTCTTTTTAAAGTTTTTTGCACACCTTGGTGACCACTAGATGGATTGTCATGAGCTAATTCAAGAATCCTCAGTCTGTATTCCTGTGGTACTACCAGCTGTCGTGTGGGTTGCATGTTCAAGTGTGATTTGGGATGATATTCTCTATACAAAAGTCCATTCTGGCCCCACACAAAGTTAACTTGCTGTGTTATTGGGTTTTGAGCATAGTCATCTGCTTGTGCTCTCAAGGAAGCTAGTGAGGGATCAGTCATTTGCTTCACTTTAAACTCAGCTGACCCCATAGGCACTGATTCCTCTATTTCCACTTCTGTATTAGCTGCATTATCTTGTTCTGCCACTAGATGTTGCTGCTGGTCTAAGTTTGTAGTAGGGACAGCTTCATCAGAAACACTCCCAGTCTCTGCTTTTTGGGTTTGGGAACGGGTAACCACTTTAACAGCAGGACCTTCCTGACTCTGCTTAAAATTCAAATAGGTGAGGTCATTCCCCAGCAAGAAGTCAGGTTTCCCCTCATGAGTGAGGCAAAGTTTAGTACCACGCCAATTTTTGAACGATAATTCCACAAACGCGAGAGGAATATGTTGTTCTCCCGCCTCTCCTGAACCATAGGTCCTAATGGGTAACCTTAAATTGTCCAAAATCAGTTCTGGGTGCAAAAATTTTCGGGATATGGAAGAAAGTTCAGCACCAGAATCACTGTAAGCATTTAGAACCACCTGTTCTCTATCAGTATACAAAATCACCTCCTCAGAATAAGTCTTCATAGCCCATTCTTTCTGAGACTCAGGGATTACGCAACCCGGGTCCATTAGGGTATACTTTTTCCCCTGTGGAGACTGTCTTATAACTCCTGCTTGTTCTCCTCCACGAACGTCTAATATTTGAGGCACATAGTAATTTACCGCTGCCTGTCTATCACTGGCTAGTGAAGCGGTAGTACTCCCACTGGGTTGATTCTGTCTAGGCACTGTGCCCATGACAGTCTGGCTTTGAGTTGGTACTTGTTGACTCTCTGGGCTGTTAGGGCTTACCAGAGATACTTTGGGTGTGCCTCCCTTGGATTTGCGTGGTGCTGGTACCGGTGTTCTAACATCTGACTTCCTAGCTTGACTAGGGGGTCCTTGAGATAGTGCACAGTCCTTTTGTAGATGAGGGCCACCGCATTTGAAACAAGCAAAAGTGGGTCTGCTTTGATTTGGAGCTAAACTCCTGCGCTGATCAGTTGAAGTCTGCCTATACTCTTGATGGTAAGGCTTTTTAAAGTCAGGCTGGCTTTGTCTCTTAGGTGCCTCTGCTCTAGGCGCCTCTGCTCTGGCTCTAGGCGCTGGTTCAGGCTTCCTAAACGATAACAGTTCGTCAGTCCTCAGCGCAAGGGATTGGAGGTCTTTAAATTCTCTCTCTAGTAAAGAACTCCTCAACTCTAAAGGGACCAAGTTCATAAATTGCTCCATGAATAATGCCTTTCTCATATCTGCTACAGATCTGATTTTCAAAGAGTCCAGCCATTGGTCTCCTAAAAATTCCAGCCTGTCAGCTAAAGCTGCATAACTCTCATTAGGCAGTTTTTTGATTTTCCTAAAATTCTGCCTCAATAGCTCTTTTGTATAACCATATCGCTGTTTAATAACCCAAACTAATTCAGACCAATCATAATCTTCCTCAGCCACTCTGGCTACAATTGTGGCAAGTTGACCGCAAATTTGGGAACGAAGGAGTTTGGGAAACCAATCTCTAGGTATCTCCAAATCTTGGCAAGACTGCTCGAAATTCTTAAGGAAGCTCAACACACAATCGCCCTCCTGGTATCTAGGTAGACTTCCCCTATCCACACTGGCTATAGAGTCTTTAATTGCCTGTTTGGCCTTTCTCTTTTCCTGCAGCTCTTGCACTTTTTGCTCCCTGCACTTATTCTTCACTTTCTCAGCCTGATTCAAAGTGTTAACAAACTCCTTTTGGGACCTCACTAGATCTGCAACCAGCTGGGTCAGTTCCTCAGTCGCGGGCATCGGTGTGGGTGGATTCCGCCCCCCCGCACCAGACGGATTCTCACCAACGGCTTCCTCTGTAGGTCGGGGATGTTGCTCCTCCGCTCGCCCTCTGGAATCTCTCCGGCTTGGAATAGGCAATGGGTCAAACTCCTGGGGGTACCCAGCCATTTGTAAATCCAATTGGTCTTCTTCAACTGAATCTTCCACAATTGATTGCTCCCCCTCCGATTCCTCCATCAACAACCTCAATTCGCTGGATGTTTTTCTCCGGCCAGTTCTCCTCTCAGTAACATGCTGAGCCATGCTGACTGCTTGCAGCCGCTAAGCTGTAAACCTCCCACTGTTTCGGCAATAAATTACCGCCAGCCATAAAACTGCCCTGAAAACCCTGATAAGGTGCCGTGCCTTAGCTGTGCCTAGCAACGAAAAAGCTTACTTTAGAAATTTACACCTAGTCCTTTAACAGAATCCGCCCCCACAACTGACCCTTTTCAGCCAGGGCTTCAGTTGAAAAGAAATAGAGCAGAGGAAAAAAAATATTTAAACAGTTAGCAGGACAACCCACGCTGTGTTGCTGCCTTGTTTCAAACTGAAAGCAGTCCGTGCCTGACGCTCAGCTTCAATTTACCACAGCATCTGGATAAATCCAAAGCAAACTGTGTGTAAAGAGAAAGCCCAGGTGTAACACTACTGAAATCAGGTTGCAAATCAGGCCCGTGGATCGTAACACCGCGCCACCATGTGAGTTATTGGTCCCATAAATGAGATCAAAAACCACGAAACAGGAAAATCCAGGCCCCATTCACTCCCATTCGAAATGAAAACTGCTTGAGTCAACACAGTTCCCGGGACATGAACTCTTGGCAGCCTGCATTTAAAGTCTGTTTCGATTTTATTAAAAAGAAACCACTTAATACCGTATCTTTACTGTTGAATGACTCAATTTTGGTAACGTAAGCCAAATTAATTATCTATAGGGAAACTGTTCTGTTCAAAGGACTAGAAAGGCCAATTATTAAACAACATAAGTTTATTTAAGTGAACAAAGAAAACATTTCTCTACAGTTTCATTTCTAAGCAACAGCATAATGGTTCAGCACCTTCTATAAAAGTTAACTAGTAAACAAAACAAAAACTAAACTCTAAACTAAGGTAAGCAAACGATATTCTTACGCAGTCCATATTGTTGAATTAGGTTCCTTCGCTTGGATCAAAGTAATGCGACGCCATGTTTTCAGAATCCCAAAAACCCCTCTTCTCTCTCTCAAAGTTACTTTTTCCAACCTCTTGTAAATTTCTCCAACCTGCCCCCTCCTGACATATTCACCCAATCACGAAGGCAAGAATTAGCATAGGGTACGCCCTACTTTCCCACCAACACCAACGAATTGTTTATCATTCAGGTTAGAGATATTTTGACTCTGCCGTGTTTTCCTCTCCAGCTGCGGCGATAAGGAAAGCTGAAAATAACTACTAGTAATTTTCCAGAACTTAGCCTGTGTCAGACTCAAAATGGATTCCTCTATGGTTAAGACATGACTACATAACCCATCTCTAATTAGAAAAATACACTTCATCACACATGTAGTCCATTTGATTCTCTTGCTTTCTAAATTCGGCATTTTGAATGCTGCTTTTCTTCCCACTTTAAAATCCCATGAAGGGATTGCTGTTCAGACAAGAAATATGGAGGAAGTCACTTTACTGACTCTTTAAGAAAGCCTGTCTTGAAAAGACTCAGACTCCGACTTGGACCCAAAGACTTGCCAAAATTCCTGTCAATAAATGTATGGATGTAGTGGAAAGCTTCTGCTCCCTAGCAGCACTTCCAACTGAAATAGCTTCCAGCCTCTCCTGTGGTTCTGTTTTGGAGAGTTTACCCGCCATGCTTTAGGAATGAAACCCTTGCCTGGGGCTTTAATTTAGGGCTAGATTATAAAAAAAAAGTGGCTACTGGTGGGGGAAGAATGGAGAGGCAAGTGAATTTGTTCCAAGTTGAAGGGGCAATTAGACATTCCACCGGTTATTTTATGTTTGGGCAATGTAGATATGTGAATAAATATGACTCATTCGTTTCCTTAAAATAGAGTCCAGCCTAATTTGGCCTTTAGGAACCGTCATGCTACAAGCAATCCCTCATGTGGAGGAGGTAGATGCCACTCTTCATAATTTAGCTGGAAGCAAGGCCTGATCATGTGGTAACAGTGGAGGAAGGCTATTCTTTTCCAAGGTTTGTCAATCTTGGAGAAACTGTTCTAGACTACAAATGAATGTAGACAGTCAATCTTTCTTGAAAACGTTTGGGACATTTGCACAGGTCCGTAGAAGATGATACTAAGACTGTCATTGAAGGTCTAAAGCAACTGTATGAAAAAAATGTTTTAATCTTAAACAAATATGCACCCGCATTTCTTCCTTCCACATACCACCATTCTCTGTGATGAAGTGCTTTCTGAGAAAGCTTGGTTTTGTGGTTTTTATTGAGTTCCTGTACTCCAGAACGTAAACATAGGATTCCAGCCATTACATATAGTTTTTTTTTTATGTAGAAGGGTGGAGTAAAATGGAAATTCTCATCTCCTGAAAGCACACAATGAAACCAGTTGGTTTCTTCCACAGATGGTGTCATTCTCAAAAGGAGCACTGAATTTGGCAAAATAATCTGCACTTAGACAGCACCTGTTTAATCTGCAGGCAAGATTGAGTGAATACTCACCAGGCTATTTCACCTGCCAGAATTGTTGAACAATATTCATTGAAAGACCAACAACTGCCTCCGACCAAATGCATGCACCAGTGCCAACCCTCTGTGGACTGTGCACAACATTCTGAAGCTTAAAGGTAATTAAATTGCAATATACTGAAATACAGCACTTTGTATGTTTGTGCTGAAGCCACCTCAGGGGAGACAATACCATATGTCGGTCCTGATGAGGCTATCAAGGATCCAATTACTTCTCACCAGTGACACCTACTGGCACAATGAGCTGTAGCCTATTGCAGAAATGAGTATCTTGATGAAGCCATCATTGCAAGGTGTGCCAGGATTCCACAGTGGGAACAAGGTTACACTAAAAAGGGTATACTAAATCATAGCTGCTCTTCCATCCTGATTATTACAATCAGTTTCTTTTGCTAATAAATATAGCTGATTTGTTGGTGTCTAGAAGCTAAAAAGAGCTGTTCACATTAGAATAGACTTTCCTTTTTCTTCCTTTGTCTTTGTAAAAGATGCAGGGAACAATGTGCCAAAGAGCTTTGGTTTCCTTGATGTCTATTGGCCTACCATTTTGCTCTGAGTATTTGCAGGATAATATATGAACAAATCCCTCCTCCAATCAACTCTCCAAGACTAAGCACATCAAAAAACGACTGTCTTTGCCATCACCCTAGAGCAGCATCTCTTGCTCTCTGGGCCATCCGTTGCAATTTCTGCTACTGCTATAGGGGATGAGATACATTTATCTACTACGATGGATTGTCCAATTCATAGTACACACAATTTGGCAGTTAATCCCCTGATGAATAGCTGGTGTTTTTAATCTCTGATTTGTTCCTTCTGGAACAAAAACCCCATTTGTAATCTGCTGAGTTTTAAAGATACTTTTTTATTTCCTGGCTGAGCTTTCCTCCATTGAATGCAGTCATTTTCTACAACTCAGAAGAAATGGCCCATGCTGGACTCGCACAACCTGTAAGTGCACAATAGCAGCCATTTATTGTGGAATGTCAGGGACTTGAGATGCCCACCAAGTAGCATAATGATAAATGTTGAATTATGGCCCTCCACAAAGCCAGGTCCCCAAAGACAGTCTGAAACTGTACGGAGCCGTGCCAATCTGTTTAATACACCAGCCTTAAAAGTTTCTATCTTCAGTAGGAGCAGGTCTTACTGCCCACCTCTTTCACCCCAATACTTTGCATTGGTAAAAGAACCGCTTGCACTCATACTTGTTTTGAGCAGGTGTTTTCTAAGTTACACTGAGACTGCTATTAGGCTCAGAAAGAACAGAGAAGCTTGGACTGAGGGGATTCATGGTGGTAAATTACATCACCATCCCTAGTAACTTGGAAAGTCCCAGTTTTTTGACTCTGCTGTGTCAAGACCCAGGAGTTTTGACACCCCCCCCCGAAACTGAGCAACCAGTTGTGTTGGCAAAAGAGATAGCTGGCCCATGAACCAGTGGAAATCTGAGATCTCTGAGTGCACACTGACTCAGACCTCTGTGCTTGGGACCCCTGAGCTCACCCCAATATGTGCAGCCCCTGAAACTAGATCCAGCTAGGGGTCCATACAAACCTATTCATGAACTCCTCAGCCCCTGTAGTTGGTGTATTAGTGCTTGGCATGAGATGCTGAAAAGGAAATAAGTGCTGGGCTGGAAGCCACAGGCTTATCTCTCTGAAGTATCCCAATCTGTGGGTAAGGGTGGAGCTTGGGAGGGAGACCGCATTGGCCTAGAAGTACAGTATTAAACAAAAACCTCGGCTGTGTAACAGCATGATGCTTACTCAGAATTCTCCAGGGTGTTGTGATGTTTGGATTCTGGGATGTCTTATGCTGTAGGCATAAATGTGATTGCTATTCCTGATGCTACTACACCACTGCCACCCTCTGTTTATTATAATTTATAGGCAGTAAAAGAAAGAGATTTGTCAAGCTGTGCTTGATCACAAATAGCAATCGTCATTTGAATCTCATCTTTCTAAAACCTGATTCAAGTGGAGCTGTTTTGTATCTCCCTCACTAATCTGCATTAATCCACCATATTTTCAAAAAAGAATATACATTTAAAAAGACATTTAAATGTGTACATTCATGTGGACTTTTAAAAAAAGAACAGAATGCACAGAACAGAATGGAATGAACTAACACATATGAAATTGACCCAGACAGGTAAAAGACCAATTTGCCCACCCCTGGTAACCACAAGCATACTATAATGGCTTTCTCTTTTGTTATTGTTGTTTAGTCGTTTAGTCCTGTCCAACTCTTCATGACTCCATGGACCAGAGCATGCCAGGCCCTCCTGTCCTTTATTTAAGGAGTGGTTTTAACAGGTCCATGCTGCCAGTGAGTTTCCATAGCTGAGTGGGAATTTGAACCCTGATCTTTAGAGCCCTAGTCCATCATTCTGTCCACTATACCGCACTGGGTACTTTAAGGCAGCAGGTACAGACACTTATTTTATTCCTCTGGACTTTTGGTTCAGCTGTCTGCATCTATGCCTGATTCCTTGCCAGAGAATTTTAGAACCCAGATTTGGCCGGTAACAGGACAGCAGTAAAGGAAGAACACAAGCAGGATCAGACCAAACTATCCTGGTACAACATCTTCTACCAGCAACATCAACTGCATATCTGTGGAAGGTCCATGAGCAGGACATGAAGGCAATCGCCACTTCTGCACTTGGGTCATGCTTACTTCGGACTTCATATGGAGGGCAGTTGCCATTAGTTCTTTTATGGGCTTGAACCTTGAATTCATTTGACTGGACTTGCTCATTTAATCTGTCTTTCCATAAAAACAAAAGTGAGCAACTCGGGGGCCTTCCAAATGGTTGGGGCCTAAAAACGTGACACTATTCTGGATCCTTAGATCAGTGGTTACCTTATGAATGGCCTCAAGGCTAAAGTATATTGGGAAGAAAATAATACAACAATTAATGTACTTAATTTGCATGAAATGAAAATCCACCCTAATTAACATACTGTCAAAATGTGCACTATATACAAATTGGGCTGTTGAATATGCAAATTAGGCTGCTGGGATATGGATAACTGCAACATTTTTAGCCACTTCCAAAAAAATTTTTAAGGATATTTCGGGGCAATGTTCGAGGTATGTTTGACAGGAATTGTTCAGGTCTCATGTCACTGTTACATCTATCCCAAACGGCAAGAGAAGTATTCTTAGTTTTATCTTTTGTGCTTTTGCAATATTCCCAAGGTATAATGTCAGACATGGCCACTAGAAGGAACCAGAAAGTATTTCCCTGTCTTTTTGCCAGTCTGCTGGTAATGCCATTGCAATAACAATGTGGAATGTAAAAATTAGATTTGAGATTGGAATGGCCACAACGATTGCCTGGCAGCTGAGAAGTAGCAACTCAAGCAAAGAAGAATGTGTTGGGCTCTGTGGTTCGCTACATCCGGTGCTGTGTTTGCTGTACTAGGGTAGCAGGACACCATATGCCTATTAAAGGAAGTTACAGTTTGTATAACTGAATGGAGATAAAAGCATCTTTCTAGCATCGCACGAACACTCAGTTGTAATAGTGTAGTAATATTTCGACAGAGGACGAGATGGACAGTGTCACCAAAGCGACCAACATGAATTTGACCCAACTCCGGGGGGCAGTGGAAGACAGGAGGGCCTGGCATGCTCTGGTCCATGGGGTCATGAAGAGTCGGACACGACTTAACGACTAAGCAACAACAACAAAAGTAATATTTCAGTGAAGTTTATTAAGTTTTAATATTGTTGTACGCCGCCCAGAAGCCACTGGTAATGGTGCAGCTAAAAAATACTGTAAATAAATAAAATAAATAAATAAACAAACTCAAAGAATATTCACGAAGGCTTTTCACGGCAGGGATCTAATGGTTGTTCTGGGTTTTTCGGGCTCTTTGGCTGTGTTCTGAAGGTTGTTCTTCCAGACGTTTTGCCAGTCTCTGTGGCCGGCATCTTCAGAGGTTGCTGTCTGAAGATGCCGGCCACAGAGACTGGCGAAACTATAGGAAGAACAACCTTCAGAACATGGCCAAAGAGCCCGAAAAACCCAGAACAACCACACCCAAAGAATATTCCAGAATGCAAACATTGTCTGGATAATGGCTCATGTTTTTCTCTTAAACAGGGTACAGCTTTATGAAACAGATGGCAGAGCAACTGAAAGGGGAGAGGTACGTATGCCGTGCACTAGATCACCTCTGTGGTTGGAGCATCTAGGGGGACATCTGAAGCTTTATTGGGGGGGGGGTTCAGCTGTCACATGCCTTTCCCTGGATGAATTTCAATTTTCCCTTTATTCAGTTCAAAATACTGCCCATCTTTTTAAACCTACAGATGTCATAAGAGATACAGTGGACTATGTGTGGAGTTGTTCTGCCCCCAGATGAACTTCAGCTCCTTGCTTTGCCTTTAATTGCCCCAGAATCATAGATATGTTTCTGGTTTGTTTGCACACTTGTCTAAAGACATTGCATAAACCTATTCAGATTGCTTCTATCAGAATACATTCACAGAAGAATAAAAATAAAACCCGGGCTATCCTCAACCAGATTGATCCAATAAACATCCTACCTGTAAAATAAAAGATAAATGTAGTAAAACATTCACATCAAATATGCACCCTGCTCCCTGAAAAAGTAGAATACATGTTTGAGGAAAGGGATTTATATCCATGGAAACTCACATTGCAGCAAATCTGTTAGTCTTTAAAGTACCACAGCATTTTGTCCTTTGCTTTTTTCTCTTTTTTATTCCCCCCCCCTTTAAATTTGTGAACATGAAAAAGGAGTGTTCTTCAAAGATATTTCAAGATCTTCAAAGGTCTGAGAGAATTCCTTTCGTCTACAAGTATAGTTAAGTCTACCAAGTTCTCTTAAAGGATTGAATACTCCAAGATGTTCATTCCATGAATAACTGCATTGTTTCTTTGCTACTAACTCTATGATTACCACAAAAATTGTGACCCAGAAGAATATTACCTGAACCCTATGTTCCTAGAGGTTGATCATAATTATCTATATAAAAATAATCAGGTACAGAGGTAAATTTGACAAACTGAATAGCCTGTACTCAGCTCATTGCTGATGGTAGACTTTGTTTTTGTGTGAAAAAGACATTTTTCATATCAGGGCACAGTCGCACTCCCCATTTGAATCAATTCCTGTTATGACTTTATACTGTTATTAAGTCATGTGGCATATATATTGAGAGCCATGTCCACTTGGACTTCAATTAATTTGATTTATTTCTGGTGATTAGCAGATGAAATTGATTTATTTCCTCTCTTTTTTAGGAGAATGCTAACTTACTTTTTTAAAGAAATAAGTGATACATTGCTAAATTGATGGCTGCATTCATCAGAGAAATTATTCTAAATGTCCGTGAGATGCCACCTGGTGTCATATACAGCAGTCTGAATAACCAAAAGGAAGAAGCACCACAGAGGAAACCACAAGTTAAAACAATGTTTCAATGCCAGAAGGGAGTAAACAGGGAGGATGGTTGTAACCAATATGTAAACATATTGATAACATGATGCAGTGATAAGCTCTTACAATGTAAAAAAAGTGCCCTAAGCCATGCATCAATAAACATTTTTAAAAGGTATTTCAAAAGGACTTTTAAAAATGGAGTGGCAAAACTGTAGTGTCAATGGCACTCAAAATCAACAAAGGAACAAAGTAAATTAACAATAGTGTTCACAACAATCAACCTGAATTGAAATAAATTTTTTTACAAACTTGATTTGCAGCCAAAATAAATCGATACCAGACATGTGTGGTGTGCCCAGGAATTTATAAACTGATTTAAATAATGCTTAAATGGATATAACTCTGGTACTTATTGCCAGTGAAACCATGCCCTCAATTTAATAGCTGTGATGGCATCAGAATTTCTGCCAAATAAATAAAGAGTGGGCAGCTTTTGACCTTCCAGATGTTTTACAACTCGACCCTCATAAGGCTCATCCTGCATAGCAAACAGTAAATATAGCAAAAACATTATGGGTATTGTATTCCAGAATACCTGGGGAATATTGGTATTGGCACCCCCTTCAAATGTGCCATATATCACAACAAAGACATGTTCTTTCAGCCCCAGGTAGCACATTTATTATTATTCATGTTAGAACCTTGGTATTATTGTTGCACAAGAATGCAGCAAACATCTTGTGTTGGCAGATCAGCATCCTATAACGGAATTTTTAAAACGGGGGTAGCCCTCAAAAATAATAAAACTTTGAAACTGGGCTTTGGAACATCAACAACTTTGGCACAGGTGGAGCAAACAGTTTCTTCTTATTCTGTGTCAGATTTGAGGCATTGTGGGCAAATGGTTTTTGAGGTGTGACTTTTTAAAAACTAAAACTGTTTTACCCCAGTTTGTTCAGAATTTGATAACCCTGAATGCCCCCAGATTTTAAACGTATCACATAAATTTAAAAGACCAATCTTGCTTATCTTGAAAGAGAATGGTTGATCCCATCCACTTCTTTTATTTGGAAAGAATCCAGGCTTCAGGAGCTGAAATATTGATCCTCAAAAAAAGGCCTTTCAAAAGGGAAAAATAGTCGCTGTTATATAGCTGAACATGTGTGTGGCAGACTAGCCCGCAGGTGCTTCATGAAATGAAACATTATATACATGCATAGGTGGTGTAGGGAGATAGCTGCCTAGAGTGGTCGTAGGACCAGATGGGCGGGGTACAAATAAAATAAAATAAAATAAAATAAAATAAAATAAAATAATAAAATAATAAATAAATAAATATTTAGAAAAAAGGCCACAGAAACAGACTGAAAAGGCAGGTTTTCTTTAAAGAGTAAAATATTAAAAACAGATTTGCTTTAAAGAGAGCAATGGAGTGACAGTCCTCCAGAAAAGGGGATATTTTAGGATTTCTGAGACCAGTTTCCTCACATAAGTTTTCAAAGGAGAAATCACCTCCATCTGGGACCTTTTCAATCAGGATGCAATTAGCTGAATTTTAGCTAACTTTTTATCTCTTTCCTGGCCAAAGAGGCTTGTCAGAATCATGTGTGCAAGGGATTCTGTGTCTGGTTGTAAAACTGTGGAAACCAAAAGAAAAAAGAGAGAGACAGAGAGACTGTATGTGTCACATGTATTCCACTCACTCACACTTTTGCTTCATGATTTCATTAAATCCAAAATAGCCCTTAAAAATATTTTGGCACAGAGGGAATGCAGCCACATGGGAACTGTTCTTGCTTCAGTCCTCTCCCAGCAACCATGTTGCAGATCATGTGATCATCTTTTGGGGCCTTCTACCATTGGATGTTCCTAAATGAGAGAGGTTTCTATTTGAATTTCTATGCAGTGCATGTATATTTAAACTTCCATTATACAAAAGCAGGAAACGCAATTCTTCAAAACCCCTCCAGTTTATGAATGTGAGATATTGTGCTTCTGTATCCATGATTCAAAACACCAGGAAATGGCTTAATACTGTTGCTCAATATTGTGCCTGTGTTGCCAGCAGGAAAAAGGATGCCAAGCTTTACATAGCAAAGGGCAGCCTGAATGTTGACAATACCTATATCAGCGATCTAGATGTTCTACAGCAGTGGTCTCCAACCTTGGGCCTCCGGATGTTATTGAACTACAACTCCCAGAAGCCTTCACCATCACCTCTGCTGGCCAAGATTTCTGGAGTTGAAGTCCAAGTACATCTGGAGGCCCAAGGTTGGAGACCACTGTTCTACAGGATACCCTCTTCTGCTCACTACCATTCACAAAGAGACAGGGAGAAGGGGGAAATCCCAGAATCTGACTTCTTTTTCATCAGTTAACCCCTTTTTACCTAAACACAAAGCAATTTGTCTGAGCTGTTTTTTAAACAAGTCCTCTAGGTATCTGTTGCCGGCAGTCATAGAGGAATCAAAATGCCTAGAAAAAATGGTAGTTTTTGCCTGTGTGCATTATGCTGATCTACTCCCAGCCCTCAAGCTCAGAAAACTGCTCAAATTGCCTCTTATGTAAGGCAGCATTAGGTGCTGCTGACATCCCATTAAGCTTTACTTAGTTCATCAAGAAAACTCGGAGATGATTTAACATGATGGGATGGGATGAGCTTCTAGCCCTAGGAAACCTATGAAGTGTTTGTAGTTATAATTAAGAAATGCACCAGCCCCGCTGTTAACCTAATTGACGTGAAGCCTTGATTGGGCAGAGGCCTGGATTTCCCCAGCTGACTTTAATAGAAAAGAATGGCAGATTTTTGGAAGGAAATGCTATAAGAAACATGCTCAGATTTTTCATTTCATTTCACTTTCGGGAAATCTGTAAGCACACAGCTGTGTTGCAGCTCACTCACACATAGCAAGATCTCTGACAAGCAATGCAGAGAGGAGACTGCTTTTCTTTAAGATTGGATGTGACTAGTAGTTTCTTTTCCTAGTTTTGAATAAGAGCATAAAGTCATAAACACTATGGGGGGTTTATAAGTCAAAACAGTAGTAGTAGTAGTAGTAGTAGTAGTAGTAGTAGTAGTAGTAGTAGTAGTAGTAGTAGTAAAAACAACAACAACAACAACAGAAGACTGCAGAAAAATCTTAAAATCAAAATTAAATGGAGGAAATACAATCAAAGCCATAAACACATGGGCTATTCTAATAATTAGATACCCAGCTGGAATAATAGATTGGACTCAGAATGAACTAGAAGAATTGGATTGAAAACATGGAAACTAATGAACATGCCTCATGCACTACATCCAAAAAGTGATGTGGACAGATTATATTTACCATGAAAAATCGGAGGATTAGTCCAAATGCAGCAGGTAGTAGAGGAAGAAAAAAGAAGCCTAAATGATTATATCAGTACAAACAGAGAAAAGTTACTGAAAGCAGTGAAAATGGAGAATATTTTGAAAACAACAGAAACAAAGGCTCAATCTAAGAAACAACAATTTGAAAAGAAATTAAACAGCTGGAAAAATAAACCAGTACATGAACAACACCTGACAAATATTGATGAAAAGCATTATCATAATTCAACATGGGCATGGCTAAAACTGGGGATCCTTAAGAAAGAAACCAAAAGCTTGATTTTTGCTACACAAGAACAAGCACTCCAAACCAACATGATGAAAGCTAAGATCCAAGGGGTTAGGGCTAACAGCAAATGTCGACTCCATCAAGAAAAAGATGAAACCGTGTCATACCTCATTTGTGAATGTCCAAAGATTGCACAAACAGATTACAAAGTTAGACATGATAGAGTGTCAAAGTTAGTGCACTGGTCATTATGCAAAAAATATAATTTGCTGGCCTCCAAAAACCCATGGGAACATCAGGCAGAGAAGATGTCAGAAAATGAGGAAGTCAAGATCTTGTGGGATTTCCGGATCCAAACATCTTGAACATAACACACTGGACATAGTAGTAATAGAATGAAGAAATGTCCAGATCATGCCATTGCAATTCCAGGGGATGCCAGAGTTGAAAATAAAGAATTGGAAAAACCAACAAAGTACAGCAACCCTAATACGACTTTTCAAGTAAGTGAGATATTTTCCACTGTTCCACCTCTCCCAAGGATTCAGATCCAGGTCCCATGAATCCTAGTTAGGTTGAGTGGGTAGGAAGAGTGATGAATGCCTCCTTGCAACAGGGTAGGATCCCATCATGCTTAAAGGAGGTCATAGTAAGACCATTGTTGAAAAAGCTCTCCTTGAATCCCACATTACTGAATAATTACTGACTGGTATCTAATATTCCATTCTTGGACAAGATGCTGTAGTGGGCTGTGGCTTCTCAGCTTCAAGGGTTCCATTTCTATCTTTTTGTCTGCTATCTGTTTGATCCTTTCTAGTATTTGTATAGTTACCGTTTTTAGCTTTAAACACATCTTTTACTGATGTAAGCTGCTAGGGTCCTTCTTAAGGAGAAAGGCATGGGGAAATTGTTTAAAATAAATAGATAAATAAATAAAAGTCGTCCATCATTCTATTCACTATATCACACTGGGTACCCAGATTAGCTCACCTTTTTCCAAGGTCTTGATGGATATACATGGGAGATATCCCACCACTGTGATGTTGAAGGCATTCGGCAGAGAGACCTGCCTCATATATTTTACAGACCACCATTTTCAGCCTCTGCTGATAAGCCTCCATTGGTCATTTGACCATTGTTGATAAACTGGCATCACCTCCATCAGTCCACATAAATGGGAGGAGGATAGCCATTGGCCTCTGGATCCTGGATAAGAATTTTGGTGGTCCTTCTTCGTTTTGACTTACTTTCCACTGTTCTCATGTTTGAGAGGTGGTGTTTCTTTCAGTGCAGATAATTAGTTCTGGTTATGTGCCCTTGTCACAACTGGCAGGTAGCACATGTGGACAGGTAGAAGACAGGATATGCTGAAGCCCCCTGAAGAGTTCCTCAGGATATTTACCTTTCCTCAGTGGCTAGCATCTAAAGGCTATATAGAACCTTCAGTTCAGGGAAAACTCCCATCCATCACATAGTATACATCTGTTATTACCTGTAGTTAGTGATTGGAGATAGGAGGAGGGGTTTATAGGTGGGAAAACGTGTTCTATGCAGCTTAGTTGCGCTTTATAGGCAGGGAAGCTGTTGCATGAAAGCAGAGATGGTCAAGTCTAGGTTGCTTGTGGGAGATAAGTGATGTGTGATCCCCTTCTGTACACTGCATGGAGCCCATACATTGCCTTTTGTGTGTGTGTGTTTGTGTGTGTAATAAACAGGAAGTGTCCGAATGTACACATTAAGCCCCCAACATCTCCTGAAGTCCTTCAGATTTTGTAAAGAAAACAATACCTTGGAGTGGGGCTTTTGGGAGCCCTTAGGGATCATAAAATGCCCCTTGGATTCTGCATGAAGCCTACAGGCCCTAGTTAGCCCAGTCCTCTCCAGGTCTTGCTCGTGAATAAACACCTTGAAGGCTGCTCGCAGCTGGTGTGCATATGGGAGATTGCATTTGATATTAAAGCTGATCATTATCATGAAGAGTGCGTGTGTTAACTAACAGATTAAACAATCAGTAAAGACATTAGTAAAAGCATCTGTCTTTACCTACTTTGAAGACAGTGCTTAAATCGATACAAAATGCAACACAAATGCCTTTTTTTCTCTCTGTAAAGCAAGAGACTAAACACTTTGCGGATCATATCATGGCCCCAAATCTCCTTGGCCTTGATGAGTCAAATCTTTTACCTTTGGACAGTAAAGATAAAAACATGCAATCGTCTGCACATTTATTTAGACATCATCCCTGATGTGTCCAATTATAATGTAAAGTGCACTTTCCTTGCACTTTACTGGTATTACTGGCGGGAGTGGGCAAGAAACTGCCAGCTAGTACTTACCGAGTGACTAAATATCAAAGCTCGGATAAAATACTCACTTATACCGTAGGTGCTAGAAAAGGACTTTCACTATTATTGCCATTTTCCAGGCTGTTGAAGAGTCATTCTAACAAATATGATGTTGGAAGTCATCAAAGGTCAAAACTTTAAACAGAACTCTAAACGGAAAATGTTACATCCATGGGAAGGTAATTGAGGTTCTGTATATAGAGACGTTTACACTGGAAGCATTCCTCAGCAAATGCTTAGTTTGAATTGGCACATTCCTCCCTGCACTAAACCAATGGTAAAATAAAAGGGTACAGAGTGGGATGTGTTCGTAGGCTGGCCAAATAAAATGTGACATTTCCAGCAAAGTTTTGCTAATGCGACAACAGCAACCATTTGCCGAGAGCAACTACAATAAAAAGCCTTTCAATTTGGAAGAAGGGAGATACCATTAGAAAGAAAGGTAATTTCAGCTTCAATTACTGTTTTTGCTTTTAACAAGTCCTATTATCATATCTATGGGAATACATTTACTTTTCCTTTTTAAAAAAATTTGCTAGCAGAAACATGTGCTCACTCAATATTGGAAGAATTCCGGATGGGATTATTTGTTGCCTTAGCTACTGAAGGTGTGAATGACCCTGATTTCTCATAATTTTGTTGGAAGTGGGGAAATGTATATGTTTTTGTATGCTTGTACAAGTGGACTGTACAGGCTGGTGCAAGGTCTGTTCCTTCATGTTGCTTTCTCCTTGTACTCTGAATCTTGATTTCTGTTCTCCACATACAGCCTCCTCTGTCTTCTCCATAATCTACCAGATTCATTGCTAATGCTTTCAATATTTTTTTCACTATCCATGCCATGTTAGATTTGTCTCACTTCCAATTGTGTCTAAACGTGCCCCTTTCTAGTTTTGGTTTGGTTTCTTTTCTTTCTTTTTGTTCACATCAAATCCCCGCTTATTTTTTTACTTTTGGTTCATTCTGGGGTAGAGCTTAGCGTTCTACAACACTTGGTGGAGGAAGTTCATTTCCTCAGTGAGGGCCTCTGGTCATGAGCTTTCAGTTAGTCTGTCAATCACCTTTAAACCCACTCTCTCACATACAGCTCTAGAGAAGACTCTCCAGCAAATAAATTGATTTCTTCAGTTTTCCCCAAAAAGGATCAGGTTTCAGTGAAGTAGCTTTTAAAGTTAAGCTTGGATTTTGGACCCTGGTAGCTCCTCACTGCTTTATAACAAATAAATAGGTGTGAACCAGGAGAAAGCAGGGTGGAACTTTTCCTCCTTGTGGAGAAGCACTTAGTCAGGTCACCAGTTATAGCAGATGCCTCTTGGGGCTTAAATGTACTTCTCTAATATATCTTTATTTCACAGAAACTTTATTTTTTGTTTGTTGATGACCTCAAATAGCAGCTGCCACGCAAGCTAATGAATTTCACTCTTCTAGAATCTCAGTGCTAGTGGGTGGATTTTCAGCTGTCAAGAATATTCAGAAAAATCTACTTTGCACATCTAAATCAGAAATAATAATCAAGCTTTCCACTAAGTATTGATTTTGACCACACCCACCATTTTAACATGATATTAGCAGAAATTCAATTACATTGTTTTCACTGGATGCCACAAACTATCAGATTCTGTAACTATTTTTTAAAATTATATTGGTATTTAAATTTTTAATTTCTATATCACAGGCAATATAAAGACATATATACATAATAAAAAACATTATTTTATATCTATAATATATTGAAAACTGTATTTCATTTGACTTTTGTGTACACACACATGTACAAACATACAAACAAAAGTCTGCTGATATACAGTTTTTAAAATGACAGCAGGAAATCCACAGCAACAATAAAAAAGCACAATAAAATACACCAGGAAGAGGACATAAAAGCACATCATCCTCGAAAACATAACATCACATATACTTTGATAGAGCTTGGACTGAGAAAGAAATATTGGGTGCAGAGCTCAGTGGAAATGTCAAGCCATTATACCTCTGAATACCAATTGCTGGGGCATAACACTAAAAAAAGGCTATTGTCCTCATATCCTGCTGGTGAATTTCCCATGAGAATCAGATTTGTCACTGTGGAAACAGAACAGTGCATGAGGCAGGACTTTGATGTAATCCTGTAAGGCTATTCTTATTCTTTAACTAGCCTAATGGTGGTCCAAGGTCAGGGTACAAAGAACCACACACTCATACAACATAATTTGGTATAAAACTGGCCACACATTTTTGATGGTTACTGCTGCCAATAGCTCCAGGCATTAGCATAGATGATGGATCCCCATCAGCCACCCCACCTGGTGTCTGAGGCTGACCAAGTAGACATATGCAGGGTTAACACATGGGTGTGGTGACTTCAGTGACCTTGCCTGTTCACCGAGGAGGTGGAGAGTATGCAACAGGGTGTTCCACCTGAGAGAGAGACCTATATTGCAGGGCCCTCGCAGTGCTAGCGACATCTGTCCCCATGTTTCAAAAATGCTTCCAACCAAGTTGTGGCAAGTAGCTAAAAATGCAAACTCAAGTTTTTTATTGTACAAAACCATCCTGTGCACTCTTTTGACTATACAGTACATCAACGTAAAGGGGCAGGTGGGTAGCAGAAGCATAGAAGCACAAGTGAGCTGCTGCATGGCCTGGAAATGATTTTATGCTTCCCAGATGAATCAGATTGCAAACCTTGACCTTCCAGTCCACCTAGAGAACTGCTCACACCCTTTGCCAATTCTATTGGCCCATTCAAATTCCAGGACGGGAAACAGTCAGGCTGACTTAGAGGTCCCTTGGCAAGAAAAAAAAAGGCCTTTGCCACGATACCTGATGAAACCGCAAGCCCCAGAGCCGCTGCCGCTGACATAACACAACCCCTAGGTGAAACTGGGAATGGCAGTCATTCATCTTGTTAAAGATTAAATGCTGAAACAGTGCTAGAAGCCCACAGAAAAACAAATAAAATGGGCCAGACACTCTGAGAGTTCGTGCTATAATTTTGGCATGAAAACCCAAAAGGCTCTGTCTTTCATCCTGACCAGCCGCATCTTATTGGCAAAGGAAAAATAAGACCACAGAAAATTTGCAAGACATCTACTAAGTGGGTTCATATGGAAATAGCAATATGGGATGATCAGTTGCACTTGTCTCATCGCAAGTTTATACACAACGCTACAAGGCAAATGTCTATATTTGAGGCCTCCGCAGGCTGCATAGCGGAGATTAGCAGGGATGTTGTCTAGTGATAAATTTAATCTTAGACCTACAGAGCTGGAAGGGATCCTATGGCTCATTAGTCCAGTCCCTATCAAAGAGGCACAGTGGGGAATCGAACTCCCAACTTCTGGCTCTGCAGCCAAATACCTAAATCACTAAGCTACCCAGCAATCTAATAACAATCTTTAAACCCCAGAGCTGGAAGGGACCCTATGGATCATTGAGTCCAGCCTCTCAACCTCTGACTCTGCAGCCAGAGACCTAAACTACTCCAGCAGTTCAGTGAACTTTCCCTGACTCTCTTCAGATTGGCTTGGAAGTTAGCTAAGCTGTTTGCTCCCAAATTGGTGAATAGCTTGGCTCATTACCAAACCACTTGGGGAATTCGCTTGACAGCCCATAGAACAACAGAAGAGACATTTCTCATTGACTTTGTTAATGGCTGCTTTGAAGATGATCCCCTAGAAAAGGTAGAGGCAAAATCCAAAGCCCTGCACATGAGAGAAGGAGAAGTCCAAGATTCCTTTATGGGGGTGGCCTTTTACACCCACATCCCATTTTTTCTTGAGCAGGCCTGTAAATAGCTCCCTAATGAAGCTAATTGGCTTTTTGATCGGGGGCATTCAGACTGGCAAGCATCCCCCTTTCCCCTTGCCTTTTGTGGGGAGTGGATAACAGGATTTTTGCCCCCACCTTCTATGGTCCTGGGTTCAACACTTCTAATTTTTAAGGAGATCTGGTTATGAATCACAGCTGCACACAAATCAAAATGGTGCAACAAGGACTGGAAGATGCCCCGACCAAGTATTCAAAAATAGTGATAAATATCACAAATATCCCATTCTTGGTTAAGGTACTAGAGCGGGTCGTGGCCTTCCAGCTCCAAAGTTTCCTGGATGAAACAGAGTATCTAAATCAATTTCACAATCTGGCTTCAGGCCTAGTTATGGGACAGAGAAGGTTTGGTCACCTTGGTAGATGACCCATGTCAGGGAATGGATCTGTGCCCCTGTTGGTTTTGCTAGACCTCTCAGTGGTTTTTGATACTATCGACCTGACTCTAAGTGCTGTTGTGTACACTTAAATAATGATACTATCCTCCTGTCCTGTCTCTCTGGAATGGGACTTGGGGGCACCGTTTTACAGTAGCTACAGTCCTTCCTGGAGGAGAGAACTCAGAAGGTGGTGCTCTAGGACTCCTGTTTGACGCCCTGGCTGCAGACCTATGGAGTCCTTCAGGGCTCTGTTTTGTCTCCCAGGTTATTTAACATCTACATGAAACCACTGGGAGATAGTATTAGTTTTGGGGCTTGGTGCCACCAATATGTGGATGACATCCAACTTGATCTTGCCACCTAAATCTGAGAAAGCTACTTGGGCTCTAGATCAGTGTCTAGTATCAGTAATGAACTGAATGAGGGTAAATAAACTGATACCTAATCCGGAGCCGGAGTCCCGGAGGCATTTTCTTTCATTCTGCCAACTCCTGCGACATTGCTGGAACCAGTTGTATTGGCTCTTGCCTTTCCATTGGACCATTTCAGCAATGTGGAGAGGGGGGATCTGCTGCTTGGGTAACAGCCTATCCTCCATATTACCTTACCCGGGCTTCATGCTCTGGATAGGACACTCCTCAATTCAGAGCATGTCACCATAGTCTCTCGAGACTGAAGGATGCCTATGAATGAATCCAGAAAAGACCGGTGCTCCTGGTCAGTCAAAAGGCAGATCAATTAATAGGGATGGAACCTATAGTGGATGGGATTATACTCCCAATCAAACAAACAAGCAAGCAAAACAAAACAAAACAAAACAAAAAAACAAAAAAAATATGTGCATAGCTTGGGGTGCTCCTGGATTCATCTCTGAACCTGGATGCCCAGGTCTTGAAGATGGTCAGAAGTGCATTTGCACAATTAAAACTAGTGTACCAGCTACGTCCATTTAATTGAGAAATCTGATCTGGCCACGCCCTAGTTATTTCATGGATGGATTACTGCAATGTGCTCTATGTGGGGCTGCCTTTGGAAGGTGTGTTCAGTGGGTCCAAATATTCAGCATCCAGATTGCTGACTGGGGTTGGTTACAGGGATCACATAACCCACCCACCCCCATTACAGCAGCTCCATTGGCTGCCAGTCATTTACCAGGCTCAATTTAACGTTATGCTTTTCACCTATGAAGCTGTAACTGGCCTAGGTCCAAGCTCTCTCAAAGATTGTATCTCCTATTATGAGCTGGCTTGGGTGTTAAGTTCATCAGGAGAGGGCTTTCTCTCTGTCCTGTCACCTTCACAGGTGTGCCTGATGGGAACACAGGAGATGGCCTTCTCTCTTCCTGCTTCCAGACTCTGGAACTCCCTCCCACAGGAGGCCAGACTGGCCCCATCTTTGCTATCCTTCCTTAAGCAGGCAAAGACCTTTCTCTTCAGGCAAGCACTCCTTGAGTAACCAGCTACTTGTGTGTGTAATTTTTAGACAGATTGTTATGCATCGGTGCTTTGACTGGATTATTAGTACTTCTTGTGTTTTCCTCTCAGAGTGACATTTTGTAAAAAAAATTGTATGCTGATGATCTTTGCCTTAATATTGCCCGTTAATGGATATAAGATGCCTCCTTATTCATTGTTCATAATTTTAAAATATTGCTTTTTAATTATGTTAACCACCATTTTATACCAATTGTTTTCAACTTAAATATTGTCTTTCCTTGCTGTAGGATGCCTTGGGTCCTTTTCAAGGATAAGAGCACAGTAAAAATATTTTAAATAAATAAATAAATAAATAAATAAATAAATAAATAAATAAATAAATAAATAAATAAATAAATAAATAAATAAATAATTTTTTTTTTAAAAAGCCCTCTCCTATATACTGTACTCATATTCAATTCAATTTGTCCACTGCAGACATTCATATAAGTGAATAACCATCCATAATCTCTATCTTTAAGTTACTAAGAAACTTAATTCCTTACAGAGACATACCTCAATGTAGATGCATAAATCTACCATGGCTTGACAGGTAGTTTCTGAGGGAAAATGACATGTTTATTGTTCTCCTTCTGATCTTTGCTCTCACTTGAAGACTAGCTTGGCTCTCTTCTGGTTTATGAACTGCAGGCCAACAATTCATTGCAAACTGCTGTTTAGTTTGAATGCAGGACCCTGGCAAAGTAAGAACATGGTTTTAGAGGACTTGTGGTTAACAGAGCACTCTTCTGAATGGCACCTTGGTGACTTTTGTGCCTCTTATCTCTGCCCTGTTGTCCTTTCCTCATTCTCACATACATAGCCTGATATCCCCATTGCACCAACATTTCTAGAGAAATCAGCCAGTCTTTAGCATCTACTGTATAACATTATTTAAATGTATACAACAGCACTTAGAGTGTTGGAGGGGCACTATACCTTGTCTGATGCATTTCTCCAATAAAGCAGTTATTTGATTCGTCGTCTGTTTCCAGCAGAATGAATATTGGGGATTAGCCGGTGTGTGTGTGTGTGTGTGTGAAGGAATCAACATCACAGAATTGGCTGAATAAGAAGTCATAACTGTAATTATGGTACAGAAGGTTTGACAAAAGTGACTTTTGCCCACAAGGTAGCTCATAACAGGAATAAAAGTGTGTCCACTATGAAATGCTTAATAATAATAATAATAATAATAATAATAATAATAATAATAATAATAATAATAATAATAATAATAATAATAATAATAATAATAATAATAATAATAATAATAATAATAATAATAATAATAATAATAATAATAATAATAATAATAATAATAATAAACAACCAACCTCTGTTTTAGGAATGTGAAATGTTGTGCTTCTCTATCCATGATTCAAAATTAGAGATGAGCATGGACTAAAAATGAATTCGGAAATTTGTTAAAAATCTCTGGTTTGTTGGTTTGAGTTGGTTCAAGTTCATCAAAACTAACAAACCTGAACTGACCCAAACCATGAACTTTTTAAATGATTTAATGAACTTCCTGATTCATTCCCCCTGGGCCCCAAGCCCCCATCATCTCCCTACTTGGTCCTGTTGCCTCCTACTCATCATCCTCTGACTCTGCTGTCAGCAGGCCTGGCTTCCCTTCCAGGATCTGGGCCTGCAGTCTTTATGCAAGACCCCACTTATCAGCTGATAGGAGGAGGAGGAGTGTGGGGAACTTCTGCTTAAAGATTGTAGCTGCATTCTGTTCCAGTGACGTGCATACACTCCTGGCAGGACGCAGCAGCTGCCAGCAGGCAGGGTAACCCCTTATTCTGACCTTTTTGCATAGAGGTAGAGCATAAGATCAAAGCGTTATTTCAGCCAGTCCTAGTTGCGATTAGGTAACTAGTATCCTATCTGAATTCTAACAACATAATATGTAACTCATGCTAAGTCAATAAAAAGAGCTCTCAGGGCGTTGTCTGTAGGCTCCGCTGGCTCAGATATCTGCTGTCAACTCCTTTGTTCTTTCTCTAATGTAATTAGCCTTACTTTGTTCCATGATTTCCCACATTTGGCACCCAAACTGGGACTTGAAACAGGGACCTCTACAGGGACATCGCCTGAGACAATCAAAGCAGCTCACCTTGCCCAGCAAGGGCTTCAGAGGCGTCCTCGCATCCTTTTTGCATCTCGGTGAGTATTACTAGTTAAAAATGTGAAACACTCTTACAGCGCTTCAAACTCAACATAAAAAAGACCTGATTTATTTGGTCCATAAAGAAGGTCACCGTGATGCATCTGATTCAGTATAGGATTTATTGAAGGAAATAACTCTTTGATCTTATGCTCTACCTCTAAGTGAAAGGGCAGAATAAGGGGTTACCCTTCCTGCTGGCAGCTGCCGCTTCCTGCCAGGAGTGTATGAATGTCAATGGAACAGAATGCAACTACAACCTTTAAGCAGAAGTTTCCCACAGAAGAGGAAGAGGAGGCAGCAGGACAAGGTAGGAAGGCAACAGATCCCCCCTTCCACTGCCCAGTTAATATCCTTGGATAAATTGTTTCATTGGTGAGTCCTGACAGGATCACAGCCATTATATGTGAAGTCTCGATCTCTCCGTTCTCACTCTCCTCAATGTGTGGTGCGTGTGACAGCCACAGCCTCTTTTTTTAGAAGTAAGTTTGGATGCAGAAAGGAGAGAAAGTGGGGTTGGACTCCACTTGGACAACCACATATCTCTCTCATCACTCTTCTCCATCTCAGTCTCCCCCCCCCTTTTCCAATCCTTCTCCTGTCTTTTCCAGTACCAGAGTAACTACCCTGTTTCCTCAAAAATAAGACATAACCTGAAAATAAGCCCTAGTGTGATTTTTCAGGATGCTCGTAATATAAGCCCTACCCCCAAAATAAGCCCCAGTTGTGATAGCCCATCCTCCACCATTGTGCAGCCACCAGAAGAAGATGGCATGACTGCATTTGAATAAATGTAGATTGTTGTACATGAAAAAAATAAAACATCTCCTGAAAATAAGCCCTAATGTGTTTTTTGGAGCAAAAATTAATATAAGGCCCAGTCTTATTTTCGGGAAAACACGATTGTTGGGGAGAAGCTGGAGGAGGAATAAGTATCTGGTTCCAGGTTGCAAGCTTGCTAGTGCCAGTCCATGCACTCCTGCTACCTAGCACAGGAGAAAGGTGTAGCTTCTTTCACCAACATCCCCCTGTCGCCAAGAAGCATATTCATTGAACCTTTTATTCTTAAGTCACTTCCTGCATGCCTTGGTTTGTACCTTTCTATCCTTCCCTCTTTCTCCCCCACTACACACCCACTCTTTCAATCCCTGTCTTGTCTTTACCAATGCATTTTTAAAATTCCTTTCTGCATTTCATCCGGACCACGTGGATTGAGACATGGGGGTGGGGGTAGGAGAGAACAACTGCAAGGATCGGTGTGAGGCACACCTGGAGGGTGTAATCTTTTTTAGGAGGGTGTGTGACTTCTGATACTTGAAGCAGCCCTGGAGGTCACATAGCCCAGTCCAGATTTGAATGAGAGAGAGAGAGAGACAGAGAGGGAGGGAGAGAGAGAGAGAGAGAGAGATTTTTTGCATTTCCTTCCAGCTGCCTTTCATGCGACTCTCCATTCTCCCCTAGACCCATTCTGTTCCACCCAGGCTGCAGTGTTCAGAGAAGCTTAGAATAGACATTGCAGTATTCATATTTGTATATGAATATAAATATCCCCGCACAGCTGGACATAACAAGGGTCCAGCCCCCTGGGATCAGACCATCCACTCACACATCTGCTGCCACTGCTGGCTCCACTCTCCCTTCCAATCGCTCTGGCGCTCGCGGTCAGCTATCCACTCGTCAGCCTGGCAGGGACACTCATCTTCCCTCCTTCTGCCAGGGGTGGTTAGCTGACCGCGAGCTCTGGAATGATTGGAAGGGAGAGTGGAGCCAGTGGCAGCAGTGGATGCATGAGTGGACAGTCCAACCCCAGGGAGCCAGACCTTCATTACACGCATCTCTAGTTTAGAACAAAGGATTGGGGAGATGGAGAAAGGGGAAATCTTTGGGCTTGAAGCAGCACACAGCACCATGCAGGATTGCAGAAGAGAGAGGCAGTGCACGGGTGTTTGCATCTCCTTGCTGTCTCATCCCCCACTGCTGCTTTCCACCTTCCATAGTTCTCATCTCTCTCCACAGAGGGAGGCAGTGGGAGGTAGCACTCCAAACTGGAGCACCCATGTAACTTTCATTCTTCCTCTTTCACTGCTTGGGTCACCCTTCTGCCTCAGTAATAAACAACTTTCTTGTTACAGCTTTACATATTTAGTTACAGCTATAGCTATATATGCAAAAAAAAGAGAGTAATTCAACTCCACTTTCATGTGGAAAAATGGAACGCTTTCGAAAAGTAGCACATTGAAAAGAGTTTACTTCCTAGTTCTGCTGATGAGACTGCCATCTAAAATGTAGAGTCTGCCCTACCATTACCAATATTTCAATCCATTCCCATCTAATGGATTGAAATATTAGGGACTGAAATATTTAATTCCCATGTGCACATAACATTGTCCCTTCTGCTTCAGCCTGTTTGCATGGAATCGTCTTCATCCTAAGAAAGTAATCTAGGAAAGAATTAGCTCAGCTTTTGTCTTTCCCTGCAGCACTGTGCAAATGTCTGCAGAGATTAATTAAGTGAGGAATGTGTCTTTCGACCCTCCTAAATGATACCAATGTGCCCTTGGAGTGCTTCAGACAAAAGCACCTCTGAGGATGAATAGAAGTGTAATTCAACCTTAATCCCCATGTCTGAATTAGAGAGAGGCTTGTAAGTCACCTCCCCAGTGTCTATGAAGCTATGTTGTCTCCCTCATGGAGACATTTCTCTTTTTTGTGCTGGACCACTTTCTCTACACCTAGTTATCTCAAATGAACACTGACAAAAAGTGATGCACAAAAATGGCCAATGGGGAATTAACAATGGGTTGAACCCCATGGTCCTTTATTCACTTCAATATCAGTGAAGCCTTTTTGCACCACATGAGAACCAGCTCTGCAGTACCTTGTCAAAATCTGGATCCCTTAGCTTTCTCTGCCACAGCGCTATTTGTCACCCAGAACAGTTGCGCCACCAGGAGAATGATGACACCACTCTCAAGGGGGGAGGAGGGGCAGAGATTTTAAGAAGCTGTGTCTCTCTTGCTCGGCCTCTTCTTCCATTGGCCAGCCAACCCTCCCTTCCACCCTAAAGATACAAAGGAGATTAGCTGGTTGCCTATGGTGCCGGATGGGAATTTTTGTCCTGCATCCTATGTTAGCCATGAGGGAGGCAGGTGTGTTTTCACCCATCCCATTCTTATTGCTGGGGTGTGGTTAATTAATGAATTAATTTACATTTATAATGGACAGTTAAAGCCACATTTTCGGTCACAGCGGTGGGTAGTGCGAGGGGAAGAGTTGGGGTAAGTTCACTTTTTTTATTCTCTGTTCTTTGGTTCTTCTCAGAGCACCATATACGTACAATATATAGGGATACAGGTATATCACAGCAGATGTACATATCATTATAATTTTATATAATTAGCAAAGTGCCATGTCTAGTATGCAATCAGATGGCAAAAAAGAAACACATCTGATCCGACTGGAAATGCTCAATTTATCAGGAGCTCTCTCTCTCTCTTAAAGCAACCCTTCCGTCTACTGGGAAATTGCTCAAACCCAGACCCCAAAAGTAGTAGCTCTACTAATGGACCAAAGAAGTCAGCTTGGGCATGGATTGAGGGTGGGGTGGAGCACATTTTCCTGTATGTTGTGTGAACTCCGGAGCATAGCTCTTATAGGGCTAGAAAATGTGAGTTCCATATGACCACACCCTCTCTGTACAACCAACATGTGCCCCATCACCTTGCCAACTAGCTGCAAGTAGGTATGACAAGTTATATAAGTCAATAGAAATAATGATATATATGTTAACAATCTCCCGCCAACCTAGCGGTTCAAAAGCATTCAAATGCAAGTAGATAAATAGGGACCACTTCGGTGGGAAGGTAACAGCGTTCCGTGTCTAAGTCGCACTGGCCATGTGACCACGGAAGATTGTCTTCGGACAAACGCTGGCTCTATGGCCTGGAAACGGGGATGAGCACCGCCCCCTAGAGTCGAACACGACTGGACAAAAATTGTCAAGGGGAACCTTTACCTTTACCTATGTTAACAATATGTACATATTTTAATACACATTTAATGTAAGTATTTTACACACATTTCTTTCATTGACTAAAAGTATGTTTGCGATCCTTTTTCAACTGAATGTAACTTTCTCCCTTAATTTTTCCTCAGAGTATCTTCACTTGGAAAAAGCAGAACAACTTAATGAGATATTGAAATAAGCCCCTATCCACCGAAATGAAGAGTGGACTAAAAATAGCTGCCTTTGTTTTCATTCCCTATGCATCTTTATACTCCTGCCGTCTGCTTTAGTAGATTTATTCATCCAAGGTAACATGGTGCTATCTATCCCTTCCTCCTCTCTATCTGTACAACAATATCCTCATAAGGTAGGCTGAGCTGAGAAACGGTGAATTGAATTCATTCAATGAATTTTCTAACTCAGGTGAGGATTGGAACCCAGTTCTTTCTAGACCTAGTACAACTTTATAACACAGCAATTGCTTCTACTTTAGCCCTTGCAAGTTTTTTCTGAATGCACAAACTGGATGGATTTGCCTAATCTGGGGCGCTCTGTAAATGAAAATTACTATACTAAAACAAGACTAAGTGTTATCTCATACACTTTGCACAGTGCTAGATAAGTGCAATGATAAGCATCAATCTGCCACTTATCTTTGGACTTTTCACATATCCTTAGGGCATCTTACAATACTTGCAGGCTATGGATCAACATCAGCTTGTTTTGCGCAACTAAATTTAGCTCAGCATTCTCTCCAATGTGCATCCAGATTGGATATGTGAATAAATACTGCATGACAAAAAGAACTTTAAAAAAAAATATTAACATTAATGTAGACTGCTTGAGGAATTCAATCTTTTGCAATTTCTTGTATGATGTTATCTCATCTTGACCCCTAAAGCATGGATTGCAGTTTACCTGCTGGATTTAGCAGTTCTTCAAACTTCGCAATCCAATTCTCAATAGTCAAATGTATCAAAGCATGCATTTCATAATATATTTTGAGAGGAAAACATTTAAATAAATAAAATACCTATTTAGTTTAAATGCTTGTTTTATTGTATTTTAAATTCAGATTTAAATTTCCCTCTGAGCTGCCATTTTAGATATAGTATGTATATATATCTGTGTGGTGTATAAATGGATTCATTTAAAAATATATAAATATATAAAAACTGTAGAAATGAACTGGAACTATAAATCTCAGCAAGGACATGTGAAAGTCAAGTAGACCTGAAATGGAGAGGTTTGTAGTTCTACATACAAAATTAATTTTAACATGTGAATCTAGTACAACATCATTAGATCTTTAAGGATGGATATTACACATGAATTAAGATTATAGCATCCTAAAATTAATGTCGTTCTAACATTAGTAATCTCATAGGGTATTGGTTTTAGTTGGAAAAAAATAACCTTTAATCAAAGTTTTCAGTTATTTCTGATTTTGGGGGTATATCTCAGCAGCAATTTGGAAAGGCAGCTGGGAAGGAACAAGAAAAAGCCATCAGGTTAAGGATATGTCCCTGGAAACTAAGGCCAAGATTGTCTACAGTACTATATTTTCAGTTCCTGCATATGGATGTAAAAGGAGGATGGTGAAGAAAGATGATTGGCAACAGATTGATTCATTGGAAATATTGTACTGAAGGATGCCCTGGACTGCCAGAGAGAAAAATAAGTGGACACTAGATCAAATCAAGTCTGAGCTCTCCCTAGAAGCAAAAGTAAAGGTAAAGGTTCCCCTTGACAATTTTTGTCCAGTCGTGTTCGACTCTAGGGGGTGGTGCTCATCCCCGTTTCCAAGCCATAGAGCCAGCGTTTTGTCCGAAGACAATCTTCCGTGGTCACATGGCCAGTGCGACTTAGACACGGAACGCTGTTACCTTCTGTTACATACAGCACTGATGTTACCTGTCTGTCATGGGTTTGGAGGGAAAGTTCCATCCTATGGGGAGTGGAAGGCGGGACATCAGGAGGAGGGGCTGTACTGTATATATATGTGAAGCGTGTGTGGAGAGCTAGAAGAGAAGAAGCAACAGCTGGGAAGAAGAAGCTGGTGTGGGAGTCTGTGTGTCAGACAGGGTACTACTGTGTGTCAGTCAGTACCAACCTGATAGGTTCAGGTGTCTGTAGGGTTAGCCAGAACTGATAGGTTCAGGGTCTGTGCTTCAAGTTAAGTGTTCTGTGTGAACCAAACTGTGTGTATGTATGAATGAGACTAAGCCACGTTACTATATCTTATTCACCTGATCATTTTATTTTCCCTGTGTGTTGTTTTAAATAAACCTTATTCTTTTATTTGTTGAAAATCCATCCCTGGTCTGTGTGACTTCTTATAGGGAATGGTTGGTGGCAGCTTAGTGAAACTGTGGCATATCCCAGTAGGTCTGGGGTTGTCACACCTTCCCACCGAGGTGGTCCCTGTTTATCTACTTGCATTTGCATGCTTTCGAACCGCTAGGTTGGCAGGAGCTGGGACAAGCGACGGGCACTCACTCCGATGCCTGGATTCAATCTTATGACTGCTGGTCTTCTGACCCTGCAGCACAGGCTTCTGTGGTTTAGCCCGCAGCGTGACAAAACTGAGGCTGTTAGGCACATGACGAGAAGACATATAAAACATAGTAGTCCTAGGAAAAAAAGGAAGATCGATTGATCTAATAGAGGAATCCATGGCCTTGAGTCTGCAAGAACTAAACAGGGCTGTTAAGGAGAGGACATTTTAGAAGTCATTCATTCGTAAGGTCACCATAAGTCAGAGCCAAGTTGACAGCTCATAGGAGCTCCTTTTGAGAGCCCATATGTGGTGAGTCTGGTGGAAATTTCCATTGCTTGGGAATAATACTTTTTAAAACTACAACTCCCACAATAATGTAGCCAGCATGGCTGTAGCCATCTGAAATTCTGGAATTTGTCATCCAAAAATAAAAGGAATACAATCCTTATTCCCCACATTTCCAGTATTTAAAGGTTGCTTGTTGGGTTTCAGGGAATGAGCAGACTGATGGGCTTTGTGGTGATCACCAGATAATGGATAGCAAAGAGCAATAGATAGAAGAAGTCAGCCACACACACAGATGGATGTCTGCCAGCAGTACTCCTGGTGGGCGACTCAGCAAGGAAGGAGAATGAGAAGTTGTCGTCTTCTTCTGCGATGTTCTCTTATGTTCTGCTGTTCTGCTATGTTCTGCCTCTCTGCCACCAGGAGACTGTCCTTTTATTAACATTACAAGGTCACAGGTAGTGACAGCATTACAGATAGTAGACAGAGTCCAGATAGGACAATGGTTACATTAGGGTTGGTCTGGAGAAAGGCAATTAATCAAGCCGTCTGATTGGCCTAAGGAAATGCCTCTATAGCAAGCTCTCTATGATAATGAGAAGGAGGGAGAATGATGGCAGCTTCTTCCCTCAGAAGCAGCCACAGGATGCTAGGCGTGTTTTCCCTCACTAGAACACCCATGTGGCTTAGCAACCTTGGGAATGGCACCCCCACAGTTGCTTATCTCTAGTTGCACCAAAATAGAGGGAGACTGATAAAGGCAATAAATCATTGAAACAGAACATATTGGTGTGGTTCTAGTAACAGAAACAAAACTAATAATAATAATAATAATAATAATAATAATAATAATAATAATAATAATAATAATAATAATAATAATAATAATAATAATAATAATAATAATAATAATAATAATAATAATAATAATGGGCAGTCTGTCTGCAGCAAGTCATTCCTTAGCTTTGATACTGCATGCTGTGGAGATGAAAAAATCTAAATCAATGGCCTCAAGTGAAAACTTAATTCCAACCTGCAAAACTGTTCTCTCCTATCACGAATAATATCTATCTACCATGTACCCCACTCTGTGGTGATCTAATTAGAACACTAACTGATGCAGCATTCTGACAAAGCCAACAGAGAGAATGAAGATTTAGTTGAATGGTCAAATTAGCTCTGAATTTTCCTGCAGTCATAAAAGCTTTTATTGTAATTTTCCATTTCTGCTTCTGGCATATTTGCATTTTGCTTAACAATTTATCTCCAGTCATTTGTCAGATATTATCAATCTCTTGTTAATAAGTTAAGACAGCTCACATTAAGTCTTCTTAATATGCGGGTGCGCTCATTGTCTTAAATAGACTTCCTTAGGCTCTGGCTGGGCAGCAAACCCATTCCCCGCTGCTTCTACTAGCAAGAGGTCAGCAATTAAGGATGGGCATAAATCTCACATGTGTGGAGCATTAATGTGCTGGTTTTGGTTCAACATCCTGACCTCTCTGTCTCTGTGTGAGCTACGGTCATTTCATAAGCACTGTGCTTTAGCAGCATGTGCAAGGACAATGTGGAGAAGTTAGGAAGAATTTATTTCCCAAAGCGAGTCGGGTGAGTCGGAATATATATTTTCCATTATGTGCAGGATCACAATGTGATCTCAATTCACAGTGTCTGATGGACCTGTTTTCCCACTTCTGCAGTCAGAGCTGCCCCAAGACACTCTGTTTCCAGAGGCAAAGGATAGCATCATACCCACATGAATTCCATGTGGGTAAGGATAGTTGAATTTTAGTAGACTATTGTAATTCCTCCTCCCTGCCCCACAGGTCTGACCTGCTGCAGCTGAGAGACCCCAGGTGGACAAAGCTGAGGAAGACTAACTCCCCCAGCATCATCCAGCCAGGTGTTTTTAATGCAAGCCCAATCAACATGTTCATCCAACACAGACGGTTAGCTATCTTACCTTTCATGACCTGGAATTTAGCAACAGCACCTTCAAACCATGGGCTTTGCCATCAAGGCTATCCAGGCTACTTAATTAGGGAGAGAGTTTGGGGGGGGGGCAGCCAGCACTGTTATCTACCCTTTTCCCAGGACATTGTCTTTCCCTGCCCTCTGCAATTGTAATGGCTGCTCCCTGCTCCCCTGCCCCTTCCCTCCCTCCTTGACTAGACAGCTGCTAGTTCCTCTCTCCTTATTTCATTCCAAAAAAGGCCATGTGAGGTAGGCCTAGCTATGGAACACGGATTGACTCAAGAATGCCAAGTCACCTTTGTGACTAAGCAGTGGTTTGTATTTGCATCTCCCTGTCCCAAGTCCAACAGTCTAACCACCATACTAAAATGGCTCCCTCAGGTCAGTGGTTAGTGTAAAAAATGATTCCAAGGTGTGAGAAAGCAGTACAGAATGTGTGCCATCTGTTCCTAAGGAATTAGGAACACCTGGCTGGGAGGGGAGGGAAGCTATAAAAGCAAGAAGCCGGTGCCAGGGCCCTCTGAGAGCAACGTTCCTGTCGTGGGGGAGCCGCTGGTAACATCTGCCGTCCCCAGGCACTGGGTGAGAGACAGTGCCTGGGAGTATTTCTGGCCTGCACTCCCCTACCCTCCAGGACTGGGACCCTGCTGCTGCTGCTGCTTTGGGCAACCCCACCCCTTCCGCAACACCAGCCACCTGGCTGGGAGGGGAGGGAAGCTATAAAAGCAAGAAGCCGGTGCCAGGGCCCTCTGAGAGCAACGTTCCTGTCGTGGGGGAGTCGCTGGTAACATCTGCCGTCCCCAGGCACTGGGTAAGAGACAGTGCCTGGGAGTATTTCTGGCCTGCACTCCCCTGCCCTTCAGGACCAGGACCCTGCTGCTGCTGCTGCTGCTGCTTTGGGCAACCCCACCCCTTCTGCAACACCAGCCATCTGGCTGGGAGGGGAGAAGGGGCATTAGAAGGGTGTGTGGGTTTGTTTTGTTTGTTTTTAACTATCATTGAGTTGCATAGAGACCCACAGTGGACCTGATGGAACAGGAAGGGGGGAGGGCGTTGGAGGGGGCAGCCATTGAGGTGGTGCTGGGTAGGGGAAGGAATGGCGGTGGGGGTAGAACATGCCCGCGTAGGAGAAGAGAGGTTAGATATCTTACATCTATCCCCTCTTCTAGTCCTACCTCCAACCAGATGGTATCAGGCGACCATATCAGCAAACCCTCGAGCCACACAGTGCTGTTGATGAACGCCAGGTCAGTACAAAACAAAACTGCCCTCATCCATGATGTAATTCTGGATGAGGGGGCTGACCTGGCGTGCATTACTGAGACCTGGGTGGGAGAGGAAGGTGGTGTCCCCCTCTCCCAGCTGTGTCCTCCTGGGTACTCAGTCCAGCACCAGTGTCGCTCAGAGGGTCGGGGAGGGGGAGTTGCTATAGTCTATAGGAGTTCTATCTCCTTGACCAGGCTTCCTATCCCTTTGAGAGGAGGTCTTGAGGGCCTGTATTGTGTGTTGGGCTCACGAGACAGATTAGGGATTCTGTTGGTGTACCGCCCACCCTGCTGCGTACCAACAGTCTCCCTACCCGAGCTGACGGAGGCAGTCTCAGACCTGGTGTTGAGGACTCCCAGGCTGCTGGTGCTGGGGGACCTCAACATCCATGCTGAGGCTGCCTTGACTGGGGCGGCTCAGGACTTCATGGCCGCCATGACAACCATGGGGCTGTCTCAATGTGTCATCGGCCCGACACATGAGAAGGGCCACACCTTGGACCTGGTTTTCACAACGGGACTGGAAGGTGGTGGTTTGGATGTGGAGGGGCTGGTCGTGACCCCATTGTCATGGTCAGACCACTTCCTGGTCAAATTCAGTCTATTAGCTTCTTCTTCCCTCTGCAAGGGTGGGGGATCGATTAAGATGATCCACCCCCGGAGACTAATGGATCCGGATGGTTTCCTGAATGCTCTGGGGGAGTATCCGTCTGATATGGTTGGCGCTCCTGTCAAAGCTCAGGTCACCCTATGGAATAGGGAGATGACCCGGGCGGTTGACACGATTGCGCCTAAGCGCCCTCTCCCTGCTCGCCGAGCCCAGACAGCTCCCTGGTATACTTCTGAACTGCGGGCGATGAAGCAAGAGGGGAGACGGCTAGAGCGCAGGTGGAGGAAGTCCCACTGGGAATCCGATCGAACACGACTTAGAGCCCATTATCGGGCCTATTTCGTGGCAATACGGCTGGCGAAACGGCAATATTTCTCCAGCCGTATTGCTTCCTCAGAATGTCGTCCAGCAGAGCTGTTTCGGGTGGTCCGGGATCTTCTTCAACCGGGAAACCCGGTGGAGGTCCCAGACTGCTCATCAGCTCGCTGTGATGAGTTTGCTATAAATTTTGAGGAAAAAATCGCTCAGATTTGCAGTGGGCTGGACTCCACTGTTACTGCAAAATCGGAAGATGTGTCCAGTGTGCCGTGCTTAGGTCAAACTTTAATGGATGAGTTTCAATTGTTGAGACCCGAGGATGTGGACAGGGTGCTTGGATCTGTCCGTTCTACCACCACGCCGCTCGACCCTTGCCCATCTTGGCTAATTGGAAGATCTGCCAGGGGGGTTCGCACTTGGGTCCAGGAGGCCGTGAACGCCTCTCTGAGAGAAGGAGTGGTCCCTACCGCCTTGAAAGAGGCGGTAATTCGACCACTCCTTAAAAAGCCTAACCTGGACCCAAGGCTGGTGGTCAACTACCGACCAGTGGCGAACCTCCCTTATTTGGGCAAGGTGTTGGAGCGGGTTGTGGCCAGGCAACTCCAGGCGCTGCTGGATGAAATGGATTTTCTGGATCCATTTCAATCGGGTTTCAGGCCGGGTTTTGGTACAGAGACAGCCTTGGTCGCCCTGTATGATGACCTTTGCCGGGAGAGAGACAGGGGGAGTGTGACCCTGTTGATACTCCTGGACCTCTCAGCGGCTTTCGACACCATCGACCATGGTGTCCTTCTGGATAGGCTGGCTGGGTTAGGAGTTGGGGGCACTGTTTTACGGTGGTTCCGCTCCTTCCTAGCTGACCGTATCCAGAGGGTGGTGCTGGGGGACAGTTGCTCTGCCCCATGGCATTTATGTCATGGGGTTCCTCAGGGCTCGATACTGTCCCCCATGCTGTTTAACATCTACATGAAACCGCTGGGAGAGGTCATCAGGAGGTTTGGGCTGAGGAGTCAGCAATATGCTGACGACACTCAGCTCTACCTCTCGTTTTCCACCAATCCAGGTGAGGCGGTTTCTGTGCTGAACTCGTGTCTGGACCTGATAATGGACTGGATGAGGGTTAATAAATTGAAACTCAATCCAGACAAGACGGAAGTGCTGTTAGTGGGTGCTTCGCCGGACAGGTTGGAGGGCCACTTCCCTGTCCTGAATGGGGTTACACTCCCCCTAAGGGACAGGGTCCGCAGCTTGGGGGTGCTCCTGGACCCCAGTCTAACACTGGAAACCCAGGTGGACTTGGTGGCCAGGGGCGCCTTCCTCCAGCTGCGGAAACTATACCAGCTACGGCCCTACCTTGACGAGCGGAGTCTCATGACAGTTACACATGCACTGGTAACATCTCGTATTGATTATTGCAATGTGCTCTACGTGGGGCTGCCTTTGAAGACGGTCCGGCGACTGCAACTGGTCCAGAATCGAGCTGCGCGGCTGGTGAGTGGTGGGGCCGCCAGAGAGCACATCAAGCCGATTCTGTATAATTTACACTGGTTACCAGTTGCTGTCCGGGCCCAATTCAAAGTGCTTGTTTTGACATATAAAGCCCTAAACGGCTTGGGCCCTGGATACTTGAAGGACCGCCTCCTTCCATATGAGCCTACCAGGCTGTTAAGATCTTGCCAGGGGGCCCTTTTGAAAGAGCCATCCCTCAAGGAGGTAAGAGGGATGGCTTGTAGACAAAGGGCCTTCTCGGCAGCTGCCCCCAGACTATGGAACGCCCTCCCAACTGAAATTCGCCTGGCGCCGACACTGATGATATTTCGGCGCCAGGTCAAAACCTTCCCGTTCCAGGAGGCTTTTAATTGAAATAACATTAACTGTGGGTCTTAATGATGGCAATTTTAATTGTATTTTTTAATTGTATTTTAATTGTATTTTAACTGTATTTTAATCATTTTATTTTACTGCATTGAATTTTAATTGTTGTAAGCCGCCCAGAGACCTTTGGGTAGAGTGGGCGGCATATAAATTAAATAAATAAATAAATAAATAAATAAATAAATTACCCTAGCTGAACTGAAAGAACTGATGGACGGTATGACTGGGAAACTTGATTTAAATCCTGAAATTTATAAAGTCCAGGAAAGAGTGAACCAATAGAGGGTGCTCTTTTGATGAGAAAAGAGGAGGATAAAAAGATAGGAGATAGGAAGTTAGTTGAAAGAGTGGAGTATTGGGTGACTGAGGTAAAAAAAAGGCAGAGGAGAAAGACTGAATGGAGATAGTAAAAGAAGACCTGTGGTCTGGAGAAGGGGTTACTTTTAAAGTGCCCCCAGAAGTGGCCAAAAGAGAGTAGAATGAGAATCTAGTAAGAAAACCTTCCCTTCTGGGGTGATACTGAAGAAAGAGAACAAAGAAGAAATGATAAGTTTGCTCAGAAAGCTAATTACAGAAACGAGACCATGATCAGATTCCCTTGGGAGAAACGAGAGAAACGAGACTATGATCAGATTCCCTTGGGACCAGTCGTGGGAAGAACCAATTGCCTGTCTGAGTTCACAGAGATCTGGGCCACGGAGTTTGGGAGCCCAATCTGGATTGGATATTTCACAAGTGAACCAATTTTTGAATGTTAATGTCACTTCTGCCCCAATGGTGTGAGATCTAATACTGGATGTTGATAGTTTGGTTAAGCCTGAGGAGGTTGCTGTGAACATTGTGGTAAAAGAACAACGGAGCCCAAAGAGTGAAAGTTTGAACATGTCTTTTTATTAAAGAAGCACATTAATGCACGAAGGAAAGAAAAAACATTGACTGATTCAACTGTGCTTACGTCTGATTTGTGCGGGGAAGGGAGGGAGAGGGCTTGCCTGAACCTCACACAAGAGTAACATAGACTGGTAATAAAACAACAGGACAATTAATGTGTTTAATTTGTATAATGTCAAAAATTCATGTCAAGTTGCCATATTCCAGTTCTTCAAATCTGGGCAATCTCTAAAATCTGAGGCATATTTGGACATAAGAGTGTTACAAGATTACATAAACTAGATGGAAGTATTTCCAGCTGTTTCTCTTATGTGCTCAGCAGTTAAGTGCATGCATCCACTTCAAGAAAGAGAGTGTTGAAACAAGGCGAAGCTGGCATATTTGTGCCTTGCCCAAGCAGATACAGAGAAGTCCAAGAAGTGCCCCAGCTGTGCATGGGTGAGTTGGGATGCCTCTGTAAGTCCACAAAGTTTGCTCTGGTGTGTGTGTGTGTGTGTGTGTGTGTGTGTGTGTGTGTGTGTGTGTGTGTGTGTGTGTGTGTGTGTGTGTGTGTGTGTGTGTGTGTGTGTGTGTGTGTGTGTGTGTGTGTGTGTGTGTGTGTGTGTTTGAGGGGGAGAAAGAGATTAAAAGTGTTGAATTGAACATGATGAAAAATATTGCATTTTTAAAATAATAGGTGCCAGTTCCTGTAGCAAAAAAACCAAGCACTGTCTAAAATGGCTGGGGGCTGGCTGGATAGCTCAGTATTTAACACATGTGCTTGCAGAGCCAAAGGTTGGGAATTTGATTCCCCAGTATACCTCCACTAGGCAAGCCATTCCGTTCAAAGACACCTCCGAAAAGAAAGGAATGGAAACCACTTCTAAGTAGTCTCTACCTGGAAAATCCTGAAAACGGTCACCATAATTCATGATTATTATTAAAACAACTGGGGCGGTATGAAAACCAGGTAACATTGCCCCTGCTATCACCATGTAAGGAATTTGTTTCTTGTAGTATTTATTTTTAAAAAATCTTGAATAGTATGGAGGCAGAAGGACTTTAGTAGTGCTGAGGGTCATAATTAGGCCCCTAGAGGGCTTCAGGAAGCCCAGGGCTTATAATTTATCCTCCCTATAGACTAAGGCACTTGAATATAATCCTCTCTCCTGGAAAATAGCAGGATAAATTATTTCCCCTTGGTTCTTCCCCCGCATCCCTCAGAAGATTTTGGTCTGATAGCCAGGTAGTCAGCAAAGTGGTATGCAGAATTTTCACAAGGTTCCTTTTTAAAATATACATCATTTGACTTGAAGAAGGGATGAGATACAAAGTCTTTTACCTTTCACTTGTCTGCACTTATACCTGTTCAACCCTCTCTGGTTCTGTTTTAGTGACACCATTTTTAAACATGAAAGAGCCTCTCCTTTCCATGCCACAGCTTTTCTGTGTACAGTTCAATGCTTAACTACATGCACTGCTGCCTGGAACGCAATTGCATTTCCCTCTTTATGGTCTTCTGCTTCCATCCAAACTGCAGTTCAGCCTGAGTATTTTAAGTTTAAACACTTCTTTCCCCCTCTCTCCCGTCCTTATTAGAGATAACATCAGAAAAAAAAAACTTGATGCTGAATGGGGAGTTGTGCATCCTCATGCATCATATCTAGCCTATGGGCTGGATCTTGTCCATTCCTACTCTAAGACACTGACAAGAAATAATAGGTCAGCGAAGAGGATCAAATCAACAATAAACAAAGCAGAAACCAACTAGGAAGGCACACAGCGTTTAGATGTAAAGTGATTGGGGTGATTTTAGGGCAGAGCAAGGAGCCACTGTTCACCTGCAGGGCAAAGCAAAACCATAACAAATCCTTTGTACCTCATTGGGCATTTGTAGGGCTAAAAAGATGGCTAGTGTTTTGAATTGAAGAAAAGAGGAGCCAAAAGTAATCCAGTAGACTTAGCCGCCTAGAGTGATCTTAACTGACCAGATAGGCGGGATATAAATAAAATAAATAAATAAAAATACTGGTCCCAAAAGAACAGTCACGTGACAGCTGAACCCCTCAATATCCTTACAACCTTTCTGCCACCCATTTCACAGAGCTGTAGATTAAAAGAAAGAAAGAAAGAAAGATTTGTGTTGCTGCATGATATAATCCTCTTTTTGGGTATTGCATAGTTGTCTTCTTTTTCACAATGAGGAATATTCTTTTTCTTTGCTCTCACATTCAGCTTAGTTTATTAAAGCCTTGTGGAAATAACATTATACTGTTAGTGTTGAGTGTATGTGTGAGTGTGGAAGCATGATCATTGTTCGGGTTCTGAGCCAAAAAGTCACACAATTATAGCACTATGTAGCCACTTGAAGATCATAATCGCCTTTTGAATTTATCATGTACAAGGCATTTTTAAAGATAGACCTGGAAATGCACAGATAATGTCATAGACCCAGTGATGGAGCAGGTCAGAATGTCTCTTTAAGAGTAAAGGGTGGGTCAACCCCAATCTATATGTCCTTTATTTTATAGAGTGGGTCGGGGCATGTACGCAGTCCTAGAAACAACAGACCAACCAAAAGTCAGGTTACCTGTACTGGAATATTGAATGGCAATCCCAGTAAGAACAGTATGATTCTGGTAAAACGCAGTCTAGTGAGACATTTAAGAACAAAGTTGTAGGAGTGGTCATGTATGGATAAAATGGGTATGGGTAAAATAACCTTTTATTATCGTGGTTGTGTTTTTGTTTCCAAGAAAGTGGTTCTAGCTAGAGGTTCCAGGCCTTCCCTTGCTTGTCCAATATAAATTCTGCTATATAACATATGACTCCTGTCTTCAGTGGAAATCCAGAGATGTTTCTTTATAAAAGTAACTACTCAGAATTGTTATTGACAAGTAATATATTTAAGCACAAAAATCTTTAATTGATTGATCTTTAAGTCAGATAAAGTATCTGCCATGCTCCTTGAGCTGTCTTTGAACAACAAAGAAACAATAAAGCTTTCCAGGGAAAGATATGGGGAGAGACAGCCTTTTAAAAAAAATGGGGGGGGGCAATAAAGCAGTTGCAAAGCTGTTTATGGCAAAAATGCAGCTTAATATAGGAGTATAGATATTTGTGCCAAATATTGAGCTGGTGAGCATTTTTAGGGTGAAAGGTTGCCTGTCAGGCAATGAGTAGATTGTCCTCTTCGACACCTGTTTTTACATGTTTTCTCCTGTTAGTTGCAGTTGTTTACAGCTGTTGTCTCAAAATGCTGTTTAAGGGCTTCGGAATCACTAAGACATAGTCTGTTCTTTCTGGAGTGATGATTGGCGCCAATGAAAGGCCATTTAGTACACATGGTTACAGCACAATGTTTTTGCAGCCAAAGCCCTGTCTTCTTGCTTCTTTGCCAGAAACCGTACACTGCAATTAATAAATATATCAGATAATTTTTGTCCAATAATGGGCAACATTAATAGCATTTGGGGCGGCAAACATGAGCTATTCCATAGTACATGCTGAGGGATATAGGCTTAGGGTACATGAACATAGGTGTGACATTGTCTGTTCTTCTCTACACTCGCAAAGGACTGCATTGGTGAGAAAGTAGAAAGAATCTCCACAACGAACATGAGGAATGTGAATGCAATGATGGCACCCTGTCGATTCATCTTTCCACTCCAGAAGCAGCATGATGAGTATGCAATTACATTTCGTGATATTATGATACAACCAAAACCAAATGGAAAACAGTTCAGTGAAATTTTCAACATTGTATTGCCTGCATGAGGCGTGAAGGGGCAAGCAAGAATGGGCAGAAAAGGGGAGCATTGCTACAGTATGTTGGATGACAATTCCCATAATAATTCAGCAAGCATGAGAGCTGCCATCCAAAAAATTAACTTTTCGCTGCTGGGGCCAAGTAGGGCTAACCTGACCTTCTCAATTATGACAGGCCCACTGTTCTCACCCATGGGCTGTTGCTTGATGGACTCATTTGGAAGTGGACTTGTAAGAATTCCTCCCTGAGACTGGGAACTTTCTGTGACCACAGTCCTTGTCTCCATCTCGGAAAAGCCCAGCATTCAGCTGCTTTCTCTGATGGTGATCAGTAAATGTGACAAATAACTGTTGTTATGGAACCAAGGCTAGCCCATGGTGAATAAAGCTTGAACGAAGTGCTGTAAATACAGCTGCCACTTAAATGAATGTCCGTGGAAGTTTTGCTGCAGCAACGAACCGCTTGATGAGTGTTTGAGATACAAGGAGAGCATAATTGTGTTGCAAACACTTTTGCTCCATTTTATGTTCTTCTATGAAAACTGTTGACAAAAGGAAGCTTTTCACCGTAGGTGGGAGGAAAGCAAAACCTTCCTACCACCCATTTCATTTCTTTGAAATTCTTAAGGACCAACCATGAAATCCAAACTCCAGATGACCGATGCTTAGAAATGTTTTAAAAAGTGTTGATTTTGTTCTAGGCAAGCTTGTCTGTACATGGGAAAGCCTGCTGAGAATTCTCCACCTCTCACATGAGGTTTCACCTCTAGTAGGAGGCTGGGAATAGCGCTTGTTCCACATATTGCTCTGCTGGTAAGCTTTAGGACTGACTTTGTAATTGACTGCTGGGATATAAGGTGATAATGGGTTGACTTCAAGGGTCAGGTGTAGTCAGAGGGGAAGAGCGGATATTAAGGCCATACCTCCACTATTTTTCACCTGGGAATAATACTGTTGGCTGAGCTTGTTGTCTGTAAAGGGGGCTTGCATGCAGGCATTTTTATCCCACTATCTAAAACTGACAGTTTAGATAAATTCGTTTATTCTCCCACACTATCAATATAACATTGGCCTGTGACAGAGGGGGGACGTGGTGGCGCTACGGGCTAAACCGCAGAAGCCTGTGCTGCAGGGTCAGAGGACCAAGCAGTCGTAAGATCGAATCCACGCGACGGAGTGAGTGCCCGTTGCTTGTCCCAGCTCCTGCCAACCTAGCGGTTCGAAAGCATGCAAATGCAAGTAGATAAATAGGGACCACCTCGGTGGGAAGGTAACAGCGTTCCGTGTCTAAGTCGCACTGGCCATGTGACCACAGAAGATTGTCTTTGGACAAACGCTGGCTCTATGGCTTGGAAACGGGGATGAGCACTGCCCCCTAGAGTCGAACACGACTGGACAAAAAAATTGTCAAGGGGAACCTTTACCTTTACCTGTGACACAGACATGCCTAATCATGCTTAGACATGGGTTTGACAAGCTCAGTGCATCACCAAAGAGAAGAATATAGAAAACAAAAACTTTTGAGCACACTGAGGCATATTTTAAGGTCAAATTTATTTAGATCTGTTCCTTCAAGGTCATGAAACATGACAGGACAGAACTTCCACTAGATGTCCGACATGTAAAAAAGTCAGGCCTAGGGATTTTGATATGAGTTCCATTTCTTCAAGACAACACTAAGAGGTCTGTGATTGGCCATGGAACGTGTGCTCTGTGTGAGGAGAGTTCTCCGTAAGAGGCTATAGAAGAAGGAACAGAGTTTCTCCTTTGGCCTGGTAAAAACTGACGAGTGAAGGAGTTGGGGTTACATTACAGATACCCATGGACAGGAAAGTTTAGCAGAGGAGTTGTTCCTGTTTTATTCAATGTTATAGTCACGTCTCACCATTTAAGTGCTGAAGACTAAGGACGACACACGTACATTTTCACACAGAGAACCAAAGGAACATACAAATTCCTTCCTATCTGAAGTTATGCAGCTCAGGGAAAACTGCATACTTTGGTTTCGTTGTCTGTACTATCTCAGCTCTAGGCTTATATATACACACACATATCTCCTAACATAGAAACTGCACATGTCCGTAACATAAGCTGACAAATGCGACACATTGAAAAGTGACTCTTAACTCTGTGAAAGCATTGATCCTTAAGTTCCCAAGAGGCTACTCACTAGATTAACTGCATTTGGGGCCCAGGTAGCTTCATCTTGGCTCCAAGTACTGTCATGCTTGGCAGTGCGCTATGATTAAACATCAAAGCTGTTCAGTTATAGTTACTACCAAGAGACCAAAAATGATCGGTCGTTTCACCAATGTAAAATCTACTGGGGAAACCATCATAGTGTATACAACTTTAGTATGAAAAGAAAATCTTACCAGTACTTTAAAAGTCCCTTTGGGAATTAACACATCTTGTGCTAGTTTGTATTAATGCATGGGGTTTCACAGAAGAGCTGGTACAGTAATGACTCATGACTTGATCACAGATGAACACAATGAAGCCCTGTTGGAGTATTAATTCTCACACTTTTCCCAATGTGTGAATAGGCCGACTTGGGATGTGATCATATGCGTGATAGATGAACTGAAGAGAGAGACAGGAAGGAGATATCTAAGAGAAGCTAGGGAAAACATCTGTTCCTATCAACTTAGTCCAGTGCCCTATCCACCAGCAGTAAAATGTCATCCTTCACCTCTTAAAAGAAAAGAACAGCCCTTGACATCAAAACAATTGTCCACTCTTGTCTATTACAGTTATAGTTGCTTGCCTGCTCACAAACTTATTTATTCTGCAACATTCTGTAAAGACCTTCTTAATCACCATACTTTAGCCTGTTCAGGCATTTGTCTAAATGTGTGACATCTAAAAACAGATGGAAAGGCATTGGCCCCACCTTTGATTATGGCCCTATGCCCACACAAGCCTAGTAACTTACTTACTTACTTACTTACTTACTTACTTACTTACTTACTTACTTACTTACTTACTTACTTACTTACTTACTTACTTACTTACTTACTTACAATATTTTTAGCTTGCCTTTCTTCACAAAAGGACCAAAGGTAGCTATGAGTGCAAAGGGCTGAAAGACATTTATTTCATGTTCATCTCAATATGAGAAGTTTGAGTTTTGATTGTCTATTGACACTGAGGTGAACATGGGTTTGAGTGCTTCCTCAGGCTTCTCCAAAAATGCCAACCCCCAAAAGTACAAGGAATCATAGAATAGTGAAGTTGGAAGGGGTCTATGAGGCCATCAAGTCCAACCCCCACCTCAATGCAGGAATACAAATCAAAGGATATCTGCCAGGTGGTTCTAATCTAATAAATTTCATTTGTCTTGCGAGGTTACCATAGGGAACCTTGCAAGACAATTTTTTCACAAGACGACGATTTTTGCGGAACAAATTAAAATCATCTTGCAAGGCACCACTGTAATTGGTTTCACTGTCTTACTGCTCTGGAGGGTTTTTCTGATATTCAACCAAAATCTGGCTTCCTATAACTTGAGCCCATTATTGCGTGTCCTGCACTCTGGGATGATCGAGACCAGATCCTGCCCCTCCTCTGTAGGACAGCCTTTCAAGTAGTTGAAAAGTTTTATCATATCACCCCTCAGTCTTCTTTTCTCAAGGCTAAATGTTCCCAGTTCTTCCAGACTTTCCTCATAGGGCTTGGTTTCCAGCCCCCTGAGAAGATTAGAATCTGAGAGGATGAGCAGTGGTGAGATGTGTGAAGATTCCGGGAGCAGGTCCAGCATCCACTATCATGTCCCTCTACCACTTATACTCCTCTCACACGTTTGGGAAAAATATTTAAAAAGATCTTTTGACAAATACATATTTCAAATATTTACAGCATATTGTATAAGCTGCCATCTGTGTAAAGTTACATTGAAATAAACCCCAGTAAAAACCCAACTGGACTGGCTTCTGAGGAAACATGCCCAGAGCTGTGCTATTAATCATGTATTTGCACATTTGATCCTATTAATCCTATTTTGCAGATCAATTGCGAGTTACGACTCATTCACAGAAACACACTTTTTAAATTGACCTGAACACAATTTTCCCTGGTTGTAACATCTGATTAATCAGGCCATTTTAGCACCTCTTTTAAAATTAAAAGAGCAAACAATCTGCATTTTCATGTCTATGCAGAGAGCATATGGCTTCCTGAAGGACTACCTTCCTTTGCCAAAACAGATTAAACCGAGGCCTTGGGGCTGTCCGGAAAAGACCACTTGCTTTGCCTCATGGCACAGGGTTGATAGTATCAAAGCCACCAGATTAATCTGCAGGGTTGTTCTCCATGCCCTGATTTCTTGTATGTGAATCCCAGTGCCATCCCTATGCTTTTTACTCTTCTATAAATACTATTTTTTTAAAAAAAAATCTGGCACTTTTTGTGCTTAATGGCTCCACTTCTCTGGCATCTGTCTATGTACCAATATGTCCTATGATGACTGTGTAGAGAGTGATGGATGCAGTGGGAGTGACCTCTCCTCCCATGTCCTGTTCTTTAGCTCTTTCATTCTGATTTCCAGTGGCCTGTACTCTTCTACCACCACAGTGGCAAATTATCCTCCACTTTCAGACAATTGTTTTCCACCAGTCCTAGCTCTCTGAACACTAAACAGAAGGAGAGTTGAAGTCAAAAAGGTATCATAACTCTGCCTTGGTTCCTTGGTGTGTTCCTTGTCATCCCCAACCCTCCTTCCAAGGAGGGTTGGGGATGACAAGGTCAGCAGCAATGGTTTCCTTAGGACTGCATGAATGAATGCCTTTATACCATTCTGTTTATTATGCTTCATCTGCTGGTACTTCTCACAGGTTTTTCAATACCTACTTCACATTCAGTCACTGGGGTTTGTTTTTCCATTCTTTCTGTTACTTGGGAGTTTTTGGCTCTCGCCCAGCTTTTGTAAAATAGTTGCCCTGAGCTCACTGGTAGAACAGCAAGATATAGATGTAGGTAACAAATTACGAATGCCCCTTATCCAAACCTGGGTGAGGAACCCTACTGTGTAAGGAAATGACATCTGGCAGCTAAAGAAGCCTTTTCATTTGCCAGTGTGTGTTTTTACTGGCAGTGATTGCAGCTCTTCCATTCCTTTTGCTTCGTGCTCAACAACTATCATTTGTTTTAAACATTCTTTATTTACATATTTAGGAAAATTTCATCCCATCCTATATCATGAGATCTCAGGGCAGGGTAGCAACAAAAACAGTGTGCAAAAGTAAGAGTTGAAAGCATAAAATATTTAAAATTAAATTTAACAACTTAAAAATGTATTGGAATTTAAAATCATTTAAGACCATACATAACCCCCCACCCCAAAAAAACTTCACAGTTTATTCAAGTCATGATTCATACACCTCAAAAGCTTTGGAGAATAAACATACCACAGCATGAAATACTCTGCCTCACCTCATTTCCAATGATATGTTAGTCCTCTACACAGACACGCACAACCCTCTTTATGGGCTAATATACAGGACTGGGAACTCTGAATATTGAAAATAATATATTTTGACATTTAAAGTACTACTTCTTTGCTCCTGTCTGGTTATTAAAAGCCAAGTGTGAACACATTTGGAGGCATTTCAATAACAATTTGGAGCAGAATTGCCAAGAAATATGATGTGTGTGTGTGTGAGAGAGAGAGGGTGGGGAGGGAGGGAGGGAGAATTGTTGGGGGTAAAAAAAGTTTGAAGGGGAAAGATTTGAAGGGCTGGGTGGATGGTTTATTGGTATCTATGGGCCTCTGGACAAATTGGTATAGACAGGTAAGGGTATCTGACACATTACAAAAACAACACAACATCAAAAATGAAAAACTATCTTCCCTCCCCTCCCCATATGAAATCATCTGCATGTTTAGTGTGTAGTAAGCCTCACTATGTTCAGTGAAGCTTCTTTCTGACTGTCAACTAGGATGCTAAGATTATTTATTTGTCTATTTGTTTCAGCTTCTGTGTCCCAATTTTCAGGATACAAATCTACCCCAAGGCAAGTAACACCAACAATTATTATTAAACACACAATAAACAATGTTAAAAAGAAATGGACCCAGATCTTCCTACAGGGCAGGTTGTTCTGTGATAAAATGAGACTATCTGACTTGAGCAGCCTCTGAGGTGAAATTTTCCATTTGCTCTCCTCTCTGTGTTCTCAAATGGAGAGGGTTGGAGGTGTCTGGCAGTGAAATTTTTAATTGGTATGTCAATTAGCTTAGTTCTGGCACTGAAAATAAATTGCCAGATGTGATTGTGATGCATCTTATTCTTTCGTTGTAATGGACTGACTGACTGACTGATTGATTGATAATATTTTTACCCCACCTTTCTCCTTAAAAATAGACCCAAGGGAGCTATCATTAAAAGACAGTATTTAAAACTAAACACGGTAAGCACACAAATACTAGAAAGGTTCACTACAACATGGTAAACAAAACACACACACACACATCAAAAACACATTCAAAACAGTAAGGCATGGCAATCAATTTTAACAACCCCACTCTGGCAGCCAGTCGCTTAGCACCATTGTGTTGCACCATTCGGTGGACTGAAGTCCAGGGAAGACGAATGAAGTAGCATGAAATTTGCTCAGCCTTATGAAGAGAATTCTCCTATCTAAGTTGTAGCATTATTTGATATGAAGGAAAGACCCTAGTAAGGGTATGCATGGGAGGAACATACAAAGAACCTGCTTTTAAAAAATCATTTTCTGACAATTTTAGAAGCAAAACAGTTGTTGAGACAAATCTAGGATTTGCTGATAAAAGCAGTGTCAATTACTTTGAACCAGATATTATGGACATGTTTAATTGCTGGTGGCAGAGTGATCTAAGAGCTTGATCAGACAGGCATTTGCCTCACTGTTTGGTCCACTGTGGGAACCAGATGGTTTGCCATTTTTTTCTGGCAATCACACAACATAATTGCTGCAGCAAACTAAGCCATCCAGATCTTTCCTACTTACACCTTTCTGAGCCCATATCAGAACCCCCTACATTTTAGTGGGACCATTTCCAGTATGTTTGATTGCTGGGAATGGACCAAATGCAAGCCTTCCAAGCTGTCAAGGCTTCTTCCAGTTGGAATTTCTGATATCTGTGAATTCAGTTGTAGGCAGTTTCTCAAACGTAAGAGAAAGCAAAGAAAATAATATTATTTTTATTTATGTGAATCAAGCACCTCAGCAATAGTCTACCAGAGTCTTAAAAGAAATTTAGCTCCCCCTCCACCAAGGAGTAGAGGAAGTGTTCAATTTGGCAATGTCCTGAAGCAGCTTGTTTATTAAACCACTTCATGATATTGGAAGGAGCCAGTTCGAAGAGGTCACTTGTATTCCAATATGCTGTTTGGATGTGAAGATTCCATAAAATGGTGGACAGGTGCCTTCTCTTCCACTAAACATGCAACATAATACATGATTTGTGTATTACACATGTGGCCACCCAATTAATGCAAATTCCTCATCTTCACCCCCAATAATTTGGAGTCAGATAAGGTGAGTGGCACTGTGGAGCCCTGAAAATAGCAAAAGTTTCATCAACATTCTGGGCACAAGGGGATTTTCTGAGCAATTTTTTTGAAATAAAGAACCTTGGAATATGGGGTGCTGAGGTAAAAAAAAGGGGTATTATATTTGGGCCTTAAGGGGTACATGAGTCCCAAAGCTTTACTCACCTCTACTTCAGATAGTTGAGATAATTTTCCATGCACATACTTCTCCCACCCAAGTAACTCTGTGTTTGAGCTTATTCACAGACATGAAAATTTTCTTTGATGAATGTTCCATGTGTAAAAACTAAATAGCCAATCATAAAAAGTAAACGAATCCTGAAACATCCCTTGAACATGGATACTTCTCAGTGAATATGGGTCTGGGACCATGTAATGCTGACACTATAAATTCTCACCTTGTTTTGTAGAGGGAGATTTGTAGTCAATGTTGGTGTTAAGTTAGATCTTCCCCCCTTCTTTCATAGAACAGGTGATAAATTTTAAGGCTTAAAATGCTTCTTAAATACTCTTGTAGAAGGGTGTCTTCAATGGTCCATAGCATTAGTCCCCTAAGAATCATCGTGTTCATCTCCCTTGCTTCATGCAGTGGCTGACTGACACCAAAAATATTTCAAACGAGGATATTAAGCAAGCACACATTGATGATGGATGCCTCCTGCTATCCCAATGGAGTTATCATTCATTTGATTTAAGCTGAGTTCAGTGACACTTTTCTGCCCTTGAGGATTTCTTGACTTTTTTCTATCAGAAATCAGATTCTGCGTGCATTACCAGATTTCTGTATACAGCTATGTAAAGACATTATAACAAGCTGGAGTCATGACATACTGAAATGAACTACATATTAGTTTGTGATTAAAAGGTACCTATGATCTTTTTTGTTTTTCCTACCAATGTTATCTACCTCTTTTAAAGTGAAATCCAGATTTAGGACTTTCTGGTCTTAGGTCAACCTGGTGCCCTCTAGAGGTCGAACACTCCAGTCCCCCAAAGTCTTGACCACTGGGCTTGTGGGGTGGGGCTGATGGGAGCTGAAGTCCATCTGAAGGTTAGGGACAGTTGACAATATACTTGCAGTCTTTGTGTATGGAAGAGACGTATCCCTTTCCTGAAGCAGGCAACCATCATGACAAACATGACCACAAAGAGAGAACTTATTATACCAAACTGCAGATAGGCAGATTTGCAGAGTTTCGAGTAAGCCACATCCAAATTCTGCATGCCACCTTCCTATATTTTAAGCTACTGCTGCTGAATGCCCAGTCCTACCAACTCAGAAACGGATACTGTTTGCTTTGGGGGGTGAGGTTAGCCAGGTGGGAGGAGCCTTTTTCATGTAGCAGCAGTACATTTTCTTTGGCTCATGCCAGACAAAGGATCACCCCAAGGCAAGGTAGAGTCCTATAGCCAAGCAGAAGAAGGACATCCTAAAAACCATAGAGCAAAAAAGAAAAGGAAAAAAGGGGGGAAAACCTTACCATTCTAAAACTTCAGCCTAATAACATAAAGCCCAGACAATAATACACACTCATGGTCCTATATCAGAATGAAACTAGACAAGCGAACTCAGCATCTACTCTTTCCCAAATACTGTAGTACCTAATCAAACTGAGCAGAAAGACAATATAAAGCACAGGTGTCCTTGTTCAGGGATCTCCCCCCCCTCACATTATGGATGGTGTACTAGAGATCCTTTAACTTCATTCAAAGGGGGTGAAGCTGCCAGTCAATGAAGGCCAGTTCTTTCCCCCTTTTTGACATCTCACACTACCTCAGCAGTAGTGAGAAGGGAGGAGACATCAAGGCATGCAGCAAGGAGAAGGAAAGTAAAAAACAGTTCAGCCACCTCACTGCCACTATGTCAGTCAGCTACCATACCCAGTTTAAAAATAAGTCTGTTTTCCTGGTCCAGGTGGCCACACCTCTGAACCAATAGGAGGACAGGTTTGAAGCTGGAGGATAATCTGGGCTGAAATCCTGGCAAATAACCACAGTATCTCTCATGCAGCTTCCCTCAGCCTTTTCCAATGGCTCCTGACTCCAAAATGGCTGCCTTTCAGTCCCTCACCACTTCAGAAGCTCACTTTTGCCTTTTAGGAGCCATCTTACTCTGTGAAGAATTTACATGGGAGTTGAGAAGCATAAGATGGAAAGAAATCCAAGCTATGAGTGCCTGGGGCTCTCAGACTGCATAACCTAGCAAACCATGCTGATATAAGAAACACACCTCCGTGCCCTTAGACAGAGAGTCAGTAAAGGCAAAACATCCATCTGTTGTCACAGTGCCTTGAGTCCATGTTCAAGGCACAATATATTGCATAAGATGTTTTCTTGCCTCTTTTATTTCTAGGTGGACTTCTAGGGCAAAGTCTGATTACACTTCTACTATGGTGAGATGAGTTGAGAAGTACTTCTGCATAAAACCCACAAACTTTATTTTCCACATAAATCCTGTCAAGGACTAGAAGTGTTTTAAGGTGCATCAGCTTAAAAGAAGTTTTAGAATGTGCTGGGAAAAGAGAACTATAGTACCGCAATCTATAACGGAGAACATTTCACTTGACAATAAGGAACCTGATGCATTGGGCTGCAAAAAATGCTGCAGTGCTGAATATTGGCTTGTTTGTGATTCTCTTTTTATACATTTTATTGGCAATTTACAGCCGTTTCTTGTATTTCTTTTCAGAAATATAGTTTGCAAGCCAAAAGAATAAAATTGCTCATTGCAAGATAATTGTCAGTGCAAGGAAAGTAAGATCTAACAATATAATATCCTCAAAGACTTTGCTTTCTTTATTCGTATCAGAGTGTTGCACAATTGAACATTATAGGCATATATGAAATATAGGTAAAATTAAAGGCAAGTTACAATGTTAAGCTAATTAGACTATTTTGGATCAGAAGCAAGGTGCTTCAATAACATTATCTTGGCCATTTGCCAGATTCTCTATTGTACACATGGTGGGGCATAAACTGCATGCACAAAAATGCTGCACTAAATGAATTTTTCCACAGTCACAGAAAATGTGTCCTGTATCCAAGTAGCTCCATTTTATTTGATTATTTTTTCATCTTCTTCCTTCACTTCAAAGTCTGTTAAGTGACTTCTAGATGGTCTAGCTAGAGTCTTGTCCTGGTGGGAGACACTCTTCGGGATTAATCCATTCAGCAAGGTGTGCTGTTTTTGTTGTTCAATAGTTTAGCTTAGCCTGGTTTAATATTTAGAGCTTGAGGTGTGTGCAGAAAGCTTTCCCTCAATTTTAGCCATCGTCTATGGAGTTGGTGACCATAAAGTGGATGGGTTTGGTGCTGTATTACATTATTTTGTTCATTATTTGCTAGCACCCCTCAACATACGCCAAGAGGAGCAATACCGGTAAAATAACAGACTTTTCCAGTCGGGGTAGGTTTCAGGCAGCCGGTAATAATCCTGCATGATTCATCCACTTGTTTGACAACAAAAGACTTTGCCATAGGACTGTTATGGAGGAAGGTTGTCCATAACTCCAGAAATAGGTAAACAAAAAGCTGTAGAAACTGCACTAGTTCGTATTCTTTTAAAAATTGAAAACTCAGAGTGTCTTTATTTGGGACAGCTAAAATGACATAAGAAGCCAGAGTTTATTGTTGATGGATTGGATCGGATATCTGTACCATCCATCTAACAAGACTGCTACTCTGGGTCATGTACAACAACAAAAAACAAGAAACATAAATTATAAACATAGTTATGAACATAAATTATAAAATCAGTTATAGAAAGGCAAAGCTATCCTTACAATAGCAAGACAGGCAACAAAATACAGGTTACTCAACATACCATATTCCTCTCCTTCCTCCTCTGTCCCAATTAATTGTGGAGAACCTCCCCAAAAGCTTCCCTAAAAAGCTCATTTTTCAGGAGTATTTTGAAGGCATGAAGGGAGCCTGATGTAACCCCTATGGTATAGCATTCCAAAAGGAGGGCGCCACAGCTGAACATTTGAAATTTTCAGGGCTTCTTGAGTTGTCAATACCTGTAGACGTGAGGTCTGTGAGGACCAGGTTAGATGGGCAGCTGAACTTGGCAGAAGACATTCAGATAAGAAACAAGTTTATATGTTACAGCCAAGCCCTTGGACCTGGCACAGAAGTGGACCAGTAACCAGCACAGGGTGGACCAGAGTATGGCTGAGGTGATCAAACATTCTCATCCCAACCATCAGTCTGACTTCTGCATTCTGTGCCTCCTGAAGCTTCCATATCAGGGTTAAAGAGAAGCTCTTCTCACAGTGCCATTACCTTCAGAGGCTCATTTGGTGGCATGTCAAGTGAGGGCTTCCTCTGTGGCTGACCCAGGCTGTGGAACGCCTTGCTGAGAGAGACCAAGACTGTCCTCTCCCTGTTGTCCTTCTGCCAGCATGAGAAGGCATTTCCATTTGGGCTGGCCTTTGGTAATTAGCAACCAACTAATCAACAGGGTTTTCAGTTATTTGCTGGTTTTGTGTATTGATTTGTGTGTGAGGTAAAATATTATTCATATTTTAATTAAGCAGCTTTAAAGTGCTTCAATTTTAACTTTTATTTTAATACTACAATGAGTTTAATTCTATTTTCACATTTGCAATTTATTCCATGTTAATACTTAAAAACCCCCACAAGCAAACTTTATTGTAAGCTGTCCTGGGTCCTATTCTGGGAGAGTGAATACAAGTTCAATAAGTAAATAAGAATGGGAACAACCTTTTGACTTCTTTTCATTATGGTGAATGAAATAAGAGGTGGTGGAGGTGATAGGGAGATATTGGCTAATGTTAAAGCCAAAAGGTATGCATCAAAATTTGCTACAGACTTAGTGGATCACCCTCAGCTGTGTTTCAGGTTATACCTAAAGATAATGAAGGAAAGAACCTCAAACAGTCGGAGAGTTCCCTTTTCTTAAAAAAAGATGGAATTTATCAGTGATTTGGATCTTCTTTTGATTTTTTGCAAAGCTCACAAGTTCCTCATCAGAGAAGAAAAGTAAAGATAACCATAGCAATGTTTGCATTAGCAAACACTAGTGATTAGTATGGGATGTTGCACTGGGATTTTAAAAAGGCAGTATTAGCTAGGTTGGAAAGCATTATCTAGTGGCTGGATGGAATTTTCCTTCAAAGAATAAACTGGAGGAAGAGCAAATCCTCTTCCTCCAGTTTAGGATTCCACTCAGCTGGTCACATCCAACCTATGGTGACCCTAACAGGGTTTTCACACTATGTGAGACATTTAAGGAGTGGTTTCAGCACTTAGTGAATTTCCATAGTAGGAATTTGAACCCAGGTCCCTTGAGTCCTAGTCCCTCTCTCTATCCATTACATCATACTTGCTGTCATCAATAGTCTTTTCCTCAATGAATGTGTCTAAACATATTTTTTAGCCATGTACATATTGATGGTTATTACAACAATTGATACTAGTTCCATAGCTTGTGTGCTGTTCTTAGCACACACAGAGAGACAAACATACACACCTTTTTCTTGTATCTACCCAATTTCCCATAATCCATGCCAACAACAGTCTTCAGTAAGCTTGTGACATCATTTCTGAAATCCAGTGGTAAGTCACAAGTAGAATAGGCCTCTTCAGAGCAATGGAACTTACAAAGAAGTTGACTCAACAAATCTCCACTGATTCAGTGTGCCCACTCTATTTGCAACTTAATGTTGGATTTTATCCTGTCTTTTGGATGATGCTTCTGGCACCAGTTTGAGTCAGTCCTTGACTTGAGCTGATCCCTGGCACCAATCACTCTCTTTCCATATTTCCTTCGTACATAATGGCAGCAGATGGGAGTGGGAGCCAAAGAACTCTGCGGTTTGGCTTTGATTATAACATGCAGCCACTATGTTAAATTCCTCAAAGGTTGAAGCTCATATTGGGACACTATATTTGGGGAAATATAAGGTGCAGGATTCCTTTGAACTTTGATTTCACAGATCTGAAGTGACTGCCTCAATCACATCTTTGTGACATTAATAGCCTTTCAGTTGTGGAACAGAATGGCACAACAAGGACAATTTTGGGATGAAACAAAATCTACCCTTCAAACAATATTAGAAATTGTGAGATCCCATTACCAAGAGACAAATTATTCAATCAACATCTGAAGAATTATAGTCAACATGCGACAGGGAACAACGAAGAAGGAAATGAGAGTGTGCCAGATGATGTATGCCAATCAAAAGAGGAGCTGGGGGAAATTAATGGGGAAAACCTAAGAGAAACAACGTCAATCTTGGATCAGAGGAGAGTACTAAGGGAAGACAAGGGGACAAAATCAGCAAAATTAACACACAAAAAGCCTGGAAGATCTATTGAAGATAGACCAAGTGCATAAAGAGTTAGTGGACATAAATCAGATGCACAAAATGGTTTCAGAGGGCATGAAAGATGGCATAATGCTTAGAGACACAAAAACACAAAGTGAAAATAGGGAAATGAGAGAGGGAATTGCTTAGAAAGATGAAAAAGGGAAAAACAAGAAGGGGCCCCTTAATGTTGAAAAACATGTATATATTTAACATCGGGAATTGTAAAGCGGTATATCCTTTATATTAAAAAGAAGAATTACATTGAAATAAGGGAGCCCTAATCAGAGTAAAGATGTAATATGGTGGGTTTTCATTTTAGGTAAACTAAACTAGATATAAAGCTGGGGCATGGATCTGGAACCACTTTCAATAAGAATGTTATTAGAAGACCTTGAGAATATTGTACACTATGAGAGTAATATTATGATAGTAGCCATATTATATACTAAAATATGTACATGAATGGTTTGAATGTCTGAAAGATGTCTGGAATTTGGGGGGGGACAAATGGGAAGACACTGAGATGTAAAAAACAAATAATTGTAAGCAAAGCATGTAACACGATGTTTGACAGGCACAAACCAATGTAGATAGATTGAAAAACTAATAAAATGTTAAAAAAATAGCCTTTCAGCTGTAATTACTCTGGTGTCTAGTCTTAGGGACAAGTGGTATGGCACCCATTTGAACATGTCTTTCTGTCTGCTGGATAAAAACATCCAGGACAAGTATATGAGGGTAGCAGGCAACAGCATTTCCAATGTTGTTGACATATGCCAGGTGGGAGACCAAGTCTGTATCCAACAATGTTATTGTTCTGGTTGTTGTTGTTTCAAATTATATATGTTGCAGTTTGCAACATAATTATGCAAACAACACTATGCCCCCCCCTCTCCATGAATTGAGTACTCATTTTACCGACCTAAATTGTTGAGTCAATGTGGTATCAATAATGGACTGGATAAGAGTGAATAAATTGAAACGTAATCCAGATAAGACAGAGGTGCTCCTGGTCAATCAAAAGGCAGATCAAGGAAAAGGGATGCTATCTGTGCTGGATGGGGTTACACTCCCTCTGAAAACAGTTGGGGGAGCTCCTGGGTTTGTCTCTGATGCCGAAGTTTCAGTAGTGTCTTTGTACAGTTAAAATTAGATTGCCAGCTGAACCCATTCCTGGACAGGTCTGATCTGGCCATAGAAACATATTCCTTACATCCCAGCTGGATTACTGGGATATAAGGCATATGTCTTTGTGTGTGCCTCGTCGTCAGAGACTTTGGATCTGCCTCCTTCTGCTTCGGAGTGAGTGTGTGTGTGTGTGTGTTTGCAGGGAGGTAAGGTGCTGTTTTCTGCTTTTTAAAAACTGTTCTGGGTGTTTTTGCAGTGTGGCTTTGAGCTGGGGGGCTTATGTTTCTGTGCTCTGATGGGTCTTGCAGTATGGATTTAAAATGTGAAAAGTAGGCTGTAATATTAAATTAAAATTGAATGTGAAAATTAGACTGTAATTTTAAAATGTAAAATTTATTTATTTATTTTTGCATTCTGTGGCTCCTAGGGTTTGTGTACTGTGACCTCTCTTTGCTGGCCTGTGCTGCCTGGCTTGGTGTAAAATGGAGTGTAGACTCCAAAGTCTTTTTGTTTTAAAATCAGAAAATTTCCTGCAAGGGTCTGTGCTGCCTGGATTGGTATAAAATGGAATTTAGACTCAAGTCTCTCCCCCCCGCCCCATTTTCTTCTCTCTCTCTCTCTCTCTCTATGCTCTCTTTTTGTGCTGAGGGGGTATGTTTGCTGCAATAATGGTTGCTGGTTTTGGTTTAAAAGGTGTTTTGTTTAAAAGGTGTTTCGTTTGGTTTAAAATGTGTTGGTGTAAAATGTGTAGGTTTAAAATGTGTGGGTTTAGCACGTGTGGGTTTAAAATGTGTTTTAGACTCCAAACTCTCCCTCCCCTATTGTTTTCTCTCTCTCTCTCTTTTCTCTCTTTTTGTGCTTAGCAGCACAAACCTTTGTCTGAGGGGACTGTGTGCACCAGTGATGACCTTCTTTCTTTCCTCTTTTCCCCATTGTTCCTTCCCTCCCTCCCTCCTTTCCTGCCCTTTTTTAAACCTAAATCATCTTAGGTTAAAAGAAGAAAAAGTCTCCCCTAGTGGTGGAGGACGGATTAACCAGTTTTGCATTTGTTCCTATGGGAACAAATGCTTCAACTTACAACCGATGCCTCTACATATAACCAAAAAGCAGCCGTAATGGACGAAACGAATTTCAGTGCATTTCAATGGGAAATGCTGATTCGACTTACAAACATTTCTGGGATGGATTATGGTCATAAGTCAAGGCACCACTTTAAAACTTAAGCTGTTAGGATCAAACTCAGAGTCTTGAGCAATTTAACCACTGTGAGCAGACTGCAGTACTTCAGTTTAACCACTGTGCTATGAGGCTTGGTGGAAGATCCACTATGTTCATGGTTATACATTTTAAAAAAATTAGCATAATGGCAGTGTTCAGTATGGTGCAGCATCATTCAAATACTGGTGCAAATGGTTGTGCAAGCAGATTCCTGTAATCCCATGAAACAGGAACAACAATGCAAACCAGTATAACTGAGTCCCAGGCCACTGACAGCTCATGTGTTGTTGTTTTTTCCCTTCTTCATTTCAAAAGAATTACAGTACAATTAATAAATATATCAGAATTTTTTTTGCAATGATGGTCAGCATTTGGAACATTTGGAACAGCTAACATCAAGTCTTACATAGTACATGTTGAGGGCCATGGAGTACACTGACATAGGTTGCTGGGGTTTTTTCCCCTGCACTAACAAAGGACTGTATCAATGCAAAAACTCCATTTTCACTATTTCTTCCAATTCTACCCCTTAGGCTATTAAGTGACTTCCAAGTTTTCCATATGATCAGGGTCTAGAATTTCCTGGGGTTCCTTCCATTTAAAGAGGTGTGTAGTTTCCACAATATACTCCAGGCTTTCTATGATGCTCCTTTGGGTTTCGTAGATGTTCTGATTTTTTCCCATTGATTTTAATCCGGGAGGGATAGGATGGTAGCCAAAGAGTGGATCTGCATTTAATGGAGGTGCATTGAGTCTTTTATTATTAGATGCCATCTCTCTCTCTCTCTCTCTCTCTCTCTCTCTCTCTGTGTGTGTGTGTGTGTGTGTGTGTGTGTCACTAAGTCCAATGCTTGCTATGTGGTTGATGTGATCAATAGAGCTTGGCTTCGGGCATCCTGTAATGATTCTACAGGTTTCACTGAGAGCTATGTCTACCTATTTTGCATGGAATGGACTATACCACATCTAGCTGGAGTATTTGCCTACAGAGCAGTACAGGGCCAGTTTTTAGTGTTTACAGTTGCACATCTCACCTGGTTCTAAGGATATTGAAGGTTTTTTTTGTTTTCTTTTGGTTTTGCAGAGACTTTTTGTTTTGTATTTTAGCAGTGCTTCTTAAATACTGTATAACCCTTTTGGCTGGCTCCACACTAGGTATAGCATTATAAACTATAGAAGAAGAGTCAGTCAGTGCAGAGGACAAGCTCTAAGACAGGACTTCTAGAATAACATTGCTGTTGCAAGTTCTTCATTGCGGCTGCTGTTCTGGTTTACAGGAAGCTGATCATCACCATGAGTTCTTGGGCTGGGAGAGACTGGAAATTCCCCAGGAAGGGCATCAGTACTAGCATGAAAGAGCAGGAGTTATAGCAATCCTGTGGAAAGTGGAATGACCGCTTTTGAACCAATGAAATGACTCCCAGCAGAATTAGCCTTAAAAAGGGTTGCCTCAGGGCTTGACAAGACTACATATGTATTGCTTTTTTGGACAGAGGCACTTAGAACAGCCGTTAAGGCTCAGTTTATTGAGTCTGAATCTAATTAGAACTTAATGTCTCCTGCTTTCAGTGTTTCACATGTGTATATTATCTGTAAGTTCAGTCTCCTAGCATGTATATTTGCTGTTTAAATGCTGAGGCCACAGCTCAAAAGTTACTAATGTGGTACTTTTACCATTGTGGGTGCAGTGATTGGAAAACATATAAAAATGGTCACCAGTTCCTTTAAGGGTCCAGTCTGTTTACCGCACACAGGAAATACTGTGATCAACACATTAGAAAGCAAATCTTCCCTTGGTGAGTTCTTCCCAGATGCCTTGAACTACAACCTCACCCCCACAATCCATTTTGAGAAGGGTTGGGGTTTTCTAGTCCAATCCCTTGTGAAAATATCGTGTCAACTTGAATTCCATAGACAAGTCTCTTTTCTAATGAATCTTATGGCCTTATGAATCTTATGTCTTCCACCTACTTGGCATTTTCCTAAGAAGGTTCAACAGGATGAACATCATGGAATTAGACATTACACCCATTTTGGATTGGGTGCCAGGTTGGCTGGAAGGACTCAGGAAGTCCTGCTGCGATGGTCAGAGGTGGTATAACTCTAACTGCCCGATCCACTAAATGAACAATCTGAAAAGGCCTTGCTTGTAGCTTTTCCTATCCCAGTGTGCTAATAGGCCATTATTTGTCAGCTATTGATTCTAGAGACAGCTATGGAATACATGTTCCAAAGATGAGTCTAAAATTTAAACCTTAATAACCATCCCTATCTCAGACATCTATGTGAGAATCTAAAGTCGGCACTAGCTTTCTGGCAGATCCCTTAAAACCAGATCATTCGTCTACACATGCCCAAGCCCACTCCAGTCCGTACCCAAGCCACGGCTCCTCAGCTCTCTTTGTCCCATGAATGCTCATGGTTTCTCTCTCATCTCATGCCCACTCTCCGTCTCTCATTCAATCATGAATGCTTTCCCTCGGTGTTTTTCAGTCTTATTGTCTGTACATGTGCATGCCCTCTCTCTCTTGTGCATGTGCCCATGCTCTGACTCCCTCACTTTATTTGGAAACTCAACTCCACCCATACAAGCAACAGAAGGACCAAGTGTAGATGATGACAGCCATATAATCAACAGTATCCTGATGCAAAACATGGGCATATATCTGCCATGTGTGCATACATTCTTCACATGCTCCCATCTGATCTCTGTTTCACAGCTGCATGAGCTGGACATCACCCATGTGCAATAGGGCAATGAAATACCCCCTTGTGGAGGTGGCAGGAAAGAAGAACTGTGTGAGTAAGGTCTGTTAGGGGAAAGAAACAGGATTCTGGCCATTGTCTAATATGTTTTCAAGAAACGGTAAGAAAAAACAAGAGACATCAGTCATGTTTATGTATCACAAAAGACCATTACAGGAAGATGGGAATGTATTTCTAGTCTAGGTAGTCACCTATAACGTATGTGTGGACCTCATTTGGCAGGATCAGGACATTTTGCTTTGTGTGATCTCTTTGGCAGGGTGAATCACACTTGGAACAGACAAGACTGGCGGGAGCTGATGGTAAGATATTCATCCTGAGATAAAACAATGGAAGGACACCTTTTTCACCAATTGAAGTAGAAGAAGGAATAGAGAGTAGAAAGTGTTCTGATAATAGACCAGTGGAGACCTGGTTTTCTGGAGAAATATACTCAAAAGACCCTTATCCTATGCTTCCCGGCATATGCTGAATGGTGGCTAAGAGAAATACTTTGGTGCTCCCATATGGAAGGCTTCTGGCACTACCAGTTAAAAGACAATGTGCAACTATTTCATCATCCCTTTAGCAGATTTTATTGTGTAGCAAAATATGGAAGATCTTATGAGAAGAAACTACAGAAAGGTGAGAAAGGGAATGTGGTGAGACTGGGGCTTCGTGTAAAATTCTGTAAGTAACGCTGCACATTTGCAGAATAAAAACCTTATTTGCTAAGAATCCATGGACTGAAGTATCTCTGTCTTGTTGACTTGTCTGGGGGGAAGTTCTTGGGCCTTATGGCATACGTACGTCTGGTTTAGTCCCCTTTGATGAAGGATCCATCATTATATATCTAGTAAGTTAGGATGCACAAGGATCTAGGAGCCAGTTTTTGCTCCGCTTTGCCAAACCTATCAGATGTGAAAAACTTTTTTAAACTGTCTTCCGGAATTCTACCAGTGCTTCTAAAAACTCCTGCTCTTTGAGGCACACCTACTACCATTTCCTTAGACAGTACAGAAGCCTATGCCAAGTTATTACTGCTTCTGCTTAATGACCCCATACAAGCTGTTTTGGATGGCTGAGCCGTATCTCAGTGTCTCACCTCAGAGATTTAAATAGGCTTGTATATCGAAGCTAAGTCTTTATCTTCTATTTCTATCACTATTCTAAATCACCAGGGTTCCAAGGGCTTCACTAAAGCAGTTCTATGGCTCACTGACATTAGACAGTACCTACTGCTACAGGTTGTTTTTTTTTAAATCACCTTTGAATATGCATGTTAAACAAGGAAATTTGTTCATATCTAACATTCTAGTGGCTAAGCAGTGTTTTAACACATTAAGGAAAGTATATTTTCATCAGTGGCAAGAGCCTTTTCTTTCTGTCTACATGCATGAGGACTTAACTACCCATGCATTCTATTTCCCATAGCTCTCTGTATCATGTTTGATTTTTCTCAGTCACATGCTTCCTAGGGAACTGACTATACTAATTGGTCATTTAAAGGTGCACACGCCACAGTAAGTAGCTTCTGCCATAATAAATCCATGCATAATCTCAGATGTTATGGTAGACTCTACCTTCAGCACTTCCATATTCCCTGCGTTGATGTCATTATTTAGCAATGATGAAGTGGCCATCTTACAGATACCAGTGGTTTTGATGAACATCACAGGTATGGCCTTTTCTCATACTGACAGGTTTCAGCCTACTTATCTGTGTACAGTGATGCCATGCAACACTGTAAACATGCTAGCTCTTTCTCCAAGCAGTAATTGGAAAAATTGTCAGGAATATTCACAGATGTTATTTACTAGAGGCGATAATTAGATGGTGGGATGAGGGAGCTTCTCTCTGTATAAGATAATATAAATAAAAAGAAGCTCAACAAGGAATTGGGAACTGTTAATCCACATGCCATTTTGTCAGAAATCCATTTGTAAGTTGCAACTAGCGTAGACCCATTGAATCAGTGGGGATTTTGTAAAACAACACCTGCGTGAATTTCTATTTCAGATGCATATTATTACTGGATTTTAGCCTATGAGTACTTTATCACCTGAGCAATCTTACTGCAATATCGGGAATGATGACCAGATTTTATGCTTCCTTCTCCTGTAACCGGGTCTTTCTACAACATTCCAGCTCATAGCTGATGATATTAGCTTATCTACTGCTCTTCTGCCCTCCCTTCCCAGGTATTTATTTTGCAGCTTTCAATTAATTTATATTGTAAATAAATTAAGAGATTTTCATTAGAGATGCACAAAACCCAAGGGAACAGTTTTGCTCCAAACTTCATTTACATTACCCAGAGTCATGGATTTCCAGTGAAAATCCATTTTTCCTGCTGCATCACAGCTGGAGAAATTTGTGTAGCCATTCTATCACAATGGCCAGTCCCTTTCCCCCCCTTGAATTCCTGTGTGCCTCTAAACTACATTTGATCATATGGCAACTATTACTTGATCAAAATCACACTGCACCATTGAGTATCGTGGCTACAAGAACCTCAAAAAAACTATTTTCTATACAGATTTAATTACAACTATGTGGATGGTGTGCTACTTTCACAGGCAGAGGTATGAAAATTATTGTATACCCCTTCTGATTGAGATAAGAATTGTTATTTGTCAGTTATAGAATGTTGTATGAAAAGAAAAGCATATTCTTCATCAGGCAGAAAAGAAAGCACACAGTGAAAATTATTCCTCGTGTCATTTTTTTGTTTGTTCAACCCGAAGAGAATTTGTAGATTTGTGAGAGTGTTTCATTATGCAAACTTCAAATAATAATTACTGCTTTGTTGTTTCAGGGACTTCTACAAACCAGAAGCCTTCACTCGGTTGTTTGCATCTTTGTGCTTGCTGTGTCTGCTTCGGTATGGGAAAAGTTGTTAGAGCCATTTTGATCAAATTGTGCAAAACTGCAGTGGGGAAAATTCACCTGGTGTCTTGTTCTCAGTCTGGAGGTGAAGAACTCTGGTGGCGACTGGATAATTCTCAACAGGCTGTCATGTCTGACATTGCAGAAATGTTTTTACATCTCTAGAAAACAAAAAACAGTAATTCTGACAAACCTGCCAACCTAGCGGTTCGAAAGCATGCAAATGCGAGTAGATAAATAGGGACCACTTCGGTGGGAAGGTAAACAGCGTTCTGTGTCTAAATCACACTGGCCATGTGACCACGGAAAGATTGTCTTCGGACAAACGCTGGCTCTATGGCTTGAAGAGCGGGATGAGCGCCGCCCCCTAAAGTCGGACACGACTGGGCAAAAATTGTCAAGGGGAACCTTTACCTTTTAGAAAACAAAAAACAGTAATTCTGACAAACCACAACAACAACACAAAGAATATTGTTCTCTATAAAGAAAGAAAAAATATTGTGGGAGAAATCTTTTGTTTCGTAACTCTATTCATATTCATTATTAAAGATTTCATTAAATCTGCATTCTCTGTATTATTCATTCATATACTTCACAATCGTATCATGAGCCGGATGAGGTTTTTTTCATATATTAAGCTGTGACCTCTGGTAGTGGAGTGGTAGCAGAATAGGGTGGGTTTTTTTGGGGGGGGGGGTTTGGTAATTTCACCCATTATTTTCCCAGAATGACCCAGAAGCTGTGTTGTGCTGAAACATTTGAAGGTGAAGGAACAGTGGCTCTCCTGAAAGATGCCCCCCTCGAAATAACCTGGTGTAATGCAGCGTCCAGGCAGTCTGGAAAAATAAAATGGCACTCACGAGAAGACAGTTGCCAAAATCAGCTTTCCTGTGAATAGAAATGTAACCATCACCTTCATCCTAAATGAGCTTACAAAAATGCACCCCGTTATCACTGCCGGTCAAAAGCAATATACATTTGAATGTAGACTAGGAGGAAGCAGCAGAGGATAGTGGTCTGGTCTTCATTGTGTTCTCCTTTTACTTCCTGGGCACATGTGGTAGGTCAATTGCTTGATAACTCAGTGGTTTAGGCTTCTGGCTGCAGAGTCTGAGAGGTTGGGGGTTCGATTCCCCATTGTATTTCCTTGACAGGGACTGAACTTCATGATCCACAGGATCCCTTCCAGCTCTGCAGTTCTAAGATGATGATGATTACTCTTGGAAACAGAGTTCAGGACTAGTTAGACATTTGGACCAATAGATCATGCTTGTATTTTATTTTTTTAATATGATGGACAAAATGGAGTTTGGGAGTACTTCCATAGGCTATCTTCATCATATTTGCGGTTTTGTTTGCTTGCTTGCCTTCATCGTCAGACCTTTATGAATGTGATGATCAAGTATCCTGTAGGCTACCAGCGTGACTGGTGAACTCTATAGGCCTTCATGTGTCATAAGATGCGAAGATCTGATTTAGCCAGTACCAATTCTTGTTGTTCTGGACAAATCATATTGATAACTTTCAGTTAAATATGTGTGGCAAGATCAATAATTTGCCATGTGAGATTGTATCCCAGGTTCTTTTAAAATAAATACACTAATGTCTTTTAAAAAGACAACATTGCTGGCATGATCCAGTATAGCTTCAGTAATGTAAGTATTAAAATATTTGAGAGAAGGCTATCTCATTAAACATCCTGAGCTGTATTTAAAGCAGGCTACTGATTATTATTACTGACCAGTCTGCTCCTTAATGATTCAGCAAGCTTGTTGGTTTTTATAGTAATGAAAATGCAGCTCTTAATCAGGTAATCTGACAACTGTGCAATTTGCCAAGGAAAATTATGCCAGGCTGGAAATATTTGCATGGAGAATGAAAAAAAGAAAACCGCCAATAAAAACACCAAGAGCTAGATGACAAACAAAGAAACAAAAAGGCAATTCTGTTTATGTGTTCTGCTTATTACTTGGATCAGAAGAGTGCTCAAAGTCTTCAGTGAGGGATTCAGTGCCAGCACCTCAGCAAAAGATTGTATGAATCTTTCTTTGGATGAGGGCAAGGGAGTTGGCTGGGGAACTCAATGAGTTAGGTACCTGGCTGTAGAGTGAGAGACTGCAAATTTAATTCTCCGCTGTTTCTTCTAGGAGAAGAGCCAGACTTTGTGGCTTTGGGCAAGCTATACAGTCCCAGGATTTTCTCAGAAGAAGGGAATTGTAAACCACTTCTGAGTACTCTCTACCTTACCTAGAAAACTCTGGGTTGCCATGTCAGAATTGACTTGATGGCCCACAATTATTATTATTGGAGACGTATTAATAGCTCTGGATATTCGGGTGAAATAATTTCCATGGCAACTAATTGTGAGACAATTGTCCTTAAGTCTCCAGAATGGGACAAAAATAGACATTCAGCTTCACTCCTTGGTAAAGGTGACATAATCTAGTTCTCTCTGGAAAAAGATGCAAGAAGAAAGCAGTTTTGTGCCACTTTTTGGACTTTCAATTGACATGAAGTGTGATGGTCTTAGCAAGAATTCTGAGGTGCTGTCTGCTTCTTTCTGGAGATAAGATGTCGGGGGTCTCTGGCTATCATTTGGACTATTGAAGTGGTGCTTCCATTTATGCTCAGCCAGAATATCTATAACTAAAGCCCAGTATTTCCCAAGGAACCTCAACCTGGACTTGTTAGCAACACCAGGAAGAACAACATACTCACAAGTACAAATTAAAGGTTAAAATATGAAGTCATGTATTTTTCCCCCTAAAGGATTTTTTCCCTTGATTCAAATACACTAAAATGAGGTATAGAATTTAAGGATTTAGAGAAGAATACTAAACATGGCCATTGTGTCAAATCCAAGGAAGGTGATTGTTGTTGACAAAATAATGTCATCAGAGGCTGACTTGAATACATTGTCCAGCCACTATTAAAAGCAATGCCTAGAAATATTATTTTTGAACTCGAGCTCCCAGAATTGCACAGCTAGCAATAGTTATGCTGTCTGGGAAAGATGGGAGGTGTGGACTAAGAAGATTTCCAAGACATGGTTAAAAAGGAGCAAACATAACGGGAAAGCCCTTCCTTCCTTCCTTCCTTCCTTCCTTCCTTCCTTCCTTCCTTCCTTCCTTCCTTCCTTCCTTCCTTCCTTCCTTCCTTCCTTCCTCTCTTTTCCAGCAATAAAGGCAGCAAATGAAGGGTAAATTCTATGCACCCAAATGATGCCCCAGTAATTATTCTTTTCCATGACCTTGCTGAGTCTTCCTACTCCCACCTCTATCCTGCCCCTGCTGTTAACATACAATAACATCTGGCAGATGTTCTACTGTTAAGAACACCTGTTTCACTAAAAAGCAGTCACACCAGCAATGTAGAGCCTATGGAGTAATTGATGGGGGACCCCAAAGCTGCCAGTTCCACCAGGGGGGAAGGGGAATGGGCCTCAAAGTGAGATTATATAGCTGTCACATGGCCCTATTTATACAGCGTGAAAGCCTATTTCTTTAATAACAACCCATTGTGCCTTTGTCCATTATCTGTATCCCCACCTGTGGAAACAGCTGTATCCCCCATGAGTCATATAATCTCATTCTTATGAGATTATATGACTCTCACTTCTGAGGAAGTGAACTTGATCCATGAAAACTCACATAAAATAGAGCAGTTAGTCTTTAAGGTGCTACAATATTCCCCCCCCCCCTCTTATTTTCCCTCTTATTTTTGTTTTTGTTTTTCATTTTAGTATCATTCAGTAGGACTACTCTAACGTAATTTATTACAGTAACCAACAATGGCCCACCTGCATGGTTTTGGCCCATAACATTTTACAAATTCGGAAAAACACAGAATTGTAGAGGCATTTTCTCTTGCATTTTCACCCAGTATCTTGGCTATGGAGGCAGAGAAGTGTGTTTCTTATCACAACAAACTGATCCATCTCTTGCCACTGTATACCCTTGTTTTGAAGAAGCTATAAAGAGGCAGGAGAGGTGAAAGTCACCCTATCAAATTATATAGCCACAGAAAGGTCAATGCAGGATGCTAGAGTAGTGTAATTTACATGGCTGGGAAGATGGCATGAAGCAGATGTCTGTTTTTTATGCTGAAGCTCTCAGCTGTGAGTGCAGAATGGCTCAGAATGGATTCATTTCCTCAGCAATCAGGGTCACAATTGCGTGTGGTGTGGGGAAAAGATTTCTTCAGTAAATGGAATCTCACTAGTTGTCATATTTTGGAAAAACACAGACTCGGTAATACTAAGATACAATTGTGAACCTTCTGTTTCCAAAATGTCAGTGACACACATTTTAAATTATAATGTTCTACCTTTCCTCTTGTAAAACTTTACTTAACCATCTCTGGGTCCTGTGTCAAAGAGATGTCAGACATGCTGGTGGTGAAAATTGACAAGGGAATGCTCAAAGATAAGACTGAGTGTTTTCAGTTCAAATGAAACTTGACTCAAAACATTTTGCTGCCTGAGGCAAAAGAAAAAATGGCACACCTTTCCATTCCATGCTGACCTTTCTAGCCATTAAAGCTTGTTTCAGCACTGGTGACAAAGGAGTATTCTCCGCCACACTAGAGGGAAGCAGGCTAATAAACCTAATAGCTCTATCTCACATACCCCATCCAGGTTTTCTATAGCTCTTTTTCTTCCACTAGGTTTTCATTCCATTGCCGGTCTTTTCTCTCCCTTCACCCCAGGACTCAAACCCACCCACATGCGTTACAAGTAGAGATGGGCATGAACCATAGATTGGCCTGGTTTGGTGCAGCACCTACACAGTTGTTCAGTGGGCGCTGTGTGCCTCCTCTGCACAATCACCCACTCAGATGAGGAGGTGAGGCAAGGAAGCCCTCAGCACTGCCAGTGAGTGGGCAATCCCATGGAGGAAGAAGAGGAGGAAATCACACTGCTGTGGGTGAGTGGGCAATCATACAGAGGAAGTGGGGCAGAGAAGTGTGTGGTCCCTGCGGAACACCTGTGTGGGCACTATACAGTACCTAAGCAAGCTGAGCTGCCAAATCATGGTCCATGCCCATCTCTAGTTACAAACCTATCAGTAATTTCCTTGGGTTTCTAATACTCATCACAATGCCTTCCCTCTGGTTTCCTACAATCCAAATTCTTTCTTTTGCTTCACCCCCTCTCTCATTCCACGAGACAGTTCTAAAAACAGTGGCACCCCAAACAAATATAACTTCTTGTTATGTGTCCTTGAGGGGACGTGGTCGTGCTGCGGGCTAAACCGCAGAAGCCTGTGCTGCAGGGTCAGAAGACCAAGCAGTCATAAGATCGAATCCACGCGACGGAGTGAGCGCCCGTCGCTTGTCCCAGCTCCCGCCAACCTAGCGGTTCGAAAGCATGCAAATGCAAGTAGATAAATAGGGACCACCTCGGTGGGAAGGTAACAGCGTTCCGTGTCTAAGTCGCACTGGCCATGTGACCACGGAAGATTGTCTTCAGACAAAAACGCTGGCTCTATGACTTGGAAACGGGGATGAGCACCGCCCCCTAGAGTCGAACACGACTGGACAAAAATTGTCAAGGGGAACCTTTACTTTACCTATGTGTCCTTGAGCCACATCCAAGTTATAGTGACCCTAAAAGGGTTTTCAGGTATCTAAGATACTTAAGGTATTGGTATTACCATTGCCACCCCTCACAAGTGAGTTTCCATAACGAAGTAAGGATTTGGAGCCAGGTCTCTTGAGGCCTAATCCAACACTCTATCCACTGCACCACACTTGATCATGGGACTGAATGTAGAAACTACACAAAGTACTACATCTACGTAGTTTCTGCTTATACATCATAACCTTCTGTTAAAAAATAAAAATAAAACCTTCTTTTCTAACAGTGAAAGAAACATTTCACAAACATTTTCCAGCAGTTTACCAAGGCCATTGACCTTTTGAACTTGCTAATCCTGACTAATTTCAAAAATGAATGTTCAATGTCACAAAATTTAACTTGAAGGGATGGATGGGTTAGGATTGGTAAACACCCTTTATCAGTTCACGCTACTCAGAGCTGAGACAGATGCAATGGGACTCAAATCGGTGAGTTCATACAGGATTAGGGATGCTTCTGAAACGCTTCCCATCTGAATTTCTCCATGGTTTTAAAGTTTAAATTACCTGTTTCTATTTCCAGAGCAGAAATGATGCATTAGGAAACCTCCATTCTTATTTCTCAGTGCATGTCTGTTTTTCCCCCTTTGATTTTATACAGGTTGCTCATGAGTGATTTGTGGCCTCTTTCATTCCTTTTCTTCTTTTATGACTCTCACAACCATTATGATTATCAGAAATTATTGTCGATAAGGATGAATAATCAATTATTTCCCTGGATTCCTGTAGACAAATAGAGTAATTTTTTAAAAAATATGATGTGACTAAATATTCTCAGAAGTAACGGCTACATCAGAAGTGAATGGATAGTTCCAATGGTGATGGAGTGAAGAAACCTCTAGAGCAGGGGTGTCAAATTCAATTTCATCTTGGGCCACATTGGCATTATGGTTGCCCTCAAAGGGTCGGTCGTATCTGGAAGAATATAAATGTATTTACTCTTTATCATATTAAATATAATCCTCCTCATTCAATTATTATTGGTTTTAGTAATAACGTAAGTAATAACTAGTTCTGAAAGTAAAAGTCTATGATCAAAGTCTTGAAATAACGGGAAGCAGCTAAGAACAGGAATGGGCAATAGTGAGGACTAGATTTCCAAAGGTGCTGTACACTGCCCAGGCGGCTGCACTTTCTGACTCTTCGCTGCTTGGAATGTTGGGACTAGAAGTCCCGTTGGGCAAATTCCCAGCATCCTTGCAGAGCATTATGGGTGGAGTGAGTGCCTGATTATTGTATATTGCACATTGACAGCCAAGACTGCAAGGGTCACATGAAACAGCCAGGCAGGCCGGATTTGGCCCGCGGGCCTTGAGTTTGACACATGCGCTATAAAGGGCAGCTACTGGGCAGCAGTGTTAACTGAAAGTGATGATGGTGGAGGATCTTTCACAGACAACAACAGCAACACTCAAGTTAGTATTTGTCAGTGTCATGTAGAAAAAGGAAATGGTAAACCACTGCTGAACTTTTGTTATTTTGAAAACCTTATTGTTGAGACAGTCCAAAATAAAACAGAAGATTGTGTTGGTAGATGAGATTCCAACGTTGGAAAGCACTCGGTCAGCTATTGGGGGAAAAACAAATGACAAGTACGAATAGCTCTGTCGCTAATGATGCACCTAGATTAAAGCGCGAAAAACATCTGGTGGCTGACGTGCACAAAGGTGAAAGGAAAGTTCGATGCTGCAGAACACATACAATAGGATCATGTAGCATGTGAAGTATGAATCAAGGTAAACTGGAAACTGAAGTAACAAATGGAATGTATAAACATTGCAGTGCTTTGTGTAAGTGAACTAGAGTGGAATAGAATGGGACATTTTCAGTTAAACAGCTACTAAATGGCTTACTCTGGAAATGACAAGCTCAGAAGAAATAGAGTCTCTCGAATACTGAGGCAAGAGGCAGCATAGGCAGTAAAGTCTATAATGCAAGGTCCAACTGAATAATACCCATCAGACTCCAGGAAAGCCCATCAACATAACCATCATTCATGTCTGTGCTCCAACTATCTATGCTTAAGAAGATAAAAATTGAAAGTTTTTATGCAAATATCCAGGAGGAAATTGATCATACACCAAAACAAGGTATGCTTATCCAGTAATAATAAGTGACCGGAATGCAAAAGGAGGAAACACTCACAGTGTGTGATGTAAGTGAACTACATCAGTTGTATTCATGTTACAGTACACTGGTCATATTCCTGATCACTATGTGCAGGTGTGAAAGCTGGGCAGTAAAGAAAGCTGACAGGAAAAAAATTGATTCACTTGAAATGTGGTGCTGGAGGAAAGCTTTGCAGATACCCTCGACTGCCAGAAAGACAAACAGGTGGGTCCTGGTTCAAATCAAGCCTGAGCTATCTCTGGAGGCAAATGCAATGAAATTGAGGCTGCCCTACTTTGGGCACACCAGAAGAAGGCAGGATTCTCTGGAAAAGACAATAACGCTGAGACAGGTTGAGGGCAGCAGGAATAGAGGGAAAACAATTATGTGATTGACTCCCTAAAGGGAGCCATGGGTTTGTGTTTACAAGAGCTGAGCGGGGCTGTTGAAGACAGGACATTTTGGAGATTGCTCATTCATAGTTTTGCCATATGTTGGAGGTGATGTGATGAAGGGGGGAGGAGGAAGAGGAGAAGTAGTCATCTGAGCGGTGTTTTTTCAAAAGATTGAATTCATACATCAGGGGTAAAAAGCATCAAACATTTCTTATCTCCATCACATCAAGATTGCATGATATTCAAACAATGTGTGAAACTCTTTAGAAATAAAGGCAGCTGCTTTATGTTGAGTCACATCTAGCCCAGTAATGTTGTCACTGATGGGCGGTGGCTTTCTAGTTTTCCAGCAGTTGTTGTCCAGCCCTTTCTGGAGATGCCAGGGAATGAACCTGGATGTTTGTGCATGCATAGCTTACACAGCATCCTCACTCTGGGAAGGTGCAATATATTAGGGATGAGCACAAAAATTTGTTTGGTTCACATTAGAAACATGACCAAAATGAATTTAAAGTATTTTTATTTTCCAAAATAGTACACGAATCAGAATGGAATTAGCTTTCAATTTTGCAGTTCTCCAAATGTTAAAATGTATTTGACTTTTCCAAAAATGTCATCTAAACCTGTGTACATGAAGATGTGCATATTTGGAAAAATGAGTATGTTATGTGCTGTGAAGTTACTTCCAATCTATTGCAATTCTGTTCATTAATTACTTCCAAAAAGTCCTGTTACGAACAACCCTGCCCAAATGAATGGCTGTGGCTTCCTTTATTGAGTCCATCAGTTTCTTATTTGATTTTTTTATATTTATTTATTTATTTATTTATTTATTTATTTATTTATTTATTTATTTATTTATTTATTTATTTATATTTAGGATCTAATGAAGTTATTGCTCATCCTTGTTTATGGTGGTTCATGGTTTCCTGAAAAACGTCCTGCAACACCACATTTCCAATGAATACTTCCCCACCCAAAAGCAACACTGAGATCTTTTATAGACAAAAGCCACTCTATGGCTAATTTCTTTAGTACTGTATGGAGGGTAACAATGGTAAACCACTTCCAGGTATTTCAAAGCACAGAAAGAAAATAGCACTAGCGAAAATAGAGAACATGGCATAGAAAAAAGTTGTGTATTGGAAAAATATTTTGGATGAATTTGAGTACAAAAATGACATGCACATTTTCATTGAAGAAAAAAGTCCACACAAAAAAAATCACATGAATTTTCCGTAGGCTTAAGAGAAAATAAAATTTACTAACTAAAGTAGAAATGGGACAGGAATGAATATGTCCGTGAAAAAGATGTGGACGTTAAATAAAATGTAACAGAATCGTCAAGCCCTGAAGTGGACCAACGACTGATCTAGCTCAGCCATGACTGTGCTTTCTGATTGTTCTCCAAGGTGACAAGGCGAAGCATCTCTGAGCCCTACCAGCTGAGCTCTTCAGAAGCAACAGTACTAGGTACTGAACCTTGGACCAATTCTATGGAAAGTATGTGCTCTACCACTGTGAGGTGGACATGTACAAAAGGATAGGAGAATGCATCTAGAGAATAGGCATCAATGTAAGTGAAATCACCTTGACTTGTGAGGTAAAAAAAATAGTCTGGGAAACATTTCAATTCTTCTTTTATTCTTGGAGGCAACTGGTTTTTACTGAACACTCTGCAACATAAAAATACCTTTTTATCTGCATTGTAAACTTGGAGAGCTATTGTTTGTCTTCACTTCTTTAGTACCCAAAGCTGTTGTCAGTTGTCTGCTTCTAGTTTTCTGTCATTTTTGTAGATATTTGACATTGCTTACGACATTGTGTAAAATAGGTAATGATTCAGATACACTTTTTTTCCTCTCTAAATTTACATTTCCCAGTTGATAACTGTGTTTTAATTAGGCATGTTCATTGACTTAGGAAAAAAAGTATCAGAATGGAAGGAAATCAGTGCTTTCTGTTCATTATTAATAATCACGTGCCATCAAGTTACGGTAATTCTGACTTTTGGCAACTTTTTAAAAGGGTTTCCTGGGTAGAGAATTCTCAGAATTGGTCTACCATTCCCTTCTGTGGGGTCTCCCTGGAACTAAACAGATTGCCAAGGCCACATAGCCTGACTGTTCCACAGAAGCACAGTGAGGAACCAAACTCCAAACATAATCCTTCAAGAAACTCCCAACTCTACTTGGGTCAGTAAGGGAATCGCACGAGTCACTGAGGGGGTTAAAAATAGTGAGACTGGCAAAAACACTTAGCAGCCTTTGCTGTAGCAAAAGAACTAAGTGTCAAAGCAGAAGGAGACCAACATCTGAAGTTCCAATGAAAGACAAAACCTTTCCTGGCAGTTTCAGTATCTCTGCTTTAGGAACCCTGTTTATTTCCCTTCCAACTGAGCAAGCCATTTTGGGGGCAGGCACGGGCAAAAAAGAGAGAGAGAGAAAAGGCTGGTACACTGCTTATGAGATTGGCCACATTCTAGAACTGTCTTGTTTTTTTTTAAAAGATATCTATGTTGAATCTTCATTGCACTTAGAATGGAGCATGTGTATGAATGTATGATGGATAACTGGCTGTCTAGGGCAGAATTTGATTGGATAGGGCAACATAGCTCTAGGGACCATCTCTGTCTCTCCCCTCTCATTTTACGCTTTCTTTAGCAGCAATCTGCCGGCAACATCATCTCCACTGTACAGGAAGAGCTCTGCAAAGGAAAACTGGCCAAAACTTGCTTAGGCCAATTGTTTTGTGAGACATAAGATTTCCAGCAGATTAGTTACTTAGTGAAGCCACTGATGGTTTCACAGGATTTGGTAGATTAACAAAATAAAGACTCCTCCCTTTCCAGTTCATGGGTGAATGTTGTAATTTTGTGAAAGTCTGGCCTTTTCTAATTTATAATACTAACCATGTTCCATCAAGTCAGTTCTGACTTATGGCGACTCTTTTCAGGGATATGCAAGTAGGGAATACTGAGAAGTGTTTTTTTAATAAACTGATTAAATTTGTTTTGCAGATCTGGATGCAAACAGTGATATATAGCAATGAAGCCATATGAATGAACAGGTATGTGTGCGACAAAACTAGGTACTAATGCAAAGCAGGGAAACCACTGCAAACATGTTTGTTTGTTTATTTGTTTTTGTTTGTTTGTTTGATGCTGATGCTGCCTTTCAGTGAAGGGACCCAAGGATTAAAAAGGCCTAAAATAGTATAATTAATAATATTAAAAAGTCTAGTCGCAGTATAAAGTAATACTGAAACAGTTGAACAATTAAAAACACTTAATAACACTTTAAACACAAATAAAAAGAGTAATAAAATAGCAATGTGTAATATCCTGAAATCAAAAAATCTCTATTATCTATTCAGTTGTTGCTACTATCTTCTTGAAATATTAGTATTAAGGTACTAATGCTAAGTTAAATTTGTTTTAAAATGCTGAGGATTCTGTTGCCTTTGCACAGCTGGCACAGCAATGTTATTCAGAGCATATATGCTTTTTATTGTTATTAAGCTCATAGAGCTTATTTTCTCTCTCAGTTCTAAGATTTCTGGAAAGAAGTTTCAAACAATGATAAGGAAATGATAATGCCCTTTTGTAAAAAACCAAATCTGCATTTTCTTACCTTAGGAGTATGGTATGCCCTTTGAACTGCTTAATTAGATGTGTAGTCTACTTAGTTTAGTTTTATTCCTATGTAAATACATACATAAAAGTTGCAAACAAAGACTGTAAAAGTTACCTTCCAGATTACAGCTCCTAGACATTGACGTGTCTATGTTGGCTGATGGATTCTGGATGCTGTAGTTGTTGTCCAAGGTCTGCTATGACATTTGCAGCATCTTAAAGACTAGCAAGTCCTATTTGCCAAAAAAAAATAATTGTGAAGTGAAAGTCACTTCCCCAGAGCCATACAGCACAGCCCGGGTTTGCAGATTACTATACATGTACTGATGTTGGGAAAGTGTGAAGGCAAGAGGAGAAGGGGACAACAGAGGACAAGTGTCATCAAAGATAATAACATGAATTTGACCAAACTCTGGGAGGCAGTGGAAGACAGGAGGGCCCGGTGTGCTCTGATCCATGGGGTCATGAAGAGTCGGACACAACTAAATGACTAAACAACAACATACATGTACTTGGTGGGAGTGAAGGAATTTGGAACTTGGAAGGAATTAGTGGGGTAAGGAAGGTTGTATCTATTATGGAAATCCCACCATGTCTTTTCTGTAGCATGGCTTCACTTTTCCCTGCATCTTTCTTGCAAATTCGTTGACAATGGACAAAATCCTGTTGCATATTTATGTGTGTACAAGAAGAATTGTGGAAGTTGCCATGGCTAATTGCGACTAATTGACATTGTGTCAAGCATGTGCAAGATGCAGGCCGGGTAAATGATCAGGCATACATCTGACATGAGACTAGTGCCTCATCTATTCGCTGCCACAATTGCTCCTGCATGAATGTAAATACTCAATAAGATTTTTGTCAGTGCATCAACAGTGTAGGATATGTATAAGATTCTCAGCGATGTGTAGGATTCATTGCCATTGGTAAAAATTACTGGCAAAAAAGAGTGATGGCCATCAGATGAGATCATCAACAGAAACCCTTGCAAATCACAAATATCATTATTTAGTTCTTTATATATCTAATCAGCAATATACATATCTTCTTTACATGGTCTTCCGCTCCCCATTTTATGTCAAAATAACCACTAACATAGGTTTGGATGAGAAGTTCATCTAAGGACACCAATTAAGCATTGTGACTAAACTGAGATTGGTAGTTAGGTCTCCTAGTTCCAAGTCCAGTACTAATATTTAGCTATATTCTCCCATAGGGATATCTGCAAGTGGGATCGGAAGGCCTTAGGAATGGACCTCAACAGATGGGAAACTTTGACATCTGAGCGTTCAGCCTGGAGGCAGGTGGTGCATCACGGCCTCTCCCATTATGAAGAGACACTTGTTCAGCAGGTCGAGGAAAAGAGGCAGTCCCGAAACCAGCAAAATCAGGGAGCTGGACAGGGGACAGATTGTATTTGTCTTCAGTGTGGAAGGGATTGTCACTCTTGAATTAGCCTCCTGAGCCACACTGTTCCAGGTCCTCTATTCAAAACACATTACCATAGTCTCTTGAGACTGAAGGATGCCTTATCTAATCTGTAATCTCTTTTCAGTGCAAGGGGAAGACCTGGATTAAAATCCCCAATCAACCATGGAAACTCACTAAGTAGTGGCACTAGCAAAAACCAATTGCTAAATGAAAACCCTATGAGAGTCACCATAAGTCAGAACTGACCAGACAGTAGCAGCCACATAATGCTTCTTGCTTGATGAGATTGGGAGCCACTCTCTGTCTCTGGCCATGGCTAATGACATCAGCCAAACCTGTTTCTTATTTATTCATTTTCCATTGAGTAAGGGAAGATCAAAGAGAAGGTAATTTGGATCAGGGTATTGGGGTAAATAAAAAATACAGAATGTGATAGAGAACAGTATATATCATTATTACATTTGTCGATATGTTTCTTACTAAGCTTAATTCACACTTATCATTTTTTCTAAATCTTTAAATTATAAAATTATATCTTATATTTTCTTTCTCATAATTTTAACCCATACATGTTCTCATCTCTCATCCAATTATACAAAGGTTCCCACTTTTTTCTAGCCTCAGCAATTTCTTTGTCTTTTAATACTTCAGTTCAAATATTTATTTATTTATTTATTTATTTATTTATTTATTTATTTATTTATTTATTTATTTATTTATTTATTTATTTATTTATTTATTTATTTAACTTCTATGCCGCCCACTCTACCCAAAGGTCTCTGGGCAGCTTACAACAGTTAAAATTCAATTAAAATTCAATAAAAAAATAAAATGATTAAAATACAATTAAAATTGCCATTAGGACCCACAGTTGATGTTATTTCAGTTAAAAAGCCTTCTGGAACAGGAAGGTTTTGACCTGGCGCCAAAATGTCATCAGCGTCAGTGCCAGACGAATTTCAGTCAGGAGGACATTCCATAGTCTGGGGGCAGCTGCCGCAAATGCCCTTTGTCTACAAGCCATCCCTCTTACCTCTTTGAGGGATGGCTCTTTCAGAAGGGCCCCCTGGCTAGATCTTAACTGCCGGGTAGGCTCATATGGAAGGAGGCGGTCCTCCAGGTATCCAGGGCCCAAGCTGCTTCAAGAATTTTTTCTATTAACTCCTGGGTTGTTGGAGTCTCCTCTTTTTTCCAGTAGTTGGCATATAAAATTCTTGCTGCTGTAGTTACATGTATGATCAAATATATATTTTCTTTTTCTATCGAGTCTGGTATTATATTCAACAAAAACAATTCAAGTTCATATGGAAATATAGAGGATAAGATTTTTTGGTAAAAACCCATGGACTAGTTTCCAAAAGCTCTTAGCTTCCCTACAAGTCAACCACATAGGATAAAAACTACCTTCATTTGATTTGCATTTCCAACATTTGTTAGAGGTACTTTGATATATTTTCAATAATTTTTCAGGTGTCATATACCATCTATAGAACATCTTATACATATTTTCTTTGTAATTAATTGCTTAAAAGCAATTAAAAGCAATTAAAGACACTAGCCAAACCGTATAGTACATAGGATTCTGTTTGTAAACTTCAGGCCAGAACAGAACAAGATGTGTATGTTTCCAGAATCTCAGTCTTAGAGACAGAGGTTGGACACTCAATAGAATTCACAAACATTTGCAGAATTGAAGAGTAGGAGAAAGTGCACAGGACAGACTTGCTTATCTGTACAAGGTATGAGTTGGAAATTCATGTTGTTTTTGTAATCTGAGTTTAACAAAATTCATAACGCTGTAGTGTCAAAGAAAGTGAAACTGAGAGGTTTATAACTTTGGTAATAGTGAGCCCAACTGCCTATCCAGAGCTGCTGCATATCAATCACAGTTTGTCAACTTGAGAGAAACCATGGCTAAAAGAAGAAAAAGAAGGAAGATGATGGTACTGTTACAGATCAGCACTTCCTTCTTCTGTGCTTTTTTCTGGTGGAGAAGGTGGAGGAAAGGGGAATTCCAATGCTACTTCTGAAGTGGAACCTGGTGTTCTCTGTATTAGCACTGTGGCCGCCCCTTGAACTATGGGTCATGGGGACTGTGGGCTCACCACAGTTTGAACCTGCAGCAGTGTCGCAGTAGGCACCGGTGGCTGTGCTAGGGGTTGGGCCACAGGGGCTATTGATGGGATTGCTGGTGGCTGTGCCAGTGATGGGCCTGGAAGGGCTGGAATATGCCCCCCAGGTACCGAGGGCATTTGTGCCACTGGGACCACAGGCGGTTGCACCACAGGGGCTACTGGATTCCCATCATCCAGCAGAGGGGCCAGTGGGGCTGTAGCAGGAGGCAGGATATATTCAATAGAATCTGACAAGATTAATTTACAGGTCCCTGCCTCCTCATTGTGCCCTTCTTCTTTCCCTTTACATTCCATCTTTGCTGCTATCAAGACCTTATAATACCCTTGTGGATTGGGCACTAATGGGGGGGGGGATATCAAAACCCTGTCAATTTTGAAATGTTTGTACGGGGACTAAATCAGGGACTCCCCTATATCTTCCTGGGTGGGCTGCTACTGTTGCAAAGCATCCCACATATGTTCCTCTTCCTCCCTCTTTGCCGCCTCCTCAGCCCATCATGCCATTGAACACAGGTGTTCCAAAGAAAAACTCCCCTCTGCAGGCCAAGGAGGTGACAAAGACAAAATTGACGTCCAGATTTCAGTACATAATTCAAGTACTGCAAGTGTCTCTTAGTCATCCCAGAGTGCTGGCCCACCAAAGCTCTCCAGTTACCCAACACACATCGCAGAGGCATCCTCCTAGTCAAGTGTGCCTTGCTGGAACAGACTCCCATGTTCATCAAGTACCCCAGAGCCTAGTGCTAGGTCTTGTCCTACGCGGTCTGAGAGAAGCAAACAGCCACGAAATGTCCACACGCAGGCACCCGTTCATGACGCACGGGCTATCACACCTTGGTGTCTCAGGCCAGAGCCTCAGCATGAGGAGTGGTGCACCTTCGCCATGAAGGGGCAGCCAAACACACACCTGGAACCCACCCCGAGCATCCTGTTTCAGGTTCTCACCAAGGAGAGCAGTGGCAGGCAAGACAACTGGGGAGGCCTGATCCTTTTGTTAAGGATTGTAAGAGCCACTGAAGACAGGACCGGCCAATGCACCAGTTGTTACAGGTTAAAACCTGTAACCAAATTTGTTCTCTGGCAAGGAATCAGGCAAGACACAGCCAGCTGGACCAAAGTCCAATTTTATTGAAATATGCACAAGAAAGTCTCTTAAAAGCAGAGAAGACCCACGAAAATAGTGTACAGATACTTTATAACAAACAAAGAGCCATAAAGTTCTACAATTCTATTGGTTAACACTGTCTAAAATCAGGATCTTGCCCCTCATTGGATAATGATGCCAAGAATTACAAAGTTATTGGTCCCCTATAGATATGCAGGAGATGCCCCAACTCCCCTTTGGCCTATCTCAGGGATGTGCCTTAAAGTCTGGAGGAAAGGGTATTCCACCATCCATTACCTATTGGTATGTTTATACGTGGCCTTCCTGGGCCTTAATGTATGGCTTTCAACCTCTAGCTCTCCTGCTGGTTTTTCAACTATCATCTCCATGTTCCTGGCTATATTCCTGAGTCTGGCCATCTGCTAGATCAAAGATGAGTGGGTAGTGTAAGCACTCAGCTCTCCTAAGAGAATGCTGGGGCCCGGAATAGAGAGGTTCCAAAGTCCAGTGTACTCCTATTTAAGTTGAGATGAGTCCTTTTCTCAACTAGGCTGTCACACCTGGCACTGTTTTCCCAAGTCTATTCCCATTTAACAATTAACTGAGAAAACCAAAGATAATTCCATGAGTCTCAGAGTCTGCCAAGACCAGCAAAACTCAGGTAATTAATTGGACTCAGTAGCATACTTGTGGCCTAAATAGAATTAAGTAATTAAGCAGGTTGTCTGCTCAAAAGACCAAACATAAGTTTTTAAGTATTATTATTTTATTAGAAAAATAAAGAATTTGATATATTCAGTTTGTTGCAAAGCATAGCATTCAAATGCATTTCCATATGCTAAGATAGTTAGAAATACAGCAAATCTCAGCTATAAAATAAAATAAGAAAACTCTACTAGCTAGAAAGGTGAATAAGGCTAAGCCCCCCTTTCTCTATTCTCTGCTATGAACTACATCCTAGCTATAGCAATGGGAACTCCATAGTCCATTTAAAAAATCCATAATCCAAGGTAAAATCCAAAAATCAAAAAAGGGTTTCAAAAAAGGTCCTCTCTGTGTCAGCATCTCTCCATTTTCTTCTCATGCTGGAACACCCTCCTTATTCACTCTCCATTGACGTTAACCAATCAGGACGAAGGACGGCTCATCTCTCTCCACCTCCTTTTCTCATGGGATTGCAGGTGTTGTTGACATTCTTCCTCGATGTTATGTCTTTGGTCCTTATCATCTCTGGCCAAGGCTGCTACATGGAAAATTCCAACTAGCTCTAAGAAAAAATCAGCTTCTCGAAGCATCTAGTTCATGACACACAGACTAGGATGGATTCCTTCTACACAATTCCATGACTACAAATCCCATTTAGAAATTACATTCTAGCTTCAATAACCTAAACCATGACAGGTAGAAGGTGAGAAACAAAAGAAACTCTATACTACCCTTGAATGTCTTTCCTTTAGCTAAACTACCCATGAATGTCTTTCCCCTGGCTAAATGTAAGAGGCCTATTTATCTCTAAAGCTGTGTTTGAGTATATCCAGGTATCAGTACTTTTGATTTGTCCAGCCTGAGCAACAACATCACAGATTGGATATCAACAGCTGCATCCTTGGGCAGCTGAAGCTTTCATGGTAGATTCTATTTGTCCTGTCCTTTTGTAGGACTCTCTCTGGCTGCTGCCTTTACTATTGCGCATGTCACACTGCAGAATTCTATTAAGCTGTGGGGCACTGAAGAAGCACTCTTGTGGCTGTCATTGCCATATATTCTGTCCTCTACAGTCATGGTTTGAGTGGGCACCCACCCTGAGGCAGCACTCGGAGAAGACAGGGCAGGGAAACCAGAGTATAGCTTTTGAGTGGGTGCCCACCAGAGGAGGTGGGGCTGGGAACCACTGAACACCTGTTCATCCAAAGGATGAACCAGCACTTCATGCCCATCTCTAGATGGAAATGTTTTCAAAGTTTTGATGGTGGGAGTTGTTGTTTAGTCGTTAAATCATATCCGACTTTTCTTGACCCCATGGACCAGAGCACACCAGGCCCTCCTGTCTTCCACTGCCTCCCAGAGTTTGGTCAAATTCATGTTGGTAGTTTCGATGACACCGCCCAACTATCTTGTCCTCTGTTGTCCCCTTCTCCTCTTGACCTCACACTTTTCAAACCTCAGGGTCTTTTCCAGGGAGTTTTTTCTTCTCATGAGATGGCCAAAGTATTGGAGCCTCAGCTTCAGGGTCTGTCCTTCCAGTGAGCACTCAGGTTTGATTTAATGGTGGGAGTAGGTGAGACTTTTAAATCACTAGCTGAAGTCCTGTTGCTCAAAGTAGCAATTTGTACTACAGTAGGCCCATTTCATCAGTAGGAATTTGGTGAGTCAACTCCTCAGTAAGTTCCATTGATTTAAATGGGCCTACTCTAGATGTGACTCACTGTACGAAGCAACAATATTTCAGCCATTATGTCAAAAACATGTTAACCTTGTTTGTTGAGATGCACTGGAGGAAAGCTTTGAGTGATTAGCGTGTGAATCTGGAAAATACGGTTCTGTTACAGAAGAAAACTGAAAGCACTTGTAATGACTATGTATCGGGTCCTCCGTCTTTTATCTGTCACTTGGGAGTACACAGAATGATATCTACCCATAAAGAATAGTAGAAACACTCTTGAGCCTTGGCCAGCCATGCCCACATGTCAAATGAGAAAGAGCTGCTTATTAAATGCATTGGCAAGCATTGCTTCCTCTTGGAACTCAACATGTGCCTTCAGTGTGCACATTTCAATCACAATAAAGCACTCTGAATGCCCATGAGAGAGAGCTGTGCATAAGCTTTGCTTTTTACCATTGAAAGTGGGAGTGTTTGGGGTTGTTGTTGTTTTTAGCCTGGATGATGACACATGTGTCAATTCTCTGCAATGAGAACTTTCACTGCCCTACTGTCAGATGATAATTAGAATTAATTCATAAATTAATTTGGAACCTCATATTTGAATTTAGAAGATCTGAAAGCTATTAAAATCATGCTATAGGGATTCTGAATCTCAGCTTCAAAGATATTTGAATAGAGGAAGAGAACCATCCCAAAATGAACATCTATCTGCTTTGTATGCTTTTACTGTGTGTGTTTGTTTTAAGTCTAAGAACTGTTTTTGATAGCTTGGCAAGGAGCAATTGCTTCAGATTTAAGAAATTGAAATGAAAACAGCATACAGTGCCTCCTAGTTAAAACTGTGAACCATTTCCTGTAATTGGCAAAAATCAATAACTAGTGGCCATATACGTGTCAGAACCAGTGATGTCAGCTTTGAAGATTGCATTTCAATTTAGGGAAAATGAGTTCATGCTAAGGGAATGTGTGTCATGATAAAACAATGTAGAAGAAAACAGAGGAGTTCATTGCGTAGCAGGCTTCTGTGGACGTAAGTTATTAAGCTCGTTGACAAGTCCATATGTGTATTCTGTATAAGACTGGTTGGCCCCAGGTGTTTTGTTGGCAGAGGTGCAGAAGATAGGACCTGCTCCCATACGATCTGCAAAAAGCAACTATACAGACAATTTAACGTTACTTCAGCATTCTGGCACAGACTACCTGAGGGCAGCAGGCATGATCTGTGACTACAGTAAGGGCTATACGGCACACATCCCTCTGTCCTCTAACATCTTGTTCCTAATCCCACCATTTGCTGCCTGAGGTGGCTGCCTCACTCTTCCTAGTGATATGGCCAGTACTGAGTAGGCACCATTCCAATCCTTCACCACATGCAAAGACAAAAAGCTTGTTTCATACTATAGAAAAATTTAAAACCATAGCAGTTATCCTGCTGTAAGCCAAGCTGAGCAAATGATAAATATGTAGTATTTAAATATCTAAAATAAATCAATAAAATAAATATGGAAATCTGTCACAGCCAAGAAGCAAAACACCCATGTGGGCAAGGATATTTGTACTAACAGTACACAGCCAAGAGTGTCTTGGTGACTGTCTCCAGTGACTGGCTCCATATCCTTGTGTGTGTAAATATACCTAAAGAAGGGAGTGTATACCGTATGGGTCGGGTGAGTGTAGGAAAGGATGTGAACCATTACCCTGAGAAACTGCACAAGGATCATTGAATCCAGAGAGGTACAATGGAGAATGAAACTCCCAACTTCTGCCTCCACTGCCAGATACCCAAACCACTGAGCTATCCAGCATCATTTCTTTTGGCATGTACTACATTTATTCAGACATGTGATTTGGTAGGATGTACTGTTACTCATGTTTGCAGCAACAGAAATCAGACATTGAACTCACTGAAAGCAGCAGAACAAGCTAACTAGGAGCAGCAAAATTCCCATTGATTTCAATGGTTCTGCTGTGACCATGACTGAGTCTTATCAATAGCCCCTCAAAGACAAGCAAAAGTGTGCTGTTTATGTACTACCCCATAGTGCTTAAAGCATTCTCTGGGCAGTTTACAATCTAATTATGCAGGCTATACACTCCCCCCGCCCCCAGCAAGCAAGGTACTTAATTAACCAAACTTGGAAAGATGGAAGGCTAAGTCAACCTTGGGCCAGATACCTGAGCCTGTTGGGACTGAACTCAGGTTGTGAGCAGAGTTTCTGACTGCAGTACTGCAGTTTAACCACTGTGCCATGAGGCCTCCTTATCATGTTTTCAGCAACTGAAATTAGATGTTGAACCCACTGAAATCAGCAGAGCAGGCTAATTACTGAGAAGTCACCGAGTTTTAATTCCCTGGGGAAAAGTCACTGAGTTCAAAAGTCCAGGAAGTGAAATTCAGTTGAAGATGCTTTATTTGTTCATGAAATTCCTTAGATGCTGCACAACATACCCAACAAAATACAGCAAAGTCAACAGTGACTCCCTAGACGTTTTCTAAAAATGTAGACATAACAAAATATATTATAAAAATTCCAATTAACAAGGCACATATTTAAAAAGTGCCAAATCACTATCAGCCAGAGGAAAAGGCCAATAAAAAGTACATTCCTGTGCATATTTATGCATTACACAGAATAGTACACTGAAAGACTACAATATTAGAAAGACCTCTACGTGGTGACTACAATCTAATAAATTTTGGCTTTGCAGCTACAAGGCACAGTGCTTGAATTAGAGGGAAGGAGAAGGCGGATAGGACCCCTTAATAAAATGCTAAAACTCCTCTTCCTGATTCTTTCCAGTTTTAACCAAATTATGTTCCTGCCTTGTCTTTCCAATAATAAAAAGGTACCAACCTTCACAAAGAATAAGAGACCATATTCCTTCTCGTCCCTCTGTAATTCAAGCAGTGCCACTGTAGCTGCACAATGCCCCCAATTATAACATCTCCCTCTTTTGGGGAAAGAGTACATGGATATTCTTCTACATTGAGTGAGGTCCATATCTATAGGGGAGAAGGATTTTCTGTAAGTGGAGCTTAATTTGAAAATAATTCTTGTATGCAGTAGGTGCTCAAACCAAGGGCCTAGATTCAACAAGATTTCCTTCCCCAGCCATCCCCAGTGCCTTAAAAACTGTTACAGATAAATTCCTAACAGTCTGAAATAGCTTCTGATGTAATCAGTGGGGAGAGAAAGGACTCCTGGTTCCAGCTTTGTGGAAGGAAATATGTCCATGCCCTACTTCCACTGCCCCCACCAAGTCCTTGGCCATCTTGTCCTCACAACTGGGTGGTTAAAACATGGTAAATCGTTTTTTGAAAAAATCAGTCTCAGTGCTTATGTTTGGGAACTGGGCATTGCCTTCTACATTAATATAAACACTGAACACTGTAAGCACTATTTGGCAATCATTGATTTCACAATAAATTAGTAAGTGTTCTTTGAATGGAAGTAATATAGATGGGGAAGGAGAACCAGTGTGCATTGGACAGTGATGAAGTCATTGAAAGCTAGTTTTGCTATCATTAATTATTTCCACATTCTAACTAATTTCCACATTCCAACTACATTTTGAATGTTTGCATTTCTAGATTTTCTCTCTTTTTTAAACCAGCTCTGCAAGGTATAGAACCCACCTTAGAAAAACCATTTAGTTGAAAGTATCTAAATAATTGTCATTAAAAGCTTATTTTCATAAAGTCTTCTTATTCTTATTCTTATGTTTCAGAATAAGAAGCTTTTATGAAAATAAGCTTTTAATGTCAATTAAAAATACTGTATAACGGACAAGATGAAAAAGTATCTGGGACAGTATTTCATAGATGACAGATGGGGCATAATAAGCCGTCCACGGCGCTTCTCAAGATTTCTAGCTTCTTGTTGTGCGAGCCAATGATCATCATATTTAAACTTGGCTTCTAATCACACAAGAAGGTACTAGATTCCTTCTGGCACAAGCTCCAAAAAAGCCACCCAGCTGACCATGTGAAAGGATGGATAAGAGTTTTACAAGAAACTGTTAAGGAAGTTGGGTGCATCTGGTTGGTGATGTCGTGTGGAAGATGAAAGTAAATTGTTTCTTGCAACCCCAGAGGGTAAGGACCCAAAGCAATGGATTCAAATTACAAAGAAGATGATTTTGACTAAAGATCAAGAAATCTTGATAGTCAGAGTTCTTTGGCAATGGAATGGACTAGCTCCTTTCTTCATTGGAATTTTTAAAGCAGAAACTGGATAACCATCTGCCATGGATTTTCTGCATTAACAGGAAACTGAACTAGATTATCCTTGTAGACCATTCTAACTCTACAATCCTGTGATTCTATGCAAACTGGTAGTATCGATGGGCTTATACATGGGGGCTGGTCCTACTAGGTACAAACAGAACACCATTTTCCTGTTTATGGGCTTCCTTTACACATCTGGCTGGTTCCTTCACACATCTGGTTGGTTCACCATAGATTGATGAATTATAGAGGCCTCTGGTTTGACCCAACTATTCTGATGTTCTTATCTGCCTCAATTAATATGATTAATAATACTTTTTTCTTTAAAAATATTTTATTGCCATTTCTTTCACCCTGCTGTTCAGTCCGGAGATTCTGAGAGAACCTTAACAGAAGTTTCTAAACAGCAAGAATGACTTCATTACAATAAAAATAATATCAGATTTATTGTCTGTTTTTTAAATTTCTGGTGCATGCTGTTCTATACATTTCTACTCGGAAATAAGCCCCACTAAATCCAATGGGATTAACTCCCAGTTGGGTAGGTGTAGGACTGCAGCCTTAATTGATTCCATTTAAATATCTTTCTAGATCAACTAAATGTTCATCAGGTATCTTTGTGAGAGAAGGAAAGAAACAGAAGACTACTTACAAAAAAAGAGAGGCACTACTCATAGTTAAAAAGAGCATAAACATTTTAGAAGTGTCTTTTTAAAATTGCCCCTTAACTCATGGTTCCATGAATGATCTTCACCTCTAGTGCTTGAAAAATATTTTATTGCCATTTCTTTCACCCTGCTGTTCAGTCCGGAGACTGATTAGTGTTTGCACTCATTCTAGTTTTAATGTTTAAAAAAATAGGACCAAGAATTGGCAGTCCGTACATTTTTATTTATTTATTTATTAGATTTCTGCCCTGCCCCTCTAGACAGCGTCTACTTGGGGCAGCTTACAAATATCATAAAATATCATTAAAAACATAAAAACATCATAACATTAAACAATTAAATCAATAATATGGTGTATTCAAAATGGGGAATGATAGAAAACAAGAAGATAGATTTCAAGAATTGACAGGAGGGAAGGCCTGCCCAAAGAGCCAAGTCTTCACATGGCTCCTAAAAACACCCAACGAGGGTGCCAGGCAGCTCTCCATTGGAAGGCCATTCCATAGTTGAGGGGCCAATGCCAAAAAGGCCTGGTTTCTTGTTCTTTCTTTCCTGACCTCTCTTGGCGTTAGGCCCCTCAACCGTCCCTCCTGGCTGTGCCGAGTAATTCAGGTAGATCTAGGTGGGAGAAGGTGATCCGCCAAACATCAAGGTCCCAAACTGTCTAGGGCTCTATATGTCATCATTAACACTTTGAAGTCAATGCGGAAACAAATGGGCAGCCAATGCAAGGCAGCCAGAGCGGGAGAGACACGCTGGTATTTTCTCACCCCACCGAGGAGTCTGGCCGCCGCACCCTGCACCACCCGGAGCCTCCACATCAACCTCAAAGGTAGCACCACGTAGAGCGCACCATGAAGCCTATCTCTTAAGGGTATTCTCTAAGATTGGTATGTCAGGAATTTTCCATTCACTGAGCTTTCGTAGTGAAAATCTGTGATGAATGGGTAATCCTTATTATGTCATTATGGGAGTTCATGATGTTATAAGAGAAGGGGCCTTTGTGTAACAATTGCAGAATAAAATGTGCACACTTTTGTGTATGTGTGTGAGAGAAAGACAGAGGGAGACAATTCCTTCTCTACTTCCTAAATAAAGATTAATGTATAGCCTGCATAATTATGTTGTAAAGTGCCCAGAGAGTGCTTAAGTGTTATGAAGAGGTATATAAGCAGCACACTTGATTGTGCATTTGTACAAACACCTCTGAGTTGAGTCAATGAGCCCTAGCACCAGTTGGGAAGAGGGTGCAAATGGATACATAGCCATTCATCCCACTGCACACCAGAAAATCAAATTTTTCCTCCTCTAGTTCCACTGTCTCAAGAGGGATCTCATTGATGAAAACCATGGAAGCATAATGATTTCCTGAAACTTCAGCTTGTGCCCTGACATACACTTACATCTTTTGAAAAAAAGTTGAATCTTATTCTTGGTTTATTCCTTTCACCATTTCTGTTCCAGAGGTTTAAATGTTTCCCTCTAGACTTCCATACAGCTTCCAAACCAATGTTGGACAGGTAACAATTCCTTTAATTTATTTCAGGTCTTTGGCATAACAATGATCCATTGTGATAAATCCCCAACAGTTGTGTGAGAAGTACTATCAGTGGTCTGGTTCTCACACCCTGTTTAAAATGTAATCATAAATCAACAAACTACAGTATTGAGTCTTTCTTAAAATGTAACATAAATTAGGGATCCTTAAAGAACTACTGAAACACATCTCTTCAAAATGGATAAAGAGTTGTCATGCTTCATATACAAAATGAGATTTTTTTTCCCTTACTGCCTACATTAGAATATTTCTCCTGGATGCCTTTTGCTTACATTTCACTTTCAATCAAAACAGAGGGATGTAACCAGGAGTAAGACCTTTCCCTCAAGCTCAGCTTAATGATCCTTTTAATATCAGTACCGGTGGATTTGTTTGAGCTAACCACTGCGTCCCCTCAGCCTTGGAGCATTAAACGTGTGATTAAAAAATACTTTTTTTGGCACAGCTCACAAATTAACCAAAAGGCAGAATGAAACTGCATACTCACCCAGCATGAAACAAAAAAAGCTAATCAAAACAGGTTATATTGGATTGGTTTAATTAGGTAAACAATTAGCTAAATTAATGTTACCTGCAACCTAGTCCTTCGACATGAATAGCTAAGGATTTTTAAGTCAGGAAGCAGTTGCTGAAAGACTCCAGCCTGTGAATCTTTATAGAGTTATAAAGGTTTGAGGGTTTGGGTTCAATCCCAAGTTGTCTCCCATCCTCTCATATCCCAACACCTCCAAGCACACACACCAATCGTGGTTGCAATGGTTGAATATTTATTTTAGGACTATCATATAAACAATTTACTTCAGCTGGAGCATAGTCTTCCTCTTTTCCTTCCAAATGGGCTGGAAAGGGTTTCCATATTTCCTGAATGAAAGGGTTTCCAAAACTCAAATGCCAGGGGCCCGGTTGCTCAGCCAGTATCCAGTCCTTTATTGTTGTCCCTGTCAACACAGGTAACAGAGGCATGGATGCTTCTCCCAAAAATTCTTCCCACTTTGTCCTCTCCCCGAGTTCCATGATTTCCCAGGTTCCTCCAGTCCTGGTGTCCTCTTCATCTCCCATGCTCACCATTTGATTGTCTCTCATCTTTCCTGTTCTACTTTCTTTCTTTCTTTCTCTCTCTTCTCTTAACCTCCTTCTCCACTCCCTTACCCCAGTTTCTCCCCAGTAGGAAGGTTTGGGGAGAATCACCACTCTCCTCCTATGGTCTGCTTCTTCCTAAAGGACTTTTAATCTCTCCTCCCTGTGAGTCCATGGATCTTATAACTAAAGCCATTTCCACCCTGGTGGTAATATCTCTTCCTCTTTCATTTCCTCTCCTGCTTCTACTACTGCTGTTGTTGTTTCCCCTTCCTCTCCCTTGTTATTCCCTTCCTCTCTCTTTCCTCTCCTCCTCCTTTCTTGCCTTTTCTAACTGCTCTCTTCGCTCTCCCATTCCCCATAGACCCTGGGATGATTCTTCTCTCTCTTGGCCCCCTTGAGGGAATCCTTCAAAGTATTCTCTGAAGGAGCTGGCAGTCTATAATCCCCCCTCTCTCTTTCCTTTGTTGGAATGGATGGCACTCTGGTGAGAGGTGCCTCCATCTCACCTCCTGGCTCACACTGGTACATATTTTGAGTTGCCTTGATACTCAAAATATGTATCACTAAAACCTAACAAATCACACAGAATTAGTAATGGAAAAAAATGGTTGGACCTCCCAGTGTCAGGGAACACAGCCTTGATTATAACATATCTGGCTGGAAAGTTTAGTTTAGGTCAGTGGCCCCCAACCTTTTCAACCGCAAACTGGTTGGGGAAGGCGGGGCATCCCCACGCTCATGTGCATGCGTGAAGGGGCAGCCGTGTGCTCGTATGGGCATGCACATGTGTGCGCATGTGTGAAGGGCAGGGGTGGGGATCACTTGTGCGGGTGCATGCTCACGCACATGCACAAAGGAACTGTGGGGGGAGTGCATGCAAAGTGTGTGTGGGAGATCTGTCTCTGCGGCCCAGTCCAATCCAGGCAACGGACTGGCACCGGGCCTCAGACTGGGGGTTGGGGACCCCTGGTTTAGGTATTTGGGTTCAGAGCCAGAGGTTGAGAATTCAGTTGCATACTGTGCCTCCTGCAAATACTGTACAGCCAGTTTGTGTGGCCTTGGGCAAAGGAAGGGCATAGGAAACAACCTCTGAGTATTCTCTACCTGGAAAACCCTGGAAAGAGTTGCCAACTCTCCATAACTCTCCATAATAAGTGATGGCACTTTATTATTATTATTATTATTATTATTATTATTATTATTATTATTATTATTATTATTATTATTATTATTATTATTATTATTATTATTATTATTATTATATCATCGTTGTCGTCATTGTTGATGTTATTGTTATTGTTGAGTCTTATCGATGCAGAGTCCACAGTTGGATATATACATCATAGAAATCAGGTGATTACATTCACAGCCAAATTTGAAACAATACAGTTTTTGGAAAAAAATATTTTGTTCATTGTGGCGGCCTCCTCTCCCGTCACAAAGGAGGTATCACGTCACTCTTACATACACACACTTTGTTCACGCTGCCACCAACCATTCCTTCATCTGAGACTCTTCAGGCAAATAAATGACTTTTAAAATAAAAACTTGTGTTTATTTAGAATAACAGAAGAAATGGTAAATCACTGTATCAACGAAATAATAAGGCAATCAATATAAAGTATCACACACACACTCTATTTCAGACCTTCTCTCAAAATATAGTACAGTACTACACGACGGGTATAACTCCCTAAGTTCCTAACCAGACCCTAACCAAGTCCCTATCTTAGATCCTATCTTAGACCCTATCTGACTCACACCTCATTCACTCCCCCCTTAAATACCATGGCTCCACCCTCTGAAGTCCCACCTCCCGTCATGCTATAGGCAGATGAACTCCAGCCACAGCAATGACAGGCAGATGACATCATCGCTACTGTCACAATCATCATTACTGAAAATATTTGTCTTTCTTTCTTAAATGAATGAACCTCAATTTTATGTGAGCCTTTTTCTGCCCCCCCAAAAGCCCTCCCTTCAGCCCAATCCCAAGAAAGATAACAAAAAGGAAAATGCTCTGAATTAAATTTCCTAAACTCAGAAAATTGGTTACCCCCTACATGAAACAGGATGTGGTGCTAGATAAATTTTCTCTCTAATCAGCATAGCTCTTCTAATGTTTTTATAATTTGATTTATTCTTTTTGGGTTCCAAGGTGATTTCAATTAAAATGTAACAAGTTAAAAGGCCCATTTAAAAATTGCAATTTAGAAACCCCCAAACGTGTGAACATCGTTGAATGTGAGATACATTCAGCTTTTTTTTTTTTTTCAGATAAAGGCTACTCTAAAGGCTTAAAACACCTATTTATTTCTTTATCAAATTAGAAACCTTTTATTCCTTTTAATCCCATTTATATGAAGACAAAAAATAGAAAGACACTTCAGAAATTAATAAAACTGATTAACAGCTATATGTAGATCATAGGTGCCTTTAAATTCCTCCTGGGCAAAGTGATATTCATTGGAGCATATAATGTAAAATGCACAGTTCTTTCTAAAACATTAGTTTCTGTGTTTGATTTATACTTTGTTGTTGCCAATTTGATTTCTAATTAAAATAAAATGACACATAATATTAATTTAGCTATATTAAAATACCATCGGAACATCCTGTTTGTCTACATTAATGTTGCTCTGTCACAGTGTAAACACAAACATTTCATTTCTGTTTCAGATCATATATTAACACCGAAAGTAAATTATGTTTATTTTTGCAATTATATTAGTGAGAGTAAACATAGCCCTGGCCCATTCTTTCCTGCCTTTTTTCTGTAGGACAGAATGGAGGCACATGTCAATTGCTTCTACTAACGATAAGTGAAATATAGCATTTATCGGTTCTTGGTTCTCCTGCTAGAAAAAGCACTATATGTGTTTACACAGAAGAAATACTTAATGAACTCAATGAGAGTCTTTAATATCTGAAACTCGCTTCAGCCAATGCCAGTCCTGGACTTGCAGATGTGATTTCGGGACATTAAAGCCACCCCCCTTTCATCCTGAGGCTTTCAAACGTTTCTCCAGATCAAAAGGCATCCCAATGGAGCCTCAGAAGCAGGAAAGGAGGGGCAGTAGCAGGAAACTTTAAATTAAAAATGGGTCTCTGTGACTGATGACATCACCAGCCTTTACAAATATGAGGTTGTACCACAGGATTTTAACAAGCAAATGAGCTCAGCTGACCAGACACACATGATAAGCTACAATAAGGCTAAATCAATCTAAGGCTATGGCTTATGCCTGGTAATTTGGAGACAGGTAATACGGTGGGTTTTCAAGACCTTGGAAAACTATGGACTGACTAGTGGCTAAGTTCAAACTGGTAACAAGTTGCACAGGCCTCAAAGTTGGTAAATAAAGTTGGGTTACTACTCACACACAACTGCTTTTACCATAAGGTGCAGTTGACGATATTTGGTAAGGTAAAGGTTCCACTTGACATTTAGTCCAGTCATGTCTGACTCTAGGGGGCGGTGCTCATCCCCGTTTCCAAGCTGTAGATCCAGCATGTGTCCGAAGACAGTTTCCGTGGCCACATGGCCAGCACAACTAGACACAGAACACCATTGCTTTCCCACCGTGATGGTACCTATTTATCTACTCACATTTACATGCTTTCGAACTGCTAGGTTGGCAGGAGCTGGGACAAGCAACGGCAGCTCACTCCATTGCGTGGATTCGAACTTACGACTGCTGGTCTTCCGACCTTGCAGCACAGAGGCTTCTGCGGTTTAACCTGCAGCACCACCATGTCCCTTTGATGATATGTAGATAAAGACAAATAACAATCAAAGGGTTTTCAAATGATAACTTGCAGTGTGTGGAATCCAACTACTGATTTACACTTCCATAAATCAAAGTGGCATAAATTGCTATAAGTTGTCCCTCATTAAGAAGGTGGTAGTTGAGTTCATGGATGTGCACCCAGTTAAATGACTGGGTGTATGTCCAGGAATGCAACTAACACTTTGTTCATGAGCAGCAATTTGCCAGTATAACATGTCCTATTTTAGTCTGTTGTTGTTTAGTCATTAATTCGTGTCCAACTCTTCATGACCCCATGGACCAGAGCACGCCAGGCCTTCCTGTCTTCCACTGCCTTCCGGAGCTGGGTCAAATTCATGTTGGTAGCTTAGATGACACTGTCCAACCATCTCGTCCTCTGTCGTCCCCTTCTCCTCCTGCCTTCACACTTTCCCGACATCAGGGCCTTTTCCAGGCAATCTTCTCTTCTCATGAGATGGCCAAAGTATTGGAGCCCCAGCTTCAGGATCTGTCCTTCCAGTGAGCACTCAGGCTTGATTTCCTTCAGAATTGATAGGTTTGTCCTCCTTACAGTCCAGAGGACTCTCAAGAGTCTACTCCAGCACCACAATTCAAAATCATCAATTCTTCAGCGGTCTGCTTTCTTTATGATCCAGCTCTCATTTCCATATAACACTACTGGAAAAACCTTTGTTGGCAAGGTGATGTCTCTGCTTTTTAAGATGCTGTCTAGGTTTGTCATCGCTTTCCTCCCAAGAAGCAGGTGTCTTTTAATTTCGTGGCTGCTGTCTCCATCTGCAGTGATCATGGAGCCCAAGAAAATAAAATCTGTCACTGCCTCTATCTCTTCCCCTTCTATTTGCCAGGAGGTGATGGGACCAGTGGCCATGATCTTAGTTTTTCTGATGTTGAGCTTCAGGCCATTTTTGTGCTCTCCTCTTTCACCCTCATTAAGAGGTTCTTTAATTCCTCCTCACTTTCTGCCATCAGAGTGGTATCATCTGCATATCTGAGGTTGTTGATATTTCTTCTGGCAATCTTAATTCTGGTTTGGGATTAATCCAGTCCAGCCTTTCGCATGATGTATTCTGCATATAAGTTAAATAAGCAGGGGGACAATATACTGTACAGCCTTGTTGTAATCCTTTCCCAATTTTGAACCAATCAGTTGTTCCATATCCAGTTCTAACTGTTGCTTCCTGTCCCCCATATAGATTACTCAGGAGTCAGATAAGGTGGTGAGGCACTCCCATTTCTTTAAGGACTTGCCATAGTTTGTTGTGGTCCACACAGTCAGAGGCTTTTGCATAGTCAATGAAGCAGAAGTAGATGTTTTTCTGGAACTCTCTGGCTTTTTCCATAATCCAGCGCATGTTAGCAATTTGGTCTCTAGTTCCTCTGTCCCTTTGAAATCCAGATTGTACTTCTGGGAGTTCTCGGTCCACATACTGCTGAACCCTACCTTGTAGGATTTTGAGCATAACCTTGCTAGCGTGTGAAATGAGTGCAATTGTACGGTAGCTGGAGCATTCTTTGGCGCTGCCCTTCTTTGGGATTGGGATGTAGACTGATCTTTTCTAATCCTCTGGCCACTGCTGAGTTTTCCAAACTTGCTGGCCTATTGAGTGTAGCACCTTAACAACATCATCTTGTAAGGTTTTAAATAGTTCAACGGGAATGCCATCACCTTTACTGGCCATGCTTTCTAAGGCCCACTTGACTTCACTCTCCAGGATGTCTGGCTGAAGGTCAGCAACCACACTATCTGGGTTGTCCGGGACATCTAGATCTTTCTGGTATAATTCCTCTGTGTATTCTTGCCACCTCCTCTTGATGTCTTCTGCTTCTGTGAGGTCCCTACCATTTTTGTCCTTTATCATGTCCATCTTTGCTGAAAAGGTTCCTTTAACATCTCCAATTTTCTTGAACTGATCTCTGGTTTTTCCCCTTCTATTATTTTCCTCTGTATCTTTGCACTGTTCATTTAAGAAGGCCCTCTTGTCTCTCCTTGCTATTCTTTGTAAGTCAGCATTCAATTTTCTGTAATTTTCCCTATCTCCCTTGCATTTTGTTTCCCTTCTCTTTTCTGCTATCTGTAAGGCCTCATTGGACAGCCACTTTGCTTTCTTGCATTTCCTTTTCTTTGGGATGGCTTTTGTTGCTGCCTCCTGTACAATGTTACAAGCTTCCATCCATAGTTCTTCAGGCACTCTGTCCACCAAATTTAATTCCTTAAATCTGTTCTTCACTTTCACTGTGTATTCATAAGGGATTTGGTTTAGATTATACCTGACTAGGTAAAAGGTAAAGGTTCCCCTTGACAATTTGTCCAGTCGTGTCTGACTCTAGGCAGCGGTGCTCATCTCTGTTTCCAGCCCATTGTCTGAAGACAATCTTCTGTGGTCATGTGGCCAGCGTGACTAGACATGGAACACCGTTACCTTCCCACCGTGGTGGTACCTATTTATCTACTTGCATTTATGCTTTTGAACCACCAGGTTGGCGCGAGCTGGGACAAGTGACGGGGGCTCATTCTGTCGTGTGGATTTGATCTTACGACTGCAGGTCTTCTGACCTTGCAGCACAGAGGCTTCTGTGGTTTAACCCGCCCAGTGGTTTTTCCTACTTTCTTCAGTTTAACCTTGAATTTTGCTATAAGAAGCTAATGATCAGAGCCACAATCAGCTCCAGGTCTTGTTTTTGCTGACATCTTTGGCTGCAGAGAACAGAATCAATCTGATTTTGGTATTGCCCATCTGGTGATCTCCATGTGTAGAGTCACCTCTTGTGTTGTTGGAAAAGAGTGTTTGTGATGACCAGCTTGTTCTCTTGACAAAACTCTATTAGCCTTTGCCCTGCTTCGTTTTGAACTCCAAGGCCAAACTTACCTGTTGTTCCTTTTATCTCTTGACTCCCCACTTTAGCATTCCAATCCCCTAGAATGAGAAGAACATCTTGGATTCTGGCCAATATTAAACAGGCAATTGACTGACCACCCGTCCATATTTTCCCTGGAGCAGAGAAAAATGAGGTTTTCCCCCTCTGTATTCTTTCTTTGTATTTATGTGTACTTTTTGCAAAGAGTTATTTTATTTTATTTATTTTAGGTAGAACAGGAGATAGCTTGTACTGTAGAGATATTGGGGGCAAGAGATCACGTGGATCAACATTGCTGCTGTTTATGTGTAAACAGGTCCCCAAAGCAAGTAGAAGGATTGTTATTCACTGAGAAATCAAACATGCATAAATAAAGGGCCATGATCTTTAAATCATGTCCTTGTCTTGACAGCCCTTAATTATCCATATGCCATCTTGAATGATAAAAAAAAGTCTTGACTTCCTTCTAACAAAATGCTTAATTCGCTTTCCAGAAGTGCTCGAGTGATTTTCAAATCAAGTGGAAACAACCTACAGTTCACCAGATTTCCACAACAAGAAGGGAAAACAGTGTGTTCTGTTGGGAACAAAGGAACATCCAAATGTACATATGTGGAAGTAATTCTCACTCAAATGTGGAGGTTTTATGGGAGGGGGGAGTTAGATTACATTGAAAGTTTAACTCAAACATATACTGGTTGTAAGGAGTTAGACTGAGGTAACAGATACTTGCTTGGTAGCATATTCTTTCTTTTTTCACCTAAACAGTGGTTCTTAACCTTTGTTACTCAGATGCTTTTGAACTGCAACTCCCATAAACCCCAGTCAGCACAGCTAGTGGTGAAGGCTTCTGGGAGTTGCAGTCCAAAACTCCTGAGTAACCCAAGGTTAAGAACCAGTGACCTACAGCATTCAGGGTGTTGTAAAGTGTATATGTTTTAATGCACACAGAGGCTTGAAAGCAACAAGAAACTCTGAGAGTGCTATTCTGCCAGATTCCCCCTCTTAGTTGAGGAGATAGTGCTATTATGGTTTCCATCTGTTTCAGGTGTATGAAACTTTGCTTTCTCTCAAGGCATAGATTCTTTATTTTCAGAGCTGTGCTCTAATTCGAAAAAAAAAAAAACCAAAAATGGATGGGGCTATTCTTCCTTGCTCTTCTTCCTTTCTTCCCCCTCTCCGTGTTTCTCTTTCTCCCTTTTATTCCATAGTGGATTGCTGGAGAGGACACAGACCTCCCTCATGAAGAATCAGAACACATCACTTGCACAGAACTGAGGACTAAACTACTGTATGTGAGCAACCAGCTTCACAATTAGAATGTGATAAAGTGTTATCCTTCCAAATTCCTTCACAGCTACTCTGTCTGCACAATCACCATGTCAACAAAGAAAAAAGAAAAGCCCACTGTTCAACAGCCTGTAGGGATTTTTTTTTATTTTTAGACTCTGACTCCCAGAAGTCTCCCAGAATCCCCCAGGCAGACGCCTGGGAAGTGGGAGTCCAAAAAGTCCAAAGGTCCCATTCCTACCTGCCAGTAACTGGGGGGGGGGGAGGAAGCTAGGACAATCATGCATCCTGTACCCCTTAAGGAAGGTCTTTGAGTCTGCTCACAAAACTGGTGTGTTGTATAGTCTGGCTGAGCAATTTAGCTTGGATCTCATGATGAGAGGTCTCCATGCGGTCCTAAAAGGAAAGATTGCCTGGGCTTGACATATAAACAGAAAATAAGTTTAGTTCTTTCCTCCTGATGACAAAACATGGCATATTTTTGTACACTCTCTCAACATGCCTCCATATCATATAGTGCCCCTCTCTCCATTTTATGGGTGTGCTGACAGATAATAGTTTAATACAGTGCAGTAGGAAATAATTAAAGTGACAAACAAGCAATTATAGTGGAGCAGTAATGTTCTGAATTGAAAAAGCTATTGATCTTTGATCAGAACACTGCATTGTTATAAATCCAAATCATAGTTAATGAGAGCTGAATAACGTTCTTAGCCTGACTTCACTGACATGAAAACTTCAAAATAGATTCAAGCATCTAATAGGTTTGCCTTTTAAGTCTGACTTGAAAAGTAATCCAGCTAGCATCTCTTTTGAACATTGGGCTTTGTGGAAACATTATAGTTTGCATCCAATTCAACTATCTTTTGTGTTCCCAGTGCTTAAGCAAAATAGAATACTTGATGTATTTCGGAGTATATTTTAATTTGGAACTTGTAGTTGACTAAACAGCTTTGATAATGCAGAAGAATCTCCACCAGAAGAATTACACCAAAGTAGTAAACTAATTAATAAAAGACTTGTTTGAACTAGGAGTCCTCTTTTATGAGGAAGGAGAAGGACTGATTCCCCTCCCTGAATATACTTTGAAATAGACAGTTCTCTTAGCTAATGGATAACTTTACTACACTGCAACTATATATAAATTCATTACTCAACTTTGTCTTCCTATTGAGTGAATGCTGAGATATATCTGAAAAAGAGAAGGACATAAATGTTAATTTAAAATCATGTGAGAGAATTTTACTCACATAAATTTATATCACTCATTATGAACTGTGTGATGATTGCAAGTATTGTTCTATTAGGAACAATTTTATATAAGACAGGGAACCCATGTTGTATGATTTATGGTTCAGAGCTAAACAAGGAAGCTTTGCTGGAAGAAACCCAGTGACCAAATTCTTGGTGGTACAAGGCTCGCTAATTGGATCAAGAAGAAATATGTGACATATTGTGAACAAAACAGTTAAACTCAATTGCATCGCCACAGAAACTTTAGTTCTTCACACACACACACACACACACACACACACACACACACACACACACACACACCATCTTTTCTTCACTCTGAGTTAAACATGATGGCAGGCATGCAATACAGTGGTGGCTCGCTTGACGACGTTAATTCGTTCTAGCTGCAGAGCGAAATCGTCATCAAACGAAATAATAAACCCAATTGAAACGCACTGACAACCGTTCATTGTGTTCCAATGGGCTGAATACCTGCTCGTCCAGCGAAGATCCTCCATACGGCGGCCATTTTTTGGTGCCTGTAATGCGAGGAATCCGTCCCTAACACAGTGGGGAGCCATTTTCTTCAGCCGGTGGCCATTTTGAAACCCAACGATCAGATGTTTGCTGATTGTCGTAAAGTGAAAAATCGGTTCCCGAAGCAGGGAACCGATCATCACTAAGCCAAAAAACAAAAACAAAAAAAACACACCTCATCTAAACATTGTGAAGCAAACGCAAAAGCGATCACAAAAACTTCAATGTTAAGCGGATTCGTCGTAGAGCGGGGTAATTGTCCAGCGGGGCACGATTGTACATGGCCTGGTCCAGGCCACCATAAGGACTGTATTGCCCCATATAAGATCATCAGAGGAGGCCCTCCTCTCAGTTCCATTGTCAGGGCAGGCATGTTTGATGGGGACATGAGAAAGGTTCTTCTCTTTGGCTGCCCTCAGGTTATGAAATGCTCTCCTTTGGGAGGTCAGGTTTGCCACCTCTCCTTTATCCTTCCACCAGCAACTGAAGGCAGACCTCTTCTGGCAGGCTTTTAACAATCATAAGTCCCTGAATGCCTTTTTGTTGAGGTTTTTTTAAAAAAGGTTTTAAGTATTTTAATCATTCAATGTATTTTAATTACTATTTTGGTTTAATTGTTTTTAATATATAATTTATTGTGTATTTAATTCTTTCTACCTTTTATTTATTTATTTATTTATTTATTTATTTATAAACAAACAAACAAATGAATAAACGAACAAACAAACAAACAAACAAGCAAGCAAGCAAGCAAAACAAGCAAATAAATAAATAAATAAATAAATAAATAAATAAATAAATAAATAAATAAATAAATAAATAAATAAATAAGCAAGGAGAATATCCCAATACCAGGTGCTCATGTCTAGTTTCTCAAAGGCAGTTGCTTTGCATATACAAGGATTAAAGATCCACAGCCTGGGAGCATGATCCACTAGTATTCTCACACAGCACATGGATAAACTAAAGGCTTGCTTTAAATAAGGCACTTGCTTTGTTCACATCATTTTATGGGATCACCTTCGTATCTTAGTGTTACCTTTGAATTCCAACTGTGTTTGCTTAGATTTTTCTGGCAAATATTCCCCAAATGTTGCACCTTAAGAGAATCAGGATGCTGATTCTCTGAGGCTATTGTCAAACGTCATTTGTCCCCTTGTGGCCCCCAAAAGGAACCTGCTAACTTTACTCAATAAATATATTTACTGAAGCAAAGAAAATGGACTCTAATATTACTACATGGTAGAAAAGAAATACGTCTCAAATTACATGCAAGCATTCAAATTATTTCAACAAGTGCAAAGAGATTATGATGAATATAAAAGCGGAGCTGCTCTGCATCCAGAGAACTAAAAAGGCCCAGCCTATTAAAGCAAAACAGCTTTGGTTTAGAAATTGATTTTTGTTTTAAGAATTGAAGAAAAATTGCTTGTGGTTTTAGGGTCCTTTGTAAAGATCCAAATATGCTTTTGATTTGCCTAAAGAGATTTGCATATGACTAGGATGGCTGCAGATCCTAGTAGTGAAATTAGCATTCGTACAACAATGCAGAGTGCCTGGTCTTTCTTGGAGTCTCCAGAAAAATATGAAAGTGAAAGGGGATGTTGAAACATGAGTTTCATTCTGTTTGGAATTCACATTTTGATAAGCCTTTTTTGCGACAAAAAAGAGTTCTGGATAGGAGGGTGGAAATGGATTTCAGCCACTCCAAGCTGGTAACTGAGAGCTGATGTCATGTAATGGATAAAATGTCAGACTACAATAAAGAAGACCTGAATGCAGATTCCAGCTCAGCTGTGGAAATTCATTGGGAGCTGGCAATGATAGACCACTCCTTGAACATTTCACAGACCGTGAAAATCCTGTTAGGGTCTCCATAGGCTGGAAGTGACTGGGTGGCACATAACAGCAAGTGCTGCATTTTTATCCAACTGCACCCCTCACGGCTTTGTGCAAATCACAGCTAGGTAGCCACTTTTTTTAAAAAAGGTTGGGAGGCCAGTCCCTTTGAGGGGTCCCCTGTGAAGCAAGTCCTGTTTTTATGTAGTCAGACGTTCTTGGCTATTTGAAACCTCTGAAGTTACAACAATTGGTGTATGAAGCAATATAATAGATAGTTTACAATGTATTACAGGGACGTGGTGGCACTGTGGGCTAAACCGCAGAAGCTTCTGTGCTGCAGGGTCAGAAGACCAGCAGTTGTAAGATCGAATCCACGCGACGGAGTGAGCTCCCGTCACTTGTCCCAGCTCCCGCCAACCTAGCCGTACGAAAGTATGTAAATGCAAGTAGATAAATAGGGACCACCTCGGTGGGAAGGTAACAGCGTTCCATGTCTAAGTCGCACTGGCCATGTGACCACGGAAGATTGTCTTCGGACAAACACTGGCTCTATGACTTGGAAACGGGGATGAGCACTGCCCCCTAGAGTCGAACACGACTGGACAAAAATTGTCAAGGGGAACCTTAACCTTAACCTTTATCTTTACGTTACAATGTATGCTTTACATTAGCTAATGGAGTTTGGATGTAAAAGAAATGACAAAAATAATTAAAACTGACTTCACAAGTGCAGATAACACATGATAACCAAAGTTTGTTTCAGCTTGCTATATGTACAGTTTTATCTCTTTATTATAATAATTTCACCTTTTTTTCTAAATGTCTGAAATATTTATGCATGGCCACTAATAGTCACAATTAATCTAGAGAATGGCCAGTCTGTAACTGTGTGAAACTTTAGATGGAAAATCCATAGGACATATTTCCAACTCTTAATAAAAATATAGGTTTCGGTACCCTGTTGCTTATTAATCACGCATGGAATGGTGTGTTCCACATGGGTATGTGGGGATCTACTGACCTCTTGTGCAATTGGAAATCCCTTGTGTTTTCTGTACAGCAATCTCTGGCTTGCATAAATACCGCCTAGAGTGGTCGTATTGACCAGATAGGCAGGCTACAAATAGAATGAATGAATGAATGAATGAATGAATGAATGAATGAATGAATGAATGAATGAATAAATAAATAAATAAATAAATAAAAAATACAAGCTGGAGATTGTGTGGTAAGTGCTGAATGGCTTGGTGATAGAGCCCTTATGTTTCACAACTACCAACAGGATTCTGGTGAGTAATAAATGAAGGGTAAAAGGCAATGTTACTCCTACTAACCCATGTTAGAATAGACCCCTTGAAAGGTCTGAGACAGCTGAGTAACAATTAGCTTAAATCTCTTTGATTATAATGGGTCTTCTCTAGGAAGGAGAAGTACGGTATAATCTCATGGGCAATGGTGCAATCTCATGGAAAATAGTGATATCATACTTGGCTCATGCATATCTTTTCCTTTCCAAAAACTGAAACAAAGAATACCGCAGCTAGTAGTTACTGATATTACACTTCATCATATTCTCTCTCTCTCTCAGCATGCGTGCGTGCGTGCGCGCGCACACGTGCACGCGCATTCTGGAACACTCTTTCAAAACTAAGCAGCTTGAAAGTGAACCATAAAAGAACTGGCAGAGGCAAGACTAGGGGAAGGAAGGAAAGAAGGGGGGTTGTGGACTAAAATGCAAAACTCATTGCATCAAGTGTGAATCCTAAACTCCCAAATCAATCTGCAGCCCCTGTGTGATCACTGACTTGCAAATTCAGGCTTAATACAGACTGTGAATCAAACTGCAATTTGGCTTGACAGTGCAGTCACAGCCTGAAAACAGGAATTTAAAATGATTGTTTGCATCTGAATCTACACTGTATACAGCAGTCTAGAAAAAACTTATCACATTTATTCTGGGTAAAAAAAGAAACAGTATCTATAGATAATTATTATTTGTGGTGTGTTATGGATAAAACATATTGATAATTATTCTATTTACTTGTCCTAGCTTGTTGTAGTATTTATTTATTCCCTGTCAAAATGTTTATTTTTCCAGTGTGGTATGATGATGGGACTCTGGAGAACAGGGTTTGAATCCCCATGACCATGGAAACTCACTGAGGGAGTAGAATGGGTAAAACAACTTCTTAAATATATCGCTTAACTTGAAAGCCCTATTATGGTCCTTTAAGTTGATTGTGACTTGACAGCACAGAACACAAAATGTTCATATCATTTTTTTAAAAAGTTAAAAACAGTTTTTAAAATAACTAGGTACAAAGAGAAAATATTCACATGGGACATAGATTTTATTGAGCATTTTAGTGGTGCATCTGGAAATATATATCAGATGAACAGTATTTACGGGCATATTTTATATGTCTGCACAAGAGTCGCTGCAAATCATATGGAATGGAGAGATGTACAGAAAATTAACAGAGATCAAAAGAAAAACAAGTGGCTTCCCAACCCCACAAGTTGTCTTCCCAGAGTATGTCACTCATATTCAGTCAGACACTCTGAAAGTTCTCTCTCACTATATCATTCACAGTGTAGGTTATTTTAGTGAGATGAATATGGGGAAGGAAAGGGGAAGAAAAATGAACACTTTTTCAGTGTTCCTATTTATTTATTTATTTATTTATTTATTTATTTATTTATTTATTTATTTATTTATTTATTTATTTATTTATTTATTTATTTATTTATTTATTTATTTATTTATTTATTTATTTATTATACCCTGCCTATCTAGTCGAACGACCACTCCTAGTCAGTCACCTAGTCACAAGTAAGCATTTCCATCAGTTAAAGTGAGGGAATTACTAGGTAGGGTTTTGTCCCACTGTTTATCATGGAATCATAGAAAAGTGAAGTTGGAAGGGGCCGATAAGGCCATCAAGTCCAACCCCCTGCTTGATGCAGGAATACAGATCAAAGGATATCTGTCAGATGATTGTTTAAGTTTTTCTTGAATGCCTCCAGTGTTGGAGCACTCACCTCCTTTCAAGGTAATTGGTTCCACTGTTTTTGCTCTGACAATTATTCAACCAAAATCTGGCTTCCTGTAACTTGAGCCATTGTTTTGTGATATCACATTGTCAAAACTTTGCTAAAGTCATGATCTATTTACTATGTCAACAGCATTTCCTCTGTCTATCAGGGAGGTTACCCAATCAAAAAATGAGATCAGATTAATCTGGCAGGATTTGTTCTTGATAAATCTGTGCTGGCTTCTAGTTACTGCATTGTTTTCAAGGTGCTTGCATAGTGACCGTTTTATAATTTGTTCCAGAATTTTCCCTGGGATTGGCATCAGGCTGACTGGCCTATAGTTCCCAGGTTCCTCTTTTTTGCAATTTTGAAGACAGGGACAACATTACCCTCCTCCAATCATCTGGCACCTCACCCGTTACCTATGATTTCAAGGAAATAATGGAAGCAGTTCTGAGAGTTCTTTGGCCAATTCCTTCAATGTACAGTGGTGCCTTGACTTACAAATGTCCCTAGTTGCAAAAAGTTCGAGGTATGAAAAGCTCCGGCCGCAAAATTTTGCTTCTACTTGCAGCCGGAGCTTCGACCTACGAAAGGCAGGGGGAAAGGGTGGGAAATTCAAAGCCGCCCCCTCTGCTCTCCGCCTCCCGTCCTGGCTGCACTCCACCTCCTGTCCCCACTGCCTCCTGCAGCGGCAGAGGCAGCAGGGATGGGGAGCAGAGGGCAGCGGGGATGGCTTTGGAAGCCCGGGAAGCTGGAAGCCGGCACCTGGCATGGTGGTCAGGGTGGCTTTGGAAGCCTGGGAAGCTTCCCAGGGTTCCATGGCCACCCTGATCACCATGCCAGGTTCTGGTGCTTTGGAAGCCCAGGAAACCGGCACCTGCACGCGGCAGTCGGGGCGGTGGGGAACTTCGGGAGGCCTCCCATGGTGGCTATCCCCAGGAGGCCTGTCACGGTGGCAGGGAAGCCCAGACGTCCCCAGCAGCGGCAGTCCCTGGGAGGCCTCCCATGGCAGCAGTCACAGTGGCAGGGAAACCCAGGCTACCCTGGTGGCAGCATTCCCCGGGAGGCCTACCACGGTGGCGGTCACAGTGGTGGGAAAGCCTGGGCTTCCCCGGAGGTGGCGGTCATTTTTTGGGGTGTATTTTCTCTTCTGCCAGAATGGATTAAATGGTTTTCAATGCATCCCTATGGGAAATGGTGCTTTGACATACGAAAATTTTGAGGTACGGCCACCCTTCAAATATGGATTAATTCTGCAAGTTGAGGCACCACTGTAATTGGATGTAATTCATCCAGCCTTGGAGATCTGTATTTGTTCAAGGTAATAACTACTTGTTTATCAATCTCCCATCACTACTACATCATGTCTCTTTTGACATCCTTGCAATTTGTTTTTCAAAAGTTTTGTCCACTTCCTCTCCTTGATGGGGTGGCCTGTAGTAGACTCTAACTACCACGTTCCTTTTGTTTTTTGCCGCAACTAGGTTGATCCAGATGCTCTCAATGGGACATCCAATCTCCTCCTCCTGTATTTCTGTGTAGGAATTTGTATTTTTTACACATACTGCAACTCCACCTCCCTTTCTATTCTCTCTGTTCTTTTTGAACAATTCATATCCTTCAATTGCTGTATTCCAATTGTCGGAGTCATCCCACCAAGTTTCAGTTATTCCTATCAAGTCATATTTGCCCTGCTGAACTAAAATTTCCAGTTCTTCTTGTTTGTTTCCCATACTCCTGGCATTTGTATATGGACATCGGAGATTGTGTGATTTGTGGCCTGTTTTTATATGTTTTTATAAATATTAGTGTTAATATTATTATTGACCCCCATTGAACAGTTTGGTCTGTTCCTCTTATCATGAATAAGGTTTAATCTATCTTTAACTGTTTGCTTGCATCTCCCTCCCCTTTAATTTGAAACCCTCATGGTGAAGTTCTTCATGTTGTGGCCAAACACGTTCTTCCCAGTCCTTGTTTGGTGAAAGCCCTCTCTTGCTAGCAGCACTTCTTCCACAAAGCTCAGCCTGTGGTCCCAAAAACCAAATTGCCCCCATCAACTTCACTTGGAGTATTTCCCTTTCCATTCCTCTGTTCTATTCCATTAGGCCATGTTCCTCTCTCTTCCTTTCTATATTTATAATGCTGACCGCATACCATTTGTGCTGATCACAAGTAGATTTGATCTTTTGCCATAAGTCTGTGTAATTCACTTACTCACTGATGTTTGCTCATATCAGCTGAAGCATATGTAACCTGACACTGATTTGCTGAAGACTTGTAGCTAAACATTTTGAAAGGTTTATATAAGTAGCTATTTTGATGTCTCTCAAAAGCATCCAGGGTGAGTGAATGCTTGGTGAAGACCCAGAACATTCATAAACTGGAGGTTTTTTTGAAGGATTAAATCTTTATTTTTTTGACCCCGGCATGTAGCAGTGGGCAAATTGCATAGAAGAAAAAAAATAATCCAAGGAAGGGAACAGGGTGGGGAAAATAATCAGGGGGAGAAGGGGGAATTTAAAAATCTAGAGGAGACATACTGACATAGGCAAACCATCTGGGAGCAGAAAATATAATCCAAAGAAATGGGAATTCCTTTAAAAATCAAGAAGTGGGGAGAGTTGGAAGGATCCAGGCTAGAAGTCCTGCAGGCTGCAGGCAGGCAACAGTCTTAAGGTGGGGAGCACCAGGAGCTTAACACACAGTAGTTGCACAAGGAATAGCTGAAGCCAAAAAAATAAAAAACTAAAAAACTAAAACAAAACAAAAGTTTCCTTACTGATTCTAGGCCTTTTTACAGATTGAAAATTTCCACTATCCTAGGAGTTTTGGTTTGCTGCTGACATCCCTCACAATGCCATTGGATAAAAAATTTCTGAGGTGAGTTGACAGGAAAATGTGAAAGGACATAAAAAGAGGGAGCACAAAAGAAACATGAACTTTGTGTGCCCCTCTTTCATAAGCATGAATCATTTGTTTTTAGAGCCTCTCTTTTGACAATTGTGGGGAAAAATAGCAGTTACACAAAAAAGAGCTTCCTTTGTATTTCGGATATTTTCTTTAGACTTGAAGATCCATCCCTAATTCACGTCCTTGAAGAATATCTGTTTCCTGCAGCATAGTTTGTAGAGAGTTTATGATGACATATCACTATAAGAATTTAAGCAGCAATCACTAAGCAAAGATTAAGGGGAAGGCAGAAAATTGGCACCTTTGGTCTTTCTTCATCCAAACCAGCTCCACATCGATGCTATTCAAAGTAGTAAAAGCCCTTCCTAAACTGTAAGATCTATCCATGCTAATAAAAAAATTGACAGTGTTACTATGCTCCATTTTGAAACGAGCTATAAGTATCTGATATTTCTTCAAACTACAGAGCTCAGAGACTGACATCTTGGGCAGAATGTGTGCACAAAAGATGTTACAGGACTCTGGGAACTCAGTGACTTTGCTTGCTTTGAAAGGAAGTGGCAATAAGTATTCTTTAAGGAATGGATTCATTTGCAACTAAACTAGTGGGGCTGTTTATCACACAGAAAAAAATCTATTTCATATGCAAGCATAGCTCAAAATGATATTAGTGAGGGAAGATTCCGTCCCTGTGAGGGTACATTTTCAGTAATATGGCAATAAAGTATTATGGGCAACATATAGCAGACTCAAGGAGTGATTGAACTTCTTCTTCTCTTGTGTTATTGTGTTCTTCGAGTGTGAGCCAATGAAACTCGACTGTTTTTATTCATTGTGAATAACGGTAACTGCAGATGTCATTTTCTGTTTATGAATAAGTTTGAATACAATGCCATTTTTGACAATTGCATATTAATCACAATCACAGCCTAGTTTGGATGATTTCTTGCATTGTTTTCAGATTTTCAATTATTCTGGGTACAACTGTTTATTCCATAAGCCTGAAATGTGGTCTGCCACACTATATCTCTCCTGCCCTCGGAATGGATGACTGAAATTCTTTAACCTGGAGAATAATCAATTAGGCACATCTGCCAAGAATACAAATTATATGAACACTTCTATCAGGTTGGGAAGAATGAATGTTTAATGTAACTGGTATGGGCAACTGGTAGGTTTGAGAGCCAATTTCCCTCAATTTCTTTCTATCAGTCGCTCCAAAAAGTGCCCCAAATTGAAACTGAAAGTCACTCTCAAGCATGCTATTAGAGAGGCAGTGGGATTCAATAGCTTTCAACATTTTGTGTGAACTAGTGACACATTTATATTCCATTTACATACACTGCCAACAAAGTTTACATTATGTTGTCAAACTAAGGAATTTAAAATCCTGCAGATGCCAGATGTTAATATGAATAATCTCCGTAAAATTCATCAGCTAACCCCCCCTCGCTGCCATTCAATAAATATGAGCACATTGTGTTTTAAAAAGGAAGAGAACAGTATGGCTGCATATGAGGTGTGTGTGCGTGCATGCGTGAGTGAGTGAGTGAGAGAGAGAGAGAGAGAGAGAGAGAGAGAGCTCTAGCAAGGGAATATGATTTGTCCTATTCACTCATTACTCAGATGTATGGCATTACCTCTTAAAAATCAATGAGACCATGCTTCAACTCTATCAGCTGGAGTCACGTTAAAGTCTTTAATATGGGGAATAATCAATTGGGCATATAATGTATATTGTATTGATCCTATATTGATATCTAGAATTAAATTAGAAATGCTCTAGATATTAATAGAAGAAACAGAACATACAAGACAAAGAAGAAATCAGAACTGCTAAAAGCTTTGTATATATTGTCAATCTAAATAGAGACTGCAGGCAGGAAATCAGAAGAATACTGAGACGCAAAGGGGCATCTTTGAAAGAAAAGATCCTCAAGTGTAAGGATGTCTTACTTGAGACCAAATCAAAGATCATCCAAACTCTACTATTCCAAATTATGTGTCGATGTGAAAAGTAAACAGTGGGGGGGGGGGGAACTAACTTGAAATGTTTTGTGGGAGAAAAGCATGGAGGAGAGCTTTATATATACAATGGACTGTCAGAAACAGAAATAGATTCTATGTCAAATCCACTGAACTCTCACTGGAAGTGACAGTGACAAAACAGAGCTATTGTGCATTGAACAAAGCTTACTGGAAAAAAAAATAATACTAGGAAAAATAAAAGGCAGTAGAAGAAGAGGAAGACCTAGCATGAGATATATTGTCTCGTTAAAGGAAACCACGGCCTCTAGTATGCAAAGACTGAGCAGGACTGTTATTTCATCAGGTTGCTATAGGATGGAAGTGACTTGATGACATATAGAAAGTGCTTTGATGAGGAAACTGGAAAACACATTGACTCAGTGCAAACTTCATTGTTTTCCTAGAGTTGAACACAATACTGTCCTCCCTTGTATCTGTTACAAGACTTGTAGGGAAGGAAATATATTGTAACCATCTGCAAGACAGAAAAAACATCCTAGTATGGATTTTTCTTTCTTACTCTCACTCAAACCATACCATTTTAGAGGCTACCAGCTTACCACCTCCACCACAGGAATGCCCTGAAATCGCAGTAGGCTGCGTGCATTGTGAAGTAAGCAAAGGGGGCTAAGCTATCACCACAATTGCTGCTGTTGCCATTTGCAGTGGCATTATGAAAAATCAAAATCCTTTGGAGGAAGAGAACTGAGCTCTATTACAACTGTTCTAATGCTGAGCCCCATCTCTCTCTCAAAAAAAAAAATGTTTGAGAATATCCCCATTTCCTGAAGAATTAATTGAAATGCCCCTTTCAATTTCTTCTACAAAAAAATAAATAAAAATAAAGCGGGACTGTGTGTCAAATTTTGAAAGGCCATTTGACACCTACAGAATCAACCACTACATGCTGATACAGTTCGTTTCTACAATCACAGAAGCTGGAGAAAAGAAGTGAGGTATGATTGACCACAGATTTAGCCACATGGACCAACTTATATCAGGTCTGGGCCCCTATTGTAGATTTCTATCCTTCCTCAGAAGGATAGAAATCCTTCTGAGGATCCACGTTCCTCAGAAGGGGATGTGGTGGTGCTGTGGGCTAAACTGCAGAAGCCTGTGCTGCAGGGTCAGAAGATTGAATCCACGTGACGGAGTGAGCGCCCATCATTTGTCCCAGCTCCTGCCAACCTAGTGGTTCGAAAGCATGTAAATGCGAGTAGATAAATAGGTACCATCTCGGTGGGAAGGTAAAACTGCATTGCTGGCCACGTGACAGCGGAAACTGTCTTCGGACAGGCGCTGGCTCTATGGCTTGAAAAGCGGGATGAGCGCTGCCCCCTAGAGTCGGACACGACTGGACTAAAAATGTCAAGGGGAAGCTTTACCTTTACTTATCTTTCCTCATGGAGTCCCACGCCTCAGTGTCATCCAGATTCCTTTCTCTTTTTATTTTAAGCAATTGTACCACCCCCCTTCACTTCTCTCCTTACACAGGTATGCTGCTCCTGACCTTTCCCTTCAGGCAGAACAGAACCTCTGGATGGCCAGAGGTGGGTGAAGATACTATACAGTATGTTGGAAAAGCCACTTCTAATATGCCTGGAAAAGCTACTTCTTCAGGTGCTAGCTGAGTGAACAGCCTCCTCCCCTTCATTCCTCCCTGCACATGGGAAGCACTAGTCTCAGAGAAGAGAAATATAGAACAGAGCATATGGCTCTTCAAGACACCAGCCAAGTCTTTAGCTTGTTCTGCTTCATGCTTACATCCCCTAACTGGGGAAGTTGAAGGAGCAATGAGGGGGTTGAATCACGGCTTTGTTGCTCTGTGTGCCGGATGGATGGCATGGGAGGCTAAATGTGGACCATAGGCCATAATTTTTCTTTTCCCACTCTAAACATGCCTGAGTAAGTCAGGGTTTTCATTTGAAGTCTCAGATGCTCCAGGTATATGTTGTTCATTTGTTTCTTTGGCAAATCTCACCCCTCCCACCCCCAGGCAGACCTTGGCTATTTCCTGGTACAAATCCTAAAGATCAAAGCAATACAACACCTTGAAAAATGGAATTTCTATTGGCTTTGTGGAGGATTTTATTAGGATGAATTGACAGGGAAGTGATTTAACATCAAATGTTGAAGGCGCTTTCTCTCATATGTCCAGGAGTTGGTCTTAGAGGCTTAAAAAGATGTACACTTTCAATCTTTTTAGTAGAAAATGAAGAGATTGATTTTTAATGGATGATAAAAAAGATGAAAAGATGTTGATGAGAGCAAAGGGAGATGTTTCTAAGAAAAACAACAGCTTTTTATATTCATCTGAGAGATAAGCTTAACAAAGTTCTGTCGCACACTTACAGAAAAATAAGTGGATGTATAAGCATTAAAAGTATAAATGTACTATCTCAGGGTTTATTACCAATGATTGATTAAGTGAATCTCTCGGACCTTGCTAGGACATTTTATTAAGTAAGATGTATATTACTGTGTATGCAGTTTATTTATTTCAAGCATACATTCACTCAAGTAAGGAAATATTTTTATTTATTTATTTATTCTATTTATACCCCACCTCTCTGGTCATTGTGACAAATCTAGGCGGCTTACAACACAAAATACATAAGAAATATAAGAAAAGAATTATTACACAATTAGACAATTCTGCAAGATGGAGAGCATACAAAATAAATCAAATAGAGAGAGGAGGGGAGAGAATCAGGAATTAACTGGGGGGAAGGCCAGTTAAATATCTCATATGAAAAGACTAATAAGCCCTCAAGTACCTTTGTTCCTAAAAGGGCTGCATAAGGTGGCTGTGTACACGCTGCCAGGGGAAAAATAGGAAATCTATAGCCAAAAGTGAAGATATAAAAGGGATGCAGATTTTCATAAAATGTGCATATGCATATAGATAAAGTGGTACCTCAATTTACGAACTTAATCCGTATTGGAACGGTTTTCGTACGTCAAAAAGTTCATAAGTCGAGGCAAAATATCCCACAGGAATGCCTTGAAAACCATTTAATCTGTTCCGGCTGTTTTTCATTCTTATGTCGAGGCACTGTTCGCAAGTAGAGGCATTAGTTCCCATAGGAACTAATGCAAAGCTGGTTAATCCGTACTCTACCACTAGGGGGAGATATTTTTCTTTTGACCTAAGATGAACTTAGGTTAAAAAAAAGGGCAGGAAAGGTTTTTTTCATTCGTAAGTCGAAGCAACATTTTGCAAATGGAGCCATTCGTAACTTGAAATGTTCGTAAGCGGAGACATTCGTAAGTCGAGGTACCACTGTATATGAATAGTGAATATAATTTAAAGAGAGATACAATATAGTAGGTGAGGGCTGTGATGCTGCAAACTCTGTGTTGTCCAGGTGCTAATTGTTGATGGGCAACCCCAAGCCTTTGTTTGGCCTTCCTATTATTCTTGAACCTGAAATTGGGCTTGGATTGGGCTGGACTTTCCTTCAAATGGAGGAATTATTCAAATCAGAGTTCATGGAGTCTTCTAAACTGAACTCTGTTCTCAGTAAAAGTTGGACACTCCGTATATACACCCAAAGAAATAAATTCCTATGTGATGGTATGTGTCAGGTACAGCCAGTCTCATACACATTAAATAACGTGGAGAGCTGGAGACGAGAATGTGGAGAAAGGATGTGAAACTCATTTGTATACCATATTTGCCAGCGTACAAGATGACTTTTTTGGCCCAAAAAACATGCCTCCAAGTCGGGGGGTTGTCTTGTACACCGGGTGCACTTCATTTGGGCCAGGAAGGAGCCGCCGCCGGGGAAGAAGGCAGGCGGGCAGGCAGGCAGTTGGTCAGAGTGGCCAGAGCCCGCCGCTGGGCTGCCCGCTGCCCCGCGCCATTGAGCCAGCTCTGCGCTCTCTTGCCGCCACCCACCCGGTTCCCCTCTTCTTCCTCCTCCTCCTCCACCTCCCACTGCCCACCCAGCCTCTTCCCCTCTTCCTCGCCCTCTCGCTGCTTGAGCCAGCTACACGCGCACGTGCTCGCCCGCCACCCACCCGCTTCCACTCTTCCTCCTCCTGCCGCCGCCCGCCCAGCCTCTTCCCCTTTTCCTCGCCCTCCTCCCGCTGGCCATAAACTTCCAGGGTGGGCCCGGGCAGAGCCCCGGGCAGCCACCGCTGGCACCACAGCAGAGCCGTCCACTCTATATTTTGAGTGGAAATGTTGGGGGGTCGTCTTGTATGCCAGCAAATACGGAAAGAAATTTCAGCCAGCAATGATGTGTTAAATGAAACCTACCAGATAGGCAGTTTGTAAGGTAGGATTGGATGTAGAGGGAAATGTGGGTTAGAGAGGATGGGATTCAGTGAGATTCATAATGTCCAGCAACTCACAGTGCAGCCTGGAGAAAGTAACTCCCTCTCATTTTACCACTAAGGTCAAATATATAGAGAGGGCCGAGAGAGGGGGTTCTCAAAAGACATAAGGAATGAAGGAAAGCAATTTTGGTGTGCAGAAAATAGAATGAATCAGACTGGCCAAAAGAGGACCAGCTGAAGAAAGAATCCCGGACACCTAGATCATGAAGGGACTCCAGCAGGACCAGTTGGTAAGAAGAATATAAACATTTACAGTATTGTGCAATGGTTTTTTGCCTTGGTGCGTTATTGAAAGCTGGATTTATTCTTAAAATAGATTGAATTCTTGAAGGGCAAAGGTCATTACGTAATGACTGAAAACGTTAGGTAGAAAGAAAATCTTTCTGTAGCAATGAACAAATATAAGAATAACTTTTCAGCATTACTGTATATCAATAGCCAATTATTTTCATCCCGGTGTGTTCCGGCTGACTGCTAATGGACTGACAATGAGTTAGCTTTTAGAAGAACCATCATTTCAAAGACAGAATAGCTGACCCTTTAATTCTGAGATATTACAAAAATTACACCCCCTCACCTTTAAAAATTGCAAATGCACTAAATCATTTGATCTCTCTGTGGACTAAGGTACCTGCTCTTTGCTGTTATATTTAATAAATGTAAGCCTCAGAGTAGCCTTAATTTAGAGCATGGTCAAAGCTTCTCTAAAACACGATATCTGTCCTAATAAACATATTTTAGGCTGTGATCATTTCAAGGCTTGTCTACTGTGCCCACTTTGGAATGGGATAGATCTGGATAAATAGGGTTGCTAGGAGGTCCAGTATGCTGTTTTGTGCAATCCTCACATTGAAATGACTTACAGACTTCAAGTCACCCCATTAGGTTTGCATCAGCCTGCTACCAATTTATCAGTATCATGAAGTGCCTTAAGAAGAGAGCCACATCAGGATATTAGCAAATTAAGCACCTTTCTCTGCTCTGTGGAAGGGGCCAGGAAGTGGGGAAAAAATTAAGTGTATTAGAGCAACTTATATGCACTGCCTCACTTTATTTATTTATTTATTTATTTATTTATTTATTTATTTATTTATTTATTTATTTATTCATTCATTCATTCATTCATTCATTCATTCATTCATTCATTCATTCATTCAACTTGTATGCTACCCATAGTCTGCAAGAGTCTCTTTTTGTTTGTTGACCAGCTCTCAATTGGATCTTTAGGGGGGGAAATTACCCTTGTTGCCTTCTCACACTTCTGGGAGGAAGTTTTCTATTTGGTTTTATTTTTTTTTAAAGTGATGCAGTGGATATGAACTAGTCAACGTGATAAAATCATATTCAGTAAAAGTGGCCACACCCTCTTGGGATTAGTTATACTGAGGAGAGCTGAGGGTAGTAGGATGCACATGTGTGGTCACCTGATTAAAAATACCCAAAGAGAAGAGAGTTCATGATCTGTAAAATTAGATTCATTGGGCTAGATCTATAATGACAACCTGAGGATATTCTAATGTTACAGTTCTACTGTCATTCAGCCTTCTCACAGCTCTACTATTATTGTTCTGCACCTGTAAACAATACAGACCTAGGGTCCTCATGACAATGTCACCATCAGTTTCTTCAAAGGGCTCCCACAAGAGCTTGTATACCATTGGGTGAAATGCACATCTAGGGTTTGCATTTAAACAGGAGGGGGGTATGGTTTGGGTTTAAAGAAAGAACAAAGGGGGGAAGAAAAATGGAAACAAGCCACATCTTGGCAGGCACACAAGGGTGAAACCTGCAACAAGTAGCAGGGGGACTTCTCCATTCAAGCTCCACGAAATAGAAATCTATGGGTATCCGTCTGTTTTATGAAAAAAGGAAGATCATTGGTGGTTGCTACTGCCAAAGAGAAATAATTACTTTTAAACTTGTGACTTCTCAGCTCAAATCCAGGCTCAAAAAAAGTTGGTCTCATTTTCTGGTACATCTATTCACTTACCACAGGGATTACTCTAATGGTATTTATTTTGCTGTGAAATCTTTGGAGTGCTGTGAGGGAAATAATACAGTTAACTCAGAAATTAAAAATGATCTGTTATAAACTGTTCAGTCAGTGGTCCCCATAACATCCACAAGGTAGATGAAATGACAACCTCTAAAGGCATAAGAAATGTCTCTTGAGTTTTCTATGACATTTTGTAATCCAAACTTTGCCCAGTGGCTGATGGTTTCTTCCTCAGAGTGACATTGATTGTAGGTGCATGTAGAGTGAGTATGATTGTGTTCAGTATTTTGAGCTCATCATCTCTTATCCCATTCTTATTGTCATCCTAGTCCCAGACAGTATCAAATTGGAAGCAGTAGTGTAGAAAATTACGAACAAATCAGAAAAGACCACAGCTGTGAAATGAATCAAGTCACTGTTTCTACATTTAGTATTTCCATGGGAATAACAGATTTAAACATATTTGGGGAACGTTTAGCTATCATGACGGAACGCTCTTCTGTAATTACATAGTCATTTTTGTTGTACTGTGAAACAGTCAGATTTCTGTGATGCCAAATGCATGTGTGTGCGTTTTAAAAAATGTGGCATGAGAGACATTTATTTATTAAAGGTTATATTAATAAATGGATACCCAGTGTGGTGAATAGAGTGACGGACTCCCCGCTCAGTCACAGAAACTCATTGGGCATGTGGAACCCCTTAAAAATATTTCACTCAACTTGAAAGCCAACTTAAGAGTCCCAATAAGTCCATTTCAACTTGACAAGACAGAACAACAATATTGATAATGTAATTTTACATACAATTGCCCTAATATTTTTAAAAATCAAGATAATATTAAATCATTTATACTGCTTTGCTGTATGTACAACATTGATTATTTAGGCCCAGCATTGTGTAAATTTAAAATAAAATGCATAATGTAGTGGGAATCCAACTTTTTCAACTTCAGGCTCCAAAATGCTGTGAATTTGCAGGCTTAAAGAGCCCCAGGCTTAACAGAAATGGTTGTGGCTATGGTATCTATAGTATTTGCTTCTTCCTCAAAAGAGACACATGGAGTCTATCCAACTGAGGCTACTGTTCTATGTTATGAGCAGCCAACAAGCAACCAGTACCATCTATATAGGACAACATGGTTGGAACAGACCTTGAAGAACACCTGTTTCAGGACTTTGTGCAGTTCTGTTTTTTTTTTTAATTCTGCAGAGAATCTGTATCTGTGCTACAGCTACAGCTTTGTATGACTACAGTATATGGAAGTCATTCTAAGTATTTCTCCTCACAAAGCATAGTAAGTAAGTAATTGCAACTGGAGCCACCATTTGCTGCATGGCTTCAATGAGTGGACCACAAGGTCATAAAAGAAGAACAAGGCATATCCCTCAGGCTTTAAGACTGCCTATTCCTGATGTGAAATATAAGGCATATTCCGGAATGTGGTGTCTGATCCACATGTAATAGAGAGAAGTTGCAATCTTTTCCAAGAGAGCATTGCATAATATTTGTTGGTACAAATATTTCTGTTTACTTTTTCACTTTGTATGTTCCTATCTTCCAGAATGGGTGCTGCAGCTTCAGTCTATCGTTCATTATTTTCCCCTCCTCTCTGCAAATCACCTTCAGATCAAAACCCTTTCTAATGTTTCTGCCCAATATTATATTTTACTGCTTTTCTAATGAAGAATTGCTGGACTTTAGGATTTCCTCTGCTTAACACAGATAGGTTCGCAACACACTTGCCAGTTCTTCCACAGAAGGAATTGGTTTATCTTGTTCTCATCCCAATTTGTGGCCACCTAAAGTCTGTGCAGCAGCCATAGATTGTAAAACTCCTCTGACTTTTAACACATTCATCATCGCCTCTGAATTTTCACAGTTAACTTTCTTCCATATCCCTGTAAGTAGTTCTTTTCAAAGTTCTTTCAGAAATAGCTTTCTATTTCCCAGTAAGTAGAAACTTGGAGTCTTTCATACCTTGAATGATAACAGTGTAATGATGGCAAGAAAAATCTTTTGTCATGCATGCTTTGCCGAACCAGAGATTTCTGTTCTTAATGTTTTTTAAAGGTAGGGGGTTGAGGGTAATCCTTTTAAAAACGGAATGGAAAGAGAAATTATGGGGGGGGAGGGGTTGGGAAGAGAGGAAAAAGGACATCAATGGCATGCCCACCTGGCAGGTTAACTCTTCTATTTTTGAGGCCCCACTTGGCTCACATCATTTTGAATGCATTTGCATCTACTTGCCTGTTATCTCTGTTCAGTTGGTGTTATTTTTATCTACAGGGCTCTCCACAGGCAGGTGTGAATTGGTCTTTATTATTCCTCAAGTTTCCCTCTCTCCTCATCTTTTCCTTCACAGTCATTCTTGACACCTATACAATTGCTTCTATCTAGGGTGGCCCTGAGTCCTATTCCACAAAGGACAGTCCTCTCATTGTAGGCCTCTTAGTACTTGAAAGCTTTCTCTATTTGCATGGCTGTCTTGTCAAAGTCTGGTTTAAAGATAACATGTCATGCGAATGAAAAGCAGGGTGGAGGTCCTGATGCTGCTTGTCAGTAGTTAGCAGAGGAATTAGCCAGGACATGTGTCAATTTGACAACTTACTACTGGGGTCAGAGGTGTTTTATTGCCATTTAAATTATGGCTAGAATCCTAGTGATGTTTGGCCATTGTTTTTTCGAAATTTTGTTAAGATGTCATTGCGCATTTCAGTCACACAGTTTTATGTCTTCCTTTGTCCCCTTTTTTGATTATGTGCATCCTTTCTTGTTTATGATACACACTGTGCCATCATTGTTTCAGAAGGAGGACAAGACTCCATGGGACACACTAAAGCCAGAACTTCACAGAATGCAAAGGCTGTGCAACATGCCTAAACATTTAATTATGTGCTGTCCGGTTGATTCCAAACTATGGCACACCTTGCCAGGATTTAGGTACAGAATCATCATCATCTTCTTCATCATCATCATTTTGGAACTGCAGAGCTGGAAGGGCTCTTATGGATCTTTGAGTCCATCCTCTGTCAAGGAGGCACTGGGGGGATTCAAATTCTGCGTCCACAGCCAGATACCTAAGCCATTGAGCTGTCCAACAGTTCTCAGTAATCAGATATAGTTTACCAGTCCCTTTGTCTTGTGGGCTCCTATAAATGCTACAGCCAAGAATAAGGAAAAAGGTGTCTTGTCCAAGGCAACTGAAACAATAACATTGTTTGGATTCTTGGCTGTAGCACCTCAGTTGTGGCATGTCTTCAGTTGTCATTGGTATTGCTTTTATTTCAGTGTCAAGTTAAAGCCTGACTGTTTACCCAAATATCCAGCACCTGTTGAGACTGGTTTGGTTTTCTATCTTTCAGTTAGCTGACTTTTGTTTTATTTGCGTACATTGTTATATCATTTGAAAGTGTTTTAAATAATTCAGATAATTTTAGAGCTGTTTAAGGGGATTTTATTGATTGTACTCCACCCTAATATCTGATACAAGGCAGCTTGACAATACTGAGTGACTGAGTGAGTCAGTGAATCAAATTTCCTATCTTGGAACTGGAAATGAGCAAATCTCACTCTTCTTGGCTGTTTATAATGTGGGGTCTGTGGTGGGAGACATGTGGGCCAAACAAATATGTATGTATGTTCAGTATGTTAAGCCTTCATATTAGAATATATATTTCCAATAGGTGGAAATGTATCTCTGTTCAGTTATACATTCAAAACAAATAACTGAAACAGGATTTACTCAATGGATTCCTGAGAGAGAGAGAACAATAATAAATAATTTTCTTTGATTGGTTTTTATTATTTGTGAGTTTGTTTTGTGGGTGGGTCACCATTTCTATTTTTTTTAAATTGCTGTTAGCCATCCAGAGTAATGCTCTGTTACTATATACTTTTTTACTATCATAAACATTAATGTGGGTCGAAATTCTTTTGGGATCATGGAACACAAACAGGAAATCATGTAACCAGCATTCTCACTTGTGCCAGCTGTCTGTTGTGCACTCTGATATGCCCCAGTTGTGTGCCTAGGCACATGACAGATGAGCAGAAAATTGCAAAAACTATTTGCGTAATCTCCCTTATATGTATGGTATTTCACAAATTAATTTTCATCATAGAGATTTTTAAAAAACACAAAATAAGATTTGTTAAAGATGCTGGCATTAAAAACATTTTGTGGGGTGCATGTACATTCAAATGTCCTTCAGAGTATCACACTGGAATGACATAAAACCACTCAGGGAATGAAATCCTGTTGCTTTGCCTAGTAACTCACACTAGAATGGACCCATTAAATCAGTGGGGATGTGGTGAGTCAACTGTCCTATAAATTCCATGGATTAACGGTCCTACTCAAGTTGTAACTCACTTTACTGTAGTAAGTTACAACTACTGTAGGTTCATTTGAATTCATGGAACTTGAGGAGTCAGCTTACCAAATCGCCACTGATTGAACAGGCTTACTCTAGTGTGACTTACTACACTAAGCAACAGGATTGCATCCAGAATGTGACCATAAAGAAGTATGTCTCACATTTAGACAACTTTCCTGTACCACATCCTCACATTTAAATTAATGCCACCATTCACAAACAAATATTTTATTATCCTGGGAAGGTGTGTTTCAAGCCACTCTTCACCCTCACCCTTGCCATTATCACCACTCTGACCCACCCTTTTTGCCAGTATAGAAAATCCCTTCTTTTTTCATTGTTTAGCAAATGAAATATCTCTGAATTGAAATGACAACGTAAGTATTTGTGCTGTATCAGCTTAGCTATAGTGCTAAACTAGGAGAAAAAAAATATTTTTAAAAAATACTGTTTACAAATTGAATTGCAGACCTTACAAGTGTGAACAGAAAGGAAACAAAAGGATCACCACCACCCCACACTCTGTGCATAACCAATGATGTAATCTGAACATGCCCAGCAACTGCACTAAAGGACCACCAACGGCAACCATACAAGCCAAAAGCAGGATGAAAGAATGTGGGTAGAGTGCTACACAACACGACCTGCCAGCCACACCAAACATACCTCAGACTCACAGCAAAAGATCAAATCTGCTTGTAATTAGCACAAATGGCATGCAGTCAGCATTATAAATACAGAAAGGAAAAGTGAGGAACATGACAGAAACAGTGGGGGGAAAACTGTCTAGTCTCCCTCTCACTTTAATTGAGGGAAATACTTGTGACTAGGTGCCTGACAAGGAACAATGAAAAAGTGTTCCTCCCCCTTATCCATCTCACAAAAATAACCAACATTGTGAGTGACATAGTGAGAGAGCGCTTTCTTTCAGAGTGTCTGACTGAATGTGAGTGACATACTCTGGGAAGACAATTTGTGGGGTTGGGAGGCTACAGTACTTGTTTTTCTCTTGATCTCTGTTAATATTCCGGCTGTCCCCATCTTTGCAAGCAGGCAAAGACCTTTCTCTTCAGGCAAGCTTTCCCTGAGCGATTGACTGCCTGAGTGAGATTTTTAAATGGGTGGTTGTGCTTTACTGCTTTGAATGCATTTTGGTGTTGCTTTTGTTTACTGTCTTTTAATGTGGTATTTCGTAAACCTTTTTTATATTTTGCAGTCAGTGATCACACAGAGATTGCAGATTGATGCACATCTGGTGCAATGATTTTCACATCTTAGTCCCACTCAGGCAACCCTTCTTTCCTTTATTCTTCTGGTCCTGCCTCTATCTGTCTGTCTGTTTGTCCGTCCATCCGTCCATCCGTCCATTATTTATTTAACTAACTAACTAACTAACTAACTAACTAACTAACTAACTAACTAACTAACTAACTAACTAACTAACTAACTAACTAACTAACTAACTAACTAACTAACTAACTAACTAATTTAATTTAATTTAATTTAATTTATTTATTATGTCAGGTGACCAGCTCATAAAACATATTTATGGTTAAAATATACAAAATGCAGTTTAAAAATATACAACCAATTCATAAAACATATCATGTGGCTAAAATATACAAAATGCAGTTTAAATATTTAAAATCAGTTCATAAAACATATTATGTGGTTAAAATACACAAAATCCAATTAAAAAGGTGTACAGCCAGTTCATAAAACATATTATTTGGTTAAAATATAAATATTTCCTCCCTTCGGTTGGGTTCACAACATTTCTCTGTGCTTGACAGTAAACCACCCTCATGTTAAAACCAGTCAACCTGTGAACTCAGGAGATTATGAGGGAGCACTGTGCCATTGCTGCTGCACAAAATTTTGTTACAGAGCATGTAGTAAGGGAGTCTTGATCGGAAAGAAGTAGCCTAATGTAAAATTCATCAGGTCTCCCTGGATATCTGAGAATGATTGGGCTCAAGAGGTTAGTGTGTAGATCTCTATAAAAAAAACAGTACAGTAAAACATGACCTACAGTTTCCACTTGGCCATCATTATAAGAGCCTCGTGGCGCAGTGGTTAAAACGCTGTACTGCAGCTAAAACTGTGCTCACGACCTGGGGTTCAAATCCCAGGTAGCCGGCTCAAGGTTGACTCAGCCTTCCATCCTTCCGAGGTCGGTAAAATGAGTACCCAGCTTGCTGGGGGGGCAATGTGTAGCCTGTATAATTAAAAAATTGTAAACCGCCCGGAGAGTGCTTGTAGCACTATGGGGCGGTATATAAGTCCAATAAATAAATAAATAAATAAATAAATAAATTATATGGACACAGGCAATCTGAAATAGGTATATGTTGAAATCTTCCTTCCATGAGTTTAGAGGGTAAAACATTAAGTTTTGCTAATGTGAAGGCTCTTCTTCCCTTTGTTGACATTGTGCTCTTCAGATATGAAGATATTAGTAACAACACTGCATTTGCCCGACTAGCTCATATGCTCTTGACGTTCTCTGTCCCAGGTTCTTTCTTTGAGTGCTGCTTTAGCACCAACATGTAACTAATTAATTAACTAATATGCTGCCGACATTACCCAAAGGTCTCTGGGTGACTTACAACAATTTAAATATAATAAAAGATATAAAGATAAAACAATTAAAATACAATTAAAAATTGTTGATATTATTTCAATTAAAACAGTTGATATTATTTCAATTAAAAATCTTCTGGAACAGGAAGGTTTTGACCTGGTGCCGAAACATCATCTGCATTGGCGCCAGACGAATCTCACTTGGGATGGCGTTCCATAGTCTGGGGGCAGTTGCCAAAAAGGCCCTTTGTCTACAAGCCATCCCTCTTACCTCCTTGAGGGACAGCTCTTTCAGGAAGGCCCCCTGGCTAGATCTTAATTGCCGGATAGATTCATATGGCTAATGGTTTATGGTTCACTACAGAGATGGGCACGAATCACCGGTTCAGTGGTTTGTTTTAGTTTGTTTACCACTGCAACAAGCGTTTGGCAGTTTGGCTTCCTGCCCCCTCTGGTGGATGCCCACTCAGAGCCAGCATCTGGAGAAGGCAGGGAAGTTGGAACGCTGCCTCTGATTGGGCACCTGCTGCAGGGGGTGGGTTGCTGAACTGCCAGACATCGGTTGCAGCAGTAAACGAACCAGGATGAACCACTGAACCTGCAGAGGTTGTGTCCATCATTCGTTTGCTGTCAAGCCACATGGTTTTGAATGGGCTGTATGGTGTTCTGGAAAAGGTGGCAGAGTTCCTAAGTTCTTCTTAATGCACATACCACATACCACATATCTTTTATTTTATCTGGGTTATTTTCCAGTGCTTGAGGATCTAGTGATCTAGTGCTAAACTAATATATCAGTACTAGTGGTAAGGTGATAAAGTGATCTAGCATTAATTTCATATATGTAAAAATCAGTCAATCCATCAATCCATCAATCAATCAATCCAGGGGAACGATTGGGGGAAAATTGTGGCCTTCTCTTGTGAAGAAATGTAATATCAGTAGCATCTAGCTGCGGTAGTCTTTGCTTCAATTTTTGAAAGAGAAAAGATATCCAAATCTCATGTAATATAACTGGACATCAGTATTTCTTTACTATCCTGAACGCTACACTTTTTTGTAATGTACTTCAGTAGACACTGCATTTTTGCAGGAACTACAGTATACCCGAACATAGCTATCACTGTTTTGTACACTTCGATAATTCATTTCAGCATCCTCTCCAGGGAACAACCACCAAATATGAATTTCCTTTATCAGATTTTCCCCAAGGAACGTTTCCTCACTCAGAATCCCAATTCTCCTTATTAAATGATGCAAACTCCAGCCTCTGTAACCCCATCAAGATGATATTGTATCTGCACTGGAATCCTTTATTCTGTATCTGTGCAGATGTGGGCTAATATGCAGCAGAAGGAAACAGTGATGCATGAATGCAACTGAAGTTATTGCCCATTTTGGGGACATAGAACTATGGAGCATGATAATCTTGTTCTGTGGCCCCTTGTGTCATGTCCTGTCTGCAGGTATGTTCTAGGCATCAGGCTGACTGCAGCTGGAGTTAGGATGTTGCATTATACAGGTCTTTAGTCTGATCCCATGGGGTTCTTTCTTTTCTTAAGACCTAAGATCAACTATATGCATTTCTCTCCTCTCTTGTATAATGAATAATGGCAGATTTGAAAATGGAATTCAGGGGACAATCTTGTTGGAGTGCATTTTCGTTTTCTGCATTAGTTTGTTTGTTACACTGATAAGTCTCTTCCTTCACTCAGCTTTCATTTATCCTTACAACAATCATCCCTGCCCTAGCTAATCCAGCCACTCTGCCCAGCATCCCTGTGACAAAAGGGAATATGAAAGCAACTACTAAAAGGCTATAACAAATAACCTCAGCTCATCCTTTCAGAGCTATTGTCTTGAATGCTCTCACAGCAGCTGCAATGACAAAAATAAAGCCTATTGCTGACTCATCTGACCTGATTCACTCCTGTCATGGTACCTTATGCTGTACTTCTGGTGCAAGATAGCACTCACTTTAACAGAGTTATCTTGGGTACATGGCTTTACGAGGTGCAGGTTGATAGTGATTTGGGCTCTTTCCAATAAACCAGCTCAGAAAATGGAGCAATGATTTACTCTAGTGATTTATGGTAGAAATACAGTGTTCTATACATTGCAGCTGCTGCAGTAGATCTTGGCAGAACTTACACATATAATAATAATAGAGGTCATGAAAGGAGAGAATGGCTCTACAAAAGCTATGACACCTTCCTCCTCTTCTCAAACCATGTGATTAAAAGCATTGGAACTATTTGAAATACATGACCTGACATATGTAGCCAAAATCTCATTGAAGTTGAATTAAAGATGCAGTGATTTTTCAGAAATCTGCATGGCATGAATGAAGATGCAAACTCTGATTTCCAGAATCTCAACAAGATGGTTCACAGCATTCTTACCATATTGTGGTTCATTGTGAGTTTGTCTTGTTGAGTTTTGTGATTTCATCATCCCATAATTTATTTGAGTGTTAGGCTGGCTAATAGTGGCCAAAATTCTGTTGCTCAGCATAGTAAATCACACACTAGAGGAGGCCCATTGAATTGAGGGAGATTTAATGAAATTAACTGATTCAGGAACTCCTGAAGTTCCATTGATTCAAATGTCCTTATTCAAAGAGGAATAGAAATAAGCTATATATTTCTATTTTATTTGGAGATTACCAGATTGAAAATTAATGGAGCTTGAAACAGAGTCCTAAAAAATAAGAGTTCAATTTTAAATCATATATGCAGAAGACATTCTGTCATTTCTTCTATGTACATTTCTATTAATATTAATTTTTAAGTTGTTCCTTTTATGTTTCTTACCCCAAACATGATGCAAAAGTACATGTTGTCCAAATGGCTATTTAAATAAAATATGTCTTTTAGCTTCTGGAAAAATACTACTGAATACAGGGTAAAACAAGACTATATTAAAATCAAAAAGAACATGTTATGATGTTTATACAGATGAGTCGATCACCCTGTAGTTTCAAGACAAAAAGCAATCCATAATTAATTCCTGGTAGTGCAGAGTCTAGGATGTATGTAATTCATACTTAATGAAAAGAATGAATTGAATTTTTGTAAGAAGATTAACTTTTTGGGAATGAGTCCCTATATCCAATTTCACAAACATTCTGAAACAGTGTGTCTTCTGTCTTGTCCCTGCTTGTTTTGAAAGCCATTTGTCTTGTTTAAGTCGAGCATTAATCAATATAGATTTTATCCAATAGCCATCTCTGATTATCAACGCATATTAATTCTTCAAATTCAGTTTGATTTCTCAAACAGCCATATTTCAGAAGGCCATCCAAAGCCCACTTGCAAGGAACTTTATTCCATTGATTTTAACACAACTTTTTTTTTTGAGCAGAGCTGAGAATACTGCCTTTAAAAAAATTAATTTGTTGATATTATTTTCCGCTCCTTACTGGGAGTGTTACTATTTATGTCATTTGTTATTAGGGGAAAGGAAAGGAAAGGACTGTATGCTCCTTGTACATGATCCAAAAACAAGGCTGGGTGATACTTTTATTAGATCACTGAAATCTCACAAACAAGCACTAACTTTCCTATCCTGCATGGCCCTTCATCAGGCTGCGCATTACAGAACTGAGGATTACGAATATCCGCACTTCTAATTGGAACTATCACATTTAACATTTTCTTTTAATAGTAACAACATTGGTAATGCCATTACACACACAAAAGTAATGTGTTACAGAAAACATGTAATATATGAAATGTGACTTCTAAGCTCTGCATCTGAGTAAACATTTATACATATATTCATAAAAGACATGTGCATACTAACTAGAAAGAGGTTTATACAGAATCACACTGCAATGTACCTAAGCTGTACATGCCCTGAAAATATTGAAACCGGATTGTGAAACACCTATTTGTATGTATAATTTGTTGGAATTATGCATTTCGAACAGCATGAATATTTATATCAATTATCTGTCTAAATTATTTCAAGGCAATGAATATCCATTTAAATTATTGTAATATTTATTTACTTCTCTGTTTGTTTTTAAGATTTATATCCCATACTATAAGTGCATTATTAGGGCAACTTATAACCAAGTAATGATATTTCTCACTTTGTTCTTTTCTACATTCGTCTTGTGAACCTTCTAAATTTATATATTAAAATAGAGTCAATGGTATTGCTTTCATTTTGCTGTAAAAAAGATGCATGTGGCTGTTCCTTCGAATGTGTTGTTGAAAGGGAAAGATCAACTGTAGAGATAAATTATTCTTTGCTTAATGACTTCCTCCCAAGTAAGTGTGCATAAGATTTCAGAAGACAATGCCTTTGACAGATTACAGGGCGACATGGATGAGCACCCAACCTCCATTACTACAGTTCCCTGGAGGCCTGATCCTCTCAGCTGCCCGACTCAGAAGCCTCTTATTTGGCACTCTCACTTTTTCTGAAGGATAGTGATAAACTGAATCAGTACCCATTTCTCACTTCTGATGGTGGATGGTGCAAATGACTGACTGCAAACAATGGTGGCTGCTTTATGGGAAAGACTTCAGCTTATTCACCTATGGTTAGAATCAGCTCAAGACCTCTCGCTGCCTGCCTAATCAACTATCACTTGTTCTAATTTCTGGCAGTAAAAAAAAAAAGAGGGGGGGGAGAAGGAGAGAGTGGGAGAGAGAGGGTGGGGGAGGAAGAAAGGGAAAAGGAGAAACCAATAGTAACTAAACAAATAACTAACATTTGCTGAATTCTGTTGCCAAAGGCAGTCACTTTCTAGTCTGATGGTAGGACCAGACCTGTCTTTGGGACTCTGGATGGTGTGGCAGTTGGGATTTAATCCAAGAAAGCAGGGGCAGACATTGATCCTGCTTCTTCTCCTCACCAGCACCACTGATGTAGCAGAGTGGACTAGGCTCAGTTTAGTCCTTCCCAAAAGAATACAAAGATAAATGAGTGTGAGCACCCCGCTCATCCTCTCCATCTGAATGATATGAAGGGAAGATTCAACCTCCTGCTGAATAAAGAGCAGAATGGGGTAGGCTCCCCACACCTGGAACTGTTCATTCTGCAATCCTATAGTAAATGATTGTGACTAAGAGCCAAAAAAATAATATATGAAGGCTTTGCCTTAATAACTGTTGTGCTCTGTTCTATTAGTACTGATTTTTTTAATGTAATGGTTGTTTAATTCTTTATTAATATTTGTATGCCTATTGTTCTTAGTTTTAAAATGTTGTCTTTTTAATGATATAACCAGCCTTGGGTTCTTTTTAAAGAGAAAGGCAGGATAAAAATATTTTAAATAAATATTGGTTCCTCTAGCAACACTCAGATGTCTTTCTAAGTGGCCAGCAAAATAGCAACCATAGATTTACCAAAAATTCAGGAAGAAAGATGTGTGCAGCTAGGACTACTAGCTTTTTCAACCCACTCTGCATATGCCAGCTGGCATTTTTGTCCTATACAATTTAAGAAACTTATATCAACCAACATTGCTTCATTCTTTAAGAGCTCTTCACAAAACAGATTTGAAAGCTTTATAGTCTAAACCTCAATATAAAGAAGAAAATTTGAGAGAGTTTAATCTAGACATAGTTATAGTTACAGCAAGTTGGTCTTAAAACTCAGGGGAAACCTGGGAATTGTAGTCCAACAACATCTGGGACCACATGTTTGGGAACCATCATATTTAGAATGTTGGGCCTAATTAAATCAATGGGACTGAAGTCAAGCATGGCTAACTTAAAGTGCATTGATTTTGGCCAGTCTCCAATGATTATCCCCTTCTTGGATGTACACCTTAACGTGGTGCAGGGACTTGAGTGTGTGAATGAATCAGAGAGCAACGCTGGCAGGAGGACAGATTCCATAACACACCTGGACACCTAGAAGGGTGACCCAAAGCAAAATGGTCACAACTGAGGCACCAGACTAGGATGCATTCACCCTCTCCAAGGGTAACACCCACATCAGCAGAAGAAAATGAATAGTTCCAAAAGTGATTGGGAAAGGCAGCTATCAGGCAGCAGCAGTATAATATGCCAATAAATATGGAAAACATATTCAGAGCACATTACCATAGTCTCTCGAGACTGAAGGATGCCTATAAAATGGAAAACAAAACAATGGTCCACAGATTGGCAACATTCAATACACATTCCAATTCCAAAGAAAGAAGATGCCAAGGAGTGCAGTAACTCTAGGACTATTGCTCTTATTTCCCATGCAAGCAAAGTGATGTTCAAGGTTTTGCAACAAAGGCTTTTACCTTATAAGGAGTGAAAAATGTGTGGTGTTTAAGCTGGATTTCAAAAGGAAGAGATTGTTTTAAAAGAAATGGATGTGCCTCAGCACTTAACTGTCCTAATGCATAACCTGTACTGTGGAGAAAAAGCTACAATTAGGACAGAATATGGTGAGACAGGATGGTTTCCTCCAGTTGTCGGATAAGGGTGTATTTTATCCGTTTATGTATGCAGAACTTATCATATGGAAAATCAGACTAGATTTAGATTTAGATGAGTAAAACTGGTGGAAGTAACACCAATAATGTAAGATATGCAGATGACACTATCTTATTGCCAGAAAGTAGCAGACTTGAAATGAATTTCAGTAAAAGTGAAAGAAGAAAGTGCCAAAGCAGGACTGCAGTTGAACATTAAAAAGACCAAAATCATTACAGAAGAACTACACAACTTTAACATTTACAATTAAGAAATCAAAATAGTGAAAGATTTTGTATCCCTTGGTTCAATCATCAATCCAAATGAAGACTGCAGCCAAGAAATCAGAAGAAGACTGAGACTCAGAAGGGCAATGAAGGAATTATAAAAGATCAAGTGTAAGAATGTGCCAGTGGAGACGAAGGCCAGGATCATCCTCACTTCTATTTCTGATCATCATGTATGGTGAAAGCTTGATAGTAAAGAAGGGGGGACTGATTCATTTGAAATATGAAGCTTGAGGAGAGCTTTGCAGATATTCTGGTCTGCCTGAAAGATGAACATGTTGATCCTAAAGCAAATCAACTATCTCTGGAGACAAAAAGGTTGAAAATGAGGCTGTCCTACTTTGGGCATATCATGAGAAAGCAGGATTCTCTGGAAATGACAATAATATGAAATGGATTTACCCCCTAAAGGAACCACAGTTTGAGTTTACAAGAGCTGAGCAAAGCTGCTGAGAACAAGATAGTCATCATAAAGTTGGAGACAACCTGGCAGCAGGCAACAACAACAACATCTAATTATGGTCAGGTCCAGACCCAATCTAATGGATTCAGCATGTCTGATTCTAAAATAACACTATTATTTTTCTTTCAGTTTGGCGAAAGAATAGAGTGTAGAAGGCAATATATTTTAAAATGTCTAAAAGCACATCATGATATCTTGTCATCTCTAAGTAAATCCTGTGCAGTATGAATTAAATGAGGGATTAATAGATTGCATTTATTATTTATCAAAAGTATGTGTTTACTACATTCCTGTCCAATAGGGCCCCCAAAGTTATGTACCATAAAATAGATTAAAATTCAGGAATATACTTTATCTGGGCAAATATTTCAAAACAGACCAAAACTGGGACAGCTTTATGGCTTTGGAGTGATAAACAGGGTGGAACACAAAACCACCAACTGCCCATCAGTCTAAGCTCCCCATCCACAGAACATTCAAGATCAATCTGACATCCTTTAATTAATTAAGGATGTGCTGTGATTCTATGTGAAGAAGGGAACATTTAAAGTAATACAGACTATCCAGGAAATCTCAGTTTGTGCCAAAGCAGGTGAGTGACTGCAGAATCTCAAAGTAAAGCTCAAAATGTCTTCTGGATATTTCAATTACACAGGAACCAGAAAAAGCAAGTCTGAGGTTAGTGGGTGTGCAATATATATAGTATTTGGCCAACCCTTTTGCAGAGTTGTAGAGTGAGCTGAAAGAATGTACCACTATTGCTAGCAAAATTTTGTGTTCCAGAATTCCCCTACAGTACTTTTTAAAAGTAGTGAACTATGTTTAGTTCATTAGCACTTACTTTATTGAGACTGTGTGGGTATGTGGATGAATGCTCACAGTGTGTTTATATGGACTTTGAGTTACTAGATCAAAATTAGTGCACTAGGATCTGTCTCTCTCCATCTGCCCCCTGCCTGTCTTCTTCTTTTTACTTGGTGCGATTCTGTGTAATACCAAGGGCTTCTGACATTTGTGCCACTGCTAGAAGGGTACCAGAGGCAGACATTCTCCTGAGTGTTCCTCTCTGAGCATTTAATACATCCTTGAAATTGATGCTGCTTTGTAGCCGCACTCTCATTTCAAGTCATAGCCATTTATGCTTCTACATTCTTGAGAATGCTTTTTTTTTCATGGACATCTGGACATGAACAAGTACCGTCATGAATCTGGACAAACATCTGGTGACAGTGTTGCCAAAAGGCCACAGGGTGGATAGGCACCAACCCGTGTGACCTTATTTAGACACAGATCATGAGGGAAGGGGTCAGTGCTTTACAAAACAACAACAACACTTATTTAAAAGGATTAGAAACAACTTGGAAAAAACCCCGCATTTTTTAAAAGGCAAAAATTTTAGAGAATAGGATAAAAACAAGAATCTTAGAACTGCAGATATGGAATCCAGTCCTTGTTACGGAGGCACAGTGTGGAATTCCAAGCACTAATTTTTTAAAAAACAAACTTGAACATTCCTAATTTATTTGTTTGGTACGTATGCTTACTTCTCTAATATGTATGCTTGTTATTACAGGCAGCCACAACATGGTTGTTAGTGCAGTGAATTGAGCCCTGAGAAATCCAAATTTAAGTCCTCATTGGGGGCTGTGAAGCTCATTGGGCGACCCTGAGCCTACCACACACTTCCTCAGAGGATTACAAGGTAAAGGTAAAGGTTGCCCTTGACAATTTTTGTCCGGTCGTGTTCGACTCTAGGGGGCAGTGCTCATCCCCATTTCCAAGCCATAGAGCCAGCGTTTGTCCGAAGACAATCTTCCGTGGTCACATGGCCAGTGCGACTTAGACACGGAACACTGTTACCTTCCCACCAAGGTGGTCCCTATTGATCTACTTGCATTTGCATGCTTTTGAAGCACTAGGTTGGCGGGAGCTGGGACAAGCGACGGGAGCTCACTCCGTCACGTGGATTCGATCTTACAACTGCTGGTCTTCTGACCCTGCAGCACAGGCTTCTGCGGTTTAGCCCACAGTGCCACCACGTCCCTGGTCGGAGGGTTATAGTGATGAATAAAAGTGGAGAGGAGGTGAACCATGTGTGCTGCTGTATGTTCATAGGAAGAAAGGCAGCATATAAATGCAACCAATAGATAAATAAATGTCCTATTTTCCATTAGACCAGTGGTTCCCAACTTTGGGTAACACAGCTGTTCTTGGAGTGCAGATCCCAGAGACCCAGACCCACACAGCTGGTGGCAAAGACTTCTGGGAGCTGCAGTCTTAGAACACCTGGGTTACCCAAGGTTGGGAACCACTATATTAAACAATGGCCAACATCCTGTTGCTGCTGATTAAAGACTTCTTCCTTTGATGTTGAGGTATACACAGCTCACACACAATGAGGTGAAGTCATGTGCACTCCAAAATTAATAAGGAAGGTCTTTAATCAGCAGCAATTAGATTGCGATTATAAAAGAGCACTTACCTTGCTTCAGCAGACTCACAGGTGTTGCTCAGGTGTCCTGGATTCCGCACTCTGCCTCCTCCTATTGGTGCCCATTCAGAGGAGGAAGTCAGGCAGGGAAGCTCACTGTGCTGTATCTGATGGGGTGCCCAATGGGAGGTGCACGGAATCTGGGGTGCCTGCACAACATTTGTGGGCCTGTTCTGCCGAACTGTGCTGAACTACCATCAAATTGTGATATCATCTCTACTGTACAGATGGAATACAGACAACAGAATTTTGGCCCTTCGTTTGCTGATTTGCCTGGGCTGTCTTTTGAAGGCCCAATCCACATAGGTTTTCCACAGAGACAAAGCATATCTACAAGGCAGAAGTGGCAGCTGTTGCTGAAAGGATCAGACATCCTCTTCCTTTGCTCATTTGTTCAGCTGGGATTGGGTCCAGCAGATCCACTCTCGGGTGTCCTGTGCTCAGAGACAAAAGACAAGCAACTGAGGACCTAGGATAGTTGGTCCCCTATTTTCTTCCAAGGGCACTCATTCCCTCTTGGAGCAGATGAGGGAACAGCAGGTGAATCCAACTCTTTTTGAAATGGGCTTGTAAGCAGGTAAGATCTCCCTTTTAACAGAAGCATTTGGACTGCCTTCTTGAACACGTTTTTGAGTGTCTTCTTATTATGCTGCAAAAGTTGTTTTAAATTATTTGTCTTTTTTAAAAAATAGCATATGATTACCAACCTGAGCTCTGTGGAAGGAAGGCAAAGCATTTATGTTTTCAACAAATAAAATGGGGAGGGGAAAGGGGGGAGCAGCCCTCCCTGCCCACTTCCTGTTGTCTCAGATGTTGACAGATGCCCTAAAAGAGATGGTAGTCAAGCAAGTTGGAGCAACCAGTCCTTCTAGCCAATGCTTGTTTGGTTGGTGAAAGGATGAATTATACTTGTATCTCCAAAGGATCAAACTAGACATTACAAGGAATTAATATTTCTGCATTCCTGTATTTACTGTGTGTTTTTTCTCTCTCATACTACAGGACTTCTTCCATAAAAATACAGGCTTTTACAATCAAACTTGCACATCAAGCCCATGTTTTCCTCCCAGTGACCAATTGCAAAACAAAAGACTTTAAATGCAAGCTATGCAGTTGCAGAAAATCAATCGGACATCATTCATCCCTTGAAAAAGCACTTCTAACTACAGTACATGATAAATGTACCATGCAGTTTGACTCAAAGTCTGGGTGGTTGGTGCAGGAGCAGGTCTGGCTACTGCACCACCATAGACGATAGAAAAGCCCAGAGAAAGTAATTTGTTATCATGGTTGTTCTGGGTTTTTCGGGCTCTTCGGCCGTGTTCTGAAGGTTGTTCTTCCTAACGTTTTGCCAGTCTCTGTGGCCGGCCTCTTCAGAGGACAGGACTGCTACTCCAGTCCTCTGAAGATGCCGGCCACAGAGACTGGAGAAACGTTAGGAAGAACAACCTTCAGAACACGGCCGAAGAGCCCGAAAAACCCACAACAGCCATTAGATCCCAGCCGTGAAAGCCTTCGCAAATACATTAATTTGTTATCATTGCATTTTGACTGCTAGAGATGGGAAAGAAACAGTTGTGGGTTTTTCTCATATACCTGAAAGACATTGCCTGACTTTGGGTGTTATGTACCTTGACATGGCTGTGCTGATGTCCGGGTGTGAGAGTGAGGGGCCATTTGCTGCTCCAACTCAGGCAGCCAAAAGTGTTGGGCCAGCCCGCAAACTGGGGCCTCACAGCCGTAGCCAGGGGGTGTCCGCTCCTGGATCACCCCCGGAGAAGGGCCACCCTCCAGAGCGAGAGATAGAAGTTGGGCTCCCCCGGCCCTTGACCGTCCTCCTGTGGAGACGATGCCCACCTCTGAGGCTGGGGCTTGAGGCTGGTCGGCGCGCAGGTGGTCTGTCGCGAGCGCTGCGCCAGCCGGCAGAACCTGCCCCGCCTGCCTGCCTGCCTGCCAGCCCGCCTCCTTTGCGCGCCTTGCGCCCGCCGTTTCCTTTCTTCCCCCGGCCTGGGACTCCCGCCTCTTTCCCTCGCCTTTCCCCCTCCCGCGCTTCAAGCCGGTGCCTTGCACAGGTGTCGGCTATTGGGTAGAATATGCAAATACATCGCTGACGTCACGCAGCGCCAGTCCAGACAGCAGAAATAGGGCAGGAATTCAGCAAAGCTGCGCGGACCCCTCTTCGCGCCGGGATTGCGACCGGGGCGGCTGCTCTCGTCCTCCTCCTCCTCCTCCTGCTCTCCGGAGGGGAGACTCCCCTTCGTCCTTCCCCCCGCCTCGCCCCGGCCCGCCGTCCCTTTTCCTTTCGAATTCCATTCCCCCCCCTTTTCTTCCCCCTTTCCCGTCGCCCGGCAGCCCTGTTCATGCTCTCCTCCCCTCGTCCTTCCGACGGCTCCCGCAGACTTCCTCGCCTCTTCCTCAAGGGGAGATTCGTGCCGGGAAAGCAAGCCCCAACCCCAACGCCGACGTTGCCTCCTCCGGGGGCCGCGAGGTGCTGTCCAGCGGGCTCCGTCCGCCGGGCTTGGGCCACGCCAGGTAAGCCTCGAAGGTCGTCGGGCTCTTCCGGCAGGTGGGAAGGAGACGGCTGGGCGAGCGGGCAGACGAGCCGCCGCCGCCGCCGCCTCCTCCTCTTTGCTCCCTTCCCAGGACGTTCAACGGCCCGAGCGGTGGCGCCGTACAAGCAGCCCGCCCGCTCGCCCGCCCGCCTACTTCAGCGCAGTTCCCGCGTCCTTTCTCGACGCAGCCCGGTCGGGGGAAGCGAGCGAGCGAGCGCGAGCGACTTCACAGCCCTTCAACTTTGCGGGCTGAGAAACCGGCGCCCCAAATGCAGTGCGAAGGAGCTGGCGGGGGAAGCGGGAGGGGAGGAGGAGGAAGAGAAGGAGGAAGGCAGGCAGGAAGGAAAAGGCGATCAAGCCCCGATCTCGTAGCTGCAGGTTCCGTGCCTCTTTTGCTGCGGGGATTGTGCTGGTGTTCAATAGCACCTCGAGCAGGAAGCCTTCCAGAAGCGAGGGCGAGTGGGGCAAGGAAGGATGGGGGGGGGGGGGGAATGGCCGGCCGCCCGGCCGCAGTACTCCTTCATCTTTTGCCAAAGCCCAGAGCATCCTTTCTCGTCTCTCTCTCTCTCTGGCTCAGCTGTTCTAGTGCAAATCCGAATGGAACACACTGCTTTAGTTGCAGCGGTTGCAGGCTTTAGGTGACCCTAGAAAGGGGTATTAGCTTGGGTTGTGGTTTTCCTTTTAACACAAGGATCCTGGTTCTTTCCAGCTCCAGTGTAACAATTAGGAGCTCAGAGAGTTGCTGGCACAGTGAGACTACTTTTGTTCACAGTACAGAGAACCCAGGTTCTTTTGCAATGGGAATTACAGGGAGCTGACCCCCCCCCCATGCTGTATGGTGTGTGTGTGAGAGAGAGAGATACCAAAGTAGTTTTTAAATCCCTACCATCTCGTGCTCCAAAGCCCCTGGGTTTGTTTTGCGGGTACATGCAATGCAGTTGCAGCTAGCTGTCTCCAGACTTCAGGTACAGACAGTCTTGTCTTCATATAATATATAACTATATAGATTTGTTGATCCCATGGCTGAAACAGAGTGAAGCTATTCAAGTCTTTTTCTTCCTTGCCGTCATTCACAGACACACATCCTACTTGTTCAATATTTTGACTTAAGTTGTACCATGTCATTTTGAAACTAAGGATGATGTTTAGGCTGTGATCCTTATCCACATCTGAAGTGCCAGTGAGGCTTACTTCTTAACTGGATTTGTATAGAATTATGTTTTAAGTGTCATTAGTTTGAAGTCACAGGTTTACAGCCCTGTCCTATTACTATTTGCTAAACTGAGATGTTTGGTCCCATTGAGTTTGATGATGTTTATTCCTAAATAATACACCGTGTATGCATAAGTGGATTAACAGGCAACAAACTGATTATCATTTGACTGGCTTAGGTCATATGAAGAAATGTTTTATAACTCATATTCTCTAAATTGTTTGTATACAAACTGTTGAAATGGAACTGTATGTTTTAATAGAACTGACCCAGACTTCTTCCAAGTGCCTATTAAATAAACTTCTCAAATAAAATCAAATATATGTAAAACTTCATGCACTGCACACCTTTGCGTCTAGAATACATTTAAAAAGATAAAAACTATAGAGATCTGGCTTCAGGCATTTCCTTAAAAGGACAGATCATGGCTTAATCTTACTCTCTAGAGTAAGAGAGAAGCTATATTGGAAAGAACAAGCTGAAAAGGTGAAAAGTAGCTACATAGTTACAATCCAAAGTGTACTATTTAATGAAAAGCCTTCAGTTGAACTTGAGTGATGCAAAGAGAACAGGTCACAAGCATTCTAACACAAAATGTACTTAAAACAGTGGTGTGCTTTCAGTGGAAAAGTACAGAGAATCTGTGGAAGAACTGCCGATTTCTTACATCCATTTGTATTAATGGGTAGTTGGAGAAAAGTCCCATTGTGTTCAATGGGGCAAGCCTAATTAAAGGTGAACAGAATTACAGCCTTTGTTTTTAAAGTACCAAACCCACAAACCATATTCAAATAATCAATTTTAAGGACAGGCTGTTTATTCTGTTACATGTTGGGATGCTAGGAAAAATGCTAGAATCTATTTAGGCCATTTCTCTCTCAGAGGTAGTTTAAAACATTGCAAACGGAAACATCTTCTCATCCAGTTTTAATCCTATATTATACTTTCCTGTTCTTTATGTTGAAATTGTAATGTTTTAGATTTTGTGTGTCCTTATGGTTAGGTTATGTTTTCCTTTTTAATGGTCTTCACAACTAATCCTGCTGTTTGAAGCATTTTCATTTAATACTTTTTGATAATTAAGGAGAAACCTTGGAAACTGGATCATGCAGCAGGAATGAGCTGTCCACAGGCTATGGTACTGAAATCGTGCCTTAGAGTTGCAGTTTTGCTTTTTTGTTCTGCCCCTAGATGTCGCCTCTGCTGCTACTCTGGATTTAACTTTCTTAAAAATAATTGTGCTTTATTTGTAAATAGCATTTATCTCAGGTTCAGCAGGGCAGATAGATGTCTGTTCTTAGTGTCTGTGTTAGTTTCTTTCCACTAATGCCTTTTTCTGCTTGCTTGGTCTTCAGTAAATGGTTAAAGTCCTGAATGTAATACATACTTCCATATCCTGGCTAAAGTCCTGAATGTATTGTATACTTCCATGATGCTCAGCTGAGGAAAATAGTCATATTCATTTTCAGAGGAGTGCCTTCTTTTCCAATGCACAGTGTGAAAGAACATGCTTAATTAAGAATGATTGCAAGTTATGGATGACTATGCATGTTTAACCAATCACTCATATAAATCAGTATTGCTTTCAGATGTGCTCTTAAATCATCACCTCACTTTTGGTGTGTTTTTGAACCCCCAGTAACTTATCTTGTCAAAGTGGCTAACTAAATAATAAAAACAAGTTATACAATGAGACCAGAGATAGTCAACAGTGATACTATTAAAACAACAATAAATAAAGTAAAGTAAAGCTGAATAACTGCAGAATAAAATATAATCTCAAGAGAAATAATGATAAGTATTCCCTGGGGAGAACACTTTACAAATAGTGGAGTACAACTAAAAAGTCTGTGTAAACAATTGCCACACTCCCAAACCTGAAGGGGCAGAGGCACCCAGAGAAAGTCCTTCAGTAGTAATCTTAATATGCAAGCAAGGCATAAGTAGTAGAACCTTGGTATGAAATCATATAGAGTTGTAAAATAAGTACTGTTAATTTTAATTGTGCTTAGAAATGGACTGGCAACAACTCTACTGATGTGTTCTTCTTGGGTCACTGTTAGTTCACAATTCAGGTGCCAGGCTGCTAACTAGAGTCTCCTGTAGATTTTCAAAGGCAGCAGCACCATGTATAGCAAATTGCAGTAATCTTTATCTAGACATAACAAAAGGATTGTGTAACTGGCCAGCCTTTTAGGGTGGGAAGGGAAGGATTTGCAAGTACTGCAACATCAAATGTACAACTTTGAGGATGTGGACTTGTCCACAAAAGCTCACATTACAATATAGCAGTTAGTCTTTGAGGTGCTACAATGTTTTTTATTTTTTATTTTTCTTTCGTTTTTGCCTGATAGGATAGCGCAGACTAAGATGGCTACCTCTTCTAAAACTTTGAGGATTTGTTTTGGAGGCATATTTATTATGATGCATTCAACTGTATTTGGACTTCTGGATAGCTCAGTAGTTTAGGTATTGGGCTGCAGATTCAGAATTTGACACTTTGATTCCCCACTGTTCCTCCTTGATGGGGCTGGGCTTGATGATCCATAGGAGCCCTTCCAGCTTTGTTGTTCTAAGATTATTATAGCCAATAAATCGTTTGACTCTTTAGGACTCCAAGGGCTTAATTTGTCCTTATAGCTATCTATGGCTGACATTGTCATTCTTTCAGTCCTATGGATATGGACCCATACATATGAATGGAAGAATTCCTGAGCAAGGATAATGATTTCTATTCCCTTCTAAGCATGCATGTTGTGATGTTAAAACTATTCTTAAACTAATGGTTCAGATAATTCGTAGTTTGAAGACATATTTTAGCTTGCCTTTTCACTCTGCCTTTTGTATTTTTTAACATGGGAGAAGTTGTGACGGTCTTTCGAGACATTCCTTCTGAACTAATATACAATTGCAGTACACAGTCATTCTCAAAAAAAAGGAAAGTGTGAATGAACAGGGTCTGGAGGCAATGGCTGTCTGTCCGTCTGTCTGTCTTTCTATCACTGGGACTGTGTGAGACTTTGCCCGTGGAACAATATTTTGTTTTCTGTTGTATCTTTTTTTAAAAAAAGAAGACATTCCCTATGAGCTACAGCTTTAAATAAAGATATGTTCATCAAACCTATTTCATAGTTTCAACTTTCAGAGTTAAGGACATTCATTTGAATCTAGACATATGAATCTAGTGTTAAAGCGTGGCCACAGACCAACAGAAAATCATTTTCTTTTAGTACAATGGCAGTATTCCGCCCCCCCCTTTCCTGCTCAAGGAATCTAGATCTATTCAGATAATTATCTGTTATTATGTGGAGTTTGTACTAGATCTGTTTGACAGACTATTCAAATTTCAGGTATGCAATTATGTTGCAGTCATGGCAGCACAAACTGTTATTGTTTCAAAGGATACCAAAACATCTCAGTCTCCTATCTTATTAAAGTGAGTTTCTTGAACATCCCCATCACATGAGATATGGATCAAAATCTCTGCTGTGGTATCATACCAACATTTAATCTTTTTGATGTCCGTTGACAAAGAGATACAAAAATAGTAGCTCTTCACCGAGTCATTGTCTCAATGTCAGCCCATCCAAATTCATTAGTAGTTTTAGTACTCTTTCACAGTAGTACAAACAACTGAGGAACCTGTAACTTTCAAACTGAAAATGTGAAACTGTTAACTGTGTAAGAAAAGGTAGGCTTGTAAAGTAGGTCAGTGTTATTGTGCTGATTTTGCATTGGGGAAGGGTTGGATTGAGGGGAGAGGATATGTTTTAAGGTTACCTAATCAACACAGAAGGACTGGAGAAACTGCAACCAAGTTTTTAAACTTGGGGAACTAACTGGTTGTATTCCATATGTTTGTGGCTTTAATCGAAAATGTAGACATAAAATCACAATAATGCAAAACTGGTTTTAATAAGCAATGTTGATACTTTTTTTTAAGTGAAAAGCTAAGCATTATTCAGAGATGTATGAAATATTGTGGATAGCTAGGTTTCATCAGGGAACTGCAAGTCCCAGAATCCTCAGCCTGTATTGCCAATGATAAACAGATGTGGAAACTGCAGTCCAAAATTCTGGATAGCAGTCTTCATAAAATAGGCGCTGCAAGGTTGGAAGTTTGTGAAGATTGATTTACTCATGTATTGCTACAGGGAATAGCATAAGTACAGCTTATAATATTATGCACAATAGCTTACTTTCCACTTACCTTAATAGCATTAATATATTTAGAGCCCAAGCTACATAGGGTCCCTGATTCAATCCCCATCATCTCCCTAAAAACAGGAAAAACTCCTGCTCTGGACAACTATTGAAACTCTAGACAGCTGTCACCAGTCAGAGTTAACATATCGGGCCAACAGTATGGATCCAATGGTAAAAAGGCAGTTCCCTGTGTTTCTGTGAACAGCTACTTAAAAGGAAATAACTCAGCATCTTTCTAACTGCTGCAAATAAACTGCCTCTTTCCAAAAATGCTGAATTTCAATGGTCAAAATGGAACAGAACAGAACAATTACACAAGTAGCCCTATTGAAATAAGTGAAAAACATAGTTCTGCTTTTTGTTATATTTGCAGTATAATGCATTAAGAAGACCGGTGCTGATATTGTTGAAATGAGACTGAAATATATAGGATCAGCACATCTGTGCTTAATTATACTGGATTACATTTGGAATTGGGTCAGATTTTTGCCATCCTTCTCCATTACACATAAGTTACACCTCAAAATCCGAGATCCTTGTAAATATGCATGGGTTTTGATTGCATTTAACCTCAGTAATTTAAATGAAAATATGTTGAATCCCATTTCATTTTGGTTTTATCACTAACCTGGTAATTTTTTGACAGCAAATCTGATTTTAGGTAGGAGAAGTAACATAAGGCATGGTGAAGAAATAGTTTTCATGATGTGCCCTGCTGGAAATATCAAATGAGTTTTGTGTTCAGAGTACAACAGGGCAAACTCCATAGAGAAGCATTCCGTCCTTTGATCAATAATCTTAAGAATGTTTTGCGGAGAGTTAAATCAGACATGGCTCAGATTCTTGTGCATGAATTCATTTTCCAATGCATTTGGCATTTTTCAATCCCTGGGCACAGAAGGCTTGAAATTTCTTCAGCTATCAACTAACCTTGAGTATGCAGACCTGGAAGTAAATATATTTCATGGCCCATGTTGCCTCAGTAGTTTTCTTTAAAACATTATGTTTTGCTGAAAGAAGTAGAAATTCCACTTTTAGCTTTCTCTATAAGAACACTCGGAAATTAATGTTTTGACAAACAGCCAACCTGTATTCTTTTGACAGAGTTTTATACATACGTAATTGGTGATAAATCCCACCAAAGGATTTCTTGTTCAGTAAACATGTAACCAACATGTATCATTAAAAAGGGGATTGAAAATAAAACAGCCAACATTATAACGCTATTGTATGAACTGCTGGTAATGCTGTACCTGGAGTATTGCATACAGTTCTGGTCGCCGCACCTCAGAAAAGACATAGTAGAACTGGAAAAGGTGCAGAAGAAAGCAACCCAAATTATTACTGGCTGGGGCACCTCCCTTATGAGGAAAGGTTATAGCATCTGATACTCTTTAATCTAGAGAAAAGACACCTGAGGGGGGATATGATTGAGACATGTAAAATTATGCAGGGGATGGTTACAAGCCATGATGGGGATGTACAGTCTCCAGGCTTAGAAGGAAGGTACATCCAAATGCCAGATGCAGGGGAGAGGTATCAAGAGACAGGTATCTAGTTGTCTTGTGTGCTCCCGGAGGCATCTGGTGGGGCCCCTGTGAGATACAGGAAGCTGGACTAGATGGGCCCCTTGGCCTGATCCAGCAGGGGTCTTCTTAGGTTCTTATGTTCAAGGTTCAAGAGCATTTTTTATGGGCTGGAAGTTAAGTGATTCACTTTTCCACTCTGATAAGATTTTTCTAGTGTGGATTTATGCAAGCCACAATTTCTTCTTTCCCATCTCAGTCCTCATTTTATAATATAGGAATAATAGTGGCTTGAATAAAACAATTATTGCAAGGATAATTCATACTAACAATTTATTAATTTATTTATTAATTAAAATTGTAAATCATGCTACCTACCTGTCAGATACGCTAGGTGCTGTGTAAAAAAGTATGAATTTTTCATCAATTATAAGACAACTAGAATAGAATTTTAGATCAGGCACTGAGGTGTGTTCTTTCAGATTGTGAGGGTCCAACAGTGGATAGATGGATACATACATAATGTTTTTTTACTGTATCACAGTGTATAAACAATGACCTAAATTTGCAGGCCCGCTGAATAAATCAGATATGTACAAGTATTGACTCGTCATTTGAAAGCTGATTCAATGTTTATTCTAGTTGTGCCCACCAAGTGAGTTTAGGCCTCATATCTGTCATGAAGACTTAATCAAACTACAATAAATGCTTGGTTTCCTCATTACTGTTCACTAATTCAGTTTTGTGGGTATAACCCCCCCCCCAAAAAAGATAAACTCCCTCAAACTGCATAATAAAATTGTTCTGTTTGCTGTAATGTTATCCAGTGTCACAAATTCTATGAAAAATATAAGAAATACAACTTTTGCATAAAAACAGTTACTGCTCTCCTGGATGAAACGGATTATCTAGATCCATTTCAATCGGGTTTCAGGCCAGGTTATGGGATGGAGACTGCCTTGGTTGCCTTGTCTGATGACCTTTGCTGGGAGAAAGATGGGGGAATGCATCCCTGTTGATTCTCCTGGACCTCTCAGTGGCTTTTGACACCATCAACCATGGTGGTCGTTCTGGACAGATTGGCTGGGATGGGAATGGGAGGCACCGTTTTACGATGATTCCACTCCTACCTGGCTGATCGAGTCCAGAAGGTGGTGCTGGGGGACAGTAGCTCTGATCCATGGCACTTGCATTATGGGGTTCCTCAGGGCTCTATATTGTCCCCTGTTCTATTCAATATCTACATGAAATCTCTGGGGAGGTTTGGGCTGAGGAGTCAGCAATATGCTGACGACACCCAGCTCTACCTCTCATTCTCTTCCAATCCAGGTGTGGCAGTCACTGTTCTGAACTCATGCCTGGATTTGATAATGGATTGGATGAGGGTCAATAAAATCAGGCTCAGTCCAGAGAAGTTGGAAGTGCTGTTGGTAGGTGCCATTTCCCTGCCTTAGATAGGGTTACACTCCCCCTAAGGACAGGGTCCACAGCTTGGGGGTGCTCCTTGACTCAGGTCTGACCTTGGAAGCCCAGGTAGAATTGGTGTCCAGGGGTGCCTTCTTACAGCTGCAGGGAATATATCAACTTCGCCTTTACCTGGATAAGCAGAGTGACACATGCACTGTTAACAACCAGACTGGACTACTGCAATGTGATATATGTGGGGCAGCCTTTGAAGATGGTCCTGCAACTGCAACTGGCACAGAACCTCCCAGAGACCTCTGGGTAGAGTGGGTGGCATATAAATTCAACAAATAAATAAATGCAATAAATAAAACCGGGCTGCGCGGCTGGTAAGTGGTGCCGCCGCACGGACTCATATCACACCGATTCTGAAAAATTTACACTGGCTGCCGATTGCTGCTCGGGCCCAATTCAAAGTGCTTACTTTGATATATAAAACCCTAAACAGCTTAGGACCTGGTTACCTAAAGACCACGTTCTTCCATACGAGCCTGCCCATCCTCTAAGATCAGGCCAGGAGGCCCTTCTGAAGGTCCCATCCCTGAAAGAGGTGAGGGAAATGGCATACCGAAATACGGCCTTCTTAGGTGTTGCCCCCCAACTTTGGAACACCTTCCCTATAGAGATCCGCCTGGCTCCAATACTTTTGACTTTTTGGCACCAGGCAAAGACCTTTCTGTTTAGCCAGCATTTTAATTAAATAGTAATCTTTAGCTGGCCATATGAGCAGCAGGATTTATTAATATCAAAGTTTTAATGATTGCTTTTAATATAGGATATTATTATAATATTGCCTGTTTTTAATGGTTTTAATGTTTTAAAAGTTTTAATATTGTTGCACGCTGCTCAGAGACCACTGGTAATGGCGCGGCTAAAAAAAATCTTGTAAATAAACAAACAAACAATTGACTTATTTTTGTACCTTACTGATGTAGTGTGGCTCTGCTTCATTTAGCCATCACCTATAATATTTAGGCCTCTTTCAAGTCAGGAGGGTAACAAAAAAATTGTGGAGTCTAAGTAAATGTTCTATAAATGTGTTGTGCTCTCTAGAAACAATTTTGATCTAATTTGAGTAGGTATAAACACTATAAAATCCTTCCACATAACAGCCTATTAGTCGGTTTCTCAGCAGAGATGTTACCTGCACTCCAACCATCATTTGTATTAGCAAATTTCTTATATTATGCTGCCCTTGATTGTGGCCAGTCTTTTAGACTGGTAGTGTAGATTGTCTTGGCCTTGATGTATGTCAGAGAATGGGATGTGCGCTACCAAATAACTCCTCCTCGCATTCAAAGGGTTTCTGTCAAGGGGAATCACAGTCTAGATGCTACAAGAGCTATTACTGTAGTAGGATCATCAAATATTTGGGAAAGTGTTGAATGTACACTAGGCACTGTCCAGGGATATAAGTAAACAAGTCACAGCTTGCAGGCCCACAGCACAAACATGAAACAACAAAGAAAGGAATATGTGGAAAGCCCTTGCCTCTCTGCAAGCTAACAGATAAGCTTTGTAAGGAGAGAAAAAAACAGCTGATGGATTTTGGTGCAGTGGCAGTTTACTTCTTTATTCCCCCTACTATAAATGTATAACAATATATATTCATACAGAAGGTGGGTTCTGGAGTCTTAGCATTCTTTCTTCTCCTTCAAGAGAACAGAGTGCATTCATGACTGTCTGTAGTTACCTGAAATCTACATGAAACTTTTAGATATACATGCTGTATGCATCCTTAATTCAGTACAAACCTCACTGATTTAGACATGGACTGCACTGAACAGATGGTTCAGAAAAGAAAAGTGTTCTGCTGTGCGTTTCAACTGAAATTGGCTATCCTACAAAAACTAAAATGTCTTCTCTGCCTTGCGTATGTCATTAAATAATACTTTTGCGATCCTGTGCTAATGATTATGGTCAACACACCCCAGCAACAGTATTTATCTCTTACTTAATTCATATACTATATCCATATTCTGTTAATAATGAGGTACATATGCACAAACCTGTAACTTTGTGGTATGTGACCGATTTCCTTATTTTCCCCAAGTCGCTCTTCCCTCATGTTACATTTGCGCTGGAAGAGAAATTGTATCACAGTAGGGCTTAGCATTCAGGGCTTCTAGCTTGGCAGATCAAAAACATTTTAGTTCAATCATTCTAATAATTGCTGCACATCCTGGAAAGCATCTTCTAAGCTTGGTGAAAAGAAATAACTGAGAATCTCATCTTTTTGAGTGTTTGTAATGAAACAAAGCAAGAAATTGCCCCCATCACTCAAATGATTAAGCTTTGAAAATGACACTAGAAAAGCACATCTAGCTTATGAAACAGAATGAATTTCTGTCTATCAAGCCGGTACTGCAGTTATGCACACCAGTCCTCACTCCCTTAAACAAAATTGTAGTCTTTTCTTATGCAGATATTGGTAACAGAATGCCGTAAAACTATATCTTCCACACAACTTTTGCTAGAATTGGAAAGGTAAGAATGTGGTTGATACACCAGAGTTATAGTGATGATTGTGTAAACAGCCATTATTTATATGTTTGAAACATTTGTAACCCACCTTTCTACCTGACAAAATGGCTGAAGACAGTAATAGTTTATGGAGAATCTGGGGGGGGAAATGTGCTCTTCTGAGGCCTTAGAAAGTTGTTGCTGTTGATGGTGTAGTTGTTTCAGATGCTGATATTCAGAAGCTAAAGAATTATCCTATTGATGGCCCACCTCTTTTTAACCGACTATAGTATGTTTCTGTTATCAGTATTTAAACTGGATCTGACTCCTAGCAGAATACTAGTCCATTACTTCCTAATCTCACTGCAGTTCCTGTTGCATGAACTAAAACACTCATTCAGAATCTTAATATTGAAGCAACCTCTTATTATACATGGTAATCAGGACTCCTGCACACATTCTTAAACACTCAATTTGAAGTATCTGGGCCACCTGTTTCTAACACATAAACATGAGTATGTAAGAATTGTAATTCATTCATCCTTAATTATGTTTTCATTTATATGCCTTTCTTCTCTCCATCGAGACCCAGAATGGTGCATAGCACAAAAATAACACATATAACAATAAAATTCTCCATATAAATGATTAAATACAATAAAACATGTAGAAATGCATGTCACATGAGTGGTGGAAGTACAGTCCTTTGGAGGTTGCCAAAACTGCTCTGCTTATATGCCCTCCCGAATCCCTGTAAGATTGTTGTACTTCACAGGACTCGGGGAGAGTATTGGGGGCAACCACACGGAAACACCTTTTTCAAATATCACTCAAGCCAGACTGTTTTGAGGGTTTGCACCTTTAGAAGGGCAGTTCCTTTGTGTTTGCTTCAAAATGCACCAGTGTTCACATGTGACCAATTGAATTAGTACTTAAAAAACAAAACTCCAAAACAGCAATGTTTATTTTTATTTATTTTATTTATTTATTAGATTTTTACCCCACCCCTCTAAACTATGTCTACTCAGGGTGGCTTGCAGTGGTAAAATCATTAATATATCATGGATAACATCACAGAAATACAGTTATAACAATTAAATTCCAAACAAGATATTGCCAAGTTGGCATGACTTAAAAGAGAGAGAAAAGAAAGAAAATATATATATAGAGAGAAATCACTTAATTGACTGGAGGGAAGGCCTGCCTGAACAGCCAAGTTTTTAACTGGCTTTTGAAAACACCCAGTGAGGGTGCCAGCCGAATTTTGGTAGGGAGGGTGTTCCACAGCTGAGGGGCCACCACCGAGAAGGCCCGGTTTCTTGTTTTTCCCTTCCGGGCCTCCCTCGGCATCAGATCCCTCAGCTGTCCCTGCTGGCTATGTCAGGTGATCCGGGTAGATCTAGGTGGAAGAAGATGATCTGCCAAATATTGAGGTCCCAAAACGTTTAGGGCTTTATATGTAATCATTAACACTTTGAAGTCAATGCGGAAATGGATGGGCAACCAGTGCAAGGCAGCCAGAGTGGGGGAGATGTGCTGATATTTTCTCACCCCACTAAGAAGCCTGGCTGCCGCATTCTGGACCATCTGAAGTTTCCGCATCAACCTCAAAGGCAGCCCCACATAGAGTGCATTACAATGGTCTAATCTTGAGATTACGAGCGCATAGATGAAAATAGGCAGAGCGGACCATGGATGCCACCTGAGTTTCCGTGGTAAGTGCCAGATCCAGATGTATCCCCAAGCTGCGGACCTCATTCTTTGCGACAAGGGTCATCCCCCCCAAAAGAAAGGGAGTTACCTATACCGCTAATGGAAGGGCCGCCCACCCTCAAGACCTCCGTCTTGTCCTTGTTCTGTTTGTCATATACATTTTAAGTAAAAAATGAATGTAAGGCCCTGTTCAGGTGTAATTTTACTATTAAGTCTATATGTACCTTCTCCTTGATAGATGAGCTTCTAGTCATGATTATGAACAAAACAATATCCCATTACCTCATAAATGTGGGAAACTATGATCTGTTCTAACTATGGTTAATTCAAACATCCCAGGTTCAAACTATGATTTCAGATCCTGGCTTGATAGCTACATGAAGTAACACTTCCACACATTTGGATATAGCAGCAAACAGATTTATTAAAAATGTTCTTCTCTTCTGAAACATAAGAAGAGAAGCAGAAGGGATGTTTGAGACCCCAAGGTTCACTATTAATTGTTGTAACATCTGAAGTGGCCTCGTGTCTGTATCTTCAGTTTGGATCCTTAGCACGATGTGTCACATCATTTCTTCAACTGTTGTGTGAGACTGCTTATGTAGTCTTGGATATTTTTTCGGTACTGAGAACAATACACTGTCAACTCACATGACAGTGATCATCTAACTGTCTAGCCAAAAACATCTATCTGGACCTTTGATAATAAAAAAGGAGAAAATGGCCAAAACCCCATTCCATAGATTATGCCTATGTAAGAGTGATGGTGTTGCTGGCAGGAAGGGTTTTTAGTAATTAAATAGTTTCCACTCCCATCCTGGGACAGGTACAGTTTGAGCACAATGACACCAGTTACGCATGAATGTGATAAGCTGCAGGACAGAAGCAGAAACTTTTTAATAATTGAAAATCTCTCCCTGCTGTTGACATTACTGTAAATTACAGAATATGATTTTGTCCGATCTGACAACCATGTAATGAAAGTTAGGTTTGCTATTCATTCCGGTGTACTATAGTCTTAGCCATAGATTCCCAAATGGTATGGATGGCATGGATCAATTTTTAATATGTAGGCAAACACAAGGCTATCTCACATTTCATATAGCTGCAACATGGTTTTTGAATTAGCAGGGTATTCACTGACTCTGCTTCAACTGTTGTCTTATTTCCCACAGATTTTAAAAAATGAAGTCAAGGAGCTTCTGGCCATTTCTCCTATTATTTGAGATTTTCCTGTCAACAACATGGGGATGGATGGAATCAAACAGAAGCAGGCAGTTTTCTTCTGGCACTGGGAGGCCAACGCAGGAGGTACTGTATTTATTTATTTATTTATTTATTCCATTTATACCCCGCCTATCTGGTCATATTGTAAACCTTTATGTTGCTTCAATGCCATTTCCGTCCTTGTTCTTTCCAGTGTCACTGTGTGTCACCTCACTTGCAGTCCATATAAGAAAGATAGACATGTGAAAGGGGGTGATGGTGACAAATGCCATTTTTCATATTTTTCAAAGAAAAGAAAGAATTGCCACCTTTATGTTACAGTTTTCTTCTAAGGAACTAAGGGCAAAATGTACTTATATTTTCACCTTTGACTTGTCCAGTATATGTGTGAGATAGGACAGACTGAGAGATGTTGCCGGTAAGTTTCATGGCAAAGAGGGATTTTTTTCAAGGCAATTTCCACAGATCTTCAAATCATGATAACATAATAGTTTTCTTTTTTCTTTCTCCAAACCTTTATTGGCATAAATACAGCTGGGATTACTAACAATAAACACAACGGGTTATAACTTGGAAGTTAATTTAAGAATCTCAAGCAAAAAAATAGCGACAGCTTCAGTGATACGGGAGGAAGAATCATTCAGAAACATCTCAGGGGTGTTCGGCAGGGAAGATAACCAGGGTTCTAGTAGTGCCTTACGAATGGAAAAATGAACTGGGCAGGAAAACAGTATATGATCAAGTGTATCCGGAACCAAGTGGCAGAACAGGCATAATCGATCCTCTTTAGGAATATTTGCAAATCGACCGGCATGGTTCGCTGAGGGAAAAATGTTAAATCGGGCTAACATAAATGCTCTTCTTGACCTGGGGTTGATAAGTGAGGAAAAATAATTTGGGTGATAACCAAGTGAAGGGAAAAGGCCAAAAGAGAGCGGGGAACAGGTAGGATTCAGTTTGGCTGCAAGAATCTCAAACTCATGCTGCCAGAGTTTAGATTTAATAAGAGCATGAGCCTGTTGAATTCCTAAATCATTTAGGGATTCTAGATTCAAATCAAGGGATTGAAGTTTAATCTCAATCAACTTCAGCCACTTAGAAAGGAAATTGTCTCTGAGTAGATCGTATAGTAAGGAATTGGGCTTGGAGTTTAAATGTAAACGAAGCCAATATTTAAATGTGGTGGACCAAGCAAGGGTAGAAGGGAGATGGGTACCTAATTCCAAAACTAAAGTTGAAAGACGAATCATGTTGGGGACTCCTAAGATTTTCCTGAAGAAGGCAGCTGCCAAAGTGTCAACATCATGATCTATGGCCTCAATCCAAATAGGAGCTCCATATAGTAAGTGGGAAAGCAATTTAGTCCGAAAAATAAGCAACGCTGCAGGCACAAATTGATTGCCAGATGAGTAATGAAATTTTGAGATGGCATTAAGATGGAGGCTAGAGGAAGATAGAACCAATTTTTTGTGGGGACGCCAACTGAGTTTATGATGCAGAGTGATACCTAGATATTTAAAGGATAAAACCTGCTGAAAGGTTTGTGCTCCGATTGTCCAGGGAGATAGTGATACGGAGTTGGAAAAGTTAATTATTTTAGTCTTGTCAGCATTTATAACCAGATCATTAGCTGAACAAAAAGTTTGAAATTTAGATAGGGTACGACGGAGACCAGCTTTTGTTAAAGATAATAGGACTGCGTCGTCCGCGTACAAAAGCACAGAAATTGGGGAACCATTAAGAGAGGGTGCAGCATCAGTAGAAGCAGAAAGAGAGGAAGGCAGGTCCGCTAAAAATAAATTAAAAAGTAGTGGGGCTAAGACACATCCCTGCCGGACACCTTTGTCAACTAATAATTTGTCAGAGAGCTCATAGGAATTTGGCAGCCGAATCTGACATATATTAGAGGAGTGGAGACACCTAAGCAAAAAAAGCAATCGGGGTTCAATACCCCAGTTGTTAAGTTTATCCCACAGTAAATTCCTATTAACTGAATCAAAGGCTCCTCGTAGATCGACGAAGGCGGCAAAAAGTCTAGCTTTGTGATAGATTGAGTATTTTTCGGCAAGGTGATACAAAAGCAGAACATGATCCAGAGTCGAGGCTTCAGAACGGAAGCCTATCTGTTCCTTCCCAGGGAGGTTTTTAGAAGAGGCCCAAGCTGATAGTTTTGATAAGAGAAATTTAGAATAAAGTTTGCCTATATGAGACAGTAGGCTGATTGGGTGATAGTTACTAGGGAGAGAAGGATCGCCCTTTTTGAAGATTGGTATCAGAATAGAGGATAGCCAAGAGTCCGGAAATACACCGGAGTGATTTACTATGGTAAATAATTTGGCAAGCAGATGGGACCACCAAAGAGGATTATTAGACAAGATCTCTGAGATAACATGATCAGGCCCTGGGGATTTACCAGGTTTAAGGGTGGAAATTAACTCTAGTACCTCATCAGAGGTAACCGGGGGCCAATCTGGGAAGTTTTGAGAGGAAATGATAGAGTGATGGGGAGAGCACGAGGAGGAGAAGATTTTAGAAAAATGGGTAACCCAAGAATCAGAGGGTATTGGAGAGTACGGAGAGAGAGTATAAGATAAGTTTGTACGGGAAACAAGGGACCAAAAAACTTTAAAATTCCGAGAAAGAATGGCTTGCAACAGATTGGTCCATTTGCGTTGGGCGTGTAGATGTTGTTTCATATCCAGAAGGGTGGTACAAGACCTTCTGGCTTCGAGGTAAATTTTGAGAGCATTAGGGGAAGGGTAAGCTCGAATAGAATGAAAAAGGGATCTGACCTGTTTCTTTGCCAGCCAACAATCGGAGTCAAACCAAGAATTAGCTCGGTTGTGGGAAGAAGACCGATAAGGCCTACTAAGAGCTTGAACCAAGGAGGCCAAGAGACAGTCATAAGTGTCTATGGCCTGGGGGGTAGAGTTGGTTGAACCTATAGTATTGATAAGGTCAATAGTCTCTGGCAATTGTGACCATGATAAAAAGTCAGTGTCAGTTTGAGGGGACCATTTAAGGCGTGGTGTGGGGCTGAGAGGGGGGGAGTAATAGGAGGGGGACGGACTGGGAGATTTAAGGATAGTCGAAGGGGCAGGTGATCACTGTCAGTTCGTGTTTCAACAAAAAAATCAGATATAAATGGAAGGAGAGTAGGGGAGGCAAGGGCATAATCGATTACACTGGGGCCCTTGACAGAAAAATGAGTATAACCCCCAGGAATGTCTCTCCCCACAGTTCCATTTAATATAACAACTTGAAGACTGAGACTAAGGTTGGCTAACAAAGCAGCATAAGCATTGATAGATTGATCTTTAGAGGATCTTGCAAGGTTGAACCAAGGAGGGGTTGATGTTTCAAGATCCCACTTCAAATGGCTAGCCAGTTTGATGTTATTAGGTCCTATTCTGGTATTTAGATCACCCATAAGAAGAACAGAGGCTGTGGAGTGAGTCCTTAAATGGAGATTTGCGAGATTCTCAATCTCGGTCCAGTAATTATTCGGGGAAGGAGCAGAAGGCGGTATGTATAAATTGAAAAGTAAAATAGTAAATTTGTTACACTGCAGTAGCAGAATCTGAATATAATTGGAATGGGAAGGGATAGAGGATAGTGTAAACAAGGAAGAGGATTGAGAAAAACAACATAGTCCAGCTGCAGGGCGACCCTTAGGGTTAAGTTTAATAGCGGGTATATGAAACGTAGTGAAACCCGGGATAAACGGAGGTGTTAATGACCAGGTTTCTTGTAGAATAATAATATCATAGCCGGATAGAAAACTGGTTAAATCCTTATCTAAGGCTTTTCTCTGCCACCCAGAAATATTCCAAGAGAGGAGTTTAATATGAGAAGGGGAAATAGGGGGGAACTGAGAAGTATCAACCAGTCAAGAAGAGGCTGGAAGTCTAGGATTAGGGGTGGATGGTATAGGAAAGGGGGGGGAACAGTCAGGTTGGAGGCGAGGGGAAATTATCTGGGGTGGGCTGGGGCTGGATTGTGGTGAGGAAATTAAGGGCATAGTATGACAAATACCTAAGGAGGAGGAACGATTTGAATCCCTACAGGATTTTGTGCTATTAAATGTAAGTTTGGGATTGACTAGATCAAACTTTAAAGGGGGAGGATCTTGAGTAAGAGCATCAACTAGGAGAAAAGCGTCGGGTGTTACACTACGTTTGATTAAACAAATTGGGGATAGCGGGATAACAGAAGAGGGCTTGGAAGAGTTGGTAGCTATAAAATTACAATCGGAGATGTCCCGTTGTTTGGGAAGGTCAACATCAGGTTGTGGATCCTGGGCGGTTCCTGAGAATGTCGTGGGTAGATTCATGAAGTTATCAGAGGGGAAATTTTGGAGAGGCAATGATTGTGTTTTAGGCGAATTAGGAAGTACTCCTATAGTCTTCTGAAAGGGAGTTGGGATCAGGATGGAGTTCTGCAGGGGGTCCAGGGGCAAATCAAGAGGATTGGTAGAACTCTTACAACATGAGGTCCGGGCAACTGAAGAAACTTGCAAAGAAGCATGCAAAGGCAATGTAGATATAAGAGGTCTAATTGGAATAACATCTTTAAAAAAACGATGGGGGGTAACTCCCCAAGTACGTAGAAACTGTGCAGATGCAAACAAAAGTCCCGGGACAAGGTGAGAGTCAAACTTCAATAGTACTCTACTCTCAACATGAGACTTAGATAATAATTCAATGTTGACCAGATCAATCTTCCGAATAGGCATTCTGAGAAGAGCAGCGAGGTGTCTCTTGGCCAATATAATTCTGTTCCAGCATGGGTAGCTTGCGGAATTGTCAGAAGGACGCACCGTGATAACAGCCACGTGTGGATCGTAGACCAATTGAATGGCTGGCTGCATAGAAGTCCGTTGAGCAGCACTATCTGGCGAGGGACAATGAAAAGCAAATTGATGAAAGTCAGAAGGAATATCCCTCAGACCCTTGGGAGGAACAACCGACATCTGGGTGTGTGTGTGGCAGAGCTCCCTCACAGCAGCCGTGAGGGAAGTAAGCTGCGTAAAAATGCGAGAAACCGTCTGGTAAGTCAACAGTGAATGATGTTTCAAAAGTTCAAGGGCATCACAGTCCAAGGATTCATCCGCACAGGAATTCTCATTAGGCTTCTGCGTTGAGGACTTAATTGGAGAAGAGGAATGTTCTGGAAACGCCCCGTCCGAGGAACACTCATTCACAGGCAAGGGTGGTTTATTAGACACTGGGGGCTGAGATGAAAAATAGGACTGCCTTTGTTCAAACAGTCGAGACATAATAGTTTTATAACCTTCTTTATCTAACCTTAGTCTCCTTGGTATGGACTTGATTTTCCAACGCTCCTTTTAAGCTGCCCTATAGATTCACATGCAATATTCCAAATGAGCAACAGTGACCATTTTTAATACATAAGCAAACAGTAGATAAAAACACTTGGAATAAATAAATTTAATTTGAGTTCTTCTGTGGTGTAATATGGTTCTTTCCTCAGGATATTCATGTACTTTATCAGCTGTGACTAGTGACCAGTGTATATAATGACTAGAATCCTGTTCATGAAGGTTCACGTACATAAGCCTAACAAAGCCGTATTTGATTTTTCCTATTTCCCCCATCCCTGGTCCTGAGGTTTTTAGGGATCCCTTTCAATCTTTTTGGAAACCTTGAGATGCAGGGATGTTAAAGCCCCAAAATCACTGGTGCTGTCCCAAAGGCTGTCACAAGTCAAAAGAAATCCCTAGAGAGTTTCAGAACCTGAAAGGGGATGTGAAAGGGGCAGGGGAACAATAGAAAGCTTTAGGATTCAAGTTCATGGCTGATAACATAATCAGCTATACATGCATGGAGAAGCATGAACAGGATCCTGGCCAATATCTTGAAATATCACATAACAAATAAATACCTCCTCGACAGATCACCCTTTATTCCAGCAGGTCACAATATAACAAGTAAGAATAAAATGGAACTAAATTCTTCCAATTTCCTGGCATCTTATTCATCAGATCCATAATGCTTCAAACATACCAGTTAGTCATTCTTTTTTATCTCACAATTAACTGCTAGTTCTACTCTATATTTTCCTGGAGTTGTAGTATAGGTATCTTCATTATTAATATTTAGTATACATGAATTTTATTTAATACCTTAAATAAAATGAGTCTAGCTTGATTTTCTTCTAGCTATAAAGCATATGTTCATACCACATAGGCAAGACATAATCATGAGCATTTTGCAACCTTATTACAAGATGAGCTGCTACAACACAAAATCTATCAAGGTCTTCCTATAAAAAGTTGTTGTCATCCCCTTAAAAACCAGCAACATCTAATAGGCAACAGTTTAGAATCTTCTACTACTTGTTGTTTGAAAGTAGCACAGGAATAATGAATTACTAAATCCAGAAATAAATGGGCAACTGGACAGTCACACCACATATACCACTGTGTGCTCTTAAATCCATGACCTCTTTAACATAGACATAATCCTAAACCCTCAGTTCTAGAAAACCGAAGTGGTGTTTTTCTACCATTGGAATAGTAATTTCAGTAAATGGTCTTGAATGTGAGCTGAGGCACACTGGAAAGGTTTTGAGACCAGATATTTTTATCAGGTGCCATCTGATAGGATTTTCTCTAGGTCTGATTGCCGATTCATGTTAAATAGAGATCTGATATTTGTATTCATATCCCTGGGGATACAAATATGGATATTATGGACATAGGCAGCAGAGAAGTCCAGTACCACATCCCCAAACTGGGTTGCCATGCAGTGCACATGGCCATCAGCATCCCTATCGTGCCAATCATCGGAGTAGCCTGGCTGGCACTTTCCCACCTCCCTGTGCTGGTGACCAATCTAGCAAGGAGGTGGGATGAGGAGTCTCTCCACTACTGAGTGGTCAGCACTGCAGAGGGGTGGGGATGTGCCAGCTGGGCTACTTCTGTGATTGGCACAACGGGGGTGTTGCTGACCCCGCGCACCGTGTGATGACTCATAAGTGGATGGGCCGGTTCATGGAAGAGGGACTGAATTTCCCTGCCACCTGTATCTGTGATATTTGTATTCGTATCCCCAGGGATACAAATACGAATATCCCATCTCTAATGTTGAGTCCCTAGTATTGATTATCTGTAGAGTTAAGAAGGAGATTGTACACTGATATTATTTTCTTTAGGTTATTAGTCATATCTAGAGCCAATTGATTTAAGTCTGTTACTGTTCTTCCAACATCTATTTTATTTGTTCTGTGGAACAAGCCTGTTGTGGATGTGGGTAGAAGGGTTGATGTAGCTGTTTAAAAGATAAAGGCTTCATCTTCCATTAAAATCCCTGTATAAATTATGTTTTCACCATATTGTACGATCAATTGCTTGAAGTAACTCTGAACATGATGGATGAGATCTTACAAATGCCAGTTATGTTTTATTTATTTATTTACTTATTTATTTAGAAATATTTTTTAACCGCGCCATTACCAATGGTCTCTGAGCAGCGTAGAACCACATTAGCTGAACATCTACACTGTCATTTTCTATAAATTTCCAATGTATAATTTGTAAAGGGATTTTTTAAAAAAAACATGGTGTTCTGTCATCCTCCATCATATGTACCAAAAATGTATAGGTTGAAAAGCACCGAAATAGAACTGAACATGAAGATCCCTAGCTTTTGCGTTGCAGTTTTGCATACATTGTCTTCATGCACAACCTATATAACTTTTGGTATAGTACAGATCTGTTTAAGACTGTTAACCATTTAAGGACTTTTGCCTGAGGCATTAGTAGTATTACCTGAAATATGGATGATGATTTTGGTAGTACACTCCTTTTAATTGCTTTTATCTAACCTAAGAAAGACGAATTTAGCACATTCCACTCAGATATGTTGCATTTGGTCTTCTTAATTATCAGATCATAATTGCAAGGTAAGATGCTCAGATTCCTATAAACCTATACTCCCAAATATTTAATATATTTTAATTGTTTTTATTTGAAACAACTGAATAATTTAATTCTGATCACTCAACTCATATTTACATGAAATGATTCAGTCTTAGTGGTATTTATGGTTAATCCTGCTAATTTATTGGAATAGTCAATTGTTTTAAGTAGTGCTCGCAGATTTTTCCTAGGGTTAGCTAAAGCTAAAGCCACATCACCTGCATAAAAACTTGTAAGGCCTTTGGGGTCTCTAGTTTTATATCCTTTTATTTCCAGATTATCTTTAAACACTTGAGTGAGGGAGTACCAAAATAATAATGTAAAGAAGTGCAGATAGCAGGTATCTCTGCTGAGTATCATACGAAAGGCACAGACTTCTAATTATTAAACTGTAAATAGTTGTTAAAGTATCATCTATCTTTTGGATTACTATTAAAGAAAACAAACAAATACATATATTATGGTTGTTGTGGGTTTTTCGGGCTCTTTGGCTGTGTTCTGAAGGTTGTTCTTCCTAACGTTTCACCAGTCTCTGTGGCCGGCATCTTCAGAGGACAGCACTCTGTGCTCTGGTGTAGTTGGCTTGGGAGTGCAGTCTCCCAAGCGAACTACACCAGAGCACAGAGTGCTGTCCTCTGAAGATGCTGGCCACAGAGACTGGCGAAAAATTAGGAAGAACAACCTTCAGAACACAGCCAAAGAGCCCGAAAAACCCACAACAACCATTAGATCCCGGCCGTGAAAACCTTCACGAATACATTAAATACATATATTATATTTCATAGAATCCTAAAAAAGAAAAACTCAGTACAGAATTAAATGCCTTATAGCCATGTAAAGTATGGGCCCTTAAGGAGAAAGGTGTGGTAAAAATAAATAAATAAATAAAATTATATATCCGAACAGGCTTTCCTTGAAACTTAACTATGTGCCACAATCTTGAGCATGGATTTTGACAATAATAGGATTTTGTAAGCATATTCTAGAGGTCAGAGATTTTGTAACAGCTTTGTTACTTGCTAAATAAATTTTAAATAAGTACCTTTTTGAAGCTCAAGACAGCTGATCTGGATCCAGTTTTATCAGCAAAAGAATTTACAACTTTCACTACCTTCACTTTGTAAAGAATTGTAAGGCTCACAACAAAATAGAAGCATGGGTCTGAAGAGATCTGAAGAGAAACACAAGAGTTAGTAGATCAAGTTATCAAAATGCATTGGTGGGCATGATCACAATTACTATCAAGGTTTGCTAAAGATAATCAACAGGGCTTTTACCTAGAAAATACCTCTTTTGACAGAATTCTTCTAGAATCAGAGAAAAAATGTATTAAGTTATATAATTTTCTGTTAAATTTTGAAACACAAGATGAAGTGGTAAAGGCATGTATGATTAAATGGGCACAGAATGTAGGACATAATATTGAACTGGATCAATGGGAACAAATTTGGAAAATAAATATAAAATTAACTAGGTCTGTTGCATTCAAAGACAATATATACAAAATGTTCTACAGATGGTACATGACCCCCACAACTTTGGCCAAAACTAAGCACCCAATTTTTAAATATATGTTGGAAATGTAAACAGAAAGAAGGAACATTTTATCATATGTGGTGGATGTGTAAAGACGCCCAAATATACTGGAGTAAAGTGAACCAGATACTACAAGAGAAACTTCAGTACCAATGATACCAGAACTATTCCTATTAAATATCTTGCCAGATATGCTAGACTCTGAAAAATCATATCTAACTATTCATATTGTAACAGCAGCAAGAATAGTTTTTGCAAAACACTGGAAGGAATCTAGAACACCACAAATAGATGAAGTAATAGGTAAAATACTTGAAATCACAGAAATGGACATACTGTCAGATTGGCTGGATGCAAAAAAGAAAAAAGACCACTGAAAAATTTGGTTGCAATTATATACATGGTTACAAGGTAGATAGTAGACTGATTCACAGTTATCTGTATGGCTGCAGAAGAGATAGTATAAATGATGGATAAATACTATCAGGTACATAATTAATAATTAGAATTATAAAATATCTGTATGAATTTGATTTTCCCTCTTGCACATTGTCTATATTTCTTAATGATATGTGGAACTATTTCTAGAAGAGAATGTATAGAATTACTATGAAAAATATTGATCTGTAATCTATCCGTTCAAATCTACTCCCCCCCCCAAGGGCACCCTTACCCCAGCTGCCCCTTACCCTACCTTACCTTTATAAGGAGAAAAATTAAAAAAAATTGAAAAATGGCACCATATGACAGTTGCCAGAACAATGAGTAGTTTTAGAAGAAGTAACTGTGTTAGTCTGTGCTAACATATCAGGCAAAATCAAAAGAAAAATAAAGAAGACAAAAACATGGTGGCACCTTAAATTTCTATATTTTAATGTGACCTTTCATGGAAAAAGTCCACTTCCTCAGACATAGGAGTGTGACTGCATGGCAAATATTTATACATTTTATAAATACATGTATAAATAGTCATGAAGTCCTATTCTTATGTCTGAGAAAGTGGATCTGTCCACAAAAGTTCTCATCAAAATAATGAGCATACAGTACTATTGTTTATGCTGTCAATTGCTATGGTGTAATCTATACATTTGCATTTTTTTTTTTTTTTTAGTCTGAGGTGTAGTTGTTTGGAAAGAAACAGATATAAATTGTGAACCATAGCAGTGACGTTTGACTATACTTGCAACCAAATGGCCTCTGATTATATATAAATTAATTTTATTCCATTAGAAATTATGAAAAATGATGAAACTCCTTGGCTGTAGCTAACTAAAATTAGTTTTTCAAGTTAACCATCTTGGCATAAGTAAAATGCCCATTTTAGAGTTCAAGTGATCTCAAGTGTATTTTAATTTAAATTCTCTCACAGATTCATTGAGGAAGGAATTTTGGAAGGGTCACTTGCCTTCATGAATGCTTGCTCAGATCTAGAAAGAGATGGGTTCATTGAATCTCAATTAAATTGCTTAACTTTTAGCCAAATGGTTAAGCGGTTACTTGTGGTCAAAGTGTGTTTTTGTATTTTGTAAAGTAAAAGCTACAGAAACTCTGAACATAGATCTATGAGTTTCCTGATTACTTTATCGCCCAGAATTTGGAGGAACAGCACTTTTCTTAATCTGAGATTAATAGATTTTTCTCTGTCAGAAAGAGCCTCCTCATATAAAGGCAATTGCTGAGATTTCCATTTATAATAATAGCTATTAATAAAGCTATTAATTAAAGGATTTTTTTTTACCACTGACATATATGGTCTATACCCACTTCCATTTGTGTGTATGTGTTTGTCTTTGTTATGTCTCTAGCATTTATAGGTACATCTCTCTCCCTTTTTGCTTTAGCATATTCTTTCATATGTATACATTTTTGTACAGGGACTTCAATAGGCATAAATATATTTTATCCATTGACTGGAACCACATGAGTAAGCAGTGATTCACATACATTTAGTCATCTATAAATGTGCAAATCTGTGAATACAAACTGTGTTTGGCCTGGGATAGTCCAAACTTGAAAACCAGGTAAAAAGTGCAAAATAAAAGTCTAGAAGAGCAAATTTTTTACTCATACTAAATTTATAAATGTGGATCTATTTGTTTCACTTTAGCCATTTGTTATTTACAAAACTACCAAGTAATAAATCCTGATGTCTCTCTGTGATTGAGTTCTTTTGAAATTACTGACAGTTCCTCTATTTTGGTGGGAAGAAGAGACTGAGACTGATTTAAACTGTTTTCTTCTTGAACTTTATTAACTCATGGTGTCTCAATCATTTAACCAACAGGGTCAAAACAAGACACCTCAGGCAACTGGCCATAACTAGTCCATCTAGACTTTTCTTCAATAGGTGTCCCACTCACTGCGGTGGAAGGCCAAATCATTCTCAGTCAGTTATCTTGCGCAGGAATGCACTCCTCATCGCACACACCATCTCACAGCATGGGTGACGAGCCCAGTCTCCTCCTTTTGGTGGAGAGTTGTAGACCGGACTGGGACGTATCACCTTCTTCCCCAAACCTTGCCCCCATGGGAATACTGTCACTGTCCATTCCAGTGTTTCGTATACCATCTCTCTTTCTTCCAAAGTCTCTGGGTCGGGCCGCAAACCTCCTACTTTAAGTTTTGGGAAATCTTTCAACAAATCCCACATGCGCTCATATTTGTGCTGTCTTTGATCCCCTTTATCAGACTCCTTGTTCTCGTTTTTCTCTTTTCTTAATCTACCCCCAAATCTCCTTCCTTCCTCCCCTTTTATATCTTACTCCCACATCAAAAGCCTTAGCTGCTCCTCCTCCTTTCCTTCTCCCTCCTCCACCAAGCAAGCCTCCACGTTCTTCTTTTCCCCTACTAACTTCCCTGTTATCTCTCCTGCATCTTTCTAATTAGTGTCTTTCTCCTCCTTGGATGGTCTTGATGCTGAGGACGGCTCACTTGCCTCCTGATCTCCTTCACACTCTCACTCTAATCTAGTTCCCTTGTCAAATTCACAAATTTAGGGACATGGATGTTTTCGGAGGCAGGCAAGAAAAAATCCACCCCTCTCCATTTTCCCTTAAAGATTCCTTCTTAATTATATATGGCATAGCCTTTGATGAAATAATCTCTTTCCTATGATGTAGATTGATATTTATTTTAACTATCAGGTCCCTTGGCCAGCAGTTAATAAAAGAAAACAATATGGCCTTTTAGCCTGCATGCTCCAGGTGTCTACCATTTTGCAGTCATGTTTTAAGAAAAGAGCAGGAGGAAAGACCAGATGATGAAAATGGGCAGGTTAGTTGATCACAGCATCCATTTCATCTCTGTATAAAGAAATTTCCACGCAAATGACTGTGACTGTCAACCATATTAAATGAAATTTATGTGGTACATGATAAAGGAACAGTAAAGCAATTCTGTATTAGAAAAAGCCCTTTGATCCCAATATGAACTGGAGAGGATATGGATTCCCCCCCCACACACACACACACATTCATCAACTTGTAATGGGGGGAGTGTGGTGACACTCTTAATTTTTTAGATTGAAATAATATTAATAAATGTGTGTGATTTCTAAGGATGAGGCTCTTGTTCTCTAAGCATAACTGACTTGTTCAAGCATGGCTGTCCCTTATGGAAATTTAGATACTTATCAGAAGAATCTATTTTTAAATTTGCATATATTATACATGAAACAGGGCAGAACTTGGAGATATTTCTTGCAAAAGCCATATTCAGTCTTGAAATTTGAACTGTTATATCAGTTCCTGCTGTCACATCATTCTGGAAATAGTCCTGCTAGGGAGGAGGAGCCTCACTCACCCGGATGCACTCCTTAACATGGTGATGGGTTTTCAGTGTGTCAGGGAAGCTCAGAGCATTGCTGCCGGGAAGTTAGAATCCATTGTGAGTCTGGACTCCTAGAAGGTCACCCAAGGGAGAATGGTTGAAGTTGAAACACCAGAATAAGTTACAGCCACCCTCTTCAGCATTAATCCTCACATCAACAGAAGATAATGGTACAAATGCAGCAGCAGGTGATACTTTTATTAGACCACAAAGAAAAAAAATCAAACAACAAACAGCTTTTGATGACATTGAAGCTAACTCTTGTTAGCGCTGTGCAGAAGAGGGCAACAGTAGACAAAATCAAAAGAGAAGAAATAGCTCAATATTGACACAAGATGTAGCTCAGGCAGTTAGGAGCTATAATGCAGATCTGACCAAATAATATAAATTGTAAAACTTGTAAACATAACTATCATTCAGGTCTATGCTTCAGCTTTAGATGCAGAAGAAGAAGAAATCAAAAGCTTTTATGCAAGTACTGGAAATTGATCACACACAAAAACTAAAACATTGTGTGTACACTAGTTAGGGTATGGCCGAGGTGGAAATGCTATCTATGAAGCGCTTCCTCTGGTGCATTGTGCAGTTGGGCATGCTGGGGACATGCAACTGATTGCTCAATTCAGTAGTATGATTCCTTGCTGCCAGTGTAACACCCAATATATTAATGTTGGCATAGCTTAATGTTACACTAGCTTGACCAGGATATGATTTTACAATGATTAACACAGCATTTTAAATTTTTTTAAAAGAACCACACTCCTTTAAACAGGATTATGGCTAAAAATTCCTACAAATGACTTGCAGTAAACAGTGTCTTGGATGTCATGTGAAAGTATCAGTCATACCAAGAAGCCCTGAAGGGAGCATAAATATAATCTTGTTCCCCCCCCCCAAGAATGTTATAAAAGTATCATTACTATAATAGATGACTGCCAGGCTCTGCATAGGAAGTGCTGATAATTAAAAATACAGCCTGCCCATTGATGAGGTAAATGTCTACTTCTGTAAAAATAAAGGGAGCAATTTTCAAGATATCTTAAATGACTGTGCCCCAGAACAGTTGGCCATAAACTCTGTCCCACTCAAGCAGTATGTAGGAAGCGATTGGGGGCGGGGCGTGGGGATCTGCCAGCTTAAACGGTTTTAAAAGAATATGCTAAAGTTGGAGTATGGACATATCTACAGGATATGGGACTATTAGCAGCTCATAGACGTGGTGGATATTATTCCCTCCAGTAACAGTAGCAGTCTGCCTCCCACTGTGTATCAAGGAGTGGGCGCTGTTCTACTTGTGTCCTCTTTGTAGGCTTTGTGAAGGACATGATAGGAACAGAATGATGGGCTAGATAGGCTTTTGACCTGATCCAGCATGGCTCCTCTTGTGTTCTTTTGTTCACTGTGACTATTCTTTGTACTATAGATATTCCAAGAAACTTCTCCATAGTTCTTGCTAGGCTTTGTATTGTTTTCGCTCATCTCATAGTTAGGGAAAACAAGATAAATTGGGAAGAAATCATTGCCCAAGGCTATAGAAAACATTGAGAATGATGACAGACCTTAAAATGAGTGTTCTGCAATAAGGGTTCCATAGTAAACAGAACAGCAATTCTTTTGTAGCAGTAGTCAAGCTAAGGGTATATAATGTGATAATATTATAGTAATAAACTTCTGAGATACTTTGCCCATTGTACAAAAATAGTTTGATTGATGATTGGCTGCTTAGGTTTTTTTTTTTGTAGTCCAAACTGTAATCTCTGTTGGATTCCTAACAGTTCAGAAGCTGGAAAGACATTCTGTCTCTCAAAGTGAAATATTTAGAAGCAATTTAAAACCTCTAAATATGTAACACAACCTTATATTTTGAAGGTAATTTAAAATGTAAGGTTTTGTTACATTTCATTATTCTGAACAGAGCTTTATAATGAGATGTAATATCAGAGTGGAGAGATTTAGTGAGCTCTACCTGGGCTTATAATTTGAAGTGATGAAATAACAGTGAGAGGGCCAGCAATTATCTCAATTAGGAACTGTAAAAAGGAGCAGATGATGCTGCCTGAGTTGGGCTACCAGAGTATCTCATTATTTACAATGGGACAAATTTAAACTGTGAAGTGTAGATGATGAAACAGAGATTCCTAGCCCCATAAGAAGCATTTTGTTTGCTGTTTTATAATGCTTCCCCTGCTTCATTCACACCTTTTTATAAAAATACAATATGTTCCCAAAAAGAAACAACATGCCCTCCTTTTTTAATAACAAAGTTGCACAAGTATTCTAGTTTACTGTTCATTAAGAAAGCTTGATGAAGTATCCAGTACTATTTGTTTCAAATTTGTTTTCAGCTTTACATTTCCCTTTTTCATTCACAGTGACATGGGATGTAAATGCAGTCTGCAGTCTTTCTGCTTTAATTTTAAAAAAATAATCCCAGTGGAATAGCACTTGAGTGTTCATTTATGAGTTGTGGGTTACAAGTATGTTTGGAAGCCTCCTAACCAGATCTGTGCCCAAATAGAGGGCCACAAAGTAGATTTAACTCACCCTGTACCCTTTCAGATATATTCTGCCCTGCTCGTTGCCATAGTCTATGATATTGTTTGTGTATTTCTCTTAATGAACCATGCCTTTACTGCCCAGCTACCCCCAGTCCTGAATCTTGCACAGCCAAAGCTTTAGCCTCTTAAGTTATTATTTTCCTTGGGCTCTACTTCCCTGGCTTCCATCTTTTCATGAATCCTATGCAAGGAAGAATGGACGGAAGCGCAATAGGTTAAGGAGGCTGCTGCATAGAGGAAGGCAAAAGGCAAGCAGCTATTGGTATTTGCATCACTGCAATGAGTAAAAAAGAGAGAAGAAAACACAGTTGGAGGTGAGGCAGAATGGAATTGTTGTGTTAAAAGCCATACAGCAAGCATCCTTCTACAATCTCACATAGTAATTTAACAAGTAACATTTAGAAAAATAAACCAAAACCAAAGAAAATGAAAATGAATACTGTACTCTGGAACACAATGTCTTATCTATCCAATGACATAACTCACTTTACCTTGCAGTTCTATGAAATGGCTGGCTGAGCATCTGCAATAGATACAAGTTTTTAAACCAGCTCTACAATTTGGACTGAGGAAAGGGGAAACCAAAAGAACTGCTGGAGCCAAAGAAGCTGAAAGATGGTTGAACACCCCAATAAAATTCCTCTAAGAGAACCCAAGCTCTTTATTCTGGCCTATAGGCCCACTGGAATTGCACAAATACACCCGATTGACCTGTTTTTGTCCAAAGACATTAAACATCCCTAGCTACTAGTATCTCTGAGCTGAACAGTCTGCCTTCTTTGGTGGATTGCGTAGCTGTGTCCCTACCCTGGCATCAGATCCCTCACCACATTGGCCCATGTACTGGTAGTCTCAAGAATAGACTACTGCAGTGCTCTTTATGTGGGACTGCCTATGAGACTGATATGGAAACTCCAACAGGTCCAGAATATGGTGGCCAGGTTAGTGAGCAGAGTTAATAAAATGTATCTCCCCAATACTGGCTGCCTTACACTAGTTAGCTGTCCATTTCCATATCAGCTTCATGGTGCTGATTTTAACCTACAAAGCCCTAAATGGTTTGAGACCTCAGTACATGGTAGAATGCCTACTCCGAATTGGGACTGCCTGTCCTATTGGCACATCACAGGTAGGACAGCTGAGGATGCTAACCCAGAGGATGGCCTCCTGGCTCTTTCCCAGGCAATCTTTAAGAAACTATTTAAAATGTTGTTATTTTTACAAGCACTCAAAAACATTTTAACTGAGGAAACCACTGTACCCATTAACCACTAATTTGCTTTAATTACCACTTAATTTTTAATTGTTTTTAATGTATTTAACTGCTCTGGTAATTCTGTTTTTATTTACAGTAATTTCTAGTTAAGTTGTTATTGTGTGCTACTATTATTTTGTTACTTCCATTGCTATTTTCATTGTTATAAACTGCCCAGAGTGGCATTTGGCCAGATGGGCAGTATAGAAATTAAAGAAACAAACGAACAAATAAATGCCCTTAGAAAATTAATGTCCTGGTCACATGCATGTCTGCTTAGAAGTTATGTAAGAAACACTTCAAAGGTACAAAGTAAGATTGTAAATTTAGTGCCATGAAACTATAATTATTCTATTACCTACAGAGGGCTGGATCCAGATCAAGCTTCCTCTTAAATGAATAGAACTTTAATTTTATAAAACACCACAAGACAAATGCAGCACAAAGACATCATTGTCAGACGTTTAAAAAGTTCAACATCCACAGAAAAGGAGAGGGAAAGCCCAAGAAAGCATGTATGAGGGACACTGTTTACCACCTGTACTTGGAAGCACAATAATGTTCCCTGCAGTAGAGAAAATACGTAGAACCTTTAAAAAAGCAATGTATTTGAGTAATGGTGCCAATGTCTAATATTCAAAATCCCTACCAGATGCACCTATGACTTCATTTAAGTTGCATATACAGAAAAACAAATAATCAAATTTCTAGCACTGTTCCACCTGTATACCAGTGGTCATAGTATCTTTTGTTTCCTAAAGGAAGAGCAATTATCATGATGGATTGCAGCGCATGAGCAAAATGCGCAAAGGCACTGCTATCTGTTCTAGCCACTGTTTGTTTCAAAGAGACTGCTGTTGGTAGCCTGAAGGTGTTATTTCATTTAGGAGAGTATCCCCTCCCCCAATATTAGACTACTTGCAAGTTCAACCAAGATAATAGGTTGATAAACATTTTCTTGTTTCATCTTCTGTAGGAGTCTGAGGATTTAATCAATTCCTGAACTCAAAAAACATATATCCATTGTTCCTGCTAAATACTGGCAACATTTCACTGAAATTATCTGTAAATCAAGACTTAAGCACCATATGCTAACCTACTTAAGAATGTTCAGTACCTGTCAGAGTTGTCCTCTGGTATTCTATAGATACTTCTGACAGAAAGGGAAGTACAAGATTTTCACAGTTATTTAACTTCAACCACTATCCAATGTAGGCAATTAGATTTCATGTTAGTATCTGTCCAGCTCTGTGACACTTCATGTGAATTACTATTCTGACTTGTAATTGTGAACATGAGCCACAAATTACACTGTGAGTGTAACAAAAAAAGGGAAAGATTTAAACATATGCATTCCTGATTCATTGTTCTGTTCTTTGTGCTTCTGTTTTGCTTCTGAGTTGTGGTGACCCTATGAATTAATGACATCCAAAATATTGTAACATTAACAGGTCTGCTCAAGACTCTGGCTTCCTTTATTTAGTCCAGTGGTTCTTAACCCTGGGTTACTCTGGTGTTTTTGGATTGCAACTCCCAGAAGCCTTCACCACCGGCTATGCTGGCTGGAGTTTCTGGGAGTTGCAGTTCAAAAACACCTGAGTAACCCAAGGTTAAGAACCACAGATTTAGTCAATCCATCTCCTAATCAATATTCCTCTTTTCCTGCTGCCTTCAGATTTTCCCAGCATTATTGTCTCTTCTGAAGTATGATATCCTCAGCTTAATCATTTTTGTTTCTAGAGAGAGTTCTGGCTTGAATTAATTTGGAATCTACTGAATTCTGATTCCAGCAGTCTGTGATATCCAGTAGAAGATTGCAAATGAATCTTTTTTTTTCTCTCAACCAGCTTTCCTCATTTTCTAGTTTTCATATCTGTACATTGTACTTAGAAATAGTATAATATAGAAAACTTCTTACTCTTGAAGTCAGTGATAAATCTTTGTCCTCATTGTTAGTCCCTTCATAGCTGCTCTTCCAAGCCTCAATTTTTATGTTTTCTTGGATGAATTCTCTATTTGGATAGATATTGAACTAACGTATAATGTTCACTTCTTCATTGTTAATATTTATGTTACATAACTTTGCTACAATCATGAATTTTTCTCTTTTTAACTTTCAACCGTAATTCTGCTTTCACACTTTGTGTTTCCTGCCAGTCCTCGTCCTGCAGCACTATCAGGGACAGAGTCCCTTGTCAGTTACTCTATGAGCTCCAGCTCAACGTCTTGACTCAGAACAGCTTTTATTAGTAGTACAGTATCACTTCTCCTGCCTTTCCCCCCACAGTCTCATAGGGCTAAATTGTAGTCTCTGAACCCTTGGGAACCACTTGCCAGCTTGGGAGCCCAGTTACTTCACTGGATTTCTCCAAAGTTCTGGAAAGCAGGAAGGAGAGGAGAGCATAGGTCCGAGAAACACCCCTTTTAGGGAAGGCCTGTATGGATTAGCAGAAGAAGTCAGGCTCTGCAACTTGTCTCTATCAGTGTCCCTTCTGTCACTTGCCTCTCCAAGGGCTGTAGTAGTGTCAGGCTAACAGAGCCTTGTCCAAGCATGTTGCAAGTAAGCAAACTAGGCAAGGCAGACAACTTCCAAAATTCTGCTCTCTTGCATTCTTCCACATATCATCATCTTTGGAGATAGGCAAGAACTCTTTGTCTGCCCTTTTATTCTCCTTGACCATGTCTCCTCCTCATCAGGGAACTCTCTCTCTTTAGCTGCATCAGCCTGATCCTGAGAAAAATTACCTACCCACCAGCTGCAATCCTGAGAAATCCTTATCCTCCTCCCAGCTGCCTGGTACTTGTGTGCTGGGGCCAGACAGCTCATGAAGGGTACTCGCCTGCATCCCCTCATACACTTCCGTCTTTAACTTTCCTTAGTATTCTTTTCAAGTCATTCCAATTTTCTGCCAGTAGTATAGTTAATGGCATATAGGTTGAAAAGATAGCCAACTAAAGTATGTGACTGTGTGATACCTTTGCCAATTGGAAATGATTCAGTATTTCCATGTTAGCTGAAATCCTGTTATGTTGTTTTGTGTGCACAATGGTAATTTGAAGATGATACAGCCTAAAATAGCATTGGCCTTTTTTGCATCCTCATTGCAGTGTTGGCTCATATTCTGCTTATGATCTATAACAATTCCAAGAACCTTCTTGCATGTAATGTTGCTGAGCTGAGTCTTTCCCATCTTGTAAGTGTGCATTTGGTTTCTTTTTCCTAGGTGCAGAACCTTGCACATGTTCCTGTTGAATTCTATTCTGTTTTTTTCAGCTGAGTGCTTGAACCTATCTCGTTCTCTTTGAATTTTGTTTCTCTCTTTCTGGATATTAGTTATTCCACCCAATTTGTGCAGATTTGTGTTATTGTAACTGCACAGATTTGCAACATTACCATGTAAGATAGCTATCGTATATTTTGCTCCATAAGACACACCTGACCTTAAGACACACCTAATTTTTAGAGGAGGAAAACAGGAAAAAATATTCTGAACCAAATAGTGTAATAAAATATTTAATAAACTATAACAGAATAACATTTGAACCATGTAAAGTGAACAGCAGTCAACAGTGGCATTAAGAATCATTACCACTGTCATTAACAAATAGAGAGACTTAAAGGTTTGTGTACTCTAGGTTATGTACCATAAATTTGTGTACCATAAATTTAAGTCAAGTACATATAGACCATTATGAGCCAGTGAGAAGACCTATATCACACTACCTATATTTTACATTTCCTTTCATCCACCTCCTCCCCATGCTTATAGAAACGTCTCAATGACAGATGAAATTGTTGTGCAACTCTGCCCAGCTACAGCTCAAGCCTATATTAAGTTAGAAATGGTTTGTCTGATTTGGCAGTGCATTGAGAGCTCCCTTTTAGTTGTGTGGATGATAAATAGTAGAATTAAACTATTTAACAGCTAGTTTTCCTTATTTATTTTAGGTTATGCAAAAGAACAGCAACACAAAGCTTAACCTGATCCCATTCACCAGCAGTAGCACATGCTCAGCATAAGACCAAATCTCGGTTTTCTGACATAATTGAACGTTTATAGCATGCAAGGCACAACAGGTTAGGCAACACAAAGCCAGGAACAATGTTCTTGGCGAGCCATAAAACCTGAATACAAACTATAGTAGCTGAAATCAGGAAGCAGGTACTGTAATCCAGTTAGAAGTCACAAAGAATTTTGACTATCTTAATTTTCAAACTACTGTATCAGCAAATGTAGTATGTGCTATGGGCAAGAACTCTGTTCCAAAAATACTAACCGAATAGCAATGCCCTGTCTCTGAGACTTCCTGGCCCTGTTCTGATTTAGATACATCAAAGAGATACCACGACCATAAGGACTTAGAAACAACTAAAAGTAAGACTGAATTTTGCTTTCCCATGTATGCAAGATTAATTTGCGATCAGCAGCCAAGTTTGTGTTCTGGCTCATAAAGCACAGTTAGTTTCCTTGCTGCAACATCCTTTGGAAATACATTCTCTATTAGATGCCCAGAACTAGTTGAAAAATTTGTAAGTCGAATCCAAATTTCCCATAGGAATGCATTGAAAATTAATTAATGCATTCCTATGGGGAAAAAAAGGTCAGAAACTTAAAATAAAATAAAATAATGTCACTTACCAGGTACTGTAAACCGAGCCCGGCTACTCACAATGCCTTGGTAGCCCCCCCAAACAGCCAAAGAAGAACACCAAACAGCTAAAAGCCGGCAGGCAGCCGGCAGCCATTTTGTGCTTTTCTCTGCTCCTTCCCTCTCCCGCCTAACAGCTGATCGGTGCTGGTCTGAAAGGCTTTCCAGGCAGCTGTTAAAGCAAAACTAGCAGCAGCTTTTAAAGCAAGTATACACGTTTCTACACAAGCAGGTTTCAACTTCACTAACTGAAAGTTTGAATTTCCACTCTCCTTGCCTTCCCCACACATTAGGTATGCTAATATCTGTGCACTGGAGGATTGTGGAAGGAACACCTAGCCCCTGATGGGGGCATCCCAAAACACTGAGGAGCTCTCTTGGCCTCTGGTGGGACTGGAGCTGTGCAGCCCTGTTCTGAGCGGGAGTGCAGCTGGGGGTCACCATGCTTTGGGGGGCAGGAGGTGCAGGGGCCACTCCAACTCATACCTACCTGGCAGGGGAGATACCATGATTCTGAAAGTGGTTTTCCCAGGGTGAGGCTCATCCATTGCACTTTGGGTGTGCTAATCCCTGTGATTTCCCCAAATGCGGGAAAATCAGCTGCATAATTTGTGGTAGTGGGGGACTGTGTTTGTGGTTTCCCCTGGTCTTTCTAGAATCACTCTTTCCCCTTCAGTTCTTGGCTGTTTTCACTGCCCTCTGCCATTTAAATTTGCTGCCATAGGCATGTTGGCCCTGCTGGTTTTCCAGGTGGGCTCCAGGAGGCAGATCCTGGAAAGTTAGCAGCGCAGATGGCAGAGTGGTGAGGTCCAATGTGGCTGCCATGGCGAGCAGCCTCTGGTGCTGGTTCAGAGGCCTCCCAGCATGGTGGTGGGAGGCTTCTGGGTGGTGGTGGCTGAACCCTTTTTTACAGTATTCGCTCCATAAGATGCACATACTTCCCCCCCACTTTTGGGGGGGGGGGAACTGCGTCTTATGGAGCAAAAAATACAGTATATTCATTTCTGAGGAAGTGTGCACAAAATATTCTCTGAGCTGTGAAGCAAGGGCAGTCTGGATAAAAACAGAATACAGGCTGATTTATAATAATAATAATAAAAATATTCAAGATATGGTAATGAAAAGATGTTTGCAATAACAGCCAGATGGCCTCCCTATCATCACTCTGTGAATCAGACCGTCCTTATACTTTGGGTATAAGGCATATAGACATACATACTGGGCTGAACTAGAGATGTGTGGAATGAAATGGCCTACCTATGAAAGGGAATGAAGTAAATCTTTGTTTTGTTTCACAAACTTCATGATTGTCTGATTCCTGTTGGAAAAGAAGATTTATTTCAGACTGGACTTCTGCCTTAGGGAATGAACGAAAATACAGAAACATATTGTAGCAACAAGACTTTGGGCAACTTGAATGACAGGTGGAATAAAAAGGACAAGCTACAAAGTTGGATACCTTCAATAACTCTATGCCCAGAGTGGATCCTGATAAGATCCTACAGTCACATCATTGTCTCAATAAAAAGGGATTTTTTACTGTCTAGGCAGTAAAAAAAAGTGATGCTCTGCCCTTCCCCCCATTCGTTATCTACAAATATAGAATTAAAATTCTGTGATGAGGGGAAATATGCCAATTAGAATGCAGGGAAGGTAGGGGTGCAAGTTAGGAGGGGGAAAGTCTCTGCCTCCAGGATGATTTTAGCAGTGGTAACAATTGATGGAAATTAAAGACTCTCTCCTCAAGCTGCAACCCCATGAAAAGCTCTGTTTAGAACTTATAAACTCTAGGACATGTTTTCCTTTACTGAGCCAATCAGTTGTGTATTCAGTCTTTCTCTTTTCCTGCTGTCTTCAGCATTTCTTAGCATTGTTGTCTTTTCTATTAAGTCTTGTCTTCTCGATACAATAGCCTCAATTTAGTCATTTTCACTTCTAGAATGTGTTCAGGCTTGATTTGATGTAACACTTATATATTTTTCATTTTGGAAGTCTATGGTATTGATAAACCCATCCTCTAACATTGTATTTTAAATTGTCCCAAATTTCTTTGTATTTTTCATTGTTTCGAATAGCTCTCCAAAATCTCATGGAGGGAAGGGAGTGGATGCCCTAGCAATGAACAAAATTTTGTATTTCCTGCTAGTCCCCTAGAAACAGTTGACACTTCATATAGCAATAGCACATTCACTTTCATATTTGTAGTTGTAGAAGTAGCTGTGTTAGTCTGTTCAAGCATTATAAGTAGAAACATAATAAAAATAAATAAAAGAAAAAAAAACCCCAAAAATGTGGTGGCACCTATATTTTAATATCAGCTTTCGTGGACAAGTCCACTTCCTCAGACATAATAAGAGAGAAATATAGCATGGCAGATATTTATACTTAGCATCAAAATACAGGGATCTGGTTGATAAGAAAGTCTATGGGTATTTAACAGTGGGTTAATAAAGATCTATTCCATTTAAGCTTGTGCTGTAAAGGAGGTAAGAACCTCTGCCATGAATAACAATGGTAGAATAACATGAATGTTAATTATACTGACAAGACTGGCCTTTTACAGTTTCTAATGACCTTTTCTTTATAGGGAGTTGTCTGGGGTAATTCACACAACACCTGTGAATTACCCCAGGCAATGGATGACCTCAAGAGCACCATTGCAATGAGTTAAGATTCTCTAGTTTACCTTTGACATTTTAGGTGGATCTGCTGAGGAAGAAAATATATCTGGGAGATACAGTACAGTATAATTTTTGTAGTGTTCATGTTTTGCAGTGCCCTAAGAACCCTTGGCTTATATTGGGTCCACTGAGATGGGTGTCCAGCATGTGTATATCTTTTATCTCAGCCATCTCTCTCTCCCTCTGGATTCTTGCCCTGTAGTTTGTTTTCCAGAATGGGAAAAAAAAGAGATTGATTTCCCAGTGTTGTGTAGTGGATAGACCGACAGACTAGGAGTCTAGAGAACAGGGTTTGAATCCCTACTTGGCCATGGAAAATGACTGGAGGAGAGAAACTGGTAAAACCACTTGCTAAATATCTCATTTGCCTTGAAAGCCCTATGAGGGAATGCTATAGAACAGTTCTGACTTGATGACACAGAACACACACATGACTTCCATAATCACTGTGCATGTCAGAATTACTGACCTAAATTTACTGTTTCAGAAATAACAATGGATGCAGTTCCCTTCTTAATTATGTATTGTCATAAGCCTTCACATCCATTATGTGGTTCAAATATTAGTAGCATGACTTGGTCCAAATTTTACATTGGTTATTTTTTTAAAGAATGTGAAATAATTTTCCTCTTATTTTCAACCATAATTATTGCCAGTAATCATATGACAATTAAGTAGGATTAAAAGTAAAGCTTCCATCCAGTTTTTGTTTTGAGGTTCCATCATCATTGGTTAGAATTCTATTGATGATTGTGTAAGGTTTGTATAACTTGCCATAATTAAATGCTGCTAACTAAGAACATTATTTAAGCAAGGCGTTATCAATCATGGGTCTATCACACACTTGCAACTGAGATATACCCAATATCTCATATATTAGCCACAGTTACATGTAGCAAATTATGCAAAGCTTAGACAAGCAACAGTAGGACTGCAGCTATTTTCCAAGATGGTAGCCCAAGCAGTGGGTGCAAGCCTCCTATGAGCTTTAGCCATCTGGTTTATTGCAGAGGCAGATGACCATCAAAATGGTATGTGTAAACCAAGTGAATATTAATAAATAATTATATATGTTTCCATATTTTTTTTCTTTTAGGAATCCAGAAACTTTGAATTCAGAAGAAGAAAAGGTAACTAAACAGGTTTTTGTTTGGTTTCAATAATGTTTGGATAATTTCCTGTAAAAAAAGTTTGGGTGCCTTTTTCTATGTATTGCCTCTTAATTTAATGAATAGTTGCTTAAATTAAGACTGGAAACCTTCAGAATATGATTTGTGTTTGTAATATATGTTACGTGGAAATTCATTTCACATAAGGGGCAAAAGGGTGGGTGGGTGGAGAAAGGAACTGCTTTTTAAAAGCAGCATGCTTTTTAAGGGAGACTGGTGACTTAAAAACTGTTCATGGTACACAGCCATGTCTGTTCAGAAAATATTGAAAACTAATATCCTCTTCTGATAGGCTAGCATATTACTGATACACTTCACTTCATCTTTCTTCAGTATGTTTAGATTTAGCGGTGGGTATCAACAGCTGAAATGAAATGGATTTAATCTGGAAAGGGATGAAAATATGTTTTCTTTTTAAATATGGCCATTCATAAGGAATGAAACAATGAGAATCCTTATCATCATTTTATTCATATAGTACTGTTCCATATTATGTACAAAGTATATCACAAGAACAGTAAATACCACCTCCATAATTTAAATAAAACTAATCCTTTTTAAATTTAAAACATGTGTTAGAGGAATGGGGCTTTATGTTACAGAAGAATCATTTTCAAAGATTGCTTTGGAGCAGAGTAGGGAATCTGGTACCCTCTAGCTCAGGGGTGTCCAACCTTTCACCTTCCCTGGGCCACATTAGAAGATGAAAATTTGGTTTGGGCTGCACATAAATTTGTTTTGGGCCGCATGGGGGGCAGCCCTAGCCGTCCTCCGCAGCCCCGCTCCAAGCGTGCTTACCGGCAGCTGCAACCTCAGACAGCAGAGGCTGCCAGCTTCGACTCCGGTGGCTTTATGGGGCCGGGAGGGGGTCCACCTATTGATGGGGATGGTGCAATGCAGTCACGCAGCCCCCCTCCCCTCCTATCCTGCTCCTTCCCTCTCTCACCCCCCCCCATTGTTGTGACGTGCCCGGGCTGCAAGCGCTGGCAGTGTAACTTGAAACTTTGGAATTTCTTTAAAAATAAAAAATTGCACTGGGCCACATTACGAGCCGACCTGGGCTGCATGCGGCCCTCGGGCCGCAGGTTGGACAAGCCTGCTCTAGATGTTGGACTTCATTTCCAAATGCCCCTGCCACTGTCCATGCTGGCTGGGGCTGATGGAACCTGGACTACAACAACATCTCAGACACACCTAGTTATTATCAAGATTCATGGCACTTTCTACCTTCTCAGAGAATTTCTGTGATTTGCTGGGTCTCCAGGTAAGGAGACTTTTATTGTTGGATGAAAATTAGCCGCCTAGAGTGGTCCAGCCGCCTAGAGTGGTCCTATGTGATTCAGATAGGCGGGATATAAATTAAATAAACAACAACAACAACAACAACAACAACAACAACAACAACAACAATAACAACAACAATAACAATAACAATAACAATAATAATAATAATAATAATAATAATAATAATAATAAAAATAATAATAATAATAATAATAATAATAATAATAATAATAATAATAATAATAATAATAATAATAATAATAATAATAATAATAATAATAATAATAATAATAATTGATTCTGGTGTGTGTGGTGGTTTCAAAAACTGGGCAGCAATCCAATTCCTGCCCTGGTGCACAGGTGTTTGTACTTGTGTTATACCTGTGGGGAGAGAGGTGGTCAGTGGATTCCCTTGGCCCCACTGTCCCTCCCAATCTTAAACTTTCCCTCTTCATGTGGAATCAGAAGGACCTTCCCCATGACCATACAAGGGGCCATGCTTTGGCCTCAAGTTCTTGTCCTAAACTACCAGGGAATGGGATGCTGTTGGCTTGACAATTGTAGATGCCCAACTTTTCCACCTCAGCTTTGAAGAATGAGATACTGATTAGGGTGATTAGCAGTGCATATCCACATGTTGTTAGATTCTAAGTTCCAGCTCCTTTACCATCAGCCATAGATAACTTCTGACTGGGGCAGGGCAACCCCAGATATTTGAGGAATATGCCCCCACCCCAATCCCAAACATTGAGCTGACCCTGCGATCAATTATACTGGCTAAGACTGATGGAAACTGTTTTCTAATAGTACCTGGATGGCCACATGCTTTCCAATCCTGTTATAGCTGATACTAGCTACGGAAATGAGTTGATAGTGAAAGAGAAAGCAATCTTCTTTATTATTACACAACACTCTATCTTTTGCAGTACATTAAGTTATAAAATCAAGAATAAATGGCAATCATAATCAGTCTTCACTGGACCCAGTTATTTTAAATAACCATTCAGTTCACAAAAAGAAACACAAAATAAAACGACAGCTAAAATAAAATAAAGTAAAATAAAATAAAATAAAATAAAGAAGACAAAGACTTTGTGGCACTTAAAGACTAATTGTTATATTTTAATGTGAGCTTTTGTGGAACAAATCCACTTTTTCAGGTAGATGATACAGACACTACATAGCAAAATACATGGCTCTAAGGTAAAGAGACAATGGTGGTTGGTAGATTCAAGTTGTAGATCATGTGAATCATAGTGACATTTCACACCTAGTATTGACTTAAGACCTCTCTTATTCAGTTCTTTTCTTTTGAAGCTTTGTTCTGTAAACAGCAACAATGATTTGTAGCTAAAGAACCCCAGGCTATAGAGAAGCAACAGCAGAAATAACTGAGTGTTAAGAATTATTGAGTTTATCTTTGAAGCTTCTTCTGTAAGAGTGGCTGTAGTTAGGAAGGGATTGAGCTATGAAAAATGCTTGGGAGAGTGAATTATTCTTGTCAAGGGTGGGTTGGAAATAATTTATTATGTGTGTGATTGGTTTCAGTTGTGGGCTGAAAGTGACAATGGTGGTCAGTTGTTTTCTGGGTTTTTCTTGAAGTTGGTTGTTTCTTGATATTCATCTTGCCTAGTTACTTTGTTCTTTAACTACATATACTAGATGGGTATTGTAGTCTGAGAAATGCATTTTGTAGATCTGTGAGTTCAGAGTCTATCTTGTGGGTTTAAGCAGATATGGTTATACCTTAGGGCTTAGCTGTAAATAACAAATTTAGTGATGTATTTAAGATGAAAGCTGGAAGCATACAGGTATGTGTATCAGTGGTTTTTTGATACAGCATAATACTAAGATTTCCATGTTTTAGCTTCACAAATAACGTGGATTGGTTCAGGCTGAGGTTGATGTTTGGACGAGTTATTGAAATCCCATTGGAATTTCTCTAGGGCTTCCTTTCCAGATTAAATGAGAAGTCATCAATTTACTTCAAATAGAGGAGTGTTGTTGTTGGGTTTTTTTTGTACAAAAAATAGTTAAGAAAGAATTGTTCTAGATCAGCCATGAATGTATTTATAACATATTGTGAAGCCATGTGTGTGTCCAAGGTGGTGCTATTGATGTAGAGGTAAGTTTTATTGTCAAAGGTAAAATAGTTGTATATAAGCGCAAAGTCACAGAGGGTGGTGACTGTGTACCTTATCCTTATTTTGAATGGTATTTCTGACAGTCTGTAATTATCTCTGTGTAGGTTGTTAATGTAGAGAGCTTCTACATCCATTATGTCTAAGATGGTGTTATCAGGAAAGTTGTGAATGGACTGAAGTTTTCTTAAAAAGGAATCTATATATATACAGATAACCCAACAATTATCTATATACATACTTATCTGCATTAACGCTTGATACAATGGGTCTACCAACGTTTGTTGGTTATGCATTTTGGGTAAGAGATAGCTGGTTGAGGTTCTTGTGGTGTGTTGGTCAGGATTTGTTCACATGTACAGTATTTTCATAAGGTTTGTAATTCCTTTCGATAGTTGGCAGTTGGGTCTGCAGTTAGGAGCTGGTCAAACATAGAGTTGGATCACTGTCCCTTAGCTTCCTGTGTGTAGATTCGATGCATCCATGACAACCACAGCACCACCCTTATTATTCAGTTCACTTCACTTTAAAATTCACTGGAAAAAGCGAGTGAAACACAAGTGGTCTAAGCAGCTGTTTTAATTCAGCTGTTGTCAGTTGCCTCTCAAGTTAAAACCCAACAGTTATTGGCAATATGTCCTCAGCCAATCTGTGATTGCATTGTGACTGATGACTGTCTAAAGGCAGGAGCAGAATTATGAGGCACTGACTGATAGTAGCAACCAACTTTTTTTTTGGAAAAAAAAAAAGCATTCCTGCCCTCCAGGCATGATATTGCAACCAGCAGATGGAGATTTTTTTTAAAATTTTGGACGGGGAGAGGTATGTTGAGGAGTGACAGTTGGAGGCAGTAGCCAGAATCCTTCTTCCTGACATCATTGCACAAAGTTTGACCTGTAAGCATTTCTCTGTCACTTCCACAGGCTCCCCTTTGTATACCTGATCTTGCACTGGCTGCAAAAATCATGCAATGAGGAGCTGGCAGGAAGAGTAAACTGCTGCACGGTTACCCTTAACATGTGTGGTTTTTCTCCAGTTGGATTTTGGCCAATAAAAGATATCAGAGTCTGTTGGCACAGAAAGAATAATACACATAACCGGGACTATATGGCAGAAGAATTCAAGGACTGAGTAAATCCCTCAGATCTCCATGTTTTGTTAATAACTGGCAGCTGTCTCCAGCTGTTCATTATTAATATAGGCAGCTGGCTGAAAATCAGCTGTCAGAGAGCACCACTCTATTTGCTGTTCTCTTTTTGGTTTGTTTAACAGATGTTTCTGGGATGTGTAATCTATCTCTGTGTAAATGTGAAGTGGGAAACAGTTCCTTATTTAGCATATTGCTGCAGTTTCCAGTTTTGTTTGCACAGTATTTTGAATTATAGTCATGCAAGGTTAGCATATAGGCATTTATTCTACCTTTTGGTTATCAAGTTTTGAAACAGAGTGGAAGCAAATAAGAAAACTAAGTGTGTGACTGTCGTTGAACAGGTCTTATTGAACACCAAGCCATGCTGTAACCTTTTGCTGAGAACACTTTGTTACATATGATCTAAAAAAGAGAGAGAGGGTAAATAATGAGTACCCAAGATCTGCTTGGCTAGCAGTGCTCTTTGTAACACAGCACTCTCTTTGCTGAATGCCTGGCATCTTCTTTTATGATGTGGCTGCTCAGAACATAACAGAGGGCTTGAATACAGGCATAATCATCTTGGGGTACAGCCCCTGCAGAGATAGGGCAATATTATGGGATGGTGAGAATTGTATCACCAAGTCTGGAGGCCATTCTTGGTTAATTCCTGATGTACCCTGATGTGGCTAAAATGATAGAACACTTCTAATCATTCTGTTAGCTGTATTAATTGTTATAGCAGACTAATAAAGCTGCCTGCTATGTTACTTCTTTGGATAATATTGTGATATAAATAATGATTCAATGTTTTTTTTTCAAATAAATGAAAAAGTTTGGCTCAAAATCCACAAAAACATTGAAACCAGAAGCTCAATAACCTAAAAGATATCTAGACTCCACAAGATTCTCTCTTTGAAAACACTGGAATACTAGCGTAAGAATGAATGGAGCATGTCCTAGATAACTTCAGCAGTTACTATTGTAGTTTTTTATGACTAGGACATGATTTAAAAATATTTCTTCCTCAATAAGTGTGAATATTGTGCACACATAGTTTTGTATGTATATGTATCATCTATATGTTATTTTAAAAACAAATTATAAAAAGTACATGTGTCACTTTTCACCGTTTTTTACTTTTATTTGTAGAATTATATTGGATCAGCCTAAAATGTGCATAGTTGTCAAGCGGACCATGGATTCCATGTTTTAAGTTATTAGCTGACTAGGGAATATTTAACTTATAATGGCATATTTAAAAACATTAGTAACTCATCTTTATTTTAAAGAACAGCTTAAAAAGAATTAGGACTGATTTATAACTAGATACGGATAGAGTTGATGGTTCTAACTGTTATATCCAAAACAGTTAGTGCACCAGTGATTAAAGCCATTCTATTTAAAATTATTAAAATGTTTTTATATAACACCTTCTAGACAGGTGAAAACATAAATTTCCACATCCAATTTTTTTTACTTGTATGAGATTACAGGGCCCTTTGAACACTGAATTTCAACAATAAATAGCTCTGGGGGAAAAGAGAACCAAACTGATTTCTTTTTCTTACATACTCCGCTCCACTGTTGTAGTCATATTTTGTTACATCGTGTTTGCTTTCATCAAACACTTTTTCCAATACCATCTGTCAAAGCAAGCACCCTTGAATTGTAGACAGCAACACAAACAGTGAATGCGAAGAGATCCTTCAGTGCCAGCCTGAACTCTGTCTATCTGTAATCAAAGTGTGTTTGGAGATTTACAAGCAATCGCGCTGAAGTCAAGTCTGGTAAATATATGGCTGGTCACATAGAATTTCTGAGAGGATTTGCTAAACTTAGGTGGCTTTTTATATATTCCAGTTGACACCAGAACACCGATCTGTCTATCCTCTGCCTTCTCCCCTAGCAATCTAAAGCATGCTGGCAGAAATCATGTTACAATGAATTGCCAGAAGTCAAGGAATCTCTGTAGACGTTATCTGTTGCATACTGAGATAGGTGACTTGGCATGCAACAGATAATTTGGAGATTTCTTAATTTACAGCAATTCACATTTAAACATTCTGCCATTTACATTAATGTACAACAAGATTTCAGCCGATTTTAAACACAGTGGCTTTATTTTAAATACAACTTCAAGCAAGAGAGAAGGAAAAGCAAATGGTTTATATTTTATAACCACTTCATTTGTTCTGCTCACCTGACAAATATTTGGGGGTTGCTTTTACTTGGCCTCAGAGGAGTTGCAAGAGCCACACAGTGTTAACACTGCAAAGGATTCCTGTAATAGTCACAGGTGTCCTACTGTAGTAACTATCGGGAAGTAACTATCCTGGCTACATGACCTTTTGAAAAATTAGTTCTATGTACAATGATCTAAATTTGAGCAGGGATGGGTACTCAAGTCGTGGAACTTGCTGTCAGGTCAGACTTAAGTTGCACCGGTCACTCGACTTGGACTTGACTCAGGTTTTTCCCCCAATGATTCGGACTTGACTTGTGACTTGGAATCCACCCACTCCCTCTTTTTTTTGTGGGGAAGACTTGCCAATTTCCCTGAGTTTGACTTGGCTGTGCCATTAGGAACTAGGCCAAATCCACAAAGCTGTGCATTTTCACTAGCACGCCAGCCCTGTAAGGTAATAATGTGCACTATTCAGATTCCAAACTAAAAATCCCAGTAGGTAGACAAGGGTATGTTTAGACTAGTACCACAAATCCCCAACTCAATATCAAGACTTCTGTGAAGAGAATATTTTTATATTTACGATGAAAAAGCAAAAAAGGTGAAAGACAAAATAGTTCAAACATACCAAAACAAGTCAAAAAGCACTTTGAAAAAGTTTGAAAAATATTGAGCAAAACAAGGTCACACATGAAAATAATAATGCTAACTTTTCTACCTAATACTTACAGCATAGAGGACAAAAAAGTCTTGGAGAATACATACCACTCTCACAGGTGCACTTCGTGGGGACATAGGAGATGGCCTTTCTCTGTTGCTGCTCCCAGTATGGAACTCCCTCCCACAGGAGGCCAGGCTGGCCCCATCTCTTCTGTCCTTCTGCAAGCAGGCAAAGACCTTTCCCTTCAGGCAGTCTTTCCCTTAATGACTGGTGACCTCAGAGGCATTTTTAAATGGATTAGTGTGCTAAATCATTTTAAATGTGTTTTAATATTGATTTTATTTACGTTTTTAAAATTTAATACTTGTTTAATTCTTTTAAATATTTGTATACATATTGTTTTTAGCTTTTAAATATTGTCTTTTTAAAGCAAAAGTAAAGCGTGCTGCTTATATACCGCCCCATAGTGCTTCTAGCACTCTCCTTTTTAAGGAGAAAGGTGATATAAAAATATTTTAAATAAATAAATAATAGACAGAGTGCATGTCTTCTAAAATTGCATAACAGGATAGCAACTCAGTGTAGTGTCTCCTAACAGCAAGCTAAGCCAACTTGTGAGCCCCTTTAGATCCTAAAGTTCCCTGATGACCTCATGGCAACAGCCTATCATAGAATCATAGATTAATGGAGTTGGAAGGGTCATCAAGTCCAATACCCTGCTCAATACAGGAATCCAGATCAAAGCAGAGCTGACAAATCATTTTCTGATTTTATCTTGAATGCCTCCAAGTGTTGGAGTACTCACCACCTCCCAATGGGGTAAATGGTTCCATTACTGTACTGCTCCAACAGCTACTATGTTTTTCCTGATATTCATATAAAATCTGGCCTCCTATAACTTGAACCCATCATTACATGCCTGGGATGATTGAGAACAGATCTTACCCCTCCTCTGTATGACAATCTTTCAAGTGTTTGAAGAGTGGTAGCATATCTCCCCTCTTTCTTCTTTTCTCAAGGCTATACATGGACAGTTCTTTCAGTGTACTGTATTCTCATAGGTTTTGATTTCCAGTTCCCTTATTATCTTTGTTGCTCTCCTCTGAACTTGTTCCATTTTGTTGGCATCCTTAAAATATGGTGTAGAGAACCTGAGACAGTACTCAAGAGGAGGCCTAACCAGTGCTGAATAGAAGGCGACCAACACTTCATGGGATTTGCAGACAATACTTCAGTTAATGCATCCTAAAATAATATTTGCCTTTTTTGCAGCCAGATCAGAATGTTGATTCATATTTAACTTGTGATCTATAACAATTCTAAAATTCTTTTTTCTCATAGTATTACCGAGACAAGTATCTCAATCTTATAATTATGTGTTTTGTCAAAAACTTTGCTGAAGTCAAGATATATTATGCCTACAGAATTCCCACCATCTGCTGGGGGTTACCCAATTAGAAAATGAGATTAGATTAGTCTGTTAGAATTTGTTCTTGATTAATCTATGTTGCCTTATAGTTGTTACTGCATTGTTTTCAAAGTGCTTGCAGAGTGATCACTTTATAACCTATTATAGAATTTTCTCAGGGATTGGTGTCAGGCAGACTGGTCTATAATTCCCATGTTCCTCTTTTTTGGCATTGTTGAAGATACAGACTATGTTAGCCTTCCTCCAATGGATAATAAATTTCAGGCTAATCTGGAGGAGTAACATGTCCCCTGGATATCTGGAAATTCTGAATTTTTAAAATTCCAAATTTTGAATTCAAAGGACTATCATTCAGAATCCAAATTTTGGGGCTTGTCACCATCCCTATAATTTATATCCTTCAATTGCTGTACTCTAGTCATTCCATAAGTTTCAGTTATCCCTATCAAGTCATATTTACTCTCCTGAATTAATATTTCCAGTTCTTCTTATTTGTTTCCCATACTCCTGACATTTGTATATAGACACTAAAGACTGTGTAATTTGTAGCCTGCTATCCACGTGACAGAGAGAGCTCCCGTTGCTTGTCCCAGCTCCTGCCAACCTAGGAGTTGGAAAGCATGTAAAAATGTGAGTAGATAAATAGGTACCACCATGGTGGGAAGGTAACGGCCTTCTGTGTCTAGTCGCGCTGGCCACGTGACCACGGAAACTGTCTTCAGACAAACGCTGGCTCTATGGCTTGGAAATGGGGATGAGCACTGTGCCCTAGAGTCGGACATGGCTGGACTAAATGTCAAGGGGAACCTTTACCTTTTTATCCTTCTTATGTTTTTATGAAGATTATCATTGGGTCTCATCAGAACTGCCCAATCAGTTCCTCTTATTGTGCATAAGCCTTCATATTTCTTTACCTTTGGGCTTGTGGCTCTCTCCCTTTTCCAATTCAGTTTACGGTCCTCTTGATGAAATTCTTCATGCTGTGGTCAAACATAATCTTCCTGGTCCTCGTGAGCTGCAATCTGTCACTATCCAGAAGCCCATCTTTCTGAAAGAGTATCCTGTGGTCCCAAATGTAAGGTTTATCTCACATATTCGCCTAGGGAATGTAGTCTCTCAAATGACACGCATAACCTGGTCATCATTAAATCCATCATGGATTATTCCATGAAGTCAGTACTAAGGACTTGACCAGATAGCTTACATTGGAGTGGGCTAGATTGGACTAAATATGGTCAAATAAGGTGGCATAGAGATATGGCATGCCTTTTGGTGTGGATCAAAAAACCACACCAAATCTCAAGCAATGCTATTCAGCCCACTTCCCTTTAAAGATAAATAATTTTAAAAATCCCCTTAATTGTCCCTTCCAGTCTCTTCTTCCTTCTGTGAGAAAACTTTCAAATTGTAGAAGTTTTTTTTTCTAAAAGGCATAGTGCATTACCACTGCCATACAAAGCTCCATGGAGGAGTGAAGGAAACTTTCCACATCTCAATATCATTAAGTGATTCCAGCTGTCTGTTAATCCATTTCATGATATTGGGAAATTGAAAATTTAGGCCGTGCTCTTTGCTTTGATCCCAGCAATTGCATGTGCTGAAACTAAACCAAAATAAAACAATCCTACCTATACTGTTTAAAAAATAGCTCCTGACAGGGAGCCAAAAGGATGCCAGTAGGAACATACCAGGGATGTGATGGTTTGCAGTCGCAGTTACTATAATTAATTACTGGGAAAAGGAGTGAACCAGCACATCCCCAGAGTGTTCAGTTGTATCGTCAATCTTGCAGAATTCTAGAAAATCTGCAGAATATTCTTAGTTCTTTTATGTAGATGTCCATGAGTGGGGAATCCTGAAGAATAAGTCTTTTCTTTAAAAATCAGAATAATAAAAAAAATAAACACATAACTGAGTAAGCAACCATAAAAATCCCAGCCTGGATAAATGCAACAGTTTCTCACTTTCTCATTGTTTGCTAAGGAAGCTACTAGATCAGCCATCATGACTTAAGCTATAATTATTCATTTGTTTTTGTTCTCCCTCCAACCAGCCATTCAAGAAAATGGTGTCAAGTTATAACTTTTTTAAAAAGCCAGTCAGCCAAGAAGTGATCAAACCAATTTTTCTCTCATCATGCATCTAACTTTAACAAATGAGATGTATTTTGAAGTGTAACAGCATTTGAATAAGACTGAACTATGCTGCTAGCAGTGAAAGAACTATAACAGACAAATAACAATCTTTGAACTGCAGAGATACAGTAGAAGGGACCCTATGGATCATCGAGTCCAATCCCTCTCAAAGAGGCACAGTGGGGAATCAAACTCCCGACCCCTGGCCCCAAAGCCAGTGCCTAAACCACTGAGCTAGTAGTTTAGGCATGAGGTTGGGAATTTGATTCGCCACTGTTCCTCCTTGATATGGACTGGACTCAGTGATCCCTTCCTGCCCTGCAGTTCTAAGATGATAATGATGAGAAGATAACTTTAATATCCCATTCTTTAAAATGTATTGAATCCAGGAAGGTGTCACTGCAAGTATGTATTTATTACTAATATTGTGATTAAACATTTTACAATTAACTTTAACATCATGTCTATTTCCATCAAGTGTTGGCACTTAAGAGCTTTGACAATTTAATTCTTATTAATGAGAATAAGTGAGAATTTGTGTGTGTTTTTAACCATCACTCATCAGTTGGATCCAAAATTATGTGAAGTGGCAGAAGTGAGGAGATTTTTAGTCATGACTCTTTCCCATCCATATAGTACCCTGTTTCCCCGAAAATAAGACAGGGTCTTATATTAATTTTTGCTCCAAAATGCATTAGGGCTTATTTTCAGGGGTTGTTTTATTTTATTTTCATGTATAACAATCTACATTTGTTCAAATACAGCCATGTTATCTTCTTCTGGTTGATGCACAATGGTGGAGAGTGGGGTTTCACTTAACTGGAGCTTATCTTTGGGGTAGGGCTTATATTACGGACATCCTGAAAAATCATACTAGGGCTTATTTTCAGGCTAGGTCTTATTTTCATGGAAACAGGGTAGTATTACCTGAATATATAATTCAGCTGTTTGGGGTATTCTTGGAAACACTAGAAAAATGTTGATTTTTCCAATTCGTACATGTGGGACAATAAAAGACAATGAAAGAAGGGATGATTTCCATTCCCTTGCATAAAGCAGGAAAGAGAAGAAGAGAAGCTAAGATGAGGAGCCATATAAATCTGGGGGACTGAATACACTCCGTCAACTCGGGCTGTAATGCTGTTACTTAGTACAACTAGACTACCAGACATTAAGACAAGAAAATGAAAGTATATGGAAGCAAGATCAGACCATTCTCCTCTCCGTACTAATTTAAGCAACTGGAGTCATTCTAAAAATCCTTTGATTTGAAACAATTGCCAATACCTGAGAGTATGCTTCCTGAAATCCAGAAATCAGTGATTTTACAAACATGTTATGCCATCAGCAATTTTTTAATAACTTGGTTCCTAATTTTTAGGCTTTTCCCTTTGATCTACCCACAAGAACCAATGCTGAACTATACAGCATAGATATAGAAACCCATAAGCATGATGATCCCTATAGTCAGTGCAACTTTAAGGCTCGCTGTCTGTGATCACTCCTGAGGTGAAAAATATAAAGTATTGCTTTTCCACTTAACAAATAATCATGCTTTCCATCAAACTAATGGATTAAATAGCAGTTTGTACTAGGTGCAGTGTTACCCTCTTGAAAGGAACAAAATGTTAAAGCTTTTAACAAGACAAATTGTACTAATGCAAATCTCTGCCACATAATTAATACATTTATCATCCTACTCAAAAGTTTGGAAACATGCACCACCCACTGTAGACAGCTTTGTCAGAAAGTAATGCAATTGCATTTCACATTATTTATTTTATCAGTTTTTAGAAATTAATCTCATATAGAACATTGCTGGACTTAAAAACTCATTTCAGTCTTTCTGCAGCTGCTGTTATTTAATATAGATCTTCCTTTTCTAATTTTCCCCAACTCTAGCAATAAAAGTTTAGAACTCAAAGAGGAATATTTGACTGAGACAATATACTTTGAATAAATACGCAAAGTGTACTACATTAACAAATAGCAATTCTGTAGAACTTCATTTTCATCCTGCCAAGTCTACAAGACCATTTTCATTTCAACTTATAATCAGACAATCACATTAAACCATGCAAAACCCTTTCAGAAAGCCAAAGTCATACCCTTGTATAATTTTTTTTTACCAAAATGGCCTACACCATCTGCTGGAGACTGAACTAGAAAAAACCCCATTTTACATGTGTTTCTGATATGATCCTATTCAGTGACTGTAGTGAGCCATTCTCTCAGTCTCAAACCAATCCCCATTTGTAACACGAGGCACAACAATACTTGTCTGTTTTACAAGATTGCTGTAAGGAATTAAACGATAATTCCAGATGAGTTCCTGTATTAGAATGCTATTTACTGCAGAAAAACAAAAAAGGATCTTGTAACACCTTAAAGATTACTTTTTATTTAGTGGGGGGGGGATTGGTGTACATTCCATGAAATCTTATGACAATTACTAGTCCTTATGATGTTGCAAAATTTTGTTGCTTTTGCTCTTAGATAGTATTTTGCTGGACACTACAGAACAACATCCTTGAACAGGCTAGGTAAAGGTTCCCCTTGACATTTAGTCCAGTCAAGTCCGACTCTAAGGTGCTGTGCTCATCTCCGTCTACAAGCCATAGAGCCAGCATTTGTCCCTAGACAGTTTCCGTGGTCATGTGGCCAGCATGACTAGACATGGAACACCGTTACCTTCCCACTGTGGTGGTACCTATTTTCTACTTGCATTTACATGCTTTCAAACTGATAGGTTGGCAGGAGCTGGGACAAGCGACGGGAGCTCACTCCATCGCGTAAGGCTAAAGAGTTTAAATATCTGGGGCTAAACTTCTATCTAGACTGCCCACTGCAAATATGCCCTTAAAGGGCCAAATGCAGTATAACAGCCATTGCTCACATTTTTACATTAATGTTGGATGCCATGCTCCTTCTGCTTGTATTGTTAAAGCAAAAACAAGGGCCCAACTACTTTATAATTAATGCATGTAATTCTGAGGTAAATAAAATAAATCCACCTTTTTGCACCCTATTCCATGTGTTCCTAATTGTGTAGGAAACTCAGCCCTTTACTTAGAATCTAGAGTTGGCTGAATGGAAACCAGCACATGGATCCATATTTTAAAATTCTGTTTGGAAGTACACTTCTTAGCTGGGAACCTTGGTTATGTACTGTCAATCTCCCTCTACTATGGAACTCCCTCCTTTTGCTATAGCACTTGTAACCTCAAAAATGCTGGAGTAGCTTTAGTGCTTGTAGGGCCGTGCAAACTGACATGAAGGCAACTGAAATTTCTTGAGCTGCAGTTTGGCTGATCCAGAAATACACAAATATCATTTGCTCCACCTTGTTTTTTCTCCAAAACTGGTGAATATCTCTAGGATGAGCTGTTTCACACTGAAATGGATTAACTTCAAAGGTGATGTCCACGGCTAGTTGGGATCCCGGCTGATTTAATTAAAAACAATCTGCACTGGTGGGCAAAACCTCTGGCCTGTCTTTTCACTCTAATTGACCATTTTGGTATTTTTCCTGATTCCTGGTTAACATCTATCATTATTTCAGTGTTTTAAAAGGGCAATCCAAGTATACCAGCTAATTACTGCTCTATTAGCTTACTTTTAATACAGTACTTGGTAAAATATTTGCTAAGCATCTAGCAAAATATCTCTTGGAATGGATGACTGATCTTAGCCTGCCTGGTAAGGAACAGGTGGCCTTCTGAGTGAGATCCTCAGTGCTTGATCACTTGCTCACTCTCACATTTCTAGCTTCATTTCTATGGCAAGCTTTTTATTGCCTTTATTGACCTTCAAGGAGAGTTTGACTCCATCAGTCGGTCTCCACTCTGGAATAAACTGGCCAGCAAAGGAATAGACCCTCGTATGCTGTTCTTGACAGGGACGTGGTGGTGCTACGGGTTAAACCACAGAAGCCTCTGTGCTGCAAGGTCGGAAGACCAGCAGTCGTAAGATTGAATCCACGCGATGGAGTGAGCTCCTGCCAACCTAGCAGTTCAAAAGCATGTAAAAATGTGAGTAGATAAATAGGTACCACCACGGTGGGAAGGTAACGGCATTCTGTGTCTAGTTGCGATGGCCACATGGCCATGGAAACTGTCTATGGACAAATGTGGGCTCTAGGGCTTGGAAACCACTGTGCATGACTGGACTAAATGTCAAGGGGAACATTTACCTTTACTTTACCTGCTGTTCTTGGAAGGTAAACTTCACTCTGACAATAGTTGCCAAGTTTGGGTCAATAATAAAGGTCTTCTGACCAAAGATATCTCAATCTCTAAAAGAGTTGAACAAGGCTGTATCCTTGCTCCTGCTCTTTTTAATCTATTCATGTCAGATCTATCAGACCATATTACCATAACTGAACATCATGCTCCTAGGATGAACTCATGTTCTTTTGTTGTTGTTTAGTTGTTGTGTCTGACTCTTTGTGACCCCATGGACCAGAGCACACCAGGCCCTCCTGCCTTCCACTGTCTCCTGGAGTTTGGCCAAATTCATGTTGGTAGCTTCGATGACACTGTCCAGCCATCTCGTCCTCTGTCATCCCCTTCTCCTCTTGCCTTCACACTTTCCCAACATCAGGGTCTTTTCCAGGGAGTCTTCTCTTTTCATGAGATGGCCAAAGTATTGATGCATCAGCCCTAGGATCTGTTCTTTCAGTGAGCACTCAGGGTTGATTTCCTTCAGAATAGATAGATTTGTCCTCCTTGCAGTCCAGGGGATTATCAAGAGCCTCCACCAGCACCACAATTCAAAAGCATCAGTTTTTCTGTAGTCAGCCTTCTTTATGGTCCAGCTCTCACTTCCATACATCGCTACTGGAAAAACTACAGCTTTGACTATGCGGACCTTTGGCAGCAAGTTGATGTCTTTGTCTTTTAAGATGCTGTCTAGGTTTGTCATCACTTTCCTCTCAAGAAGCAGGTGTCTTTTAATTTCATGCCTGCTATCACCATCTGCAGTGATCATGGAGCCCAAGAAAGTAAAATCTGTCTCTGCCTCCATATCTTCCCCTTCTATTTGCCAGGCGGTGATGGGACCAGTGGCCATGATCTTGTTTTTTTTTTTTTTTATGTTGAGCTTGAGATGATTTTTTGTGCTCTCTTCTTTCACCCTCACCCAATCAGGGACCCCATTTCCATAGGGGACATCAATATGTTCCTGCTACTCTCCAAGTTTTCCAGGCGAAAATCACTAACCAGCTCCTCTTGGGGGCCCTGCTTGGATTATGACAGCCAACTACGAGATAGATCACGTAGCTACCATCTTTCTGCACAAGATTTTTGGCATCCCGAACACAATTAGACTTGCAACATTATTAAATGAACTTGAGCTTCATTTTCCAACTCCCCTTGTCTGGTTATTCACTATTAAATTTTGGCTTCATTTACGCTTTCAGAAATCTTCCCAATCCCTTTCAGCTGATTTTTTAACTTTTATCTCCACATGGTACTCTTTTATTAATTCTAAAATCACTTCCATAGGTATTAACCTGAACTCCCTGACAAATTGTGAAGAAACTCAACTTTACCATATTATCCACCAAAGAATTCGGGACATTGAACCTCAGACTCTGGCAGCTGATTTGAATTGAGTTTGCTCTCCTCGTTTTTATGATTTGCCCCCTTTGTAACTAGTGCCAATTATTTAACCAACCTGATTAACCCACTGTGGCGCCAGGCATTTATGCTAGCCAGATTTAATATATTTCCCTCAGCTGTTCTTTCCGGCAGATATCGTAACATCCCCTTTAAGAACCGCTTGTGTAAGCACTGCTTAGTGGAACCGGACTCAATTTTACATATTCTTCTTCACTACCCTAAATTTAGCGGGCTCTGTCAATTACTACTTAGCTCTGTTATTTCAAATTCCTCTGGCTCCCCTGAGAACTTAATCCGAATGATGTTAGCAGATAAACATCCTGATTTGACTGAGCATGTAGCTGAATATCTTGCTATTGTAATAAACTAGGCTGACTGTTTCAAGGAGCCTTGATGTAACTTGACCATACTTATCTTATTGCAGTGGAAAGTATAAACCTGATTGTAAGGTTACTGGATTTAATGCCAATAAAGGTTTTTGATTGTTTGAATTGCAGGTGATGGTCTCTCCTTCAGTGGAATTTTTAAACAAACAATAGCTGACCATCTCTCTGAGATGTTTTAGCTGCAGGTGATCTGCTTTGACAAGGCTCCATGCCCCCTGAAGTAACTTCCAGCTCAACAAAGGAGGGTCACATGTGCTACATAGGTAAAATTATGGAAAGGTTCCATAAGAAACATATAAGCTAAAAAAAAAAAAAAAGCCCGTGGTCACACATACATCCCAGAGCACATGGTCCAACCAGTTTTTTTGGGGGGGGATCTAGTAGAAATCACATTTAATTTTAAATTACCTGGACAGCTTGTTTCAGAATAAAACATTGCTTTCAGTTAAAGAGTTAGTAATAGTTAAGATATCTGGCTGTGAAGCCAGAGTTTGGGAGTTCAATTCCCCAATGTGCCTTCTTCTAGTGGAACTAGCCTGTGTGGCTTTGGGCAAGCTGCACAATCCCCAGGATGCCCCCTGAAGAAGGGAATGGTAAACCACTCCTGAGTATTCTCTACCTGAAATACCCGGAAGAGGGTCACCATAAGTCAGAATTGACTTCACAGAACATGATAATGATAATGATGATGATTAGAGGTATGTGGACATTTGAGGCACATTGCCAAACTTCACCTTAATGCAAGATTTCTGTGACCAATTTAACATTAATGTAAATTCATTTCCCCTTTTCTCATTTTCCTTTTAACCTGAGAAGAAGGCCATTTATTGATTTAGTTCCACAAAAGACTAGTTATATGATTAAGGCACATATATTAAGCATCATGTGTTCTTTGTTATTGAGTGGCTAAATAGCTTTTGGCTGCTTCAGTTAAGAGAATAGCATATGAATGAGTTGTGCATATAATTGTCAACTTTGACTCTCTGGGGATCTTGGAAAAACCATTCTGAGCAATATGGGTTTTTAGCTGATGTCTACTAAGTGGAAAAAAATAAGGTCTTCTTTCTTAAATTAGAGGGAAACAGACATAAGTTCACTGTTCAGCGCTACTTACATTTTGCTTTGCTTTTAGACTCTAAAATGGCTCTAAAACATGTTTGCTTTTATTTGTTTGGACAATGTGGGGGAGGATTGGCAAAACCCCTCTGCACATTTCTCTCTTGTGCTACTATTTAAAATAATAACAATTAAAGATTCTGTATACAATTTCTTCTCATGCCATATATTCAGGAAGAAGCTGTACTGTGATCTTCCTGCACAAGACCCATAGCTTCTGGGTAGTGTAGGAAAGAGACATATTGAAACAGTTCACATAACACCAAAATAACTTCATCTCTAAGACACATGCTGGTATATCAAGGCTATCCCAAAATGGATAAAATGTCTTTCATTAGACATTCCTAAAAAATAGAATGTTTCTTGCTACAGCTAGTTAATAACCTATTTAGTCACATCTTATTGTTATCATCAGTTAACAGATTCCACCATACTAAAAAGAAAAAGCAGTTCCTGTGTTTGTTAATGTGGGACCAGTATGCTACATCACGAAAAAAAATCTCCTGTAATAAATGTACCATAATAGTTGTGTATTTATGCTTCTTTAGATAGGACTAGGTAGGGCTTTTTCTTAGTCTTATTTGTTCAAAGATTTGTATTTCCTCTGTAAATGCTTACTCCAGGCTATATTATTGCAAACAGGGTCCCAGCTTGGTAATTAATGTCTGTGTTTGTGTATGTATTTTTAATAAGTCGAGTCTGTAAAATGGTCCAGTTGTTTCTAGAGTTAAGCAATGAAAAATGTGCTGCATATATGGTAATGTAATTACTTTTCCAACTATATTTCATGAGGATTTTTTATTGAATGCCTAAACATGTATTTACGGCAGTGAGTAGACCAAAGCAAACCTCAATAAGCTATTTTGATATGTTAAGTAAATAAAAGCAACCAAAAAACCTCAGTGGAGCTAATCTTATCCTGTGTTTATCTAATTTATCTAACAAATACTACTATCATAATGTGCCCCATAAACATTTTATTCTTACCCTATCTCTATTGTTTATCCAAAAGCTGAATTCACACCTTTCAATAAGTGTTCTCAAGTTTGTTTAGAGATCTTAAAAAGCTAAATATTAAAAATGAACAAATACGAACTTTAAAATCATAGTACAATACAACAGCACATGGATACATTAGATATACACTGTAAGCTTCTGTAGCTGAAAGGCCTAGAATAATAAGGCCTTTTGGAGAGTCATCTGAATGGGCCAATGATGGCAATTCTTTTTCAGGAGACAAGTCAATAAATTGCTCTCTGTGCCCAAGAATTGTGTTGCGGAACTAATCAGCATTGGCTAAAGATATGTTGTGACAGATTTTACTTTCTTGGGCTCCATGAGCACTGCAGATGGTGACAGCAGCCATGAAATTAAAAGACACCCGCTTCTTGGGAGGAAAGCGATGACAAAGCTTGACAACATCTTAAAAAGCAGAGACATCACCTTGCCGACAAAGGTCTGCATAGTCAAAGCTATGTTTTTTTCCAGTAGCAATGTATGGAACTGAGAGCTGGACCATAAAGAGGGCTGACAACCGAAGAATTGATGCTTTTGAATTGTGGTGCTCTTTGAGAGTCCCCTGGATTGCAAGGAGAACAAACCTATCCATTCTGAAGGAAATCAACCCTTAGTGCTCACTGGAAGGACAGATCCTGAAGCTGTGGCTCTAATACTTTGGCCATCTCATGAGAAGAGAAGACTCCCTGGAAAAGACCCTGATGCTGGGAAAGTGTGAAGGCAAGAGGAGAAGGGGATGACAGAGGATGAGATGGTTGCACAGTGTCACCAAAGCTACCAACATGAATTTGACCAAACTCCAGGAGACAGGAGGGCCTGGCTGAGGGCGAAGGCCAGGTCTGTTTGCATGGATGCCTTGCTGAGTTTTTTTTTCCTGGGCTTTCTTTTTGTCTCCTGATCACATGGCCTGGGGGTGGGGCCTAGGGGTGGGACTTCCTGCTTTGAAAGAGCATGTCCCAGGACCCAGGACCCTTTTCCCTAGGAAGCTGGGCTGAGGGCCTGGCGTGCTCTGGTCCATGGGGTCACAAAGAGTTGGACACGACTTGGTGACTAAACAACAACAAAAGATAAGTTGTCATTTGAAGTAAAGGACGAGATGGGGTCTCCTCCCTTCTTCTCATGCAAACTGAAGAGGAAAAACAGCCACCCACAAATAAAGTATTTCTACCATACATCAAAGGGGTCATGGACCACATGGGGAAACTTGAAAAAACACAACCCACAAACAGTATTCAAGCCCACCACAAAAATACAACAAATGTTGCTAATTCATGTGTCGGGGAACCAATGACACTTACAATGGGCCTGAATGGGACTGAGTCTTTGTGGATTTTGGGGAGTCCATATTGTCTTGGTGGGAGAGCTTCTGTTTTGCAGGTTTGTTAAAGGATGTTGGGGTGCAGGGAGGAACTCCTGATCAGCATGTTTGTTTGTTTGGTGATTTTGTTGGTTGGGTCCCGTTTCAGTTTTCTGTAGGTGGTGGGGTCTAGAAGTTCCCTGATTTTGTCCTTGTATTCTTCTGTTTGCATTATTACTGTGGCGTTGCCTTTGTCTGCTGGCAGAATGATGATATCCAGATCTGAGTTTAGGGACTTGATACACATTCATTGCTGTTGTTGTAACCTACATGGTAGAGACATGGTAATCTTTGTTTGCCAGTTGTTTTGGATTTTAACTTCCAAAAGCCCCATCAAAACAACCAGTTTTAATGGACAATGGGAGCTGTAGTCCAAGACATCTGAAGAATCAAACATTACCCACCTTCAACTCTACCAAGCAATTTACTACAACAAAACACTGAACCATGGCCACTGGCAACTGCCTAGTATTATTATGTCACTATACCAAATGTCATATATGAATTGTGGGTTTTGGGTCCTGGTAGTCATAGAGGTTTTCTCTTGTGTGCAAATATATTTTACTGCTTTTCAGTGAATATATCCCCCCCCATTGCTCCAACATCCTTGAGGTCTCATTTAAATAATCCTGAGTCCAATTCAAATAATACTTTAATAGTTCACAGTTATTCCAGAAAAATTAGGACCTACATAGAGATACACAATATGTGTAACAATCAATGAAATTATCATTTAAATTATTTATTTGCTAGTCTAAGTAGAAATATATTTTAAGAACTGTAGCATTAGTAGTCCTCCCACACCCCACAACTATATCCTCACAGCAAAACAACAACAACAACAACAACAACAACAACAACACGGTCTGGCAGTCCTTCAGTTTACAGGCACCACAAAAACTGTAGTTTTTGAATAACAAAAGATGTTGCTGCCAAAAAGAAGGTGAAATTCAGCAATCCTCAGAATTTCTGAAATGCTGCCCAACTTGTTTTGTTGTATTAAGTGGAGAATAAAACAGCCAAATGCACTGTCTTAAATTCACTAAGAGGAAGTGGTTTATAATGTAAATAATGAAATTATGCTGTGCACTTAAGTAATAGATATCCATATGTTCAACTTCCAGTGAAGTAACAAAGGCGTTTAAAATCCTGTGTTTGATTCAAAGGCTAATTTGGAAATCATATCTGGTTAGATTAGGGGCTTGGATTAGGGTTTGAGGAGTCAAGGATCAAGTCCCCACAGACCATGAAACATTCTGGGTGACACAGAGTCAACCCCTCTTTCTTAGCATGACCTACCTCTCAGCAAAACAGAAAAGAAATATGGATGTTTGCTTTATGAATAAAATTTTTTTAAAAACAGGATTGGATAACGCATAACCTGGAGCACTATATACGTATATAAGTTCTCTTTTTATCTGAATGTTCATCCCAAGTTTGAGCTGGGGCAGAAGGGACAAAGAAATAGAAAAGTCCAAAAATCAACCTTGGCAAATGTTGAAACTCCAGGACTTGATAAAATGAGCTTACATTTTTACACTTTTTCTAATATGGGAACTGCCATGTTTCTGGATGCTTCTGCTTTCAGTCAGCACAGTAGCAGTCTTGTCTATGGAAACTGAGAAAATTAATTCTACCTACCCTGAAGTGAAATCTGATGTTACTCAATTTCAGACATCTTATTTAAGTTCAAAATCTCTAAAACTTGAACTGATTCCTGGCAGAGAGATTTCTGAAGTTTCTGGGTATGTTTTGTTTCCCATTCTGCATTACCCATCCTAATGAAGAATTCTAACATAAGGTAAAAGAAAGGGTAGGGTAAAGTACGTAAGCATGCAGCAGTGCAGGAGCAATGTTAACTTGTGGGTTTAGCCCTTTGAAGCCCCTGGAATGATGGCCTGAACACATTTCTCCCTGATAAGCTCCTCTGGTAGATTTTTTTCAGCTGACAGACAGGCTATTAAATGAATGAATGAATGAATGAATGAATGAATGAATGAATGAATGAATGAATGAATGAATGAATGAATGAATGAATGAATGAATGGACAGTTGCCTTAAAATAATGAGGTTTTAAATTAAGCTGAGCTTAATATTTTTAAACCGCCTTTCTCTTATAAAGGACCTGTCATCATTAAAAAGACGATGTTTAAAAATGAGGACAGTAAGTATACAAATATTTTAAAAGAATTAAACAAATACATTGGAAATGGTAACTAAAATTAATATTAAATATTAACAAGGCGCAACAATCTATTTTAAAAAAAACTGTCAGAAGACAGCCACAAAGAAAAAGCCTGACTGAAGAGAAAGGTCTTCGTCTCCTTGCAGAAGGACAGCAAAGATGGGGCCTCCTGGCCTACTGTGGGAAGGAGTTCCAAAGGTTAGGAGCAGCAGCAAAGAAGGCCTTCTCCCGTGTCCCCAGCAAACACACCTATGTTGGTAGTGGCACCAAGAGCAAGGCCTCCCCTGATTGTCTTAATACCCCAGCAGGCTGTTAAAAGCAGACATGGTCCTTGAGACAGTTTTGACCCAAGCCGTTTAGGGCTTTATAGGCTAAAATCAGCACTTTGAAATGTGCCCAGAAACAGATCATCAGCTAGTGGAGCTGCTGTAATAGGAGGATTATGTGATCCCTATGACCAGCCACAGTTAGCAATTTGGCTGCTATCAGAAAAAAAATTCCTAAGTGTTAGAGCAGTAAGGCAGTGGAACCAGTTACCTCAAGAAGTGGTGGGTACTTCAACACTAGAGGCATTCAAGAGAAATTTAGACAACCACCTGGCAGATATCCTTTGATTTGTATTCCTACATCGAGCAGGGGGTTGGACTTGATGGCCTTAAAGGCCCCCTTTAACTTCACTATTCTATGATTCTATGAAAATCACTACTGTACTTGAATATCATGTATAATGAAGGAATTTGGTGTCCACAAGCATCAATGGGCAAAAACACTGGGAGGGATTGTCATATACATAAGCTACTACAAACTCATGTCCTTACAAAGGTAAAGGTTCCCCTTGACATTTAGTCCAGTCATGTTCGACTCTCATTCCCCTTCTCCAAGCCATAGTGTTTGTCCATAGACAGTGTAGCGGGCCACTCTGAAGCCTCTACCAATACAGGCCTCCTAGAGTGCTCACTACTCTTCTTCTACTGCTGCCACCAAAGTTTATTCAGTAATCAAAAAGGACAAGTGTTTCTTCCAAAACAAAACTTGTTTATTGTTATAATAAAATAAAACGAGTAAATCACAGGTAGTAAATCAAGTTGTAGATCACATGTCTCATTTAATGTACCTCACACAGACTTTTCCCTCACTGACTAACTCTCACAGATCTATCTCACTCTCTCAAACAATTTATCTCATCTCTCCAAACTCTCCAAACTCTCTCACACACATCACACACACCCCTTATATAATCCAGCTCCTCCCCCTCCTGCACCACCCTCCGTCCTCTCATTGGCTGATGTTCCCCTGCCCAGCTGTGACGGACAGGTGAGAGCAGAGTTGTATGTTACAGACAGTTTCCGTGGTCACATGGCCAGCGTGACTAGACATGAAACACTGTTACCTTCCCACCAAGGTGGTACCTATTTATCTACTCGCATTTGCATGCTTTCGAACTGCTAGGTTGGCAGGAGCTGGGACAAGCAATGGCAGCTCACTCCGTTGTGTGGATTTGATCTTACGACTGCTGGTTTTCTGACCTTGCAACACAGAGGCTTATCTGGTTTAACCCACAGCGTCACCACGTCCCAATCATGTCCTTACAGATATTGCTAAATTGTAGAATAGGCTACAGATCTACAGACACTTGCTCAGGTGTAATACCTATTGAATAAAATCAACTTTTGATTACATGTTCTGGTTAATCTGAAAAGATTTAAAAACTGTAGTTTACTCATATTTTTGATGACTTTTCAGCTGTAAAATGTGGTTTCTCGACCATATTTTGATACCTCTTATGATACCACTACCAAAATATATACTTTAAAATTCTAAGCCAGACTGAACCTGAAACTCTTCAGATGGATTAAAGTATAACAGTTCCAAATAGCACAACCATACAGTTTAGGAATGCAGGGAGTTATCATAAAACACATTTTGAAGCCACAGGTTAAAATTGGCTGTTCTAAGCTTTTCCTGTTCTGTACCTCACAGAACAAGTCTTGAAAATCAAACAAGGAATGATATCTCAATAAGACATTTCAGTTTCAGTTTATTTAATAAAGACACAATCATGTAGGGCATGAGTCTAGGGTGGTTTAAAATAAATTATTTTTCTACAATCTGTAGACTAGGAGGAGGAGAAGGCCTAAAAATGTAGAGGAAGTCAACTTGGGTTCTATTTAAGCATTGGCAGTTTCCCCCTCTTCCATCACGCATTCTGTATAAAACCACTGTGGTAATAATTGATTTCTCAGCAGGACTTGGTGGGCTTAAAATAGAAGAAATCATGCAGAACATGAGGTTTCACTGCATTTAAGATCATTGCCCACTAGCAAACAATAAAACCATCACATCATTTTTAATTTTGTGTAAAGCTATTAAAGAAACCTGCTTAACTTTAGAATTATTGCACTATATTGGGAGACACTGGGGCGGAAGTCTATGTGGAAGATGTGTATGTTTGTGCTGGCACCCTTCTGATCTTCTCTGCTGTCTCCCCTTGATGATACTATTTAGTTGTCACAATTTTCCATTTTCTGAACGTGCACAACTGATATATACATCATCAGCTTTGCAGTTACACAATTCTTTCCCTTCGAGACTCGCTGGCATCCATGCTCAGCCATATTACTTGTTGGGAGTATATGCTCCATCAGTGCACCAAATTGAAAAACACCCTGCCAACTCATCATCCACTCTGGTTCTTATCCAAAGCTAGCAAACTCAAGGTAAAATGAGAATATATTTTTTTTTTACGCTGGACCACACAAACCATGTCCTTTCTCCAGAATCCTTAAGAGTCTTTATTGAGATCTGCAAACATGTAAACTTTGCTCACTTTTTGATTGGCAATGAGATGAAAAGAGAACAATTGTAGAGACAAGCCAAATTCTTTATTACAGTAGCCTAGTCTACTTTTTGCTGATGAAGCCCTGATATAGGATAGTCTTTGCATGTCTATATTCTGAGCCCTTGTGATGCACAATTACATTATTCTTTCCTAGAGCAGCTTCTGAAATCCTCTTCTTTGAATCCACAAGCTCTCAGAAATTAAACCGGGGGATGGTGGTGGTCATAATAGGTAGTGATAACAGAAATGAACATCTGTCAGCATGCAGTTCTCCATGTTTTTTGCATAATTGCAGTTTGTTGTATATTGTTACTTTTTCTTCTGCTACATAGTTTATTCCTCTTTCCTTCTGTTCTGAAGTGATACGATAAATGTGGTCTATGCTTTTATTATTGTACCTGCTGTAACTAGAAAACTAAAGAAACATAGCTAGGTTGTGGAATTCAAAGGAGAACAAGCAGAATTAATGGTTGATGAGGTACAACTTTGTATGACCCGCTTTAATCTAAGATTATAGGAAAGAAAATGGGCTTCTTTCCTTTTGGGTTATTTATAAAAACCTTTCTACTTCTGTTATTCATGGGGATGGGGAAAGCATCCTTTTATCTACTCCCAAAATCTTTCCCTTTTGCCCTCAGCAGGAGAGTGTGAATGGCTGAATTTTCCACTATAGAAAGAGGACATCCAGGAACACATTGTCCTCTGTACCCACTAGCCTCATTTTCCATATTCAGGGACAGAGAGATAAAACGTTCAGAGTCCTGGCATGTCATCCTAGGGATAGCCAGACTTTGCCATCAATTGCCCTGCCTTCCAATTTCCGAAAGCTTACAATAGTATTTTTCATTGTACCATTGACTGGTTCAAGACATCAGGAGTGATCAGCATCTAATTTGGGTCTTTCATTCCTGAAATAAAAAACAAAAGGAGAGGCAATATCTATCTGATAGTATTGATAACATGCAATGTATAAATGAATGTACATTTAGTTAATTACAAAAGAACAAGGTATTACATTGATTTCTCCATTAAACTCTGTTAAATGAAAAGAGCCAAAAAGTAATAACTATAAAATGAATAGTCCTCACTAGCATACAAAACTAACCCTGAGTAGCATATTCATATCACATCAAGACAGACTAGATATGCTTAAATTTCTTCATTAGTAATATCATCATCATCTTAGAACTACCGAGCTGGAAAGGACCCTGTGGATATCAAGTCCATCCCCTGTCAAGGAGGCACACTGGGGAATCAAACTACTAACCTCTGGCTCAGCACCCAAATGTCTAAACCAGTAGTTCCCCATTTATTTTTATTAACCGAGTGTAAGATTCTGCAGTAGCCATTCTGCTATCATAGTTTTTAGATTCAATTGCCTTATTCCTATTCCAGCAGAGCAATCTGTTGGAATTGTTGCAGCCTTATATGTTGCCTTTAAGAGATTTTAGCTGGGAGGGACCTTTCTGGACTGGGGTGAACATCAATCAATCCAGTAGCAGCCAATTGTTCCCTCTTTGTATCATAATTTTGAATATAGTCATATCTCTATACTCAAGTCTCATTTTCCCATTCTTTTTAGTCAGACAGACTGAAGACAGAGCAATGTAGTCAGTCAGCAAGTTATTTAGTCAGTTAGCCAGTCATAAAGCTAATGACTGACTAAATAACTTGCTGACCAGTTGAGCTCTCTTCGTGTAACCAGTCATCATTTTTCTACAGAATACTTTTTGCTTTGAAGAACTATAAGTAAAACAGAAAACTTTCTGTTTCTGAGAGAGTTATTGAAACAGTAACTGCCAATTGAGAACAACTAAGCAATAAGGGATGGTCTACTGAGGGGAGACTTGAAGCTAATTCTGTTCTTTATGTCCCTGAACTTTATTCACTGCATAGTTAGAGATTTTTATGCCATAAATTTCCACACTCTTGCCAATACAATTCACACTATGAGGACTTTTGGCTCCCCATATGTTGCTGAACTTTGTCTCCCATCATGAATTGTAAATTTTTCAATTTTTTTTTAAAAAGTAGAAAATATTTGCTGTTAAAACTGAATGGCTATCTGATGGATAATAAAGAGGAGGAAGATTTCTGCTACTGGAGGAATTCAACATACATGCAGAATCACAATTGTCTGGAGCAGGTCTGGAGTTCATGGATTCCATGGTGGCTGTGGGCCTGTTTCAACATTCCACAGGGCCCATGTGTAGTCATACACTAGACCTGATGTTCATGTCAGGACAGGAAGAGGATGATCTGATGATGGTAATCCTTAAGTCTTCTCCGTTATCATGGTCAGATCATTTCCTGATGAGATTTGGACTCTGCATAATTATATCCCTCTATGGAGAGAAGAGACCTAATACCATAGCCCATCACCCAAAACTGATGGGTCCTATTGATTTATAAAATATCTTATGGGTCTTTAGGGGGGGTGTTGATGGTATGGTTGACCCGAGCTGTCCAAATTTCTTTTAGATTGTTTAGTTCTATTTGAAATGTAGGTTTCTGACTAATCACAAGATTTATGGCTACTGCCATAAATAAATATTTCACAGTATTTATTGTATATTGTATTTTGTGCTGCTGATTATAATGTGAGTTGTTCTATTGTGGACCATCTAGAAATTCTTTGCACTGTGGGGCAGTATACAAGCTGAAATAATAAATATAAGACTAAGGAATATTTGTTGTAAGTTAGGAGATGGTTTGGTAGGTGGAAAGAGTGTAGAAACAATAGACACATAATTGCTTTTGAGAAAGAGATTCTGTGCAGGTGACACCTGTCAAAAATAAGAACCCATTATATATGCATAGTGTGATTCCAGATCATTATTCAGAGGTGTGATTTGCATATGCTTAGGCAGTCACAGCCTAAGGATTGTAACTCAGTTGAGGAGCCTGTTCTGGCTGCTCCACCAGCTGAGGCTCCAAAATTCAAAGCACATGGCTAGTTATAAATATGGATAGGCAGATTAATTTAAAAAAAAAACTTTGAACTTTGTCCTGTTCTGAACTTTAAACATATGCAGATAGATATCCGTGGGCATTTCCCCCTCCCCAGTTCTCCTTAATTCCAAAAATGGCATTTATACCTGCTTCAAATGTCAGTTGCGTTCAGGTATCATCTCCGGAAAAAGAAAAAAAAGACTAATGAACTCCTATCTGGAAGAGAGCCATCTTGTGCAATGGAGGAAGCTTACTGCATTTCCTCTGAGTTCCCAAATTCTACTTATAGTTGTAGCAATGTAACTATGTAAGCACCACCTCTGATGATCATTTCTCATCTTGATGCCTGCAATCGCCTAACTGGAAAAACTCCTCCCAGTGCTAAGATGTGAATGTGCATACCTAATCTGCACATTATACCTGTTTCCCATAGAGTCTGAAACTAATTAGTAGCTGAATAGTCTTTGCTTAAAAAAATTAAGGAAGGTATATAATAATATATGGAGGAAAAGTACTCAAACTGATCCACAAGTCAAAAACAAAATCTAGGCAGAAGATACCTTTATTTGGACTGTCCACAATGCCACAAATTTCTGCAAACTTTCAAAGATTTTAGAATGAGCATCTTTACTTTTTGAAATAGATTTGCCAGAAAAATCTGGCAAAATGACTGCAGCTTTTCAAATACTTTAACCATGAGCTGGATAAACACATTGGTAAAGCAGCTACCATGTTATCAAGACGCACAAAAAGAGTATGGCTCAATAAGAAGCTGACAACATATACCAAGATCCAGGTCTATAGAGCTTGTGTCCTGAGTGCACTCCTGTACTACAGTGAGTCTTGGACCCTTTGTGTATGGCAGGAGAGGAAGCTGAACATGTTCCATATGCGTTGTCTCTGACGCATTTTTTGTATCACCTGGCAGGACAGAGTCCCAAATAGAGTAGTCCTAGATTGAGCTGGAATTTTTAGCATGTATACATTATTGAAACAGTGATGTCTACATTGGCTTGGGCATGTTGTGAGAATGGCTGATGGTCGGATTCCAAAATATCTCCTGTATGGAGAATTAGTGCAGGGAAACCATCCCACAGGGAGACCACAGCTGTGATACAAGGATATCTGCAAGTGGGATCTGAAGGCCTTGGAAATGGATCTCAACAGATGGGAAACCCTGACATCTGAGCGTTCAGCCTAGAAGCAGGCGATGCATCATGGCTTCTCCCAATTTGAAGAGACCCTTGTCCAGCAGGCCGAGGCAAAGAGGAAGTCACAAAAGCAGCAAAATCAGGGAGCTGGACAGGGGACAGATTGCATTTTTCTTCAGTGTGGAAGGGATTTTTACTCTCAAATTGGCCTTCTCAGCCACACTAGACGCTATTCCAAGTCCTCCATGCAGAGCACGATACCATAGTCTCTCGAGACTGAAGGGTGCTTAACCTAACCAGGATCCATATCATAATGATCAGCTATCACTACCTGAGGAAACTAGCATCCCATCACCAGTGGTATTTTTCTCTTAATAATATTTATGGAAATAGGGAATATTAATAACTTATTGACTGTCTTAGATAGCTCAGTTTGAACTGGAAGAAGGACATAAACTCAAAGACCTCTAAGTCTAGCATGTGCCTGATGATGTCATCAATGTTTTCCAGGGCCTAGAAGTCTCTGGAAATTCTTCCCTTCTATATATCTGGGAAAATCAACAGGACTTTTGTTGGTATATACAGCATAAATATTGCCAATTAAGTCCATCTCTCAGCAGCAACTTTGAGACATTTTGGGGGACAATTAAATTACACTGCACTAAAGTTGGATTTGTAATTTAGAATTTTTTCCTATTTCTTCAGTATAATGTATCTTCTTTGTTATTCTGGTGCAGAATTCTGCCATATTTTTTTTCAGACCCACTGTAATAGGATTTTCCAAAGTCAGTGTCATTCGCTAATTAACCCTTTGACCTGATACTATTATAACATGTACCTTCAATTAGTAAAGCTGATAAATGAGCAACATATTAATTTCTTCAAACATTTATGGAAAAATCTTTTATCTGTTACCAGTATCTTTCTCATAATTGTCCATCCAGAAATCCGTGAAGAGCATTTTAAAGCAGTGTTGCAAAATAAAATGTTTCAAAAATGAAGCATAGGAAAATTGGTTTCAACAGCTATTAATCCTTCACCCCTGAGAGAGTAGTAGATTTTTACCCTTTCGAACACAGTAATTGGAAGACTAGTCCCAAATGTTTTGCCAGATGAAGTAATCTTGATTTAAAGTTTATGATTATATATTTTTAAAGTGTATGTCCACTAAGACTGCTGATTATACATGTTAAAAGCATATGCCCACTTTCAAAATTGCTGATGAGCTTTCATTTTCAATAGAGTGTTTTATTCCTCAAAGATTTTACAAATTCTTCAGCAACTGGAGGCAGAAGTACTCTGTGCCAACACATTTTACAACATATACTGTATAAAACCTGCCACTCATTTAACAGCACCTAATTAGAACAAAGCAGAAAGTAAATTATGTATGTACATACAGTGAATACATTGTCTTGATGTAAGAGAGGCATCAGGAAGAAAGCTTATGCTAAATCTTAAGAGACAGTATTTTGGGGAACTATGAAGTATGCCTGAACCCTCAGCCTTTCAGGATCAAATCCAAGTAGGGATTATACAGAATGGCTAAAACCAGCAAAACTTCCCACCTTGTCAGAATGCTGCACCGCCTCCTTAAAGAGCAAGGCTTTTCTGTATTGCTTAGAGAAATATAGGACATCATGAAAAAAAAAAGACATGGAAAGAAACAATGCAAGAAAAAGATGAAGACAAGAGAAAAAGGTCAAGACCAAATAAGAAGTGGATTCATTCAATAAAGGAAGTTACAATCCTGAGTTTGCAATTGGATCAGGGCTGTTAAAAGGCAGACCTTCTGGAGATCAGCATAGGGTTGTCTTAAATCAGAGATGATCTAATGGCACAGAGCAACAGAGGAATTCTCCTGTTAGTAGACTCTTTTCTGTTGATTGGTAAGTTGTGTTAATATATGTTGCAAAAATCATTCATGATCAATGGACATCAAATTAAGGCATTAAACTTAGCTTCCAGTATCCTGATTTTGACAGCCAACATGAAAATTTTAACCCGTGTCTTAAACTGACCAGTTTTTTAAAATCACAGAATTGACATCTCCCTTTTTTATGGTTCTTAAATCTGTCTTTCAGAAGTGCTGCTCCTTTCCTATCTAGCAACACATCTGTGAAGTATGCCATTTTTATATTCTTGAACACCCCTCCCACATGGGAAGGGCACCATTTTATGTGTCTTTTAAAACTAAGGCTGTCTTTACATCATCTATCATTTACATAACACTTATCCTAGCAACCTAGCAGTTCGAAAGCATGCAAATGCGAGTAGATAAATAGGTACCACCAGGGTGGGAAAGTAATGGCGTTCCGTGTCTAGTCTCACTGGCCACGTGACCACGGAAACTGTCTAGGGACAAACGCTGGCTCTATGGCTTGGAGACGGGGATGAGCACTGCGCCCTAGAGTTGGACACGACTGGACTAAATGTCAAGGGGAACCTTTACCTTTTACCTATCTACAAAAAATGTAGAAGTGTGATGTGAGGGAAGGTCAATGAAAGTTCATCCTTATTTTGAAATTCAAAAATATTAAAGCCAGCAACTGAAACTTTGCAAGAACAATCCCCCTAGAAGAAGACATATGAATACAGATTTGACAAGAAATTGAGCAAAGTTCCAATAATCTATCAGAATTTAGCAGTACACTGTATCAACAAAACAAAACAAAAACAAACAAAACAAAACAAAAACCCTGAACCTGTTTCTCTAATGTTCTGAAGACACAATAGATGGCTACAATACTTGAAAATGCAATTCAGTTTTCACCAGCAGCAAAAAAGAGAGGGTATAGCCATTTGTTTATTTCCAGTAATAGCCAGTCAGAGGCTAACTGAAAATACTTGAGTAGTGAAAAGATTCCAGCATAATTTTGCCAGTATTTTCTTCCTTAATTATTTAGGGATTATTAAAGTCCTTAATAATCTGTGAAGCACTGTGAAGAACTTAGCAAACCTTGCAAAGGCATGTTTCTCTGAAAAACCTGACTGACACATATATCATCAGTTTTCACCTAAACATCACATTACTATATGAAATGTGAACTATATTAACTGAATTTCATAGAACTTTTCTGAAAATTGGAGAAAAGGAGGTCAATATGTCTATCTTCAGCACTCTCAAAGGTGTGGCTTTGGTAATGGTGGTTGCATCAGTCTGAAGTTTAGAACATTGGTGTCCCTCATCAAACACAACATGGATGTCAATTTCAGGTTACTAAGGTATAAGGCTCAAGAGGTTATTTCTGGAAGCAATAAAATTTTGAGGCTTATAATAGAGAAAACTTTTCCCCTGCTTAACTAAGGAAGCATTTCCAATTAATAACACTTCAAATAATCCTCCACTTGATAGGGTTGAACTATGCCCTGAAGATGAAGGGAAGACTTTAAATTGAAACTTAGATACTCAGCTGTGCGCTTTAATATCCTTGTATAGACTTTCTAGCATACACTTACTGTACTGTAGTATTGTAATTTGCTTGCATTTCATAAGGAGGGGGAAACCACCTGGGAATAGCACAATATAATTATTTACTCACTTCAGGCAGTTGAGAAAATTAATAGAAGATCACAGTAAATCCTTCAATCTTATCTCTACTTTAACCCAAAGTGTTGTCTTCCCAAGAGACATATTGAAAAAAAAACTATTAGACAGACTCCTATTTCACCGTGAGTCACAGAGGGGGGGAAAAGGCACATGCCTTTTAAAAATGTGTCAGTACTTTAATCCTGTTAGATACCATTATAAATTTGCAATATACTCTGACAAGACCACGCTTTTGTTTATGACTTGAAATTTCCACTTTGTTCCATATTACTGCTTATTTCTACTTTCCTATCATATTTCACACATAACTCTTGAACTAATTCCTACAGGAATATGTCACATCTCAGATTTATTCTGTGCAATGAAAAGTGCCTGGGGGCAGGGAGTAGGGACAGTGTTGTCACTCTAATAGAGTGAAAGACCATCGCTGTGAAAGACCATCCATCTTTTTGTTGGCAAAGCACATGCCAAAAGAATGGAAGTGGTCACGCTGCTGATGGTCTTCTGCAATCAACAGTTGCCACTTTAAAGAAAGAAAGCATTGAGCAAAATGCTACCACACTTTGTTTAGCAGGGAGGAACAGGCTGAAAGTTACAATTTGGCTCATGCTAAACAACAAAATTTTGGCCATTACTGTCAATGTTTACATGGTTCAAAAGAGCACCCTGAATGAATATAAGAAGTCTTGAGTATATATGTATACGCTTCAGTGTGTCTCCTCTCTACTATTTTATTTATTTATTTATTTATTTATTCATTCATTCATTCATTCATTCATTCATTCATTCATTCATTCATTCATTCATTCATTCATTCGATTTATACCCCGCCCCCCCAGATAGCGTCTACTCGGGGTGGGTATTTTAGGAGAGGTTATGAATATAAAGTGCTAAAGCTTTGGACAAGGAGAAAGAAAATGGCTGGTTAGAATTATTTGATTTGCAGTAAATGTAGAATGTGAGTTCATAGTCTATAGATCTTTGAAGATGTGATACTGTATTAACAAAGCCAGTCAATAGATATCAAAGTCATTTTGTTTCTAATGAAGAGAAACTATTCTGATGTTAGTCATCATTTTTGCAGAGAATACAGAGGCCTGAAGAGACTTGCAAAATGATCTGCAAATCTAGTGGTGCTTCTGGAGCAGAAGGATCAGATATTGGCCAATATCACAATGAGCCATAGAATGTTTGATTAAATATTTTCAAATCCATACTTCTCAGAAAAGGTTCATGGAAGATGACAGAACAAATGGTTCTATCAACTGCACCTCGAAAAATGGCAGCAGGATAACACCATTTTACCTACCATTCTGAACAGGAAAGGAAGTTACAGGAAGAATGGGCAACATGAAGCAGGGGAGTTTCTGGTATTCTCTTTGAGAACAATGTCCTTGAACATTTGGTGGTGCACCAGCTCCAGAGATTTCAGGATGAAATGGATTATCCAGGTCCATGTTAATCTGGCTTCAGGCCTTGTTATGGACCCAAATTGCTTTGGTCAACATGATAAATGATTTGTGTTGAAAAAGAGATGGAGGTATATATACGTATTCATTTGGCTAGATTTCTTGGTAGTTTTCACTGCTACTGATAGTTTGAAATGAGATTTGAAGGCATGGTTATAAAGTGACTCTGGTCCTTTTTGGGAAATGGTATGGAGGCCACCTGTAACTAGCATGGCCTCCTTCAAAACAATTGTTCCTTCCTCAAAAATAAAGGGTGGTTTATTAGGGGGAAAATGCATACTGGTAGACAGTGTTAGTGGTAAGAGTAGAGAGTCCAATACCACTTTAAGCCACATGCTAATTCAAAGGTTTGTGTGCCCTGTATGAGATGGTGAAGACTCCAAATTTCAAAGTTAGTGAGTGAAACTTTGATTTCTGCTACGCATAGCTATACTGGTGTGGTCTAGACTTGCAGAACAGGCATGCTGTAGGCATAAAGTCTAATAGTGCATATTATATGACTTGTTTTGTGATTGATGAGCACTGAAAAAGTCACCTTGACCCTCTTGGCTTTATGGTCAACATGGAAAGACATGAGTGCTATGTTCAGAATGCAGTTATAGATCTGCTGTAAATGTTTCCTTGTCTGTTGTAAATCCTTGCTTGTCTCATCTGAAGATATGTCTCATCCTCAAATTATCCTCCTCACCCTGTGAAGAGAACAAGATATTTTGTAGAGTTCTCAGCAAAAGAAGACCATGAGAACTAATTTTGCACAAATTAAGCAGATCATAGCAAATAACACTTGAATGCAAATAATAAGAGTAGTGTAAAATGATGATGCTTTGTTGCATGGACATTTAAAGATCAGAAGCATCTGAAGGGCTGTTTGGCCTTTTTAAAAACTTCAAAGAAAAATAAATCCTTTGGCCTGTCCTTCTGTGCTTGCCATATTCTTGTACTTTGGTTCTCAAAGTGAAACAATGATAATCAGGCAGAATCAGTTTATGTTCATTGTTAGAGATGAGATTAACGTATTTAATTCTATATGAAAGGAGCATCCATCAGAATTTGTCCTCCCACGGGGCTTTGCAGGTCTTGAAGAATCTCATAATTCCCACACATCAGTGGAGCGATTTTCTCCCCACGGACTGTAGGAACGTCAAGGAAACCGACTGCAGGTAGAACAGCTATTCTTCCTCATGCTGCTATGGGGCTTTCATTCCCACAATTTATATTAGCAAGTTTTCGCTGAGTTATGGAGGTGAAAGTCAATTAAATAGGAAAGTCCCATCCCTGTTCCTTGTCTTGGCCTAACCTGGAGACAAAGAATCTTGTGGGGATTGAAAATTCCTTACTGAATAACCAAAATTAATGGAAATGATGAGTTTATCAAATAATTTTTACATCTCTGTGTTGGCATTCAGATGACTATGGTAATACTGGCACAGGTCCATTTTACATTGGTCCAGCTCAGCCTACATCAACGTGTAGGGCTCTGTTCCACTCCATCCTATTTATCAATATATCCTGATTTATGTCTTGTCCACAGTTGTTACATATATTCCAGTGGAAAAATTCAGATCATAAAATTCTTGTTAAGGACATCTAATTAAATAAATCTCATCAATATGCTTCTGAATTCATAGTTGTTTGCTATGGCCATCACATTTCCCCTCCTTCTATCTTTGGCTCTCCTATATATCTATAAACTTTCTCCTATTTTGCTTCCCAACCAAAATATAATATTAAGAGTTTGGTCAGTTTAGAGACTGGAAAAAGAAAATAAAAGAACAGCAGGCTGAACTGTGTTCTAGTAAATGTTTATTCTTTTAGACAGGAAAGTGAAGACTGCAAGGTCTCAAGAGAATTCCTTTCTACTGTGCTGTGCGGCCTCTGGTTGCAAATTGACACAACATACGGCTGGTATAAGAAGACACATTAACATCTGTTCCCTTGAATGTCAATTGTTTTTGCATTGTTTTCAGGATTCAGACTTGCCCTTGTGGGTCCATCCCTATGAATGTTAGATGTTTAGTATCCAGGGTTCTTCATTAGAAACATTTTCAAGACTACCAGTATGGCATATAGAACAAGCAGTGGAAAAAGTCACACCAGAAGCAGCTGGGAAATAGTTTTTAATCTGGAAAGTAATCTGTATGCCCTGATTTACCTCGGACTTCTGTTGGAGTTCTTGCTGACTCACAGGCATGGCCAAACATGACTTTTGCATAAAAATGAGGCAAGCTACAGTGTTGAAGGAATATTGAGTTGTTAGGCAAGCATATAGTGCAGCATATGAATTTAGGATACAAAATTAATTATATATTTAGCTATCTTTGTTTTTGCCCCCTTTTGCAGTCAAAAGGGTCTGATACACATATGTATAGCAACCAAAGCTTTCTCCATTGCACTTTGGTAGTGCAGTACAATACTGAGTTACTTGGAAGGAAGTTTCAATTGGTTTAATAGGATTAATTCCCGAACCCAGGGAGGTGTGTATAGGATTGCAGCTGGAGCTCAATGTGAAGTACAAGGGCATCATTACTCCTAATAGCTAAGGAAGGTTCATTTGGCATGTTGATCTCAACTCATTACCTCTTAGACAATTAAATAATTGGTTTGAAAAGTAGCGAATGAGAAATTTTGGCCAGCATTTCCATTAGAGTATTTCCATCAATATTGATCTTGAGACAAAGACAGGAAAGTTGAGATTCAGCTCAAATGATGAATATGTGGGAATTAATGCTGATATAAATTTAGAAACTGAAGACAGCAGAGTCTGATAGATGCAACTGTTCATCCAACCTAGGGTTTTATTGCCTCAAGACTTACAACAACAACAACAATAATAAAATAAATAAATAAATAAATAAATAATAAAATTTAAAAACAAGTAAAGCTACTCATTCCTCCCTCACATTACTAAGCAGCATGTTTATAAATTGGATATTAATATTCAAAATATTTGCAAATACTTAAAGATATATTTATATACTATAAAATACATAATATTTATATATTATTATACTTGCAGATATAAAGCACTTGCTTTACAAATGGGATGTAAACATCATTTTAAAATGGGTTCTGTTTTCTTCCAGTAATTTATTTTGTGAGAAATCATGCAAAATATCCTTTTAGCTAGATAATGATGTCATTTTCTGCTTATCTAACAATATTTTAGAAATATTCAGCAACACCTAAATTTGTAACAAAAGTATCATTTAGGGGGAAAAAATCTCCTAGTGGAATTTTAGAATATTTTATCAGACCTGTTTATATATAGCAACACACAGCTAATTGTGTGAATTCATTCTCTTCATTCAGCAAACACTCCTAGACTCTGTTGTTTAGAGATGTTGCTCCAAATGGTCAAGCCCTATTTTGAACTGAAATCTCATATATGTCTTTCTTAGAAATAAGCTCATCTCCGTTCCATGGAACTCATAATTGTTATGGAACTACATCCCTGGACACAGAAAAACAATAGTGTGTTTCAAAAGTATTGTCAATGCTTCATGCGACTGTAAATTCAGAAATATATATTTAGTATTACTAGAATTAGTGCCGGGGAATGATAATGATGTATTTTTCATTCTGTGAAGAAAGAAGTTACATCTTAGATAATTAAAGCAGATTGATTTATCAGTTCCTTGGCCATTTTAATATATTACAAGGCACTATTTATTACACATTGATTTGGGCAAATGGAAAAATGGACATCAATTAATGCAAATTAAAAAAAATACTGACTGAACTTTCATCTAGGTCCAAATGACATGATATTAAGAATCTGCATTTATCAGATCAAAACTGACAACTTATCATCCAAAAATTATCTCTTTGGGCATGCATGGTACAAGTGTGAAGAAATCTTAGAGGGAAATGAAGTTTTTAAAAACATTTCTTGTGTTTATGATGAAAAAGGAAAAATTAGGGCTGAACCAAAACTGCTCATCTCAATATGTGTTATTCGCCATGGGCTTTTAAAGTGTGTTTTCTTCTTGAGGACTATCAGTGTTTGTTGCAAACACAATAACACTGTTTCGATGTTATTCTCCAAGCTGTTTTCCTCTGTCATTTTCACCATTTTTGAGCTTTTATACACACAGCATTACATAGTTATAGCAGCCAATGTGGTTTTGTTTTAATGTTGGTAAACAAAATCACACTGATCAAATAAGAGTTTTGCTTACATCAAGTATATTCTTTCCAAAGCAAATACAGTGGTACATCGACTAAAGAACTTAATTCGTATTGGGACTGCATTCTTAAGTTGAAATGTTCTTAAGTAGAAGCACCATTTCCCATAGGAATGCATTGAAAACCATTTAATCCGTATCTGCTGTTTTTCGTTCTTATGTAGAGGTGCTGTTCTTAAGTCGAAGCATTAGTTCCCATAGGAACTAATTAATGCAAAGCTGGTTAATCCATATCTACCACTAGGGGGTGAATTTTTTTAAATTTTCTTTTTCTTTTGACCTAAGGTGAACTTAGGTAAAAAAAAGGGCAGGAAAGGTTTTTCCCCCCCTTTTTTGGTTCTTAAGTTGAGGCTCCGTTCTCAGGTTGAAGCAACTTTTTGCGAACGGAGCCGTTCTTAACTCGAATCGTTCTCAAGTCGAGGTCCCACTGTATTTAAAGTGGGAATATATAACACATCTGTAAGATGATTTGTGAAACATATTTGCACGGACACTGAATGCTATGTGCTGCATGCTAGTGGTGTGGACTGCCCCCCCTGACCTAGTCCGTGCCTGATTAAAGGGCCACAGACTGGTGCCTAACCCGCACTGTACCCCTTTGGAGACACATCCAAACCTAGTCCAGGCCTGTGATATTTGTTTTATGCTGCTGCCCTGTCACACTGCTGCTAGAGGCCTGGCACTGTTGCCTGACACCCATTCTTTAATGTACCCTCTCCCCCTGTGAGTGCCCATTTTGTACTTGTCATTGAATCCTCTAAAAAGAAAGCTGCTGCCAAAGTCAGTTCCTTCTTGCACAGTGGAATCTGTGCACTGTTCCTTGGCCTCCCCCATTCCCTCAGCACAACTGACCACTCACCCATCACAGGGCACACTTCCCTCCTCTGTCTCCTCCGGTGGCTGCCCAAGCTATACAGCACTGCAGGTTTCCCTGTCCCAGCTCCTCATCTGAGTGGGCGGCTGCTGAAGGAGGCAGAGAAGGGAAGCATGTGCAGCAATGGGGGGAGTGGTTAGTGACATCAAGGAGATGAGAAAATATTTACTGTGTCAGCTGTTCTGGGATCCTAATTCTTTGAGTGGGGGTAGGGGTGATAACCATTTTAATTTCAAGTTGCTTTTATGAAACAATAAGAAATAAAAAAAGATTTAAAAGCCCCAAATCCTGTTTGTTTTTTCTGCATGCAGGACAGAATGTGCCTTGTATGTGCAGTTGTCTTTTTTGACCAAGTGTGTAAGCAGATATTCCTAATTCCCTTGTATATGCATAAGTCCCATTGTTTTCTCCAGTTTATATATAACTAGAAACCAAAGTGTGATGGAGGAATCATAAGATGACTTTGCCAGTGGGACAGTTACACTCTACAATTGCTAAGAGAATTCTGCTGGAGAAGAAATAGAGTGAAAAATGGCCAAAATCCTGCTGCATAATTATGCCTGTAAATGTCAAATAGTGTAACACACAGTGGTTTATCACTGGTAACTAATGAGTCCTTGCTGGGATTGTTAGACATTTGTCAACTGACTGGACTGGTATAAACAAAAAAACCCAAGAAGGGACTAATTAATCAGCAGTGGAAGCCACTATAAGGGGCACTGATTGCATTATGCAGGTGTAATTAGTAACAGGAATAAATAATTAAAAAAAAACTCTTTAAAATTATAATAGCACAATACTACATTTTAGCCACCTCCCAGGTAAAAATTATCAGATTAATGCAACAGTCATGAAATGTCTCATACATCCATTATGCAGATCTTTTATACTTTCTTCCCTTTTATATTGAGAAGTAGGAAGGAAAGCAATGATGTACAGAAGTGAATAAAAAATTTCCACTGGGCAGGAGTAAGATTTTCTGCTTTAGCTTTACCATTTGTTAAAGTCTGAACAAGTATCCAAAACATGCTATTTTTCAGTTTTGTCTATCGCATCTTGCTAAGTGTGTTTCTCCCAGTTTATTATTTCATCGGGGCTAAATTAACCTTTGCCTAGTAATAATCACACTCTAACTGGAGTTTTACACAAAATAACAAAGTGTTATCGGTACCTCCCTCTTCCCCTTCCAAGTACTGGGTCCACTGAATGGTAATCTGCTGCCTTGGCTAAAATCACTTCCCCTGCCATTCCCATAGGGGAGCTGTTCCAGTACTACCTGGCTACTCGCTGACTAGAATCATGAGACTTCCACAAGCAAAATCCTCATTCTTTGCCTACATTATTTGACATGAGTCAATGAAGCACCTTCTTTTCCCTCAGGGAGCTGTGCCCTTGTTAATTAGTGTGTGAAAGCATCCTGAAGTGTGATTACAGAAGGTTGGTCTTAGGTGCAGTTTGCTCTTGGCAAATCAGAAACAGTTGCCCTTTACAGAGGAGGTTATATCTCAGGGGGCTCAGATAACACTAACTCAGGGGAGCCTGACATGGATTGCCTGTCTGGTTGGATAACGACATGGAGCATCTAAGTACCTAAGGTTGGTAGGTGAGTGTTAAACTGTCTCGCAGAGGTTTAATTGAGCAACAGGGAAGTTTTTCCTAAAGGGCATCTGAGAGTGGCGAAGTTCTGTTGCAACAGACTAAAAAGTAGGAGGCAGATATCTAGAGAAATAGATTGCTGCTGGACCAGGTTGATTAAAAAAAAGAGTGAGAAACATACAAGAGAACATTTCTCAAAGGCCCACTTTAGGCAGGGCTCACTTACAGCACGAAAGTTACAGATCAGTACTATCAGGTTGCTGTCGATAGAAAGAGGGAAAAGGTAGATAAGGAGATTGACTTAGAACCAAGGACACAGAAAGAATTCCTCCTCCCAGGCTCATTAGTCTCATTGTCAGCCCTGATTGCTCTCTATGGGGGAAGGAGAGCAAGGAGTCTGGAGAAGGCTGATAAAAGGGTTAGAGGCAGGAAGTGGTTGAGACACGTACTCCAAAACTTTCCTTTTCCAAGTGCTGGAAATCAATACAATCTACAAGTAGAACCATAAGTCCTATCCGCAGAAGATCTTCATGCGCAAGCTTGAAAATAAACTTGGTAAGGCAAGACATTATTACCGGCTTTAATGACTTGGCATAACTTCAGAAGGATATATAAAACTGATTCTAATATACTTTGCAGGCACCCTTCTAACGGTTGCTCAAAATGTAGTAGGTTTGCACCACCAGGAAAAAAAAAAGACAAGAGGAGAAAAGACAGATTCCAATACACTAGTTCTAACCTTGCCAGTCAAAGCCCACACAAGAGAAGCACAGTTAGCCAATGTGTCACACACAGACTTAATCCTAGAAGTGAATACGTTGGGTAAGAAAGAAAGAAAAATTCTAGAAAGGGCATCCTAGAGAACGCCAACACAAATATTTGATTTTGCCCTGCATCTATGTAACATACAGAGCAGGTGGTGGAAGGGGATAAGTAAAACTCCTAAACCCTCTTGAGCACCACAATAGTTGGAGAGTTGAGGGAAGAGATTCGGCTTTATTGTGCGCGTTCAAATAGTTTCTCCTTTAATGTCAGCAACTTAGTCTACTAATTCTGTGTATATTTTTTCACATTTGTCTGAAGACTCTGTACATTCTTACTATAGACATTATGGATTTATGCACAGTCTACTTGCAAATGATTTGTAGGCACAACCGTTTCAAGAAGAAGATTGTGCAACCTGTTTTCCTTTAAAAACATGGTGACAGTCAAGCTACATGCAATGCATCTTCAAAAATGAGACTGGCATTTATAACTGGGTATCCAAGTACAGTGGTGCCTCACTTAACGAGGATAATCCGTTCCAGCAAAATCGCTGTAGAGCGAAATCCTCGTTAAGCGAAATAAAAAATCCCACTGAAACGCATTGAAAACCCGTTCAAAGCATTCCAATGGACTGAAAAACTAACTGTCCAGTGAAGATCCTCCATAGGGGCGGCCATTTTCAGTGCCTGTAAAGCGAGTAATCCATCCAAAAACACAGCGGAGAGCCATTTTACACAGCGGGCGGCCATTTTAAAGCCACCGATCAGCTGTTTTAAAAATGTAATGCAAAGAATCGGTTCCCGAAGCAGGGAACCGATTGTCGCAAAGCGGATTTTGCCTATTAAAACATCGTTTTGCGATCGCAAAAGCGATTGCAAAACAGTCATCCGTATAGCGGTTTCGTCATTTAACGAGGCAATCATTAAGCGAGGCACCACTGTATGGGAACTTGTAGTCCTCTAGATCAATGGTTCTCCACCTTGGGTCCCCAGATGTTCTTGGACTGAAATTGTCAAGACTCTTCATCACTAGCTCTGATAGCAAAGGCTTCTGGGAGTTGCAGTCCAAGAATATCAAGGGACCCAAAGTTGAGAACCACTGCTCTAGATGCTGTTGTACTCCAACCCTTGCCAGATTTCAACAATATAACCAGTGGTACAATGGGAGTTGCAGTCCAACAGCCTATGGAGGACCACATTTGCCCATTCACTCCGTGGGTAATCAGTGTCAAATTTATTCATGGTCGCAGCATTATCAGCATTGTTCTTTTATAGCCCAAACTCTCATGCCTACTCTCCCTTAATAATGCTAAAACTTGACTGTACCAATTATACAGTTTGCACCTGCAATTAAACCTGCCTTTTTTTAGAAAGAGAAAAGATTAGGTGCCACAGAATTATTGGAGAAGAAAAATTAAATCCTCAAGTGAAAATGTATATGCTAACAATATCACAATCCTAGTAATTTAATATTTTATGATGCAATACTTAAATAATAAAGCAGTCAGAGACTTGAAGTAAGCAAAATAGCAAGATACAAAATATTACTTAAAAACATTGATGAGTCCTGTATTAAGGTTTTATCAAAATCTTTTCGGAGAATTTATTTATTTATTTAACTTATATCCCGCCAATCTAGACCAAAGTCTACTCTGGGCGGCTAACAACACTCAAAATAATGATAAAATAAAATAAAACAACAACATTAATACAATTAAAGATGATGAAAACAAATTAGGTGTTGACAAGAGGGAAGGCCCGCCTAAAGAGCCAGGTCTTGAGTTTGCTCTTAAAAACACCCAGCGAGGGAACCAGACAAATTTCTGGGGGGAGATTGTTCCTGAGGTGAGCGTCCACTGCCGAGAAGGCCCAGTTTCTTATTCTTTCTCTTTAGGCCTCCCTCGGCGTTAGGCACCTCAGCCACCTATCATGACTAAAGCGAGTGATTTGGGTAGATCTAGGTGGGAGGAGGCTTTCTGCTAGATATTGAGGTCCCAAACCATTTAGGGCTTTATATGTCATCATTAGTATTTTCAAATCAATGTGGAAACGAACAGGCAGCTAATGCAAGGTAGCCAGAGTAGGGTTGATATGTTGATGTTTTCTCACTCCAGTAAGAAATCTCGCCGCCGTGTTCTACCTCAATCTCAAAGGTAGCCCCACGTAGAGCTCATTATAGTAGTCTAATCTCAAGACAACAAGCGCATGGACCAGAGTGGTGAGGGCCCCAACATGAACATAAGAATGCAGTTGGGCAATCCTCAAAAGATGGAAGTAGGCGATGCGGCCCACTGACACTACCTGGGTTTCCATGATAAGCACCGGATCCAGATGGACCCCCAAGCTGTGAACCTCACTCTTCGTGGTGAGAGTCACACCCCCCAAAAGAGAGTCACACCCTCGTGACTTCCATCTTGTCCGGGTTCAGCCTTAGACCGTTCACCCGCATCCATTTCAGTATGGCCTCCAGACAGCACAGATGGGATGAAACAGCATCCACTGTTGTTGGAAAAAAGAAGATGTGGAGCTGGGTGACATGAAGCCCCACACCCCCTGATGGCCTGACCCAGCGGCCTTATGTAGATATTAAACAGCATTGGGGAGATCATCAAGCCCTGCGAGACCCCACAATTAAGGTTCCATGGAGCCAATACACTCTCCCCAAGCTGTGCTCTGGGGACAGTCCTCCAAGAAGGACCAGAGCCAGGCCACTGATTCCTAGCTTGGAAAGTCTCCCCAGGAGGATACTGTGGTTGACGGTATCAAAGGCAGCTGCAGTATCGAGAAGGCCCAACAGAAACATTTTGCCCCTGTCCGTCTCCCTCAGCAGGTCCTCAAAACAGGGAGACAAATGTCGTTTCCGTACCATGGTGTGGCCTGGAGCCCGACTGAAATGGATCCAGGGCATTGGTTTCTTCCAAAAGGGCCTGGAGCTGGTCAGCCACCACCCTCTCTACCACTTTGCTGAGGAAAGAAACATTGGTGATGGGCCTATAATTGCCAATGTTGTCTGCCACCAAACTTGGTTTCTTCCTAATGGTCCTAATGAGTGTCTCCATGGAGTGTCTCCTCCTCGAGAGACCCATTAGTTATTGCAGTGGCCTGTTTGGTTGTTATAGGCCTGGCTGCTTTGATTAGCCCGGCTGGACAAGGGTCAAGGGAGGAAGTGGTGGCGCAACAGTGGTCATGCGCTTTGTCCACCATATCTGGTGTTACAGGCTGAAAGAGATTGAGTCTCATTGGGCACAACAGAGTGCTGGACATCTCTGCTTGATCTACTGTGTTCAAAAAAGGAGAAAGACCCCAGTGGATAGCCTCCACTTTAGATTTTAAAAATGCTGGAAATTGGTCAGAAAAGAAATAAATATAGCATTTTTCATGAACTAATGAATAGCAGGTGCACAAATAAGCCCTCTTTTCTATTAATTAATATTATTAGCAGACTCTGTACTAGCAAGAGGGTGAATGAACATATCTTTCCACATCCATTATATCCTATACAAGGCAACTAGTGGAAATGATTTATTTCTACAAAGGATGTTTACTACTGCCCTGAGGAAAAAAAAACTGTATACAGCCAGAGAAGAAAGGCCACTGGGACACTAGGTAATTTAATTCACAGTGTGTAGAAGAGGTAGGAGTTTTCAATACCTGATAAGAAGATTATTATCTGGAGCTGTGCTTTTCAGGATGCAGCTTGACAGAGCCTAATATAGAAGTGAGATATAGTAGTAGGTGACACAATGCATTTGTAGTAAATAAGGTCATGATTATTATCTAATTCTATTTTAATACTGAATCACTGTAAAGTCTTTTCACAGGATGCCTTACACATACACATGAAAGAACATGGGTACCTGTGCACCTCCCTCTATTGAGAGAATGAACTGCTTAGCACTATTCTGATTCTCTACTGTGATATAAAACATTGTTGTACTCTTGGCGTGGGAGAATATATTATTCTGCCTGTTGTACAGTGAGGCAAATGAATATCAGCAGCTGTGTAAGCCTGGGTGGCTTTTATTTATATTTGTTCTTATATATAAAATAGAAATGATACACAGCTGGGTATTTTCTGCTGGAGAAGCCAACAGGTTAATTTCTCAAAGAAAAATACAGATTACTGCTGTGATACACTGAAGACTAACACAACTCTTTGCTAGTGTTACAAGCTTATTTCATGAGGTATTCTCCCACCCAGCAATATTGGCCAGAATCCAGGGAAGAAGAAACTGAGTGGCCCTTTCTTGTCCCCACTTCTGCAGTACATCCTTCTTCACTTAGAAAATCCTCCCTTGTAAATCTAGGCCATCAAACAACGGGGCAGTAAATTGGTACACATGGATGGGGGAATGGAAGCAGCAGCAGAGTCCTTACACAAGCTATGTATGGATACCACCCTATAAAACTCTCATCATGATCATCATCATCAAACCTAAATGATTATATTAGTACAAGTAATGAAAAATTACTTAACACAGTGAAAATGGAGAATATTTTGAAAACAACAGAAACAAAGGCTCAATATAAGAAACAACAATTTGAAAATAAATTAAACAGTCCAAAAAATAAACCACTACATGCACAACATCTGATAAATACTGATGGAAGACATCATAATAATTCAACATGGGAAAGGCTAAAACTGGGGACCCTTAAGAAAGAAAACGAAAGCTTGATTTTTGCTGCACAAGAACTCCAAACCAATGTGATGAAAGCTAAGATCAAAGGAATTAGTGCTAACAGCAAATACCAGCACTGCCAAGAAAAAGATGAAACTTTGTCACACCTCATCAGTGAATGTCCAAAGATTGCAGAAACAGATTATTAAATTAGACATGATAGAGTGGCAAAATTAGTGCAATGGTCATTATGCAAAAAACATAACTTGCCAGACTGCAAAAAATGACGAAATCAAGATCTTGTGGGAATTCTGGATCCAAACTGATAGATACCTTGAACATAACATAGCAGATATACTAGTAATAGAACAAAGAAATGTTTGGATAGTTACATTGCAATTCCAGATGTCAGAGTCAAAGATAAAGAAAGAAAAAAATAACAAAATACAGAGGCCTGTCAATTGAAATATCTCACTTGTGGTTCTCTGTCTTTATCAGGGCTTTGGGAACAATACTGATGTTTTGATATATATTTTCCTTTTGTAATTTAATTACCTTGAAGAAGTTTAGATCAAAACCTGACCAAAGTCTTGTAAATATTGACTTGTATTGTGTTAGATGTATTTATTGTGCCTGTGTTAGAAGATGTATTTTCCCTGGTGCAGATTCTGAGGCTTCTCTCTGTTGTTGTTTTTTTTTTAAATTAGTTCTGTATGTTTTATTTCTAGGCCTTTGGAAAGGATCAACAGATGGGACTGCTCAGAATAACAACATTAGGGGGCTAGTTATAACTCACTGACCTGGTGCACTTTCTACATGGGCTTCTGGCAGAATCCCAGATTGGAGGCAGACTGTTACGGCCTCTGCACATTTGTTGTTGTTGTTTAGTCATTAAGTCATTTCTGACTCTTCGTTACCCCACAGACCAAAGCACGCCAGGCCCTCCTGTCTTCCACTGCCTCCTGGAGTTTGGTCAAATTCATGTTGGTAGCTTCAGTGACACTGTCCAACCATCTCATCCTCTGTCATCCCCTTCTCCTCTTGCTTTCACACCTTCCCAACATCAGGGTCTTTTCCAGGGAGTCTTCTCTTCTCATGATATGGCCAAAGTATTGGAGCCTCGGCTTCAGGATCTGTCCTTCCAGTGAGCACTCAGGTTTGATTTTCTTCAAAATAGATAGGTTTGTTCTCTTTGCAGTCCAGGGGACTCTCAAGAGCCTCCTCCAGCACCACAATTCAAAAGCATCAATTCTTCGGCGGTCAGCCTTCTTTATGGTCCAGCTCTCACTTCCATACATCGCTATTTGAAAAAGCATAGCTTTGACTAAGCGGACCTTTGTCGGTGAGGTAATGTCTCTGCTTTTTAAGATGCTGTCTAGGTTTGTCATCACTTTCCTCCCAAGAAGCAGGCGTCTTTTAATTTTGTGGCTGCTGTCACCATCTGCAGTGATCATGGAGCCCAAGAAAGTAAAATATGTCTCTGCCTCCATCTCTTCCCCTTCTGTTTGCTAGAAGGTGATGGGACCACTGGCCATGATCTTAGTTTTTTTGATATTGAGCTTCAGACCATTTTTTTGCTGGAAGAAAATACGATAAAAATCATTTCAAATGTGCACATAGAAAAATGTACACATTTCCCATGTGCACGGAGACACATGTTTTAGAGGACAAAGGGAACAACAACAACAACAATTTTATTGGCACAGAATGCAGTAAGATATAATCCAACTACTACGTTAATAACCCATATTCACAGAATCCAAAAATCAAAAAAGGCGGAAATCATTCAATAAGGAGCAGAATATTGCTTCCTAACAATTGATCCAACCCCTCCATCCAAAACACAAAAACAAACCTGCAATTCTTTCTATGATATCAACCACCTGCACTAATAACATAAATTGAGACCTTGTCCCAATGAGATTTAATATAGGGAATGTATTCAGACAATGTGCATCACTTGAGGAATGTGCCCCCCGAAATGTGCAAATTAGAAAAGTATCCAAAAGGATGCATACATTGTGCCTTAAGCAAAAACCCTGAAAGTAGCATGCACAGTTCAGGCAGAGGGCTGAGAAAACAAGGAGGGGAGTGGATGCATACTAGATAGAAGTGCACACCCTCTACTGCAAATTTCACAGGTGATTTTTTTAAAATACTCTGTTGTACATACATCTAATCTGGTTCTACCACCACACAAAGTGAGGTAGTAGCCTCAGGTAGCAGAAACTGTGGGAAGTTGGGGAAAGTTACTTTGAAGACGATTCAGTATAATGACGTGCTGAAATCAATTAACTGAATAATGGTAGGACAGCATTCTGATGCTTTTTAAAAGTAACTTCCAAATCTTACTAGGGAATGGCAGCTTGACATGGGAGGACACGGCCACATGGTTGGCCCTGTTCTATGTAAGTTAGCCTGCTACTCATAGGTGTGGTGCGAGATGCTGCACCACTGCTACTCTTAGAGCAAGAATCAGCTGCTAACCAATGTGGGTTTTGGAAGTGGTGGTAATGTGTCCTTTGCCTTAGGCCAGTTTTGTCACAGAGCCAAAATGGTGCCCATGTTGCAGAAACTGGGATGAAAAAAAAGTTGTATTAACTGAGACTTATGACTATTTACAAGGGTGCACATGTATATTTCAGAGCACCAGGGGAGAAATTCCCTCTCTATCAGAGTTCTTTCTTCTTTAAATCATACACAAAGAAATGAATACTACAAAATGCACACAAACATACTTTAGAGCTAACGGGGAAATGTGTATAAAAGTGCATATATTAAGAAAATTGAATAAATTATGCTGGGGAAAATGTGCTCCAAATTATGAAAGATGGAGCAGGAATCATGGTGAAATTTCAAGAAAAATCAGAACTGGCAGTTTTCATATCTCCAGCAGGAAAACATCTCGCACATCTTCACACAGGGGGAATTACATGTTTTATTTTGTGCCAAAAGAGGAGTGTCATATGTGAACTACCCTAAAGGAAATCAACTTTTAAACATAGTGGATACATATTCCCTCCAAAATCAGAAGCAGAACACCTTGCATAACAATTTCTGGGTGAGGGGATCAGAAAGAGAGTTATTGTATCATGACCTGCCTGGAATCTCCACACAGGCATCTGGGTGGTCAGTGTGGGAGCATCATGCTTTTCTGGATAGTCCTATCTAATGGGACTCTTCTGAAGTTCTTTACCTGCTGTTGTGTATCTCCAAAAATAAGACAGGGTCTTGTATTAATTTTTGCTCCAAAAATGCACTAGAGCTTATTTTCAGGGAATGTTTTTTTCCATGTACAGCAATCTACATTTATTCAAATACAATCATGCCATCATCTTCTGGTTGCTGCACAATGGTGGAGGGCAGGGTTTCGCTTAACTGGGGCTTATTTTTGGGGTAGGGCTTATATTACGAGCATCCTAGAAAATCATACTAGGGCTTATTTTCAGATTAGGTCTTATTTTTGGGGAAAAGGTAGGAGCTGACCAAGATGCACAATAAGATCATCCCAAGATCATCACTGTAATTTTTTACCATGTTGAGTAGAAATTAAATTACAAAAATCATATCTCCTGTTCATTTCCTGAAGCTGAGAGCAGCAGCTGAATATTAATAACATTCTCTCCTAAATGATCCCTCTTCATAGCTCTGATCATTTAGCAAAAGTAAGAAGACTTAGATAAACCCTACTCCTCTCTCATCCCATTTTTTCCTTTAAGAACCTGGTTCCTGATAACAGTTTTCACAACAGTAACTGTAGGGAATATCTTCTGAAGGCAACTTATTAAAAAGATCTAAAAGCATTAAAGTAAAATAAATTCAGAAAGGAAAGTGTATCTTTATTGGCCCCTGCTAAATGTCAGTTCCTTACACAAAATGCTACAAAGTAAATTGTATGTTATTAACACTCTTTATTACAGCCTTTTGTCAAATGAGGAAAAACGAATTTTAATCAACTTATTTATAATATTAATCAAAGGGACCTGACGGAGAAGTAATGTTTCAGTTTCCTTTGATGACAAGAAGTCAAACTGGTTTCTGCAGAAATATCTGTTTAGTATCATTACAATGGGACCTATAGGAAAATGTAATGTACCCTCAGCCACTGCAGAAGTGTTGCTATTTAAGGTTCCTGCCAGCCTACCCTGCCATTCTCTGTGTTACTGTAATCTCTGTGAGGCCCAATATGGTTGTTCCACTTCTCCATGTATCTCTCCCTTTTCTGTTCCAATTCACAGAGTCAGGTTCTTGCCATTTGTGTCTATCAAATGGATTAAGTCCACCATTAGCTGTGGGGGTGGGTGTGTCTTTGTTTTTTTTAAAAAATCCATTGTGCTTATGCAAATCTTGGGTTTAACCAAGCATTCTGATCCTGCTTTCTAGTTCATTCATTCATTCATTCACTATCCTGCGCCCATTTAGTGCCAAGGCACTACTCTGGGCAGTTACAACACATATAATAGAGAACAAAAATAAAGATAAAAACATTAAAAGCAGCAACAATAACACTAAAAAGAGATGGCACAGACTAATCATATAAACCCCAGAGCAGACAAAGGAAAGGATGGGGTGCGAGTTTAGTAGCCTGTTCCAGCTACTACATTTCTTTTAACACACAACACTGGACTTTTTCTCTTAAAGGAACAGACTATCTGTGAGCTTTTATGAAAGGCTAAAGCCTTAGTCAGATGTTAAGCAAGGAAAATGAAACTTATCACCTTTTTCCTATGAGAAGCAACACTGTAAGAAGGAAAGCCCCTGCTATGTGGGGAGACACCTCTCGTGGCGAGGCTGCACATGGAAAGAATACCATCCTCTTCAGACTTGCTCTTCAGATGAACAGAATAATGATTCAAGGTGGGGAGCTTGCATCCTTTCCTACATGTCTGCATTAACCCTATCATGAATGACTGAAGAGAACTTGGGTTGGCTTTAGATTCTCAGGGAGTCTTGGAAAAGAGACCTGCTTGTCTCAGTCTCTTTTAATATCTGCTCTTTTCAATCAAACAACCACATTTTTCTCTTCGCAGCTGCCAGGAGAGAAGAATGTGGGTATTTTAACAGATTCATCTTAATGTATCTCCCTAGAATTTGTGTACTTGGGTGGTTTTTGTACTACCTTCACTTCCATCAATGTGCTAGAAGAGCAAAGGATGATGGATTCGGTTATTTTCTAAATTCTTTTTTTTTAACGGAGCTCTTGGCAAACCTGATCTGATTCCAGAGAGGTTCAAACAAAGAACCACTCATCTCCTTCATACATCTGGTGACTTGTAATTTTTAGGATCGGAACAAACTATTATTTGTTTACCTACAAGTTTGCGAACTTTGTACATCAATTATTTCCCCAGATATTTACAGTTTTCTTGAATGCAACCACATCCTAGTCTAACTTTACATATGATTTGTGGTGGTTTCTACACTCTGGGGTGTCCCAAACAGGTCAGAATTCAGCCCAGGGGACATAGCTCCGTTCTCCTCCTGCTGTCTCGTCGCAGCGTCAAGCCAGTCTCTACTATTTGTAATGTTAATAAAATTGTTATAAAACATCAAAGGCAATAGACACATCCCTCTTTTGAAACCTCAGACTGTAAAGAGTGCACAAAAATCCCTTATTTCCATAACTCCCAGAAGCACTAGTTTACAGTGTCAATAGCTGGTGAGTGATCCTCGGATGTGAAGTCCTAAACATCTGGAGTAGCCAAAAGTTAGAACCACTGACCCATGAAGTTACTCTTCTTAGATCAGTGGTTCTTAACGTGGGCGATAATGCCCCCCAGGGGGCGATTTCATTTTTCAGGGGGGCGGTAGAATGAAAAGGGGCGGCGTGGGGGCGCTGGAGCAGAAGGGGGCAGTAGGGGGGCGCTGGAGCAAGCCAAACCTGTGAAGATGGCTGCAGCCTTTTTACAATGTGCATGAATATATATTTTCCTCCAATCTTAATTTGGTTTCAGAGTTTTCGTCTTGAAATTTTTAGTTTCTGCATTGCGGTTTGTTTTTATGCCCTTTTAATATTTCTTTTCGCGTCTTAAAATTCACTTGCAGCTAAATCATTAAATGTTACTTTTGGGGGGCATTTCATTTTCTTGGAATTGAATTTTGTTTTCAGGGGTCATTGGATTTACGTGTCTTAAATAAATAAATAAATAAATAAATAAATAAATAAATAAATAAATAAATAAATAAATAAATAAATAAATAAATAAATAAATAAATAAATAAATAAATAAATAAGATATCATCACCGTGGGGAGGGGGGGCGATTATAACTTCCTCAATGGCTCAAGGGGGCGTTTCTTTCAAAAAGGTTAAGAACCACTGTCTTAGATGATGAAACTTGTAAAATCCATTAAGGAACTGTGGTTTGTGGAAAAAGCTATTATTTTCTCTTTTTTTTTTCACCAGCCACCATAAATTATGTTTATGCCACCTACAGCTGGGCACACAGGCCTAATGAGCAATAAATACATGATTCTCATGCCATACATCATAAACACTCTGCGCAACTTTGTGCTTTGCCCAGTTTGAATAATACAAAAATTCTCTTCCCCTTTAGCTGCCAACATGAAAGCATTGGGTGGGTGGGAGGACAACTCTTAAACTCATGCTTGCTCAAACCATTTGGCTCTTTCCACCTGCCATTTGTCTAATGGGGCACATAATGCGGAGACCAGGAATCCTGCTGCCAAACATCTGCAATTCAAGCCAAAGCCATTTGGCAAATTCTTGAAGACAGGGTTGAAAAGTCCCTCCTTTCCTCTCTGCAGCTGAATTATCTCATTTGTAAGTTGTCTTCCAGCTCTACAAGGGCTCTTTGGTATCATACTTAAAGTGTTGCTAAAGAGGGTAATTAGGTCTTGCTGAGGCATAAGATGAGAAGTGGTGGTTGTATCCTTGCATTTAGGCTCACAATTAATGGAACACTCAGCAGTCCTCTGTTGAGAATGTTAGACGCATGCTGTCAGTTTTCTTTCTCACTCAGTGATGACTAGGCATACACTCAGCAGTACATCTGTTGTAATGGCAACATTCCTCCAATTCCTATGAACTGCTGTGCCTTCTCCCTGCCAGGAAGGGGGGGAACCCCTTTTTGGCACAGGAATATCGCTTATTTTGAACTGACGCCAGCAAAGTCTTGGATATGTCTACAACACAGAAGGTGCATGATATAGAACCCAATTTTTGTGGCAGCATTGCCGTTCCTCTTCTCTGGGAATATAAATTTGCACAATTTAGTTCCAGTGTTTTTCTAGGAAGCCATGGTAACCAACTGCAAAGTTTTGAAGAAATTAAAGTAATGCACAATGTTGAAGATAGAACAATGCAAGGAATTTTAATTGAAAGTAAAAGAACCAGAATATAGGTGGAACTGATCAGGAGTAGAATAAGAACAGAACTTCCACTTGGATTTTTTTTCTTTAAAAAAATCAAAGCACAAGGACAAAAATATACCTTCTGAAAGATATATTTCAAAAATGGTTATGTGGTTGACATTTAGCATTCACATACCCTACAAGAAAAGGTCAGTCCAGTGGCAGAGCACAGGCATTGCATTACAGGGATCAGATACTCAATCCTTCTTATTTTTAGTTGAGGGAACTCTTGCAAGCAGGCCTGTGCTCTACTTAGTGTCTTGGACAAGCTATAAAAGCCAGAAGACAATTTATAAGGCATTTTTCTTTATTCCCTGAAAAGAACAGTCTTTATGGAAGTTAAGGGGTCCCATGGCTACTAAACATTAAAAAAGCCAGAACAAACAACATACTGTATAGCACTTTGTGGCATGTTTAGTACCATGTTAATTTGGTCTTTGTGATTCACAAGAAAGATAGGGCTTAACTATTCTTAATAAATAAATTACAACTTCAATGGAGCAGCAGTGAAAAGAGCAGAGAGTGTGCCTTCTGAATCATATGTTTGCTTCTAGAACTCCAAATTTAGGAGAGCCTGAACACCCTAGTAACCTACACATAGCTTGTCATTAAAAGATGATATACATCTATGTGCCAGAAACATTAAATAATCATACTCATAAATGAAGCCTATGTTTACCTCTCATTGACCTGTAATAAAACAAAGCAAGCTAGTTTGCAAACTACAAGACATGTGAAAAGTTCCTCTTGTGACAATTGGACTGTTTAAGCATCTATGGAATTTCCTCTCCTAATAATGAGGGATTTGCAATGTATACTGCACTTTGGCCCTCAGAAATGCTGAATGAACCAGTGGTTTGATTCAACAGAAGACAGCTTTCCTTGTTCCTTGGAATTCAAGTTTGTTGCACTAACAACAATTTGTGAATTTAAAAAAGCTATTTCATAGCATGTAGATGCTATGAAAACCATCTTTAGAGTTGGCAAAGTCCAGTTTTTAAGCATGAAAATCTGAATTTCTGTATGCAGTGGTTTTCACTGAAAGCATGGAATTTAGGTCTCCTATTTAGAAAACCATGTTTTCTGTTGTGGGTTTCAAAGCACTGGAGTACATTTATGTATATATTAAGAGTTTAATGTATGTATTTATAATTAGTTCTAGGATTCAGCACAAAAGAAAAAACACTTTATTTTATCTTGTTATAGAATAATAATGGGAAAACGTATTCAGTTTTCTTATAGGGTAGTCCTAGTAAAAAGGATTAATAAATTAGAGTTCTTGACTTACATTAGGCCAATGTAGCTTAAGAGTGAGAGGGAACTTTTTCAGTACTGTAAGAGCAACTAAAGAGTTCATCAAATATAGCAATATAGACGGATATTTAAACACACACGAATATTACCATCAGCTGGCTATCCTTGTGCAATGCCTTTTTCAAACATTAAGGTTGCAATCCTAGACTCATTCATTTGGAAATGGGCCCCAGTGAACTCACTAACCAATGAGTAATTAAATACAGTGTTGCCTCGACTTACGAACATCCCAATTTATAACCATTTTGAGTTACAACCAGTTTGCTTTGACTTGTGACCAGAGCTTCCACTTATGAACAGAATAAGGCAGGGGAAGAAGGCAGGAAATTCAAATTGCTAATTGTAGGTGGCGACGAGGCTGCTATTTTTGGGTTTGTTTCTTTTTTAAGCCCCAGTGCCTTCGGACGGGGCTGCTGTGTGCCACGCCAACAGACCTCTGCTAGTGCCATGGGTGTCCCTCACCTTCTACCTAGTGTCACTGGAATATTTGCTCCAGAGGGGCTCCTGGTCCACCAGAGCAGATCTTGGGTACATGCTGGGGGGGGGGGCTATGGAGAGGGAGAAATAATTCCCCACTACCAGCTCTGCTGATGGAAACAGTTCTGTCAGCAGGATGACGCCACTGGAGCCAATCTGAAATCACAGAAGGCATCACCCGTGATCCTTTGGCCTTGATAGACTACATCTCTTGATGTATACAGAGCCAAAAAGGAAACCAACAAATCAGAGTCTCTCTGTCAGTCTCAGGAGTCTCACCACAATTCAGCTGTCTATAGGTTGGCCATCTTGACAGTGCTGTGTGTTTTTTTTCTTGATATTGCTGTTACATTTATTAGAGTTACAGTACCATTTCAGACTGTTTCCTCTTCTCATGAAGCAAGGAATATTTCTGTTAGAGGGAACATCATGAAACCTGGAGCACTTGGCTCTGAACTTTTCTTGTAGCATCTTTACTGGTGTATGAATCAGAGCTTGAGAAAATAAAATTACGACCACGTTGGCTGGGACATTCTGGAAGTTCTAGCTGAAGATGTAACTGTCCTCATAAAGGTACCATAGAGCATTTTTGTAGTAAGAATCTACATGATGAGGAATGTGATGGTAAATTGTGTCTCATTCCAAACTGAAGTGGGCTGGACTGCCAAGTATAAAATGAGTCCAGTAGCTAATTCTTGAATGCCACACTGACAGTAGCATCTTCTTGCCTGCACTTCCTTAGGACTGATTACCTTGATCCAGCACATTTATCACTACAACCCATGCCAAGTCTTTCTTTTATTAACCAGGTTTTAGAAAGATGGTCAAATGTATGAGAAGGTTTGTCGCCGTCACCCACTGCCATCACTCTTTTAAAATATCTGACCCCTTGCATGGAGTGGTTTTGTTATAGCATTCAAAATGATGGCTAATAAAATGATCAGAGTTAATTGAACTGTAGATATTTTTCCTTTGAATATGGTAATAGTTCTGTTCAATCATTAGTAGGTCACAAGTCGGTAAAACATATTTGGAAAGGCGACTGTATTAAACTTGAACACGTTCATAACTATCTAGGCTCACTGATTTAAAGTGTGTACTGATCTCTAAATAGGAAATGAGTATAATAATGATGATGGGGTATAGGTAATTAAACTGTGTGTGGGATGCCATAAATATCACAATAATACCAACACATATGAAAAGCTATGCACTGGAGTGGCTGTTGCAGCTTGAAATCTCAGATGCATCTGTAGCAATGTCTTCATGACAAATGCCTTGAATCCTCTGTGAGCTCTTAGAATTGATTCAAGGGCATCTTGCATGCCATGGTCTCGCCTCCTAACCTTTCTATCAAGATGGTAACACATTTCATTTACAAGGGAAACATTGCCAGTGTGGAATATATTTCATAAATATAAAAGCAACAACTACAAGCAATACTGTTAGCTGAAAATGGAATTTGCATTTGGAAGATGGATGATTGCATTGTCACAGATGTCAAATGTTCTTTTAAACAACGTCTAGGTGTCAGACAAATGCATATTTCATTATATGGCACTGGAGAATGTGATATGATAGACTTTAATGAGTCTTCCTGCATAGAAAACTAGTAATTAAATTTTGTCGTATCACTTTCCTGAAAAATAACAAACAGAACCTTCCTTTGTTTGAAAAAGATTACCTTAAGAAAATTAAAATCAACATTGAAAAATAAATAACCTTGTGACTGAATTGTTTTAATAACTCTCAAGGGGAAAAAATTACAACCGAGACCCAAATTTTGATACATTCAACAAAGACAATGTTTAAAGAAAATGTGAAAATTAGGTTTTAATTAATGCCACTGCTATTGGAATATTCTCCTGCCTATTTTAAGAAGCATACTGTGCTTCTTCACAAACATACACATAACCCTGTCTCAAAAGACTATTTCCTCATAATCTGTTTTCTCTCAAACTATTAATCTTTTCCGAATGTGCATATAAGTGTTGGGTCTAATGAACTAAGATCATTTTTTCCTGTTAAAACTGTCCTACGTTTTACCAAGGGCATAGGAGCTCTTCTTACAACACTGTGGCCTGGAGAGGTTCGTTTAATCAAGGTCCAAAACAGAACTTTCTGTGTTATGGTGATCTCCATGTGGAATGGTCTTGTCAGTAGTGAAATTAAACAGACTCACATTGCTGAATGTTTCTATAGCCAGCTGAAGATATAGCTGGTTATCCAGTAATTTTTCCTAAGCACACTATCAGTTACTTTTGATTTCTAATAAATGGAGTCATGAATTCTGTTTTTATCATGTTATATAATTCTTTTTAACTATTGATGTTATTGTATTCATTTTTACTGTGAACTGTGTTGAGGTATTTCTAAGTGAAAAGCTATGAAGAAACGTTTGGAAAGAAAGAATTAAAAAAGAGTCCCCTTCTTCCTCCTTATCATTTTCTCTTCAGATATAGAAAATATATATTGCAACCCTCCACTTCACTTTGTGGTAATCAGATCAAGGATAGAGACATCTAACTAATTCCCCAGGATGCCCCTTTTGCTTTCCTCTCCATGTTTCTCTCACACGCACTTGGCTAAAAGTTGTTTTGCCTTGAGGGATCCTGCCACAGTGTTCAAGTCTCAAGAGTAGGCTGCTTATTCAACCATCTGTTTTCATTCTCCACACTACCAGAAGCAGCAAAATATGAAACACATGTGTAACATTGCGAGATGTTCATTCTGTTTGAATAATTTTTTAACAGAGCAATACCATATGATTTCAGAGCAGTGTCATATGATTTTATTTAGGTGGCTACTTCCTCTAAAATGTTTCTGGCTTGTAGTTATTTTTCATTCAATCATATTTCAAATGCAGGGTGAAGCCCAATTTTTGGTATATTTTTGAAAAGGTAGGAATTTTTTTTCTTGAATCAGTAGGAAGCAGAATAGGCTCAGGACAGTTCACTGTTTGAGGCTAAGGACAAAATCAAGACAAGAAGTCCTTTCCATGCCAAATGGATTGGCTGCTAAATCTTATCTCAGTACTGGCAATGAGATGTGGTGTAGTCTTTCATCAGACATGAAGGCAGCACATTAGTGTGGGGAAGGAGGTTACAGATGGATATTTGAGGTACCTGAAGTCAAGTCAAAGTTGGATGGGTCTGTCTAGGTTAATGGTTCCTAGTTTTTCAGCGGGACCAGGCATGAACAAGGCATGTAGTTGGAACAGCGGGATCACATGCAAATTCACAAAAATTGCTGTATCCTTCAAGAGAGGGAGATGTCCATGAGGAATGCTTTGAGAGCTGCCACTGTTATCCTTTAACATTGGCCACCTAAGGTGCCACTTCACTCTATATAGTGGCAGGTCCAGCCCTCATGGGGGCATTTATGCAAAACAAAAACATACCAGCTTTCTCTGCAAGGATGTCATATTAAGGACCAAAGTTCCTGAATCCTAAAAGGTGAAACCTTGGGAAGGAATATTTACGTTGAGAATGAAACACAGGAGAGTGTAAAACAAATCTTAAGAAGTAAAATAGTGGCCAATTAAAATAAATTAGAACTGTTCAAGCACCAAAATAACAACTGGATTTGTGTAAGGTGTGTAGAATTAAACATGGAGGTGGTTGTTGAAATGCATATCAGTTGAGATTTTGCTATTATATATAAATAGAAACTAGTGGGAGTAAAATGCAGGGCTGTTTTCCTCACATGTAGTCCTTGAGTCAGTTCCTGCCAATTTAGTTTTTTATAAATTACAGCAGGCTCTCAATTCACTTGTGTTTCCTGTCTCCCAGTTTTAAGAGACTCTTAAGTTAAAGCCCCTAAGAGGCTGGTCATTTCTCCCCATGTGCAGACAAGCACTTGAATATTTGTAAAACTTACCCAAGTTAATAACCCATGTAATAAGATATTCTTTATGAAATACTGAAAGGTAAACTGGCCTCAATGAAGTTGTGCTGGTGAATTATAAAGCAATGTAATGGATGAACTCCAGGCTTGTTAATAAAACAGTGGTCTCTAATTTATGTTCTGCTGTTTTTAAAGAGGGGGCATGAACATAAATAGAATTTTTTAAAAACACAATAACAAATGTTATGACTACATTTTCAAATCACAATGCAATTGATGCAAGTGAATCATATCAACTCTGCAAACATATCCTCCCTCCCTAGTTTCATAGGAGGGACACAAAGTGAGAGAGACAGAGAATTAAAAAAAATATAGGTAGGGCATTACATGTTCTCTATAAATTGAAACAGCCTAAATTGTCTAATAAATCAGTCTTGGACATTGGCAGGTGGAGTCCACTTTTTAAATGAAAAGATGGAGTTAAAAGAATATGAAAAAAGTTTAGTCAAATGCTCTATTTTACAGAGGGTGGTTCTGTGCCAAAACACACAAATCCTTTGTTTAAAGACTTGTCCAGTCCAAAGCCAGATGAAGATCCATGAGAAGGGAGAGAAAGAACAGAAAATGATCATCAGCATTTAGTATCTAGCCATTTGAATTTTCATTTCATCCCTTGTTAAATATTACTTTCAGATTACATTACAGTTTAATCTCATTATATCATCCTCTTACTTTACTCATAGGGCTACTTGGATATATGAAAAAAAATTATGTAACTGTAGACAAATTCAATCAATGCAACACTTTTATGTGCATGCAATTTATGTCCAACTATGTTTACAAAAGAAGATCTAACATATAGTAGAGATAACATTATTGAAATAGCCTGCTTCTGGTCAAAAACGTTATCATTTTAATTTGTTTTTAATTTTAGCTATATTTCATATTCGTCCACATTTTAAATTGTGCAACACTCTGATATGAATAAAGAAGGACTTGACTCATTTATATTTGGCTTTTGCTTGATATACTGATGAAATGAAGAGTTTCCGTTAATACATTTATTGGTTTCTGAAGCCCACGTGTAGCCTGAGGGAGAGCTGAGTTTGATTATGATGCTGACACTCTAAAAGGTTTTAGCTTATTTCCTTGCCAGCTTGGGTGTACTGGAAGCTTCAGAATAACGAATTCTTGAAAGAATTAAGAGATCCCCTTCTCCAGTCATTCTCAGACTTTTCTGCAAACAATGGTTGGCATATTTGCAGAGAATATTGCCCTTACTGTGTGTGTATGCATTTTGTTTAGATCATGACAATGATTTCTCTTTCTCATCTCTATTGTTTCCTGGTGGTGAATTGATGGAGTAAGGATAAACATGAACTTTAAAATATTGTTAATACCTGCATAGGTCTAATGATGATTTCCTTTTTCTTTCTCATGCACTGTTGTTATTGTCTACTTTGGGCGTGAATGATTATGTGTTGCCTTGTCCCTGACTAATTTGGACTCATTTTGAGGATTCTGTTGGGCTTAATTAGGTCTAACACCAGAAGCCAGAATGGGAAATATGATATGAAAGAACTCAAAATGTTTTGAGGTACTTTCAGGTTAACTAAGAGGGGCTGTACCTGAAAGAACAAGAAACCAAAAGAGGAGCACCTTGAAAGACCTCAAAATGAAACAAACACTACACGTCCCTACTAATGAGATGTATGACTAAAGCCTTCCCCCCCCCCGATACAATAAGTAGACATTAGGCCATACTTCTTGCATCATCACTCACTTTTCAACTCAAAACCCCAATATTACCATATGTTGACTTTCTAAGTGTTTGTTTGTTTTTGTTTGTTTGTCATGGTTTCCTTTTCTGACTTTTGTTTTGTTTTGACAGATATGATTTCGTAAGATTTCTTTTCGTCACAGTTTGCTTGCCTGACTCTTGTTTTCTTTATAATTATTTTGTTTTGGTAAATATGCTCTATAGAGTGATAAGTAAAATATTTTCCCATGAGTAAGTCCAGGTGACTGACAATGGATCTCTCTTCCTTGTTTTCCCCTTGGCATGCATTTATAGGGAGGAATTGATCTGTCAGTTTCAGGTTCACACTTTTCTACTCAGTATTACTTTTTGTTTAATATCTGCATAAACGCTGTATACATTGGCACACCCTTTTCTCCTTTTTGTATGCAGTTCTGTCTTGTGATAGCTACACATGCACTGGTAGCATCCTGTATAGATTACTGCAATGTGCTGTAGGTGGGGTTGCCTCTGAAGAAAATCTGGTGACTGCAACTGTTTCAGAATCACGCTGCACGGCTAGTGAGTGGTGGGGCTGCTAGGAGACACATCAAGCCAATTGTGTTTAAATTACATTGGCTACTAGTCGCTGCCCAGGCCCAATTCAAAGTGCTTGTTTTGACAGATAAAGCCCTAAACGGCTTGGGCCCTGGATACCTGAAGGACCGCCTCCTTCCATATGAACCTACCCAGCAGTTAAGATCTAGCCAGGGGGGCCTTTTGAAAGAGCCATCCCTCAAGGAAATAAGAGGGATGGCTTGTAGACATAGACCCTTTTTGGCAGCTGCCCCCAGACTATGGAACGCTATCCCAATCAGATTCATCTGGTGCCAACATTGATGACATTTTGGCACCAGGTCAAAACCTTCCTGTTCCAGAAGGTTTTTATTGAAATAATATCAATTGTGGGTCCTGATGGCAATTTTTAAAGCACTGTATTTTTAATTCTATTTTAATTCTTTTATCTTCTTATCTTTTTACTGTATTTAAATTGTTGTAAGCCACCCAGAGACCTTTGGGTAGTGTGGGCGGCATATAAGTTAAATAAATAAATACATACATATAAGCACTTTTTACACATCCAATACCCCAATATATTCCTTTTCCCCTCACAACATTTGCAAAAGGGCTAATACAGAACTGTTACATGGGTGCATTCTGCACCATAACCTGGTGTTGTTTTAACTCCTTTATATTTTAAAGTATTTTCCTCTGAACTTTTGGATCTTGATATCATATGATGCTCACTTGCAACAAAGAAATAAAGGCATGGCTGCACAAGATACTAAAAGGGGCAGAAATATTGGGCCCATCACAGAAAGGAAAGTGTTAGTGCATACTTGTACATACACATAGTTGTTGAAGTTATGGAGAGAAGTGTAAGACTGTTGCTAGTTTTCTACCGACTCCCAACTAATAACCAATAATGCAGACATAAATACAGAAGTGGAGGGTTCCTTCATGAATGAGACTTACACACATATGCCACACATATGTGTGCATATATATTTCCATGTGTATCTTCCCTTTCTCCCGAAGTACGTGTGTGCACATATCAACACACTCCAGATTATGATTTATGACATAATTATGACATTGGGGGTGAGTATCTGGGTTTTTTTGTTGTTGTTTAGTCATTAAGTCATGTCTGATTCTTTGTGACCCCATGGACCAGGGCACACCAGGCCCTCCTGTCTTCCACTGCCTCCCAGAGTTTGGTCAAATTCATGTTGGTAGCTTCGATGATACTGTCCATCCATCTCGTCCTCTGTTGCCTCCTTCTCCTCTTCCCTTCACTCTTTCCCAACAACAGGATCTTTTCCAGGGATTCTTCTCTTCTTATGAGATGACCAAAGTATTGGAACCTCAGCTTCAGGATCTGTCCTTCCAGCGAGCACTCAGGGTTGATTTCCTTCAGAATAGATAGGTTTGTTCTCCTTGCAGTCCAGGGGACTCTCAAGAGCACAATTCAAAAGCATAAGTTCTTTGGCAGTCATCCTTCTTTATGATCCAGCGCTCACTTCCATATAACACTACTGGAAAAACCACAGCTTTGACTATGCGGACCTTTGTCGGCGAGGTGATGTCTCTGCTTTTAAAGATTCTGTCTACATTTGCCATCACTTTCCTCCCAAGAAGCAGGTGTCTTTTAGTTTCGTGGCTGCTGTCACCATCTGCAGTGATCATGGAGCCCAAGAAAGTAAAATCTGTCACTGCTTTCATATCTCCCCCTTCTATTTGCCAGGAGGTGATGGGGCCAGTGGCCATGATCTTAGTTTTTTTGATGTTGAGCTTCAGACCATTTTTGGCACTCTCTTCTTTCATCCTCATTAAGAAGTTCTTTAATTCCTCCTCACTTTCTGCCATCAGAGTGATATCATCTGCATATCGGTGGTTGTTGATATTTCTTCTGGCAATCTTAATTCCGGCTTCTGATTCATCCAGTCCAGCCTTTCGCATGATGTATTCTGCATATAAGTTAGATAAGCAGGGAGACAATATACAGCTTTGTCATACTCCTTTCCCAATTTTGAACCAATCAGTTGTTCTATATCCAGTTCTAATTGTTGCTTCCTGTCCCACATATATATTTCTCAGGAGATAGATAAGGTGGTCAGGCACTTTAAGGACTTGCCATAGTTTGCTGTGGTCCACACAGTCAAAGACTTTTGCGTAGTCAATGAAGCAGAAGTAGATGTTTTTGTTAAACTCTCTGGCTTTCTCCATCTTTACAAAAACTACCCTTAACTATACCACTTGCAAATTAAGCTCATTTTTACTTTCTAATGACCAATCACAAAATAAAGCATGCAAGATATAGAGAAGAGGGAAAACATGTGCTAGGACAAACAGGCAGTCTTCACCCCTTAAAAGAGACTCCAAGTCCCTCTGACTATTTCAGGCAATTAATCCTGTTGACGCTGAAGCACAAATTAAATAATACACATAACTATCCATGTTAACTGTGCCTGTCAAGAGTCTGAAGAGCTAATGAAAAACAGATCTCTTGATGTAGAAATTGATTTATAGCAAGTGCATTAAAAATACGTTAAATTATCTGTTTCCTTTTATAGTGGTTATTAGGCTGTGTCAGGTCAATTAATTTGCAACAATTGGCTCAAGCACTGGGAAAATCTCTGACCATGCTGTACTGTGGAAAAATAGGTCAGTACAGGAAAAAAAGGATGAAATGAACTATACAACTACTCTGCTTGACAATCCCAGTGTTGCACTACAGTATTACACTACGTAATAATAACCAGGTTTAATTATAGTGTTTGCTACATATTGAGATAGGGAACTCTCACTTGTCCAGAAGTGTTGAATGTCTACTCCTATCACACTTGTTTTTGGCTATGACTTAGAGGAAATTGAGTTAGGTTCTAACTGGAGGACCACAGATCCTCAGCCTTGGAATATAATAAGGACTGAAACCACTGAGTGCTGTCCTTGTGCTTGTGAGGTGCCAGTTTCAAATAAATCCATGAGCTTAAGCTGTCTGATGACAGTTGAGCATTGTTGGTTTCATCTGAACATGTGACTAGAATGACAATTTATCAAGAATGTGCTTGGCTGCTTTGTTATACTGAAATATAATTAAACCTATATAATAATTTAACATTTCTCATCTCACTGGATGATTGCACTATATGTAAGCTGGAGAAGAGTGCAGAGCAAAATGTTAAAATCAATGGGATATTCTAAAAGTCGGTCTCAGTGAAAAGAGTCCTGCAGTACAGCAAAACAAAAAGTGTAAAAAAAATCTTGAAAGTATAAGTACAAATGTTTCCATCTGGTTTCAACTATCCAGCTGACTTCGTGCCATGTTCCTACACATGAAACTAGCTGACAGGTATGTGCCTGGCTGATGATTTAATGATCTTTAACCAGAAGTTGTGTTAGGCTGTAGCCAGGGTGCCCAGGGAGGAAAAAAGCAACAAACGATCACTCAAAGATTAGATTTTACAGAAATGCAAGAAAGATGTGCTGTGCATCCTTTGAATGGGACAGACAACTACTTGGTTAATTCTACTGAGGATACTGGATAGAGGGAAAGGGATGTGTGTGTTTATGAAGGAGAGACAGCAAATGAGAACCAAGCAATGTGAGTGTTTTAGAAGAGTGGGAGAGGATCACTGAAAGGGTGATAGAAGGATAAGCAGTATAACTGGGCTGGAGATAGAGATCAGAATATATTTAAATTGTGGGAAAGATTCCTTCCTTCCTTCCTTGTTCACTACAACTCCTGGAACCCTCCCATTAGCTTTAACTTAATTAGCATTATTAGGGTATTATACCCCAGCTGTTCACACAATCCTCCTACTCAACTAATCACACACAGTGTAAAAACAAAATCTACCATTATTACCAACATCTCTTTGCCCTGTCTTGATCATTAGGGAGGGAAAAACACACTCCTAAAATCAAGGTTTCAGAAAGGGGAGATTTCCAGTTAGAAGCAGAATTACTCCATTCCCAATGGTCAACTCAAGTTCATTGTTTGTTCCTTAGAGAGCTCCTCCCATCTTCAGCATAATGTTTTACTGTTTTCCCAATCCATTCTAGTTTTGGTACCAGTTTGGAGAATATAAGTGGAGAATAGGTTAGTGGCAGAGCACCTTCTCTAGATGCAGAAAGCCCCAGGTTGAGTCAATGGCCTCTCTAAGGAGGACTGGAAAAACTCCTGCCTGAAAGCCAGGATAGACCATTAAGATAGTCAGTATTAAGATTGGGCTAGAGAGACCAAGGGTCTAATTAAGCATAAAACGGCTTCCTTTGTTCCTAACCATGGCACATAGGAAGGGAATTTTTAAGGACAAAACTAAGTCTCTGTCCTATATCATGACCTATGCCTTGGGTGGCATGGTTGTGTTAAGAACTCGGCAGATTATTAGAAGGATAGCTATTCCAAAGGTCTTGTGACCCTTGCATAGAATCACACACTTCTATGATACATGCTAAGTCGACTTTTCACAATTAGAATGATACTCTTCCAATACAACCTAACACCAACAGAGGCATAAATCACTGTGTGTGAGATGTAACCAAATACCCAATTTGGGGGGGGGGGGAAGACTCTTAAAGCCAATGTGGTGCTGGAGGAGAGCTTTGCAGGTACCCTGGATTGCCAGAAAGATGAACAAGTAGGTCCTAGTTCAAGTCAAGCCTGAACTATCCCTGGAGGCAAAAAATGATGAAACTGAGGTTGTCCTGATTTGAGCACATCCTGAGAAGGCAGGATTCTCTGGAAAAGACAATATTGCTGGGAAAGGTGGAAGGCAGCTACTCAGAGTCATGAAGCTATCACATAACTTCTGACAAAGCCCACTGAGAGGGAGCGAAGATGAAGATTCACCTCCTCTGAAAGGATAAGCACAGTAGCAATATGCATCTACATGTAGCCAGGGACAAAAAGGTTACTCTGGACTCTTTAGCAGACATTTAGCACGAGTGTTTGGTTTTGGTGTTTAAGCTGGCATAGCAAATAACTTTTAATTATTTTATGGTTGCTGCTAACACAAACCATGAAGCAATGGAGTCGGGATCACATATGGATCATTAGTGTGTGTTTAATATCTTGGTGTAATAGAAACCTGATCTGAAGCTGGTCTGTATCAACAAAAGTACATTTAGTATAACATGTAAAAAAATTGTGTCCTCTACTATCAGTGCAGTGATGTGGAGCTGGAAAGCTGCAATCCCATGTCCTCTTGCATAATAAATTCCACTGAATTCAGCAGGACTGGGAAGTCTAATAAACATGTACACAAACAGTCTGTATTAATTTTATTTGGGTTGGCCTGGTGGTTGTTTCTCAAGGAAATACTGAAAAGAAACATTTTTTTCTTGTGCTGTTGTGCTGTGCTAGAATCTCAAGAGGTTTGTATGCAAACAGCAAAATAAATTCAATCCTTTTTATTTATGAGTTCAGGGGGTTGCTTTTCAAATGACAGGCAAAGGGGCTTGATATTTTCTAGTTTTTCCCCTTCTGAGTAGAAAAGTGTCACATACAAAAGAAAGAACTAGCGAATCACACAATACTACTCTGGAAAAACTTGCAGATTTCTATCATACACACTGCGTTTTATGTGTATTGACATTTGAGAGAATTGCTTCAGATCCCCAGAACAATTCCTTTATCTTGTGTATTACAACTTTCCTGTTATGACACTGGTAGCAATATGCTTTGGGTGGTCTGCGTTTATCCATAGACAGCTTTTGTGGTCATGTGGCCACACGGACTAGACATGGAATTGCAGGCCAGAAGGTTCACTAGGGGTGCATACCTGTACCCCTTCACAACCAGTCTTATAAACTTCCTGCTAAATGGTAAAGATAAAGGTAAAGGTTCCCCTTGACAATTTTTGTCCAGTCGTGTTCGACTCTAGGGGGCGGTGCTCATCCCCGTTTCCAAGCCATAGAGCCAGCGTTTTGTCCGAAGACGATCTTCCGTGGTCACATGGCCAGTGCGACTTAGACACAGAACGCTGTTACCTTCCCACCAAGGTGGTCCCTATTTATCTACTTGCATTTGCATGCTTTCGAACCGCTAGGTTGGCAGGAGCTGGGACAAGCGACGGGCACTCACTCTGTCCCGTGGATTCGATCTTACGACTGCTTGGTGTTCTGACCCTGCAGCACAGGCTTCTGCGGTTTAGCCCACAGCGCCACCACGTCCCTTTTCGCTAAATGGCAAGGGAAACATAAATATTCCACTTCTTTTCCAAAGGTCAAATGTAGGGAGTGTGGCTCCACCACTTAGCAGAACCATACAGATGAAAAATTTACTAAATAAGCTGCCATTAGCAAAACTGAGTTATTTGTGTAAATGCCATGTCATAGACGGATAGAATGTAAGACTGCAAAGGGGTTGTATCATTTCATCTTCCAAACTCATTGTTATGGTAAGAATTATGTTAACTTGTAACCAAGCCTCATGCTATAAAATGGCTGTACAGAAGAAGAAAGTCATAGTCTGCTACAATAAATGTAAAGAATATCTGATTGCAAGAGCCAGGAGTGTGACACATCAGCATCACATTCTGAAAGGATACACAATGAGGATTAATGAATTTCGGAATCCATGAATTTGCTTCAAGTTTCAGAACTCAGTTGAGCTTGGAGAAAAGAAATTGGCCGGTGGGGGATTCTGGGAATTGTGTTCTAACAAGTATAGCTTCCAAGTCCTCATTTCCACTGTCCATTGTCATGCCTTAAAAGGGAGCTTGAATATCTCTGCTGCTATTGTTCACAGCATATAATTTGCATAGCTAGCTACTCCCAACTGTCTTCATGCACTTTTCATTTAAGTATGGTTTCTGAAAGTATGATCTGCAACTGATTATGTCTACTGCTACTCTTACAAGAAGCAAAAGTGGATATAGTAGGCAGTGTAAAGGCAATTTTAGGTATGTTTAATGAAAATGATACCCTCCATATGGTATCTTCCAAATATCATAGTTCCTGAATTAATGTCAAAAATAGGTGTGTTTTTTTTAATCACCAAATTCAAATGTGTATCAAGCTCATTTAACCTCTCCAGGAATAAAATCAATGCCAGTTTTCATAGGCAGAGGCATCATTCGGACATGAATAAAAGTGAAGATGAAAAGAAAATGTCTACGTTTACTCTTAACTGGCAGTATCTTCCTTATGCTAACAAGCAAGAGAATGCCAAGAGCAATTCAATGGCACTGAATTTTGCAGTGTTTGCTGTCAACAGCAACAGACATGTCATCTACGATCAAATGCACACAGGGAAATAACTGATCTGAGTATTCACAAAGCTAAAATTGATGGATATCCATGGCTCTATTAGGGGTTACATTAAATTTATGATTGTGTTCAAGTCATAATGGATCTCATTCTTGTTCAGTGCCTTAGCTGTCTTAAAAATAACCGTAAAAATCAATCATTTTGATTCTTCATTGAGTGGCTGAAATTATGCAAGGAACTTTTGTGAAATGCTTTAATTATTAGTTTCTATTTCAGTATGCTTCCTAGGACTTATCTCTCTCTCTCTTCTTTTGCGCATCATGGAAATATAGATTTCCTTAATGAAATTCTGCTTTGTACATTATTCATAGAATAATGGAAGAAGGTTCTAATAAAAACCAAATCTGCTGATAAAACGCTTACCTATATGTATCAGAGAGTGCTATAAATACTCCATATCTGACTTCTATGAGTCACTGAAAGTGATGCTAATGAATTAAATTCAGTAATGTTGGTAGTGGCCTCTAAACTGAAAATCCTGGCTAGACTTCTGTATATCTGTGGCTCTAGCCATGAACACAGTGCACAAATGAGCTGAATTGAGAACCTTAAGGCGCAAATCTGCTATGTTTATGGGTTTTCCCTCTTTCCCAGCTTATATACAACAGCATTTTACAAACTGATATTGTTAATTTCCAGTGCCAAGATGTTTATTCGGAGGGTTCATCCTCCACAGCATCCTTGTGGAGTGGAGCCTAGCTGCTAAAAGGTAAAGGGGAAAGACCAAAGTCACGGTCCTCCTTCCTTAAGTGGGCGCTTCCACTGCATTCAAGTCCCCTGTGAATGGTAGGAGCCTTTCCGTTAGCAGAAGGGAACACTGATATCCAATGAAGAAGGATGTAGATAAAAAGAAGTACAGTGGTGCCTCGCTTAACGACGATAATCTGTTCCAGGAAAATCACTGTTAAGTGAAAATATCGTAAAGCGAAAATAAAAACCCCATTGAAACACACTGAAACCCGTTCAATGCATTCCAGTGGGGTAAAAACTCACAGTCCAGCGAAGATCCTCCATACAGTGGCCATTTTTGCTGCCTGTATAGCGAGGAATCCGTCCCTAAACACAGTGGGGAGCCATTTTAATTACCCGGTGGCCATTTTGAAACCGCCAATCAGCTGTTTTAAAAAGATCGCAAAAAGATTGTTGTAAAGCAGATTCGTCATAATGTGGGGCAATCGTAAAGCGAGGCACCACTGTAGTAGCATATACTCTATAAAATGACCACTGTAGAAGCATACAGTAGTTATAGTAGCCCTTGGGCATTCACACTATCTGGAATATGGTGTTGTTTCACAGAAGTGGGCATCATTCCTTTTAGAGTCCCCTGTGCCTTTTCACAGGAACATGGAGCAACTGCACAAAGGAATTTTGTCTATTGTTGTTATATGCTGTATGACAACCATAACAGAGTTTTCAAGGTATGTGAGATATTTAAAAAGTGGCTTTACCATTGGCACCCCATGGTGAGTTTCCAAGGCCAAGCTGGGATTAGAACGCAGGTCTTCTGAGTCCTAGTGACCTAGTTGGTCACTCTATCCCCTACACCACACCACCTCTTGATTTTACATATGCAATATGATTATTTCCATTTATATAATAATAGTCACATGCTGTCAAGTCAGTTCTGACTTATGGTGATTCTTTCCAGGGCTTTCTAGGTAAAAAACACTCAGAAGGACTTTACCTTTTTCTGGAGGCTTCCTAGAACTGTACAGCTTGCCCAAGGCCATAAAGGTTGACTTTTCTGGTATTGAACTCCCAAGTCCTGGCTTCACAGCTAGACACCTAACTCACATTCAAGGGAACAATGAAGTCTTGCATGCAGAGATGTTTCTCTATGTGTTTCTCTGTGGGTACATATTAATGGATGTTTTAGTGCTTTAAACCTTCCACCTGGAATGGAGGCGGGGGAGTGCATCCCTCCAGCTTCATGCAGGCTCCCAAATTGTTTTAGCAGCCCCTAGCTCTTATCAGACCTCTTTGGCTGCCACAAAAAAATTGTTTTCTCCAGCCAAAAAAATGTGGAATATTGTTCCTTGAAGCATTCAATAGCTTGTCATTCAAACCCTATTTAGTATATAACTCACACACAGCATTCCCCACTGTGCCTTCTTGACAGAGGCTGGACTCAGTAATCCATAGAGCCCCTTCTAGCTCCGCAGTTCTGAGATGATGATGATGATGATGATGATGATGATGATGATTAAAAAACACTAGGCACAGTCAAAATTATAAAAGCATTGACTGGTATTATATAAAAAATTATGTTTTAACCAAAAACCTAAATATCTGTATGCTGTACCTAATACTGCTGGGTTTTTTGTAGCTCTGATGGTGTGATTTCTGAGATCTGCAACTACTTATAGTAATCTTGTGAAGTTTCTTGATATTGTTCCCAAAGCCCCAATGACTACGGAGACCACGGAAGTATGTTTCTTCCAGAAGCAAGATGTTTCAATTGCCAGGTCTCTGTACTTTGTTAGTTTTTCCAGTTCTTTATTTTCAACTTTAACATCTCCTGGAATTGCAATGTCAACCATCTGGACCTTTCTTCATTCTATTATTACTGTGTCTGGTATGATACATTCAAGGTGTCTGTCCGTTTGGATCCAAATCTTGACTTTCTCATTTTCTGACACTTGCAGAAGTTCCTACCAGTTTTTGGAGGCTGGCAAGTTATATTTTTTCCATGATGATCAGTACACTAATTATTCACACTGTGTTTAGCAGTGATTCTATCTCAGTTGAACTTTTGTATATAGTTTTAGGTATGATGATGATGATGATGATGATGATGATGATGATGATGATGATGATGATGATGATGATGATGATGATGATGATGATGATGATGATGATGATGCAAGGTCTCCGAGCCGCTCGTAGCCAAGTCCAACAGGCTGCCAGGAGATGCTCCAATGACTATTGGCTTCAGCTCTGCTCTCAGATACAGATAGCAGCGGACACAGGTAACATCAAAGGAATGAATGATGGTATCAAGCAGGCCTTAGGTCCATTACAGAAGAAATCTGCTCCCTTGAAGTCTGCTACAGGTGTGATCATCCAGGACCGAGCACAACAGATGGAACGCTGGGTGCAGCACTACTCCGAGCTATATTCCAGAAAGAATGTAGTAACCGAAGAAGCATTAAATAAAATTGAGTGCCTGCCTGTCTTGGAAAAGCTGGACAGCGAACCAACCCTAGCAGAAATAAATGCGGCCTTGGATTCCCTCACCTCCGGCAAGGCACCTGGAAGGGACAACATCCCTGTTGAAGTGCTGAAATGCGGTAAGGAGATCATCATCACCGAACTATATGAAATCTTTTGTCTCTGCTGGAGGGAAGGTGGAGTACCACAGGACATGAAGGATGCAAACATTGTCACATTGTACAAGAACAAAGGTGACAGGGGTGACTGCAATAACTACCGTGGTATCTCTCTTCTTAACCTTGTAGGGAAGCTGCTTGCCCGTGTTGTGCTGAAGAGGCTCCAGGTGCTTGCAGACAGAGTCTATCCAGAATCACAGTGTGGATTTCGAGCTAATAGATCCACCACTGACATGGTATTCTCCCTGTTACATACAGCACTGATGTTACCTGTCTGTCATGGGTTTGGAGGGAAAGTTCCATCCTATGGGGAGTGAAAGGCGGGACATCAGGAGGAGGGGCTGTACTGTATATATATGTGGAACGTGTGTGGAGAAGTTTAGAAGCTGGAGAAGAGCTGAGAGAAGAAGCTGGTGTGGGAGTCTGTGTGTCAGACAGGGTACTACTGTGTGTCAGTCAGTACCAACCTGATAGGTTCAGGTGTCTGTAGGGTTAGCCAGAACTGATAGGTTCAGGGTCTGTGCTTTATTTAAAAGTGTTCTGAGTGAACCAAACTGGTGTATGCATGATTGAGACTAAGCCACGTTACTGTATCTTATTCATTTGATCATTTTATTTTCCCTGTGTGTTATCTAAATAAACCTTATTCCTTTATTTGTTAAAAATCCATCCCTGGTCTGTGTGACTTCTTACAGGGAATAGTTGGTGGCAGCTTAGTGAAACTGTGGCATACCCTAGTAGGTCTGGGGTTGTCACACTCCCTCCGACAGTTGCAGGAGAAATGCAGGGAACAACAACAGCCACTCTTAGTGGCCTTCATAGACCTTACAAAAGCATTTGACTTAGTTAGCAGGGATGGCCTTTTCAAAATACTTCCCAAGATTGGATGTCCACCTCGTCTCCTTAACATCATCAGGTCCTTCCACGATGGAATGAAAGGCACTGTAGTTTTTAACAGCTCAACATCAGATCCCTTTGACATCCGAAGCGGAGTGAAACAGGGCTGTGTCCTCGCACCAACACTTTTTGGGATCTTTTTTGCTGTCATGCTGAAGCATGCCTTTGGAACTGCAACAGAAGGTGTCTATCTCCGGACTAGATCAGATGGAAAGCTCTTTAATCTCTCTAGATTGAGAGCGAAGACCAAAGTCCAACTGAAATGCATGCGGGACTTCCTCTTTGCAGATGATGCAGCCATTGTTGCCCACTCTCTAGAAGACCTCCAACAACTCATGAATCATTTCAGCAAGGCCTGCCAAGACTTTGGACTAACAATCAGCCTGAAGAAAACAGAAGTCATGGGCCAGGGTGTGGACTCACCTCCCTCTATTACCATCTCCACACAAGAATTGGAGGTTGTTCATGACTTTGTGTACCTTGGCTCAACCATCTCTGACACCCTGTCTCTAGATGTCGAGCTGGATAAACGCATTGGGAAAGCAGCTACCGTGTTCTCTAAACTCACAAAGAGAGTATGGCTCAATAAGAATCTGACAACACATACCAAGATCCAGGTCTATAGAGCCTGTGTCCTGAGTACACTCCTGTACTGCAGTGAGTCCTGGACCCTTTGTGCATGGCAGGAGAGGCAGCTGAACACCTTCCATATGCGTTGCCTCCGACGGATTTTTGGTATCACTTGGCAGGACAAAGTTCCAAATAGAGTAGTCCTAGAACGAGCTGGAATTTTCAGCATGCATACATTACTGAAACAGCGACGTCTATGCTGGCTTGGGCACGTTGTGAGAAAGGCTGATGGTCGGATTCCAAAGGATCTCCTCTTTGGAGAATTAGTGCAGGGAAATCGCCCCAGAGGGAGACCACAGCTGCGATACAAGGATATCTGCAAGCGGTATCTGAAGGCCTTAGGAATAGACCTCAACAGATGGGAAACTCTGACATCTGATTGTTCAGCCTGGAGGCAGGAGGTACATCACGGCCTCTCCCAATTTGAAGAGACCCTTGTCCAACAGGCTGAGGCAAAGAGGAAGTCACAAAGGAAGCAAAACCAGGGAGCTGGACAGGGGACAGATTGGATTTGTCTTCATTGTGGAAGAGATAGTAACTCTCGAATTGGCCTCCTCAGCCACACTAGACGCTGTTCCAAGTCCTCCATACAGAGCATGCTACCATAGTCTTTCGAGACTGAAGGATGGCTACTATTTATTATTATTATTATTATTATTATTATTATTATTATTATTATTATTATTATTATTATTATTATTATTATTATTATTATTATTATTATTATTATTATTATTATTATTATTATCATCATCATCATCATCATCATCATCATCATCATCAAATACCAGGTATACTCAATCAAAATTATAAAAAACATTGACTAGTATTATATAACAGATACAAGTTTTAACCAAAAACACAAGTATCTGTTAAATATTAGTGCAGTATATATGCTGTTAGTAATACTCCAGCTTTTTATAGCTCTGATGGTGTTATTTCCGAGATCTGCAATTACTAAAAACCACAGGCCGCTGGGTTTGCCTCATTATAGCACTTCATTATTTCTTGATTTTGGGAGCCCAAGTTTTGCCTTAACATTATTCCAGTAGCTTTGCAGCACCCCGTCCTGGTTCCTCAACAGGGTCTGCTGAGCCCAGTAGCCCATTTGTCACAAGATGTCCAGGAGCTATAGCATCTAACATGGTCTTTGTTGACTTGGGCAATGACCGCATTGGTATGGATTTCTGTTTATTTCTTCTCGTCATAATTGATGATTGGTGGATCTGCTTGACTTGGGAGATTTGAGATAGCAACTCTACTGCCATCATAGCGCTCAACCTCATAGAAGCACACAAGACCCCCTGCCTCAACAAAGCCTATGTCCATGGAGGGGAATGATGATGATGATGAGTTTGCATTTTGCTAAAACAGAAATGAACTTTCAGCCACTTCTGGTTTGCATTCTTTTCTTTTCCTTTCTTCACATTTTGGCCAACTGTGCAGCCCTCAGAGAATGCAATTTAAGAGAAAACTGGTTCCCAGACCCAAAAATGTTGACTACCTCTGCCCTAGAATGGTTATTAGGATATATAGGTTTCTTAATAAATGGCTGGAAATACTAACATTTTAAAAAAATCATGCTTCCCTTTTTATGTTATAGAATTGTAGGATCATAGAGTAATAGAATTATAGAATTATAGAATAATACAATCATGAAATTGGAAGTGGCCTGTAAGGCCATCAGGTCCAGCCTCCTGCTCAATACAGGAATACAAATCAAAGGATATTTGCCAGGTGCTTGTCTAAATTTCTCTTGAATGCCTCTAGTGTTTAAGTATTCGCCACCTCTCAAGGTAATTGGTTGCATTGCTAAAAGGGTGTTTTCCTGTATTCAAATAAACTCTGGCTTCCTGTAACTTGAGCCCATTGTTGCATGTTCTGCACTATTGGATGACTGAGAACAGATTTTGCCCCTTCTCTGAATGATAGCCTTTCCAGCATTTGAAAAGTGCTACCATATCTCCCCCCAGTCATCTTTTCTCAAGGCTAAACATTCCCACTTCTTTCCTCACAGGGCTTGGTTTCCAGCTCCTTAATCACCCTTGCTACTTTTCTCTGAATGTTATGTAACAATTAGAGATGGCAGATGCATGACTGTCCACTCATGCATCCGCCACCACTGCCAGCTCCGCTGTCCCTTCCAGTTGCTCCAGAGCTCGCTGTCTGCTAGCCACTTGTCAGTCCGGCAGGGAGACTCACCTTCCCTCCTTCTGCCAGGAGTGGATAGCCGACCAGGAGCTCTGGAGTGATTGGAAGGGAGGGCGGAGGTGGCAGATGCAGGAGTGGATACCCCCTCATTATGTCACACTCAGCGGGGGTATTCGGATATGAATAATCCCATCTCTAGTAACAATCATGCCAGATGCTAATAATATAATGGCTATATTGCTCATTGGCATAGATATTTTGCTGTAGATCCAGAGGTTGGGAGTCCAATTCCCTACAGTGCCTCTTTGACAGGGGCTGGACTCGATCTACAGAGCCTCTTTTCGCTCTGTAGTTCTAACATTTTTAAAGAATTGCTCTAAAGGCCAACACTTACTTATGAAAGATACAAAAGAATATGAGCTGAAACATGCATGTTTCATGCATGTTCACTTTTATGCTTAATGAAAGGTAGTTCTCTTATGCCCTCATCACTAAATTCAAAGACTGTGAAGCCTTTAAAAAACATTCATTATTTCCATCTCCACTCTTGAAGGCTGCCTAAATAGTTCTGTGGGCGTCATGTTGGATGTAGAGATCATGTATGTTGTTGTCTTGCTTTTTCAAAATAAATGTAGGAAATAGCACTCTGATAATCACAGTGGTGCCTCGCAAGACAAATTTAATTGGTTCCACGGTTAATGTTGTCTTGTGAAAAATTTGTCTTGCAAAATGTGTTTTCCAATAGGAATGCACTGAAATCTAATTAATGCGTTCCTATGGGCAAAAAAAAAAGTCAGAACAACGTCAAATCTGGTTTAAAAGGGGTTTATTAAGTGCTCTTTAAAGCCATGCATATTGTGCTGATTATTTTTAAAAATTCAGTCAAAAAACTTTAACTTTTTAAACATCATAGAAAAACATTTAAAAATCAGCAAACATGAAGCAGGAACAAAAAAACTGAAAACATTCTTCTTGTGAAGCACGGCCATAGGAACATTTGTCTTGTGAGTCATCAACCCCCATTGCCAAAACCATTTGTCTTGTGAGTTTTTTTGTCTTGTGAGGCATTTGTCTTGCGAGGCACCACTGTATTTGTAATAACTGAAAGCAGAAGCAAAATATTACAGATATAGGAATAAATATGCATTTTTAAAAAGAGCAAATTAATTTTGTTAAACATTTCTTAAAAGCTCCATGTTTTGCTCCTAAACACACAGTTATCCTTTAAGCCTTCAAGACTTCATAGGTCACAGAACATAAACATGACATTTCCAGTGGGCCTCACTTTGCCCTTTTTGTGCTCCATTGATCATATCATTTTGCATTAGCAAGAAGACGAACCTCTTAAACGATACCCATACACTGAAATTTGTTAAGGGTGAATAACTTCAGAGCTTCATTCAAGTTTGTGACAATGTTTTCCAGCAACAAACCAAGTAATGAAAGCTTTTGATCACTGACTGTTCAGATATAGAGATGGGGGAGTGACCGCATCTACACTTCCTGGATTAATAACAAATCTAGTCAAGCATTTAAAAGGGGGAGGGTTTCCTTGGAAGTAGGAACAGGACAGAATTCTAGGTTCACCCCTACCTCTCACAGTCTCCACAGGTATTGGGATTGTCAAAAACACTTTATCATGCATGTAGTAGGAAATTTTGCCTACAAACACCTGTGTTCTTTTTAGGGAGAACTGCAAGCACATGTGCATACAACAGAAAGACTTAATGCAATACACTGAGATTTAGGAAAACCACACACAAAAACTGAGGCTATGATTATCCTAATTCAGAGGATCATCTCAAGGGACTGTGGAATTTTCTGAAGGCACAATGGAATTCACAAATTCACCAGGGACACAACAGGGACCACTTGGCCCTGGAATAACCTGTTTTCCAAGTTAGGAGGAAACAGTTTGGTTTTCCATGCCCATTTGTGTGGCTGATCTTAGGGACGTTTTCACCACGACAAACCAATTTGCTGTAAGTGGAAAAGTATACATTGGTTTCCATTCTACCCATTCGGTAGATGCCAAATCAGGAGGATGGAAACGTCTGAGGGTCTCAGAAGTAATCGTGAGGACTCAGGATGACACCTGCTGACACCTTATTGTTTAGCATCTGCTGCTTGAGGTGATTACATCACTGTGCCTAGGTCTCTCTGTCACTTCCAATTATCTTTATTTCTGCTCATCATGTTGTGAGTATTGCTGCACAACACGATCTTTTATCCAATTATTTTGGTTGAAGAAATGGCAGTGTGAAGATGATGAAACAGTGGTTGTGTTCTATCTTGTTACCAAGATTGTCCTTAAAGTGATATAAAGACGTGCTTGCTTAATTTAATTTTAAACAAGTAGACATTTTGGTGAAGTATAGGAAATACTTTATGTATGCTTCAATTCTTACGCATATCTTTATATTAAAAATAAGGGGGAGTGTGTCATTTCTGTACATGATCAAAGTACAGAAGTTGTCCTTCTATGTCTTAAAACAGAAGGAAGGAAGATTAAATTAAACCTGAAAGAAGTTATGCAGTGTATGACTCATCTGGTCCTGCTAGAGGAATTCCTACAGCGGTGCCACCTTCCTCTGTGATCTTGTCAGATTCAATAAGCTAAGCAAGGCAAGACTGAGAGCAGATATTGCAGGGAAATCTAAATGTTTCAAGAAGAAATGTAGATTTCATGAGTAGGAATAACTTTCAACAAACTCCATCATGGTGATTGCTATGCAGTGCTGCATATGAACGTAATACTCAACTGTGGTTTAACATTATGTGAATTAGCCTTAGATACTTTGGCAACTTTCCCCCTCTTCTTGTCCTTGCTGGGTGTGAGGAAGAGACTGGAAGCCCTTCTTTTAGTTTCCAGCTATGGTTGGTTAAATCAGAACCTGGACAAACTCTCTCATAAATATGGGTTAGGGAAACAACTTTACTTTGAATTATGATTTCTGATTCTGGGCTATTTCCCTAACCTTCAGATGTGAGCCCCCAGTTGTTAGACTGATTCCATCTCCCATAAACACCAGCCAGCATCTCAATGGGAAAGGATAATGGGCTTGTCGTCCAGCATCTGAAGGTCCACAGGTTCCTGATCCCAGCTGAAACCACATCTAAGATTATGTATGGCGAACATTCTGTATTGTAATATAGTTAAGATTATGATTATCATTGACTACACAACATTGGACTGATCACACATTGCTTTCATCCATCCACTCTTACTCCATTTTTTGCAGATACAATCCCAGGTAGCCAGTAACCAAGTTGCCTGGGATTGTATCCTAGTCCAATCTGCCAACCATCTTCTGCATTCTGCGGCTGGGTCACATTATATACACAAAATGAGAGCATGGCTTATAAATACTGGAATATGCCATTCAATACACATTTATTTTTAGCGAAACCAACCTAATTCCCCTTGCCTGGACTATCTGAATGCCATGCTACCCTGAATCATTTTGTATATAATTGGAAGACTATAATTTTTGTACAAAAATGTGTACCAAATGTGTAATTAAGTGGGAAGTGTGCACAATTTCAGTATAAATATTAATCTAACTAAAAAATTCACAGAAAATAGTCAGAACAGACTCATGACTAAATGCATGAAAAAGTACCATGGACAAAACAAAAAAGAAAGATAGATATATTTCTTCAAGAAGGATTGAAAAATGCAGGATATGTTTTTGAGCATCCTGAAGCATCATACTGATGGGCTTAGAAAAATCTGTGAGAATGTATGTCTCTTTTGTTGCCAAAGTTGCAGTCAGCCCCAGGCTGGGTCATGAAAGTGCCATCAGGAGCCTGGCTCCTGCCAAAGAAACCCTAATTTATAATTTTCTAGGTACAGCATTTTTGCAACATACTGTATATCAGTGATGGATCCTATAGATGTTGTTCGACTGGAGCCCCTATTTTTAACCACTGGCCAGGCTAGCCAGGATGGATGTGATTTGCACCAACATCTGGAAGGCCACATATTGACCACCACTGCTCTATATTAAACAACTAGACCCCACAAAGATCACTCTTCCTTAGATCTTAGGTTAAAGGAGACACTCTTCCTTAGATCTTATGTTAAAATTAGTGGACCCACACCGAAAACTAGAAAAGAGTGTTGTTGCAACTTAAGTTGTAAAGTTCCATGCTTGCTTGGATCGCCACCATTTTGACATGTGATGATTCAGACCTCAGTAAAATGGCTGGAGCCCGTACAACTATGTTTAGATAGCAAATTTAGGCTTCCTTCCTTCCTTCTGGTGGACTGATGCTTGCCTGGCTCTGATCCTTCTTGGAGGACTGTCCTCAGAGAGGATAGCTTAGGGAGAGTGTTTTGGCCCCATGGAGCCTCAGTTGTGGGGTTCCACAGGGTTCGATTTTCTCCTCAATGCTGTTTAATATCTATATGAGGCTGCTGGGTGGGGTCATCAGGAGGTGTTGGGCTTCATGCCATCAGTACGCTGATGACACACAGCTCTACATCTCCTTTTACCCAACATCAGTGGATGCCGTTCCGTCCCTTCAGCACTGCCTGGAGGTTGTACTGCAATGGATTCAGGAGAATGGACTGAGGCTGAACCCAGACAAGATGGAGGTCCTGAGGGTGGGTGGCCCCTCCATTGGAGGTTTGGCAAACTCCCTCTCTTTTGGGGGAGTGACTCTCACCACGAAGAGTGAGGTTCGCAGCTTGGGGGTCCATCTGGATCCAGCGCTCACCATGGAAACCCAGGTGGCATCAGTGGTCTACTCTGCCTATTTCCCTCTCTGGTGGATCACCCAGCTGTGTCCCTATGTTGATGTTGGGGCACTCACCACTCTGGTCCATGCGCTGGTAGTCTCGAGATTAGACTATTGTAATGCACTCTACATGGGGCTACCTTTGAGATTGATGTGGAAGCTTCAAATGGTGCCGAATACGACAGCCAGACTTCTCAGTGGGACGAGAAAATATCAGCATATTTCCCCCACTCTGGCTGCCTTGCATTGGCTGCCCATTCATTTCTGCATTGATTTCAAAGTATTAATGATGACATATAAAGCGGTTTAGGACCTCGATATCTAGCAGAATGACTCTTCCCACCTAGATCTACCCAAATCACTCATTCTAGCCAGGAAGGGCGGCTGAGGGGCCCTACACCGAGAGAGGCCTAGAGAGAAAGAACAAGAAACTGGGCCTTCTGGGCAGTGGCCCCTCGCGTTTGGAGCAGTCTGCTCTCAGAGATCTGTCTGGCTCCCTCGCAGGGTGTTTTTGAGAGCATACTGAAGACCTGTCTCTTTAAGCAGGCTTTCCCTCCTGTCATCACTTCAATATCCCCCCCCCCATCTTGAACTATATTACTATTGTTGGTTTTTTATTTTATTATATCGTTTTTATTTTATTTATTTTTGTTAGCCGCTCAGAGTAGACTTCGGTCTAGATGGGTGTGGTATAAATTTAATACATACATACATACATACATACATACATACATACATACATACATACATACATACATACATACATACATACATACATACATACATACATACATACATACATACATACATACATACATAAATTCCTTCTCTTTCTGCATCAGGATCAGCTAACAGTCTACATAGGGACACACCATTGAAATAATAAATTACGAGTTATCCACAAATGCTTGCTAAAAAGTAATAAAGTGATACAAACAAACAGCAGGAGACCTAGAAATAAAGTCCATTGACCAGGTAAAGATAAAGGTTCCCCTTGACAATTTTTGTCCAGTCGTGTTCGACTCTAGGGGGGCGGTGCTCATCCCCGTTTCCAAGCCATAGAGCCAGCGTTTTGTCCGAAGACAATCTTCCGTGGTCACATGGCCAGTGCAACTTAGACACGGAATGCTGTTACCTTCCCACAGAGGTGGTCCCTATTTATCTACTTGCATTTGCATGTTTTTGAACCGCTAGGTTGGCGGGAGCTGGGACAAGCGACGGGAGCTCACTCCGTTGCGTGGATTTGATCTTACGACTGTTTGGTCTTCTGACCCTGCAGCACAGGCTTCTGCGGTTTAGCCCACAGCGCCATCACGTCCCCATTGACCAGAATTGGACTTAATTCTGAATGGTTACACAGAGGATTACACTGTTAAATGTGTTGAATTCTCCCTGTGTCTTCTTTCACAAGAACTCTATAAACAAGGATCTTTCTCATTATTATTCTGAAGATGGAGAAAGCTGAGAGATACTGTACTGACATCAAGACCACCCAGAGAGATTCCTACAAAATAGCTATTCAGCTCCCATTCAGTTCCTCAACTTTGCAGTGGGGCAAAATGGGCAGACTTACATGTTAAAGAACACATTATAATATACTATCCTGTGAGGATCCCTTTTCTTCCTGTTGTCGCTAATTAATGGAGATTTTGCACTTCAGGCCACATATTGAGATGACTGCTAATGCAAACCTGTATCCATGACCTCTGGTGGATGTGAACAATATATTATTAGCACAAAAGGCACTGTGAGGAAAAGAGAGTTGGAAGAGAGCCTCATCACTATCTGCTCCATTCTTTCTCCATCCCCACCACTACCCCCATTTTGAAAAATGAGTGTTCATTTTGTATCAACAATTTCTCTGGTGTTCATACGTATATAGTTGACAGCAGCAAAGGCAATATTTTTCAAGTCATCATATTTGAAGTAGCTGCAAAATTGGTGTAGGTCCTGATGGGCAATTGATTTTTAATGAAATGTCAACATCAAGTGCCTAAAAAGAAAAATTTTCATATGTTCTGTCCCACAGCAAAAGGTTTTACTAAGTTCACAAAGTTTTCCCTGACCTCTTCTTTATCTGTTTGGCTTTAAGTGTATAGGCTTATGACACAGAGACATGATTTAAATTCCTTTGAAATTACTCGAAGAGAACAGATAAATCATGAGTGAAGTTAAATTATACTCCTGTACTTCTTGCTGATTTCCAGTTTCCCCCTGCCCACCCACCAGTGCGGTAGAAAAATCTATGTTGTAAATTTCACATGAGCATTTCCAGCTCTGACAGTTTATGTGGTTATGTTTAAAAGGATCCACAAAACCATATTTCAAAATAACATCCTTCCCCTTCACACAGACAAAAAAAAAAGGATATTTCCTCCATGATGAGGGGGGGTGAAGAGAAAGAATAGTATGTGTTTTTAAAGCTTTATTTCTGAACATATTACACAGAGTGTTATATAGTTTGTGTGTGCATGTGTGTCTGTATGTGCATTAATGTATGCCTTTCATGTATACATGTAAAAACCCATTGCTTTAATTTCCCATGCAAGCAAGGTGTTGCAACAAAGGCTTTTAGCTTATACGAAGCAATAAATGCCTGAGTTTCAAACTGGATTTCAAAAAGGGTGAGGCACTCAAGTTCACATTTAAAATATCTGCTGGCTACTGGACAGCACCAAATAATTTCAGAAGATTAGTCTATGCTTTATAGACTACAACAAAACTTTTGACTGTGTAGGTCATAAGAAATTATGGGTTGTTCAAAAAGAAATAGGTGTGCCTCAGCACTTGTTTGTCTTGATACATAATCTGTATAGTGGACAAGAAGCTACACTTATGACAGAATATGGAAAGAGAGGATGGTTTCCTATAGGCAAAGGTGTCAGAGAAGGTTGCATTTTATCCCCTTATATGTTCAGTTTGTATGCAGAACATATCATATGGAAAGCCAGACTATATTCAGATAAAGGAGGAGTGAAAATTGGTGGAAGAAGCATCAATAATTTAAAATAGGCAGGTGACACTGTCTTACTGCCAGAAAGCAGCGACTTGAAAGGATTGTTCGGGAAAGTGAAAGAAGAAAGTGGCAAAGCAGGACTGAAATTTAATGTTAAGAAGACAAAGAGCTACACGACTTAAGTACTGACAATGAAGAAACTGAAATAGTGAGAGATTTTGTATACCTTGGTTCAATTATCAATCCAAATGGAAACTGCAGTCAAGAAATTAGAAGAAGACTGATATTGGAAGGGCAACAATGAAGGAACTATATATAAAAAAATCAAATGCAAGGCTGTCTCTGGAGACAAAAGCCACGATCATCTTATCAACATGTGGGTGTGAGTGTCAGTCAGTAAAGAAAGCAGACAGGAAAAAAAATATATTTGTTTGAACAGTAGTGCTGAAGAGCTTTGTGGATATCCTGAACTGCCAGAAAGAGAAGCAAGTGGTCTTAGAGCAAATTAAGCGTGAAAAAAAGTATTGAAATGGAGGCTGTCCTGCTTTGAGCACATCATGATAAGGGGAGATTCTCTGGAAAAGACAATCATGCTGGGAAAGGTGGAAAGCAGCAGGAAAAGAGGAAGATCAAAAACAAGATGGATTGACTCCCTAAACGAAACCACAGGCTCGAGTCTACAAGAGCTGAGCAGGCCTGTTGAGGGCAAGGCATTTTGAAGATAGCTCATTCATAGAGTCGCCATGAGACAGATGTGTTTTGATGGCACATAAGAAAAACAAGGGCAGGCCACTGTATGAATATTACATAAAATACAGTATTATTGCTTTTAAGTGCCATCTTGAAAACTTGACAGCGCATAACAACAATGCATAAAGCGATTCCTAGTTTTTCTCGGTAAGGTGATGACATTAAAAAGAGGAATGGGGTGGAAAAAATAAAATTGAGAAGAGAATACAGTGACACTTTCAAGCCGACCAAATATGATTCAGTGTGATCCTTTGTGGTTCAAAATCCTCTGTCTGAAGGAGTGGATTTTAATCTGTGAAAGCTCACACTGAAACAAATCTTTCATCACAAAGTGCTGCAATCTTTCATCCTTCATTGCCCTCACTTTTCCTTTCTTTATATCTTTAACTTAGCTAACTTGCATTCACTGAGTAAGTGCTGGATTTCAAGCACCTTTTTAATCATGCCAAAATGCTGGGCATGTCTAATGGATATTTGAGGCTTTACTTTGTTTGAAAGGCAGGCACTTGTGCCATTTTACAACCTGCTTTTGGAATTTCCTTCAGTGTCAGAAGTGATTTGACTTGCAGCATTTAAGGCATGCTATTTAAGGAATCATGACCCACAGACCTCTTGCATATGTGGAGTTGATTGTGTGGTCCACTGCAGTCTACCCACTACTTCAAACTTTTCATAAAGTAATTTCTTTCCAGACCTTGAAAAAGCTACTTTATGATCTATAACTCCTAGAATCACCCACCCATCAAGGCTAGGAGTAGTAGTCCTCATAGAGAACTTCTCCAAGGTCTTCCATTTCTCTTCTCCTGCCCCTTCCTACCACCTTTCACATTTCGAAATATATTATTGCCTTTGTAAAATGAAAAGTGAATTAAGCTCTGAATTAAAAATAAATGTCTGAAGTGTCAGTAGATTTGAAAGTTAAATTTGAAGTTAAGATAAACCATCCATCTGTCTCAATTTTGTGTCAAGTAAATCAACACTCACCTCTTGTTTTTCTTTCTGCTTGAACTCATTTGGCCCTCTATTGTGTGATGTGATTTCAGAAAGGATGTCTATATGTTTCCAGTTAAAACAATGTGAAATGACATCAACTTGACCAGGAGTTGGGATTGAAAGAGGAAATAATGTCATGGTAGGAGGTGAAAAAAGGCAAGCACTGCTGTCAATGGGCATTCTCTTTCTATGCTGAACATCTACGTTTCTATATATGTTAGTCCTACTTCTTAGCAAAATGGACTCCATTTTTGTTTCTTTCCGTTTTTCTTTGAATTTTGCGTGCAATGTTCCACCTAACCAATTGCTCTGAACAAATGTTTGGAGGTTGCATTTCCCATGTAAGTGCGGCATTGTGACTCCATTTGACTGATGAGTTTTGAAAAGGTACTGGCGAAATCCTACATTAAGTCAGCTGTTTGTGAAGTCAAGCTGACAGGTGTGATGTTTTCCTAGGGAGACTGGAGTTAAGAAAGGATTACTTCATGCTGTAATGGAGCTAATGGTGTTATACTCAGGACAGCTGTGGGTACATCTGGTGTTAAACCACCGTTACTTAAACTCTGTGATGTGAGAGGCTGCCAGCTCTCCCACTTGCAGCATATAAATTATGTCGATTGCTCATGCACTTTTTCTAACCCTGATTTCTCTTGAATTATGGATGATAGACAGAGCCAGAACTTGCTTTTAGTGCTCCCATGTGACCATATGGGCTCTGAGTGCAGTGAACAGTCATAATCTCAGTGTGTTCAGTCAGGGGATGCATGAAATCATGTGGGCTATGACCAGATAATGTGCATCCTCACCATTAAGAGGGATTCTGCATCACAACTGACAAGCTGAGGGGTGATTGTCTATGCTTATTTTCACAGAAGGAAACCTGCTGTGGCCATGATTTTGTAGAAAACTCCTTCATCTCATATTAAGGACAAGAGGATACAAAGGCACGAGTTTCATGTATGTTGTCCACACATAAGTTTCCAAAAGTAGAGGCAGTTTCCTTAAATGAGAAGACACAACAAACTAGCAATATAGCGGTTAATTTAAAAGTTTCCTGTTCGACAAAGTGAGAGCTAAAATTTTTCTCTCTTTGGACAAATGGTTAGCATTTTTAACCTATTGTTAACTCCCAAATAGTTATGACACTGTGCCATCTTATAGGAATGGCAAGGGACATGGCATTTCCAGAGTCTCTCTCTCTCTCTCTCTCTCTCTCTCTCTCTCTCTCTCTCTCTCTCTCACACACACACACACACACACACACACACACACACACACACAGAGAGAGAGAGAGAGAGAGAGAGAGAGAGAGAGAGAGAGAGACTGGTGACTGGTGCCTTAGGAGACTTTCCTGACATCAAAACTGGTGCCTTACATGGAGACATCTTTTTCTAAAAATAAATTAGAAAGTAATTATTTTCCATCAAGTGAAATGACAGCAGATCGTGCAATCTAACAAGTATTTGTGATGTTGCAAAAGTTCATAATGGTGTGGTTCATGGATATTCATCACTGTGCCAAGATCTGTTGTGAATACATCATTACTATTGTTCCCATCCTGTTCCACCTTAGGCTATAAAATGAGATACATACATACTGCACTTACGTACACAGTCTTGAGATTGACCAAAGGGACAAAAGTTTTTCAGGTTTCAGTCTTGTGAACATTAACTTGTAAATAAATATACATAGGGAATGGAACGCAATGGAACTTTTTTAAAAAGAAAAAAACAAAGAACTCCCCCCTTTTTGAGGAGGGTAGACATGTCTTGCTTCCTCCCCACCCTGCTGAGGAATCTCTGCTCCTAGGACTTTATTTTGTAAAAAATAGACATATTCATTATTTCCTTTTTACTTGGAGGATGAGGGGAATCTGGGGCTATAAAAATGCCCTGGGGTACTCCAGATAGCTCATGGACTACATTTTGCTTATCACATCTTATTTGGAAAGAAAAAGAAATAAGTTAGATTATAAAGAAATTTTATAATTTAATAGACAAAATTTTATATTGTTGGAAGGAAAGTCCATCTCAAATACCTTAGTGCTTTTTCCATCAGTAATAAACATGGAACAATAATAACATTATGAGTAAGCTTGTATGCTGTCATGTAGCATTTATCTTTACTAAGTATTCTAACACTTTAGAGACTTGGTTTTGCAAGTATGATTCAGACCTTAGAGGGGTGTGAGTAGCTGAAGAGGAAATTGTTGATTTCCATGAAGTGCTTCACACAGCCTACTGCCTAGAAGATCTGGCTGTAATTAGAAGCCGCCTGCTGCATATCCTTCACTATGAATTGTTATAATGGAAGCCAATTCTATTATATCACCCTACTGCTTCATAAGTTTTATTCAGTGTAAACTGCCTATCTTTGCTGTACCTTCATTAGTCCGCAGGCTATTTTAATGGTCCACCTTTGAAGGTTACTGGATCCTATAGGATTCCAGGACTCCATGAGAGGGATTCCGGCTGATCTGGTTGGCGCTCCTGTCGGGGCTCTGGTTGATGGCTGGCTTGCCGCTGCCACCAGGGCTGTCGGCACAATCGCTCCTAAATGCCCTCTCCAATGCAGAGTTTGTTCAGCACCCTGGTTTAACCAGCAGCTGCAAGCTATGAAGTATAACAGGAGAAGGCTGGAGTGCATTTGGAAATGGAACCCAGTGGAATATAATCGGAAAGTTGTCAGGATCACGACTAACCATACCATTAGGGTATGGGCTGCCAGTCAAGCTTACTTCGCTGTCCGGATAAGTGAATCTTCAAATCAGCAGGTGGAACTTTTCTGTATAGTCTGCGATCTATCCAGAGTTGGTCACAGTGACAGGCCTCCTACTAGCATCTCACCTGACCAATCTGCAGCATTTTTAAAATCTAAAGTGGTTTGTGGATATTGGCCAGAATTTTACCCCCTATTTGAAAATAGTAGATCGAGCAGAGACATCCAGTGCTCTACCTTGCCCGATGAGATGTAATCATTTTCTGCTTGGGACGTCAAATATGGTGGACAAAGTGCTTGATCGCTGTCAGACCGCAACTACCTCCCTTGACCCTTGCCCAGCCTGGCCTATAACAACTGATTGGGTCACTGCAATAATTAATGGGTCTCTCAAGGAGGGCAAGGTTCCTCTTGCCCTCAAGGAGACACTCATTAGGCCCATTAGGAAGAAACCAAGTTTGGTGGCAGATGATATTGGCAATTATAGGCCCATTGCCTATGTTTCCTTCCTTAACAGAGTGGTGGAGAGGGTGGCTGACCAGCTCCAGGCCCTTTTGGATGAAACCAACAACCTGGATCCATTTCAGTCAGGCTTCAGGCCGTGCCACGGCATAGAAATGACATTGGTTGCCCTGTTTGATGACCTGCTGAGGGAAAACGACAGGGGGTAAAACATCTCTGTTGGTCCTCCTCAATATTTGAACCGCCTTCAATACCGTCGACCACGGTATCCTCCTGGAGAGGCTCTCCGAGTTGGAAATCAGTGGTCTGGCGCTTGCCTGGCTCCGATCCTGCTTTTTTTTTTCTTATTGTTAGCCCTCCAGAGTAGACTTCGGTCTAGATGGGCGGGTATAAATCAGGCAGGCAGGCAGGCAGGCAGGCAGGCAGGCAGGCAGGCAGGCAGGCAGGCAGGCAGGCAGGCAGGCAGGCAGGCAGGCAGGCAGATAGCCTGCATGACTTTCCTTGATTTAGGGTTAAATGAAACATACATATACATAATGTGATGTCTCATCACTCACCAATCCCCAACTAGCAGCAAAGTATATGGACTGTGTTGTTCCCTTGAAAATTATTATGTCTGAGAAGAGGTGCAGGGGCTCCTACAGCTTTCTTACATGAATACCTAGAGGTGATTGTGTGGTAGCCTAAGAATCAACTTTGAGATTCAACTCAAAGATGAACCTGAAATGACAAATGAGCTTTTAAAGGTCCAGAATTCTTCTCTAACCAGGGATGGGGACTTGAGTTGTGGAACTTGAGCTGCACTGTCAACTTGACTTGTACTTGTCTTCAGGTTGTTGTTTTTTAATGACTTGTACTCAACTCATGACTCAGACCCATTTTTCCAAGTCACATTTTCAAATGCCTATTCTTTTAATGAAGGACAATTGATAAACCTGGAAGGAGCTGGTTCACCAGCCTGAGACCTTCCACACACACACCACACAGAACCCACCCATCCCCTCCCTTTTGTTTCCTGGGAAAAAAAAAAAACTTGTTTTTAATAGGGACTTGGACTTGGGTTAGGGACTTAGACATGGACTAGGATTCTGGTTCAGGTTAGGGCACAAAGACTTGCCACCATCCCTGTCTGTAACACAGGTCAACATTCACTGTAGTGAAGAATTCCCAGTTCCTGCTCACCTCCTGTTTGTGAGTCTGTCCCGCATCCCCCAAGGTTTATCTCCTTCTTTTAAAATGCAAACCTCTTTTAATTTGTGGGAGGAGGAGCAGAGGACAAAAAAAGGAAGGAAGCCCCCACCCCACCTTTTCTCCCAACTCTACAGTGAGCCTGCTGGTATAAAGTCTTGATGTGAAGAAAAAATATAAATAGGGATCGAGATGAATGCCTGGATTTGAACGCCTAACTTCGAAGATAAATGTACACATCCTTTATTTCACAAGGAAGCTTTCTGAGAAGAAGATTCCTGGCTCCATGAAAGATTTTTTTTTTTAAATTCTATTTATGTTCCCCCTTTGCCTTCAGACATCTGATCCAGCTGGATTTTATAGATGTCAGACTGTATACCTTTCCTGTTCTCCAATGGCCCAGTTGGCTCTATTCCTCTCTATGTGCATCAGAGTGCTGCTTATGCAAACAAAGTGTGTATTGAGGGTAATATAATGCATTCTGACTCTTTGTACTAGATTGTAAATGCATATTGGGAACCCATTGTTGTGATAAAATCCCAGGCATCTTGTATCATGTAAAGTGATGTATGCTGCTGAGATTAATTAGTGGATAAATGAAACTGAGTTGTTTCATCTAGCTGGAAGGGGATATTGCCTGTTTCAATCACAGTCATAAAGGTTACTGCTAGAATTACATAACATAACACAAATAGGAAGTCATTTTTCTTTCTTAGAGAATATTTCAAAATCTTCTGCCGCCAGTTGCTAGTCAGATCAGTTCATTCCTTGGAGATAATGCTGGCATCAAGAATTTGTGATGTTTTAAACCTTAGATAGTGTGTTCAGTAAAGCACCTAGGAAAGTTGTTGGGTTAGATCAAGACATAAATTAGACTATGACCAAGTCACAGATCCAGATATAGTTTTAACTAAAGTTTGTTGTTATTTTTTGGCCATCAAGTTGGAGCCAATTTGCAGTGACCGTAATAGGGCTGTCATAGAATAACATCATAGAATCATGAAGTTGGAAGGGGCCTCTGTGGCCATCAGGTCCAACCCCCTGCTCAATGTAGGAATGCAAATCAAATGATATCTGTCAGTTAGTTTTCTAAATTTCTCTGGAATTCCTCCAATGTCAGAGCACTCAGCACCTCTCAGGGTAACTGGTTCCTTTGCCATACTGCTCTAACACTTAGGGCGATTTTCCTGATATCAACCTGAAATCTGGCTTCCTGTAACTTCAGCTCATTGTTGCATGTCCTGCACTCTGGGGTGACAGAGAAGAGATCATGCCTCTCCTCTGTGTGACAGCCTTTCAAGTATTTGAAAAATGCTATCATGTCTCCCCTCAGTCATCTTTTCTCAAGGCTAAATATTCCCAGTTCTTTCAGTCTTTCCTCATAGGGCTTGGTTTCCAGCCCCCTTATCATCCTTGTTGCCCTCCTCTGAACTTGTTCCAATTTGTCAGCATTCTTCTTGAAGTGTGGTGCCCAGAATTGGACACAGTATTCAAGATGTGCTCTAACTAGTGCTGAATAGAAAGGAACTAGTACCTCACAGGATTTGGATAATATACTTCTGTTAATGCAGCCTAAAATAGCATTTGCCTTTTTTTGTAGCTGCATCACACTGTTGGCTCATATTCAGTTTGTGATCTACAACTCCAAGATCCTTTTCACTTGTAATATTGCTGACTATCCCTTATCTTGTAACTATGTGTTTGGTTTCTTTTTACTAGGTGCAGTAGTTATCCCTGTTAAATTTCATTCTGTTGTTTTCAGCTCAGCACACAAGCCTATCTAGATCATTTTAAATTTTGTTTCTGTCTTCCATGGTGTCAGCTATTTCACCCAATCTTGTGTCATCCACAAATTTGATTAGCAATCCAGGTCATTAATAAAAACAATATTTAATAGCACTGGGTCCAGAATTGAGCCCTGGGATACCTCACTTGTTAGCTCCTCCCAGATAAGTGAGATATTTAAAGAGCCATTTTGCCAGTTCCACAGCACCCAGTGATTTTCCATGACTGATTCAAACCCAGGACACTTGAGTCATAGTCTATCACTACCCCACATTGGGTATCTCATCTTGAGGAGACTCACTGAAATTACTGGGACTTAAATTTTAGTCATTTACTATTGAGTCCTATTGATTCCATTGGGTTGGCTCTAGACGTAACTAAGGGGGCAAGTGGTATATGCAGACAGTCCTAAAGGTTCCATGCCATTTACATACTCAGTTATAGTGTATTTTCCTTTCTTTGTATTTCCTATAGAACTGAACAATAAATTCCTACTTTAAGTGTTACATTGACTCCCAGGAAGGAAGACGTGCTGGCCAGTCATAGTGACCATGTTGACTGATGCGAACTGTAATACAACAGTTTCGGACGGTAGCAGGTTGCCCTCCAGAAGGCTGCAAGAAGGCTGGACTAGAGTGTCACTGAGCCCAGGCTTCATATGCTCAAGGCAACACCCTCATATCTCAGCTTTGCAATGAAAGAATAACCAAAGCATACTAAATGGATGAGCTTGCAAAGCTGGTGCCTGTAGCTGATGAAGAACATACCCAAGCAAATGTTTCAGAAAATTTAAATAAAACGAAAATTGTATCAGACTCTCTATCAAATCTGACAAAATGAAGCAGAAAAATCACTTGAAATGTAAAAATAAAAACGTAAGATAGCACAGTAGCATATATCTTATCCAACAGCCATGGGAACTTATTTTCTTCACTGCCAAATTCACTTACAGAATATACATTTGTAAACAACAGTATGGCAGGGAACTCAGAGCATTATAAAGGGGATTAAGTCTCTATTTTCCATGAAAACATCACTAAATTTATCGTTAGACAGATAAATTAGTCTAGCCCTGGTTTCTGTCATTTTTCAGATATGCCTATTCCATCTTATTCCCTCCTTAATCTCTATTTAGGAAACAGTTCAAAATGAGAATTCACATTTAAATATAAAGGGCTGAATCCAGTTGTTAGTGTCAGCTAGAGTAGACCCACTAGCAGAAATCCCATTGCTTTAACTTATACTGCATAAGATAGATTGCATCATCAGCTGCAGTGTTTTTTTTTAGAAGTTAAGACATAAGAAATTTATTTGTCATTGCACTCACAAGTGGGTGCAACGAAATGAGGTGCTCTTCCCCAAGGTAAAACTGGACAACACCACTACAAAAAAAGTTAAAATATACACAACACTCACCATACAAATACAGATACCCCATTTCTCCCAGCAATTAAAATTCCACCAAAAACTTATGACCCTGCATTTAAACTCAATACTGCACTTGGGTAGAAGCTGTTCTTGAATCTGCTTGTCCTTGCTTTCAATACCCTGAATCTCCTTCTCGATGGTAATAGTTTAAAGAGCTGATGTCCCGGATGAGAGGAGTCTTTCAGTATGTCAGATATCTTCCTCTTACATCTGTTCTTATACAATTCTTCCAAAGAGGGGAGTGAACAGCCAATGATGTTTTGGGCCGTCTTAATCACCCTTTGAATTGCCTTTTTCTATGCCACTGTGCAGCTCGTGAACCATACACAGAGACAGTAGGATAATATGCTCTCAATCGAACTCCGATAGAAGGTGATTAACAAACTCTCAGTCAATTGCTGCTTTCTAAGAGTCCTTAGGAAATACAACCGTTGTTGCGCCTTCCTGATTAACGCAGTGGTGTTTGCACTCCAAGTCAGGTCATTTGTTATGATGGTCCCAAGAAACTTACATTCAGCCACCTGTTCCACACAAACTCCATCTATATACAGTGGCTGAATGTCTGCTCTTTTTTTCCTATAAACATTTCCAATTCATTTCTAGCCTCCACCCCCGGCAAGGCAAGGGTCCCATGGGTTCCCTTTTATCATTGGAAAGTTATTGGGGGCCACAGCTGAATCCAGCAGTGACAATTTTGAGAAATGAAAGATTTCCCCCCTGCATTTCAATGCAGTGCCCTCCCTAACAATGAAAGGAAATTTACAGGAGCCTTACAACCTTGAGGGGGCATTGAGATTTTTTTTATTTAAAATAAATCACTTGGATGTAGGTTAAAACAACAGGGTTTAATGTAGTGAATCAAAGCCAATTTGGTAAGCCAGCATGTATTTAGGTTTCATTAATTCAGTAGCTGTATTCTAACTGGGACTAACCATTGGGTTTCGGCCATATTTAATTCATATTTTTGAACACATTTTGTTGAAGGCATTTTATTTCCAGGTACACATTTCTTAAGCATGCCTTCCCCCCATTAGTATTTTAAATGCAATTCAGTGCACTTTAAAGTTGTAAACCTAGTCACAACTTTTGAAATAATGCAGAATTTAAGTAAAACTCTCTTATGATCCACAAACCTATCTGAAAAGGGGTTGATCATATTATGTTATATTGGAATTCATTGAAATCTAAGCTCCATAAGCATCCACATTTAAGGTCACCCAATAAGCCTTACAACAGATTTGTTAATCTGAACCCTAATTGCTTTGATTCAAGTTCAGTGTTCAGAATGCTACATGGAACTCCACTACATCACATTCATTATTATGAATGAAATTAACAAGTGTGTTTTTGAGTTTTTTGAGTGTGCGTGCCAGACACTGTACCTTGAAGTGCCTTCTGCAAGCTTCCGCTTCGTCTGTTAGGTTTCTTTTAAGTCAAATATATCAAACACAACAAAGTCAGCAAAGCGGCAGTGACAGTGATCTAATGGATGATCAATTTCCAGAGTGTATAAGTCCACTGACACAATTGTGTGTTGTACCTTTAAAAAATAGAGGACAGCCCAAGTGCAGTTGCATCTAAAGAAATAGTGTGAGCAGGTCAAAAGAAGTAGCACAGTATGTCATAGTAAATCAATGCAGACAGGAAAGTGGGGGAGAAAGGGGCTTTCAGTCCCCATGACATTTCATAAATTTAGGTTTCTCTGAAGTGAAGTCAGTGACTTAATACTTGAGTGAACAAATCTGATGCTAATGCCCTGTGCTTTGTTATGTACTATGATCTAATTGAGAATTAATGCATTCTCTTTTGTCCCTTGAATGAACCTTCCTGCATATTCCCTTTGGACCATGCTATACAGATTTATCAACAGCAACTTCCCTTTCTATAATGTTTCCCTCATCTCGTCTCAATAGGCACAAAGGTTCCTGTCATTTGATGTATCAACCCAAAAAGACACGTGGTTCTGCTGACAGAGACAGATTTGAGACTTAGATTTTGTATTTCTTGAAAATACTTCTTTGTTGTAAGGTGGTTGTTGATAGCTTTATTCTGCTTTACCTCTTTGAGTAACTGTTTACTTTTTCTGGCAATATGTCAGATGACACAGGCAGATCCACCACTCCAAAATAAAAAAAATCCCACATTAAAAAAGTTGAATTAGTCACTGAAGGTAAGCATGTTGTAAGACCGGTTGACACATATGCGAAACCTTCTCTGTGCTATTCTAAAACTTCTTTTTATGACAGGATACATAAATTGGACTATGCTGTATTGTGTGTCATTCATTCTAAAAGTTTTGACTGTAACCTAAAAGAGCAATCAATATCAGCAAGAACCATATAGAACTTTTTCATGATCTGAAAGGATGAGTCTATGTAGAGGGCTGGCTCAAATGATCTTGTTGCCTGAGGTGAAAGGCAAGATGGTGCCTCCATCTCCAGTCCATGTACAGTAGCTAACTGGGCTGCCACTTGACTCTTACCTGGACCTGTTGATGGGATACTCTCCTCGAGACAGGTTGTGTGGTATACAGAGATGAACAATGGAGAATTCAAAAAATAGCTAGGTGTGTTCCTAGGATGTTCTTCAGACCTGTCCAACTATCTGAAAGTTGCCTCACTCTGCCAAATGGTGGGGATGGAATGAAAAGGCTAAATTGGTATTATTCTTCATGATTTTTGTGTGTGTGTGTGTGTGTGTGTGTGTGTGTGTGTGTGTGTGTGTGTGTGTGTGTGTTTTAATTTTCAAGGTGTTTTTATGTGGATGAATTTTAAAAAAAAAGTTTTGTGTCTGGATTCTGATTAGTTTTAATCACATCTTGCTCCAGGCTTAATTCGGGTACTAAAAACTGCTAAAAACAGTTTCCTACTGCACCTTAATTTTTAAATGAATTAAGCCGGTCTTTCTTGGGTGGGAATTTAACAAGAATGAAGAGCAAAATTTCTTATGAGCATGACAATCTACAAAAATCTTCAACTTCCCATCAAGTTTTGTCTCAAGTAAAATTTCAAGATGGATATAAAACCTTCTCCCTGAGGAAACATCTCATGAGTTTCAAGAGATATGTCAAATATGATCACGACATAGACAGATCCATCACTCCATGGTACATAATTATATAGGTTCTGCCATATCTTACTGGAAATCTGGTAATTTTGGAAACTAAACAGGGTTAGGCGTGGTTGGTACTTGGAAGGAAGACTAATAGGGAACATAAGGATTTCAAGGTAGGGCTAAGAAAGAATCCTACTTAAAGCTCTAGAGACTTGTTGCTACAGATCAGAGTTGAAAAGTGTGAGATAAGTGGACCAGTGATCTTACTCAGTATGAGACAGCTCATGGCAGCAGAAATGTATGTCTTAGGTAAACATTAATAATCATGGAAATGTTTCAAAGATTTTAAATGAGTGGTATACAGCATTGCTGTCTTGAACCTTTTAGAAGTGTTTTAAAAACAAAACAAAAAAAGTAAAATTGCTATTTTGAATCTGCACAAAGTAGAAGAAACAGCCAGTAACTGTAGTTTTCAATTTCTGATTTTTAAAAAAATCTTAGACAGGCGCTTCTTGTTACAGATATATGCTCCAAATTGCTACCTGATATGCAAAAAATATTCAAGAATCCATGACAGGCATAGTAGAATCCTGATATCACAAATACTATTGCTGAAATAAGATACAGTCCTGTTCCACAACACATGAAAATAATGATGGATTTCATTAATTTCTTTGGAGAGATTGTAGCAGCTGTATTGTGGCAAAGGTCTTCCAGTGTGGGATAGGGTATCACTCTTTCTTCAGTTCCACTTCCAAAATATTTGGAGCAATTGGAACAGGCACCTATGCTCCAACCAATTTTGAGAATAGTATCTCAAATATGAACCATTGTCTTTGTATCCAAAAATACGTAGATTTGTCTGTCATAGTTTGACCATGGTATACCCTTCAAGATGCTTTGTACAGGCATAGGAAAGAACCTAGATGTCAGCACAAGTAACTGGGGAACGATTAGTTCTAATTCTACATAATTATAAGTCTGTTAAAAGGAGAATTTAATAAAAGATTAGATTTCAGATTGGAATGTCATGATCACAGAATCATAGAATGATGGAGTTAAAAGAGGCCTGTAAGACCGTCAAGTTCAACCCCCTGTTCAATGTTGTGTCTATCCTATAATTCTACATTTCTCTAGAATTTAAAACCAGTGTCACACTGACACTCAGCCAATAGCAATCCCTTCCCCCTTCAGCCCCATTCTAACATTCAAATCCTGGTTTTAAGAAATTTCCTAGCTTTTCCAAGCTGTTTTTTGGAGTGCAGAAGGTACTACCCATTCACAATTTGACTGAAGGAAGGATTATCTGTTGGCAGAACTGTCCCTTTGTGTTTGGTCATAACCATTACAGTGGTGCCTCGACTTACGAACCATTTCAAGTTACGGCCAGCTCTGGCCGCAAAATTTTGCTTCTACTTGTGACCAGAGATTCCACTTATGAACAGAAAAAGACAGGGAAAAAGGTAGGAAATTCAAATTGCTAACTGTAGGTGGCGACGAGGCTGCTTCTTTGTACTGTAGCTCTTTCGCCCCAGCAGTTAGAGAGTGTGCGTCCTTGGAGGAGGCTTGGGACTGCCGTTTTCTGCTGTTTTCTGCTTTTTAAAAACTTTTCTGGCTGTTTTTGCGGCATGATTTTGAGCTTGGGGGTTATGTTTCTTTGCTGTGATGGGTCTTAGAGGTTTTGTTGCTTTTTTGAATGTTTTTCCCCATTTCCAATGGGTCTTGGGGGGTTGTTTGTTTTTTTGGCTTCCCCCCATTTCTGATGGATCTTTGGGGGCTTGGTTGCTTTTTTTGGCGGGGTTCCCCATTTCCAGTGGGTCCTGCATACTTCCCTTGCTTTTTCCTTTGTTTTCTTTGCATTTCCAACCTGTCCCCTTTGTTCTCTGTGCATTTCCGATCTGCTCTGTTTGTTTTCTGTGCATTTCCAATGGGTCTAGCACATTTGATTGCTTTTCTCCCCCCCCCCCCTTCGGAACTAATCGTGTTTCCAATGACTCTTGCAGTAATTTTTTCATTATTTTTTTCTTTGGCCAGAACAGATTAGTTGCATTTCAACGCATTCCAATGGGAAATTGTTCTTCGACTTATGACCATTTCGAGTTATGTCCATCTTCTGGGACAGATTATGGTAGTAAGTCAAGGCACCACTGTACTGTGTTAGTGCTCTCCTTAGAGAGTGTAGTCCAAAAAATGAAATGCATTGACAAATTAGGAAAAACTTCAATTGAACACATACTCACAAGGAAAAATCTGCTTTTAACTGCTTGACATTGTGACATGTTTATGTTTTTACATGGGTTACAATAGTTCATGCTGGTATTATATTTTAGGTAAGGGTATTTTATTATATAAGCCACCCTAAGGATGTTGGAAGATAAATGTGTAAAGCTAAGGTACTATTCTGTTGACTAAGCGTAGAGTGGAAGAGAAATCATGTAAGCACCTCCTCCACTCTAGCAATCTCCAGAGGTCTTCTGACACTGGCTGAAAGGATTGGTCATGCAATAGGGAGCCTGCTGGAGCAGGAGGGATACTTACTTGAGTTCCCTTTTCTTCTGTGCTTAGGCACCAGGATACTACAAATAATTTATTAATTAATGTGGCATGAATTGGACCTACAGTTTGAGTGCCTTGAAATCAACCGCATTGTTACTGTCACAGTAAGATGCTAATTTCATTAACTCAGATGTATACCTTACTGATTTCAGAGGTATTTACTTCAATTTACATCTTCATAGGCTTAATTCATACAGTGGTGCTTCGCTTAACAACGATAATCCATTCCAGGAAAATTGCCGTTAAGCGAAAACATAGTAAAGCAAAAATAAAAACCCGATTGAAACGCATTGAACCCGTTCAATGCGTTCCAATCGGGTAAAAACTAAGAACACGGCCAAAAAGCCCGAAAAACCGAGAACAACCATAAAACTAACCGTCCAGCGAAGATCCTCCATACGGTGGCCATTTTCGCTGCCTGTATAGCGAGGAATCCATCCCCAAACACAGTGGGGAGCCATTTTAATCACCCGGTGGCCATTTTGAAACCGCGATCAGCTGGTCAAAAAATGTCATTTTGCGAAGAATCGGTTCCTGAAGCAGGAAACCGATCATCGCAAAGCGAAATTCCCCCATTCAGACCATTGTTCTGCGATTGCAATTGCGATCGCAAAAAGATTGTCGTTAAGCAGTTTTGCCGTAATGCGTGGCAATCGTAAAGCGAGGCACCACTGCAGAGCTGCGTTTTTTCCCAGTGAATGAATAGACTTTTACCATGTCTTGGAATAGTGTGCTGGATAATTCTTTATGATCCATTCACACTCACTAAAATCTAAGAAAATGAATACTGTTGGACGGCTGAATGACATAATCTTTCCAGTAGATGACAATTGCCAGTGTCAGCCAAACCTGATACATCTCCAGAGGGAATGTATCCACTGCGTAAATTTGATTAGAATCGTGATCTTGACTTCACTGTTCTTGAAGCTGGAACTGGACTGCAAATATACATTATTTATTCCAGCATACTCTCTTGTGGCAAACCGAGCTCACAAAATTCTTGTCACTAAACATTAAATTGTACCATAACTCAACCCCTCTAAATCCATTAAAATAATTTGCACTTGCTGTGAAGCTGGAATATAAATGCCTTTGTTTGCTTTTATAAGACGAGCTTCTGTCAAGAACATTCAGTAACATGCTGTATTAATCCAAATCTTTTCTTGGTTGGTCACATAGGAAGTAGAAACAGAAAGGTTATGCTTTAACTTAAAACACACTAGGAATGAAATGAAACTTGACAAAACTCATGATACCAAAAGTCATAGCTAACATTTATCCTTAGCTGAGTATATACAAGTACAAGAAAGGAAACACAGTAGGAGTGAATAGATTTGTTTGCTTTTTGGTCATGTCCATTAGACTGATTTGAAGAATTTTCTTTTAAGCTATTTTTATGTGGAAGTGTCAGGGAAAGATTCAGAGCAGCTTGCATTCTCTGACAGGGAGTTGCAAAACAGAACACAGAGTGAATCTTAGAAATATAACAATAAATTTCATTGCTTTCAAAAGCAGAGAGTCAGTAACACACACATAGTATATGCATGTGTAAAGTGGACCTCCCCAGATAATAAAACAGTTGTTATTTTATATCTCCAAGTGGAAAGTTCCAAAGTAATAACTGAGCACATCAGGAATACATGAATAAAAACAACTATTGAAAAGTGAGTACAAGGAAAGCTTTCTCTAAGCTTGTTTACTTTATTTATCTCATCATAGGCATCCTTCAGTCTCAAGAGATTATGGTAACGTGCTCTGTATGGGGGACTTTGGCACTGTATGTGAAGCTGGAGTGTCCTCTCCAGAGCACGTAGCCTGGGTAAAATAATATGGAGGATAGGCTGTTACCCAAGCAGCATATCCCCCCTCTCCACATTGCTGAAATAGTCCAATGGAAAGGCAAGAGCCAATATAACTGGTTCCAGCGATGTTACACGAGTTGCCAGAACGATATGAACTGCCTCCGGGAACTCCAGCTCCGGATTTTGCCTCGAGGTTAACTCCTGAAGCCTTTTGCACTCACATGATGTTCCTGTGACTTGATTGATTTAAAATATTTTCACCTCGCCTTTCTCTTTAAAACAACCCAAGGCGGCTTGCATTTGCCTTACAATAAGCTCCATTCTAAATGGAATTGATTTGATGTCATGGTATTTGGGTTGGTGTGTGTGTCCTCTTGGGAAAACTTTAAACCCATTTTTAAGCTGCATTGTATCTTGGCTGAGGGAGCTACTCTGGCTTTGTTCTGTGCTTACCAGCCCTGTTCTCATGCTGGTCATTTGTCCCTGTGACTGTAGTGTGGGAGAGGGAGAGGGTCTGCTGGCAAAGCTGTTTGCCCCTTTAGAATGCTTGGCTGCTTCTGTCCCTTTAAGAATGTTCAGGCAGCTGTCAGATGTCCAGTTTCCCACTTATAAGGCTCAAACCTTTTTTTAATTTAAAAGTTGGAGGTTAGGTGGGGGGGCCCAGTGGTGATGGTTGGACCCCAAAACTGACAAAAGTACTGGCATACTGCCTAGAGGGTAAAAGAGTTCTTTCTGAGCATAATGTTTTCTCTCTCTTTTTTTTCCAAATGGAGCTGTGATGAATCATGGAGGCAAGAATGCTAAGGGCCCAGATTGAGAAGACACAAATGCATAATAGCTATAAAACGCAGGGTTTTTAAAAAAAAAAAAACTGAAGCATTTGAAATGATCCTTTTGCTTAGTTGTCAATCATATTACAAATTTCAATAAACTTTGCTAAGGGTAGTGTTGCACAAAATCTTGTGTTATTAATTAATTGTCCATGAACAATACAACAAGAATTTTGAAAGCATTCTAAATTGCCTCATAATTTTCTGTGAATGCCTTATTCATGTAATTCTGGTCCACAACTGTAGTAGGGTGGGGAGCAAGGCAAAATGGATATTGTTTTGTATTGTGTCGCAACAACCTGATCCCTCCTTGGCTGCTGGCATTCAGAATAGGGCTTCTTCTGTGTTGGCAGAACTGACTGTTTTGTTCTCCTAAAGACAGATGGTTGCCACTGTACAGCTGATACCTATTTCAGAGTGGTGCAACAATCAATTTCAGGTTGTCTCTTCATCTTTCACTTCTACTTGTGAGGAGTATGAAACTGATACTGTTCCATATTACAATGGGGAAGAGCTTCGGACTCCAACTCTCAAAATCTTTCACTTATGCAGCCTTGCTGGTTGGAACGTTCTGGAAGTCACAGTATGAAGAAGTAAATCCAGATAATATGGGTGTGTGTGAGAGAGAGGAAGGTTAACAATACCTCAAAGATTGAGATTGGATTTGGGAAATCATGTTCCATCCCTACCCCTTCTGAGCACAGGGAATACTAAAAATGGATTAAAAGCCACCTATTGAGTTGGAAGGACGGTTTCTCCTCCCTGCTGAGTGATGGATTAAAGTAATTAAGCTCTGAGCACCCACCACCAATGTCCAGCAGCCTTGCTGCACAATGTGTATGCCAGCTATGCAGATGTAAAAGCAGGGCATCAGCTCAAACCTTGCTCATTAATTACAAGTGCAGTACGTATTTTACCCAACTTGTAAAAACAAATGAATCTTATGAATAAGGAATAGTAATTCTGTCACTTGAAAACGTCACTGAAAGTGTAGTTCAGATGCCTTTCCAAACCATCCCCCACCAACAAAAAGTGGGGATCTAAGTGAAGCCTACTGATACCTTTCTCATGAATGGAGAGCATTCAGTTAAGCTCACTGACAGTATAATGTTTCCACAGCTAGCTAAAGGTAAAAGAGAATTGCTGGATAACTCAGTGGCTTAGGCATATGTTTGTGAGTTAAGTTTCTCACCATGCCTTCTTGACAGGGGCTGGACTCTATGATCCATGTAAGTCCTTCCAGATCTGCAGTTCTAAGATGATGATGATGTTATTTTTGCCCCCAAACCCACTTTCATGTTGTCCACACTCCCCCCATTTTACCCATACTTTTTCAAGCATCTTTCTTCTCTCATGCCACCATGAATGACTTGTTCTGAAAGATCCTTCCCCAGACCAAGGTATCATATACATGGACACTACTTATTATGATATAACACAGGAACCTCCAAGGCTTCCACCACAAGGAGGGCCCTGAGAATCTCTCAAAGCCTGGCATCATGGATGTAGAGAGCCACTAACTAACAATTCCCCACAGCAGAAAAATAAGAGATGTGACTCTAAGAGAGTCCATCAGTGTCATCCTCTGGAGATTCAATTAGGCTGCTTCCCTGCTGTAGCATTTGGAAGCAGCTAGGGAAGCCCTCAATAGCAGTGGCAGACAAAGGCAGGGTCCCCAAGAGATCCTGCCCAAGTGCTTTCACATGTGTCATTTGTCTGGGGAACAAGCAGCAAGACTTTCTAGAGTGATGGCCAGTAAAAGTACTTCATACATCCTTGAGACTCACTGTAGAACAAATGACAACTTTCCTAAGAAAGCTGAAAATTTGCAAGATCTGAGTTACATTCCCTCATGTGTATGTCTGCATACATTGTGCATACATTAAAAATGCAAATAGCTAAAGTGCACAGCAGCAGAACACACTGAAGATGAATCAAGAAAATGTGCATAGAATTCACATTGAGATCACTGCAAGAAATATCAGACACACATAGGGGAAACTACTACATGAATGCATTCACTGCCAAAATGCATATGAATTTCCACAAGGAAAGCAAAACTTGGGGTTATGGGGAAATTTAACAAAAAAGATTTTTCACATCTTTAGCTGTAAGGTCTCTCCTGGTAGGGTATTTGATTTTTGCCACCCATGCTTCTCTGTCATCTGATGCCAGGGCTTTATCTTCTTCATGCAAAGAGGACAGTTCTGATTTGGTTACAGAAGTCAGTTTCAGAAATATAGATATAAACATAGAAATAATTCTCTTTAAATAAATTTTCCTGCAAGTTTCAAAGTTTAAGTCTGAATTTAGGACAAAGATCTCAGGAAGATCTGGGTTATACTGGAGGAATGGCCATGATTCAATGGGAAGGATAGTCCTTGAACTGATTCAGCAGAGCTCCACCATGTTCTTATGACATTGATGCAAAAAGTTACTAACATCCACAAGTAAGACCAGGAAAGACGGTTGTCTGAAAAGCTGGAAATCTGCTTCCAGTCACTGCAGGTAAAATTCTCCTGGAAGTTATGAGGCAACTTCATTCATAAATATGAAAGAACTACTCATACCGTTTCTCATCTTAAATGAAAATGAGTACCTTGACACAATGTGAAAATAATATCTGCCAGCCACTGGGAGAGTTTTTGCTCCTTCATGAAAGTAAAAAGACCAGTGCCCCTTTTTTGGCGGCAGCAGCAGTAGCAACAACATGAATGTCTTTGAAATGGTTGTGCAACACACACACACACACACACACACACACACACACACACACACACACACACACACACACACACACACACACACACAGAATCCCCTATTATATGCTTAAAATTATTTTGTATAATAGAAAATGTAGGTTTTAAATGCAAAATGGAAGTGAAGGCTTTTAAAGAAGCCTCTAGATGAAAAAAATGTGGATCTCACTTGCAATCTCGCCTAGCAGGAGGAAAAAAACCTGATTTTTTGTTCTCATCTGCAAGAATGAAGCAAGTGAAGATTTACATTATTTCTTTGTCTCTAACTGAGGTAGATAATATAACTTTTCCTCAGCCATCAATTTTTGCCTTAAAAAATACACACACAACTCTCTTCTACATATAGGTGAGCAGTGCTTGAATACTACATATTTGAACTTCAGCAACTAGAATAGAAACTTTGTAATTAGATTTAGATTTGTAAGGCTCATTAAGTATTACCTTTGAAATATCCTCCACAAAAGGTTAATTTCCTCTCTGGGGTGCAATACTTTCGCACAAGGGCCTGGTTATCCATCATGTCTTCTCTACAGTCTTTTCTACCCCCTTCTAAATCTAGCACAAACTCAGTATTTTTGCCTTTAAAGGTCTCCAAAGCCTCACCTCTCCTCCATCTTTCGGCTCTTATATCCCAATATAATGCTTCAGTGACTCAAGCTACAGTGGTAGCTTGAGTTACCAAATTTTCAACTGTTGAAAGGCATTTCAAAAGACATTTATATCTGGTCTGGGTGCTGGTTCTCAATAGCCCCTTTCAATTTGGAACTTTCTACTAGAACACACACAAAAGGAAGAACATTTCCTTCTTCCCCATCTCTTCATTTCACAACCTACCTCTTCTGTGAAACCTTTGCCTTACTCTCATTTCTGTATTGCTTAATTAATTAATTAATTAATTGATGTGGTGGCGTTGCGGGTTAGAGAAGATGCTAAGAGGAATGCTAAGGAAAGAAGATCAGCAGTCATAAGATCAAATCCACATGACGTCCAGCTCCTGCCAACCTAGCACTTAGAAAGCAAGCAAATATGAGTAGATAAATAGGTACCACCATGGTGGGAAGGTAACGGTGTTCCATGTCTTGTCGCGCTTGCCACATGACCACAGACACTGTCTATGGACAAACGCTGGCTCTACGGCTTGGAAACGGGCACCGCCCCCTAGAGTCGGACACATTAGGTCTAAATGTCAAGGGGAACCTTTACCTTTACCTTTTTAAGGGTCTCTTTCTTACAGTGTTCAGCTTGCCACCTCAGATGCCATATAGATAACACACAAGATAAGTTCACACATTCACATTCAGCAGCATTCATTGTGGTGGTTTGTGTGTATGTGGAACAGAAAAGGCAAATCATGACTACAGAGATCCTTAAAATAATGGTGTCCATTCGCAACCAGAACATAGACACAGACATCTTCATATGGCACAAACTGGCTAGCTCAATCCACTGGCATCCACATTGGCACCAGGGAATTTGAGGGGCAATGACTTGCCACTCATTGAGATCACAGTTTATCTCAGAATTCAGGTGCAATGTCAAATTGAGCATCCTTTGTAGTAGACAATATTGGGCTTCAGCTGGCAATGCAAAATGGAGCTTTGGAAATTTGCTAATGTAATGTACAAAGCCATTTAGAGCAACCCTAAAGGGGAGGGAGAGATTGTATTGTTGCTGGAAATGTTATCTCCGAGCCAAGAAAATAGCTTAGCTAAAGATAACAGAGACATCAAAAAACAAGCATTCAAAACAACTTGTTTTGTTGTTTTCCCTTGACAATATTTTGGCCTCCTCTCAAAACGGAGTGCCTAGTGTTCCTTCATGGTGGCCAAAATTGAAATAAGAATTTACAGCAGCTGTAATCCCCTTCTTTTCAGAGCATTGTGAATAGTTAAGAACAACACCACGAAATATCCAGTTATTTCTACAGCTTCCTATTAACTTTGTTAATCCATTTATAACAATATGGTAATTCTTGTGCCCTGCCACCTCTTTAGAACTCATTAACTTGTGTACTGTATTAATTCAATTGTTCAGTCTCCTGTGAGCTTGCTGCCTGTCCTCTACCTCCTTTCTTTTAACCGTGCCTAAAGAAGCAGAAGTTACACCCAATTCTTCTAATAAAACTGGTTTATTGTTTAACATGTCTTCATCAGTTTTTGAGTCTTGTTTATCTTCTTCCAAATTCAACAATAAATCCTAAGGTTATTAAAACTGGGTAATGCTCCATGATATGATCACGAGGAACAATTGGTAACATTGTGGGACCACTTGGGTTTAGCACCCATCATCTCTGGAGTATCACTTGCCCACTTCAATTTTGTGGATTGAACGTCGGATCTTCTTGGTGTTCCCCCTTTATCGAGGCATGAACTGTTTTCCGTTGGGGTCTGAAGGGGCTGGGCCCACAGGATTTCTCCAGACTCACTATACATCTCTGCCTTTCTCTTCCCTGTTCTTTCCTCTTTACCCGCGCTTTATACTCTTTCCTTTGCTTTCTCTCCTCAATCTCCCCCCAGGAAAGTGGCTTTCTATACATCGGTCATCTCCATTCCCTTTCAGCATGCTCACGAGGTACTTTGAATTCCACCCACTCTCCTCTCCAAGGGTCTTCTTGGATCAAATCTACAAGCTCCTCTTTTTCCTCCTCTTTCTCCGCTCATCCCCAACATGCTTCCTCTTCACTCCCTCCTTCTTCCCCCTTTTTATCTTCCTCTTTTCCTGCCTGATTAGCACCCCCTTCAGTCTCTTCCTTTATTTCTAATTTCCTTAATTCCCTTTCTATAACTCCAGTCTCTTGTTCTTCTGTCCTTGTTTGAGAGTCAGAATGTACATTCTTCTGATCATGACTGAGATGACTCCTCGCCTCACATCTCCTCAAAACATTTTTTTTCAGAGCCCTCATCTATTTCTAAAATTATGTCTATACTTGATAAATATGCTACAAAGCTCAAGCACAAGCTATATATTTTTTATACAATAACTGCTGAAACTACCCTTATCCTGATCCTAGCTACAGTGTCTAAGCCTAGTTACCTCATTACCTCATGCATCAGTACCATTATGATGTGAGCCTCCATTCCTCCATGTTCCATCTTAGGAAGTTCTAGCAAGGCATAGAAGGGTATGTTGTTACTAACTTTCCCTTCATCCTTTCTGTTTCTTTGGTTGACTCTTATTCTTCCCATTCTTCTCCTACTGGAGGTTGAATATCATTATGGCAAATCTGCCTTTGGATGCTACAAGGAACAATACTGTGTTCCATCCAAACCAGTCTCCCAGATTCTTCAGTATAGTACTTGTTCTTCTTTCTGCATGTTTTTTCATATTATTTAACCTCAAATAAGAGCAGCAAAAATCTGTTGTTTGTTTTGTTCCTCATTACATAGCGAGTGTACTCTAGCTCTTTGTGTTTTGTGAATTTTCAGATTTCTTGATTTTTATTCATTAATGATAGTTCTTAATTGGTCACCATCTCAGTCCAAGGTATTTGAGATGGGGGAGGTACAGTAAATGGCCACAGTTCCATGCCATTCTCTTCCTCCAGCATCTGTAGCCCAGAACAAAAACCAAAATCTAGAGCAAAATATAGATTTATAAGGACAAGTTAAAACGCAGAAGTGTATGCATAACAGCAAATTCTCCAGAACTCTTCACAAGGTGTGTGGCATGTGGGGGACAAATGTTGGTGGCGAGTGGGAACCGTGGGAATCCAAAAATGTGGCCAGACGTTTTTGCCATGAGGTTTGCAGTTAAGCTCAGTCCCACCAGTATGCCCCAGTATACTGGGACAGTTTCCTTTCCTCTCCATGCAGAGGAAAGGAAGAGACAGTGAAGGAGAAAAGGGTGAGCTTTCCAATTGCTCTCTGACAGTTAGTCAATCAGTTCAGGAAAGGAGTATATTTCTGGGATGCAATTTAGACTACAGACCAGGGTGCAAACAATTTTGATGAAGAGGTAGTGCATGGGGTAGATTAGTAAAAGAGATAGTAAGAGACTTTGTAGATGGAGGGGGGGGTGCAGATCTAAAGCGCAGAACTGTCCTGACCATCTCCTTCACCCGTCAAATGAAATCTGCAGATTCATTGCCAAAAATGTATTCCAGGTTCTGGTGGACAATTTGGCAGCACAGGCCATCTGCTCCTCACGCTCCTTGCTCTGGGATCCCTTGACAGCAAGGCATTTGGAGCCTGCTGAGCTCTAGCTGCTTCACTGGATTACCACTGCAGAAGCAGGTGACCTGGTCTAGCTCATGGAGCCCTCCGGTTTACCTCTACAGATAACTCACCACTTCCGACCTGCAGCTCCATCTATGCTAATTCATTCTTCTTGGTCACATTTGGGGCTTTTATTTCTCCTGGGACACTCATTAGCTAAGCGTTAGAGGGAGTGGTATGATATTTATTTGTTTGTTTGTTTGTTTGTTTGTTTGTTTGTTTGTTTGTTTGTTTGTTTGTTTGTTTGATTGATTGATTGATTGATTGATTGATTGATTGATTGATTGATATGCCACCCAGAGACCTTTGGGTAGTGTGGGAGGCATATACATTAAATAAATAAATAAATAAAAATAAAATAAATAAATTTTTAATGTGCCACCGAGGCACTTTGCATTTTTCTTTTTTAAGTTGTTCGACATGCTCTATGTCCGAGTCTCAGGCTGACCTGCCGGCCCTAGACGTCTCATGGACTTTGCTTCTGCCCACAATGACAAAGATACACATGATAAACATGTTATTGCTGATACAAGGATATTGGCTACAGAGAACCCATTTTTTTGCAGTAATTCTTCTGCAAATGCAACATGAGATCTTGCCTTTCTTTGTACAAAGAGAGGGGAGACAAGGAGAGGAATACCCAGGGAGAAAGAAAGGTCAAAAGGGCATTTATAAATGTGTAAACACAGTAACAACCACATAATGTTTGGAGATGGCAGCATATTTTAGTACATTATGAAACATTCTCATTTAGAGCATTACATTAAGGCTATGCCAGGGAAATAAATGCTCCCCTGGTTGCTGTGTTTATAGCAGTTTCAGAGGCTTTGGTGATACAGCATAATGTTTTGGCACACTCCCTGCAATGACTTTCAGAAGGCAGTTACAAGAGCAGGAATAAACTCTGAAGCCTTTGGAGTTCTTCAGTATTTTATTAAAAGGCTATTAAGCAATAATTTACCCAGACCTAAGTAAAACTCTCTCTCTCTCTCTCTCTTTTGGTGTTTGTGCATATAAACCAAAACTCTGTTTTGCAAGGTTCTAACCACAACTGTGATCTATTGTAAAGGGGTTGGGGGGTTGTTGGTTGCTTAACAACACCAGTAGCTGCCAACAGGAGATTCTCCATGCAAATACAAACATTCTCTGCCTGGAGTCCTTCCAAAGCTCCATGGGCATCCCTCCAAATCCAGCTGTATCCTGGAAGCCCGAGTCAACTAACTGTTGTCATTCCTCCAGCAGGGTGCCACCAGCCTGGTGATTCTTTTCCTTTAAGAACTAATACCAGACCTAAACCAGGAAGACCAAAAACTAATGGAAAAAATGTAAAAATTCAGAAAACGTTTTACAACAGCTGATTCAAGCCATTATATATTGTATTTAGGGTTACCTTGTTTCCAGCCACACACAATGAAAAGTACATAATGTGGAGTTTAATATTTTTTTAAATTTCAGAATAAGAGAAAAGAAAAGTCACATTACAAAAAGAGGCAATATGTTTTAATTAGTAATCCAATTTTATCAAATAGATAAAAACCAAATAGCAATATTTATTTATTTATTTATTTATTTATTTATTTATTTATTTATTTATTTATTTATTTATTTATTTATTTATTTATTTATTACTCAGCCTTTCTCCTTAAAAGGACCTAAAGCAGCTTGTAAGTGCCAACAAAAATAATAATAAATGAAGGGCAGGTAAAATAATACCCACATAAGAAAGTAAGAAAACCAGCTAGCCTGTAATATTCCTTTGATAGTTTAGTGGTTTAGGCATCTGGCTGCGAAATCAGAAGTTGGGAGTTCAGTTACTCATTGTGCCTCTTTGACAGGGGCTAGACTCAGTGATCCATCCGGTTCCTTCCAGCTCTGCAATTCTAAGACCATTCACTTGAGGGACCCAATAACAGATGCAGTCAAATCTCTGGGGTGACACAAAATGCCATTCTCACCAACAGAGTAATGTGTTGCAGATCGTGATACATGGTCCCTGTTTGCTGTGGGACTTTGCTAATTTTTAAAAATCTCTTCTACCTTCATCTTGGATGACAAACATTAACCAATCAAAATGGGGGTTTCCCAGAACTTTCTACAAGGTGGTCAGCCCTGCATGTCTAGAGTGATTTCCCACCATAATGCAACTGTGAGCTATTTTCCAGCTCCCCTCTGTGACAGGATCTTCATCTCTGCAGGCAAAAACGTTAAAGCTGAAGCACATCATGAAGAGGCAGAATTCTCTTGAAAAGACAATAATGCTGGGAATAGTGGAAAAAAAGAAGACCAAATATGAGACAGACTGGTTCCCTAAAGGAAGCTACAAGCTTGAGTTTACAAGATCTAAGCAAGGCTGTTGAGAACCCAACATTTGGGAGATTGCTCATTCATAAGTTGGAAGTGACTTGACAGCACACAACAACTTTGAGATGGATTAAATTGATCCTTATGCCTTGTTTTTTCCTAAAAAAAATCAGATGGCTATATCAACCTTCTTTTCCAACTACCATTAACTCCCTTCCCATCAGCCTTCTTGGCACCCAAAGTGATTTCAGTCTGGTTTCCTGGCAAAGGTGCCATATTTACACCTAAATGCTAGAGGTCTCCTTCAATTATTTATTTATTTACTTGCTTGCGATTATCCTATTTACTAATTGAACAGAACTAGAGTCGGACACGACTGGACTAAATGTCAAGGGGAACCTTTACCTTTACCTAATTGAACAGGACGCTGGTTTCAAACTTTCTGTCACATTTGAACACAAGTTAAGGGAAGATAGGCCCATTGTTTAAAACATGATGGCAATGCTTTGGACAAAGATTCACAAAGCAGAAAAAAACATTTGTTCTCAGGACACTGAATATATGTTCAAACACTTTTCCTTCAGGATGGGGAAACTTTCCTTTCTTATTTTTGTCATGAGAATTTACCAACTGTGTTCGTAGGTGCCTTTCGCAGCCACCTTTTATTTCCTTGGGCATACTAAATTTACACCAATAATTTGCATGCATCCTTCATATATGGGATGGAAAGAACTTTTATTTCAAAATAAAATAGAGGAAAAACTGAAAAGGGCAAATTTAGCCATCCAAATCCATGGCTCTGAAATAAGGGCTGAATTTTTAAGAGTCTCAATGTACGTTCCTTAAATATTCAACCATATCAGTGGTGAATATTGCCACTTTTAATATCTCCAGCTGAAACAGAACAGCTACATACACGAAGACGTTATCAACAGATTTGGAATAACCTTATTTTATTTTGAACAGATGTCTTGGAAAAATAAAAAAAGGTTCCCCTTTATTTCCGTGAATATCCTGAATGTTTAATATTAATCCATGGCTATAAACTCACTTCATGGACCTGCTGCACTCTTCTGGCTGAGGGGCCAGAGGTTGGAAGTACACGGTGCCTCCTTGATAGGGGCTGACTCGATGATCCTTAGAGCGCCTTCCAGGTCTGCAATTCTTAAGGTTATTATTAATTATTTCAAATTCCTACAAGTTATGAAACTGGTTCCTACAGATATTAGATAGCTAACTTCTAATAATCAGCTTCCAAGATTAGGAAGTGCCTATTTTTCAAAGTGAGAATTTTTTTTAAAAAAAGATTGAGATAACAGTCTTACCAATTACATCTGATTAGTTCTACCAGTCTGCTAAATTATTTTACTAGACGAAATTACATTAATAATGGATGTGTTCTTTGAAAGTTACAGCATTATCCCACACCAATTTGGTTGTCTTTGCTAAAAGAATACCATGGCAGAGATACTGTATGTAACTGTGAGGATTCAACCTTCCCCTCCCAGCTCCCCCCCCCCCCCATTAACAGATACAATAGAGTCTCTTTCTTGCTTCAAACCAGTAATATTTACTGTAAAACTATTCAACTCAGCATCAACACCATCAAGCAATCCGACTGTCTCTTCTCTTATCAAAGGGGCAGGGAAAGAATTTTTAGTCTTTGTCTCTGAAATGTCCCCTTTCTCCAAATCTATGGTAATCTTCCCTCTGGGGTTTAGTGTCTCATCCGAGCCCCTGGGGAATAGTACGTGCAGGAAGGACAGTGTGTTGTCTCTGTCCCACTGTCTTGTCTGGGATATTCATTCCTATGATGCAGCTCCCCACCACATGGAGGGTGACTGGTCGGATGAGAGGTTCTCCATTCTGCCTTCTCCTTTCTCTCTGCCTCTATGAAAACTGTTTCTTTTCTTATTTTTCAGTTATACCCCTTCTTTTCCCACTCTCCCCAATGTGATAGCTTTCTAGGGAGATGGTAATTCCTTCTTTTCTCAACCTCCTCCCTAGGTAACATTAACCTTCCCCATTCATAGGCCCAGGGGTTTTCCATCCATATCCATTCCCTTCCTTCAAGAAAACCCACTTCTCTTTTGTAGCTTCTCCTATCCCCCTGCCTCTACCCCTCTTTGTTTCCCTTCTTCCCCTATTTATATCCGCCCTCCTTTCTTCTTCCCCCCTTTCTCTTTCTCCGTGTTCTCCACCTTCTTTCCTTCCATTCTCTCTGCCCCAACAGAGGGCTTCCTCTTTTCTTCGTTCTCATCCCCCTCCACTTTAGTGGCCTGTGTTTCCTCTACTTTCATGGTAAAAAGGATGGCATTTGAAAGGAGGATGGTATCATTCCACCCATTTTCTCACAGGAACACTGAACAATTATAGATTTGTCATCTTTTAGAGTGACCCTAAGAATCTAATAAGTAGTCAATTAATAAAAGACAATTGAAAAGAGAAAAAGGAGGATGACCTTGGGATTATGAATGCCTCAGGCAGTGGCAAGGAGTAATGAGGGGAAAAACAGAGATCAACAGGGCCTGCTTTGAGCAATAACCTACAAGATTTTAATAATATGTTTCAGGAAGCATGTAGAGATCTTTCAGTGGCTAGTACGAATATCCAGTTGTGGGTATTTCTTTATTTATGTGTGATGTCCTCCAATAGTGTGATAACCCTAACTAAGAAAAATGTACACACATTACTCTACTTAATAGGCTCATTGGGTGGCCAACTAGGCTTTAAATTTAGACACTTGGCATTAAACGCCCTTCCCAGAGATGACAATCTAGTTATATCATTTTGATATACTCATTAGTAATGAAAGTTCGAGGCTTTTGTTTTCTACTGTTGCTAGCTTTTTAGTGAGCAGTTGTGCTTGTGGGGGAGCAGACATCAGCTTACATTGTTGCCTCAGCCTTAGGTACATTTTACTGATCTGTTGGCAATTCTGTCATATTTTGTATTCTTCCTATGCAGTTTGGCAATATAGAAAATTTCATGTCTATCTATAGATGTATATGTAGATATACCGTATTTGCAGGCGTACAAGGTGACTGGGCGTATTAGACGACCCCCCAAAAGGGCCTGCCCTGGAAGTTCATGGCCAGCGGGGAGGAGAGCGAGAAGGAAAGGGAAGTGAACAGGTGAGTGGGTGGCGGTGGTGGAGGAGGAGGGGAAGGAGAAGCAGCTCTCCGGTGGCATGCGGGCGAGCTGGCTCAGCGGCATGGGGCGGCGGGCTCTGGCCGCTCAGGCATGGCCGGCTTTGCTTCCCTCCCTCCATCCGGACCAACCACCTGCCTGCATGCCTGCCTTCCTCTCTGGCCAGCGCGGCCCCGCGTCACTCACTCAATGGCAGCAGCGGCAGCTCCTTCCTGGCCCAAATGAAGTGCACCCGGTGAACAAGATGACCCCCCAACTTGGAGGCATGTTTTTTGGGCCAAAAAAGTCATCTTATACGCCAGCAAATACGGTGGGCCAAAATCCTACTGGTATAAGTTTACATCAGTGGAAGCTAATGATGTCACTAGTAAAGTTTAATTTAAATTAATAAAACACTTCCTATCCCCCTATGTTAGGTTCCAAGGCTCCTTCAGCTTGCTTATGCTCTTGGGAGGTTTGGGATTGGGGGGGGAAGCATTTAATCACCACTGGATAGCCATTAGTGATCAATGTGACAACCCCAGACCTACTGGAGTATACCACCCTTTAACTAAGCTGCCACCAACCATTCCCTGTAAGAAGTCACACAGACCAGGAATGGATTTTACTAAATAAAAGAACAAGGTTTATTAAAACAACAAATAGGGTACATAAAAGAATCAAGTAAATAAGATACTGTAACGTGGCAAAGTCCCAAACATATACATATAACAGTTTGGTTCCCACAGAACCCTTTAAAGTAAAGCACAGACCCTGAACCTATCAGTTCTGGCTACCTATAAAGAAACCTGAACCTATCAGGTATGTACTAACTGATACACAGTTGTACTCAGTCTGACACACAGACTCCAACTCCAGCTTCTCCACATCAGCTCCAAATATTTATACAGTACAGCTCCTCCCCCCTGATGTCCCGCCTTCCACTCCCCATAGGATGGAACTTTCCCTCCAAACCCATGACAGACAGGTACCATCAGTGCTGTATGTAACACCTCCCCTCTTTATAAGTTGTTTTGCAGGGGGAAAGCTAAAGTGCTTTTCTCCAAAAAACAACCAGGATCAAAACACACAAAAACAGTTACACAATAACACAATACCATACTTACTCATACTTACACTCTAGGTTAAACATATCAATTAGGCAATTAAACATTAACATTTACAATACATTAAGTCACCTTTATTAATACAAACCCAAGCATGTTTAATAAACAAGTACATTTAACTTTTGGTCACCAAAATATACATAGTCCATGTTTCTTCGCCGTCTTCACTCTTCGGGTCTTCTTGACAAGGCGTCAGCAACACAGTTCATTGACCCTCTGACCACCTTCACTTCAAAGTCATAATCTTGCAGGTTTAAAGCCCACCTCATAAGTTTACTATTATGGGTTTTCATTGTCTTTAACCACTGCAGTGGTGAGTGGTCAGTGCACAGAACAAAATGTCTTCCCCAGATGTAAGGTTTGGCCTTCTGAATCGCGTAGACTATGGCCAGGCACTCCTTTTCCATGGTTGCCAAATGTCTCTCACCTTTCTGGAGTTTCCTACTCAGGTAGGACACTGGATGCTGGTCACCATTTTCATCCTCCTGGCAAAGAACTGCTCCTACCCCGCTGTTAGACGCATCGGTGTAGATGATGAACTCCCGGTCGAAGTTGGGAGCACGCAGCACTGGATAATGGATGAGCGCCTGCTTCAACCTCTGGAACGCCTCCTCACAGTCGCTGGTCCACGGGATGCGGTCATCAGTCTTCTTCCGCGTCAGATCGGTCAGCGGAGTCGCTATCTCGCTAAACCTCGGGATGAACTTTCTGTAGTAGCCCACCAACCCAAGAAATGATTTGACTTTTTTCTTGGTGTTGGGTCTGGGCCAATCACGAACTGCTTCTATCTTGGCCTCTAGGGGTTTGATCACTCCTCCCCCTACTATGTGACCCAAGTATTTTATTTCTGGGCTACCCAGCTGCAGTTTGTTCTCTTTGCAGGGCCTAGGCCAAAGCACTTCCTCCCCTGGGTTAAAGTGCTTCTCCCTGGCTTTCTGGTCATACCAGGTTTTCTGTCTGACCTTCTGAGCTTGCAGGTTTTCTGCTGCTAGCTCTAGGTTTCTCTTTAGGTCCTTCATTAAAGAGTCTATATATGTCACAACATCTTGTGGGTCATCCTGGGTGATCTGTTCCCAATTTTGTTTGATTAAATCAAGTGGCCCTTTCACCCTTCTCCCAAACAAAAGTTCAAACGGACTGAACCCGGTACTGGCTTGGGGCACTGACCGATAAGCAAACAAAAGGGATTGCAGCTTCTGGTCCCAATTGTTTGGATTCTCTGCCAAGTAAGCCCTAATCATGCGCATCAGAGTCCCATTGAACTTCTCCGTTAACCCATTACTTTCAGGGTGATAGGCAGTGGTTTCTTTGTGCTTAATTCCACAGATTTGCCATAACCGTTTCATGAGCTTTGATGTAAACGATGTGCCCAAATCTGTGATTATTTCTGAGGCAAATCCCATCCTGGACATATACCCCCACCAAGGCATCTGCCACTGTGTTAGTTTCAATGTTAGTCAAGGGAATGGCTTCGGGGTACCTCGTGGCATGGTCCACAATGGTGAGAATGAACCGGTTCCCCCTCTTTGTGGCCTTGGGCAAAGGTCCCACAATATCCACTCCTATACATTTGAACGGAGTGTCAATCACCGGCAAAGGGCACAACTTCGCTTTGGTCCTGTCACGGTTATTCCCCTGCCTCTGACACACATCACATTGTTTACAGAACTCCTTGATCTGCTTCCCTATTTCAGGCCAGTAAAAATTCTGAGTGATTCTCTGCTGTGTTTTGTTCACCCCTAAGTGCGCAGCAAACATGTCAGAGTGCCCCCTTTGTAAGATCATGGGGCGATACTTTTCAGGTACCACTAGCTGACTTCTGATCCCATCTCCCCCTTTTGAGACATTCCTCAGGGTCTCTCTATATAAAATTCCCTTTTCCTCGCGAAATCTCACTGGGGTTTCAGGTGTTAGCTGGGTGTCTGTCACCTGTTCAAAACACTTTTGGATAGTGGCGTCTGCCTTTTGCTCTTGGCCAAATTTGCTGTCTGTGGTTAAGGTTTCCACCACAGCTTCGGAACTACCCTCATCTGCTTCAGCCTTGGGCTCGTCAGTACCCCCCTGAACTGTCCCCGTGGTGGCTTGTGAGCGTGTAATCACTAGCACCCGTTTCACATGTTCAGCCAGGTCATTTCCCACGAGCACGGCTGCTGGCAGAGTCGATGAAATCGCTAGCCGCCAAACTCCCCTCCAGCCTTGACAGCTCACAGGTACCTCAGCTACTGGCAGTGAGATCACCTGCCCCTCAATCCCTGCCACCTTTAGGCTCTCATTTGGGATTATATACTCCCTAGGAATAATGTCTGGATGGCACAGGGTCACCTGGGAACAAGTATCCCTTAGCCCCCTATACTGATGGTCAAGTATTCCTACGTCCACCCCTGCGGTCTCAAACAATTGCGAATCTGTCCTCACTAGTAAGCAGCGCTTGACCTCCACAAGAGGACCATTTTCCCCAGCCTGATCAGCAGATGTAACTGTTCCAGATTGAGTAGCCATGGCAACAGGCTCCCTCAGTGGCAAGGAGCTTTGCTCTGTCTGGACACAGAACACAGCTTTTGGCTTGGTTTCACTCAAATCATGAGGCAAATTTCCCTTTAGCTGCTTTAATTTCTCACACTCTGAGATTAGATGGCCCTTTCCTTGACAGAAATAACATTTTCTGCTGTATTTTGAGTCTTTCTCATCTTGTTTTGGTTTTCCCTCCAAAATCTGAGGTCTTTGTGGTTTCATGTCTGAGGGCTTCCCTTCAACATGTGCCCCTCCCCCTTGCTGGTTTTTCCCTGGTCCCTGAGAGTACTTGCTGTAGGTTTCTTTGGGTTTACCTACAGATTTCCCTTCAGCACCTAAGGGCTTCCTTATTTGGGAAATAAAATCTGCGATCTCTGCCACCTCTGTCACAGATTTCGGTTTCCTCTCCCTCACCTGGAACTTCAGTTCCCCATGCAGGACTGAATAAAACTGTTCCAGCGCTATCAGGTCTTTGAGCTGCTGGAAGGTCTCTGTCCCCTCCTGAGACAGCCATTTCTCTAGCAACCTCACCAGTTGGGCCCCCACTTGGGTAAAAGTCTGCTCTGGTTTCTTTGTGAGTGACCTGAATCTTTGCCTCAGCTGTTCCGCATTTATCCCATGTCTGGCAAACCCCAATTTTTTAAACTCAGCGAAGTGTTTCATCAGTTCCACTGGCATCTCTGCATAGACTTCTGCCAGGCTGCCACTGATTAAAGATCGCATAATGGTCATCTTCTCAGTTTCCCTTACTGAGAAGTCCACAAACGCTCTTTCCACGAGGGAAAAGAACACCTCAGGGCAATCTCCCTTGTGGTACACAGGGAATTTCTTCAAGTCAGTTTTAGACAATTGGCCCACCTCAGAATCTCTATTGTTATTATTGTTCTGGTTCATCATTTCCAATTTTCTTAACTCAAACGCCATTTTCTCTCTCTCCAATCTTTCTTCTCTTTCCATTCTCTCTCTCTCTCTCTCTAATTCAAATTGTCTTTGCCTCTCCCTTTCCCTTTGCTCCATTTCCCTCACCCTCAGTTCATGCTGTTGGGCTAGGAGCATTTTTCTGAGTTCTGGGTTCTGTTCTCCCGTGCTCTCATCCTGCACTGAGCCAAATTCCTCCTCAGAACCTTGGTCTACCTGTGGTTCTCTTACTTCACCCATTTCTGCCATTTGGCTTCGAGTCAAGGGCATAATCCCCCCCCAGAACAGGCTGCCTTCAAAAATCAAGCCTCAAAATAAAGCGACGACTTTTTTCCTTTTGCCTCAGAAACAGCCTTCTATAGATTGCTGCTGTTCCTTCAGCACTAACTTGCAACTGTTGCCAGGCAGAATCCACCCCCTCTGCTAGGCCTCTCAGCAGACAGGCTAGATCACTGTTACTTCACACAGCTTTGCCTCAGCTCTTTCCCGCCAAAACGGGTTGCCTCAGAGCTCCCTAATCTAGTCCCCAATCTGAGTGTGCACGTTCTTCCACTAGCGCACCTCCCCGTGAGGTAAGCCTAGAAGATTACCTACGCGCCCTCAGATTGTCCCTGACTAGACCCCCCTTGCTCTGGGCACACTTGCCAAGGCTTTGCTGGACCACTGGACAACTGGACCAGTCGTATCCCACACGCTGGACACCAATCAATGTGACAACCCCAGACCTACTGGAGTATACCACCCTTTAACTAAGCTGCCACCAACCATTCCCTGTAAGAAGTCACACAGACCAGGAATGGATTTTACTAAATAAAAGAACAAGGTTTATTAAAACAACAAACAGGGTACATAAAAGAATCAAGTAAATAAGATACTGTAACGTGGCAAAGTCCCAAACATATACATATAACAGTTTGGTTCCCACAGAACCCTTTAAAGTAAAGCACAGACCCTGAACCTATCAGTTCTGGCTACCTATAAAGAAACCTGAACCTATCAGGTATGTACTAACTGATACACAGTTGTACTCAGTCTGACACACAGACTCCAACTCCAGCTTCTCCACATCAGCTCCAAATATTTATACAGTACAGCTCCTCCCCCCTGATGTCCCGCCTTCCACTCCCCATAGGATGGAACTTTCCCTCCAAACCCATGACAGACAGGTACCATCAGTGCTGTATGTAACAGTCCCAATCCCAGCAGCACTTTTTGGTGATTAAAGTTGTTCCATCCAAACCCAAGACTTCCAAAGGCTTCCTCAGGACAAAAGGGAACCCTAGTGAGAACTAAAAGAGGGAGAGAAGGCCCTCATTAGAAGATCAGAGAGACCAGGGGGATTAGATGAAGAGGTATGATCCTTCAGATAGGATGGACCCACATCATATAGGGCTTAACATGTCATCACCAGAGTAGGGCTCCAGGTACGGTAAAGGTAAAGGTAAAGGTTCCCCTTGACATTTTAGTCAGTCATGTTCGACTCTAGGGGGCAGTGCTCATCCCTGTTTCCAAGCCGTGGAGCAGCATTTGTCTGAAGACAGTTTCCGTTGTCACGTGGCCAGCGTGACTCAGATTCGGAATGCTGTTTACCTTCCCACCGTGGTGGTACCTATTTATCTACTCGCATTTACATGCTTTTCAACTGCTAGGTTGGCGAGGAGCTGGGACAAAGCGACGGGAGTTCACTCCGTCGCGTGGATTCGATCTTTACAACTGCTGGTCTTCTGACCCTGCAGCACACAAAGGCTTCTGCGGTTTAGCCCGCAGAGCCACCACGTCCCTAGGGCTCCAGGAGCAAAGCTTAATAAAACTCAGAATGGGGCTATGAGTTTGCTAGAGCCAATATATCTTTTAGCTTCAAAACTTGTCTGCGGTGTATTGTAGCCCTTCCTTCTGACTCCCTGGCTGTATGTTTGACGTGGATGGCTTATATTTTTGGATGCAGTCTGTTTATTGTTACTTCTGGGCTGTCTTTACTCTGAATTGCACTTGAATTTTGGCTTTGGATTTATGTCTCTTCAGTAGGACCCTCTTTGCTGCCTCTTGACCCTGATTTGGACTCTTCCTGTGTAATCTTTATATTGCTATTCACGCCTCAGCTTGTCTAGATACTTGTCCTAGATTTTTCTACTAGCTTACCTGGGAGCAGGACAGACACCAAACACTTCCCCCCATCATACTTTGCACAATTTGTGCAAAATGCCTCCAGTCTTTTCCTATTTCTGATGGTAAGCACATACAAAAACCAAGTATGCACACACACACACACACACAGAGAGAGAGAGAGAGAGAGAGAGAGAGAGAGAGAGTTGTATTTTGCATGTTTTGTGCAAAGTACATCATAAAGAACAGGTACCTTTCTTATAAATTCACAAACACAACAGGCATAAGAAGCTATTCTAGTTGCACACAGTCATTCCACTGATTCTGTGCAGCAGAAATCCATGCAAGAGAAAGGCAGCAGTTATTTCTTTATTTAGATAACAGTCATCATTGTTTTATATTTGTATACAAAAATAATCTCCGAAATGCACGAATTCTTTCAGACACTGATAAAAATGTCTCTCCCCCTCCCCAACTAGCTCTTTCCTCAAGGGGAAAAAAGTGTTTTCTTATGTAGAATGCAAGGATGAACATTTCACAGATTATATCCCTGATTGCCCAACATACTACAAAGCAGAGAATGTCTAAGTAATGAAATAATATATGGGGCATAACCTAGAGGAAGTCCTACTTTGAAATGTTTAATGGATGTGAACTATAAATATTCAGAAACAAATACAAATAAATAATAATGTTATCCACAGATATGAAGTATATTAGTTGGATTTGTATCTGCTGAAACCTGCTCAGGGTTGAGTTGTGTTCCATTTTATTTCAGTGAAATCTGTGAAATGTTAGGCACGCATTCCCAGTGAATCAATTAAACATAGTCATGCTTTTGCCAGATGAACAACAATAACAGTTCCCATGTAATATTTGCAAGCATAGACCACCTTGACATTATTCCCATTAACAGAAATAACATTAACAGAAATAACACAAATGCCCAAAAGTAAAAGAAAAAGGTCAAGGAAACTGTTGTTCATAAGGGAAAAAAATTAGCAATGAGAAATATCTTTATGAGGTCTAACCAAATTTCTAGGGAGCAAACTTTCAAGTTCTCCAGATACTTCATCATGTTGGACATGAACCAGAGCCAAGGTTTGGGTGGGGGACTGTATTGATGCTGAAACCACAAATTCAACATGTACCGTATGTGTAGTTTCAAGATGGAGAACAAAAGGATATGGCAGATTTTGGTTGCTATGTGAAGTTGATATTATTATCATCATTTCTATATTTTGAATGCCTATTTGAAAAAGAAGGACTCCAAATATCTTATGAAAATTAAAAACAAGAACAATCTATAATATAAAGCAGCACTCACTCCTAAAAACAATTTTTAGGAACACTCAAGTATTCTAAAAGGTGGCGTTTCCATATCTGCCATCATATCTAACACCATCAATAAATTACTTCCCCTGAACACCCAAGGGCATACTTCTGGTCAAGGACTTGGTCATCCCGCCAGCCTGCAAACACTGAGAGGCTACTTGTCAAAGTTAGAATGAGTGAAAGGAAGCTATTCCTTGCCCTTTCTTTCCTTTGGAGCACCCATGTGGGCTGCAATCCACAACATGGTTCCAAATAATACACATCCATCTTCAAGGTGCCACAAGACTCTTAGTTGTTTTTATTATGAAAAACATATCCAGCCCCCACATCCTGCTCCATAATTTACAGCTTCTGTATAGGGGAGGAAGTACCAAGTTTATGAACTGTGCTATATGGGGCTGGATTAGAAAAATTGCCCAAAACCTGACAGAATAAGTAAATAGAATGTATATCTCCATATACACATAGGAGCCCACTGTTAATTGAATTAAGTTCTTCTAAGTGTTTTACAGGTTTCAGGGCGCACCTAGCCAAAGATTCGAAAAGTTACTTTTTTCTGTTGCAGCTCCCAAAATCCACCATCCAGCATGGCCACTGTTGAGACCCAATCTAAAGTAGGGGAGTTTGAGGGTTGGACTGAGACTTGAAAGATCCAGATTCAAGTTACCATCAAGCCTTGAAACCTGTTGGGTGACCCTAGAACAGTTACTTTCTCAGTAATAAACCACACAGTTGTCCTAAGAACAAAGGAGTGAGAAGAAAGACTGTGAATGCCAAACTCACGAGAGGAAAGGTGGAATATAAACAGATAAATGAATGCTACGAATGATTTATAAATAAAAACAAAGAGTTAAAATTACCCAGTTTTCCCAGTTCCACACCTACCACTGTTGGGACAAAGAACGAAGCACATCTTGGAAAAGCTACTTTTTTTTTGACTACAGTAGCAACACCATTGCCATTTTGGACTACAGCTCCCACTGGCCATGTTGGATGGGGAATTCTGGAATCTTTGTAGTACAAAGAAGCAAGTTTTCCATGCACTAGAAGGAAGTAACGGCTGGTCCATTTTGTTAAACATTCACAGTTTTCTCAAAGGCAATCCAAAGTGCAATTAGACCGAATGGCAATCTTCCCATAGGCATTGAGATCAGTAGTTTAAATGTTTAAGTTGTCAAGTTTTCAAATGGTATTAGAATTCATGGAGACATGCCTCTTTCTTGGAAGAAGAGAGAATTACTGTCTAAAGTACACAGACATATATATGCATTCTAGAGATTATTTCCAAATGGTGTTTACATTTGGGGGCACTTCAGATAATTTAGGACTTAAAGTTGTCCCTCCAGTTATTGCCTCTCTTGAACATTTTCATCTCTCTAGGATTTTTTTTTTTTTGCATCGCTACTCAAGGAGACACTAAATATCATTGAAATGTCCTAGCCACAGTGAATATGAATTCATCATTCATTAGCGATATGTATAGTAAAGAAGCAGCGAAGGGAAACCCTTAATCTCTTTGAAGCAATTAGACATTATTCTGAAGCCATTTGATTAATTTGCTTAATATAACGTATTTGTCTTTAGCATTAGACTCCCTCCCTCGTGTCATTCAGACAGCTTGCTATTTAGGTAGTTTGCTCCATACCTTTCATCAGTAGCACACTGGCACATGGAGTTTATATTGTGTTTTAGTTGTAATGGTTTCCATTGTTTGATATTGCAGCATCTTAGTGTTGTATCTGTCATGACCTGCTAAGAGATCTGGTGCTAAGGAAAGGTCAGCACAAAATTGTAAACAAAGCCTAGAATTCTGTTCCTGTTCACAAAGCATAGCAGCTCCGTGGTTGCTGCCTGGCCCCTGCTGACACCCCATTGCTTTAAATTGGGCTTTCTGCACACACAAGGGGTTGTTAGATTCCCTCTATGTCCGTGTTGACCAGGAAAGAACCAGATATGGAAATAACTGCTACAGTGTGTGTCATGGGGAAAAGATATTACTGTAGTTCAGATAACAAAATTATTTATTTATTTATTTATTTGTTTGTTTGTTTGTTTGTTTGTTTGTTTATTTGTTTATTTATATTTAAAACACACCCACACCCTTCTTTTTAAAAGGACCCAAGGTGGGGTACATCAATTAAAACACAATGTGAAAGCTAAACTACAATGAGTATACTAATACTAAAAAGGATCAAACAGATACCATGCAAAAAACATGAACACCACCAAAACATATTCAAAGCAGTAAGATAAAAACAATCCATTTTAAAAGCTCTACCCAGACAGCCAGTCACTCAGGGAAAGCTTTGCCTGCTTGCAAAAGGACAACAAAGATGGGGCCAGCTTGGCCTCCTGTGGGAGGGAGTTCCATAGTCTAGCAGCAGCCACAGAAAAGGCCCTCTCCTCTGTTCCCATCAGATGCACCTGTGAGGGTGGTAGGGCTGAGAGAAAGGCCTCTAAATTCTATATGCTGTACTACATTCTGCAAATTTCTGTTTGGGTATTCAAGGCCATACTCTTGGAATATTATTAAAAGGGAGTGAGATTTAATCCTACATTTAAAAGAGCATATCCTGTTCAGGTTTCAAAGAAGAAACCAATTTATACGAATCTTTCCTTTGCTGTTCAGTTCTGCTTTTTCACTGATTTAAAATTGTCCTCTCAAAGCTTGCCTTGTTCTCTGGTTCTTTTTGCTTGGCTATGTCCTTTCCTGTTTCACATCTGCTTTATGGCAATGTTGTTAAATGTTGCTTTGTTGGCTGCCAGCAACATGGCTCTTTTTGAATTGTTGTCAAGTGCTTTTCCAGACATGATGTACATATGACAGAAAAGTGCTGAGAGTTACATTCATCATTCACTTTTGACCAAAATCTGTTTTTACAGAAGGTATTAGTACATGGAAAATTCAGCATCATGGTGGATGACTCCTACATGAGAGATACTTCTTTCACACTTATTTCTAGTGCCACGAAAGACATCTTTTTTCTCCTAGCAAAAAAGATGCTTTAAAAATACAAACAGCTTATTGTAGCGACCACCTGGAACAATCATGTGAGACATTCATTCCCATCCACTTATTGTCCAATCCCAATGTAACGACTCCTTCATTAAGTCTTCATCATAGTGATTTGGAATCGAGTCACAGGAAAACAGTTCCTCATTAGTATAACTATGAATGAAGCATCTTGTGAGTGAACAACAAAGCAGTGGTAAAAATTTGCTTAGAAGTATTCTTCTGGCTAGATAAGTTCTTTGGCAACTCTTTAAAAGATTTATTTATTTTATTTATTTATTTACAATATTTTTTAGCCGCACCATTGCCAGTGGCTTTATTTACAGTGCTATTGTCAAACATTTTTAGAGAATAAAAAGTTTTAGGACAATAAACAATTGATTTTATTTGCAAATTCAGTAATATATGCCTGACTACATTAAAATGATTCTCAAAAGCATTGGCTGTGATTTTCCTAGCTGTTGATTTTACTTATTAACAGCACAGGTGCTAGTCATAATAAATCTTCACCTTGGTATATACAAAGTATGTGTTCTAAAACTACGGAAAATCACCTGAAAAGGTTTTTCTGCAACAAAAGAGCTTCCTGAAATTTAAAAAATGTATAATTATTATTGTCATAAATTAGAACTGCAGAGTTGGAAGGGACCCTATGGATCATGGAGTCCATAGGGTCCCTTCTATAACTAACATAACAATTCAAACCTTATGTTATTGCAGATTCATCCTTCCGTAGTTGTTTGTGATAGTACTGTACATTATTTGCTAAGAAGTTTGGTTCTTGGTGTGATACATTTTAAGAGTGCAAACATAGACATGTTTTCATATCCTTTTCCACCTAATGTGGGCAATTTTCAGACTGCTAGTTTTCTGTGAGAGATACTTGAACTGCAAACATAATAGCCAAATCTTCTATATAGAAAGAAGCAGCCTTCCCTATGAGTAGTTGAAATGGGTGGGAGAAACAACATTAGTGGAAATGAAAACATCATCTTCCTGATCTTCAAAGCAACTACAGTATTTCAGGCTCTAATTAACTGGGGTGAAGAATCATTCTCACAGATTTTATGAACAAAATCTACTTTGACCCTGAAACTACAGTGGCAAGGGAGAAAACTTGAATATGGTTTGAATGAGAATGATTACATTATTCATGTTATCTAGTTTTCTTCTCCCCAGTATAATAACTCTTGTCAGTCTTTTATTCTATCTCCCTAGCATTTTGTCTAATTGACACAATCTATATCCATAGATCTCTGTCCACAGTTTTGCGTGTGAAGATTCATCAGTGTAATCCTCTGCATTATCACTGAACCTCTTCTGGTTTAATCCCACATACCTTTCAAACTCTCTTCCCGAGTTATAAATCAGGCATGTTGTCCCCCTACTCCAATTCCCAGAGTGTCCTTAAATTAATATGGGGCCTGATAGTACTGCCATTCTCCTTGGAGACTCTTGTTATCTCTTTCCAATGCAGTTGTGACATGTTGGTGTTCTTCTCTATATCCTGGGTAGATAATGGGTCTGAAAAATGCACATGACCTCCAAACTTCTTCCTCATCGGAATGAGTGGTGTGTTCCTGCTGTTGAAATAAAAAACTATTAATCTTTCCAGGACCTTTGAGTGTTGTGTGGAGGGTTATCACATTGTAAGTTTACATAACAGAAGCTAAACTGTATTTTTCTTCTCGGTCGGTTCTCTCTTATTATCAAATAAGAGTCAGTCTCCCTCAAAACGCTCCTTTCCATTTGTGTAATAAACATAAGAAATCAGCACCATTTGCCTGGTAAAGTTAGACTTGGCTCCCTTCAGAAATTATGCTTCTCCTTTCATACTTCAGTGACAAGAATGCATGCTTCAGTTTTCTAAGTGAAAAGTAACCGAGGTGAATTTGTATTTGACTAAATAAATTTACATCGCTTCAAAGTATAAATTTACCTGAGTATTGCATCATAAATATGCATTGTCAAGAAGCTCCCTTATTAGATCTAGTGATTTCTTATCCTTCTAAGCAAAGTAAAATATACGTATTCAATACAATAGAGGTATGCACAATATTTAAATTTACCTACAGTTCTTTAGAATTAAAGCACAATACATGATTGATAGCATTTTGTTGGCCTAAATATGATAGAGCATAGGGAGGTCCACTGACATCTACTGAGGTCACTAAGTAATCCATTGAACTCAATGACAAAACACTCACTGATTTGTATGGAGCAGGACTATAACTTGATTATTGACATAATAAAATAAAGAAGCCTTGGTCAGCCATTTGAAAACCTTATCACAGAGCTTATAAGTGACAAGTTAAAAGTAATATAGCTACTTGCTACTTGTTATTTTTAAGTAACTTAATTTGAAAAATAACAGAAGGGGTAGTTCCAAAGTTACATTTTGGTGGAATGAGTAATATTTTATAGTTATGTTCAGAAGTTACTTTTAAAGGCCATTTTAAAACATTTTAGTAGTATTTAGTGGACTGTAGTTGCCTACATATACTGGCTTAAGTGCAGTGATGTAAATTATAGTAATACATTGGTTAAGGAGTCTCTGCTTGTTTCTCATTTTGTGCCAAGTTACAGTACTAGTGTGTGATGAAGAATACAAGTGGCAGTTCCTTACCCATTGACAATTTACTTTTGCAGTTTACGCCATTGTATTTATGCTAGGATACATAAGCAATAGAATTCTTGTCATAGTTTTATTTTTATTTTTATTTTTTGGTTTGTATTTCTGTGATAGTTTCCAAACAAAACTGAAGAAATGGATTTTGATCCATGAAACCTTATACGGAAACAAATCTGTTAGTCTTTAATATGCCACAATGCTGTTTCCTTGAGGTCTCCCATCTTACTCCTTTAATTTTGCCAACAAATGTGTTTGAATTTTCAAGGTGCAGTATCAAAGCTGTCCACTAGAGGGAACCAGTGATTACCTTCATTCTTCTGGCATACTGGATAGGACAGTGTAACCCATTACTTTTGCAGACACATCATGCAAGATAATAATAATCTGCATATGCACATTAAGACAAGAAAACCACAGTGGGATTTTAGAAGATTAGGGGGGGAAAGTAAAGGGGTTTTTGAGAAGTCCCATTATTCAATATGTAAATACCACTTACCTCCTACACTCTTCCTACCAAAAGTCTCCTCCCTCCTAAACCTTCAAAAGAATTTCCCATAAGCTCTAGCCCAAATATGAACAAAGAAAGTGTACAGACCTTTGTCTCTTTATAAAAAATGTACGGTAATCACAGCATAGTAAAACATGAAAAGCAACATGAAAACTAAGATAGCCATGTAAAAATTGAAAGGATGACATATTCTCTGAATGCAGAGAGAGGAGACTTACTGCAAGTACAACCCCTAGTCAATCAGATCACATTCTGATGGAATGCCTCCATTCCATCTCCCCATCTAACGAGAGACACAGTATGCTGTCCCATGGAATAAGTTTCCCTCTTTTCTGAACCATATCCCTATAATATAAACCATTTAAGCCATCTTCATCCAGAACCAACTCCTAAGTGATTAATTGATTTCCTATATCTGAGCTGCATTAAAAAGTAGGAGTTTTTAAGGCTAGAAGGTCCCTATTCATTGTCATCCAAACTTGACTTTTCTTATTGAAATCAGTGGGAGCTAGAGAAGGGTTAGCTTTGTCTGAATCATGCCCATTGAAACACAACTCTTGGCTACATGGATTTTTTTCCCCACAAGAATCAGTAGTTTGTTGTTGTTGCCAACAATAATTTATCAGAAGAATAATATCCTGTAGCTTCCTTGGTGAAGAAAACAAATACCCTTTTTCTTTAATATAGTACAGCACCTCCAGTCTTGGGCTACATTTGGTAAATTTAATTAATGCTTTAAAAATGGCCTGTTTTGTAAAATGATCAGTTTTTAACTTAAGTAAATTACTTTCTTTATGACTAATAAATTAAAGGAATTACATCTTTTTCATACAGTGTGGTAGGCTCATAAATCCTCCAAGCAGTTAGCTAGTAGTTTCACTTGATTACCTTTTTCCATTACTGTTTTTTATAATCTTTGCAGGAGTAGAGAATTCATTCAGCCTTAATAACATGAGAGAAATATTGATGAGAAGCTTGTTTAATTAGTGAACTATATCCTGGATGTCAGTGCTGTTTCAGATTCTGACAAGTGACCTGATAGATCTTTCTTGTGTCTTGCCTGACAGGCCTCAGACATTTCTCTTTAAGCATTCATGCATACCTTAAACAGCTATATGGTTCTAAATGGACATGTTCTCTTGTAAATAGCCTTCAAACAACATTATGAACAGCCCTTTGGAGCTAATTTATCCAATATACCAGATGACCAAGGTCAGAAGTTTAGTAAGGAGCTATTACTCACCCTTTCACTAATTAAGAGTGTTTCTGGACATTCCTCTTATGTGATTTTTCATCATAGTGTGGCTCCAAAATACCTTCTCTGCACAATCTTTATTTGCAAAAATGAAATACACCTTCTCTCCCGCTAATCCTACTTAGCTGAATAGCAGCAAGAGGGGGAAAAAACACTTTTAAGATATTTATTTTAATTGAATATATACTCTAATTAGAAAAGGGCAATTTTCTGCTTGAAGAGATGATCTGTTCCAAAGGGCTATCTAGCCAAGTCCAATTCAAAGACAGTCATCCATAAGAAGGGAGTAGGCCCAGTGAGTCAACACTTGAGTCAAATGGTCCCACTTTTGCTGTGGCTTCCTTTAGTGTAGGAAGTTGCACTTAGAGTAGTCCCATTTGAATCATTTTTTTAAATCCAAAGTGGAGGCCATCCGCCGTGACCTTTCTTCTTTTTTAAATACAATGGATTGAGCAGAGATGTCCAGCGCTCCGTCCTGCCCGGTTATTCTCGACTCCTTTCAGCCTGTAACACCAGATTTGGTAGGCAAGGCGCTTGATCGCTGTCGGGCCACCACCTCTTCTCTCGACCCTTGCCCGGCCTGGCTAATCAAAGCAGCCAGGCCGGTAACAACTGAATGGGCCACTGCAATAATTAATGGGTCTCTCCAGGAGCGCAAGGTCCCCCTCGCCCTCAAGGAGACACTCATTAGGCCCATTAGGAAGAAACCAAATTTGGCGGCGGACGAAATTGGCAATTATAGGCCCGTCGCCAATGTTTCCTTCCTCAGCAAAGTGGTTGAGAGGGTGGTGGCAGATCAGCTTCAGGCGCTCTTGGACGAAACCAGTGCTCTGGACCCATTTCAGTCAGGCTTCAGGCCACGCTATGGTACAGAGACGGCACTGGTCGCAGTGTTGGATGACCTGTTGAGGGAGGCCCATGGGGGCAACATGTCCTTGTTGGTCCTCCTCGACATCTCAGCTGCCTTTGATACCGTCGACCACGGTATCCTCCTGGGGAGGCTCTCCGAGTTGGGAGTCGGTGGCCTGGCACTTGCCTGGCTCCGCTCCTTCCTGGAGGACCGCCCCCAGACAGTACAGCTTGGGGAGAGGGTCTCAGCCCCGTGGAATCTCAATTGTGGGGTTCCACAGGGGTTGATCATCTCCCCAATGCTGTTTAATATCTATATGAGGCCGCTGGGCGGGGTCATCAGGGCTGATGACACACAGCTCTACATCTCCTTTACACCAACTTCAGTGGATGCCGTCCGGTCCCTCCAGCGCTGCCTGGACACTGTACTGGAATGGATGTAGTAAAATGGATTGAGGCTGAACCCGGACAAGACGGAGGTCTTGAGGGTGGGCGGCCCTTCCGTCAGCGGCATAGGTGACTCCCTCTCCTTTGGAGGGACGACCCTTGCCGCAAAGAGTGAGGTCCGCAGCTTGGGAATACATCTGGACCCGGCGCTTACCATGGAAACCCAGGTGGCGTCCGTGGTCCGCTCTGCCTATTTTCATCTATGGCGGATTGCCCAGCTGCGACCATATCTTGATCAGGGGGCCCTCACTACTCTAGTCCATGCGCTCATAATCTCAAGATTAGACCATTGTAATGCACTCTACGTGGGGCTGCCTTTGAGGCTGACGCGGAAACTTCAGATGGTCCAGAATGCAGCAGCCAGGCTCCTTAGTGGGGTGAGAAAACACCTACACATCTCCCCCACCCTGGCTGCTTTGCACTGGTTGCCCATCCGTTTCCGCGTTGACTTCAAAGTGCTAATGATCACTTATAAAGCCCTAAACAGTTTGGGACCTCAATATGTGGCAGATCGTCTTCTCCCACCCAGATCTACCCGGATCACCCGATATAGCTAGCAGGGGTGGCTGAGGGGTCTGACGCCGAGAGAGGTCTGGAAGGAAAAAACAAGAAACCGGGCCTTCTCGGCGGTGGCCCCTCGGCTGTGGAGTGCCCTCCCAACAGAAATTCGGCTGGCACCCTCGCTGGGTGTTTTTAAAAGCCAGTTAAAAACTTGGTTATTCAAGAAGGCCTTCCCTCCAGTCAATTAAGTCTTTCTCTCTCTCTCTCTCTCTCTCTCTCTCTCTCTCTCTCTCTCTCTCTCTCTCTCTCTCCCTCTTTTTTTTTTTTTTTTTTGGCTATTCCATCTTGGTAATCCTTTAAATTAATTGTTTTAAATTGAAATTTGTAATTTTATGATTTTATATATTTTTATACTGTTTTGTTTTATTTTGTAAGCTGCCCCGAGTAGACATGGTCTAGAGGGGCGGGGTAAAAATCAAATAAATAAATATATAAATAATAAATAAATAAATAAATAAATAAATAAGAACTTATTCACTAAATCCGCATTGATTCAGTGAATCTACGGTAGTGTGATTTAAGATACTAAGCGACTTGAGCAACTTGATTTTTGCCAGTGAATTCCTGGACATCAGAATGAATAGACTAACTTGTTAACCTGGCCACAATCTTCCAAGCTATAGCAAAATTGGGAAGTAAATTCCAAACTAGTACTCTTGGAGAGGAGTTTGAAACCACACACATCCCACAAGCCATTTGAAGACTGCCTCGTAACTTATCTTAAGAAGCACCATCAGCACAAATGACTGTCAGAAAACTTTGAGACTTTAAAATATAATTTGTTGAACTATCCACAAGATCTTGGTGAACAGCTTGAAGAAGATGAATTATCGTTGAAAACTAGTAGTTTGCTATTTGCTTGATTTTTTAGCAGTCTAAGAGAGGTATCCGCTCTTACATTGTATTTTTAATTTAGTATCTCTTCTCTACATGTACATTAAGATGTTTAATTTTTATTCAAACCTATGTATGCTTTTCTTGGTGTTGCATTTCCTCTTTTTTATGGGTGATGTATATATGGTCGCACTATTTCCCATTATTTCACTGTTACTGTTTTGCCGCTTGCTCATGCAGTGATCACCTGCCCCTACTGCATGGCATGAATATTGAATATAGCTTGTAGAAGTGCCTGAGGGGGTATTAGAGGAAAGGTATTGAGCTTGAGAGGAAGAAACACTTGCTGGCAAGGATTAGGTCCTCAGGGAGAAATTGCTGAAGCCAATCTCAAGTAGGTTATCAGAGGAGCAGTTCTGAAAAGGGAAACAATATGTCATTAAGGGCAATAAGCCTTTCCAACCTGGGACCTTCGAGATGTTTTGGACAACTCCCATCCTTTCCAGACAGCATCGTCAATGCTCAAGGAGAGTAGGACCGGTAATTCAAAGCAAGACAACAGGTTGGTGGACAGTGTTCTGTATTGAACACCTTAGACTCTCACTGTACAGGACCAACCACGACATTTTTCAGGGTGAACTGACCTGCTTCACATGAGTCTGGGTTGTGTGGGGAGGTAGATGAAGAAAGAATTGTGAATTGCTGCAAGGCTTTTAAAAGGACTGGCCCCAGGAGTTGGGTCATTTAGTCTCTGCTTTAGGCAGCAAAATGTCTCTGGTTGAAACTGATTGTTCTGTAACCTGTGATTTCCTGAATGGTTATGTGACAACATCTCTCTTGATGCCCACCATGGTTGATTGAATCAATTAATGCCAAGTGTAATTTGGTCTAGTACTGGGATCATAAGTATAGATTTCTTATCTCAGAAGTGCACCCTACTCTGTATTGCCGTCATATATTACTACCTAATAATTATGTTCAGGATCCCATTTACTGCATTTACTGAAGCATAAGTCCCACTTAAATCAGTGACCTTTACTCATAAGCCCATTAAAGTCTGCAGGCTTATGAATAGCAGTTGAAATCATGAAACAAATAATCAGGGCAAGCAAGCATTGCACCTGTCTGGGTGATATACAGTAATAGTGCTATGGGCAGGTTTACTTGTATGATGTGATAGCTTTCAGTCTGACGATTAATTTAGAGATTAGAATTCACAAAATGTGCATAACTCAGATATACACTGAAACACAGACTGCTGCTGTAATAGACCAGGTTTATTACTTTTTAGGCCTATAGTGAATACGTTTGCCAGGTCTCAGGGTACCACCTTGAAGTCCCCCCGAAACAACTATGATTCCTCAGTGTCCTAGCAGAAAGAAAAATCTCAAGCTCAGTGGCTCTCAAATTGAGTGGTACTAAAGGATGAGAAAGTTTTTTATTCTGTTTGTCAGGATGTCCACCTCTTCCCCATCTCAACTGGTGCCAGGGCTCACTGTTTGAGCAAGGACATGTTTGTATGTGTGTTTTACATGTTTGTATGCATTCCTTGGAAAAGACCTTGATGTTGGGAAAGTGTGAAGTCAAGAGGAGAAGGGGACGACAGAAGACGAGATGGTTGGACAGTGTCATCGAAGCTACCAACATGAATTTGACCCAACTCCGGTAGGCAGTGGAAGACAGGAGGGCCTGGCGTGCTCTGCTCCATGGGGTCATGAAGAGTTGGACACAACTAAATGACTAAACGATGACGACGATGTGCGTTTTGCACATGACAGTTGTTTCAAAAGCAATACAGGATGTCCATATGGTCTGTCTCATTTTCTCACTGTCAGAGACAACAGTTATTTTTCCATTATTCCCCAAGGCACAACACCTGTGATTTCATAAGGGCATGCCCCTGGCCTCAGCTTTTGGCTGTGAAATTCCAGGAAATGGGAAGGGGCTGATCCGGCAGACCTACCTGTGAATTGTTCCAAGAATATGGACAGATAAAGCCCACGTCCTGAAAACAATTACAGGCTGGTGTAATTCTTCACATTCCCCGGAGCAGTCCAAGCAATTAATGCTACAGTATGTCCCAAGTTATTATACCTGTGGACTATAAATGGACAACAGACAGGACTTCATGCCAAACTGTACGTTGCACCTATTTATCCTGTGAAAAGCTTTTCTACATTGCTGTTACCAGAATCCAGTTGGCCTGCATGGAGAAAGCAGCCTGGTGTGTGAGTAAGATTATCAATTTATATTGAAGAGGAAAGAGGATTGCTCTTTGAAAAGTGAATGTCTTGGGGCTTTTTTCATATTGGTTCATTCATATTTGAAACTCATCTATTGTTTTTTCTTGCCTGAACTGAACACTGACTGATAATTCCTGCAAGGTGCTTTAGCTCTTCAAAGGACTATACAAATATTAATTTGCTAAAGTCTAATAATCTTCCCTAACATGTCCTTGCCAAATAGCTCAGAGAAACTAGAGTTGAATAGTGCCACTGAGCAATGGAGCACACTGTTTAGTATGCATCTAATGTTACTTCGTTCACTGTCCATTAGTTTGCTAGCATATGTAGTCAAGGCAGGGGTGAAGAAGGCTTGTTTGGAGAAGAGAAACAAAGGGCCCATTTGGTAGGGCGGATGTCATGAAAGAGCGGGCCATTGAGCCTCCTTCTTGCATTGTGTAATGGGTCGTCCAGTTACAGCCTGTGGACCTAAATCGCCCTGTTGGCCTGAATCATCAGCTCTTGTTGCTTTCCTCTACCGGTCATCATCCAAATACAATTGTTTGATTTGCCGAGGAGCCTAACCTTTGCTTCTTATACAAAGGTTTGATGAATTTGAGTGAGAGTGTTTAGCACAGTTTGAGAAGCACCATGGTGAGATGTAGGATAAAAGGCAATTAGCTACAATGAAGCAAGGTGGGGCATGATGCCCAAAGTCTTAAACCAAATATAAAAAAACAGGTTTGAGTACATGCAGTAACATGCAGCCTATGATGAAGAACCTGCAGTTATAGAAAGTGAAATGAAAGCTGCTTTGAGAATATTTGGAAGAATTAAATCACAAGGGGTAGATGGAATACTTATAGAACTGTTTCAAGTCACAGAAAATGAATTTGTCAAACTCTTAAGAAGAATATGTGAACAAATATGGAAAATAAAAGAAAGGCTCACGGATTGGAAATGCTCACGGATTGGAAATGCTCGATATACATTCCAATCCTTAAGAAAGGAGATACCGAGACATGCAGTAACCATAGGACAATTGCTTTAATTTCCGTGCAAGCAAGGTGCTGCAACAAGGGCTTTTAGCTTATACGGAGAAGTAAATGCCTGAGCTTCAAACTGGATTTCAAAAAGGAAGTGGCACTCAAGTTCACATTTCAAATATCTGCTGGCTACTGGAGGGCACCAAATAATTTCTGAAGAATATCAGTCTATGCTTTATAGACTACAGCAAAGCCTTGGACTATGCAGGTCATAAGAAATTATGGGTTGTTCAAAAAGAAATGGGTGTGCTTCAGCCCTTGATCATCCTGATACGTAATCTGTATTGTGGACAAGAAGCTACCGTTAAGACGGAATATGGAGAAATGGAATACTTTTTCCTATAGACAAAAGTATTAGACAAGGGTGCATTTTATCACCTTATCTGTTCAGTCTGATTGCAAAATATATCATATGTTAAGATGAAAGAGGAGTGAAACTAGGTGGACAAAATATCAGTAATTTAAGATATGTAGATGATACCATTTTATGGCAGAAAGGAGCAATGACTTGAAATAATTGTTAGGGAAAGTAAAAGAAGAAAGTGCCAAAGCAGGATTACACCTGAACATGAAAAAGGCCAAAATCATGGCTGCAAAAGAACTACGTAACTGTAGCATTGACAATGAAGAAACTGAAATAGTTAGAGATTTTGCATACCTTGGTTCAATCATCAATCCAAATGGGGACCGCAGCCAAGAAATCAGAAGAAAACTGAAGTGCAGCACTGGGGGAATTTGAAAAGAACATCAAGTGTAGGGATATGTCCATGGAGACCAAAACCAAGATCATCTACACTCTTGCCTTTTTATTCACCAAGTATGGGTGGTGAAAGCTTGACAGTTAAGAAAGCAGACAGGGGAAAAATTGATTTGTTTGAAATGTGGTGCTGGAAAAGAGCTTTGCGGATATCCTGTACTGCCAGATAGACAAGATTGAAGCAAGTTTGAACTATCTCTGGAGGCAGAAAAAAAAAGTTGAAACTGAGTCTGCCCTACTTTGGGCACATCATGAGAAGGCACGATTATCTGAGAAAGACAATAATGCTAGGAAAAGTGGAAGGTGGCAGGAGAAAAGGAAGACCCAATGTGAGATGGACTGACTCCAACATCTACAACAGCTGAACAGGGTTGTTGAGGCCAGGATATTTTGGAGACTGCTCATTCATTGAGTTGTCACAAGTTGAAGGCAACCCGATGTCACATAAAAACAAGCAACTCTTTGAAATAGCGGTGGATAGCTTCAATGGTTTGGTGTCAGCATACCCTCTGTATTCCCCTGGGAGTTTCTTATTTTTAAAAGAGTCTTTTTGTGCCTTCTAAGTAGGAATGGGGCCATTTCCCCTATTCTTTTACTCTCTGTTTTAGTCCCACAAAGGTTCTCCCCCCCCCAAAAAAAAATAGAAGTGAAAACAAGTCTTTCCTGTTTCGGAAAGACACACACCTGGGACGAAGAGAGGCTAGAGAAGAAGGCCACAAGTGGACCAAGATTGGGGGGGGGGGGCGCTCTAGAGAATATAACAGACATTTTCATTTTAAAAATACATCCTTTTCAGAGTGTCAAGAGTCCGGGCTCGTGGGGTGGTTAGGAAACTGAATCTACTTTGTCCTGCTTCAATCTCCAGAAGAAAGTTCCACAGTATCATTTCCCAAAGAAACAAATCAGATGGTGATATTTGGACCCTTTTCCTTTCTTGGTTATAGCATCATGGAAAGATGTATTCTGGCATTGTACACTATAATGTACACTAGAATTGTAAGTGACCTTGATGGTCGGGCCATGCACTATTAGTGTTCCCATGGATATTGCTGCAGAAGAACATTGAACAATTAGTAAAACGAATAAAGGATGTTCTGATATGCCACTCAGGGATTGTAATTTTTATGGCACTTAGAAAAACTTTGACCTTCTAGCTTATTATGATTCAAGAAAAAATGTCAATATTTCTCTGCTTGCCAAGGTTGGTGGAATTTTAACAAGATATTGAGTGAAGCCGTTAATCCTCCAATAACAGATTTCTTTCCTTTGAACCTACAGTGATGAAAACTACAGTTTAACTATAGCTGTAGGAAAAGCAGGATTTTATTTTCATTTTTTTAATGGAGAAATTTGCTAAATGGTACTTCAGTTTCCTATTTAGCTCTGTTAAGCTGCATGGTGTTTGGCATTCCTACGTATCTTCTACACTGAAGCATTTTGTGCTGTATAGGAATAATGAGGGGAAATAATAAAGCAGCAGCAACAATGGCAGGATTAAAGCCTGAAGGAAAATGCATATCAGCCTTTCTGTTTTGATTATTCCTTTTGCAATATCCTTTTGTAATCATCTGCACTGCACTTACAACAATTAATGTTGCACAGTAAGCTCCAAATTTTGAGAAACTGGGATAACTGAGTATAACACTAATTATTAGTTTCTGTAACCAACCTTATTTGTGAAATCCTTTTCAGTATAGTATATTGTTACTAGTAGCTGTAAGGCATGAATTATTTGAAATATCAGGTACCTTGTTATTAAGGAGTAAAATGTATAGTACTTCCAGTGCCACATGGTCTTCTTCCTGCTCAGTACATGTTGCAGAGTTTCGAATTTTTAGTCAAATTCTTCGCAATAGAAATAAAGAGACTCACAGAAGAAAATAGTTTCAAGTTCCCCAGATAGTCCACCCCTTTCTCATTAACTGGCATTTACACTCTCAATAACTCACTCTGAGACACTGGTAGGAGAAATATAAAAATATTTTATTACTTAGTTGTGAACAGATCAACCGCAAACAGGGTGCTCTTTGAATTCAGAGGCTGGAAGGAATGATTGGTTCAGCTGGGTAGACTGAGAGTCAACCAAGATCAGAAAAGTACCTCCCAGTCACTCAAGCCACAGGCAACATGTGAGGTTGTTAAAACTCCAACAGTCGATACTAATAATTTGCTCTGGATTTTGAAAAATCCCATATCTTGAACTGAATGAGATGTATTTGGTTAGAATCAGGAGTTGTATGAATGGATGTAAGCCTCCTCCAAAATGGATCAAACCAAAGCCTGAACATTCTTGAAGATTTTGTCGCAGTTGAAATCTGAGAGAGGCCAAGCAGCATGCTTCCAAAAACATAATAATAATGTATTTCTCCCCTGCTCTGTCTATAAAGAAATCTCCAAGGTAGGGGAGAGATGGGAGGAAAAGGAGCTGTGATTTCATGATGGGCAGTTCAGCTTCTAATCACAATAGATAGTTTTGCTGAGGTTCTTCAATTCCAGTGCTTTGGGACATGTTGAAGTATATTCAGTGCTTTTTTGCTAGTTTTCTCCCCAAGAGGAAGAATATTAAAAGTGTCTATGGGAACTGGGAAGTACTGTGTCCTTGACTGAATAATAGTTATTCAAGTCTTCTGTATATGCTTTAGTCCCTGCACCTTCTGAAATATTACACATTTCTTGCCTAGGGAAATATGGTATTTTCATATAAACTGCCAAAAACACATGAAGTAGAGTAAGGGAAAGGCAATCACTTCCCCAACTGCCATCAATCCATCAAAATTTATTTTTAGAGTACTTGGTATGCTAAGATGAAGATGCTGTGATGCAGGCTGCTTTACACTGACAGGCAACTGGTCCATCTAATACGTTGCTTGTCCTGTTTATGAGCAGTGGCTTTCCTGGGGTGTAGGAATTGAATTGGCATGTGTGATATCACTAGCCTATGTTCGCTTTCCAGGTTTTGCAGGCATTTTCAGCCATTCTTTAAAAATCTACCCATGGTTTGCTGTTTTTAATCTAGGAGGGGGTGCAAAAGAAATCAGTGTATATGCCATGGACAGTAATGGGGTCTTCATCCCACCTTCAGTTTTCTGGATACTACTTTCTGGATCTAGTCTAAACTTCAGTCTAGTCATTTAGCAATACTCCCCCATGCTGCTCCTTTGAAGGGATTTCCGAGTAAACCTATTGTCAGTGAAGTGCCTCATAATTAGTACTTACTACATTAATTATTTAAATGCAATCCTCTCGATTTTTTCAGTGCAATTTCATCCAGTTGAGAACATTTCTCCCCTCCAAAAAAAAAAAAAAAAAAAAGAATTTTCTGTTCCATTGAAATTTTTGGGACTACAAAGGCAAGCTCATTAAAATTACACGGTCAATATACTGTAATTATTTCACTCTGGTTGCCATTTTTCACACAGTGTAGCCATCTGCCATACCATCCTACATATGCTTCTTCAGAAGAAAGTCCAAGAACGAAGGGCAGTGAAATGTAGCCTCTGGTAAATATGCCAGTGCTGCGGCCTGAAAACTTCATCAGCTTCTATTTTAAACACTGGTGATGTTAGACAGCTTTATTTCAATATACAGGAGCAGGGTGACAAAAAGGAGCCAGGTTCCTGGTGTGCTTTTGTCAACAAAATTGAGTCTACTTGGCACAGGAAAACACCAGAGAAGTGTGGGGAAATTAACTTTGAAGTCAAAGAAGTATCAGGCAAGTGGAGAGGCAACTGAGTTGGGGATGCAAATCTTTGTTCATTTCATTCTTCCAGGTGAGAACAAAAAAAAATGTGTTACTTGGCATTAATAGCATCGGCCCACATTTCATTCTCTAAAACCCACTGTTTTTGAAACAAACAGTTTAGTTAATGGGTTAATAATACTACTTCAAGAGATTGAGGCTTCTTTGTGTGCTGCATATCTGAATAACCCAGCTTTCTGTAATACATTGTGGGCATAAAATGTTTGACCAATGTTGGTCTCTGCTCCATAAACAATTCTTAGCATTCCTGTCGCTACCATCTTGATCTGTCATGTAGTTCATCTTTGCTAGGATCTGCCAAACAACACCTTGGTATTCCCATTCTTGTGTTAATGAATCACTCTCACTTTTGTCTCTTATTTGCATCATCACCTGGACATGACTCTCAGCAACATGGAGTGAATACAGGGGATGTGTCTCTGTGCTTCCTATATCTGAAGAAGTGGATTATGATCTATGAAAGCTGTAGTGCTGTATTTTATTTTATTTTTTAAAAAATTACATCTGTCTGATGTAGCCTTGCAAAAGTATCTTGGGTATAAAAGTATATCACAACAAAAGGAACGTTATCTGTTGCTAATCACCTTGCAGTCCTTAACACAGAAAGTTTTTTTTATTATGTCTTCCAGTGCTTTATGGGCAAGATGGCCTCCATGCATCATGTGAACAGAAGTATTGTGGCCGGGGAAGTAAGTGTATTGTGAACAAGGAGACTGATAAGCCTGAATGTAGATGCATAGAGGACTGCAAGCCCAGTTACATACCAGTATGTGGATCTGATGGTAAATTCTATGAAAATCATTGTGAACTCCACCGAGCTTCATGCTTGCAACGGAAGAAAATCTACATTATTCACAGCAAAGATTGCTTCTTCAAAGGTAGGGATTCCTCACTGATAAATCTAGAAAATCTACATCGTCTACTTTGTCTTGTTGGATCATGCACTGTGTTTTAATTCCAAACTTCTCAGGGGTTATATGTGATCTGTGATAGGATTAAGTGTCTAACTCTTCTTTAAAAAGCAATAATCATATGAACTAATACCTAGTTGACTTATTTGCATACATTAGGTTGTGCTTAGAGTAATTTAAGTTTCAAAGAACCCAGTGCTTATGAGTTTGTCTGACTCTAATCCATGGCATACTAAGCCTGCTTTGGTGTGTAGGAAATTTTATGCTAGTTAAACTATGTAGTTAGGTGAGTATTTGGATAAACTTGCTCTTTGGAAAAGAGCACTCAGTAGTGTGAGCATTGTACTTACTACTGTACTGTATAAATAGAGAAGTATGATTGATTTGTCTCTGAAGACACAAAACTTCTAACCAGATCCTTTTTAATATAATGTTGTAAGCTTCTGAACTCTTACAGCATTCCCTACCTACCCCATGCATGAGTATCTAGAGGCAAAGGGAAAGAACATTGATCAAATTGTCATACCGTATAGACCAAGAGCTGGCTGATGTGTGAACAAGGACAGAGGCAATGGTAACAATGCACAGAAAGGGCCAAACGTGCTGATAAAAATATTCTAAAGGAGAACTTGGGTCAGAAAAGGACTACTACAAAAGCAGTAGGAATGGAAACTCTGGTGTGTAGCTTCTTCACATGTAGCAGTGGGAGAGGTGCAATGTTTTGCCAGACTTCCATCTCCCTGTGTGCCTGGATGCTGAGGCAGGTTGAAACAATGGCAAGTAAGATTGGAGGGGCAAATACTGTGTTTCCCTGAAAATAAGACAGGGTCTTATATCAATTTTTACTCCAGAATGCATTAGGACTTATTTTCAGGGTATATATTATTTTTTCATGTACAACAATTTACATTTATTCAAATACACTCATGTCATCTTTGACTGGTTGCTGCACAATTCAGCAAAATGGTGGAGCATGGGGTTTCACTTAACAGGGGCTTATTTTGGGGTTCGGCTTATATTAAGAGCATCCTGAAAACTCGATCCACTGTATTCAAAAAAGGAGAGAGATCCCGGTAGATGTCCTCCACTTTAGATTTTAAAAATGCTGCAAATTGGTCAGGTGAGATATTAGTGGGAGGCCCATCACCCAGACCAATTCCAGTTAGATCGCGAACTATACGGAAAAGTTCTGCCTGCTGATTTGAAGCTTCACTTATCCGGTCAGTGAAGTGAGATCTTCTAGCAGCCTTCACCTTGGCCAGGTAATGGTTAGTTGTGGTCCTAAGAGCTTTCTTATTATAATCTGTCGGTTTTTCTCTCCAAGTGTACTCTAGCCATCTCCTATTTTGCTTCATAGCTTGTAGTTCCGGATTATACCAGTCCCCTGGCCGAGCTCTGCGATGGAGAGGGCATTTAGGAGCGATTGTGTCTACGGACCATCAAAATAGGCCCCTGCTCCCTGCAGGGAGGGAGTGCCACTGAGAGGTTACATTTTATTAGGTGATGATCTGACCATGACAAGGGGACTGACACCAGGTCAGTCACCATCAGACCATGCTCGCTCCGCTCGGTGGAAAGTACCAGATCTAGCATATGGCTGCCCATATGTGTGGGATCGTTAACATGTTGGGACATGTCCAAGGAAGCCATGGTTTCCAAGAACTCAAGAGCTGGACGAGAAACCCCTGCCTCTGCAAGGATGTTGAAGTCACCCAAGACCAAAAGCCTTGGGGACTCCAACAGTGCCACAGAGACAAAGTCTGCCAGCTCTGGTAGGGAGGTGGCTGGGTTGCGGGGTAACCCAGCAAGATCCCAATACCATCCCTGGCCCCAACAAACACGTGGAGGGCCTCCATACCTGGCTTCACCACCGAAGACCGTCTAGTAACCTCTAGAGTGTTTCTATAAACCATGGCTACTCCCCCCGTCCCTCCAGTCTGCTCTGGTAATGAACTGCATAACCAGGAAGACAGGCAAGGGTCAAGGGAACACCCCCTTCCCTGCCCATCCAGGTCTCAGTTATGCATGCCAGGTCTGCATCCTCCTCCAGAATAAAATCTTGAATAATCTGGGATTTATTGGACACAGACCTGGCATTTAGCAGCACCAGTTTTAGAGTGGAGGGCCGGCTGATCTGACTACCTCAAGACTGGCAGGTGGTCACAGTGCCAGAACAGTGAACAGCCTTCAAACATCTGTTCACTGTTCTTCTGTAATGTGTAGGCACTGTGCCAACGCCATATTTCTACCCGTAATCACTGGGGTGGCAAGCCCTCCTCTCCATATCAGAAAAAGAGAATTAAAGAAATTAAGGATAAGACTAGGGTGATACAATAAAATGACAATAACAAAATTAATGAATTTAGTATAATACTAATACAAATTAGAAAATTATCCATGCCAAATTAAACAAATTATCAGTTAGTGGATTATCAATTTAACAAATACAATAAAATTTAAATTTAAAAAATTTAAAAATTTAAAAATTTGAATTAAACACTTTAGATAAATGTAATTAAATATACATGTGACTCAAATAATATAATAAAGCAGTAAAATAAAACAAACTAAACTAAAATAGCATATAACTTATAACCAAAAAAATAAAATAAAATAACCAAAAAAATAAACACAAAAATCTCCCCCCACACAATTGGACCAGTCCCACAGTATATTAGCCACAGATCTTGTTTTCCCAAAGAGGCTGTTGGGAATGAGTTCGAATCTATGGGGCCAGAGACCCCAAACCGAGCAGTCAGAGGCAGAGCATGATGTAACCATAGAGGAAGGGGAAATATAATGCAAACCACAAGGAGTGTGACGCTTGCACTGTGTCTCTTCACAACATGGGGACAAGTAAAAAGTTCCCCATTAGACATGGCGAGGTCCGCAGCTTTAAAAGGGGCTCCCCTGGCCATTGATGTCCCAGTTGTAAACAGGCCCTCGGAAGAGTCCTCAAAAGCCCCCGAGAAAACCCCACAACAAGCCAGCATTGAACTTCCCAAGCCCTCAGCCAGTCTCACATCCTTGTGTTGTTGGAAAAGAGTGTTTGTGATGACCAGCTTGTTCGCTTCACAAAACTCTATTAACCTTTGCCATTTGTCCTCCACTCTTCCTCAGTAGCATTAAGCATCATATCTTTTAGCCTTTTGTTTCTGTTCATGGGGGTTTTTTTTTAGCAAAGATACTGGAGTGGCTTTCCAGTTCCTGCTCCAGGTGGACCGCATTTAGTCAGAACTCTCCACTATGACCTGTCCATCTTGGGTGTCCCTGCACGGCATAGCCCATAGCTTCTCTGAATTCCTCAAGCCCCTTCGCCATGACAAGGCAGCAATCGGTGAAGAAATCTAGCTTTCTTTTAAATTTAATTTTTAAAAATTGCATAGCCTTGGTATAAAAATTAAATGAATAGAAACTGTCCAGTTAGGCTGCACACATACTTATTACCACATGCTATGGAACTCAGATAAGGATTATTTGTATCCCACTACAGGGAATTTTGATGTACACTCTTCCTATCTGTGCTGAATTTAATTTTATTTCCAAGGCCAATAATGATGTAATGATTGATCTGAATGGGACTAACTGATTTTGTAGCAACACCAGGGTCATATGAGAGTTTAGGGAATTAGATAACTGCTTTGACTGGTCAAGGAGTGGGACTAATGAATTTAAGAGCTTTTTCAGGATATGTTGGATGAGGAATTAATTGGTTTGCCATCTGCAAAATATAGATTTTAGCAATTATTTTAATGGATATGTATAAATCATTCTATGCAATTTATGTGCAGATCCATGCCTCCATTTTAGTTACCCATGTCGTTAGTTTGGCATCATGCAAGTGATCCCTTTCCATCTATGATACTGGAGCTAATATAAAGCCATTATGATTAGCAGACATGAAGAGCTTTATCTTTCATGAATTTTTCAAATCCTCTTCACTGCCTTACCATCGCTGTCATGGCAGGATTATTTCTGATGACTGCAGATGGAGCAGGAGCTGGTTAAGAATTTGCTGTTTATAGCCAGCTGTGCTTCCTCAAGCCCAGAACAACAGATATTTGTGTTAGCCTTGATCCAATTGTAAAAAACCTAGATGAGAGTAATTTTCTATTAGTTCATTGTGACAATGTGAGTTTGACTAAGTTCTTCATTCTCCACTGGAATCAATGCTAACAGCTGAGGCTAACACAAAGGGATGTCTGCCAAGTAGAATTCTCTGTTCTCCGGATACTCATACATTCTTGGCTTTGACTTCTTTCGTAAATGATCATGAACTTGTATGTTTTTCAAGCTGTTTAAGGAAAGAATGTTTCTTCAGATTAAAGGAACCTTGGAGATCCCAGGGATTCAACTTGAGTCTTTCTCTACTCGGACCTGGTGCTACTGAACTGGGTCCCCTCCCTCTTTAGCACAACATTTTCGTGTGTTGGATGAAATACTTTAAATTATACTTCTGTGTACAACAGTTGCAAAAGGTTGTGTTTTTCAGAGCCATAAACATATCCCTTACCTTGTAAAACATCCTGTTTAATTTGTTAGAACCTTATTACAATACGGCCCCCTGTTCTGTCAGCATGAGAATCGAGGCTGAAAAGTTCAAGACAAAAGCACCGAGAGTAATTAGTGTATTGTACACAGAATTTTCACCAAGAGAGCTGAGTGTCTAACAACCACGACTGGGTTAGCAGAACAATTTACCATGTCTCCCAAGTGTCTTGACTTTCACATCACTGATTATGTGCTGACATTGTACCTAATGATACAATGTCATACTTGACTAGGTTTCTGTACAAATCATAAAGCTGTGTCTGAAAGGAGTAAGTTAGCATTTCTGGTCAAAGAAGTCTGAAATGTCAGAAGCTGATCGGTGGTTAGAATTTCACTACATTTCTGTATTGTAGTGATGCAAGCACTTTTGTGCCTTAGAGAAACCTTTTTGCAATATGGAAAACTGGTAAAAAATGATAAAAAAGGACAACAATACATTCCTTTTTCTTGGTAGCAAAACTAGCAAAAATGAAATAAGCTGTTCATTTCAGTTTATACAAGAGGCATAGAACATTTTAATTCAAATGCGCATAATAAATAATGAATACAGTAGGAGAATAGTCTTGTACTACTTTTAAGAAGAAAGGATATAATGACATACTGAAGTGATCCCTAACAGAGCAGTCCTCAGTTATGCATGGTTTCAGCTTGCAATTATATTCATTTTTCTTTATTTTTCTTTTTTTAAAAACCTTCCCATTCTGTGGAGCTGCAGGTCAGGGAACTGGACCGGCTACAGTGCTCATGGTGCTGCCTTAGAGAGGCCATTTCTTTTCTAAATGCTCTCTCATTAAAATCCTCTCCAAAAAGGCTAACAATAAATTTACGAGTTTGCACAAATCATCTTCAGCCATGCCAAAATTTCTGTGCATTTGCACTGGAATATTTTTCCAAAGTATTTGTATGGCTGGGTCACAGTCTAACCAAAGTTAAGAACTATTACAGTCTTTTCCTCTAATTATGTTTATGTCTCCCTTTCAGGGAAAAAATGCTTCTTGGTGTTTTGGATAAGATTAAGTTTAGTTAAAAATGACATTCAGTCGTGCCTAATATTGACTGGAGAAAGAGTATGTTTTCTTTACCTGAACAACAGATAGTCTCATGACATCTTAAAAGGGCTGAAAGCTGCCTTTAATCCTTTTATGGAGAAAGGCAGATAAAAAAAGTTAAAACATTTTAGCTGTATAGGTTTTTGAGGATTCCAGCTGATCCAACTACATCAGTGGAGTTCCGGGCACAGAAGTTTAAACAAAGTAAATTGGACTAGGATCTATATGACATTGTGTTGTTTTCACTGCTGTAAACTAGCACACCTACTCTTTTTGACATTTTATAGCCCACCACACTTAAACAAGCCTGTCATTTCTGGTAGCCTGCAGGAGATAAGGAAGTTTCAGCATTGTTTTTCACTTTCCAAAGTGCAGGTGTGAAGCAACATGTGAATGACAATACAGATTAAATTCCTGTTTTGATATAGTTACCCAATACCCAAGCAAAAAGCTTTGTGCCTCTTGCACACATAACAAATAATCAAGAACATTGATACCACTTTGATGGTGAAGGAACAATAGCTGCACCTATTAAGTTATTACAAAACTAGGATATATCTTCTTGGCTATTGTTATGCAGTTTTCCCTGCTTCCAGGCTTTTCTCACCTTTCCATCATCTTCTGCTGATACTGAGTAGAAGTTTGTGAGTGGGATTTCATTCATTCAGTTAATACAATTCACATACGCATTAGTGAGAACCTAAAAGCTGTCTGTATTCAGGGCTTGACAAGAAACACTGGCAACTGTGTCCTGTTGCCATTCAGTACATGCACATTAAAATAGGGTTGGTTTGTGCAAATTAAAGTGCATACATCATAAGACATTTTGAGCTGATGTGTGAAGAAAGTTCTAATATCCTTATGATCCTGAACTATAAAATATAGTGATAACTGAGACTAGAATGTTCAGTTAATGCTTTTAGTATTTGGATAATAGCTTCAATAAATAGAATCGCATTATATATGTGCCATGGCAAGGAAGTGGCTATGCAGAATTTACTCCTATAATCAAACCCCACTCATTGTAGTTTTGATATTTCTTTGCTGAAATTGTCAAAATGATTGAAAGACAATGGGTTTGTTGAGGCAGAAGAAAGACAGGCAAAATAGTCAAATCAAATTATCTAAAGTTCACAAATGTCTGTTTGAAATGTTATAATTTCTGAAAGAAATGTGATACAAAATACAGATTTTGATCCTCTCATCCACTCACAAGCATGCCATTTGATTGAAAAAGCAGCATTTATGCTATTTTATTTTCCAACATCACTGCAATAAATGTTAAGGAAATATTGTTTTCTGCTGTTTTAATGTGATTACACACCGTCACTCATCTCTTAGTATAACCGCATGCTCAGTTACATGAGTTGAAAGTCAATGGAAATCAGTGGACTTGTAAGTGTGCTCTGACTATGTGTTAAGAGCACAGCCCATGGCTTTTGCATATTTATACACATATATAATATATCCATTGTTACACTTTCTGTCATACGCAATGCTCACTTATTCCTCTTTGAACAATCAAAACATAAAGATCCCACAAAAAAAACTGAGATTTCTTCTCTGGAAAAATAAAAAGTCTGAAGAATATATCCATAGGCATAGCTTTTCTAAAGATTCTCTGTACTATTTCTTTAAAATAGGCTGGCAAATGGTTCCTTTAACTATATAAAAACTGGTGAATGATGCTCTCTGACCAGCCTGGCAATATAGCTGCTATTATTACCATATATACATTATTTCCTTCTACCACCCCCAAGTCTCATTACTTAATTTCCTATTCTTTTCTTTATATCTATTTTCACTTTTCTGTGCTGTGGAAAAACATTGCTTCGATATAGGAAAGGAGTTTAAGACAGGTCTGGATAGCTGAGGATTGGAAGATACCTGATATATTTTGGATACCTGTCTTTGGAGAAAAACATGGGAGAACTGCCTTGAGAGACTGGAAGATAATGGCCAAAGTCCTGTTTCCTTGTATAACTATAGCACGGACAGTGGTGAAAGGAATTTTCCATGTTTATTTATTTATTTATTTATTTATTGAATTTATATGCCGCCCACTCTACCCAGAGGTCTCTGGGTGGCTGTTTGTCAAATTTCTGCTCAGAAACTGATAGCATAAACAATGGCACACTCAGTCACATTTCTGGCTGCATAATAAAGGACAAGGGAAAAAGGGAAAACCACTAGAGCAGTCATGCTTCTTCTGTGCATGGTTTTCCTAGGAACATTTTGACCACTGAATGCATTTGTGCGGCATATGGAATGGAGTGGAAAACCAGTAAAGGGACAAGTGGACCGATAGTACAGGGATTGAGTTACATGAGAAGTAAACAAACTGAGCAGCACAATTCTGAAGAGAGATGCAATAAAAATGAGATGTGATGAATTGAACAGAGAAGACAGTTGCAGTAGTTAAGATAGGAGGTAACTATACAATGATTCAATATTTGATTTTTTTTAAAAAAAAGAACCATCTTTCTCATTATGTATCATAATTGAAATAGCTGTTGTTTAGTCGTTAAGTCATGTCTGACTCTTCATGACCTCGTGGACCAGAACACCCCAGGCCCTCCTGTCTTCCACTGCTTCCCGGAGTTTGGTCAAATTCATGTTGATAGCTTATGTGATATTGTCCAGCCATCTCATCCTCTGTTGTTCCCTTTTCCTCTTGTATTCACACTTTCCCAACATTAGGATCTTCCCAAAAGCAGGGTCTCTGCTTTTTAAGATGCTGTCTAGGATTGCCATCGCTTTCCTCCCAAGAAGCAGGCATCTTTTAATTTTGTGGCTGCTGTCACCATCTGCAGTGATCTACTTCATTATATTCTTGTGAGACTCTGATTTTGCCCTACACAAATTAACTTTATCTACATCAGAAAATCAAGTCATTGTTTGACATCAGTTTCAGATTACAGTGGACCCTCGACTTATAAATGGCTCCACTTAGAGACTTTTTGAGTTACAGACTTCTCTGGCAGCAAAATTTAGGTTTAACTTGCAGCCGGAGAATCAGCCTACAGACCGGGGGAAAAAAGGAACAAAAATGGCCAGTTACAGATTAATCGGTTTTCAATGCATTGTAGGTCAATGGAGCCTCGGCCTACAGACTTTTCAACTTGCAGCCATCGTTCCAGTACGGATTAATTCCGTAAGTCAAGGGTTCACTGTAATGTTTTGCCTTCTCATTCAATTAAAAAATATCTAAATATTATTTTTGGTGAAAAAATCAGTTTTATTTATTTATTTATTTTTAAAAAAACCTTGTGCACTAAATTGTGGTTCACATCATCCTTCCCGTTAGTGGAAGAGTGTGAGTTCCTTTTGGTTTCTGAGGACAAGAACATCATTGGTTGGATATAATTTTACTCTTCCTTGAAAAGGTTCTGTGTCTGGCAGTAAAAGCATGGCCAATTGAAAATTTAATTATAGATTGGATCTGTGGAACATAATGTCTCCCCTCACCATTAGCTGAAGTCAACATTCACATTTCTAATTATCAGGTTATATGGGCTTCCCTAAAGGACAGCTCAAGAAATGCTTTCCTATAGAATGATATGCTATCTTCATCTGATTATGAGACACAGGATGTCTAAGAGAATATTTATTTTAATATTCTTATTGATTCAGGGTTTCCTTATTTTATAAAACACAACACTAAACAGAGAGGCTTACAGATGGAATGTGGTGAGAGGCTGTAGAGGTACAGAATGATGAGAGGATTTAGAAAATAAACATCAGTCATCTAGACTTTCTGAATAATTTCAATAAATCCAGTGACAACCACCAACATATATTGCATTCATATATGGTGAATTAATTGAGACCTGCATCTATGCTGTAGCATTGATTAAAGAAGGCAGCCCAGATGTGCAGAATCCTCCAAATGAACCAGGTCAATTTCAGAACTAATGCTGAAGTAATTTATTAATTAAATATAATTCTTAATCATTCTGCTTGCTTCTATCCTTTATTATCTTCAAATGTATTTTGTCTTCAGATTCATGTTTTATAGTGGAATCATAGTATCATTTGCAAATAAGATGCTTTGCAATACTCTGCTTGGAGCTGTTTCTTTATTGTACATAGTGCTGATTTATTAGAAGAATTTGCAACTGTCATAGTACTTTATACAGATGGCACAACTGCCATGATAACATTTAATGTATCAATGAAGAAAAGTAGTCAAGGGGGTGGATTTTATGGAAATCCATGAGTACTATAACTATCTATAGCCTTGATAATATTTTGCTTCCTGTGGTGAAACTGAAATGACACTCAATCCCTTCTACAGATATAACAGCCATTTATAAATGTCCTTGTCCTTGTTGAAAACAGGTGCCTTGTTATATTGTGATACCCCTCTGCACAAATGGCCAACTGCTGCAAGAAACTGCTGCAAGATTATTATTTTTTTGCTCCTGCACAGGTGTGAGAAGACCAGCACTATATTGTTAGTAGCATTATTATTATGATTTATTTATCTATTGCACTTATATACCACCTATTTAGCAGTAACCCATGACTCTGTGTAATTTACAACAATTAACAGATACCCAGCATGTCAATGAACAAATTAAATAAAAATAAACAAAGTAAAATAACAATAACAAAAAAGAGAACTCCTCAGAGGTGGCACCACAGGAAAATTCTAGTATAACGGGGGGGGGGGGTCATTGGGAGAGAAAATTCTTAAAAGGTCTCCTCAAAAAGCACTTTTTAAATCTATTTCCTGAAGGACAAGAGGGAGGGTACCTGCTATAGATTTACAAGCGGTGCAAGGTCTGGATCCTGGAAGTCATTTGGCATTAACCAAAAGAAAACAGCAAAAACAACAAGCAGCAAGCAAACAAAACAAAACAGAACCTCCGTGTTGTGCATAAAAAATTCATGCATTTCATGCAAATTGAGGTAGGTTGTTTTGCATGAAGTACAAGGTTTGGATGAGGTAAAAAATGGATGTGATCCAGCAGGTTTTTTTTCTTATGTTCTTATGCCTGGATTCTGTCCACACAAACATACCTAGAATTTCCATCATAATCTTAAAAAAATGACTTGCACCTTTGCCTCAATAACCTCCATTGTGCTACCTCTAGTTGTGTGTATTATTTATTGATTCAGGATTATTGAGAAATACAACCAGATAATGAACTCAAGTAAAATTTGGAACAAAACAAAACACTTTAAATGAAAGATAATGAAAACAGCTCCCAGTCCCACAGAGACATGCCTCACAGAAATTAGACTCAAAAAAAGATGAATGGCAAAAGAACAAAAGCAACTGATTTGATTCTAGCATGCATTTTTAACATTTTGTTTGAAACTGTCACCCCTTGTAATAGCAACACTACTGGTAGAAAAGGAACTTGAATCAAAGGTCATTATGACATGCTGTGATACTGTTGCCAATACCAGAAGGAGGCATGTTGGGGGGAAAAGCTAATGAAGCTTCCTATCAAATTAGTGATGTGAAGAGAAAAAAAACTTCTGGATTAGACTTGTGGGTTCTTTGTGTATATGTGGGGTGTGTGTGCCTCATTCATTTTCAGATCTTTTGGGTAATGAGCTTTTCATTAAACATGAAAGGTACCTGCTCTTTTAGGTTCTCTTGTTTCATTTTCCTCCTGTCCCATTAGTTTTCTGTCTAAAATCCCTAAAGAACATTTAAAATAGTACTAAAAAGCAGAGGCAAGGCAGTCAGCAAAGAAACAATGTAAAACTCATAGCGAACCTTTTAAAACTACTTCAAAAAAAGAAGGGGTAAAGCAGTCTAGTGGGACTCCTCCCAAATATACCCTGAGGGGGGAGGCAAAATTAAAAAAATGCATAATAATAATTTAAAAAGAACCCAAAAATTAAAATAAAGGTCTCTTTCATGTTTGTTTTCTCATCCATGTTGGCTGCAAATTCGCATCCCTTTCCATAAATATCCGTTGAAGATAGAAATGTTTGGAATGATAAGATTGTTATTTTATATTTTTTAAGGTAGTACTTGCTTATATTACCTGAAATTTATGGTGCTCATGTTACATTTTTTCACAACTGGTAGTTGAAACAGTGATAGTTAAACAGATTCTTATGGTCATAACAAAGTTAGTCAAACTCTCTTACAGGTTCCACTCGTATGCCCAACTGAATCCTATCTAAAGCTCTCTAGTTAGTCATCTGCTCACTGGGATTAAACATCAAGTGCCACTGCCTCTGACCTGTCAGCAGGAAGGAAAGCTTAGACAAAATCCCTTGGAGGAACGACACCTCCTAAGGTTGGCTGGGCTGCCAATTGCAGCTCCAAGAAAGTAACTTTCCAAGTTCCAATTCCAGTCTATACATCAGTGGTCCCCAACCTTGGGCCTCCAGATGTTCTTGGACTTCAGTTCCCAGAAATCCTGGCCAGCAGGGATGGTGGTGAAGGCTTCTGGGAGTTGTAGTCCAAGAACATCTGGAAGCCCAAGGTTGGGGACTACTTCTATACATGATAGACTTGGTTTGGGTTGCTCTAGGCCAGTGGTTCCCAATCTTGGGTCCCCAGGTGTTCTTCGACAAAAACACCTGGTCAGCACAGTTAGTAGTGAAGGTTTCTGGGAGTTGCAATTTGAGAACATCAGGGGACCCAAAGTTGGGAGTCACTGCTCTAGGCTCACTCAAAAATGGCATGAAACACCAGTAACCTTAGCCTCTAACCAATTACAGAGAGTTTTTTTTTCTCCATCTCTCATTATCTCCTATAGTCCCTACATTTCAGTGCCATGGCTGGTCTTTGGAGGCCAGTATCCTACTGCTAGTCTCACCCAGAGGGAAGACCCAGGGAAACAAATGCTGAATTGTGAACCAATATGTCAGACCCAGTTTGTGTAGTGGGTAGAACAATGATCTAGAGTAACTAAGAGACCTGGGTTCAAATCCTTGTTTGTAGAAACTCACTATGGGGTGGCGATGGTAACTCACATCTTCCACATCACAGGTATCTCCAAAACTATGTTAGAGTTGACTCTGTGGATGCCACATAATGTAACAACAAAATCAACACTTACACAAATTGAGTTCAATCAGTGGATCTACTTATTTGACCAAAGCAGTAAGATACTGCATTAAGAGGTGCTTGGGCTTAATTCTGCTTGAACATCTCCTCTCTTCTAGCCTTCTTCCTCATCCCCGGACATGGGGGACCTTAACCAGCACAGATTTTGGGGCTAAAAGGGCAAGGCTTGAACTGGGTTGTCAGATGTTTTTTAACTGGGACAGCAGAGAGCCTGCCGTTCCTGGGCTGAGCTCTGTCACCTCTCTTCCTAAGGAAAACAAAACCCTCTGTTGTATTCATGTGCATCTGATAGCCAGTCTGGGGACTCGATCCAACCTGTTGCTTCTCTGACGCAACCGGGCTGCAATCAATGCCGCCACCGATTGCTTCTCCCTTTCTCCCTCTTTGCAGACATGCCCCACCCTGCCTGGAAAGGTGCACAAGTCTATCAGCAATTGCAGGACAGTGGGTCTCGTTGCATTATTTGTGGTCGGTGGGCAGAGCAGCACGTGGGGCACTCTGTGCTGGCTGCCATCCAGACATGGAAAGACGGAACTGAGAGTGGAGAGAGGGAGGGAGAGAGGGAAGTCGGGCAGGAGGCGCATTTGGTGGCTGCCTGCTCCCACTTATGGTGGAGTTACATCATCCGCCTACAGCGTGGGCAGGAGGTGCTGTGGAGCCAAGACAAAGATACTCCACTGTGCTATCACAGGAGGATGCACCGAGCCAAGCCGAGCCATGCCTTGCTGAACACTCCTCACTTCCTCCAGGCTTGGAATGAAGGAGTATCACTGCACCTGAACACCCAGGCACAGGATTCCCCCCTCCCTCGCAGCTTGGATCCAGTCTTTGAATTCAGATCACCCTGTGTCCCTAAACTGATTCATCCCAGGGTGGCTCCCCCCCCATGCTACCCCACTGTTCAAAACCCGAACTTCACAAAATGTGGAGGGGATTGTTGAGGCAAGTCAGGGAAAGTGTCTTTGGAATGTTGGTGTCTCTAGGTACCGGGGGGGGGGGGGGTTATAGCCCAACAAATCAATGAATCAAAAATCACTAAAAATGTGTTGATTGATAATTTCAGGGGCACATTGATTTATATTAATTAGCAATTTTTGATGAATTTTGCAATTTTCCCCCAATTCGTGCCCAGTTCTAATTTTTAATCATATCTCATGCAAGTAAAAATGTAGGTAAAGACTGTCCATTAAACATTTCCTGTTAACCCTTCATACCAGTTATGTATGTCAGCTTCAATCACATGATTAATGGTTAAATATGGATCCATAGTCAGCAATTCAAATAGAAATTTATTTTCCTGAAGGAACCAAATACCAGTTAGTCAATGAGAGTATCTCAGAATAAGTGTTTGCAGAACTGCAGCCATAACAATTTACAATGTGACGCAGAAAGAAGTAATTGAATTTTAATCTGTAGAACGGAATCACACATTGTTCCCCCCGCCTTCTCTGCTTAAACAGTTTCTCATAAATATGCATTTCCCAGAGTAAAAATGGAGTAAGGTCTAGTATGAAATTACATCTGACAAATGTCTAAAGTCCTAATGATGAAAATCTATTAGTTTTGCACTATATAATGAGAGTCATTTTCCAAAATATCTGAAGCGTCAAAGCTTCCCCATCCCTGTGGAAATTGAGTGGCAAACTCTCAGAGCTGTAGGATCTGCACATGCTCCAAAGACCTCTGAGAGCTGCAGTATGTTCTGGACAATCCAGCCCTCCATCCTCCCAATAACCCCACATTTAACAGATAATTTAAAAAAATATTTACACTGTGACAGTAAGATACATATCAGGATCCTGGGTAAACATGGTGAAATTGATGCATCTTCTCTGAAGGGTATGAAGGGCCTTTTTTAGTCAAAAGAAATGGGGGGGACATTGGAATAATGGGGTGCAGTATGCTAGGACCCATATCAAAGTTTCTCAATTGTAACGTCCAGGCTTGATTACTGTAACACATTTAACAATGAGCTACCCTTCAAGAAGGACCTAATTTGACAATTGGTGCATCCAGGCTTTTCCTGCTATAGTTCTCACTTTGTAAACTGAGCTAGTTGTTTGACCCCATGTCCCACTGCTTTACTGTTTTTGATATATTGTCTTTGGAACTTTCACAAGGAATGTACTCAGGACACAGGCTCTATAGACTTGGATCTTGGTATATGCTGTCAGCTTCTTATTAAGCCATACTCCCTTTGTGAGTCTAGAGAATATGTTAGCTGCTTTGCCAATACGTTTATCCAGCTTGACATCTAGAGAGAGTGTCAAAGATCGTTGAGCCAAGGTACACGGAATCATGAACAAACTCGAAATCTTGTGTAGAGATGGTAATAGAGGGAAGTGAGTCCACGCCCTGCCCCATGATTTGCGTTGTCTCCAGGCTAATTGTTAATCCAAAATCTTAGCAGGCCTTACTAAAACAATTCATAAGTTGTTGGAGCTCTTCAGCAGAATGGGCAACAACAGCTGCATCATTGGCGAAGAGGAAGTCCCACATGCATTTCAGCTGGACTTTGGTCTTCGCTATCTAGAGAGATTAAAGAGCTTTCCATCTGATCTAGTCTGGAGATAGACACCTTCTGTTGCGCTTCCAAAAACATACTTCAGCATGACAGCAAAAAAGATCCCAAACAGAGTTGGTGCGAAGACACAGCCCTGTTTCACTCCACTTTGGATGTCAAAGGGATCTGATGTTGAGCCATCAAAAACTACAGTGCCCTTCATTTCCTCATGAAAGGACCTGATGGTGTTAAGGAGTCGAGATGGACATCCAATCTTGGGAAGTATTTTAAAAAAGTCATCTCTGCTAACCAAATCAAAGGCCTTTGTGAGATCTATGAAGGCCACAAAGTGTGGCTGTCATTGTTTCTTACTTTTCTCCTGCAACTGTCTGAGAGAAAATACCATGTCGATGGTGGATCTACTAGCTTGAAATCCACACTGTGATTCTGGATAGACTCTGTCTGCAAGCATCTGGAGCCTCTTGTGCACAACACGGGCAAGTAGCTTCCCTACAATGCTGAGAAGAGAGATGCCACGCTAGTTATTGCAGTTGCCCCTGTCTCCTTTGTTCTTGTACAATGTGACAATGCTTGCATCCTTCATGTCCTGTGGTACTCCACCTTCCCTCCAGCAAAGACAAAAGATTTCATACAGCTCAGTGGTGATGATCTCTTTACAGCACTTCAGCACTTCAATAGGTGCCATGCCAGAGATGAGGGAATCCAAGGCCTCTTTTATTTCTGCCAAAGTTGGTTCACTGTCCAACACTTCCAAAACAGACAGGCACTCAATGTTATTTAATGCCTCTTAGGTTACTACGTCCCCTCTAGAATATAGCTCAGAGTAGTGCTGCACCCAGCGTTCCATCTGTTGTGCTTGATCACGCATGTAGCAGTCTTCAAAGGAGCAGATTTCTTCTGTGTTGGACCTAAAGCCTGCTTGATACCGTCATACATTCCCTTGATGTTACCTGTGTCTGCTGCTGTCTGTATCTGAAAGCAGAGCTGAAGCCAATAATCTAACAATATCAAACTATTTTGTTGTTAACTTCCATTTAACTATGCAGTATTATCAGCCAGGTTAGCTCAATAAATGTCACCACTGATTCTAATTATCAGTGATCATCCTTGGATAAACAGTGCATGATAATTCCATAAATTATGCCTGACACCAATATCTAGGCATAGAGTCACTTGGAAACATTCAAAGGTGGTCTTTTAAGCCATTGACATGGTAAGAAGTTGCTTATTATGTTCCACTGGAACTGTCTTTGTGGAAACCACTGTAAAGTATCCCAGCACAATGGACAGATCAATAATCTTTTCAGCACCTGGCATTCTAACAGTTGGTTGGCAAGGTGATTACTTCACCCTTTGACATAATGGTTCATCCCTTGGGCAAATCTATGAGTTGTAGTATGTAATAGTACTTATTCTAGATCCGCACAATGACTTTCCAAGCCAAATACAGTACTACAATACATTTTAGTCTGCCAAGTTACAATGGCCCTTCGTTTTGTCTTTCGTTTTTGTGGCCTGCACACCCTTGCCAAAGATAGGAGCTTCTCAAACATGTTGTAGGGGGGGAAAAAACCCACACACACACACACAACAACAACCAGCTCCAGAGATGTTGTAGTTATGTTGGCCTGACAATGAGCATTTTGTTTTGATTTCCCACTGCACCTCCTTGACAGGCACTGGATTCCATAGGGGTCCTTCCAATTCTGCAGTTCTAAGATTATTATTATTATTATTATTATTATTATTATTATTATTATTATTATTATTATTATTATTATTATTATTATTATTATTATTATTATTATTATTATTATTATTATTATTATTATTATTATTATTACTACTACTACTACTACTACTACTACTACTACTATTACTATTATTACTATTATTACTATTATTACTACTATTACTATTATTACTATTATTACTATTATTATTATTAATGAATTTTGCACAATAAAGCTATTTAAATATTAGCATAAAGATGAATCAGTATATGCATGTGAACTTAGCTGTGACTTTCTGTGGTTTCATCACTTGTATATGCTTAAAAACCAAAATACTGAAGCAGAGGTGACTGACTTTCCTTTTTTATAACTATAATTTGGAAAACAAGATATTTATAAGCAGTAATGGCATTTCAGGTAAGTTTCAAATTATTTGTTTTCCAGCAGTATCAAAAAGCTACTCCGTGTTATTACGTATTTCATGTGGAATATATTAGATGTGACAAATCCATGATATCCTGTGGAGCAGGCTTTCAGAAACAGAAGGGTTGTTGTCGTTCTTCATTACATTAGGAACTATGCAAGAGCTGCTAGTTTTTGTGCCCATTTGCTGCCACCCCAATGATGCATTCCTATCAAGTAATTACACTCAGGGTATACAGAATCTAATGTTTATTGAGCTGCATCTTACTCACAACAAAATAGCCATTCCATTCACTTGATGTCTTTCAAGCAGCCTTTTTTGTGCTGATATGCAGGGCTGGCCCAAGATGTTTTGCTGCCTGTGGTGAAACAGAAAATGGCATCCTGCTATGTTTTTGCATCTAGTTGTATACTAATCTCAAAGCTAGACAAATTATTTTGACATTTGAAGGAGAAAATCTCACATGTGCTTTCCCCTTCTCAGCAGTTATTAGATACTCAAGATAAATTAAATAATTAACAATTTGATTCTTTATTATGATGCTTCAAATCAGTTGCTGGAGGAGGCTGATTGACTCTGCCTAAGGAAGGGCCAGCTGCAGTGCTATAAATTCATATATTCTGCCATCAGGATCAAATTTTACTATAGAGAAGCCTGGATTTTGAACTGTGTTTAAAGCAACCTTCTGCAGAATTATAAGTACAAATGGATAACCCTATTGTGGATGCAGAAGTAGTATTCAAAACATGTCCTGATCATAGATATAAACTAGATTAAATGAACAACAGATGATTCTTATCCTCCTCCGCTTTATTATTTCAATTGCAAATGTTCACTCGTAGCATTTTTATGACACCCAAAGCCAACACAATCTTCATATTTTTATTATTTTGCATAAATTTCAAGATTTGTCATCAAATTTAGCATAACAGTTGCATCTAGATTCAGGTACTCTGCTATAAGGATGCAAATATCTCCCACAGTGGCAGAGACTGATCAACAAGTAAGATGTCATGGTTGTAAAGCTCAGCAAATGAACTGGGGGTTGGGGAGGGAGAAGAGGCTTTTACTAAATTCTAACATAAATATTTTAGTGATGTATTTAAGGCCCACAGTCACTAACTCAGGCAGGGGACCTTGTCAGTCCACATGGACCATGCCTAGAACCTGGATCTTGTTTTCCTTAAGGTCAACCTGCCATGCTGGGTTTCCTGGAGTCCCCTTTAAGTAAGAGAGAATGGTATACTCTATGAGGTAAGCCATGCTTCTGTCTGTTGCCACTACAGGATATTTGCTGCTCCAATTTGTCTGCCAGTGTGTCCAGGGTATTTGCCCAGTCCCCAGCGAGACCAATCCTCTGCTTCCCTAATACTGCTAGCGTTTCCTGCTGGCATTCCCACTGTTCAGGATTCAATCTATTTGTCCATTACAAAATTTTCTAATGCCTAAGCAATTCTGGCTGTTGGTGTGCCCTCTCTTTGTGTGGCACAATTGCTAAGAAGGTGTCAAAAGATAATTACCTAAGATAGCTCTAATCACTGGATGACTTTGGCATTGAGAATGATGGTTTCTTTGTGTTGCGTTCATCTAAATGGAACAGGTAATGTTTCTAAAGGGTAGGAAATTCTATCAGTAACTGGAAGTTAATTTTCAGAAGGATGGTTTCATCCTCTGCCTGAAGGATGGATTAAGTGTGGTATTTATTCAGTGCCTGAAAATTAAAATCCTTGGATTCAGATTGCAATCAAGTAAAAAAAAAAAAAAAATGAAAGAAACAGTTATGGATTGAACGTGTCAGAGGTATTCTTTTTCAACCTGATATTTTCTACAGTAATATCAACCAATATAGTTTCCAAGGTAAAGGTATAGGTAAAGGTTCCCCTTGACATTTAGTCAGTCGTGTTTGACTCTAGGGGGCGGTGCTCATCCCCGTTTCCAAGCCGTAGAGCCAGCGTTTTGTCCGAAGACAGTTTCCGTTGTGACATGGCCAGTGCTTCTTAGACCCAGAACGCTGTTTACCTTCCCATCGAGATGGTACCTATTTATCTACTTGCATTTACATGCTTTAAAACTGCTAGGTTGGCGAGGAGCTGGGACAAAGCGACGGGAGCTCACTCCGTCACGTGCATTTGATCTTACGACTGCTGGTCTTCTGACACTGCAGCATACAAAGGCTTCTGCGGCTTAGCCTGCAGCGCCACCACATCCCATAGTTTCCAAAACAAAATTTAAATAGTGTTGTTTCCCTCCTTTTTCATCACTCTTGGCTCTACTTCCTCCTAAAGTTTGATGATGAACATTGTTATAGTTGATCATGGGAGAGATTAAATATAACAATGTTCATCATCAAACTTTAGGAATACAATAAGTCTTTTGTAAAGAGCTGTGGCGTTCACCCTTATTGTGTTAAATAGTCATGCATTGTTGAGAGGTGGAGAGAGAGGTAAAAAAGGCGGAGCCTGAGAGTGAACAGTCAGTCAGAGTGTGAAGTCAGGATAGTAGAGTGGAGTTAGAGATAGAGTGATATTTGGGAGATCTGGGGTGTGATTAGTCAGAAGAGTGTATAGTAACTGTAAGATCAAATAGAAGATTGTTATTGATGATTGATAAACCTGAAGAAGATATGTATGAATAATTATCAATACATCTGTAATCAATAAACCTGTTTTATTTTAAAAGACTGATAAATGGGCCTTCATTTTTCTTTAGAAAAGTAGCATAGCATAGCATAGGCATCCTTCAGTCTTGAGAGATTATGGTAACATTCTCTGAATCGAGGAGTGTCCTCTCCAGAGCATGAAGCCCGGGTAAGGTAATATGGAGGATAGGCTATTACCCAAGCAGCAGATCCCCCCTCTCCACATTGCTGAAATGGTCCAATGGAAAGGCAAGAGCCAATACAACTGGTTCCAGCAATGTTGCAGGAGTTGGCAGAACGACACATGCTGCCTTCAGGACTCCAGCTCCGGATTTTGCCTCGAGGTTAACTCCTGAAGCCTTTTCCATGAGTGGATATAGCCACAAGGCAGTGGAGGTTTGAAATCGGCATTTTCCTTCTCCTAGATGGGCTGCCTTCCCGGCCTACTCTTTAATAGTGCGAAAGTATGAATAGTGCAAAAGTAGAAAAGTATGTTGATGATTTAGTAATCAACTGGTGGCAGCATGTGAAGAGGAGTTTGGTTTGCCTTCATATGTTCAGCGGTTGGAAGATACCCAAGGGTAACTAGAGGCAAATGCCAGAAGAACCATTATCAATACTGAGGTCCAAATTAGTATGTATTCATCACAGTAACACTCATGTTGAGATCAGAAACAAATGCATATAGGCTTTGAGACAATCAAACAATAGCTGAAATCCTGCTGCTTATTGTAGTAAGTCACACTAGAATAGGCCCATTAAATCAATGAGGATTTGGTGAGTTGTAAGTTTCATTGATTCAAGTGGGCCTACTCCTAGTTGCCATTTACTATGCTAAACTAAGCTGCAATTAGAGTAAGCCCATTTGAATTGATGGAAATTATGAAGGTGTTGATTCATCAAATTGATGAGTCAACACCTTCACCGATTTAATAGGCCTGCTGTAATGTGATTTACTACACTAAGTAACAGGATTCCAGGCAGTGTTTTCTCTAAAGGTTGGACAGCTTAATTTATAAAAGTTTTGACACACTGAAAGGTATGTGCATAGTCATAGGATAAATTAGAAAATGACTTTAGGAAGAGAATTGAAGGGCTCTGGGATGTTTCTATGGAAAAGTCTTCAGAATTCTGAATGTCACTGCTGATTTATTTATTTATTTATTTATTTATTTATTTATTTATTTATTTATTTATTTATTTATTTATTTACAATATTTTTTAGCCGCACCATTGCCAGTGGCTTAAGCACAGACATAAGTATTATGATTAACAGACAAAGCACTCTGATGCAAAGTAACCAAAACTGTTGTCTCAACCTGAATTCATACAATCAAGTCCAGTAATTACAATGATGGCCCATCTGTTCTTCTCAGTGGTAGTGAATACATCATGCCCAAGGTGGCACTCTAGTGAATGCTTTTGTCTTTTCCTTTTAGCTTCATCTTGATTTAGTTATGTTTTGGATCCCATCCAGTCAAGTTCTGTTTATCAGAACAAGGATCTTAATGCCATTGAATGTATTTCTGAGAGGTTGGCAAAATCTTTCTCAACCAGCATGTTTTATGCAACTATATTTTGAAAATGTGGTGCTATGCCTGGCAAGCAGCATTGGTGTAAACAACATTTTACCCAGGCCTGTCCTTTTGGCATAAATCATCTAAAATTGCCTAGTTTTTGTGCAGTCTACCACTGTTTCTTACTTGGGGCAATATTCAAGAGAAGAAACATCTGGCAAGGTGGAACAACATGATCCAACCATATTTGTCTGTTTGTTTTGGCTTCACAGGCATCATTTTATATAATTTCCAATCATTCTTACCTCAGTTCAGTTTGTTTTCCATACTGCTAGACATTTTCCATACCCCTTCTTTTTATTAGATTTATTATCAATCATAGCCATTTCCTCACTCTAGAATCTGCAGTGACTTATATGCAAACTAGCTTTAAATTATCATTCATCATCATCAGGCTGTGCACCAATATCTTAGCTAAAGGTAAAGGTTCCCCTTGACAATTGTCCAGTCGTGTCCGACTCTAAAGGGTGGTGCTCATTGCCATTTCCAAGCCATAGAGCCAGCGTTTGTCCATAGACAATTTCCGTGGTCACGTGGCCAGTGCAACTTAAAGACACGGAACACTGTTACTTTCCCACTGTGGTGCTACGTATTTATCTACTTGCATTTTTACATGCTTTCAAACTGCTAGGTTGGCAGGAGATGGGACAAGCGATGGGAGCTCACTCCGTCGCGTGGATTCAAACTACTGATCTTTTGACCTTGCAGCCCATAGGCTTTTGCAGTTTAACCCGCAGCGTCACCATGTCCCTTTGTCTCATGTATAGTTCAGTAAAATTATTTATTACAGTCCTAGTTAGGAACCTTCCACTGTTCCATTTTGCACAGAACATTATGCACACAGTTTGCCACAGTTTTTAATTTGATCTTTATTTATTCAGAGTGAAACAAAATTATCCAGCTCTTCTGATGTTTACACACCACTCAAATTATTCAGTTCCTTTTAGTTCATCTATATTTCTCCCCCCCCCCATGTCACCAATGCATCCTGATAGTACATACAAAATTAAATTGAAAGGAACTGAAGGCCTGCATGATCCTTTTTTTTTTTACCCCCTGAGGCATGGGGCTTGAGGGGCTTCAGAGTGGTTTAAAGGAACAAAGAAGCTTGGAATGCTCAGAGGAAGGGGGAAATGGCTTATTTGAACTGTTCAAATTGATCAGTAAAAACCATTTCGAGTAGTCTAGCTGATTCATGAGCCAGGAAACTATGTGCTGGCCCATGGTTGACCCACTGCCCAGATGTGTCATCATTCCCATGTATCTTCTTGAGAATCAGGAAGACCGCAACTGATTGAGAGTGCTTCCAGAAGAATCCCTTACATCCCTACTGGTGTACCTTGGTATTCAAAGGGTTCGTCATCATCGTCATCTCAGAACTGCAGTGCTGGAAGGGACCCTATGGATCATCAAGTCCAGCCCCTGTCAAGGAGAGAGAGTAAGGAATCAAACTCCTAACCTCTGTCTCAGTAGCCAAATATCTAAACCACTGAGCAGTTCATGTATATCTGTACCTAACACCAGTAGGATCAAAACTTTCCCCCCTCCCTCTCCCACTGAAATTTTCCTTGGCACCAAAAACCTGGTGCAAAGTTTTTCTCATAGGGGTTCAGAATGAACTATCAATTCTGATGGAAATGCCAGGATCCAGGGGAGCCACACCACTTGATCCTGATCTATGTTTTGGCTTTTCTTCATTGCAGTTTTGTAATGGATATGCTAGCGAATCCCCTGCCCCATTACCTGAGATGAAATTAAGTCTTCCTTCTTTCCTTGCTTTATTTCCCTTTTTAAAGGGAAAACACTTTTCTGAACGTTCATGATTATCCACATCTCTTCATGCATTCAGCTTTATTTCTCTTAATACAGTACATTTAGGCCAAATGTTAACCAGAGGATACACTTAGAGATTGTAAGTACATCAGTTTATCTGAAGGTGAAACAAAACTGACCAATCAACCATTTGGGTGACTGACCAACGAGTAACAGATATTTTCTGTGGATTCTGCCTACTGGGCATTCTCCCTGTTCTTGGAAGCAATTGAAAATGTTTTGAGATGGAGGGTGGAGAGGATGAATGATCCCAATAGTGCAATTGCAGAAAACTGAAAAGGTCAAGGGAGCACATCAGACTTCAATTACCTCCAAATTATCTAGCACTGGGTTCCTGATATTTCTATTTTGTCACAAAGAATAGTCTGAACACCAGAAATAGTGATACTCTTAACATGTTCAGAATAAATGAACAGATTCATCACAAGAAGAGGCAATATGCTTGGCTGTACTCAGGTTGGCTGCTATCAAGACTTCAAATTTATTCTCTCTTTAGAGAGCACCAAATACACTGATGCCTCTGCTAAGTGGTTTTCTTTAACACACCACCAGTTTGTTGGGATATTGATTACGTTGTTTATGAAGGAACTTTTTTTTAAAAAGCGATCTGATTTTCTCCTGGTGTATCACAGTATGGAATAACATTGGGTATGAATCTTCATTCTTGCCTTGATTAAAGTGCTGACACTGGGAAATGTGCAAGACTCCTTGCCAAACGGACACTATTATGGGCCCAGCAACAATTTGGTAATTCTCATCCAAGTATGTATTGCTCTAAGAGTTCACAAAGATGGACAGATGAGAGGGAGATACTTCTGAAATCCAGTCAGAAAAATAAAATGTTGTTATACCAATTAAACAAACACAAAAGTGCCTGATTTCCCCATGGACGTGAAAATTTTCATTTGAGCAGGCAAGATATTTGAAATTGAACTCACATTTTAAAAGCTGCTTGAACAAAAAACTTATGCTCACATTTATCTGAAATTTAGCAGACTTTATTATTTTGCAGGTGGCTCCTGTGCCTGCAGATTTCATCCACTTCTGTCAATAGAAGCAAATAATATATATATATATATTTAAAAAAAGTTACATACACAGTTGCTGATTTTCCAGTGGGGAAGCTAGAAGTTTGGATGACTCTTGAAACAAGGGTCGGATCTAGAACTAAGTCCAGTCAAGTTTGTAAAGAAGCCCAAGCCAAACAGGACTATTACCTTATCAGCAAATAGTTTCATTCTCTACCCCTCTTAAAAAGTAGTTCCTTTAAGAATGGCAACATCTGCTGTTAACCTGTGAGTGTGATTCAAAACATCTATGCACAGGAAACAGACAACTGACTCCAGATTTTCCAAAATAAACAAATGCTATGTAGGACTGGAACGGCCATGTTCAGGCAGAGGAAGAAATGTCAACAAGAGGAGTTGCCCTGGCTCTGCCTCCTTTATGTGTGAGCAAAGGTAGGCTTTCTGTTGGAGGTAGAACTCAATTGTGATTCCACTGTAGAGGTCAGGGGCATGCAGCTTGTCAAATATTGTTGGACTACAAGACCCATAATCGCTCATCACTTGCTCTGCTGGCTAAGTCTTCTGGAAACTGCAGTTCAACCGCATCTGGAAAACCAAGATGTCTATCCAGTGTTCATTTCCGAGCATATTGTAGCATTGTTAAAATATTTTACAATAGTATTAAAACATCCTGCATTTTAAAACAATGTACATGAGGGATATAGTATGTTATTTTCCTGAAGATCTGAACTGCTTCTGGAAAGATGCAGTCTTCATGTTTGATTATGTTACGGTGGACTCGTATCAGCGCTCTTCTTCTACATGCAAGTTTCTGCAGTATTTTGGTTGCCTTAAAGTTGAAAATGGTAACCATTTAAAATTGCAGTTCATCATACTGAGAACAGAGTTGGAAATGGAGGTGGCCATCTGGAACCTTTGACTTCATAATGAGCGACTCCTGCACCTGTAAAGTAGTCTGGGGAAGCAGAAGCCTGGAATCATTTTCACCATGTGGAAGGATGCCACTAACAACACGCTATCCTCATATGGTGGTCTGCCAATCCAGCTGGTGGCCTGGTGAATGGTCATGTGTATTTTCCCTTTTGTGTCTGCACAGAAATTGTGACCATTTGGTGTGCCATAAATAACGTATGTTATTATCACCAGGGGGGCTTGCAGTAGAAATGGCACTTTTAAGGAAATGGCTTTTCTCCCAATTCAGCATGCAAGGCTTTCGAAGAATTTGGTGTTCAGGAGACAGAAATCAAAGCTGGAAGAGGGCAAAGGACTGCTCAGCTTTGGGAAAAGAAGAGAAATGAGGCCAAGAGAGGAAACTTGATAAATGTAGGAATGAATGTAGGAAGGAAGGGGTTATTAAAGGAAACAGCAGAATGATGGGACTGAAAAGCTAAGGAAGGATGCAAGGATTTATTAATGGAAATCAGTGAAATTTGGAGACATATGGAAAATGGGACAAGAAATAACTATCATCCTTTACCAACCTCCACAGCAGTGAGAAGTCCAAGGTTCATGCTAGCTGCATTAGTTTCAATATATTCGCGAAGGCTTTCATGGCCTGGATCTAATGGTTGTTCTGGGTTTTTCAGGCTCTTTGGTCATGTTCTGAAGGTTGTTCTTCCTAACGTTTCGCCAATCTCTGTGGCTGGCATCTTCAGAGGACAACACTTAGTTTCCTTTAGTTTCCTTTAGAAAAGAAGAAACACTAGGATGTATAATGTTCTTGTATTATTTTATAATACTTAGTTTCCTTTAGAAAAGAAGAAACACTAGGATGTATAATGTTCTTGTATTATTTTATAATACTTAGTTTCCTTTAGAAAAGAAGAAACACTAGGATGTATAATGTTCTTGTATTATTTTATAATACTTGCTCCATAAACAAGAAGAATAGGTTAAAATTAAATATACACTTCTACAGAAGATAGCATTTTCTCCAAGCCTGAATCAGGTTCCCAAAGAGAGAGAACATATGCCCATCAGCAAGAGAATGGCTCCACATTCCTTCTATTCCTATTTTTCACATTTTGATTCAAACTAGAAAACTTGATTTAATTGTTTCTCCACCTGCTTGACCTGCTATCATGGCACATCCCATATTCTTTTGTTGAATTTTCAGCTGCCCACAAAGGAGGTATCTGCTCATAATCTGTGATTGTTAGCATGCAGTCTGTTGAACAAAAGAGAAGAAAGTCTTTGACTGGTCAAGCAATCACGACCAGGGTAAGCAGAACAGAATGTGAAAATAATCTAGAATCTGGTAAATGAGGTTTACTGGTTTACAGTAATGTAGTGCTGCCACCCCCTCCAGGGCATTATCCCAGCAATTTGGGTGCAGCCAGGCACAAGCAAGTACAAGCAAGGAGAGGTTGGGGAAAGGGAAGTGTAATTAGCAAGGGCATCATGATGTCACTGGCTCTGCCTCCCTCCCTCCCTCCCTAGTTCTGCATCAACCTCACAAGAAGAATTGGAAGCAGTCTCAGTCGGATGGAGCTGGAGGAGTTCTATAAAGCAGAAAGAGGGAAGGCGCCGGCATCTGTGTGAGTTCTTCCCTGCAATACTTTTCTCTCACAGACAGCATCTGCTTCTATCTTTTACTATTCTGGATGATTGTCTCTCTCTCTCTCTCTCTCTCTCTCTCTCTCTCACACACACACACACACACACACACATATACACACCTTTGTTGAGCAAATCCATCTCATGCTCAGTCTTCTAGCTTCCTTCAAATTTTCCCATTTCTCAGTGAGTCTTATCTTCTTATGGTGTGCTCAAATTATAATAGCCCCAAATACTAATATGTAAGACATGTGTGATAAACTTGTAAAGTGCCCCCCCTTTTTTTAAGATCACGTTTAGGAAGCTACCTTATAGTAAGTCAATCTACTGGGTCTCTCTAGCCCAATGTCCTCAACTCTGACTGGCATTCCCCCCCCACTAGGTTTCCAACAAGGGTGTGTGTTTTGTTTGTTTGTTCGAGCTGAACTGGAGATTGCATATATTTTTTGTGCCCGTCGTGCCCCGCAGCATTTTACATAGAGCAGACTAGCCAGCCTCTTCTAAAAAGAATAAATAGACACAAAGCTGACATTAGCAGCAGTAGCATTCAGAAATTAGTATGAAATAGTGGGCGCACTGTCTCTGATGACAGTTTTGCCATCTTGGAGCAGAACTTTGAGACTTATTCCAAAGGAAAAGAGCTGAACATGAAGAGGTTCAACTCTGCCTCCTTTTGGCTTAAAGGCAAGAGTTTCTTTTCTCATTATATACATATTAAACACTTTATACGTGTGGACTTACAAGGACTATGAGACATAGCAGGTCTCTTCTCCCTGTTTAATTTCATTGCGCACCATCTGTTTATGTATTTCCCTGGACTTGGCCTAGGCGAAGAATTTCCTCCACCATAGAAGTGTTAATTCGTTTATCTATGTACGTATGTGTCACCCACTCCATGATCTTTCAGTTATTGTTAGCAACCTCCATTTAGATCTGCCATGGACTGTACAGTATGATGATCTTTATTAAAACAAAAATTGCACTTTTACTATATCATCTTAGAAGCTTGTAAATGTTAAAGGGTGTGTGCCTGTGAAAGAGGATGGCATTCAAGAGTATGGGGTACATAAGTCTCACGGAGGAACTCTGCATTTCTGAATTTGCCACTACACTACTGCTGTTTTATGTGCCTATGCATTGCTAATAGATCAGTCTTACACATACAGTGGTGCCTCGCTTGACGAGGATAATCCGTTCCAGAGAAATTGCTGTAGAGCGAAATCCTCATCAAGTGAAATAAAAAAGCCCATTGAAACGTATTGAAAACCGCTCAATGCGTTCCAATGGGCTAAATACCTCAGCGTCCACTGAAGATCCTCCATAGGGCAGCCAATTTCCGATGCCTGTGCTGTGAAAAATCCATCCTAAAGCACAGCGGGAAGCCATTTTACACAGCGGGTGGCCATTTTGAAACCTGACAATCAGCTGTTTTGATCGTCATAACGCAAAGAATTGGTTTCCGAAGCAGGGAACCGATCGTCAGGAAGCGAATTTTGCCAATTAAAACATCGTTTTGCAATCGCAAAAATGATTGCAAAAACCTCATCGGCAAGCAGATTCGTCGTTTAGCGAGGTAATCGTTAAGCGAGGCACCACTGTATTTACCCAGAAGTAACCCTCTCTGATGTCATTAGTATTTAGTAGCTTAAAACTTGTAGCTTAGTGCAGTAGGTTACAACTTGAGTGGTGATTTGGGGAGTCAATTCCTCTGTAAGTTCCATTATTCAGTGGGCCTACTTTGGTTGTGGCTTACTGTGCTAAGGAACAACATTGCAGCCAGTGTCTGGTCAGTGTGTTTAGCCCTTGGCTAAAATCCTATACACATTTATCTAGAAATAAGCAGTAATGAACACAATGAAATTTACTTCTAAGTAAATATGTACAGGATCAAAGTTTGTTGCATTAAGAACAACAGACACATATTTTAAAAAGTAAAAAACATTCGCCTTTTTGGTTGTTTCTTGTAACATTATCCCAAAAATTAAAGCCTTGTTGATATCAATCCATTTTTTGACCATCAATGAGTAGTAAAAAGTAGCCACCATGATATGTAGTAAGAGAGGTCATTCTGGTCCCTCCACCTCTGAATTTGTTGTTTCTAAACATAAATAAGAAGTACCCATTTCTATATTACTTTCCATGTAAAACAAAACAAAACTAAAAGCAGTGTAATGATTTGGCAACTGCACAAATCACAAATTGCTTAAAGGTAACATAGTTAATGCAATAATTGACCAAGCAATTATCCTGCCACATACTAAACCAAAACTCATTGAAAAATAGCTCTATATAATAGTATTTTGAGCTAAGAAATAGATAGAGCAGGAAATCAGATTGGATTAATGAACTCTGAGAAACAAAGACAGTTTGTTTTAAAAAGAAACCTGAGATTAACGACAGGGGTAACAGAAATATATTAATGTGATTAGTCTGTGGTTGAGGATAGTGGAAAATAAGCAAAGGAAAACTGGAAATGTAGACTTAATCTCAGAATTAAGTGGGCACGTAGTGGGCAAGCTTTAAAATATGCTTTAAAGATAAAAGAAGAACTGATTAAAAACTATTTGGTGCAAATGCTAATTTTCATAGGGCATGCAGAGTAAGAATCTGTGGAATAAATTGAAATTCTAAATGCTGGGGAATACTAAAAGCCTCAGTGCTGCAGATTCAATTAAGGGGTTTAGAAGCAGGTTGTACATCTCCTGTTTGAGTTTATTTAATCCCCAGCGTTATAGATGTGTGATTTAGCAAACCTTTTTTTAGGGGGAGGGGGAGGGCTAGTGTATTTTCAGAGGAAATGCTTCTTATAGAAGATGTATGGGAGCCAGATTCATGCTAAAACCAGATCTCAACAGGAGATCTATTCTACACCATGATAAGTTGATTTAAAAAAAAAACCAGTGTACTTGTTCAGCATTTATTTTGCATGTCCTATTGGATCTATAGTTTACTTGGAGGTATGTTAAGCCAGTGGTGGCAAAAATTTTGGGCTCGGATGCCCAAACTGGCGAAAAAAAACAGTGGGCGGTATGCTGCCATGGCGGAACCGGAAGTGGTGTCAGAAGGGCGAATCCCAGCATGGAGGTGCCTCAAGACCCCACTCCGGATCCGCTGCCAGCACCAGGGTCTTGTACACACGCACTCGATGAAGCCCTTGCAGGGGCGTTGTTCTCCTCCACCTCCTGCCTGCCTCCAGTGCTGCCCCCTTTTCCTCTCCAGTCCCACCTGGGACTTTGTCCCTTTAAGGGAAGGAGGGGGTGTCCTACGTCATTAGAGGGAGGGGGAGGGGGGAGATGGAAGGCAAGTTATTTTCTCGCATTCCTTTGTTTCCATCCACCCCTTCCACCGGTGCTCACGGGATTCAAGGGAAGGCAGGTTCTCCTTACCCCCCCCACACACACACACATACACCTTCTCAGGTTTGGCTGCGCAGGGGGAGGGAGTAGCGATCTGGCAACCTATGGCTCACGTGCCGGCAGAAAGGGATCAGCGTGCCAGCTGTGGCGCGCCTCTCATAGGTTTGCCATCACTGTGTTAAGCACTTGTGTTTAAGATTATCTGTCCGAATCATTTCACTTTATGCAGCAAAACCTCACCTGCCACATTAAAGCTAGACATGCTATGGAACTAATGAGTGGTTTGTGAGATTCAGCTCTTAGAAGGTTGGCTTTTAGCAAATTCCTTTGTTACTAGGGAGTAAAACATGGAATTTCAATCAAAAGGTGGTAAAGAATAGCTATTATGTCCTTTGCATACTGATATCTCAATAGTCACTAAATGAAGAAAACATTCTGTTGCTGATATCAAAGAATGGAGGCACTGAAACCCAGGATCAATTGTCTGTTTCCATAGGAGGGGTACCATTTTTTACTGGTATATTGGCTAATAGAAAAGAAGAGTGGTTGTTTGGTATTTTATATGGATTAATAGTGTAATTTATTGGAGGAGGGGCTGTCAGCACCTTTGTCTCTACTCAGTTGTCTGAAACATTGGTACAAATTCAATTAACACTAATTTATGGAAAATCAATCATCACTTAAAGACAAAGATGACTGCTTCCAGGTGAGACCTCAGAATCATGACTTATCCTAATGCATATTTATAATTCATATTTCATGAGTTTTTTCCCATTAGTGGAGAAAGGAAATAATACAGTTCTCCAAGAAGCCTTATATGATTTTTTTTTTTTGAGAAAATGTGCAGAAATAGGCCAAATCAGGAGTATTTGTGCAGTTCTGGGGTGACTGTTGTGAACTGCTCATTGCTCATGGAGCAAGTAGCTCTTCAAAGATCGATCCAGCATGTGTGGGCTTTAAAGGCTTTTAAGTAAAGATTGTAAAGATGTTCAGGAATTTGAACTATTGAAAATCGAAGAGCTGTGACAAAATACTGCTGAACCCCTAATAAAGTCCAAGATCTCCACAGGCCCTTCCAACCGCTGAGAGACTAAGGAGGGCGCATCCTGAAATCATTCTATACCTGCAGCAGCTGCTCTGCCAGTCAGTTTGCCTTTGTGAAGACTGAGATGAAAGACTTGTTGTTTCTAGCAAAAATTCATGCTCTAGAACCTCCTTTTTACTTTCATATCTAGCTTGCTTAGTTTAATAAACATCTTGCTACTGGGATCAAGTGGTATGTGAATATGGATGAATGCCTGCAGTCCTTCTTGGTTGACCAGATCAGAATTGGTGCACTAATGTCTGTCTTTCCAATACCACACACAGACCTTTTCCCTTACTTGTGATGGTGCAAATTCCACTGCCTATTGGCTTTTGCACAATTGCCAGAAGGGTGCCTGGGAGCAGAAGTAAATTATCTCCTGTCTTCCAAATTGATTTCATTCAAGGACTCTCTGGGTAGTTTGCAAGTTAATTATGCAGGCTACACATTGCCCCCCCCCCCGCAAGCTGGGTACTCATTTTACCGACCTCAGAAGGATAGAAAGTCTGAGTCAGCCTTGAGCCAGCTATCTGGGATTGAACCCCGGGTCGTGAGCATAGTATTAGCTGCAGTGCAGCAGTTTAACCACTGCGCCACGAGGTTCTTCATTTTTATCTTTCCTGCTAGATTCTGGAAAGATAAAAATAATAGAAGATTGGTATAATGAAGTATGGGATATTGCATTAAATGATAAATTGCCGCCTAGAATGGTCTTAATCGACCAGATAGGCGGGATATAAATAAATAAATAAATAAATAAATAAATAAATAAATAAATAAATAAATAAATAAATAAATAAATAAATAAATAAATAAATAAATAAATTGACTACTGAACGTAAAATGAAAATAGGGGAAATAAGTTCTAAACTTTCTATGCTATTTGGGATAGATTTGCTGAAATTTTATTAGTGAAAGGAAAGGGGAAAGCCTCTAAACCACAATCAATATAATTTTGGAAAGGAGGTTCATATTAAAAGTAGAAAGAGGATTTTTCATGGAATTGAAGGAACACACAAATACCACCACAGTCCTATATGAGGAGCCTCTGAATTGTTAGCCCCCAGCTTTCATTTCAAAATAGTCAGTATGACTGGCAGCTCAACAACAGTGCCCAGCTAATGCAGGATGCATTCATGGAAGGATGGGAGCTGCACAAGAAGTAAATTGCATGGCATCTAGCAGAAGAGGAAGGAAGGAAGGAAGGAAGGAAGGAAGGAAGGAAGGAAGGAAGGAAGGAAGGAAGGAAGGAAGGAAGGAAGGAAGGAAGGAAGGAAGGAAGGAAGGAAGGAAGGAAGGAAGGAAGGAAGGAAGGAAGGAAGGAAGGAAGGAAGGAAGGAAACTGGGAGAGCTTTGACTGCATGTTGGGTGTTGAGCAGTGGTTGATAGCAGTCAGTTTCTTCAAACATCTCCATCTCAAGGCCCTCTCTTTCCCCGTGTTCATGTGTTTTTTTTACTATTTAAACAAATAGTAATACATGTAAACAGTTCAAAATAAATGAGATGCATCAAATCAGATGGGCTTCACATTCATTCATTCATTCATTCATTCATTCATTCATTCATTCATTCATTCATTCATTTATTTATTTAACTTATATGCCGCCCACACTACCCGAAGGTCTCTGGGCGGCTTACAGCATTTAAAATACAATAAAAAGGCAAAATAAAAGGGCAAAATAATTAAAATGCAATTAAAATATATATTCTAAAAATTGCCATCAGACCCACAGCTGATATTATTTCAATTAAAAGCCTTCTGGAACAAGAAGGTTTTGATCTGGCGCCGAAATGACATCAGCGTCGGCGCCAGACGAATCTCAGTCGGGAGGGCATTCCATAGTCTGGGGGCAGCTGCCGAAAAGGCCCTTTCTCTACAAGCCCTCCCTCTTATCTCCTTAAGGGATGGCTCTTTCAAAAGGGCCCCCTGGTTAGATCTTAACTGCCGGGTAGGTTCATATGGAAGGAGCCAGGGCCCAAGCCGTTTAGGGCTTTATACGTCAAAACAAGCACTTTGAATTGAGCTTGGGCAGCAACTTGTAGCTAATGTAACTTAAACAGAATCAGCTTGATATGTTCCCTAGCGGCCCCACCACTCACCAGCCATGCAGCTCGATTCTGGACCAGCTGCAGTCGCCGGACCATCTTCAAAGGCAGCCCCACGTAGAGCGCATTGCAGTAATCTATGTGAGATGTTACCAGTGCATGTGTAACTGTCATGAAACTCTGCTCATCCAGGTAGGGCTGTAGCTGGTATAATTTCCTCAGCTGAAGGAAGGTGCCCCTGGCCACCGAGTCCACCTGGGCTTCCAGTGTTAGACTGGGGTCCAGCAGCACCCCCAGGCTGCGGACCCTGTCCCTTAGGGGGAGTGTAACCCCATTCAAGGTAGGGAAATGGCCCTCCAACCTGTCCGGTGAAGCACCCACTAACAGCACTTCCATCTTGTCTGGATTGAATTTCAATTTATTAACCCTCATCCAGTCCATTATCAGGTCCAGACACGAGTTCAGCACAGAAACCGCCTCACCTGGATTGGTGGAAAATGAGAGGTAGAGCTGAGTATCGTCAGCATATTGCTGACTCCTCAGCCCAAACCTCCTGATGACCTCTCCCAGCGGTTTCATGTAGATGTTAAACAGCATGGGGGACAGTATTGAGCCCTGAGGAACCCCATGACATAAATGCCATGGGGCAGAGCAACTGTCCCCCAGCACCACCCTCTGGACACGGTCAGCCAGGAAGGAGCGGAACCACCGTAAAGCAGTGCCCCCAACTCCCAACCCAGCCAGCCTATCCAGAAGAACACCATGGTCGATGGTGTTGAAAGCCACTGAGAGGTCCAGGAGTATCAACAGGGTCACACTCTCCCTGTCTCTCTCCCGGCAAAGATCATCATACAGGGCGACCAAGGCAGTCCCTGTACCAAAACCAGACCTGAAAGCCGATTGAAATGGATCCAGAAAATCTGTTTCAGCAGCACCTGGAGTTGCCCAGCCACAACCCGCTCCAATCTGTTGTGATTTGTAAGACAAACAATTGAAACTGAATCAAAGCAGATGGTATTTACACACTCTCACGTAATAGGGGCGAGAGAGGGAAAGAGATACTTATATGAGTAAAAATATTAAAACACTCCAAAGCTCTTCATGCAGGCCATGCTGTCCAGAGTTTCTGAGATTAGGAAAAAAACCATATCAGGGAACTCAAGTTTGGGAAATATGAGTTAGGCAAAATTTTATACACAAACCAGTGCAAACATTTGTTACAAAACCACTTAACCATGCAGAAATTAGAGCTGCTGACTGAATTTATACAAAGCCACCTGCTAGAAGTAAATTGAGTTCCCCATATTATCATCCCACCACCTTACTTTTACACCCTACCACTACATCATTATGGATAGTTTTCAATAAGTGATTATATGTATTCTTCTTAAAAATAACTTTTCAAGCTTCTTACCTTAATATCCTCAATATCAGTAGTAGGCTGTGACAAAGTTGGATTCATATTGTTAGAATTAAAGAAACATGGTCAGGGCAAAATATAGTAATACAAGAAAGGCAAAAAAAGAGCACTGAACATATTCTTATTAGATGGGATTGTGGATGTAGAAGAAGCTATTTACAATGTAAAATGACAAACTGGTAGATTATAGCTATTGTCCAAAGCAATAACTTAGTACAGATAGGGTGTGATTAATTTACAATGAAACGCTGAATACAAATAAGATTTCTCCTTACTGAAAATAGCCTGTATAAAATATAATAGTAAGTTATACGTCAGTGGTTTCTGGTTCCCCTTAAGATAACTGTGATCTATCCTCATGCAGCTTGAAATATATTCATTTTCTCATTTGCAGTAGTTTTGGCAATTTTTTTTTCCTTATGATACAAATAATTTATTTATTTATTTATTTATTTATTTATTTATTTATTTATTTATTTATTTATTTATTTATTTATTTATTGGACTTATATACCGCCCCATAGCGCTACAAGCACTCTCTGGGCGGTTTACAATTTAATTGTACAGGCTACACATTGCAAATAATAATACAAATAATCTAGATGCTATGCATTGGCATGCAGAGTAATAACACATTAACAAAAATTATTTGGACAGAAATATATGGAACAGAAAAGAGATGAAGGGTTGGTGTACTTTTTCAGTCTGTGCTTCTTAGAAAGCTCCTTTATTTAATCTTACTCAGTCTTGGGGTGGGTTGGATTCTGGTAACTGGCTTTCCATTTTGAATGGCTCATAATTAATGCCAGGAGAAAGTAATGCCTTCAGCCATGAAGCAGTGTGGTCTATACTAACAGACTCCAAGCATAATTTTTTTAAAAGCCAGTACAAATTTGTAACATGATCCACCCACAACAAAGCCATAATTCCTAAGAATATAATAATCTCTTGCACTATGGAAAAAATACTTTTGTTCTGAAACTGTTGTTCCATATTCTACATTTCTGAAGAGCAATCATCTATACTACTTACTTAAAATAACAACCTGTCCAAGATAGGTAGATACAAGAAAATACATTTCTATAAAACCCTGTGGTGTAATCTACTGTTTATCCTCGTTTTATCCTCATTCATATTAATAGAGATTGCTGAGTGGGGATCCTGTGGGCCTCCCGGAGGGGGGTCTGTGTGCCACAATACTGACTAGACGTTACCCTGTTCTATTATTTATTGATAGCTAGCTTTTTCTTCAAAGAACTAAAGCAGCATTTCCAAGTAGACTTGTATCAGTGTATTGGCTCTTTTTTATTTTCTTTATTTAAAAGATGGAGCTCCTACAACATTTGCTTATTATTTTGTGGGGAAGGAATATCCCCTCTGTGTAATTATGGCTCAGCTGCTCAGCCATTATACAAAGCAGTACTAGACAGATCATCATTAAAAGTCACCTTAATTTCCTTCATTTCCAAGTTGTGTTTTGTTGCTCTTCGTATTAATCCTTTCATGATGTTGTCAAAGTTCAAAATTTCTCAATTCAGTCAAATGCTTAGCTGTTTTGGACTAGGTAGAAATTCTTCAAAAAGTTCTCCCTCTGCAGCTCATAATGTAATAATGGGTTTCTCCACATGTATGGTCAGCATTCAGCTGGTTCAAGATTGATTCAGCCTTCCGTCCTTCCAAGGTCAGTAAATTGAGTACCCAGCTTATTGGGGCACTCAATATGTAGCCTATATCATTAAACTGTGAACCGTCCAGAGAGTGCTTTGAATGCTATGGGGTGGCATATAAGCAGAACACTTTGCTTGCTTTTCTTGTTTTTTTTTGGGGGGGGGGAAATAGGACTATGTGGGTTTTTTTTTTAAAAAAATGTGCTATTTTTCCCTGTGTTGTCTGTCTGTTTTTTAAACTTGTTATTTTGTTAATATATTGTGCATTTATTATGCTAAACATGTACAGTATATTTTGGTGGGTTTGGGATCCGTTTTTGTTTAGTTTTTTGCTTTGGGGGGCAGGGAAGAGTATTTTGTGCCTGTGCCAGTGTGCTAACTGGGCTGTGTAGATGGCAATTGTTGTTGATTACATACATGCCTGTTTTTGAAGGGTATTGACTTTATGTTGTTTTGGCTCTATGCTTTTTGGGGCAGTTTTTAAGGGCTCTATAGGGTTTTGAGTGCCAGAAGACACAAATGAGAAATGCAAGATAAAAGAACCTGAAACAGACTTTCACTTTCATATTCACCAAAAGAACAAGTATATGAAAAACATGAAAACAACAATAGAAATAGACATTTGTGTAAGAACCTGAAATAAAAGAAATGCATGCATAGTTCTAGTGGAGGGGATGAAGGGGTGTAGAGCCTGCACAGCACCACAGCTTGACAAAAATGGCTTCTGGGCCTTCAGATATTGCCCCCTCCCCCAATGGCACAGACACTGCATGTTTTGTAGGCTTCATTTGTACTTTTCAACATCTGAGAAAAACATATTTGTGTCAGCCATTGGTGGGGGTTTTTCACAGATTCAGTTTTACAATGTGTTATGCAGTCCAATACACAAAACACTTGCATTGCCTATTATCTCACATACATGGTATATATGCGTTGTGCACCATCCAGAGAAAGTTCTCAGCCAAATTAAGATCAAGCTTCTATGGGCATAATTACATGGGAAGGTGAATAAAACATATTTTCTATCAGCAAGAATCTCAGAACACATGCAGTCCCTGGATAAAAATGCTGAGATGCCAGAAACAAGCCAAAGATGTCTTCTTTGCAAATGGAAATCACGCCAAACATATTGTATGAGGAGTTGATGTAAGGATTAATGAGATGGACACTGATAGTGTCTTCCTACCACACTTTTCTTCTAGATGTAAAATATATATTGACTAGTACCCCTTGAAATATGATAGATGTATTGTAATGCTTTACAAAAATAGTTTATGTTTTGATATAGATGTGGGAGGATTAATAGGATCAAGCAAAACTCCTTCACAAATTATTTATTATGTTTTTGATTGTCTGCAGAATATGACTGGCACTTGCTGATTCTGCCCTGTAGGCTGCTGCAGTATTTGTGACTGTCCAGTAGGCACTGAAAGAGTGTGAGATCTTGGTGTATGCAGTATAGAGGGGGTTCTCCTTTAAGGAGAGAAAATTAAGAGGAAAGACTTTTTTTTGCTCATGCCATCTGGCTAGGCTTTGCACATGGAAGCATACAGTGTTTGGAATTTATGACGATGGGAAAGGAAAAGGATGGAGTGAGGAGAACACAGTAATAGCATCAAGGGCACCATCAACACAACTTTGAGTTTCTAGAAGTACCAAGGCACACATTTGCCAGCATATTTCCATTATCTTTCAGTGCTGTTCTATTTTTGCTTTCTAGATTGAAAGTGAAGCAGCACCAGCTGCCTGTTTGCTTCTGGGCTATGTTCAAAGTATTTATGTTGAGGTGATGGCATTTCAGTTAAACTATTCAAAATCATAAATATGATGCTATTAAGGTGCTACACTCAATATGGCAGCAAGTTTGGAAAACTCAACAGTGGCCAGAGGACTGGAAAAGATCACTCTACATCCCAGTCCCAAAGAAGGGCAGTGCCAAAGAATGCTCCAAGTAATGTACAATTGTACTCATTTCACACGCTAGCAAGGTTATACTCAAAATCCTACAAGGTAGGCTTCAGCAGTATGTGGACCGAGAACTCCCAGAAGTACAAGCTGCATTTCTAAGGGGCAGAGGAGCTAGAGATCAAATTGCTATCATGTGCTGGATTATAGAGAAAGCCAAAGAGTTTCAGAAAAAACATCTACTTCTGCTTCATTGACTACACAAAAGCCTTTGACAGTGTGAACCACAGTAAATTATGGCAAGTCCTTAAAGAAATGGGGGTGCCTGACCACCTTATCTATCTCCTGAGAAATCTCTATGTGGGACAGGAAACAACAGTTAGAACTGGAGATGGAACAACTGATTGGTTCAAAATTGGGAAAGGAGTATGACAAGGCTGTATATTGTCCCCCTGCTTATTTAAATTATATGCAGAATACATCATGCAAAAGGCTGCTTTGGAAGAATCCCAAAACAGAATTAAGATTGTGTGTTGTGTTGTTTTGAAGGGACAGCACATTTACATTGTAATACAAGCTGTATACTCACTGTTTTACATTGTAGCCAAGTGTCATTTCCTCATTGTTGTCACATGAAAAGATATACTGTACTAAAATATTTATGAAATGTGAGGGGGTATACTCACTTCTGTGATATACTGTACCTGTCCCAGCCGGAACTAAACCTGAGGTTTTGTACACATCTATTATGCTACTTATACGTTGCCCAGAGTAGTGGCTTTGCCATTAGTTGGGTGGGATAAAATATAATGAAATAAATAAAAATAAAGAAAGAATTTTGCCCTGACTATAGAATGCCCTCCCCACAGCAACTTCCCTGGTCCAGAACAATGCAAGTAACTTTTTTATTCAGCTAAGCACTTTGCACACTGAGAATTCCTGTAGGTTTCTTTTAAAAGTAGAGCAAAGTAGAATAAATATCTGTTCTGTTTTAATAATGTTCACTTACTTGCTCTTCACATTTTATCTTGAAATGTATCTTTCTGTGTCAGTAGTTTAAAATGTGAGCTTTGATCGGTTGATCAAGACTTGAGATAAATTTGTAGAGTGGAGGCAGATCTTTAACAAAATATGGGAAACAGTTCCTCCTGCTGCAGCCCCAGGCATTTCTTCTTCAAACTCAGAAATTGTTCTTCAATTTTATGAATTTACTGTATGTAGCCAGCAAAGATATCCATCAGCATAAGATAATGCAGGTGTAGAATGGGTTTCTGTCTGCACTCAGCATACTATCACCAACAAATTATTTTGTATTTTTTGGGGGTGGATAGTGGGCAAAATAGGGATAACGAACATTCTGTTAGTAGTGTAGTCTTGTGGCACAAGTGAAATGAATGGATGTTCTAATTACTGTGGGAGTATCGTGAGTAGGGGGAGGATTTCTGTTATTTCACATTTTCTCTGAAACCTACATTTGAACTCATTAGCAAGTTTAAACATGTTTATGAGTAATCTGGCCTTTCTTTCCAGATTACTCATAAACATGTTCAAATCCACACAAAAACTCAAACATAGGTTGCACGAAAAAATATGACATGTCATAGAAATCCTTCCGCAATTATGCCAGCATATTTGTTGATTAACGTGATTAACCAGTGACAATTTGACAACATGAAGTATATTTTAAACCATTGCATTGTGTCCTTATTTGATGGAACATTTCTGTAAAAACTGAAATTAATTAGGGCTTTATGCAAATATTCATGCAAATATGTTTGCACTTTTTTAGCAATAATCTTTTCTAGACTGCACAACACTTGAATGCTTCCTTGTTTTGTTTGTCCCATCTGCTTTGTTCAACATTTTCTTGGCAAGGATGCTGTGACCTTACTTGGCCTCACCATGTGACAGCTCTGAGAACTTCAAATCCATACTTCAAAGGTGTTTCAGGCACATTATCTCATTAATTTTATTGAAATCATTAGCTCATGCTTGTAAGTTATCACTCTGTGATTGCTCAGCTATTCTGTTCAGTAAACACAGATGACATTTTTAAAAATGTGCCATTTGGAAAAGAACCTGACAATGGGAGTTTCCTCTTCCAAATCAATTGCAGTCTTTCTGTTGAAATGCAGGAATACTAGAACCTTCAATCTACAATGAAGGGATTCTGGATTGACTGTTCTGCACAGCCCTCAAGGGTTCCCAGTGTATGTTCATTATGACAGGTACTTTCACCTGAACCTTCTTCACTCTTTAATTAAATATATATATACAGTATATATGGCAACACAACAGGAGGAGATTATTTAAACAAATAATAATGATAAGAAGAGTCTTGGTTTTCCTCTTGAAGAGTCATCAGCTTTTCAGTCATCAGTTTTCAGGGAAGTATTTTTGTCTTTCATTCAACTGGCTGGATGTGTGACCTCTCTCTCTCTCAGTGACCAGATGGGAAAAACAGCCTGCTTTCCCATTTTCTGTCCTGTCCTCTCCCTGATGGAGAGACACTTAAAATGTAGAAATGCAAAAAGACCACACCTCTTCATTTTGGCTGCTATAGTACTCTCTCTCTCTCTGAATATCTTAGCTACTGTCACCCTTGTGCCCAAGGTGTGGATAGATTCTGTGTGCCCGGTGGGTGGACATGTTGGTGCACAGCGAATGTGGCAGCATGTGTTCTGGTATGGTGCTACACGTGGCACAGGTCAAACCTGTGTGACATTTTTATTTGTTCCTAGGTTGTAATGTTCTAAGAATTAGCAATTTGAACTACCCATTATAAAAAGGGATAATGTTATGTAGTGTGATGAGTAAATTAGCTGGGAGACAGGTTAACAGAGGAAATGTGTAGACACAGCAGAAGAATAAGTGTTCAACAATGAACAAAGAAGGAAAAAATGTCTAATAAAAGTAAATTCAAAACATCTTCATTGAGAGATTGGAAATGTGCCTTGGGCTCAGAACAACAAGCTTACCTTGCTGTGTAATGAAGCATCAGTAAATATGAAACTTCTGCATTCCATTTCTGTGCTGCAGAGCCTGCAGTTAAGTGATTATAAACCTCTTCATTGAAGCATGCCCTGGTATGTTAGGCCCTCAGTCAATTCAGACACCTGTGCTTGTTTTCTTTAGTTCTGCACATTTGAGCTGAGTGCTTGTCTCTGAAATGGCAAATGAACATGCGGCAGTGGTGTGTCCCCGCTACACACCATCTTTTTCCCTCTGTTTTCATTCCCTTATTGACTGTGCTGAAGTCTGCTGAATGTGCTAATGAGATGAAAGGCAGGTTGACTGCTGGAGCTTCTGATCATCTGCAGAGTTTTTATACCCAACAAGAAACTAAACAAGTTTCAGTTGATTGTTAGATTTGAGTCAGTGTCTGGAATCTGAATTATATAGGGTTTTGTGTATTGGTAGGGGTTGTGTTTATAAACACAATCAACTATAATCAAGAACAATATAAATCCTGTTTCTTAACTACAGCTTAGTTTCATGTCAGAACAGCAGGTTAGACACATCATACTTAAAACTGAACTAATTCTAGGCAATGCGGAGTTGTAAAAAAACTGTAAAAACTGTAAACGACCCTGCTGATTTCTGCTTTGTCTGAACTGGTGTTCCATTCCCCTCCTCTTCCTTTCCCCACTTTCATGTCTTATGTCATATTTTCTGTCATTTTTCTTCACATAATAGAAATAGATCCTGATGCCACTGAAGACTTCCAGTAATGTTAGTTTCTTTTCTCTCAATTTGTCATCTCACCTTGTTGCTCTTACACGCTGTCAAGTCACCTCTGATTTATGGTGACCCTATGAACGAGTGATTGCCAAAACTCCCTGTCCTTCAGCCTGTTCAGCTCCTGTAACTCAAGCCTGTGATTCCTTTAGAGAGTCAGTCCCTCTTGTATTTGGTCTCCCTCTTTTCCTGCTGCCTTCAACTTTTCTGAGCATTATTTTCTTTTTTAGAAACTCCTGCCTTTTCATGATGTGCCTAAAGTAGGACAGACCAAGTTTCATTATTTTTACCTCCAGAGATAGTTCAGCCTTGATTTGATCTAGGACCCACTTGTTTCTCTTTCTTGCAGTCTAAGATATCATCAAAGCTCTGCTCCAGCACCTTATTTCAAGTGAATCAATATTTTTTCTTGTCCATACATGGTGATTGAGAGTACAAGAGTGTGGATGATCTTGGTCTTCAGTGACACGTGATTATCTTTTCTAGTTCCTTCATTGCTGTCCTTACGAATCTTAGCCTTCTTCTGAATTCTAGACTGCAGTCTCTAATCCTAATCTTCCACTATTTAAATGTCTTCATTTTTGACAATGAAGTTGTGTGGTTCTTCTGTAGTCATGATTTTGGTCTTAATCTTAATTTTAAAATTATTTCAAATATTTTAAATCCACATTTCTCCTTTAAAAGGACCCTAGGCAGCTTGCAACAATCAAAAAATAATGTTTTAGTTCATAATAATGAGTATACTAAAAGAATTGATGAATACAAAACCAAGAAACATGAGCTAAAGGAAATTTTAGTCAAACAATCCAAATCCCATATCGTCATCAGATTCTCCAGATACTTCTTTCTTTTCCTCTTTCTTCTCTTCAGCAGCTGCTGGCGCAGCACCTGCAGAAGGAGCAGTGGCGCCTCCAGCAGATACTGCTACAGCTCCACCAACTGGCATGCTTGCAAGTTTGCTATTACCTTGGGCAATGACATCTTCAATGTTTTTTCCATTCACTAATGACCTTGTTCACACGTTCATCATCCGTCTCAATGCCTACACTGTCAAAGATTTTCTTCAGATCTTTTGAGCTTGGGGAATTGTTGCCCCCAAAAGCAGAAACATAAGCAACACCAAAATACATTCAATGCAGTAAAACAAGTCCATTTTTAAAAGCCATTCACTCAGGGAAACTGTTGCCTGAAGAAACTGTTCAACTACAGTCCTGCTTTGGCACTTTCTTCTTTCACTTTCCCTAACAGTTGTTTCAAGTCATTGCTGCTTTCTGCCAGTAAAATGGTGACATCTGCATATTTAAAATTATTGATATTTCTTCCACCAGTTTTCATTCTTCCTTCATCATAATCTATTCTGGTTTTCTATATAATATATTCTGCATACAGATGGAACACATAAGGGGATCAAAACCACCCTGGTCTGATACCTTTGCGTATTGGACACCATTTTGTCTTTCCATATTCTGTCGCAGCAGTAACTTTTTTGCCCACAATACAGGTTACGCATGAGGACAACCAATATTTCCTCATGATCCACACAGTATAATGCTTTGATATAGTTGATAAAGTATAAATTGATCTTCTGAAATTCTTTGATGTTCTCTACTAGCCAGTGGATATTTGCTCTTCCTTTTCAAAATCCATCTTGGACCTTAGGCATTTTCACCCCATATAAAGTAAAACTCATCACTTTGCTTTCATGCAAAATCCTTGGCATCTCTTTTCTTAGGGATTGGAGTGTATATTGAATGTTTCCAGTCTGTGGGACATTGTTTTGTTTTCCATATTTGTTGGCATATATTTGTTAGGATTGTGACAGATTCAGTTTCTGTGTCTTGAAATAGTTCTATTGGTAACCTGTCTACCCATGGTGACTTATTTCTTCCTCGGGCTTTCAGATTAGCTTTCACTTTCTAGAACTCCTCATCATAGGAATCATCTTCCATGGAGTCTGTCATCCATTTATCTTTTCTGTACAGGTCTTCAGTATATTGTTTCCATCTTCTCTTTATTTTCTCCTAGTCAGATAGTGTGTTTCCCTGTTGGTCATTCAGCATTCCTAATCTAAGCTTAAATTTCCTTTTGTTTTCTTGGATCTTCTGGAAGAGAGCTCTTGTTTTCTCCCTTTTCTTGTTTTCTATTTCCTTGCATTGTTTATTGGTATCATTCACTTTGTCATAATGTGATAGTCACTGAAAAACTGTATTCAAGGTTCTAACCCTACTTTACTCATCTTTTATTTCTGCTTCACATATGTCCTTTACAATTTGAAGTGCTTCTTCCATCACCCACCTAAGTTTTTCTTCCTTTCTTTTTAGATTTCATCTTTCCTCTTGAAAAAAACAGCATAGCAATGATGCCAGTGTGGAATTCAAATCCAGGATGTGCTTCCAGTTGTAAAAATCTGCCAAATGGAAGATGAAAGCAACTGTTTTCAGTTTTTGCCTTTTGTTTCTACAGTTCGTCTGTACAGTCACCTTCACGTGTTCCAATGTTGTCCGCCAATGGCAGGGAATCTTTTTTTATATTGAGAGCTACATTTCCTTGGGGGTAATATAATGAGTGCTAGATACCCGAGGTTATTTGGCGTGATATGGGTATTAATACAGTATATTATTAATATTATCAGTAATATTATGTTATGATAAAGTACAGAGTGGATCTTAATTTCATAAACAATACAGTATATATTTTGAAATTCAAGACACATAGGCTATAATTCTGTTTGTAGCATATGCCCAAATATAATTTTCAGTCCATTTCTTCCTGGTAAATGAACTGCTGCTGGTGGAATTCTTGGGGGCACATGCATATACCTTCCAAGCCACCATATAGTCCTTAGAATCACAGCAGGAATAGTTTGTTTACTAGAGAGGAGCAAATGGAAATTTATGCTTGCGCTTACCTTACAAACAGAATTACAGCCACTGTTTACTAGTGCCACTTATTCAAGAAATTTGCTTAGTGTCATTAAATAGCATCAAAACACTTAAGCCTTTCAAGGACTGTAATATTTCATTCACAGATTATCATTAAAGTTATCTGTTAATCAAGGCTATAACCTTGGTCACATTGACTGGAGAACAAACGCCACTGGACACTGTAGGCAAGAAGTACTTTTGCAATGTATTGTGTGTAATTCAGGTTTCTGCTGCTCTGTTTGCCACAGAGACAGGACCATAGGTTTAATTTTATATTTCATTTCCTTGAGAGGCATTTTAAAATTGATCCAATATGTGTATGTTTTGCTGTTTTTTTAACACAAAAACAAAAACTCTGCAATGCCTCTTATTTGTCCTGATTGCACACAAGGCAGAAAGAGTTCAGAAAGCCCAGCAAAATAATGCAAATAAGACAAAGACATTGTTGAACTACAAGTCTTGCCTTAACAGCTATTCTGAATATCTAACTTTAGAATTCTGCTTAAATGTTGTGTTACGAGACAGTACTCTATAATTCTAGCACACATTGAAGGAAAATGTGGCAATAGCAACTGTGAGGTACACCTATATTTTAACCTTATGAATTCATTTTAGGTAGCATCACTCTTGTCACAAGTCCCAGAAGAACTCAAAATCTGGCCCATTATGATCTGACATTAAATTAAATGGTCTTCTTTAAAATCTGAGAATTCAATGTGAGAGAGTTCAGCACTGAGTAGCCCTCATATTCTTTGGTTGTAGGTATGGCAGGTATCTCATACAGGAAGCACATAAGCTATGAAGGGAAACTGACATTTTTAACAATATATGTCCATAGCTTTTTGCATAAAACTATGCATTTGAGAGTAATCAAGCAAAGGTTTGCCCTTTGTGTAGGCTGTCCTTTATCCAGTCAGTCTGATTTTGTGACCAGTGGATGACCAGAGGGACAAAAAGACCTATTGGAGTAGGAAATTGCTTGCATGATTGCCCTTGTAGGCCATACTTCCCTAAGAGGAAGCTAGCCATTGTTTCCCAGCTTGGGTCTCCCCTGACTGTGTGCCATTTCAAATGTTTGAAAACATGTGAGAAGGCCAGGGTGTAAGCTGGCCACATACCTAAATTTCATTTGATTTCATATGATCTAATACTTTTAAATTATGAACGTGCTAGTGATCTAGAATTTGACGGTTGTATCCCAGAATCAAGGAGCATAACAGACCAGAGGACTGAGTACTGTGTTCCTATATCTCAGATGCCACTAAAAGCTATACAGAAGTATGTGAGAGGAATGTCTGAAGTTGTAGTTGATGCTCCAAGGGTTATTACCAACTCTAGCCATCAGCACCGATTAAGAGGAGTTGCAGTCCAAAAACCTCTGGAGGACCACACATTTTCTATCCCTGAATGAGAAGCCTAACACTCCTGAGAATGCCCAAACCTAATCCTCACATCTTCTCTGCAGAGGCTGTCACTTTTAGTGGCCATAGTCTTTCTTGCCTTTGGGAACGCAGGGATTTCATTGCAACACAGGAACTGCAGGAAGGAAAAGCATATATTGAGCAAGAAATTGCAAAATATAAAAAGGAAAGGATGAAATGAACTGTGAGCAACTGTATTATTATTTTTTTTCCTGCTGTGGTCTAGGTTTTGCCCAAATGACTGTAGGAAAGAGATGAGAGAAATGCTGTTAACTTGAGGAACTCAGCTAAGGCAAATAAAAATAAACATATATCCTCTGAGATAGGTTGAGACAGCATTAACAGGGCAGAGATCAACACAGAAATATTCTTCTGGTCTCCGAGGATGGCATATTTTCTTCTTCCATAAAAAGACAGGCAGGCCCAGCAACCTTGGGACTTTGGGGAGATACAAGTGAATTATTTGGAGAAGGGAATCAATAAGAACACTAGCCAAGAGTTTATACCCACAGATAGTAAATGATAACAAAATATAACTAGGTGTATACATTTGGACAAATTCCTATTCAAGCCTTTTGCCAAGTGGGATACATTACAAGGATTGCAAGGATGGGGGGGGGGGAATCATTTCTATTTTAAAAATACGTTCTTGCTATTTGCATTGCCAAATGAGCCTTTGACCTAACTAATATAAGTGCATTTCGAAGTAATGACCAAATGATTCACCTTAATATTAATTAGTTGTATCATCAGGCACCAGCATCTGGCATAAGACAGGCAGTTGCCAGAAGCCATGTTACCCATCTAGAACTATAAGCTGTTGATGCCAACACAGTTTGGGCCTGCCTAACACTTCCACTGCTGATTTCCACTGCCAGCGACACATAGGGGGTTGCCAAGACTTAGGGCATGTGCTGAAATCTTCCGGAATTGCTATGCTTTTTCATGTCTACTGGCAGGGAGACAAACTCAGGCAAGTGGGGCTGGAAACTTTGGTTTTTGTGTGAGAATGTCTTTAAAGCCTGGCCACCCACTTGTTCTTCATCCCACAAGGTTCCACCGGGTTCTACTGGCTCAACCTGAAGGCATTTGCATATGTGTTGCAACAGTACAACATGGGAATATAAAGAGCTAGAGCAAGGAGAGAGGACTGAGGAAAGAAACTGGTGGTGGCACACACAGGGGTCCATCATGACATTTGGGGACAAAGTAGACAGTAGAGCATCTACTTGAGGACCTTCTTGCTGCAGAAGCCCTGGCAGCAGCAGTGGCACAGGGCTTGGGGGAAAACTCCTCATAGGCACACTGTGAACTTTTCATACTCTTCGACAACAGCGTAGGGCCGGGGAGATAAATCTTAATGAAGGTTATGTGTGCTGCACATAATTCTCTGCGGGGTGCAAGTCTTAGAAGGAATAGTAGCTCTTCTTTTTTTACATAGCTCTGGGCTGCCATGTTACTTTGTTTGGTGATTTAATCTAAGCGCATAGACAGAGATTCCCCTCATTCTTATTTCTGTAATCATTTGGCCTGCAAACAATTTTGCCAAATACTGTACCAGCCCTTGCCTGCCTCGCCTCTGTGTCATCCTGGTGCCCCATTCCTGTGTTATCACAAGAGCCCATCCCATGCCATCACAAAAATTTACTTCCTCATTTCAAATTCTGGCATTGAAATATCAAGGAATAGGGTGTTAGCAACTTGCCAATCTTAGTTCTAGAGTAGTAGTTCCAAACCTTGGGTAATCCAGGTCTTCTTGAACTGCTACTCCCAAAAACCCCAACCAGCACAACTGGTGGTGAAGGCTCCTGGGAAATGCAATCAAAGAGCACCTGGGTTACCTAAGGTTGGGAACCACTGCTGTAGAAGCATGGCACTGCATCATGGGAAGCTTAACCCATCAAAAATTAAAGATAGCACCTGACTGGCACCAATTAGGTGGTGAAGCTGTCTTTCAAAAAGTGTCACTGGTGTTGTCCCCTCTGCCTGGGGAACAACAAGAATTGACTCAGTAGTAAGATATTTGGAGCAGATAGAAGGCAGTGGTATGCTGCTAGGGCTGATCATCTGGTTTTGGGCAACCCACAGTATGTTCAGGGTCAGCCCTAGGCTGGTAGATGTATTTATTTTATTTATTCATTTGTTCCATTTCTATACTGCCCATCTGGCTAACAAGGCCGCTCTGGGTGGTTTACATTCAATGACATAAAATATAAAACATCATCAAACAAATCAGAACAAAAATACAACATTTAATTACCAATATAACACATAATTATATAAAGTCAAATGCAAAATTAGAATTAAAAAAATACATAATAAATAAAGATGGTTTCTGTGCCCCATGTTGAGCCATCCCCACCTTAGTTCCTCATGCTGAAGGACTTCCTGGCTTTTAGGAGAGTTTTGGAGGGATGTTAGAAGATGGCAAGAGAGAGGTTATCATTTAAATATTTTTTTATATCTTGTGTTTTTTCCAACAAGCTCAGGAAAGTATGCATGGCTTTCTCACTCCCCCGCCCCCTTTGTCCTCATGACAGTGATGCATGGTAGGTCAGAGCAAGAGAATATGAGTGCCCTAAACTAAAGCAAAGAAATCCCATTCTTAGGATCCAAGGCAAAGACTTTCGCACTCCATCCAGGGTTTCTTAAAAGAACCATTACCAAAAACAAGACAACAAATATTATTCTTGGAACTTGTGAAGTTGACTCACTAAATTCCCATTGATTCAATGGGCCTGCTGTAGTGTGATTTTCTATGCTAAGCAACAAGAGTTCGGCCATTATTTTTACTTTGTGTTCTTGACTGTTCAGATAATAGTTGTAGAGAATTGACAATATATACAAGTAATCAGGGAGAGTTAGCTGTTTGCAATTAGTTTTAGAATAGCATCAGTGTTGTTACTGCCAGCATAACATTTTGCCTCATTTTCAATCTTTAGGTGCAAACTGAAAGACTTTGACTCAATACAGAATTAAAATAAGTTCCTATACACTGACATAATACAGTGCAAACGGTTCCAGTCATTGCTTCAAAGTATAGGACCTTACATTTTGCAGCCTGGGCAAGTACACCTGGCAAACTACCGACTTTTTTTAATTTTAATTTTGCACAGGGGAAATCAGTTGCCTACTTTTCTGAGCAGGAACATTTCCTTGACAAAGGTTTAATTTTGCACAGCTACTCTCTTGGATGTTGGCACAGCTGTCTGTCTTTGACTGAGCAGGTCTGAGACTTCCAATGATTAAGCCGCGCTCAGCATGACAGCTTGTGAACTCAGCATGGAATGGCTTTAAATCCCAGCCTCAGGAATGCCGATCTCAGACATTCTGTGGAGTGCAGTGACTCAGCACAAAAGCCCTTTTACATTTGGCTCAGCAGTGCGCGTTCTATAGTGCTTATTAAAAGAATCACAGACACCTCTGTGCCACACTGTTTTTTTCAAAGGACATAGGTGGAAAGGCTAATGCACTGGAAGCAGTAGACACCCAGATAAGAATCCAGGCTAGTCTTACCCAACCTAGCACTCTGTGGAGTATGAGACCTATCATGCTGTCTGAGCAAAATGGGAGTTGCAGTCCAAGACATTAGTACAGTGCAGGGTGGGGAAGGCTGATTCAGATACTTCTGCTTAGTCATTACATCCCCATGTCCTACCAGCATCATTTCTCAAGTGTTCCATTGATAGTTTGCAGTACGGCAGGATTCTGCACAACTCAGTGAATGATTTTATGAGAGAAACGAATAAGATACTAGAACAATGATGATCCTAAAGAAACGTTCTGACAGCTAAGGCCTACAAGGAATGGTTGAGAGAGGTGGGAATTTAAAGCCCGCAAAAGAGCAGACTTAGAACTGATATGATAGTTACCTGAATGGGTATCACCAAGAAAAGGAAGCAAACTTGTTTTCTTCAGAGGTTAGGACCTGGACAAATGGATTCAAATTACAAGAAAGAGGTTTTTGATTAAAGTTTGGGGAAAACATGATATTCTAAAGGAACTAATTACTTTGTAGCGAGATCCCTTTCACTGGAAATTTTCAAACACAGTTTAGATTACCATCTGTCCGGGAGGCTTTATCTGTGGTTTTTTTTACATTGAGGGATGTGGTGGCGCTGTGGGCTAAACCGCAGAAGCCTGTGCTGCAGGGTCAGAAGACCAAGCAGTCGTAAGATCGAATCCACGTGACGGAGTGAGCGCCTGTCACTTGTCCCAGCTCCCGCCAACCTAGCGGTTTGAAAGCATGCAAATGCGGGTAGATAAATAGGGACCACCTCGGTGGGAAGGTAACAGCGTTCCGTGTCTAAGTCGCACTGGCCATGTGACCACGGAAGATTGTCTTCGGACAAAATGCTGGCTCTATGGCTTGGAAATGGGGATGAGCACCGCCCCCTAGAGTCGAACACAACTGGACAAAAATTGTCAAGGGGAACCTTTACCTTTTTACATTGGTAGGAGGTTGGACTGAGTGAGATGCCTTAGTAATCTTAGAGCTGCAGAGTTGGAAGGGATGCTATGGATAATCATGTCCAGGCCCTGTCAAGGAGGCACAGTGGGGAATCAAATTCCCAAGTTCTAGCTCTGCAGCCAGATACTTAAACCACTGACCTATGCTTATTTTCAAATATATATGTTGCATTTTATGATTTTAGTTCTCCTGCAAGCCAATTTATCTTGGAGCCTTTTGATAAATTTCTCATCTTTCTAAGAAGTCCAGTGTGCTCTGTGTCTGTGTGTTTGTGGTTTTATTTGTTGCATTTTTGTTATATATTTTATTCCTTTTTGTTGTATTGATTTGTTTGTTACAGTACATGTAATCTCAAAGCCTCTGTCTATAATCTTTGAGAATTCTTGGTGAACTGATAAAATCCCTAAGGAATGTAGGTGAAAAATGTCACCCCAGCTTCAACTACTAGCCATTCAGCTTAACACCAATACAGGAAAATTATCTAGAACTGATTATTTAATAGTTAATCTCTGAATACTTGAAAGAGAACAAGACTTAGCATAGGGTTATTTGTTTTTTATTTTTTGTGTGATTCACACGTTTTTTAAAAAAATCGAAAACACAATAAATTATAACATTAACAAGCAGTTAAACATATAGCAGTATTAAAACAATTTGTTAAAATGATTTTAAAAACCCTTAAACAGATTAATGACACAAATAAACATAGTGTCCAGCCTACAACATTTAAAATTGCTCTCCTAGTTAAAAGCTCACCTAAACAAAACTTTCTTCACTTGTCACCAGAAGGATACAAAGGCCAATCTAGCCTCCAGAGGGACAGCATTCCAAGTTTAATCTGGTAAGACTAGATTTATCACTTTTTGGTAGAGTAACAAACTTGATAGAATATTACAGGTAACAAGGTCTTTTATGATGTTTTTGTGGCCAAGCTGGTAAAATAGGACCTAGAATGTACTAATGTTAGATGGATTTGTAGCTAGTTGATGAGATGTACTCAGAAAATTCTCAGCATAGATTTTTGTCATCTGGATAGAAGTGAAAAGTGGAGTGGTACAGGATTCTGTTTTGGGCCCAGAGTTGTTTAACATCTTTGTAAACAACTTGAATGAGCCTCTGTAGAGGATGCTCATTAAATTTACAGATGGCAGGAGTAACTAATACTAGAGATACCAAAATCATAGAGAAGCTTCCCATGACTCTCCTCTACAATCCCTCCAACTTTGGTGAAGATTGGGTTTCCTCCAAACCTGCTGCTAAAGGACACTTTCCTGGGGGAACTCACTTTGTGCATGAATAACATGGATTTCTGAAATGTAATCTTCATCAGACTTGGAGGGATTGTAGAGGAGATTTAATAGAAGCTTCCCTATGATTTTGGTGTCTCTAGGAGCTTGGGGAAAACCTTATTGTGGGTGTATAACTTGGACGTATAAACTCAACCTTCACCAAACTTGCAGGGCTTGTAGAGAGTCGGGGAAGGTTTCTTGTGAATTGTGTCTCTAGATGCTGGGGGGATTTTATAGAGTTTTAAAGTAAAAAATGAATTGATGAATCGGTTCATCGATTTGTCAGAAAAAAACATACATTTGTAATTTGTGATTTGGCAACCTTGATCACAAATCAAAATGAATCACCATTTTTTTATTTGTGCCCATCTCCTGTCTAGTCCATATAAAATATTTTAGGGAACATTATATATATATACTGAGCTAAGAATCCCTGATCGATATTTAACCCTTTTGATGTGCTGTTGAACTTATATATGTTTCTTATCTCAGCTGTCTCTCTTTCCAGTTCCATTTTATAGTTCTTTTTCTCTGTCACAGTGACTTGCTGATCATTTATACAGTACCAAGGAGATGGACATGTTTTGAAACAGGTTTTTGTGTGTTGTCATTTCTGATGTCAGATTTATGTCTATTAATTCTCTTGCATAGCGATTGAACTGTCTATCCTATGAAGAGTGCAGACGGCCAAAGAATGACATAGATCACATTAGGAGAAGAACAAGTAAATGTTTTCTGATGTTGTGGGTGACATTGTTGAATCTTACGATTGTGCTACCAGAGTAGATGTAGTGGCAGAGTTGCCATCTTAATTTGCAGCAGTGTCTTATTCCCATTCCTGTTATTCATGTTGTGTGTCAATAGTTATTTCAAACCTGAAGTCATCTGTAAGAAACTACAGGCCAGTAACCCAGGGTTTGGGAGCATATGGAACTGTTGTCCAGAATCGGCTGTAGATTGCTGATGATACATATCAGTGATCTAAGTCGTGAGATGGTGACAACTAATGGTGTTCGTGGTGTGTTTGGGGTGAAAGTTGGAGGAAAGTGGTCAGTGAGCTTTAGGTAGAGCATGGTGTGAAGATGTCCATCTTGTAATTTCACAGCAGTGTCCAGAAAGTGCACCTGCTGTGTAGATTTGTCAAGGCTTAGGTTAATGTTAGAATGCAAGTTATTGAAATTCTAGTGGAATTTCTCCAGTGCTTCTTTGCTGTAGGCCAAATGGTAAAAACTGTGATTTTGCTTCACTCTAATATTTATTTATTTATTTATTTATTTCATTTATACCCCGCCTATCTAGTCAATTGTGACCACTCTAGGCGGCTTACAACATGCAGTTAAAAAATAAACATATAACAAACCACATCACAAATAATAATTTACATAAATTAAAAGATAGAATAATTTTTTTCCCAAAGATGGCGAGAAACGGGATATATTATAACAGAAAAAGAAGGTATTAGGTAGAAAGGGGGAAGGCCTGCCTAAACATCCATGTTTTCAGTTGTTTCTTGAAAATACCCAGCGAGGGAGCTGTGCGAATGTCAGGAGGTAAGTTGTTCCAGAGGCGAGGAGCCACCGGCGAGAAGGCCCGGTTTCTTGTCTTTTCCTTCCGTCAGGCTCCTCAGCCTCACCTCCTGACTCGCTCGGGTGACACGGGTGGGAGTAAGCGTTCCGCCAAGTATCGAGGCCCTAAACCATTTAGGGCTTTAAACGTAAGCGTCAGTACTTTGAAGTCAACGCGGAACTGAATGGGCAGCCAATGCAGCGCGGCCAGAATAGGAGAAATGTGATGGTATCTTCGAGCTCCACTTAGGAGTCTGGCTGCCGCATTCTGCACCACTTGGAGTTTCCGCGTCAGCCTCAAAGGTAGCCCCACGTAGAGCGCGTTACAGTGGTCTAATCTTGAGATTACGAGCGCATGGACCAGGGTGGTGAGTGCCCCCACATCGAGATAGGGTCGCAGCTGGGCTATCCGCCAAAGATGAAAAAAGGTGGTGCGGACCACGGACGCCACCTGAGTCTCCATGGAGAGCGCCGGGTCCAGGTGGATCCCCAGACTGCGAACCCCACTCTTTGCGGCAAGAGTCACCCCCCCAAACGAGAGGGAGTTGCCCAAGCCTCCAACAGTGGGGGCACCCACCCTCAAGACCTCCGACTTGTCCGGGTTCAGCCTCAGCCCGTTCTCCTGCATCCATTCCAGTACGGTCCCCAGGCAGCGCTGGAGGGACAGGACGGCATCACCTGCAGTTGGAGTAAAGGAGATGTAGAGCTGGGTGTCATCCACATACTGATGACACAACGCTCCACATCCCCTGATGACCCCACCCAGCGGCCTCATGAAGATATTAAACAGCATTGGGGAGATAATCGACCCCTGTGGAACCTCACAATTGAGGCTCCACGGGGCCGAGACACTCTCCCCAAGCTGTACTCTCTGGGGACGGTCCTCCAAGAAGGAACGGAGCCAGGCAAGCGCCAGGCCACCAATTCCCAGCTCGGAGAGCCTCCCCAGGAGGATACCGTGGTCGACGGTATCGAAGGCCGCTGAGATGTCGAGAAGGACTAACAGAGAAATTTTTCCCCTGTCAGCCTCCCTCAGTAGGTCATCGTACAGGGCGACCAATGCCGTCTCTGTTCCGTGGCGCGGCCTGAAGCCCGACTGAAATGGATCCAGGGCATCCGTTTCTTCCAAGTGAGCTTGAAGCTGGTTGGCCACCACCCTCTCCACCACTTTGCTCATGAAAGAAACGTTGGCGACGGGCCTATAATTGCCAATTTCGTCCGCCGCCAAACTAGGTTTCTTTCTTATGGGCCTAATGCGTGTTTCCTTGAGGGCAGAAGGAAACCTGCCCTCAAGGAAAGACCCATTTATTATTACAGTATTAATATGTCTGAAGAAATAGAACAATCTTGTTTTCTGTGGGTCCAGAGGGTAGAGACCCTAAGTAATGGATTCAAATGATAAGAAAGAAGATTTCATCTGAACATTTGGAATAACTTTGTATAGGAAGAGATATCCGACAGTGAAATGGATTGCCTGCAAAAGTTTTCAAGCAGAGGTTAGATGGCATCTTGCCAGAAATGCCTTATCTGTGGATTTTCTGCTTTCCCAGGAGGTCAGATTCAGTGACCCTTTGGGGGTCCTTAATCAGCTCTGTAGTTCTATGGTTGTGTGAGTCATTTCCTAACTTTCCTGCAAGAAGCTCAAATTGCATACATGGTCCCTTTCCTTATGTTTTCCTCACAGCAGTTGTGTGAGGCAGTTTAGGCTGAGAAGTCATGACTGGCCCAAACTCCACCTGAGTTGTATGGCTTTCCCAGTCCTGATGTAACACAGCAACTACTAAAACACACTGTCTATGTTTATATGGGGAAACTATTTTGGAACAGTTGCACCTATACTTACATCAGAAAGATACGTGGACAACAGAGAAAAATTCTGATTTCATTTGCAGCAGAATTGTGGTTCACCCACTGCAGTAATGAGGTAGAACAAAATCTTAGAACCCAGAAAGAGGTGGGTGAGGGCTGTCCATTGCCAGGTTGAAGTGCACTTTGGCAGAGACCAGCCCCTGCTTGCCCTCATATATTCAGTGAAATGGCACTGCCAGGCTGGCATCACTGGTTGATAGATGGGGGCAAAAGAAATAATCCCATCAGATGAATGGATTCCATGTAGGTTTATTATATTCTGAAACTCCTAGTGAGGTAAACTGCTGAGCACGAGTAGAAATTGATGTTAAATTTTTAATACCAAAGCAGAAATCTGGAAGCTCTTGTTGATGGCCTTTTCAGCAGGCCTTTTTTCATCCCCATCTAATATTAGCGTACTTAAATCCAACACACTGTGTGGTGGAAAAGAGAGGATGTTTTGTGTGTGTGTTCATTGGATATTATTCTCATTTCCAGCCTTCACTTTCTACCCTAACCATTTTTCCCTCATGAATTCATAACCTCCAAATGCCTGGGCTGCTAATCTAACAAACTGTTTGCTGCTCTGCAAACTTCTCACACATTATTTTATAGTAAAGAGATGTCAGTCACCCACATCGTTTCTATTGCAGAGCAATTTAGGAGCTTTGGTTATCCTCAGATTGAAAATTAAATGGAGAGGCACCATTAATGTGCTGTCTGTGACTCAACATGGAAGTGAGGCCAAACCAGCTCTTGAAGGTACACACAAGATTCAGTGATCAGGGAGAAGGATTAGGACTGAGGATGGGTGCATTCAAATCCCCACAATTTTTTATTTTATTTTATTTATATCCCACCTATCTGGTCCATGAATAATTGTTGGCAACTATAACCTACCACATAAGCTTGTTATAAAGATAAAATAGGGATAGGACAGGAGACTATGCATGCTGGTTATGGCTGGCTCAGACCAAACGTTGTGCTTACACAGTGACAAAGGAAGTCCCTCTCTTTTCTCACAGGGCATCTCTTTGTGCCACCCCAAAATCTGCTCCAAAGAGTTTCCAGTTTTCCATAGCAGGTTTCCAGGGCACATAAAGTGTCTGCAGTGGGTGGGTGTATGTGAGACAGCCCTCCTCCTAATTCTATCGATGGATGAAATTCCTCAGTTGTACAGATATTGCACATTACAGTGAATACATCTTCCACATATTACTATTAGGGAGTGCTGCTTATTTCACAAGCCAGTCCAAAGCATTCTGCTGCCTGAGACAGAATAGCAAATTCTGTTCCTATCTGACCCAGATCAAGATGCAGAATACCCTAAGTAACATAAAATCCCACAGGCACCTGTTCTCCTCCTGACAGTAAAAATACAATAGTAATGAAATTAATAACTATCAATTTGCTCCTATTCACACAATGCAGAGTCGGCTGCCTGAGGCACCCACCTCATCCTGACTAACAGGATGAGCCACCTAGAGTGGTCGCAATGACCAGATAGGCGGGGTATAAATGGAATAAATAAATAAATAAACAGGAGGGCTACCCTAGTACTGCATGGTTCTGATAACACCTGTCAGCACACATCAAAAAAATTTTTAAATTATTCCAACCATTACCTGTTGTTATTTTGTTTAGCCGTTTTGTCTTAGGAATTGCTAGAATTACTCCACTGAGAAGGTTTGGCTGCTTTATTTCAGAAATGCCCATTGAACGTGCTTGTCATGCTTACTAAAATTGGAGCAGCTTCTCCACCAAAGCCCTTTGACTCAGTAAAATTCCAACTGACAGTTTAATTTGCCTGGAAATAGAAGGCTTGGCTTGCATTCACATTTTCTGAGACCAATCCTCTCTCATTTCTACCTCACTGCAAATTGAAAACAACAGTTCACTGCAGCTTGTGGAATTGCTGGTGTTTGTTTGTTTGTTTTTAACACAACACACTGGGAGGGAAGGATCAAGCCCCCCTGTGTCTTGCAATTAAAAACACTGCTGTCCCTGCAGTCCCTCCTTCGCTCTCATTGCCATTTTGTAAAGAACGCAGAAGCAGAGGAGAGCCTCAGCATGAAAGGGTTAGTGTTAGAGCAAAGCTAATACAAGGGGCAAGGCACAGCATCAGGGAAGCAGCTATTAGTTGTGGCACCTTCAACCCTGAGGCTGAGTGTCCCTCACCTCCTAATGATTATAGATCTCACTATGTGTATAACCTTTGGTCCAGCAATAAGAAATCCTCTCCACGTTTTTAATGATGCAAGGGTCATATGTCACTGTGTACATATTCCCTGCTTGAAAGCTCTGGCTTCCACTTGAAAGTTACTCAGTGAGGGCTTCCTGTGAAATCAGGTCATAGTTGCTAGTATTACATGTTGTCAGCTCCCCTCCAGCATCATTAAGAAGTTAGGATTTAATAACAGCTCCATTTGTTATTACATCTGTTTTTCATTGCCCTGCCAAAAAGCATTTCCTTAGTCGGCATGACAAGCTGCGCCAACAGGCAGCACAAGGAAGCCACCACATGTGCACTCACACAAAGTCGCTCCCTCTTCTAAGGGAGCATCGTCTGCTGTTTTCTTTCCCATCTTGACAAAAAAGCTATTTGAGAGAGAGAGAGAGAGAGAGAGAGTAAAAGAAACAAACCCCAGAACTCAGTAGACTCCTGAGGAGGGAGTTGCCATTACTGTACCCGTCAGCGAAGTACAGAAATGCCTCATGCTTTGCTTTGTTGGTACAGCTGACCTATTGTCTTTGATATCTAAAAGGCAGTTGCTGTGCTCTTAGAATTCAGTAGGGGGAAAGATGCTAAAGGGAACAGAATAATAGATGTCTAAGTCTGCCTCCTGTCTTTTGTGGGGGCATGTCTCAATTGTGGCCACTTCGGAAACAAGAGGTTTAAAGTACAGTGGTGCCTCGCATAACGTTTTTAATTGGTTCCAAAAAAAAAAAACCTTATGCGAAAAAAACTTTATGCGAAACACCATTTCCCATAGAGATGCATTGGAAACCGGTTAATCCGTTCCAATAGGCACGGATTGCCGTCCTTAAGCGAAAAAACCCATAGGAAACATCGTTAAACGATACAATGTATCCTCCATTGGAATGTATTGTAGCTGACTCAATAGGTTTCAATGGCTTTGCGAAGTCAATTTTTGCAAAATTAAGTGTGTCATAAAAGGGTCAAAAATGGTTTTAAATGCTTGGATTAGCTTCTGCACCCTCTAAAACGGATGCAAAAGTTAATTTGGCTTTGATCTGACTTTTCGTTAATTAATGGTGAATTTTTTTCCCCCAACTTTTGACAGCTGTCAAAATCTGACAGCTCCATTAATTCCTATGGGGGAAGAAAAAATTCACAAAAAATTAATGAAGACTCAGCAACTGTTCTAAATTCTTGGGTCCGTTAGAGGACCCCCTAAGTTGTGTGCAAACCTGATTTGGCTTTGATCTGAACTTTTGTTAATTTTTTGTAAATTGTTTTCTCCCCCATAGGAAAGCATGGAGCTGTCAGATTTTGACAGGTCCATTGGTTCCTATGGGCCAAAAAACAAAAATTCACAAAAAATTAACGAAACGTCAGATCAAAGCCAAATCAGGTTTGCACATGACTTAAGGGGTCCTCTAACGAATCCAAGCATTTAGAACCGTTTTGGACCCTTCTAAGACACTTTTTAAATTGAAAACAAAAAAAACGTTAAGCGAAGCAGGGGACCTAAAACCAAAAACGTTAAGCGAAGCATGGTCCCAAAAACGCTATGCGAAAATCGCCCATAGGGAAAAACGTTATACGAAGCACAATCTGCCTCTGAAAAAATAAACGTTAAGCGAAAAAAACGTTAAACGAAGCAAACGTTAAGCGAGGCACCACTGTATATGTCTCCTTAAATCAGCTCTTTAGGTGTTCTTTCATTATGCCACATTTCTCTTTTTGTCACTTTCCTTCCACCAGGTGTCATATCTCTTCCTCTCTCCCTATTTCATCTTTTACTTTTCACAGTTGCCCTGTGGTTTTTTTCTCTACCTTCCTGCCTCTGCTCCTGCACCAGCTTCTGTGACCTCTTTGTTCACACTGTCTCCTGTACCTCCATCCTTCCATCCAGCATCGCCCCATTGAGACCTGAGGCCCTTGTGAGGTCACAAATGCTGGTCAAGCAGGAGTTCTGAGAGGGGCCCCAGAAATGCTTCCGGATAGTTGATTATGGAACAAATCCAACTCAGTGGATCTATAATCTGAGTAAAATCCCGCTAGCAGGTAATTTGGCAATCCATTGGGTTTTTGAGTCAAAACACTCTTTTTTACAGTGGTTGGCTGACAAAATGTACCCAGTGAATGCAATGGTTGTTGCCATTCCTGGTTATATTCACAACCTGTAGTGCATTATCTAAAGTCCATGAATGTATGGAGATTTCCTCCTCCCTCAGCTCTATATTTCTGGCAGGGCTAGTGAAACGCTCTCTGCCAGTCCATAAGGAGCTTTTCCCCAAGCTCCATGCTGCTACTACCAGAGCTTATGCAACAAGAAGAGTCATAAGTTATGGACTTGGTACCATCTGCCATGAAAAATGCTGGCTGGGTTCTAATTCTAAACCAAAAAAGTAACATTTGTGAGTTGTGAGTGTGCCAGTGGTGGACAAGCACACCACACACACACATACAAACACTGTAACGCTAGTCTCCTCTACATGGGTGGCTGAACATGGGTGGGCATGGATGCCCAGTACTTAGGTGAATGTTATAAGGATATCTTATGCCCCTTCATGGATTGCTGCCTTGTCGTGGCGAAGGGGCTTGAGTAACTCAGAGAAGCTATGGGCTATGCCGTGCAGGGCCACCCAAGACGGACAGGTCATAGTGGAGAGTTCTGACTAAACGCAATCCACCTGGGGTAGGAACCAGCAATTCCACTCCAGTATCTTTGCCAAGAATGCCCTATGATCAGAAACAAAAGGCTAAAAGATATGACGCTGGAAGATGGGACCCTCAGGTCAAAAGGCATCCAACATGCTACTGAGGAAGAGCGGAGGACAAGTACAAGTAGCTCCAGAGCTGATGAAGTGGATGGGCCAAAGCCGAAAGGACGCTCAGCTGTGGACGTGCCTGGAAGTGAAAGGAAAGTCTGATGCTGGAAAGAAAAATACTGCATAGGAACCTGGAATGTAAGATCTATGAACCTTGGGAAGCTGGAGGTGGTCAAACAGGAGATGGCAAGAATAAACATCGACATTCTGGGCATCAGTGAACTAAAATGGATGGGAATGGGTGATTTCAACTCAGATGATTACCATGTCTACTATTGTGGGCAAGAATCCCGTAGAAGGAATGGAGTAGCCCTCATAGTCAACAAAACAGTGGAAAAAGCCGTAATGGAATATAATCTCAAAAATGATAGAATGATGTCAATACGTATCCAAGGCAGACCTTTCAACATCACAATAATCCAAGTTTATGCACCAACCTCCATTGCTGAGGAGACTGAAATTGAACAATTTTATGAAGATTTACAACACCTTCTAGAACTGACACCGAAGAAGGATGTTCTTCTCATTCTGGGGGAACGGAATGCTAAGGTAGGGAGTCAAGAGATAAAAGGAACAACAGGGAAGTTTGGCCTTGGAGTTCAAAACGAAGCAGGGCAAAGGCTAATAGAGTTTTGTCAAGAGAACAAGGTGGTCATCACAAACACCCTTTTCCAACAACACAAGAGGCGACTCTACACGTGGAAATCACCAGATGGGCAACATCGAAATCAGATTGACTATATTCTCTGCAGCCAAAGATGGAGAAGCTCTATACAGTCAGCAAAAATAAGACCTGGAGCTGATTGTGGCTCTGATCACCAGCTTCTCATAGCAAAATTCAAGCTTAAACTGAAGAGAGTAGGAAAAACCACTGGGCCACTCAGGTATAATCTAAACCAAATCCCTTACGAATACACAGTGGAAGTGAAGGACAGATTTAAGGAACTCGATTTGGTGGACAGAGTGCCTGAAGAACTTTGGATAGAGGCTCGTAACATTGTACAGGAGGCAGCAACAAAAACCATCCCAAAGAAAAGGAAATGCAAGAAAGCAAAATGGCTGTCCAACGAGGCCTTAGAAATAGCAGAAAAGAGAAGGGAAACAAAATGCAGGGGAGATAGAGAAAGTTACAGAAAATTGAATGCAGACTTCCAAAGAATAGCAAGGAGAGACAAGAGGGCCTTCTTAAATGAACAATGCAAAGAAATAGAGGAAAATAACAGAAAAGGAAAAACCAGAGATCTGTTCAGGAAAATTGGAGATATTAGAGGAAAATTTTGTGCAAAGATGGACATGATAAAAGACAAAAATGGAAGGGACCTCACAGAAGCAGAAGACATCAAGAAGAGGTGGCAAGAATACACAGAGGAATTATATCAGAAAGATTTGGATATCCCGGACAACCCAGACAATATAGTTGCTGACCTAGAGCCAGACATCCTGGAGAGTGAGGTCAAGTGGGCCTTAGAAAGCCTGGCTAACAACAAGGCCAGTGGAGGTGATGGCATTCCAGTTGAACTATTTAAAATCTTAAAGGATGATGCTGTTATATGCCAACAAGTTTGGAAAACTCAACAGTGGCCAGAGGACTGGAAAAGATCAGTCTACATCCCAATACCAAAGAAGGGCAGTGCCAAAGAATGCTCCAACTACCGGACAATTGCACTAATCTCACACGCCAGCAAGGTTATGCTCAAAATCCTACAAGGTAGGCTTCAGCAGTATGGGGACCGAGAAGTCCCAGAAGTACAAGCGGGATTCCGAAGGGGCAGAGGAACTCGAGACCAAATTGCCAACATGCGCTGGATTATGGAGAAAGCCAGAGAGTTCCAGAAAAACATCTACTTCTGCTTCATTGACTATGCAAAAGCCTTTGACTGTGTGGACCACAGCAAACTATGGCAAGTCCTAAAAGAAATGGGTGTGCCTGACCACCTTATCCATCTCCTGAGAAACCTATATGTGGGACAGGAAGCAACAGTTAGAACTGGATATGGAACAACGGATTGGTTCAAAATTGGGAAAGGAGTACGACAAGGCTGTATACTGTCACCCTGCTTATTTAACTTATATGCAGAATACATCATGCGGAAGGCTGGACCGGAGGAATCCCAAGCTGGAATTAAGATTGTAGGAAGAAATATCAACAACCTCCGATATGCAGATGATACCACTCTGATGGCGGAAAGTGAGGAGGAACTAAAGAACCTTGTAATGAGGGTGAAAGACGAGAGTGCAAAAAATGGTCTGAAACTGAACATCAAAAAAACTAAGATCATGGCCACTGGTCCCATCACCTCCTGGGAGATAGAAGGGGAAGATATGGAGGCAGTGACAGATTTTACTTTCTTGGGCTCCATGATCACTGCAGATGGAGACAGCAGCCCCGAAATTAAAAGACACCTGCTTCTTGGGAGGAAAGCAATGACAAACCTTGACAGCATCTTAAAAAGCAGAGAAATCACCTTGCCAACAAAAGTCCGAATAGTCAAAGCTATGGTTTTTCCTGTAGTGTTGTATGGAAGTGAGAGCTGGACCATAAAGAAAGCAGACCGCCGAAGAATTGATGCCTTTGAATTGTGGTGCTGGAGGAGGCTCTTGAGAGTTCCCTGGACTGCAAAGAGAACAAACCTATCAATTCTAAAGGAAATCAACCGCGAGTGCTCACTGGAAGGAGAGATCCTGAAGCTGAGGCTCCAGTACTTTGGCCATCTCATGAGAAGAGAAGACTCCTTGGAAAAGACTTTGATGTTGGGAAAGTGTGAAGGCAAGAGGAGAAGGGGACGACAGAGGACGAGATGGTTGGACGGTGTCATCGAAGCTACCAGCATGAATTTGACACAACTCCGGGAGGCGGTGGAGGATAGGAGGGCGTGGCGTGCTCTGGTCCATGGGGTCACGAAGAGTCGGACACGACTAAACGACTGAACAAACAAACAATGCCCAATTAAATCAAACTTCCTCCTCCTCCAGCAGTGTTTGCCCTAAGATCTGCCTCTGTCTCCCCAAGAACTGACAAAACATACCAATTCCATGTGGCATCTGGACACCCAGCAATTTTACTTCTCCATCTTTTCCTACCTACTTTTTGTTCACAACGGCATCTTATTGTCTCCCCCTGCCTAGAGATGGGAAACTTTGTGAGTTTTGATGTGTAAGACCACAACTCTGAGAATTCCACAGCCAGCATGGCTAGTGGGTGGTTCCATGGTTCTGGCGCTGTAGTCTTTGTCTTTGGCTGCCTTACTCTCCGTGTCCCTGGAGTTCCTTTTCCTACTTCTTGCTTTCTCCAGAGTTCTCAACTAGGCGCCTATGCAATCCTTTATTTTGTGGACCTATCACATAAGCTCTTGTCTGAACAACATCTGTGGCAGTGAAGTAGTGTTTTATGTTCCCACTAATGTCTGTGGCAGTGGATTTGTGTGAGTAAGGCATGTGCTGCATTCATATCCCATTGTGTTTTAATGGATTGGGGGAGGATTTTTGCCTTCTTTGTCCCCAGTGAAGAGAATAGCCAGTCTGGTACCATCCTGGCTCAGATGCCATCCTTCTCTACTGAGAAACAGGAAAGACCCATAGATGCCCAGAAGGGGAAGCCCCAGATCATATGGAAAGTGACCACTCCTTGGGGGGGGGGGAGAGAGATGAGGCAGGATCTGAAGGGCAAAGAGGAGAAATAGAGAGACATGGGGCAAGACTTCTGACAGAGGCTGGAAAACAATCTGAGAAAGGAGTCAGGTTTACGGATAGAGAAGGGGAGGTAGGGGAGGTGAAACAACAGTTGGAAAAGGCAGGAGTAAAAGAGAAGGAGGGATATATAAGGGAGAGAGGAGCAAGAGGAGTAAGAAGAGAGTTGTGGAAGCAGGAAAGGCAGACTCAAGGAAAGAGAAGATAATACTCCCACCAGGATGAGGGTGGATTTGGATGGGAAAATCCCTGGACTCATCAGTGGGAAAAGCTTAGGATTCCTCATGAAGTAGCAGGGAGAAGCAGAGGAAGGTGAGACCCCCAAAACCCTCCTATTCGGGTGAGAAAGAAGCTGGTGAGTAGGGAAGGAGAATAAGAGAGGAAAGAGCCGGGATAGCTTGGGAGGAGAGAGAAAGAAGGATGAGGCATTTTGAGACCCAGAATCCTGGGAGCTCCAGGAACTGGGAACAGGGATACTCAGGTTCTATGCAGCAGAGACCAAATGCCCCTGCTGTCAGTGCCATCAGGACCAGAATTCAGAGAGACTTCACCTGCCATAGGCAAGGGACTGTTCAAAATTACCACAGTTAATCCATTCAGTGTTCAAGATGTGAAACCCTTTCTCACACCGTTGTGTGAAGAGGACAAGTTAAATACCTTGTTGATGTTAATAGTTTTCTTGACTTACCTGAAATAAGTGTTGATATTTTGGATACGAGTTCAGTACTATCTTTAGTCAGTCCTGAGAAGGACTTGAGCCCCAAAACGTCCAAAGAATCGGGTGACCGTGCAGAAGAGAGTGACTAAAATGATGACTGGGCTGGGGCACCTCCCTTAGGAGGAAAAGCTACAGCATTTGGGGCTCTTTAGTCTAGAGAAAAGGCTCCTGGGGGGGACATGATTGAGACGTATAAAATTATGCAGGGGATGGATAAAGTGGATAGAGGGAAGCTCTTTTCCCTCTCACACAATACCAGAACCAGAGAACATCCACTCTGATTGAGTGTTGGGACAGTGAGAACAAACAAAAGAAAAATTTATTTACCCAGCTTGCTGTTAGTTTGTGGAAATCCTTGCCACAGGATGTGGTGATGGCATCTGGCCTGGATGTCTTTAAAAGGGGATTGGATGGATTCCTGGAGGAAAAGTTCATTGTAGGTTACAAGCCATGATGGGGATGTATAATCTCCGGGCTTCAAAGGAAGATACCTCCAAATGCCAGATGCAGGGGAGAGGTATCAGGAGACAGGTATCTAGTTGTCTTGTGCGCTCCCAGAGGCATCTGGTGGGGCCTCTGTGAGATACAGGAAGCTGGACTAGATGGGCCCTTGGCCTGATCCAGCAGGGCTCTTCTTAGGTTCTTATGAACCCTCACGCCCCTTCTCTTTTCATTCTATTTTTCATTCTATTGCATTTAGCCTGTCCAGATGTCTTCTGTGAAGCAATGGGATATGTCACACCTTTTTCTCAGGCCTTTCCACAGGTGGTATTTATCTGCTTTGGAAAGAGACTTGGGAAAGAGTATTCCTGACCAGTGCCATTTTGGGGAGATCAGCATCACCATTCACCATGGGAAACGAATTAACTGATTACATTCTCATCTTTGTCTGCAGGTCCTTTTTTTTACACATGCATTTACAACGTTGCTCTGAAGAGGTGCTGATTAGCAGGCCTTCTATTACTTTGTCTAATATGCCCCTCCTAATGAATCTAAACATTAATTATTTGCATTTCTATTAAAAGTATAGCTTAGTGTCCATGTGGATAGAATTCAGCAAGGATCTGTTGTGGAGAGGGGAGAATCTCTGGTTTAACTTTTGTTTTCTTATCCAAAACAGGCTGTCAGTGCTGTAACACTGTGTAAAATAAAATTCAGCATTAGAACCAAGGTTGTGTGCTGACTTCAAGATTTCTTTTGAATTCTGTATTTAAATTTTGAAGGGCAGCCCAATTGCCACAGAATCTTTTAGAGACTGTCTATTTCAGCTTGTATCCAAATGCAAATCATGACATGGTAATTTAAATTTTAAGAGATCCCATTCACTTTCAATAAAACATCAACTTCATTTTTTTAGGGCAAAGAGGCATTTGTGTCCATCTGTAAACTAGACCACCACCCAGAAAATAAATGAAAGGAAATGAAAATTTTGGAGAGTTGCATATACCAATTTCACAATTAAATTTAGAAACTTCCATGTTAAATCAGAATACGAAAGAACAATAATGGAACAGAAAGAGAAGGAAATCAATATATAGTTATTCTTATATAGAATTCAAACAATTTCAATCAGAGATAATGGCCACTTCACTTTTTGTTAAAAAGATTTACACACAAGAAGGAACTAACACTGGAACGACTTTTTAATGGTCTCTGCATGGTAGGGAGAAAAGCTTAAATCAGAAGTAAATTCTGGCAAATCATTTCACTTCAGTGGGGCTGTGGTGGCTTTAACACGCAGTGCTAATTTGAGAACTGGAATATGATATTCCTAGAAACCCATTTATGAAATCCATAGCTGCCTCTCATTCTACTTCCTGTAGACTTCTGAAAAGTAGCCAATTTCACATCTACATAGGTTCAAAAACCCACTTAATGAGATGAGATTTATGAGGCAGTGAAACAATTCACAGCAGCCCAGACATTCCAGACAAAATATTTTAACAAATTATATTCATCCTGATAATTCACTTTGGACAAGAAAGGCTGATATTTCAGTTTTGTGTTCATAATTGCCAATACAGCTGCCATTTAGATGAAGCCACAACCTTTTTGCAGCGAAATTACAAATGTCAGGTGACTATGTCTAAATACAAAAAATACATAGACAAATCCAATCACATGAGTCTTTCCCATGGAACACATGGGGACTTTTTGAGACAAACGATTTTGGGGTGTGGGTGGCACTGGGACCCATTGTTTTGGCATAGGAGCACCCAGTCTATGGGCCACCTATCTGAACTCCAGTGCAAAACTAAGATATCACATGTCGTTGTTTTGGTCAGACCTTTTGCCTTTTTTTTCATAAAGTTCAGGATGGGTGCACAGGTATTGGAGGGTAGTGCATCTGGATGATTTGTTGAGATCTCTGAATAATTGTTTTGCATGTCTAGGCAACGGTCTTCCTGAGTGCCTGGTCTCTGCTGAGATAAGGCAATGACCTAGGATGTCAAAATGATCCTTTGGGCATCCGGTTGCCTTGGCGTTTCAGCACCTAGCATTCTGGGGAGCAGAAGGAGATGAAGCCCACACTTTCCCATCCACATTCAGACCAGCATTGGAGAGCCTGCTTCTGTGCTTGCTTGCAAAACAAATTGGGCTAGCAGATACAGGGAGTAGGATCTTCTCAGTAGTGACCCCCACTTACAGAACTCTTTTAGGGTTTATCTCCTCCAGGACTCATCATTATAATCCTTCATCTTAGCCGAAAAGACTCACCCATAGTCTTGTCCCATAGTTGAGTTAAGGCTCTAATCAGATCGTGGTTCATATAGTGCTGCCTTGAGACGGTGTAACTTCAAAGGTACGTGGGGCATCCCTTGAGCCTGTTCTGGAGACTTCAGCAGGTCCAGAATGTGGCAGCCAGGCTGGTGGTGGGCACATTATATAAATGGCATATAATATGACAAGCTGCCATTGGTATCATTCAAGGAGCCTGAATCCTGAAATATTTATCTTGCACAAAAAAAGCAGGGGTCTGAATTTTCTCACTACCTCAAGCAGGAGAAATGGCACTTCAAGCCTTCTCTTGGTCACTGCCGCTGCCCAGTCTCTGCCACAGAAAACAGTTGTTGCTTCTCTCTACAAGGGCAGGCATTAAAAGACTAGCTAGCTCTGGAGAGCTATGTGCTGCCTACTACGTGGGCCATTGCAGTTCTGCAGAACAGTAGGGACTCTTTCGGAGGAAGGAGGTACCATTCCTTGTACTCTGCTACCCAAGGAAGGCATATCATTCTGCCTTGCGGCATGACTTTCTTATACCTAATATCTGATGATTCGTGAATCAGAGAACCCGAGAAGTTGCTATTGGACACAGCAGAGAAAAATAGGATGTTCATAGAAATCAGCCTCCCTCTTCTACACCTACCTATCAACCAAACTTCTTACCATTCTTCTTTCCTTTCCCCATCTCCATCTGGTCCTTTTATCTTACTTGCCTCAGAGTTTTCTTATTTTCATTTTCTAATTTTCATACCATAGCAAAAGTTGCCCAGACATATCATGAATTGACTACGGTGAGTAGATGGGGTCCGTAGCATTTAACCAAGAAGTAACCTTGCTCTAATACCAGTCACTTTCTCATCTTTGAAAACCAGTTGTTGCTAAATCTCTCCTTACTGCTGCCAGAGGCAGGTAAACAATTTGTAACATCATGTTCATGAACTTGAAAATTGAGAAGCTATTTTCACATTTTGGAAGCTTCCTTAGCTCAAATAGGAGAGCAAACTAATGACTGTGAAATTGCTTCTGTGCTGTCATCAGCTTTCCTTGTTGCTACAGACCAGTAACTTTAAACTGAAGTTCTGTCCTTAAATAAAGTGAAGTTGTCATTTATTAATTTGCTTGGCTCTTGAATCATTTCACAACAAAATAGTGCTTTCCTTCAACATATTATATGGTGACACCAGGCATCACATAAGTGCTGCTGGCACTTAAAAATATAAAGGAACAATTTTACTCTCCAGGGATCAGCATTTATGATTAGGCATTCAACATTCAGTGATTCGACTTGCTGGAAGATGAAACGGCAACTGGCTGGGATAACCAAACTAAAGCAGCTTTTTAAAAATAATTCAAAATGATTGGGAAATGATTGCATTCTGTTTTTACCACCTTGCTTGCCAGTTTTGGCTGGTAGTTTTTGCCTGAGGAAAAAAATAATAATAACACAAGATGGTGTCCCTCCCACTCCATCCATAGAAGCTAAATGAACTGGGTGAATTTTTTATTCAAGCCTGATGGTAGAACCAGCTTCCCCATCACAACTGAAGGCCATCATAACTGGCGTAGGGAGTCTTGAGTAGCCTTCATGTCATTATGGCTCTGTTCTCTGTTGTACTCATGCTACTTACTCCCTGGTGGAGACTGGAGAGATCTAGTCAGAGAAGAAAGGTGGCACAGATGAAACCATCACCACAGGTAACCTGCAGTTTTGCTTTTTCACACATAGTTCTTCTGAACCAGATGTATGTATACCTGAAATGACTATGATCACAACAGAAAAATCATAGCCTAGCATTTCTTGAGCTAAGATGCAGTGAGAACAAAAGACGTTTCAACTTGCTCTTCTTCTGTCCCTGAATGTGGGATCCCAGAAGAGTTACTTATTTAGTCCACTGATTTTCCTGCTACCCAGTTCATCTGATGTAGTTCAATAAATAAAATACAGTATCTCACGAGTAGAAGAACATTTCAGGGGTTCTGAGAACATGCACATGGCATTCATTCATGCATGCACACACAGAGTGGAATAAATCTTTTTCTCTGTCCCCATCCCAGCAATCCAGTTCAAAACGAGGTGTGGTGGCTTCAGAGGAAGAAAATGCTAAAGCTTCCACCTTCTTTCTTTTTTAACCAAAGATATTCTTTTTCACCAAGCATGAGAAAATATGTGAGTATTCATTACATTCTTAATCAGGACAACAGTTTCCACACTACCATTAGCATCACAGAAGCAGCAATCAGGTATGCTTCTGTGTTGTTGGTGAAGAAACATTAGTCCCTTATTCCCTCAAGCAATCCTTATCAGGACCTCTACTTCCCTGTGGGGACTGCATGCCAACCATCTCACGGGCCATTTCTGGTACTAGAATGAGGGGCTGCATGCTTTGGATGTAATTAGTTGCATGTTGGATGTAAGCAAACCTTCCATACAATTAGTTAGATATGAAAATGAGAGTTGTTTTTAAGTCATGAGGAGATGGTACTTGTCGTGCCTTGAGTTGGGAGAAAGACTGTATAGAAATCTAATAAATAAATGTGACAAAGGCAAATGAAGCTCGATTCCGAAAGGAGAGTCCTTCCCTTATGTTGGAGCAAAATATTTTGGATGGAGACGTTTGTATTCTGTGCTGTTCCCCATGTAAACTTTGCCCCCATCATGCGTGGGGAGTGTCTTGCCATCCTCATACATTGTAGAAATGATACAAAGACTGTTGCTTGCCTCCTAAGAAGATAATTTCATGGTGTCTTTGACTGAATTTTATCGTGACATCTTCATTATAAATAAACTCAGATATTAACAGTTTTAGGTGTGAACTAAGCAAATCATTTATTGCATTTGAGATTACTTTCAGTGAAATCTAGCAATTTATTTGGCTTCACACCTTGAATTTCTGCAGAAGCATATATTTTTTTCCTTGATAGATATGCAAAGAATAGTATGAGATGATGTGTGCACTGAATATATTTCAAACTGAGCAGCAAAGAGGTAAAAATAAATCAAGGACTCACACTAGCAGATTGCATTTCCTTCGTAGTAGAGCAGATGGATGACAAATGACATATGTTATAATATGCCTTTGGTGGCAAGCTTATGGCATATACTGAGTACAAGATGGCATGAATTCAAAACATAGGTATAGACTGGTCCTATTAAAAAACATTCCACTGCTCTAGAGTGTTATAACCTTGGAAGGAGAGGAGGTCTAATATGCCAGTCCGCAGCACCTTTCCCATGGTACTGACAATTCATGCCATAATTGGAGAGGAGGTGTCTTGGTATGAAAATCCATATACCCCTAGGGTGAAGCCATTCAGAATCTGGACAATTACTCTTTAAAAGTAATTTGTTATATAACTGACCATGAAGCCAGTCTCTCCCTCCACTGCTTGTCCCACTTGTGATTCACATTTCCTGCTTCACTGTACTGAAGTTACTCTCCATTTTATCCTCACCAAGACCCCTGTGAGCTAAGCCAGGCTGAAAGTGTGTGACTGGCCCACAGCCAACCCCATGAATGTAATGGCATGGTGGATCATGGTTCAGGAAGGAAGGGAAGTGTCCCATTTCAGCTCTGACAAAGGAATACCAGTAGTCAATCCCATTTATGACATTATACCTTTGTTTTTATATATATACAGTGGTGCCTCACTAGACGATGATAATCCATTCCACTGAAATCACTGTTTAGCGAAAGCATTGTCTAGCGAAAAGCATTTCCCCATTGGAATGCATTGAAACCTATTTAATGCATTCCAATGGGGAAGAATCGTCATTGTTTAGCAAAGATTGGCCATAGGAAAGCCACTTTGTGAACCACTGATCAGCTGTTTAAATAGCTGTCTTGCAAAGCTTAGGTCCTGAAAACACCAATTTTGCGAACACGTAGGGAGCTGTCAAAATCGTTGTCTAGTGAAAATTGGTTTGCGAAGCAGGGACCAAACATTGTCCAGCGAAATTTCCCCATAGGAATCACTGTTTTGCGAATCGCTATAGCGATCGCAAAAAGTCAATGCCTAGCGAAAAAACAGTCATGCGGGGTAACTGTCTAGCGAAGCACCACTGTATATATAATATATATATAATTCATTATAGAGTTAGTTACTCATATGCTGTTACTACCAAAGTCTGAAATCATCATTCATTCTGTTTAAGTTTGCAGCACTTCTTTCCCAAACTTTTACCAATTGTGTAAAGCATGGATAGTCACTCTTCAGCCAAGCTGGTTCCCAAAGGGATTTGTTTATCACTAATAAAACTGAGACAAACCCTGCCCACAAGCTTGTAATTATATGATACCATTACATCACACCTTTATTACACTACTAAAAAAATAAATAAATCAAACAATTAAAGCTAGCTTTTGTGGATTTAAAATCCCTTCTTCAGGCACATAATAGTTTCATATGAGAAGTGCAGGAAATCAGAAATGAATGTCCCAAAAATTAATGGCCAGGTTTTGCTGGGCAAACTGTTTTAAGGTGAGTTTGAAGCTAGTCACAGGCATTATCATGCGGTTGGAAATGTCCATTCAGTAATTCAGACAGAAGCAGCCCATTACTCTGCGTAAGCCCCCTCTCCAGACACACACATCTAGTCTTGGAAGACAAGGTTCCTTTTTTGGAAAAAGTTTTTAATTATTTTTTAAAATTATTTTCTAAAACATACAAGCAAACAAAAACATATAAGACAAAACAAAGAAATATCTAAGACAGACACAACATATAGGTGGGGAGGTATTTTCCATACATACTTATCCATTATATACTTCTGACTACAGTAGATCTTATACCCTATTTCCATACTACCTCATGTTTTACATACTCATATTATATTTCGTATCTCTATTTCAAAATATCTCAATTAGTACCTAACATTCTAAATTTGTAATAATTTTATAAATTATTTCACCTGCATTACCATCTATCCAATACTCATCATAAACATTCCTAATTCTATCTTTATAGTTGCTTATCCATCAATAAGATCTAAGCCAGGATGATACATTCCTCAAAAATCTCCATTTTTGCAGACAAAAAGATATTATATATCTGATCTTATCTATAAAAACACTATATTAATTCACACATATTTGATTTCTATGTACCGTATGTGCCTTAGCAACAAAAGCATCTAATGTTATTATTCATCATCAACATTTCTAAAAATCATAATTACATGCGCTTGTTGAAGAAAGGTTCCTTTTTGACTGGGCATGGGGAAAAACACTACATTTGGACAGAGCCACCTCAATCAGAATAATGGGACAAATTTTGGTTCTTAAGTGCAAATAAGGACATTGTTTCTGTTATTGGCTAAATCTTGTTGCACAGCTTTGTGTGTGAAACAGAAATAACATCATCATTAAAAGGAGATCACCACTGATTAAAATTGATTTCAGAGTACGTGCAACTTGTACACAAAGTAATGAAATAACATGCAGTCCAAAATCACCAATGGAAGCCTCTTCCACTACTTATGATATCATCGCCATTACACATGCAAAGTTGCACAACAGGATTTCTGCCATTGATTTAACCCATTTCTTTTTTCCTGTGACCTTCAACTTTTCCTAGCACTATTGTCTCCTCCAATAAGTCCTGTCTTCTCATGTTATGTCCAAAGTACAACAGCAGAAATGGTAGAGTTGACAGAGGGACGAAACTGATGCAGTATTGATGTATGTCAAAACCACTGCTTTTGTGGTACCAGTGACCCATGATCCAAGGAGGGAGGACTGCCTCATTCCACCACTGAGATGACTAGGCCCTTGACCACTCAGACTGTTGGACACTACCAATTTTGGTGTTGTTATGGTGTAGTACAGGGTTTTTTGTTTTTTAAAAGATGTTAGCTTAATCTCATTTGCAATACATTTACGGCTCCCCCCCCCCCCCAATTTGGCAGCCTTAACCTGAGAGCCCTGAGGAGACAGGGCTATGATGGAAACTGTTGAGAGCTGCTCTGAGTCCAGACAACATAGAATGTTACTCAAACAAACAAATAATCTGGCCAGAGCGCTGGGCCTATACAGATAACAATTGTTTCAGTTTGCAGTGCTTTTGACTGAATTCATGGGGACAGAGTAAAGAAATAAACAAATTATTTCTCTGAGAAAACCAGAAAGCTTAGCTAACCATAAAGGATTTTGTTACAATAAAATAAAATGAGAGAGCTTGGCAGCTGACAATTTAGGTATGATCACACAGAAGGCCCTCTGTAAGAGTCTGATTAAGAGAGCATAGAGAATTTTTTTAAAAATCTGCTACTGTCTTGGTTATGTAAGATAGTTTTCAAAGAGGACACTTCATGGTTAGGAAATATATTCATTTATCCATACATTTATTTATTTTACAAGACCCTCCCATTGTTCTGAAAAGATTCTAAGCTATTTTGCATTATTTTGTGTCAAATTGTAGGTAAAGATGAACAGTTGATCCAACTGAAGCAACTCAATTGCCTTCTTAGGAAGGCTTTTCTAATGGGAGATGCTGTACTTCATAATTTTTCTTAAACTATAATGCCACAAGTGGATATAGAGTTCAAGGTAAGGTCTGACCAAGTGTGTTGTGTTTAGTCGTTTAGTCGTGTCCGACTCTTCGTGACCCCATGGACCAGAGCACGCCAGGCCCTCCTGTCTTCTACTGCCTCCCGGAGTTGTGTCAGGTTCATGTTGGTTGCTTCGCAGACACTGTCCAGCCATCTCATCCTCGGTCGTCCCCTTCTCCTCTTGCCATCACACTTTCCCAACATCAGGGTCTTTTCCAGGGAGTCTTTTCTTCTCATTAGATGGCCAAAGTACTGGAGCCTCAGCTTCAGGATCTGTCCTTCCAGTGAGCACTCAGGGTTGATTTCCTTTAGAACTGATAGGTTTGTTCTCCTTGCAGTCCAGGGGATTCTCAAGAGCCTCCTCCAGCACCACAATTCAAAGGCATCAATTCTTCGGCGGTCTGCTTTCTTTATGGTCCAGCTCTCACTTCCATACATCACGACAGGAAAAACCATAGCTTTGACTATTCGGACTTTTGTTGGCAAGGTGATGTCTCTGCTTTTCAAGATGCTGTTCAGATTTGTCATCGCTTTCCTCCCAAGAAGAAGGCGCCTTTTAATTTCAGGGCTGCTGTCTCCATCTGCAGTGATCATGGAGCCCAGGAAGATAAAATTTGACACTGCCTCCATATCTTCCCCTTCTATTTCCCAGGAGGTGATGGGACCAGTGGCCATGATCTTAGTTTTTTTGATGTTGAGTTTCAGACCGTTTTTTGCACTCTCCTCTTTCACTCTCATTACAAGGTTCTTTAATTCCTCCTCACTTTCTGCCATCAGAGTGGTATCATCTGCATATCGGAGGTTGTTGATATTTCTTCCGGCAATCTTAATTCCGGCTTGGGTTTCTTCCAGTCCAGCCTTCCGCATGATGTATTCTGCATATAAGTTAAATAAGCTGGGGGACAATATACAGCCTTGCCGTACTCCTTTCCCAATTTTGAACCACTCAGTTGTTCCATGACCAGTTCTAACTGTTGCTTCCTGTCCCACATATAGGTTTCTCAGGAGACAGATAAAGTGGTCAGGCACTCCCATTTCTTTAAGAACATGCCATAGTTTGCTGTGGTCCACACAGTCAAAGGCTTTCGCATAGTCAATGAAGCAGAAGTAGATATTTTTCTGGAACTCTCTGGCTTTCTCCATAATCCAGCGCAAGTTAGCAATTTGGTCTCGAGTTCCTCTGCCTCTTCGGAATCCAGCTTGTACTTCTGGGAGTTCTCGGTCCACATACTGCTGAAGCCTACCTTGTAGGATTTTGAGCATAACCTTGCTAGCGTGCGAAATGAGTGCAATTGTACGGTAGTTGGAGCATTCTTTGGCACTGCCTTTCTTTGGGATTGGGATGTAGACTGATCTTTTCCAATCCTCTGGCCACTGTTGAGTTTTCCAAACTTGCTGGCATATTGAATGTAGCACCTTAACAGCATCATCTTTCAAGATTTTAAATAGTTCAACTGGAATGCCATCACCTCCACTGGCCTTGTTGTTAGCCAGGCTTTCTAAGGCCCACTTGACTTCGCTCTCCAGGATGTCTGGCTCAAGGTCAGCAACTACATTGTCTGGGTTGTCTGGGATATCCAAATCTTTCTGATATAATTCCTCTGTGTATTCTTGCCACCTCTTCTTGACGTCTTCTGCTTCTGTTAGGTCCCTCCCATTTTTGTCTTTTATCATGTTCATCTTTGCGCAAAATGTTCCTCTAATATGTCCAATTTTCCTGAACAGATCTCTGGTCTTTCCTTTTCTGTTATCTTCCTCTATTTCTTTGCATTGTTCATTTAAGAAGGCCCTCTTGTCTCTCCTTGCTATTCTTTGGAAGTCTGAATTCAAGTTTCTGTAACTTTCCCTATCTCCCTTGCATTTTGCTTCCCTTCTCCTCTCTGCTATTTCTAAGGCCTCGTTGGACAGCCACTTTGCTTTCTTGCATTTCCTTTTCTTTGGGATGGTTTTCGTTGCTGCCTCCTGGACAATGTTACGAGCCTCTATCCAGAGTTCTTCAGGCACTCTGTCCACCAAATCTAGTTCCTTAAATCTGTTCTTTACTTCCACTGTGTATTCATAAGGGATTTGGTTTAGATTATACCTGAGTGGCCCAGTGGTTTTTCCTAATCTCTTCAGTCTAAGCTTGAATTTTGCTATGAGAAGCTGATGATCAGAACCGCAGTCAGCTCCAGGTCTTGTTTTTGCTGACTGTATAGAGCTTCTCCATCTTTGGATGCAGAGAATATAATCAATCTGATTTCGATATTGCCCATCTGGTGATTTCCATGTATAGAGTCGCCTCTTGTGTTGTTGGAAAAGAGTGTTTGTGATGACCAGCTTATTCTCTTGACAAAACTCTATTAGCCTTTGTCCTGCTTCGTTCTGAACTCCAAGGCCAAACTTCCCTGTTGTTCCTTTTATCTCTTGGCTCCCTACTTTAGCATTCCAGTACCCTAGAATGAGAAGAACATCTTTCTTTGGTGTCAGTTCTAGAAGGTGTTGTAAATCTTCATAGAATTGTTCAATTTCAGTCTCCTCAGCAATGGAGGTTGGTGCATAAACTTGGATTATTGTGATGTTGAATGGTCTGCCTTGGATTCGTATTGACATCATTCTATCATTTTTGAGATTGTATCCCATTACAGCTTTTCCCACTCTTTTGTTGACTATGAGGGCTACTCCATTCCTTCTACGGGATTCTTGTCCACAATAGTAGATATGATAATCATCTGAGCTGAATTCGCCCATTCCTGTCCATTTTAGTTCACTGATGCCCAGGATGTCGATGATTATTCTTGCCATCTCCTGTTTGACCACCTCCAGCTTCCCAATGTTCATAGATCTTACATTCCAGGTTCCTATGCAGTATTTTTCTTTGCAGCATTGGATTTTCCTTTCACTTCCAGGCATGTCCACAGCTGAGCGTCCTTTCGGCTTTGGCCCAACCACTTCATTAGCTCTGGAGCTACTTGTACTTGTCCTCCGCTCTTCCTCAGTAGCATGTTGGACGCCTTCCGACCTGAGGGGCCCATCTTCCAGCGTCATATCTTTTAGCCTTTTGTTTCTGATCATGGGGCGTTCTTGGCAAAGATACTGGAGTGGCTTGCCATTTCCTACTCCAGGTGGATTGCGTTTAGTCGGAACTCTCCACTATGTCCTGTCCGTCTTGGGTGTCCCTGCACGGCATAGCCCATAGTTTCTCTGAGTTACTCAAGCCCCTTCGCCACGACAAGGCAGCAATCCATGAAGAAGAAGGTCTGACCAAAGCAGAGTAGTATTATCACTTCCCTTGATCTAACACTATACTACTGTTGATTAAAGCTGAGACTATACTGGCAAGCTGAATGGAAGGCTGCAGTTTGATTCACAGCCTGTATTATGGCTGATTTCACAGTCAGTGATCCAGTGATCATCATACAGGGGCTGCAGATTGATTCAGGAGTTCAGTGTCCACACTTGATGCAATGCAATTCACATTTCAACTCACAGCCCCCTCTTCTTTCCTTCCTTCCTCTGATCCTGCCTCTGCTGATCCTTTTAGGATTCCCTTTCAAGCGGCTTGGTTTCAAAGGGTTTGTACAGTGTTCTAGAAAAGATGGTGGTCTTTCAAACTTGTTCTTAATGTTTGCAGAAATACCACATAATATGGGAATATTTTTTATTTCATGTAGGTTGTTTCTGTTTTATCCATATATTTTTTAAAAATAAAATTCTCATATGGACGTGATCTAGTGCTAAAGTACTGTATCAATATTAATGATAAGGTGATCTAGGATCTACTCTCCTATATGAAAAATAATTTAAAATAAAAAAAAATCAGAGGACAACTACAGGGAAAGAATGCAAGCATGTGTGTTCCACAGTCCTGTACATCACACTCAACTGCCTGTACCACCAAAGCACCACCCACAAATACGCCCCCTGTCCTTACAAAAACAAATCAACTGATCACATGGGAAAATGTCTTTTTGAATCATTCCAGTTTGCAAACATTAGAAGCCCCCAGTGGCGGGGGGGAAGCTGCATTGGGAGCAAAAGAAGGGGGGGTGGACTGATTCAAATTGGCCTTTGCATCGTGTGAAAAAAAAAACCCCTTTTTTGGGATCAGTTCTCTAAGCCACTATGGTCACATTGATCCCATGTTTGAAATATTTTCTACTCTTCATTGATCTATCCCCTCATCCTCTCATCCATGTCATTTATAAAGATCCAGAATTCGGGGACCAGGACAGAACCCTGTGGCACCCCACTTGTCATTTCATTCCGTATTGTTTTCCATACATATGGGATTAGAGGGTTCACGTAATCACAGGGATGGTCAAGGTGCTGTCTGAAGTTTCAAGGAATTGTTATGCTTCCCAGTGTTCCAGGTGGGGGAAACAAACTGCAGGGCAGGCAGTGTTGAAAGATGAGAGAGTTTGACTATTTACTATGAGGTGGCTTTGAAATCTGGGCACCCATCTCCACCCATTCCCAGGTGCTACCAAAGTCTACAGGTTCAGTGAAAAGGTGTTTGTGTGTATCTTGCCCTTACACAGCATCAGTGCCCCTGCTTTGACTTGTGGCCGAAGCTTCGAATTATGATCAAAAGAGGCAGGGAAAAAAGGCGGGGAATTCAAATTAGAGGGTTAACCATTGGTCGGCAAAGAGCTTCTTTGTAGCTCTTTCGCCCCAAGGGTTAGAGATTGTGCATCAGAGGAGTCTTCAGGTTGCCTGGTGCTGCTTTCTGCTCATGAGTAATTACATTTACTTTGTTTTGTAGGGTGGGTTTGGGTTTGGGGGGTTTATGTTTCTGTGCTGTGGGGGGTGTTTCTGTGTTTTTTCTGATGGGGCTGACTGTGGGGTGTGGGTGTGTGTTTTGCTTTGTTTTTCAGCCCCTCGCATTGTGATGAGGCTGACTGTGTGGTGTGTGTGTGTGCTTTTTTCTTTGTTTTTCAGCCCCTTGCATTGTGATGGGGCTGACTGTGTGTGGTGTTTGTGTGCTTTTTTGCTTTATTTTTCAGCTCCACACATTGCGATGGGGCTGGTGTGGGGGTTTTTTTGTATGTGTGTGTGTAGCGTTCTCTATTTATTAGGTCTATGGTTCATTTTATATTATGTAATGGTTCATGTTTGTTATGTAATGGAATGATTCATGCATACCGCATTTGCCGGCGTATAAGACGACTGGGCGTATAAGACAACCCCAACATTTCCACTCAAAATATAGCGTTCGTTATATACTCGCCGTATAAGACTAACCCCTCCCTCTGCCTTTTACCCTGCCAGAGGGGCCAAAGGGGGAGGAGAAGGAAAGCAAGTTTCTGAGGCAGGCTACCAGCTGGCCCGAGGCAGAGGCCAGCACCTGCTCGCTCTCCCAGCCTCCGGAAGTCTCCTTGGGAGCCTGGCGTGGCAGCGATGCTGGCAATGAGCAGGACAGCGCTGGCTTGTCACAGGCGCTGTTTGCTTGCCAGCTTCTCTCCACCCGGGCAGCATGGTGGTAGGTCATGGGGAAGAAGGAGGTGCTGCTGCTGCTGCTTTCCACGAGGGCAACTGTGCGAGGAAGTGACTGAGCCGGTGGGGATCGAGCTCTGCCCGCTTCCCGGGCTGGGTTCGCCTCTCCATGCTGCTTCCTGCTGGGCCATGCGGCCCCGAGAGCCGGAGCCACCCGCTGCCTCCTTGGAAGAGGCACCACCTCCGCCGCCTCCCCTTCCCCCTCCTCTTCCATGTTTACCTCTCCTCTTTCCTCGTGCTACGTGCTGCCCACTCTGGGTGCACCCGGCATATAAGACGACCCTCCACTTGGAGGCATGTTTTTCAGGGCAAAAAGTCATCTTATATGCTGGCAAATACAGTATTAATGTTCCTGAGAGCCAAAAGAGATGCTACAAGAGGCAGAGGCAGAGAGTCAAGGGGTAGATTAAGTGACAATGAGTAAGTAAGAGAAATGTAAGTCAGGCAGTAGAGAAAAGTCAGAGAAAGTAATAGAGTGTGTAGTTTGGGAAATTCTGAGGTGTGATTAGCTACTGAAGATATTTATGAATCAATCTCTGTAATCAATAAACCAAAGTTTTATTTAAAAGAACTTGAAGAGTGGACCTGAATCTTTCTGAGGTAATGGTGATTTAGGGATCACCTGGTGGCAGCAGTGAAAAGAGGAGAGTGTTTGCCTTTATGTGATCTGAGGATTGATGGTCAAGCAAGGGGCACGAGGGTGAATGTCACAGTGTGATTTATTTTTCTGCTGGAACGGATTACAGTGGTGCCTCGCTAGACAGTTGCCCCATTTTACGATGAAATCGCTTTACGATGGGTTTTTTGCGTGCATTTTACCCATTGCAAAACGATTCTTCCAATGGGGCTTTTTCGCACCATGATCACCCGCGCGAGCACTTCAGAGGCTTTTCCTGCACAGTCAGGAAAAGCCTGCAAACTGCTCTAAAGCGGGTGTGGGTGGTTTCGGGGCACCCCCGCCAGGGCTCTGATAGTGCAGGAGAAGCCATCAGAGCCCTGGCGGGGGTGCCCCGAAACCACCCGCGCCCGCTTTAGAGCACTTTGGAGGCTTTTCCTGAAAAGGCAGAAAAAGCCTGCAAAGTGCTCTAAAGCGGGTGCGGGTGGTTTCGGGGCACCCCCGCCAGGGCTCTGATGGTGCAGGAGAAGCCATCAGAACCCTGGCGGGGGTGCCCCGAAACCGCACTCCCTGGCTTTGGGGGTCCCCCGGGGCTTACCTTGCAGCATGGGAGGACTCGTGCAGGTCCCTCTGCGCAGCCATCGGCGTTTGGAGAGGCTTAATTGAAAGCAGTTTTAAAGTTCCCGCCTCTTCCTCCAGCCTTCGGCAAGCCTCGGAAGGGAAAAATGCTCTTTTCCCCCTCCTTTTCCCTTCCGAGGCTTGCTGAAGGCTGGAGGAAGAGGCAGGAACTTTAAAACTGCTTTCAATCAAGCTCTCCAAACGCCGATGGCTGCGCAGAGGGACCTGCGCGAGTCCTCCCATGCTGTAAGGTAAGCCCCGGGGGACCCCCAAAGCCAGGGAGTGCGGTTTCGGGGCACCCCCGCCAGGGTTCTGATGGCTTCTCCTGCACCATCAGAGCCCTGGCGGGGGTGCCCCGAAACCACCCGCACCCGCTTTAGAGCACTTTGCAGGCTTTTTCTGCACCATCAGAGGACTAGTGGGGGGACCTCCAAAGCTTGTGATTGCGGGGAGGGGACCCCCCGCCATTCCTCCCATGGTGCTTCCCCAGCTCCCTAACCCTTAAGTTCCTTTTTTTAAAAAAAATTTCTCCTACGAACGCATTAATTAATTTTCAATGCATTCCTATGGGAAATTTGGTTTCGCAAGACGATGTTTTCGCAAGACGGTGATTTCTATGGAACTGATTAACATCGTCTTGCGAGGCACCACTGTAATTCCATTCCAATGCATTCCTATGGGAAACGATGCTTCAATTTATGACCACTTTGAGTTATGTCCATCTTCTGGAATGGATTATGGTCGTAAGTTGAGGCACTATTGTAGCTAAAAATACACATTCATTCTGAAAAGGAGGTGAAGTTATCCCTTGTTAAGTTGTAATTGTAATGCTGTTATACCCTATTTGTAATAGCAGAACAAGAGAAAGGAATCAGTTATAAATAATTAATTACTTGTAAGTGGTTTACTTTCTGTGCTCTGAATTTTGTTCCGTTCTTTTTGTTTCAAAGTTCCCTTCCCTGTGGAGCCGAACAAGATCCTCAATTAAAAGAGCCTTCCACAGGGAAGCTGCTTTACCCTACTGTTGAAACAAGAACACTCATTTTAAAGGAGAGGAACTAATCAGAGATGAAGTGAAGATCTCCTTACTAAGCCTCCTTATCAACCAGGCTTGCTAACAGGCTTGTAATGGATTGCGGGAAGCTCACGGGCTATTGCTTTGTTCAACAACATTTGAGGCCGTACCTCTAACAGCATTAAATTGCGTTCATTTCTGTCTCATACGTCACCCCTAGGCTAGACGCTGTGCCTCCCATTTAGCTGTAAAATTGAATTATTATCTGCATTGTCTTATTATCTGCATTTGTGATAGCAAAGCTGTGTTATGAATTGTTATGAATCTGCTGATTATAACCATCTTCAATCTACTGCAGAGCATGGTGAGAAAACCTTAATCAGAGATCTCGGTATAGCTTGGTGCTTGGCTTTAAGGATTCTTTCAGGCCTTAAGCCCTTCCTAATAATTAAAAATGTTCAGGGAATGCCTTTCAGGTTTCCCCCAAGGAGGATTTAATGGGATTATATTTTAGTCCTCTCTCTCTCTCTCTCTCTCTCTCTCTCTCTCTCTCTCTCGCACACGCACACACACACACACACACACACACACAATAAGATATTAAATGCATTTTCTGTTCTTATTATAGTTTTAGTTGTAGTTCTTTTCTCATGACTACTCAAAGCTGATTATATACATTTGAGTGTCTGATGAGAACACTACTATATAAAAAAAAAACAAAATTAATTTTACCGGCTGTGTAAGCAAATTTTCTGTATCTGGGAAGGAACCATTTGTTAAAACAAATTACTGAGAAGATGCCACAGAGCTAATTATGGCAAGCTTTTTGAATTACCATATCAGTATGTCTTCATCTACATCAAGGATTCATATGAATAATTTGTAATTTCCTCGAATGGGTTATATATATATGACTCAGGTTGTTTCTGATTTCCATGACCTGAAACTTGATGGTACTGCATTTATATCTATTTCTAGTGTCACCATCTGGCAGGCTGGTTGTCTAGCCAATAAAGCTCTAAAATGTATATTTAATTTTCATTTTATTACAGCCTTTGTGATCCATTAGCATTATTAAGTCGTTTAAGAGCCATAACCACAGTCATTTGGATAGACATGCCTGATTTTCCATAACTGTGACATAAATATAACCAACCTACAACAACAACACATATTTGCCATTAATTTCTGTCTAATTTAAGCCTCCTAAACTAGCAGTTCAGGACACAGTATTAAATTGTAATTAATAACATTTAAAAGAAACTTGACTACGTGCAAATTAGCAGAGGAAAGATTTATTTATTTGGTTGTTGTGGGTTTTTCGGGGTCTTTGGCTGTGTTCTGAAGGTTGTTCTTCCTAACGTTTCGCCAGTATCTGTGGCCGGCATCTTGAGAAGACAGGAGTCAGAACTCTGTCCTCTGAAGATGCCGGCCACAGAGACTGGCAAAATGTTAGGAAGAACAACGTTCAGAACACGGCCAAAGAGCCCGAAAAACCCACAACAACCATCAGATTCTGGCCGTGAAAGCCTTTGAGAATACATTTGTTTGTTTGTTTGTTTGTTTGTTTGTTTGTTTGTTTGTTTGTTTGCATACCCATTTTCACCCCACACATTGTGCCCTAAAATAGGGTTGCACAAGTCCTGTTGTTTTACATCTAAAACATAAAATCTTATGGAATTAGTTTCACTGAAATAAATACCTTTTCAGGCTCTTAACAAACTTAGTTTTCTATTTATGAATAGTCCCATTCACTGGACAGAAAATACCCATACATGCACTGAAACAAAGGAGGTACCCATTTCAAGATTCTTAAACTGCCTTTGAGGGTTCAGTACAAGTTTGTACAGTATGTGGATTGTCCCTCAAACACCTGCTTACATAATCTTGTTTTAGACATACAATATCATGAACCATAAGAAAAATGTTCTATTTTACTTCTGGAATTACATTTTCTGTATTTTGGAAAACTCAAAAATGTGATTAGAAAGCATTTTAGCTCTCTTTTCAGACTGCCTATGGCATGATGTGGTTCAATCTGTTTTCCGGTAACCTGACAATGTACAATAGTAGATCACGAACCAGCCTGAGCCTGCTCCTGTGCCTAGTCCAGATCTTTTGGTCCAGCGGGAGAGCTATTCTTTTTATTTTCTTTTATTTTACTGTACTTTTCCATCTATAAGATACCCCATGTATATAAGAATGCACACACACCACTTTTCTAACCCAAAATTAACAAAATGTAGCTTTGAGTATTCAGCCTCTGGGCTCAGAATGAGTCCCTGTTGAATCTGAGCACTGCCTACAGGCTCCACCTCCTGGTGTGTTCCAATTGGTTTGTACAGCATCAGCTGATAGCAGTTACATAAGGCTCATGACTGGGGGAAGCTAAGTCTCCTGACTGTAGGAAGCTAAACCTCATGACTGAAGGAAGCCTGTTTACAGAGTGCCATATTCTCTCCTCAGCATACTTCCGTCTATAAGACTACCATCAATTTTAAGTCTAACAATTTTAGGAAAAAGTAGTGTCTTACACATGGAAAAATACAGTATTTTATTTAATTTGAGCAACTGAGACTAGAATTGTATGCACAGAAGAGTTGCTTTAAAGAAGACTGCACCAGCAATCTGATCTCACCCCAAGTCTTTTTTTATTGTGCTTCAAAACATCTCACTTCCACTGGTTGTAACTGGTTGGGCAATTCTGGAAATTGCAGTCCAAACAGGAAACCCTTTGAAACTCTGGCTGAAAAATGTCCTTTCCGCCAAACTACAGAAAACTCTTCAAATCTAAAATGGGACCTTTTCCCATATCTCAGGCCATTTGGAAACAGATGGGTGCCAGATGGCAGATTCTATGGAATTTCTTTGTTTTGTCCACAAAGAAAGAATTTGCTTTAAAGAATTTAGTTGCCATGAGATTTGCACCAGCTGACTTCTTCAGATCCCACCTTCTGATTGTGTGCGTGGATATGCATCTTTCTGAAGTAGAGTATATTGTAGTGCAAAAACCACACATCTTGCCGAGTGGTTGAATGCTGAATAGGATTTCCCACCAGGACAAGACACAATAGTTGACCATCTGGAGGTCATGTCATCGAATTCAAAGTGAAGTAAGAAGATCAAGGAATAATCAAGTAAAATGGGGCTACTTGGATACAGGACAATTTTCTGTGACTGCATAGAAATTCAGTCAGTGCAGCATTTATGTGCATGTAATTTATGTCCCACTGTGTGTACAAAATAAAATCTAGCAAATGCCCAAGATAACGGTATTTGCATCAAAAATAGTCTAATTATCGTAACATTTTAACTTGTTTACCTATATTTCATATACATCCATAATTTTAAATTGTGCAACCCTGATGTGAAGAAAGAAAGAAAGGCATTATACTATAGTTGAAAGTAGCATAGTTCTGTTTAAAAAACATTTACAGTCTCTGTTGGGCTAAACGTTCGCAACTGATATGTCCTGAATAGCTAGACATTTTTTGCCCTCTGCTGTACTGTTATGACTCAGTCATTTTCTCTGTGGAGGAAAGCTGAGCTCAATGATTCTCCATCTTGGAGGCCCAAATGTTGTCCAATTTCATTCCCAGGAGACCTAACAGTTGGCTATGCTGGTTAGAGCTTCTGGGAGTTGTAGTCCACAAACATAGAATCTTAGAACTACAGAGCTGCAAGGGATTCTTGCACATTCAGGTCCAAAACTCTGCCAAAGCGTCTGCAGGCCCAAGTATGGAAACAATTAAATGTGCAAAGAGTTACTGACTGGTTCTCATTTTTTTTTAGTTTTAGTTTATTTTAAAACTTAATGTTCCATATAAGGATGGCAAGCCTGCGACCTATTAGATCAAAGTCACAGTCCAGCATCATCTAAGGATCTGTATGTTCCCCATTCTGATTTATTAAATGTGCTATTCTTACATCTTTTCACAACATGAAGCCACTAGGCTCTTGCATAGCAAATCCACAGATTTTCAGCATTGAAAGGTTGGACACCAGGCGATGAATTGTCACAAAAGATAGGAACACAAGGAAGGTATGGAATCATTGCTGTCCAAATTGGTGGACTTGTCAATCAAATGACAACATTTAGTGTTTTGGTGCTTCAGAAAATACTGATACAACTAAGACTGATTAAGGCTATAACTTGCTTCACTTTTCATCTGTAGCAGAGAATATATTGTCTCTGAAAATTAGAGGATTCTTATGCTTTTTGAATAGGTTTGGGCGAAACTGGATGGAATTTGTAAGCATATTAAATTTTTGAGTAAGTGAAGCTCTTTCATTTTCAAATAGAGACAGTTCTACATGCTGTTATAGTTTGAGGTGGTGGTTTTTGCCCTCACTGCTTCAAAAGGGTGTTTTTCCTTACCAAAAATGGATTTTGTAATATATACTTGCCTCATTTGAAGACCTGGGGGCTGGCAAATGTCTCAATCAGTACATCAATAATCTGCATTCATTCCTTCGATAATCTGCAAGTCATTGCTTTGGAAGGATAGTTTTTTCAGAACTGCTTCATTACTGATTCTATCAGGAAATAATAATTTATATAATGGATACAGCAACACAGTGCCAGAAATTCCAATCAAAATTGTGTTTAATAACTCAAACATGATTTATTAATTACTTTATATCTTTTAAAACTCCTATCAATCTAGTTTGTAAATGTCATATATCTTTTTAGCAGCGTAACATTTACCTCCACAGTATACTATATATCATATTTTCCAAAGACAAAATTTTAGAAGAATGCATTTAATTTTCCATATGGTATATGCATTGCCATTTGACTGTCATCAGGATTTTAAGTCCATTAGAGTGATTTGAATGTACCCGTCTTTGCCTATCCTTTTTCATCTTCTGAAGGAATGTAATGTTACCTGTTTTAAATCTAGGTCATGCATGCCACTACTGTTCAGATTCCATATGCTGATGTTTGCTTATGGGTCACTTTAAACATATCTCAAATCTGAATTAAGCTAATAGGAGAAGGTTGGAGTAGTTTGGAGATGACAGGCATTTTATTCCATTAGGTAGTGACAGATATATATTTTTTCACAGCATGGAATAAATTTATCTGACAGCCATAGATGCATTTTATACTTGACTGACTGTAGCTCAAATACTGTGATATTACAAAATCTACTGCATGAAGCATAACATTATGCATTATCGCTTTTTACAATTTTCAGATGCTGGAAAAATATAATACTATTAGAAAAATATCTAGAGGATACTTTAGTTGCTTGATTAAGGTTTATCTTCAGCTGCTTTGGAAGGAGATGTGCATGATATTTATGTGATCAATAAATGAATATCCTCATCTTGTGAAAGGAACTCTTTAAATATGGTTTGTGATTCTTTAACTTGTCATATGAAAGTCGCATTTAATTGATATCCCTCCTTTTCTATTCATATGGCTGTCTAAAAATATTCAGTCCTTAAAAGAAGTCTAGTTTATGAATGTGAAATATTGCTTCTGTGTCTATGATTCAAAATGTTAGAAAATAGTCCAACATTGCTTTGCAATATCGTGCCTGCATTGCCAGTAGGGAAAAAGATGTCACACTTTACATTGCAAAGGCCAACCTAAATATAGATGGCACCAATGTCAGCAGTCAAAATGGTCTACAAGAGACCGTTTTGTGCTCACTACCATTCACGAAGAGACACTAAACAGGGAAAACCTCAGAACTTGAATCCTCTTTTCATTAACCACTAACTCACTCAAAGACATATCTGCATTTTAAACAGTTCTCTAGATATTTATTGCTTAAAAATGGTTACAAAATGAGTTTGCAGAGGGAGTCAACACCTTTTTTGAAAATATACCTTTCAAAATATTTTGTTGAAACATCTCCAAAACGGCACAGAGCAAGCCAATACTGGCTGAAATTCTGTTGCTTAGCACAGTAAATTACACCAGAGTAAGCCCATTAAATGAGTGAGGATATGGAAAACAAATTTATCTCTAAATTTCATTGATACAGGTGAGACTACTCTAGTTGCAACTTAACTAAACCAAACAGGATTTTTGCTATTGTCCTATCATTAGGTCAAATATGGTTCTCAAGTACCCGCTCAAAAATTTTAACCTACCACTAATTTGATTCTGCAAGGTTCAGAGTCTGTACCAGTACAACATCTTAGAGCAGGAATTATCCCAGGATAGTTTTATCTAGCTTTTAACTGCCCACCCAATATTTTATCAATAATGTGGTTAAAAGTTTGCTCATGATTTCTCTTGCAATGAAGAGGTACAATATTCTAAGTTTTACCAGACTGAGAGACTACATTCCATGTAATCTCTCCCTTTGGTTTATATAAATAAATAAGTGATGCATATTTCTCCCAGTAATAAACATAAGTGTTGTGTAATGTTTTTAATTCTCAAGCTGGATTGAGGTCAGTATCCTGTTCAATGTTTATGCAAGCAGAACTCCCAACTGCAGAAGTGACTGAACCAATCAGATGAATGCAGGTTGTGTGCCTGGTTGCAGCAACTAGCAGCTCATTAGATCACTGTGGCGGCTTCTACACCAGTAGCTTTGCACAAACATAAATATTGAACAGGATAGTGGCCTGATAGTCCCCAAGGCCTGTTGCTCAGTAGTAGAACATACATTCTGTATACCTACGTAATGTCCTAACTCATCTGCTGGTACCTCAAGGTGGGACTAAGGAAAGACTTTTTATCTGAGGTGGTTCTGGCTCGCTGGGCCAGTAGTTTTCCTTGGTAAATAGGACAAAACAGGCACACACGTATTTATGAAACCCATAGGCACTGATTTGTCCCTAAAGCAAACATAATGAAATATGCCCAATTGTTAAAGCAATTATGTTGTGGAGAGGGCAGTTGTCATTCCTGATCCTCTTGCTATCTCTGTGCTCCAACGCTCCTTTACAGACCAAGTGGATAACCTCCACAGGTGGTCAGGGGGGGCAATTTCTTCTCTCTCCCACCACACTGGAAGGGACCTCACTATTATCCCAAGTTTACTTTCAGAATTTGTTAGCACAGTAGCAGAGCCCTAGAATTTGCATTTGAAAAGTGGCTTTCAATTTTTGCAACAAGATGGATATTCCCTGTGTTACCTTATTTACCAGTCAGTTAGCAGTGCTGGAGAGTTTCCAGGAGTGTCTTAAGGAACTGGAAGAGAGGCATGTGGGGAGTGTTCTTCCAATGCAAAAACTGTTTTTAAAGTAAAAAAAAAAATCTGCATCAGCAAATTTCAACAGTGGCACTCCGTGCAAAGGAGCCTTGGGGTGCATGTAGAAAAGGGCAGTGTTTCCTGCCTATCCCTTTTGCATCCCTGCAGATGTAAGTGTAATAAATAAAAGTTAGCCGTATGGGCATAAGGCATCTTCTCGTGTTCCACCCACTCCAGTCTGTGATTGCCCCTTCTCCTCATGATTTAAGTGAGATAATTTCTACGTTGGAATTGGTGGAAGTACAGCTTGCTGTGGTTTTCATATACTGTACTTGATGATGTTGTGGCATAAAATGGGATCTTAATGTCACTATGCCATCATACCAAGATTGTGTTCAATACTTGCATAAGGTTGGGATGGACCAAATTGGTTTAGCTTGCATCATTCTAAAAAAAGAACATTGGTTTTAATAGGAATTCAGTGCATGTGTGTTTCCTCTTTTCTTGTGGCTCAGATCCATGAAGGGTAGAGGGAGTAGACTATAGTTGCATTGTGAGACATTTTGAGGCCACGTGGAACGTATGTCTTTCTTGATTAGAAGTTAATAAAAAAATCCATTGTACCCGCATAAAATGTGTTACACCTGAGTTGATGGCATAAAGCTTCCTACTTGAGTGAACCACAGTGAAATCAGTAGAGAAGTTTAGCATCTTTCCTTTGTGTAAGGCTGAATTCTAATCTCATAAGGTGTTATAAAATTCAGAGTTCTCCACACTTCAGTGGTTTCAGTTTTGCACACTTAATATAAAGTTACCTCTGTTATATTGCCACATGGGTTATAAATGAGATGAAGAATTCCATCCTAAATCTTGAAGCTTCATGTAGTTACTTGACATAGTGCATATCAAACTCTATACTATCCAAACAAAATCATAGTAAGTATCGTTTAAATGTTAGTGTAATGAATAACAGTGATGACAACATATGATACCCTGTTTCCCCAAAAATAAGACCTAACCTGAAAATAAGCCCTAGGATGATTTTTCAGAATGCTCGTAATATAAGCCCTACCCCCAAAATAAGCCCCAGTTAAGTGAATCTCTGCCCTCCACCATTGTGCAGCATTGTGCAGCAGCCAGAAGATGACATGACTGCAAAATAAAACATTCCCTGAAAATAAGCCCTAAGCATTTTTGGAGCAAAAATTAATATAAGACCCTGTCTTATTTTTGGGGAAACACGGTATATATATGTTCAAAAATGTGTAAATCTGAACAATTATACTTATTAGTCATTCTTCAAATTCTAGTTCTTCTGCTGAAGGGATGGTAGTCTCAACTAGAGTAGGCCAACCCAATCAGTAAGACTTACTTCTTGATTTAGTGGTTCTACTGCAAGTGACAACTGGGTTTGGACAGTTACATCTAAATGCCTCGATGAAGTTACAGTTACAATTAAATGCCTCATGAACTTCCGCATAATAAGGGGAAGCATATATTTATGCAAAGTGTAGAAGATAAGATTGAGACAAGCACATGCTTAGAATAGAGTGTTCTCTAGAACTAGGGTATTTTTTATTTTTATTGTTTTTATTATAGTATTATTGCTGAGTGTAAATGGATTAGATAAAAAAGATTATGTCCATATGAAAGCTTAATTTCAGTTTAATAAATATAGTTATTTGTGCTCTTGCATCTGTTTCATAGTATCACAGTGCATGCAGATGTTAGTCCAGGGGAAATTCAGAGCCTAAATTCAATTGGTAGTCTCAACTAGAATAGACCTATTGAACCAGTAGAATTTACTCAAGAGTTGATTCAGTGAGTCTATTGTAGCTGAGGGCAAACTTCCAAATTTCAGGAGGTCCTGAGCCAAAATATCTTATTGGCATATGTGACAGCCTTCATGCCTCTGAGTGGGGGCATAGTAGGATAGTGCTCACAGTTCTCTGCTCCCACCACCCAATCAACGCTACATAATGCCTAAACAGGACTTATTTAATGGCCAAAAAAAGTGCTAAAAAGAAGAAAACATTAATTGCACTATGCTAAAAGGTTCGTCTTTTCTTTGGCTGAAGGCAGTTTTTCAGCACCAGTGTCTTGTGTTGCCAGTTATTTTTTTATTGTAGCCTGTCTCACCTAAACCTTCAGTAATGCCAAGTGTGTCTACTATTTTTTTCCTATGAATCTTAGATCCTGGAAAAACTTAGGTTTTGAGGCTACAATTCCCAGAATAACTCAGTTAGCATCAAGCTTCTGGAAACTATTGTCCAAAATAACTTTTTGAAGCGGGGCTTCGGACAATCATTTGACCACCAACATATAATTCTTTTGTGTATTAGAAATGAAGTTTTCTGTTGTGGACCTTGCCTTCTTGTGTTTTTAACATGTTTTGACTAGAGTTTGCTATTTATATTCTGAAAATACACTGAATTTCAGAAGCTCACTCATCACATCTGTGTCATATATGGATGAGACTGTAAGGTCTCAGGTACTAGCTGGAGTTTTGGGGCATTGCTATGCTTCCTCAGTTTTTAAAGCAGGGAGACAAATCTTGAGTTGAGAGGCACTAAGGAGGAGAAAATTTGGTTTTTGTATATGAGGTAAGTTTAAAGCCTGGTCTATCTCTTTCCGTTCTTTAGTTAGCCCCAGGGCTCACTCGCTTAGTGTGATGACATTTATATCTGTGTTGAATTTGTATAATATTATTGTGCCAAAAAGTAAGATAGAGGAGGGGATGGGGAGAGAGTTGGAGGGTACATGTCCATCTTGCCATTTGGTGCAAGACAGGGAATGGTGCATCAGCCTCTTCATTCATGAGCCTTCTTGTTGCAGAAGCCAGTAGTGTCACAGGGCCAGGAAAAAAACTATCCTTGATCAGGTGGAGAACCTTCTGCAAGCTCCAGAGCAGTATAGGGCATAGAAGAAAATTTCCACATATGCCCTGTGTGCTGTACATTATTAAAGCTGAACAAGATGTAAACTTCAGTAGGAACGGTGGCAGCTGCTGTAACTGTTCAGAGCATTTTTCCATCTACATGGCCCAAAATCTTCTTTGTTACCACATTATGTGGGAAATTCCTGCCTAAAGGTTGTAGTTGCATTCTGTTTCAGTGATGTGCAGGATGCAGCAGCTGCAAGCAGGCAAAGTAGCCCCTTCTTCTTCCCTTTTGCTTAGAGGTAGAGCATAAGATCAAAGGGTTATTTTAGCCAATCATAGTTACGATTAGGTAACTAGTATCCTATCTGTTTCTCTCATAACATAACTGTGTAAACATGCTAAGTCAATAAAAAGAGCCCTCAGGACATTGCCAGTGGGCTCTGCTGGCTCGGACATCCACTGTCAACTCCTTTGTTCTCTCTCTCCAAGGCAATTAGCCTTTCCTTTGTTCTGTGATCACCACAACATTACCTGAATAGCAATGTTTTACTCAGATTTAAACATTAAACATTCTCTTGTGCACCCAGTGACATAAGGGCCTGTTTTTGGTCTCATGTTTTGGCTCTGAACCTCAAGGAATCGGGTATCATTGACCTGCTAGCCTTATAGAAGACAATTTATTCCCTTAAATTTACTGAATTTTAGCAGGTTCTGCAGAGCATGGACTTAGTCAGAAGGTTTGTACAACATACCTTCTGTGTAGGTGCTTCCTGCACTGACATGGCAGAACCTTCTTAACTGAAGTCATTCACTGGAATTGCCATCTAGTTTGATGAACCTATACCATGAGCAACCCACACATTTGTCACTGAATTCTAGTTATTATTTGAATAAGACAACATTTCTAGTTTTAATGTGATTGGAAGGCATCTGACTCAGGGGAAAAAAAAGAAGAATGTATATATAAATATGCTTTTCTTTTAAAAAACCATTATCATGGTGACTTTGCTAGAAACTAAAGTTAGGATTGCTTGCAGAAAAAGGCTTGTTGTTAGATTGTATAGGAAGTAAATATCCACACTTTTCCTATATCATCTTGCAAACTGAGCATGGGATGCTCCATTCAACCATCAACGTGGCAGGCATGTGAATCATATTTGCAGCATCAATTTTCCATTCATATTTCACTCCCACTTAACTGCCACTCTTAGCACTGAAAGGCTTAAGAAAAAAGCATCAGTTCCCATCTTCTTATTTCTTCAGTGAAACATTACTTTGTACTTTAATGACATATAATGAAAATCCCACAGCCAACTTCTCAGGTAGGGGATATTGTTATCTTGACAGCCCTCAAGTTGATCTACAGTACCTCTGAATTGTTACCCTGAGCCACTGAAAGATTATTTGTTTTGCCAGCAGCAAAACAACAACAACCCAGCCAGCATTCAGTTGACTGTACAATTCATCATCTATCGTTACCCAAAAACAGGGGGGAATGCTAACAATGGAATGGAATAATTTAAAACAAACACTCCATTTGTAAACATATTTTCTTTGCAGTTCCAAATTTATTCTTTTAGCTCTTGTGCTTCCTGGATCAATGATAAGGGAAGTGTGGCTTTTTAAAAAAAAAAATGGGAACCTGTTGCTGTAAAATGATATTAAACAGTTGTGGAGGAGAGAGGAGATGTGCTCTTATTTTTCAGTCAGCGTTACTTTATATTTGTTGTCCATAAACACTTTCTTCGTATAGGGCTTACTCATCGCATTGGTAATGTAAGAATCCTTTAGGACTTCATTGTATGATAGAATCCATACAAGCAGAAAAGAGTTGGCATGTAAGCAATTTCCTAAAACATTTCCCATGGTGGTCCTCATTTAATCAGTTGCCCATGCTAATGGTGGAGGAAAGTTGGCCTGTGTGTTTACTTCAGTCTGAGAAGGGTCCCAATCCATCGGTTGTTCTGGGTTTTTCAGGCTCTTTGGCCGTGTTCTGAAGGTTGTTCTTCCAGACGTTTCGCCAGTCTCTGTGGCCGGCATCTTCAGAGGACAGCAACCTGTGCTCTGGTCCCAATCCATCCTTTGTAGGGTCTTGGGGAACTCCCTCCTCTCCCAAAGCTCCCTGCTGAAGGGAAGTTGGCCAAGTTGTACTCGGGAGCTCTAATGCTATCTCCTCTGTCTGTCTCAATATTGTTGTTATTTATATTATGCATTATTATATATGACACTTCCAGATAGCAAGGGAGTCTGACAGGGCTTATAATGAATAGTTTAGAATCAAGAAGACAAATGAGGAAGGTGAAGGGCAACAGGGGCAAACAGATAAAGATCAGTCAGCTGTTTTAGTCCCCTAAATTCACTTACAGTGTTATAGATGTCCTTCGGGTGTGTTGGCAATGGCAGAATGGAGCCAAAGTCTGCAAGGTTGAAGCATCTAGTACTTTTTTTATTAGCAGAGGCAATGGCAAGACCAATCAATCCCCTGGGTATTTCCCTTTCCTTCTCATCTGAGCTATAATAATCACGGTAGGAAGCAGGAGACTGGATAGGAGAGCAGGTAGATGAGGGAGAAAAAGCTATGAAGGTAAGAATGCTTCAGAGGTAAGGATGAAGAATTGCTGATATCACAGGGCACCACGGTAGTGACCTATGAAAAAATTATGACACTGACAGAGCAATGAGAAAGGAGGATGATTTTGGTAGCTGAGTGGTGGCTAGAGGTGAGAAGGTCAAGGTGAAACTACAGGCAAGCAGAGAGAAGATTGCATTATTCAAGGTGAGGGAGGACCACGGTATGAACTGGAGCTCCTGATAAGAAAGTACAGATGCGCTAATCCAACAATTTGATTGGGCTAATGATATCATATCCGGCACCACTGTAGCAGTGCGATATGACATAATCCTACATAATGTTAGGCCTGTGTAGCAGCTCACAAGTTTGAAGAAGCAGGAACTACAGCTGGTGATGAATTGTGGTCTGATCAAACACTCAAAGAACTCATGCTAGGAAAGCCTGATTTTGTAGAATGATTCATCTCCCACCCTTTCCCTCCACTGATTTGTTCACAGTGGCCAAATAATGTGCTTTCATTGGGTTTTGCTACTTCCAACAGAATTGGTGACCCTTCTGGCTGCAGAGGGCTAGGAAACCCATTTGGAGCACGTTTTGGGTTTCACAGAGGGCTGCATCAGTATAGAGAGGGGAAGAAACTCCCAATTCCCATGGTGCTGAATAGGGAAGTACAGGATCTTAGCATATGCACCTCCACCAATGTTCAGGCAGTCAAGGGATTGTGAGAGTGGAGCACTTTGTCTTAATTTTCAACAAGATGAAGGTTATGGTACAGTGGCACATGAGGCATTATCATGTTTGCCAAGGTAGGGAGCATAAAAGCCCTCCCTGCCTCAGTCTCAGCCTTCTTGGAAGCAGCTCAGCCTGCCCGCCTGCCCTTTATTTTATTTATTTATTTATTCAATTTATATGCCGCCCACACTACCCAGAGGTCTCTGGGCAGAGACCCTTTGGGCCCAATACAAGAATAAATGATCTCTTCACAGTTGGATAAGGATTTTTGACCTACTCACCTGATTGAGGTATTCAACAAAAGGACAACAGGACTTTTCTTTGCCTATTTTTAACAAATTGTCTTTGGGGTCTGTATGGGCAGAAAAGAGAACACTGCCATTTGAAAATAGGTGGTCACATTTGGTTGGTGTTGCAGGAGGGTTGGTAGTGCTGGTGAATTCCCCATGGAGCCTTGGAGTGCAAAGGTATCCCCCAGCTTGACACCTTGGATCTCAGGATTTAGGGGCTTGCTTAGGATATATGCACGATAACCAGTGCAGGGAATGACCTATGTAAAGTCTTGAGGTCTGCAGGGAAAATGGCCTCAGGAGGCCCCTCTCAAGTATTTTGGCTAGAGCCGGGCTGTTAATACCAGTGCTCTAAGGCTGAGGGCTTACTCTTGAATGTCAGGAGTGATGGCTGGATGGGACTCTTCATCTTTACTTTAGGAGCTCCACTAGGGTAGGCTTTACTACGGAGTGGGAGAAATTCGTTTAATTGGTTAATAAAGCTGTGGCTTTAGTTAAACCCTTCGCTTGCCTCTCAACTCTTTATTTCAGCTATAGTGGAAATAAACCTTCAAAACATTTCGTTAGATCTCATTCACCTATAATGGACATTATTTTCGATTGTTTTCTGATTCTTCTCTCCCAACCCCCAGATGTAACATAGGATGCCTTTTAAATCTTTATGTCTGCTTTTGAATAAACGATTATCAAAGGTTTGTGAGATGTTCTAAGTTACATTGCTGATAAATTGACAAATCTAATTTACCAGCTTCAATGTGAGTGAAATGGCTCTAAAGTTATCATTGCCATTTTTAGCTAGGTCTCACAAGAACCATATCATTTAATGGTGGAATTAATTTTTAATTGCACTGTTTTATTGCCTTAGTCAATATTTGAAGAGTTGTGGGAACAGGCCAGCTGAAGTCAAGTACTTTTCAATATCGTTTATTTCAAGGGAAAAGATTTAAGCACATATTTAATTTCTGCTGAAAAGGATGGGATTTAAAATTTAAACTTTAAACAACATTAAACTGCTCTAAGAAAGAGGGATCAAGGGAGAAGAGTGTGTGGTGGGTTTATTTCTAAGTTTTGTCCTGTACTAACTTACACAGCAGCTACATGTTTTGAAAACATGCACATTGTTTGTTTCATTTATTCAGTGGGGATTGCCCAAAACAGTGATTTTAAACTCCAAAAAACATTTACTGGAATCCCCCAAACTGGGCATCCAAAAAAAACAAAACACCAGGGCCCCAGAGTCTTGTGACTGACCTATTTGCTCAACACCTGTCTGCTATTTGACCAACAGGTTGGTATAATGAATGGTTTTTCAATTGCATGATTGAATGTTTCACTGAGTCCTGTATAGAGGTTATCTTTTCTGGCCTGCTCTATTGGCATGATTGATGTTTCACTCTGACAGGAACTGTGTGCTTGTGCAGTTATATTTTTTTCCAAACAGCCTCTGCACAAATATGAAACAATGATAAAAGCAGCTTGTTGAATCCAGATAATCATTTCGGTAAGAAAATCACAGTAGCTCTTCTGTGCTGCTTCTAAAGACAGTGTGGTGTAGTGGATGGAGTGACAAACTAGAGTTCAGGAGGTCTGGATTCAAATCCCTGCTCAGTCATGGAACTGATGAACAGAGTAAAGCCACCCATACTGACAATTAGGTGGCATCTGAAGTTCATCTTCTTCCACAGCAGCTAAGAGATAATAGCTCAGATAATATGCCTGGATAGCACTGTTTATGGCATTCAAAGAATAAGAAACAGTAATATGTATTTAATGGACTAGGCTTCAGTGACAGGTCGGTCTCCAGGTTCTATCAACAGAAATGGGACAGGACAAAGTTTTCCTTCCTGTTGTAGTCCCCACCCTAAGGACCCCAGATACCACTTCTGGTCATCTAAGATTTTTTTAAAAATTACATTGGAAAAAGTTCCATTGAGCTAAGTTTTGTGTCCAGGACACTAAATCTTCACTAGAGTACAGTGGTGCCTCGCTAGACAGTTACCCCGCATGACAGTTTTTTTGCTAGACATTGGCTTTTTGCAATCGCTATAGCGATTCGCAAAACAGTGGTTCCTATGGGGGAATTTCGCTGGACAATGTTTGGTCAAATGCTTCGCAAACCGATTTTCGCTAGACGACAATTTTGGCAGCTCCCTCCGCGCTTCCAAACAGGTGTTTTCGGGACCTAAGCTTTGCAAGACAGCGATTTAAACAGCTGATCGGCGGTTCGCAAAGTGGCTTTCCTATGGCTGATCTTCGCTAGACAACAACGATTCTTCTCCATTGGAACGCATTAAACAGGTTTCAGTGCATTCCAATGGGGAAATGCTTTTCGCTAGACAATGATTTCACTAAACAACTGTTTCAGTGGAACAGATTATCATCATCTAGCGAGGCACCACTTGTAGATCCATTGAAATCAGGTTAATTTGGGTTACTTGTAAATAATATGTTCCATTCATTTTAATGGTCCTACAGTTGTTGAGATAAATGTCATCCAATGATTTCTGTGAAGTTTGCTCCCAAGTGTCTGTTTTGTAGCCCAAAAGACGGAAAATATATTTACTCAGGAAATGTACATTAGCTTGGAAAGGACAATATAATTTCCCCTATAGTATGGTACTTAAGGCTTAGGCCAAAAAACAAAAACAAAACCCCCACATCCAGTTATTTGTTCCCATCAGAGTTGACCCATTGAATGAATGAGACTCATTAAGTCATCACTGATATAAGTCCATTGATTCAATGGGTCTACTTTGCTTGAAACTGGACCTTGAACTTAAACTGTGGATTGTTGTCAAAATGCACTCATTGATCTCACATCTGAGGTGTGATTTGAAGTATGCTACATGAAGGGGACAACAGAGGACAAGAGGGTTGGACAGTGTCATTGAAGCTACCAACATGAATTTGACCCAACTTCAGGAGGCAGTGGAAGACAGGAGGGCCTGGCGTGCTGTGGTCCATGGGGTCACGAAGAGTCGGACATGACTTAACAACTAAACAACAACAACACATGATTCTGGCACATGTGGTACAATAGCTTGCATTGCCATTGCTGGCAAAATAAGCAGGGGGAAAATAATTAAGGGAATACTTCAGATTATTTGAACATTCTTACAAATTAAGTTATGGTTCAGAAAGAATATGCAATGGGTTAGATCCAGACTTGGCCATACTGTGGGTAAAACAACGTGAAATCAATGAAAATTAAGTTAATTAGGTTTCATTGATTTCAGTAAATGTCTTTGAATTGTGTGTTCATCTGGATTCAAATTTCTAGTTTTCTAGTTGTTCACTTCGCATTATTTTACTGACAAACTAAATCAGTTTAATTTACTGTAAGTTCAATACAATTAATACAATAATTAAATATTGCTTGATTGGTTTCACAAGTGTAACTTATAATATACTAGCCAAGGCAGGTAAAGCTGTTTCAGAGACAAAAGCCTAATGCTAGTAAATCAGCACCATTTGTTCTTTTCTTCTACTCTGGGTTATCTTGCTCTCATCTGAACTAAAGACAACATCAGCAACAGCAACAACAATTTGTTAAAGTAATAATTATATTTCCATCTATTAACAATGTCCTCATCATTTTTGGACGCCATTGTTTAATATATAGAAATAAAAACAATGTTATTGTTTATTTTGTAATCAGAAAATATTGTTTCTGTATATAATTTGGCACTATCTTGGTTCTTTTGGGTGCCTACATCTAAGCAGAGGAACTCCCTCCCAAGAGAGGTCAGGCTGTCACCCTCCCTCCCATCCTTCCAGTGGCTTTCTCTTCAAGCAGATTTTAGGCAACTTACTGTTTGTTTTTTCACGAGAGTGCTGCATTTTTAAGCTATTTCTTATGTGCTCTTAAATAGTTATCTATCTATCTATCTATCTATCTATCTATCTATCTATCTATCTATCTATCTATCTATCTATCTATCTATCTAGATGATAGATAGATAGATAGATAGATAGATAGATAGATAGATAGATAGATAGATAGATAGATAGATAGATAGATAGATAGATAGATAGATAGATAGATATAAAAATCAGTGGCTCTTTTCATGTGATAATGTGTTTAATTCCTTGTTGAATTTTGTAATTTATTGTATTTTAGATGCAATTGCGTTTTAAACAATTTATAAGCTGCCTTGAGTCCCTTTATTGGGAGAAAGTTGGGATATACTGTAAACAAGCATATGTTCATACCACTGCTGTTGAAATTAACAGAATGTGGGAAGGATAAACTTTGTCCACCCATATGGTCTTCTACAAAAGGTCTGTAAACACTTTGTAATAAGAACAACAAGCTTGGGCAAATTTTGTAAACCTATACATTTGAGGCAAAAGGCCCCATATTATCTGTTGAACTGTATCTTAATGCTTGAAGTTTGATTTCGGCTAGTATATTTGTTAGCTAGATATATAGAATAGATGTGACTGTCCTCCATAAGAAGAGAGATTCCTCTGAGGAATATAGCCAATTTCACTTTCTCCGATAGGAATAAGATAGACCACTGTAAATGTCAAATAACAGATGGTGTAACAGCATCCGTCCTCAGGCTAATATATAAAGCAAACATCCCAGGTACCTGTGAAATGACTTTCTCTTGTTTGCTAAATTTGTATGTGACAATGGATTTAAAACAGTTACCAAAATGATGCCATCATGAGTTATTTTACAAATACTTTGTTATGTATATATGGCCTTTCCTTCAAGGTGCTCAAGGTGGCAAACATGGTCTTACATTCCATTTTTATTGTCACAACCTTGTGAGGCAGTTTAGGGTGAGAGAGACAGACTGGCTCGAGGTCACTCACTGAGTTCCCTCAAATTCATCCAGTGGGTGGGGATGTGAACCTGAATCTTCCCAATCCTAGTCCCACCTTTTAACCACTACATCACGGTGATTTTCAGTGGGTTTTTTTTTTTAAACAAAAAGCCATCAACAAAAAGTGTTGCTATTAGAGAAATTCTTCTACATTGAGGCTTCGACAAACAACTGTGTATAGCTGAATGTGAGTCACTGTGTATAACTGTTGTAAAGTAACGAGAATGCCTCTGGCATGTTATTAGTATGCATTTTCACACAGACTGCATGAGCTGATCCAGCACAAAACCCACAGAGTTTCATCTTATTGGAATGGCTGGAAACATATCCTGCCTCTTAAAATTAGGAAACCAGGAGAACAGGTGCTTGGACAACAGATGTTGAACAACGGCAGATGCCTGGAGGATGGCTTTGAAAAGCATTTCAATTAGAAACTGTTTTGCTGATTTACATTTTCCTTTAATTTTGTTTTTGTTCTTCTTTTGTCCTTGAGAGCTAAAGATCTTTGCACCAAACCCAGCAGGTTTTCCATTTGACTTTGAGCCCATCTGCTAATAGCTCACCTACCTAAGAAGCTTACATTTTGTACTCCAAGTACAGAAGTCAATTCAAATCAGTCAACTGACTGTAAGAGAGAGAGAGACCAATAAAGTTATTTCAAGTTGTGTATCATTATTACAATTATTTCAATTTGCAGGAAGTTTTTGGTTTTTGGTTTTTTTGTTAAATCGTCCCCATGACCAGTTCATTGTGTTTGGTGGCTTCTTTTTCTTTCCTTCTTACTAAAAAGAAAAAAGAAAAGAAAATGGTGTGGGCCTTTTACAAAATCCAAGAACAAGGGTGTACGAAATACCTTTATTAAAACCACTGAAATATCAAAAACTCACGAACTTCCTGAGTCCTGCCAGATTATTCCTCAAGCTGGGCATTGCAGAGTTGGAAACAGGGAAAGAAAGGGGAAAAGTCCATAAAATTATCCTGAGCAGTTGATGAAGCTTCAGAATGTATTCTTAAAATATAATCTCAAAAACAGAGTCAGCAAATTGATATAGCCAGCTGAAGGTTCACTGGTGCCACATTTCACCTCAAGGGATGTTGAGTTAATTATTTTTCTCCATTTCTACAGACAAAGGGATGCCAGTCAGTAATGAATCGTCCGCTACCTTTTGTCTTAGCCCATGTTTTCTGCCTTGGCTAGGAGTAATAAAACCAAAACATAAGATTATCTCCATATCTAAAAGTCTGATGGTTACATTTAGCAACATACTAGATTGGGTACTCACAACCTTTTTCTTTTTGGCCATGGCCATAAACACAAGATGGAAAAAAGGGCTAAATCAGGATTTTATAGTTTGCGTGACAAACCTTATAAAGTGGTGTGTGAAGAATTCTTTCCAGACTGGGGTCCCTTTCAAATATGTCAGGGCCTCCCAGGGAGCCATATGAGAATGGCTGGACTAGACAGCAACCACTCAATTGCAGCCAAATTCAGAGTATTAGCTAGAAAGTAATGATTTTTTAAAAAATACATTGTGTAATTGCCCATGTAATAATATTCCTTTCCAGAACTTTCTAATATCCTCTCCTCTCTCTTTTTTTGTTGGTACTATGCAAGTATTTGTGTGGAGTTGAAAAGTTCAAAGTACATCAAAGAATTAGCAGCATTGGCCTGTGAAGCATATCAGATAATATGTGGGATTGTTCATTTGTTTTTATTTAATATATAACTATCATTTTTTTATCTTGTTGCAAACCACCCAGAATAGTGTATTTCAATAATGAGGTGGTATGTAAATTAAATAAATTTGTCTCTGGAACAACTTGCCTGTAGAGATCCGCCTGGCTCCCTCTCTGGGTGTCTTTAGAAATAAACTTAAGACATTGATATTTAGGCAGGCTTTCCCTCCTGCTGTATCTTAATATTTACATTTTTACATCTTGGATTTTTGCATGTTTATTCGTTCTATTGTTTTTTAATTTTTTTAAATTTTGTAATGCCGCCCAGAGTAGACCAGTGGTCTAGATGGGTGGGGTTTAAATCTAATTAAGTAATAACAAGCATTTAAATCACAAACACTGTTAGATCATCTTGAGCTGAGTCCAAAAACATTTCTACTGTCTATAATCCAAAAAAATAGGGATGAACATAAGAAATTTGTAATGATTCATATCATTATGGTGGCTAGAATCATATATGCACAACTATGGAAGACGAACAAGTTCCCTGTTGAACACCAAGTAATAATGAAGGTGTTGAGCAGTTCTGCTGTGCAGAAACGGATAAGATCTCAACAGTACTGAAAGCAAATGCACATTATAAGGACTATGAAGAAAGATGGTCAGAATTTCATAAATTTCTAGGTCAACGTTATAAGTTAAATTAAAGATCCACCTTCAATTTCAGAAATTGAAAGATGAAAATCTAAAGACATATAATTGTATCAAAAGATACAGAATTTTGTTTGAGACTGTTATAATCATACCTTTCTTTTATCTTTATTGTTGAAATTTAAAAAAAATAAAAATAAAGTCAAAAACAAAATAAAAAACTTAAAATTAAGCGCATTGTGGCACCTTAAAGACCAACTGTTATATTTTAATGTGAGCTTTCCTGGATCAAATCCATTTCCTCAGACATTAGAGCGTGACCACTCATGTAGAATCATACGATAATGGAGTTGGGAGGGACCTATAAGACCATCGAGTCCAACCCTTTGCTCAATGCAAAAATCCAAATCAAAGCAGATCTGACAGATAGTTGTCCAACTTTCTCTTGAATGCCTCTCATATCCAAGGAAGCAGATTTTTAGCTTTTTTTTAAAATTGTGTCTGGTATGTTAAAAGTGCCATGGTACTGCAAACCTACTAGTGTATGTAAATTAATTGCCATTCCAGAATGCTTTGAGATTTTTTTTCTCCCTCAGATTTCTTGCTGGCTTTTAGAATTCCCCATTACACAGTCTTTTCAAAGTAAACCAATGCATTAGGCACCTTTTCCCCATTCCTGTTATCACCAGTGGACACTGATGAAACTCTGTTTAAAGAGCAGTCTTATTGGGACTGTATTAGGCTGGTCTTCCTCCTCATTCCATGTTTGCAAGACTTTTAGGGATACATTTCAGGAAAAAAGCTAAAGCAGGCAGAGGGGATGTGCAAATTTGTTTGTTTGTTTTTTGAGAAAGGCAGTAAATTGTCACTGACACTAGAAGGAAAATCCCCCATTGCTTGCTTGCTTTCATTCTCTTTTTTTTTAACCTTTTGCTTTTAAAATCCATTCATTTTAAGCACAGAATCAGAAGAGAGATAGATACTGTTGCTGTTGTCCATCCTTTCCCAGACCCAATAGTTTTTAAATGTCCCAGGACAGAGCAGACAGGTTAGAAGCCCACCAGAAGTCACTATCAGCCTTTCTCCCCCTCAGGTTTTTTTAAGGGGGCAAAGTTCTCTCCATGATATTAAATACGGACTCATTTGCTACCTGCTTGTGGACTGGGGAATTGGAGCAGCTGTTTCAACTCACTATTCAGTTGTATTTGTGGCAACCATATTAGTATACATTCAAAAATCTTGATGCAACTGTATGTATACTCTAGATCAGTGGTCCCCAACCTTGGGCCTCCAGATGTTCTTGGACTTCAACTCCCAGAAGTAGTAGACATGGTCTAGAGGGACGGGGTATAAATTTAATAAATAAATAAATAAATAGAAATCCTGGCCAGCAGAGGTGGTGGTGAAGGCTTCTGGGAGTTGTAGTCCAAGAACATCTGGAGGCCTAAGGTTAGGAACCACTGTTCTAGATTACTTTCTTTTAAAATCATGTGACTATCAAGACAGATTATGAAGAAAAGGAGTCAGCTGTGCACTACAGATATAGGGTTGCAGTATATTTTCTTGCTGGAGATGGGGAGGATGTACTACAAAGTCCATCAACTCCAGCAGCAAAATAAATCCTCAAACCATCATTTACTGCCACTGGATAGAACTGCACATCTCTCCAGTATGACTGTCTGGCACTTGCTAACTCACCTATCCATTTCATGATGCCCTCCAGATATTTTGGCCTACACTCCCATTCTGTCTTGGGAAGATGAGAGCTGTATCTAGACCCATCTGGAAAGCACAAAGCTGAGGAAAGATAGGCTAACTCATCCTTCCTTCTATGGTGAAGCTTTTCCCCACATTTAGAATGAAGTTAAGCAAAGAGATGGCCAACCCTTGTAACCTTTAACAGCCCTGCTTGTCCCCTTGAGGATTTTTGCAAAGTTTTTAAAATAAAAAAGTGGAGTCTCCAAAACGAATGTGACAAAATGTTAATCAGTCATAGAAACAGGGGAATGACTATGACTATGAATGAAAGAAACATGAGGTGAACAAAGTTTTTATTTAAGGTATGAAAATTAATACAATCACAAAACAAAATGATAAATGGTGTGTATTAAGTTTCTATATTCTGAGTGTTCAACAGCAACACTTGAGAGATTCAATATATTTCTTAGTTTGCCCAGACCAAAATTAAGAGCTTTTTCTTCCCACTGATCTATCTAAACTGCAAAGAAATAAACACAAATCTGCAGGGTTTAAGGTCAGAGCATCTAGGGAAGAAGTAGACACTTGAAGGCAGCTTAATAAACACCAATGAACATCCTACATTGATGGTAATTTCCCTTATGTTTTGTTTTGTTCAGACCATGCACGACCATTACTGAATCTTTTGCTCCCCCTCCATGCTATCTCTGCAGCAAATCCAGCCCACTGGGAGGCTTCTAGTATATTTGTTCTGCATTTCATCACAAATTACATCTGAAATTCCATTTTGTGTGCACTACTAAATTGATTCTTTCACATTAAATCTAGCATGAGGTCAACTCCCCTCACCCCCGGTTGTCATTCAAGACCTTTAATAATAATAATAATAATAATAATAATAATAATAATAATAATAATAATAATAATAATAATAATAATAATTATTATTATTATTATTATTATTATTATTATTATTATTATTATTATTATTATTATTATTATTATTATTATTATTATTATTATTATTATTATTATTATTATTATTATTTCAAACCAGAGTGTTGGGGCATTGATATGCTTCTGTCAAGAGAGCTGTGAGTTCACTACCACAGAGGGTAATGCGGTACAGTAGCAGGAAAAACTGTCCCAGATTAATACCCTCACCATTTTTTTAAAAGGGGGGAAGGGGGTGTCACAATACTATGTGGCCCCTGCTTGTTTCACCAAATTAGGGGCTCATGCTATGTGCCCCTCAGCAGCCACTAGTTAATTACATCAACATAACTTATTAATAATCGAGGTCCAGTCCATATGTCATTTTAAAAGAACCAAATAGAAATTGTTTATTGCTACAGGTGTTGACAGAATAAGCAATGTTGTTAACTCTTAAACAAACATCCTCCTTTATTCAATCTCAACCACCACTCTCCCGCCCAAACTCCAAATCTCTCTATCTCTTCAACTAATCTCAGACTTCCTATCTAAACTCCTCCTTCTCCTGCCGAGACTCTTATACCTTGTGACTCTGCCCCTCCAGCACTCCCATTAGTCTATGCAAATAGCATATGAATATTCATGACCTAGGTGGATGTCACAGGGGGTAGAGAAACACACAAAAAGTGGAAGGGACATGTCCCACTGCAGGGGTGTAGATGAACACACTGCACCTAATTTACCTATAAAGTGCAGAACAGTTGAAAAATGTATGACTCAGTATCACAGAATGTCACATGACCACAACATGCAACTCCATAGGAAGAGAAGATGGAAGAAAACAGGAGGGCCATTCTCTAGTGTAACCATGGCCTCATTGTGGCAAATTGCTGCTAATCAGTGAGTCCTTGCTTAGATATCTCACTGAGTACTAGTCAGGTGGTTTGGTGCATGACTAGAATTCAAACTGAGATTTATTAATCAGAAGGAATTTGCTCCTGCAAGTTATGCTGTTTCTCTTATGCTGGTGCAAAATTTCAGCCTATACAGTGGGGTCTCTACTTAAGAACGTCCCTACTTAAGAACAATTCCACTTAAGAACAGCTCCATTTGCTAAATTTTGCTTCTACTTGAGAACAAAAATCCAGATAAGAACAGGAAAAAAAAAACTTTCCTGCTCTTTTTTTAAACTTAGGTCATCTTAGGTTTAAAAAAAAGTTCTCCCCCTAGTGGTAGAGTACGTATTAACCAGCTTTGCATTAGTTCCTATGGGAACTAATGCTTCAATGTACGAACGCACCTCTACATAACAAAAAAACAGCCAGAACAGATTAATTGGTTTTCAGTCCATTGCTTCAAAATTAGCTTCGTCAGAAGTGCTTTTAACACTGTTCCCTGCCTAAGGGAAAAAAAGAGAAAAAAATCCCCCTCTAGTGGTAGAAGGCGGAATAGCAGCTTCCCATTAGTTTCTATGGACGGAAAAGAGCAGATACGGATTAAATGGTTTTCAATGCATTCCTATGGGAAATGCAGATTCTACATAAGAACTTTTCCACTTGAGAACCACCTTCCAATACGGATTAAGTTCTTAAGTAGAGACCCCACTGTATAGAAGAAAGTGGATCTTGGCTCTGAGGAAGGACACTATGGGATAACATAGTGCATTTTCAAGAAGGGATTTAAGGGTCAATTCAGAAGTCATTCATCTCTGGTCTTCCAGAGTTTGTCAACTGAAAATAAGTGAGTTGGGCCCCCAAGCCAGAAATGTCATATTAGCACTTGAAAAAGCCAGAGCTGTTGGCTGTGGAGAAGATGATAAGATAGTATAGTGCCACATCAAGTCCTGAGTGAACCTTGATTTTGTTGCCACTTCCAGCTTCTTGCAGGACTATAATCGAAAGCAACAGGGGAAGCAAGTTCCATCTTTAGCAGACCAAAGTTGAGATCAGTTGCTCATGTTGCAAGATGGCTGTGCCTCCATTCATGTCCCTTGGAATGCAGTTCTTGTCAAAATTGAAGCTCCTGAGTTACATCTAGTAAAATGCGTGAGAGATCACAATAGCGAAGATATGCCACTCAGCACATAACAGGAGTTTTTCATCACATCTAGGCTACATAAGGATGGACAAAAAGAGGTCAAAAGATGGCATCAGTCTGTGGGACAGTCTGTATGCTAGCTAAGGTGGGTAGTAAAGAGATATAAATTCATAAATTATGATCACAACTTCAATACAAATTCTGTATGTCTCAGAATCAGGTCAATGAATAGGGATGCAGCCTTTGCTCGATGGTGCTAGACTCCCTCTGAAAACACAGGTGCACAGCTTGGGTGTGTTCCGGGATTCATCTCTGAGCCCCAATGCCCAGGTTTTGGTAATGGCCAAGAGTGCCCAGTGTGCCAGCTGCACCCGTTCCTGGAGAGGTCTGCTTTGCCCATGGTGACACAAGCCTGAGTCACATCCTTTCTGGATTACTGTAACACTCTCTACGTGGGGCTGCCTATGGAACGTGTCCATAAACTTCAGTGGGTTCAAAACATAGCAGCCAGATTGATAACTGGGGCTGGTTACAGGGATTACATGACCTCTTATTAAAGCAGCTCCACTGGTTGCTGGTATGTTTCTGAGCACAATTCAAAGTGATGGTTCTAACCCATAAAGCCCTGGCCTGCTCAGGTACTGAGATAATCAAGAGAGGCCTTTCTCTTGATTTCACCACCTTCACTGGTGCATTTGGGGCACAGGAAAGGGCCTTTTCCGTTGCTACTCCCAGACTTTGGAACTTCCTCCCACAGGAAGCCAGGCTGTCCTGAGTGGAATTTTTAAGTGCAGTGTTGTACCTTAACTGCTTTGAATGTGTTTTTAGTAATGCTTTTGTTTATCATTTCTCCAGATTTGTTTGATCTTTTTTAGTATTTGTACACATTGTTTTTAGCTTTAAATATTGTTTTTTGATTATGTGAGTCGCTTTGGGTGCTTTTTAAGGAGAAAGCAGGGCATACTTTAAATAAATAAAATAATACTTCAAATTGCAGGGATATCTGTGATGAAGTGCATGGCTGCTTTCTGTTGATGGAAAATTTCAAGGCTCCTGCTCTCTCTTCATGCCTTTGCCTTTGAAATGAGACTAGGAGCAGGCAGTCTTTCAGACAAATAACACGTTCAAATAGAATTATAACTAAAGTATGGTTGTAAATTAAAATGAGATGTAATAGTTCCAGTGTAACTATGACTTCATAATTTCTTTCATAATTACATAAGCATTACCTCACTAATAGGTACAGAAAGTACATATTTTACAAGTGCTTCTATCTTGTAAACATTGGCAACAATGATGTGGATAGAATGAGAAAGTGTTTTGTCACACAGGCTACCAACTTATAGCATTTATTTAGATGATTTCTAAAATGCTAACTAAAAGTGATTGTTTTAGTTATTTTTGAGGGGAAAGTAAATAGTTACATTTCAGAAATGTAACTATAATAATGAATTGCTACTTTGGGGAGCCTGGAACAAGAGCTGCAACTAATCACTTTTATAGCTAATTTTCAAAGCTCTGCATCAATCTTTGTGTCAGAACTCAGTTGGGCCAAGGGCCCTTTTTTCAAATTAACTGGCTGTTCAGAATCCACCTTTCCAAGGTGATATGACCAAAGTAGAAAGGAAAATGACCAGAATGACAATATTTCTTTTTATGTTCCATTTTAATAGACTAGAGTATTTCAGCAGTCAATATGTGTGTGTGTGTGTGTGTGTGTGTGTGTGTGTGTGTGTGTGTGTGTGTGTGTGTGTGTGTGTGTGTGTGTGTGTGTGTGTGTAAAATTTTTAAATCTCTGAAAAATGTTATTCAGCCTGTGAAATCCAGATTTATTCCTTCAGATTAATTCATCAAATAAAAATCGGTTAATTAAAAGTCATTCATTAATTTTACCTTTACAGTGGGGTCTTGACTTGAGAACTTAATCCGTATTGGAAGGCGGTTCTCAAGTCAAAAAGTCTGTAGGTCAAGTCTCCATTGACCTACAGTGCATTGAAAACCGATTAATCCCGTAACAGGCCGTTTTTGTTCCATTTTGGTTTTTTTCTCGTCTGTAAGTCAAATCTCAGTCTGCAAGTCAAACCTAAATTTTGCGGCCAGAGAAGTCTGTAACTCAAAAAGTCTGTAAGTCAAGCCATCTGTAAGTCAAGGGTCCACTGTATTTAAGTAGTTATTCATGCTTATTTTTTAAAAAAAGCACCACCACAACCAAAGAATCAAAAGTTTGTGATTCACTAATGGTTAACAGGCACCCTTCTTAATTAATAATTATGCTATTAAATTTAAGATGTTCAGTAACAAAAATCTAATCCTCTACAAGCAACAGTCAATATTTAAGAAAGATAAATGTTAGGGAAACTAATGGGAAAGGAGTGATAATTGTGAAAGTTTCCTGCTTATACTGAAAAAGAGGCTGAACAGCAATGGAGCCTGTATGAGAATGTTATTTCTTTTCAGAATGAATTTATATGTTTATATTTTGAATTTTAATGTACAGTACTAACAAAGCTTGCAGAGCTATCTGTGTGTCTCAATTTCACCATAAAACTAAAATAAATAATTCTGAGTTGACTTTTAATTTTTGTAAGATATAAATTTCTAATTCTTAATGGCACTTACTAGCATGTTCTGTTTGTTTCACTGATTTATTCAATCTGAATTCCTCTGTTGTCTGCTTTATAGAATATGACAATTGAAAAATGTGGATCACGCTAACTCAAATATTCTAAAGGGAGCAAGTTAGTTTTTGCATTTACTGTTAATTGAAATTTTCTACAACTAGCAGTTAAAGAGCTGCTAATGCTTAAGAATTCATATTATGTGAAGCATCTGCCACACTGTTCAGATAAAGTTACAGCTTGCTCATAAATTTAAGCCAGAAGTAAAAGAGGTTCTTGGATTTAGAACGGTGTAATGTTCTGGAAAATAGGATGGAAGATGACATGCTGTACCTCAGCCATTTAAAATCAACCATGTTATTTTGCATAAATTTCAGCAGCAGTCCATTTCATTATAAAGTTCAGAGATTTTTTTTTACTGCAATATTGTCTCCCACACAGTTCTAAGAAATTGTACACGTATTAGCATGTTTAGGAACATTTTTGTATCATATAGGTGTTATAAACCTTTGCTTCGTGTGTTGTACAGCAGGTAGATACATCAGTCACCCTACAACACTGTACATAAGAACATAAGCAGAGCCCTGCTGGATCAGGACAAGGGGCCCATCTAGTCCAGCTCCCTGTATCTCACAGGGGCCCCACCAGATGCATCTGGGAGCACACGAGACAACTAGATACCTTTCTCCTGATACCCCTCCCCCTGTGGCAAGGAGTTCCACAGACTAACAATACGCTGGGTAAATAAATACTTTCTTTTGTCTGTTCTCACTCTGTCAACACTCAATTTGAGTGGTTGTCCCCTGGTTCTGGTATTGTGTGAGAGGGAAAAGAGCTTCCCTCTGTCTACTTCAGTGGTGTCGAACTGTGGCCCTCTAGATGTTCTTGGACTTCAACTCCCAGAAGCCTTCACCACCACCTCTGCTGGCCAGGATTTCTGGGAGTTGAAGGCCAAGAACATCTGGAGGGCCACAGTTCGACACCACTGGTCTACTTTATCCATCCCCTGCATAATTTGTAGCTTTAATCATTGTTGTTGTCGTCGTCATCATCTTAGAACTGAAGATCTGGAAGGGACCCTATGAATCATCAAGTCCAGCCTCTGGCCCCACAGCCAGATTCCTAAACCACTGAGCTAGCCAGCAGTTAGTGTTCTTACAACTACATAAAACAAGAGAAAATATGCCCATAGTGTCATAATATGGTAGCATTCACACATCTACTTCACAGCCTATGAGCAAGAAAAAAAAAGGGTTTGCAAAGTTTTAACAAAAAGATTATATTAAGTTTCTATGGTACTTCATTTTAATCAACTTTAAAGTTCATTTATGACTGCTTATATATATGAACTATTTAATGTGCATTTACATTGGAAATGGCATGCTGTGGAACCCTACATCCTTAACTGGTACAAGTCAAACCCCACAATATTAGAACTACTGTCACTTCCTTACAGTGAAGCTCCATAAGTAAGTGATTGCATTGTGGGGATATGAAGGAGGTGCCTGCCAATACTGACTTATTACTCCTGACAGTGCTGCTGCCAAGCCAACTGGCTCCACTATAGCCCATGGACCACCAGATAAATCTACTGGGACAGCCCACTGAGGACACTTTCCTTTCTCCAAGGATATACCAGTGAAACTAAATGGGGCTGTAAGAAAGGCAGGGCAACCGGGGCTTTGCCCCATGTGCCAGATTTAGAGGCTGTGGTGCATTCCCTAGTTGGCCTGATGATCCATTCTACCACATCAGGAAAAGGTGGTGATAGGCCAGGCCTCTGAGGCAGACTGGATATTCATCAGGTCAGTAGACGGAGTGGAGGAAAAACTAGACCTTGCTGAGGCAAAGTGAGAGGCAGCACTAATAGGAGCATCCAGAAGAATGGCAATCTACCACAATCATGGCTAAACTTACCACTTATGTCAGCAGATAGGTCTACCCGACGCGTGGTAGACCAGATGTCTGCCATAGATGAGCAGAAGAAGGGTATAGATCAGGCCTTCCCTTCAGAGGTCACAGCCACCTGAAGTTTAGTAGACCATACCACTAGTCTAGATTACTTATAGTCAATTTATTAATATGTGAGGTATGCTAAACTATATATTATATTTAATGTTGATTTTGGGGTACATGTTGTACTGCTTTGGCCCAGTTACATCTCTGAAACCCACAAATTTCTTCATAACATGTAGGAAAGCTGAGATTCCTAGAGATTTCTGGAGCCCTTTCACACAAATAGTAGGGACGTGGTGGCGCTGTGGGCTAAACCGCAGAAGCCTGTGCTGGGCTCAGAAGACCAAGCAGTCGTAAGATCGAATCCACATGACGGAGTGAGCGCCCGTCACTTGTCCCAGCTCCCACCAACCTAGCGGTTCGAAAGCATGCGAATGCAAGTAGATTAATAGGGACCATCTCGGTGGGAAGGTAACAGTGTTCCATGTCTAAGTCGCACTGGCCATGTGGCTACGGAAGATTGTCTTCGGACAAAACGCTGGCTCTATGGCTTGGAAACGGGGATGAGCACCACCCCCTAGAGTCGAACACGACTGGCCAAAATTGTCAAGGGGAACCTTTACCTTTACCTTTCACACAAATAGCCATTTAAGGAAGCCTGATCTGTCACCTGAAGTATTATTTTGTCATAAATCTGGATTTTATATCCCAGGGGGTCACAGCAGTTTTTTTTTTCATGGTTTTATCATGTTAGCAAATTCCATAAACAGATTTTGCTTCCACTGAGGATTGGGAAGAAAAACTGCAGAGTACAACCATATTAGATGACAAATCTAAGATCTCAAAATCCTTCTTCAAAGCTATGGATTCTCAGTCAGTTTTAGAACTTCTTGCTGAAACGAAGGGTTAAATGATTCAATCACCCAAAATTGCAGTTTCTTCCCCAGCAGTGTCATTTCATTTACCTTATCCTAGCTTTTCATGTTTCAAAAGCTACTAGAAAAAAAAGCAATTTCCCCCACCACATCAGCCACCTTTTTCACCCTGAACTAGGTAATTGCAATAAAAACGGTGGGTCCGCAAGATTAACATGCAAAGCAAAGTAGCTGCTCCATTCCAAAGCAACTGCCAAAGAAATGACTCTCTGCAATGCTACCTGCATTTAAAATTGCTTTCCCCTGACTGTACTGATAGCCTCCTCAGTTCCTCAATTGATGCAGTAAAAAAAGTAGATTTGGCCAGCTGTATTTACACACTTGAGTTCACTTTTGGCAAAATATCCACATATTAGAATATGATGCCTCACTTAAGAGGAATTAGCTGAAACTGTCAGCTTCTCCGACAATGACAATTCTTCTGCTTAGGACCCATTTCTTACTGTAACAGTGCCGTGTACTATATTCTCAATTGCTATACAGCTGAGCATGCGGATAGATAATCATGTGTAATTCAGCATGCAGGCTGGAGGTTGACAGCTCCTAATGCAGTTCCCAGTCAGGACATCCTAACTCACCAATTTCAGGCAACAATGTGGGAAAAAATTGTGCTGAGCTACCAAGCTGCAAATATCTAAAGGGAGATTGCTGCGTTGCTCAAGGAAAGAAGGATATACATTCTGTGATGCCATTCTGAGATGGGCCTTGCTTGTATTCTAGTAAAAGCCAGTTCTACCTTTTTTTTTTTTTTGCATCTTTTCAAAGCATACATGCTAAATATTTTCAAGCAGATGTTATACTGCACTATCGATTGCGTTTTCTAGGATTTGGATGGTTTACCCATAATAAAAATATATTGTTCCTTTATGCAGCATATGAGTTTGCATAAACATGTGGTGTTGTTGTGTGTCATGGAGATTGTTTGCGTTTTGGTTTCTAAAATTGCTAAACTACTTTGAGGATCAAATGTGATCATCAAAGTTAGAGTTGTATGAATTCCTATATTCTGCTTGTGTACAAAATACAGTTTTTGCATGATTCTGTGAACTGGGACATAGCCATTTTGAATAGTGAGCAAAAAACATGCACAGATATCTACCTCTGAGGAATTCACTGGTCTGATTTTCACTGAAGCGGTAAACGTGTGCCTGAGCTATTCCACCTCAAACCTCTGACTGGAGCAAACACGTCTGTGTGTATATTGTTTACTTAGAGGAGCATTCAGTGTTGGAAGCTTTTATTCACAGCCTGAAATGCAAACCTGGCTAAAGGTGTGGGTGGAGAGAACAAATGAAAAAAAGACTTCTAGCCTAACCTTCTCCCCAACATTCTAGCTTTCCGTGTGTATGATTTTTTTTAAAATGAAGAGCATCCATACATGTTTGCTCCAGTCAGAGGTTTGAGGTGGAATAGCTCCGGCACATGTTTACCGCTTCAGTAAAATTAGTCTAGTGAATTCCGCCAAGGTAGATATCTGTGCATATTTTTGCCATGTCTCCAGAAATGTCTTTTTCTAAGCAAGTACTTAACGGTACAGGGTGTGTATCCTCTTTTTTGTCTCGTTACCCTCTGTCTGGGTAGACAAGTAAAGCAACTCTAGGTCACTAGGAAGGGCCTGTACAGAAAGGAAATACTCTGTTAGATCTTTGTATGTGTCACATTCCTGGGGGTTTCAAGAGCAAAGTCCAATAAACTAGTCCAATATCAGAAGTTCAGAGAATGCAGAGCTGATATCAAAATGCCAAAGCCAAATCACAAACCATAATCCAAAGTCAGGGTCCAAAGCCAAATCACACAGCCTAGTCCAGGGTCAGAGTCCAAAGCCAAGGGTTCAAGGTAGTCAGGAGCATGGATGCAAGCCAGAGATTTGACTTGATGCTTCCATGAGCTTCCCAGCTGTCTGGGAGCTGCTTATATAGTAAAACAGTCATTGAACTGCTAGAAGCCTTTCATCCTGTCAATACTCAGGGCTAGCTGACCGGATGTTTCTGTGGGCAGCATTCAGGCGATCCTCTGATCTTTGCATCATAAGTCTTTGCCGAAGTCTAGCCCTTACCCTGGCCACTGGGGGAGGAGAATCTGGTGGGGATTCAGCTGTCTGCGCTTCTAATCACTCAGCATTCTCCTCAGCTGTAGTTAACCCCTCAGGTTCTGGATCTTCGGCTGAACTCATGACAGTATGCCAGGAAACAGAGCTTTTCAGTTGCTTTGAATGGACTGGGGTGGGGCAGGTGGAGGGTTAGAAAGGCATAGGAAGCTGACATATAAACAGGTTAAGCCATAGGTCCCTGTAGCTCAATACAACCTGGCAACAACTTTCTAGAATTTTAGGCAGGAATCATTTCCAGCATTCCCTGAGGATGCCAGTGTTCGATGAGCATGTGCTGTCCCGCTGAGGTACTGCTCTTGCACTGTCCAGCATTCTTCAGGAGCGGGAATGGCACTTCGTGAGCACATCACAGTTCCAATGTAGCTATTTTAATTCTAAACTCCATTGAGCTTATCACTAAAGACTAAGACCTTTGAAGTTAGCTTCCCATTTCAGCCAGTGAACCCTTATTATCTTCAGGAAACTATGAGCTGCTGCCTGGCTTTACCCACCTTTCCCCGAAAAAAGCATCCCTCGGAAGAACATTCAAAAACTCTTTTACAGGACCTAAATTGCTGCTCTTAATGTTTTGCAAATTTGTCTTGCTGAAGAATTAACTATGGGTTGGCTCTATGTACCATAGTAATTGTTACCACCAGTTCACAGAAACCTATACAAGAATTTTCAAAAGTAGGTCAATTATTGAGAAAGCTAGATTAATGAAATGGCCTTGCTTACCACTTACCCACTCTCTAGGAGATTGGGCTTGATAAATGCAATTCAATGCCAAGTCCTGACCTAAAAATAGGATCATGTTCTATGTTACTTGGCAGGCTGATCGATATTTTATCTGATAAACCATGCAAAATTGATAAACAGAATGAATTATGCTTCTGTGTAAGAAAACAAAAACAGAATAAGTCGCTTTGAAGACAGCATATAAATTGGATAGACATAGTATAAAACATTTTTAACAGTCATAGTGTAATGTTCTAGTATTTTCATTTATTTTTTTAAAAAAACACAGTCCAGAATGCTGCTTGTTATGTGGCAATTAGAAATTCTGTTAGCAAGATCTTCAGGGGGTCTGTGTCTTTAGAAATCATTAAAAATCTCCACTGACAAAGGGCAGATAAAATATGTCTGCATCAGAAAACAATGTCATTCTGTGCTTACAAAGAACCCTGACTGAGCATTTTATTTTTTATCCATAAGGATCTCACCAAAACATAAAGAAACTATCTGGAATGCATACGCTAACTCTGACCTTTAGACAGCAACATGCCCCCGGTCAGTGTGTCTCTGGTGTCAGTATGGTTGACATCTGCATGCATACAAATTGGCTAGGGATCTCATCCCTGTGGAGCTATGGTTGGCAACTTGCTTGTAACGGGAATTTGCATTGGTCACTCTCAGACAATTGTGAACTGCAGCATCACTGCAAAATTAGTGGTCCTCGTGGAGGCTCCTGCTGCCACTACACTAGCTGCAGAAACATGACACTAACGGTAGCACCACAGCTTCCTTCCACACTGCAGAGCCCTGGAGATTGATAGAACAGAGCAGCCTCCTCCCTTATGACAAAGAGGGTGTGCTGCCACTGCCAATTTTGACAGTGGCCATCAAAAGGCTAAGCAGTGGCTACTGAAATACCCAAATGGCTACATAAGAGCAAAGTCACATGTTGTCCTCCACTGATCCAGATGAAACTTTATGTACATACTTTCTGAATAAGGCTTAAGTTCTTGTCTATGGCTAAGAATATCTCTGAAATTCTCTTTAGGATGTACTGTACCCTAGGGAGCCTCACACAGTCCTTGCCCTCTCTGTAGGTTCACACCACCAATCTTCATTAGGTATCCCAGCCATACCTCTGTTACGGAAGCTTCTCCTGCAAGAAAAGTAACCTAACTGGTCGTTTAGCTGCTACTACCTACTAAATAAAGAACTGTAGATTTCTCTCTTAGAGGGGTGGACAATGTTGGTCCTCCAAATGGTTTTGGCCAGATTGGTAGCATCCCATTCCTTGAGATACCATGACCAGAACTATGAGATACTAGAACCAGAACCAGCAGTCTTCCTTCCTTCCTTCCTAGCAGGTGGAGGATGTCATAGATTTCGCATAACTTTTCAAGTCGGCTCTGACTGAATGTTCTTCCCACAGGACTATTTGGTCAAGTATTGCATGTGTGCCTGCCACGGGGGGGGGGGGCGGCATCGTCTATATCATTAGCATGGGTGAAATAAAGGTCAACTGTGATCACTCTGTCAGAGAAGAAGAGAGGAAGGTAGGAGGAAAGAACATTAGGTCCTCTTGCTGAAAGGGCTGAAATAAAGGTCAGACTCGCAAAATCACATTGTCTTTGCAATTTAACCCTTCCAAAATCTCTGCAAACTCATCTAAATTTCCCCTTGATTTTGTAATTCCAATTTACCTGGTCTTATTTTTAAATTAGAACTAACACATTAATATTGCTCTTGTGTTGCCTGGGGCTGAGGAAGATTTGTATTTTATGCTTTGTGTGTATGTATGCACGTGCACACAGACAATACACACACACATATTGTTACAGCTTTCAAATCCCTTCACGTTTTTCCCCCACCGTGTCTTCTGCCAGGGTACTTCCAAAATGGCCAAATCCAAAGTCCATTCAGATATACAGTAGGTGGGAAATAACTGGGTACTACTGAAGTTTATACACTTGGCTTCAAGGCTGTACTACTGAGAGCTGGGTTTGTATTGTTTTAATCATTCCTTAGCAGGTAGGGATGGAATGTGGGGGAGTGTGAACTCAAGAAACAGCAAAGCAAAATGGGAAAAAGCTGCACATCCCCTCAACGTAGGTAATATGGCACCAGCACATATTGCAAGCAAAAAGCTGAGGATTAGTTGGAAGTGAGAACGTGACAACAGCATGACAACACTTATCTTTACTTTCAATAGAAAAATCCCATCTTTTGAACAGAGAAAATTCATTAAGCGTTTATCTGAGAAAATTGCAGTGGAAGATGGATCATTCTTAATATTTGTCCAGCATAAAATACATTTCTTTTGCAATGTCTGCACAAACATGAGTGGCAGCTCAAAGGGGGAAAATGAACTTCCATAAGGGGAGCTGCATTAAGCTCCAACAGGACTATACAAATAAAAGCTCATCTCTTTCTTCAGGGTGTGTTTATATTTTGATAGGGGAAGATTTTGGTAAAGAGAGTGCCAGATATTTCTTTTTACAGGAAAGATTGTACACTATGTGATTAAATAATGTGTATTTTTGAAATGTTGGTCATTAGAGGTGACACAGATGATGAAACACCCAAACATATATAATGAGCTTGTGCTAAGGATATATTTTTAAAATCCTATTATAAAGAGATCTGAGATATAAGCAATGGATTTTTCAACTCGATTTCCATAGCCAATACTGAGCCAATATCCCTAAAACACTCTGTAAATGGGCATGCACCAGGCTCAAATACTCTAACAGTGGCAGAGATATGAGGTGTAGTGTTTTTTTAAAAGGTTAGTAAAAGGCGAGCAAGAAGGTTCCTTCTAAGGTGTGCAGCTGCGCAAGTGCATATGACTACAGACACACACCCCTGCACAGTGTTCCTCCCCCTCTGGTGTATCCACAGCTATTGGTTCTGGTTGCGATGGAATCCTGTGTGAAGGTGAGCTGAGGTCACAAGGGGCAAAGTCCTGCCCAGCAGGGCTGAAAATTAGAGGAAGCATTGGCTAAGAGTGAAAAAAAATAACAACAGTATGGTTTGTAATGTCAAGGACTGGCTTTTAATTGAATATATCTGATCTTGGCAAACTTTGAGCAGTTTACCAGCTGCTCGTAGGGGGGAGATTTGTGAGGTACATCTTGTAGGGTGCAGGGCTTTTCTCTTTGAGAAACAGGTTTAAATAGCAGTTCTCTCTCCTGTGAGTGGTGTGGCTTTCACTCCTTTTATTGATGATCAGACAAGATAATTGCTAGAATGAACCAGTCTGCCCCTGTGCGTGTTCCTACAGCCACATTTCTGCGTCCCTGAGAGAGGTTACTTGTTTTTAGGTGCAGATAGGATTGCTCTGTTTTAGTTCATTCCAGCACATGCTATTGCTGGAAATTGTTGATCCTGAACCAAAGCAGATCCTTCTGCTTTTAATTTCCATCTAGTCTTAACTTCCCAATATCATTAGTGGCATAAACTGGCAGCATAACCCTCAGTGATATTAAGTGGTTGGGAAATGTTGGGAAATTAAAAGCATTCTTTGCTGCTCCGTGGAGCAGAGGGAGGAAGCAAAGTTTTTCTCACACACACACACACACACACACACACACACACACACACACACACACACACACACACACACACACACACACACACACACACACACACACACACACACACACACAAATTAGGGCAGCACTGATAGGCTGTATCTTTTAGAGAAAATAAAAAACAACTGAAGCCTTCCTCCCAGAGACAGAAGGAGACAAGAGCCCATTAGTTCACCTTTCAGAGTACAGTGGTGCCTCGACTTATGACCATAATCCATTCCTGAAGATAGACATAACTTGAAATGGTCATAAATCAAAGCACCATTTCCCATTTAAATGCATTGGAACGCGATTAATCCATTCCAGAAGGAAAAAAATGCCCCCCAAAATAAAATAAATTAAAAACACTGCAAGCCCCATAGGAATGTGCTAGGGCTGCAAATAAACAAACAAAACAAAACAAAAAATAAACAACAGAGCAAGACCCGAAGGCGCTGGGGCTTTTAAAAAAAGAACCAAAAATAAACAACGGAGCAAGCCCCATTGGAAGGTGCTGGAGCTGCAAAAAAAAAAAATCATCAAAAAACAAAACAACAACACAGCACAGAAACATAACCCCTCAGCCTAAACCCACCCTGCAAAACACACCCAGAACAGTTTTTAAAAAGCAGAAAGCAGCACCTTACCTTACCAGGCAGTCTCAAGCCTCCTCTGATCATACTCGCGCTAACCGTTGGGGTTAAAGAGCTACAAAGAAGCAGCCTCTTTACCTATCAATGGTTAGCAAATTTGAATTCCCCGCCTTTTTCCCCCTGCCTTTTCCCAGTCACAAATCGAAGCTCCGGCCGCAAGTTGAAGCAAAATTTTGTGGCCAGAGCTGGTTGTACCTCGAAATGGCCGTAAGTCGGGGCGTTCGTAAGTTGAAGCACCACTGTATTTAGCAGATAACACAAATGTTTTGGGATGCACAATAATTGCTATAATCTCAACATAAAAGGATTATAAGCCTATATTGTAAAAAAGGTACAAGTGGTGGTAAATTGACCAGTGGCTGGTAAATTTATCAGGTTGATTTAATATTCATTATCTTGAATGAAAACAATACGGATGCATTATATGAATATGGATTGTTATAACAGATGCAGAGCTTTATTATACCAGCAGGTGACTTCTGGAATGGAATTTCTCCAGCTGGCAAAGAAGTGCCTTTAACCTATTCCCTGGCTTTTTCAGCCTCCAGATTCACCTTCCTCACAGTTCTAAATGAACCTCCCAAGTGTCCAGAATAGATTTCTAGGGACAAACAGGGACTGAAAGGGCTAGAGAGGAATCAGTGATGGTTGTCTCTGCCCCTCAAATCCAGCTGCTTAAAAAGCCTCCCACTGGTTCAAAAGCCTCCCACTGATGGAACGAGGCGTCTGCTGGAAGCTTATGCTTATTCAACCCTTTGTTCTGTAGGTAGTTCCAAAGAAATGTCTGTAAATCTTTTTCCAGCTCAAAGGAGGTACATCTCTTAAAACTTACCTTTGTAGGAGGAGGGGTGGGGGGATCTCTGTTCCTGGTTTGGACACCAGGTGGCAAAGCTCAAAGGCATAAAACCAACTAAGGTGGCACATAGAAAATGGGGGCCAATTATAAGAGCATCAGAAATCCTCTCCTAACAAAATAGACCAGCTGTGACCTATCTGTTAACAAGGGGCACCAATGAGTATGTTCTGAAATGAGCTAAATTGCTAATAATGAGTTCATATTGTAAAGGAAAGAAGACTGCAGGAGGTTACCTAACAAAGCAGAGAGAAGAAAGGAAGTAAGTGAGAGTAGGTGAAGATGTTGTTTCATTGTTCTGCCTGCCTTTACAGTCACAGTGATAACACCTCAAAGGAAGTACATATGCATGTGCTACTGGGGCTGCCAAATAAAGCCAAAGCAGTGGGAGTGTTTAGCAGATGCAGTCAGTAGTGGATTCCAAGCACAGGGTAAGAGGATTACAAGCGTCACTGACAGCAGCAAGAGGGTCAAGGGAAATGATAACAGGAGTCGCTGCTGTCCCTGCTAAGCCCTGTACAAACACCTCAAACAGGATTTTGGAAATGTTCCACGGGAGAAAGCTAAAAGAGTTACAGAATTAAGGAAAGCCACCTCGTTGAGTAAGGGATGAAAGAGAGGCAATATTCACTTTGGATGATGGGATAAAATTCGGGAAGGGAGCCCAGCTATACAGAATAGACCATTCCTTGCAACAACGTTCACTACAAGATGGGTGGGGGCTTATAGGCTTTCCCTTCCCGCCACCGAAAATTGTTCATTCAAAGTAAAGATGCACTTTGTAGTCTCAAGGTAAAATATAAGACTCATATGACATACCAGCATGAGACCACCTTTGGATACATTGGGCTGAACATACTGTATAGTCTCTACCAAAAGTTCCCCCCCACACAAGCCCCATAAAAAAGAGAACAGGGTGTCTGTAACTCTCACTTGTCACAGGGTGGAACGAATTTCAGCAAAGCTGATCATACAAATTCCGCCCTAATGTGTGAAGAGGAAGGGGAGGTCTTTTTTGTAGTGGTGGCATCCCATACTTGAAGTATTCGTCCTCAAAGCAACTTCATTGGGGCAGACGTTCATGTCTCTCTGCTTTCATATGTTTTCTTTAAAATATGTGTGGATAGTCTAGCATCTTGCTTCTCCTGACTCTAACTACTATTTTCTGATGTGGCTGGCTTTTATTGATTTCTGTTGCTGTTTCAATTTTAATTACTTTGATTATTGTATTCTGCTTTCTATTCTTTTAATTTTACACCAAAGTGAAGGTTTATGCTGAAAGGCAGCTAACACACACACACACACACACACACACACACACACACACACACATATGTGTGTGTGTGTATATCTGTAATGTCTTTTCTCTTTGTGAAGCCAAGCACACATACAAAGCAAACAGAAACGGGGAAAGAATGTTTACTTAAAAATATGTCCAACACCTCTGCTTTTTATAGGCCATACAATGAGATAGCAGGTATTCTTCATTTATTTATTTATTTATTTATTTATTTATTTATTTATTTATTTATTTATTACCCCACCCCTCTAGACAATGTCTACTCAGGGCGGCTTACATGAATAAAAACAGAACAATATGAACAACATAAAAATCATCTAAAACACAGTTTTAACACTTATTTCTAAGCAGCATATAACCAAGATGGCATGAATCAAGCAAGAAAGATAGGGATTAATTGACTGAAGGGAAGGCCTGCCTGAAGAGCCAAGTTTTTAAATGGCTTTTAAAAACACCCAGCGAGGGTGCCAGTCGAATTTCAGTTGGAAGGGTGTTCCATAACCAAGGGGCCACTGTTGAGAAGGCCCAGTTTCTTGTTTTTTCCTTCCAGGCCTCTCTCGGCATTAGGCCCCTCAGCTATCCCTGCTGGCTATGTCGGGTGATTCAGGTAGATCTAGGTGGAAGAAGACAATCTGCCAAATATCGAGGTCCCAAACCGTTTAGGGCTTTGTACGTAATCGTTAGCACTTTGAAATCAATGCGGAAACAGATGGGCAACCAGTGCAAAGCAGCCAGAGTGGGGGAGATATGCTGATATTTTCTCACCCCACTAAGAAGCCTGGCTGCTGCATTCTGGACCACCTGAAGTTTCCGCAACAATCTCAAAGGCAGCCCCACGTAGAGTGCGTTACAATGATCTAATCTCGAGATTACAAGCATGTGGACTAGAGTAGTTAGGGGCCCCCCATCAAGATATGGTCGCAGCTGGGAAATCCGCCATAGATGAAAGTAGGTGGAACGGACCATGGACACCACCTGGGTTTCCATGGTAAGCACCGGGTCCAGATGTATCCCCAAGCTGCAGACCTCACTCTTTGTGGTAAGGATTGTCCTCACCAAAGAAAGGGAGTCACCCAAACCATTAATAGATGGACCACCCACCCTCAAGACCTCCGTCTAGTCCGGGTTCAGCCTCAACTCATTCAGCTGCATCCATTGCAGTACAGTCTCCAGGCAGCACTGAAGGGACAGAACGGCATCCACTGAAGTAGGTGAAAAGGAGATGTAGAGCTGTGTGTCATCAGTGTACTGATGGCATGATGCCTCACACCCCCGATGACCTCACCCAACAGCCTCATATAGTTATTAAACAGCATTGGAGAAATGATTGACCCCTGTGGAACCCCACAATTGAGGCTCCACAGGGCCGAGACATTCTCCCCAAGCTGTACTCTCTGGGGGCAGTCCTCCAAGAAGGATCAGAGCCAGGCAAGTGCCAGGCCACAGATTCCCAACTCGGAGAGCCTCCCCAGGAGGATACCATGGTTGATGGTATCAAAGGCAGCTGAGATGTCAAGGAGGACCAATGAGGACATATTGCCCCATCGGTCTCACTCAGGAGGTCATCCAACAGTGCGACCAGTGCTGTTTCTGTACCGTAGCGTGGCCTGAAGCCCGATGGAATGGGTCCACATCATTGGTTTCGTCCAAAAGCGCCTGAAGCTGGTCTGCCACCACCCTCTCAACCACTTTGCTGAGGAAGGACACATTGATGATGGGCCTGTAATTTCCAATGTCATCCACCGTCAAATTTGGTTTCTTCCTAATGGGCCTAATGAGTGTCTCCTTGAGGGCCAGGGGGACCTTGCCCTACTGGAGAGACCCATTAATTATTGTGGTGGCCCATTCGGTTCTTACAGTCCTGGCTGCTTTGATTAGCCAGGCCGGGCAAGGGTCAAGAGAAGAGGTGGTGGCCCGACAGCGATCAAGCACCTTGTTTACCAAGTCCAGTGTTACAGGCTGAAAGGAGTCAAGAATTACCGGGCAAGGCTGGACATCTCAGCTCAATCCATTGTATTTAAAAAAGGAGAGAGGTCATGGCGGATGGTCTCCACTTTTGATTTTAAAAACGCTGCAAATTGATCAGGTGAGATGCTAGTGGGAGGCCCTTCACCCAGACCAATTCCGGATAGATCGTGAACTATACGGAAAAGTTCCACCTGTTGATTGGAAGCTTTCCTTATCTGGTCAGCGAAGTGAGATCGTCTAGCAGCCTTTACCTTAGCCAGGTAACCATTAGTTGCGATCCTGACAGCTATCTTATTATAGCCCGTCGGTTCCTTTCTCCAAACACACTCTAGCCAGCTCCTGTTTTGCTTCATTGCTCATAGATCCCAATTATACCAGGATCCTAGCCAAGCTCTGCTCCTGAGCGGGCGTTTGGGAGCGATCGTTTCTATGGCCCTAGTGGCGGCGGTATGCCAACTGTCAACCAGAGCTTCAACAGGAGCGCCAGACAGTGCAGCTGGAATACCTCTCATAGTATCCTGGAATCTCAATAGATCCAGTAACCTTCGAGGGCAGACCATCAAAATAGGTCCCTGCTCCCTGCAGGGAGGAAGTGCCATTGCAAGGTTACATTTTATCAGATGGTGATCTGACCATGACAAGGGGACTGACACAAGGTCAGTCACCATCAGACCACGCTCACTACACTCAGTGGAAAAAACCAGGATGAGCATATGGCTGCCCATGTGCGTGGGACCGTTAACATGTTGGGACAAATTCAAGGAAGCCATGGTTTCCAAGAACTCAAGAGCTGGACTGCATACCTCTGCCTCCACATGGATATTGAAGTCACCCAGGACCAAAAGCCTCAGGGACTCCAACAGTGCCGCGGAGATTAATTCCGCCAGCTCTGGTAGGGAGGTAGCTGGGTCACGGGGAGCGCAGTAACCCAGCAAGATCCCAATACCATCTCTGGCCCCAATCCACACATGAAGGGCCTCCAAGCCCAGCTTCCCCACCAAGGAGCGCCTTATAACCTCCAAAGATTTTCTATAAACAATGGCAAATCCCCCCTCCCCTCCAGTCTACCCTGGTGCTGGACTGCATAACCAGGAGAACAGGAGAGGGTCAGAGGAACCCCACCCATCCAGGTCTCCGTTATGCACAGCAGGTCTGCATCCTCCTCCAGAATAAGATCTTGTATGAGCTGGGATTTATTGGATACAGACCTGGCGTTCAACAGCACCAGCTTTAGAGTGGAGGGCCAGCTGATCTGCCTACCATGTTTTTGGCAGTTGGTCACAGTGACAGAGCAGTGAACAGCCTTCAAACATTGTTAACTGTTCTTCTGACACGAGTAGTCACTGTGCCAGTGCCATATCTCCCTCTACCCGTAATCACACTTATGTTAAAATCCTCGCTGGGGGGGAAGACCCTCCTCTTCATGTCAGTTAAGAAAGTATAAAGGGGGGGGGGAAACTAAATGGACAAAATACACTAAGGTGATACAATAAAGCAATAATTAAAATTAACAGATAATAAAAATTGACAATAATAAAAATTATCAAATAATATCTAACAATAAACATTAATATTTAACAATAATAATTGATGCTTTTGAATTGTGGTGCTGGAGGCGAACTCTCAAGAGTTCCCTGGACTGCAAGGAGAACAAATCTATCAATTCTAAAGGAAATCAACCCTGAGTGCTCACTGGAAGGACAGATCCTGAAGCTGAGGCTCCAATACTTTGGCCATCTCATGAGAAGAGAAGACTCCTTGGAAAAGACCTTGATGTTAGGAAAGTGTGAAGGCAAGAGGCGAAGGAAAAGACAGAGGATGAGATGGTTGGACAGTGTCATTGAAGCTACCAGAATAAATGTGACACAACTCCGGGAGGCAGTGTAAGGTAGGAGAGCCTGGCGTGCTCTGGTCCATGGGGTCACGAAGAGTCGGGCACTACTAAACGACTAAACGATGACGATCTAACAATAAACATTAAAGTAAAATAAAATAAGTTAAATTAAATTACATAATTTTAAATTACTTTATTTTATTTATTTTATTTATTTAATTTATATGCTGCCCACACTACCCAAAGGTCTCTGGGCGGCTTACATTTAAAATACAATAAAAATTCAGAACAATTAAAATGCAATTAAAATATATAAAATTGCCATCGGACCCACAGCTAATATTATTTCAATTAAAAGCCTTCTGGAACAGGAAGGTTTTGACCTGGCGCCAAAATGTCATCAGCATTGGCGCCAGACGAATCTCAGTTGGGAGGGCATTCCATAGTCTGGGGGCAGCTGCCGAAAAGGCCCTTTGTCTACAAGCCGCCCTCTTACCTCCTTGAGAGACGGCTCTTTCAAAAGGGCCCCTGGCTAGATCTTAACTGCTGGGTAGGTTCATATGGAAGGATGCGGTCCTTCAGGTATCGAGGGCCCAAGCTGTTTAGGGCTTTACAGTGGTGCCCCGCATAGCAAGGTTAATCCATTCCGGATTAACCGTCGCTATGGGGAAACATCGCTATACGGAAAGTAAAAACCCATTGGAACGCATTAAACTTTGTTTAATGCGTTCCAATGGGGCCCAAACTCACCGTTCAGCGAAGTTTCTCCATAGCACCACCATTTTCGCACCCTCAGTAAGCGAGGGCAGGACGCAAAAACGCTGCGCATGGCCATTTTGGGCGTCCGGTGGCCATTTTGGAACCAGTGATCAGCTGTTTTAAAAAATCACTATGCGAAAATCGGTAAGCGAAACGCTTACTGATCATCGCAAAGCGATTTTTGTCCATTGGAAGCATCAGTATGCGATCGCATTAGCGATCGCAAAATCCGCATCGCTATGCGGATTCATCGTTAAACGGTGCGCTCGTTATGTGAGGCACCACTGTATATGTAAAAACAAGCACTTTGAATTGGACCCGGGCAGCAACTGGTAGCCAATGTAGCTTAACCAGAATTGGCTTGATATGTTCCCTAGCGGCCACACCACTCACCAGCTGCGCAGCTCGATTCTGGACCAGTTGCAGTCACCGGACCGTCTTCAAAGGCAGCCCCACGTAGAGCGCATTGCAGTAATCTGTGCGGGATGTTACCAGTGCGGGATGTTACCCCCTCATATAGTTCCGCCTCACTCTGACCTGGACCTTTGTCCGTCCTGGTGTTTAAATTTAAATTTTGTACCGTTGCAGAAATATACAAGAAAACCTTTACCATCTCACAATGAGAAAGGAAGGAAATGGGGGCACTTTCTTGTTTAGTGTGCAAGAACAAACCCAGTCAAAATTTACATTTCTAATCAAATATAAAACCAAGAACAAAATATATCACAATGACATCAAGAAGGACACAGTTCTTAAAAACCCAGCTGCATCAAAAAAATGCATACATTATGATATATCCTGAGATTAACAAGACAGGGAAAAGTACAAAGAATTGACTGAAAACTCCATGTGCCAAGCAAGCCTTTCTGTGGAAACCATGATAAAGCTCAGTTAGAATGCTATATCAGCAATATCCTTTAGATTTCCACCCTAGACTTTAAAACCTAGGGGTGTGGGGAGAAGGTTGGTGAAACCACAGGGAAGTATTGTCTGATGTCACCGATGTAGAGCAGGCAAGGGATGAAGGGAGACATCTTTTTCTAACTTTGTATCACTGCTGCTAGATCTTGTGCAACAAGAAGATTCATAAATCATTATGCTGGTGCTCCACAACCTGCCTTGTACAAATGTGCAATTTAGATTTTTATTAAACTACAAATTCCATAAATCTCATTTTTGGGAGTCCCACTTGCATGATTCAGAACTTATAGACAGCTAAATTGTGCTCAACTGGAGAGAAGGCTCATGTACCTTGGCTCAACAATCTCTGACACTCTCTCCCTAGATGTCGAGCTGACAAAGCAGCTACCATGTTCTCTAGACTCACAAAGAGAGTATGGCTTAATAAGAAGCTCACGGCATATAACAAGATCCAGGTCTATAGAACTTGTCTCCCGAGTACACTCCTATACTGCAGTGAGTCCTGGACCCTTTGTACATGGCACGTTCTATATGTGTTGTCTCTGACGCATTTTTGGTATCACCTGGCAGGACAAAGTTCCAAATAGAGTAGTCCTAGAACGAGCTGGAATTTTTAGCATGTATATACTACTGAAACAGCAACGTCTGTGTATGTCATGAGAATGGCTGATGGTTGATTTCTGAAAGATCTCCTGTATAGAGAATTAGTGCTGAGAAAGTGCCCCAGAGGGAGACCACAGCTGTGGTACAAGGATATCTGCAAGCAGCATCTGAAGGCCTTAGGAATGGACCTCAACAGATGGGAAACCTTGACATCTGAGCGTTCAGCCTGGAGGCAGGCGGTGCATCATGGCCTCCCCCATTTTGAAGAGACACTTGTTCAGCAGGCTGAGGCAAAGAGGCAGTCCCGAAACCAGCCAAATCAGGGAGCTGGACAGGGGACAGATTGTATTTGTCTTCAGTGTGGAAGAAATTGTCACTCTCGAATTGGCCTTCTCAGCCACACTAGATGCTGTTTCAAGACCTGTATTCAGAGCACATTACCATAGTCTCTCGTGACTCAAGGTTGCCTACAATATAGAAGGCCCAAATGGTGGGCTTCATGCCTTGAAAAGGCCTAAGTTCCTGTTTGGAAAGGAACTTAGAAGGAAGAAACTAAACTGTCTCTCCCAGCTGGGCTTTCTCTTCAGATGAGCACAATTTAGATGTCTTTAAGGTTTCGGTTCTGCTCCTGAGAAGGAAAATTATGCAATTTGTAGTCCTGAAAATCTAAAATGCGCATCCAATGTCAGCATGCCAAAAGTCAGGAACAAGGGGAACGGACTAGGCTAGTAGATTGTGGGTATAAGGATTTAGGAAAATTATGTCATTTCAGTCAGTGTACAAACACCTTAAAACTGAGCCTTGGCATCAACTCACCATGAGCAGAGATGGGTAGGGATGTGGACTCAAGTTGCAGGGCTCACTGTCAAATCAGACCTAAGTCACACGGGGTGACTTGACTTGGTGTTGTTTTTTTCAATGACCTGGACTTGACTTGTAACTCAAAACCCACCCCTGTTTTTTTCTGGGGGCGGGGACAAAGCTTGTTTTTAATAGAGACGCAGACTTGGGGCTTGGAATTTGGTACCAAGGACTTGGACTCAGACTTGAGAGTCACACTCAGAGACTTCCCAATATCCCTAAAGATGGGTGTCCAGCCTTTAAAGCCATGTCAGATGCAAAATCAAACAATGTCCTCCTCCACTGGTCATGCTGAGATTTGTCTTCCCATCTGGAGAACCATCCCTGTTCTCTGAGACCTGGCAACCCTCAATGTCCGCTACTGAAAACACCTTCTCTCTAGTAGCCTACTCACTGTACTTCATTTGGCAAGACAATGAAGAAAAGTCAGAGTGGTGGTCATCCTGGCTGTGACATTCTGTGGGTTAATTCCAAAAAGGTGTTTTTCCCAATCTCTGAACTTGAAGATGTTTGGAATATGGTCCTAAATTTTTGAAAAGATAGAATGTGGAAGGAGTCAATACATGGGGGATCTGTCTTCAATCCTTGTTGGTGTTTAAAGGTTAACATGAGCATTTTGAATTAGACCTGGAAATGGACTAGATGCCAACACAGATGACAAAGTCCAGTTGTGTCTGACTCTAGGGCATGGTGGTCATCCCCATTTCCAAGCTGTAGAGCCAGCGTTTGTCTGTAGACAGTTTCCGTGGTCACGTTGCCAGCGCAATTAGACATGGAATGCTGTTACCTTCCCACTGTGGTGGTACCTATTTATCTACTCGCATTTTACATGCTTTTGAACTGCTAGGTTGGCAGGAGATCATTCCATCGTGGTCTTCTGAGCTTGCAGCACAGAGGCTTCTGCAGTTTAACCTGCAGCAGCACCACGTCTCTGAAAGTGCTTGGTAGTATACAATAATGATGATGATGATGTTTACACCCTACCTTTCTACTAAAAGATAGTGCTCAAGGTGACTTACAAAATTATTAAAAGATATAAAAACAGATAAAACCAACATTTAGCTAAAATCTTAGTGAAATAATACATCTTACCCCACAGTAAAACTGTAAAAAAAACAAACAGCAAAGTAACTTAATATGCCCCAGTTCCAATTAACAGTCATGCTATACTACTCCATATCACTTGAGATTTTCAGACAATATTCAAAGGCACACCTATGTACAACCCCTAGCAATAATATAAACAAAACTGGACCAAGGATAACTTTAGCCAGGCTATCTCTGTCAAAATAGGACCCTGGTTTCTTTGGGGGGAAAAAGAAGCTAACGTCTTCCACCATGAATCTGTATTATTGTTTTATGCTGATTCTGCATGTGTCTTCAGATGCCAGAGTGATACATCAGAGTAGATTTCTGTCTTGAAAATACAATGGCACATGACCTTGAGAGAGAATTGGAATGACCAGTTCAAGGAAAAGATGAATCTGGATAAGCTAATTGTGCTTCAGTTTATTTTTCATGAATGTCAGTTTATTTTTCATGAATGGACATTACTTTTGTATGAATGGCTAATCACAGGCAGCATTTTTAACTGAGTCGATTTATCTTTTAATATTACTTGGTGAGTCACATGACTACTCTGCTGACTGCATAAAAGAATGCCACCCTCTGACACTTCTAGCATGATAGTGTATCATTTAATTGATCTGATGTCAACACAGAATCCTTGCTAGCATGCCAAGTGTGTGAATCCATGTTCCCACTCCTCACTACAGAGACACAAGTGGGCAAACTGGCTGCTTAGGACTCTGATCGTACGGCATGCACCACTACATAATTTTTACCGTCCTCACTGTCTCTGCTGTTACTCAAATCACAATGGTGAAATGCCATTGGCAAAACTGGTGTCGGCAAAATGGCAGCTGCCAAATGATATAGCTAATCTCTTTCTGTCTCTACCTGTTCATTCCCTTGCTTGACACATCTCCTAAAAAGCAGGCTGCTCCAAACTCTTACAGGTCTCTATTGTGCAGGAGAACGCTCTGGCGCCTTCCCCAACCACAGAGCTACTACAGTGGCCATTAAAAACAAGCAGCCCTAACAAGGGCCAGAGTACTACAGGTTGCTCAGCCTTTCTATAAGTTGCTCTTTTAATCTTTGTCATTTGTAATGGGACACATAGAGAAAAAAAATAATTGCTTAATTTTACCCATGCCTTAAGCAAAAAGGTATCAGCTGAATAAACTGTGTTTCTGTCCACCACTGGAGCCATCTCCTCTCCTTCATACAATGTGTGTAAAATATAAAAATATAACATTTCTGCATCTTTTCCCACAACTCCCCCTCTCAAATCTCTGTATTAAATTCTTTCATATATGGAAATAGAGGTCATGTCTGTTGTATTTAATACCAGGAGTAGTAACAGCCCTTAAATTTATATGCAGTTTTCAACCTATTATTACTTAAAATTAAATAGAATTAGAGGCTCAAGTACAAGTCTCTTAAATCAGAATAAGTTGCTCTCCAGGCCCATATAAAGGGTATTCACTGGGGAATGTTTTCAATGTTATGGTGTAATTGCGTATTTCTAGCTTGAAAACATAAAAACTATTTTTATCCTTCTATTTGTGTAAAATGCTCCTTTAGGAAAATTCTATAGGAGACATAATTGCAACTGGACTGGGTTCCTCCCTCACACTTGCTATATTTCAAGGCTACTCTTGTCTGTCTGCTTTTCCCATCTGACAGACTTGCTTCTAAAGTATGAGGCTGTTATTTTTTCCCCATTCCAAACATTACACAGTTGCTGGCTAGAAGCAAGTGGATATTACACCAATTGCCTTCCACTTGCCTAAAAAAAAAAAATAAACAGGATTTCAGACATTTTGTGTGTGTTGTGTCTAATTAATAATTAACAGGGTTGGATTTTCAGTATCAAAGAATTGCCAGTCCTGTAATTCAGCAGGAAGTTTCCATGCCAAATTATGAGACCGTGGCCCCTCAAACTGGGAAGAGGTAGAGCAGCCCCCTCACCTCCATGCCATTCCCACACTGCTTCTTTGAACCGTTGGAAAAGTGCCCTGTTGCATTGTGGCAGGTCAGAAGAATTCCCTGCCATTCACAAAGAGGCACGGGGGAACAAGCTCCGACAGCAGTCACTTGTAACTAGCGATTCCAGCCTCTGGCCCAGTCCAATATTCTATTCTGGTTAGACATTTTTATATATTAATATTGTACTTAATGGGATTTTCCTCCATTGAGAACGTGGAAGACATCAAAGTCAAGTGTTTTGAGGATTTGGACTGAGACAATCTGTCCCTTTTTTAAAAAACTAGAAGTGCTGTTTAACTATCTGTGCTATTTGTTATGTAAGAGGAGGTTGTTTTTTTTTTAGTTTATAGACCCTCAGAGGAAGCTGTTGAGTAGAGCAGAGGTTGGTGGCATCTTTTCATCTGGATCTGATACAACATGGCAAGATTTGTAGCTGTGGGGGGGGGGAGTGTCCAAGATACAACAAACAGCCATTTGACCCCTGCTCCCACAATTGGAATGGAATGGTTCTTGATCTTGTTGGGCTGTACTTGCATTTCATATCTTCATATTTACTTCCTGGTAAAAAATGTGGAACCAGTTATCTGGATGGGGCATAGTACATTTATAAGTATTGCATTTCAGTGCCTCCTCCTTTAACTGTGCTGACCACTCTCAACACTTTCAGGCCACCAGCTCAATACAAAACCTCTGCCTACAGGCCTGGGTGACAAGCATGTGAGGACTTGAAACCAAGCTGAATGCCTAGGTGGATATCTGTGCATGTAGGCTAATGATGAATAAGAATTTCCTATCAGATTTTAGTGGGAATTTACAAAACACTGCAGATTTTGTCATATTCAAGACAGAAAGAACTGGAAACTAATACAATTAAAAAGTAGATGAAATAATTACAGACAGATTCATCCATCCAATCTCAGGCTTATTAACTCTTAAAGTATATGTCTGAATCCTTGAGCATTGAATCACATTAGTCCTGAATTTTTATCAGCTATATGACAGGCAGATGCAAAAAGTCTGTATTAGAAATAGCTATACTAGTGAAATTTACCTGGATGTATAGATTTCTGGGAAGGAACAAATGCCAGATTTTAAACATGCCCATGCAGGCAAAAACAAAATTGTGTGATGTTCCTGTCTGCAGTGTGTACCAACCCATTGCCTTTAAAATTTCACAACATACCGAATCCAGTCATCCCCACATCTAACCCACCATTTAGCCCTCTCTCTAGTTTCATGGATGATGACTGAAAAGATGGTATGAGCTAGTTTGAGCCTCACAGACTTTTTTTTTTTTTTTTTTTCTGATGTGCAAATCTGTTGTGGAAGATTTCTTTGAACCACACTTTAAAGACAGCCTAATCTCCAAGGTTTGTCAGAAAAACTGCCCTGCACCATTTGGAAATGCAGAGGGACATACAAACTGGGATTATGTACGGGGAAAAAACAATACAGATTCCGGACCGATTGATTTAGCGTTTGTGCATGTATGTATGCATTCTTCTTCACATTTACTCAACATATGCATTTACTTTTAAGAAGTATCTAGAGGAAATGTAACCCTGCCAGTGGATTATTACATTTTACACTGTTGTCTGCTGAGTGAGACTATATAATCTGTAAAGTTAAATGTGGCTGAATTTCCTTGGAGGCTGGATTTAGAGAGGGGAACATCCTGTAATTTACTAAAGGAGATCTACCAAGGTTTGTCCTAAAGCATTACTTTTGAGATGTAGGTCATCTGCCTCTGGCAGCAATTTGTCTTGCTAGTCAAAAACACAGCCAAACAGATGTACCTAGTTAATGGTGTCTTATCTTTTAGGTGACACATGCACTATGGCAGATTACAGCCAACTAAAAGGTATTCTCCTAGACCTTCAGGCTCACGGGCAGAAGCAGAAGAATCACCCAGGAGAGGACAGAGCCCAGAAGCGCTTCTTAGTGGAAGATATGTTTAATCACTTGGATATAAATGGTGATGGGCACCTCAGCAGTTCTGAATTGGCTCAGGTGGGTTTGTTGCTCATTGCAAATGGAATTATGAAGGGGACAGCATTTTCCGTTCAAAGTGTAAATTAAACGTAAGCATGGTGGGATTCTCCTGAGAACAGCCATTTGTGAAACCCTTTTCAAAGTTAGACAACGAAATCTCTCACCATAGCTGAAGTTATGTCTGCCTTAGAAGGCAGAAATGTTATGCTGTTCTGTTAAGAGCATTTTGCAGAATAAGAATATGCTCTTCGATATTACCTCCTCTTTACTTTCCCCTGCAAATATAGGCTTGTGTTAGCTTTCATCTTTTCTTTAAACATGCCCTGCTTGCAGACAAATAAGTTTATTTGCATTGAAAAATATTTGTATTCGAAAACTAGCAAGCACAACCTCTCTCCCAATTCTCCATGATTCTTTGAAAGGCTAAAATTTGCCAACAACTTTTTTTCTCACTTAAACACACAGCTCCCTTTTGCAGTGGCAGAAAAGTTATTATCAATACAAAATAAAAAACATTTTTTAAATGTCACCAAAATAGTGGGGTGGGGGCAGGAATTACTTTTCCTGCTTTTCCTCCACTGAATTGAAGATGGTACACATGTATCTCCTCCTCACCACATTATCATAACAACCCTGTGGGTTAGATCAGGATAGAAGAGAATAACCAGCCCAAGGTCACCCAATGAGGTTTATGGCTGAGCGGAAACAAAAGCTGGGTCTTTCCAGCTGAACCATAAACCACACTGCTTTTTGGTATGTTCCTGATAAAGTCAGCTTGCTGCTGCATTTATGCTCTTCCTATGCACTTACAAATATTATTTGGGTTACCATCTGACAGATGATGCTGGATTGGACAGACTCTTGATCTAATCTGGATGTCAAAGACAAATCTCTAACAATTGCAGACCTGGCCTTTGGTGGTTTTCCTTGCCTCCATGAATTTTTGAGAATGGTCAACTCATATCAAACTGAAGCCATAGGCCTACATCAGTGTTTCCCAACCTTGGGTGTGCAGATGGACTGGAAACTCCCAGAATTCCTGGCCAGCACAGCTTGTGGTGAAGACCACTGGGAGTTTTAGTTCAAGTGCATCTGGGGAACCAAGGCTGGGAATCACTGCCCTAAATTCTCTTGTTATGGTTTGCTGAATCCATTGCTGAAAGTCAACATTTACATAAATCTCATTGATTCAGCCGGTGTACTCTAGTTCGGGCTGCCAACTGGGTTCAAGCCATGAAATATTAAACCCAGAAAAGCAAACTGAGGTTTGGATAACTAATTGACTCAGTTTTAAAGATTTGTTGTATTATGGATAAGCATTCTTGTAAGTTTAAAGAAATGACCTCAGTGTTTTAAAAAATAAGTGTGTTATTGCTTTTGCAGAAGACCACTATCTCTTGCCCAGCATAAGCATGAGGGTGCTTTCAGTTTTCCCTTGTCATCATCATAGAAATGCACTTAGAATCCAACTAGCCAATTCCAGAGTTTACTATTACTTTTCTCTATGTACAATTTATAGACCTTAAAATCTATGTCAGATGGTGCAAGGTGTCAAAGTACTATAAGTAGGCTTGCAAAAGCAGAGCTGAATAAAGTTGTAGCCTTGGATGACAGTTCACAGAATTCCTTAGAGGCCAAACTGCCTGTAGGTTCTTGAAGCAGTGGTCAAAAAAGTAGCCCTTCTAAGCTCTGTGCAAAGGCAACAGACCCAAACAAACCATACTTTCTACTCCGGCACACATGCACAGCAGTGCTAGCTTTAAAAAAATAAGGTTCTACAATTTCACTCACTACCTCACCTGTGGGATTCCATATGAATCACTCCTCTCTTTGAACAAAGCCATTTCACAGGGAAAAAACTCTCTTATTTTCACTTTTTCTCTCCCAAAGTGGAAAAGAAAAATAAATTTTACCTAATCTTCTACAGAGAGCTGATGAGAGAAAAAGTTACTTTTCTTCCTTCCCATTAATTTTTTCAAAAAACAAATCCCACTGTGGTGGGTTTTGTATTGTCTTGTTTTGGGGAGGGACAACCTTTCCTTTGACTGATGGTTCCTAGGTCTTTGGGGAAGTTCACAACAATATCTTCAGAAGGAATGACACCTCATCATATACCTTCATTCCTAGAGGCATTTGCAATCTCCATTCTAATCTGCACCAAGAGCTTTATCTTCTAGATGCTCCAGGTAGTTAGTATATTTTTAAAAGAAGAAAAAAACCTGTGAGCCTTCAGACCCTAGTAAATCTTAGGTGTTACGCATTTCGCTTTCCTGAACTGAGGCAGACAATTGGAAAGGACAGGATTGCAACTGGAGATAGATAAACAAATAATCAACTTACTACAGACTTACTACAACTTACTACAACTTACTATCTGAATGAGTTCAGATCTCCAGGGCTGGATGAATTACAGCCAAGAGTATTGAAGAAACTGGCTGAAGAACTCTTTAAGAACCACTGCCTATTATTTTCTTGAAATCATGCGAAATGGATGAGATACTAGATGATTGCATGATGTTTTTGTTGTTCCTACCTACAAAAAGGGCAAAAAGGAAGAACCTGGAAATTACAGACCAGTCAGCCTGACATCAATCCCAGGGAAAATTCTGGAATAAATTATAAAGCAGTCACTATGCAAGCACCTAGAAAACAAAACAGTAATAACTAGAAGCCAACAGAGATTTGTCAAGAACAATCCTGCCAGACTAATCTGATCTCATTTTTTTGATTGGGTAACCTCCCTGATAGACAGAGGGAATCAGATATCATATAGCTTGACTTCAGCAAAACCTTTGACAAAATGCCCCATTGTATTCTGATTAGCAAGCTAATTAGGTGTGGGCTAGATAAAACAACTGTTAGTTAGTCCTGGGCCCAGTGCTCTTCAACATTTTTATTAATAACCTGGATCAGGGGGTGCATTGAACGTTAAGCAAATTGCAGATGATACAAAATAGGGTGGAATAGCTAATACCCTGGAAGACAGAAACAAAATTTAAAATGATCTGGATAGGCTTGAGCACTGGGCTGAAAGCAACAGAATGAAATATAACAGGGATAAATACAAAGTACTTAACCTAGGAAAAAGAAACCAAAAACACAGTTACAAGATGGGAGATACTTGACCCAGTAACATGACAAGCGAGAAGGATCTAGGAATCATGATAGATCACAAGCTGCATATGAGCCAACAATGTGATACGACTATATAAAAAAGGCAAATGTTATTTTAGGTTGTGTTAACAGAAGTATAATCTCCAAATCTCAGGAAGTACTAGTCCCCCTCAATTCACCACTGGTTAGGCCTCATCTTGAGCATTGTGTCCAGTTCTGGACACCGCACTTCAAGAAAGATGCTGACAAATTGGAACATGTTTAGAGGAGGGCAACAAGGATGATCAGAGGGCTGGAAACCGAGCCCTAGGAGGAAAGACTGAAATAAAGGGGCATATTTGGCCTTGAGAAAAGAAAATGAAGGGGAGATATGATGGCACTTTTCAAATACTTGAAGGCTATCATACAGAAGTGGGGCAAGATCTGTTCTCAATCAGCCCACTCAATTGAATTGAGTATCAGGAAAAACGTCCTAACTGTTAGGGCAGTATGGCAATGGAACCAAATACCCTGAGAGGTGGTAAGTGCTCCAATGCTGGAGACATTCAGAGAAACTTAGGCAACCACCTGGCAGATATCCTTTTATTTGTATTCCTGCATTGAGCAGGGAGTTGGACTCATTGGCATTATAGGCCCATTCCAACAACATGATTCTATGATTCTGTGAGGTGGAACATATAGCCCTGTCCCCTTCATCCTTGCTTTTTCCTGTGAATGACAACAGAGCCTAAAGAGGAAAGGTTTCTGCTTGCTTGTAGGCCTTCCACCACCACCACAAAATCCTGGAAAATTGGCATTCTTGTGCATGTATAGCGCCTACATGCAAGCAAGAATCTCTCCTCTTTAGACGTGTTGACATCTGGGTGGAGGAAATTATGACAAAGTGGAGCCAGCCCTTCTCTTCTTTGTGTGTTCAGGAAATTGAATTCTGTAACACCTGAAGAGAGTTCCTCAATGCTTGAATTTGGTGGCATCCCACATACCGAAATGAGACAAAGTGTGATCCTCCCCTTGGTCCAGGAGCTGTGGATCGGGCCAATCTATCGTAGAGACTCATTGGATATACTTTCAGCTTTCTTTCCTGCTGGGATTTTACAAGCGGCAGTGAATAGGATGAATCTCTAATGTTTGGTTTTCACTAATGTACACATATTTGTGGACATTTTTGAACAGAGGACTGCATCCCAAAATCTCGAGAATTGGGGGGATGGGGGAAAGGAAAAGAAATATAAGGGTTACAATCTGTCATTCAGAAAATTCAGATAATTTAGTTTGTATTAAAATGCAAACAAAATGAATTTCTCCCTGGTCTCTAGCAGCAAGATTCAGTTGACCTACCAGTTCCCAAATTTGTGCTCAACTACAACCCCTAGAGGTTTCACAGTTGACTATGCTAGTAGGGCTTTAGGGGCATCCATGGACATCCAAGGGCTCTAGTCTGATAAACAAAGTGCTGGCCACTTTTGGAAAAACTAACCATGTGGACCAGTACTATTTCCTAAGGGGGGGGATGAGTGGCAACTAAATAATGTATTTAGTCCAGTAAATACATTATTTAATCAACATTTATGAACATCTGTTTAAAAGACATTTTGATAAAAAAAATTACCAGGGAATTCTGCAAAAAAACGAATTGATCAGAGACCATTATTTCCCACAATTTTCTAACATGCCCATAATTAGGTTGTTTTTAGTAGTTACTGTTGTTATTGAAATGTCAAGCTAGAATTTAAAGCATTAAAAGCCTTGACTTTTATTTAATGTTTAATTCTCCTTTCACCTTCTAGAGAGACTGGAGATAGCTTCCAAATCACTTAAAAGCCCAAACACTAAATCAATTACAAATATAAATTCTTGCACAATTAGCAGATTGGTTTGTTCTCCTATGTTTATTCGTAAAACAGTATGGCAGTAAATGTGGAAAACAAAACAGTGGTCCACAGACTGAAAATGGCCTGGTAGGATTCAGAAAAGGAAGAAGCATTAGAGATCATGTTGTAAATGAATGTTGATTACTGGTTTGTGCCAAAAAATTCCAGAGGAGTCTGTTTCAAAGTTTATTGTAAAGCCTTTGACTGCATAGATCATGAAAAGATCATGATCATAGATCACGGTTTGGGACCTCAATATTTGGCAGATCGTCTTCTCCCACACAGATCTACCAGGATCACCCGTCATAGCCAGCAGAGATGACTGAGGGGTCTGACGCCGAGAGAGGCTCAGAAGGAAAAAACTAGAAACTGGGCCTTCTCGGCGGTGGCCCCTCGGCGGTGGAACACCCTCCCAACAGAAATTCGGCTGGCACCCTTGCTGGGTGCTTTTAAAAGGAAGTTAAAAACTTGGCTATTTAGGCAAGCCTTCCCTCCAGTCAGCTAAGTCTTTTTTAATTTCTTCTTTCCTTATCCTACCCCATCTTGGTAATCCTTTCTTAAATTAATTGTTTTTAACTAATATAGTAATTGTATTTTTTATGATTATATATATTTTATATTGATATATTTTATGTTGTAAGCCGCCCCGAGTAGACATGGTCTAGAGGGACAGGGTATAAATAAATAAATAAATAAATAAATAAATAAATAAATAAATAAATAAATAAATAAATAAATAAATAAATAAATAAATAAATAAATAAAAAAAAGCTACCGATGTTTCTTAAAAAAATGAGTGTACTACATGATTGTCCTGATGTGTAGCTGAGACACTACTGTTAGGACAGAATATGGAGAAACAGAGCAATTACTTGCTGCCCCGGGCATCAAAGAAGAGTGCACTTTACCTCCATTTCTATTCAATGTGTACATAGAACGTGTCACATGAAAAGCTCAATTAGAATCAGCAGAAGAAAAGTTTTAAAAGTTCAAAGAAATCTCAATAATTTAAGATGTGGCGGTGACACTATATTATTGCTGGAAAATAAGAAGTTGAAATGTCTGTTCAGGAAGGTTAAAGAAGAAAGTGCAAAATTTTTATTGCAGCTGAACATGAAGACAGAAATGACTACAGAGGAATTACATAATGATGTTCATGAATAAATTGAGTCATTGAATAAAAAGTCATCAATGCCTTTTTTTTTCAGTCATCAGTCTTAAAGGAGACTGCAGTCAATAAATCAGAAGACTGAGACTTGGAAAGGCAGCAATGAGGGAATGAGTTAAGATCCTGAAAAGTAATGATGTGTTGCTCAAACCAAGATCATTTATGGTGTTCCTGATTATTATATAGAGATGTGAAAGCTGGACAGTGAGTTCAGCTGACATTCAATATAAGAAAAAAATAATTAAATATATGGTGTTGGGGAAAAGCTTTATGGATATCATGGTTTCCAGAAAGACAAATAAATTACGGTAGTTCTACAGAACACCAAATCTGAACTCTCACTAAATGGCTATACTTTGGATGTACTTTCATCACAAGAAGAGAAGAGAAGACAATATTGCTAGAAAAAGTGAAAGTTCTTCGAGCAATATTGAAAAGTGAAAGTTTTTCTAGCCATATCCCTCAGTAAGGGAAGCCATGGCCTTTAGCTTGCAAGACTTCCACAGGGTTGTTAATGTTAGGACTACAGTACTTGGAGGTCACTGATCCATAGGGTTGTCATAAGTCAGCAATAACTTGATAATACATAACAAGAGCAATACACTTATTTCATCAGCTGCTCTGTTTGTTTGTTAATGTATTAAAATGTACCCCTTGGTCAGTGCATAATTATCCATGCATCTTAATTATCACAATAGCGAAATATGTTGTGATACTGAGAATGAGTTGTTAGCAAAACCATCTCCTTGGCTGAATTCTTATGACAGATCAGAGCAGGGCAGATTGCATTACATACAATATGTGCTTAACACATGACGGAACCCTAATTGGTGGAGCGCTGACGTGATAATATTTGCCTGGCTGAGAAGATATAAAATGTCTTAGTATGTGAATCACTGACAAAGCAAAGTATAGATGCAATCATATATGAGGATTAGCTGCTATATGTTATGAATGGACTAATGGAAGAAGTATTCATTATTTAACTAGCAAAATGCCTGTCATTCAACCTGGTGAATACAACCTGGGGAATACATTGCAAAGGGGTCTTGAATATCCCTAAGATCCTGGATGAGTTTGCATTGTTATAGTACACATTTTCTCTCAGAGTGATCTGAATCACTTAGTATCAGGAGTAGTGCACTAGTTTTATCCTTACTTTAGCAAAGACCTCTCCCCGTGGTTTTTCTTCATACAATAATTTGCATTTACAACAATTTACTTTTCTCCTTACAATAGCAATACAGTGGAATAGAAATCACTATACTGCTGTCACAGCAAAAAAAAAAAAAAAAGGAGAGAGAGAGAGAGAGAGAGAGAGAGAGAGAGAGAGAGAATAGTCACTCAAGAATGACATTGTAGTGTAAACTGAACTGGTTTCCTGCAGCTTATGGCTCCTGTCCTTGGAATGAAGCTGGATCATATCTGCACTGCTAAACCAGCACTATCATTCTTGTCCAAGTTCTAGAGCAGAGATCAGCTACTTAGGGCCCTCCAGATGTAGCTGGACTGAAGGTTCCATCAGGACTGGCCAGCACAGGCAATGGTGAGGGATGATGGGAGTTGCAGTTATTGCTGCCAGGGCAGCAGCAGCCCAGTTCCTGAGTTTCAGCATGAGAGGACAGAACCTTGTGATAGTACACAGGTATATCTCTGTGTTGTCAAGATGTCGGCTAGGCCAGCATCGGAGCTGCTTCTGGGCCAGCTGGTTGTGGAAACAGGCACAAGGAGAATCTGGGCAAATGGGTCCAGAATCCTGGCAAAACTCAGCTCATGTTGTCCCTTCCAAGAATGAGTGGAGATGGGTGTTCATGCTTTAAAGTCATGTCACACATAAGCATTGAACTTCCTTTAATATTACTTGCCTGTCGCTCTGCCTGGAGGCCTGGAAAAGCATAATGATTCTCCGAAATTTCAGCTAGCAACCTGAGACCTGTCAGCCTCTAGTTGCAGTTTGGCAACATCTGGAATAATTCCAAGTTGCCTGTTCTTCTATAGTTTGTGGATGTGTATGAAGGAGAGACAGAAAAGCACCCATTATTATGTTGAAGGGGGGACAGTGGAAGGAAGGGAAAAAACAAGGGATCCTATATTTCAGGGCTCCATGTTTTTCAACCTTTCAGGATTTCCATCGATCTGTGGGTTTCCTCTTAATGAAACCTAGGTTACCCGTCAGACACGGTTGACCAATTTTCCACTTTTCTCCACAGTTCATTAATGTCCCTTTGCACAAAACACAACAGTTTTACAAAAGAATGTAGTAACTATTAGGCTGCAGAGGAGGAAGAAAAAAAAAGATGTAAAGCACACCTTGGAGGACCTTTAAGTGCCTCTTCCTTTAACTTAGTATAAAAGTCCCTCTAACAATTGGCTTGACAGGGCACAGGCAGGGACTCCTACCAACGGTGCAACATCCTGTGAGCCATATTTAAGTCTCATATGGATAAGTCCAGTTGTTAGTTCCAACTAGAGTAGACCCATCAAATGGTTAAGTCAATATGATATAAGTTCCATGGATTCCATGGGTGTGGTCTAATTAGGACTAGCAATTGGATTTAGCACATAGAATTAGATGAGATGGTTTGCCCGTTTCTCTGTTTGGCTCGTTTTGAGTTCTGTTCCTCTAATGCAGTGGTCCCCAGATGTTCTTGGACTTCAACTCCCAGAAATCCTGGCCAGCAGAGGTGGTGCTGAAGGCTTCTAGGAGTTGTAGTGCAAGAACATCTGGAGGCCCAAGGTTGGGGACCACTGCTCTAATGGGGCGGGGGATTGTCCTCAACTCCCAGTTCCATCTGAAGAACAACCTACTGAATTGGCTTTTGATTATTTATTATATTGATTTAGAAAAGTGTAAAGAAACATGTTTAGTATGCTGAAATTATTTTTATTGCACCAGCCAAGACAGCAATGGAAAAATAGCTAGAATGATGCCTTACATTTCTTTACAGTCTCATATGTCCAAGTGGTAAAGGAAGAAAAAGACAAAGAAAATTGAATTTTAGATCTGAGAGGCTTCCCTGCGTATTTACTTCAATTAATGTAAAATAATTCTTTTCAACAAGAAAATGCCCTTATCATTCTTTAGCAATAAGGAAGTGGGAGATCAGTTCTTGTCCTTTTTGCTCTTGGTCCAAATCCAGTCTTAGTCCCTGGAAAGCTCACATTGAATTCACCCTGCCTCTCACTCATGGAGTACCAAGTTGTGCATATACAAGCCTATTAACAGCTATGGTAATTGAAATGTTGTTTTCATTTAAAACTTTAATACATTTGTGGAGAGAGTTTCATAAATTCACTGACTACATAGCTGCTAAAGTGGTTTCTTTCTTGGCATTAAATCAAAGAAGCTTGTCAGCATTATAAAAAGTTAATCAATTTTCAGTATAAAAGTAGACAAAGGGTAATATCCATCCTTACAGGATTGATACTGGAAGTTATGGTTGGTCTCACTTTTATTGAACATTTTATGCAGCAGGTGAAGGTTCATTTTTTAAAAGTGTAGGGTTTTAAAAAATTGTCATCAGCAGAATGAAATATGTTGAGAATTATAAATAAAACAAATGACACTTCAACTGTAAACAAAGGACTCTTGGTCTCTTATCAGGAACATTTTAATATCTGGGAAACAAAAAATATGCCTTTGATTTGCTCACTTACCAGATCTGATATATTGTTTCTCTACGATGTGCCCCCCACATAACATATATTGTTGTTGTTTAGTCATTTAGTCGTGTCCGACTCTTCATAACACCATGAACCAGAGCATGCCAGTCCCTCCTGTCTTCCACTGCCTCCCGGAGTTGGGTCAAAATCATGTTGGTAGCTTCTATGACACTGTCCATAACATATATGCAATGACAAAAGTGGCTAATGAAACCCCTGACGTCCAGCTTGTTAATCCTATACAATACACTTCTTGCGGTTTTTTAACAGTATAAGGAAAAGGGTGTAATCGCTATCAAATACTACTTTTGCTGGTAGAGCCCTTATACACCGTCACCTATTCTAAGAGTCCAGTGGGCCATTTGTGTGTTTTCCCACTGATGAGTGTATCAAATTATAATTAGCAGCAAGTGTTAATCATCTCATTGCTTTTACTCTTCTCAATAGCTGATGAAAAGCAAAGAGCTAGAAGATGATTTCTTGGATTGTACACCAGAAGATCTTCTCCGATTTGATGATTACAACAATGATGGCTATTTAACTCTGCAAGAACTCTATACTGCATTCCGTAAGTGATAAAATTGATTTTTAAAAAAAATGTATACCTATGTATATGCATTTCTATATTGAGCCAGTGGTTTGTGGATGTGTTGTTGACGCACAGGAGAATTAACTTGAATACAATCGCTTCCTAAATGGCACTTTTTGCCCTGCTGAATCCTCAAAATTATACATGCCTTCTTCTGCAGCATTTATTCAGCAGCAGATATTAGCAGACTGCACAGGTTGTGTTGAGCAACAGCTATTACAAATACCTGTAAATGGTCCATCCTTCCATTTTTCAAGGCAAAGGAGAGTTGGAAAATTATAGCAGTAAAGGAAACTTATACACCAAAAGAGAACATCACTGCTGTACGATTATGCAGAGTGCAATAAATCTTTCAGGCAGCGAAGCTTAGGTGCCTTTAAAGGAAATTTTTAATTGTATCTTTACTTCCAAGGACAAGGATATATGCTTATGGGACTTTCTGTCTCATGTGTTAAAATAATTTTTGAGTTCTATCTTCACCTTTATACTGATGCGAGTGGCATGCCATTTGCTCCTCCATCTCAGAGTTCTTCAGGAATCGATTTGGGGAGAAACACTCATTTTCTTAACATTTTGGTATTGTTGTATGGTTTTGTTTTCATATGCTAAGAGGATTCTTCCCCCTTGCATGATGAACCAGTTCTTAATAGAAATCTGTGTAATGAAAGTTAGTGGAAGATTGCTTTAGTAATCATTTTGATTGTTTGTGTTATCTGGTGCTGCATTCTTAGAGGTGGAACCATGCTGATCCCTACATATTATTTCTTGTTCCTCATAAAAAGCAGTCTTATCAGAGAAATATTTAATTCTGGTATGTCTACAGCTGGTGATTTGTTCTACATAAATTTGATGACTCTTGGTTTGTTTTATCATTAAGAAGAATGGGATTTGTGGAATTGTGGCTCATTTGTTTTATTTTAATGTATGCCCAGAGAATGTCTACCTACTGTTGACACTACCCATATTTGTGGTCAAAAGATTATGGTGATCCAATTTTATACAGCAAACAAATCAAAATTTATTTGAAGGATATGTAGAGTTTGCTTATAGACAGATAAAGTATTTTTTCTTATTCCTTCTACTCACCATAAACAGCTATTGATAAACGACTGCTCCTTTTATGAGCCATATTGTCTCATTTTGTGCTCCAACAGTAGTGAGTCTGTTTGTAATGAACGCTTGTGCCAGTTCATAGAATCATAGAACAGTGAAGTTGGAAGGGGCCTATAAGGCCATCAAGTCCAACCCCCTGCTTGAATTCAAATCAAAGAATATCTGCCAGGTGGTTGTCTAGGTTTTTCTTGAATGGAAGGTGGTTTCACATGACAAAGATCAGACCCATCTGTAAACCATTTATAATTCAAATCCACTTTATAATTGAAAATTTGGGGATGGTTTATAATGGATTCCTCTCCCCCCTCTTTTTGTAATATTTCCATGGTTCCTGGCAGTTTACTGGGTTTAATGTAGTTCTCATTGTGGGCAAATGGCGTCTTTTTACCATGGACAAATTCTCACTGCACCTACTGATGTTAGAAAAAGTATTGGGTTGATGAGCTCAAAGGAGAGCTGAGCTTACATGAGTTAGTTTATATTGGCATGCCGTGGCATGACTTGGAATCATCTTTAGCACATTCCCATCATGTTTTGATCCTTCAATAGATCCTTCAAACAGGACAGCCATCCCAGGCTTATTGGTATCTGTGAATGCCTCTGACAAATAAAATACTTATCCCATTCTGCCTCTCCCTTTCTGTCCCCTATGTTTTGTACCAGTGGGTCAAAATGGAGATGATATGGAGATAAATCTTTCATTGCATTGATATTTAGAAACAAAATCAGATAATGGTCCTTTTCAGTGGAGGTGCATAGCACTGTGTGCAAGGAAAGGAAATGCTAAGGTCAGTCAGGAGAAGGGTATCAGAGCTGGTTCTAGGAGGAAAAAAAACTATTAGCATTGGGGCCTGTTTTATACCCGTGCTCCTCAATAGACTTACTTTGCAGTAGTAGCACTATTCCATTGGTCCTGTTGAGCAGCTGCTGTTTGACGTTTCCACAAATTTTTCTCATAGGCAATGCAGATGGAAGGTGTCCATTTTGAGCTGAGATTAAAAAGGGAAAAGAGGATGGGTTTTCCTTCAGAAACATTGTTTGAGAATTCTTGGAAAGTCCTCTGGTATTTCTGATATTTCTCTAGGAGGGGAATTAATTATAAGGTAAAAGCAGAGGATTATTCATCTATAGTAAGGATACTAGCTGATGGGAGTTAGCCTCTAGAGGAGATTGCCCATAGTACCAGAAGCATTTCTAGCAAGACTTTGTAGCAAGGAAAAACTGCAGCATTCACTCTGCATTTTTGTAACAGCAATTTTCTTTCAGAAAAGTTGAAACTGCACCATTTAAGCAATTACTCTTCCACTGTTATTTGGAACTGAAGAATAAAGTAGAAGTTCTATTTTCATATCAGGACTTAACATGAACAGTGGTGTTCTTCTCCTTCACAAAGAAACTATTAGACTAACTTTTGCAGTGCCTTGTCTCCCTTCTTAAAGATGAAAAAATAGGGGAGGGGACAGATATTTCTTCTCACTTATCTATCTGAAGTATTTTTTAATAAGTTTGTGAAAAATACACTGCACAATTATCACCCTAGGTATGTTGTGGGCAATGGATTCATTTAATTCATTGCATCCTATCTGGAGTAATAGCTGTGTAATAAAACATAAAACCTCCTGTGTTAAGTAGGGTATAAAGTGAATTAGCCTTGCCGTAAAAGCTCGACACATAGTTACTGAGGACCATATTTGGATCAATGGTATTTCAAAGTCACAGGACACCTAAGTTAGATTCCAACAGCCTTTGAAAGCATTTGTGGTTCATTGATTTTTAAATAGGTAATGAAACCCGGAGAAAGTGCAAAAAAATTATAGAGAAATCAAAATTAGTCAGAAGTATTTGAAAATATAGGATAGTTGAACACATAACAAAGTGTAGTCCATTGCCAAGCTAATATGAGCTATATCCCAGCATAAGCATGAGAGGCTTGCTTCTCAACAGCTCCTCAACGATTTAAGTGGCTATTTGCAACACTGAAAAATGACCAAAATTGCTTTTATATTAACCAGAGTGCAAGCAGACCGAAGAATGTTGCACTGGCTGTCACAAAGCAGGCAAAGGCCTCTCTCCCGATCAGCGGTGCTGAAACGCATTTCTGTGCAAGAAGAAGAAGAAAACCTGCAGTGGTGTTTTCGCAGGGTAGAGATAGCAAATCATGCCTGTTCATTGAAGGTTCTCCATGGGATTATATACAAAGACTGACAAATTTTCCAAGCTGAACTGGATAAGTCCAAACAAATCAAGCAAGCTTGATGTGCTGGATAAAATGTTCTGGAAGCTTGCCATAACAAAAACTGACATATCAAAAAGCTGTATATTTGTAAGTGAATTCCACTGAAAGTTGTATATGCAGACTTTCACTGGAGAGGGGATTCTTCTCCTGCCTAGAGTAGCCCCTGGTGCCTCCATGGTTTGTCCAGAAACCTCCCCACCCTCTGGATCAGAATTCGGCTGTGATTGGTGGTTTTAGATATAGTGGAATGCATCTCCCTCCACACCAATGTGGTTTGTTCTGTAAGAAGTTGAATTTCACTCACAGTTTTCTCCAGGACTGTAAGCCCACTCTCTGAAAACTTCCCTTAAACAATCATCTGTTCCCCAAGGGAGGGATAATCATACATAAATGTAGGATGATACCTGAAATAACACCATTGTAAATGGGTTTCTAAAAAAGGTATTTGTAAACTCAGCTCTATCAAGTAAAAAGAAATAGACAAGTAAAATAAGCAGGGTTATTTTCAGAAATAGAAATCACAGGAATGGAAGCTATAGAAATAGATTTCAATGCATTCCAATGGGGAACCACATTCCACAAGACAATGTTTTCTATGGATGATTTTCGCAAGACAACGATTTTTCCATTGGAATGCATTAAATAGATTTCAGTGCATTCCAATGGGGAACCGCGTTTCGCAAGATGATGTTTTCGCAAGATATCGTTTTTCGCGGAATGAATTAACATCGTATTGCGAGGCACCACTGTATATGTGATGTTGGCTACTGTAAAATGGTTTGTATTGAAATGCTGTAGTGACCTACAGAACTCAAGAAGAACTTAACACACTTGCCCATAAACTACTCTCCTATACCCAAAACTCAAAATTAACTAATTCTGCAGACTCCACATACCTTTGTCTAAAAACTCTTTTCTCTTTTTAAGACAGACTCCTTGACTAACTCTCACTAACTCCCTTCTTCTGTCTAACTGCCACTTTTTAGCATATTCCAAGCACACCAACCAATCAGCATATAGCCACACTGTTTGTGTTCTTGGGTATGTACGTGGTTGCACAATTGAGCATTCATTCAGAGAAGTGGAACCAGCATCTTGTTAATGAGTAGCATTTTGTCACCAAGACTCATGTGATTTCCCTTAGGCTTAAGTTGGCAATAGGATTCTGGCCATTAGCAGAAGCCTGAAAGTCTTACATTTCTTTTGATCATGTGTAAATATAATGTCATTGATGTGAGGAGGTGCATATAATAACAAGTGCATTTGGTGCTGCATATAGTATGTGGCATCACGCCTGAATAAATGTGTAATGAATATTTACAATTTATCTCATCATCTGTGAAAAGGGGTGTCATGACACATTGAGATGCCTCATTAAAAACACCAGAAGCCTTTATACTTCTGCATGAGAACAAAAAGACTTGTGCAAAACGTAAAACAAAACAAAAAAAATCCACCTTGCATTTGCACAAACGCGTTTTGTGCAAAATGCAACTTATTTACTGGAAAAAAAATCTTTTGTAAATTTTCCACAGAAAGTGACCCAAAGGCAAGAAGTGTATTACTTCAAGAAGTGTATTACTTATGCCCACCAGTGTAAATCATAGAAATCGCTGTAATGAGTTGTGATGGTTAAGAAGTTGAGGGTTGCATTTTTTTTGGCACACTAGTTGCATGACTTGGCACATGATTTCTTGACTTGCAGTGATTTGCTGGATTGATCTATACTCTCTGTTTTAGTGCCAGCAGGTGTAAGTAATAGGATTCTGGCTATTCTGTTAAAAACCGCACAAAACGATCATCATCTCACCCAGCAGGGAGATGTCCTGCTGGCAAGCTGTGTATAGGCATCTCTGCCTGGTGGCCCCTAAGAAAATGAAATGCAGAGCTAAATAGGGCTTTGCTCTAAAGTAACACAACACTTTATATGTTCATGTGGATATTGTCTTGGATTAATGAACCTTGTTGGACAAAGATGGCTCAGGACCACTAGTGACATAAAATAATACTTTTATTCAAGTTGCCAATATTCAGTAACTATGAGCTAGTATGGGCTTTCTGTTTTCCTGGGGTCCTATTGCTAAGCATCATATTTCCTTAAGATATATCTGCACTACACAGTTACTGGCCTTTAGTTTTACTGGTATTGCCATGGAGCCATCCCATGGAATCTTGGGATTTATAGGTTTGTGAGGTACTTAAAATCTTCTGCCCGAGAGCCCTCTGTCTAAAGCAGTGGTTCTTAACCTTTTTGAAAGAAATGCCCCCTTGAGCCATTGAGGAAGTTATCATCGCCCACCTCCCCGCGGTGATATATTTATTTAATTATTTAATTATTTATTTATTTATTTATTTATTTATTTATTTATTTATTTATTTATTTATTTATTTATTTATTTATTTATTTATTTATTTGAGACACTTAAATCCAATGACCCCTGAAAACAAAATTACATTCCAAGAAAATGAAATGCCCCCAAAAAAGTAACATATAATGATTTAGTTGCAAGTGAATTTTAAGACGCAAAAAGAAATATAAAAGGGGCATAAAAACAAATGCAGGAACTAAAAGTTTCAAGACAAAATGTCTGAAACTAAATTAAAATTGGAGGAAAATATATATTCATGCACACTGTAAAAAGGCTGCAGCCATCTTATTTTATTTATTTATTTATTTATTTAACTTAGATGCCGCCCATACTACCCGAAGGTCTCTGGGCGGCTTACAGCATTTAAAATACAATAAAAAGGCAAAATAAAAGGGCAAAATAATTAAAATGCAATTAAAATATATATTCTAAAAATTGCCATCAGACCCACATTTGATGTTATTTGACGTTATTATCTTCACAGGTTTGGCTTGCTCCAGCGCCCCCCTGCCGCCCCCCTTCTGCTCCAGTGCCCCCACACCGCCCCTTTTTGTTCTACCACCCCCCTGAAAAATGGAATCGCCCCCTGGGGGGCATTATCGCCCACGTTAAGAACCACTGGTCTAAAGCACTCCTTTGAACTAAAAAGGAGTCCCTCACCAAATGACAAATCCTAGGATTCCATAGGATAATAGAGCCACAACAATTAAAGTAACATCAAACTGCTGTAACTGGTAGTGAAGCAAGTCAAATTAAATAATTGGGATTAGTTCAGCTATTTCCATGGAAAAGTGTACAGTGATATGAATACAATATATCTGGTGTCTACTCTATGATGACTCTTTCCTACATGCCAATCAACACATTGCCTTCTAGCCATCAGATGAGGAATGTGGATGTGTGATTCAGCTCTTGAAAGCTTCCCAGCAAAGTGCTCAGCTGTTAACTTAACATACAGTGACCTGACAAACAATGAATAAGTAGAAAAAAGAGAGTGAAAAAAGAGAATAGCTATAGATAAAAGTACAGACTGGTCTTAATTAACTGGTGTGGAAAAGATCTAATAATTTGGAAGCCTCATAGACCAGCTGAGTAGGACTTCAAATATGCTCAGTTGACTACCCTTGAATAGATTTTTTGGAATTAAATCTGACTGGAGGTCATTAAAATTAGGCATGTCATTTCTGCCTTTATCTTTATGTCCTTTCTAATGAGATGAGGGGGAGAGGGGAGCTGGCAGATGTGATGTTTTGACTAGGGAGAAATAATGCTATCTTCTCATTCTATATAATATAATCAATGTGGGCAGGTCAATTAGCAATACAAATGTGTCAAACAGAAGGAAAACAAGGATTCAATCACAACGATTATGTCTTGTCAGCATGCTGTGAATTAATAACATGTCATTAACAATGAAGTTAAAGTCTCTGTAAATTATAGTGCACTGCTCATTAGGCTTCTCCAAAATGACAGTCATTTATGACAACTTGGCCCAGCCTTGCGTCAAGCTTCATGACACTATGCTTGCAGCCCCTCAGACCTATACTATGATTTAAGAAGGATGCTCACTAGCCTGGCTGCTCATCTACAATGTATTTTTAGAAAATATTTTTTGTTGTGGCTCCTGACAATATCACTGTGTTCTCTCATAGGATAGTTCCATATTATTTTTGCTTTTATCTAGGAATCAAAGAAAAAAAAATCAAAGAAAAGAAATGTATTCGCAAAGTCTTTCATGGCCAGGATCTAATGGTTGTTGTGGGTTTTTCGGGTTCTTTGGCCATGTTCTGAAGGTTGTTTTTCCTAACGTTTCACCAGTCTCTGTGGCCGGCATCTTCAGAGGACAGCACTCTGTGCTCTGGTGTAGTTGGCTTTGGAGTGGAGTATTTATGGCTCTGAGATAGGCTTCTACATGGAGCATTTCAAAAAACTTGCCCTGGCTTCAGCACCCCTCACACCCACAGTCTGGTTCCGATATGTGGATGACACCTTTACAATTTGCAGCCACGGTGAAGAAAAATTGGAAGAATTTCTCAACCATCTCAACAGCATCCACCCAAATATACAATTCACCATGGAAAAAGAAACAGAGGGCAAACTCCCGTTCTTAGATGTCATGGTCCTACGCAAAACTGACCTCCAACTGGGACACAAGGTCTACAGAAAACCCACCCACATGGACCAGTACCTGCACAAAGACTCCAACCACCATCCACAGCAAAAAAGAGGCATAATCAAAACACTGGTAGACCGTGCAAATCAGAACTGTGAAGCTCCTTTTATCAGCACTGAACTCAACCATCTGAATTGGGCCCTACAGGCAAATGGCTACTCCAACAATGAAATCACAAGAGCCATCAAACCAAGAAAACAACACCAAACTGAAGAAGAAAAACAGCCACCCACAAATAAAGTATTTCTGCCATACATCAAAGGGGTCACGGACCGCATGGGGAAACTTTTGAAAAAACACAACCTACAAACAGTATTCAAGCACACCACAAAAATACAACAAATGTTGTGGTCAGCAAAGGACAGAAGGGACCCCCTCACCACTGCAGGAGTATACCGGATACCTTGCAGTTGTGGCCAAGTATATATTGGAACCACAAAATGAAGCATCCGCACCAGAATCAAAGAACATGAGAGACACTGCAGACTAAAACAGCCAGAAAAATCTGCAGTAGCTGAACATGCCCTAAAACAAACTGAACATGAAATTCTATTTCAAAATACTGAAATACTGGACAACACCAGCAATCATTATGTCAGACTGCACAGGGAAGCCATTGAAATCCACAAGCACAAGCAGAACTTCAACAAAAAAGAGGAAAGTTTGAAACTCAACAAAACTTGGCTCCCAGCTCTCAAAAATACAGAGTGCAAAAGATCAATGAACTCTACCCAGCCACAAGGACCGGGGATCACTACACACAAAAGACCAGCTAATGACACCCATCAGTCACAGTGACAGATAATCTCTCCTCCTTATCACTACAATACACCCACGACAAGACACACTAATCACCCATTTACAGAAAAAGACAAAAGCATATCTCAGCCATAAATACTCCACTCCCAAGCCAACTACACCAGAGCACAGAGTGCTGTCCTCTGAAGATGCCAGCCACAGAGACTGGTGAAACATTAGGAAGAACAACCTTCAGAACATGGCCAAAGAGCCCGAAAAACCCACAACAACCAAAGAAAAGAAAATTGAAGTTAATTTAACAAATTAAATTCACAATCTCATACGTGAACATGCATCTCTTAATTATTTTGTCTCAAAATAAATGTGATATAAAACATTTTTAATCCTGTTTTTTTGTTTTGTTTTGTTTTGTTTTTAAGTTCACAGGTGTCTTGTTGAATGTAATGTATAGTTAGATTTCTGTTTCTGCTCTGAGTTATAGAATGTATGGAAATGCGCAGAAAGATAATGAGAGACAGGTTCTGGCAGAGTAATTAGGGGCTGAGTGCACACACGGGTTCCTCTGGGATTCTGCCGAAGCACCTCTGGAATGGAACACTTTCCATTCTAAATGCTTTCCATTCCACTTCACCAAATAGATCAAATCTAAAGAGATGCTGGGGCAAAAATGACAGGTGATGGTACTCCTGCAGTGGGCTCTCTCTCTCTCTCTCTCTCTCTCTCTCTCTCTCTCTCTCTCTCTCTCTCTCTCTCTCTCTCTCTCTCTCTCTCACACACACACACACACACACACACACACACACACACACACACACACACACAAAAGCTGGAAAGTCAATGAGCATTCATAGAATATTGGGTATAAAGTTGGAAGATGTGAACTAAAAGAGGAAAGTGCAGTAAGGAAAAACAAAACATGCCATTAATTGTGAGAATGCACATTTTTCAGATGTAAATACCAGGTCTGGATTCCTCAAGGGGTCAGGAGGAATGATTTGATACCGTTACCACGACTCCCATCACCATCAATATGGTTCTGACAAAAATGGGTTCCCTGCTGCCTCTTCCTATTCCAGTGGTATTTTACACTATTCATGCTTGATGGGAACTGTGATGTTCAAGAGGACAAAAGTGTGTAGGGAAATTAAGTAAATTTTCATCACATCCTTGATCCAGAGTTTGGAAAGTTACTTTTGAAAAGAATGAATATACTGAAATACCAAGACCACCAGTAGCCAAGCAGTGGCAGGATGGTTCTCTGGGTACAGGCAATGTTGAAAATATCTAAGTATTGGGGGCATGGAACTATAACTTATTATAGTGAGTAACTATAAAAAGAAACTTTATGAACTCTGAATAATCAAGCTCATAATTCTGGATCAATTTTGCACAGCCAAATGTTAGAGCCTTTGGTGTATGTGCTTAAGTAACATATACTGATAGATCTACATCTTCACTCATGTAAAAAAATCTCTCATGTACACACATATTACTCAGTCTTTCTGAAATACGAATGACAAAATCAGTAGATAAACTAATCATTAAAACTCATTCTCTTTCTGTAGCCATATAAACACATTCTTTGTCATAGACCAGTTTTCCGAACTTCCTTAGTAGTCAATTTGCTGCATTGTGCATTACTAGTGCTTTGTGTTATCATTACTAGCAGGCCAGGAAGTACAGGCAAATATTCCTTGGTTTCCTGAAGTTACTAATTCAGACACTGAATCTTGAAAAATCCTTATATAAAAATGCAGAAGATAAGGCTGAACCATGCCACTTGGTAACTGGGAAAAATCACTCCTTACATTGAAAAATGACTGTGTAAATATTGTTTTACTTTTGAGCTATAACATAGTTGCATACAGTTACCCCAAAAGTAACTAATTAGAAGTAACAGTTATTTCTAAATAGTTACTTGCAAGCTCTGGTATAAATACACAGGAATCACCACTTAAGAATCACTATTGATCCTATAATGCAGCCTCATTGGTATCTACTTGATGGTAAGTCTTGCTGAGTTTGGTGAGACTTAATTCTCTTGGAAGTGTGCAAATCTGCATAGCCTATCAAGGTTCTCAGAAGGTTTTAAAGCACCCGCCAATTGAATGCTATGCTTCACCCATCAGACTTTATCACTCAGTTTGCAGTCTTCTTTCATGCTCCTGCAGTTTTTTTAAAAAGTGCCCAAGTAGGAAATAATTCATTAGTTTACCAACATTGATTTGTTTCTCCTGTAAGCTATGGTATAGTTGCACTTCAAAGACACCACAACAAGCCAGAGAGTTTCAGTCCCCCCACATCCAACTGAGGCAATGTTGAAAGATCATACTTAATACTCCTGAGGAAAGAAATGAAGTTCCTTCAAAGTGATTGAAGCAATTGCCTTTGAGCCATGTTTGCCTGAAAAATATACTCTGTAACAGTGTTATTAAACAGTCTGTTTATTCGGTGCCTCCCAGAAGAATGAATTATAAGCAATTCAGTGTGATAACCCAATATTCTGTGGGGAGGGGTATGGTGGGAAGCTCCAACTCTCTTGAATGTAAGAGGGCTTGGCAAATTGCTTCAAATGTCCTTGACTCCAGCTCTGTTTGAAACGGTACTTTCATAGTCTCTTGATTTAGCATTTTCCATATATAATCCTTGATGTAGCATGAAAGCATAAAAGCAGCCATCTCATGATGGTCAAATACACATGCATATGTTTGATTTTTAAAATGTGAAAGAACAAGAAGGAAAAAATAATAATACCTGTGTCTCCCCCATTCCTTAGACCTATCTCTGTGCCTGAATCTCAGTATCATAACTCAATGCACTTTTGATTGTCCTGCAGATGTTTTTTGTTTTCCATTGAAGTGTGAAATACATTTGTTAGGCATTCTGATAGAACTCATATTTCACATAATATCTCTATGTAGCAGAAGTAGGTACATACATACATACATACATACATACATACATACATACATACATACATACATACATACATACATTTGTACGTACGTACATACGTACGTACGTACGGTACAGTACGTACGTACGTACGTACATACATACATACATACATACATACATACATACATACATACATACATACATACATTTGGACGTACGTACATACATATGTATGATACGGTACGGTACATACATGTACGGTACGGTACATACATACATACATACATACATACATACATACATACATACATACATACATACATACATACATACATTTGTACGTACGCACATACGTACATACGTACGCACATACGTACATACGTACGTATGGTACGGTACATACATACATACATACATACATTTGTACGTACGCACATACGTACATACGTACGCACATACGTACATACGTACGTATGGTACGGTACATACGTACGTATGTACGTATGTACGTACATACATACATACATTTGTACGTACGTACATACGTACATACATACATACATACATACATACATACATACATACATTTGGACGTACGTACATACGTATGTATGATACGGTACGGTACATACATGTACGGTACGGTACATACATACATGCATACATACATACATACATACATACATACATACATACATACATACATACATAAATGCTATATTTCTGCTGCATAGAGATATTTTGTGAAACCTTCTCTGGGGTTTTTGAAGCACAGTCTGGGTGAAAGACTGTTTAGGATGATTTAGTTCCACTGAATCTGCACAGCCCAGGAGACTGGATTAGTTAACCCAGGTCCTTTCATGCTCTGTAATCTTGCAGCTTTGATCCATTAATAGAATTTTCCCCTTTCCTCTTGCAACTGTGAAGTTGCAGGAGACCTCATTTATCATCAAGACCTAATATTAATCAACACCCAGGAAAGGTGCTGTACCTATGGAGCTAAGAGATTTTGTGAAGTGCTTTTGTCATAGTTTGTTGTGATTTGAAATGCTCTCATTCCCCAAATGATATTTTACTGTGTCTGACCATGTGCACTGACTGGAGTATTTTGAAAATATCAGAATATGTTTCACAACTTTTGATAGTTTATGAATATTTTTTCCTCCAAACAAACAACTGTGAAGTTTTCTAAAGACCTGGACTTCCGTGTCCAGTAGTGCAATTATATATATATATATAGTTACTCGGAAGTGAAACTTGCCATATTAAATAAACAAGAGCAAGAGTAGTAAGCATGTTTAGGGGTATAGATGTAAACACCTATTTTTGGTCATAAAGACTATAGATAAATGGAATGTAGTGGCTCGTACCTATTGTGGTAGTCAGTGGCTACAGGCTAAGGAATGGTCTGCATAATTTGTTTTTACTGGAGGGGTGGGAAACCCAGGTGTAAGCACAATTTAGTTTTATAGGTTTCCAGCCATTAAAGGTCTGATGAGTGAACAAGCTCATCTACCAAAGCTGACTTAGAAGAAAAACAGCCAAAATCTTTGAATTAAGGCACAGTGAATTAGCTTGAATTAACTCAGAAGCTCAGAATTTTGTTGCCCTCAAACGAAAATGTCCGTGTCCAGTTTTGGGGATTGTTTCGTATATGTTTAAATTGGAAATAAAAACATGAAGCGACAGCTAGGCCTCTAGCAAGATTTGTACGCTGAATGGAAATAAAAACTGTGTGCAAATCAAGGGTGGGAACTGTCCCCTTAGAAGCAGTGTCCAACATAGAATCCATCGTCTTTAACTTCAGATCTATTGATCTTGATCCAGTATAAACATTGGTTCAAACCCTGTTGTACAGCTCTGTATGCACACCAGGAACGATGGCATCAGCCATGGAGAATTGTTGCCAATTAAAAGCTTCCTTTGGTGATTGCATCAGGCACACAACAGCATTACATTGTGTATGAATGTCATGCACCCCAAATTTGCCAAAGGAAGCCTGTATAATCAGTGGTGATCTTCTGCTGCCATTCCCATTATGCACACAGAGCTGCAGAACAGGATTCCAGCTACTGGGTTACATCTAGTGTTGTGCTAATGTACATCTGCAATGGGAATTCTTCCTTCTGTCTTCTTTCTTAATGATCCACCCAAAAATCTGTGTCAAAAGGTTTCTCGACTCTTTGGAAGGGTTTTTAAGATGTTTAAGGACTGTTCTGAAGGTTACCTCCTTTTTTGTTATGCCACCAGCCATGCTGACTAGGACGCTTTGGGAGCCCCAGTTCAAAAACACCAGACAGAAAAACAAAGCAAAAAAAGAAAAAAAAAAGAGAAAAAATCAAGAGAAAAAAACATTGTGGAAACTTAAAGAGGAACTGCTATATTTTAGCTAGCATTAAAAGTTGTTGTCTCATATGGGTTTTGGCTTAGTTTGGTTTTTCTCTGATACATTTTCTCTGATACACTGGCTATTTCTTTGAAAACTAGTTCAAAAAGTTACTTTTCCAAACTCTAAAAATGGGTGGTCACTGTGACTGAATTGAAACACTGCATCAAAAGATTCCAGTATGTAATTATATTTGAATGACCTTCCAGCCCATTAAATTAGAAGAACACAGTTGGACAGATCTTCAAATACTGAACCAGTGTGCACAGAGCAAACACTGAAAGATTATTGTAGCTTTGTGGGATTAGCGCTAACATGTGGCATTCTGGAAAGTGAAACAGTTTCATCAAATAATTGTTATAGCAGATTTATCTGGGGGTGTTTACATTTACTTGACTGGGTTTGGTATTCAGACAATGTTGTGAACAAAAACTGATTAAAAATTTTCTCACCAACAGGTTGATTAGAAAAATGCAGAGACCATCTACTCACATAAAATTTTAAAAAAATATATTCCTGCACATAAAATAATAATAATAATAATAAGGCCAGAATCCTGTTAGTAGTTGATCCATGGGTGAAATGCCCCATGTTTTCTTTTTAGGGTCTCAGGCTTCCAGTTACACAAGTCATACATCACCCCATTGACAGCAGCAAACAGCAGGGCTTTCTGCTTACACAAGGGCTTAATGAATAGCCACTGTGCAAGGTGCAGGAAAAGAGGGGCCATTTGTGAATAGCATGAAGGGTTCAACAGTAGTCTTCTTTATTGCATGCTGCTAAATATATGCAGATTTATGTTTTTCTCCTCTATTTTGTTTTTCTTTTTTATGTGGAATAATATGGTAGCCTTCACCTTCCATGTAAAAGACACATGTTTACTATCATCCTGTAAACTATGCAAAAACTATGAGGCCTTAAAGTGATGTTAAACTATTCTTCAAAATGTTACTGATTTTCTTAATCTCTGTTTCAGTTATGGAGATAGTGGTTTCCTGGAACCACGTAAATCTTTTAGATGCAATCTGCATTATATAAAAAGTGAATGTAAATTTCAGGAAGCTAAACTATATTTATAGAGAGCTCTTGCTACATAAAGTGTCTTTGTGTAGAAATCTATCAGTATTGTTTGGTGTGAGACTTGAGAGTTCTTGTTCTGAAGTCTTTGTTTGAGATTTATATAAGACTGGGAAAAGAAATGGCCAAATTCACATTATGCATTCATAAAATGCTCACTACGGAGAAGCAAGCTGGGCCTCTGGGTTGCAACCTATTAGCTTCAGTCAATGGAACTAAAGAGAAGGGCAACCCTGCTCTCCCTTTACAGCCTTTCATCCCCTTCCAGTCTGCTGAGGAGTATTAGAAATTCTCTGAAGAAGCACCAGGTGGTGGCTTGCGATGGAGGAGGAAGTCCCTCCTGCCCCAGCAGAAGTCCACTTGCATGGAATGGGAGCAAACTGTTAGCAAACAGTATGAAGCAACTATCTTATCACACCGAAGCCCTGCCCACGTACATGCACTGAAGCTAAATTTGTCCATAAAGAACAAAAGTGAGGGATGTCGGGGCATGGATGCATGGCGGGAAGACCAATTGCCATTTGAGCTAATTCAGCAATGCTCTCCTGCCAAAAATCAGTAGCACAGATTCAGACATGATTTCCTAGCTTAATGGTGGTAGATCTGGTGTAATTTTAAATTAATTACTAATTATTACTTGCTTACCACTTCTGGTTTTGCTTAAAATTGTTGTTCCATGCCTTCATTGTGCTTTAATTGGAAATCATTAGTCACTGTATTTAGTTCCTGGATTATAGCTTCCATGTTCCTTTTATGCGTCTCAGTGGTTAGGAGCTGTTAGGGCATAAGAGAAACTCACCCTGTGGACAGAAGTCATATCCCAGAAACTAAATAAACCAATAAGAGTATAAACTTTTGAGGGTAACGTGAATGCCTAGGGCCATAAAATATTTTATGACAGACATAAATGTGCTAAACTAGTCATTTTCAAATGGTATCCTAGGGAACCTTAAATTCTTCAAAAGTTTATTAAAGTCTCTTAAAGAGAAGGTCAGTAATGACAAACAAAGAAAGTCTCGAGATGACACTTGAGGAAAATAGGCAATGCAATGCTTTAGACCAGACTTGCCTCTTGAAGAAGGAGAGGGACTCCTTATCACATTATATATATTAATCAGCTCGGCTGTGCAGGTTTGTCTGTATTGTTCCCCTATTGCATATAGCATGAATGATTTTTACCAGCAGGAATATGAGATAGAGCAGCTCACTTATAGATTCAGTTAAAAGAGTTGTTATCTTGAAAGAAAAAAAGCACCTTGCCTTAACATCTCAAATGTTAATGGGCAATTATGTTATGACTATCAGGAGGTTTATGCTAAACTCCCCCTTGAAAATTTAGGTCCAGGATTAATAATACAATTGTCTTGTTGTCTAGCCCAATTCATTCTGTTCCACCTTCATAACTACACTGAGTGTGCATATAAATGGTGGCTTATATACTGCACTCCATGTTTCTGAAGAGGTGAAGATGCTTTATGTCCACAAAAGCTCATGCCAAATGGAGTCACAATGTTTTTGTTGTTGTGTTGCTTTAAATCTAGTCAGCCTATTGGTGCAACTAACTCAAAACTGCTTACTCTGAGGAGCCTCAGGGCCTCCAACAGAAGATGTTCTCATCATTTTCTTGGGGGGGGGGCAATGGCAGGTGCCAGTGATTTGTATGGAAAGCATGGGCTTTACCTCTAAGCTTTGATCAAAAAAACTAAAGAACTCATAATTGATTTTAGGAGGAAGAGAAATGTACATTTACCACTGTACATAAACGGTGAGGAAGTGGAGAGAGTTGGTAGTTTTAAATTTCTGGGTACTTTCATCTCAGAGGACCTCTCATGGACTATAAATGCCAACATGCTAATGAAGAAGGCACAGAAGAGGCTGTATTTCCTGAGAATGCTCGGCAAGTTAAATTTATCTCAGCATTTACTTCTGTCATACTATCGTAGCACCATTGAGAGTGTCCTAACCTATGGCATTCTGGCATGGTTTGGGAGTAGCTCTGTAGCGGACAAAAAAACTCTACAGAGAACCATTAAAATTGCCCAGAATATCATCGGGCTCCAGCTACCAACCCTGGATGACATCTTCACATCCCGCTGTCTAAGGAAATCACATAGCCTCCTGAGAGACTCTTCCCATCCCGCTTATAACTTTTTTGAACTGTTACCATCTGGCAGAAGATATAGAACAATTAAGACTCGAACCACACGTTTTCTCAATAGTTTTTATCCCAGACCTATAATTGCAATAAATAATGAGCTTAAAGACCACCAGTAGTGAATAATTAGTTGGACTGTGTTACTTGGCCTGCGGTGTAGATGTTTGTATTTTTAGTGGGGGACTTTTAGTGGGTGGGGAGTGTTTGGGGAATTTTATGTGTGTGCATGTGTCTGGTCTCTGGGTGTCTGTGAATTTCGTTGTATATGTATGTACTTACAATGACAATAAATTATTATTATTATTATTATTATTATTATTATTATTATTATTATTATTATTGATCCCCCCCTTCCTGCTTCAATATGCGAAAGTAACTTGTCTATCCTTGTAAAAGGCAAATATATGAAGATAATGAGCAGATGCCAGGCCCACTTTCCATTTAGCTGGAAGGTTTACTGAGTTTCAGTAGAAACTACAGCTGTGTTGCAGTACAATTCCCATCATCCCCAGAGAGACTGTTCTTTGGCCTTGATGGTTCAGAATGAGAAGACTATAGTCCAGTAGATGCAGAGGACACCAGGTGGTAGAGAAGCTACAAAGGATGCAAGTGAGGTTCTGGAAGAGCCAGGTGATTGCAGGAAGAATTTCTTGAAGCCAGGAAGTGTGACAACCATCAGAAGTTGGCCAAGTAAAAATGATGTCCCTTTTTTTTTTAAAAAAAAAATTCTCCTCCAGTTTGTCAGTTAAAGGGTAGAATTTGCTAAAATGTCATTAATTCAGTTGCCTTTCTTTTAAGAGCAACACAGAAAAAAGTGTTCTTGGCAAGCCATGAATTGGGCAAAAGGAAGCAATAGAAAGAAATGACCATCTGCCAATCTGTTGTAGCATATGATCACATGCTTCTTTCGAAAGCCAATTTTTCAATCCAAGCCAGCTTATTTTCCATCTAAATGTATGAATTGTGTATCTCTTATATTCAGGCAGTCTGACAAAATGCAGTCATAAAAAGATTGATATTTTAAACCTAAGCCTGGTTTGATACCTTGTGCAGTAAAGAACAGAACTGACACATCTGTATGACACCACTATGAGCTTGTTATTTGGAGAATACTTTTTTTCGGAGGGGATGAAAAATAATAGTGCAGCAACTTGTAGGCCAGAAATGAATTGCTCACAGATGATGAGAAACACCTTTTCCTTTCCTGTCATGCAATTTGCCTCGCTAGTTCAATTACTAATTTGTTGGAAAAAGGGGATAGCCACTTTCATGAATGACGACAAGTGTGAGATCAGTCTCCTAATTAGTCACAAGTACTGCATGAGTGTATGAATTGCTTTCAGCAACTAATATTAAAGAACCGACGGGGGGAAAGGAAAAACAAAGTGTGGTGATAAGAGGAACAGATGAGGAAACTCAAGATATTTTCTCTAAAACTTAAGAAGAGAGGAAAGCATGCAAAATATATTAAAATTTATAACAATTACAAGGAGGGGCAAAATGTGGTGTCACAGAAGATATCTCTCAGAATATTGCATTTTTCTCACAAAGTTTCTGTCTTATATGAAGCACAGAACACTTTAAAAAGGACTTCAACATAACTTACTGATTACTGCTGCATGAGGGTTCATCAACAGGTATTGTTCAGCAGAGAAAATCAACATTCTACAAAGCAATTCTAAAAACTGAGGAAGTCCAAACAAAAACATTATAATTTTGAAACTGCACTTTGGATCAACAGCAAATTTGGCACAAATGTAGCAGATTGATACCTCTTGCTCTGGTCCAAATATGGAGATGTTTGGGAAAAGTTTTTTTAGTTATGATTTTTTAAAGTAGAACTGCATTGTCATGCAGAAACAGGCAATTTTAAACATCTCGAGATTTAAAATAGATCAAATAAATTGAAATGACCAATCTTGCTTATCTTGAAAGAGAGTGATAGGCCGAAACCACTTTTTTAAATATTTGAAAGGAACCCAGGCTGCAGGGGCTGAAACATTTGTCCTCAAAAAGGCCTTTCAAAAGGGTATGACAGTGGTTTTGTTACAAACTGATCATGCATAAAACAGGGTTACTAGAAAGTGCATTGAAAAGTAAATACATTGTTGCAGCTTTGTCGCTTTGAGCTCCTGTGTTTTAATACTTTTGTCTTTTTGGTTCAAAAAGGGCTCATACTTTGCCTATAATGTAAGTTTCAATACCTGCATCTTTTTTTACAAGTTGCAAGGAGGTATTTTAAGTAAACCTACAGTTTTTACATAACTGTATGACTTTTGGGTTTAAGCATATGTGCCTACAGTTTTTCCTCAGAACTGTAATACCATCTTTGATATTTTTTGGATTTGCAATTTATAAATATGGAACTTAGAAATGATTAAATAAATAGAATTTGTACAGAATTAGCAAGTTTTGGAATTGCCTGGAATTATTGCAACAAAAGAAAGTCTTCTAATAAAAAGCCCAAATGAGTTTGGAAAAGCTTTTCACTGATTGTCTGGTTTCATTCTTGATTGACCCTTTGCTGGGTATAATCGGGTCTGTGACTGGATAATAAAACTTTATTTCAACTTCTGTTCTTTGCCTATAAATTTCTATAGGACTTCTGGGAGAGTCAAGTATCTTTATAAGGTTCTGCCAATATTGTCTTCTTTGTTCATCTGTATTCCCATTATATGTGCATGGTAGAATAGGCTCAGTTTGCCCATTTTTGCTCTAGTAAGAGTTCAGGCTTGACTGAGAAGCTTCTTTTCTACCTTGTGCTCACTACCATTCACATTTGTTGAAAAACAGCCATGGCGACTGCTTTGTCTTTGGGTGAGAAGTGGTAAACTGATGGGAAAAAAGAGTCAGCTTCTGGGATTTTCCCTTGCTTGGTGTCATTTTGTGAACGGCTTTGAGCAGAAGAGAGTATTTTGTAGACCATCATGACTGCTGCCATTGGTGTTGCCAACATTCAGACTGTCCTTTGCTATGTAAGACTTGATAACCTTTTTCCTGCTGGCAACACAGGAACAATATTATACAGCAAAAACAGGCTATTACTTAGCATTTTGAACTATGGATACAGAAGCACAATACCCCACATTCATAAACTGAAGGTTTCTTTTTTTAAAGAATTGGATTATACTTCTGGTTGTCATTTTTGTTGCCCTTCATATTGAGATGTGTTGGAGGAATACGTATTTGAGTGATACAAAACTAGAAAACATTTGTGTGTTCCTGTACTTGGAGCCCAAAGCCCCTAATAAAGTTAACATTCTGAGGAAAAATAAGATCAACTCCTGATAAATTTTTACTCTCATTTTAAAAGTATTGTTCTGGATGCAAATGAAGTATAATTTCACATAGAACCCTGGTAATTGAACATTCACCTGAGCAGCTGGTTGTTTAGCTGGGCAGTGGTGTGATGATAATAGTCTTTGCCTATGGGAACACCTGAAGTTCTCTGTCACACACATTCTTACTCTCTCTCTTGGATGTTAATGCGTCCTTACTTCTACTTACTCTGATCGTAAATAATGGTCTGTCTACTGCGTATATTCCCAAGGCAGGCATTGGCCCCTTTAGACCCACATTAGCCAGATTCAAATTTTTCCCTTTCTCTGCCTGTTATTTTATCAATTGATTGAAAGAACAAGGATATATCAATCATACCATATATAAATGCATGCTCACATGCACATATGGGCACACACTATATAGATGAAATAGTATAGCTTCCATAAAAGAAAGATCTGGGGAGTATTAAGGCAAGGATGAAGTAGTAAACACAGCATATAATAAAAAGTATTTGCAGGACCATGGTGTGATCCTATGGGTGAGATATGCATTGCCTCATTCATTTTTAGAGGAAGAAAGGACCACTAGTCCCTTTTACTGCGGAATGAAAATAAAAAGATTCATATATCTCCTTTGCTCTAGTGCTGACCATCATTACAAATGCAGCTGTAGCTTGTAAGCTGCCTGCAAAGTGTAAGTCTATTTTTCTTCTACCGGAATTGCTTCTAGTTGCACATGACACGAAACCTTTCCAGGTGGTAAAGACCAGAAGGGATTGTGAAAAGCTCCAGATCTCTCCAAACTGGGAGAATGGGTGGCAAAATGGCAAATGCATTTCAATATAGGAAAATGTAAAGTAATGCACATTGGGGCAAAAAAAAATCAAAACTTTAGTTATTAGTTAATGGGGTCTGAGCTGTCTGTGATGGATCAGGAAAGAGATCTTTGTGTGCTGGTGGACAGCTCGATGAAAGTGACAGCCCAGTGTGTGGCGGCAGTGGAGAAGGCCAACTCCATGCTTTGTTGGTGTTTAGTCATTAAGTTGTGTCCGACTGTTCATGACCCCATGTTTGGGGCTCTTTAGTCTAGAGAAAAGGCACATGAGGGGAGACATAATTAAGAAATATAAAATTATGCAGGGGATGGATAAAGTGGATAGAGGGAAGCTCAAATTGAGTGTTGAGAGAGTAAGAACAGACAAAAGAAAATATTTCTTTACCCAGCATATTGTTAGTGTGTGGACCTCCTTGCCACAGGATGTGGTGATGGCATCTGGCCTAGATGCCTTTAAAAGGGGATTGGACAGATTCCTGGAGGAAAAGTCCATCCCAGTTTGGTACTTCAAAATGCCAGATGCAGGGAAGGGGTATCAGGAGACAGGTATCTAGTTGTCTGGTGTGCTCCCAGAGGCATCTGGTGGGGCCTCTGTGAGATACAGGAAGCTGGACTAGGTGGGGCCTTGGCCTGATCCATCAGGGCTTTTCTTATGTTCTTCTTATGTTATGTTCAATAAAATAGACTGAATTTCATTTTCCATTGTTTTCAAAATACATTAGCCCTCCCTCTGGTGGAGGTAGAGACACCCTGGTTTTGCCAGTGATATCAGGCCTGAATGTTTAAACCATCATTTCACATTGTACCTGAAAATACTGGAAATTGCAACTTTATGCCCAAAATCCTGTTGCATAATTATGCCAATGGAAGGGCAATGGTATAACTCACAGCAGCAAATTGCTACTAATTAATGAGCCCCCACTTGGATTCCTGGTTGTGCAACAAGCCTCCCAACTGATGTAGGAGTAAGGGTTGCAAGCTATGGCTAATTAAATATTGGCAAATTGCAGTTAGGAATTAAGCCATTGCCCTTCAAGAGGATTTTGGCCTCCTTTTGTTTGTGATTATTCAAAAAGACACAAGCTACCCATCCAGTGCTTCTATTTTTTGCAACTCTGCAACAAAACAGCAGCTATCATCGTTTAAGTACATAGTTTAAGTACTTTACCAATTTTTGCATAATTTGCAAAATTTGTGGCGTTCGCACATAATATAGTCTTGAAATGTAAAAAATCTCAATGGAACCCACAGAAATTATCATGCCATCTCAAAGGACAAGAGAAAAAATGCAGATTTTTTAAAAAAACAACATAAAAATGAGACAATGTAAGATTTACATCTCTACTTAACTGATCCGCGGATAGTTAGAAAAGTGTGCAATTTTTAAAAAGCCTCTGCTGGAATGGATTCTGAAACATGACTAGTGGGCAGAACTGGCATCATGCCTGGATATAAATATAATAGATATAGTTCTATGGGTATTGACTTTGCACTGTATCTTGAAAGACAGGATATAAATAGGATTTGTAGAGGAAAGGATAGTTACTGCTGGTGGGAAACAGTATATTATTTGAAAAAAATGGAGCAGTGATAGAGCAAAGAGCCTTCATCAGTGCTAAAAGTACATCAGACAGATACTGTGATCTTAACTTTTTTATTCCATAGATCCACCAAGTCTAAATGGATCACAAAATCGTAATGACAGTAAGACATTATTTAAATAGCTATAAGGAACTAAAAGAACTGTACAGAGTATAAGAAAACAGGATTAATAAGGATTTCATAACTTTGCCTCCAGGCATACTATCTGAATAAATAACATGAGTGGAAAGGTTATCAGAAGGCAGTGGAGGAAGAAATTCCACTTAGAAATGTGTGTGGAAATAGAGTGATAGGTTTTCAGGTGCTTCTTAAAGGGGGGGGCTGGATTGTACGATTTCTTTGGTCACCCTTTGTAATGTTTCAGCAATTTTATGAAGAGAAAGGGTTTAAACAAATTGAAGTAGGAGAGGGAAAGAGAATGCTTTCAATTGTCTAGGAGACCCAAAGTATGTTCTTTAATTTTGTTTTGTATTGGTTGTTTTGGTAAAGAAAGCGTACCCAAACATAAAGCATGAATGTATCACATTGGTTGGAAAAGAGAGCACACATACTGAAACTGCAGCTTTCCATGGTAGAAGAGCAGCAACTGGGAAAGTGTTGAACTTTTCATTGTATTTATCTGAGAAGAAAACAGGTCATTTAAATGTGTGCACACCATTCTCAAATGATGTGAAGTGTTCATATTTGGCATTCAAGTGTTCCTTCAGTACGGGACACCATTTTCTGTGGGAGGAACCTTTCTTGTGTACAGAAAAAGATAAACACAGTGGTCCTGAGAATAAGCTTGCTTTGAACAGGCCAGAACAATTGCTTATGCATTCCAACTGCCAAGGTTTCCACCGCATTAATGATAAAAAGAGGATAGAATCACTTCTTCCCAGTATCATCCTTCACAGTTCATGTTTGGTGTGGTATGTGGGGATTATAGTTCTTATTAACTGCAAAGCAAGCCTGCTCGGTTCTTGATAGCTGCTCAGAATGTACCTGTGAATCTTTGTATTCCCAAAATAAATTGTAGGAGATAGAATCATGCCTAGGGAGACTAGAATAAGAGGGTTACAGTTATGTTCAGTATTATTTCTCCATGATGAGAAACAAATTAGCAAGAACATGAGTCTTAGTGAGAATTACAAATTCTTCCCGATAAATATTCAGTCTCTTGAAGCTAAATTTTGCTCTGTAGAAATTTGCTCTCTGGATACAGCAGGAAGGCTGTAAGGTTATAACAGAGACTTTTGGGTAGTGTGGGCGGTATCTAAGCTAAATAAATAAATAAATAAATAAATAAATAAATAAATAAATAAATAAATAAACAAACAAACAAACAAACAAACAAACAAAAAACAAAAAAATGGAGTGCAATTTTGTAGAAAGGTGCTTGAATGTGAAGCTATTATCTTTCTTACACAGAATGTCAATAGCATTCAAATAATAAACAAGTGAATTGCCCCAAGACAAATCAAGGCACACTATGACTCAGTTGTGTGAAGGAAAGACTGGGATTTGCTGTCGCAATATATATACTATCAAAAGGTTTCCTAAATTACTTAGGAAATTTACTTTTGACACTTGACATTCTCATTGTCAATCTCTTATCTCTTTCCTGGACGTTTTATTCATCCATCTTACTGTGTAGGTGGAGAAGTAAGGATGAGCCTGAGGTTAGCTGATGAACCTCATGGTTATAAAGGGATTTGAACCTGCGTCTCCCAAACAGTCTTACTATCACACACTCCCTCTGTGTGTGTGTGTGTGTATACACATACATACATACATACACACATACATACATACATATATACAACATATATACATATATACACACACACTGTATGTGTGTGTGTATACACACACATCAGATATACATATATACAACATATATACATATACAGTATATATACACACACACTGTGTGTGTGTGTGTGTGTGTGTGTGTGTGTGTGTGTAGAAAATACAATGGTCCTTATCTCCGTTGTACAGGAGTGAATACTGGACATAATATTTTTATTCATTTCATTTGAAATACAGTGGTGCCCTGCTTGACGACGTTAATCCATTCCAGCGAAATCACTGTAGAGCGAAATCGTCATCAAGCGAAAGTAAAAAGCCCATTAGAATGAATTAGAAACCGCTTAGAAAGCGAAGATCCTACATAGGGTGGCCATTTTCTGCTCCCTGTAGAGCGAAGAATCTGTCCCTAACACAGCGGGGAGCCATTTTGCACAGTGGGTGGCCACTTTGGAAACCCGACGATCAGCTGTTTCTATCGTCGTTAAGCGGAAAATCGGCTCCCGAAGCAGGGAACCGATCATCATAAAGCAGATTTTCCCCATAGATACATCGTTTTGCGATCGCAATAGCAATCGCAAAAACCTCATCCTACAGCAGATTTGTCGTACAAGATAATCGTCAAGCGGGGCACCACTGTATTTCATTATAATTGGAGAAGATTTGGATATTACAAATATGTGTATCCAATTTTGCTTAATACATGCATTTTTGCAAGCATTTTTCCTTAGGCAATGCATATTTGTGTGTTGTTTTGCCTAATATACACATTTTTATGTGTACTCTCCCTTGATGTATGCTTTTTATGCACATTCTTTTGCCTGGAGAACTGCATTGTAAAAAATTGGAATACTGTATTTTGAAAGGGTAACTGTGTTTTGGTTAATGTATTGGTTTTAAAGTGCAATATCAAGTATGTATTAGAATGCAAGCAACATTTCCCCCCCACTATCCCTGCTCTGCTTTCCCTCAGCAAGAATGTCCTTTTGTCAGGGATGTATCTTTTTAATTAAATTCTCTATAACACACTGAGTTTATTTTAGGTGTCCTACAAATCGTACTAATATCTAACAGAGCACTCACAAAGCCAGCCATGTTCTTATGCATCTTGGAGTTTTCAGCTCACCAATGTAACTGATGCTGACCTTATTGCTTCAGGAAAAAACAAGTCTTCACAGCTTCCTATATAACAACACAGTTGGGGCTAGGGATGCATGGGAAATTCAGTGCATGAAATTCTACTCAAAACTGACTTCAATCCACACCTCCTAAACTAATATGTGAATTGAAACTCGATCATCCACTGGCTTTTGTGTCTTTCCGCAACAAAATATGAAACTATAGCTTAAAATGCATATATGAAGGAAAATACATTTGAAAGTGCATAGCAAAAATGTCTATTTTAGTATATATTTTGATGGAAAAAAAATGAATAGAATAGTTTCACGTTTCAGATTAAGGCAAAAATCCTCTTTGATGAAGAACAGAGGAAGGGCCCTTTTATACAATGCGATCACTGAGCCATCTAACCCCTGTTGTCGACTGACTGGCAGTGGGTATCCAGTGTTTCAGCCACAGATCCCTCCTAGCCTTACCTGAAAGTCCCTGGCACACTTGGGTGTGTGTCTCTCATCCAAATACTAACCAAAACCAACTCTGCTTAGGTTCTGAAATCAGATGTGATGTTAGAGTGGTATAATGACATATATAGTTTGAGAAGATGGCGAAGTGGATGCAAGATACTTTCAACCCCTCTGTGCATGTGTGGGGAGAGTGGCCTGTAGATTAAGAGGATTGGTTCTTATGAGCATGGGGCACTCTAAAAACATGCCAGACAAGACTATAGATCTCCAAGATCCTAAACCTAGTTTCCCTAACACTTCTCCCCAAAAGGACCTAAAACTGCTAGTGTTGTAACATAAAACTGCTAAGTCCTGGAGTTAATTAGCAAAGGAACCCATTGAAAACCCACCATTTTCTTACTAGATGCTGGGTATCTGCTAGTAATTCCACTGTAGATCTCTTCCCACTCCTGCACCTTGGGACTTGCTGAAATGGGGCAGAATGCAAGTAACTATCCCAGGAAGCTAACCAATCTAAAAAGTTAATTCTGGTGAAAAGCAATGTAACTGGAAGTAGACTAATTCAGATGTAAATTTACTTTGGACATCACAGCTGATTTAGACATAAGTAATATAAGAACCTGTTTTCACCAGAAGAACCTCTTTGGTTTTAACACATTATTCCAAAAACAAAAGGTGCAAGGCACCAGATAAAGAATAATCTTCCAGTTGAATTTATCACAAAAGAACAATGCCATGTCTTCTTTAAAACATTTTTATATTAATCCCATTAAGTCTTCCCTCCACCTATCTAAGATAAATGAATGGAAAGATTCCAGTCTTTAATTGCTTTTTATTGAATGCTTTGGTTTTCTGTGATAGACACATACACTGGGGTTGTAATGAACACATTGAGATCTCAAGCTGATTTCATGTAGAAGGGAGAAATAAGAGCAAATGATACACAGCACAGCATGTGTTCATGTTTTTCATTGATGTGAATCTTTCTAAAGGAAAATGGCTTTGCACTGAAAATGGAACTGGTGGGAGGTTCCCCCCCCCCCCCCCGGTCAAGAAATTCATGGTGGCAATTTGGGTTCAGCATCAGTGGAAGTACTTTGAAGCTAAGGGAGATGAGAATTTAAAAAACAACAACAACCCAGAAGCAATTAATTGTTTCATATCTTCTAAGGAAAAAAAAACATATTTCACTGCAATCAGGATAGCCAATATGTGCCAGAAACAAAGGTGCGGCCAGAAAAAAGGGAGGTACCCCAAACCAGAATTTCATATAGTTGGCTGGGTTTTATTTTTTATTTTGTTTAGGGTGGCGTATAATCACTTATCGTAATCTTCTTATGGCAGAGAAGAATTGAAAATGAAATGGTTCAGCAGTTCATGCATCCTGGAGAAGTATGTTTATTCACAGGATCAAGGGGGTACCTGTTTGGTTGTAGAATAAGCCATCCTTGAAACACACAACCTCTGGAGCTGAAACAAATTATCAGCAATGCATTGTGACCTGGGTCTTGCTTTATCTGATTTCCTGTCTCAGCATTATTGTTTGTGTAAGTAAACCATGCTAACAGGATGGCTCGGTCAAGCTGTCCTTTCATTTTCTTAACATACTTTACATCTTCTAAGCTCTCCAAGGGTAGAGTGTCCTATCTCTCAAACTGATGTCAGATGTAAAAGACTAGGATGATGGCTGGCAGCTAGTTTTTACAAGAATTGTGTTTCTGGTCTAAACAGGGGCTGAAGGAATGGAAACGCTGCACTCCATCCCTTTCCATACCTTCAGCCATTCTTGTCAGTCATTATCCATCATATAATGGAGCATATAATTCCTGTTTGGCTGAGAATAGAGTCACAGTGACACTGTAGGCAAAAGATGTCAATTGGACCCAAATTAAGAACATTGCCAAGCAGTAAAAAGAAGCAAGGAATCTTCATGGATGGGTTGGGCAAGAATTATATCTCAGTTTAGTTTTGATAATACTTTTCACCACTTTCTTAAGAATCCACGAATTTCTTCAGGGTTAGGAGAAAGAGGAGATGAGAGGAAGATTGCCACATGGATGCACACAGGCTCAGGCTTTTAAGAATCTGAGTCTTAAACTGGCTATGAATCCCTGTGTGGCTGTCCTTTTTGTGCTGCCAGGCCATGGCTTCAAGATAACAGGCTTGAGAATGGTTCACAAAGAGCCATGCCACTTATGGTATAGGATATATTGACTACAGCAATGGTAAATTCATATCTCCCAGGGCTACAGCTGAAACAGATGCTCCTAGTCGTTGTTTCATCATTTAATCGTTTAGTCATGTCCGACTCTTTGTGACCCCATGGACCAGAGCATGCCAGGCCCTCCTATCTTCCACTGCCTCCTGGATTTGGGTCAAATTCAAGTTGCTTCAATGACACTGTCCAACCATCTCATCCTCTGTCATCCCCTTCTCCTCCTGCCTTCGCACTTTCCCAACATCAGGGTCTTCTCCAGGGAGTCTTCTCTTCTCATGAGATGGCCAAAGTATTGGAGCCTCAGCTTCAGGATCTGTCCTTCCAGTGAGCACTCAGGGTTGATTTCCTTTAGAATGAATAGGTTTGTTCTCCTTGCAGTCCAGGGGATTCTCAAGAGCCTCCTCCAGCACCACAATTCAAAAGCATCAATTCTTCGGCGGTCAGCTTTCTTTATGTTCCAGCTCTCACTTCCATACATCACTACAGGAAAAACCATAGCTTCGACTATTCGGACTTTTGTTGGCAAGGTGATGTCTCTGCTTTTTAAGATGCTGTCGAGGTTTGTCATCGCTTTCCTCCCAAGTAGCAGGCGTCTTTTAATTTCGTGGCTGCTGTCTCCATCAGCAGTGTTCATGGAGCCCAAGAAAGTAAAATCTATCACTGCCTCCATATCTTCCCCATCTATTTCCCAGGAGGTGATGGTACCAGTGGCCATGACCTTAGTTTTTTTGATGTTGAGTTTCAGACTGTTTTTTGCACTCTCCTCTTTCACCCTCATTAGAAGGTTCTTTAGTTCCTCCTCACTTTCTGCCATCAGAGTGGTATCATCTGCATATCGGAGGCTGTTGATATTTCTTCCGGCAATCTTTATTTATTTATTTTATTTATTTATTTATTTTATTTATATCCCGCCTATCTAGTCGGTTAAGACTACTCTTAATTCCGGCTTGGGATTCCTCCAGTCCAGCCTTCCACATGATGTATTCTGCATATAAGTTAAATAAGCCGGGGGACAATATACAGCCTTGTCATACTCCTTTCCCAATTTTGAACCAATCAGTTGTTCCATATCCAGTTCTAACTGTTGCTTCCTGTCCCACATATAGGTTTCTCAGGAGATAGATAAGGTGGTGAGGCACTCCCATTTCTTTAAGGACTTGCCATAGTTTGCTGTGGTCCACACAGTCAAAGGCTTTTGCATAGTCAAGGAAGCAGAAGTAGATATTTTTCTGGTCCTAGTCACCTAGGCACAATTGTAAGTCCCTGGCCCGAGGCACAGAGCAAATGCCAGACAGGTAACAATACTTTCATAAGAGGAGCATCTCCGTTCCAGAACCTACTGGATGCTTGTCTTCCAGGCATGTCCTAGCTTCTCAGGAGAAGCTACAGGGATCCAGTTTACCTCAGTGAATGCAGCTTGACACAAGTATGAGCTCATGACAACATTCAAGCTAAATGGAATAACAGATTTTAGCCCCTAAAAGCAAGCAATATAACCCAAATTGCCCACTGACATGAAGGGCGAGGAGGTTCATACTTCAGGCTATTTACACAGCTATTGTAGCACTGGTAGTAAATTCTGATTTCACCTCTCCCTCCCCCAGCATCTCTAGTCTTACCACCTTTATGGAAGAGTGGTATAACTTACCCCACTTCATGATGGGGATAACATTACCCATAAAATTGGGCTGCTGAAAATGAGGGGAAATGTTTGGTTTTTTCAAAATGAAACCAATTCATAAATTTATCCATAATCAGACCAGGAAAAATCTGTTTTAAAAGTTTCAGTATAGGCAACAACAAAACAGACAAACGTCATCATCCCTAACAGAGACAGAACAGTGGAGAATATGAAAAAATAAAAATCAGGTATTAAAAAGTCTGCTTCTTTACCTGTTATCCAATATCCTTATTGTTTTGCTTACATTTTGATGCATGTTTTTGTGGCTGTATTGTTCTTTTGTTAACACTGAAGATATCTATCTATCTATCTATCTATCTATCTATCTATCTATCTATCTATCTATCTATCTATCTATCTATCTATCTATCTATCTATCTATCTATCTATCTATCTATCTATCTATCTATCTATCTATCTATCTATCTATCTATCTATCTATCTTTAAAATAAAAAATGAAAACACAGCAAGACTTTCCACCGCCCCAGTAAACATGCAGAGAATAGCTCCTTAATGCATTAATAACTGGCTATTGGATCTAATGTCTGAAATTATGTGAATGAATAATGAAGTTTGTCTGTAGAATAAATATCTTCACAGAAAATAAATAAAGCAGTGCATGTATACTGCATTTCAAACCCTCTAACTACGGGCTAATACAATTATGTTTACAGGATGTTCAACATTTAGAAATAATGAACCAGTGGATTCTTCCTTTATTGGAGCAATTTGAAACAAACCTGGAGGGAGCAGATTTCTTCTGCTATAAACATCATGCCTCAGAAAGTGCTGAATGCTAAAATAGAAGTGGCTGGACCTTTTATAACTTTCCCTCAGGCCAGAAGTCCTCCTGAGTCTCCACAGTAATCAGCCATTGATCAAAATGATGGAGCAAACACATATTTCTTAAAGAAAAGAGAAGGAACCCATATATTTCCCCAAAGAATTTCAGCATTTTACATAGAACAGCGGTCTAAATGTGGGCAACTAGTTTTTGCTACAGATTTCCTTTGTGTTTAAAACATTGCCTTCTACCCAGCATTGCGGGGGTGGGGGTGGAAAGTGTCGAAAAATACTAACCTTCTAAACCCTAAGGAACTCTGGCAGAACTCAAGCCCTTTTCAAGTGTTCAGTATGAAAGTAAATTGTAACAGCTGAGCTGAGGGAGCAGGTTAGCCTGTCCAACCTAGATTTTGTATGTGGAAAGCTAAAGTGAAGAGGATAGGTTCTCCATACACTCAGAAACCTGAACAATTAGGGCTCATGACTGAGTGCAAATACTGAGTAGGCGCTACCCTTTTTAGATTCAGCTCTCTGGGCATGATGGCTGGTCTTCTGCCCGAGGTCATGTATCCTTTTGTTGATGGCCTGACTAGACTTTGTGTCTTGGCTCATGCAGGAGACATTATGGGAGGGGTGCAAGGAGAGACCCTGCACCTGGGAGCGTCCTGAGGAACAAGATGAGTCCCAGACCACCAATTATCTCTCTGTAACTTAGGTCTTTTAGTTGTGTTGTAGCACACCTAACCAGGGCTTTAGTGTGGTTGATTGGGCACACGGCTGCAAGTTTGTTTTTTTCCTTGTGTGATGAATTCCACTAATAATGGCAATACTAAAGTGAAAATGGTGGAGAGGACTTCTGCAACCTCATTTGCCTGGGCAAACAACCAGTTGTACAAATAATTGTGCAAACACAAAAGTTCCAGCAAGCAGCAGACAGTTGGCAAAACAGGTAGCCCCGAGAGCCATGCAGTTTTCTCAAATTTATTCAATTTGCTGAATATCTGTTGAAGGGATAAGGAATATTCTGTGGCTGGCTTTTATTTTTGTAGCACTCTACTTGTGTCTCCCCCCCCCCCCCGCTTGCTGTGTGTTCCTGTGTTCTGGATTGAGTGGAAAATTTGATAAAGAAGGTAGTCTGCCCCCTGAGACAACAAAGCTAACTGTGGCTAAATTAGTAGCTTTGCTATCCTAGTAGCCAGAGTACAGTGGTGCCTTGACTTACGAACTTAATCCGTCCCAGAAGATGTTTGTAAGTCAAAACGTTCATAAGTCAAATCAGCATTTCCCATAGGAATGCATTGAAACCCAATTAATCCATTCCAGCTGTTTTTTGTTCTTATGTCAAGGCACGGTTTGTAAATCGAAGCATTAGTTCTCATAGGAACTAATGCAAAAGAGGTTAATCCGTCCTCTATCACTAGGAGGAGAATTGTTCTTCTTTTAACCTAAGATGAACTTAGGTTTAAAAAAAGGGCAGGAAAGAGGGAGGGAGGGAACAATGGGGAAAAGAGGAAAGAAAGAAAGAAGGTCATCACTGGGGCACACAGACCCCTGAGACAAAGGTTTGTGCTTTTAAGCACAAAAAGAGAGAAGACAGACAGAGAGAGAGAAGACGGGGGGGGGGAGAGAGTTTGGAGTCTAAAACACATTTTAAACCCACACATTTTAAATCCACACATTTTGTAACAACACATTTTAAACCAAGCAACTTTTAAACAAAACACCTTTTAAACCCAACCAAACACCTTTTAAACCCACCCACCAACACCTTTTAAAACAAAAGAGAGGTCATTTAGCTTTAGAGCCCAACGGCCAAATTTAGACCTTTGCAAAAAGTTTTCTGATTTTAAAAGCAAAAGACTAAAATGCATTTTAGGGGCCAACAGCCAGACAGACTTTTGCAAACATTTTTCTGATTTTTAAAACCAACAGACAGCACAGAAACATAACCCCCCCACCTTGCCACCTAGCCCCAACCCCAAGCTGCAAAACCCCTGTACAGTAAATACAGTGTACTCACCCAGAATGGGCAGTCTCTCTGTTTTAAAAAAGAAAGTAAAAAAATCCAAAATTTAAAAAATTAAAAAGCCAAAAAAAAATGCAGTCCATACAGTACAGTACCAGGCAGTAGGCAGTCTGAAGTCTCTCTCCGTATCCACACTCTAACCGCTGGGGTGAGCAAGGTAGCAGACAAGCAGCCTCTTCGCTGGCCAACTGTTAACTGAAAGTTCAAATTTCCCGCCTTCCCCGCGTTTTTTTGTTTGTAAGTCAAAGGTCCTTTTGCAAGTCAAAGCAAAATTTTGCCAACGGAGCTGTTCATAACTCGAAATGTTCATAGGTTGGAACATTCATAAGTCAAGGCACCACTGTACCTTTTTCCTCACATCTGCTACCCCATCCAGAATGCAGACACACACAGCAAGAAAGAAACTCCACACTAGTGCTGCAACAATAAAAGCCAGCTGCAGGCATAGGAAAAAAAAATACAGTAATAGTAAAGTTAAAAAAGGGAGGGGTAGCTTGGGTCCTTATCCGTGGTGCTATGAGTTCCCTTGCTCAAATCCTGCACAGTGCGCAAATTTCACACACAAAGACACCTAGTCAATTCGACTGAGATCTGCAGTGTCTAAAAGGGGTGAATCTTGTGCAATACTCACTCTAACTTTTGAAACTTAAAGTCACATCCTTCATGATTTGGCAATTCACAGTAACATTAGGAGCAGGGCAGCTCCAGAACAAATGTTATAGGTACAAATACTTTAAAATAAGCTTATGTGAAACAAATCAGAAAGGGTCTAAATCAGTTTGAAGCAAATTTATTATTATTTGTAAGACAAATAATTTGTAGTTAAGACAAATTTATATGTAAGAAAAATAATTCAGAACAAATCAAAGCAGGTGATGTATGCACTCCCTTAGAAATAACCATAATTTCATGTCTCCCCACTGACTATAAAAGGGAAATCAATATATAGTTAGAACTTTCTTGCAGATGATGTTTGCAAGCATATTAGTCCTGACTAATTAGACAGAGTCACAACACTTAAGACAAACTGGTGCCCAAGTTTTCAGGCAGGTAGATTTTGGTTGATTTATTTACAGTATTGGATAAAATCTTGTTGCTTAGCATAGGAAGTTGCAACCAGAGCAGGCCCATTAAATCAGTGAAACTTCCGAAGGACATGATTTACAAAATCCCCACTGATTCAATGGGCCTACTTTGGTTTTGATTCACCACACAGAGCAACAGAATTTTAGCCAATTTGTATTTTTAAAAGAACTCTTTGTAATAGGCTAAAAATTACAAATTTGATGTGATGGTGCTGCAGGTTAAATGGCATAAAGCCTCTGGGCTGCAAGTCGGAAGACCAGCAGTTGTAAGATCGAATCCACGCGACAGAGTGAGCTCCCGTCGCTTGTCCCAGCTCCTGCCAACCTAGCAGTTCAAAGGCATGTAAAAATGCGAGTAGATAAATAGGGACCACCACAGTGGGAACGTAACAGCATTCTGTGTCTAGTCACACTGGCCACATGACCACGAAAATTGTCTTTGGACAAACGCTAGCTCTATGGCTTAGAAACGGGGATGAACACCACCACCCAGAGTCAGACACAACTGGGCAATTTGTCAAGGGGAACCTCTTACCTTACAAATTTGACACCTGACAAATTTCAGACACATGGGTTCATGGACACGTTCTGTTCCCCATTCTGTGAATTTTGTTAAAATTATTGTGCAGCAGAGCCAGCCTGAGGTATTTTCCTGCTTGGAGTAAAGGACAATATGACACTTCTGCCATTTCTGCATGGAAAAAGTTTACCAAGCTAGCAGGTGCATCTCATCTCATCTCACCCCAGGTGAAAAGATAGCATCTGGCATCACAGTGAGGCCAGCAGGCCAGCACAGGCATGTTGTGTAACACACACGGCTGTGTATATTTCCTGCACATCTAAAGCCAATGCCTGAGACAGCTGCCTCCCCCTGGCCAATGGTAGGGCTGGTTCTGACTAGCATCATTCTAACATAATGTCAACAAAGTGACTAAAATCATACTGAAGTATTTTAGAAATAAGCTCCAATGTCTATAAAACAGGTATAGAATTAAATAATGAGCACTTGACACAATTGCTGTAAAATTACAAATTAAAGCAACTATGTCCTTATTTTCTCATTAAATCAGAATAATAGGAAAATTCCTTCAATAAGACCCACCACTTACAGTCATTATTTTAAAGGATGGAGAGATTAACTTTATCTATCTATCTATCTATCTATCTATCTATCTATCTATCTATCTATCTATCTATCTATCTATCTATCTATCTATCTATCTATCTATCTATCTATCTATCTATCTATCTACCTACCTACCTACCTACCTACCTACCTACCTACCTACCTACCTACCTACCTACCTATCCTGCATTTCTCCTTAAAAAGTACCCAGCAGCTTACATAATTAAAATACAGTATGTAAAGCTAACAATAATGATTATACAAAGGCAGTTCACATCTTTAAAATACAGTGTTTAAATGTGAAAACTATTAAGTATACAAATATTAAAAGGAACAAACAAATACCACTCTGAGAAATGATATACAATATGAATACTAAAAATACATTCAAAGCAGTAATACATTATCCATTAAAAAACCCCACTCAAGCAGCCAGTCACTGAGGGAAGGCTTGCTTGAAGAGAAAGGTTTTTGCCTGCTTGTGGAAGGACAACAAAGATGAGCCCAGCCTGGCCTCCTGTGGGAGGGAGTTCATTCTTAAACTAACTTTTCAGAGAAGACTCAGAGTAGCAGATGTTCCCATGCAATTTTAATGCCCTTTTTCCTCCTTGACATACACTATTTTTTCTTCAATTTAATTTAAGTCATGTTCAAATATATTATGTTATACTAGTTAATGTATCTATCGGTTATCTTACATCCCTGTACTTGAATTAACTAAAAGCATTTCACCTTTATTTTTAGAATTCTATGACCACAGTGCTTACTTGTTGCAATTTCAGGTACAGCAAAAGCTCTTAAAGGGTGCCTAGCTGAAATAAAATAGATTCTTTATTCACAGCATAAATTCTAGTTCTCTTTGTTTGTCATTATTGTTCCCTATGCTTTGCTTATTAGAGTTAGTGAGTATAACTGTTGTTCAAGTAATTGAAGCTGCAGTTTTATACACATTCACCAGGGATTCAGTCCTGCTGAACTCAGAGGTAGTTAACCTCTGAGTAGATATGCATAAATGCTGCCGTTAATAGGTAGGTAATGTTGCAGAGTTTTGAATTTCTGGTTACAAATATGTTTTGATACACAGTGAAAGTACAGAGACTTACAGAGGAGAATAGCATCTCATTCCAGATAGTCCACCCCTTTCTCATTTCTGGTGCTTACAGTTTCAGTAAGTCAGACAGAGACATTAGTAGAAAGAATTTTTAAAAAGTTTCATTACTTATAGTTGGGAACAGCAAACAATTGACAAAAGAGAGGGAAAGGGTCTTTCAGCAGAGAGGAGTGGTTCTCTTTGAATTCTGAGTTGGGAAAGAATGGTTGGTTAGTGCTAGATAGATTGACAGTAGAGATGGGCACAAATCGGTTCGTTCTGGTTCGTCCCAGTTCATAAAGGCATCAGCATTCCCATCCCAACTCCTCTGACTCAAACAGCCACTCACTGGACCCAGCTTGCTTGGGTTCCCCCCCCCCCAGCTCCTCAGCTAATCTCCCAGTCACAGCAAGAGCACAGACTTCTCTACCCTGACCTTTTGGCTGATTGGGAGATCTGAGCTGTTGCTGGGCCTTGAAAATCAGTTGAGGAGGTGGAAAAAAACAAGCAAGGTGGACCCGGTGAGTGGCTGCTTAAATCAGAGGAGGTGGGGGAGGTGAGCGATAGGACCTGTGCTGCCAACTGTAAAAACCTGGTTGAACCAGAACAAACAGGTTCATGCCCATCTTTAATTGATTCCTGCCCAGGCAGCGTACAAGGTTGTAAAAACTCCAGCAGATAAGACATGGCCTTTTCCATCTTGTGGCTATTTCTGTGCCCCTTGCCACCCTTCTCTGCCTCCATGGCTGCTGCTTCCACCAAAATAAATAAATAAATTAATTAATAAAAGCCAGTTTTTTTAAAAAAAAATGGTACCACTGGGAGCCTGTGAAAAAGGAAGGCCCTAATTTTGGCTGTCCTTTCCTGAACGGAAGAGATGTCAAAGTTACTGTAGGAAATGTATTTGAATAAAGAACCACTTTTACTAGTCCCACCCTCATTTTCCACTTATTATGGAATGATTCCTCTGTTCAAACACACAGGTTGGGTGTCCAGGGAACTGCTGTACCTTCAGATGCAGAAACAAATCTTAGGGCTAATGATGTGAAAGAAAAGTAGCATCCGCTTGATCGTATGATGCCATTTGGAGCAAAAGGCTGGTGTCACAACTCATAAGCTTTCTTGTTGCACAAGACCTGACAGCAGTAGTGCAGGCCCTGGCGGTCGGGGAACAACTTCTCATGAACTGGTGTGTGACTCTTCTGAAACCCCCAACAACCATGGAAATCATGGCATGCATGCCATTTGTACTGCAGTTAAGGCCACACAGGATGTGAGCCAAGCAGGAACCATTGCCAGGCCCAGTTTGCTGTTTTGCTGCAAGGGTAGTGATTTTTTTAAAAAAAAAATCATATATCCCCCTAACTCTAGGTTACTATATGGCCTGATTAGCCAAGTGTTTGATCTGAGGCCTGTTTATGTGCTTTCCCCAGGGTCCATCTGCACAGTTGGCTGGCTCAGAAACAGCTCTGGCTCTCCTTCAGACTCTTGCCTGCCCAACATCACAAGGGCTCAGTCTCTTGTCTCAGAGAATGGGTTGCTTGCTAACATAGCAACCATAGCAATAGCTATGTACAAAATATTACAAAAGTAAGACACACTTTACTTTTCTTCTCCTGCGAATCTTGGCAGAATTACTCTTTCTGTGAAATGCATCAACTGGAACAGTCTTGTATAGTTTACAGAAAACCTACAGTATCCCAGCTGTTGTTGCTGAGTTACATAAAATAAATCAAAGGGGAAGGTTTAATTTTTTTTTTCCGGTGGTGGTGTGGGGGAATCCTAACTATCTTTTTCTGGAAAATTGGAGCACAGCACCTTCCCTGCTTCACTGTCCCCTATAGAAGGAAAGAGAAAGTGCTGCCCCCTAAAATCTTTAACAATTCTTAATGTCAAGATAATGAAGATGCAGCTGTTTGCACATGTATGATGGAAGTAAATAAATGGCACTGAACCCTGTAAATCAAATTAAACATAAAATGATAATGGTAATATTTATTTATTTATTTATTTATTTATTTATTTATTTATTTATTTATTTATTTATTTATACATACCCCGCCTATCTGGTCATTACGACCACTCTAGGCGGCTGGTGCTGCTTATATCTAATGTGGTGCTGTGTTTTTGTGTGTTTAGTCGTTTAGTCGTGTCCGACTCTTCGTGACCCCATGGACCAGAGCACGCCAGGCCCTCCTGTCTTCTACTGCCTCCCGGAGTTGTGTCAGGTTCATGTTGGTTGCTTCGCAGACACTGTCCAGCCATCTCATCCTTGGTCGTCCCCTTCTCCTCTTGCCATCACACCTTCCTAACATCAAGGTTTTTTCCAAGGACTCTTTTCCTCTCATGAGATGGCCAAAGTACTGGAGCCTCAGCTTCAGGATCTGTCCTTCAAGTGAGCATTCAGGGTTGATTTCCTTTAGAACTGATAGGTTTGTTCTCCTTGCAGTCCAGGGGATTCTCAAGAGCCTCCTCCAGCACCACAATTCAAAGGCATCAATTCTTTGGCGGTCTGCTTTCTTTATGGTCCAGCTCTCACTTCCATACATCACGACAGGAAAAACCATAGCTTTGACTATTCGGACTTTTGTTGGCAAGGTGATGTCTCTGCTTTTCAAGATGCTGTCAAGATTTGTCATCGCTTTCCTCCCAAGAAGAAGGCGCCTTTTAATTTCAGGGCTGCTGTCTCCATCTGAAGTAATCATGGAGCCCAGGAAGATAAAATTTGACACTGCCTCCATATCTTCCCCTTCTATTTCCCAGGAGGTGATGGGACCAGTGGCCATGATCTTAGTTTTTTTGATGTTGAGTTTCAGACCGTTTTTTGCACTCTCCTCTTTCACTCTCATTACAAGGTTCTTTAATTCCTCCTCACTTTCTGCCATCAGAGTGGTATCATCTGCATATCGGAGGTTGTTGATATTTCTTCCGGCAATCTTAATTCCGGCTTGGGTTTCTTCCAGTCCAGCCTTCCGCATGATGTATTCTGCATATAAGTTAAATAAGCTGGGGGACAATATACAGCCTTGCCGTACTCCTTTCCCAATTTTGAACCACTCAGTTGTTCCATGACCAGTTCTAACTGTTGCTTCCTGTCCCACATATAGGTTTCTCAGGAGACAGATAAAGTGGTCAGGCACTCCCATTTCTTTAAGAACTTGCCATAGTTTGCTGTGGTCCACACAGTCAAAGGCTTTCGCATAGTCAATGAAGCAGAAGTAGATATTTTTCTGGAACTCTCTGGCTTTCTCCATAATCCAGCGCAAGTTAGCAATTTGGTCTCGAGTTCCTCTGCCTCTTCGGAATCCAGCTTGTACTTCTGGGAGTTCTTGGTCCACATACTGCTGAAGCCTACCTTGTAGGATTTTGAGCATAACCTTGCTAGCGTGCGAAATGAGTGCAATTGTACGGTAGTTGGAGCATTCTTTGGCACTGCCTTTCTTTGGGATTGGGATGTAGACTGATCTTTTCCAATCCTCTGGCCACTGTTGAGTTTTCCAAACTTGCTGGCATATTGAATGTAGCACCTTAACAGCATCATCTTTCAAGATTTTAAATAGTTCAACTGGAATGCCATCACCTCCACTGGCCTTGTTGTTAGCCAGGCTTTCTAAGGCCCACTTGACTTCTCTCTCCAGGATGTCTGGCTCAAGGTCAGCAACTACATTGTCTGGGTTGTCCAGGATATCCAAATCTTTCTGATATAATTCCTCTGTGTATTCTTGCCACCTCTTCTTGACGTCTTCTGCTTCTGTTAGGTCCCTCCCATTTTTGTCTTTTATCATGTTCATCTTTGCGCAAAATGTTCCTCTAATATGTCCAATTTTCCTGAACAGATCTCTGGTCTTTCCTTTTCTGTTATCTTCCTCTATTTCTTTGCATTGTTCATTTAAGAAGGCCCTCTTGTCTCTCCTTGCTATTCTTTGGAAGTCTGAATTCAAGTTTCTGTAACTTTCCCTATCTCCCTTGCATTTTGCTTCCCTTCTCCTCTCTGCTATTTCTAAGGCCTCATTGGACAGCCACTTTGCTTTCTTGCATTTCCTTTTCTTTGGATGGTTTTCGTTGCTGCCTCCTTACAAGCCTCTATCCAAAGTTCTTCAGGCACTCTGTCCACCAAATCTAGTTCCTTAAATCTGTTCTTTACTTCCACTGTGTATTCATAAGGGATTTGGTTTAGATTATACCTGAGTGACCCAGTGGTTTTTCCTAATCTCTTCAGTCTAAGCTTGAATTTTGCTATGAGAAGCTGATGATCAGAACCGCAGTCAGCTCCAGGTCTTGTTTATGCTGACTGTATAGAGCTTCTCCATCTTTGGCTGCAGAGAATATAATCAATCTGATTTCGATATTGCCCATCTGGTGATTTCCATGTATAGAGTCGCCTCTTGTGTTGTTGGAAAAGAGTGTTTGTGATGACCAGCTTATTCTCTTGACAAAACTCTATTAGCCTTTGTCCTGCTTCGTTCTGAACTCCAAGGCCAAACTTCCCTGTTGTTCCTTTTATCTCTTGGCTCCCTACTTTAGCATTCCAGTCCCCTAGAATGAGAAGAACATCTTTCTTTGGTGTCAGTTCTAGAAGGTGTTGTAAATCTTCATAGAATTGTTCAATTTCAGTCTCCTCAGCAATGCTGGTTGGTGCATAAACCTGGATTATTGTGATGTTGAAAGGTCTGCCTTGGATTCGTATTGACATCATTCTATCATTTTTGAGATTGTATCCCATTACAGATTTTCCCACTCTTTTGTTGACTATGAGGGCTACTCCATTCCTTCTACGGGATTCTTGCCCACAATAGTAAATATGAAAATCATCTGAGCTGAATTCGCCCATTCCTGTCCATTTTAGTTCACTGATGCCCAGGATGTCGATGTTTATTCTTGCCATCTCCTGTTTGACCACCTCCAGCTTCCCAATGTTCATAGATCTTACATTCCAGGTTCCTATGCAGTATTTTTCTTTGCAGCATTGGATTTTCCTTTCACTTCCAGGCACGTCCACAGCTGAGCGTCCTTTCGGCTTTGGCCCAACCACTTCATTAGCTCTGGAGCTACTTGTACTTGTCCTCCGCTCTTCCTCAGTAGCATGTTGGACGCCTTCCGACCTGAGGGGCCCATCTTCCAGCGTCATATCTTTTAGCCTTTTGTTTCTGATCATGGGGCGTTCTTGGCAAAGATGCTGGAGTGGCTTGCCATTTCCTACTCCAGGTGGATTGCGTTTAGTCGGAACTCTCCACTATGTCCTGTCCGTCTTGGGTGTCCCTGCACGGCATAGCCCATAGTTTCTCTGAGTTACTCAAGCCCCTTCGCCACGACAAGGCAGCAATCCATGAAGGAGAATGTGGTGCTGCTTATACCTAAGTAATGGAACCTGTTAATCATGTGTATTAAACCTAATGGAATTTATACTGTATGTAGCATAAATTTCATTAATTTTATCTAAGTAGATCTACTTTTGATAGCCAGGACAGTATAGTGGATGGGGTGATGGACTAGGACTTGGGAGACTGTGACGTCCATCTCTGCACAGCCATAGAAACACACTAGGTATGTGGTGGGGATGACACTGCTAAAACCACATCTTCTGTAGCTCATATTACCTTGAAAATGATAAGTCAACATAGGTCAGAAGAGACCTGATGGCACATAATAACAAGGCTAATGTTAGATTTGGCCCATTTCTAGTTAATAAACCATTCTTAAGTGACGCATGCATCTTTTCTTCTTTCTGATAGCAACAACTCACAGACAAAATGCACCACCATGTAACAGCACTGTTTAAGGCAGAGTATACCAACCAAACAATATTTAGATTGCATTGTAAAAAACTGGCTTTATATGACTTTGTTGAAGTCTTCATGAACAATACCTTTGGGAGAAAAAAAATGCGACTCTGATTATATTTTGTCCCTTCATCTTGCAGCCTGGTCTTTCCATTTCCATTTCCTACATTTGCAAAGTTTGCATCATCTGTGTTCCTTACTGAGGGTCCATGGACATGTAAAGGCTATCACTTGGCCATCTTATCTTCCTGTCAAGATATAAGTTTAAGCTAATAACCTTAACAATGTGTACTCAACAACACAAATGTCAGTTTGAAAACTATTCTATTCTGAATCTGCATTCCAGTCTTCTCTAATTCTCCTTACTGTGTCGGGCAGGATATTTACTTTATAGACCTAAATATTTCATTTTATGCTGATCAAGAATATTTTTTCATGAATTTCTGAGGGAGAAAAGGAAAATACATTCTCAACTGAAAAAGAAAAAGAAAAAAACAGGAGTCTGAAATTTTTAGTAACCTAGCAGTGCTACTCTAGATTTCATTTACAAATATAATTTGAAAAAAATGTAAATGTTTTACCTGGCCCTTATAAGCCATTAAACATTGTGGCCTGGAACACCATCACTTAAAACACCTTTTCACCTCATTTTTTCCACTGAATTTCTTTACATTACCCTGGAAATTACTATCAGATATTTGGACTTTAACATAATGTAGATGTAACTATGTATTAGATGCCACTGTATTGTAGAACTCATGGTAATGCAACTCAATTAAGCTGAACAAAGAATTTTAAGATTCATCAAACCTTTTGTATGACACTTACTATCCTGAAGCCAGGTGGATCCTTACATCTTAGAGACAAGTGCCAACTCAAAGAGATTTATTCCTTATGAAACTCAAGATGAAAATATATCCTGAAAATGCTATATTGGTCTTTGATATAGAACGTTTTCTGTGAACAATGCTGAATAATGACATGGAGACTGGAAATGTGGCAGATTTATTTAGGATGGTTGGAACTTTTGTTTGTATGCATTCCATTTGGAATACTTTCACAATGCATACTGTACATTTCACACACACACTAAACAAAAGCAACAGCAACCAGAACTCTGATGAGCACTGCTCTGTGATTCCACTTAAAACTATTCATTCTTGTTTGACTTATCATCCAGTCTTCAGCTTGGAAGAGGTTAAAATCCTCTGTGGGAAAGGCCAAGGCAGTTTGATAGATTAGCCAGTGATTCGGCGTTCATTTGCAGCTCTAAATAGGCTCAACAAGCCTTCTTCTCAGGCCAACTGCTGAGATAAAACTCTGTTCAATTCATTTAACACATTCGCATTCACACAGGGTAATATCAAATAATTAATCCATGGGCGGCTTTTGTGGTACATACAAATCTCGTTGCTTCAAGCACAAGAAACTTGCATGGTTGCTTAACAAATTTACTGCTGAAGATTTGTTCAGAGCACTCATTTTTCATTTTGACTTCTTCAGATGTGTGTGTATTTTCTTTGAGGGATAAAAAAAGCTTTTTGTATATCTCAATATATTACATATGCAGGCTGTGACAAACCCAGACCTACTGGGATCTATCACACAGTTACTAAGCTGCCACCAACCATTCCCTATAATAAGTCACACAGACCAGGGATGGATTTTTAAACAATAAAAGAATAAGGTTTATTTTAAATACAAACAGGGTAAATAAAACAATCAGGTGAATAAAATAAAGTAACGTGGCTTATTCTCACACACACAAGCATACAGTTTGGTTCACCTAGAACCTTTAACTTAAAGCACAGACCCTGAACCCATCAGTTCTGGCTAACCAACAGACCCCTGAACCTTTCAGGCTGGTACTCTGACACACAGTAGTACCCTGTCAGACACCCAGACTCCCACAACAGCTTCTTCTTCCCCAGCTGCTGCTTCGTCCCAACCCAGTGTCTCCCAGTCTGTCTCAGCATCTCTCTCTCACCACACAGGCATCACATATTTATACAGTACAGCCCCTCCTCCTGATGTCCCGCCTTCCACTCCCCATAGGATGGAACTTTCCCTCCAAACCCATGACAGACAGGTAACATCAGTGCTGTTATGTAACACCTCCCCTCTTTATAAGTTGTTTTGTAGGGGGAAAGCTAAGGTGCTTTTCACCAAAAAACAACCTGTATAAAATACACAACAACAGTTATACATACCCTATTATCCTTACTTATACTTACATTCTAAGTTAAACCATAGCAAATAGGCATTTAAACATTTACCATATACATTACATCACTTTACCTTTATTCATACAAACCAATTTCAAAACCAGGTACATTTAACCTTTTGTCATCATTATATACACATAGTCCATGTTCTTTCGCCGTCTTCATTCTTCAGGTCTTCTTGATAAGGCGTCAGCAACACAGTTCACTGACCCTCTGACCACCTTCACTTCAAAGTCATAGTCCTGTAGGTTTAAAGCCCACCTCATAAGTTTGCTATTGTGGGTTTTCATTGTCTTTAACCATTGCAATGGTGAATGGTCAGTACACAGAACAAAATGTCTTCCCCAGATGTAAGGCTTGGCCTTCCGGATCGCGTAGACTATGGCCAAACACTCCTTCTCCACGGTTGCCAAATGTCTCTCACCTTTTTGAAGTTTCCTACTCAGGTAGGACACTGGATGCTGGTCACCATTCTCATCCTCCTGGCACAGAACTGCTCCTACCCCGCTGTTAGACGCATCTGTGTAGATGATGAACTCCCGGTCGAAGTCTGGAGCACGCAGGACAGGATAGTTGATTAACGCCTCCTTCAACCTCTGGAACGCCGCCTCACAGTCGCTGGTCCATGGGATGCGGTCATCAGCCTTCTTCCTCGTCAGATCGGTCAGCGGAGCCGCAATCTCGCTAAACCTCGGGATGAACTTTCTGTAGTAGCCCACCAACCCAAGAAATGATTTGACTTTTTTCTTGGTGTTCGGTCTAGGCCAATCACGAACAGCTTCTATTTTGGCCTCCAGGGGTTTTATCATTCCTCCCCCTACCATGTGACCCAAGTATTTTATTTCTGGGCTACCTAGCTGACACTTGCTGGCCTTTACTGTTAGCCCTGCTGCACTTAACCTCTGCAGCACTAACTCCAGGTGTATCAGGTGATCTTCCCAGGTATTACTGAAGATCCCTATGTCATCAATGTAGGCCACTGTAAAGTCACTGAGCCCTGCCAAGGTCTGGTCCATCAGCCTTTGGAATGTGGCTGGTGCATTTCTGAGACCAAAGCTCAGGACTCGAAACTCATAGAGACCAAAAGGGCTGCAAAAGGCAGTCTTTTCTTGATCCCTGGGATCAATTCTTAATTGCCAATATCCCTTTACCAGGTCCAATGATGAGATGAACCGACAACCCCCTATGGTTTCAATCAGGTTGTCTAGCCTGGGCATTGGGTAGGCATCAGGAGTGGTTACACGGTTTAATTTCCTGTAATCGACACAAAACCTAATGCTCCCATCAGGCTTGTCCACAAGGACTATCGGAGAGGACCAAGGACTAGAAGAGGGGACAATTATGTTCTCCCTAAGCATCTCGTCCAGCTCCTTCCGCACCTTGTCCCTATAGGGTCCCGTTACTCGGTATGGGGATACTGCCTGCGGGGGTGCATCCCCTGTGTGGATCCGATGCATCACTCCCTTCACTATCCCCGGCTTGTTGGAAAACACCTGTTGATATTTACTAAGCAGCATTTTTAGTTCTTGCTGCCGGTCTTGGGTGAGTGCAGGACTGATATTGACCTCCTCTGGGTTGTATTTTACTTCCCCTCTACCCTCCCAGAAGGGTAATTCAGCTTCCTCACTCTCAGCTGCTTTTATCGCGAATAAAACCCTCTGTTCCCCTCTGTAGTAGGGTTTTAGGGCATTCACATGAACCACCCTCCTTGCTTGGTTCTCCTCCTGCTCTATTAGGTAGTTCAGGTCTGACATCTTGGAAATGACCCTATATGGTCCTGCCCATTTGAGCTGCAGTTTATTCTCTCTGCAGGGCCTAAGCCAGAGCACTTCCTCCCCTGGGTCAAAGTGCCTCTCTCTAGCTTTGCGGTCATACCATGTTTTCTGTTTGACCTTCTGCGCTTGCAGGTTTTCTGCTGCCAGCTCTAGATTTCGCTTTAGGTCATTCATCAAGGTGTCTATGTATGTCACAACGTCTTGTGGGTCATCCTGGGTGATCTGCTCCCAATTTTGTTTGATCAAATCAAGGGGCCCTTTCACCCCTAAGTGTGCAGCAAACATGTCAGAGTGACCCCTTTGTAAGATCATGGGGCGATACTTTTCAGGTACCACCAGCTGACTTCTGATCCCATCTCCCCCTTTTGAGATATTCCTCAGGGTTTCTCTATATAAAATCCCCTTTTTCTCCAGAAATCTCACTGGGGTCTCAGGTGTTAGCTGGGCGTCAGTCACCTGTTCAAAACACTTTTGGAGAGTGGCGTCTGCCTTTTGCTCCTGTCCAAATCTGCTGTCTGTGGTTAAGGTTTCCACCACAGCTTCTGAACTTCCCCCACCTGCTTCCGTCTCTGGCTCATCATTACCCCCCTGAACTGTCCCTGTGGTGGCTTGTGAGCGTGTAATCACTAGCACCCGTTTCACATGTTCAGCCAGGTCATTTCCCACGAGCACGGCTGCTGGCAGAGTCGATGAAATCGCTATCCGCCAATCTCCCCTCCAGCCTTGAAAGTTGACAGGTACCTCTGCTACTGGCAGAGAGATTATCTGCCCCTCAATCCCTGCCACCTTCATGCTCTCATTTGGGATTATAAACTCCCTAGGAATAATATCTGGATGGCACAGGGTTACCTGGGAACAAGTGTCCCGCAGCCCCCTATACTGCCGGTCAAGTATTCCTACGTCCACCCCTGCTGTCTCAAACAACTGAGAATCTGTTTTTATCAGCAAGCAGCGCTTTACCTCCACAAGAGGACCATTTTCCTCAGCCTGATCAGCATAGGTAGCTGTTCCAGACTGAGTAGTCATGGCAACAGGCTCCCTCTGTGACAATGAGCTTTGCTCCTTCTGGACACAGAACACAGCTTTTGGCTTGGTCCCACTAGAATTCTGAGGCACCATTCCTTTTAGCTGCTTCAATTTCTCACACTCTGAGATCAGATGACCCTTTCCCTGACAGAAATAGCATTTTCTAGTGTATTTGGATTCTCTCTCCTCTGGTTTCGGTTTTCCCTCCAAATTCTGAGGGCTTGGTTTCATGCCTGAGGGCTTCCCTTCACCATGGGCCCCTCCCCCTTGCTGGCTTTTCCCTGGTCCCTGAGAGTACTTGCTGTAGGTTTCTTTGGGTTTACCTACAGATTTCCCCTCACCCAAGGGCTTTCTTATTTGGGAGATAAAATCCGCGATTTCTGCGGCTGCTGCCACAGATTTCGGTTTCCTTTCCCTCACCTGGAATTTCAATTCCCCATGCAGAACTGAATAGAACTGTTCCAGGGCTATCAAGTCTTTAAGCTGTTCATAGGTCTCTGTCCCCTCCTGCGATAGCCATTTCTCAAGCAGCCTCACCAATTGGGCCCCCACTTGGGTAAAAGTCTGTTCTGGTTTTTTTGTGAGGGACCTGAATCTTTGTCTCAGCTGCTCTGCATTTATCCCATGTCTGGCAAACACCAGTTTTTTAAACTCTGCAAAATCTTTCATCAGTTCCTCAGGCATCTCGGCATAAACCTCAGCCAGGCTACCACTGATTAAAGATCGCATGATGGTCATCTTCTCAGTTTCCCTCACTGAGAAGTCCACAAACGCTCTTTCCACTAAGGAAAAGAATACCTCAGGACAATCTCCCTTGTGGTACACAGGGAATTTCTTCAGGTCAGCTTTAGACAGTTGGCCTCCCTCAGAATCCCTATTGTTATTATTGTTCTGGTTCATTAGTTCCAGTTTTCTTAATTCAAACACCATTCTTTCTTTTTCCAGAGCAATTTTCTCTCTCTCTCTCTCTAGTTCAAATTGCCTTTGTTTCTCCCTTTCCTCCCTTCTTTCTCTCTCTAATCTTTCCTCCATTTCCCTCACCCTCAGTTCATGCTGTTGGGCTAGGAGTATTTTTCTGAGTTCTGGGTCCTGCTCTCCTGTGCTGTCACCTTGCACTGAGCCAAATTCATCCTCAGAACCTTGGTCAATCTGGGGGTCTTTCACTTCACTCATTTCTGTTACTTGGCTTCGAGTCAAGGGCATACCCCCCCTCAGAACAGGCTGCTTTAAAAAGTCAAGCCTCAGAATAAAACGACCACTTTTTTTCCTTTTTGCCTCAGAACCAGCTCTCCCTAGAGATTGCTGCTGTTCTTCAGCACTAAATTTGCAACAGTATCGAGTCAGAGCCTACCCCCCTCTGCTGGGCCTCTCAGCTGGCAAGCTAGCTCTCTGTTGCTAAGCAGTTTTGCCTCAGCTTTTTCCCGCCAAAACTAGGCTGCCTCAGAGCACCTTAATCTAAGTCTCCCCAGTTGGCACGTTCTTCTACTAGCGCACCTCCCCGTGAGGTACACCTAGAAGATTACCTACGCGCCTCAGACTGTCCCTGACTAGACCCCCCTTGCTCTGGGCACACTTGCCAAGGCTTTGCTGGACCGCTGGACAACTGGACCAGTCGTATCCCACACGCTGGACACCAATCAATGTGACAAACCCAGACCTACTGGGATCTATCACACAGTTACTAAGCTGCCACCAACCATTCCCTATAATAAGTCACACAGACCAGGGATGGATTTTTAAACAATAAAAGAATAAGGTTTATTTTAAATACAAACAGGGTAAATAAAACAATCAGGTGAATAAAATAAAGTAACGTGGCTTATTCTCACACACACAAGCATACAGTTTGGTTCACCTAGAACCTTTAACTTAAAGCACAGACCCTGAACCCATCAGTTCTGGCTAACCAACAGACCCCTGAACCTTTCAGGCTGGTACTCTGACACACAGTAGTACCCTGTCAGACACCCAGACTCCCACAACAGCTTCTTCTTCCCCAGCTGCTGCTTCGTCCCAACCCAGTGTCTCCCAGTCTGTCTCAGCATCTCTCTCTCACCACACAGGCATCACATATTTATACAGTACAGCCCCTCCTCCTGATGTCCCGCCTTCCACTCCCCATAGGATGGAACTTTCCCTCCAAACCCATGACAGACAGGTAACATCAGTGCTGTTATGTAACACAGGCAAATAAGGAAAGACCTACATAGGCACTAGAAAAGGATGGGGGCACTTACTTTGGCAGCACTGAAGTATAATTGCAAAAGTTAATCCTCCCCATCTTTTAATTAGCTTTGTTTTTCCTATAAATAAATTCATACGCAGAGTTACATGCAGCTAAATAAAAGCAACTGTTTTGTGTAGCTGAGTATGCATTATTTTAGGATCCATGCTTCACTACTAAGTGTGTTAACTGTCGCATGCCCAATGTACAAGTAAATGCAGTAGAACTTACATCCATTCAATTCCTTCAAACTAGACACACCCACATGCTTGTAAACACTTTGCAGTTCCTGGAGAGTGTCAACTACCAGCCGGAGCTGGTCATAACTTGAAATGTTTGTACACAGGGACATTCGTAAGTCAAGGCACCACTGTATAAAGATGCTCCCCTTCTGGCCTTGTCCTGCATATTGTATGTTGTATATATGGTTTCTTCATATCCACGGTGTCAGGCATTCATGATAGATCATGGATCCAATCCCCTGTGGATATGGGGGTCCTACTGTACTGTAAACACTGCTCAAATAAGCAGTTTAAAGCAAAAGAGCTAAATAATTGAAGTTGCCATCGCTATGTTATGCACCACAATTGAAGGATAAATTAAACAAGCTTCTTCCTGAAGCTATGAGATACTTTCAAGATTGACTGAATTATATGGATATATTAGAAGCAAGTTCATGTAGAATATGAATATTTTACATTAAAAAAATCTCCCTAGGCTGTAGCTAAGCTGTCCAGGATCATTTCTTTATCAATATTACGGGAGCTGTAATATACATCAACTGCGTACAGATTAACCTATTACCTTTTCTGTGTCCCTATGTGCAAGGAAAATTTCTGAAACTGGCAACTGTTTTGACTTGTAGGCAAAAAGTATCTAGGTTCTTGGTACACCTAGTTTCTTCCATTCTTCAGTTTAAAAAAGAAGCAGCATATGAGTGTTGGGAATAGAACTCCTCACAGATAAGCTGAATTGCTTTCATATACCCAGAGCTAAGAAATCTAGGTCTGGTTACAGGTTTCCTTATTGATTTCCTCTTTGTTTTTAAAGTCCGCTAATTATATTTGTGGAGAAAGAACAAGAAAGAATGTAGCTGAGATTGTTGTGGTAATGACCGTTAGACTTTGTACTGATTAAGCTTGTACCAGCTGTAATTATCCCCTGTTGCTGTCAGTTTAATTTCATTTGTGATCTATTTGAAATAATGTGTAAGCAAATTGAAAAAGTCTCACAGCATTTTAAGGTGTAACATATTCATTGTGAAACACAGCTAAATTAAATTGTTAGCCCCAACCGCAGTAGTCTAGGGATATAAATCCTTGCTTATCAAATTCACGTGAGCAGGAATGAAAACACACATTTTTCCCTTGCTTTGTCCAGAAAACATTCCCACTGCTGTCAATAACAGTTCTTGTTTCTGCAATAACTATGTTTGTGCAAATTGTGTTAATTATGAAAATAGTGCAAAATATGATGGCTAATGCCTTTTTGTTTGGACTGTGAAAAATTGGAAGCATCATAATTACTGTTTATAATTCAGTAAGTTATTCTGAAATGTCTGTGCATTCATCTTTCGTTTCACAGAGGGGAAAGACACTAGTTTTGTGAGTAAGTCTGTTTCAGCAGCTACAAAAGCAAGAGTATTATGGCACCTTCAAGATGAGAAAAATTATTTTAGTGTGACCATTTATTGATTACAATCCACTTGTAAGCCGCCCAGAGACCTCTGGGTAGTGTGGGCGGCATATAAATAAATAAATAAATAAATAAATAAATAAATAAATAAATAAATAAATAAATAAATAAATAAATAAATAAATAAATAAATAAATATCTGAGTCACAGATTTATATACAGTGTACATGATGTGGGGATGAGAATATAGGGATGGGACCAAGTGAAATGGCCTTGTACATAATTAGCTTCCAAGGTGACAATGGCATTATGAGCAGAAGTAATAGAGATTAGTGTTGATCATTAATGTAGTGGTAAAAGGAAGATACAAATGATGTGAATTTTCGAGAAATGTAGACTGTGCTGAGGTCAGAATAGTGTCAAAACAAATATTTGGTTGCATAAAAACAAAACACTTAAGATAGCCAAGTTATAAATATACATAGCCCAAAATCTTGTTACATAAATTATGCTGAGATAAAGGAAATAAAATTACCATTCATAGAGACTTCCAGTTATTAAAGGGTTTCTGCTTCCACCCCAGGGCTTGCATGACTCACATACAATTGCCCTGAATGTATGTGAGTCATGCAGATCCCAGAAACAAAGAAGAGACTCTTAAATTACTGGGAATGTCCCCCAGGTGGTGACTTCATCTATACAACAGGATTTTGTCCACAGTGTACCAAAAAGTCCTGATATCTATTTAATCCACAATATCAGTCGTTCCCAGATGTTCTTCAACTACATCTCCCAGCTATGCTAGCAAGGGCTTCTGGGAGTTGCAGTCTAGTAACACCTAAGGACCCAACGTTGGGAACCACTGCCCTAGAAGCACACCAGAATGTATGGCTATAAGGCACATCAGCTGCTTCTCTCTCAAATATCCTTTATAATTCTTTTTTTATTGCAGTAGCCACTTTGAGATCAATGACAGAATGTCCTAGGGCAGTGGTTTCCCAAAATCCTACCCAGCACAGCTTATGCTGAAGACTTCTGGATGTTTTAATGCAAGAAAATTTGGGGAGCCAAGGTTGGGAACCACTGTCCTAGAAGACTGAAAAATTATGATGCAGGCTTCTGTGCCTTGCTATTTCTTTTCCTCACATCAGTTTTGTTGCTGTCTATTCCCTTGTGCAGAAATATAAAGTGCCGGTACTGCTGGCAGAGGATTATGTATATTCTTTTGGGCAGGAAAAATGCACAATTTAGGCAGAACGTAGAGGGGTGAAAGGGCTCCTTGACCTGTTCTCATACTGAAGAACTGTTAGAGGAGTCAGCAGATTGTTGAGAGGCTGTTTCAGCATGTTGAGACACCCTTCCTTTTGCAATAATTCTTCACATTTCTGGAGTAGACCTATTTAATCAATGGAACTCACGTATGTCCCACTAATTTAATTGATGTCCTGTATTAGGTACTGACAAGTGGGTGTAGCCAATACATTTTTTTTAAAAAAGAGGCTGCTTTATGAGATGCATAGAGCTCTCTCTCTCTCTCTCTCTCTCTCTCTCTCTCTCTCTCTCTCTCTCTCTCTCTCTCTCTCTCTCTCTCTCTCTCTGTGTGTGTGTGTGTGTGTCTTTTCCTGCTGTAACAGACTAAGGAGTACTACCTCTTGGCTTTGCATTAATTGGTGTCATTTCCAGCAATGATAGTCTTCTATGTCCTGTGCCAGCTGAATCATGATTCCTTCCCCTTCCTCAGCTGGGGCACCAAGAGACCTCTCCAGAGGTTTCCCCAGTCATCCGGAGTAGTCTTACTCCTAGAGGAGAGGGCACCTCTGTTATGAAAGGTACATCATTGGATGCCAGGCTTTGTATTTCTCTTTGTGTCTGTCTATCTACAATACAAAATATTAATATAAGTTAAATGGAAATTCACTAAAAGGATATATATTTGTCTAGATCTTCCCTCACTACAAGCAGTCTTCAAGTGGGTTGTGTTATGACTGCCAGAGAGAGCGTAATATTTATTTAAATTTAATTCAAATATTTTACCTCACTTGTTTCCCCAAAAGAACCCAATGGAAGACAGGATAGATATCGAAATGCAAAAGTTGCTCCAATCGGCTTTCACAATAATGGACACAGGGAGCTTTTGTTGTTTCCTGTACTGAAGAAGGAACTGAACCAAAATTATAGTCTGCTCAGGGGCTTACTATACACAGTTAATTGTGGGACGTGGGCTACACATATCTAATAGTAACAATTATCTACCATCAAGTCAGTTCCAACTTATGGCAACTCTTTCCAGAGTTCTTTTTGAGTAGAGAGTACTCAGAAGTGGTTTACCATTCCCTTCTGGGGACATCCTGGAACTGTGCAACTTGCCCCAAGCCACAGAAGGCTGGGATGAATAGCGGGGGAATTGAACTCCCAACCTCTAGCCAGATATCTGACCCACTGAGCTAAATGGATAATAAATAGAGATGGACATGAAATGAACTAGGAATGAACGAACAAACAAACAAACAAAACATTTCCATGGGCACTTTGGGGAACTGCACTTTTACAAAGTGAAATGCTGAACTTTTTCATAATCAGTGTTTTGTTTCACTTTGTTCCCCTAAAGCACTCCTTCATGGGTCCTAGCACCTACCTTACTCACTGAAGGTGAGTAGGACTGTATACTCTTTGGGGCCTACATCCTGCCCCAGTGCTTCTTGGGAGACATAGGGCATTGTGAGAAGTGTAGCTTTGCCACCCATTGGGCTATATATAGGGAACCCTCAAAGAACTACACTTCCTACAATACCCTAAACATGTCAGCTGGGCAGTGGCAGCAGCGACCCAGAGTGAGTATGCTAGGTGCTGGGTCCCATGAATGGGGCACTTACTGTCCTACTCAGCTGTGCAGCATGGCAGGAACAGAGGGGAGAAAAGGAGGAGGCCCAGAGCAAGGTAGATAAGTGCTGGGGCCCATATAGGGGGGTATGGGGTGGGAAACCTATGACGGGGTTACACCTAAAGCCCATCTTCATTTAGAGATGGGCCCGAATCAACGTTCCCTCTAAGCCAGTGGTCCGCAACCTTGGGCCTCCAGATGTTCTTGGACTTCAACTCCCAGAAATCCTGGCCAGCAGAGGTGGTGGTGAAGGCTTCTGGGAGTTGTAGTGCAAGAATATCTGGAGGCCCAAGGTTGGGGACCACTGCTCTAAGCCACGCAGCTTTGCAGCACTGCATTGGGGCTGTGCAGCCAAACCACTGATCCTGCCCATTTGCTTCCAGTCTGGGATGGAACTCCATGTGGTGCTGGGCTCCCGCCTCACATTAGCAGAAGATTGGAGAGAATGTTGGCCCGAACTGAACAAACCATAAACTGATTCATTTAAAAATAAACTAAAAATAAAATCAGCATAGTTCATGGTTATTGGTTTGTGGGCAGTGATGAACTACAAGCCATCACAAACCGCCATTGGGCTTCTTCATGCCCACCTCTAGTAATAAATGATTTTTCTTAATGTTTGTAAGATTAAGGTGACTAAATCCCGTCTGACTTCTTTCTTACTTCGCCTCCTTTGTATTCATTAGAAAATAAGCATAAATGTAAACAGAAAAACGGGAAACTGTAGGCCATAAAATAAAATGTTTACTGCAAACCCACATTTCAAATCAGTTTCAGCAACAAGTGGCTAGTGCAAATTCATTTTGTATAGTATTTTATGTACAGAGTCGTATGAATCTTTTTTTTTTTTTTGCAATCTCCTGTCATTGTGGGCTTGTTGTGCACATGTGTACTTCTTAGATAGAAAGGGTACTAGCTAGCTTCATTCAAAGGCAGTTTGAGCTAATTGAGGAGATGTTGATAAGAAAAAAAATAGTGTTTCTGTCATGTTCTCAGCTGAGAGACTTGAACATTCTTTATCAGGACGTCTTATCAAATTGAGGGGACCTAAATCAATGGCAAACATAGACATAGGAAGTATTCTTTCTGTCCCTACTGTTTTCTAATGAAATCCAATAATCTGTTACGCTTACCCTGTCGTACAGTCCCTTACTTTGTAAAATGGGCATTTCAAGAGAGCACAGGAAGTGCAAACTTCCTCTTGCTTTTCCATTATCAGATTTCAAGACAGAATTAGCAAGACTGGCAAATGCTTTAGGGTTTGGTATTTTACAGATACAGGTTTAATATAAAAATGGTATATCTGAGTAAAATAACATGTTAGAACATATATTTCTGTTACTGTTGAAGATTACTACTGCCTGTGCAGTGGCACAAAACAATGAAAACCAGCCTATTTAGTTTTACAAAATGTAATGACAGAAACTGGAATCAGGCCACATCATAATTTACATTCTTTTGACAAGACTTAATAGATTTCGAGTCGCTACAAGGCCATAACCATAGCACCTCTTCAAAATGCAACACTGTCTTGCACCTGGGAGCAAGAAACATCATGTGTTCATTCCAGTTCCTGGTTCATTAATTTAATTATTGTATTTTTTTAACACAAAGCACTAGTAAGTATTTCCACAATGCTTAGAAATGTGGGTCATGTAGGTATGCTACTCGTAGGGTACAGCTGTGACTAGTGTAGCTTAGGTCCAACTATAAATGTGACATAAATATTGGCTTGCTATTCAGCAATCCATTCTGTGGGTCTGCTCTTAGATGAGAGTAGCAGAAGGATCCTGGCTTTAGACTAAGTAGCAAAAAAACTGACCAACATGACAACAAATGTGCTAACAAGTAGAATACAGATTATCATAATCAACAGATGTTAGAAGGCTTTAAACATACCTTGTGTTCCCTTACTGAGACTCAAGAAACACAAGCTATTAAATAAAGCCAGATAAAATATTCTAAAGGAAATACGTAGGTTATGAACAAAAGAAACATATGTTGTTATGTGCCATCATATGGCAACCTGAATAGGATTTTCAAGGTATTTAAGATATTTAAGGAGTGATTTTAAAATTGCTACTCCCCTGTAAGTTTACGTGGCTATATGGGAATGGGTTTGGAGGGAAAGTTCCATCCTATGGGGAGTGGAAGGCGGGACATCAGGAGGAGGGGCTGTACTGTATATATATGTGATGCGTGTGTGGAGAAGTTGAGACGCTGGGATGTGACGAAGCAGCAGCTGGGAAGAAGAAGCTGGTGTGGGAGTCTGTGTGTCAGACAGGGTACTACTGTGTGTCAGTACCAACCTGATAGGTTCAGGTGTCTGTTGGTTAGCCAGAACTGATAGGTTCAGGGTCTGTGCTTCAAGTTAAGTGTTCTGTGTGAACCAAATTGTGTGTATGTATGAGTGAAACTAAGCCACGTTACTATATCTTATTCACCTGATCATTTTATTTTCCCTGTGTGTTGTTTTAAATAAACCTTATTCTTTTATTTGTTGAAAATCCATCCCTGGTCTGTGTGACTTCTTAAAGGGAATGGTTGGTGGCAGCTTAGTTAACGTGTGGCAGATCCCAGTAGGTCTGGGTTTGTCACATTGATTGGTGTCCAGCGTGTGGGATACGACTGGTCCAGTTGTCCAGCGGTCCAGCAAAGCCTTGGCAAGTGTGCCCAGAGCAAGGGGGGTCTAGTCAGGGACAATCTGAGAGCGCGTAGGTAATCTTCTAGGTGTGCCTCACGGGGGGGTGCACTAGTAGAAGAACGTGTAACCTCAGATTGGGGGCTAGATTAGGGAGCTCTGAGGCAGCCTGTTTTGGCGGGAAAAAAGCTGAGGCAAAACTGTGAAATAGCAGTGAGCTAGCTTGTCTGCTGAGAGGCCCAGCAGAGGGGGGTAGACTCTAGCTCGCAACTGTTGCAAGTTAGTGCTGAAAGGACAGCAGCAATCTATAGGGAAAGCTGGTTCTGAGGCAAAAGAAAAAAAAAAGTGGTCGTTTTATTTTGAGGCTTGACTTTTTAAAGCAGCCTGTTCTGAGGGGGGATTATGCCCTTGACTCGAAGCCAGATGGCAGAAATGGGTGAAGTGAAAGACCCCCAGGTTGACCAAGGTTCTGAGGATGAATTTGGCTCAGTGCAGGGTGACAGCACGGGAGAACAGAACCCAGAACTTAGAAAATTGCTCATAGCCCAACAGCATGAACTGAGGATGAGGCAATTTGAAATGGAGGAAAGGGAAAGAGAAGAAAGATTAGAGAGAGAAAGAAGGGAGGAAAGGGAGAGGCAAAGACAATTTGAATTAGAGAGAGAGAGAGAGAGAATGGAGAGGGAAGAAAGAATGGAGAGAGAGAGAATGGCGTTTGAATTAAGAAAATTGGAACTGATGAACCAGAACAATAATAACAATAGGGATTCTGAGGGAGGCCAATTGTCTAAGGCTGACCTGAAGAAATTCCCTGTGTACCACAAGGGAGATTGTCCTGAGGTGTTCTTTTCCTTAGTGGAAAGAGCGTTTGTGGACTTCTCAGTGAGGGAAACTGAGAAGATGACCATCATGCGATCTTTAATCAGTGGTAGCCTGGCTGAGGTTTATTCAGAGATGCCACAGGAACTGATGAGAGATTTTGCAGAGTTTAAAAAACTGGTGTTTGCAAGACATGGGATAAATGCGGAACAGCTGAGGCAAAGATTCAGGTCCCTCACAAAGAAACCAGAGCAGACTTTTACCCAAGTGGGGGCTCAATTGGTGAGGCTGCTAGAGAAATGGCTATCTCAGGAGGGGACAGAGACCTTTCAGCAGCTCAAAGACTTGATAGCGCTGGAACAGTTCTATTCAGTCCTGCATGGGGAACTGAAATTCCAGGTGAGGGAAAGGAAACCAAAATCTGTGGCAGAAGCAGCAGAGATCGCAGATTTTATTTACCAGATAAGAAAGCCCTTGGGTGAAGGGAAAGCTATGGGGAAACCTAAAGAAACCTACAGCAAGTACTCTCAGGGACCAGGGAAAAACCAGCAAGGGGGAGGGGCCCATGGTGAAGGGAAGCCCTCAGACATGAAACCAAGACCTCAGATTTTGGAGGGAAAACCAAAACAGGATGAGAAAGACTCAAAATACACCAGAAAATGTTATTTCTGTCAGGGAAAGGGCCATCTAATCTCAGAGTGTGAGAAATTAAAGCAGCTAAAAGGAATTGTGGCTCAGGATTCGAGTGGGACCAAGCCAAAAGCTGTGTTCTGTGTCCAGAAAGAGCAAGGCTCATTGTCACTGAGGGAGCCTGTTGCCATGGCTACTCAATCTGGAACAGCTACATCTGCTGATCAGGCTGAGGAAAATGGTCCTCTTGTAGAGGTCAGGCGCTGCCTGCTGGTGAGAACAGATTCTCAGTTGTTTGAGACAGCAGGGGTGGACGTAGGAATACTTAACCGTCAGTATCGGGGGCTACGGGACACTTGTTCCCAGGTGACCCTGTGCCATCCAGATATTATTCCTAGGGAGTATGTAATCCCAAATGAGAGCATGAAGGTGGCAGGGATTGAGGGGCAGGTGATCTCTCTGCCAGTCGCGGAGGTACCTGTCAACTTTCAAGGCTGGAGGGGAGTTTGGCGGCTAGCGATTTCATCGACTCTGCCAGCAGCCGTGCTCGTGGGAAATGACCTGGCTGAACATGTGAAACGGGTGCTAGTGATTACACGTTCACAAGCCACCACGGGGACAGTTCAAGGGGGTAATGATGAGCCAGAGACGGAAGCAGAGGGGAGTTCAGAAGCTGTGGTGGAAACCTTAACCACAGACAGCAGATTTGGACATGAGCAAAAGGCAGACGCCACTCTCCAAAAGTGTTTTGAACAGGTGACAGACGCCCAGCTAGCACCTGAAACCCCAGTGAGATTTCTAGAGAAAAGGGGATTTTGTATAGAGAGACCCTGAGGAATATCTCAAAAGGGGGAGATGGGATCCGAAGTCAGCTAGTGGTACCTGAAAAGTATCGCCCCATGATCTTACAAAGGGGGCACTCTGACATGTTTGCTGCGCACTTAGGGGTGAACAAAACACAGCAAAGAATCACACAGAATTTTTACTGGCCTGACATAGGGAAGCAGATCAGGGAGTTCTGTAAACAATGTGATGTGTGTCAAAGGCGGGGGAATAGCCGCGACAGGACCAAAGCAAAGTTGTGCCCTTTGCCTGTGATTGACACTCCGTTCAAATGCATAGGGGTGGATATTGTGGGACCTTTGCCCAAGGCCACAAAGAGGGGGAACAGGTTCATTCTCACCATTGTGGACCATGCCACGAGGTACCCTGAAGCCATACCCTTGACTAACATTGAAACTAACACAGTGGCAGATGCCTTGGTGGGGTATATATCCAGGATGGGATTTGCCTCAGAAATAATCACAGATTTGGGCGCATCATTCACATCGAAGCTCATGAAACGCTTATGGCAAATCTGTGGAATTAAGCACAAGGAAACCACTGCCTATCATCCTGAAAGTAATGGGTTAACTGAGAAGTTCAATGGGACTCTAATGCGCATGATTAGGGCTTACTTGGCAGAGAATCCAAACAATTGGGACCAGAAGCTGCAATCCCTTTTGTTTGCTTATCGATCAGTGCCACAAGCCAGTACCGGGTTCAGTCCATTTGAACTTTTATTTGGGAGAAGGGTGAAAGGGCCCCTTGATTTGATCAAACAAAATTGGGAGCAGATCACCCAGGATGACCCACAAGACGTTGTGACATATATAGACTCTTTAAGGAAGGACCTAAAGAGAAACCTAGAGCTAGCAGCAGAGACCCTGCAAGCTCAAAAGGTCAGAAAGAAAGCTTGGGATGACCAGAACGCCAGGGAGAGGCACTTTGACCCAGGGGAGGAAGTGCTTTGGCCTAGGCCCTGCAAAGAGAACAAACTGCAGCTGGGTATCCCAGAAACAAAATATTTGGGTCACATGGTAGGGGGAGGAGTGATAAAACCCCTGGAGGCCAAAATAGAAGCAGTTCGTGATTGGCCTAGACCCACCACCAAGAGAAAAGTCAAATCATTTCTTGGGTTGGTGGGCTACTACAGAAAGTTCATCCCGAGGTTTAGCGAGATTGCGGCTCCGCTGACCGATCTGACGAGGAAGAAGGCTGATGACCGCATCCCGTGGACCAGCGACTGTGAGGCGGCGTTCCAGAGGTTGAAGGAGGCGCTCGTCCAGTATCCAGTGCTGTGTGCTCCAGACTTTGACCGGGAGGTCATCATCTACACCGATGCGTCTAACAGCGGGGTAGGAGCAGTTCTGTGCCAGGAGGATGAGAATGGTGACCAGCATCCAGTGTCCTACCTGAGTAGGAAACTTCAAAAAGGTGAGAGACATTTGGCAACCGTGGAGAAGGAGTGTTTGGCCATAGTCTACGCGATCCAGAAGGCCAAGCCTTACATCTGGGGAAGACATTTTGTTCTGTGCACTGACCATTCACCACTGCAATGGTTAAAGACAATGAAAACACACAATAGCAAACTTATGAGGTGGGCTTTAAACTTACAAGACTATGACTTTGAAGTGAAGGTGGTCAAAGGGTCAGTGAACTGTGTTGCTGACGCCTTGTCAAGAAGACCTGAAGAATGAAGACGGCGAAAGAAACATGGACTATGTATATATATTGATGACAAAAAGTTAAATGTACCTGTTTTTTGTATTTGGTTTGTATGAATGAAGGTAAATTGATGTAATGTATATGGTAAATGTTTAAATGCCTAATTGATATGGTTAACTTAGAATGTAAGTATAAGTAAGTATGATATTGTATGTATAACTGTTGTTGTGTGTTTTATCCAGGTTGTTTTTTGGGAAAAAGCACCTTAGCTTTCCCCCTACAAAACAACTTATAAAGAGGGGAGGTGTTACATACAGCACTGATGTTACCTGTCTGTCATGGGTTTGGAGGGAAAGTTCCATCCTATGGGGAGTGGAAGGCGGGACATCAGGAGGAGGGGCTGTACTGTATATATATGTGATGCGTGTGTGGAGAAGTTGAGACGCTGGGATGTGACGAAGCAGCAGCTGGGAAGAAGAAGCTGGTGTGGGAGTCTACTGTGTGTCAGTACCAACCTGATAGGTTCAGGTGTCTGTTGGTTAGCCAGAACTGATAGGTTCAGGGTCTGTGCTTCAAGTTAAGTGTTCTGTGTGAACCAAACTGTGTGTATGTATGAGTGAAACTAAGCCACGTTACTATATCTTATTCACCTGATCATTTTATTTTCCCTGTGTGTTGTTTTAAATAAACCTTATTCTTTTATTTGTTGAAAATCCATCCCTGGACTGTGTGACTTCTTAAAGGGAATGGTTGGTGGCAGCTTAGTTAACGTGTGGCAGATCCCAGTAGGTCTGGGTTTGTCACAGTTATGTGCCATCAAGTCGCACCCAACATATGGCAACCTGAATAGGATTTTCAAGGTATTTAAGATATTTAAGGAGTGATTTTAAAATTGCTACTCCCCTGTAAGTTTACGTGGCTATATGGGAATTTGTACCCCATTTCCCTAGTCCAACACGGTATCCACTACCACATATATACATAAATAGCACTCATAATGTTATGTTAGGACTTCACTATTCAGAGTTCTCTTGAATTTTAACCACTGTGCTGGTACATACTGGTTAATTGCTCCTTGCTTGAAGTGGAAGTGTCTAAACAAACAACAAAACATATGTCTGTGGTTTGTTTACTGGGATGTTTGAGCCTGTCAGGCACTGTCTGGCTTGTGCCTCCTCTAACAAGATGGAGAAATAGTTCAGGATCTTAGGGTGAATTCTCTGGCTTGCTCCTTGTTGGGGTTCACATATCATAGTAAACAATTATTTTATTTTATTTGTATCCCATCTTTCCACCCTGGTGAGGGTCACAGGTGGAGTACAAAACATTTAAGATCAACAATTATTATTTTAAAAAATTGATTAGGATTTTAAAGTATGATATACAAATATTTAAAAATAATACCGCACTTAAAATCTGTACATTTTAAAAGACTTTCCACATCTTTGTTGTCAATTCCACATGTTCAACAAACACAGAGGGAAAGGCAGACCAGCACGAGAACCATATCTAAGGAACTGAACCATGCCAGAAAAGTAGCAAAGGGGAAAAAAGGATTTTGTCATTAAAGCACCCATTGTTATAGTATATACCACTTTCAAAATCAGCATCTAGGTGCAAGCCTTACTGTTCTACATGCTTCTTAAATATTGGTTGGGGGGGAAATATTACCTTTGAATTGGACTTGAAGCCCAGGCTTATGTGTGATGAGTAGTTTCTTAGATAATTAACTTAGATTGCTTATTATCATCTCAATTAAGCATGAGTAATTTCTAACCTTTCCAGTGCCGCAGGACTTTATCCTCGGTCAGTCCCAAGCCTTACCTGTGTTGTGAATCCTAAGTAATGATTGGCGTTGGAATCCCAAAACACTGGGAGGGGGAGCATTATGCCTGTTCATGGACTAAAAGAAGCCATTCTTTGCCATAATATGCCATACAATTACTTGCTTCTTAAATATTGCTATAAAGAAGCTTTGTTGTACATTATCTTTCTCAGGATGACATTTTAACGTAAAGGATGGTTTAAAGAACGCACCATTTAGTATATGGAGACAGTAGCACCCTATCTATAACTGACAGAGTGGTTTAAGTGAGGATGACAAAAATGATCCCCCCAAATCGATGCTAATTAAATTTGTTTTCTCTTTCATGTAGTTAAAAATGGCTTGTGCGTAGGAATAGGGATGGAACACAACACAAAGATGATTACTGTGTTTAACAGCGTCTGTCTTTTGAGCAGATGATAAAGTGCCAGTTTTCAAAGGCTGAATTCTGTTTCTTCAAAAGAAGAACTTCAGGGTTTTATTTTGTTTTTTTGGTATTTTTTTAAAATGAGAAAACCATTTATCTTTATATTAGAAGCTTAAAAATCCATTTTGTTAAAGGATATTTTATTATTATGCTAGAGGGCCACCAACTTGGAAAACTGAGCTCCATTAAAACCACTCATCAAATACAGAGAAAAATTTATGGCATACATGAACAGTTTTGATCTTCTCAGTAGAGACAAAAGGACTTTTGTTGGGATCAGTGTATGGATTCCAATATTAGGAACTGCACAGTTGCAGGTTAGCAACCAAAACATCCAGGAATTCTCTTCCTTCGTCTTGGGTCAGATATCACTTCAAATAAATTTATTTATTTGTCTAGAATCCTTTGCCCAGGCACAATTTAATACCAGTTTATGAAAGAATGTAATGTATCAGTGGCTGAAATCCTGTTGCTTAATGTAGTAACTCACACCTAGAGTTGACCCATTGAATCAGTGGGGATTTGGTGTGTCTACTCCTCTGTAAGTTCCACAGATTCAGTGGGCCTACTCTAGTTGCAGTTTGCTAATGGATGTACCTGTGTGTCTTGTCTGAACATAGGTAGGCCATTTGTCTTTACAGAGGATGGCCATTCCTCTCTTTGAAGGGATATTAGGGAACAGTTATTAATTTGTAGTTTGCTATTTCACTATCAAAAAGCTGGCTTAATGATAAACAAATGAAGGAAGATCAGGACTGCTGAAGTTGCAGAGCACCCCCCAACTGTGTTCATCCCCTAGTTCATCCCATCAGTCATTCCATAGTCATCCCTATGGTGTGAGGTGCATAATATCTGTGTTAGGCCCTACGTTCCCTGTAATTTTCCAGAGTGCTGTGAAGAAGCTTTGTCCCCTGCACACAAGATTCCAGCCATGACTGGAAGCAAATGTGTGAGAACATCAACACAGCTGTGCACACCCAATGCAATTTGGTGCATCCGCGCATCTTAGAGAGAATGTTGATTAAGGGTATGCAGTTACCTCATGATGATCCAATCTGTATATAAATACTCATCATACTCTACAGCCAAGCCAAATGCTTAACACAACTGAGCCGTTCAGCAGTCCTATGTCATAACTTCCTCTGTTTTACTTTCTTCTATGTACGATGGATAGAGGAACAAAATGGAGCAAAATGAGAGACAAAGGGATATAATTGCTACTCACTATCTTCCTTATCTTCTCAGCATTTCTTATCTTTTCTCTCTGTTTTCTGGGTTCTCCTTTTTTTACAAGCTTCCCAAGTTCATATAGCAATCTCCTCTTCCTCACCGCCAGCCGCCAATTCATTTCATATCCATGCCTGTCCCCTTTGTCACCTTCCAGCTGAGTCAATATTTGGTGGCTATTTAGTTTACCTGTCATCTTTGAATGTTAGGGGATTGTTTTCTTCCTTAGAAACTTTCTGCTCTCCTCTGTAAGTGGATGAAGCCATGTGGATAATGCCATTCTGTCTCCATAAGGATTAGCACATACCACTCAACTTCACAACCAGAGAGTGATGTTGCCTCAAGGGTAGGCAAATCATGGCCCTCCACATGATGTTCAACTGCAGCTTGCACAAGGAACTAAGCCAGCTAGGGCTGGACGTAACTGCAATTGAGCAACATGTCATTCACCAACAAACTCAGTAAGACTGTTGTGATTCTTTTCCCCACACTGGTATTCTTTTTAAAAATCATATTCACTCCCGTTTTCAGTTTTGCCTTTATAAACTAGTTCCTGCATAAATCTGTTTCTTAAATATTCTGAGTAACACCTCTGTTGGGTCATTTTATTACTACAAAAACATGGAACTACAACATACTTGAAGGGAGAAAAACTAAGCTAGCTGCAAAACAGGAGTCTTTCTCAATATTGTTCTTTTGGTAAACACAACCCCCCCTTTCTCACTTGGCAGCTGGGAAGATCTCTTTTTTTAAGAAGGAGGAAAGACTGTTTATTGAATCTTGAAGAAACTAGATTGTACATATTATCTGTCTCTGCCAGCCTGTTTCAACCAGGAAGTTTTTTTCACCACAGGAAACATTTCCCTTAATTATAGGATTGATTTAGCCTGAAATTTGAAAAATCCAGATAGTTTCAGGCAAATATATGATTCCTCGCCCCACCCCATCCCAGCATCAGTTTTATTGAGCATATTAAGGAAGGTAATGGATCCAAGGATTTCTCAAGCTGCCTGCTGCCCACAGAGTCTACATCTCACCTACAAGAAAGAACAGTGCTTTCTTTCTTGTGCTGTCTTGTATTAACCTTTGCTATTTGCCCTCCTGAGTTGGCTGTATCATCTTACAAGATCTAAAAGGCCAGTCTGTTCATTGCTTCTCTTCTGTACACTTTGCCCTACACTTGGCTGAATCTCCCCACGGCATCAAAGGTCAGTGAATTTCTACCAAAGTGGGAGCTTAATTCTTCTCTTCTTCACAAAGGATTTACACCATCTGTAATTCCACTAGTAGTACAGATTTGACTTCTAGAGAGGTCAAAAGAAGAAGGAAGAAGAAGAAGCATACACTGTCAAACCTCACAATTAAAGATAAGGTTAGGCTACAGAGTAGGTCAAACATGCATTCTGAATTAGAACTACAGTGGAAAATAGCAGATGATTACAGTAAATGAAACTTGACAGTCAGTGTAGTAATGAGGTACTTGCACTCACATTAATCTTAGTTCGCTGACGCCATTATATCAGGAAGTCCTTCAACTGGCACTGTTGCACGGGAGCTAAAGCTTTTGCTATGAGGTGCACTGCCCTACTTTTGCCAACCATTCTCATTACCTACACAGATTATGACTGAGAGGTGAGAGCTTAAAAAGTCACTTTTGGGACTGCAACTCCCAGAATTCCACATTCTATAATTCTATAGACATGATGGCTGGCAGATTCAGTGAGTTATCATCCAAAGAAAAGCAACCTCCAGTTGCCTCCAACGGGCAAGATGAATAACCCCATGTTGATTCACTGGTGATGCTTCCCGTGTGAAAACAGTCACCCCTGGGAATATACCAGAAAGACCCTTCTAGCCACTAAAATGGAATCAGAAATATTGTAAAGTAAACTTGTATTTCTATCTGAATTTCCAAGGGGTAGCTATGTTATGCTATGATAGCAAAACAGATCTTTCAGCCGAGAGCCTCAGATGTTTGTGTCAGTCTTAATAAATGGAGGCTGGGTACAGGCCTAGCCACTAGCATGGAAAAAAACACAACTTGGCAAAATTTTAAACTTTGGTCAAAAATGTCAGCTAATCTTTCTTTAACATTAATTGACAAAAGAGTTTTAAATGTTGGAACAACAATACTTTTATGTAGCAGAAGAGCAAGCCCATTGTGCCCTCAAGGGTTTCCTTCAGGGGTACTTCACCCAAGACATGGCTGTAAGCACTGTGATATTGATTCTGTGTCATTTGAGGGAGGGGGGGGGAACTGAACAAAGCTAGAGACCAGACACTCTGCAAACTGCAGACCAAACAGAAGAAAATACAAGCAATTTAGCCAGTCCAGGGCAGCACGGGAAAGCAATGTCCATGTGGTTCCAAAACTTACAGTGACGTGCACTATATATTGTGTGGGAAGTTAGTGTCAAAAACGGAAGGAAGGAAGGAAGAGTCAAACACATACCATTTGCATCTAATATATTTCAGTCAATAGCCAGCTGTCTCCTCTCCTCTTTTTCCCTCTGGGGCTGTCGCAAAAAGTGCTATATTATTCACCAGTGGGCACGGTAAATTGTCAGCATTCTGTTTTATACTGAGATTATTGTTTATTTAAAACAGTGTTTGGAAGTAACTCTTTTCAAATAAATAGTAACCTTTTGAATGAAAATGTAACTAAGTTGCATTTTAAAGTCAATATAACAAGAAATTAAAAGTTTCTTTTGGAAATGAGCATTGTTCTCTAGTTACTTTCAAATGGTATTTTAAGATGTTTTAGAAGCATTTTGACAGGGATTTTTCAAGTTTTCTAATTAAGCCTAAGATATAAGAGAAATATTAGCAGAATCCTATTGATTATGTTTATTGTATCAGTCAAGCTACTGTAATACACAGCGGTAAATTGCCAGTAGCTAAGAAATTCACACTTGCATTCCTCACTGCATGCCAGATCATGCAACTGTTGCATGATGAGGAATACCTGTTCAATGTCTTAATTTTTTGCAATTTGCACTTTTTATTTTATTGGTTAATTGCTTCAGCCCCTTCCCCCCCCCTGTTTTTTTTAGTTAGCATAATATCAGGTAGAAACAAGTGCACAGAAAAAGTGTAAGAAAATAGCTTAAATCTCAGTAGTCCACCCCTTTCTAATATGTAAAGTGGCTGGCACATTACATATTAAAAATAACTCTGCAAGTATTTAAGAGTGTGTGTGTGTAGACTCAATTTTCCTTATTTTTTTCTATAGACTATAACTACAGACAGCAAATATAAGTAAATATATATATAAAGTAAATACTGTATATATGTGTGTGTGTGTGTGTGTATGGAAGAGTCAGCCTCCATGTTTGCTCCATGCTCCATATATACTTTTCAAATGAGCAGGAAAGAGAGAGGCCAATAAAGGAATTGAAGCAAACAGGAAGAGGCGAGAGGCAAGCCAGAGGAGGGGGAAAGAGCTTTACCAATAGGTTATTAGGTAAGGAGAAAAAACCCTCCCTCCCGCAGACACCCAGTGTGAGAAAGCATGCAAGATTTGTATTAACGCATTTATGCCACAGTATGTAGATAAGATTTTATTATGTGTATAATATTTTTTATTATATGCATAATAAGTTTTGTTTTGTTCAATCCTTTGCATTAGGGGAAAAAGAATCAATGGCCAATATGAGAATACTCCCCCAGAGGGAATCAGCGAGTATTTTCTTCTGTTTTTCTGCAAGAGCAATGTAGTATAATGCAATGAATTGATGATAAATGGCACTGCCAATCCAGCTATGATGTTCCAATAAAATTTAAACAATAACATGTTTTTTTAAAGGAGAAAAGTATTTCCACAAGTGGTTGTTTTTGCATTTATTAAACTGAGAAGAGTGCTTAATGAATTAAAACAAACAGTAAAAAAAATAATACCGTGGAGGGCATCTTAGCTGTCAACAGAATGTCAGTATTTCTGCAATGTTGTGTTGCAAGAGACAGCAGCTGTGGGGAATATGTGTTAGCTGAAATTCAGAACCAAAGTAATTGATGAGAAATTGCCAGAGAGGTAATGGATAAATAGGTGATTTTTCTCACTCCATCTGTTGAGAAAGCAGTGATTCATGTTCACATGACAGGGGACAACTCCCAACTTTCTTTCTTAGAGCTGTGAATTTCAAAAGGGAAGGTATACCTCAGGCAACCCTGTAGCTATTAATTCAAACATAACAATTAATTATTTCACACAGTGTAGGGAGATGTCAACTGTCATCTCTTTGAAAATCAAAAATAGAAAAATAAAGACATTGCCCCCTCCAACATGATGTGCAAGCAAATACCTTGAACACAATAGATTTCTTCTTCTGTTGCTTCACATAGAATGAGAAAAGAATTACAGTCTGACTTCAGTTAGCACCATGTTGCCTACTGATGTATTTCAAAGAAAAAACACATAACTTTCAATGGTTAGTGTAGTAAAGCACACTGGAGTAGGCCCACTGAATCTCGGGTCCAAATCACGGCAACTAGATTGCACAAGGATCACGTAACTCCCCCTATCACAAAAGCTCCATGGACTGCTCATCCATTTCTGGGCACAATTCAAAGTGCTGGTTCTAACCTATAAAGCCCTAAATGGCATGGGTCCAAGCTATCTCAAGGACCACATCTCCCTTTCCAGGTATTAAGAGAATCAAAGAGAATCCCCATTTGGTGGGGATAAGGGAGAAGGTCTTTTCTGTCACTCCTCCTAGACTTTGAAACTCCCTCCTAGGCTGGCCCCATCTTTGCCATCTTTCCACAAACAAAGATCTTTCTCTTTCAGCAACCTGTCCCTTAGAAATAGATGGTTGTACCTTACTGCCTTATAATGGATGGTTGCACCTTATTGCTTTGAATTTTTTTATTTTTTTATTTTTTAGTATTGCTTTTGTGTACCATTTTTAGTGTGGTAATTGTTTGGTCCTTTTTAGTATTTGTATACTTTTTTTAAAAAAAATTCTTTTGCTTTCAGTGTTGTATTTTAATGATGTAAACCACCTTTAAGGAGAAAGGCAGAGTAAATGTATTTTAGATAAATAAACTCCTCTGTAAGTTCTAAAGTAAGTCACAGTTAGAGTAGATCCATTTAAATCAATGGCACTTACAAAGAGGTTGGGTCACCAAATCCCTTATGGAATGGGACTACTCTAGTGCAACTTATTGTGTAAGCAACAGGATTTTGGCCAATGAGACCATTCCTTTGTTTTGTTGGACAGACAGACATAAAAACAGTTTCTAAAGTTAGAAGCTATTCAAGAGCAGGAGGAAGCATTATACTGTATTTGATACGCACGTTCCTCCAAAAGAGGCATTTTTGTCATGGGTGTCTTCCTCCCTTGCCTATAGTTTTTGAGAAGGCTCAGCATGTGGCCCAGAAATATCACAATGCAAGTTTACCTAAGCCTTCATGTGTCATTAGTTTACACTGAGAACACTGGCAGCAAAGCATACTTCCAGTCAGAATTTTTCCAGCTCTGAAAAGCAGGGATTTTTCCATTTTTATTGGTTGGGTTTTGTACAATGTATCTCTGTAAACAATAAATCTTACTATTCCTCCTTAGGAAGAAGCTCAGATTGTTTAATATATTTCCCTAGTTCACAAGCTTTCCTCCACGACCTCCAACCCATAATCATTTGAAAAGTACATATGTAGGAATGCACATATAGTATTTCCATTTGGCCCAAAACATAGATAAAATGCTCTTTTATCAATGGGAGAAGGAGATGCTTTTAAGGAATGCATTCAGTTCAAAACATGTGCACAGAATGTGCACATGGGGAGGGGGAGAGAAATTTGAACAAAAGGTTCACCATTAAAAGCAAAAGCAATTGCAGGGAAACTGAGCCCTGACCAGACGTGGATGTGGGTAGCGGAGTAAATCCATAGGTGCTTTCTGTGTAGATGTGCACATCCTACTTTCATTAGGTTATATCAGGCAAAGAAAATCCTGCTTCTGGACCACTGTGACCTCAAGGATGTATGACCATTGGCCTGACTTCCCAGGAGAGGGCTAACCTCTTAAGCAATACATTACCTCATTGTCCAGATTTCCACTGGAAAAACAAGCATCATATGGCCACAGGAGATGTTAGTTCAGTACTTCAAAGGGACTATTTTGCTACTACATGCCAGAACATTTTGCTGTGTTCAGTTCAGAGACTGTGAAAATACTCTGAAGGCTATATAATATAATCAGCCTCAGTGAAAGAGCTAAACTGCTACTCATTAAGTTTCATTCTGTATGCAGCTCATGTGTGCAGAGATGTCTACTAAGAAAACAAACAGTACTGTACCCGCCAGTGTTGTATATTATATCTTTTTTTACTAAGCGGCAATAAAAGTTGCATTGTGGATGTACTGAGTTTTTCAAAAGAGTCTTGAGAATTGACGACCAACATTTGTGGGAGGAGATGTTTTCAGATAAATGCCTCCTCTCAATTTAGGAGGATGGCCTATTCAGATAAATTAAATCCACAATTAAAATGTGAGAAAGTCTTGGAAGAAGGTGAATTAGAAGCTTCAGATGTGTTCAGTATTTCTTTTAGCGCTCTGTGCAATGCAACCTGATTAGTAAGAAAGCCTGGTAGAAAAAACATATGCAGTGTGAAAGGGCTCCAACCCCAGAAACGATGGCACAGGTTTAATGCATGCAGAGAGACAGAGACACGGGGGTGGGAGGGGGTTAGAGAGGTCATAGATTATTGTCTTCGGTCTGTAAAAGGCCAAAGCATCTCTGCCTCTTGTCCTATACCAGTGCTCACCTCTGCTTTAGCTTGGCATCGCTCAACAACTGAAGAAGAAGAAGAAGAAGAAGAAGAAGAAGAAGAAGAAGAAGAAGAAGAAGAAGAAGAAGAAGAAGAAGAAGAAGAAGAAACAACAACAACAACAACAACAACAACAACAACAACAACAACAACAACAACCAACACATAGGTCAACCTGTGCAGAACTACAGCAGTACACTCAGCTTTGTAAATAAGTTGTTGGACCACCTCCATCCACTTGGGGAGGTTAGGAGGGGAGGGGAGCTGCCTGCTTCCAACAGGCTTAGGGGGAAAATACATCAGGAGCATTGTCATGCCTCTTTGCATTGTTGCTTTTGTTTAAGAAGGCACATACATTTCTCATGTATGAATCTTTTGTCTTTGCTGGAGGGAAGGTGGGGTACCACAGGACATGAAGGATGCAAACATTGTCACATTGTATAAGACCAAAGGAGACGGGCGACTGCAATAACTACTGTGGCATCTGTCCTCTCAGCATTGTAGGGAAGCTGCTTGCCCGTGTTGTGCTGAAGAGACTCCAGGTGCTTGCAGACAGAGTCTATACAGAATCACAGTGTGGATTTTGAGCTAATAGATCCACCACTGTAGTGGTATTTCCCCTCCGACAGTTGCAGGAGAAATGTAGGGAACAAGGACAGCCACTCTTTGTGGCCTTCATAGATCTTACAAAGGCATTTGATTTGGTTAGCAAGGATGCCCTTTTTAAAATACTTCCCAAGACTGCATGCCCACCTTGACTCCTTAAAATCATCAGGTCCTTTCATGAGGAAATGAAGGGCACTGTAGTTTTTGATGGCTCAACATCAGATCCCTTTGACATCCGAAGCGGAGTGAAACAGGGTTGTGTTCTCATGCCGACCCTGTTTGGGATCTTTTTTGCTGTCATGCTGAAGCATGCCTTTTGGACTGCAACAGAAGACTAGATCAGATGGAAAGCTCTTGAATCTCTCTAGATTGAGAGCAAAGAACAAAGTCCAACTGAAATGCATGCGGGACTTCCTCTTCGCAGATGATGCAGCCATTGTTGCCCACTCTGCTGAAGAGCTCCAACAACTTATGAATCATTTTAGCCAAGCCTGCCAAGACTTTGGACTAACAATCAGTCTGAAGAAAACACAAGTCATGGGCCAGGGTGTGGACTCACCTCCCTCTATTACCATCTCCACGCAAGAACTGGAGGTTGTTCATGACTTTGTGTACCTTGGCTCAACTATCTCTGAAACTCTCTCCCTTGATGTCAAGCTGGATAAACGCATTTGCAAAGCAACTACCATGTTCTCTAAACTCACAAAGAGAGTATGGCTTAATAAGAAGTTGACGACATATACCAAGATCCAGGTCTATAGAGCCTGTGTCCTGACCACACTCCTGTACTGCAGTGAGTCCTGGACCCTTTGTGCATGGCAGGAAAGGAAGCTGAACACCTTCCATATGCAGTGACATCTACGTTGGCTTGGATATGTTGTGAGAATGTCTGATGGTCGGATTCCAAAAGATCTCCTATATGGAGAATTAGTGCAGGGAAATCACCCCAGAGGGGGACCATGGCTGCGATACAAGGATATCTGCAAGTGGGATCTGAAGGCCTTAGGAATGGACTTCAACAGATGGGAAACCTTGACATTTGAGCCTTCAGCCTGGAGGCAGGCGGTGCATTATGGCCTCTCCCATTTTGAAGAGACACTAGCAGGCCAAGGCAAGGAGGCAGTCCTGAAACCAGCAAAATCAGGGAGCTCGAGAGGGGACAGATTGTATTTGTCTTCAGTGTGGAAGGGATTGTCACTCAAATTCACCTTCTCAGCCACACTGGACACTGTTCCATGTCCTCCATACAAAGCACGTTACCATAGTCTCTTGAGACTGAAGGATGCCTGATCAACATTTCTCATATGGCTTATATGCATATGTTTGCCAGTGTGTCAGGTTAGCTGAAACTTCCAGAAGCTGCTCTGTGCAGGGGTTAGTGAAGCCGTGGCTCAATGGGTCTAAGTGCAGGCACTTTAAAAAATAGCTTCAGTTGTCCCTATTCCCAATGAATGTTTCCCCACCTCATGTGGTAGTCACCTCTTGTGACTTCACTAGCCTGTGTCAGAACATCGACCTAACAATCCCAGGCTAGCTTACTCCATGGAGCACAGCCCATCTCTGCCAAGATCTAACACCTCTCAGTATTGACAAGTGAGAGTAGGATTCCCTCACTGCTGAGCAACCACCATCAATGCTCCCTAGTCTTACCTGCCACTGCTGGTTACTACCACTTTAATCTCTTCATATCTTGTCCTAGAGAAGCATGCTTGCTCTGCCAGAAGGGACATCTTTCAGAAAATGAAACCAGAGGAAGGGAGAACTGAACAGAAAGGAGGAAAAATACATTGGCTCTTTCGTGTACACATTTTGAAGTAGTTTCTCGTTGCCCCCTAATTATCCTTTTAGGTTCTGCAAGCTTCATTGCAGCTTTTAGATCCAGTTGGCTCTCAGCAGACTGGCAAAAAGCTTTGGAGGTCATCTGCAAAAGGAAGCAGATGGCAGTTCGACACAGACCAGACTTGGCTTATTGGCCACCTGTGCCTTTACCAATGATTAGCTGAGCAGGACTGGCGGGAAAAATAATTCCAAAGTTTCAAGACCAAGGGAAAATGAGTAACAAAGACACATAGAGTCAGGCCCAGAAATGTCCTCAGGAAGAGAAAGAGACTATTCAAACCAAACACATAAACAAACACTCATCTATCCCAGCATTCTGGTCCCTCAACAGATTGCCCATGGGAAGCCAGCATGCAAAACATTGGGGCAATAAAGCTTCTTCTATGATTTCCCATAAATTAGTATTCAGAGATATTTGAATACTGATTGCCCTCTGCGCTGTCAAGTTGATTTTGACTTATGGTAACCCTTTACAAGGTTTTCTAGACAGAGAGTACCTTAGAATTGGTTTACCCTTCTTTTCTTCTGGGACTATGTATCTTGTCCTAGATAATACAGGCTGGCTCTTTTCAAACTTCTAATTCCATGCTTCATCTCACCGAGTTATCCACCTGGAGGTGATACATAGCAATTGGACTTAGAACCCCTGATACTCTTGTTTTCTGCATTTGTTTATTTCTTGTTTTAAAGCCATCCAAGCTGGTGCCACTCACCGCATCCTCTAAAAGTGAATTCCATAACTAAGCAGTATTTGAAGAGTTCTCTCCTGACTCTCCCATTGCTCAGTTTCACTGGATGACCAGATTTCAAATGTCATAAACTAGAGAGAAACCTTTTTTGCTATCCAGTCTCAAGACACTATGCACCGTTTTACAGATCTATATCATGTGTACACTTAGCTGTCTGCTTTTTTTCCTAAGAAACATAACATTTGCCATATACTGAAGAAAGCAATAACAGCATCATTTTGTATTCCAAGCTCTGCTTGGATAATGTTCAAAATCATTGTAATTAAAATAGTCATTTGTTGCAATTGATGATAAATTTGTTTCTTTATCTAGTAAGCAAACTATAGGTTTTCACTGGAAGCAATAATATACAGCTTATTTCACAATGTTTGTGTATTTAAGCGATTGTTCATCCTGCCCTAATCTTCCCAAAAAACTCAGTTCATGTCATAAATTTACATACAATTGAATTTGTCCATTTTGTATAAAAATGTGTCCACATAAAATATTATTTCAAATCATTTCTTTTTTTGATCATGGGTTGTATCAGCAAGCTTATGGGTCAACAAGACAAGTATTCAAAGCATATATAATTAAAAAGAAATTAGCTCTGAAGACAAAAACAGACAAAACAAATAATTAAAATAATCAGTCATCCTTAACACTACTTACAGCATGAATATGCATATTATGTTTTAATTTTTCTACTACCATAGGAAATGATGCTGCACTTTCTCTACAGAAAATATGGAAATTTAAATCTGACTACAAAATGGGTAGTCAGATTTTGAGAGACTCTTGGGAGTCCCCTGGACTGCAAGGAAAACAAACCTATCCGTTTTAAAGGAAATGAACCCTGAGTGCTCACTGGAAGGACAGATCCTGAAGCTGAGGCTCCAGTACTTTGGACATCTCATGAGAAGAAAAAACTCCCTGGAAAAGCCCCTGATGTTGGGAAAGTGTGAAGGCAAGAGGAGAATGGGACGACAGAGGATGAGATGGTTAGACAGTGTCACCGAAGCTACCAACATGAATTTGACCCAACTCCGGGAGGCAGTGGAAGACAGGAGGGCCTGGCGTGCTCTGGTCCATGGGTTCACGAAGAGTCGGACACGACTGAATGACTAAACAACAACAACAAAATGGAGCTCTTGAAATCGGACTCTCTCAAAGTGGATTATTTTAGGCAATCTGATGATAAAAATGATACATTTAAAGACAAGATGTTTCATGTTTAAATTTAATTGTTATTATATGTGCTTTTATGAGTCTAACCAAAGACATCTACAGACAAACAATTATCACTAAGTAATCAGATTTTAAAAAAACATACCAAAACATTTAAATTATCATGTCTTGATACCATCCAGCACCATATATGTAGAAAGAGTACAGCACCAACTGCAACTTCAGAGAGAGTGTATTCCAGAGTTTATGCAAACAACATAGGAGAAAACAACATGAAAAGAAATGGGTGTGTGTGCGTGTTGAAGTATATATGTACTATACAATTATGTCAGTGTTTACTGCCATGGCTCCATCCTATAGAACCCTGGGATTTGTAGTTTGAGGAAGTACTGAAACTTTTTTACAGGGAAACTCTACTACTGTAGTTCAGCAAATAATTCAAAGTGCATTTACAGACTAAACGTTCCAGAATTCTTTAGGATGAAAACATCACATCGAACTGCTATAACTATACAGTACCGTGCAGAGTCTGTAACTGAGCCTTGCTCCGAGTCTTCTTGCAGGGGATGGAGATTCTTCAATGGACTGTGTTGCTATTCTGAGACTGTCTTTTTCAAACAAAATCTTGGTAATGGCATGACTCCTCACCCCCACGCCTGTGATACCATGCATAGAATACCTACAGCTGCTACAGTTTGCATCAGAGGAGATATTTGGATGCTCATCAGTGGTCTAACTATGTTCTAGTCACAATATGAATAACTTTTACTAGCTTAGGCAGACTCAGGGACTAGACCCACTGATGCACTAAGCGCAATTGTGCTCCCTCCCCACCCCCTAAGAATCCAGAGATAACAAGGGATTGAAGAAAATAGCCATGGTATGACCCAATCTTTCAGGAGGATGTCACTCTGTCTAGAACAGGTATATCACAGCTGGGTTTTCTTTTCTTTTACTTTACTTTATTTAGACTTATACCCCTTTCTGTTCTAGTCAAGTATCACTTGACTAGTGATACTTTGGTTTATCAGGATTTAATTTCCCTTTGACTTCCCTCATCCAGCACATTATGAGTGGCCCAACTCTACCACAGAAAGATACTACAGTTGGTGATATTAAATGCTCCCAAGAGGTCCAGGAGATTGAAATGGCCTCCCTCTGTCCAGACCCTGGCATTGGTCATCCACAAAGGCAATCAAAGCTGTCTCACTCCCCTGTCCTATTCAGAGGCCCAACTGAAATATGTCCAGATAATTTCTCTCTTACAACAGAGTTTCGATTAAGGACGTTATCACTGTTTCAGTTACCTTAGCCAAGAATGGCATGTTTGGGACTGACTTCCCAAACCTATTTAATAAACATCATACTACTGCCTCCATTAGGCATCAAGAAAGATGCCTGTCTTGGATGAAATCATCAACTACTTCTCTTAGCCAAGTGGCTAGTCCTATTTTGGCCTGTTCATTTTGTGCCAGAAGGAGCACGAACTGATCTAGCAAAGGACAGCCCTCCTCTCTCCACACGCTCAGTCCCACTCCTTAAGATCTACAGCCCACCTACTTATGGCATGCATATGGAGCAGCCAGTAACATTGCTCTGCAAACATGATATATAAGATCAAAGCGTCTTTTTCCTGCAATTTTTAAAAAGCACTTTCATTCTTACAGTGGGCTATAATATAAAATGTTATGTTAAAAGGGCTTCGGAGGGGAGGAGGAGGAAGAGAAAGTGAAGGATGCCAGAATGAAAAGAAAGAAGGTTCCAAGTGATCCACACATTGAACAACTGGGCTGCCATCACGAATAAGGCGACCACTGGGCTCATGTCACTTGCTGGTGGCACCTAGAAGAACAGAAAGATTTTGCACCACGGGTTAGAAAAAGTGTGAAACAAGACACAATTTGAACATCTTTTATTTATTTATTTTTTCTCTCAGTGTCACGATGAAAAACAAACAGCCTTACACTGAGAGAAAAGCATTTCCTGGACCAATGTGTATAATTTGCTATGAGGACAGGTACTTTTTAATTTTTTATCAAGGTTGTCAAAAATAGCTTTCAGAAGGTGGTACATATATATATATGATGGTTGGACAGAGATGGTTGGACAGTGTCACTGAAGCGACCAACATGAATTTGACCAAACTCCGGGAGGCAGTGGAAGACAGGAGGGCCTGGCATGCTCTGGTCCATGGGGTCACAAAGAGTCAGACATGACTAAACGACGACATATATATATATCTGCAATACTGTTGACAGGACTTATGAAGAGGCTTCCGCATCCAGCAATTATAGACGGGCTTGGACCAAGAGGGGATAAGTGAAGTAGCATGAAAAACATTGTTGTACTAGCCATGGTGGAACTTTCACAGAATATAATGTCTGGTATAACTAGCTAATGGTCAAGTGCCGCTATGTGTGTGTCGATGGAGCTTTATATAGCCGGATGAATTACCCATACCTTGGAAGAGCTACTGGCTATGCTTGCTGTGGTCTTCTGAAAGTTGTAGTCCAAAAAAGCAACTTTTCCAACTTAGCAATATTGTCTACCTCCCATTTAATACATTTATTTTATTCAGGCATGCTTCTGACTTGGAAACTTGAATTACTTTGTTGGGAAAAAAAGAGAAGGATTCTGTCCTGTTGGTACCCTAGCATCCATTTTAAAAATACCAGTACAGTTGTGCCTCACTTTACAATTGCTCTGTTTAACGACAAAACCGCATTACGATGAACTTTTTGCGATCACTTTTGCGATCGCTTTACGATGTTTGCTATGGGGGAATTTCACATTGTGATGATCGGTTCCATGCTTCGGGAACCGATTCTTCGCAAAACAATGATTTTCTAACAGCTGATCGGAGGTTTCAAAATGGCCACCGGGTAAATGGCCCCCTGCTGTTTTCTGGGACATATTCCTCGCTGCACAGGCAGCGAAAATGGCCGCCCTATGGAGGATCTTCGCTGGACAGTGAGTTTCCAGCCCATTGGAACGATTAAACAGTTTGTAATGCGTTTCTATGGGCTTTTTAATTTTGCTTTATGATGTTTTCACTCTACAGAGATTTCGCTGGAATGAATTAACATCGTTAAGCGAGGCACCACTGTACGCCAAGTGCATGTGTCACAGTAGTTGAAGAGGGATCATGTGTAATTGTGTTGTATTGGTCGTCCCATGGGCAAACAAGCAGCAGGCAACTAGAGGAAAGAAAGATCTTGAGCCTATATTTTTATGAGCAAGGAGATGTTAGACATTTTTGCCCTATTTGCTAAGCATGGAATGTCACTTCTGTCACTGAAGCAGGTTTTGAAGATGGAGCTGCCCACTCTGTTTGCAAATAATGCATGAGAACAACTCAAACAGATGTAGAAGCAGGATTAGACCCAGATTGTGTAGCATCTCAGAATAAATTCTTTGTAGCCAAGAGACACAAACTGCAACAGTTTTTGCTTGTATTCATCACATGCATATAGATTACCAGTCCAAATCTCTCAGCTGCCTTTGTCTTGCAGGTTCTCACATGTGGAAGTTCAAAGGGTTGTTTCTCTCTCTTTCTCTCCCTCTCTCTCCCTCTCTCTCCGCTAATCAATGTTCATTCTGGGACAGTACATATGGTAAAGAAACCTGTATATCTGTTATCTCATAAGAGATGCAAGCAACAATCCACGGTTGTGGACTTAAAACTCATCTGAAGATGTTTTCCAATTATGTATTTCATTTATTCTGTGAATGTTAAATGAAATTGCAGAGAGCTAAAATGTTAGCTGTCACTCACCCAGAAAAACAGACTTCACTTCTTGATTTCTATATTCAAACATATGAAATGAATTATTATGAATTATTATTACAATGTAAGCCATTTTAATTTCTTCTGAAATATCTCAGAGGAATTTGGTCTTTCAGTCTTTCAGTATCTTCCTAACATTTTAAGCAGCCACTTTGCATACAGCAATGCTTCTTCAATAGCCTAATTTTCTGTGGTTGCAGTTCACTTTGCTTTGCTTCATGGACTGAATCTGGTTGGTTGCTTTAGAACATGGTTAATAGAATAAACTTAATGCTTCCATCCATGATTTGAAAATATGTTCTACTTACTATGGAATTCTTTTATTTATTTATTTATTTATTTATTTATTTATTTATTTATTTATTTATTTATTTATTTATTTATTTATTGTCATTGTAAGTATATACACAGTATACGCATACAGTGGTGCCTTGCTTAACGAGTGCACCGTATAGCGATGTTTCCGTATAGCGATCCCTTTTTCGGGATCGCTATACGGAAACATCCCCGATCGTCGCAATGGGGAAAACCCGCATTGCAAAGAACGGGTATTGCAGCGGCCATTTTGGAGCCGCCGAACAGCTGATTGGCGGTTCCAAAATGGCCACCGGAAGCCCGGAAATGGCTGCCGGCAGCAGTTTTCGCGCCCTGCCCTCGCTTAGCGAAGGCGCGAAAATGGCTGCCGGCACTTGGAATCCTCGCTGAACGGGTAAGTAACAAAGGTATTGGAACGCATTAAACGAAGTTTAATGCGTTTCAATACATTTCCCTTACCCGTTTAGCGACGATTTCACATAGCGAGGGTTAATCCGGAACGGATTAACCTCGCTATGCGGTGCACCACTGTACAATGAAATTCAGACACCCAGAGACCAGACACATGCACACACGTAAAATTCCCCAAACACTCCCCACCCCCTAAAAAATCCCCCACACTCACCACCCACTAAATATTTTTAAATGGGCTTCCCCATTCCGTTTAGCGAAGTTTTCACATAGCGAAGGTTAATCCGGAATGGATTAACCTCGCTATGCGGGGCACCACTGTATTATTGTATGGAAGTTCCAAATGGGCACAAAACTCACCGTTTATCGAAGTTCCGAGGGTCCGGCAGCCATTTTCGCGCCCTCGGTAAGCGAGGGGAGGGCGCGAAAATGCTGCACGTGGCCATTTTGGGCGTCCGGTGGCCATTTTGAAACTGCCAAACAGCGCGCTCATTAAGCGAGGCACCACTGTAATGCAGTTTTTTCAGCAGCAGGCCTGTCAGCCAGCCTGAGAGGCCTTTTCACAGAGCCCCACTCTCAGCTGAGAGATACGGACATGCACAAAGGCTGGTTGACAGTTGCCATAAACACAGAGAGAGAAATAATAGTAAAAGTTGTTGTTTGCTGTTGTTGTTGTTGTTGTTGTTGTTGTTATACAAAATACAAAGGGATTCTTCATATGGTAAATAGGAAAGCCAATTAGATTTGCATACACCTGGAAGGCAGGAAAGTTTTAAGGGTTGGATCATACTTCCCCACTATTAAAGAGCAGGCCGGGTAGGTGGGGCTCGTCAGCCATGGAAGGCAGCCTATCTAGGAGAAGGAAAACTCTGATTTCAAACCTCCACTGCCCTGTGGCTATATCCACTCATGGAAAAGGCTTCAGGAGTTAACCTAGAGGCAAAATCCGGACCTGGAGTCCCGAAGGCAGTTCGAGTCATTCTGCCAACTCCCGCGACGTTGCTGGAACCAGTTGTATTGGCTCTTGCCTTTCCATTGGACCATTTCAGCAACGTGGAGAAGGGGGATCTGCTGTTTGGATAACAGCCTATCCTCCATATTACTTTACCCAGGCTTCATGCTCTGGACAGGACACTCCTCGATTCAGAGCATGTTACCATAGTCTCTCGAGACTGAAGGATGCCTATATTATTATTCATTATCAGCTGTCTGGCCCCCAGTCTGCTGCCTATGCACACATGCCGATCTCTCAGTTGAGGGGCAGGTGCATGCACACATGCAGAAACAGCAGGCCCAGGTCCCAGAAGAGAAGCTGTGTAGCTTTCTCTCTAGATGACAGCGGCAAGAGGACAAGGTAGGGAGGCAACGGGGGCAGGGGGGAAGGCTGTGGCGGGGGAATGAACCAGGAAGTTTGTTAAAATAGGAAAAGGTACATTGATTCAGGGAAGTTCAGGTTCTCCAATCTGGAACAACCTGGATAATCAAATCAGTGATTTTTGAGAAACCTCCAGGTTCATTTTTGTATTCGTGCCCCTCTCTAGTGGGAACCATTTCAGAAGCTGGATGGGAACTGACTGAGCAAAAGACTAGCAATAGAAATATTTGAGCCTAACCTTGTAGATTAAAATATTACACTTTGCTCTTCAATATGGAAAATTTAAAAGATTGCATTTAGCTGTTTGAAAGAAAGGGCAATAATTGTTTCAAATATTTTCGAACTTGATTCAGAATGGAGTGAAAATTGGGGGTAAGGAAAATCAACCTAGTACAGACGACAGTTCCTCCTCTTGGATGCACACCTAAACATGGTGAGGAAGTTTGTGTGTGTATGAGAGCAATGGCCATCAGGAAGCTAAATTATGAGCCTGGGCCACCCAAGGCAGAATGTTCATGCATGAGGCGCCAGATGCATCCATCCTTTCAACAGTAACAGCTGCATAACCAAAAGTGAATGGATAGTTCCAATGGTGATGGTGCAGTAATTGAAGCTGATACTGGTGGAGTATCTTTCACAGACAATGGCGGTAACACCCAATCTAACTTTCTAGTACTGCACAAAAGTAGGTGATAGTAAACATCTACTTAACTTTTCTTCCTGTAGGAAAATGAAAGGAACTACCTAGTTGGATGCTGGAGGAAACACTTACATTTCTAAAGGATGGGTAAGAAGCAAAAGTAAAAGGTGACAGAAGCAGGGTCAGAATCCTGAATGCAGCTTTTCTGGGAAACATCACATAAAGACAAAGAGAGCTATTATAATGGCCAATGCAAAGAAATAGAACAATGAAAGAGGGAAAACAAGAGATCTGTTCCAGAAGATCCATGAAATAAAAGAGGAATTTAAATCTAGGTTAGGAATGCTGAAAGACCATCAGGGAAGCACACTATATGACCAGGAGAAAATAAAGAGAAGGTGGAGACAGTAAACTGAATACCTGTATAGAACTGATAGAAGAATGACAGATCCATTTGAAGAGGAATCCTATGATGAACCACCTGCAATGCAAAGTTGCTCTGAAAGCATTGGAAATAAATCAGCAGGAGTTGATGGGAGTACTGATAGAATTATTTCAAGCCAGAGAGACTGGATCTGTCAAAATCCTAACAAGGATATGCCAACAAATATGGAAAATAAAACAGTGGCCCACAGACAGGCAATGTTCAATATATTTTCTAATATTTAAGAAAGGAGATGCTAATGACTGCAGCACCTATAGGACTATTGCTCTAATTTCCTATGCAATCGAAGTGAGGTTTAAGGTGTTGCAACAAAGGCGTTTACTTTATATGGAATGCCTGATATTCAAGCTGGATTCCAAAAAAAGGAAAAGGCACTGAAGATCATATTGCAGATATCTGGAGTGCACCAAAGAATTTCAGGAGAAGATCAGCCTGTGCTTTATAGATTATAGTTTTTACTATCTGAATTATGAGAAGTTATGGATAGATCTGAAAGAAATGGGTGTGCTTCAGCACTTTATTGTCCTGTTATGTGGACAAGAAGTTACCATTAGGACAAATCGGGAGAAACAGAATAATTTCTTATAGGTAAAGGTTTCAGGAAATAATGCATTTAATCTCCCTATCTGTTCAATCTATGTGCAAAACATATCACACAAAAAGATGAAGGAGTGAAAAGGTGGAAGAAAGACCAGTAATTTAAGATAAATAGATGATACCAACTTACTGGTAGAAAGCAGCAATGACTTGAAAGGACTTTTAGTGAAAGTGAAAGAAGAAAGTGCCAAAGGAAGAGTTAAGAACATCAACATCATAAGTACAAAAGATCTACTCAACTTTAATGTTGACAATGAAGAAACTGAAATTGTTAAAGACTTTGCCTACCTTGATTCAATCATCAATCCAAACGGAGGCTGCAGCCAAGAAATCAAAAGAAGACTGAAACTCATTTATTTATTTATTATTTATTTATTCCATTTATACCCCGCCTATCTGTTCATCACGAATACTCTAGGCAGCTTACAGCGTAACATATAAAACAAGCATATATAAGGGCAGCAGTAAAGGAACTAGAGAAGATCATCAAGCACAGGGATGTCTCACTGAAGACCAAGACCAAGATCATCTGCATGAACAGATGTGAAAGCTGGACAGAGAAGAATGCTGGCAGAAAAAAATATTGATGCATTTGAAATATGTTGCTGGGGAAGAGCTTTGCAGATGGTCTTGATCAGTGGTTCTTAACCTTGGGTTACTCAGATGTTTTTGAACTGCAACTCCCAGAAACCCCAGCCAGCACAGCTAGTGGTGAAGGCTTCTGGAAGTTGCAGTCCAAAAACACCTGAGTAACCCAAGGTTAAGAACCACTGGTCTCGATGATCAGAAAAAAATGTGGGTCCTAAACATTATAAACCTGGGCTCCTAGCCGGGTCACCCAAGGCTTGATTTGGTATGTAGAACCATCACAGAAAGATGTGATGGTTCTACATACCAGATCAAGCCTGAACTATCTCTGGAGGCAAAATGATAAAACTAAGGCTGTCCTACTTTGGGCTGTTCATAAGAAGACAGAATTCTCTGGAAAAGACAATAATGCTGGGAAAGTTTGAAGACAGAGGGAGACCAAAAGTGAGATTATGAACCACTGCTCTAGATGAAATCTTGGTGCTGCGTTTCCTTTCAGTTCTTGTTTTCTGTGAGTGTCATGTTGTTCTGAATTACAGTACCTGAACAGCAGTATGCCCATCTTGTGTGTATATGTCTGTGCATTTGCACGGTGTATGCATTTATATGTGTGTGCCTGTGTGTGCATGATCTTCAGATTGCATTAGAATTCCACCGCTGGCCCTAGCACTTCCAGATCAAGATGAATAGGCTTTGAGTGGTGGCCTAGCTCAGTCGTTCTCGACCTTGGGAAACCCAGTTCTTGGACTGCAGTTCCCAGAAGCTTTCACCACCAGCTGTGCTGGCCAGGGTTTCTGGAGATTGTGGTCCAAGAATACCTGGGTTACCCAAGGTTCAGAACCACTGGCCTAGCTCACCATTACTAGTCTTCTGATAAATGGAAAGGTGCTAATTGTGTTTTATGACAGGCTTGTGCTATTTTATATTGTGCTAACTCTGATAGTATGCCAGCACAAATCTTGTACAGTAAATTTTGTTAAGACTGGTATAATTACTGAGAGAGCATATGGAACTCAGCAAAGCCCTGGGCGATTTATAATATCCTGTCATTTTCATTATGATCCATATGCGCAAGATTTCAAGCAAGCCTTTTGCAACTTTCCCCACATTGTTAATTTCACCTAATCCAATTAGACATCTTTCTGTGATGGTTCTACATACCAAATGTTAAAGAACCACAAGGGTGCTGATTTAATTTACTGTACTTTGATTGAATTGTGTTCATTAATATGAGATTTCCCCAACAAGATATAGATTTTTAGTGCTTAAGATTTTTTTCCCCACCTCTTATCTGAATTAAACAAATAAAGTCAGGCAGGATTAGCATGGGCAAACTGTCATTGAACTGTCCTGTGGAGTAAATGCCTGCAGCCCATGCATTGGGAGAAAGCATGAGAGGAGGAGATGATCTTGTTCCCACAGGCTGGAACTCTCCATGCTGAGCAGCAACAGAGAACCTAAATGCATCTTCTGACATTTCTTCTGTAGACATGTGCACAGTGTGCAACCAGCATGGAAGCAGGGCTCTGACGATACACATAATCCAATTTTCTCTGTGTGCAATTCCAGTTGTGGGGAGTTTAATGCCTGAATTAGGTTCATGAGGATTACAAGTCCTGAAACTTTGATGGGCCAGAGGTACGTCTTTCAGTAAAGATCCTAGAGCACAGACACGTTTTTCCAGTAACTCTCAAAAGATCTCATTATACTCAACAGAACCCAACTTGGTCTAAAGAGCCTCGTGGGTAAGCTGCTGTACTGCAGCCAAAACTGTGTTCACGACCTGGGGTTCAAATCCCAGGTAGCCGGCTCAAGGTTGACTCAGCCTTCTATCCTCCCAAGGTCGGTAAAATGAGTACCCAGCTCACTCGGGGGGGGGGGGGGAGGCAGTGTGTAGCCTGCATAATTAACTTGTAAACCACCCTTAACCACCCAAAGAGTGCTTGGAGCACTATGGGGTGGCATATAAGCAGCATGCTTTGCTTTTGCTTTAATATGCCTCAACAAAACTGGGATATTTTGTGAGCAAGAACCCAGGTATTACTATTATTATGGAGAACATCTGATGCCTGGGGTTATTTTATTTTATGAAAGCCCCATCAAATTGTTAATTATTAGTCTCAATCCAAAAACAAAAGCAAGCCTTAACAATACAAACCTCAGATGTTTCAACCTGAACACAATGAATGCTGTAAAGTATGTTCATAATATATCCTTTTGTCTTTTGAATGCAAAAGCTCTTATGTTCAAAGGTTTTTATTCTGCAAACTAACCAGAGAAATTGCAGTGTCTGTTGTTGCAGAAGAAGAAAGTGTTCAATTCATGAAAGTACAATTCTCATGTCCTTTTGGATTTTGCTTTGTTTTTGTTTTGCTTTTGTTATTCGTGCACAAAGTGGATCAAACAAGAACTAATGGCCATGTATTACAGGCACCTGATTATTTCAAATATTCTCACATGGATGAAAAAGCACAAGAAACCAACTGGTTAGAAACCTGAGATTTCTTTCACTTCATTTCACTTCTAGCTCTTTCTTCGCTTTCAACTGCTTTGTAATAGGAAAACTTTATGTTTGTTTGTGTGTGTGTATGTGTTTAACTCAACAGGATAACTTAGGACCAGCAGTTATACCTTAAAAGTATAGGTAGATTGATTTGCCAGATTTGTCCCCTAAGTCCTTTAAAAGAAATAGCCTGTCACAGGAGCCGTCTGCATCAAGTGTAAATGTTTGGGTAAAATTTCTAGGAGATTTATAATGCCAATAATTGAGCTGCCAGAATAAGTCAATGACAGAGCTCTCAATCTGCAACAATAAAAATGAAAAAGGGGCTGACTTGGCTTCTATGAGACTCTGCCTCCTTTAAAGCCAAGAAGGCATTAAATGGGATGTCAGCTCAGTTCCAAAAGTGGCATCTGTCTAACTAATCAGCATTGTCAGAATAAGCAAAGCTTGGGAGTAATTGGTTATGAATAACTAGTAACTTGTAATGCATTTCATATCTCTGCAATGAATGTCTAATTATGTTACTTTATAGTTGTAATGTAACAAAGGGGGAAGGAGCCACTTGATTCATTCAAAGCAGCCAACTTTTAGTTATTTTCTAAGTTATGAAGGTGTGGCCTCACTAAATGGTCAAGGAGGAAGTTCACATGGTTTCAGTGCTGGATCACACTGCTGTTGTATATTCCGTTGTGGGCATTGAGGGACTGACAGGTGGATGGCATTTTGTATCTCTGGCCAGTAGCTTGTAACATTTAGATTTCAAAACAATGACAAAAATCATCATCATCAACAACAACAACATCATAATCTTTGAACTGTAGAGCGGGAAGGGACCTTATGAATTGAGCCCAAACCCTGTTAAGGAGACACCGTGAGGAACCAAACTCTCACCTTCTGGCTGTGCAGTCAGATGCCTAAACCATTTCTGTTGTTTACCATAATAGATAACACTAGAGTAGGCCTGTTGAATCAATGAGAATTTGGTGATCTGTATGTTTAATTGATTCAAATTGGCCTATTCTAAAAGCAACTTGCTTTAGTGTAGTTAGAGTGGGCCTATTTGAATCAATGGAACTTACTGAGGTGACTTAGTAAGTTGCCATTGATTCAGTAGACCTACTCTAAGGTGATTTACTACACCAATCAGCAGGATTTTGGCTAATAATTCAAAGTAACTATTTTAGCTGATTATGATGGGGGATATGTTACTTTTGAAAAGAATTACAAAGATAATGCAGGGGCGAGAATGATGAGGACACACTACTGTAAGGGCCTTGACTACAAATCCTATTAATTTTTTCTAAAAAGTAGCTCAACCATCTCCGAGAATAGGCATTTAAATGCAAATTTGAAAGCAAGAGAAAGAGAGCAGAGGCAAGAAGCACCCTTCCCATACCAGAAGGACTGATTGTGGTTGTAGTGTTTGGAGCTAGTCTTTGTCTCCACTTTACCCAACTGAAGCTTCATCTTCCACAGGCTTCTCATGACAGGAGGATGTCTCAGTGTTCTACCTGCATCAGCTCAGATCCCAGATTAAAGGTTACTGTGCCTATGACCAACTCCAGGCTTGAGAAGGTGGTTGGCTGATTCAATTGGGGCAATGCTCTTATCAGCTCCAGATAGCTACCCTTCTGTTCAGTGATTCTATTATTCAGTGGTAATTATTCCAGATTTCCCATAAATTATACTATATTGGCTGTTCCCTGGCACTGGGGACATTTTAAACTGCAGTTTCTTTCTTCCACAGACGAAGGCTAGGAGACAGTGACACCACCACAGACTCTAACCACCAGAGCTAGGCGTGGTCAGAATAAAGACAAATTGCACATGTAGTCTATAATATATACATTCAGCTTGCCAAACCAGTGAGTTGCATAGAAACCTAGGTGTATCTGTGGAACCATTACATTTGATCTGAAACACTAGCAGGTCAGTTCTCCTCCTCCTCTCCTTCTGGTCACTAATTTAGGTGAAAGTACTGTCTCACAGTCTCAATTTCTTACATAGAGACAGTACTAGTATTGTAGTATGAGTTTTTAAAGCAAAGCACGTAAAACAATTTGAGCAGTTTGGACTTCATCTGTGTGCCAATTCAAAGCATTTGAAATTCTTCACCCTATTTGTGGGCGGAGAAATTGGAGAGTTTGCTGAATTGAAGAAATTCTCTGAAGGCTTCTTAGTGATTAGCTCACCAATAACTGTGCAAATCCACTCAAAATACTTTGTCCGCCTCCACCAAGGGGCTGGAAAAGCTTTGAGAAACTTTCCAGTTATACTCAATAAGGAAGTATGAAGATGTGGGTTTCCAAATCAAGGCTCTGATTTAGAAACCAGCTAAATCTGATCCTTTCCCAAATTTGTTGAACCAAATGAGACTTTTTTCCAGATCGCCGAATCAGGATCTGAACTGCATCCTGTGGTCAGTGCACAGCCCCCAGAGTGGAAGTATTATGCACATACACAATTTTCATTATACTGCTGCTTCTGGAAGTACAGTTACATGTGTTTATATTATTTTTAAATAAGTATGACTTTCATTCAACCAAGTTATGGTTTCTCTTCCTCTGTACTTGATGCTGATTAGCTCTTTTTATGCTTCATTGGACTTTATTCACCTGTACTTACAGACCATAAAATATCGAGATTGCCTGTCAGGTTTTATGGTTGGTTTTCTAAAAACTGGAGAAACCAGCTGTTCTCTTCTATTTGTAAAATGTTCTGGACATTTGCACAGCCTTGGCTTTTTGTTTTTAAACCGAATACCGATCATCCGCGTTATTCTTTTAGGAAAGGGCATGTCTGTGAGAGAATACTTTCATAGTTTTGTAAATTTTGCTAAGTTGTTATTTTAAAAACCATAAGGTTCTCACCCCTTCTCATCTCTTTTGCTTTATCTGGATACATAAATTCTTCTTTATAGCTAGGCTGTTATAGAGCTAGTTCAAGATACATATTAGGTTCTCTGAAAAATCATAATTCCAAATATGAGCATCTTTAGTTTTTAAGATCTTCAGGCTTGCAGGCTCTTGTCTCAACCTCATCATTCTCACAGGTATGTTTGTTGGGGACGTGGGAGAAGACCTTCTAAATGGCACTCCCAAGCTATGTAATTCCCTTTTAGGGAAGACTATGTTGGCCTCCTTACAGCTGTCCTTTGTATTCTGACAGATGGTTGGCAACCGTTGCTGAGGAAGGAGTTTTCAATAAGAGATGCTATACTTTTTTTTTGGGGGGGGGACACTAGGGCACTGTAAAAAGTGTGTTGTTTTAACATAGTGACTCTGTTGTTGTTGTATCTTAACATTCTCACTTATGCATTAATCAAACTGCAATTTTATGTGCAAAAGATGACTAAACAGGCCATGGAATTGTCCTTCATTGTTATTTCCCTTCCAGCACCTGAGGGATCCTGCAGTGGCTGCTGGTGTCCATTGTGATTGTTAGTGTAGAAGGCACAAGAAGCAATGGCAGTGTCCATTATTATTATTATTATTATTATTATTATTATTATTATTATTATTATTATTATTATTATTATTATTATTATTATTATTATTATTATTAGTAGTAGTAGTAGTAGTAGTAGTAGTAGTAGTAGTAGTAGTAGTAGTAGTAGTAGTAGTAGTAGTAGTAGTAGTAGTAGTAGTAGTAGTAGTAGTAGTAGTAGTAGTATTAATTTGATTTATATGCCACCCATCTGGTCTGGTCGACCACTCTGGGCGGCTTCCAATGAAAGTATATACAATAAAAACATGAAGATTTTACAAACAATCCGTACACATACAATAATAAAACAAATAATAAATGGAAAAAAAGAATAAAGAAAAGATTAAGTCTTGACAGGAGGGAAGGCCTGAACGTACATACATGTTTTTAGTTGATACTTAAAAGTGCCCAGCGTAGGGGCCGCACAAATCGCCGGAGAAAGGTTATTCCAGAGGTGAGGAGCCACCGCCAAGAAGGCCCGATTTCATGTCCTTTCCCTCCAGGCCTCCTTCGGTGTCAGCTCCTCAGCCTCACCTCCTGGCTCGTGTGGGTGATCCGAGTAGATCTAGGTAGGAGCAGGCATTCCGCCAAGTATCAAGGTCCTAAACCGTTTGGGGCCTTATAGGTAAGCATTAGAACTTTGAAGTTGATGCGGAAACGGATGGGCAGCCAGTGCAGCATGGCCAGAGTAGGAGAAATATGTTGGTATTTTCTCACTCCAGTAAGGAGTCCGGCCGCTGCATTCTGCACCATCTGAAGCTTCCGCGTCAGCTTCAAAGGGAGCCCCACGTAGAGCGTGTGTGTGCCTTCTTAACCTTTGGGGATGCAGAGCTGGATTAGATCCATAGATCCTCATGAAATATGTAGTCCCGGTCCCTGTCTGTCTCTGGACCTCCTCCCAGCTACAGGTGTCCATTACCTCTTCCTGCATGTCGCTTCAGGCTCTCTCTTCTTCTTCCTCTGGTCTGGCAGGTCAGCCCAGTGCCCTGGCATGCTTCCCTTGTTCTCTATTTTTCCAGTCACCTTTTCTTCTCTAATACTTCTTTTATAGCTCCCAGCTACAGGGAGGCTTTCCCCTCTTCTTTCCTCCTCAGCAGCAATCTCCTCTCCGTCCTGGGACAGGTGCTCCCATCCTTTGCCCAGCTTGGAACTGGCAACCACTGGTTCCAAGGATCTCTGGAATGGGATGGCGGATATCTGGGATGGGAGCCAATGGCCCGCTAGGGGCACCAGCAGCAACACCCTCACAGAGACACATATAGAGTCAGGGCAGCCCAGGAGTAGCCTCAGTCTGAGGTGGGGACAGCACCTCAGACAACTTAATGGTTGAACCACCACTAGGATCAGGCTGTCTCATGGGACAGAGTGACACATAAAATGACTCTATCCTGCAGCATCTCACTGCCATTCCTTTCTCTCTAGTGTCTGCTACCTTTGGCTGCCACACAGTTCTGTCTCATGGTGTGACCGCCCTTTCTCTCCATAACTATATGTCTTCTGAAAGTTGATTATACCATCTCAGATTATTTTTACATTAATCTCTCTACATGAATATTCAAGTTCTAAATCATATTTCTGTTAGGCTGAACTGAATAGTAGTCCTTAATTTGGTAGTAATTACACACGTTTCCAACATTTGGGTTCCTCTTTGGCCTGTTTTAAAATATGTAAGATTACACTGGAGATCAGCCTCTCAGCAAAGGACAACTGTATAGCTGCTCCTTTGTTGGAAGCAGTTGAGACATGACATGTTAGAGTATCAGCTGAGGGAATAGCATGGAAAGGAGCAAAAAATGTTTTCTTGAGGAGCTTCTGGGGAATATGTGCCGTGTGATATACAGTTTGTTTTAATTCGTTCATTTACTTGCAATCTATACAAGATGTTTCAGGCAGAAGAAAAGATGAAAGTTTACATGGTTCCTTGCTTACCCTTTTAATCATCTCTGCCATGTAGATATGCAGTGGCTTAACTTTTGATCTCGGAAGGTTCATGCAATGCCACTGGAAGGAGAAAGTTCGTCCTTTCTCCTTCCTTGTTCCTAAAATTCCTATCTCCTGAGCCCCTTCCCTCTCCAGGGTCTATACAGCCATGCATGTCTTTTGCTCTGTGTCCACTGGAGACCTAAGCCACAGCAATCCTATTAGGGACTAGTGATTCAGTCCAGCAATTTGTCATTTAATGTATGCAGAACTATGTGAAGAAACATGTCAGTAGGAGGTGAAAAAGTGTTGCTAACATTTCTAGAGTGCCAAAATGAAAGATGACAAGGTTTTAAATAAGAATGTGGCTCTTTGCTCCTTCTCATCCTAAAAATGAATTAAAAGGGTGATTCAGGGTTTTTCCCTCAAATTACTTGATTTAAATACTTGAAAATCAAAGTTTAGAGTGAAGGGTAGTGGATTTTTGCATCAACAGAACTGCTTCCAAAAGAAGAACTAGGAAGAGATTACAATGTTTACAAAGGTTCAGGACCCCAGTGTGCAGAGAGAAGTTTGGAATGTGTGGGGTACACTGGGAAGAAAGGCCCAGTTGTATGGGTAGGCCTCCATTTATGTCAAGTTTGTTAATGGAGTCCCCATAGGAATGCCTCATGGTCCAAGGACAAATAAAGACAAGTAGCACAAATAGACCACCCGAGCAAGAGCAGATTGAAAGCAGAGGCCGAGAACAGCGCTGGAGTCAAGCCACCAGAGAGTGAAGCAAATGAAGTGAGAAAGATTTACAACCAAAAGCTATAACAGTCTATAGTCCAACAGAACTGCAAGTAGGGAAGTACAAGCAAGAAAGTCTGATACTGTACAGTCCAAAGGCAGGTGCCGGCAAATGAAGACACAGCAGGATCTAGGATATATGAGAAATACAGAACAGTAAAAGTGTCAAGCTAACAGATGTTGTTCTCAGCTTTACTGAGCCAGCTTTAAGGTCTTTGTGGGAGAGTTGCCTGAGTCACCCCAGAGTTCAAGTGCACACATTTAAGTATTAAGTCTCCTTAGGAGGAGGGTCCTTTACTTTATGAGGCCACAAATCCGCCTTTTGTGAATACAGTACTATTTATTCTCCTGAATTTAGTGCATTGAGATTTCCCCCCCCCTCCAAGCTTACATATTATTTTTATATTAAGAGGAGCATCATATACTAAAGGAGAGATGATATGCTCTCCCTGTCAGTAGTCTGGTTCCAGTAGAAGAAAATCACATTTTCTTCCAGAGGAGCAGCACAGGAATGCTTAATAGGAATGTTAACCCTTTAGAGAATGCTAAGTCTCAGAGTATGCTTCTATGCACTAAAATTGTCAGTGGGGTTTAAATATATACCATAATAGACACAATGCAAGTATTAGCAGGGAGGAGTGTTACTCTACTGTATGAGGGTTAAAAAGGCAAAGGAAGCTGTGAGAACCTGAAAATAATTAATCCACTCTGAAAGTTTTTAATGGAATACAAATGTTAATAATGTGCTTAAATTGTTTCAACACTATTAACAGTCCAGGAACAATATTTCTGCATTATACAATTAATGAAACACCATGGCTATGTATTCTGGCATATTTGCAATATTCCTGCCACTTGGACCTTGACAAAAATATCATTTCCACCAGCACACAAAGTAGAGCATGCATAAAATATTAATTTTTCCTCAGTATTTTTATATTATTTTAATTATATTAGGTTTCCTGGCCCATAATTTATTTGCAAACGTGAAGTGGAAGCAATGTGCCTATGTTTGCACTGACTTTGTTCAGCACCTGAGGTGTAACCACGGAATGTTTTATATGTGCATAATTTAATGAGGAAATTTGCTACCTCTTTAAATGCAAATTGTAGTTCTAATAGTTATGAGTGGTCTTTGGCAAGTTGAGATTGTGCTCATTGTTACAGATTGCATCACTTAATTCATTTCTAAGTGCTATTGATTTCATATGGGTGGCTGTACAGATAACCATGAAATAGTGTTTTTATTGTTCTAGAGAGAATAAGTAAATAAGACTTTAAAATGAACATAGTGGAAAGGTCACCTCCATTAATGGCGTGAAAGGAAATTCAGCAGGGGGAAATGTAAAAGCGCTGCTGTGGAAATGAAACGACAGCCGGAAAATAGTATGGCAAGAACCTCTCCCTGCTGAAAACAACCCTTGCTACTAATTCCACATGCCCCCAAGTGCTTTTCTGTGTGTTTCCTGATAAATATTCCTAGCACAGAGAATCCCTTTTGAATGTGAAAAGGAGTTTCACAAGCACTTTTTGTTGTGGTATCTGTAGAACAGCTCAGTGATTTAGATAGCTGGCAGTAGAGCCAGAGGTTGGGGGTTTGATTCCCCACTGTGCCTCTTGGGGAAAGAGCCCGTCTTTATAGCCTTGGGCAAACTGCACAGTCCCACGGCACTCCGAGGAGAAGGGAATGGTAAACTCCTTCTGTGTTTTCTCTACTAGAAAACCCTGGAAAGGGTAGCCTTATTTCAGAATCAACTTGATGGCACACAATTATTATTAATATTCTTTATATATAGGTTGGCCTCTCGTCACTGAAAGAAAAAAGAGAACAAAAAGATTGATAGGGAGGACAATATTTGCAATAAATTTGAATATGATAATCTGAACTCCTATATTCAAATACCCTGAACCATGCAAGTCGAGAAGATATACTGCCAGTTCATGGAGTGAGAGGGCTGTTTGTTTCCACAGATGGAAGTTGAGGAAATAGAAACAGATGGAAAACTGCCACAGCTAATCAGCCTGCAGCGAAGTCCCATGCTCCTCCTCCTTGCAGATAGGGTCTGAATAAAGCCAAAGGCAGGCAGGTAGGAAAACAAGGAAAGCAAGCAAGACAACTCCCACTGTTCCTTCTGAGTTATTCTTGCAGCTACTTCTGTCACTATTACCACACTCCTCTCAGTGAGATGCTGATGTTGCTCCCATAAGATGAGACTTCAAAGGCAACCAGATCTGTTTCAAGAACCCTCTCAGTTCCTCAGCAGAACCCCATCGTTACCTGGCCAACCAGTCCCCTGGTTGACAAACAAGGGTAAACATCATTTCTTCACTATCCAGCATAGCCACGGCATAACAAAGGCTTCACCATGGCCCCAAAGACACCGCTGCCTCCTTCCACCTCCTGACCCACCACTAGAGGGGCAAAGAAGGAGAGAGGGGAAAAGGGAGGATGTGTGTACTTCCAGTGTGAGAGGTATCCATCAATAACTAGGGAAAGAAAAAAATATCTTTGGGGGGGGCATGTGCCACTCTCTTTCTCCAATCTGGCAGAGTCCAGACCAATATATTGGGATGGAATTCAAATAGAAGAGATATCTGGCCATAATCCAGACGGATGGCTATCCTACATATGTGTCCACATAGTGTATTAGGATCTTGGATTTCCCTACAGGATTTGGGCTCTCGGTTTACAGGCCTAAATTTGGTTGATGACATTTTGGTCAGAAGAAGTTAACAGGGCTCACACATGTGCTTAACAAAGTAATCCGTGATACTGAAACATCACCTAATTTCATCCTTGTGTACTTAATCCATAAATCCACTTAGCATGCACATAAATACATACTTTCTGGCCAAAATCCTTCTGGGAATGACATCATTGGCAACAGACTGCCATTGATTAAAGACTTCCTTTTCCAATTACAGCATGCATGTGACTTTGTCTCATTACATGGAAGCCATGAGCACCCCAAAATCAAAAAAAGAAGGCTTAATCAATGAGAATTTGCCATTGATGGTGACAGCATCATAACAGGATTTTGTGCATTAAAATTCTAAAGCTTCAGAGTAATTCCTACTATTAAACAAATTCATGCTGCAGGTTTTTGATGTCACGAAAGTGCAGCAATTTGTTAATTTATTCAATTTGTTCTTACTGCATTTTCACTGGAAAAAGTAGGCAGAGGTACTTATTGGGTTTGGTTTGGATTAGATTGGTTTGGTCATGTGTTCAAGAAAAATGTGGCTGGCTTTGGATGCTTTACACTTTGGCCTGACTGCCCAAGGAATATCACTTGCTGCTCTCTAGCAGGCTCCAGAATGTCTCAGGGCCAGTTTTGATTTCAACCATAGCTTTGCTTCTGAAGAGTTCCCTTTAAATCTGTGCCTGATAGCAACTATAAGGAGGACAAATAGGCACTCTTCATAGCAGTAAATTAAAGAAAGAGCAAACAAGTACATTCTACCTTCTGCTTTTATATCCCCATTATTTCCAGTGGGGTTCTGCATTTGATCAGGCTGCTACTTGTTGACTGAAGGACTTTAGATGTCCATAACAATAGTAATTAGGTGAGCTTGGCTGAGTATCGATTATACACCAGCATGTAAACCATTTGTGCTACCCATGAAATATGAACTAATGGATAACATTCATTTTTGCTTATGTGATAGTGATTAATTCCATGTCATTATCCCTAGTTTTAAAACGAATCAACAACTTAATCAGTATTCAGCCTTCTGTTCTTGCTGTTCTAGAAGAGCAAATGCTCTCTCTGGTGTAGACAGGGAAGCCTGCAGAACCTGATCTTTGTGAATTCCAATGTGAACTCAAATCCCGCATAAATAAATATGTAGATCTGCAGATTGGCCAGTAATTTAATTTTTTTCAATTTCAACACAATTCATAACCTTAACAAAATTATTAGCCTAAATCTAATTGTTAGTCCCAATTAGAGTACACTAAAGCAGTGGGACTCATGTTAAATGTGGACTTACCAGACTCCAATTACTTCAAGGAGTCTGCTCTTGTTGGAATTAATGACTGCATTTATCCTATAGCAACACATACTAAGTGCAGACTGTGACACAAAATTCAATTTAACATCTCAAATCAACATTCAAGTTATTAATGTTCATGTGTAAGTGAACTTGAAAGTTGAAAGTATTTAAATATAATCGTAGGCAGTTAAAATCAATTAGTCTATAGTAGGGTGGAATGTGTGAATATTTGTAAAAGTGGCACAGTCCAGAAACAGACTGATACAGCCCCCACTCTGCTTAGCTGCAGGCATTGATGCAAAGGAGAACTTGCACCCGAAGGTTTTTCTTCCTCGGGTAAAGGTGAAAGTGTTGAGACATGAGGCAGGCAGAAGAAGCTAATCTGACAGTTTGCCCCTCTGCCTTACATTACCTTGGCTGATGTCTCAACATGGGAAAACATATTTTTGGTTTTCACTCTGTGATCTGTCTGTGTGTATTTGCCCACAAAACTAAATATTCGTTGGAACTAGATATTAGTGAGACTACAGTAGGAACACTCTTCTAAACCAGATATTTGGAATCTACTGACTAAGGGTATTTCCCTCCCTACTCCCAGTGGGTTTGTGGGGAAACGGTTCCATTTGTGTAAATGGTACCTTTCTTCCTGAGGTTTATTGCCTTTTAGGATATCAATCGAACACAAAAGAAAAATAAAATAATAAAGAGGATAGAAATGTTGTGGCACCATAAAACTGCTATATTTTTATGTTAGCTTTCACGGACAAAGCCACTTCCTCAGACGTAAGAGTGGGAATACATGGCAAATATTTATACATTTATACGTGGCCCCAAATTAGAGACTGTATATGGGGAGAAGTTGTTGACCTGGCAATGACCTTTAAAACCCCTATTGATATTTAGTTCTCCTTCCAGAAAGCATTGTTCTGTAAACAATGACAATGACTAGTAGCTAAATTAATTCCAAGCTAAAGATGATTTGAGTAGCTTTTGAGTGGAGGGCAGCAATCACAAATACACAATGTGTGGTTCTGACACTGCAGATTTTTGGCTTTGACCTCATCCCCCTTGAGTCCAGTCCTACCATCTTTGGTATGTGGTGCCTGATAGATTATCTGTGGAGGAATATGGCCTTCAGCTTAAAAATATTTCCATCCCTCCTCGTATCTGTAATGTACATGGTTCTTTTCTTGTATGTTCCTGTGGGGGATCTACAGGGCAAGCATCTGTGGTTAGGCTTTTCTTTCAAAGGAGCTAAAGCAATGAGTTCTGCACACAGCAAAGAGCTGGTTGTGCTACAAATGCTTACATTATTAATGTAATAATATAGCACCAAGTCTTTTGTTTCTGATCATGGGGCATTCTTGGCAAAGATACTGGAGTGGCATTGCCAGTTCCTACTCCAGGTGGATTGCGTTTAGTCGGAACTCTCCACTATGTCCTGTCCGTCTTGGGTATCCCTGCACAGCATAGCCCATAGCTTTTCTGAGTTACTCAAGCCCCTTTGCCACGACAAGGCAGCAATCCATGAAGGGGTGTCGTGATGTATGGAAGTGAGAGCTGGACCATAAAGAAGGCTGACCGCCGAAGAATTGATGCCTTTGAATTGTGGTGCTGGAGGAGGCTCTTGAGAATCCCCTGGACTGCAAGGAGAACAAACCTATCCATTCTAAAGGAAATCAACCCTGAGTGCTCACTGGAAGGACAGATCCTGAAGCTGAGGCTCCAATACTTTGGCCATCTCATGAGAAGAAAAGACTCCCTGGAAAAGACCCTGATGTTGGGAAAGTGTGACGGCAAGAGGAGAAGGGGACGACCGAGGATGAGATGGCTGGACAGTGTCTGCAAAGCAACCAACATGAATTTGACACAACTTCGGGAGGCAGTGGAAGATAGGAGGGCCTGGTGTGCTCTGGTCCATGGGGTCACGAAGAGTCGGACACGACTAAACGACGACAGCACCAAGTGCTGTCAAGCCCGTTCTGGTTTATGATGACCCTTTTCAGAACTTTCTAGGTAGAAAGTATTCAGAAGAGGTATACCGTTTCCTTCTTTTAGGGGCATCCTGGGATTGTGCAGCTTGTCCAAGACTACACAGGCTGACAGTACTTGCAGGAGGCACAGTGGGGAATTGATTTCATAACCTCAGGCTCCAAATACCCAACTCCAGCTGTACAATGAGCATGCTTGCAAATCCACAATACAGCAAAATTACATGCTGAATTTTGGATGTGCTTTACCAGAGCTAACAATGGACATACTGCCTTTTTGTCTCATTCCACTTCATCTCCGCCCACATGACAATCTACACTGTGGCTGAAATCCTGTTGCTTAACATAGTAAATCAGACTGGAGTAAGCCTATTGAATTAATGTGGATTTGGCGAGAATTCTCCTGTAACTTCCATTGATTCAAATTGGCCTTCTCTAACTGCAAGTTATTTTAGCATACAGTTTTAAAAAAAGCCACAGTTAGAGTAGGCCCATTTGACTCAATGGAACTTTCAGAGGAGTTGATTCACCAGATTTCCAGTGATTGTGTGGACCTACCATAGTCTGATATACTATGCCAAGCAATAGGATTTTGGCTTGTGTGTATAAAACCCTATGACCTATATATTGTGCTTCCTGTCTTTGAATAAATGAATTGTTAATTTATGAAAGCACACAGTAAATTAAAAGTTACTCTTAAACGTGTCACAAGTCTTTGTTTTGTCCACATATAACAATAGGACCAGGTTGGAGCTGGCTAAATAGCATTACTAGAAGGTCCAGTATGCCATTCAGAGTGATGTTTGCATCCAAATGGCATACAGCCCTCTGAAGCGCCCCTGTTTGGTCTGCAGCAGCCTGCTGTCAATATGCATGATTGTGAAGTGGCCTAAGAAGAGAGCCGCTTCACAATATTGGCAAATTTATCACTTCCTCAGCTCCTCCATGGAACTGAGGAACGGATTAACTTGTCATTATTGCCACTCTCCTCTTATGCCACTTCACAATACAGTACTGTCAAATTAGAAGAGGGATCACTTTTGATTCCTTTCCAGTGACAAAACACACTGGAAATGGATCAAAACAGAGTGATCCTAACCCCACACAAAAAAGTAGAAGCCCCTGACAGGGGCCAAAAAGGTGCAGGTAGAAATGCTATGGAGACGATTTGGTTCACTCCAGCTGCATGATTGCTGTCAAAGGAAGTGAACTAACCCATCTCAACAGCAGTCCAGAGAGTGGACTAAATGCCTGTCTGATCCCACCCTAACTCAGCCACATCTATGAAGACTGCTGCTCTTGAGATCAGCCAGCCGCAGCAGGTTTGCTGGCAGAACAACACTTTAGTCAGCATAAGGGCATTTCTGTCTGCAGAAGAAGCTTACACCAGTCCTTACCCTCTTCATCCCGTGCACCTTTGAGTTAGGATCACTCTGCCTAGCTACAGTCTTCTGCACATTTGACCTATTAAACACAAGGAGAAACCTCAAGAATGGGACCAAATACATTTCTGATTGCTTGCTGTTTTATCTGCATAGTGTTAATATACACTGTGCAACACATATGCTTAAAGTAATGGTATTTATTCTGCCACTGGAGTGCATTAGAAAACCTCTGATTAGAAACATAATATATATTTGCAGAAGCTGCAGGAGTACCATCACCAGAGCCTCAGTGTTTGCACAATGTTCTTTCAAATCTCTGTAGCAACTGTACTTGTTTTTGCAATTGTATTTTTTATTTTCTCAGTTTTATGCCACTTGTATTATATGCATTCTGTAATTATGAATTTATTTGATGTGGAGTGACACTTCTGCAGTATTGTTTACTTATTAAACCTGGTGTGGGCTTTTTCTTAGACTCAAACCATTTGATAAAATGTCTGTCTTAAATGAGAAGATTATCTAAAGCATGATATTTTAATATTTTAGAGCCACATACTGCTTTGTGGATTCAATTTTGTTGTTTTATTACATGTCCACTCCGGATGCAAGAGTTCTCCCCCATCCCCCTGTAAGTGTAACATCCATAATAAAACTTGAGTGAGAAAGGAAATTAGCATTAAGGTTTTATGTGGTTTTTCTATTAATCCTTCATTAGACTTTTTCAAGAGTCTGCTGCTAACACAGATGGGAACCATGGATACAGGAAATTAACTGCTCAAAGTTCTATGAAATTGAAATTGCATTTAGTGGCTGTAACCCTGAAGGGGGAAACCAAACAAACTTTCCTTCATCTTCTCTAGGGATTAATACATGACCTTTGCCCTGGTAAAATGATAAATTAGTTCTCTGATTATCACTCTGGTGTAATTTCACCATTCTCCTAATGAAGTGCTTGTAAATTGCAGGCTTTAGCCCAGAAATACTAAATGGAGCTTTTAATCCAAATAACATTTAAGCTCTTTACATCTGAATGAGGACCTATGCAGAACAAGAACATCCCAAATGACATATATTTACAGAGAGAAAAATGCTGCTGATAATACTAATTGGAAAGTACAATAGAGGCTCAAACCAAATGCATTTCTTTCTAAGGTCACATAAGAAAATCTCCTTACATTTGGGAAATCCTGGCTCAAATCTCTAATCCGCTGTGTACCACACTATGTAGCTTTGAAAATCCATTACCTCCCACCTTAAATCAACCTTTCAAGGTTGCTATATTGATGAAATATTTCAGTTAAGAGTCTAGGAACAAGCGTAGTTTAGGATTATCTGTTTTCAGGGCACCAAGTGAAGTTTCAAAAAGTCAGAACATCTGTGGTTCCTGAAGAAACTGCAGAGAATGCCAAGAGGATAATGTGGAAAGAAAGAACTACTCACCTTTTAAAATGGATGGCATTATGTCCCAGCCACACAAAGAACTGGATTACTTGGAAGTCACTTAATGGGCTGCAGACTGGAGTTGGCAGAAACAAACTGGTTTTTGCACCAACACAGTCCTTTGCAAGTGGGGAGAAGAACATGCAACTTCACGCCTATGTCAGTGTACTCGATGCCCTTTGATGTTAGCTGCCCCAAATGCTCTTTACCTTGCTCATTATAGGGCAAAAATGATCTGTATATTCATCACTTGTACTATGTGTACTCCTGACATGAACAAAGAAGAAAGACTTAACTTCTTCCACTGCTCAAGGACACATACAGTGGTGCCTCGCTTAACGATTGCCTCGTTTAGTGATGAATTCGCATAACGATGTGTTTTTTTAGAAAATAATATGCACCGTATAACGATGTTTCCTATGGGCGATTTTCGCTTAGCGAAGTTTGGGACCATGCTTCGCATAACGAATGCGATTTTAGGTCCCCTGCTTCACTTACCGATGTTTTTTTTTCAATTAAAAAAGTGTCTTAGAAGGGTCAAAAACGGTTCTAAATGCTTGGATTCGTTAGAGGACCCCCTAAGTCATGTGCAAACCTGATTTGGCTTTGATCTGACTTTTCGTTAATTTATGGTTAATTTTTTTTTCCGGCCCATAGGAACCAATGGACCTGTCAAAATCTGACAGCTCCATGCTTTCCTATGGGGGAGAAAACAATTCGCCATAAATTAACGAAAGTTCAGATCAAAGCCAAATCAGGTTTGCACACGACTTAGGGGGTCCTCTAACGAACCCAAGAATTTAGAACAGTTGCTGAGTCTTCATTAATTTTTTGTGAATTTTTTCTTCCCCCATAGGAAATAATGGAGCTGTCAGATTTTGACAGCTGTCAAAAGTTGGGGGGAAAAAATTCACCATTAATTAACGAAAAGTCAGATCAAAGCCAAATTAACTTTTGCATCCGTTTTAGAGGGTGCAGAAGCTAATCCAAGCATTTAAAACCATTTTTGACCCTTTTATGACACACTTAAATTTGCAAAAATTGACTTCGCAAAGCCATTGAAATGTATCGAGTCAGCTACAATACATTCCAATGGAGGAAACATTGTATCGTTTAACGATGTTTCCTATGGGTTTTTTCGCTTAAGGACGGCAATCTGTGCCTATTGGAACAGATTAACCAGTTTCCAATGCATTCCTATGGAAAATGGTGTTTCGCATAACGATGTTTCACATAACGTTTTTTTTTTGAACCAATTAAAATCGTTATGAGAGGCACCACTGTACCTTGCAACAAGGCCTGTTCCTTGGACTCATTAGGCCTCAAGATCTCAAAGAATGGGAAGGTGTGGACCTTGCAAAACAATGTGGTATATAAATATAATTTTAAATGCTGTCTAAGAGTAAACAGATTTATTTGAACTGTTCTAAGGCTAGTGAAGAGAGACAGAAAAATCAGACAACATGCTAATATCATATCTATTGCACTTTGTAAAAACAAATCTGTGTCCAGTGGCTGTTTGTGGAGATTTGTTTTTATAGAAACCATTTCATGATTTGAGATATTAATGGTAGCGATACAACACATTCAATTCTGCCAATTTTTAAAAAATTGTCATATTCTAGCGCTAGAAGGGACAATGATGGTTGTGCATTTGAAGTCCATCCAGATCTGGTTGTCCTTATGATGCAGTAATTTATCTCAATGTATATATCCCACCTTTCCCGCTTCTTTATCCAGAAATCTCTTGGAATTTCAGAGTGCTGGAAATGAAAACAAGACCTGGTAAATTCTGTGTCAAGAGCAGAAATTAATTTGGTTCACATTTTTGGTAAATGGACCAAAATTCACATTTCCCAACCTATTTTGTGAGTCAGACCACAATTATCCTTCAGTTTCTGCAACTCTTGAATTTTTTGGTGAATTTCTCTGACCTCAAAAATATACATTACGTACACACATTAGTGAAAAATTAATTCAAGTTGTTTGCAAAATATGTATCTTTTAGAAGAAAATATTACACAAATTCATACAGATTCTCATGTATTCAAAATGCCTGAATGAACATGTGCTTGGAAAAAAATGCAAGTTTTATGGAAAGTTAAACAAGCATATTTATAAATCCCCAGTGCAAGATATTTATCCACTGAAACATCTATCTAATTAATCATACTCACTTCTACCCTGTTTCCTTGAAAATAAGACCTAACCTGAAAATGAGCCCTTGTATGATTTTTCAGGATGCTCATAATGTAAGCCCTACCCCAAAAAATAAGCCCTAGTTAAGTGAAACCCCACCCTCCACCATTATGCAGCAACCAGAAGAAGATGACATGACTGTATTTGAAAAAATGTACAGTGGTGCCTCACTTAACGAGCACCTTGCTGAGCGATGAAATCGCTTAACGAGGCGCTCTGGGCCATCGCTGGAGCATTCGCTCAGCGATGGCCCCTATGGGGATTTTTCGCTTTGCGATATTCGCTAAGCGTTTCGCTTAGCGAATATCGCATAACGAAGCCGGGAGAACAGCTGATCGGCGGTTCCAAAATGGCCGCCGGAAGGTCCGCGCCGCATTTTCGCGCCCTGACCTCGCTTACCGAGGGCGCGAAAATGGCGGCGCTATGGCAGAACATCGCTTAACGCTGAGTTTTAAAGCCGTTTCTGTGGCTTTTTAATTCCCGTTTGGCGATGTTTTCGCCAAACGGGTAATTCGTTCCGGATTAACCTCGCTATGTGAGGCACCACTGTACATTGTTGTACATGAAAAAAATAAAACATCCCCTGAAAATGAGTCTAAATGCATTTTTGGAGCAAAAATTAATATAAGACCCTGTCTTATTTTCGGGGAAACATGGTAAGTAAGCTATTGACAAAAGGCAGTGGCAGAGTTTTGTCTCTGTAAAATGAGACCATTTTCAACCCCTAAACCAACCCATAGCACTAGCTCCCTGTGTTGTGTTTGTACAGCTTTCTAGAGGGGTCTGATCAGGGAAATAAGAAGAAAATTGGTGAGCAGCGTTATTTTTTATGGTAATCTGTGGCAAGGCACCTTTTTTCTGTGAAAATTTAATAATAACGGAAGAAGCAATAATAGCAGCACACACGAGTAATCATCTTAACATAATTAGATGTTGGTGGTCGTATTGCTGTGCTAATCCACTTCCCCATTGTGAGTGAGATGCCGATCCTTGGTATCAGTGCCATCTTTCTCATTCTTCTATATTATGAAATTATGCATTCCCTTCAGCTATAAAGCCCTACTGTTTATTGTGTGCACAATACAACAAAAGAAGATCCATGTATTTGCTTAACATTAAAATGCCCAGTATTCTTCTCAGAATTCATGCAAACTAAATGGATCATCAGGGGGAGGAGAGAAACTCTATTATTTCCCTTCGTTAAAGCCAACAGCTGAGAAACTTGCTTTTTAGTATTAGTCAATATTCAGTTTTGTTACCCCAGAGATATACATTTGAGTTTGTGCTTGTGAAAAATTAATCACTATCTCCTACTAAGAGCACTTCCAAATGGCTGTTTGATGAGGTAACATATACGATAAACATCCATGCTTGTGATGTACAAGTGCGTATAAAACAACTGTCACCTGAACAGCCACTGTAAATGACCACCGTGGTGAACTGGGATTTGTGTGCATGCGACTACAAACTTTCCTCACCAGAATGGTTTATGGTTCCTAGAACTTGAACATAACTTAGACATTATGCGCCCTTGTGATGATTGGCAGCCCATGATACAAGTCATCCTTCCACTGAAGAATGAGCTTGCTCTTTGTCCTCATGCCAAGGGCCACCACTGCCCGGAGCATATTGCTTATGTTTCCCCAAGGGTTTTGCTTTAATGGGTTAGAATTAGGCAGCCTAATATAAACGGGTGTCACCCACAGTGAACTTTTTTCCTTATCTTTCATGGGAGGAGATAAGAGTGTTGTTTTTCATGGGAGTGGGGTTAATTTCATTTTCACTGAAGGGAGTTATTTTCCTTGGGTAGTTCCCACACACACACGCGCGCGCGCGCGCGCGCACACACACACACACACACACACACACACACACACACACACACACACACACACACACACACACACACACACACACACACACACACACACATATCCTGGCAGTTTCCAGCAGCCTCTGGGATTTTGTTAAGCCAACATTTGTTTTTATAGTAGCAGTTCTAAATAAAAGAGAACAATCAAGTCTCCATCCTGACTCCCACTCTGCCTTTTTTTTCTTTTGAAATGCAAAAAGGTTGTGTTCCAGCTATAAAGCACAACATTTAGGTGTATGTGGAATCTCTCTAGAATTCTATCCCTAGTGAATCACATAGTAATCCCTATGCTGTCATTCTGAAAATGTGTGATGAGTGCAGTGCAATGAGAGAGAATGCTATCCCTACACTCTCCCCCCCACCGCCACACACTATAATCACTATAATCACAAGAAAGCAAGAGTCTGAATAGGAGGAAGCTGTTCCATCCATGTTATCTCTGAATACGAGCAGATATGGGCTCACAGGCAGAACACAATTCTTAAATGTACAGCATTGTTCCAAGATGGCAGTTTCACAACCCACAAGAAAGAATTGGGTGTGATGGGAATGGGGCCAGGGCCAGAAGACAAGATTTACTCGACCTGCAGTGCTTGACATAAAGAATAATCAAAAATTATATTTTTCACTAATTATTAAACAACTTAGTCAACCCAAAGCTAGAAAGGTATTCTTGAACGCTTTTAAAAAGTTATTAATTTCTCAAATAAAACATACTCGTTTATTAATGTACAGTGAACCCTCGACTTACAGATGGCTCGACTTACAGACTTTTCGAGTTACAGACTTCTCTGGCCGCAAAATTTAGATTCCACTTGCACCCGGACAATAGACTTACAGACCAGAAAAGAACCAAAATGGAACACAAATAGAATAAAAACTGCCAGTTATGGGATTAATCGGTTTTCAATGCATTGTAGGTCAATGGAGATTCGACCTACAGACTTTTCGACTTGCAGCCACCGTTCCAATATGGATTAATTCCGTAAGTAGAGGGTCCACTGTATCTAATTCTATAATTAATTCATGATTCCAATCTTCTTTCTCACTCAATTTTTATTTGCTTGTTACTAGACCAATGTTGCTCTTCTTCTTCTTCTTCTTCTTTTCAAAGCTCTGTAACAATATGTTTTGGCTCTGTTTAATATCAAGACAGTTTCATTTACCATTTAAAAAGTTAATATTGTTCATTTACAAACAAAATTTCCAAAATGTTTCAGATAATAAACTTCCTAAAGTCCAGGAAATAATTTAGGGGAGTCAGGCAGGCCCAACCGTCTCTTCACTCCTCAGGAACAGAAGTCGGGCATCCTGCCTTTGAAGAAAGCAGGAGGTGCTGGTGGTGGTGGCAACACCATGAGGTAGGCCGGTGGGGGAGGGCCCATAGGGACTTGACAAAGCAACTCAAGCAAATGGGTCAGAGTTGCAAACCAAGTCACAAGTCCCCATGAAAAGCCGCAAGTTGAGTCTGAGTCAGGTTGCTGATGCAACTTCAGTCAGACTTGCTCATGAGTTACAAGTTCCCATCCCTGATACATACATCATGGAGGGCTGGCCTTCCCAGGACCTCAGGAAGCAGACACTGGGGCGTTCATCTTGACCCTTTCAGTCTTTCTCCTGTCTTGGAGTCTTTCATTCTACCACTATCTCCTACCCTTCACCCATTTATTATGTGTATAATAAATAAGATGTCTCCAGGCCTCACTGGAAATGGCTGTCCTTGACCTGTCTTACTTAGCTGAACAGGATTTGTAGTGATGCAGCACAGTGTATCACTCTTCTAGTATAAGCAGGAAGGAGCAGTGGTTAGGGCTCTCCCTCCCCCCCCCCTTCCAACAGGCTGCTAATTAGATCTGTGAGCCTTGAAATAACCTTGTCCCGGCTTTGATTTGACATCTGAAGGAGCACTTTTTAAAAACTAGGCTTTTCTAACAGAGTGCTAGCATCATTGCAAGGACCTTTGGCCTTGCTGTAAAATCAGGCCATAATATTTGTAATATTAAATTTATTATGTGCAATAACATTTATCACTGCCATTGTGATTATCTTCCCTCAAATTAGAAAAGAGGCAGGGAATCTATCAGCTGTAAGATGCAAGACAATCGAAAGTACCTAGTTAACCTTTTGTTCAAAACACTGACAGAAATCATACTTTTATAATAAATCTGTCGGCTCCTTGTTTGACAGCTGCAAGGTGGCAAATAAAGAAAACTGATTAAAGTGGGATTGGAGGATTATTCTTGGACCAAATGTCATCATCAACAGGTTTTATTGATTAAAAAATTTAAGCAGGGGCATCTTGTGACTGAAACTGCAAAGGCAGCCTCTTTACAGCAAAAGAAATATACATCTCTGAGCTGCAGCCTGCCTCGGCATCCTCAGAGATGGAAAGCACTCTTTCCTCTTTTTTTGTCCCAATATGCATTGCTCGATATAAAAAACTGCACATCTGTCAGTTGCTTATTCAGATTGCAATTTCTCTCTAGGAATTTGAATCTAACAGCAGTACACAATACCTTGTCTAACTTTGGAACTTCTCAATTTCTATTGGAAAATTCAGTCGGCTCCTGTTGATGAGGAATAACTCTCTAGAGTTTGCACACTGCTGTGGCATTTTAATATGCTTTATAAAGGTATTGCCTTTTATTAACACCTCCAAAGTACCTGAATGTTAGAAATCCTACACAATCCATTTTGGTAAATGTTGTGGCTGCACAAGCTACACCTTCAAAAGGATGATGACGCAACACACAAGGAATAGTGAAAGGGAATCGATATCTTTATAAGATTTTCAGTAATCAAAAACTTCCTTCTTTTGCCCTGCAGCACCCGCAACTCATGAGTCATCCATTCATTGCAAGGAAAGCATGGGGCCTGTGGGACACAAAGAAGAGCTTTTTGATTATTAAAAATCTCCACTATCAGATGTTACTTCTTGGCTCCCATAGCTCCCATGCAATGCTCACAAATTAGACAAGCTCTGGGACAAGAGAAGCCCTTATTAACTGAAAAATTCCCCCATTGGTGACATCATCACCCTTCGCCACATGTAACTTATGCAACAGGATTTTATCCTGCGACTTATATATACAGTATAAAGAGGGCCACTCTGAAGGATTTCAGGATAATGGCCATAACCTAGAAAAAAACAAAGTCGTCCCATATAAGGAATAATCACTTCCAGCCAGAGAGCATCTGCAGCCCTGGCAGCCCTAAGTCAAACAAAATACTCACCCATTTTTAGTTGGCCTAATTTTTATTGGCCTAATTCAACTGATGCTGCTGTTTCCTGCACAAAGAGGACCATGTTGCAGGGTCCCTATATGCAGGAGGCGACAGATGCCATTGCTTGCAGCACTGTCCACAGGAGACATATGTTGATGCCATGTTTTATTCAAGCCCTTTTCTCCATCAGCTGATATAAGTCAATGACAGTAAAGTATTAGCCACCAAGCTACCTCTCCTCTGAGGGCAGAAAAGAAAACAGGGTCATTTCTAGTCAATAGGTCATATTTATAAAGGTAGCAGATCCATGTGGGCCTTTATCTGACCATGGAGACTCTGCTCATAGGATTGTCCATCATCATGTTACTGATTACCAGGTTCAGGTCCTTCTCTGAGCCCAGGGCCAGTTGCAGCATTTCCTTCAGGTCTTCAGCAGAACACCGAAAGGTGGAGACTGTGTGCAGTGGTCACAAACCAGTTTCTCTTGCTGTCTGCCCATGCGTTATTTTATCTCTGCTGTCTGGAGATGGAAATCTCATGACATCTGGCTAAGAAGGACTAAAGCATCTGGGTCAAAATATGTTTTCTCACAACTTCTTCCTCCCAGACTCTTCCCCTTTTTCACAATGTTCTGTTTTATTAATACACATCTGCAAAGGGTGACGTTTTTATGGGTTCATTGTGAGGAGTGAGGATATAAATACTATAAGCAAGCCCTGCAGTTTAATGCAGGTTCTCATCACTAGCGTGTCTTGTGGTTTAATGGTCTTCAAGCATGCCTTGCAGGGTAATGCATGCATAGAGAGGTTTATTTTAAGTGCAGTTGTTCGGCACACCGCCAATGTACTTTGTTTCATTAGGAGATATCTCAGCAGTGACAATATCCTTGCACAGGAGGCTTTGGTATTAGCAAACAAGAGCAACATTGTTCTGGATTCTTACAGTTCTGTAAATCTGCCCACACACGTACAAAGATTGCAGAGGAACTTGAGGGAATACTAATTTACATTTATCAGCCACCTTTTCCCTTGTTCATCCTCTTTACTGTTTTGGAAATTATAGGAACACCTCTCTGCTTCAAAGACAAGTTACGTGAAGTTGAGGCAGGGTAACTTGCCAAATGCATTCAGAGGCAAGAAAATAAGGGTGTGATCATACGGAGAAATAGCTTACATTTTAGACTGCTTGCAATATGGTCCAATGTGAGCTATTTGCTACAGGTCACAGGAGGTTGTGAAATAGCCTAGCCCTGCTCCATGCCTTAGCTGGACCTTTGTGATCCAATGGCAGGGCTAGTTTTTTTTTTGAGGGGGGGGTCGACTGGAGCAATTCCTGTAGTGATGGAAGCCTTATTTTAATGACAAAGTGACTTTTCTTGCCATCTGATTGCACCATATCAAAAAGAACTATTAGTTTTCCCCAGTCATAAAGGTTCTACTTATTTTGGCATCGGGTCTCCCACAGTGGCCAGACAGATGTTTCTTGGAAACATACTGTACAAGTGGAAAAAGATATAGCTATCAAGCATTTGGTCTAAAGAGCTATGTATAATAACCTGCTAGTGGCTCAAATCCAGTTTCTTAGTTGTACCTGTGGAAAGCAAAGGGCATAACTCGCAGTGGTTTCTTGCTGGTATGAATGAATCCTTCTTTGGATTTTTGGGCACGTGTCAAGCCAGCAAGGATTTTTGGATGTCTGTTAATTGTATGTGTTTGTGTGTTAGAACCAGCCTGTCTGGCCTTGGGCAAGGTGCACAGTCCCAGGATGCCCCCAGAAAAAGGAAACTGTAAATGATTTCTGAGTATTCTCTACTTAGAAAACATTGAAAAGGATCACCATAAGTCAGAATTGACTGGACAGCACATGATGAGAGATGGGTCAATTACTAGCAAGATGCCACTGCAAGTTATTCTGTTTGTCCTCTGCAAGCATAACTATGTGACAGGACTTTTGCCTCTGACCTTTAAGTTTTCTCATTTATTTATTTGTTTAATGTATTTATAGATCACATCATATCAGGCAGGTAGAGAATCACTTCATGGCAATTTACAAGAGTTTAAACAACAACATATAATTGAAATACCAATAGTATAAAAGTAAAACATTCAGTCCCAATAGCAAAAGTATGTCAACTACTGTATTGTAATTCAACTATGTTTCAAGTCAAAAAAGCATATCCAAACAATAAATGTCTAACGACTGCTTTAGGAAGCAGTCAATGAGGAAAGCAATGTCCCTTTCTGAGAGAGTTCTACAGTCACTTGGCCATCAATGAAAAGATTCTGTCTTATTTGTCCATCAGCATGATAGATGTTACTGTGACGAGAGTCTCCATGTCCAGTTGAAGGCATATATACCTATAGGTGGTCCTGAAATATGCAAAGCTGCTAGACACTTCAAAGGCAACAATCAACACTTTGAATTCAGCAGGAAATACATTGGCACAGACAGTGTGGTTATCATACACTTAATGGATAAACAAACTTTGTAAAAAGAATAGCATGGTGTCTGCAAATGAAAGTCTGGCTCTATCAGTCCTTTGGAAATGTTTCAATGTGTCTGCCTGTGGATAGAGAGGACCCAATTGGTAACATGATACTTCAAGATACACAGCAAAACATAACAAGAGTGTTTGATGTTTCTAGAAGAACTGCAGCTGTAATGAATGAACACAGATGTCACCAAACTAGTTGATAACACCAAGCTATTTGTATGGGGAAATCCAAACTGCTTTGTCAGAAGCTCCAAAATATTTATTCAAACTGGGTGAACAGTGAAATAAGAACATGAGATTCGATATAGCAAAAACTCCAAAATTCTCTCAGATGGAGTATCAATGCCCACCATAGATGAGCAAATGTCTGAGTACACAAGCCAGCCTAAGGGGCTTCACTTAAGTTGACTACGGTATCTTTCTTAAATAATAAACAAATAATCAAGCAAAGAAGGTTCTCCCCAGTGCCTTTGTCTGATGTAGTGCTAGAGACACCAGTGAGAAGAATTGTAGGGCAAGAGACACTGGTCATATCAGCAGCAATATGACAGCAAAGTCTGGCCAGCAACTAAAAAGTCTCTCTCCTATTCTGGACAAGTCTGAGTCAGTGGAAGTGATCTGGGTTATATCTTTTCTATAGTTAGATGGCTTCTATTGCTTCTGCAATTCCTGCTCATCCAAGTGGCTTGATGAAGACTGTTGCAATGGCAAGTAGAAACACTCTTCCTCTAATGTGCTCTCTCTCTCTCTCTCTCTCTCATACACACACACACACGCACACGCACACGCACGCACACGCACACACATATTAGGCATTCTCTTCCTCCCCCACTAGTCAGGGCCTAGTAGGCTACCAAAATAAATAAGCCTGCAGGATGATGATAATCCTAGGGGGAAAAACATGGCAGCAATTTGCCCAGGTCCTTTCCTTCTATTATTTTCACAAATATGCACATTTTGAAAAACTTGGAATGCTACTGTTTTTAAGAAGAGCAAATACAATAGCACACATTTGCTGTGGAAATAGCTGAACTATTCTGTTGAAACAAAAATGATAGTCTTACGGCAGATTAATGACCTGCAATTTTTATTTGTATACTATAATTCTACGGTAATCCATTAAAAATATGTGCCAAATCAAATTATAGCCTTTAAGGTACTATGAGACTCTTTGTTCTTTGTACTTACATTCTCAACCTATCCTAACTTCATCCTAGCACAGCTTTGTTATGAACGGGTTAGTATGTCCTTATATCTATTTGTCTTAAATTAAATTTAAATATGTTTAATTTAATTTAAATGTATTTAAATGTGTTTAGAATGCATGAGAAGAGCAAATTTATCTAGGCCAAATAGATCTGTAATTTCCCCCACCCAGCTTTGCTACCTGTTCCAAGCTTGGATTGGTGGAATATTTTGTAACAAGACTGCGTTTTGTTCTGGAGAAGTGGAGCTTCTTGTACTGTCTCAAACATTTGGAAAACATTTCAGCCAAGACTACACAGCTAGTGGACTAGCCAGCTAACTGAAGCTAACTCAGGTTTATGTGGTGACTGTCCTACCAGGTCTTTGCAAACTTCTCAGTGTGGCAAAACAGGGAAGATGATTCAGCATTCTGTAGGACAGAAATAAGGAACATCTGGTCCACCAGATGCTGTTAGACTTCCAGTCATATAATCAATCATTAATGGATTTGCTGGGTAGGGCTGATGGAGTTGCAGTACAATGACATATGAAGGCCTACATGTGTTCCTCATCTTACTGTGGCATGATAAGTTGATCCTGATCTCCATTCAGATTGAAATGTCACAAATATTGCAAATATTATCTTTACAAAGAACTCAATACGTAGGCCACAATGCAGTGGTGGCCATGACGATGGCACTAGCCCTAGCAAAAATAGCAAGCCACACAGCAACATTCCATTTCCCAGAGATCCAATCACATGCCTCGGAAAAGGCGATGGTGCCTTCAGAGTGAAAACATGAAGGAGGATGAGTCAGAACAGAAGATGGAGCTCCATGACAAAATGAAAACCAAGAAAGCCTGAAGATGCTTTTGAATTGGAAGATATTTCTTCCCTGCCTGCCTTGTAAAACGATAACAATAAAAAGCCCAATGCCTTTCTATTAAAATCTTGCCTCAGGGCAACAGAGTCTGGGCAATGAATTTTTTCTTCTTCTTCTTCAAAGAGAAGTCTCTAGAGGTCCTTTCTCTGAATTTTTATTATTCTCATTCCTTAAGAAAGAAGTTTAAAATTCAATTTGAGTTTCATGCTTGCCTGTCTCGTTTTCTTCTTTTTCTTCTCAGATTATATAAATTGCAGTTGGGCAAATCAGTGGATATACTGTATAGACTAGACTGGAGTGTGGGTTGAATGGAGGTGGCATTGCTAGTCCAGGAGAGAAGACTCCTGGATAAACAGCATTTTATGCTGGCGCTGTGGCTTGTGCCATCACACTATGTTAGAGTGCTAAAGAGATGCTTGATTCATAACGCATGAAAGGGATTGATAGCAGCTACATCTTTGAAAAGTGAGCAACAGCAGTGTCATGAAAAAGTAAGAGTGTAAATTATGACCTTATTTGTCCTCGTGTGCTAAATGAGACATTAAAAAAATATTCTGCACTACACTATACTGATATCTTGTTGCTTTAATTTACACTTGCTGTGTCAGTTTTTGGAAATAAAAAAATTCTTCATGGGTTCCATAGGTGGGGGGGGAATCTTTAATTTCAAAAAAATTGCCATTGCTAATTTTGCTGGAGCAATGATTGTTGGAAATTATAGTACCTCTGAATTCTGCAGGTTGAAACGGCTTCCCCAAAACAAAAGCCTCTGGACCTTCAGGAGGCATTTGGAATTTTTAATTATAGGATCGCCCTGTAGAGTCTAATAGACAGCAGAACTACCATTTCCTGGTGTGGTGGGATGACTCCCAGGATGCACTGGGACTGAGGGGGCATTTTCTCCTTCCTCCCAGCCAAAGAATGGGGATTAAGTAGACAATGGGGGCAGACAGGCATCTTTTTTTCCTTCTGGTTTCTCCTATACCAGTCCCAGACTTCTGCGTGGGGAATTCTTGGCAAATCCCAGGCCTGGAAATTCTAGGAACAAAAATTGTCTAACACACCACAGTTTTTATGAAATAGTTGATTCATATCCTCAGCCAAAACTTCCTAGGTTTTTAAGGTTGTTAAAATATAGGGACATTCTGGACTTATTTTTGAATTTCATGTTGTGATCTGGATTCCTTTGTATAGATGCTGCTAAAAATTTAGTAGCAAAAACAAACAAGAGTGATGAAAGGAGACATCCTTGTCCTGTTTCTCCTTGTAACTGGAGCAAAATTGTATCTGCTGGTGAGATTAAATACTTGAAAATCTTTACGGAGTCTAGGGATAAGATACACGAAAGTATCAATGATGCTTAGTTAAAATTTTTAAAAGGTATGGCCATTCAGTACAATCAAACACTTTTACAGCTTCCCGTGCTATTAACTGTGATCTTCTTTCTGTGTAAATTGCAGTAGCATATTACACGGAGCATCCTCTTGACCAGGTTGGCAAATTGAATTCCAGGGACAGAGTCTGTTTCATCTTCAGATACATACATAATTTAAAAAAACTGTTACTAGATTGCAGTAAGGATCTTGAAATCCTGGTTTAACATCAAAATAGGTACATGGGCCATCAACTGAATGAGATTTGCTCCTGGCTTTTGGATTATGACTGTTCTAGCGCTTGTGACCAATACTCTGGTAGTGATCTTTCCAACAATATATGATGAAATCAAGATTTGAGATAAAGAATCAGGTCCATATTAAAAGTTTGCAGACCTTTTCAGACAGTCCTGGTAATTTGCCAATTTTCATTTTGTGAATTGTCACTTTAATCTCTTCCTGTATGATTGGTTCATCAAGAAAATATATATGTACATCAATAAATGGATGTAATTTTAGAGAATCAAGGAAGTTGTCAATGCTTTTATTATGGCTTAATGCCAATTTATATAAATTTATATGTATTTTCAATTGGCTATGATTTGATCCCTATGTCCTGTGTCAGCATTAAGGAAGGATCTTTGTTTATTTTGATTTGTTCTGTGGAAATATCTGCTTCCTGCTTAACATATATATTTTTCAGGTCAGAAAATCACTGATTTCTGAGTACATATGGCATGCTGGGGAAAAAGTTTAATTCCTTTATTTGGGAAACCTAGAACTCCAGGATCAAATAGATCAAAGAGTAATTAATTTAGAAAGTCCTGATACATTATTATGGAATCTAATACTATATTCAGAAAGATCTGTCAAGATTTCTGTACATATCATCCTAATATGACCTCCCTTTCTAAAAATTGATTATATTTCTATATAAAGTGGACCCATGATCTTTGACTGGGTTCTACCGACAGAATAATAATTCCCTAATATGAAAACCAGGTCAGCTAATTTGCCCTTTATATGTACCTATTTGCCCTCTGTATCTTTCCCAACTCTTTCTACCTATAAAGTGTTGGTTTTGACAAGAACGTTTGCAACTATTCTGGTCTTAAAGGGCCCTCCATCACACTTTGAAGTCTGTAGTTTAAAAGTCTGTAATATAAAAATGCTTTGCATTGGAATTTATTTGAAAAGTGAAGCAAAGGAGGGATGTTTGTTTCCAAATCAATCCAAAGCGAAATGAGAAAGCCCAAAGCAGTGCTTGAATCAAATCTGATCATCAGCATTTTGCTTCAGCATTTCAGAGGTTAAAAATCCAGAGAAGCAAGTTTCATTTCAGAAGATCCAGGAGTGATAGCTGACAAATAGTTCACAGCGAATTCAGGACGGATTCGCAGAAGAGCAGAAGCTGGGCGAGGGATAAATGGCACAACGTCTGGTGGGAGGGAGGGAGGAAACTGGTGGGAAACTGGACCTGCATGCTGGAGGTCAACTAGTAGTTAGTGGCACTCATTTTCACATCCTATTCCAGGTCATAAATCTTTGGCCCTATCTGTATTGATGGATCACCTATAATAATATTATGCCTGTGGCATGTTGCTCAATAACTGTCATTTTATAAAGCCTTTTGATTATTGGTCCTAAGCTAACCCACTGGCATTAAACAAAACCACCATAAAACAAACAATCTTTAATCTAGCCCGTTATAAGGAGCAGTGGAGAGGCCTGATCCATTACAAGTAGGACATTAGGTGCTTCCTTCTAGCATTTTTCTACCTTTCTCCACAACTACAAATGTAGTACTTTCCCTTTCTGTAAGGTGATCCATTGGTGGCCTTCTGTCAATATTATTGACCAGATATAGAGAGTTTGGTGGGTGTGACATCACCTTAAGTGCAACACCAAAATCTTCATTATTATTGCCAGAGATGTTTTGCTGATATTCTAAAATTACTGGAGATTGCATCTGAAGTCATTGTTCAAAGGTTGTAGCATTATTTCCCTACTCACAGGTTTGTAATTTAATTTAAAGTACATTCTTCAAGTAGGTTCTTCCTGTCTTCCTTGTTTATTTGTGTAGTTTGTAAATACTTATACGAAGGTAGGGACGTAGTGGCGCTGTGGGTTAAACCGCAGAAGCCCCTGTGCTCCAAGATCAGAAGACCTGCAGTCGTAAGATCAAATCCATGCGACAGAGTGAGTTCCTTTCGCTTGCCCCATCTCCCGCCAACCTAGTGGTGCGACAGCATGCAAAATGCAAAATGTGAGTAGATAAATAAGTACCACCACAATGGGAAGGTAACAGCGTTCCGTGTCTAGTCGTGCTGGCCACGTGACCACGGAAGATTGTCTTCAGACAAACGCTAGCTGTGTGGGTTGGAAACGGAGATGAGCATCATCTCCTGGAGTCAGACATGACTGGACAAATTGTCAAGAGGAACCTTTATCTTTACCTATACAAAAGTTTAGATGGCAGTATTTGTAAAGTAGCAGTGAGAGTAACATGGCGTAATATGAGGCCCCAATGCAGTTTCTTCCTTCGTTACGACAAACTGTAGCTTTGCAGGATGCTGCTTAGATTGGGAACATTTGCCTTGAAAGCCCAACTGGAGGGTATGCAACTTCCTCAGGACTGTACACTTTTCTTCAATAGGTACATTTTTGGAAGGGATGCCTGCAGTCATGTCCCCAATTCTAGAAATAGTGCACTGCCATGGATCTTTAGCTACCAACGTTTCCCCAGCTACTTCCTGCACAGGGAATTCTGTGCAGTCTGTGGAGACTGAAAATGTTCTATGGTCACGGATTGAGCTAGCTGATGGATTTTACCATGCTCTGTTTTCCAGTTAGTAAAGGGTGTTGCAGTAGCATCTGCAGTATTTAATTTCTGAGACACTATCGCACCATCAAGGTCAATCAAGCTGCCGGTCAAACAGTTCACATTTTCTTTCACATGCCCTGCGTTCAATTACAGACTCCTTTTATGTGATGCTACTCTATCCTACCAAGGATGTTAGCAGAGTAAATTGAGGTGCATTTGTCTGAAAAAGTATTTTATCCCAATTCCAATTTTAAATAGTGAAGGTCTGACTCTACTTAATGGTCACTTGATTATTTTCTGCTACTATTGCTCTAACATTATTATAATCACAGAACAAGCATTTCCCGAGAATTCTGTTCTAGTAATGTATTTCAGATCTGTTTGTTTCAAAATTCAAAGCAGGTAAATTGTCTGCTCTAGGTGACAAGTAGTCCTTAGGAGACCACTTGATTTTTATTTAAAACACAAATAACTCCCATTTCTTCTTGCTGTTCATTTTCTTTAAACTGAGAAGTAATGGGTGAATGCAGAACAAAATCTTGTATTGCTTCTCCTGCCCAGAGGGAATTAAGGGAAGACTGTATTCTGTCTGTGGATCATCTGTCTTAGTTTCCTCTCCTCTGTCCTGTTCTTAGACTTGTTTTTATATTTAGTTTTTACATCTCCTTTGTTGAAACACATAAAAATATGGATAAAATTGAATCTGTTATTCTATCGTTCAAGCTGGTCTCCTTTTTACATTTCCTATCTTTAGACTTGTAATCTGTTTCATATTTTTACTTTCAGGCTTCAAATATTTCTTATCTATGAATGTTGGCACTATTTTTTTAATATTTAATTTTAGCAGACCTAATAGGCCCAACATTTTTTATTGAGGAGGTTGGAGAGACAGTAGATCACTCCTGATCAATTGGAGTCCTTGGGGGTTTTAAATCTAAGCTCTGCTGCCATTCAGTGGGAATCCAATGCTGTTGGCGATTGCCAGTACTTCCCTTCCTTGCTGGCACTTTACCACTGGCTTTTGCAGACATAGTCTGTGAGTACTGATGTCAGATTTTGAACTGCTAATTTTAAAACTGACAATTTATCAAGTAATCTCATGCCTTCTAGCTACCTTGTATACTAAGGAATTCTAGATCTGAAGAGCTTCACAGCTCCTTGCTGTCTAAATGTGGGGATGAAAGCTAGTCTAGGCAAGAACAGTGTACTGTAGTACGTATCTGGATTGTGAGCACAGTTTTCAGTTGCCTTTACTTGTTGAAATTGAGATGCTTTAACGCTCCTCTGCTCTGCTTCTTATGACAGTTTATCTTTTGATTTAGTAGTGGACCCTTCACATCTTGCTTGTTTATTCCCTGCAGTGATAAAATGATTTGGGAGCCTATTGCCATCCACTATGCTCTAGATTAGAGTTGTATTCTGCTTTCATGTTACTGCCATGTCTGCAAATTAATCCCCAATACAATGCAATAAAGTACAAGAGGATGAAGCATAAGCTGAGTTTAAATTTATAACTGTCCCAGATATACTCACTCACAAAGTATTTGAACCACGATTCACCAAGAGAGTTTTCACAGAGCTATTCATGGTACTTAATGTTGGCCAGCAGCCACCAGCTGAAATCTTAAATGTTTGGATTTTAACACATATTTCCTTCATTGCATCTCAGCTGTTAACAAAAAATTGCACAACATATTTCTACTGCAGTAAGGAATAAGCAGCTGGCTAGATCACTCAGTGGATTAGGCAGAGCCAAAGGTTAGGAATTATTATTCTGCGAGTAATGCCAGACTATTATTTATCAGGAAATAAGCAAGCAAACTAAGAGGTGCCATTATGAATTCAGAACTTTTTCAATAAAATAAAAAGCAATAATCATGTGCCATCAAGTTAATCCTGACTTATGGTGGCTTTTTCCAGGGTTTTCCAGGCAGAGAACATTCAGAAGTGGTTTCCCATTCACTTCTTCTAGGGGCTCCCTGGGATTGTGCAGCTTGCCCAAGGCCACACAAAGGTTAGCTCTACTCAAAGGGGACAGTGGTAAATCTAACGCCCAGCCTCTGCCTCTCATACATAAAACACTGAGCTATCCATTCCGTTTCAATAATATGAACTTCATCCTATATACCAGCCATATTGGTCCTTCCCTGACCCACAATGAACTACTAATGACTCAAGCCATTAAGTAATAAAATCAGTGATATTATGACATAGAAATGCCACCAGTCCTGTAGTATTTGAAGGAGAAAGAATCCATCATGAATTTACTTTCAAGAAAATCGTTTTTAATTGTTCTGCATTCTCAATATATTAGACCAGCAGGAATATTAGCATGATTAATGTGTATCTAAAGCTCCATGGAATTTAAACAAGTAGTCATAGCATTAGTAATTGTGATAATTAATTTTAGCAGGTGCCGCTTACTGCTACAGTCTGAAAATTCAGACTCTTTATAAACAGCATTACACAGCCTTATTCATGCAAAATGTGGTCAACAAAGTCACATCAAATGAAGTTTATTTTCTACCACCAGAGAACAGAACAATTCAATTAGTAGTGATGTTACTGTGTGTTGCTAATACTTCTACAACAAAATCAGGATTAGGCATCCGAAGAGGGCAATATTTATCATAAAAAATGTTGTGCTTCAGATTGATTGATTGATTGACTGATTTGATTTGATTTGATTTGATTTTTAAGCCGCCGATCTGGCTGCCAGGGTTACTCTAGGAGGTTTACAAAAACAGAAATAATCAATAATGATCAAACAAAATATAAGAGCTACTAAAACAAATTATACTAAGAAATAACATAATAAGAGCATAGTGGAGGATTGAATGTTAATTATTAAAAGCACTATTGTATCAGGATGTTTCAAGATCCAGGAAAGCCTGTCTAAATAGCCTCCTCTTCAATGATTTTTGTGAAGGTTCCCAGTGAAGGGACCAAGAGAATTTTGGGCAGGAGACTGTTCTACAGTGGGGTCTCGACTTATGAACTTAATCTGTATTGGAAGGTGGTTCTTAGGTCGAAAAGTTCGTAGGTCGAATCTGGATTTCCCATAGGAATGCATTGAAAACCATTTAATCTGTATCTGCTCTTTTCCGTCCATAGAAACTAATGGGAAGCTGCTATTCCGCCTTCTGCCACTAGAGGGGGATATTTTTTCTTTTTTTCCCCTTAGGTTCAGGAAAGGAGGAGGAAGGCAGGGAACAGTTTGCAGAGCACTTTAGAAATCTTTTTTTTTTCAACGAAGCCAATTTTATAGCATGTTTTAAAGCATGTTGTGCTGCTTTTTTTCAGCACAAAGACACACAGGCAGGCTTTTTAGGTGCTGTGGAAGCCTCCCCAAGCCTCTTCAGAGCCAGCCCATCAGCTGATAGACGGGGAGAGGAGGGTGCAGGAGGGGGGAGAAGCACAAAATGGCTGCCAGGTTCCCTTCTGGGTGTCGGCTTTTAGCTGTTTCCTGCTCTTTTTCCTGCTGTTTGGGGGCTACCAAGGCCTGGTAAGTGACTTTCTTTTATTTATTTTTAGGTTTCTGACCCTTTTTTCCCCTCCAGAAGCCTCTAAGGGGAGGGGGGACTTTTTTCCCGTTCGTAACTTGAGGGAAGTACGTATGTCGAGTCCTTATTTCCCCTATAGGGCGGGTTCATAAGTTGAATTGTTCGCAAGTAGGGTCGTTCGTAAGTCGAGACCCCACTGTATAGTTGAGGACAAACTGCCGAGAAGGCCCAATTTCTGGTTGTCATTTTTTGGGCCTCTCTCGGGGTCAGGACACTCAGTCACCTAGCCTGGGAAGATCTTACTGACAACTAGGATGGGCAAGCCTAATTAAAAGGAGGTGTTCTGCCAGATATTGAAATCCTAAACTGTTTAGGGCCATACAGGTTAACACCATCACCTTGAAGCTGGCACAGAAGCAAACAGGTAATCAGTGCAGGGTGGCCAGGGTGTGGGAAATATGTTGATATCTCCTTACCCCACTCAACAGTCTGGCTACTGAGTTTTGGACCTACTGGAGTCTCTGTAACAACCCCAAGGGCAGCCCCACATAGGGAGCATTACAATAGTCTAAACTCAAGACTATCAGTGCATGAGCCAGCATGATGAAGGACCCGATGTCAAGGTAGGGGTGCAACTGGGCAATCCACCTTAGATGGAAATAGGCGGAATGGGCCACAGACACTGTTTGAGGTTCCGTGGACAGCGCCGGGTCCAATAGTATGCCCAAGCTGCACACTTCATCCCTCGTGGAAAGAGTAGCCACCGCCCCCAGACCGCAAACACTAGGGGACTCACCCGCAGGATTTCCATATTGCCTAGGTTCAGCCTTAGTCTATTATCCCTCATCTAACCCAGCACGGTGTCCAGGCAGCACTCAAGGGACAGGATGGTACCCTCTGCAGAAGGATGGAAGGAGAGATAGAACTAGGTGTCACCCCATATTGGTGACATGAAACTCCAAAACTCCTGATGATCTCCCCCAGCTGCCTTATATAGATATTAAATAGCATTGGGGAGATGATTGACTCCTGAAAGACTCCACAATTGGACTCCACAACTGACAGTCCATTGAGTGGACAGCATCTCCCCAGGTTGTACTCTCTGAGGATAGTCCTCCAGGAAGGACTAGAGCCATCCCATCCCAGAGAGTCTCTCTAGGAGGATACTGTGATCAGCGGTATCAAAGACCACTGACAGGTTGAGGAGGACCAACAAGGACATTTTGCCCTTATTGGCCTCCCTCTGAAGGTCATTTTGCAGGACAACCAATGCTGTCTCCATGTTTAGGAGCTATCATGTCAGCTGCCCTGATAGTAGCAGCATGCCATCCATCCACCAGAACTTCAACACGAGTGCCAACTAGATCCACCAGTATCCCCTGCATTGCATCTTGGAAGCCAAAAGGATCCAATAGCCTGTGGGGGTGGACCATCTTAATAGGTCCCTGCTCTGGGGCATGTCCAAGGAATCCATGGTTTCCAAGAACTCAAGAGGTGGACCTGTGGCCCCAATCTTGTCATGGACATTGCAGTCCCCCAGGACAAGGACCTCAATGCCGCCACCAAGATGAAGTCCATCAGCTCCGGAAAGGAGAGTGCTGGATCACGGGGAGCACTTTAGACCAGCATCATCCCAAATCCATCCCTGGTCCCCACCAACACGTGGAGGGCCTCAAGGCCTGGGATCCTCAAGGCAGAGAGCCTGACAACCTCTAAGGGTTTTTTTTAGATAATGGCAACTCCCCCTCCCCGACTCTCCAGTCTACCCTGGTGTTGGATGGAATATCTGGTTGGGCAAATTAATGAGAGGGCTGCGCCACCCTCTGCACCCACCCAGGTCTCAGTAATACAGGCCAGATCTGCCATTTTGTCTAAGATCAAGTCTGTAATTAGTTGGGCTTTGTTCAAGGTAGATCTGGCATTTACCAACATCAAGGATAGAGTGGATGATTGGCTGAGCAAGTTATCTCGATTCTGGCTGCTGGTGACAGAGCTAGAACAAGTGACAGCCTTCAGACATCTGTCCCCCATTCTTTTACGTAGGTTTAATCCAACTTCAAAGAATTTCCGTTTTGTAGTCGTGGTGGTGGTGATGGTTTAAACTATTTTGGTGAGTTTGAAAGGTTCAACAAAAATCCTTCAGGTCTGTACAAATGCAGAGAGTCCTACAAATTATTGTATACCTTTAAAATATACAGGCGAGGATGAGAGGAAAACAACCCAGCAGTCATGAGGAAACAGATTGCGTGTTTATCATGCATGCAGATGATGATGGTGGTGATGATGATGATGATCCTGTTTTGCTTCACTTGTTTCCTGTCCTTTGGCATTAAAAAAAAATGGGGGAAAATATTGGAGAATCTATGTGCCTTTCTCAAAATACTGTGTGTGAGTACTGTGTGTGTGAGAGAAAAAGAAACGAGACTGTCTTATAGTCTCAAAAGAGGAACAAATCACCCCAACATCCAGGCCCCCACACACATGTAAGTGATTATTAATACTGCAGATCTTGGGCATGTCTGCTCTGTGTAGGAGCTTATGGGACTTAGATATAAATGCATAGACATGTGTCTCTGTGTAATAAAACTACAGATTTATGCAAAGGTCCCATTTATTTGGCTGTATCAGCTTCTCTTTACTATATCACCTGGCATAATCTCCATTCTGCAGGTTTACTTCTCAGTTCATTTTCAGCTTGGAGCAACGTCCAAGTTGCCACATCTGAAGTGAAACAAACGAACAAAAATCCACTAAGGAAGTATTTCTTAGGTTAACTTTTGCCACCTGTTCCCATGTCTGAAATTCAGGATGCACAACTGTCCATCCAAGATCAGCAGCCAAATAGTGTACAGCTGATTTTGTTACCAGCAACTGTGCATTCCCATATTTTAAAAAAACTGAATAAAACTTCTGGTTTCTGGTGTATATAGTATATTTTATACTATAGCATATTTGAAGTAGGTTGTTACTTTTGCACATTTAATACAGTTAGTTTTTTAAAAATCCTAATATATTTCTCCTTCTGAAATCCCAACAGATGAAAATATGATACCATGAAATTGTGGCAGGAGGAAGCAAAATATAGTGCATTGTAAATAATTATTAGAATTCTGTAAAAAATGAAAATTTCCACTGGCAAGTTCTGTCTAAGTTATGTGCTCAACAGTAATTTTGCTGAGTGGCATTAAACTTTTACTAAGATAGGAGCCCCAACCCTTTATTACTAACGGTTTTATCCCCACTATAAATGGAAAGTATCTCTAAAATTTCAAATGCTACCCAAGGGATTTGGAACCAATTATTTTTACTATTAAGAAAGAATGGGAAATATGAATCTACTTCCCTTAGGTGCCTTTCATAATGTCAGCATATAGTATCCCACCTGGATATTGTTAAAAGATACAGTTTTATTCATTAAAATTCTAGTTTTATTAAATCCGGTAATCATTATTTAGTTGCCTTAGTCAAGTTAGCATCTTCCAAAGTTAAAAATATTATGCCCAAAGGTTTCAATATGACACTGAAAAAATGTCCTTAACTTTGGAAAATAATAGCAGTGGAAAGATTTCACATTTGTTGATACAACTTTTTCTGCTCATGGAAAACATTAGGAAGAATCATTAAAGTCTCTCCTCTCAGCATTTCCCTCATAAACCATAAAGATTGCTCCAGAATTTTAGCAGCTTGTAGTATTTAAGGGATTTTTCATGCACTGTCTTGTAATGGCAAAAAGGAAAAACAAATAAGAACTCCTATTTCACATATCATAGCTAAAATAAAACTGCACCCTCAGACCCACCCAAAGGCCTCAGTCATCATTCTTAATTATTTTGGTGATCCAGAGGTAATCGTACTGGATTCAAGAAAACTGATACTTTGCCAAATTTTAAAGCGACTAGCAGATCCAGATGTGACTTCTGCGTATTATGGTGGGGTGAGGAGCTTTTGGCTTCCCAAATGTTTCAGGACTGCAGTTTTCACAGTGACCCACCACTGGCCATGCCAGCTGATATTTTCGGGAGTTGAAATGCCAAGAAATTCCATTGGCCAGTTTCCTCATTCCTGTTTCATAAACTATCAATGCAACCACAATATCTAGTTCTTACTCAAACAAGATGTAGATTTTACTTATTCATTCATTTGTTCTATTTATATCATGCTCCAGGTGGCACACCTAGCTTTCCTTATCACAGCTTTATCCTTTTTCTGTGTTCAACTATTGTGACATTACTGCTTATTCTAATAATGAGGTTGTAGAAAGCAGGTCATGAGGCAGCTGGAAATTCCATAGAAAAACGGGCTGTTTATCCCATGATCCAGGAGACTGTGTAGGTAAAGTTATCAGATAAATGCCACCATGCACACACTTTGTATGACTTGTCTTATTTTAAAGTAGTGTTCAGCATTTTGAACTACAACGCAGTATAACTTGCAGGCCTGCCTTTGACAAGCTCTGTCTTCACTGCTGAACTTTATGGCCGGTTGTTGGGTCCAATTATTGCGCAATACAATACAACATTTTAAAATACTAATATGTCACATCCAACTTCGTGTATTTATCCCACCACCACCCCATATTTCATAGCTCAGTTGGTTTGGTGGATGAATTTGCCTCAATAAAATAACACATTAAAAATGTATGGAAGGTCATCATTTATAACGAAAAGGCAGGAACATTTTGAATGTGTCAACTGAAACACCTTTTATAGGGGCAGGGCTTGCAGTAGTTTTCAATATATTATTAAAACACCTAGTTAAATCATTCAGAGTATGTTCAGGATCTCCTTTCTAAATACCCATGTCAAATTATAGATGTAATGAACCTTAACTGTACATAAATGACACGATGGCACCAAACATATTCTATCAGTTCCAAATTCATAGTCTTAGGTTTTCCTGAGCACGAACCACTGAAGAATAATAACAACGAAAGACTAAGCACTGCTTCTCATAAGCTGCTAGGTCCATCAGACTCGATATTTGGCAAACACATTTTTCTCCGCTAGATCAGTTTTACGACATACAGGACACACTAATAGCAATAAAATCAAAACTGTCATAAATTTGATAGCTAGCCTTTAAATTACATTAGAACAGACAGATATTTGTTGTCTTGAAAGGAGTGCTCAAAAACTAGTAGAAAAGAATGCACTCAACCAAGGTCAATTCAAGATCAGCTTGTGAGCTTATAGTTTAGTTACACTATGAGCATAAAAAACTGCTCCGTCTTCTGATGACAACCTAGTTCAGGATCATTAAGCTAAACTGAATGTTTTTTAAATCACACACACATCTGATAATTTGAGATTAAAGGCACTGTAAAAAAATGAGAATTTCTCAGATTTTGTTGAGGAGACATGGCTCAATATTAAGCAATTAACAACTGTCCTGATCACAGCACTCACTCTAGTATTAGCATTGAATTGGAGGAAAGTACCACTTCTGCCTCACCAGAAGGAGATAAACTTATGGTATTTCCTTTCAAGGCCAAGTGCTTCCACATATTTCTTGAAAAAAAAACTGATGTTACCTTTTAGTTTTACATTTATCAAACAGCTACAGATGGTAGTGATATTATTTGAAGGATGTTAGGGGTAGAAGAATAGCTGCCTAATCTCTGCAACTTCCTTCATGGTACATGGTTGGCCCTCAGAAAACGCATATCACCATTTAATTTTGTTCGTAGCAGAAAACCATGTGTCTGGCAAGGTGGTAGGCAGAAAAGCATCTGAGGAGTATTGCTTGTCGGTTTCCTGTAGGCACGTGGGTGACCACTGTGGAACAAAATGGGGGCTCATCAAGGTTCTTCCCATGTTCCCTCTAAAATTTTCTGAAAGAAAATTAAGGGGGCAAAATCTATTCCCAATTTGCATTGGTGTTAACCAGAATATGTAACGCAACCAACAGGCACAGATCTGTGATGTCCCAAAATGTGTGCCCCACCCATTAGCTCCAACATCTTGAGGAAGGAGATGTGAGGAGAGGTTCTACTCATATTTGTTTGAACGTAACTAAAAGTGTCAGTACTGGCACAGGGCTATAGTCTAGGCAGTATGTATTATTTTATCTAAAAGCAATATCAACAAGAGCTTTCCTTGCACTTAGATTGTGACTACACAGCAAGGAAAATGTGATTTCATTCTCATCTGTGTGCTGTGTTGCACCAGGGAATTGAGGTTTCCCCAGGTCTCTCTGCATTAATTGGCCAGATGGGAAGAAACAGGGAGGCTTGTCTTCGATAGACCAGCAAGTGGCTAACAAGGCAGGGTGCCTGTAATCAAGCCTTCCTAAACTGATTAGCTTTGCCCTGAACTGTTAAAACACAAGAGGTATTGCCCTTGGTTTTTTTTTTTTTTAAAGAGAGAGAAAAATCAAAGAGCAAGTCAGGAGACGACAAAACTCAGGAAAGGTACCCTATATTTTACCCCCTCTCAAATCAGGGACCAAACAGCATACTAGGTGAGCACACCATCCTCCTTTGACTTGAGGTGCACAGGCTTCCCAGGGCAGGGGGGAATCTTGTGCACTCAACTTGCCCACCATTCTGCTGACAGAAGGAGAAGCTGTCATAAAAAAAAGAAGGGGAAAGGGTTGTGTGTATTTTCATGCATGTAGTTTGTCTCCCTCACAGGGCAAGAGGAAAGAGAGAAGGTGTGAGCATGTACGTGCACACTCAGCTTGCCTTCCCTGTTCTGCATTGGTTTAGGTGATCACATGCCTGCACTGATCTGAATAGATTGGATTTTTCAAAATGTAGAAATCTTAATGGAAGGCGGGAAAATGTCTGATTGGGAGGGGCCTTCAGGCTGATTCACATTTTCCTTTATATCATGTAGTCAACAAAAATATTGTGAATCAGCCTGCCCCAAACCCACATTATTCCCTACATTTTTCCCTGCATAATTAGCCTCTTAGATTGTCAGGAACAGAGGCCATAACAGGGTCACCTCATGGTCTAAGAGTTAGGGATGGGGCCCTGCCTCCAAATTTCAGGATAAGGGGCCCTTTCCCCTCAGACCATGGATGGCCTATGTGCTTTTGTTGTTTGTTTGTTTGTTTGTTTATTATTTGATTTATACCCCACCCATCTGGCCTAAAAGGCCACTCTAGTCATTTAGTCATGTCCGACTCTTCCTGACCCCATGAACTAGAGCAGTGGTTCTTAACCTTGGGTTACTCAGGTGTTTTTGGACTGCAACTCCCAGAAGCCTTCACTACCAGCTGTGCTGGTTGGGGTTTCTGGGAGTTGCAGTTCAAAAACACCTGAGCAACCCAAAGTTAAGAACCACTGAACTAGAGAACGCCAGGCACTCTCTGAGTTTGGTCAAATTCATGTTGGTAGCTTCAATGACACTGCCCAATCATCTCATGCATCAGCGTCTTTTCCAGGGAGTCTTCTCTTCTCATGAGATGGCTAATGTATTGGAGCCTCAGTTTCAAGATCTGTCCTTCCAGTGAGTACTCAGGGTTGATTTCCTTCAAAATGGATAGGTTTGTTCTCTTTGCAGTCCAGGGGACTGTCAAGAGTCTCCTCCAGCACCACAATTCAAAAGCATCAATTATTTGCCGGTCAGCCTTCTTTATGGTCCAGCTTGGGTGTCCCTGCACGGCATAGCCGATAGCTTCTCTGAATTACTCAAGCCCCTTCACCACAACAAGTCAGCAATCCATGAAGGGGAGGGGGTATGTGCTTTACCATACAGGAAAGGCCATATGAAATTATCCTTTCCACCATTCCCATGGCTTACTTCCAAGGTGAGAATGAATGACCTCCAAAAATAGCATGTGTGGGGATGTGGCTGGATAAGGAGGGAGAAGAGGTTAATCTGCGATCACATCCTGCTCATTTTAACGACAAAGAAAAATTTAGATGTATTTCAGGTGCATCTACTGTTTTTATCTTCCTATTGGCTGCAATAAAAAAGGTGTTTTGGATTGTAAGGGGTGGGGGAGAGAAAGAGAGTCAAAAGCCAGCTCTGCAACTTCTCCCCCTCCTGCAAGAATGTTTACAGAGCTTAGGGTGGAATGCAACCTCCAAAATAGGAGCACTCAATTTATCAGGCTTCTTGTCCTTTGAATTGTTTCCTTAATCAGCAATTACTTTCTTCTTATATTGTATAAAGTCTAATTATAGCTTTTCCAAAGGGGGGATGGAATGAAGAATTATTTACTTTTTATTCATTTTACTCTGTTGGATGTTCATAATCAGTACCACAAATACCTGTTGATGTCATTTGAGCATAGATTATTATTTTAGCGTCTAATTACATATTATGCTAAATATACCATTGCCAATATCATCAGTTTTCCCACAGAAGGGAAAGGATTGTATTTATTAAGACACAGAGAAAATTCTACCATTTCTACTCTAGACATGACACCTGCAAAAACTGTCTTCACACTTCACACTTCAAATAGTAGAAGTAAAAAAAGATCCCACCAGTTGAACAAAAGTATTTTTGTTATCGATAAATGCAATTTCTTGCTGCTAATTATATGGCGATATAGTTACATGATCCAGCAGCAAAAAAAGTTAGTTTGGCAGGGACATGAGACAGAATCTGTTCTATGGCAGCATGTCAATTACCATGAAAGAAATGGTATCTATGTGGTCAAAACAAAGTAAAAGGCAAAAATAGGTGACATCTTTATAGATCACTTAAAAATCATCATGCAACGCACAAGCTTCATTGGATAAAAACACCACTTCATCAGGTTTGTACCAGTGTGAAGAGTTTAAAATCCAAAAGATGCATTTTGCCGGGAAAGTTATTCCTTGATGTAAAGTACAAAAGATCTTTGTAAGATGAAATTCACTAGGCACTTCTCTCTTAGATGTAAGTCATAAAGTATTACAGGACTCCATCCATAAAGACATTACTTTGGCCATATCCTGTCTAAGGACTGTTTTTATTTGCTATGAAATCGCTTCTATGTTATGGGAACCCTATGAATTAGTGCCCCTTCATGGATTGCTGCCTTGTCGTGGCGAAGGGGCTTGAGTAACTCAGAGAAGCTATGGGCTATGCCGTGCAGGGACACCCGAGACGGACAGGACATAGTGGAGAGTTCCAACTAAACGCAATCCACCTGGAGTAGGAATTGGCAATGCCACTCCAGTATCTTTGCCAAGAACATCCCATGATCAGAAACAAAAGGCTAAAAGATATGATGCTGGAAGATGGGCCCCTCAGGTCGAAAGGTGTCCAACGTGCTACTGAGGAAGAGCGGAGGACAAGTACAAGTAGCTAATGAAGTGGTTGGGACAAAGCCGAAAGGACACTCAGCTGTGGAAGCGCCTGGAAATGAAAGGAAAGTCTGATGCTCCAAAGAAAAATACTGCATAGGAACCTGGAATGTAAGATCTATGAATCTTGGTAAGCTGGATGTGGTCAAACAGGAGATGACAAGAATAAACATTGACATCCTGGGTGTCAGTGAACTAAAATGGATGGGAATGGGTGAATTCAGATGATTATCATATCTACTATTGTGGACAATAATCCCGTAGAAGGAATGGAGTAGCCCTTGTAGTCACCAAAAGAGTGAGAAAAGCTGTATTGGGATATAATCTCAGAAATGATAGAATGATTTCAATACGAATCCAAGGCAGACCTTTTAACATCATAATAATCCAAGTTTATGCACCAACCACCAATGCTGTGGAGACTGAAATTGAACAATTTTATGAAGATTTACAACACCTTCTACAAGTGACACCAAAGAAAAATGTTCTTCTCATTCTAAGGGAATGGAATGTTAAAGTAGGGAGTCAAGAGATAAAAGGAACAACAGGGAAGTTTGGCTTTAGAGTTCAAAATGAAGCAGGGCAAAGGCTAATAGAGTTTTGTCAAGAGAACAAACTGGTCATCACAAACACTCTTTTCCAACAACACAAGAGGTGACTCTATACATGGAAATAACCAGATGGGCAATATCGAAATCATATTGATTATATTCTCTGCAGCCAAAGATGGAGAAGCTCAATACAGTCTGCAAAAACAAGACCTGGAGCTCATTGTGGCTCTGATCATCAGCTTCTCATAGCAAAATTCAAGCTTAAACTGAAGAGAGTATGAAAAACCACTGAGCTAGTCAGGTATAATCTAAACCAAATCCCTTATGAATACACAGTGGAAGTGAAGAACAGATTTAAGGAACTCGATTTGGTGGACAGAGTGCCTGAAGAACTTTGGATAGAGGCTTGTAACATTGTACAGGAGGCAGCAACAATGACCATCCCAAAGAAAAGGAAATGCAAAAAAGCAAAGTGGCTGTCCAACGAGGCCTTAGAAATAGCAGAGAAGAGAAGGGAAACAAAATGCAAGGGAGAAAATTGAATGCAGACTTCCAAAGAATAGCAAGGAGAGACAAGAGGGCCTTCTTAAATGAACAGTGCAAAGGAATAGAAGAAAATAATAGAAAAGGAAAAACCAGAGATCTGTTCAGGAAAATTGGAGATATTAGAGGAACATTTTGTGCAAAGATTGACATGATAAAGGACAAAAATGGGAGGGGCCTAACAGAAACAGATCAAGAAGAGGTGGCAAGAATACACAGAGGAAGTATATCAGAAAGATTTGGATATCCCAGACAACCCAGATAGTGTGGCTGCTGACCTTCAGCCAGACATCCTGAAGAGTGAAGTCAAGTGGGCCTTAGAAAGCCTGGCTAACAACAAGGCCAGTGGAGGTGATGGCATTCCAGTTGAACTATTTAAAATCTTAAAAGATGATGCTTTTAAGGTGCTACATTCAGTATGCCAGCAAGTTTGGAAAATTCAACAGTGGCCAGAGGACTGGAAAAGATCAGTCTATATCCCAGTCCCAAAGAAGGGCAGTGCCAAAGAATGCTCCAACTACCGTACAATTGCACTCATTTCATACGCTAGCAAGGTTATGCTCAAAATCCTCCAAAGTAGGCTTCAGCAGTATGTGGACCGAGAACTCCCAGAAGTACAAGCTGGATTCCGAAGAGGCAGAGGCACTCGAGACCAAATTGCTAATATGTGCTGGATTATGGAGAAAGCCAGAGAGTTCCAGAAAAATATCTACTTCTGCTTCATTGACTATGCAAAAGTCTTTGACTGTGTGAACCACAGCAAACTATGGCAAGTCCTTAAAGAAATGGGAGTGCCTGGCCACCTTATCTATCTCCTGAGAAACCTATATGTGGGACAGGAAGCAAGGCTTTCTTTGATTTAGTACCCACTTGTCTGTAGCTTTTTGGCAGTTCAGAGTATCTGTAAAATTCTTATCTGACACAACATCTGAAATAAATCAATTTGTTTTCCTATCAGCATTCCTCAGAGTCCAGCTTTCATATCAATAATTTGTAATAGGCAATACTATAGTATAGATTATCTTTGCCTTGGTGTCCACTGATGGATCTTTATACTGAAGGACTTTTTAAAGTTCCTTTAAAGCTGTCCTTCTGAGTCTCAGTCTTCTGATTTCTTGGGTGGAATCTCCATTTGGACTAATGATTTAATAAAGGTAAAGAAAAGATTTAATAATTAGATTTTTTTAAAAAAATCTTCTCTTTTATCTATGTAAGATAATATGTCCCAGTAAGATCTGTGAAGGGAACTCTTGTTTTCCCTGTTTTGTTGTTCTTTTCTATTTCTTTACATATTTGTTTTCATCTGTGTATGATAGAGTCTGAAAAGTGACAATTAGGATTCTGGAATTGTTTCTGCGACCTATTGCCTCTGATTCCCATTTGTCATTAGTAATTTTAAGAATTTCTTCAGTCATCCATTTAGATTTTCTTGTAACTACAGAAATTGTCTCTGCATTCTTTCATGATAATGTCTCTAGTTTTAATCCACAGGTCTTTTGGTTAATGGTAAATTGAGTTTAGTATTGTAATGCAATCTGTTCTTTATATGACCTTTTCATTAATTAAAAATGTTATTTAAATTATATTTTGGCACCATGATTCTTTTGTGTATTATTCTTCAGCTTTATTGTAACTTTTGATATAAATAGTTCATGGTTAATTTCACAGTCTGTTCCTAATCTTGTTTGGGGAGACAGAATATAACTTCTTCATCTGCTACTTCCAGTTACATAGTGTACTTGATTCCTATACTAGCCATCTAGTGGCATTCATGTGTAGAGTGTTCTGTTCAATTGCCTGATATTTGTAGTTGCAATAAATAAACTTCACAGAATTCTATGAATCACTTTTTCCCTTTCATTTCTGATCCCGAAAATGAATTTTTCAACAATGTTTAGTTCTGCCTTATTTCCTAATTTTGTTTTGCAGTTATTTTGGTTATTGTCGAATGACTGGGAAATTGAGTGATCTCCACTTAATTGTTTTTATTATTGTTTCAACTGATATACTTCCCCATAGTGCTAGAGCACTCTTGGGGTGGTCTCCAATTCAATTATGTAGGGTGTACATTGCCCCCACCCTCGGTTGAGCTGGCTACTTATTTACTGGCCTCAGTAGGAAAAAGAAAATGAGTTAACCTTGAACTACCTGAACCTGTTGGGATCAAACTCAGGTTATGAGCAGATGCTTGACTGCAGTGCTGCAGTTTAACCACTGTGACACAGGTTTTGTGGTTACACTGCCTACATTTCCCAAGGTTTAGCTAGTATCTTTTATAACAGAATTGCCTTATTCCAGGAGGGGGCAGGGGATTAACTTCACTATTACAGCAGTCAGTGTTAGTACTAGTTGAAGTAATATTCTCCATTTTATTATTGTAAAGTACGCTCAATTATACATTGAATGTTTTAATATTATTAGGAAAGGAAGAGTAGTGTACATAAATTAAAACATTTTAGAATCCATTTTGCCCAATGCCCAGTAGGTATATATTAAGTCTTAGTTAATGAAAATCATGCTGCATTTGAGGGGGGGGAGGGGAGAGGGACTTCACTATGAAAGTTATAATTTAAGTAACACATTATATAAATTAGAAATAACAAACCAACCAATGACTCCATTAATGCCCTAAAGCTTTCAAATGCTTTTCAAATGTGTTCTAAATGATAAGTAATAGATAGTTTGCTGTGGCTTTTCTTTAGAAACAGAAAGAAGGTAGCTTTGGTTCTTCCTATTTATGTGGGTAATTTTGCCCGACTGTAATTACTACAATTGAATGATTATATTTCACACACAATGATTGTTTCTTGTTATGCCTTAATTATTACAGGAAAGTATGGATTTGTACTGAGAATGGAGTTCTAGTTCTGTCTTAATTCTCTTTCAACTCCAAGGCCACGTAAAACTCATGGTAGTGCCAAGGAGCATTATGACCTAATCCCTAAAACAAATTACACCATTTTATAATCATTGTTAGGAAGGACCCTACTGTTAGGCTATACGAAGCAGCAGCCTCAAGTGGAGGACTGTGAGGGACAAGGAGTTGACAGAGCTGTTTGTGCCACAAGACCTGGCCTCCACACCGAGTGGATGCTGGATCTTTACCTGCAGTAAAATAAGATTCAACTGTCAGTAACCTTCTGTGGTGGACTGCCCTTGCTAGCCCTGTTGAGTTGCATACCTTTTTCTTCCAAGGTTCAGAATGGCGTTGTGTCTGTCTCCCAAAGCCAACAGATTGACAGGACGTGCATATGAGCTGTTAAGCACTAAACCCTTTGTCTAGATGATATTCCTCTTGATTCCTTTTCAGGTCATGTAGACTACAGTATTTAAAATGGGCATGTAATTTGTATATACTTGCAGACACAGAAATACCCTATGACATATTTATATGATTAACAAAGAAAATGCCTGCCTCATTTCTCGTGTCTAAGAGAATATAAAAGCCCATACATCTGACACAATGGCCAAAATCCTGTTGCTTAACATATAATCATAATACAGTACGCTCATTAAATCAATACCTTCCATTGCTTCCAGTGGGCCTACACTAATTGTAACTTACGTTAGCACAGTAAACTACAGTTAAGAGTAGGCCCATTTGAATCAATGGAACTTTCAGAGAGTTGACTACATCTCCATGGATTCAGTGGGCCTACTATAGTACGATTGGCTATGCTAAAAAGCAACAGGATTTTCCTTCAATAAATACTGGCTAAACCTACCACTCACAAATATGAGATTAATCTTCTCCTAATCAGCCATACACACTTTTTTTCCTGAAAATTGTGGGTGCTTCTCATTTGTTTCATTTGCATGCATAATACTTTGTTCAGTTCAAGCATACACTCTCTACTGCCCTGGGTTGGGAACAGCCACTTACAAAGTGATTCCATACAATGATGCTGATTGATCAAATGATGGCTTCTACATTACAGTCTTTTTAGATGTAACGTTTTTAAAATGCAAACAAGAGTTATTATCGCACATGAATTATTATTGATGAATATCAATCAGATACCAATTTTAATTATTCCTTTTATGTGTCCACTGAGGTGATCATTAGCCAGGCTTTTATTCTGTAATGTACATCAGAATTGGTTTCAGTTTCATAATAAGTCCACATGCAATACTTGTGATTGCATGTGAAAAGGTTTGCTGACAACATTTTGAGTAGTAAAAACCTGGAGATATACCTGAACACAGCACCTGAACATATCCTTTGTGTTGCCATGGTTAAAGTTGTGCCTGTCAGCCTGACCCCACCAAAAAGGGGAAGGGGTTCATGCCATGTTTTTTTTTGGGGGGGGAAGACAGCAATTACATTAAGACATTTTCAGACTGGACATCCATTTCATTTTAAAGTTAGAGGTGAAGGGAATAGTCAAAGAGGTAAAAGGAGGAATGAAAATAGAGAAAAGGATAAGGGGAATAGCCAACAAACTTGTTTGATTGTTTAAAATATTTTTACTCCGCCTTTCTCCTTAAAAGGACTCAAGGCCGCTAACTCTGTAGAGACTGCCTGATATCTTCCTTGCCTGGTGTATTTCTCCATCAGGGCTGAGGTTGCTCAACTCTGATGGAGCTGTGAGTTACTTCAATACCTTTGATTGACTGGACCCAGGTATAAATTTCAGTACCATTTCTGCTCTAGTGTTCATGGAGAGGCAACATGCTACTTTATAGCATGTGTTGTTAAGAAGGTTGAGAATTCCAAACTCTTTGTCACCAACCATCAGAAAAGATTGATGTGGATTAAAAAAACAGACACATGTGGGAAAAGGTGGCTTTGACTATTTTTGTGCTTCTTATTTTTTAACTACCTTGTCTTTCAATTTTTGTGTCTAATTTTCTCTGCTCCTTCCCAACTCATGGAGAAAATTTAGTTAAGCAGGGAGATGAACATAACAGTGGAAGGGGAAAAGTAATCACCATCTGCAACTTCCTTGTATGTTTTTTGGCAATTTTTTTTCCAGATTGATCTGCCTTAGGGTAATTCTGAGTGGATGTATTGATTTCCATGGATCTACTGAGAGCATCCAATTCTGGATCTAATTTAGTCCATTTTCGATAATTTACAAGAATATGGGAAGGCAGAACATATACAGTTGTTTTCCTCGTATTTTAATGAGTAAAGGGATTTTTAAAATAGGAGTCAATATGCTGTTCAGTCTTTATATGTGTGGAACTTCCACTGCAGGTGCTACCATGGCAATCTGACAAAGGGCAGGTAGCGTTCCCGGTCACATGCAACAAGCACTTTATCAGATCTGCTGAATTATATACTGAGAAATAAACTTGTTCTCACCTTTCTATGTTTAAGTAAATTGGTGTAAAACTTTCATGTTTGGAACTTCATGTACATGTAGATACTGAACAGGATCCTGATCATTTAAACTGAAAATCTAGAGGCAAGCACAGGAATATTTTAGGCTGAACAGAATTACCAGCCCATAGGTATACCCATATCTTAGACAAAGCTTCATAACACCTTGTCTTATTTGTTCAGCACTTTCAAATGAATTCAGATTGCAGACTCCTTCCTCTCTGTCAGCACACATACTGTATTTTTCCTTGTACAAGACAATACTTTTGTCTCAAATCTTTAGACTAAAAATTGAGGGTTGTCTTATACACAGAAGTAAGCCAAGGAGAGAAGCGTGCAATTGCAAAACTGCTCATACCTTGTCTCTGCAAACAGGTTTCCTTTAGTCACTAGGCTTAGCTGCCTGCCTCCAAACACGTGACTTAGTTTCCTACAGTCAGGAGACTTAGCTTCCTCCAATCACGAGCCTTATGGAACTGACGTCAGCTGATGCTGAACAAACCAATTGGAACACACCTCGTTGGAGGTGGAGCATGTAGGCAGTGCCCAGATGCAGCAGGGCTAGTAATATCCGAGCGTTCTGAGTCCAGAGGCTGAATAAAGTGATATGCTCAAAGCTAAGTGTGATGCATAATATGACAGTACTGGTATGTAAATGTTACCTAATTACTAAATAAAAATGTATTCTGTTTAATGTTTAAAATATTGATTTCTTAATTTTGGGTTAGAAGAGTGGGGGGCGTCTTATACATGGGGGTGTCTTATACATGGAAAATATGGTAACATAACTGGTGGTGCTTTCTGTTCAGGGTTCAGAGGCAGATTCATGGACTCACTCATCAGAATGAATGGGAAGGCTCCCAAATACACCATTTGAAGTGAAATAAGTAAGACATATTACAATCTAAATAGAGGGAGACATATGACCACAGTCCAGATTCTAAAATAGATCAAACACTTGCATATGTCTAAAAAGGATGATATGTACGATTTGTAAAAGACTACAAAAAGGCACATATCTGTATAGATTTCGCAAATGTTAATTAACAAATTGTTGTTGTAAATGCCAGTGCTACATCTTAGCTCAGTATTAGAACCACCAAATTTCTTCTTAGTTTCTCATTTTGTACACTTTGCAGTTGTCTGACTGAAAATGTCCCCTTCCAGTCCACTTTAGTTCACTGACACCAACGCTGCAATGTTTATTCGTTCCATTTCTTGCTTTGTGGTTTCTAGTTTACCTTTTTTCATACTTTTCCCATTCCATGTTTCCCTTGTATGCATTGTGCAGCATCAGGGTGGCTGCATCTTAGTCTGGTGCCTCAAGTTATAAACCTTCTGCCTTGAGTGACCCTGCTAGGAGTCTAGGATCACAACATAGTCTGGTCTTATCATGGCATTGCTCTCAGTCTCACTGACACAGTCAGACCCCTTCACTATGCTAAGGTGTGCATCCAAGGGGGGTGTGTGCATTTACTCAGGCAGATGCAAATTCAGAAATGATTAATAAAATTTATATTTTATATAAGGCAATTTACCATCATATTGAGTGTGCAAATTCCAACTGCATGGTGAATAAGAAAATGTGCAGATACAGAAGTCTCCCTGCTGTAAAATAGCAATTTTATTTTACTTTTTGTCAGATAAATTTTGCACAGTTCCATTACTGTCTTTTGCACACTGATGTAAAATGTGCAGTATTGGGAAATGTGTTTCCTTCTTAAACAAATAAGTAAACACAACATTTGTGTTCTTTTTGTCCTATCAGGCCGCCCTATTGTCCTTCCTCCATATATGTGTTTGTGCATGCACACGTCTTTTTCTTTGCAGAAGGAAAGGAATTAATTTTATTCTAAGACATTTTGATCAGAAGGTAGAATGCACCATAAAAAAAAGAAAAAAGAAAAGTAGTTCTCTGACTTTTACACTGATGGATTAGGCATTGAATGTTACTGGAGCTAAATCCTGGTTCCTATTTCCGGTTAAGGTAGCACAGTGGACTGCAGCATTGTCTGCTTGTTTTTTGTTGTCATTGTTGAGTTGGTTGTTGCAGCTCCCCCTCCTCCCAACTTTCTCTCCTGAAGTGTTATCACACCCCTTCTCTCTGCTTTGTCACTTCACTACAGCATTTAGGAAATAGTTCTAAGAATAATTACAGGGATGAATGTGTTTTCTTTCCTAATCTTTCCTCGGTTATCTCTTCCTCTTTCCTTGCCACCAACCTTTAATGCCCTTATATTTGTGTATATTTGCCCCTTCACTCAGGCCCTTAGAATGCTCTCCACAGAGCCAACCCTCAGGTATAGAACTCAGCAGTACTCAGGTTGAATAGAACTATTAAGGTTTTATTAAAATAACAGTGTGTAAAAGAAGGCTGTTTATTCTGAAATTTCATTCAGCTTAACCCTCCACACTCTCTGCTATCTCTTCCCCCTCCATTTTTCTGACTGCTTTTTGTCTCCGACTTCTCTCTCAGACCCAGACTCCTAAACGCCCCTCTCTGATGTCTCCGTGCCAGAATGCTCTGTATCAGACAGACTCAAGACTGCCTCATGTGCAGACGCACATGCACCCTTCCTTATCTAGTTTCCCTCCCGGTCAGTCAAAACCATTATTTCCAATATCCCATGTTCATCACCTGTTCCCACTGCCAGAATCAACTGGAAGAGGATGATTTTATTTGGATTTGAGCTAAAGTCAGGTGCGTAAACAGCAGGTGGGTGGGTGAGCAAAGCAGGAAGGGCAGCAGGTGGGCCAGTACGTAAGGCAGGGAGGGTGAGCGGGTGAGCAGGACCAGTGGGTAGATGAGCAAGCAAGCAAGGGAGGGATGGAGAGCAAACGGGGGGGGGGCAAGGCAGGGATGGAGGATCAGCTAGTAGATGGGTTAGCAAATGAGTCAGCAGTCTCATCCTCTCCAGAACTCAACAAATATCCCAGGCAGGGAAGAGGGGAGTGGAACACAGTGGCATCCAAGCCAGCCTTCTATTGCCCACATGGGAGCAGCCCCAGCCTTCAAGCCCAGCTATCTGGAATGAGCTCATGGGAAGAGAAGGCTCCTCTGGCATGGGCACAAACACACCTTTTTCAGGCCCAGCACCTGCAACCCACCTCCAGAAAGGCCTTTCAGAGCCCAGCTCCCTTAATCCTTCTTTGCCAAAACTCTGTGTTTTACAAATGGGGAACTGAAGGGATCCTTTGTGGCTGATTGGCATGGCACAGTCTCTTTTGTCAAGTGGACTGTAATGCTTTTATTTATTAATTCCTGCTATCTGGTAAAAAAAAAAAAGACAGACAGGGGCATACACCTACACGGAATCAACTCCAACGAATCGATTCCACATCTGTACTAAAATAGACGAATGCTGGAGGAGAAAAATCACTCTCTGCCACACACACACACAAAAAACCGGATCCTCCAAATGAATGTGTGCATGCATGTACCTTGTGTAAATGCCCAAATTTAAATCAATGTAAAACATGCTGAACTCTGTTTAAATAGGGAGTTTTTAGTATAGTGGGATTGGGCTTTTAGTTACATTCAGAGGAGCACCCAGTGGGCCACTTTGGAATAATCTCTCTTCAGCATCGAGTTTCACAGAATTCTACTCAACAAAAACACTGTGCAGTGTTGGAACTCCCTGACAACTGCATAGGAAACTGGACACCTGGTCTCAATATTACTTAACTGCACCACTGTATGCAATTCTCTACTCGTCATAAATAAAATACTGTAGTGGTGACCACCTCAGAATGGTATTCTGGAAAACAACAAGGCACATTTACAGTTCAGAAAGAGAACAAACCAACCCAGATATACCGCCTTAGGTTCTCTTTTCATCCCATTCACCAACCCCCTAAAATTTCTATATGAAATCCCCTCTCCACTTCCCCAGACTACCTCACTGTTTTGATAAACCATTCCCTGATTTTCCAGCCTCCTCTGAGCCTTTTGTTGTGAAAACCAGAATTCCCTATGGAAACTAAATCCACTGAAAAGCCAAGCTATGATGTCTTTGAAATGCTGATTCACGATTTTCTTAAAAGCCTTGGGACCCTGCCAAGAATCAGATATGAAGTCTGATGAATTACTTCCTCACTTGTATTCAGCAATGTCAAAGGTCCTTAACTTCAGGGGTTCCAGCTTTAAAAGACTTAACAACAGCAGAAATGAAGTGCAACAATAGATGTGCTGATAAAATGAATCTTATGGATTTCTTTGGGAATTATGGCTCTTTCATCTCTTGTTTTCTTCCTCTGGCTCTTGGTGCTTTAGTTTTTCTCTTTAATAGCAACATGTTTCTTTGTAATGCTGTCATTATTTAGGGTTTTCTCTCTCCCTCTCATTTTACCATTGTCAGTATTAACAAAAAATGTTCACTGATATAGCACAGTGAGCTAGACAACTATAGTTATACAGATTATTCAATATTTACAAATAATATGTTCATAAAATATGCTGCACATTTATTAAAACAAACAATAGTGCTTTAAATCCAACATGGGCCTGCAGCTGAATAATCAGAATCAATGAGGTAATATTTAGTTAGGCATCCTTCAGTACTATGGTAACATGCTCTGTATGGAGGACTGGGAACAGCGTCTAGTGTGGCTGAGGAGGCCGACTCGAGAGTGACAATCCCTTCCACACTGAGGACAAATACAGTTTGTACCCTGCCTAGCTCCCTGATTTTGCTGTTTTTGTGACTTCCTCTTTGCCTCGGCCTGCTGGACAAGGGTCTCTTCAAAATGGGAGAGGTCATGATGCTACGCCTGCCTCCAGGCTGAATGCTCAGATGTCAGGGTTTCCCATCTGTTGAGGTCCATTCCTAAGGCCTTCGGATCCCACTTGCAGATGTCCTTGTATTACAGCTGTGGTCTCCCTCTGAGGTGATTTCCCTAATTCTCCATACAGGAGATCCTTTGGAATCCGATCATCAGCCATTCTCACGACGTGCCCAAACCAACGTAGACGTCGCTGTTTCAGTAATGTATATATGCTAAAAATTCCACCTCATTCTAGGACTACTCTATTTGGAACTTTGTCTTGCCAGGTGATACCAAAATGTGTCGGAGGCAACGCATATGGAAGGTGTTCATCTTCCTTTCCTGCCATGCACAAAGGATCCAGGACTCACTGCAGTACAGGAGTGTACTCAGGACGCAGGCTCTATAGACCTGGATCTTGGTATATGCCGTCAGCTTCTTATTGAGCCATACTCTCTTTGTGAGTCTAGAGAACATGGTAGCTGTTTTGCCAATGCGTCTATCCAGCTCGACATCTAGAGAGAGAGTGTCAGAGATGGTTGAGCCAAGGTACACAAAGTCATGAACAACCTCAAATTCTTGTGTGGAGATGGTAATAGAGGGAGGTGAGTCCACGCCCTGGCCCATGATTTGTGTTTTCTTCAGGCTGATTGTTAGTCCAAAGTCTTGGCAGGCCTTGCTAAAACAATTCATGAGTTGTTGGAGGTCTTCAGCAGAGTGGGCAACAATGGCTGCATTAGTTTGTTTGTGACAAACAAATGCAATTCCTTTTGGTGTGTCTACTTTAGGAATAATACTGGACTTTGTCCTTTACTTCTTGGTGATTGCATCTTTAAAACTAAAAATATTCAGAAAATTTTGTTTGGTTCTCTGTTTTTCTGAATATTCAATTCAGAGATAGGGAAACTGGTTAAATATTGAGAATGTATGGAAATGTGTGCAATAAAACTGAAGCATTAGTTCACCAAATGAAATCAGAAGTCATTACTAGCAGTCAGTGGTCTGTCTGTATTGGTTCAAAAATTGCCGTACAACTTAGTGTGAATATTTAACAAAATGGAATAATAGAATAAACTGTATCCTTCATGTGGTAACTATCAAACACCCATGATATTATATAAAATTTATAATATTTCTAGAAAAAAGTGAATTATATCCTTTCAAGACCAACCATAGATCTGAAAGGATGGTATTAGATAATTGTAATGGACAGAGTTGCAGGACCTACAGTAAGTAGCTTAAAAGCTGCCACATTTTTCCTTCTACTTACACTTCCCAAATGCCCTTTTGTTCCCGGTTAATCTATTTCCAAAATTGCTTAATTAGATATCACTGTAGTTCCTACAAATGCTTTTCCAGTTAAGGGTGTGTCAATATGTTTATGGGAAACCGAAAGGATTTGTTCAGACTACCCTTCAAAATTAACTCTGGGGTCTAATGTGAGACTTGAATCCCAACGCCGTATGTTATTTTTAATGTCGCAAATTAAAAGTGAGCATACCACTTCCCTTTTACCATGTAAGAATTGTTTATACCACATAAATCAGTCTGTTCACCATAACTTGTAAGATTACAAAACAGTTCTTGCTGCCAGTGTCATTCAGGTTTCTCTTTGTTTTGCTTGTTTAACTTATACTGTATAATTTATACAGTATAGGTTACTGTATAACTTGTATAATTTAGACTGTACCAACATTGGGCAAATGATATCATCACAGCAGCAGACCACTGCTAATTTGAGACCCACTGTGATTCACCTCATGTGATCCCTTGATATGTGTGAGGTGTCTAGTTTTGCACATGACTCAGAATTCAAGTCGAGTCTCTAATTAATCTTCACTTGGATTCCTGGCTGTGTGCTAAACCATCCAATTAATATGCAAGGAGAAATCACATGAGGAATTGCAGCAGAGACCCTAGTGGCAATCTGCTTTTCAGGTAACATCATTTCCCCTATTCTGACATGCAATCAAATAAGATGATTTGGGCCAATAAAACATAGTTCCTAGAAAGATACAGTAGAAACCCCCTTTCTGCAGGTTCCATTACCCCCCAGTGGATACTACAGTGGACCCTTGACTTACAGACGGCTTGACTTACAGACTTCTCTGGCCGCAAAATTTAGGTTTGACTTGCAGCGTGAGAATTGATTTACAGACCAGAAAAAAAACCAAAATGGAACAAAAGCGGCCTGTTACGGGATTAATCGGTTTTCAATGCACTGTAGGTCAATGGAGACTTGACCTACAGACTTTTTGAGTTGAGAACCAATACGGATTAAGTTCTCAAGTCAAGACACCACAGTAAGGAGCACAAATTATAGGTAACACAGTCTGTTGGACCCAGTAATTTTTATCTTGATGGGGCCTCTGTAAGAGCCAAGTTGAAATCTCTCTCTCTCTCTCTCTCTCTCTCCCACACACACACACACACACACACACAAAATCTCAATGGCTCTGCAGTTTTCTTCTCTGAAGAAAATTAAGAATGTATTTCTTTGTTTTCCCAGGACTGTTGAGGCTGGCTAGAAGGCTGGCTAGAAGGGAGGAAGGAAGATAGGAAACTTCTGGGGGGGGGGGCAATTTGGCTCAGGTTAGTACTCATCCTCCAGCCTCACCAGCCAATCCAGCTCTGAGTTTTACAACAATGCTGCTCTGAAATGAATCCTACCCTTAGCGTTGTTAACATTCAGACACCAAAAGCAAGGTGAAAAATATGCTCTCCACCCCCTCCTTTTTGGGCTTCTATATTAATTCAATCAAAATGAAGACTGCAGCCAAAAATCTAAAAGGAGACTGAGACTCAGGAGGACAGCTGTAGAGGAACTGGAAAAGATCCTTAAGTATAAGGATGTGCTAATGGAAACCAAGGCTAAGATCATCTGTTATGATATTCCAAATTAAAGCATAAGGAAAACTGAATTATTTTTAAAAGACAGGAAAAATGAGAGAGTCCTTCAAAATGTAGTGTTTGAGGAGAACTTTATGGATGCCATGAAGTGCCAGAAAGATAAGCAAGTGGGTTTCAGAGCAAATTAATCCTGAACTCTCAAGAGATGATCCATACTATGGTATTGTCAATTATAGTATAAATAATGTAAAAGCTCTATTATGGGGGGGAGGAAATCTGACAAAGAAAATATTGATTTATTTGAAATGTGGTTTTGGAAGAGAGATTTACATCATAGATCACAAGAAAAACATAAATGGTGTTAGATTAAATCAAATCTGAATTCTCACTAGAAGCTAGAATAACTGAGAACTGAGACTGTTATCCCCTCTGATACATATGGTCTTTCCAGTAAACATTTTTGTTCTCATATCCCCCTATTTTCATACTTATCCATAGTGGCACAGTTTTGCTTAGAGGAGTTTGTAGATCCACCCAGCCCTTAAAGAAACCAGTTTAAATTCACTCATCTGTAGCCCATCAGTCACAATTCCACAATACATTCTTACCCCTTCTCCAACCCTCTATTCATCACCATCGCTGTCATCTCTTCATTTGCCATTCTCCTTCATTATCCATTATCCATAATCATAGGATCACACAATAATTGAGTTGTTGTGAACCACCCAGAGGGGCCTTGTAAATAAATAAACAAGCAAGCCAGCAAGCCTATACGGCCACTGAGTCCAAACCCCTGCTCAATTTCCCTTTGCCTCCCTTATCAATAGCTCTAGCTGCATTTTATGGTTAGGACACTTCCTTTGCCTCCTCCCTTCAGCCATCACCCTCCTCCCAACTTCTTTCAGCAATACCAGGGACCTCTTTTCTTTGACTTTTAAGAACGGATCTTCTGTTTTCCTTCTTTGCTTTTCCCAAGTATCTTGCTGTGCCTTCCACACTAGGACCCCTCCTTCATGAATAGCTCAGTGGTTTAGGCATTTAGTGATCATGATGATGCAGGAAATGAGGAGAAGAACGAGATAGAGATTTACCAGCATTAGGTGCAGCCCTTCCCAAAGGTACGGGGATAGATGATAACAGTGTTGGATTATGCAGATCAATTGTGTCCCAGTATGCATTGGGTGATTCTGCCAATCACTCAGTTCTACCCTGCTGTTGGGGCGCTATTGTGCATTGGTCACTTCCTGCCCCTCCTCTTTCTTGATTGCCTGAGCACACGCTCTCTGATGGCTCTCTCTCCATCCACACTTGCATCCATGCCATCCAGCTTTAGGGGGTGCTTTACCCAGTTTAGAAACATTCATCAAAGCTAAAGAATCTTACTTGGAATATGTAAGACAAATGCCTTCTTTGTTTTTCACTCAAGTGCTATATTTTGACCTTTACTACTGGAATACTAAAGCCTGTAGTTAATAAACTTTTTATAAAGTTATTACAAGTTAACTCCATGTTTTTGACTCTGTACTTAATTTAGCTCGTTGAGGATAATTGGTCAGAACACCGATGATCTCTAACAAAGAGAGTGCTGGAAGAGAAGGATGTGTGTTTTTTTAAGAAGGAAAAAACACCCCAGAGGCTGCAGCAACCATTCGGCCTGCTTTGAATTATGCAGAGTCCAAACAAACTGTATGGCAAAGCTGCACAAACAGGACTATCTAGTCAAAATCTGGATGTCTAGTTTTGCAAGATATAAACATAGATAGAGTTATAGCATGGTGTTAGAGCTTCACACTGCTGTTTCCTTTCATATATGGTATTTAGTGCCTCTCTTTTCTGGGGTTTCATCCAGTTGATTAGTAAGTGCAGAAGTGGAGATTTAATCTACTGTGGCCAATATATAAAATGCAGAGACACAAAACAGCAGCACCTGAAAATAGTTATGGAAGCTGTTTGGCCATTAGCAGCTTTGTAATGTCAGTAAAAAATTGATAATGCATGGTCATGATTAAATTGAAGTGATTTATGGAAGTCGCATTTTCAAGGCAGGCGGCTGCGTTGCCATAGCAACAACCAAAACTTAGCTGTAGAGCCTCGGGCTACAGTACTGGGTAAAGAAAGAAGACAGACATGGAGAAGGACAGTTGGGCTATGACGTAGAGGCAGAAATACAATGTGGAACCCACAACAATAAAGGGAAAGTGGGAATTTCAAGGAACTACAGAGGATTGTGCCTGTATCATTGCTGGACAATATTGGATTGCTGTTTAGGCATTACACTATGAAAGCAAGTAGGTCTCTAAACATGGTGGGAACAGTAGCTCACACATTCGTCCCAGCCCAAATGTGCCCCCCATGTACGTTCAGCACAGCAATCGGAGGTGATGCTTAGGAGCACATTCATTAGAACACATTTACCACCCATGCAGGTCCCAGATGCAGGACCAGGACCAGCAGCAATTGTTTTTAGGCATCAAAGACTTTCCTCCCTGTTTCAGAGCTCCCAAAGGATTCCTGAGGATGTTAGGTATACCTAAGGATCCCCAGAACCTGGGGCCATGGCTGATGATGTCATCAGCACTGCACAGTGTAATTTGTGCAACAGGAATTTAAGCCGCCCAGACACCTTTGGGTAGCGTGGGCGGCATATAAATTAAATAAATAAATAACTGCCACACACTAATATCTGTATTGCAATATTGATGTTTCCTCAGAAACAATGAATCCTTCTGGGTAGGAGGAAAGGAAAAGGATGAGAGATTAAAACTACTACGAACCTGCAAGCCTTGGACTAGTTAGAGAAATGAAAGCAGGAGAAGAAGATGGGAATGGTTGTATCAGATTTCATTTTCCTTCCTGAACACTCCTTCCCAACACACAGATAAAGCACCAGTGCCTTTCACCTCCCTCCTTCATCCACTGGGGTGCAAAGTTTTTGCAACCCTTGCCATATCTTCAAAATTTTCTGGGAAGAGCTCAGTGTTACCAGCTGGTAATGTTGAGGGTGGGCTGTATCAAACCTATTTCTAGAGGGAAAGTTGACAGGACAAATTTTGCACGTTTAGCATAAGATTAAGTACAGTGCAAAGATTCATAGCCTGTGGACTTCATGAACGAAAATCAGGGAGGAAAGCTTTAAGATGCCAAATGCTTTCTCACAGCAATGAATATGGTCATGGCTTTTTATGACTCAGAAAACACCATTACTAATTTAGTGGAGAATTTACTATAAAACATTCTTTGAAGCAGTATGCCTGTGGTAGGCAGATGTATATTACATTAATAATTTGAAATATGGCAATTATAATATATAGCTAAGATTAGCATATTTCCTCCTAGGCTTTAAAAACAGCCTTATTGCGCATGCTCATTCATTTAGTTGTTTTCCTTTAATCTACTGTAAGTTTTGGAAATTTATAACTGAAACAACATGGTAGTAGAACTACGTGTAATGGGTTTGAATTGGACTCTGGACTTGTTTTCCACAAGCAACAGTGGCCGTTTCAGAAGGAAACTATTAACATGTAGAAACACATTTGAATAGAAAAATGCCACAGGACACATAAACTTTCAAAAAAAATATTCCATATCTGTAATAAAATTAGTGAAGATCTTTCACCATCATACTCAATAGGGGTAATTGTTTCCAGCAGGGAGCTGAGAGGACCATGATTTATTATGATTTATTATTTATTATGTTTTATTGTTGTTTATATTTAGCTTATTTAAAATGTATATATCTCGTCCTTCTCCTTAAATGGGACCCAAGGCGGCTTACAAGATTAAAAGACAACATTTAAAAGGTAAATACAGTAATTAAACAAATATTTAAAAAGAATAAAACAAATACGATACTGAACATGGGAAATAAAGAAACAATCTGGCTGCTGAATTTTGGACCCACTGAAGTTTCCTGACACTTTCCAAAGGCAGCCCCACATAGAGCACATTACAGTAAACCAGCCAGGAAATAACTAGGGTTATTCAGTTATTCAGTGGCCAGATCAGAACTCTCAAGAAACAGACGTAGCTGGCGCACTAGTTTTTATTTGGGAAATGCACTCCTGGCGACCACCAAGACCTGGGCACCTAGGATCAGGGATGAATCCAGGAGCAACCCCAAGCTGTGCAATCCCATCCAGTACAGGTTGCCTCCCTATTCCTTGCTCTGCCTTTCAACTAACCAGGAGCATCTCTGTCTTGTCTGGATTAAGTATTGATTTTTTCACTCTTATTCAGTCCATTACAGATACCAAAGACTGACCTAAAGCCAATGTCGCTTCCTCAGATTTAGGTGGCAAGGAGAAGTAGAGCTGGGTGTCATCCACATACTGGTGACACCGAACCCCAAAACTCTGGATAATCTGTCCCAGTGGTTTCATGTAGATGTTAAATGACCTGGGAGACAAAACAGAACCCTGTGGGACTCCACAGGTCAGTGACCAGGCTTTTGAACAGGAGTCTCCCAGCACCATCCTCTGAGTTCTCTCCTCCAGGAAAGACTGGACCCACTGTAAAACAGTGTCCTCAAGTCCTTTTTCAGAGAGATGGAACTGGAGGATACTGTGGTTGACAGCATCGGAAGTCCATGATGAGAGGTCCAGCAAAACCAACATGGACACATATCCCCTATCCAGTTTCCATCGTAGGTAATTTACCAAGGGTAAAGCCATCTTTGTTCCATAAACAGGCCTGAAAATTGAAATGCATCTAGTCTCATCCAGGAACCTCTGGAGCTGATATGTCAAAACCTGCTCTAGCACCTTCCCCAAGAATGGGATATTGGATGTTGTTGTTGTTGTTTTGTTGTTTAGTTGTTAAGTTGTGTTCAACTCTTTGTGACTCCATGGACCAGAGCATGCCAGGCCCTCCTGTCTTCCACTGCCTCCCGGAGTTGGGTCAAATTCATGTTGGTGACTTGGATGCCACTGTACAACCATCTCGTCCTCTGTTGTCCCCTTCTCCTCTTGCCTTCACACTTTCCCAACATCAGAATCTTTTCCAGGGTGTCTTCTCTTCTCATGAGATGGCCAAAGTATTGGAGCCTCAGTTTCAGGATCTGTCCTTCCAGGGAGCACTCAGGGTTGATTTCCTTCAGAATGGATAGGTTTGTTCTTGCTGTCCAGGGGACTCTCACGATTCTCCTCCAGCACCAGATTTCAAAAGCTTCTGTTCTTTGGCAGTCAGCCTTCTTAATGGTCCAGCTCTCACTTCCATATATCACTACTTGAAAATCCATAGCTTTGACTATGAGGACCTTTGTCGGCAAGGTGGTGTCTTGGCTTTTAAGGATGCTGTCTAGGTTTGTCATCGCTTTCCTCCTAAGAAGCAGGCAGCTTTTTAATTTTGTGGTTGCTGTCATCATCTGCAGTGATCATGGAGTCCAAGAAAGTAAAATCTGTCACTGCCTCCATCTCTTCCCCTTCTGTTTGCCAGGAGGTGATGGTACCAGTGGCCATGATTTTAGTTTTTTGTGTGGTTTTTTTTATGTTGAACTTCAGACCATTTTTTGCGCTCCTCTTTCACCCTCATTAAGAAGTTCTTTAATTCCTCCTCACTTTCTGCCATCAGAGTAGTATCATCTACATATCTGAGGTTGTTGATTTTTCTACCGGCAGTCTTAGGTTTAGGATTCATCCAGTCCAGCCTTTCGCATCATGTACTTTGCATATAAGTTAAATAAGCAAGGAGACAATATACAGCCTTGTCATACTCCTTTCCCATTTTTAAACCAATCAGTTGTTCCATATCCAGTTCTAACTGTTGCTTCCTGTCCCACATATAGATTTCTCAGGCAATAGATAAGATGGTCAGGCACTCCCATTTCTTTAAGAACTTGCCATAGTTTGCTGTGGTCCACACAGTCAAAGGCTTTCGCATAGTCAATGAAGCAGAAGTAGATGTTTTTCTGGAACTCTCTGGCTTTCTCCATGATCCAGCACATGTTAGCAATTTGGTCTGTAGTTCCTCTCCCGCTTCGAAATCCAGCTTGTACTTCTGGAAGTTCTTAGTCCACATACTGTTGTAGGATTTTGAGCATAACCTTGCTAGCGTGGGAAATGAGTGCAATTTTACGGTAGCTGGAGCATTCTTTGACACTGCCCTTCTTTGGGATTGAGATGTAGACTGATCTTTTCCAATCCTCTGGCCAATGCTGAGTTTTCCAAACTTGCTGGCATATTAAGTGTAGCACCTTAACAGCGTCATCTTTTAAGATTTTAAATAGTTCAACTGGAATGCCATCACCTCCACTGGTCTTGTTGTTAGCCGTGCTTTCCAAGGCCCACTTGTCTTTACTCTCCATGATATCTGGCTCAAGGTATAATTCAAGGTATAATTCCTCTGTGTATTCTTGCCACCTCTTCTTGATGTCTTCTGCTTCTGTTAGGTCCCTTCCATTTTTGTCCTTTTCATTTCCATCTTTGCACAAAATGTTCCTTTCATATTTCCGATTTTCCTAAACAGATGTCTGATTTTTCCTTTTCTATTATTTTCTTCTATTTCTTTGCACTGTTCTTTTAAGAAGGCCCTCTTGTCTTGCAACAACAAGGCAACAAGCAGTGATGGGGATATTGGATACTGGTCAGTAATTATTCAGTGTTGTGGGCCTTTTTTTAACAATGGTGTGTTTTAGCAATGGTCTTACTATTGTCTCCTTTAAGCATGAAGGGATTGTACCTTGTTGCAAGGAGGCATTCACCGCTCCTCCTATCCAAACAACCAGTCATTTTCTGGTGACTTTTATGAGCCAGGAAGGGCAAGGATCCAACAGGCACATGGTAGCCCTCGCCTTCCCAAGCCCACTCCTGACCACATCATCAAATTGCAGCAACTGAAACTTATCTACTAACACAGGGAAACAGGGGGAACAGTTGATTCTCAGAATCTGAAAAAGCTACTGCATCCATGTCAGAGTGGATCTGAGCAATTTTGCCTGCAAAGTGTTGGGCAAATTTTTCACAGCGAGCTACAGTGTGGTCTGCACCATCTACCTGGGGGCTAGAATGTAGCAGGCCCCGGACCATTCGAAAAAGCTCCACTGGGTGATTCCATGCAGATGCCACAGTGGCAGAGAAGACTCCCTTCTTTGCTGCTATCACTGCCATGGAATAGACCTTCCAATGGGCCCTAGCTCTTTTTTGATCAGATTCACTCCAAGTTTTCTGTCATTATCTCTCAAATCTACGGCCCAGTTGTTTCATCTCCATCAGCATCCTGATGTACCAGTGGGCTGGTTTGGCTCTACTTTGAGGGAGGAGAACTTCAGGAGCAATCATGTTGATGGCTTTTGAAATGCCGCATTCCAGGGATTGACCAGGGATTCAACAGAGCTACTCATCAAGGTGACAGGAAACTCCCCAAGGGTAGCCCTAAAATATCTGGATCCATCAACCTTCTGGGGTGGATCTTCTTATTCTGACACCCACCCCTGCAAAAGCTCTAAGTTCTGAGTCCAAATTGCACCAGATAATGGTCTGCCCATGACAATGGAATTACAGAAAGCTTCTCTACACCAAGGTCACTGACCTCTACAGTGGTACAGAAGACGAAAGTGGCATGGGTGGAGGCAGATACAATTTGGGACAAACTTGTGGTCATCATGGAGAAATGTCATGAAGTTTTGGGACATCCCTGACAGAGCTGACTTAGCATGGATGCTAAAGCTCCCCCAGCATGACAAGCCGAGGGTGCTCCAACACCATCCCGGATACCAGCTCAGTGAGTTCTGGAAGAAAGATTATTGTGCCATGGGGTGGGCAGTACACCAGGAGAATACCTATTTTTTTGCGGTCTCCTACTTTCAGAAGCATACATTCAAACCCAGGGAACAGGGACATGTGACATCTGGTGAGAGTGATGGAATCACGATAAGTGACAGCTACTCCACCTCCGTGCCCCCCTGGTCTTGCCTACTGTTGCACAGAGAACCCTGGTGGACAAAACTAAGTGAGATTAACACTCCCAGCCTCATACAACCAAGTCTCTGCAATGCAAGTGAGGTCAGCATGTTCATGCAGGATCAGGTCCTGGATGGCTGTTTTCCCATTCACTGACCTAGTGTTTAACAGCAATATTTTCAACCGAAAGGTCTTGTCATCAAAGTTTCCTCAACAAACTACATTTGGGGACAGCTTAGGGGCAACCAATACCCTGTTGTCCTTCCCTCTTATATGGTGCTGAAGGCTGCTTATGCCTGCTGTATCTTCCCTTGCCTTGAACAATTCCAGTGCGTATTCTCTCATCGACTGCATTACTGTCCCTCCCCTAAAACATATCCTTCCACAAACAGCCCAAGATCTGCTGTCTCTAGCTGCCAAAGAAATTCTTATAGCTACCCAGGAAAGAAAGGTGGAACCCATACAGCATTCATCAGAACTCAAGAGAGACCCTGCCTCTCCTGATCATCTTAACACCTGAGCAGCCTCATAAAGTCCTTGAGGTAGCTTGGACTCAAGGTGTTTTGCATGCAAAACATTTATGTGTTGAAGATAAGAAGGCTCTCAAGAAAATATGAATTTGGAAAAAATCAAGAATTAGAGCCTCACATGCTTCACTCTTAAAAGCCAGATTAATATCCCTGTACATTAAGGCATGCTAAAGCTTAATTATGACTGCCAATTCTTTTTTCTTTCTTCATGTTAGAAATAGCTGTACCAATTGTTTTTGACTCATACAAATGGGGGAAAATGTTTCAATTTGTGTATGAAGAATTTGTAGAAAATTACAGTGAATGTATTTCTTGATATTTGGGAAATAAGGAACTTGAAGTTTTAAAAAATTGAATGTGGGAGACAGAGAAACTGACTGGTGTTTCTTGTCCCTGGTCTCTCCACAGAGGTTAGCCTCGTTACCCAACATTCATTTGAAATCATCCTGGATATCTTGATACCTGTATCTTGATTTCTTAATGAATTCTCTCTTCGTTAATTGATGATGCTATGTTTTCCACTTCTAACTATAATTCCATTAAATAAAAATTGCAGAATAAGCTTTATTGTTTAAGAAGAAGTATTCCTAATAATGTAATGAAACTATTTCAAGGACCAAAAGGTATGTGTGAGCAAATGTAAGAATATTACAAAGTAGGGACAACACACTAGAAAATGATATGTCCAGAGTTCAAACTGAAAAGATCTAATTAAAGATACAAAAAACATTTTTGAAATGAAAATGGAATTCTCCATGTGCTGCTATCAACGTTAAGAAAAGTAGTCTATAGCCAAGATTTGCTATGTAAATTATCTCTAAGCCATGATAAATCGATGAGTTTTGTTCTGTAGATGTTCATTCCAGGTTGCTCCCTGTAATGACCTCAATTATACATCCCTTCATTGTGAAATTATGATTGCCATTGGTGGGCTGTAGATGACAGGAGAGTGAAGTTTTCCATGATAAAATAGCACAAGTAGTAATACCTGTCCAAATCAGCATGCAGGGCTTGCTGTTGTAGAGAATGCAGTACCTGTTAAGGATCCCCTGATTCAGAAAATAGAAAGGAAAAAAGAGGAAAAAATGGTGTGTGTGTGTGTGTGTGTGTGTGTGTGTGTGTGTGTGAGAGAGAGAGAGAGAGAGAGAGAGAGAGAGAGAGAGAGAGAGAGAGAGAGATGCAGAAATTCAAGGAAATTGATATAAACTGAACATTTACGAAGGCATTGTATTTTATTAGTCTATTATGTATTTCGTGATGCTCTGAGAAGTACTTACAAGATATTTACATGTGTTTAAAAGACTATTAATATGTATTTAAAAGACTATTGGATTTCTCAGAAAAATTCCTCAGGAAAAAAACACACCTTTCCCTGTATTAGGTTTAATGTGGCCATAGAGCCCAGTGAGATCAGGAAATGTTTTGATGTGATGCTCCCAACTGTATGTAGTTTGTAACCACATATTCTTCAATGCAGTTGCATCTCAAGAGCAGGAGCAGAGGAGGGGAAGGCTGGAAGTTCTAAAATGAGGAGGATGGGAATTCTACACTTAGAAGAAAAAACATCAGTTCTTTTAAAAACCCTCTGTTGTATGAATATGGGATATTGTGCTTCTATATCCACAATTCAAAAGGCCTGGACAATATTGTATTCATGTTGCCAGCAGGAAAAAGGATTTCAGTCTTTACCTAGCAAAGGGCAGCCTGAATATTGACAACACCAATGGGAGCAGTCAGGATGATCTACAGGATACTCTCTTCTGCTCAGTGCCATTCACAAAATGACACCAAGCAAGGGAAAAACCCAGAAGCGGATTTTTTTCATCAGTCTACTACAGTGGTGCCTCGCTTAATGACGATAATCCGTTCCAGGAAAATTGCCATTAAGCAAAAACATCGTAAAACGAAATTAGAAACCTTCTTGGGCAAGTTCCCTGGCAGAATGGAGAGCTGTATAGGTTGGGGAAAGATGATGAAAAAAGTCCCAGAGTGCCAGAATATTACTAGATTTGTCTTGTCTGATTTGAGAAGCTAAACAGAGATGAGCCTGGTTGTGACTTGGATAGGAGTCTACCCAAGAAACAGGGATTAGAGATGTGTCTCTTTAAAAAAAATCAAATCCCAGAATTTCCCAAGTAGAATTCTGGGAGTTCCATCCCACAGAGACACACCTGCAGACACCTTTGTTTCACTCACCTTGAGAAAGGCTGAAGTCTCCTCCTTTTAAGCCTTCTTTCATGCTGCAGTGCTTCCAGGGGACAGTTGTCTTGTTGTCCTTGATGCTCTATATAGAAGGCACTTCCTGAAGAATCACCAACTCCAGGAAGCATTGCAACAGGACATAAGGCTGCCCTAGAAGAAGGCCCGAGCCTTTCTCCAGGTCAGCAAAATGAGGGTTTTTGCAGGTGTGTGTTTCTGGGATGGAACTCCCAGAATTCTGACTGGGGACTTCTTGGAGAACTCTGGGATTCGGAATACAAGTACACAAGACAAGAACGGCAAATCCCTATCAAGGAACTTCAGACTGGATCTGATTTATTAAAAAAATCCTAAGAGTTTGCTCTTACTTAATAGCTGGTCAAAAGAATCCAGCCCTCATTAGAACCACTAAAAATAATTTGTTATGTTAATTACTTGTTCTTTACCCTACTGAGGGTAAACTTGTTTTCATTTTAGAAAGAAGAAACTGCATTTTAGCAGCCAGTCTAGTGCCTTGCAGCTCATATAATCGTATTGCAAATGACAACATAACATGTGCGAACAATCAAAACAGAAATGTTATAAAAAGCAAGTATTCAGTTTTACAACTATATGTGGGTAAAGACAGAAGGAGCAAAGAAACAGTTTGGACAGCTATAAAGATTGCAGGCATAAATCTTAATTTAGAGCAGAAACATTGGCTTCCAGGGCAAAAGGCTGCACAGAGTCCAATGCTAGATTCAGTCAGGGTGCTTTGTAGTTGGCTATCAGTGCAGCTATAAAATGTTTGTTCCGTCCTGAATTCCCTGTGACACATTGGGCCCCAGGCACCTTGTGTGTGCATGTGCGACCTAGAATGAAAGGTGTGTGTTCTCATTGAATTTGATTCTGTTTCTAAACAGCTTGCTGCCATCTCTGTCTATATAAAGCAGGGGAAAAATTGGAAGGAGTTTCATGACAATAGGCAAGAAATAAGCAAAATGCTGGGTCAGCTACTGAAACTGTAACTGAATAATACCCCTAAATGTGAACGTGACATGCCTGTTGAACCAGTGTAGAATTGCCAGTGGATAGAAATTTCCAATGCCCTTTCTGCTTTCCTGGGAAAGTGGCCAGCCAAGATCACCTGATGGGATTTTCCCACACTTGTCTGGTGTGGGAAAAATGCATGGTCCTGGAGAGCCACCAGAAGGAGGGACAAATAAATAACCTCTGAGTATATCTAGAAAATCTGGGAAAGTAACCAAAAGTTGGAATCAACATAACAGCAAATAGTAAAAGTTGTGGTTAGGCTTTTGGAGTAGAGCTTGGTTCAATTCCTCGCTGGATCATGAAATGTAATTGAGTAATCTTGGGCCAGTCAAAATCTTACAGCATGGTCTGTATCACATGGTATTCTTCTTAGTGCGTACACATGAGTGGGCGGACAGGGGGTGGAAGTGCATACATACACGTGTGTGCGTTCTTTTGGCCCTCAAAAACATGGAAAATATATGATGTGGCCCTCACGGTGAAAAGTTTGGAGACCCCTATTATAGATGAAAGAGGAAAAAGAATAGAAGGATCACTGATGAGCTTAGGTTTCTTTATTTTGCACTTTGCTCAATTTTTAATTGTTTATTTTACCTGCTGTATTTATCTATTTCTCTGATAAATTGCATGTTAAGACCTTCATAGCTTAAAACATTTGGGCACATTTTGTGTGTCAATTGCCATTAGCTGCACGGTTACAATTTGGCTCAAATTTACTGGAGTTTCTCTTTCAGTACACTCAGTTGAATGTATATAGACTGAAGTCTCAGTCACAGGCAGCCCTCTCCTGTTTAATGGGAAAAACGGAATTCTATCCCTTGGTGGCCAGCAAAAGAGATGGTTAATAATTTGGCCTATCCTTTCCTATGTTATCCGGATCACTGGATAAAGTCTTTTGGTGCTAATGTGTACCCATCCTATGTCAGCTTTGCTGATGAGTGTTTCAGTGTGGCTACTTAATTCCTCTGGACATAAATAAAGGGAACGAATTGCGAGGCAGCAAAGAGTATGTGATCGGATTATCTAGTGGTTCAGTCACTAAGCAAAGTTTCTCTTAAAGGCTAATCAGTCTTGACACAAAGAGGGAACTAGGTATTCTCTCACGACTGCCTTCCCTACAAATGCAAGGTTGTCTGAACTTTCAAGCTGTGTGTTGCAAAATATATGGTTGGGTTGTGGTTTTGTTTTTTTGGTGTGTGTTTTTTGCGCAGTTATGTTCCCCCACCACTGGCCTGCTGTCTACTTCAAGTTATCTTGCATGTTTTGTTTGCCTAGCCTAGTAACTTTCCTTAAAACACTGTTCTTGCAGTGATGTCAACTTTCTGGCTATCCCAGACAGAGGAATTTGGAGTGATGTGGTTCACCCTTAAAAGTTTCATATCTTTGGTGCGATCTATGTTATCTCTCACTTGAGCGATCCTTCCATTCACACAGACTGATGTCTATTCTCTGTGAGAAGGGTCTGCAGAAGTCTGGTTTGCTGATGTATAAATAAGGAGGCAAACTCACAGTGGTCATACCGGCTTGATGGGAAAACATTCGGATGCAGGTTGGAAAGTCAGAAAGGATGTTATTCCCCCCCCCCTTTCCCTGCCTTTCTTCTCAGCTGGGGCTATGCTGAGGCTCTGCTGCCTTGTAGGAGCAGAGTTTGTAGAGTCAGCGTAGCCCCCTTCCCTGCCATTTCTCGCAGCCATCATTCATCTAGCTGCAGTGGCTTTCCTTTTTTTGTTTGTTAAATAAAGTAAACACCCTTTGTTTGCTTTCTTGAACCCAGCTGTTAGTTTTCATTTCGCTGCCACAAAGCATAACCACGCAGGCACAAGGTACACATGAAGTCCAGAGGTATCAAGCTTACTGGAATTCATGTCATGATGACCTGTTTCTTTGGCAGCCATAGACTGAATCAACATCACGCCAATGAAAGTGTGATGTGTACTATTCCTCCCCTTTAAAAATAAAAAAAGCATATCTTAATGGACTATTAATGTGAAAGCTTAGTGTGGAGTGTTTAAATGTATCATAATTCCCAGGATTGCTTTTTTTTTGCCAGTGCTTCCACTGCTGAACTCAGAAGAGGCATCTAGGGAATGATAAAACTGTGAAAGTTGAGGGTTCTGACAATGTGTCTTGATTGCTCCACCACTCTTTGCTGTCTCTAGTTGAAATGCTTAATAATAATAACTCTCTGTCATTGACAGTAATTCTACCATCAAGTATCATACCTGCCTGTACAGCCAAGCACACACAGGAAATAGCTTGTTGTCATTTGCTATAGCAGTTGGCTACGCAAATGATAAAACTGGTAAGAGTGGCTTTCAAGGGGATCGAATGTACAGATGTCTGGATCATAATCAATATGATTATCCTTGTGCAGGTGTTAATCAAAATATAATGTTAAGGAGGAAAGAAGGAAGCACTCCTTTGGCAAACAAACCAATTCATACAAACCAATTTAGAATAGTTGTCAGGCTGGAAAAAAAATCCACAAGTTCCTCTCCCAGTGTAAGAGGAACTGAACTCAGTCTGAACTCCTCTGTATATCCCACTCAGACAAGGGTGGGTCATGATCAGAGCAGGGATGTCTCCCCCTGAAATCCTGGAATGAGGTGCCCCTCTGTCCCAGTCCACAAGCTGCCCCTCCACTCACAGTTACTACTCTCTCTCTCTCTCTCTCTCTCTCTCTCTCTCTCTCTCTCTCTCTCTCTCTCTCTCTCTCTCTCTCTCTCTCTCTCTCTCTATATATATATATATATATATATATATATATATATATATATACACATACATACACACACACACACACACACACACACACATACATACCTATGCATTTATCACAGCTCTAGGAAGGGTTCTGCTGCATGCTTTTCCTATCACTACATCCTCATAATGGGGAAATAAGTGCATTTATTGATATGGATGTGCACAATGAAAACATATGGCTTTGTTTCATTTTAGGTTCTTTCCAGGGGATTGGGACCTACATGCACCAGTCCTGTCATTAAAGCTGAAAGGGACCACCTCTTTTGGGTTCTCCCATTTTTCCCCCCTATTTGTTTTACTGGTGATAGTAGTGAAAACAAAACAAACAAGCAAACCCAAACCCCAGGAGCAGGGCCAAGGTAACAAAAAGTCTACTATTAACACCTGCAGTGCAAGCTGCAAAGCATATGGCCAAAACATTGTGGGTGGATGGCAGTTTTACTGGCTGCAAAGCCTGAGGCACTAGAGGATCGAGATTATATATACACACATACTGTACTCCTTTCTCCTTCCACTCATGCCACTTAGTAGCTTGCCGTATTGATAGCCATCACACACACATTGTATTCATTGCCCTCCTGCTTGTCTCGTGGCTCTTCCTTTGCCTTTTATGCCATTCAAAAAGAAAATGAAGATAGAACCAGGTACAGGTGTGTGGAATAGGAGGAAGGAGTTTGGTGCTGCACTTTTGCCCAGTTCTCTTCCTCTTCCTCCTCCTCCTCACAAGAGAGATGGAGGAGACTGAAAAATCTTTAGACAAACTTAAAGTTGGTAAACTTAAAGGCATGAGTCATGACTACCCAGTGGTCCACCACCAGCCCAGGAATTTTTGCTTGACTACTGTACTGCTTAGACAGGACTATTTATGATACTTTTAAAAAAAAAAGGAAAAGGGGAGGGGAAAGGGCTGGAAAAGTGAGATAAAGATGAAGGGAACGTTCTTACCATTTCTGCATGCTGCGTGCACCTTCTGGGTCTGAGAGTTCTTGCAGTAAGTTTCCACCCCACAAAAACTTCAGCTGGAGCACACAGATGTCCCAAGGGTATTTTGGAGAAACTGTGGCTTTTATTCAAGCCTACTAGTGGGGCAAGATGGGGAACAGAAATATTATATAGTTTAATCTGCAGTCTCTTCAGTATGAACTGAATGCCTGCAGGTTGTAAATGAGAATAGATGCTGGGTAGCTCAGCAGTTTAGGTATTTGGCTGCAGAGACAGAGGCGGGGAGTTCTGTTCCACCAGTATGCCTTCCTGGCAAGAGCCGGCCTTGATGATCCATAGAGTCCCTACCAGCTCTACAATTCTAATACTGTATTATTATATAAAATTTTTTTATATTACTGCTTTTTTCCTAACTATCGAGAGTCATCTCTGACAACCATGGAACACTGTACAAAGATCGTACTGCAATACGTATTTATTGAGTTGTGTCCGCTTTCCAGTTGTTCTAACACTGACTTATTTGCAGTTCTTATCTTAGCTGTTACTGAAACCTGCTCAATCAGTTTTTGAAAAGGCCAGATTCATTTAATGGATGATGATGATTCTTTGTATTATTATTTTCACAGAGGTGGTCCAGCTCACACTCTCTGAAGAAGAAAAGGTCAGCATCACCACAGTAACAGTTGGACTAAGCACTGTTTTGACTTGTGCTGTCCATGGACCGCTGAGGCCTCCAATCATCTGGAAACGAAATGGAATCATGCTGAACTTTCTAGATCTGGAAGATATCAATGTAAGTCGCCAACCATAAAAATAATCCTATTTTCAGGAACTTAAAATGAGATCACAGCACAGAAATAATGAAAATAAAAAAACCAATTAGGTCAAGAACATTATTTATGGAAAACATGGTGTCTCCTTGTGACTACAGTTAGATTTTATGTTTGCGTGTATACTGTCTCTCTCAACAGGAAGGTGAGGAATACAATGTAAGGCATGTTTTTTATATTTTCATCATTACTGACTTATTAAAAATGGCAGTTATTACAGTTTAACTGTTTCAAATTCATACTGGGAGAATGTATCTCATTTTTAGTTATTCGTATTTTATGGTTTGGAGAAGAAGATAAAATGAAAAACCATCCAGAACTTTCCTTAGGCCGATCATAGATATACTTAGTACATGTGTGGTTTCCACTTTCAAAGCATCCCTACTTCATCATTCCTTACCTGGGATTTCTAAAAACATTTATTTTAGTGGATTTTATGAGAGATTGAGATGTATTTACCTTGGCCAACAATGGCCCCTGAACCCAAGGCAGGATCATCACTGAGGGTGAAAGTAACCAAACCACGGAACCTTCTCTTCTGTCTCATCTTGCCATGACCTAAATTATTGGAGCAAGACACATTGTTACATAACGTAAGAGCCTGCCCATTCCTAAATTAACACTGTGAGTATTGGTGACACATTTGGAACACTCGCCAGTTGGAAAGTCTAGTGACCTCCATGTTAATGCTTTTAAATCTTTGCGCTACAGATGGATAAAGGCATTATTAGACCATCTGAAAATTGAATGCTGTACTTTATGTCTCTTAGAATTTTTAAAAATCCACATTATTCAATTATCTATTTAAAGATACGGGGGGGGGGCAGTATGCTTCTTAATGTACTGTACTTGAAGTTAGTTAATTAAATTACTTTGTTCCCACCCTTTTACCATGCCTCAAGCACCAACTCAATTGCATTTCTACTTTTCACAATAAGGTTAGCAATTTAGTTAATTGGAAGTGCAACAGGAGATTAAGTGTACCTTTTAACTTCCAAGGAAATCCGCCCTCCTTCTGGCACAGTCAAGATCACATGCGAGTTTAGAGAATTTTCAGCCACTGAAAAAAGAAAAATCCATGTATTGTATTTCAGTGGAGCTATTGCTCTTTAAAACAGTGATCTACAAAATGATACCAAAATAAGAACTAAAATGTAGCAGAAAAGCTTATATTGCTGAGGCTGCAGCTTCTTGTCCTTATACTGGATGAAGGGACGCAAGTGATTCAAATCAAAATAGAAAGTGATAATGATGGATAACAAAAGGGCAACTAATCCCAAATATATACAGGAATTTAAACTAGGAGACAAATGCTCTCTTGTTTTTTATGCCCCCTTTTCTTCTTTTCTCCCCCTTTGTGCATGCTTTGATTGGCAACTAAAATTAATTATTTTTCCTGACTCATTTAATGAGAAACTTTTATAAGCAACACAGTAATTTTTCTTATCTGCTGAGACCTTAACAGTTTCATCACAGGGCTCTTACAAAGGGCCATCTGAATGGCACATGTAATTAAATCTATTTTTCCTGTCCCAAACATTCAAGGTTTCCTGAATGGACAAAATCATGTGTAATAGTAATAAGCACTTTTGCTGCATAGGAATGTTTTGTAGAAAATGAGTTTATGGGTGTTTTTTTTCAAAATGCCAGAACTATGTTAACTCGTTCTTGAACTGGTGGTACCACACAAGAGGCTGTCAGAGAAGAAGGCACACTTTGTTTTGAATTCAGTAGCTAGCATTTACTTCCATGATTTCCAAATAGCACACAGTTCCCTGCTAGATTTCAGCTGATGGGACAACTTGTAGTATTGTAGGGAGTAGGGATGTAAATCCTGATTCGTATTGGCCTGATGTGCAAGGATAAGAGATTGCTAAATAGTTCTCCTCCTCCTGGAAAAGGTTCAACTGCTTTGTAGTCATCTTAACAAGAAAAGAGAATGAGATAAGAAAAAATGTGAGCACAAATTGAGCAAAACTACAGAGCATGATAAGTCCAAATTTTAGTCCATATAATGTAAGTTGCATAAAACAGTGCAACTGTTCATTTCTTTTAAGGGCTTAGAACAATCAGTGGGGTTGCTTGCATCTGTTAAATAACCACTCTGTCTGTGTGCACATGTGTGCATGCTTGCTTACTTACTTTGCTTCTCAAGGAGAAAATATGCTACTTTTGAGCAAAGCATGCATGACAAGAAAGCATAGCTGTCCTTGCCTTGCTGTTACTTGGGACACAAAATTGCATGGAATTCAATAATTCTGCTTTAAAATATGTCTCCAAATCAAAATTGCCTAGGTCTATAAGAGGAAAACATTTAGCAAGTGTGCTTTACACCCCCTGCTAAAGATAAACGTTGTTCCAACCGTTGACATTTCACTCAGTCTTTCCTCTTCATCAGTTTCCTTTGTGTTTGTTTATAGGTCTATTTTGTTACAGTTCAATGCTGGTCTGTACTGTTTTAAGAAATCAGCATCCAATTTATATTTAAACCCATTTATTTAAAATATTTTCGTGGAATATTTATGCTCTGCCTTCCTCTTCCAGAGGACTCAAGGCAGCTTGCAGTGTTAAAACAAACAGTATTAAAATGTAAAAATAAATAAATAAAAATTGGTGCAGCAGTTAAATATAATTAAACTGATGATACTAAAACTAATAGGTAAAAACAGTTCACTGTTGTTAAAAAAACAAAGAAAGATACAGTGGCCCCATTATATAAATAAAATAAATAAATAAATAACAAATAATAAATAAATAAATAAATAACCCTCCTCAGCAACCAGTCACTAAGAGAAAGCCTGTCTGAAGATAAATATCTTCACCTGGTTGAGACAGCCAATATGGGCCAGCATGACCTCCCATGGGAGGAGTCCCAGCATCTGGGATGAGCAGCAGAAAAGTATGATTGGACCATGAGAAAGGCCTGCCCTGATGATTTTAAAATCCTAACAGACTAATATAGCGAGTTGCAATCTTTACGATGGTGTGGAGCAGGTTGTTTAGGGTTTTATAGGTCAAAACCTATGAGAGCTGGACCATAAAGAAGGCTGACCACCAAAGAATTGATGCTTTTGAACTGTGGTGCTGGAGGAGACTCTTGAGAGTCCCCTGGACTCCAAGGAGAACAAACCTATCCATTTTGAAGGAAATCAACCCTGGAAGGACAGATCCTGAAGCTGAGGCTCCAACACTTTGGCCATCTCATGAGAAGAGAAGGCTTCCTGGAAAAGACACTGATGTTGGGAAAGTGTAAAGCCAGGAGGAGAAGGGGATGACTCATGTTTGAGACCCTGGTTGTGGTGTCCTTTAGGGTTCTCGAAGGGACCAACATAAATTTGACCCAACTCCAGGAGGCAGTGGAAGACAGGAGGGCCTGGCGTGCTCTGGTCCATGGGGTCACAAAGAGTCGGACACAACTTAACGACTAAACAACAGAAGTCAAAACTAGCACTTTGAATTGTTCATGGAGACAGTCTGGCAGCCAGTGGAGCTGCTGTAACAGGATAATTATTTTTTTAATATATATTTTATTTATATCCCGCCTTTCTAGTCAATTAAGACCACTCTAGGTGGCTATTTGTGGGATCCCTATAGCTAGCACCAGTTAAAAAATCAGTGGCATTTTGTACCCGCAGAAGTTTTGGAACACTTTCCAAAGACACAGAGTACATTGCAATAATTCATATGGCATATAACTAAGTAACTTTCACTGTGGTCATATCAGGCATCTCAAAGAATGGGCACAGCTGACACACTAGTTTTAACTGTGCTAATGCACACTTGGTCACCACTGTAACCCAGGCATCCAGACTCAGAGATGAATCCAGGAGCACTCCCAAACTGCACAGTTGTGTTTTCAGAGGGACTATAATTCCATTCAGCACAGACTGCAACCCTGTGAAACTCCTCTGTCTTGTCCGGATTAAGTGTCAGTTTATTCACCCTCATCCAGTCCATTACTGACACCAGACACTGATCTAAAACTGGCTTTCTTAGATTTAGATGGAAAGGAGAGATAGAGTTGTGTGACAACCTGAAAACTCCAGATAACCTCTGGTTTTAAAAAATATGGGGGACAAAAGAGAACCCTAAAGGACACCACAACCAGGGTCTCAAACAAGAGTCCCCCCCATAAACCATCTTCTAGGTTCTCCCTTCTGGGAAGTACCAGAGAGAGGCAACCTAGAAGGATACCATGGTTGTTGGTACTGAAGCCATGGAGAATTCCAGCAGAACCAACAGCAACACTCTCTCCCTGTTCAGTTCCTGGTGTAGGTCATCAGTCAAGGCAATTAAAGCAGTCTCCATCTCATAACTAGGCTGAAACACATTCTCTTAAGTTTGTATTTATATATATTTAAATATAAAAATTTACAATATATTATCATATTATATATATAATATATATTCACAAGATAACTCATTTCTACTTACTTTATCCTAATAAATGCATTTTTTGCATGATTCTTGAAAACATTCAGAAAATGAAATCTGGAAGATAATTGCATTGCAATTAGGAAAGTAAATCCTCGTTCTCACATGCAAGAATGAGAAACTTCAGCAGTAAAACCACAAACAGCAAATGTAGGTCAAATATGATAGATTAAAATAAATTCAGTGTAAAATATTTCAGTATAAAACATCAGCTTTAGCCACCAAAGTGCAAGGAATTAATCTAAGAGAGAGAGGATGTAACCACATGTCCTTCTAAACTCCCTCAATAAACGTAATTGCTTGTTTTAGATATCTCTTTATGCTGATATTTGGTTTAACCTGCTTGATCATATTGCCTCCTTGATCCTTATTGCCTACTTCTGTGAAGATTTGTCTCAATGACCTGCACAGAAATCTTCAATGTGGCTGCTGTGTCAGCATGTTCTTCCTTCATGTATTGGGTTCACGGGCTTGATAGTCTTTTGTTACTCTGGAATTCTGCCAGACATCCTTTGTACCTCATCAGCAGAGGCCCTCTGGTTTTCCCCTTGTAAAACAAGCTACATTTGCTGCAATCAATCTTGTATATAACTCTTTTCAACATACACTTCTTCCTCCCTTCAATGTAGAGGGAACACCCTGCATGTTGTTATCGCATAGGCAAGGTTTTACTGGTTGTTTCTTAGTGCTGGTGGTAAGGAATTGGACAGAAAACCACTGACCTTGATTTTATGGTGGTCTAAGATTTTTTAGGTTTTCCATCTAAGCCTGTTAGTTATGAAAGGAAATCTTTAAGATATCCAGACTTTTGTCATAACACATAACCTGAACAGCTGGAAAAGGTATTTCATAGCCATTAGTTCCCACCAGTTTTATTGCTGTTGTCATTATCTCCTCCTGATATTTCTCTTCTGCCATTCTCCCAGGTTTATAGAACATTGTATTGTCAGTCTGCTTCTTGATTATCATGGAGGATTCAGACCTACTTACTATTCAACAGCATATTCATTTTCATTGATTTCCTATAATGTTTGGTTTCCAGCCTCCCATTACAAATTAGCCTTATTCAGTAATGATAGAGCCCCAGGAAGCTCACTCTAGCCCTGCTTCCTTCATCATCACTTCACTAATGGAAACACAACTGCCTGAAGAGCAGGAGGCTGGTCTACCCAGGTAACTTCTTTACATATGAGAACCCCTGTTGGTGTAGAGGATTTGTCTGGCATAGACATGGAAAATAGTGTATCTTATTCAATAGCTTCGTATTTTTAGTTGAGCCAGGACATAATTGACCAATGGACTTAACACAATTGCAGTTAACGAACTCACCCCGTAGCCTGGGAACAAGGAAATACAAATTTTACTCCCCATTTTGTGAGAGGGTGAGAAATTTTCTATCAGTATCAATCAGTGTTTGCAAGAACAATTTTTGTGCAAATTATATGATCATGGAGAATTACAATAGCTGCCACCTTGCTTCATGGACTTCTAAAAAAATGGAAGCATCAAATGGTTGTTTGAAACAGTTTCATCGATCAGCCAGACCTGATGTATGCACACATTCTGCTTCACAATGAGAAAAGATACAAGTTTTTCACGGAGATGTTTAGCACGGACTGCGAAACCTCTGTGAAAAATGAGTGCTGCTTGTCATCCCTGTGCTGGAGGTGTTACATCTCGCACTGGCCAGCCCTTTCTCTGCAGGCTGTCCTAGCATATGAAGATGGCCCAAGTCAATGAGAATAGGTGATTGTGTGAGATTATATGCATCTCTAATTTTGTTCCATACATTACCTTGGGACAAACACGGGGCCCTCCTGCTGATCCCAAATTGGTACTGTTGCTGCCTGTGTATCTACTAGTCCTGTGTATCTGCCTGCCACTGCTAGTCCTTCTGTCAGTCCACTTCTGGTTCACTCAGATGTCCATATTGTTCCCCTTTTATTCACCGGGCAACAGAAACATTGTCATGGGTGGGGTGGGGGTGGCGAATCACTGTTTTGTGGAAGATTATGCTGGGATTTTTAGTACCGTATGTGTGTGCCCTTGAGCTACCATTTTCTGTTTAGGGTGCATGCCAGCATTTTCTCTCAATTCCTGTTCATGTGGATGAGGAAACTGCACAGTCATTCAAATAAAATTGGGTGGGTGGGGGAATGAATATGGTGGTACATATTGCTATATATATTATAGCTAGTGCTGTGTCCCCAAGACTAGGTTACAATATTCCTTTTACAGGCCATTGAGCGCGAACACATGCTAGATCACTAGTTCCAAAACACAGCTTCATTGCATGTCATTTCCCCCCTTCTCACTGACATTGGGAATTAAAATGAGACTTATTTGATGACTACCATTCATACTTCTTGAAAAACAGCCCTGACAATTGCTTTGTGTTTGGGTGAGAAGTAGTTAACTGGTTAAAAAACAAGTCAGCTTCTGGGATTTTCCCTTGTGTAGGGATCACTTTGTAAATGGTAGTGAGCAGAAGAGGGCATCCTGTAGACCATCTTGACTGCTGCCATTGGTGTTGTCGATCTCCAGGCTGCCCTTTGCTCTGTAATACTTAGCATCCTTTTTCCTAGCAGCACAATGTTGCTCAGCAGTCTAAGGCCATTTCCTGGCACTCTGAATCGTGGCTAAAGAAGCAAAATACCCCACATTCATAAACTGGAGGTCTTTTTAAGAATTGAATATGACTGAAGGACATCTGCAAGGAAGCAATTGACTCAAAGAATTTAATGAGGGGGCGGAAATGTTTTTGAAACTCGTTTGTAGCTTATCTTCCCACAACTCTGATGAAAAATCAATAGTTTCTTCTCTCTGCCATGCTCCCAGAAGTTAACAAACTGCAGCATACTATTTGTTTATTACTGTCACTTGTGTGTACCAGTCTTTGGGACAAATGCAGCAGGACTGAAGCAGTTTGTAAATTACTCACGTCCAAAGGCTGACATTGTGAAGACCAAGGGAGGGGAAAAAAAGCAATGATTCCAAGTGCCCGTTTGGAAGAGCAGACAGTGCTGAGCTTGAGCCAACAGTCTCAGCTGGGAGCCAAACTGATGTTGGTTAATTCCCTTCCCATCTCTCCTCCGCTAACTTACTAACTTAAAACTTGTAAGTCAGGATCGAAAGGCAACACAAGTGCCAAATCTTGCTTCAGAATGGTGTTTCTGGCTCCAGGATTTTGTTTCACATAAGCACCTAGATGATTCTCATAGCAAACATGTAAAATGTCAAGAGCAGTGACTCATTGGGTCTCACTGCTAGTTATGTCCCCCTCATTGTTAGAGAGAAGTACTTACCTCTCTTTCTTTTTACATATTCACTGCAAGGAATGCTGGTGTCGCAGCCGCTGCCGTGACTGCTGTATAAAGTGGCAGCTTCATACACCAAGGTTATAAAGGATTTTATTTGTGTGTGACATATGCCGTTTAAGATATTAACAATTGAAATTAACACTCCAGGTAGGCTTCCTTGACTAGGCCGAGACTCTGAGGGATGTTAAGTGCACACATTTCAAAGGTTAAATTATTAACAAATGTTAGAACAAAGTTATAGCACAGTGTTTTTCAAACAGTGCTCCGGGGAATCCTGGAATGCCTTTGAAGCTTGTCTTTAGTTTTTCAGTAGAAATAGCAGTAATAGCTGACAAGCCTCCCTGAAAGACAGCTTACCCATCTCTAGTGATCATCCATTGCCATGCACAGCTGCTGAGGTACATTAGGTGTGTTATGGCGAGGACACACTATTTGTTCCGCCACAGTAGCTGCAAAACCCAAGAGGCCCAGTGAGTGCCCTCCTACGCATTGACTTTCCATCCTTGAAAACAACCTTAGACTCTGCTGGCAATCCCTGCGATTCCTTGATGGATGAGCCTATGTGGAAACAGATCCCCAGAGGCTGAACATTTTTAAATAACAATAACAAAGACAGTGAGTGTACCTGAAGCTGTATCACAACTGTATCTGCAACTGCAGCAGTAGAAGTAGAAGTTGTCTTCTGGAAAACAACTAGACAGCTACCACCTTCCCCCCAAGATCCCACTATGATGCTGCTGTGCATTTTAATATCAGCAGCAACCTGGGACGAAAGAATGGCTCATTGAAAAAGCCAAGATGGCGGAGATCAATGGTGGTCACTGACTTGTGGTTAACTGGAGGAGTACATTAAGTATGTAACAAACACAAATGACTCACTGACAGAAAAAATGGTGTCACAACAGATCAAGATAGGGAGTTGAAAAAAACTGTCAAGCATAGCAAGATTTTTCATCTCTGCCCAATAACAAAAAGTTGAGCGTTTTCTTCACCATTAGCAGCATTATTATTTTTTTAAAAAAAGAAAAAAACCTGAGGGATTTTGCACAGATCACATTTTGTGCAAAAAAGCTCATTACAAAAAAACCCAGAACTTATATTCTGTTATATTCTGTTACATTTGTGGAAAATATGTGATTTTCTGTAAAATATAAAGTTGTGTAAACATTTGTTGCAGATTTTTCACACAGACACAGACAGAAATTCTGAAATGTGAAACATACACAAAAACATTTGTACTCTTATTCCATGGAGTTTTTAAAAAATTGAACATTTTAATGCTCACCTCTGAGAATGTAATAGCTGGATATTTGCTTCTCTAGACACAGAGGGAGATAAACACTTCAGATGAGATTTTTAAAGAGATTGCTCTCATGACTGCCATGAACTCCTATATGCATTGCACAATCACTGCAGTTCTCCACTCGCCCAGAAGTATGAGACCAGGAGCAAACAATCCATCCTCCTAAAATCTTGTGATATAGGAAGACAATTATTCACAGGAAGAAAGCAATGAAGAAAAGTACCTTTGTGTGGTTGCTGATACAGTACTGAAGGTGCTTCATTCTTCTTGCATAGCTCACTAACCATGATCCCTTCGTGGTATTTTTCAATACAGTAACTTTACAAATGACTCCAACAGGGCCGTGAAGGGGATGCTCATAAAATTTGCACGTCACCAAACATGGAGGATGAGTAAAACATCAGAAGACAGGATAAGGATTCAAAGGGACCTTCACATATTAAGGAACAGGGCTAATATAAACAAAATTACAGTGGTGTCTTGACTTACGAACTTAATCCGTATTGGAATGGCGTTCATAAGTCAAAATGTTCGTAAGTCAAAGCACCATTTCCCATAGGCATGCATTGATAACCCATTAATCCATTCTGGCTGAAGAAAAAATACCCCCCCCCAAATAAAAATAAAAAATAAAAATCTGCAAGCCCTTGGGGCTTCAAAACACAAAAATAACCTCACCGGCCCAATCCTACCCTGCAAAAGCCACCCAAAACAGTAAAAAGCAGCACACTTTCCTCCCCGTGAAGCCTCCTCTCAAGCCTCCTGGCCATGGTCAGCTGCCTGGGCTCCACCACCACCGAAGCCACCATCGGCGAGGAGCTGTCCGGGAGCTCACCCGGCCTTCCCTGCAGCTGCCTGGCACCCCCCCCCCGCCACCAAAGCCACTGTCGGCGGGGAGCCCTCTGGGAGCTCACCTGGTCTTCCACCACTGCCTGGCCTGGGCTCCACCACCGCTGCCTGGCCAGGATGGGCTGAAGAAAAAAGTACTCCCCCAAATAAAAATATGCAATCCCATGGGGCTGGAAAACAACAAAACAAAACACAAAAATAACCCCAAAAATAAACCCCACCAGCCCAATCCCACCATACAAAAGCTACCCAAAGTAGTAAAAAGCAGCACACTTACCTCCCCATGAAGCCTCCTCTCAAGACTCCCGGCGATGGTCAGCCACCCGGGCCGGGATCTGTCCAGGAGTCCAGCCAGGAGCCAGAGCCCGGCTGGGATGGGTCCTCGCCTCCCAGCCAGACCACCACCGCATCCCTTTCTCTAACCGTTGGGGCGAAAGAGCTACAAAGAAACAGCCTCTTCACCACCAACGGTTAGTTTTTTTAATTTCCCACCCCTTTCCCCTGCCTTTTTTTGTTCGTAGTTCAAAGCTCCAGCCGCAAGTCAAAGCAAAATTTTGCGGCCAGAGCTGTTCGTAAGTCAGTTTGTTCATAGGTCAGGACATTCGTAAGTCAAGGCACCACTGTAGTTTCAACCTACAGAAATGTGAAAGTGCTGCACTTGAGCAGGAAAAATCAGATGTGCATATATAGGATGGATGAAAGCTGGCTTGGAAGCAGTGTACGTGAAACAGATCTAGAGATCTTAGTAGATCAAAAGCAAACAGCCAACAATACAACATAGCCACACAAAAAAGTAAATGTGATACCAAGGCATATCAACAGAAAAGCAGTGTTCAGATCAAGGGAAATAAAAATACCGCTCTATTTTGCTTTGGTCAGACCTTACAAAATCCAGTTCTGGGCACTACATTTTAAGAAGAACATCAACAGGCTAGAAAATGTCTAGAGGAGAGTAACCAAAATGCTAAGAGGTCTGAAAACCAAGCCCAGTGAGGAAAGGCTGAGTGAACATGTTCATACTTCAGAATAGAAGCCTGAAAGGTAATATAGCCATCTTCAAGTACTCTATTTGGAGAGCTTTCACATGAAAGATGGGACAGATTTGTTATTTGCAGCTGAAAAGGATAGGAATCTAGAATAGATTCAAGTTACATGAAGGGAGACTTTGACAAAGCATTTGGATGGCCTTCCTAACAGTGAGAGCTATTTGAGAGAGGTATTGACTGCTATTGGAAGGACAGATCCTGAAACTGAGGCTCCAATACTTTGGCCATCTCATGAAAAGAGAAGACTCCCTAAAAAAGACCCTGATGTTGGGGAAATGTGAAGGCAAGAGGAGAAGTTACAACACAGGATGAGATGGTTGGACAGTGTCATCAAAGCGACCAACATGAATTTGACCAAACTCCAGGAGACAATGGAAGACAGGAGGGCCTAGCGTGCTCTGGTCCATGGGGTCACGAAGAGTCGGACACAACTTAATGACTAAGCAACAACAAATTGACTGCCACCAAGTGTGGTGGACTCTTCTTCACTGGAGACTTTAAAGCAGAGGTTGGATTATCTTGGGAATGCTTTCAGGTGATGATTTCCAGCAAGGGGCTGGGCTTTATGACCCTTCCAGCTCTACCATTCTATGATGCTATGATCATTTGCTCATGGATTTGTATTTTCTCATATTATAATATTTTCATTATATGTCAGCAATTTGAACTGAGACAAATCATGTAAGTCACATAAATACTTAATCATTTCCACCTACAAAGTTGGAATAAAGGTGTGATTGGAGTTCATTCTGTTGCACGAAATCAAATGCATCATTTGAGTCTTGTCAAATGCGTGTTAGCTAAATGAAACCAGGTCAGGATGTGTGTGAGAGAAAAAAATATGCACACTGATCTTTGACATATAACAACATTCACTAAAGAATGAAAGGCTAAATGCCAATACATCTTTGAAATGCTAATACATCTTTGAAATGCCAATACATCTTTGGATGGAATTAAAGTGTCTAAAAAGATTAATTTTCCCTGTTATCCTTTTGTTGTATAAAGGATATGAATATATCAATAGGTGCCAATATGTGCAGAGGCTCTTTAGGGAATTGAAGTGAGTGTAGTTGGACTGGACTTGGAAGGCAAAAACGTTGTGGCACCTTAAAAACTACCTGCTGTATTTTAATGTGAGCTTTTTTCCAGCACAGATTAGCACAGCTGCCTCTTCTACAGCAACAACTATAGAAGGTATTTCTTGGTTGATTTTAGTCAATCACCTGTGAACCTATTGTAAGAATAAAGAAACAGGGACATTGGTATCCATATGGAGAAAGTAATTTTCAACGTGATAAACACTACAGGTTTACATAAAACAATTCTGATTACTTACATTTCCAGAATAAAATCAACTACCTGTTAATTATGCCAGTACTATAATTTTGTAGCAGAACCGTTATTTGCGAAGTAAAATAGGCATTATCTTAACCACACTGCATTTATGCAGTGCATAAATGTGCATTTATGACAATATTCATACCAAGAAAAAAAAACTGATCTGTCTCTTGTTGGGGATTCTTTTAGACATAGAATTTCCAGCTCAAGGGCCTTTTAATATGTTAGAAATATCCCTTCGATCAAAGCAGCTACTGGGGAAAACTACTCAGGTCTTCTGTTGTCCACCCAACGTTCAACAAAGGATAATGGATTATGCCAGCTGTTATGATAGAGTCCAACATTGTTTATATAGAAATGAGATTAATCTACACACTTCGAATTGTTGATATGTTGAACTACTTAGATCTGTTTCATATATAACTAGATATTCTAGACCATATTTAAAAATATTAGAATAATTTGCTGTTCTTAGCTTTTAATACTGTGTTTCTAATAATGTTGGCCACCCTGGGTCCTTTTTAAAGGAGAAAGGCAGGATACAAATATTTTAAATAAATAAATTGTTGAGTTGCCTTGAGGACCCTGTTTGAACCCAAAGGTGGCTTGTAAACAAACAGTCCTCTCCTGAAAAACCAATTTTTTCCCTTGATGAGCTCAACTATCAAACTTCTACCTTTGCAGTTTCATAGAAGAAGAAGAAGAGAAATATTGATCTTCTGTGAGATCCAGATTTGGATAACTGACTCTCCCAGGAGTACTACAAGAATTTACAGAAGTTCCATTCTATGATTTGTCACAGCTAACATCTCAGTGAAGTGTTAACACCAGAATACAACCCAATAATCACTAAAAAGCTGTTTGCAAACTCATCTGGGTACCAAATTATAAGTGTCTTCATTGTTGCAATAGTTCCAACGCATGTTAATTCTATACAGGTTCCTTTTATTTGTGTCATTACTGGGTTCCATATGAAAAACATAAAGCCCAATAATATTACAAACATGTAACTTTTGAGAAGTCACAGGCATGGTGCAAAATTATCCCTCCAGCTAAGAAAAAAGCTATAGGAAATAATACTTAAATGCTTAAAAAGTGAACTTAAATTGTACTTGAATACGAAGCATAGGAGTGTTGAAAAACATACCATCTTCATTAAGACTACAGACTCTTTCAAGAATAAAAATGAACAATAAGTGCTTATAGCCTAATAAGGCAAATAATAAATCTTTATAATATTTCATATAAAAGTAAAAAGCAGTATAACTTTAAAAGCTTGGAGTATCTGAGTACTTATAATAAGAAGATACCAAATGAAAGGCATTATCTAGCTAAGTGTATACTTGACATACAGTGGACCCTTGACTCGCGGAATTAATCCATATTGGAACTGTGGCCACAGGTTGAAAATTCCATTGGTCGGAGGCGGGGCTTTGTTGCGGTGCTGCCAGCAACTCCAGAGAGGAGCTCTCTGGAAAAAACTGGAACCCTCCGGCCCGGGATCCCCCTTTTGAAATGGGGATCAAAGGAGAGTCTAGAAGAAGTCTCTCTGAAGCAGATGGTGAGCAGCAGAAGGAGAAGAAAGGGAGGCAGACCCGGACTTTTTTCTTCTGAAGAAATCACCGTGCACGGACTGGAGCAGGCGCCATTTTTTGGCACTGAGCCGCGAGGAACCCTTTACCGGGGGAGAGGAGAGCAATCAATATAAACTAATAATATATAACAAGTAAGTAAGCCGAAGCCTCTGATTTATGAAACAGCCTCATTAAGCTGAAATAAGAATGAAAATATTTGGCTGAAAGAATAAATGCAGCGGCGGGTTTATCTTATCAGTCTGACTCAAAAGCGAAACTAAGCTTCTCCAAGTGAACTGTTAAAACGCCAGGCTGATTCTAAAGCCGAGAGTCTGAGATGGAAAAATAAATCTTATGTTCCTGGAAAAGAATCCCAGACAGCAACACCGTCTGACTGGATTTAAGAGACTTCGGTGGATGCAGTGTGGCTGGGATACGTTACTCTTTGCCTTCTCTGGACTTTGGGAACTATAAATAATAGAATTTGGTGGTTTTCGGGAGAAGGAGCTGACGTGGCCGACTGGACTAAGGAGCATTAAGGGGTTAATGAAGATCACAAGACGAGCTCCAAGGACAATCTACTGGACAGTTTGAGACTTTACGATTGTTGTTTTGTTTGCCGGATTGCAGACCACGTGTGTCTAATAACAGAAGCTTGCTGAACCCAGGAGAAGAAGAAATAACTGTGTCACGGTTCTATTTGATATTGTATTTGCTGGGCTAAAAGTTGATTTTTATATTACAATATTTGGATAAAGATTGGAGGGAGATCTAAGGGGAGGATTATGATGAGGGGTTTGAATTGTTGATAAAATTGTGGAAACTGTGGAAGGATTTCTAGGGGGTGATTATTGTGGTATTTATGCAAACCCCAAAGCCTGAGATGGACCCCAAAAATTCAAAAGAACAAATGGAGACTTGGTCTGTTCAATCCCAAAGTTCTGGAATAGTGGTGCAAGAAATAGAAAAGGAATGGCAGATTAATATACAAAGGCTAATATTATCAGGGTTCCAGCAAGTGAATGCAGGTCTTACCAAAATAGAAGATTTGATGAAAGGGACGAAAGAGGGGACAGTAGATGCCAAACAAAACTTAAATGAAGTTGTACAAACTTTAGAATCGTCTGTATTAGATATGACACTAGGTAATATGAATGCAGTAGAGAGTTATCCAGTGACCCATGCAGCTTCCAAAATTAAAAAGCATTATGACAAAAATCTTAAGGAGGCAGAGATACTGAAACCAGACAATCTTATGGTGAAAATATGGGAAGTGAAAAAAATGGATATTCTGTCAGATGGGCTGAAAGACTGTTCAATTCAAAAAGAAAATGAACGATGGGATGTATTGTATAAATGGCAGCAGCTACCAGACAATGTTGGAATAACATAGAATAAAATTAAAATTAAATGATAAGATAAAAGCAGGAGGGTAATCAAACTGTGAAAAAGCAAAAAGTTGATATATATTAGTAATATGAATTGATTGGATGATGTTATACTTTATGCTCTCCTATCCCCCAAAACCATTTTCCCTTCTCTATCCCTTTTTTCTTTTTGTACCCTTTATCCCTGTTCCTAAATATATATATATATATATATATATATATATATATATATATATATATATATATATATATATATATATATATATATATATATATATATATATATATATATATATATATATATATATATATATATATATATATATATATATATATATATATATATATATATTTAAAAAAAAGGGTAGCCCCACGTTAAAAAAAAAAAAAAAATTCCATTGGTCGAGGATCCATTTCCCATAGGAATACATTGAAAACCATTTAATCCGTTTCAGCCAAAGAAAAAAAATCCCAGGCTTCCAAAGCTGCACCCACTGCCCTCTGTTTTCTCTCCCCACTGTCCTCTGCCTCCCATCCCAGGCTTCCAAAGCTGCAAGCCGAAAGCCGCTCTGCGCCCGCTGTCAGCTTTCAGGGCTAAGAAAGGTGCACCCACTGGCCTCTTGTCTCCTATCCCCGGTGCCCTCTGCCTCCTGCCCACAGGAAGCAGAGGGCACCAGGGACAGGAGACAAGAGGGCAGTGGGGGCTGCTTTGAATTTCCTGCCCTTTCCCCCTGCATTTTGTAGGTCGAAGCTCCGGCCGCAAATCGAACTAAAATTTTGCGGCCGGAGCTTTTCGTACCTCGAAATTTTCGTAAGTAGGGACCTTCATAAGTCAAGGGTCCACTGTACAGAAAAAAAGTTTTCTCTAAAAGAGGAAAACTCACCCAGCCTTCCCAGCCAAAGTCTAAGGAGGAAACTTCATAATCTGATGCAGCGTAGTCTCTTTGCTGCTTTCAGTCCGTATGCTAGGCATGAGTCTCATTCTCCGTCTCACTCCAGGAGAACAAAGCTTATGTCCTTTTTACTCCCTTCTGTGTTCTTTGAGATGGTCTTTAAACATTATAGAAATCTGTTTATATACATTTTGATGCTACACTTAGCCAAAAACATTATATGTGAGACTTTAGCTTTCCCATGGGTAAGCAATGCCCTAATGTAGCAGTCTGCTATCTAAGCTGGGGTAGTGATTAGCTAGGTTAGCTGAGCTCTATATTAGCCCCCCATTAACCTAACACAATTTCCACATCTAGTTTATGTTATTTCTTTGCTAATTAACTTCATATATAAATGTAACTCAAGCACCAAAATAAATGCACTCCATTTTTAAAATCTGTTCACATAGCGTAAACATTACATTGTTGTTGTTTTCATTGAGAAAACTGGCACGAAATGGATGAGCTACCATATTTTTCTATGTATAAGACACTACTTTTTCCTAAAATCATTACACTAAAAATAGAGGGGCGTCTTGTACATGGAAGTAAGCTGAGAACACAAGAGAGAACAAAATGGCCCGTATCTTGCCTCTATAAACAGGCTTCCTTCCATCAACAGACTTAGCTTCCTCTAATCAGGAGGCTTAGCTGCCTCCTATCATGAGCCTTATGGAACTGACATCAGCTGATGCTCAACAAACCAATTAGAACACACCTCGTTGGAGGTGGAGCCTTTAGGCTTTGATTCAACAGGGATTCCTAGTGTCTGAGTGTTCTGAGTCCAGAGGCTGAATACTCAAAGCTAAGTTTTCTTAATTTTTGGGTTAGAAAAGTGGGAGGGCATCTTATAAATGGAAAAATATGGTACTTCCGCCTTCTTGTCTTATGTGTTATTTTGTATACCAATAACAAATTGCTGTAAGGTATGCAATTTGCCCTAGCTATAGTTTTTTTTTAAAAAAACTTTCACTTTTCAGTGCACCTCTCTGTGGCACCTTTTAAAAGGACTTTTTAATTTTAGTGCAACACCGTGGCACCCCATAAAATCAATTTTTTGAACTCTAACACTTCATTCACGTATGCACTTCTCTATCTTCCCTTACTGTTGTCACCTTCTAAGTCAATGACAAGGGTTGATGCAGATGACTAACATATGACCTGAGCTTGCTTCTGTCTACACTCAGGGTAGCACATGTTACCAATTGTTTGGTTACCTAGTATCAAAACCTGACATGCTGTATATAGTATTTTCAACTGTCACTCTGTCCTGACAAATGAACTCTGAATAACTGAAAAAATGCATACAATTACTCTTCTGTCTCTGTATAAAGTCTGTGAGATGTATAATTGGGAGAAATATTCAGGTATTTCCCGAAGCCCACATTTTTACAGAAAGTAACATTGTGTAACTGGACTTTTTCTGGTGTAAGGTTAGTTTGGCGTGAGTTCTCTCTCTCTCCCACCTAGCACAGAGCCTTCCTCAGCCATTGTCTCCATAAATTCCAAACTTCAAGTGCTACTTGAACCCGATTTTATTAGGGTGCCATCCATTCTCCATCCTGACAGTCCTTCAGAGGGCTGAGTTGCCTCAACTAGGCCCCCTGGCAGTTTAGTTTCTGCCTACCTCTGTGTTGCCTTCACTAGGGTTAGGATGTCCAAAGTCTTGATGGCATTGGGGTTTCAAGACAGCCCCAAGCCACCCCACACTTTTTAAGGGATGCTTGTACTGCCAGCTGCTTATTAGTGTCCATACCTTTCCAGCACTCCTGTCTTTGCTGCTGGGACTATTAGACCTCTTCCTCTTGCAATGAAGACACTGGCCTTAATTCGGTAAAGGTGGGAGCCAAGGGCTCCGTCAGATGCTGAGGTCTCCACAGTTTGAACAGGCAGAGTGACAATGCCAGTGGGCTAAACAGGGACACTCCTCTCCTGCACCCTTACCACTTGGCTATGGAGACCTCCACAAGGACCCTGGTCCAAGGGTTCTCTACATACATGTTGTCCACATCCCCTGACACACACAAACTGGGGTTCAGCTCCTCCACAGCCCCACATCTCCTCCTCTTCTGGTTTGGTTGTCTGTCCTACATCTGTCTTTGTGCTCCTCTTCTCTTCCTCTTTCCCCTCCTTTATCCCTGTCAGCGACCCACTAGCCTTGGCTTCTATCTTCTCTCACAGCTGGGCCCTGCTTCTGTCATGTCTCCACCCAGGGCCTGCTGTCCTGCATCTGCACCCACCTGATACCCAGATGTTGCAGCTCTTAATGGGCTCTCCAGGGAGCATGGGGGTAAAGGTAGATGACTGATGAGACATCAGTAGTGACCCACCTACAGTTGGATTTCTGTTTTATCTTAGACATGTCTAATTATTATGGTGGCATGTTTTTTCCTCCTGTGTTAAGACATGTTTGCTGTCCAGTTAAACAGTAATGTTACATTTATACGGTTTGTTCTCCAGGTAAACAGAAAATTTCTTTCAGTTGTCATAGTCTCTAAGGTTTGCAAAGGCTAGCTTTCTGAGACATTTTGCAAAAATGGCTATGACTGACTTTTTGACTCAGATCTTCCAGTTCATAAATTTTCTCCTCTTCTTGTATGTGGGATGTTTCTTATCAAATCAGTTTTGATGGACTAAAAAGCTATAGCGATATCTTTAGCTGAGAGTAACAACAACCTTTTGACAGCTGCTGGTAATTAATGGCCATAGAAACACATGATAATCAAACTGGGGCAGTGACAAAGTGGTTCATGTCAGTATTCAAGCGGATATTTATCAGCTGCTGAAAGCTGATCTGAAGAAAGAGAGGGAAAAAGGGACAGATGTAAAGTAGACCAGTAGATGTATGCTCTATTCAGATGTTTCAACCACAGCCAGTCATAAAATGAAGCAGAACAAGATCCATGAGATGTGGCTCAAGCAGGTGAGTTGCCCCACTGACAGCCCACATCAGTCATAACCACCAGTAGAGAATGAATGACAAATCCACTCCTGTGAAGTTTCTGTAGATGGCACTTCATGGGCCAGGCACATTTTGTACTATAGAATCCATATGCTGATAGATAACTGTGAACACAACTGAAAACTATGGACACACTTCAGGAAGTTCAAATAAAATATATATTCAGTTCCGTAAGACACTGCTTAAACATGCTTTAATGCAATGTATGGAATGCATTCATGCAATGCATACAGTTTGGAACATGCCAAGAACATGTGTACATTTGAAGGAAAATAAGCAAGAAAAAAGGATGAATTTCATTCCTCAAAAAAAATTGGACTTGGGTGCAGACTGGATGTGCAGGGAGAAATTCGCGGATAGGTGAGAAAAATAACTCTTTGCAGACCTTAACTGATGCAGTGACAGTCATGTGAAAAAAAACGTACACCCTCTTTGGTTTTACATATCAGGACATAATAAAAATCATCTGGTCCTTAGCAGGTCTGAAAATTAGGTAAATACAACCTCAGATGAACAAAAATGCATTACATATTACACCATGTAATTATTTATTTAACAAAAATAAAGCCAAAATTGAGAAGCAATATGTGAAAAACTAAGTACACTTTATGATTCAATAGCTTTAGCAGCAATAACTACAAGTAATAGTTTTCTTTGTCAGTCTCTCACATTACTGTGGAGGAATTTTGGCCCACTCTTCTTTACAGCATTGCTTCAGTTCACTGATGTGTGTGGGCATTTGTTTATGCACAGCTCTCAGAAGGACCCATCGCAGCATTCCAGTCGTGTTGAGGTCTGGACTATGACTGGGCCATTACAAAACTTTGATTCTTTTCTTTTTCAGCCATTCTGTTGTAGATTTGCTGGTATGCTTGGGATCGTTGTCCTGTTGCATGGCTCAATTTCAGTCAAGCTTTAGCTGTTGGGCAGATGGCCTCGCATTGGTTTCTAGAATACTCTGGAGTTAATAGTTGATTCATTGACTGCAAGGTGCCCAGGTCCTATGGCTGCAAAACAAGCCCAAATAATCACCCCTTCACCACTATGCTTGACAGTTGGCATGAGGTGTTTGTGCTGATATGCTGTGTTTGGTTTTCACAAAATGTGATATTGCGCATTATGGCCAAACAGCTCCGCTTTGGTCTCATCTATCCAAAGGACATTGTTCCTGAAGTCTTGTGGTTTGTCCAGATGCAACTTTGCAAACCTAAGCCATGCTGCCATGTTCCTTTTAGAGAGAACATATGTGTTTGACACATCCCAATGTATTTTGCATGAATTTTTGTTATGAACGGACAGTTCTGTTCCACCCTGGCTTTTATCCGGAGCGGTAAAGCAGCAAAGCAATAAAGCAAAGCAAATGGGGTTGGCTGATGCTTTGCTTCATGGATCCATAGTAATTTAAATTCTTGGATGGGTGGTTTGCATCTTTCTTGACTAGTGGTCAGTCCCTCTGCATCGTTATGCATGCTTATGGAAACTTGGTCTCATTTTCTTCTCAGATGAAGGCAAGAAGTTTCAAGCAGCTGCCAAATTTCTTGCTGAAGTGGCTTGTGGGGTCAAAATAGCACAAGGATTAACAAGCACAAGGAATTCAGCATATATTCTCTACATTTATAATGTAGGTGAGGGATGTTAAGAATACTCATTAACTTCATCATTTTCACCAGTCTCAGCTCTGTTGGTCACTGGCATGACAAGATGATGAATTTTCAAGCTCCACACAAGACTTCTCATCTTCAGCACAAGAATGAGACGAGGAGTGGGGTTTTTTCCCCCTCCTGTTCAGTCTTTTTTGTAATTTATGCAAAATTCCTCTGAGATAATCTACACAAAGTTAGTGTCATTTCCCTTTAAGAAACAAATAAAGCACCCACACCAAGCAGAGGATTAGCCAATCATTTAAAAAGATGCAAGGAAACCCTCCCAGGTTTTAGAGTTTTAGAAGTTTATGAAACAAAGGAGCAGCTGTCAGACTTTGGTGCAATTCCCACAAAACCATTCAGTCAATAATACCCCTCACAGAAGGAAAGGGAAAATTGCTATTCCTTATCCTTGTCCCTAAAGAGGAGAGGCCCTTGCAATGTAGAAACTTGCATGTTAGCTGGCAGGATAGCTCAACGAGTTAGGTCCCTTCCCGAGGAGCCAGAGGGTTGGGATTCCTCGGGGTGCGTCCCAAGAAAAGAACCATTCTGTGTTGCCTTGGACAAACCGTACTGTCTAATAGTGTCCACAGAAGAAGGGCATGTTAAGCCACTTTTTAATATTTTGTAACTAGAAAACCCTGGGAAAGGTCGCCATTAGTCAGAATTGATAGCACATTATTATTGTTGTTGTTGTTGTTGTTGTTGTTAGACTATCACATTGTTGTGCCAGTAGCATGGGGAACAGAGGCTGTATTCCCCATGACTCTTCTCTGCCCTCCCAAGTGTGGAGCACTGCTGCTGAGGATAGGCAACACGGATACAATGGAAAGGTGGGGTCAACAGATTTACCCCTGCTCCCCACAATGCAATTATAATCTCCGGGAGGCCTACTCCAGATAAGACTTATGTAAAACGCTCATCTCTAATAAGGAATATGTGTCCTGTAAGAACACTTTGGTATAAGTACGGTAAATATATAACCTACTGTATTAATTCCAAAGTATTAAAAGAATAGAACTTAAACATCATAAATGGTGGTGCTTAGGGGGGAAATGCTCTTTCGTACATGGATAGAAAATAATAAAAAAGAACATTTCATCTTTCAAAAATGTCTTTGCATACTATACATCATAGTGAAACAGATCATCCATTTAAAAAAAAAGACAATTTTAGAGCACCAACCAAGTGTTCATAACATTAATCAGAGATGTCTATTAGGAAGCAACACATGAATGACAGAGGATTTTTATTGCTTTGTTTTTCTTCAACTCTTTTATAAATCATCCTGTAAAAGTAGCCATCTAGTTTTTATTGATCTGAATTCAATCTCAGCTACAATATCTCAAGCACAAAAAAGCCTGATAATATTAGTATTTCAGTCGAAGGCTGTTTGCCATTGCTCTTCCTTGAAGAGATGAATGTCACTCAAAGGATTGCCATAATGCTCTTTCAGTGTTTGGTTCAGTGCATGAACTACCACAACCAAAGAGGATTTTGTACATTAAATAAGTATGATATGTTTTTCATAATGAGGGGAAGAATAAGTCAACATGCAACATTGTCTTTTTTAGAATCTAGAACTGTGAGTTTGAGCACAGAGCCATAGTGCTGTTTGATTATGCAGATTCCATGCACAGAATTTTGAGTGGGGTTTAGAGCTACAAGCATGGGATGATGTCACTGCTTTTGAGGCCAATGAGAATCAGTGCACCATACTTTTGACAGCCCTGTCACCCTTCTGAACATGGAATTGTAAGGATCTCTTTATAGTGATGATGCTGGAAGCTCTGAGAATACAATTCTACTCTAAAACAAAATGCATGCTCCTTATTAGCCTTGTTTTAATATGCAGACTTGCTAAGTGTCAATGACTGAGGTTATTTTCCAGAGCATCTCACCCACAAAGTGTGGCTATGATGAAAGAAGCCTGACTGGTTCAATGGAATGTAGCTCTGTGAACTTTGTGTGGCCATTGCTTCTCTCCACACAGAGCAGGTAGTGGTGAGCGGTTTTGGGGGGGCAATAAGGAGGTGATGGGAAAGGAGGAGATGACACTTGTCTCCTGCCCAAGGCAACTGGAAATATTTAGTCAACGTTCTGATTCAGGACGCTGACAGTCATCAGCTAGATAACAATTATGCCACTGTCTTCCTACAACAGAATTCTGTGAGTAGTCACCATTTCTGGAATATCTGAATTCCTTGCTGAGGAGAGAGAAGTTAAACATTTTTTCAACTCACACTTGTGATTATTTATGCCTAATATTTTGTTGCTCATTTATAATTAGAAGTATGTCCTACTCTGGCATTAAAATGTCCTGTATAAAGAATCTTATTTTGTGTCTGTCACACTTGAGATAATTGACGGAGAGAAATCATTCATGAAGCCAATCAAGTATGCTTTCTAAATTCCTCCTTTTGGATTTTGTATAAAAGTATCCCCAACTGAGCCCTCTGTGCTGACGAAAACAAGGGAAGGATGGGGCGTATGTCGGTTTATCAGGATGTGGTATCAATGTATTCGCAAAGGCTTTCACGGCCAGGATCTAATGGTTGTTGTGGGTTTTTCAGGCTCTTTGGCCGTGTTCTGAAGGTTGTTCTTCCTAACATTTCGCCAGTCTCTGTGGCTGGCATCTTCAGAGGACAGCACTCTGTGCTCTGGTGTAGTTGGCTTGAGAGTGGAGTATTTATGGCTGTGAGATGGGCTTTTGTCTTTTTTCTTTTTCTGTAGATGGGTGATTAGTGTGTCTTGTGGTGGGTGTATTGTTGTGATAAGAAGGAGAGATTATCTGTCACTGTGGTTGATGGGTGTCATTAGCTGGTCTTTTGTGTGTAGTGATCCCCGGCCCTTGTGGCTGGATAGAGTTCCTTGACCTTTCGCACGCTGTATTTTTGAGAGCTGGGAGCCACGTTTTGTTGAGTTTCAAACTTGCCTATTTTTTGTTGAAGTTCTGCTTTTGCTTGTGGATTTCCCACTGGCCTAACAACCAGCTATTTCCAGTGGGATAATGAATTCTATGAACAGACAGATGGAGTGGCCATGGGGAGGCCCCTCAGCCCAGTTATAGCAAACTTCTACATAGAGCATTTTGAAAAACTTGCCCTGGCTTCGGCACCCCTCACACCCACAGTCTGGTTCCGATATGTGGATGACACCTTTGCAATTTGGAGCCACGGTGAAGAAAAATTGGAAGAATTTCTCAACCATCTCAACAGCATCCACCCAAATACACAATTCACCATGGAAAAAGAAATAGAGGGCCAACTCCCGTTCTTAGATGTCATGGTCCTACACAAGACTGACCTCCTGTTGGGACACAAGGTCTACAGAAAACCCACCCACACAGACCGGTACCTACACAAAAACTCCAACCACCACCCATAGCAAAAAAGAGGCATAATCAAAACACTGGTAGACCATGCAAATCAGGACTGTGAAGCTCAGTTTCTCAGCACTGAACTCAACCATCTGAATTGGGCCCTACAGGCAAATGGCTACTCCAAAAATGAAATCACAAGAGCCATCAAACCAAGAAAACAACACCAAACTGAAGAAGAAAAACAGCCACCCACAAATAAAGTATTTCTGCCATACATCAAAGAGGTCACGGACCACATGGGGAAACTTTTGAAAAAACACAACCTACAAACAGTATTCAAGCACACCACAAAAACACAAAAATTTTCCGGTCAGCAAAGGACAGAAGGGACCCCCTCACCACTGCAGAGTATACCGGATACCTTGCAGTTGTGGCCAGGTATATACTGGAACCACAAAACGAAGCATCCACACCAGAATCAACGAACATGAGAGACACTGCAGACTAAAACAACCAGAAAAATCTGCAGTAGCTGAACATGCCCTAAAACAAACTGGACATGAAATTCTATTTCAAAATACCGAAATACTGGACAACACCAGCAATCATTACATCAGACTGCATAGGGAAGCCATTGAAATCCACAAGCAGCAGCAGAACTTCAACAAAAAAGAGGAAAGTTTGAAACTCAAGAAGACTTGGCTCCCAGCTCTCAAAAATACAGTGTGCAAAAGGTCAACGAACCATAAATACTCCACTCCCAAACCAACTACACCAGAGCACAGAGTGCTGTCCTCTGAAGATGCCGGCCACAGAGACTGATGTGGTATCATTTGGAATAACTAGTTAACCAAAACACCATCCAGCATAGACTGAAAAACATTTTGGAACCTAGCTAATGTTTTGACTTCTCTAGTGTAATTATCATTCCAATTATGTGATAAGCAATATGAGTAAGAAGAAAAGCGGAGTTTGGGTCTGGATAAGTTTGCAAATGAGAGAACATACACTCTAGCCAATTAAAAATGAAAAAAAACCCTGTATCTTATCACTTATTCATAACTAGGTCTTCTGAATAATAACAAAAAGATCATTGATGAAAGTGTTTTTGCACATGTTCGCTCTTCATTAAATAGGCTGACCACAGTGCTTTCATTAATAGTGTTCATGGATTAAAACCACACATCCGTACAGCAATTTGCCTCATAATTTTTGCTGTCACAATTTTAGTCATGTGCTCAAATTGTTATCCTCAATTAATTCTATGAGGGGACATCTTTACTTGAAATCAGAAGTCCCAGTGTTTCAGTTACACTACTTTTCATTTTCTCCGTGAATGTATTTGCAAGTGGCCTCTTATCAACTGCTTCCTATAATTAACATATATAAAAATACAGTATTCAAAATTCAAGTCCTGCTGAAAATCAGACAGCTCTCACAACAAGCAAAGTGTACGTTTAGCCTTTACAGCACTTTAAACAAATTTATGAAATAGGTATTTTATTTTTCTTCTTTCTCTTTTCGTCTGTTATTTACAGGATTTTGGAGATGATGATTCTCTCTACATCACCAAGGTAACAACTATTCATATGGGCAAGTACACGTGTCATGCCTATGGCTATGAAGACCTGTATCAGACCCACATTCTTCAGGTGAATGGTTAGTAAATGGCACATACAATAATTCGCTGAAATGTCCCTGTGAGCAATGCCACCTGAATGTTAATATTGTTTCTCACAAGAGCAAGGGTGGAGGAAGCATAATATATCTTTTCACTGTTATTTTCAAGGCGGGGGGGGGGGGACGTTTCATGGTAGCTTGCCTACCATCAAAGTATATACAGTAATAAAAATGAATCTAGAAAGATATAAACTCAGATAGATAGATAGATAGATAGATAGATAGATAGATAGATAGATAGATAGATAGATAGATAGATAGATAGATAGATAGATAGATAGATAGATAGATAGATAGATAGATAGATAGATAGATAGATAGATAGATAGATAGATAGATAGATAGATAGATAGATAGATAGATAGATAGATAATTTGCTTTTCTTTTAAAACACAGTAATGGATTCAGATGAAGAGTATAATCCTAACTAGGCAAGACAGCCAAGGGATAGCTGAGCTGTCAATAGCCTGACTAAAGCTGTGATAAAAGCGAACTCGCAGCCTAGGAATGCTAAAGTTACTTAGAACTACCCTTACCTTGATGCTAGCATAGTTGCCATGTTCCAGAGCTGGAGGAGGTTCAGATCTGACATAGGTCAGGTGTTTCCTCTCACTCCTTATCTGTTCTCCATTTTGGCTCTCCTGCTGGCAGATGTTAGCCAGTAGCACAGTTCTGTTGGAAGGTGACCTTGTTGGCAGATTTCTGAGATCAGCTGGCAGAAGACAGTTCTGCCAGGACTAGGGCATTTCTGTTGGTAGAAAGCAATTGCTCCCAGCAGAAAAGGCTTCTGCCTATACCTAACTCCCTACAGTCTAAATAATTTTTGAGTTAAAATTGCATCATTAGTACTGCTTGGCCAAGATCTTTCCACAGAATCAGATCTTTCATTAGACAGAGTGAGGTGGCCCCCTTGTGCAATACTCACTAGTGATGGGGAATGGTAGAAATGCGAAGTAAGAAGTTACAAATAACATAGTTAGCTAAAACAAGACCCTGATTATACTAGGAAAAAAAACAGCGCTTGAATCAGGTTTAGCATATTTTATATTGCTTTTTAAAAGGGTGACTACACAACACAGGTGGAAACACGGATGATTTTGACAAGCAATTGTTTCATTTTGAGCAGAAGCAAAGTATTTTACTCTTCCCACCAGATGTCTGTTTATTTTAATGCAGATGTGGAATCAATGGATTCCCCCTATGTGAATGTGTCTATTGGTGTTAATTTTTAATGAGCCCTCCCAATGGCTGACTCACAGTTACTTCCTCCTGCAGCTATGGTGTTGTTTTTAATTAAAAAAAATATATATTGCTGTCTGGTATAGCACTATATCGGGTAGCAAGATATTTTTTAAAAAAAAAACTAAAACAGAGCTTTGTCCTGCTGTCCCTGGGTGCCACAGCCATTCAGCCCTCCAGAGAGATCTGGGTCTCTGCAGCGGACTGCCTAGTCGGCACGCTGCTAGATGCTGGGCAGGAGTTGCTTCACAGTTTGCAAGGCACGCTGGTCAGCTGTTCCAGTGGTACCTCAATCTGTCAGAGCTATGGCATCAGGAAAGCACAACAACAGCAGTGTGGAAGGGCGAAGGGACGGGAAAGGGGAGAAGGGTGGAGAAAGACAATTAGAGGGAAAAACAGAGTGTTTGCTGCCGTTACTTCTTCAGGGGGCTTAGTTTCAGCCCTCCCTACCTCCAGCTCAATTCAATCCTGTCTTTGACTGGGGAATTCCTGCTGCCGAGAGGTTAGACAGACTGTAGGATCAAGCCTGACTAGTTGTGGCTCTCTTATTCTCTTGCCTACCTCTCTTCCCCCACCACTTGGGCTTCAGGAGTAAGATCTCAGCTGCCTCTCACTCTCTTATTGACAAAGACCATGTTTGTAAATAGGAACACCTAAGCACTGATCAGGTGTTCAGCTGGCTTGGCTGCCTGCTCACCTGCTCTCTGCAGTAGCCAGTGTTGGCTCCTTTTGGTGCAGCACTTCAAAAAATACTAGATTAAAAGTTGCCACAGGTGATGCACACAGTAATTCAGATACTTCATGACTGCTATGTGACTTTAAATTCATTTCAGTAATATCACCATATATTCCACAGTATTTCAGTAATGTAACCTGACTCTTAGTTACCCTTTCAGTAATGAGAGTTCCAAAGTCACATTTCAAAAGTAACTTAACTGTGCATAGGTAGGCGTGTCTCTATCTAGATATGTTTATTTGTCTGGGGAAGGAAGGGACAGGAAAGGAAAGAGAGAGAGGCTGAGGTCATAACAAGTTACATTTTCTGTTGGTGACCCAGTCCTCAACTATGCCTTAAAATAATATTCTTTAGCAAAATATTCATCTCTCAACCTCACATAGTTTATCTTCTATACAAGGGGTATTATGGGATTGACCACCACAGTAGCCATTTGGTACTGTATTTTATGGGAGTAGACATGATTGCTCCTAAACACCCTCTTCATTGCACAGCCTAACCCTCACCAAGGTTTGTGAGAGAGCAATTAAGAAGATGGCTAGAGAGCAGACGAAGGAAAGCTCCTTCAGAATGCAACTTGGCTGCAGTCAAGGAGATATCCAGCAAGTATTGTAATTTATTTAAGATGACAAAAAGGAACTGTAACACCAAATTGACTAACAAGGACTCCAAACAACAGTCAGGACTCTTTTGAGTTATCTACAGCTTTACAAATGCCAGACAGATGCAAACATTGACAGCTGATTCTGTTGAATCCCTGGTTGATCTCTGGAATGGGGAAATGGCAAAAGCCATTGATGGGACTGCTCCTAATGTCCTCCCACAAAGTAGACCCAAACTGTCTGCCTGGGTTTCCAGGGAGCTCGTGGTGATGAAACAAGTGGGACATAAATTTGAGCAATGATGTCCAGTGAAGCTCTTTTGAGTGATCAAGGGCCTATTACATCACAGCCCAAAGGAAAAGAATCCAGATCACACTGTAGCTTGCTGTGAAGAATTTGTACAACATTTTGCAGGCAAACATAAATAAACTAAGTAATTAATTCCCTAAAATTTCCAAATGAGACCATGGGCTTAAAAAGGTCAGAGACCCCTGGGGATGTGCCAGGGACTACCATCTGCCCTTTATAGATATACAGAGGGCACAAAGATTAAAGGATCCTTTTTTAGGTCACTGCTTAACAAATGTACTTCTTGAGCAGGACAGTAAATTTCAGAAGACCTAATCTGTAAAGAGTTGCCTCTGTTATCAAGAGAAGCAGGCTCGACATATGTAACAGAGAGCAGTGTAACTGCTTAATTAACAAAGTTGGATATAATTTTCTAGCAGAGTCCAAAAGACAGACTTGTTGCATGTTTTCCAAGTAAAGGAAGGAAAGGTCTGGGACAGCACAAAGTTAATCCATGAGCCTTAAAATATGTGAAAATGTGAAAATGTACAGCTTAATGATGTGTATGCACATATGCAGATTGATGGGTTATTGTGCCCTTTTCAATGAAGAAAACCAATTTCCCTCCTCAGACTGTACGGCAGGGGGAGAGAAGAAAAGCAGCACAGTTTATTCTTCTGCATGTATTCTGAGATGTATCGGTGTATTTGGATGTCAGGTAGCAATGTAGCTTGTTGTCATTCCTGAGAATGAAAGTGCCAAAGGCTTTGAAACTTATACCAAACTTCAAAGAAGATCACATGGAATGGGATACGTTAGACAGTGGATCAAATCAGAAGCCTACTCCAAACTGTCTTTTCAAATAAAACAAGTTGGTTAGGGGATGTATGTTCTTTGTAGATGAAAGCAAAGTAATTTTTTGTTGTTGTTTAAAAACAACAACTCTGGGAGGCGTCTTCATATCAAAAGCAAACCGTATTATTACATATGTTCTTCTGTATTTACCTTGTAATATGCCCTAAAAGCCACCAAGTGCTAGCAAGCATGTCAAGTGACTGGGCCTAGGTTTTGAGAGAACAGAGTGGTAGTCTGAGGAAAATATTTGCAGTGTGGAAGCCTCCTGTATTGCTTCTTGAGATTTCCCCCTGAAGTCATTGCACTTCTTAATGTGCTTTGCTAACGTAAGAATGCCCCACCAGGCACCTTTTCTCTTGACTAAAGAGCTCCAAATGCTGTAGCTTTTCCTCATAAGGGCAGAACCCAAGCCCAGTCATCAGTTTAGTTGTTCTTTTCTGCACCTTTTCCAGTTCCACCATGTCCTTTTTGAGGTGCAGCGACCAGAACTCTATGCAATACTCCAGGTGCAGCCTTACCATCATTCTGTACAATGGCATTATAATGTTGTCTGTTTTATTTTCAATCCCCTTTTGAACGATACCTAGCATGGAATTGGCCTTCTTCACTGCCGCCGCACACTGGGCTGACACTTTCATTGAGCTATCCACCAGCACACCAAGATCTCTTTCCTGATCTGTCATGGACAGCTCAGACCCCATTAACTGATAACTAAAGTTTAGATTTTTTTTTTGCCCCAATGTGCATTACTTTTACATTTTCTTATATTGAAATGCAGTTGCCATTTTGCCACCCATTCTCCCAGTTTGGAGAGATCCTCCTGGAGCTATTTGCAATCCCTTTTGGTCCTCACCACCCAGAAAAGTTTCATGTCGTCTACAAACTTGGTCGCCCCACTGCTTATCCCTGCCTCCAGGTCATTTATGAACAGGTTGAAAAGCACCAATCCCAAGACCCTGGGGCACATCACTGTTCACCTCTCTCCATTGTGAAAATTGCCCATTGACACCTACTCTCTGTTTCCTGGTTCTCAACCAATTCTCAATCCCTAAGAGGACCTGCCCTCTTATCCCCTGACTGTAGAATTTCTCAGCAACCTTTGGTGAGGGACCACATCAAATGCCTTCTGAAAATCCATTTTCAGATGGCGTTTCCATTTCTTTGTCTGTTTACTTCAGGAATAATTAGTTTTGGCAACTGTTGTTAGGGAAATGGATTCACATTAAGAAAGTGTGTATTTCAGGTGATTGGTGCATTTTTCCTCTCACAATGCAATTTTCTCATAGATAAGTGGTTCAGGAATCACACTTACAAATGAAGCTCCCGAGTTTACCTCCGAATGATCAATCATCAGACAAAGCATGGTAGAATGCAAGATACAAAGTCACATCTTTGAGTTTGTCAAGGAGTTTAAATGAAGCTCTAGAAAAAGTCTACCAGACTTCATGAGTGTTTATCCTAAATTATTACATATCCAGGATGTAACAGTTGCTAAAAAATCTACCTCTCAGTAATAAACAAAAGATGTCCCGCAATTATCTGAATACAGAAATCTGCGGTAAAAGGCAAAAGCTTCATGCAACCTAAAAAAAGCAGAGATGGTTGTCATGCCTCACAGGGCTGGAAGGCTTTTTCATACCCTTTATTTTTCAGAAGAGTTGTATAGTCTCTTCTGTACCTCCTTCATCAGCTAAGGACAAAGTTATCTTCCTTCTTCTAATAAGCTTCTATTCAAAGAACTCAAGAGAAATCTAATGGTTGTTGTGGGTTTTTTGGGCTTTTTGGCCGTGTTCTGAAGGTTGTTCTTCCTGACGTTTTGCCAGTCTCTGTGGCTGTCATCTTCAGAGGACTGGAGTAAGAACTCTGTCCATGCTCTGTTGGTGTTTGTTGGATAGTATTTATAGCTATGGGGACAGCTTTTGTCTTTTTTCAGGAGATAGGGTGATCAGCATGTTTTTGTTTTGATGAGGGAGAGGAGAGAGGGAGAGATTATCTGTCACTGTGATTGATGGGTGTCCTTAGCTGGTCTTTTTTGTGCAATGATCTATTCACCTCTATTCACATCTGTTTCCTAGTTATTTATTAGTTGTTTATATAAACATCTACTGATCATCCTTCCCCACTAATCAGTTTTTCTAGAGCCTGGATGACTTTTCTGGATGACAACTCTCAGATTGCTCCTGACAACACAATCAGCAATGGCATTCAAGGCTGTCCTTAGAGGTGGCCAAGCTGGGGGGGGGGGGCGTGTCACTAGGGCACCAAGCTGCACTGGGGGATGCCATGCTGAGATTTGTGTCTGTGTTTTTGACTGTCCTGTCCATTTCTATTAAAAGTAAGGCCTGTAATAGCTGCTATATTGCATGTGTTCCACGTGCAACACTTGCAAAAAAATACTGTGTTGGTCTCCCACATATCAGAATGTGGCTTTTCCAACTTTTGATTGTGCAAACTGGGCACAAATGCTGAGAAAGCAAGGTTTCAGGAGTGTCATTCTTGGTGGGAAGTCATTCTTGGAGGCCATCCACACCGAATGACAAGGACTTTGTTGCCAGAGGCATAACTGGCAGTCTTGGTGCCAACAGCTTTGTTGGCCTGTTGGCTCAACTTGGGTCTTGTGAGATTAGCATATATGGGAAGAGGAAAGAGGAAGTCATGGCTCTGAGTGCATGACAACCTTATCAGTTCTGTGCTGAGCCAGCCTGTTTTCCCTTTTCTTTTTGTCCAGGGTGGCGTGGCTGGAGGCACTCACAGCAGGCAGGTTTAATCCCTTGTGTAACAGCAAAAAGTAATGCTGGGGTCATAAACTTTCCAGCAGGCTGTGGGGGTTGGGGGCAGGGAATGGATGGAGCCATTTGCCCCAGGCTGTCTCAGAGCAGGCCTTCCCCAGGTCTTCCCATTTTCTCTGCAAAGAACTGGTGCAGATGCTTAAGTCCACTTCTGTACTATTTGTGAATTTTGGTATGATTGGAGTTGCTTGGGACAGACAGGTGCTACTGATGTTCCCATACCATTGGTGTAATGTTGAAAGGGAGTGAAGAAGTGAGCAGGAAAGTAGCAGGATGTTAAACAGAATACATTTTTGCATGGAATAAGTTGAACTAGCAGTAAAATTACTCGGGTATGTACGAATGCAGCTCCCTTTCCTAGTATTTCTGTCAGGGAATGGGAATGAATCTGCCTAAATGTGTCCCAGTTGCAAGAATATTTAATGGAGAACATAAAGAAAAGTGGGCATTCTGGCAACATGCCTTCCCCCTTATATGTGCTCATATCACATTAGAGGTTTGTATTTGATCCATCAAGTTGAGTGAAAGAAAAGCCATTTATCATTTCTTACAGAAAGCTCTTTCCAGGATAAAGAGTCTCATAAAGCAGTAATCTGCTATGAAAATGGATAGTTTGCAAACCAAAGACCCTTTAGTGCAGGGAATCATTTTCCTTGGTTGCTGTACTGTAGAATAAGTTGACATAAATCATCATAATGCCTTCCATGAAAATGGCTACCAAAGGCAGTCAGCTCCTCAATCTAATTTCAGAGATCCTCCAGGAGAGTTTCCCTAGTAATAGGGACCCATATTGAACATTGTAATATATGGCAACCTGACATTTAGAAGAGAAGCAGGAAGGTAGCATATCCTTCTCTTTTTGACCACAAATAATCAATATATCAAAGATGAAAGGATCAGTCTGTCAGTGTAAATAACAGATGCAGAATCAAGATGCTATTTCAGCTTATTGCTTTAGACCTGAACCTATCACCCTTGTGTTACACCCATGCTAAAATATCACTGCTGTCAGGCATCATTTTTGCCTGGTATGCTACTCTTATCTATATAGTAACTGACTTGTGAAAACCCTACAGTTTTTGAAAACGCAATGAATCTTGGGAAGAGGAACTGCCAAGGAGGACATATTGTACATGCATGTATTCCAAGGGAAATATACTAGTTTCCAATGTTGCCCCCGCTTCATGGCTTTGTTTACAGTTTGCAATGATCCCTCCCCTTTCCCTTTACCCCCTCTCCTGTCACAAATAGTTTAGGAATTGTAACCCCCCTCCAAAAAAAAAGCCCACTGAGGAATTGGGGTACATTGGTGAGTTCACCATCAGTGCCAGCCAATATTTTGTGCACCTTTCAAACAAAACACACTGAAGACCTACTGGACTCTGTTGCTTCTCCCTGCACCCTGAGCTCACACTGCACCAGAAAAAAATGAGCTTCTGTTGGGAGTTAGTGTTAGTATGCCAAATAATGTCCCTGGCTCCTTATGCATCTTAAGGTTAATTTACATGTAGGCCTGTGTAAGACCAGATTAGTAAATATTTATCTTATTATGGATGGAATGAAGTGGAGAAGGGCCTCCATTCTCCATAGCATTGTTTATTGTTGAAGTTGGGAATCTGATGTCCTAAAATGGCACAAAAGAATTTCAGAACTAAACAGATTTCTTGAGAGATCATCTTGAATATAAATTAGTTAAGAGCATATTTCAGACTCTGAGATGGAAAAACAAAGAGAGAGAGAGAGAATTGCATATGGGTGTGTGAAGTAATTTAAATGCATAATTGTAACTATGCTTCCAATACATGCCTCTCTTTTTTGCAGTATAGCACAGAATGTATGTTAGTATAGCTATTTTTTTTCATGTTTCTCTTTAAGATCATAATTTAATGAAATTGTCACATTCTAGTTACTTTTTCTACGTATAAATCCTCTTTCTCCTGTCAACGGGTGAAAATGTAACTGTGGAAAGATTTTTCTGGAGTAAAACGGCAATAACTTGCTATAAGAAATCTTTTAAAAAACGCCTTTTGCCTCCTATCAAGCATCCTGTTCCAACAGAAAAAGGAGGAGAGTAACACAGAGAGTTACATTCCTGCAAGCTTTGACCTCCATTTTTATATGGATGTTTTCATAGCAAGACAAATGGATGAGGGAAGGGCCAGAGAGATGAGAAAAAGAACATGTGGACACCAAAGTCAGTAAAGGTAAAGGTAAAGGTTCCCCTTGACAATTTTTGTCCAGTCGTGTTCGACTCTAGGGGGCGGTGCTCATCCCCGTTTCCAAGCCATAGAGCCAGCGTTTTGTCCAAAGACAATCTTCCGTGGTCACATGGCCAGTGCGACTTAGACACGGAACGCTGTTACCTTCCCACCGAGGTGGTACCTATTTATCTACTTGCATTTGCATGCTTTCGAACCGCTAGGTTGGCGGGAGCTGGGACAAGCGACGGGAGCTCACTCCGTCGCGTGGATTCGATCTTACGACTGCTTGGTCTTCTGACCCTGCAGCACAGGCGTCTGCGGTTTAGCCCACAGCGCCACCACGTCCCTTACCAAAGTCAGTAGGCCAGTGAATTGTCTCCAGAGGTTTGTCTGAACTTTACAGACATTACCTAAAAACTAGGGATGTGCCATTTGGATTTTATGGACTCCAAATCCCAAATTACTCCAAGAATTCCTCGGGCAGAATTCTGGGAGTCCCAATCCATAGACCAACACCTTTGGACACCAGTACTTCTCTCATCTGTAGCAGAACCCAGGCATATGAGGCTGTATTCCATTATTCATTCATTCATTCAAGAATATTTTAACCCCACTTTTCTTTTTAAAAGGACCCAAGATGGCTAAGCCTTCATTTCCTGCTACCATGCTTCGTAGGGAAAATTATATATAATAAGAGATGTTCTGTGCTGCAGTGGGGGAAAAAGAGTGGAATATGGGTGACTTGGTGGACTAGAACGCTGCCTGGAGAATTATGGGAGAGGTCTGGGAATGTCCCAGCCCTACTATCCCCCATATAGGTTCAACACCTTGGATAGTACATTTAAAGTTGAACACAAAACCCAAAGTAGATTTACTACACCACTGACCTCAAAGTCACTAGCCGCCCTTGGATGGAGAAAGGTCCTTTTGCCAGAGCAGGGACAAATGAAAGGTGGTGAAAAGGAATCTTCTTCCTTGACACTCATTCTCAAGGTGTTGCCAGTTACGGCGTGATATTATCAGACAGATATTATCAGACCTTCAGTGCAAGAGAACGCCAAGGTCTTTGCTACCCACCAAATTGCTGGGATGGACCACAGTTTTCCTGCATGCCTTAGGAAGGCCTCGGATGTTTGCCATCCCCAGAAACATTTCCCTTGGCAAACAAGCCAGGTAACAAGAACTGGTGAATCCCTGGGCTTTCTGATTATGGGATATTTCTGCCTTTAGCATATGCATCCATCTGTTTGGACAGCTTGGACATGTGTCCCTTCCTGCTGAAGGCACCAATCTTTGCCATCACCCTCAAAAACATATTGTTTCTTTGAATTACACCGTTTAAGTAATTAATCTGCCCAAGCCTGGCAAAAATCAGCCTTTCTTTTAAAAGGGCTGCCAGTGTTGTGTGATCATTCATTGTGCTTCTTCATGCTTCTTTACGGCTTTGGAATGCCGATGGGAGGTTTTAGTTGCCAATTTTATATATCCAGTATATTCAGAGGGAAAGGTACACTATTGCTCCGTAAATTCTCAAGTCTTCATCTAATGACCTTGCAAGTCTAACCAAAAAAAAAAGTGCTTGCCTACAATTTATTTTTATCAAGGACAATAAAAATTCATTCTATGCTTTTCAAGTTACTGCGAAGTCATTACAAGCAATAACTTACCTTTGCTATGAATTATCTAGGCAAGGGAATAGAAATCAAATATTTAAAGCAGGGCAGGTTGAAAGCAGGGAAGGGAAAGAGGAGCACAGCTCCCTTGGAAGGTGAAAGACAAAGGTGCAAACTTCATTAATCATTCTGAAATACTGATATAGCACAATATAATTTCACTGTAAGACAATTTTAATGGAGAACTTTTGATTCAGTGCCTCGGGTTGCTAGTGGTAATGCTTTCACAATGTAAATCTGTAAACTCGGCTGCTGTCAAAATATATGGCAAAGCATTGTTCCATATTCACTTGGTGTCCTTAAATGAATAAGAGGTTTATAGTAACCTCAGCATTAATTCAGAGTGACAAGGCTTGATCCTTATGACTGAAGACTTTGTTAGCTTTGCCACTGAATGTATGGGAAGCAGAGAAGCTGCTAATAAATGGCCTAGGACACAGGTTATGTGAAGGACAGGTTGAAGATCTGTCAGCCAACTGAAGCCCTAAAACAGGCTGCAGCCTCACTGGATGTCACTAATGATAGTTATAAGGAGTACCAGTGAGATGGGAGTGGCCTCACATTAGGAAACCCTCTCCCCCTGAAGCTACATCAATTGTCCCCTGCCAATCAATTATCTTTCAATCAGGGCAAGCAGCTTTTTACCCCCAAATCCTCCACAGGCCATAACAAGATAGGATAGGAAAGGAAAGGAGTCTTTCATTTTGAGAACTGAGGGAGATTGGGGGCCCTAGACCCCCTCCAAATCTTAAAATATCTTTCCTGAAGGCTTTAGAAGGGAGGCACTTTCTATAGATGCATATTTTGCATCAGAGAGCATGGGGGTGCCATAGAAACCTGGGGCTATTCGGGGCAGCATATGGCCCATTTTGTTGTTGTTGTTTAGTTGTTAAGACATGTCCAACTCTTCGTGACCCCATGGACCAGAGCATGTCAGGCCCTCCTGTCTTCCACTGCCTCCCAGAGTTTGGTCAAAAAAATGGCCCATGGACCACCCTTTTCCCCTTTCTGCTTTAGGAGGCCACTAAAACATTTTTATTCTTCTAGTCTATTAACAAATATATTTTATGCAGAGTTTGTTGGGTTTTATGATAATGTTTTTGCAAGAAAAGCTTACTGGATTTGCTTGCATGTTTAACATTGCAAACCAGGTTCTGAAAGTTTTTTTTAACATTGATAAATCACTGTGGAAAGCAGGAGCAAGGAAGAAATAATGTTATTGTTTAAGGAAACAAAATGTGAAATGTACTTTCAATTCAGAGTATTGTTGGCACATCCTATGAATAGATGTATTTCCATTTATTTCAGCTGATTGCTGTGGCCATGGACACAGCTTCTCTCCCCCCCCCCCAAAGTGAGATGAGAGCATTTAACAATAGAAAACATAAATGTGGTGTAATGGGTTGAAGTAAGAGTTTTTCATGTTTATTTGAGTAACAAAATCTGAGAAATCACAAGCCCTATTCAACTGTCATCCAGGAGTGACTGATGACTATAGATTCACAGCAGCGAATAGGCTGCAGGTTTTAGTCTAAAATTTAGAGCACTCAAAATGATAAATCTATTTAGTGAGATGGCGTTTGACACCTCGGATAGTCTCTGTCTCCCATAAAAGTCAGACTAAAACCCAGAGTTTATTTACTGCCCCCTTTGCATCTAGGATCACCAGCTATCCCCCTCATTGCCCCTCAAATCATGGATAGGATGGAATGAGTGGTGAGGCCCAGAGATGCACATGTAAGCACATCAAACCCTGATGTTGGGAAAATGTGAAGGCAAGAGGAGAAGGGGATGACAGAGGACGGGATGTCACCGAAGCTACCAACATGAAATTGACCCAACTCCAGAATGCAGTGGAAGACAGGAGGACCTGGCATGCTCTGATCCATGGGGTCACGAAGGGTCAGACGCCACTTAACAACTAAACAACAGCAAAGCCCACTTGTCATCTCCTCCCAACCTGGTGGTCACAAAGCCCCCCACTTGAGAAAAATGAAATTTGGAAAGAAAGCGGACCAATTAGATATTTGTTCATCCCATGGAAAGTCACTTCATAAATCTTTAACAGGGTAGTTCATGTATTCAGAATATTTTACAGTTCCTTGAGACAACTTTAAGGAAATACAAAACATAAAATAGTAGTATAAAACATCTAAAACAGCAAGAGCAACAATTCAAAAATAAAGGAAAAGGTTATGTATTCCTTTCAAAAGAAACTAGGACATCTATTTTTTGTTTTTTTAAAATCTATTTTATTATTGTTCGTACAAAAAGGTAAAGGTTCCCCTTGACAATTTGTCCAGTCGTGTTCAACTCTAGGGGGTGGTGCTCATCCCCGTTTCCAAGTCATAGAGCCAGCGTTTGTCTGAAGACAATCTTCCGTGGTCACATGGCCAGTGTGACTTAGACACGGAATGTTGTTATCTTCCCACCGAGGTGGTCCCTAATTATCTACTCACATTTGCATGCTTTTGAACCGCTAAGTTGGCAGGAGCTGGGACAAGCGATGGGCGCTCACTCTGTCACGTGGATTTGATCTTACAGCTGCAGATCTATAGACCTTACAGCACAGAGGCTTCTGCGGTTTAACCCGCAACGCCACCACGTCTCTCTTCATACAAAACAACTATGTAAAATACACACAAAAAACAATAAAAACAAAACATCCATACTACACATATAGATTGTCTAGGTCATCTGATAACATTAATGGGTTCTTATAAGTACTATCTTTTCTTCCCCTAATTTCCTGTCTCTTTCTGGGCCCAATTATACATCAGCTTATGGCTTTCCTTTACAAAATGTCTCAGCTGGTCCCATCATGCCTCTGAAAGCATGTCTAGTTCTGCAGTGTCCAATACAGTGGTGCCTCGCATAGCGAGGTTAATCCATTCCGGATTAACCCTCGCTATGTGAAAACATCGCTGTACGGAACGGGGAAGCCCATTGGAATGCATTAAACATCGTTTAATGAGTTCCAAATGGGCAAAAAACTCACAGTTCAGTGATGTTTCCAGGGTCCGGCAGCCATTTTCGCGCCCTCGGTAAGCGAGGGCAGGGCGCGAAAACGCTGCACGCAGCCATTTTGGGGCTTCCGGCGGCCATTTTGGAGCCGCTGAACAGCTGATCCGCGGGCATCGCTTTACGAAGATCGGTAAGCGAAACACTTACCGATCATCACAAAGCAAATTTTGCCGTTCTACGGTGCGCTCGTTAAGTGAGGCACCACTGTAGTTTCTTTAGTAGCTCTTCCAACATTGTTATTTCTCCATTCTTCAATTTTTGGGACCAGAGTAACCTGGCTGCTGTAGTAGACTACATTTTATTTTTTGTATCAACAATCTCTGGAATTATATTCAATAAAAACAATCAGGTTTAAAGTTTAGTTTTTGCTGGACAATTTCTTGTGACATTTCCCAAACCTGTGACCAGAATTTTTTGCCTTTTCACATGACCACCATACATGATAATATGTCCCTGGGTTTTCTCTGCATTTCCAACAAGCATTACTGATCTGTTTTGACATTTTGGCCAATCTTACCAAAGTGAGGTGCCATCTATAAAACATTTTAAGGATATTTTCTCTAAGATTAACTGGTTTAATCGACTTATAATTATCTTTCCAGATTTTTGTCCAGTCATCTACATCAGCGGTTCCCAACCTTTTTGGGGCTGCGGACCAGTTGGGGGTGCCCTGTATACCCTGCACTCATGGATGGACATATCACACTTGCGGGTCATATCACACTTGCTCATCTGCACTCACACAGCACACACCCGTGAGCACAACATGCCCCTCCGTGAGTGCAACATACCCACCATGCGGAGCGGAGATCTGTCTCTGCGTTCCAGTTCCAGGAAGCCCACGGACCGGCACTGGGCTGAACACCAGGGGTTGGGGACTCCTGATCTATATCAATGTTATAACTGAGGTTTTGTCCCCATTTGACCATCATCTTCTTCACCCTCTCATAGTCATACTCTAAAAGATATGTATACATTTTTGATTATTTTTTTCTTTTGTGTAAATCCATAATTCATCCACCTGAACTTTCCCCTCAAAAAAGCCCATATTTTTATCCTTTTTATATCTTGATTCTAGTTTCAACATTGACCACCAATGTGTTGATAGACCCAATCACAAAAGAAAAACAGAACGGACATCTGATTTTTAAATGCCTACTAAAAACAGTTATGAAAAAAACCTATGCACTTGTTTTGTAATAGGCCATTCCACAACAATGGGGCCACAATATAGTTCGTTTCTGCTAAGATTTCTTACAGACAAAAACTTCCTCTTAAACACAAATCTTTGTTCATCCAATGAATTCAGAAGAAATATTGCAAACCCATAAAATCTCATACAGTCTGTAATCAGCAACAAAAAATTCTAGGTTGACCTATATTGTCCGTTCCATGAACTGAATAGGGACATAAAGAATGCTCATGAAATTCTTCACTTTTGTTGATTTAGCTTGTCTTGATTCACTTCTGTGAATTTTCAAGCACCACAGCATTTCTTATCTTCAGATGGAAGACCAACCCTATTTTTTCTCTCATCATAATCCCTATAATTTATACAAACTGTTTCTGTGCAAAACTACAGTGGTACCTCACATTACGACGATAATTCGTTCCAGCAAAATCGCTGTAAAAAAAAGTCGTAATGCGAAAAAAACCCCATTGAAATGCATTAAAACCTGTTTGATGCGTTCCAATGGGCTAAAAACCCACAGTCCAGCAAAGATCCTCCATAGGGTGGCCATTTTCGGTGGCTGTCTTGCAAGGAATCCATCCCAGAAAACAGTGGGGAGCCATTTTATTTAACCGGTGGCCATTTTGAAACTGCCGATCAGCTGTGGCAAAATCGACATTTTGTGAAGAATCAGTTCCTGAAGCAGGGGACCGATCATCGCAAAGCAAAAAAAGCCTATTCAGACCATTGTTTTGTGATCGCAAAAGTGATCGCAAAAACATTGTTGTAATGTGGTTTTGTCGTAATGTGGGGCAATCGTAAAGCGGGGAACAACTGTATTGTCCCTCTGATAAACAAAGTGCACATACATATATAAGACATACAGAATGGCTGGCTGATTTAAGAAGATGCAAACAATCTCCCTAATGCTTCCTATCCTTAAGAGTCCACATGACAAAGCAGTAGCTGTTGTCATTTTGTGCAATTTTCCTACTTGGCTTGTTGCGTCCTTTGGACCATTTTGCTTAATTTGTGCAAAAAGTAAAGTTTTCACTATCTTTTCGAGAGCCACAAAATACTTTTTCTTCTTACTAGGCAAGCAGAATAAATTTGCAATTCCTTGCCCTTGCTTGCGAAGTGAGACATATTCTACATGCCTAGAATAGGAGGGTTCCTTCTATTTACAGAAGATACTGAAAGACTCCAGAAAGAATGACTCTTGAAAGACAGTGGTAACTCACTTATTTCATCTTTGACCCATGTCATCTCTCATGGGTCCCCAACATCTCCAGATATCAGATATCAGGAACAGACAAGGGGATGTGTAGCACATAGATTGCTCACTTGCCTCCTTCTTCAAGTGTGCGGAGCTCTCCTAACACGCTTCTTGATCCAACCTTGCATTTGTGCAACAGCAAAAGTTTTCACAGATCTTAAAACTTCAAGGATACACATGTAACCTATAACTCACTAAAGAAAATCCTGCTAATGTGAAAATAATATCATTTGGTGAACCAGGACAATGAGCTGAGTTCTGTTCTCTTTTTATAAGTTTGATGCAAGATGGTTTGGGTATGTTGCCATCTGTACATAATTTTGTGTTGTTCTGTCCTTAAATCAGGGCACAAAGAAAGCATAGTAACAGATTTGTGTAAATTTAGCCCATCTGTCACAATTAACCAAAAGCAAGGCAAAGCGTGCTGCTTATATACTGCCCCATAGTGCTTAAAGCACTCTCTGGGTGGTTTACAATTTAATTATGTAGGCTATACATTGCCCCCTCCGCAAGCTGGGTACCCAGTTTACTAGACTTGGAAGGATGGAAGGCTGAGTGAACCTTGATCCAGCTACCTGGGATTGAACTCAGGTCATGAGCAGAGCTTTGCTTACAGCAGTTTAATCACTGTGCCATGAGGCTCCTGAAATTTTGTGTCTGTTTCCTATAAGCACCCTGCATAGAGAATATATTGTATTTAAGGACAATAACAGCTCTCATGACTATTTGAAGACATAATGTTATGTCTACAAACATTAGCTTGCCCACCAGCTACAATGGGAATTGTGCAGGAGCAAAGAACTATTAATATGCTGGACGTTCACTCATATTAATTTACTAAGAAAAAAACCTACAGCTTTTATGGTAGCTTCAGTAGACAAATCTCTTTCCTTCTGAGAGTGATCTAACCAATTGGCATGTACTCCTCCAGACACTGCATGATTAGTGGGTTTGGCAAGGTCAGAACACATGCTGTCAGTCTGTGTAGAGATTTTTACAGATTGTGAAGCTTATTGTAATGTAATGAATGACAGAAGGCATTCTAATAGTGCAATTGGCCTTTATGGTTTTATGGATAAAATAAAACAAATGCAAAATGACTAAAGCAAAATGGAAGCTCAACACACTTCTGAGTTAACAGCTCTCAGTTCTTATTTGCTCTTTCCATGATCGCCTCCAGTCATTTCAGTTCAAGTTACACCTGAACCATCATGTTATAGGTCTTCAAAAACAAAAAGACTGGAAACATCACTGTCACTTCCAATTCTGTTTATAGTATTAACCAGAATGGTAACTTGACTACTATTTTAAGGATCAGCAGGTGAGAGGAGAAATGTTTGCCGATAGCCACTGGGGGAAAAACAGCTTGAAGGATATTGTAGTTGAGTGCATCTGCTAGATGTTGTACATCTTAATAATCTGAGCATATATTGGGAATATCTTAATGAATTAAGGATATCTCCAGACTGGCCCTTTTGGTGTGGGCTGGTGTGGTCTAAATAGAGTTGGTTAAGTTCAGAGGGGGAGAAGCGATCTGCCATTTGCCACTGTCCTTGTGTCCAAATGGCATAAAGAGGGAGAGGCAAGCTATGTGTGGTGGTGCAAGGGGAGAAAAAGCAGCTGATCAAAAATCAGACAGATACCCGTCTGCCTTGTACAATCTCTTTTGCCCTCCCAACCCTGGAATAAAGACACGAGACAAGAAGTAGGGTATAATTGCGGGCCACACTTTATTAAACATAATCAATGTTGAACCTGGGTATCTTCAAACATCAACTGAAAACCTGGCTGTATAAGCAAGCCTTTCCTCCATCCATCACCTGATTTTGTTCTCTGTGCCTTTTCCCCATCTGATTATTGTGGTTTCTTTTTTTTAGTAAAATGTTGTTATGATTTTAAATTGTATTAGATTTGATCTGTTGTTACCTGCCCAGAGTAGTCGGTACGACTAGATGGGCGGGCAATAAATAAATAAATAAATAAATAAATAAACCACCTGCCCTGCTCCTACGTGGGGATTCTGACTCAGGGTGGCCTTTCTGTTCAGATGCCCACTATCAAACCTATCCCCCAAATTGGGTCTGACTGGCGTCATGTGCTGCAGCCACAGACCCGGCAGGGGCTCGTCCCATCTAAGATTTGGGTGGATTGCGCTCCACATATGAACGATTCATCATAATGAAGCAACACCTGCCAGCGAAATCTACATATGAAATTTAAATATTAAAATAGGGAGTGTGCATGCCACAGCTGGGCCTTAACAACCACCCCAGTGTAGATTAGGAACCCAGGCAGCCAATTAGACCATGTCCTGTCAGGCTTCTTCCTCCTGCGTCTCTCCTTATCTTTGTCATCCTCCTTGTCTAAATCCTTTTTCTCTATATTTCTATTCACTAATTCGAATAGATCCACAAATTATCATTTCAATATTTTTTCCTGAGTTGCTGTGGTGAGATGATCCCCCAGGGGCATTGTGTAGTTGCCATATGGCAATGCTCGGAAAGGCACTGTATTATATCCCATGTCAGGAACAGCTGACACCAGCCGTAGTGTTAAACTGAGCTGGCAATGCAATCTGGGTGTATGGCATACCCCATTCACCGAACTAAGTGCTGGAACAGGGTCATGGAGTGTTGGGTGCCCTAAAGCTCTGCGTCATATGGCGCATAATGTGTGGGGTTAAATTGGCCACTGCCAGCCCAAGGCCAAGCAGGGATTGGTGAAGGAGTTCCCAATGCAATGGCCAACTCACTTGATGAAGGTGCCGCCAAGCTTGTTTCGTCCCTGCCATAAAGCCGTTCAGGGCTGACTTCATTCACTTCATCCTGCCTATCAGGAATTCTCACTGCTGACTCTGACATTGCAGGGGTTGACTACCTTCTTCCCTTATCCGAACACTACAACCGTGATGTAATGGTAGCCCCATCTGCATCACATCTGGGTGCCACAAGGGGTTGCTGGCCCGCTTCAAGAATAGCAAATCTAGACCTCAGATCATTTGCTATGGCTTTAAGCTTAGCCCTAGCCAAGCTGCGTGGTGGTCCCTCTCTGGACTGCGGAGCCTGACTTGCCAGCCTTTCAGCCTCCAGTGCAGAATTTTTTTTCCTGCAGTTGTTGTCAAATTGGCCAGGATTCCTCATTGGGCGAAGATCAAGGCAAAGACACTTGGGGAACTGGCCTTTTCTTGGTAGGCTGTTTTCCTTTTTTATTGCCCTGACCCTTACAATACGCCATTTCATATCAGGCTTTCAAGACCAATCAAGGGGCATGAAGTATCCCTAGCGGCTCCTGTGCCAATTCAAATGCTAACCATTGTTCTGAGCATATAATAAAGAGAGAACTGGCTGACACTCAGCTATGTCTCACCGTGAAACAAGGCAACCCTTAATGTATGGATAAGTGGCTAGTTAGACCAACCAAATGATATTAGAAATTGTTTGTTTGTTTTTTAAAACTATCTTGCCACTCAAGCTGAATTCCCTGATTAATTAACAATAGGGACTGACAATTAAATAGCTTGAACTATAAAGTAATACTCTCAATTAATTTTGACCAGGCCGATCAAAACTCAACCCTAATTTATGCTTGTGAAGTAATTAATGTTAATCTAAAATTTAGACGTTAATCTAAAAGTTAATTAATGTGATCTAAAGTTCCTTCAATTAATCTTTGCCAATACCAATCAAACTAATTAATTCACTTTTAAGTATGCACTTAATGGATTATCCCCTCTTATGTATATATATGAAATTCATTAAAAGATCTAGTAAACACTATTCTATTTTAAATTAATTATATTATTTATTATTAATTAATAACTAAGAAATTTCATTATTAATTATTAATTAATTTAATCAATAATTCTGTCCATGTAATTTTTTAATTAGCTAGGAAAATTAATTAGCTAGAGAAAATTGCAAGGCCAATTTAATTGCAGTACTTTTCTAAGCCACCAACTATCTTGCAACTAGTGGTTCTGTTTAAACTGCACACCACCTAGATGTACTAAACACCGACTCTTGGAAGAAAGGAAGGTGTGGGGGATAGAGGGTAAAATTGAACCCTAGCAGCCCGGGAGCCAAGCGGCTGGCTGGGCGCCCAAATGGTTGGAGCCTGAAGAGGCCATTCTGCACCTTAGCCGCCTCGTGCCATCCAAACCTCGCCCAGTAAGTCCGAATGCTGACTCAAGCGCTGGCCCTACAACGGGGCCCCTTCACTTGAGCCAATCCTTCTTCCTTTCTGTCTTTTTACTGCTTTTTTCTTTATATATTATACAATTTATTTATGTTCCGATCATGCCGAAATGCGATCCGCGCAGCCGCAGACGCCCCCACCTCTGCCTTTCCTTGCCCCTGCTAATTCCCGGCAACAGTAAAATATACAACAGTAACTCAAACTTGAATGAACTAACAACAACTGAACATGAATTTCAAGTATAAGAAAAACAAAATTGGTAACCAAACCCCGGGAGGGAGCCAGTGCTACCCTCCCAGCTTCCTGAATACTGTCCCTCATAGCCTTGGTCAGTGACGCAGCTAGTGAAGAACCAAGTAGCGGAACTCTATCCTTGCCAAATGCCAGGAAAGGAAGAGGGCAGGTAGAGGGGAATGTCTCTTAAATAACCTAACATTCCCCCTCTCCCCCTATGTCCTTCTTGTTAGACTAGGAATCTTGCATTATCCAGGGAGGGAGGCAAAGGCAAGCTGCGCTGCTGAAGTCCAGCTCAGCAGCAGCTCGAGCATTGGCTACACTGTGGAGAGATGGACTGGAAGCAGACAGAAAGGAGCAGGACACAGAAGGGGCATGTGCAGTCTCCCGGTGCCCTCATTTCATCAGTGGAGACAGAAGAAGGAACCCTGATATTGCAGCTTGCATTGCAAATACACACTTGTGAACACAAAGAAGAGATGGAGATTGCTTGGAGGGCACAAAGCAAATTAAAAAGGAAACTGAGGTGATTGTGCATCTGAACAAGAGACCTCCCCAATAGGATCTCTGTGTCTGTGTAAAAAATAAAAGAGACTCTTAACACTCTGCTGTAGATCTATAAACACCTCACTGTTCACACATCGCCTTCCAGCTGTGCTCAGTTTTCCTACCTCTCTTTTGCATGTAACAGACAAATCCACCCCAAAAAATAGAAGAAAAAAGAAAACTGTTCTTGTTAAGTGTTCAATTTGTCAATATACATAACGAGCGCACCGTATAACGACGAATCTGCATAGCGATCCCTTCTCCCTATGGAAAAAACTCACTTACCGAAGACAGGTGCCAGGAAGGAGCCGCCGCCACCGCCGCTGCGAGAGTGATGCGGGGCCGTGCTGGCCGGGAAGAGGAAGGCAGGCTGCAAGGCAGGCAGGCGAAGGGAGGGAAGCCGTGCGTTCACGCGTCCTCCCCCGCCCACTTTCCCTCGTCCTCCTCGTCCTTCTCCTGCCGCCCCCAGGGACGAAGGCAGGCTGCAAGGCAGGCAGGTGAAGGGAGGGAAGCCGCACGTTCGCGCGTCCTCCCCCCCACTTTCCCTCTTCTCCTCTTGCTGCCAACCCCCCAAACTTCCCACAGAGCCGGGCGATCAGCTGTTTGGCGGTTCTAAAATGGCCGCCGGACGCCCGAAATGGCCGCATGCAGTGTTTTCGCGCCCTCCCCTCGCTTACCGAGGGCGCGAAAATGGCTGCTGCTATGGAGGAAACTTCGCTGAACGGTAAGTTTAGGGCCAATTGGAACACATTAAACGATGTTTAATGTGTTCCAATGGGCTTTTACGTTCCGTTTAGCGACGATTTCACATAGCGAGGGTTAATCCAGAACGGATTAACCTCGCTATGCGGGGCACCACTGTACTGAAGTAGCTTCTTTATGAAGCACTTTACAATACCATAAATTGAATCTAGAAGAAGCCTTGGCAGCTTGGGCATCTAGCTGCAGGGCTGAGTTTTAGTCCATTCCCTGTGATTTCATGTAAAGCACCCCAACCTGCACCAAAAAAATAGAAGCCCCTGACTGGGTCTGAGAAGGGAGCATGTTGGGGTGCGTGTGTTCAGTCGTTTAGTCATGTCCGACTCTTCGTGACCCCATGGACCAGAGCATGCCAGGCCCTCCTATCTTCCACCGCCTCCCGGAGTTGTGTCAAATTCATGTTGGTTGCTTCGATGACACTGTCCAACCATCTCATCCTCGGTCGTCCCCTTCTCCTCTTGCCTTCACACTTTCCCGACATCAAAGTCTTTTCCAAGGAGTCTTCTCTTCTCATGAGATGGCCAAAGTACTGGAGCCTCAGCTTCAGGATCTGTCCTTCCAATGAGCACTCGGGGTTGATTTCCTTTAGAATTGATAGGTTTGTTCTCTTTGCAGTCCAGGGGACTCTCAAGATTCTCCTCCAGCACCACAATTCAAAGGCATCAATTCTTCGGCGGTCAGCTTTCTTTATGGTCCAGCTCTCACTTCCATACAACACAACAGGAAAAACCATAGCTTTGACTATTCGGACTTTTGTTGGCAAGGTGATGTCTCTGCTTTTTAAGATGCTGTCAAGGTTTGTCATTGCTTTCCTCCCAAGAAGCAGGCGTCTTTTAATTTCATGGCTGCTGTCTCCATCTGCAGTGATCATGGAGCCCAAGAAAGTAAAATCTGTCACTGCCTCCATATCTTCCCCTTCTATTTCCCAGGAGGTGATGGGACCAGTGGCCATGATCTTAGTTTTTTTGATGTTGAGTTTCAGACCGTTTTTTGCACTCTCGTCTTTCACCCTCATTACAAGGTTCTTTAGTTCCTCCTCACTTTCCGCCATCAGAGTGGTATCATCTGCATATCGGAGGTTGTTGATATTTCTTCCGGCAATCTTAATTCCAGCTTGGGATTCCTCCAGTCCAGCCTTCCGCATGATGTATTCTGCATATAAGTTAAATAAGCAGGGGGACAATATACAGCCTTGTCGTACTCCTTTCCCAGTTTTGAACCAATCCGTTGTTTCATATCCAGTTCTAGCTGTTGCTTCCTGTCCCACATATAGGTTTCTCAGGAGACAGATAAGGTGGTCAGGCACTCCCGTTTCTTTAAGGACTTGCCATAGTTTGCTGTGGTCCACACAGTCAAAGGCTTTTGCATAAGAGCCTCGTGGCGCAGTGGTTAAAACGCTGTACTGCAGCTAAAACTCTGCTCACGACCTGGGGTTCAAATCCCAGGTAGCCGGCTCAAGGTTGACTCAGCCTTCCATCCTTCCGAGGTCGGTAAAATGAGTACCCAGCTTGCTGGGGGGGCAATGTGTAGCCTGTATAATTAAAATTGTAAACCGCCTGGAGAGTGCTTGTAGCGCTATGGGGCGGTATATAAGTCCAATAAATAAATAAATAAATAAATAATAGTCAATGAAGCAGAAGTAGATATTTTTCTGGAACTCTCTGGCTTTCTCCATAATCCAGCGCATGTTGGCAATTTGGTCTCGAGTTCCTCTGCCCCTTCGGAATCCCGCTTGTACTTCTGGGACTTCTCTGTCCACATACTGCTGAAGCCTACCTTGTCTGATTTTGAGCATATGTTGGGGTGCCCTGGGGGAAAAATTAGAGCAAATTGTTTCATTCCTCGTGTGAATGCCTAAAAAAAGAGGGGACTAGTCCACCCCAGTACCAAACAGGGGGACGAGTGCCTGTCTGGACATGCTCAAAATCATGGAGGTTGCAAAATAAAGGCAGTGGATTCCTTTCTTCAGGCCTTCCATCTCCTGTGCATTGTTCTTTGCCTACTGCCTCCTGTTTCCTAGTGTTAGTTTCTTCCCCCAGTGAGCCTTGTCTTCTCAGATTCCTCGTATGGAAAGAGTGAAGAACTAGGACTCTGGAGACGAGGGTTTGAATTCCCACTTGGCCATAGAAACTTACTGGGAGAGTGGAATTGGTAAAACCAATGAAAATTTCACTTATCTTGAAAACCGCTATAAGTCGGTTCCGACTGGACAACACAGAACACGCACACACCTGTCTTCTCATGCTATGTTAAAAAATGCAGAAGCCTCGAATTACTCATCTTAGCTTCTAATGAAAGTTTAGATTTGATAGGACCTGGCACCCACGTATATGTTTTTCTGGAGGTCCGTGGTAATTGCAAGGTACTCATTCGACACCATATTTCAAATGAGAGGATTTTTTCCCCTGCTAGCTTTCCTCATTGTCCAGCTTTCACATCTGTACAGAGTAATGAGAGTTACCACAGTATAGATGATATTGGTCTTGGTCTCCATTGACACATCCTTTCATTTTCTTGCTCATTCATAGCTGCCCTTTCAGATCTTGGACTTCTTTTGCATGTTGTGCTTGAAGGCATAAAAACCTTTAATTATTTCAATTTCCTCATCATTAACATTAAAACCATGTAATTCTTCTGTAGTGATGTTTTTTCTTCTTCTTAATTTTCAGCTTGCAAGATTCTGATTGCTCAAGTCCAAGACTGTTTTTGCATTTAGTTCTTTGACTTTCCTTGGTATCCATTTTGTGTCATTGCTATTTTCTGCCACTAATATATTGTCATTTTCATATTACTATTCATGTTTCTTCTACCAATTTAAAAACTTTCCTGGCTGACAACTTTTGCCAATGAGAAACCATTCTGTTTCACCATATTTTGTCCTCACAATTACTTCTTATCCAGAGTACAGGTTACACAACACAACAATCAAGTTCTTCAGTGTACTGTTTCCATATAGTCTTTATTATATTCTAAAGTAAAAGGTTCCCCTTGACAATTTTTGTCCAGTCGTGTTCGACTCTAGGGGGCGGTGCTCATCCCCGTTTCCAAGCCATAGAGCCAGCGTTTGTCTGAAGACAATCTTCCTGCATTCCTCTCTGATTATGTTTCTGGTTTTAGCCTACATTTCATCTGATTCACAGTTGATTGAGCTTAGTAATTTAGATCAGTTCTTTATATGGCCCTCAATTCTTCATGAATTTCATTTAAATCATATTTTCATTGTTCCAATGTTTCTCTTCACTTTAATCTAATTTTTGTTCATGGTGTGCACCACAGTCTCCATAATCCATTTAGGAACTGGATTAATTCAGTTCAAATATTTGTTTGTTTGTATTCTTGAAGGCTTTCACGGCTGGAATCCGATGGTTGTTGTGAGTTTTCCAGGCTGTTTGGCTGTGTTCTTTAGGTTTTTTTCCCATTTTTTTTAATTTTTTACTTTATATGCACATATCCATACATAGACATATATATACACACATATGCCTAAATCTCTGTCTACAAATGATACATACTGTAGAGCTTAGCCTACAAGCCTTTTGTATAATAACACATTTCTTTCAGCAGTGTTTTCTCCTCATTATTCCTTTTGGTCATTTTCTATTTATTACAAAGTTTTTGCTTTCCACCATTCGTAGAACATATTCCAGCTTTAATAGTAAGTTGACTTTTCTTGCCCTTTTAGTCTCTTTGTAAGTCTATCCATTTCAGCGCACTCTAATATTTTTTTGATAATCACTTCGTCTTTTGGTGGGTCTCCCTCCTTCCATACTTGTGCCCATGCTAATTTAGCAGCTGTAAGGACATGTGATATTAAGTAATAACTTTGCTTATTTATATTATTTGGTATTAGTCCCAATAAAAAAGTTTCTGGTTTAAATTGTATTTCTCGTTTAGTCATTTGTTTGATCCATGTATACAGTTTGACCCAATATTTCTTTGCAGTATCACATGTCCACCATGTGTGGTAATAGGTTCCTTCTTGGTTTTTACATTTCCAGCACTTATTCGAAATATTGGCAGAAATTTTTGCAAGTCTGGATGGAGGGAGATGCCATCTATAAAACATTTTATACAAATTTTCCTTATATGACGTTGCTAATGTTAATTTAAGATTTTTAGTCCACATTTGTTGCCATTTCTCAAGTTCAATACTATATCCAAAATTTTTTGACCATTTTACCATTGTTTCCTTAACCTCCTCATCTTGAGTGTCCCATTGCAATAAAAACTTATATGCTTTTTGAGTTTGTTGTTTTTCTGTAGTGAGTAATATTTTATCAAGTGCTGTGTATTCGCTATAAAATCCTCCTGTTTTTTTATCCTGATTATAGATCGATTGCAGTTGTAGTTGGGGCCACCATGAAAAAGTCAGTCCTTGACTCTCTAGTTGATCTTTTGTCTTTAACAGCCCTTCCTTATTTAGGAGCTTGTTATATGTCGTTAACTTCTCAAATTTCAATAGGTTTGGGTGCGTGAATGCTTCCATCGGTGAGATCCACCTAGGAGTTTTCATATACATTTTACATTTAATTTTTTCCCAGACTTTTAGTAGAGAATTTCTTATTATATTTCTCTCGAAGTATTTATGAGTTTTTGCTTTCCCATACCATAGGAAGGCATGCCAGCCCTCCTGAAGTTCATGTCCTTCTAAATATAGTATTCTTTTATTTTTTAATTTTATCCACTCCTTAATCCAATTCAGAGCACTCGCTTGATAATATAAATTCCAATTTGGTAGGCCAAATCCCCCTCTTTCTTTTGCATCTTGTAACAGTTTAAGTTTAATTCTGGGCTTCTTCCTTTGCCATATAAATTTTGTAACTAAAGTATTTAGCTCTTGAAAAAATTTCTGCTCTAATTTAATTGGTAGATTTTGAAAGAGGAAAATTACTTTTGGGAGGATGTTCATTTCGATCGTTGCAATTTTACCTAGAAAGGATAATTGTAATTTCTCCCATCTTGTCAGCTCTTGTTCTATATGTTCCAGGAGTTTCCCATAATTGTCTTCCTTTAATGAGGACCCTCTAGCAGTCAAGTTTATTCCTAAATATTTTACTTTCTTGGCTATTTGAATTCCTGTCTTGGATGTAAGTTGAGTCTTTTGTTCCTGAGTTAGATTTTTGGTTATGAATGTTGTTTTTTCTTGGTTTATTTCTAGTCCAGCTACATGGCCGTATTCCTTTATTTGCTGAAGTAAGTTTGGGGCTGTTTCCACTGGATTTTCCAGAATAAAGACCAAATCATCTGCAAATGCTTGGAGTTTGTATGTTTCATCTTTAATCTTTGTTCCTTGTATTTCTTCATTTTTTCTTACTTCTCTATTTAGTATTTCCAATGAAAGAATAAAGAGGAGAGGAGAGAGTGGGCACCCTTGTCGTGTACCTTTAGTGATTTCGATTTTGTCTGTTCCTTCTCCATTTACGATTATTTTTGCTATTTGCTTTGTATGAATTGCTTTTATCATGTTTAGAAAATTTTGTCCAACATCCATGACCTCCAATTGTGCTTTCATAAATTCCCAGTTTAGATTGTCAAAAGCTTTTTGAGCATCTAAAAATAAAAGCGCCATTTGTTTTTCTGGGTGTTCTTCATAATATTCTAAGATATTTATTATTGTTCTTATGTTGTTTTTTAATTGTCGTTTGGGGAGGAAGCCGTTTTGGTCTTCATGTATAAATTGTACTAAATATTTTTTCAATCTTTCCGCCATGACACTTGCAAATATTTTATAGTCTACGTTAAGTAGTGAAATTGGCCTGTAGTTCCCTATTTGAGTTAGATCTGTTCCTTCCTTGGGTAATAGCGTGATGTTTGTTTCCAACCAGGTTTCTGGAATCGTTTCTTCTTTTAGTGCTTGATTACACACCTTTTTTAGTGGTTCCAGTAATTCTTCTTGAAATGTTTTATAGTATTCCGCGGGAAGCCCATCTGGACCAGGAGTTTTCTCATTTTTTTGCTTATTTATACTTTCCATTATTTCCATCGTTGTTACTTCGGCATTCATCATCTTTTTTATTTCATCTGGTATTTTGGGGGGATTTGCTCTTTCCAAATAGTTTCTTGGATAGTTGAGTATTTATTGCTGTGGGATCAGCTTTTGTCCTTTTCAGGAGATTGGGTGATTATGGTGATCACCATGTTTTTTGTTCTGGGTGTATTATTGTGATAAGGGGGAGATATGATCTGTCACAGTGATTGATGGGTGTCATTAGCTGGTCTTTTGTGTGCAGTAAAAGGACAAAAGCTGAACCCACAGCTATAAATACTCAACTATCCAACAAACTGCGACAGAGCACAGACAGAGTTCTGACTCCTGTCCTCTGAAGATGCTGGCCACAGAGACTGGCGAAAAGTTAGGAAGAGAAACCTTCAAAATATGGCCAAACATCCCGGAAAACCCACAACAACCATAGTTTGTTTGTTTGTATGTTTGTTTTGCTTGCTTGCTTGTTTAGACTTATGCCCCATGCATTTAGTGGACCAGCCATTATTCTGGGCGGCTTCCAAAAATAACATGAATATATAAACAGAATTAAAATAATGAACATATAAAAACTAAAACCCCTCAGAAAACCTCCAATCTAGCAAATATTCCAAGACTCAGAATTGCAAACCATGGGCCTGCATAAATTACTAAGACATGCTCTGGCAAGAACACTTGCTGACTTGTAGTTATCAGCACAAGTCCATATTTCATAACACCTTGATTAAACGCCAACCACACTAAGTTAAAATACAGTGGTGCCTCGCATAGCGAGGTTAATCCGTTCCGGATTAACCTTCGCTATGCGAAAACATCGCTAAACGGGAATAAAAAAGCCATAGAAACGCATTGAACTTCATTCAATGCGTTCCTATGGCTTTAAAACTCACCATTAAGCGATGTTTTTCCATAGCGCCGCCATTTTCGCGCCCTCGGTAAGCGAGGGCAGGGCGCGAAAATGTGGCGCGGACCTTCCGGCGGCCATTTTGGAACCGCCAATCAGCTGTTCTCCCCGCTTCGTTCTGCGAAAATCGCTAAGCGAATTGCTTAGCGATCATCGCAAAGCGAAAAAACGCTATAGGGGCCATCGCTGAGCGAACGCTCCAGCGATGGCCCGGACCCCCTCGCTATGCGAATTCATCGCATAGCGAAGCACTCGCTAAGCGAGGCACTACTGTAGTTGCACAATTAAACTGTGTTCAAGTGGTTAGGTTTGTAAAAACAGTGGCACCCTCATGAGTGAAGTGCTTGGAGGTTAAATTGTTGTCAGATACATGAAATTCCCCAGTCCTTTAGCTTTTATTGGAATATTCCTCCCCAGTTCCTTCAAAATTAAACTGGATGGAACAGAGAGGTCAAATGATAATCTCATTTGCACAGAGCTTTTGTATAACTACAGCAGTACATGGTGCAGAAGGGCTGGCAATTATATGTTTAGTTGTGTATTTCCAGAATAGATAAATCAAATGTTGTCCTACACTTTTTGGTGTTCAAATTTGGAGACTCTGTAGACATCCGCATAAAAGGTTAATGAGTTTTTCCACCAGGGCATTTAGTTGCTTTGTGGTCTAGATCATTGGTCCCCAACCTTGGCCCTCCAGATGTTCTTGGACTACAGCTCTCAGAATCCTTCACCACCACCTCTGCTGGCCAGGATTTCTGGGAGTTGAAGTCCAAGAACATCTGGAGGCCCAAGGTTGGGGACTACTGATCTATATTCTAGAGTAGAGATGACTTATGTTTTCATTTGCTGGTGTACACATTTCATTTCTCCCTCAAAGCTCTGGGTGAGGTCCGGAAACACTGCCCTTGTTGAAGTTCATTATGTCAAAGCTGAAACTGGCAGGTCAGAAAGAGAATATGAAGAAAACAGGGTGGAAATCTGTTAGGTGAAATACAGTATTTTGGCTGTACTCCTGGACCCTAAGAACTAACATTCTGGGACACCTTAATATTCATGGTGAGTCCACCCTGGTGGGGTCAACTCAGACTTTATAGTTGCCATGACAGTTACAAGGCTTTTGCAAGACATACTCTGGCCTGTATTCTCAGCTGATTTGGAGCAGGTCTGCAGTGGGAAGGGGGCTCTTTTTGTCTTCATTCTTGTCAGACATTTTCCTGTTGAAGTTTAGATTGACAGCTGCTGTCTCCCCCATCCATTATCTTAGTCCACTCTCAGACCTATGGTAGCTGATTAGATTCCTGAATGCCCTTGGAGCTTTCAGCTCACGTGGTTGGCACTCCTGTCAAGGTTAAGGAATAATGAGACAGGCTGTTGGTGTGTGATTCATCCCAAATATCCTTTATCGTGCTGTGAAAGGACAATTGACCACTGGAGTAGCAATGGAGTTAGTACAATGAAATAAATTGTAATTGTAATTTGTAATTGCAATGAAATAAGATGTGATGATAGAAAGCTGGGAGACACAAGTGGCTGATGTTGCAGGGTAAACACGACAGCTCAGTAATCATATCTGCTTTGTGGCAGTGATGGCAGCAAATTGTTCTGCAGGCCACCCATGGTTTCAATTCTTGCCATCTCAGGAATAACTTCTAGCTGAAGAGGGTTGACCCAGAGGGTCCAACAAGTGAGTAATACACTTTTATGAGACAGAATGGAGGTGGCTGTGTGTATATTTCTAATGTGAGGTTCTATTCCAGTCTTAAAATATCACTGGTTGCCTCCTTTTTCAAAGCCCAATTTAGCTCCTAGCACTTCCCCTTAAAAACCTTGAATGTCACTGGGCCCAAATACTGGAAAGACCGACTCTTCCTATACTAGAAAGTACTGGTTGCATCTTGAAATCTTCCATGGATGTGTTTAGGGATGTGACAAATCCTTGAACATTTATTCATTCTCATCAAGGCAGCTTGTTGAGAAGTCACTGGTTCCAATGATTTCTGACTTTCAGCAGAAGAATGGAGTTAGGATTTATTTTCTTTGAGATTTCCTCAAAACATCTCAGCACAGATCTAATGTATTTTCTGTTTGTAGAGCAAATTACACATATACATTGCAAAGAAGGGATGTGGTGGCGCTGCGGGCTAAACCGCAGAAGCCTGTGCTGCAGGGTCAGAAGACCAAGCAGTCGTAAGATCAAATCCACGTGACGGAGTGAGCTCCCGTCGCTTGTCCCAGCTCCCGCCAACCTAGTGGTTCGAAAGCATGCAAATTCAAGTAGATCAATAGGGACCACCTCGGTGGGAAGGTAACAGCGTTCCGTGTCTAAGTCGCACTGGCCATGTGACCACGGAAGATTGTCTTTGGACAAAACGCTGGCTCTATGGCTTGGAAACGGGGATGAGCACCGCCCCCTAGGGTCGAACACGACTGGACAAAAATTGTCAAGGGAAACCTTTACCTTTATTGCAAAGAAAGAACTAGCTGAGAGACTCAAACTATTGGTTTTTCTAGATTTTTTTTAAAGTCCATGCAACAGAGCAGCAGCTGCTGGAATTTTACACAACTGCATATTTGCAAAAATCATTCTAGCAAGCATGAGTAATCTCACTGATACTGCCAGAGAATACCTCATCATCTCAAAAGTAAGAAGGACAAAATGGTTTTGTCTTATTCTTGTGCAGAAAGCTGGAACAAGCATGGAGTTACATCATTAATGGAGGCCTGACTCTCAAGTGTTCCCTTAGGATTTTGTGTAATTACAGAAGAAGGGTCTTTCTGTGCATAATAACCTGGTTTTGGAATGCCTCCCCTATAATGACACGTCTGGCACCTAAACTACCATCTTTATATCCAGGCATTTTAATTTGTATAAATCTTTGAGCCTGCCCATGTCACTCAATTTATTTTTTTATTGCCGGCTTTTATTTTATCAATTAGATATTAATTTCACCATACAGTATCTTGTTTTTAAATGGTGCATTTTCAATCTTGAACACCACTCCAGAATTTCACATGTTGAAGAATAGTAGAGATATGTTTCAAATGCAAAAATACATAAGAAAGGAGGAGGTTCACAACAGACGTGCTATCCGGGCTGGCTGTGGAAATGTTCAGTCAGAACATAGCACACACGGAAGAGTCATGGGCAGAAGCTGAATCTGGCATTTACTGTTTAGCATTTTGGATTACAACTGCCTATATCGCTCTGCAAATTCTAGTTAATGGACAGTGTAAAAGCACAGTACAGTGGACAACAACCAGAACTGGTTTTTCAGCCAGCATTATGAGGTTCTCTGTGGAACTAGGGCACAGTCCAGCTCACTCTCTGCATTTTTAAGGCACCTTGGGAACTGAAAGGAGGATTATCTTGCTAAACTATCAATTAGCTGCAAAATTTAGGCAGGGCTGACCTTGAAGCAGTGGTGGTTGCAAGTTCTTTTGCTATAGTTTTAAATTTTAGTCTTCCGTTTTAAATAGCAGACTCAGTGGGAGCCACCGTTCCTCCAGCCAAAACCCCCTCAGTGTTCCAGAATGAGATTTTCATTAGACATAACGGAAAACACCACTTAGGCTCATGAAAAGGCAGCTCTGCTGCTATCGTCCTTGCCAATGGTGAAGGGGAAATGTATCTTTGTGTATTGTGTATGTGTCTCGTTCTCTGTGTTTAATGAACAAACTACTGTACTATGATTGCTAAATGTAAGTCCCTTGCTCACCCACAGAGAAACAGACTGACCTCGGAAAACATACCTGTTCCATTATCTCCGTAGTTCTGCTCCCTCAGAAGGGGCTGAAATTCTAATTTTGCTGGTCTTAGTTCCATTTTGCTTGTTTTTACCTCAATGATTTCACTGACCATGCAGCTGAAGTGCTGGGTTATTGATATTGCCATATACAGGCATGGACATCAGGCAGCAAAATCAAGCAACTTCTAATGCAGCAATAACAGCCTCATTTTCTCTCAATTTCATGGAGGGCAGAATTATTATATGAGAGTTACATTTGTTAGACAAAAATTTGTTTCTTCCTGATTTCCAACACAAGATCCATGTACCTTGTACATGCTGTTGCGGAACAACAACAACAATTTGGAGTAGGTAGGTGGCTGGCAGGGAAAAGACGACATCCATCTATACGCTTTCTCATCTGCAGCTTCAGAGGTTAAGAAAAAGATGCAGCCCAGCCGGTGAGAGGAAGAAACATGTAATTGCATGTAACACATGGTTTGGCTCCGAATATAGTGTTTGATGTTAGAGAATTGCAGGGGACAATAAGAGCTGACATACGACAGCTTGCTTTAAAGTCACCGATTCTTTTTCCTTTCTGCAGTGCCACCTGTGATTCGTGTCTATCCTGAGACCCAGGCGCAAGAACCTGGCGTTTCAGCGAGCCTCAAATGTCACGCCGAGGGCATTCCGAATCCAAAAATCTCCTGGCTAAAGAATGGCATTGGTGTCGTGCCAAAATTGTCTAAGCAACTTATGCTCTTAGGTAAGAATTTTAAAAAAAAAAACCCAACAACCATGTTTCATTTGTCATAAGCCAGAATCAAATGGAACACTGCTTGTATTCAATTTTCTTTACTAATTCACCATCATATTTCTATCGATGTTAAACCTTCCTACTTCTTCCCTGCTAAAGCCTGTGTCCCAAATCTGTGCTGTTTGGGATGAAAGATAATTGGCCCCACATCTTGCATAAATCATGGCACAGATGTCAAGTGTTTCCTCTTTTCATTTGGCAGTAGAGGAATGGGATTTTTTTTTTGTTTCTTCCCTCAGTTTAAAGTTGAGATAACCTAAAATTAATGCACAAAATATGTTTTTAATTGCTTTCTCATTTCCCGTAGAACCACACTTTTATTATATATTCATTTCATTATAAAACAGTATATTCAATATTAATATTCTCTGAAGTTCATAAATGTTTCAAGAAGTTGTCTGTCCCTTTTTCTTACAAACCTTCCTTGGCTTCAGGAAAAAAGTAAAGCCCTGGCTCTTTACTCAAGTTTGTCATACTGTTGCCCCTGTTTAATTTAATTATATTTTTTGTTTAGTCTCTCTAATTTTTTATAACCCACCTTTTATGGTTGATTGCTGGTCTGTCACCATCATGTATCCTATTATAGATTTGATTTATGATTGTGATATTTAGCCACGGGGCCCTTGCTTGTTTCACCAAACACTGAGTTCACGCACAAGTATCTCATCATATCTTTTACCTTGCTGCCACCAGTTGACCTCTGTCAACACCCTTTAATTAGAAAGATTGAGGTCCAGGCTGAGTATAAAGTTGAACAACACAGGTTTATTGATTACAGTTCGCTTACATAGGTTCTTCACAGACTTTAATGTATTCATTTGATTATTAATAACTTGTTTCACTCTTAACTCTTTTAGCTCTCTATAAGTTCCACACTCTTAATTCCTAACTCTGCTACCCTCTCTAACTACCACAGACTAACTTCTACTTCAGACTCTCATCTCTGACTCTCTTTCTCTTCCCTATCTTAAATTTTTAAGGCTTTAATTTCAGTGGAGCTCCATAACAAATTAATGTTGCCACCTAAAAATTCCTTTCTTTCTTAAATCAGTTCTAGGTTAGGACAATTTATGGATTTTCCCCCTTTTTCTTGCAGCAAATGGAAGTGAACTTCACATCAACAGTGTTCGATATGAAGACACCGGTGCCTATACTTGCATTGCTAAAAATGAAGTGGGAGTAGATGAGGATATTTCTTCTCTCTTCATTGAAGATTCAGCTAGAAAAACCCGTAAGTGTAACATTGACATAAACTTTCTAATCTGTTTATTTTTGTTTCATATGACTGTGTGAGAGTATATATCTGAGACTACTCTTTGCCTGCCCACTTGTTTATGTATTGTCAGCTTGAGTAAATGGAACCAAATTAGCTTTTATTTAAGTAAAGGCCCACAGGTGTAGGCTTCATGTAGCCATTCAGGCATCTAACCTAATTGGTAGTCCCAACTAAACTAGACCCATTGAATCAATTGTGTATATATACAACCATCGACTTATTGTTCCACGGGTGATTTGACGGCTCTGCTCTTGTTGAGAATCTCAACTGGATCGAGGCCCTAGTTTCCATTGGTCACTAGAAGAGTACAGGGACTTTGTTCCCTCCTTTCTTTATGAATGGTCAGACTCTGCTTTAAAAAAAAGCCAATTAATTATGTTGTGGAATCTAATGGCCCTTAAAGGCAACCCATCTTAAGATGTTCTCTGTGGAACATGAAGAACATAGTGATGTGTAGATCCTGCCCTTGGATCAAGAGAGCACTGAAACCTGCCTGTACTTCTTTGAAACAGACTGGGATGTTCACTGCTGTAACAGTGGGGATTAGCTGGGTCAGAAGGATCATAAGCTTCAAGAAGACAGCTACTCATTAGTGAACTCCTAATGACTGATATCCATGTCCTCCAAGTTTGCTGTGCTTATTGGTCCCTTCCTGTCACCTTGGCATCTCCATGGAGACATCCAAAAAAGCAGGGAATTTGGGGATATCATGATCCACATCAGATGGATCATAGCCTCTGGACCATGGCCACCTTCTGCTGATATCTGCTGGAGGACGCTGTGACTGAGAAACTTTCCAGAATTCTTTGGCTCTGTTTTTGCACAGATTCTGAAACAGAGCTAGGTTCAAACATTGCCATCTGTTGAGGATATATCCAATAGACTTGGTTAGCATACCTCAGGGCATGAGTGGAATGTGGTGGAAGTGTAGCTGAGAAAAGACCTACTATGGACTATGTTCTGACTTGAAGAAATCTGTGGGTTATGAAGTAACATGGTTCAGTTTATAACAGGGAAGAACAAGACATGACCTGTTTTGTGAAAGGTGAAACAACCACATTTCTTCTAACAAGTAGGAGCTGGTACCCATTATTTTGGTGAGGCAAAATGTGCAGGAGCCCGTGGTGGGGAGACCAGGATGATATGCAAAGCCAGAGCAAAAGTCAGTATTTATACTTGCACACATGGACTCATACAGACCCTTGTTCAAACACACAGAGAGGCAGGCAAACTGGCAGGCAGGGGTATGTTAACTCAGACAGTATCTTTCCCACTCACCATTTATTCCCATTCATTCCCTCTACAGCCATGCCAGAATTGCCCTGGCTCCTTTTCTAAGCTAGCTTATTTGCACCCATCCTCTCATTCTCTCTCCTGGCCCCATTCCCATATACATCCACTCACAAAACACACAAGACAGCCAAAGAACAAGGGAGGAAAAAACATGAAGAGGCAAGCAAGTGTGAGGGCCATGTTCTTGTGTAAAACTCATCGTTCACTTGAGGAGGAATAAAACCAATGAAAGAAGATTGCCAGCCATGCCAAAACAAAGAAGAAAAAGAAATATTTTTTCCTTCTCCCCAAAAGAAAAATGTGGAAAAAGAAGGGGAAAATCAGCTGTATTTGTCTAGGGAACTCGAGTCCTGTACATGTATTCCTAGAAGTTAACAGAAGAATTTGCTTCTGAGTCAACGGGAATAAGATAGCAGCAGAATGAGCTTCATTAAATAAAAAAAAAACCAGAGAAACGCTTGCCTCTTGCTCCCACTTAAATCCACTGAAGCTCATTGGCATAGGCAACCTCTCTTCTACAGCTCCTGACTCTTTCCCCCAGTAAGCAGGCTATAGATTCAGGATGGGAAACAGAAACCAGGAGATCAGCTCTGAGACTCAAGCCTTGACATGAATCTAATACACAAATCTGCAGCTGCGGAATCATAGACACAGAGAGAGAGAGAGGGACACACACACACACACACACACACACACACACACACACACACACATAAATTGCACAGTATAGCAACAGAGAAACAAGTAAGCAAACACAAAACCCCTAGGGCAATAAGATTATTGCCTATTTGTCCCCCCCCCCCTCAGCTGCTGGCATTTAAAGCTTCTTTCTTCATGGAGGGACTTGCGTGAAACTTCAGGGACTGGGAGCCATCTGTAGGCACAAAACAACAGTTATATTTAAGAACAATTACTTTTTTGCCTTTGAGGTAGCTCCCTTAAGGTGGACTCCAAAACATAATCTGTGCTTGGGGTACGGGCTGCTCCTGATGGAAGGGTGGGAAGAAGCCTGAGTGTGAGGTCGGACTGTGCTTAAACCTCTTAAATTATGTGTATTTTAAAAAGACTATATAAGATTAATCTTACAATCCCTTACACACATTATGAAAATCACTGGCAAATCCAAATCTCCAAAAGCTACTTTACATTTATTCTCTGTAAAGGTTACCAATAAAATATTTGAACAGATACATGTAAACGTGTAATGCACGCATCTGATAGGCACCTGCCTCAGAGTTAGGGTTCCAAATTGGCAGCATCTCATTCCTTAAGAATTTGAGAATGGACCTCACACCTCAAGTCTCAAGGCCAAAGCCCTAGGGTACATAAATTCTAGTGCACAAGCCATCAGTCAGCAGGAACCTGAGATTTTTTGTGGCTATCTAATTTACATGCATTCCATAGCAAACACAGTAGCTTAAATCCAATTCTTAATGCCAACTACATACAATCCATTGAATAAATAGCACTTGTAAATACTTGCTTGCTGATTCTATGGGTCTCTGTTTAGTTGGGACTAGCGAACTGAATTTAGTTCAAAGTTACCCCTGCATATGGTAAGAATGGACCAGTTTAAACTTTTGTTCTGAAATTACAGAATCAAAATGTTAGTGAAGATAATGGATGACAGTAGACTGCATAACTTAGCTGTTTTTATGGTATTGATGTATTGCCCAGGGAAGGTCTTTAAAAAAAACATTAAAAAGGACATCAAAGTGTTCATTAATAAGCACTAATAAGAAGAAAGCCATTGTACTCTTAATAATTATCTGTCAGCTGATTCATTACACATACGGCAAGCTTTCATGTGGTTACAACTTTTGTGTGATTGTACAAGATAAAAGGTTGTTATCCTGGAGAACAGAACATCATCTGCTATGAAAAGACACATTTTGCAATCTTTACTAAAGCAAAATTCAGAACTGTTTAGTTTAATAAGAATTTCCTGTTTATTGAAAATCTTTGATGGGGAAAATCCCAACAGAGAAAATTGACATTAGTAGGATCTGTTTTTTTCCAGGCTTTTGTTCCGGTAATATAATTTGTCTAGATGAATGATGTGAAACTATCACAGAAATTACTTTTCATTTAGAAACAAGAGCAAAAGAGTGTTATTGAATACATTTAACTGCTGCAGTGTAATTTTGACATTGTGTTTTGTTTCCTTTTCTTGAACATTTTCTGGCTCTCCCATTTCTCTGATGCTGCAGTTGCAAACATACTGTGGCGAGAGGAAGGTACTGCAGTACAATTGTCTTGTTGTAGTGATAATGTGCTTGTCTGCTTTAATAATTCCATAATGGACCATTTTCCATTAATGTTAGTGATTTGCCACTAACTACATTGACAGCCCTAGCTGAAGTCACAGGCAAAACAAGAAATGAATTGGGCATATTACTATCAGTGATGCAAGATGTAAGAAAGTTTTTCCCACAGAACATTCAAATATCCAAAAAGTTAACAACAATAATGTAGGGTAGATTCCTAAGAATATAATTAATTACGGGCAGAAACACCAGAACGAAAGCCATAATTTACTCTTACTCATGTGAAATGTATGAATATCATCCCATTATTATTTTTTTACACTTAAGAGTTACAGTTATTCTTTGTTCACAATCTCTACTTGTAGAGATGCTTATTGTTTCAGGCACAGATAGCTGTCAAGAAGCCCAAAAGGGATCTTTGCCACTTTGGGCTTCTCCCTCTGAAGTCACTTAGTGCCCTGACAGTCCATATGATATTAAAAGACATCAGAAAGTCCCCTTTGGCTGTCTAGGGGACATTTTGTTCCTAGTTTTGTGGGGACCCCAGTACATCTGAGGATGCCCATACTCCTGCCCCCAAATTTATATTTGTAAAGCATATTTTGGGCCACTAGAGGGTGTGAGAGTAACCGCCCAGAGTAGACACATTCTAAATGGGTGGTATACTACTACTACTACTACTACTACTACTACTACTACTACTACTACTACTACTACTACTACTACTACTACTACTACTACTACTACTACTAATAATAATAATAATAATAATAATAATAATAATAATAATAATAATAATAATAATAATAATAGTTTTTTATTCTGAAAAAACACACATTTTAACACAAGTCTACTTTTCATTTAACAGAACCCCCTAATAGCAACCTTTACACAAATAATAGTAATCAATATGTAAATTGTCTTCTTTGGCTTTGTCGTTCTCTCTTTAGTCCACCCATTTTGAAGTGTGGCCCTCAAACCACCAGAAAAATCATATTCTTCACCACCCAATTTGTACCACTAAATACCAGGAAAACTGTTGCATCCCCACCTTTGAATAGTATAGAACTCCTAGCCATTTTTACTTTATTTAGCAGTGTTTAGTAAAATACTGAGATATAGTAAAAAATACTGCACTAACAAATATTTTCAAAGATATGATCAATCTGTAGTCTGAATATTAGCTAAAATTATCTTAAAGACCATAGCTGACCCCGGTCGTATCCCTACTTCAGGGAGAGAACAGGTTGGTGCCTCATCCAATTCTATTTTCTAAAGTTTATCAGTTAACTCTTTCTTCAGCACTGGCAATGAAGCAGCATCACTCACTGACACATGAATGCAGCAGGCTAGTGCATGCAATGCCCTCTCATCCAATATAGCCATCACCTGGTTTTGAGAATGGCTTAGAGCAGTGATGGTGAACCTATGCCACTCGTGCCACAGCTGGCACGCAGAGTCCTTTCTAGGGGCACGTGAGCCATAAGTCGCTGGATCACTACTCCCCCACCCCCGTAGCCAAGCCTCAGGAGGCAGCTGCAGCCGCGGTGCTGGTGGTTCAGCAGGCGGCGGGTCAGGATCTGGAGCAGCTGACACTGGTAGTGGATCCAGAGTGGGGTCTCGAGGCACCTCCATGCCTGGGATTCCCCTTTCCGCCAGCACTTACAGTTCCACTGTGGCGGCACGCTGCCTGATGGTGTTTTTTTTTTCCACCCCAGTTTGGGCACTTGGGCCCAAACGTTCGACGCCACTGGCTTAGAGTCTAGCATTTCAAATTTATCTGGCTGTCTATAGAGCTCTGCCAGCTGCTTTTTACAGCATGCTTATGCAGAACCCCTCTGGCCTATGAGGAGCAGTGATACTTGATGAGGACATCACAAAATGGTATTGCTTTGCTTCCTAATTAAGATAGAGGAAGATCACAAGCCATGCCTAGTATAATTAGGACCATCTTTATACAAGCCCCACATTTTTTTAAAAAAAGTATTTTGTAGGAAAAATTCTTCACGTTAGAGAATGTGGGGTCAGATATGGCCCTTCAAGAGCCATTGATGGATACATAAAACCCCTGGACCTCTGGAGATATCACCTTCCTGGTTTGTCATTTCAACTGGAGGTGCCTTTAAACATGCCCACAGCAGGGGAGGGGAAAGATTTCCTATGGATATATCTCAATACCAGCATAACAAGGCCTGAAAAACTGGACTCTGGGATGGACCCAGTTGCTAAAATTCATAGCATGTGGCTGTTCTTCCTCAGCCAGGAAGGGAAGGTGAAGTTATACACATTGTTCCAGCCTTTCAGACATTGTCGCAATAATTTGGGAGAATACTACAAAAAGCAAATTCCATACTAGTCTTAGTGCCATACGGAGGCTTCCTGAGTTTGGAAATTTTGGACTTAAATATGATGTATTGATATATCAAATATATGTTACGATGCATTTGCTGGTAACAGGAAACAGTACCGCACACAATTCAGAAATATATATGGCCACAAACTGCTCATGTAAAACATTACTGTTATCTCCTTCCATGGCTTTTAACATATTGATTATAAACCATCACACCCTGGTCTGAGTCATTTTTCAGTAGTGGTGATGGACACTTTGGGCATACAATGAAATGGAGAAATAACCTGCTGGCATTGTCTCACCCAGTTAAAAACAGCTGTATTGATTAGGTGGCCCTTTTTGTCAGTTTACTTTGTCAGATAGTCCATTCCTCCTGTAAAAGGTTTTCACAGAGCTCATAAGACAATGAAACACTCTGCATTGTAAACAGTACAATGAGGTAAAACAGCAACATACTTTATCTTTAGAATACTTGTCAGAAAATATGAATATCCAACAACTAAAATCTCTCTCTCTCTCTCATTCCCTTTCCATTTTTTTGGCATCCCTGAAGCAGGACTTAGTCCAACATAATCCAACACTTGTTTGCATAATTCCCCCTTTCACTATCTTGATTCTTTTTGATGAGCACCCAGTCAAGCTGTTTGTCAGAGGTGGGGAAAAGGTGGCTAATTCATGTGAGCTAACATTTGACACAAACATATAGGAAGAGTTATCACAGGAATGTCATGCTCAGTTCACAGATGTTACATTGCACTATTGATGGATTTAAAATTTTCCTGCTGTTAACGCTTTAAAAGCAAAAATATTAAGCAGGACTCTCAGATAAGATTACATTTTATTAAGATTTTATTAATTTTTTTTAAATTGCTAATAGAAACAGCACTGTGAGTGCACCTTGGTGTTACAGTGCTTTACAGCTGGGTAATGTGACCCCAGTAATGCAATGGAGAAATTTCATTCTCTGAAATCAGTTCAGTGTAACCTTCCACATACCGTATATAAACATAAATGCTGTACAAATATTTGCTCTAGTCTAAGACCCAGTGGGCCGAGAGCTTAAACTCTAGTTTCAAATACACTTAATCAGAATAAAACATTTTATGTAAGAAAAGTAGGTTGAGAGAAACCTTGCGTGATGGAGGACCACTTCTAAAGGAGACCAGGGTCTAAATTTTGCATTTTCCTAATGAAAAATGTATGAAAACTGTTCTGTTAAACCAATAAAGAATAATCAGCATCAAATAGAAGCTTGATATTATCGTTAATATCTGCTTTCAGAACAGATCAAATAAAAACTGAAATGTAAACATACATTTTTATCAAAATGATCGTGGAGAATAGTATGGTTAATGTGCATGTATCTGAACATAGGCATAGTTCACAATTACCATTAAGTTAATGCATGATTGTTATCATTTGTTTTAAAATGTCCCAGTTTTAAACATCTACAAAAATGTGCACTCATTGCATCAAGGGCCAAATCATGCCTTCTGATGTGTGTATTCAGGGCTCACTGAAACTGGTAGAAACTATGTGCATGCAGCAAGAAAGGATTTCGGTCCGCATATTCTGAAAATATCAGCATAATATACTCTAAAGCTATTTTAGTTCTTCAATGGTGATGATAACAGTGGAGTTTGCTAGCTATGCTTTCAGAAAATGCATGATCTCTCACTGCAGCATCACCTTTAAGGATCATTGCTCCTAGATCCACTGTGATGCCTTAACTGGGGTATTTCTGTGGTATAATTCAAAGACTAAGGTTCATACATCAAATTGTAAGGACACCCATAAAGGCCATATAATCTATGTGCCACTTGGCCATGGTATTACCTAAATCAACACAATAACATCCAATCCTGCAGACACTCATATTCTGCTGCATAATGGTTTGCAGGATCTCTGTCACAGATATTTTCATGATGAGCCACTTAGTTAAACCAAGAACCTGAACATTGCGTGGAAGTTCCTTGCTTTAAAAAAAAAAAGCTTTCCATTCAATTACCTTATTTTTTTTTAAAGACACAAGTAAAATCTACACAAAGTTAGACACTTTCCCCACCTAATTTCAATGAGAAGAATAATGTTTGTTTAATTGGCTTCCAATAGGAATTAAAAGTGGCTAGCATTATCTTTATAACCACTTAATTCCAAACTGGGGAAGATTTGATGCCATCCAACAGAAATAACATCTACAGTCCGAACAGCACTTGTAGTTGGCTAATCTAAACAGAACTATCCTCTGCAAGAGGTGGCCTTTCCTTAATTGTGGATTTTATGTCCCATGCAAAAATGAAAAATGTGTAAAGGGGAAAAGTTCACAGCAGTGAAACTATGGAAGTTTGGCAGATAAGTACACTATCAGCATTATTTGGGATTGACAGTAGCCATTATAATATTGTATTTCTAGAATATGTGAACATGTGTAGTGAGGGGATTTCTGAACAGAGTGATTGCGAAGATCCCCAATATCATAATCATTCATGCTTTTGCATGTAATGGAAAATTCAGCACACTATTAAAGTTATGAGACATTTCTGATTAAGCAGAAATGTAAATGATAGTTGTTTGCTAGGAATTCACCGACAGGCTATTTTTATAAAGCTTCTGGAATGCCCCAGTTTTGATAGACAAGTGCTATTGCAATGCTAGAAGATTCCACATTTGTGAATTACAGTCTGCAAAATTTCAAAAATGTCTTTGCTTTGGTGGCTAGAAGGATTTGCTCCCAACGGTCAGGACAAATGACTTTCCTAGAAAGAATAAAGTGTTTTTTGTTGCAGTCTAAAATAGTGTTTCCAATTAAGTTCAATGCACGGTTGCATTCCTGCATTTGAAACATTTCTCAGAAAAGGCAAAGTTAGTTGACTGTTTCTGATGTAAAGGAAGAAGACCCTGCATATTAGCTGGATCACAAAACAGATGGCCCCATACATGAATCTGTGACGGCTACCACCAAGGCAATGCATTTTTGAGCCTATCTGTACCTCCTTCCTCACACCTCAATGCCCTACTCGTGACATGAACTTTAATTTGTGAATGCACCCAAAGCATCCTCCCAATTTCTAGGTGTCTTTTTGTAAAGGTATAGTGATTTATTTATTTTTTAATTTTAAGCTACATCGTTTGTTTTTAGACCTGGGAGATAATGACCTTCAGGTTTTTCCCCTCTTCTTGCTCTTTTTTGTTTGTCTGTCTGTCTTTTCTCTTCAAGGTCTCAGTGTGGGAAACATGTTCTATGTCTTTTCTGATGATGGAATCACAATAATACAACCCACTGACTGTGAGATCCAGAGACATGTGAAACCGAATGAGAATGTTTTTCCAAGTTATGTAAGTTTGGGGTCATTCATATCCAAGATAACTGTAATTCTGGCTTGGTTGAAAACAGAAAGCCCAGCTCTCCCATCAATCAAAGTTGAGGCCAATCCTCTAGAAGCAAAGAAAGTTCACAGAGGGAAACAAAAAGTCATTTTACTTGTTATTATTTTTAAAGTTGTTTTTAATTACCAGTGTACATAGTGCCGGGCAAAAGTGTTTGTGGGAACTTGTCTGAATAATGACTGGCTTTGGTTCTATAGTGGGAGGGAACATTTGCTACTCTACCAGTGGCAAAATGGCTTGGTTCATTCCCAGCAAAAATACTGAGAAAGAAATATAGGATAATGATATAAATGTGCCTGAGAAGAAATGCATATTTTAAATCTGGTAAATAAGGTATAACTGCTGAATTTCACAGACCCTCTGTTTTATGCGTTATCCTGGACAAAATGAAATATAGCTAGCTTCACATCAGTCTTTTGAAGCAGAAAAATATATTCCACTTAAAATGCAGGCTTTGTTCATGCTGGAGAGACACGGAGGCATTCTAATGAAGACTCATTAGCTGGACAGCTGAATCATCCATAAAGCCTTACTGAGCTTTCTCTTTCACTGTTCCTGGACTCTAAGAAATTTAGGCTCTGCAGCCCAGCCTGCCAAGGTGAAGGGAGGGGCTGCATCAAGACGTACTGGCCCCTATTCAGTAGGTCTCTTGTTGGTATGTCTCTAGACTGGAGACTGTCTCTTGAAAAAAGTTCTTTTGCATCATTAGAAATGGGCATTTGCATTAACCAATACTGTTTAATAAATGCAGCCAGTTAACTATCAGATAGAATCTTCACAGATACCGGATAGATGCAATATACAGTATATCTTGAAAGCATATGTACATCTTTGAGAGTTCCATGATTAGGAAGAAACTGAGCGCCAGATTCACTTTTCTTTTTGAATTACAGAAAACAAAATCTAAAACTAGTAAGATGTATATTTGAAAAATGCAGGCAAATGCATGTTAGTAAAGAATGAGTATATATTTGGAAAGGTAAAGATAAAGGTTCCCCTTGACAATTGTCCAGTCGTGTCTGACACTAAGGGGTGGTGCTCATCCCTGTTTCCAAACCATGGGCACTTGTCCGTAGACAGTTTCTGTGGTCACATGGCCAGCACAACTTAGACACGGAATGCCGTTACCTTCCCACCGTGGTGGTACCTATTTATCTACTCACATTCTAACATGCTTTCGAACTGCTAGGTTGGCAGGAGCTGGGACAAGCGACAGGAGCTCACTCCATCTTGTGGATTCAAACTGCTGATGTTTCGACCTTGCAGCCACCACATCCCTATTTGGAAAAGCTCCTATCAAAGTATACAAGAATGGCCACATGGAAAGAAAAAAGATGCAGAGCCCCGGAGAAAAATCAGATCATATGAGAATGCTGGCAGGATTCTAAGAAACGCAACAAAAACAAAACTGACTGATTGTCATATGCCTGTGCAATGCACTTGAATGTTTAAGAGAGGCTATAGAATAACAGAACATAATTGCTGGTATGAATATTTAGATAGTTCGTTAGTACTGGCAGAATACTCTAAACCCTGATCTGAGGAGGAGTGGAATCAGGTGGTGACTAGCAGGGAGACTGCACACTGTAGTGGCCCAACTCTGTTCATTAGCTACCATGAGCAAGGCAAGATCACAAAGCACATCGGATGAGGTGGGACAGGGCAGAGCCAGCTTTGGATCTGTACATATCTCTGCTGGACAAATACCTGCTTTGGATGCATCTACCACATATTCTGGCAGACAATATGCTTAGCATCTATTTAGGAACAGATCTCCTGAAGTGATGATAGACATCTGTTCTCCCAAATGGTTCTCCTCATCTTTGCATCTTACTTTCAGAGGTGCTTTGTTTTTGTGTTCATCAGAAAGCAAATGCAGGCTTAAATCTTTAAGGAAATCCTATTGTTGAAAGGGAAGTGGATATAGAGTCTTGTGGATATAATGTCTTGTTTCACCTTCAGATATGCCACTTTGGAAATGGCACCGCTCATTCCCCCATGGATTACTGTGGAGGAGGGCTTAAAAATCTCTTCTACAGAAAAGATAGCAAACTCACACACCCAGGTCCACCCACCCACACCTTCCATTCTGGCCAGTGCAAGCCATCTTGGGATTCATGGTAAAGCATTAAATACAATACATCCTTCTCATCAATCCCATTCAGGAGTATTCCTTTTAATTACTTCCAGCATTTGTTATCTGCTCTTCAGCCACAGTTCCCAGAGCATGTTATAGATAATTGTCAAAGGCTGGCCACAATGAAAAAGTATGGATAAAAGAGAAACGTACAACAAATTGCAAAAATAAAACAAAACAAAATAAATCTTGCCTAACAAACAAATCACAGAAGGCTGTAAATGCCCAGAAGAAAAATATACAATTTAAAAAAAAATAAAGAGTGCAGTGTATGCTACACTTCTCAATAGTTTTTTTTTAAACCTATAAATAACGATGATTAATGTATGTTGTAATTAATGACCAATATACATTCTCAGGGCAGCTTAATAGAGAGTAGATCATATAGATACAAATATTACGTAACAAACAAAGAATTCCAGGGAATAAAAAAAATTGTAGAGGCTTAAAATAAATGAAGAAAACAAATAGCGCAAGGAAATGGAACACCCTTCAGTTAGTGCCAGAAGCCTTCTCAGTGGTTGCTTCCAAGTTTTGCCACTTCATAATGAAGGGAGCTGTTCTTCCCTTCTTCAAATTTTCTTCTGCCAATAAGCAAATGCCTTTTCATTGTGATCAGCCTCTGACAATTTATGAGCCACTTATGAAGAAACTTCTAACAGATGGGTATGGTACTTTGAAGAATTTTAATCTCTGGGTCTTGGGTGCGTGCTGCGCACTTAACTTTGCTTTCAATTATTAATTGTTTTCTTTTTCTTTATTATGGTTGTGAGCCATCTCGACTCCCATTGTGGGGAGAAAGGCAGGTTTTAGGTCAAACAAATGAACAAGCAATAAAATAAACAAGCACAGGAACCCAGTGAAGTTCCCTACGGAGGGCAGTTCAAAGCAGACCACCACCACCTCCATCTTCCTTTCTATGAAAGGGGCATCCAGAGAAGAGCCTCAGATTAGCATTGAGGTTTTTTAGTCTACAATCTTCAAGAAGAAGCCTTAAATACCGCTGTCATTGCAAAGGCCGAGGGTTATGGGAGTGGACATGCAAAGGCAACTTGGAAAACCAAGATGTTAACAGCCTATCCTTCGGGATTATATATAACATTAAGCCAGAGGAAAAAGTGTAAGATGTGGTGTTTCACCACTGGAGGCCAGGGGGACCTATATCTCCCAAGATGTTGATAAATTACCAGTTCCATATTCTCTCACCCCTGGCCAGACTGGCTTGGCCTGGTGAGAACTCAAGTGCAAAAACATTGGGAAGTAGCAAGCAGCACCTAGCTGGACAGAATGAGGAGTTAGTACAATATCATCTAGAAGGGACTTATAGACCATTAGTAAAAATAGAATATGCACAGTGGTGGAAATAGTTTCAGCATGACTGTATTAATAGAGGAACACTACTTACAATACAACTCTTCATTTTCTCATTCCTGAAGATAGAATGGAAGGCTAGCTGTCACACTCTAATCTGGAAGAAGTCAAGTAATGCATATTTTTTTGTTTATTTCATAGTATTTTTATATCACTCTAACAGTGCAAGGCACTATTCCGGGCAGTTAACAAATGATAAAATCAAAGAGAAATAACAGTAAATCAAACAACAGCAATAACAATAACCTTTGAACTGCAGAGCTGTTGGGGCCCTATAAATAAAGACCACATCACATCAACTAAAACATCTGTGATGTCTTAGCATGCTCTGTACATCTGTGATGTTTAAGTGATCATGTACCAGCATGCTGAGACATCTATAAGGCATCTTCTGGCTGCTTTTTCCATGTTTGTTCTGTTGCTTGCCTAGTAATCTGTAAGTGGTCCACATGTTTAGACATTGCTCAAGATGATTCATCTATCCAGCTAGAAAGTCATCTGCATCACCTTGTACTAGCCAGTACATGACATGAGATCCTATATCATGTAAAGGGTTACATCTTCACCAACTGCTCATTTAATATACAGATGTTATAGGATTATTTACTTTGGTGATCCTAACACCGTTTCACACATAGCCACAGCTATACATTTAGCAACAAGAGTGTGTCCTCTTCCTGTTTTAAGAGACAGAGACCATTCCTATGGCAAAGTAAATTGTGGTTCTTTGTCTTCTCTACATTCACATTATTGGTAGATTCAAGAAAATTATTTTATTTATTATTTAAAATATTTATATGCCATCTTTCTCCCAAAGGATCCAAGGCAGCTTACAGCATTAAAAGAAAAAAGAGTTAAAAGCTAAAATGATAAATTATTATCATTTGTTATAATTATGACATATATATGTGTGTGTTTTCATTTTATGTTGTAAGCCGCATAGAGTGGTCGCAATGACCAGATAGGCGGGGTATAAATGGAATAAATAAATAAATAAATAAATAAAATTATTACAATGCTTAGAAAGCATGAAACAGATAGCATGTTAAAACTCATAAATAAGAGCAATATTAAAAGCTCAAGTGCAACAACAAGAAAAAAATCCCTTCACAAACATTTCCTTGGTCAACCCGTCATTTAAAGGAAAGACTGTCTGAAGAGGAAGGTCTTTGTCTGCTTGCAGATAAATAGCAACGATGGTGAAGGAAAAGGAATAATGTTTTCCCTTTCTCAGAAAATTTGTGTTAGAAACTTTAAACTGGTCTCCAGGCTAAACTGAAATGTTTAAACACCCAAGGATTTAAGAATAAGCCACAGGACAGTGTGCCCATTAAACTTGGATGAGTGCTTTCCTCCCACGAAACAAGATTTATATTGTTAATAAATACTGACAACCCAATAATTCTGCTTATAACCAGTCAGGCATCAAACATTTGTTCAGCACCATACTAGAGTTCTTGTTATATTATATATTGTTGTAAGTGGGGCCATGCCAGAAAGATTCTGTCTTCTTCAAACCTTGGGCTTCACTTAAGGCTGCTGATACCTGTGTCTTAGGGGAGGATGCTGCCCTTTTGGCCAAATATTGTTTAGCACTTAAATAAGGAGTTTACTGTTCACCTGAAGAAGCACCTGACGGAGCTCAAGTAAATAACAATGGATAACAACCACAGCACATCTACACTCTTGTTTCAGGAAAGTACTGAGCCTCCCAGACAACCTGGCCTTCATATTGAGCAGTCTGCCCTGAACTGAAAACACAACTCTGTGCTCCAAGTAGCACAGCTGGCAGAGTAAAATGGAAGACAGTCCAAAGATTGGTTCCATGATTCTGACTGCATAGGCAAATCCATCACCTTTACTTAATGCTGTCTGTTTCTTTTCCTTTGTAGATGTACTGTATATGGCAGATGGGCAGGATCATAGCACTGAACATAAACCTGCTTTCATTCTTTCTTATTTCAGGCTGAAATCTGTCCTAGAGTTGAAGGTGAAGCCGTTCAGTCCTGCCTCTGGGCTTCTGCTGTCAATGTCAGAGACAAATATATTTACATAACACAGCCTACGTGGAATAGAATAATGATCCTAGATATCCAGACTCAGAAAGTCATTCAGGTAAATTTCCAGCATCAGTTCATCACTTGGAAAGGATGGGGGAAATAGTTTGATGATGCCAAGAGTTTGGCATCTTCCGAAAGGAAATTCCAACGATTGATGGATGTTTTCATTTTAAAAACATCAGGTTTGCAGCTTGAAATGACATACAGGAAGCTGAAATAGGTATTAAAACTGTATCAAAATTACATATGTATTCCTTACCGTTCAACAGTTTTTGACAATGAGAATGTTACTGCCTTGACAGTGTACATCACAATGAATAATACTGATGACTATATATCTGTAGATCTAACTGCTGTACTGTAGACTACAAGTACTCTAAAAATCCAGTGGAAACATAGACTTGGAAACATGTAGGATTGTGTGGTAAGGTCCCACTCCTATACAGTTAATTCAGTGGGATTGGCTTGAAAAACAAAACGTGTGGGGCTTGGCTGTAAAGCAGCCAAAGGCGCTCCTGATGTGAAGTTATGGTTGATATGAATGACAGCAAGACAGGGGCTTCACAATTTTTCTTGATTAATCAAAAGCCCATCAACATAAAGCTTCAAAAACTGGAATTTTTGAGAACACTTGTTTTTCAACATAGAGGAAGTATCAGAGCTGAGATACAGCTGAAAATATATAAACAACAAAAAAAATCCACACGACTCAGCAGGTTCTGAATGAGTCGGTGACTTTAAGGTTCCCCACACACAAACACTTTTTTTGTGTGGGAGACCTTGTACTCTGGTGTGAAATCTTGTAGTATATGTTGGAATAATATAAATATTCTAGATAAAGTTTTTGCTACCACAGAATCTGTGCTATCCATCTGTGTGGAAGTTGTGTATAAAACAGAGATGACAGAGATAAAGGACTGAAAGGAGAGCAGTCACCTTCCATTGCACTAGATGTGAAGCAAGCCTGTAGAGACTTACAGCAATGCCACATAAAGATATAGTCAATGACATGCAGTGGTCTGTTGTCAAACCTCTGGCACAGAATGTGTACCTCCCTTCTCATAAGCAAGATCTAATGGAATTGTTTTTGTTTCTTTAAAGTCTTTGGATGTTGACCCTATACCTGTAAAACTACATTATGATAAGTCACATGATCAAATTTGGGTACTAAGCTGGGGGAATATGAAGAAGTCGCATCCAACTCTGCAGGTAAGACCCAAGCAAACATAATAGCTAATCCACAATTTCTCTGTAGATAATTATGAACATGTTCTCTTAGAAGCCTTAGTTTCAGCTCTTTCCTGTTTTTATCTCTTACCGCAATTTATTCTCTTTTCCATAGTTTCATAATGCAAATGCAAAGGTTTGTGTAAATATTCATTCATTCATTCACTGATTGATTAATTGATTGATTGATTGATTGATTGATTGACTGACTGATTGATTGACTGATTGATTGATTGATTGATTGATTGATTTGATTTGATTTGATTTGATTTGATTTCTATCCCAACCATCTAGACCAAAGTTCTATTCTGGGCAGTTACAGATACAACTTGTGGATCCATTATGTAGTGTATATACTTAAATTTGTAAATTACAGTAACTGATTATTCATGTGCCAGCTTGTGGAGTAAAGATCATTGCAACTACAAATCCAACTCTACCTTTATACTTGTCAAATAGCTCTTGACTCAAAAGACACTGCTATTAATAGAAGAGAAAGGGATGGGTTTTGCCCACTCTGCTTTCCCCATCCAGTTTCCTGAATCCCTCAGAAATGGCATGGTAACCCTCAGCAAAAAGAAAAAGGAAAAAAAGGGGGGAAAGGGGGGCTCCTTTTCTGTTAGCAGAAGCATCCTCTGGGTGAAAACCCATTTTGTATGCAGAATGTACCACTATTTTCCACCCATTGTGTTCTGTTGTAAGGAGTAGCCTCCGTGATTCTCAGGTCCAAGACACACATTTAACACAACCTTCAACAAGGGAAAGGGAACCCACTTTTAATTATTTCACTTAATATTTTTTTACTTTGGACAACTATTTTATTCCTTTTTCTCCCTCCCCCCTTTGTTCTTCCCTTTTCTTTTCCTCAGGCATCATCTGCCTTCTCTTAATCTTCTACCTTAAAAGAAAGAAAGAAAGAAACCACATTTGCAGTATGATCTACTAGTCACACTACATGAGTCATGAATCAGTTGTGATTTGACAAGATGAAAATAAGTTCCTTTGAAATATAGCATTGAAAGAGACCTTTACAGATATCACTAGAAAGGCACATAAGTGGGTTCCAGATCATGTCAACTTTGAACTCTCACTAGAAGCCTAAATTACTAAACTGAGGTGATCACACTTTATACATATCATGAGATGTCAAGACTTACTGGAAAAGACAATAATGCTAGAACAAATTGAAGGCTGTAGGAAAAGAGGAAGAGTTAATATGTGATTAATTGACTTGATAAAAGAAGTTTATCCTTAGTTTGCAAGACTTGAGTTGAGCTATTAATAATAATATCTTTTGGAAGTCATTAATTCACAGGTTGCCATAAGCTGGAAGTTATTTGACAGCACATGACCTACAAAGACTCATTTTTTACTGTAATACAACTGTGATCAAGTAAAAGAAGGTCCACAGCTGAGTTTCTTGAATATGCCCCCCCCCCCCGGGCAAGTCTGGCACATTTGAAGGGGGCCAGAGACTGGAAAGAATTCTTCATACCCCATCTTATAAAGTTGAATAAATGAGTAACTTTATTGCAGTATACAACCATAGGAATACATCTAGCACATTTACAGAATAATACCCTGGTAACGTAAGGGAATATCCACAGAGAATTAAAAATGCAAAGTTTAACATTTTATTTAGAATTTGAACCTTCTAATTAACCCATCTTCTTAGTATGAAATTTAATCACATATAAGCAAATTTTAGCTATTTGTTTAGTAATAAAAGAGTTTTCATCTTTTAAAAGTCTTTCCAATCCCTCCTCATTTGCATCTCCTGTTAATCTATCTAAACATGGCAGGATAAGTCTCTCCCTGTGTGGGTGGAGAAAGGGACAACGAAAAAACATATGCAGTAAACCATCTATTCCACCTCCCCTTGGAGGCATGGGCAGCATTTATAAGGAAACGCCTTATAAAGTTTGCTATGTGACTTATACAATCCTGATGCAGCCTATACTTTTCCATATGGTGCTTATGACATGGCAAAATCACTGCTTTTCACAAAGAGGCACCTAAGAAAGGGGAGTGGAGATCAACTCATTTGAAATGTGTTATTAAAGGTGAATCTTACAGATACAATAGGCCACCAGAAAGGCAAGTTGATGGGTTCTCAATCAAGCTAAAATGAGTAAATTAAGGCTATCCTGCCTTGTATATAATTAAAAGCCACCTGCTTCTTGGGAGAAGAGCTATGACAAACTCAGACAGCATCTTAAAAAGCAGAGACATAGTCAAAGCTATGGTTTTTCCAGTAGCAATGTATGGAAGTGAGAGCTGAACCGTAAAGAAGGCTGACCTCCGAAGAACTGATGCTTTTGAATTGTGGTGCTGGAGGAGACCCTTGAGAGTCCCCTGGACTGAAAGGAGATCAAACATATCCATTTTGAAGGAAATCAACCCTGAGTGCTCACTGGAAGGACAGATCCTGAAACTGAGGCTCCAGTACTTTGACCATCTGACGAGAAGAGAAAACACCCTGGAAAAGAACCTGATGTTGGGAAAGTGTGAAGGCAGGAGGAGAAGGGGACGACCGAGGATGAGATGGTTGGACAGTGTCATCGAAGCAACCAACATGAATTTGACCCAACTCCAGGAAGCAGTGGAAGACAGGAGGGCCTGGCGTGCTCTGGTCCATGGGGTCACGAAGAGTTGGACATGACTTAATGACTAAACAACAACAACAAATCATCTTGCCCACACCATAAGGTGTCACAGCTTGAAACTGATCCAAAAAACCCCTCACAGGATGGTGCACTGGACACCTCAGCTTAAGCCCCTGGACAAGTAACATCAAGGTCGCATAGAATGACTCTGATTTTCAGTCTAAAATAAACTGCTTGTCGATTACACATACAATATATGAGTCAGGATGTTAAACATTTGTCTATGCAGAGATGCTATCCAAAAGAGCTCTCTTCCCTTTGCTCTCCAGCCCTCTCCACGGTTGCTTCTTCATTTGTATTCCATCTGTGAACCATGTGAAAGGATGAGCTCTGCAATGGAGAGGATGTTCAGATGCTGTCATGTCAACCATCCAGGATGCCCTGGTTCACCAGTTGGCAACCTGGGCTTCAACAGGAGGGCCCACCAGATCATAAGGAAAAACCCCTACAGCCTCCTGGAAACCAATTGAATCTGGTAGCCTTCAGGGGCAGACCATTCTAGTAGGTTCAGTCTCCCCACAGAGTCAGGTCACCAGTGTAAGACTAAATTTCAAGAGAAAATATTGATTTCCTGTGTCAGTGCGCTCATGCAACAATAACTAAAACATCCAAAACATTCTAGAATAATGTATAATTCCATTCCTCTGTTGATTAAAAAAACTGTGCACCCTGGAAACAACTGAGTACTCTTAAATCATTTCCTGAGTGTACAGTTTTTTTCAAGAATAAGTCTTTCTGGTCCCAAGGCCAGTGGCCCAAATGTAAGAATCTTAGTGCAGGTCATTTCACATACATCAGCATGACACCTGTATTTCTCCTACTGCTGTTAACATGGAAGAACCAAATATACCATACTTTTCTCAATTACATTAAAACATTTCCATCAAGAAATGGTGGGTTTCTCAGTAGTTGGACTGGAAAAATCTCTGTATGTCCTGACCCAAATATCTGAAGCAAAACTATAGCAGTTTCTGCAATGAATTATATATACCTGTAAATTCTGAATATAAGATTGACACATTGCATTTGTAAACAATTCTCATGAACTGTCCTCACCTATCCTAAAACACAAAATACATCCTCAAATAAGAAATGTCAATATTTTTAACATTTTAGTTTTCAGAAAGAAATGTCGCTTCTATATCTTGGTAGGATACCAGGGAAATAACAGCATACGTGTTCCATTATAACAAAGGTTTGCGTTCTCCTCAGGAATAGCCTTTCTGAAAAGAGAAAGACTCACTCTGTCCTTTTCCATATATATTTTTCCCCACTGGCGCAGTAGATATCCATTCAAAGAGATAATTAACTGCTGTGACTTCGCTGTCGGTCATTCAAGCCAATGAATTAGCATGGAGCATTTAAGTGAGATTAATAAATGTGCACATGAAAACAATGTTTATAGTAGGCAGTGCAGAAAAATTACTGCAGGTTTAGAGTGGGGATGCTGTTTCAGTGCCTGCATGGTTGCATTGTCTTTTGATATAAACAGCTTGAAAGCAGATGGGGAATTATTCTGTTACCTTGCAAATGTCACATGCACACACACACTGATGCTTTTTCATCAACAACCTTTATTTTCAGGAAGTAGGACAGCCGTCATTTTGATTTATGGAAAATGGTTAGTTACATGGCAAAAACATGTTGTTGATATAATGTCCATTTGGGAGTTTACATTTCTGTTCCTCACTTCATTGATCTGTCTGTGTTGACTATTTTGGTTATACGTTGTAGGTGATACCAGAGGCAAGTACGGGAGAGAACCAGCACATTATTCGCACTCATCTGAGTGGCATGAATGATTATTTTATTCCACCCACAAATCTCATTATCAATCACATCAGGTAAGAACCCCTTACCCCCATTAGTTTGCTCCTTCCATCTGATGAAATTATTGAGTAATCGTGAGTATGAATTGCTTTACTTGTGTGACAATTGCTGGGAGCTATACCATGTTAGGAAATGAAAACTATGCAGCTTTGCTCCCAAGTATTTCATCAACTGGAAGTCAAGCAGCAACACATGAAACAAAAAAAGAAGCATACCTGAAGCAATAACGGTGAGCAAGACAATAAATGAGCTTCTAGCTATTCATCCACTCTCAAGTAGGGCTCCAGACAGGTCAAAACTGGGAAATATGTGTTGCTTAATTAGAGACACTGCCAAGAGTCTCTGCTATCCTGCTTCATTTTATTGAACCAACAGTTTCAGGTGTGGGTGGGTTACTCTCAGTATGGTAGGAGTCTAATGAGATAGAATACGACTTCTGTTTTGGGAGGCTGACAGATTTCCAGAAAGGTTTTGCCTCCCTTTCCCAAGCAGAAAACCAGTTCTTGCTAGACACATCACAGGACGTGCAGTCTACAAATCTTGTGTTATGCTCACAATCTCATTAGTACCCTAGGCCCAGAAAACCCCTGCAATACCTATGTTAATAAGTTAACATCTGTGGCGGTCTCCTCTGAAGGAGGAGGCCTTCACAAGGTTCTCGCTCTTCTTCCTTCTTCACTGCCACCAGGTATTGCTGTCTCAATACCATTCAATCAAGGAGACATGTGTGCTTTTAAAACTTAATTTATTTATTTGATCAGGGAGGGTAACATCTGATTAATATACAGTAGATAAATCACAGGTTGCTAATTACTTGAAATTGAATCAGTACTACTTTAACTTTAAAGCTCTATCCACTCTCTGTACCATTCAGCGTTCTCACAGATCTCTCAATCACCCTTAGTTCACTCTTAAGTTTCACACAGTCTCTCACTACCAGAATCTCTCTCACTCACAGATTCTCTTCTCACTCACTGAATTTCTCTCATACTCCATACACCAGCCTTTATATCCAAACCCCTCCCCTCTTGGCACCGCCTTCCATCCACTCATTGGCTCCTTCTCCACTGCTCAGCTGTGACGGACAGTTGAGGACAGGGCTGTTCGCTACAACATTTCCTCAAAGTAAATGGGTATAGGATTTGCTAACATCTCCCCAAAGTAAATGGGTATAGGATTTATCAGAATTTGCTTTTTAATTCTTTAAAAGGAAGGTTTAACACATTCTTGAGGCTTAATGGTTCAGAAGAACTGTAAGTGTCACTCCAGTTGCATACCATTTTCATTTGTTCTGCCAGTACTTTGAGTCCCAAGTCATGTTTTTCACAGAGGCAAGTATAACCAGATAGATGACACAATAGCTCCCAGGGATGCTCAGGTGTGATTATCCTCTTTTTGTATACATTGCCATTGCTGGGTACTCAGTAATACTTTTCAGCACACACACATACACACATACACATATGCCTGTAGTCCTGCTATTTGAGGCAGCTGTATTGTTTCAATGAAAAAGCACTTCTGAAATGCTATTTTTGCACTATAGAATACTAGGACAACAGTTACTAGGAAAATTTAGTGACTCAGACTTAGAGCCTGGCCAGACAGGTTATATAAGCTAGTTATTTGGATCATTTTTGGTGTGGTTTGTTCAAATGAAATTATGGCATCCATAGGTGTTTTGACCCCATCCCACCCCTTTTTAGAGCTATTCCGCTCCTTCCATGCACAACACTAGGGCTACTTTTTGGTGCAATTCATTGTGCTCCTAATTATTCCATTGTGTAGTCCATTCAGATGGTTAGTCCCCACCAAAATAGAGCTGTGGGCAGTGTTATCTGAGGTGACAATCCTGTGATGTATCTGGTGCATTGTGGCATTGAAAGGGATGATAGATAACACACACCCCATTTTAATTTTTTTAAAATGCATTGTCTTATTGATGCAGCACTATTCTAGATATACAAGATACATTGGTCATATAACAAAGAGTGTATTTTCCTCCCATTTTTGCCACAGGATGGAAGTCCAATAGCCACAACCAGTTCTGCACACACACATACATGCAACCCATGCACAATAATTCACTCCTCTTCCCTGCCTTGCCTCTTTTTTCTGTTAATACCCCTAACCCAAAACCCAAGATCAGTTATTTGGGGGAAAGAAGAAAGAGGACTTAGTCTGTAAACAGTAAGAATCTATGTCTGTTTCTTGCAAGAGAAAGCTCCCACCCCCCAAAAAATCAATTTAAATTTAAATCAAAACAGATAACACACTCCAGATCTAGTCCTCTCTGTGTTACGCATTAAGCTACCATGGTGCTAACAAATATGAAAACCCATTCAAAATAACACAATCCTTTACAAGTAAAGCTAACATTTAAGGCTTCAGACTACTACATTTATCAAAAGTTTTTCTACAGAAAAGCATAACACCGAAAGATACTTAACACTCTAAGAATCTGTTGTTGTTTAGTTGTTTAGTTGTGTCTGACTTTTCGTGACTCCATGGACCAGAGCATGCCAGGCCCTCCTGTCTTCAGGAGGCACAGTGCGGAATTGAACTCCCATACTCCACAGAGCTGTCCAACAGTTCTGGATTTCATCCCTCTCTGTCTCCCCCTCCATTAAAAAAAGCACCCTTTCTTCCTTCCTTTAAAACTAAGGATGATGAACCAGATACATTGGTAGTATTATGTGTACCATGCTAGGTAGATGCATTGCTGTTTCGCTATGTCACTTTAATTAACCAAAAAGAGAAAGAAAAGTTGCAATGGGTTGCTGAATGACGGCCATGGGAAAAGGCGGGGAAGGGGGAAGGAAGGAGACTGTCATTAATTGATAGGGAGACAAACTGGAATGATTCAAAGACCTGTCTGGATCCTTCTCCTGGGAGATGAAACATCAGTCAGCGTGAACAGAAGAATTGCAAAATCAAATACAGGTAGACAGCACTAAAGATAAAAACCTTTCAAGCGGGAAACCAGACCACTCTGAATTCCCTCATCTGGACATGCCCTTAGTGTGTTTGATGACTGCATAATCCATGACATTCTAGTTTTTCGGGCAAATAAATTACTGAAGGGTGTAGAACTGGGTTGCCAATGACTGTTTTTCTCTAGTTTTCCATTGCAACCGACTCACAACAGCAGCAATTATTCTCCTAAAGCAAGTGGCAAATACATGAATCATTTCTCCTTTTTTTGCCCTATCTCTTTATTATTCATTTTCACTACAATGGAAAAATTAGCACAGCCCATGCCCGGGTGGCACGCAGATGCCTAACCTACAACCCCCATCTGCAATAGTCCAATGGTACGGTATTGTGGGAGAAACTGACTATTCTTTATTTGTAAGGACCAGCAGTTAGTAGCATGAAATTCTTGTTTAAATGCTTATTTTCTTTTTAGTGCTTTTATGTTGTATAGCAGAGTGGTGAGGAAATGTCACTCTTAGTTTATAGGGTCCCTGATTAAAATCCCAGTGCAGCCACAAGCTCAACAAGACAGTGCTCTTTCTCTCAACCCATAGATCATATAGTAATAACAACATTGGCCTGCCTCACAGAACTGGTGTAAAACCCATTTACTGGTGTAAATGCTCTGAACACTAAGATAATGTGATATCCTTTCTCTAGAATGTTACTAAACTTCCATGAGGCACTTGTGTGTGGGTTTTGATTATTTTCTTTTATTTCTTTACCAGGTTTGGTTTCATCTTTAATACATCGAAGCCTACAGTTCACAAAATTGATCTGGAGACCATGGCTCATATCAAGACCATCAGCTTGAAAAACTACAGCTGCTGGCCACAAACCATGGCTTACTCTCACCTGGGTGGATACTTCTTTGTTCAGTGCAAAACAAATCTTTCAATTCCAGTCACACCGCAGCTTATAATTGACAGTGTCACAGACTCTGTTATTGGTCCCAACAGTGACATAACAGGTACTCCCTACATCTCCCCTGATGGACGCTATTTGGTCAGCGCAGATGAACACAGCGGGAGGATCAGAGTCCAGACAATAACAATCCAAGGGGAAATCAAGTTGATTTATGACTTACAAACCACTATGCACATATCTGACCTGACATTTCAGTCCTCTTTCACTGAAGGCAATCAGTATTATATATATGCTACTTCACATTTGCAAACGGATGTGCTTTTTGTGGAGCTGTCAACAGGGAAAATGGACATCTTGAAGAATTTAAAAGACCCTATCAAATCCAAAGACTGGCCCTGGAGCAGCTACAACAGAATTATCCAAGACAGTGGATTATTTGGGCAGTACCTTATAACACCAGCAAAGGATTCACTATTTATAATTAATGGGAGACAAAACACATTACGCTGTGAGGTATCGGGTATCAAGAGGGGCAACACAGTGGTTTGGGTTGGAGATGTATGAAAGGTGAAAGAAGAAGAAGACAGAGAAGAGCAGGACTTTCAGAAAACTAAAATACTGATTGGACTTTCAACTGCAAAATAATAATAATAATAATAAAATGCAGTAGCATTGTATATTTTTACACTGAGGGAAAAACTGTATAAGCTTCATGGTGCAATGCTGGCCTACATGGAAGATTTATAATATAAGGTATGCTCTGCAAATAGGAATGGGTTGGGAATTTTTATGGAAATCTGAATTACAGCTTGAGTTTTGGGAATATACCCTTGGAAAAGGAATAATTTCTGCAACCGAGATAGTATAAGCCACATTCCTTGATGATTCTATACAACACAACGTTTGAGTTGAAAGGCTGATAAATCCTTACATTCTGGCTAGGTTATCAGTATTCATTCTGCTGATCCCACATAATATGTCCTGTTGTGTATGCCATGTGGTGATATGTCAGGCCTGTAGCTTAGACATTTTCATACAGAGAGATAAACAGATTATTATACTTTGTTGCCCACACAATCACAGTCAAAAGTTGTTGTTGTTTTTTTTAAAAAAAGCTCTTTTTTTAAAATGAAAATCTTATTGATATACGTGTTCGAAATAATAAATATTTTAAAAGTCAGGGAAATTGAAATAGTTAAATAGTTAAAATTTCCACCTGTCTTTAAAAAAAAAATCTCTTAGCAAGGTAAGTTGAATAATGTGGACTATATTATTATTTCTACTTAAGGCACTTCTAGATTTGTAAAGAGTGGCCATACCACTGCAGTGCCCTCCAACAGCTACAGGTTTCCGCTGAAGACATCACTGTTGATGTCAAATGGAAAAGATAAGGCATCAAAACCTAAAGGTTTGGAAAGCAGTGAGAATGATAGCAATCTCATTGATTTCAGTGGCCAGAATCCTGTTGCTAAGCATACTAAATCACTCTAGAGGAGGGCTACTGAATCAATTGGGATTTGGTGGGTCAAGCCCCCACTAAGTTCCATTTATTGAAATGGACCTACTCTAACTGATCTATTTGAGCATGGAAGGCCCATGTCAATCAATGTAACTCACTAAATGCTCACTGATTCAATGGGCCTACCTGCTATCATGCTATCTAGCGCCTTAAGCAACAGAATTTTGGTCAGTGGGTCTGCTTTAGGCATGACTACTACTGTTTCTGCACAATTCAGGAAGGCCTTTTTGAGATCAAACATGACCGTTCTATGCTGTCAGTCCTTTTTTCCTTGTACTACCCCAGTACATTCCTTTCAGACGTAGGAACCCATGACTTAGTTTTGTTTGAGATGTTTGTAAAAATAAGAGGTACCTCGGTGTCGAACGCCGGAAAACAAATGGGCAAATATGCAACTATCTTCTATGTAATCAGGAAAGAGTGCTTTTAAACTTATTTTTTAAACAGCGGCGGCCTTACAAAGTGTGCGCAATGAACTGCTGCTTTGGCAGACAGGAGAACCAGCAGTGCTGCTCCCAGCATAGAGAGAAATATTTCCAAAAGTCATTTATTCCCCTTCATTAAAAATTTGCCATTAGTTGAAGTAATTGGGTTCTTTATTTTAAAAAAAGAAAAATAACTGCTGTGTCTCAAAATGCATGCTTCTCAGTAGCATATTTTAGGGGAGAAAACGTTTAGTTTTTATATAAATCAGACACTTAATTCACATCTGTCATCCAGGACCCTGGAAAGAAAGGATTTATTTTATTTTATTTCATTGCTGCTGCTGTTCACATTCTTCTCTCATTCACAGTGTTCTCATTTATAGTCAATTACCATTCAGTTATGAAAAAAAACAGAGTAATCTAAAACCAATTAAAATATACTCGACAACACCAGACACTGAAAATTGTGAGCTGATTTGCCATAAAACTTACATCCATTTTTACACATTTAAAGTTATGTCAAATCTATGTTCTCTTGTTATGCTTTGAAACTTCAACTAATCATGGTGGTGGTGGGGAAACAGAAAGAAGCAGAGAAGAGTGCTTACAAATTACACAGGCAAATCTAGAATAAATACATTTTTGAAGCCCAGTCACAATATATTTTTAAAAGGCATCTTCAAGTTCTTTCAAACTAACTTTCAACAGCAATGACCATTGTATGCTTTAGGCCACACAGAAACATACACAAAACCCAAATGTGTCCCATCCTTTTGTCATGAGTTCATTGGTCAGGTCCCAACAGTGACATAACAATAAAAAGCATTTATTTGCCCAGCACCCATGGAGATACAGTATTTATAATAACTCTTAACAGTGGATTCAAACACCCTCTACCATACATTGAAGAACATGGGAAAGGGTCGTGGGGCTATCATGAGTATCATTGCCCTTCAGTGGCTATGCTCTCCTTCAAGTCTATACAGTGCATGTATGAGAAGAGAATCTGAGGTTGTACCAAAGTATCCATGTAAAGCATCTCTCTATAGGAAAGGAGATCTAAATTATCCTTGGATGAGATATCTCTGTATGTGAATCAGATATGGATGGAGCCTCTTTTCACTCACTGAATATGAGATGATAGGAGAGCATGGATGCTGGGCACATAGACAACAGGAGTGATATCCCACAAGACACATGTCTCCTTCACACATCCTTTAAACCTGTGAGTGGTCATCTGAACTCCCTGCTCATTCAGCATGATTAATAATAACTCCGTATTCATAAAGAAACCAAGAGAAGCATTTGTATATACATGTTAGCCTCTTCCCAAATGATTTCTATTCCATGCCTACTGCCGTACAATTTTTAACCAACACTGCATCTGCACTGCAAATGTAAACCACTGAAGAGCTAATCCTCCCACAGTGGAGTCTTTGAGCTGTAACTGTGCTATGTGAGGATGCTGGGGGCCCTGAGAACTCTCAATGCTATCAGAAATTTTCAATGTTCATTCCTTGGTAGAAGCCATTGCACTTTAAAATCGACTAAGTTCAGTCATATAAAGCTTACGTCAAATTGTGTTGTTTTAAAGCAATTGGCCAGCAAAGGCAAAAGAAGATGATTTAATAAATTAAGCACAGAATTATTGAAACAACCATGAAATCCTGCTGCATAATTGTATAGCAGAAAATGTAGCGTGTCCCAGCATGTTTCAATAAGAGAAAGACACAAGTGCTCTCAGCCGGAGTTGGTAGGCTTGTCACCTGTGTTCCCTCTTCTCCCCTCCTGGTCAGTGCTATAATATTGTCTTGGTTTTCTTTTCTTGGTTTCATTTCGGCTAAAGCCTTGTGCACAATTTTTCCTATGAGCCATAGGAGGTTAGAACTCAGATGTAGCCTCCACTTAGAAATATGCAGTGGTCAAGGATGGTAAAGCAAAACTGCATCATAATTTGCACTTATTTTGAAGGTGTTTCATTGGGTCTGATCACTGCTCTGATGCCCCTTTTTAATGATTTCTTGAGTATTTTACTCTGAATATGGTACATTTCCCCTCAGTTAAAATCTTTGTGACATAGGTATAGCAAAATGTTACTTTTATACCATAATTTTGTAAAAGGATCCTTGTAAATATCTCTTCAGGAAAATAATCTGAAATTATTGACATTAGGATGTGAAGGGTATGTGATAGACTTCACTGTTTCTGTTTCACCTGATGACTTGGACTAGAGTGGACTCTAAACTTTAACCCTCCAAAGATGCTCCTTTGACTAACTTTCGTCTCTAGCTCTCAAGGTCTGTTGTTGTGTCTCCTAAATATCCCAATGGCCTTGTCCTGCTTAGCAAATGATATTTAATTTAGATGCGTCACACAATTTGTGAACAGTTCCAATGATGTTTGATCCAACATAAAAAGTGCTGCACATTTACCGGTAATTATCATTTTTTTCCTTACACACACAAATATCACAATTCCTCTGTGACACTAAAGGTGTAAATTATGTTTGTCTCCTTGCAACTTTTGTTATTAAATCTCATTTGGTTGCATTTTCCGATTTATTCCTTTGGTCTGTACATAACATTTGAAGTAACACTACATATTCCTTTCTCAGCCAAGAAATTAATAGTCACAGTAATTAAGTGGAAGTAATTTAAATTGAACTAGCATGTAATTAGTTACCCTAACATGCCCATGTATCACTAGATACTTTTATTTGATGGACATTGAAATCAATGAACAAAGTAACATTTAAGATCAGGATCAAATCCCTGAGATCTGATGCACTGCTGTTTCACTGCTTAGATTAAATAAAAGACAGTAAAAAAGAAATACTATGATTATAATGGATGTTTTTTAAAAAAAAAAGACTAAAAAGGCAATGTTCATACGACCCATTTAATGTATTTAATGCTTAGCTTGCTGTGTGGTTATCCACGTGAAGCATGCTATTGTGAAACTGCATACACAGGACATGGATCCAGTTCTAATGTGGATGCCAACACTCTTGAGCAGGATACCTCAGATCCTCCCAGGAATATAGACTGTTGCCTCCCCCATCCCTTGATGGGAATGGAATGGTGGAGCAGGTCTTTATGGAGAACAAGACATATCATATCCTCCGTCAGCACTTTTGCCAGGTATTATATTTACTTCTAGGAGCAGAAGTACTGGGACTGTTTCTGTAGGCTACAGATTCCCAGTTGGTAACAAACTCTTAGTGCCTCTTAGTGCCTTTGCATGGAGCTGAAGAAGGATAAACTGAATGGAGCCATCTCCCGCTATTTCTCATGCCTGTGCATACCTCCTTCTGTTCTGGCAGCAATAGCCTCTGCCTTGTCTAACACAAAGCACTATGAGCATGGACTGAAGGGTTATGTTGGCTGCTGGTGACTACATGTCAGGGGCTGAGGGTTGAGATTCTTTCATTTTTGAGCACTTTCAACCACTGTTATTACCATTTTTTACCATTGCTGCACCATTCCATTACAAATGCAGCTAGTACGAGCAACAGTTCTAGCCCAGCATGGAATCCGGAATCTACTTGAGAGGGTCTAAATCAAAATACTCATTTTCCAAAAGATGGGTAAGGTGCATTATAAAGAGAAGTATCCTTAGGTGGAATGGGATTGTGCTGCTCACCCAAGGCCATACAAACTGACTCCACAGAAAACACAGTGAGGGAATCAAACTCCCAACCCCTGGCTCAGCCAGATACATAAACCACTGAGCTATCCAGCCAGCTTTACTTCTGAGGACCTCTCCAATAATATATAATATATTCTGCAGAAGGAACCTATCTTTATTCAAGGACATAATCCTGAATGAGATACCTACTGAATCATCTGTTTCCCATGTATCCTGAACTATGTATGGAAAAACAGCTGGTGCGAACTTCGCCTAAGGAAAGACAAGAATCACCTTCACATAGCCTTGTATTTCTTGAGAGCTAGTTTAATTACGTACTTCAGCACATAGCCCTCTGCTTTGCATGGTGTCTTCAGTGCTTGTCAGACACAGTCAGATAAAGTCGGTCAATACAAAATGACAGACAGGAAACAGGCATAAGTTCAGTGAGCAAAACAAAGTGCATTTAGTCTTAGCCAAACAAGCCCTTCCAGAGTTTTGAAAGGTTAGCTCAAATTTAGCTGCCCTTTCCCCTCAGAGCTTTGGCATTTCGCGAAATGCAAGTCAAACAAATTTCTTAAAAATTGTTACAGGCTTTCTACCTGATTTGTTGAAAGGCATCTGCAGCCAAAGCTATTCCCAAAGTTTTCCAGTCATGGCCCCAACCCTTGAAAAAGGTGAGTATCCAATGTGAGAGGAATATCTTACTATTTTCTTGGGTGTCTTCATAAATAAGCATAATTGAATTGCAGAATGAACCAGCAGTGACAATGGTGGCTCCATCAGACACACTTTTGATGAGACATCTATCAGCCATGGGAGGGGAATCATAGAATCATAGAAAAGTGAAGTTGGAAGGGGCCTACAAGGCCATCAAGTCCAACCCCCTGCTCAATGCAGAAATACAATCAAAACATATCTGCCAGGTGATTACCTAAGTTTTTCTTGATTGCCTTCAGTGGAATAGTGTTGAGTAATGCCTCTTTTCTCTGAACTATGGCCAGGAGAGATGTAAGTTGGTCTACAGTCTTAGGTGGGAAGCTGTAGTGGAAGCACAAGCCTAACTACCCACAGAGGAAACAAAATGGAGGCTGACGGCTTCACCCCACCCCGCTGCAAGCAGGAGGAGGATCATGCCCTACCAACAGCAGCACCTGCTACTTGTCTCTGGAGAACAACAAGGATAATGATGAATCTGTTACTCTGAGCTGGTGCATGGGCATGGCTCACTAGGAGGAGGGCAGCAATAACGTTAGCAGAACCTTCTATTCAAAAGGTGTATGAAGTGACATAAGCCCACACAGTCATCATAGGTTGGCTCCATTTGCCTGCTTCTCTCTCAATGCCTGCCTCAGAGCTAGATCCTGTGGGAACGGGAGATAGAAAAAAAGTGCTCTCCTGGTTACTTCTTCTAGTTGGTAAGATAGCAGCCAATGTAGAGAGACAAACTGAGTAGCATCAGGTCACCTCAGCTTCAGAAAACTTGGCAGGGTAGGGGGAAGCAGCAAATTTACCATTCCTGTATCTCACTCCCTGAGGTGATTGCTTCATTATGGCTAAAAGCAAAGTGGTTAACTTATGCAAAGAGTAGTCAGTTTCTGGGGTTTTCGTTTGTTTGGTGTCACTTTGTGAATATTAGTGAACACAAGAGAGTATCCTGTGGACCATCTTGACTTCTGCCATTGGTGTTGTCAACCTTTGGGCTACCCTTTGCTATGGTATCCTTTTTCCTGTTGGAAATGTAGGGGCAAAATTATGCAATAATATCAGGCCATTTCCTGGCATTTTGTGTCATGGATACAAAAACACATCCCACAGTCATAAACCAGAGTTGTTTAAAAAAGAAGAGGAAGAGGAAGAGGAAGAGGAAGAGGAAGAAGAAGAAGAAGAAGAAGAAGAAGAAGAAGAAGAAGAAGAAGAAGAAGAAGAAGAAGAAGAAGAAGAAGAAGAAGAAGAAGAAGAAGAAGAAGAAGAAGAAGAAGAAGAATTGAATTTCCTGGGTTTTAAAAATGGAAGTTTAACTCTACATATAGTACACAAAGATTTCTTCAGAAATTTCCCTCATGTGGAATTGCCCATTGTTCGAGTAGCTCAGATGAGCCCATGATCTCTGCTATGGTTGTAGGGAGGGGACAGAAACAAGAACAGCTGAGATGTTACTGCACTCCCTCCAAAATATTTTGAAGGGGGGAGTTGAACTTAATGAAATGAAGAAATAAATGTGTAAATGAGTGCAACACATAGTAATGGGGAAACGTACACACCCTTTAACCTCTCAGGTAATCTAATGTTGCCAGGCCCACTCCAGAGAATGCAGACTAGAAAGCTATGTTCCAGTTTCTAAACCCTTCCCCTGGAGTAGGCAACCTGAGGAAGAAATGCTATATTGGACCAAAATCTCTATGGGTGCGTAGTATACATGTATGTCTCCTCAAGGTGAGAGCTCGGAGGCAGCAAGGATTGCCACTGGAAACCAAGGTCAAAATTATCCATACTGTGTGAAAGATGGATAGTCAAAAAAGACAGGGACAAAAATTAACTGACTGGAGATGTGGTGTTCAAGGAGAGCCATTCAGAAAGACAGAAATATGGGTGTTCAATCAAGTCATGGCTGAACTCTCCGTTGAGCAAAAATGAGTCAGCTGAGGCTATCGTACCATACACATATAATGAGAATACAAAAGTGCACAGAAAATACAATATTTCTTGGGAAATTGGGGGGGGGGCAGTTGGAAGGCCTAACATGAGACAGATTATCTCAATAAAATAAGCTACAGCTTTCCATTTGCAAGAGCTGAGTAGAACTTATTGAAAAAGACAATATTGCTGGGAGAGGGGCAGTAGGAAAAGAGAACAATCTAATATGACATGTTGTTGGTTTGCAAGATCTGAGCAGAGCTGTTAATGATAAGACATTTTGGAAGTCATTAACTCATATTAGTCACTACACATCAGAAATGATTTGATGGCACATCACATCTTTGGAGTTTTTTTTAAATTACCATACAATTGTATAGTGACAAGACAGACGCAATGGTTTCCACAATACAGGGATCAAAGTTCTGCTACGGAACACAGAGTAAGACCATCCCCAAACAAATGCAAAAAATAGTAATTTCACAGCTTAAATGACTGCACTTCTGAATGTTCATTCTCTATTCTTTTTAAAATAACTTTTAAATATTTTACAACCATACATAGAATCTCTTTGCCAGCATCAGTGCCTCTTTGGCCAGAGATTAATAATTGAATAATGAAACTAGAAGAGACTTATAAGGCCAATAAAGCCGGTCCGCTGCTCAATGCAGGAATCCAAATCAATGAATATAAACGTATTATATGGGGACAGGGGAGGGGCAGGCCGAGGCATGGCATCCAGTGATGTTGCACCCAGCCCCCAACATGCTGACAGTGCCAGGGTGCACATCCACCTTCATTGGATTAAAAACAAAGGGGGGGAGTGCTGCAATTTATATGTGTGTTACATGTGGTCATGTACCTGTTTGCAGCTTGTTGTTTAGTTGTTAAGTCGTGTCAGACTCTTTGTGACCCCATGGACCAGAGCACGCCAGGCCCTCCTGTCTTCCACTGCCTCCCGGAGTTTGGTCAAATTCACATTGGCAGCTTCGATGACACTGTCCAGCTATCATGTCCTCTGTCATCCCCTTCTCCTCTTGCCCTCACACTTTCCCAACATCAGGGTCTTTTCCAGGGATTCTTCTCTTCTCATGAGACGGCCAAAGTATTGGAGCCTCAGCTTCAGGATCTGTCCTTCCAGTGAGCACTCAGGATTGATTTCCTTTGGAATGGATAGATTTGTTCTCTTTGCAATCCAGGGAACTCTCCAGGGGAATCCTCCCACACCACAATTCAAAAGCATCACTTCTTTGGCGGTCAGCCTTCTTTATGGTCCAGCTCTCACTTCCGTACATCACTACTGGAAAAACCATAGCTTTGACTACGCGGACTTTTGTTGGCAAGGTGATGTCTCTGCTTTTTAAGATGCTGTCGAGGTTTGTCATTGCTTTCCTCCCAAGAAGCAGGTGTCTTTCAATTTCGTGGCTGCTGTCACCATCTGCAGTGATCAGGGAGCCCAGGAAAGTAAAATCTGTCACTGCCTCCATATCCTCCTATTTTATTTGCTAGGAAGTGATCGGATCAGTGGCCATGATCTTGGGTGTTTTTTTTTATGTTGAGCTTCAGACCAGTTTTGTGCTCTTCTCTTTCACCCTTATTAAAAAGTTCTTTAATTCCTCTTCACTTTCTGCCATCAGAGTGGTATCATTTGCATATCTGAGGCTGTTGATATTTCTTCCGGCAATCTTACTCGTGGCGCAGTGGTTAAAACGCTGTACTGCAGCTAAAACTGTGCTCACGACCTGGGGTTCAAATCCCAGGTAGCCGGCTCAAGGTTGACTCAGCCTTCCATCCTTCCGAGGTCGGTAAAATGAGTACCCAGCTTGCTGGGGGGGCAATGTGTAGCCTTTATAATTAAAATTGTAAACCGCCCGGAGAGTGCTTGTAGCGCTATGGGGCGGTATATAAGTCCAATAAATAAATAAATAAATAAATATTACTTCCATCTTGGGATTCTTCCAGTTCAGCCTTTCGCATGGATTCTGCATATAGGTTAAATAGGCAGGGGGACAATATACAGCCTTGTCATACTCCTTTCCCAATTTTGAACCAATCAGTTGTTCCATATCAAGTTCTAACTGTTGCTTCCTGTCCCACATATAGATTTCTCAGGCAATAGATAAGATGGTCAGGCACTCCCATTTCTTTAAGAACTTGCCATAGTTTGATGTGGTCCATACAGTCAAAGGCTTTTGTGTAGTCAATGAAACAGAAGTAGATGTTTTTCTGGAACTCTCTGGCTTTCTCCATAATCCAGGGCATGTTAGCAATTTGGTCTCTAGTTCTTCTGCCGCTTCGAAATCCAGCTTGTACTTCTGGGAGTTCTCGGTCCACATACTGCTGAAGCCTCCCTTGGAGGATTTTGAGCATAACCTTGCTACCGTGTGAAATGAGTGCAATTGTACAGTAGTTGGAGCATTCTTTGGCACTGCCCTTCTGTGGGATTGGGATGCAGACTGATCTTTTCCAATCCTCTGGCCACTGCTGAGTTTTCCAAACTCACTGGCAAAATTGAGTGTAGCACCTGTTTGCAGGTAACCCACAGTAAATCTATTTTCGCTGAAGTTTTCTGAGATATAGATCCAGCCGAAGTGAAGAATTAATGGATGGTCAACTTGCTGGCATGTACTCTCTGCTAAAGCCCATACAAATATCCTTTCTAAATCCTATTGCTATATGGAGGGCGACACAAATAACTAGATTAAAACTATTCCAGACCTTCCTTGCTTGAAAATAATTTTGCACCCTGCAGGTATTCCTCCCATCACTCAAATGTGGGAGCACTTCTTTCCCTGTAGCACTTAGTGTGATGCTCTGTGTGTGTGTGTGTGTGTGTGTGTGTGTGTTTGTTTGTGTGTGTGTGTGTGTGAGAGAGAGAGAGAGAGTGAGAGAGAGAGAGAGAGAGAGAGCTCTCCCTACAACTCTACAGCCTGCTCTGTGAGGACTTGCCATTTGTCCCTTCGTGTGAGCACTGGTGCTTGAGGCTCAGACACTGTGATAGCAGATGCTAGGTTAATTTGAGAGCTCTCATTTGCACTTTAATGGAGTCGCACTTGACTGCTTGCCAAAGCAACGTCCTGGAAGTTTATTGCCATTGGCCCAGGAGGGTTCACTCTTCATCCTGGGCATGAAGGTATCCATTAGTTTGCCATGAAACACACGCCTAGAAATAGCATCGCAAAACACCCATGGGAAATTCAAGTGGCTGCAGTCACAGCGGTCGACGGAGTTATGAACATGAAAAGTAAGGAGAAGGATTCCTCCTGACCATGACTTCAGTTTACAGTGTGTGAGGTGAACTCAAGGACAGTATACACTGTGTCCTTGTCAGTTAGCTTATGCCTATTGTAAGGAACTAGGGACACTGCAGTTCTAAAACATTGGTCATTGAGAACATGGCAACCTTCCATTCTGCTTTTGCTTCCAGTAAGCAATTTCCCCACAGTTGCAATACTACGTGAATGATCACAGTTTCAGTCAAATAGGATTTTGTCTCTGTGTGTGGTGACAAATCAGTTCCCTAATGGTACCCCCCACACACACCACATAGGTGGGTAAAATAAAATTGCCATAAAGTAGTCTGCAGTCCTAACAAAATGATACTCCTCAATTTCTTGCCTTTAGCATAATTTTTACCTTCACCACTAGCTACTATCAGGCACAAATGCTCCTGTTTACTAGCTGCTGAAAATATGGGACATTTTTGTCACATATTTAGCTTCATAACAAGTTTTATGACAGAACTAATCAGAAGATGACATTGGATGACAAAATTATTGTGCCATATAATGGCAATACTTTATTCTGATTTTATTATAATGTTGAAAGAGATTGTGGGAATGTCTGAACTTCATACTGCAGCTAATATCATTATATAGTACAATTTAGTTTATTTTTAAAAACTCTACTACCAATATTTAGTGTGATTTAAAGTTAGTCCTATAATTGTCAGCCTGTCCCGAAATATGTTTTAGTCTTTTGGTTCTATAAATCTCCAGTCACCTCAACTCTGTTTTAAGGATTCTCATAGAGAGTTCTTCTTCTGTTGACTTACAGATGGCTCATCATCATATGTTCTTATAAAAATCCCCCTATAAAAGGGAATTTGATAAATTTATAAAAAAATGAACCTATTAATGACCACTCATTATAATATGATTCCTTCACAATCATAAGCCAAATGTCAATAAATATCAGTCATGGGGAAACATATCTAAGAAAGGACTACAGACCTCACACACACTATGGGCTTCTTCTAGTGGATACCTCTACTTCAGATGAAAACTAAAGACCAAGCACCAACATCTTTAGAGACATTCAAGATAAAAAACAAAACAAAAGCAGCTCTGTGCACAGTGACTTAAAGCAAAGAGAGTTGCTCACAATCTTTAAAGAAAGGTTGGCAAACATAGGGCTCCAGATATTTTTACACTGCAATTCCCACTTGCCAAAAAACAGCCCTAAAATTGCTTTGCATTTGGTGAGAAGTAGTTAACTGATTTAAAAAAAAAAAAGGAGTCAGCTTCTGGGATTTTCCTTTGCTTAATGTCACTATGTGAACAGTAGTGAGGCAAAAAGGGTATCCTGTAGACCATCTTAACTGCTGCCATTGATGTTGCCAACATTCAGGTTGCTGTTTGCTGTGTAAAGCTTGGTATCCTTTTTTTCTGCTGGCAATGCAGGCACAATATTGTGCAGCAGTATCAGGACATATTCTGGCCTTTTGAATTGTGGATACAATAGCCCACATTCATAAACCAGAGATTTTTAAAAGAATTGAATACTAATATCATGTATGTATGTATGTATGTATGTATGTATGTATGTATGTATGTATGTATGTATGTATGTATGTATGTATGTATGTATGTATGTATGTATGTATGTATGTATGTATGTATGTATGTATGTATGTATGTATGTATGTATCCCACCCATGTAATGGCCAGCATTTGCATTTTCTTATATATTTTGTAACATTAAATCTGCATATGTATTCAGCCTCTCACATATATATTGTATATGTCTTTCAAGATTGCGGTACTTCACGGTCATTCAGTGTTAGTGTTCAGTGTTGTTAAAACTTCCATTCATAGGATTCTAAATGGAATTATCAATGGGATAGTTCTCCATTTCAGGAGCTGTTCTCTTTGAAGAGTCCTCTGTTTGAAGGGCTTGGCAGTGCAAGTCAGATTTAAAAATAAAGGGCCCTAAGGGAGAAGATTCCATTCTAAAGGAAATCAACCCCGAGTGCTCACTGGAAGGACAGATCCTGAATCTGAGGCACCAATACTTTGACCATCTCATGAGAAGAGAAGAGTCCCTGGAAAAGACCCTGATGTTAGGAAAGTGTGAAGGCAAGGGGAGAAGGGGACAACAGAGGACGAGATGGCTGGACAGTGTCTGCAAAGCAACCAACATGAATTTGACCCAACTCCGGGAGGCAGTGGAAGACAGGAGGGCCTAGACTGCTCTGGTCCATGGGGTCATGAAGAGTCGGACATGAGTTAATGACTAAACAACACTAGTTATTTCATGGAGCTGTAGGACCATGAGAGAGATTTGTGTTGCTCCTTAGAAAGCCTCTCTGTGTCTTCACACACTCTTCTTTTTCTTTCTTCTCTCACTCAGGTTAGATATTATTACATTATTAAGACTAAACATGTGAGTAATTATGGAAGGATGAATTCCTGTTGGGATTTTGCCCACAATGTTAAGGTCTGATCCATCCCCAATATAGACGGTGCTTCCTGGTACCCAAACCGTAACTGCTTGTGTTTCCTCTGATTTCAGAAAGATCTTTGTTTGCTTTTTGCTTCTTTGTTTTACTGAGCACCAGAAAGGGACATAAACTGTCACCTGACTCCAGGTAGAGCAGGTCAGAATGTGTCAGGAATAGAGATGGGCATGAAACAAACCACAAAACAAAAAAGCTGATGAACCAGGCTGGTTCTTGTCAAGAAATGAACTATAAACCAGCCAGACTGATCCAGGTTTTTTTTTTTTCGTTCTAAGTAATTTTGACAATGCAGAATAAATGAGAAAGTCTTACAAAGTGAGGTAATTTTTAAAAAAATGTATTTAAACAGCGTGTGCCCTTGAGCCTGAACCAGAAGAGCAATGCAGGGGGGAACAGCAAAGCCAGTAAGAGATGCCTAGCACAACTACTTGAGTTGTCTGGTTATTCTCCAACAACCAACAATCATCATTTCAAAAAGCCATTTTGGATGAGAGTTAGAAATTGTGTTGATTGTTTTATATAATTAGAAGAGGAAAAAGGGGTCACAAAGCCATGTAAGTCAGAGTATTGTGGAAAGGAGTGTCCCCTAATGTTGCCTTAAATTTCTATCAGGAAGAAAAACAATCTATTAAAATGAATAGATTTTTTAAAAAATCTCAGATAAGATTCCCTGCTCCACTACTATGAAATACGAATCACCAGGTGGTCCTGTGAACATTAAGCTAGCTGTGTTTGAAACACATCTACATGAAAAAGGATCTTGCATGGTTAGAAAACATTAAGATAAGCACTGCCAACTTAGGCCAATTGCTTGGACCTTCACAAGGAAACCAGCACTGACCATTCTATTGTCAGCAGGGCCATCAGCTCCAATTACTCATGTGATGGGAATGGGATCATTCAAACAAGTCATGCCAAACAAATTGTATCTCTTGTTTTGATGGAGTTACAAGCTTGGTAGATAAGGCAAATCCTGTAGATACAGTGTAACTTGAATTCAGCAAGGCTTTTGATACGGTCTCTCATGATATTCTTGTGGCCAAGCTGGTAAAATATGGCTAGATGGTATTACAGTAAGATGGAATTGTAATTGGCTGACAGGCCACACCCAAAGAATGCTCATCAATGGCTTCTTGTCATCCTGGAAGGAAGTGACAGTTAGGGTACTACAACACTCTTTCCTAGGGATGGTGGTTCTTCAAGGTCTTCACAGATGACTTGAAAGAGGCCATGGAGAGTATGCTCATTAAATATATAGATAGCACCAACTTGGAGGGGTTGCTAATGCATCAGAAGATGGAATCAAGGTTTACAATGTCCTTAGGAAATTAAAGATACGCTGGGCATCTTTAAAACCCAATTAAAAACTTGTTTGTTCATTCAGGCCTTCCCTCCAGCCAATCCTTGAACTTCTTTTTACTCCTTTCTATTTCTTATTTTATTTTATTGTTTCATTGTAGTTGTTGTTTTTCATATATTGGAATGTGTTTTATTGTCTGTTTTTATATTGGAAGCCACCTAGAGTGGTCCGGTGGTCCAGATAGGCAGGATACAAATAAAATAAAATAAAACAAACAAACAAACAAACAAACAAACTGGGCTAATATAAACAAAACGAGTTTCACCAGGGAAAATTGTGAAGTGGTGCACTTAGACAGGACAGGTCAGATGGACAAATGTATGATGGGAGACAGCTAGCCTAGCTGTAGTACGTGTGAAAAGGGTCTAGGGGGTCTTAGTAAATCATAGGCTAAATGTGAGCCAATAGTATGCTGCAGTGGCAACACCACTCCCCCAAAACATGAGCATTATATTAGGGTATAGATCAAAAGAGTTAATAGCACCATTCTATTCTGACCTCACATAGAGCACTGCATTCAGTTCTGGGCACCACAGTATTAAGAAACTGAAATTTATCCAGAGAAAGGTAAGAGCTACAAGGGTAAGAGGATTGGGAATCCAGTCCTATGAGGAAAGGGTGAGGGAACTTCACCTATTTTAGGCTAAAGAAGAGAAGGTTGAAGGGCTCTCACATGGAAGATGGAGTGGGCTTGTGTCTTGCAACACAGAATGATAGAACCAGAAGGAATGGATTCAGGTTACAGGAAAGAAGATTTTAACTAAATACCAGGAAGGACGACCTTCCTAACAGTGAGATCTATTTAACAATGGAATCAACTGCCTCAGAGCTTGATGGACTCTCTTCCATTGGATATTTTTAAATGGAGCTTGGATGGCTACATGTCATGGATGCTTCAGGTGATGATTTCCTGCACTGGCAGGGAGGTGGACTCGATGATCCATGTTGTCTCTTCCAGGTCTACAGTTCTAAGATTCCGTGTTTACTTCTGCCATGTAAGAGCTGCATGCAAGTGTATAGAAATGTCAAATAAGATAGCCTTAACATTTTCTTTCCCTGCTCATCAAGAGTTTAAATTAAACAAAGGAAAAGGGTGATTCTGGGAAGATGATCGAGGTGAGATGATAAATGTGCTTCTGTTTTTGCAAATCAGCAGGTGCAGCTTTTCCCCAACTGACATTTGTCTAGATCTGTAGAGCCAGGCTTTTAGCCTCAACCTACTATATTAATATAATTAATCTAACATCTACCATTTCATGCTAATAAAAAGTGAAGGGAAAATTCCTAACATATGCTTATGAAGAAAGAGGGCACTCACATGCTTAGGAAAATGTTCAGAGGTCCTTAAGGTGGTCTGTATACAGCGCTTGGATTTGAATACTAAGACAAGCGGCAGCATTTAATTTCATTCATTCATTACATTACATTTATACCCCACCCATCTAGTGCCTAAGCACTACTCTGGGCCGCAGTTAAAAACACAACAACCCATCCCCACCAACAAGGACATAAATAATGAGAATGTTCAAAGAAAGAAAGAAACCTGGCCAATCAAAATCAATAAACATGATTGTTCAAATAGTCTAGGTGGGGGATGAGGGATTTCTGTGTATCCAAGGCCAAATTTTGACTCTTCAGAACCTACTTCTAAAACCTGGCAAATCTACCATACCAGCAGATTTGCCAGGATACTTCCAAGAATGTGATGATGCTTTAAAACAATGTGTGCACTCTCTTATGCACCTGGTCTGAGAGAGAAATAGGGACTTCCTTCCTTCCTAATACTACAATATTGTTGACAGTGGAGCAGAATATCCAGTGGGAGAAAAGTGGGGCCCACAGAATTGGGCAGAATGCATGTGGTTTGGATATGACATATTGCACACCCCAATCCAGACAACTGCAGAACTGATGAAACAGAAACGGACCCACAATTAAGCAGAGGGAGGCAACAGTCTCAGGCAGCAGGAGCAAGGAAGGAACAAAGGCAGATCCCGTTGCCTCTTTTTCATTCCTTTTGCTGAAAGAAAGAGCTGTACTTTTCACACCACCTATCCTGGGCCTTCTACCTTGCTTCCTTGTGGTGAATTATCAGTCAACATACCAGTCAGCTCAACTGCCAGTGCAGTTAGTATCATGTCACATTGAGTAGGAAAGGAACACCATTTTGTCCTTTTTGGCAGGTGGCAAGAAGTCCTGGACCAGCTCGGGAATGAAATATTTCCAGTTAAGGAACCTACAATTTACTGGCTAACCTGGGCAAAGGTTTCCTCTGAGGCACACAAGGCAGACATCTCAAAGCACCTGTTGATAAATCTGGCACAAATGTACACAATTTATCCATTCTTTTGTTCTCTGTTACTTCTGAGCAACAATAGGAATTACACACGAGCTCAGCTTTGCCAGCTTTAACGTTGAATAAACAAGATTAAAGATTGTAAGAAATCATTTCTTTTGAGTAGTTTAGCTGCTGAATGTAGAATCAGTGGGTCCACACCTTAGGGCGAAAACGATTACACACCCTCTTTTGCCACTGTACTGTGGCAGTTGATGGGGATTCTCCTTGGACTTAGAAATATCCTCCTTGATGCAGTGGGACATAACAAAGGTATTATATTTATCAAATATTTAGCCTAATCTTGTGGATTAATGTCATACCAACACCACAGTTTCTAAAGTCTGGAGTAGATCTACATTGCATGGTAGTGCTGGTAGACAGGTTAAGCCTTATAAAAACATAATGCACTGAAGGCGCTCAAAAAGTCGCTCCTCACACTTTCACATGATTATTAGTCCTCTGTGAGGGAAGGGGATTTGTGGATGCATTTGACAAGGGAGACATTTCTGGGAATCTTTGTGGAATTGTTTCGACTTGCCTTTGTTTGCCTAGCAAGAAGATTAGGCTGGTTTAGCATGATTCATATTCTGTGCACAGAGGTCTTCTGCAGGCTTCAGTGCGAAGTCCAGAACTCAGATATGCAATCTGATACTAAGAATGCTAGTTTCATGCCCTCATTCAGTTCTACAACCAGTGGATAGCATTCAATTCTTCAAGAACCTCCAGTTTATGAATATGGGATATCATGCTTCTGTATCTGTGATTCAAAATACCAGGGAATGGCCCAATATTGTTGCACAATATCAAGCCCATGTAGAAAAAAGGATGCCAAGCTTTGCATAGCAAAGGGCAGCCTGAATGTTCGCAACAGCAATGGCAGCAGCCAAGATGGTCTACAGGATACTGCCTTGTGTCATTCACAAAGTGACACCAACAAAGGAAAAACCCAGACGTTGACTTTTTTCATCACTTAACCACTTTTCACATAAAGCAATTGTCAGGGCTATTTTTCAACAAGTGTAAATGGTAGTAAACACAAGAGAGTATGATGAACCCATAGGACATTGGGTCATCCAACAACTATAGGACTCCTTTTTCCATCAGTTCACCACTTCTCACCCAAACACAAAGTAATGGTCAGGCCTGTTTTTCGACAAATGTGGATGGTAGTGAACACATACATTTTTGTATAAGCCTATTATGAGGTGTTCATGAGGATTCTTCCAATGCTGGGCCATAATACTTGCTTTACAACAGTGTGTTGTATTCTACTAGAGGTGATATAACCACAGCACTTGTGTAATTGCAATAAATTTGCCACATTTGACTCTCAAGAGACATGAAAATGGCTTAGAACATTTTGTTATACAGTTACCATATTTTCTGAGCCCTAAGATATTTTACTATTTTACTTCAATTATCTAAACAGCTCTGGATTCGTATTTCCTGGGTGCTAATTAGCATTCTTTCAGAGGGAACATTAGTCCTGTTCCAATCAGATTAGAACCATAAGCGCTTCCAACATGATGATGCCTCCACAGGCAATGTCATTTTGACCCATACATTGGAGTGTTTATAATTATAGTTATGCTTCTATTTGTTATTTTATTTTTAGAAACTGTGTCCCTTACTTGTTGTTTATGTGGACCTTTTATTGGGTCTGTTGTGTCTGTTTCCTGCCCAGATAGATAGATAGATAGATAGATAGATAGATAGAGAGAGAGAGAGAGAGAGAGAGAGAGAGAGAGAGAGAGAGAGATTTGTTTTCATGACTTCATGAGAGAAAAAAGTTAAAACCTATTGGTCAAAACTGCAGCCCACATTCAAATTCAGGCCCCCAAAAGATCATTGGATATTGGTATGTTTTCCCCCCCTGAAAGTGGTGTGGGTTCTTTTTTGTTTTAGGGTTGTATTTCTTTTGCTTTCTTTTGAAGACTAAAACATAACTTTCCCTAAGACATCTACTGTTATTAACTCTTTGGTCACTGAAGCCACTGAAACAAAACTTACTACAGTTGGTAAGGTTATACAGTGTATAAATCAGCCACACTGTTTCCTTTGTCATTGATGTACCGTATGTGAGTCAAATTGCCCTTCAGGGGGAATGTTGCTCTACTTCCTACTGTCTTTCTGTTTGAGAGAATTCATTACTGTTACCTCCAGTAAGGCTAAGGGCTTTTCTGGCTTCCTCCTATGAGACACCAAAGGCTAGGATAGCTCGGGCTACTCGGGTTAAATACGTGCTGTAAAAGAATAGGGGTACATCCACTCGCATAGTATAACTAAAGGGACCTACAATAAAAGATGAGAAAGGTTGTTGCCCTTTCTGCTTCCCCAGCCATAATTCAGAAGAATTGTCAGAATCAGGAACAAATTGGGGATAGTAAACTGTCTGACCTTCAACACATTATGTCTCCAGAACATGAGCTGTCACACATCAGCAATGAAATTCATGCCAAACATACTCCATCTTATATCTCCACTTTTTTAGCAACAGATCTGAGGCTGGTCCCACCTAGAGTAGACCCATTTAAACAAATGGGAATACCTATTTCATTTTTTCATTTTCTCTTTTGCTTCAAGAAATGAGATGAAGGTTGTAGCAGAGCCAGACAAAAATGAAAAAACACATTGTCATATAGTCTAAACCTTCAAAATAAGACGGAAAGCGATACAACCACTGCTTTAGTTGAAACACCAAATTTTTAAGAGACAACATAATCGCATCATACAATCTTTCCTCCTTTTCTTCACTGATTGGTTAAAATGCATTTCACCTTATTACTTCTACAAACTTCCCCTCTCTCCTATAATCATTGGTAAAGCAGCATTCACATAAACAGGCAGGAAAGTTGGGGTAAATGCCAGAGAGCAGAACTGTCCTTTAAGAAACAACTAAAGAGATTTTCTAGGGATAATAGAAGAGGAGCAGTGGCTCCAACCAATATATTTCTGTCACAGCACTTTGCTGTTTAAGCAGCATCTTTTAGGAAGTGTGGTTTACGTGTTTCACCTTAATAGTACCCTGAGTAAATCTCCATTGGAATCTATAGTCCTTTCAGCCTCTCTCCTTATCCCTTATCCCTATAACCACTTGCCATATTGCTAAAGCAAACGTCTTCTGTTTACTTGTATTATCCAGCTCTGAGAGGCTTAGAATATAAAAATCTAACTCCCTGCCCCAGATACTTCATGGTGTTGACATTACTGGACAAACTGATTTACACAAACAGGACATCTGTACTTGTACTCCGGCTTTTCAAGCAGCTACCTGGGTTTCTTAAAGAAAGGAGACTCCCCACAATGAAATAATCTGAAGCCGGTAAATAGCACACCATGTATTGAGGACATGTAGGAAGCAGCATCAGACTTGAAACATAACTTCTGCCTGAATGGTAGGGGTTCAGTATATAATTCCTGCACAATATTTTTAAGATAAAATTGGGACAAAGCTCAAAGTCCTTGGTGAAGTAACAGCAGATGTGTCCTTATTTCACTGGTGTCAGGTAACCAGTTATGTGCTGTTTTGCAGTGTTTTTTTTCTTAAAGGTGTATCTTCTCATTTGACTTACCTATCTAGCTGGAAAATAGTTATTTTACTTTACCTTTCCCATATTCTTCTGTATACATACACGTCAACAAATGGATGGATCTTTTGCTTCCCTGGCTGTTAAATTATACATCATGAATATTCATTAGTTTATTCTCCAGCCTGCCTCAGGCACCAGTATCATATAATAAGAATCAAGAATGTTCTTCCATGACCAGAAGGCTCATTATACCAGCGTGGAGCTGTGTCTCCTACCTTTGGCCCAGTGAAGGGAGACCTGAGACAATGGGTAGAGGGCAGGAAGGATCTGCAAAATGAGGAAGAGCTTAGCAGTCACTCCACTTAGAAGGACATCTGGCAGAACTCAGTGAACTGACCAAAGTAGTCTCCTCCACATTTGTGTTTTGCTTATCTCATCCACTGTCAACAACTTAGCCCTGTTGGCAGGAATCCTCAATGCTTGCACAGACATGAGAGAATCCCTTGCTAACTGAAGAGAGAAGAGACTGCAGCCCTAACTGGTAAAGATGGCCGAGGGCCAGCTGAATGGACAGCTGAGGCTGTGCTGCACCCAAAAGCCTATAGATTCTAGAAAGTACTCAGAAGTATCCTTGCCCCAACCTTGATTAATTTGTACTGGAACTGTGGCTATGCCCCTGGGATAGAAGCAGTTTGGATCTGGAATAGTATGGCACCCCTTTTCCACTCTTAGTTTGGTTCTTGGCTGATCATAGCACTGGACTTAACATTATGCTGGAAGGAAGGGTGATAAGGAAGGAGCTGTAATTCCCCCTTAGCACAGCCAACCACCTCTGAGTCAACAGGAAGAGATCTGCTAAACCAAGTTTGCCAAATACAGGTAGATGCTCTCAAATCAGTGAAGTATAAAATAACAGAGATGTTGGGGAAACCCTGTACAAGATCTTTGTTCTATTCATCACTCTCTGCATTAGAGGCCCAAACCAGACCACAAACCTACCCAAAAAGAATCCATCAGGGCCCCCAACCACATGGAGAGTTCTATTCCATGTTTCGGCAAACCCCAACATAACTCTATTTCAGCCCTTACCAACCACCACAGCATAGTCTAGACTGGGGATGAGGCACATATGGGCATAGGCCAGGATGCATAGTTGTAACTGTCTTACATGCATTCATCCACAGTGATTGTGGCGTGTTAACTGTTTAAACAATGGCAACATTCAAAGGGCCATTATTGGGAAGGAGCCTGTTTATGATTGATTGTGTGCATTCTTTCTTTGTGTGTAAGAGCGCTGTGTTGCCAGCAAATGAAATATTAAACTCCTCAACCACAAGATACAAGCTTCTCATTTCCTTCTACATCCCAAGATGTGGTGCTGAAAGGCAAAAGGTTGTGCAAGGAGAAATAACAAATGTCCCCTACAGGGCAGTTTTATTCTTGTTTATTGGAATCCAAATAGTTCTATGCTAGAAAGAAAAATTCCCAAATATTTAGAAGCAGGCAGTGACAGAGAAGACATGTGTGGAAGCAACCGTCTGATTATTGCCGCACAGGAGATTATGTCCCTTACTTGTGAGGCAGAGCAAATCAACATTCTATACGACAATTCTAAAAATGGGGGCACCAAAAAAAATTATAACTTTGGAACTTGAGGCCCAAACCAGAACAAAACAAAAGGAACTGGTACATCCATAGAAGTCCGGATTATAAATGAGAGAGGAGGTCTCAGGATGTAGAATATAAAATCAAGCTCTTTATTCTGTATTTCTTTAAATGAATCATTAAAAAGCTCTGGCTCAAGGCGTTTCGACAAAGCCTTCTTCAGGAGTGAGCTTCTTAATACTCTTTGCACCTTTCTTTGGTCTCTATCAGCTCCAAAACTAACTTTCAATTAGTTTTGGAGCTGATATAGACCAAAGAAAGATATTTAAACAGATACAAAACAAAGAGCTTGATTCTATTTTTTTCATTCCAAACCAGTACAAACTAGAATACAAACCCGCCCAAAGAGCTTGACTTTGGATCAGCACCAGATTTGGCACATTTGTAGCAGAAAGTGTGTTCTTGCTGTGAGCCACATTTTGGGAAGTTTGGGCAAAGGGATTTTGAATTGTGATTCTGTAATTCTTGTTCTCTCCTTCTGGAAGGAGGAATGGAAGAAATGGAAGAAATCTAGGCTGCAAAAAGGCCTTGCAAAAGGATAAAACAGTGTGCCTTTCTTATAAACTGCATGGAACAGGTTTACCAGCATGGGCATTCCAAAGCTGGAAACACTTGTTGAAAAGCATCCCTGACAATTGCTTTGGTTTGAGTGAGAAGTGGTTAATTAGTTGAAAAAAGGAGTCAGCTTATTGGATTTTCTCTTGAGTGGTGTCACTTTGTGAATGGCCATGAGCACAAGAGGGTATCCTGTAGACCAGCCATTCTCAATGGGGGCTCTGGCACATTTGAAGGGGCCATACACTGAAATCTGTGAGAAGGGGAGCTTGAATGAATTTCTTTCATTCTTTCTTTTCTCTCTTGAGGTTTAACTGCATCTTCAAGGCCCTCCCCACACACACATACACCCCTCTCTCTCTTCTCCCTCACACCCCATCTCTGCTCAGACCTGGTGTCTATTTTCTGTCTTCTTGAGGAATTTTTACAACAGGATCCTAAAACAAACATAGGCCTAATTACTGCATGTCACCAATGAACATTTAGAACATGAAGCTGATGTTTCATCCACATTTCAAACCATTTCATTCTTTTTCTTTATGTCTGATGAAGTGGATGTGTCCACAAAAGCTTACATTAAAATATAATGTATTTATATGCCGCCCAGAGACCTCTGGGTAGTTTGGGCGGCATATAAATTGAATAAATAAATAAATAAATAAATAAATAATAATTAGTCTTTAAGGTGCCAACAATTCTTGGATCAAGAGAGAGCTGCCGAATAAATTTCCAACACTGTGGGAGACAGCCCAGATTTTTTTAAAAAATTGCCTTTCCCTCACATATTTGGTTGAGTGTGAATTCAGCAGGGCGGTTTCCTTGACAAAATCCAGGAAGAGAACTGATATTGTGACGAGAGGTGTCCTCCGGCTATCATCGTCTAATTTAGAGCCTGTTATCATGAAACTTGCTGAAGAGCATCAAGCTTAAGGATTGCATTAGGCCTAACAGACGTTTAATGTCAGTCTTTTTAAAAGTTTTGTCAAGCATTTTGGAATGTTCATGTTTTCTTGATGTCAGTAATAAATGACTTTATGTTTATCTGTTCATGTTGTATCCTTGTTTGACGGGGGTGGGGGCTGGTACCTGAGAAAAACTCCTAGGGGAATTGCCCCCCCAGGTCCCGAAAGAGGACAATTTGGAGGCTAGCGCTCCCTTAAGTAAAAACGCTAGCCCCCTCCCTTTTTGTCACATGGCGTCCTCCGGGACCAAGGAAGGCAAAGGCCGGCTCCGCATTTCAAGGGCGTTGTAACGTCCTTCATGCGGCCGGAACTTTGTAGCGAAAAGAAAGGTTGACAGAGGCTACTGCCAATGGTGTTATCAAGATTCAGGCTGCCCTTTGCTCTGTAAAGCTTGGCATCGTTTTTCCTGTTTGGCAACATAAGCACAGTACCGTGCAGCAATATTGGGCCATTTGCTGGCATTTTGAATCATGGGTACCATATATCACACATTCATAAACCAGAGGGTTTTTTTAAGAATCGAATTTCCATGATTTCCTTCACTCTTTCAGTCTGGAGGAAATTAGCCTGGTTGTTGCTGGTATATCTTTTTTGTCTCCCAAGAAGCTGATAAAATTCTAAACCACAGATGGCTGATCATCTAAATGTGTAATAGCATCTTTGAAGTCATCCTAAGGCAAGAAAGCTCTTGTGACAAGCATTATTTGCTGAAACAAATTCCACTTAATTAAGACACAAAGGCAGCAGTGAAAGACATCCTGGCTTGTCAACAGAATTAACTATTACAAATGTTGCTTGGGGTTATGCTGTATGACTGTTCTTAATGGTAAAGGGCAGGAAGCTTTCAAGCATTTCCCAAGTAACCTTGCAAAGTTTGTTTGCATTCGTTCTGAATTTCCAGCATTCTGGGTGGAAAATCCATTTTGTTCTTCCTGCAGCAGAAGGCTTTATTGGCAGGCCTGGTGTCTGTATTTATAGAGGCATTGGCAGAGGCCAATAACCTCCAGGCATGGGGGAGTCACACTGTGTCCCCCTCTTCAATGGTGTCAACAGATTCTGGTGGTGTGAAGGTTGTAAAAAAAAAAAACACACACACACACAAATGAACAAACCTCGGTATATTCCTTGAAAAACAAACAACATGCATTTTTTAAAAATGCTGAAAATTATGCTGGCTTCTAACCAAAAGCTTCATTTTTATCATGCTACCAAATAAGTGATTTAAGAATGAGCACTTAGAAGTTACTACTTATATATATATAGTTACTTGTCATTAATTAATTTTATTATTTATATTATTTATAGATAACTAGTTGCATGTTACTAATTCCTTTTACCAATAATGAATGTGTGACTGAGATACATCAGAATGACAACTTTTGAAGAATATTATAATGTTTCAGGTATTTTTATAGTTGCAAGGGTCTAAACTCACTGAAAGACTAAATAGTCTCTATTTAGTAAAGACAATTTATTTTCCTGTCTAGAGAAAGTTTAGGACTGACTTTATTGAGAATCCACTTTTTTGTCTATTGGCAGTCCACAAAGCTGTTCTCTACCACTACATTTTACATGAACCAGTTTTTATTGTGGCAGCTTTCTTCACGGTCCAGCTTTCGCATATCTGCACGGTAACTGGGAATACCATGATGTAAATGACTTTCACCTTTGTCTCCTTGTGCTTGAGGATGTTTTCTAGTTCCCTCATAGTTACTCTTTCAAATCTTAACCTTCTTGTAGTTTTCTTTATTCCGTTCTTCTTGTAGTTTTCTTTATTCCGTTTCCATTTAGACTAAAGATTGAACAGAGATACAGAAAATCTTTAACAGTTTCTTTTATTGCCAGACTTAAAGTTGCATAATTCTTCTGTAAACGTGGTTTTCACTTACTTAATACTCAGATGCAGTCCTGCTTTTGCACTTTCTTCTTTCCCTTTCATCAGGAGTCTTCAAGCCATTGCTGCTTTTTTCCATTAATCTATAGTCTCATCTGTGTATCTTAGATTATTGTTATTGCCTCTGCTAATTTTCACTCCTCCTTTAGCTAAACGAAGTCCAGCTTATCATACGATGTGTTCTGCACACAGATTGAACAGACAGGGAGATAAAATACACTTTTGTTTGACACCCTGAGTTATGGGAAATGTGAGCCACCCCCATGCCCCCCTCCATGATGACACAGAGAGTGTTTGCAGGAACAAGCTTTTTTATTAGAGCAACACAACTGTAACCAAGCCGATGTGGTTCAACAACATTGAAACAGTTCTATGGGTGCCAGGTTGTTAATTGCGCTCTGAAACAGGTCAATGGGACCAGTCCACAAAAGTCTTTTACTGGGAGAAGCAGAGCCCCACCTCCTTTACCAGTTCGGGGGCACTAGACATGGAGTGCCACAACAGGAGTGCTGGATGCAGGCACTCAACCATCTCTGAAGTGGGATAGCCTGGGCACCTTCCCCTGCCACTCCCCTATAGTCACCACTGGTGGCAGCCACCCCATATATGTGGCACCCTTTCTTGGAGGCACGGCCAAAGTCTTATATGAACATACCTGGGCTCATCCATGTAGCAGAGGTTTGATAAGAGGAGAAAGACTGGCTGAATCAGCATTGGGAATATTGCCCATGATAATCTTTCTGCAGGGTTGCTTGCCCCTGCTGCTTCCTCTACTGGCATTGCACTCTGCACTGGTTCACCAAACAATTTGTCTTTCATCATCTTGTCTCATCCTGACATACTTGAGCTGCTTCCTCTGGCAGCACAAAGAACTCCATCTAATGCACACTGTCAGGGTCCAAGGAATGGATTGTTTCCCAACCAGCTGTCAAACACTCTGACAGTGTTGGCACCTGATGGGCTTTGAACATCTCCCGGTCAACAGTGTCTGCCCAACAGACTTCCCCCTCCTCCTCGCTCTCATCCCCAGCCCTCCATGTTCACATGCGTGGCCTCTAAGGCACCATCTGCATCACTACCACCAATGTCCCAGTCCATGGGTGAACTGTAGGTTGGGAATTTTGCCCTTACTCTCAGTTTGGCAGAAAGCCCACTCTCACTTGCAGGGTGAGTGGGATCAGTCCCACAGGAAACCATTCCGTTTCTCCATATTCTGTTCTAGCAATAGATTCTTGTCCGAAATGTAGGTTACATATCAGGACAATCAAATGTTGGGTCATGCCAATATTTTTTAAAATAATCCGTACCTTCCCATGATCCACACAGTCAAAGGTTTGCTGTAATTTATAAAGCCCAGATTTACTTTCTTCTGAAATTCTTTTATATGCTTCAGTAACCTACTTATATTTTCTATGTGATCTCTCATGCCTCTCCCTTTTCTGTATCCAGCTTGAACATGCAGCACTTCTCATTCCATACAGGGTAAAAATCTTTGTTGCAACACCTTGTGCATCACTTGGCCTTCATGGAATAGCCCTATAGTTACTTACTCTTTGGCACTTCCTTTCTTGAGGATTGGAATGTACAACAAATGTTTCCAATTTGTGGACCATTGTTTTGTTTTCCATATCTTGTTGGCATGTTGATAGGATTTTGACATGTTTGATCCTTGTAACTTGGAATAATTCTATTCATATTCCATCTATTTCTGGCTATTTATTTCTTCCAAGTTCTTTGACAATGGCATTCACTTCGCTTTTCTAAAATTACAAATTTTTCCTCAAATGATTCTTTTTCAAAGGAATATGCCATTCTTGCATTTCATCTATATATTGTTTTCATTTGCTCTTTATTTTATTCTGATCAGAAAATGTGCTCCCATGTTGATCTCTTAGCATTCTCATTTTAGGTTTAAATTTCCCTGTGATTTCTTAGATTTTTGTGGAAGAGATGCCATGTTCTTCCCCTTTTATTGTTCTTTACTGTCTCTCTGAACTGATTATTGTAATAGTTCTCTTTGTCTCTACATGACAGTTGCATTTATGATTCTGATCTTATTTTCGTCTCTTACTTCTTCATCTCATCTGCCCTTAACAATTGTAAGAGTCCCATCAATTTTATAGGTTTCTTACTTCAGTTTGACTATGGAATTGTCTTTTTATGTTCTTCCCAATAATATCTCTGGTTTCAATGCACAGTTCTCATTCATTGTCAATTGAGTTCAGTAATGAAAATCTATTTTATTAAATTCTACAGAAATGTTATTTCAATGCTTTGTTCTTTCACATGCAAAAGTAAAGCATGAAGCAGAAGCAAATATTGTTCTAGAATATGGACTAGAAATTAGAAAATGAAACAGAGCAACAACTCACAAAGTTCTTTGAAGCCAATAATTTGTTTATTGCAAAAACATGTTCCAGGCAACTACATAGGTAACTTACATATGGACTCACCAGATGGCCAATTCAGAAGTCAAATAATAGACTATATAATTGGAAGCAGTAGATGGAGAAGGTGTATTCTCTCTACTAAAACAAGAACGAGAGCAGACTGTGGTACTGACCCAGAATTGTTAGTATAAAAAAATTCAAGTGAAGTGGAAGAAAAGGAACAGAATGATAGTATCAAAATATAATTGAAATAACATTTCTGTAGAATTTAATGTTCCCATTAAATAGATTTTCATTACCAGGCTCAATACTAAAAGGATCAGTAAATATAATACCAAACATAAGCAACACCGAGCACATTTGATGCAGTAAGGTATAACAATCCATTTTTAAAACCCCACTTGGCAGCCCCAGCTGCTTGAATTACATCTTGTTTCAATATTAAAGCCACATCACTTCTTCTTGATTTGTCACTGACAAAGTAAAAACAACAACAACAACAACAACTCTGTAATTATCTGAAAATGTCCTATTCCAGTCCACTTTACTTCATTCACATGAAGTACTTCAATCTTTAAATGACCCATTTCTTGTGTTAGGGTTTCAAGTTTACCTTGAGTCCTAGTTTAACCATTCCATGGGCCAATCCTATTTGTCAGCGTCAGATCTTCCTTTCGTCTCTGTGCATATCAGCCACTAGACTGCATTATGGCTCCAATCTAGTTGTGTACATGTCCTTTGCTCTTCCCCAAGAGCTAAGTGCCTTCTGACCTTGGAGTCTCATCTTCCAGCATTGTCTCTTGTTTCATTTTGGACTCTCTCTTCATCAGATTTTCAAGGTAAGAACGGTTCTTCAGTGGTTTACCATTGTCTTCTTCTGCGCAGTACTAAAAAAAAAAAAAGCTAGCTCAAGTGTCACTGCCATTGTCATGAAAGATCTTCCAGTTTTACCTTCCTCTATTGTTGCTGCCTTGTAGCTACTCTTTGGGAGTTTCTCTGCTCTCCATTGAAACTGCTCATCCTCTTTTGCTGATGTGGCTGTTAATCTTGAAGAAGGAAGATGTAGCTCAGTGTGCAACTACCTTGGAAAATGCTTCACAATTTGCTACAGAATTGGCACAGGTGCACTTGAAGTATCTTTCAATGATTACACAACATTAAGGCCAATTCAAAGCAGCTCATCCTTCCCCCCTTCCAACATGGACTTCCCTCCCCACCTCCCACTGGGAGCTTTCAAAAGGGAGAGCACCATTCAATTCATCCCAGGGGATTTGTCTGAAGGTACTTTGCAAAGGCCTTCTGTGTGTATATATTGTTAGCATTAAAAATTGGAATGCAATATATTGAATATCTTCCTTAAAACTTTTTTTAACCAATGAAATCATATATAAAGGAATTTCATTATCACCAGCTCAGGTCACTTTAAACTTCCTCTTGCTCCTGTGTTGTTTCCTCAAATAAACACACAGTCAGGTCAGAGAGAAGCAGTCAAAGGACAAGCTGATAGAACAGATGGCTTAGTATTCAAGGTCTCCCATATGGTGGTAAAACCATTCAAGAGGAAATAAAGCATTGAGTCAATGTGTTCAGGCTGAAATGAATGATGCCAAAAAATATCACCATACAGCTCATTCAATTTTCATCACTGACTTCAAGAATGGACTTGGGGTTAGTTGTTTCAGTGGGGCTGTGTTCTTTTCTTTCTTTCCGCAAAGATGTTAGGAGGCCAACATTTCATTCAACCATTATGCCAAGTTGTGCGGAAAGAAATGCACAAAGAGGTTGCAAGGCTAGTTTTTGCCAGCTCTGCAGCTATAAACCAGTTCTGGTTTGAATGCCAAATGCAAAAGCAGATTGGACTCATTTGTGTCAACCCATGAGCTCCCGAGATTGAAGCAGACAGCCCCAACCCAGTTTCTATGCAGATCCGGACAACCCCAGATCACACCAGAAAAAGATCAACTTTTTAAAAAAAAGACACACTGAACAGTAGGAAAAGGGAAATGGAACGTTACAATACCATCCAGGGTAGGCACTGAAGTGGCATGAGAAGATGAAAAGGGGAGAAGATCTGGGCTCAACCTTGCTGAGGTTGGTACTTTTTCACAACAACCTCCTTTTCATCCGCCAAAACCCAGCAAATATAAATATGGCTAATAAATTTTCCCAAACATTATCTCCCAACATGTGAAGAAAATCAAGTGCATGTTAAAGTTGACCACAATACACAATTGTGTCTAAATGCCATCTTCTGCTCTAATTGCTATTTAGCACAGAGTACTGTACTGACTGGGGAAATAATTCTTCTCCTTACTATGCATTGGGAACCATGCTGAGTGGAATGGCAGAATGCTCAAGTGAGAACGTCATTGATCAGTCAGCTGAAACACATGTTCAGTTTCTTGTGTACTAGTAGCTGGGTCTGGGTCCTGTAAATATGACTTGAGGCAAGGAAAATTGTACAGGTTACTCAGCAATTGATCCTAGGAAAAGGGAAGGCCATCAGTAATGGAAGGTGACAAAATGAATAGGCAGGGTACCCCTTCAAAGGTATCTTGATTCCCTGCTCTCTTGCCCACTGCAGCATGGATCACTACCATGAAATATGGAACACTCAACTTTGCATATTTAATTCCTTCTGCTTTAAAAAAAGACAATCTTAAGGAAGGAAATATTGAGGAGATGTTCACACATTTCCTGATAACCATCTTTGAAAGATTATTGTAATTCTAATTTTGTATACATATCTTACATTCTTTTTTCAACCCGGCTCCCCACAGCATTTTACACCAAGGAATACAAAATATGTATTTTGTATTGCCTGCCTGCCTGGTTTCTTCTAACTGGAAAATTGAGAGATCTTTCACTTTCTGTCCCAACTTCTGGAGAAGAAAAGGTGAGCAGAGCATATGCAAAGCAATCAATCTAACTGTTAGAGCAGTATGACAGTGGAACCAGTTACCTTGGGAGTTGGTGAGTACTCCAACACTGGAGGCATTCAAGAAAAAACTTAGATAATCACCTGGCAGATATATTTTGATTTGTATTCCTGCATCGAGCAGGGAGATGGATTTGATGGCCTTGTGGGTCCCTTCCAACTTTGCTATTCTATGATTCTATGATCCATAAAGAATAGTATTTTTCAACTCACACCCTATAATATTAATATATGAGGAATACAACTGGAACAGTTCAAAGACCTATCTAATCCTACAGTTCCTACAATGGCCAACTAAATGCTGAACGGAAGTTCACAGATACCAAAGGAACCTAAGATCACACTTGAACTCATATTCCCCAGCACCTGCTAGGCAGATTGCATATCTAGAAATAAGAGATGCTCATCATGATAATAGGGGTATGATGGAGAGGTTCAAACCCCTGGCCAGCCATAGAAACAAACTGGGGCAAGGGGGAAACCCATAAAACAACTCCTTCAATATCTCACATACTTTGAAAACTCAATTAGGGTCATGGTAAATTGGATGTGACTTGATGTCAGTAATCACAACAAATCATGAATAACAGCCATTGATAGCTTTTATTTACTATGAAATCATCTAATCCCCTCTTAAAGGCGTCTACTATAAGTCATGGAGGTGATGGCGAAGTCCATGGGGCAGTGAGGGCAAAATTCTTATAAGAATGTGAACAGCTCTAAGTTTTGTTGCATTTCTCCAAATGCAACATGTACTTTACCCCAACTTAACTCTGTTTAACATTGGGTTGTAAAGTTTTCACTCTCACACTGAAATCTGCACACATTCATTGTGCATTTTCCTAAGGTATAGATTTATTTGTGCATTTTATCCAACATACTCATTTATTATTTACACACGTTACCTAATTTGTGCATTTCTCCACACAGACTAAAGCACATTTGGGCATATTTTTTCAGCTGCGTACATTTTTGTCATTGCATCTGAAATAATTTACATAGCGTTGGGCGCACTTTATTTTCTGAAACACCTCATAACCCTAACAAATGCACACATTGCTGAAGAGAGCTGCATTTCTTCTTGTAATGAGTCTTGGGTGGTGCAAAAGCCCTGCCTCTGCCAAGACTGTCAAATCTAAAATCACAGTCTGGGCAAAGGAAGTCCCAAGACGGCCATTTTATTCCAGCTCAGTAATTGAGTTACATCCTGCTATGTGCCGTCAAGTCAGAACTGACTTATAGTGACCCTAATGGGGCTTTCAAGGTAAGTGAGGTATTGAAGTGGTTTCACCAGCTGGCTGGATTGCTCAGTGTTTTAGGTATTTGGCTGGAGAGCTGGAGGGTAGGAGTTCGATTCCCCACTGTACTTCCTAGGGGAAGAGCCAGCCTGTGTGGCCTTGGGCAAGCTGCAGAATCCCAGGGTGCCCTCAGAAAAAGGGAATGATAAACCATTTCTGAGTATTCTGTACCTGGAAAATCCTGAAAAGGGTCACAATAAGTCAGAATTGACTTGAAGGCACACAATTATTATTATTATTATTATTATTATTATTATTATTATTATTATTATTATTATTATTATTATTATTATTATTATTATTATTATTATTATTATTATTATTATTATTATTATTATTATTATTATTATTATTACCAGCTCCATCCCCTGCCCACAGTGAGATTCTATGGCAAAGCCTGGAAACTGAACTCAGGTCTCCTGAGTCCTAATCCATTACTTTACCCACTATTTATTTTATTTATTTATTTATTCGGTTTTTACCCCGCCCCTCTAGACAACGTCTACTCGGGGCGGCTTACATAATTTAAACCACACCACACCATACTGCTGCCCAAAATTAAGTTACATATAACTTAAAGATAAAGATATACAGTATAAAGATATATAAAGATATATATTATAATAGTAAATTGTGATCCTAGTTCACCCCAATCACTTTTTTTCTCTCCAAATGTGGGCAAAGCAGGAGACTGGGAACTCTAGATTCCAGAGGAAAATTTAGATGAGGAGAATTTCAGAAGCATCTACAGTTTTACTTTTAAATCTGATTTGTCAAGATTATCATTCAAAGGGGAAGATACATTTATCCTCTGTAAGAAGCTGCATCAGCACCTGGTGAAGGGGCAGCTGATGTATTTCCGCTGTGGGAAAGATTTATGACTTTGTCCCGTACACATCACTGAAGTGATAAACATGACTCATTCGTAATAGGATCTCTTAGCATCCACATCATCTTCAAAGATTTCTCTTTCTGCTTTTGATCTTCTGCATAAATTAATCTGAGATGAGGATGAAAAAGAAACTTGTGTTAATTGACAGTTCTGTCTAATTTGTGGTCTTGTGGTGCTATGAATGGAAGCATGCACACATTTTTTTCAGATTCCCACCAGGACAAAATAGCAAGCATCAGATCCTTTTCTCTCCCTTTCAGATGATGTATAGGTAAACACATGGAACCTAAAATGTATAAAGTGTGCATGAAAACATATTTTGTGTCAAGGAGGAGAAAGCATTAAGATGGGTACATAAGAAAGAGTCTACTGTTTATCCTAATACAAAAATATATTCTGTACTTAAAAAAGAAGGAAATTGGAAAAGATTAAAATGCTGGTGGTATTCTGAGAAATGCACTCAAAAAGAAAATGACATTTTCTTATTTCTCTCTTAGATGAATGCTGTGTGTTTGCGTGCAGCCTTGGCTAAACTGGCAGAATTACAACATGCTTCCCAAAGTATCCCAGGATCTAGGGGCAACTTCCTATCAGTTGACTATTCACTAGGGAAAATTCCTTGAAATATGTAGAATGATTAGTTATTTAAAACCTCACTAAAATATGAAGGCTGTTCATTGAGTGCTCTATTGGGGGGGCGTTACAGGAAAGGTGCCCCCTGATTTTGAACAATTATAAGCGATTTGAACCATGGAACTTGAGTTCCGCAAAATTTAAAGCTAGCTTTTCAACATTGTAAAGCTTTTTCCTCCAGGTCCCCTACTTCTGTTAACCAATCTTCTCGGGCCATTTTCTCTCATGGTGTGAAACCTATTGAACCAAAATGTCATAGAATAAATGAAATGTTTGTCTTTGAAACCATACCCTCGAAATAGAGAAGGAAGGCTTTCACTCAGCAGCACACATGGTCTTCAGCAGACTGTGTTCATTCTGAGATTATTTCCTCTGGTTTTCTGCTGCATTTTTGCTATGATACATTTCTCTCAGCATTGCCTCTCATTGCTAGGCACTCAGTCAAATGTAATGCATCAGCTCAAACACAACTACATCTGCGGGAGGCAGCACACTGGGAGTGTGAATGCATGCACTATTTGTTTTCATCTACTATGAGAAAAAAAAACAAGAAAGACATTACCTTTGTTGATTCATTAGGTGCTATTCCTTTTTTCACCATGTTTTGTTTTTCATACCCTTCAAACTCCTTTCACTTGAGTTTGTTCTGCACCAACAGCACAAGGAGCCAAACTCCTTGCCTGCAGAGCTCAGGAGGAAGAAAAGTGATTACTTTGCAGGAAAAGAGGACAATTTGTTCTTCTGTTTACTGTGGGAAAATAGGATGACTGAGCACCTGGCCCTTTGATATCAAGGACTGTGAATAGAATTGGTTTTGTCAGCTGACATTGGCATGCCTCCACTCAGTTTATTTGAAAGGTGACAGAGTGACAGGTAGCGACTGTGAATGAAAACGTCTTGTCAGAATGGTTGCCCCCAACATAAGAAGAGTGGTCAAACAGTCAATTAAAACTGCCTTGATCTATTTAATTCATAGGGATGTGGTGGCAGTTATGGCTGCACCCCCTAATACACTTGCCAGAACAAGTCCAGTTGACTTACTTAGGCAGAGGAGGACAAATTAGGTGCCCTCTTGATGTTTTTGCAGCTCACATTGCCCTGGGACCAAAATGCTTAGGGGCATGTGGGCTGCTCTTTCCAGCACTCTGCTGTAGCTGCTCCTCACACTCCTCTTCCCCCTCCCAGCACTCCGAGTCCAAGCTGCCAGGGGCACCAATCTGGACCTTGAATGGCTCCGTGGCCACTTCATGACACCACACTGGGGACGTCTCCCATCCCACCCCATGCACCCAACCCAGCCCATGCATTGAATCATGGAGCTGGCACATGACTTGTGCCTCACAATTCTTGCCTTGCCCTGCATGCTGGCAAGCCATGCTACACTACTGTTCCCAGCTGGAACTCAAGTGAACTACAGATCATGACCAAAGATATTGATCTTTGCACAGAAAAACTGAGCATATTTCTACAGAGGTAAGGGTGCATTATTTTAAAGCCTATGGGGGGGGGAGGCAGGGGGAATAAAAGCAACACTATCTGTTTTATTTTGCTGTACTAACTTTAATAGATTACCATTTCATGTCATTTCCGTAGTTTCATTTACACTGCTGTTTTAAATGAAATTCTGGTTCTATTTATTGCCTTGAGGATTACTCTGAAAAGTGATATATAAACACTTTAAATAAATGTAATAAATGCAATTGAATAAAAATCCTAGAAAATGAGGTTTGACTGCTTTATTTCAGAATACATTTTTGGTTTAAATTTTAAAATAAATTACTGCTAGCTATGTTCTGAATAAATAAACTAAGAGAATAAATAAACTAAGAGATGTGTTTTTAATCAATTTTCTTAATGTGTGGTTTATATCTTCTAAAATGGACCAAATCTGATCTCACATTGATTTTATTAACTACTATAACAGATGGGTATTCCAAGATGTGCTTCTACTGAAGGTAAATATGTATACTAAATATAAGGGGTACACAATTGCTTCTGTCCTAAGGGCTGCATCTGATGCTGGCTTGCAGAACACACACACATACACACACATCCTATGATGGGTATTCATACAAACACTCTTTCATTTATTATAATTAAAAGAAAGAAAATGCACTATACAGTTATGGGTTCCACTTGATTGCCACTGTGACCATTTGCCCATTCGAAAAATTTCAGGTGAAATCATATAAAATTTGTTACCTTCCTTCTTCCGCAGCTTCTAACTGTTGTAAGTGATTGCATGCAACTCAGCTTACACTCAAGAAGATGCATGTCCATGGATGGGAAAGAGGGGGCAGAGGGAGAGAGAGAGAGCGTACCTCCCCAGGGTATCCTAGATTGTCCTTTACCTGCTCTGACCTGTGTTGACCTTCCTTCAGTCTTACATTACCATTTTTAGGGTTCCTGATATCACTTCCTTCCTTCTCACACCTCTCTCTTGTCCCTCCAAGGAGGAGGTATCTTGCCTTTGCTTTCTGGAGATGAAAAGGGCCACCACATAACTCCTGACATCTCCACCTTAGTTAGCTAGAACTAAGGCTTCTATCCTCTTTCCTACCCCAAGTATATTTATCTAGTAAATACAAACTTTTTTAAAGAATGTGTGAACATGATCCCTTTACAAAAGAGGAAGTGTGCTCAGCTTACTGAGTTTTCAAGGGATGAATTTGCAAATAAACATAGCACAAGTATAATGTATTGGCGAAGGCTTTCACGGCCAGGATCTAATGGTTCTTGTGGGTTTTTCAGGCTCTTTGGCCGTGTTCTGAAGGTTGTTCTTCCTAACATTTTGCCAGTCTCTGTGGCCGTCATCTCCAGAGCACAGAGTGCTGTCCTCTGAAGATGCCGGCCACAGAGACTGGCGAAACGTCAGGAAGAACAACCTACAGAACACGGCCAAAGAGCCCGAAAAACCCACAACAACCAATAGCACAAGCATCATTGTGTGTGTACTTTCCAATACCAATGGTGCCTTTCTTCCCACAGTGACAATGCAATTTAATACAGAGACATTCTAAAGATGTTAACAAAGTCACTATTGCTTATTTGTATGCTTTTATGTCTTAGTTATTAAGGGTCAAGATTTAATAGAAATACAAATGGAACAATCACAGTGTTCTAACTTTCTCCATGATACAACTTCATTTGTATTTATGTTTCACATATGCAATGCTACTTCATTCCCCCCTTATCCCAAGACTGACCATTAGGCTGTTCCATGCCTTGATAGATTCAGTAACCAGAATACCATTTTTGAATCAGTCAGGTGTTACACAAAAAGGTGTCCTCATGAGTGCAATGAGATTGAAAACCTTGACCTTTGGTTCCACTTTACTAGAGCAAGTCACACTACATTGACTTGATGTATGAGTGCAGTAGTAGGAGTTAGGGGGGGGATGGAAATTTTAGGAGAGATAAATAGGATTTACAAAGCTCTCATCTTCAGCAGTTTGGTTTCAACTCCTTCAATATCCAGATAAGTGAAATATTTATAGTAATTCAAGGTTTTTTTGGGGTTTTCCTTGCTTAATTTATCATTTTATTCTCTTCCCCTGCCTTGAAGAAGAAGCCTTTTAAATGAAGCCATAGGAATCAATGGATTAAATCATTAAGCAGTTATCACTCTGAAGAACATACCAAAAAAAGTGCTGCAGCAGCTATACATCACAAACCACATAGAAGCTGTACTTTTACAAATGCACAGACCATTATTTGTAGCAGAATCGAAACTAGAAGGCTGCAAGTGGCAATTTTTTTTTACTGTCAAAGGTTTCCCACGTCAATCCTGAGACTCCCAAAGACTTTCCCAGGGAAAAAGTGAGCCCTAGGGATCCTCAGGACCAGGTTGGGTTTGTGTCAGTGTTGTTGTGTGATCAGGATTGTGCCCATTAAAATCCATTTCTTTCTCAAGCACACTTAAAGGCCTTAAATAAAGAACTTCATCACAGAGTTATGAAAAAAAAAGCACAGCACTATCTTTAACTTTATTTTATTATGAACATAACCCAGTCAAACGCATAGGACTATGGTGATGCCACACTTCCAGACAAGACTCTCTTCTGCATAACTGATTGCAAGCTGAAGAAAAAGACTTTTACAAAATCCAGGTCTCGCCTTTGCCCAGGCTGTGGGTATCTGTAGAACAACACTCGACGAAGCCAAAGAAAAGCAAAAAAATACCCAAGCGAAGTGAAAACTCAACACAAGGTTCCAGCGCGATCAGCACCACCAGCAGGCATTCCACCTAGGAAAAATAAGCGTGGCAGAGTACACAGGCCCAGGCAGGACCCAGGCTTTGGAGCAACTTGTCACTAATTCTTTAAACCACATGAGTTTGCAAAGAAGCACAAGTCAGTGGGAAATTGTAAAGAGGCAGAAGAAGGTATAAAGCATTCTCTCTCTCTCTCTCTGTCTCTCTCTCTCGGCATTGTCTCTCTCCAGCCTCACCTATAAGGCACGGGCCATTTTTATTCATGGTACATTGACATACTGTCAAAAAGGCTACCCTGGATGCACAGAGCCACATTTCAAATTTTTGTGGATCCCTCCTCCTTTGATGTGCAAGATAGCCCTCCTGTGCTTCAAATGGAGCTCACTGACCCACAGTGCAACTCTGAACTCAGAGAGAAGTTCAGGGAGGTGAGTGGAAAAGCAGACAAGCTTGGGCAATTTTTGAGAGAATTGACCCCCAGGTTCCCTGAGCTTTCCCGAATGTTCAAGCGGACCATGTGCCTTTTTGGGAGCACATACTTGTACGAAAAGCTCTTCTCCACCTTGAACTTCAATAAGTCCAAGTACAGGTCCAGACTGACTGTCATCTTCAAGCCATACTGAGGGTCTCAACTGCTTCCTCCCTCAAGCCAAATGTGGCTTGGCTATGCAAGAGGAAGCATTGCCAGGTCTCTAAGCAGCAAGGAGTAAGCAAGAGAAGCCAAATTCAGAAGAACAGTTCATGTTCTTCAATGTTCCATTCATGCTCAGGACAATTCATGTTTAGAAGAAGATTAAAGGTTAAAGAACTGTTAATACAGACATTTGAATCTGAATACAGCAGATATAGAAGACTGAAGAAACTACATATAGTCGCTCACTAGAGAAATAATAATAATAATAATAATAATAATAATAATAATAATAATAATAATAATAATAATAATAATAATAATAATAATAATAATAATAATAATAATAATAATAATAATAATCGTATTAATTCTTTATTTATTTATTTATTTATTCATCTTATTTTGTGTTAAAAAATAAAGAGATTTGAGAAGATTGAAATTTTTTTAACAAAGCTTTTCTTGTGGAAAACCTGATGTGGCCCAGCCTCACCCAGACTCTGCCTCCAGCGGCCCCCAGGTAAAATGAGTTTGAGACCCCTGTTCTAGACCATTGTTTTGAGATGGTCTGCCAATCAGGTTTGAAGTTCCCTCAAATGTTCATGAAGACATGAGTGGTTTCTGTCTCCTCCATCATCACACACAGCTGAAATCATCTTCCAATTAGCACAGCAGGAGGGAACAAGCCAACTAGGTCTTGAAGTCTTAGCTCAAAAGATAAATTACAGTTGGCACTTCCATTCCTTTGTGGGCAAAAGCTGCCCCCTCCTTTCTCTCAGCCAGGCATTCCAAGGCACTGAGAAAAATGTGAATATTTCAGAAAGGTTCCCCAGTCCATGTTCCCCCCAGTTCCCATTTCCTTCACACGTGCCAGCAGCTCACATACTTTCTACAGGCACCATCTTTGGTCTGCCATCTGGACCTTCCTCACTGCTGGACAATGAAGTTGTTTATGCTTATAGGGACAGCAAGCTCTTCAGAGGCTTTTTCTTATGAACTGCACAAGATTACACATGCACTACAAGCCCTTGAAGCCCTGTAGTACCAGGAATGGCCAGGTAGGTAGAAGTAGATAAGGCCAGAACTCAGAGCACATTCGCCCTCTCACAGATCAAACCAGGATTGGAAATGATTGTTTCTGATGGGAGTAAAAGTAATCATTCCACAAGGTTCATGCTTCGATGTATTGGCCTTGCTGCACTTCCCCTTTCAGTGTATTCAATGGTCAAAATATGACCATGTCAGGTTATGTACTGACCTAATGTATACTACAGTGTATTAAGCATGCTTAGGAGCATCAGCCCAGTAATTGCAAAGAGTCCATGCTCTCACATGAGATCCCTAACTTGCCATGAATAAAGCTGGTGTCTGTTATTTTCAGACTGAATAAACATTTCCATCTCATAGTCATTGGATATTTTTCCAAGTACCCTTAAGTACCACTTTTGCTAGGGAAGACAATTGCATGCTTGTGACCAAAATATTTATTTGCTCACCGTGGCATTCCAAAATAAAATTCTTGCATTTGTACCCCCTTTTGATGGTGAAAGAATTCACAACTGAATGCGGATTTGTCATAACAAATTTAGTCCTGGTTATCCCCAGTCCAATGATCTGAAGGTCTGGTCCAGAACATTAAAGCCACCTTAAAAAGGCTTTGTCGGATATCTTAGATGTGAACCAGGCTCAACTCTGAGAAACATTCCTATCATAGGAATGATCATGTCCAGCTGCTGAGGGGAAGACTTCTGTGCAGCAAATTAACATCCTGGTTGTCACCTGATTCCTACACTGTCAAAATGCCAGGTAGCAACTCAATATAGGAGACAGACATCTGAGAAAAGACCATTTATCTGAGTCTCTGAATCCTGGTGTTGTATTCAGTTACAGTGTCAAACAACTACATCAGCTCAACAAAAGTATGGGTGTTGTGGCACCACAGGCCATCACCAAACGTCCACTTAACACACCCACTGAAAGAATGTCTACTAGGAGTGAGTGGGTGGTGACGTTGCCTGATAAATTTAAAGACCTTGACATGGGCTAGCAGTAAAGGCCCCATCAGTCACATTTTAGTAATCTCTGAACCTATCTTATGCCATGTTTTCATTCATTTATTTCTGTTCTGGCCTTTACTTATTGGGATCCCAAGGTAATGAAGAGGAAATGTGGTATAAGAGAAGAATTCCCTCAAAAGAATGTAATGGAACAGTCCACTATTCCCTCTGATATGAGCATAGATTGGTTGGGTCTCACAGGATACAGCTGTGCATACATTTAATTCTGCACATGTTGGTGGATGTGTTTTATGTTCCTCTAAGGTAATACGCAGGGTTTGCTAGAAGATGCCTCTGTGCTGCTGAATACTGATCAGAGGCCAGGAGTCATTGGATTTGGGAAGCAAGTGTGAGCATTCTGGCCCAGAACTCGCTTGAAGGGAATGCATCACAGGCATATCTTTTAAACCCTAATAGCTAAGTCTAGTGCAACATTAAATGAGTATCAACAGAAGTAGGAGGATTGTCTATAGAATGGGTTGCCCTTCTGGAATATTCCTCTAATCAGCCTGTAAACTTTTTTAAAAAAAAAGTATTAGTGAACTGGTTTCAGCAGCAACATACCTGTTTTATTGTATTGTATTGTCTTTTGGGTTTTTTACTGGAAACTGTACCCATTGCTGAGGGAGGTTTCAGGGATAAAGGTAGGCCTTTATTGATGTTTTGCTAAGGAATTTGCTTTTGTCTTGGCCCCTGCACCACATGGTCCCAGAGGGGGCTGGGCCTGACGCCCTGAATTTGGGTTTTTTACTGGAAACTGTACCCATTGCTGAGGGAGGTTTCAGGGATAAAGGTAGGCCTTTATTGATGTTTTGCTAAGGAATTTGCTTTTGTCTTGGCCCCTGCACCACATGGTCCCAGAGGGGGCTGGGCCTGACGCCCTGAATTTGGGTTTTTTACTGGAAACTGTACCCATTGCTGAGGGAGGTTTCAGGGATAAAGGTAGGCCTTTATTGATGTTTTGCTAAGGAATTTGCTTTTGTCTTGGCCCCTGCACCACATGGTCCCAGAGGGGGCTCTCAAACACCCTAACTCTTAACCCCAATTCTAATATGGTAAATATGAATTACCTGAGGAAGGGCAGAGTTTTAGCATTAAAGGAGGATGAGCCAGAGAGCATATTTAATGGTGCATGAAACTCTCTAATCCTATTTCTTACCCTAATTTGGGAAACAAGAAAGCCACTCAACATTGCATACTCCCACATTATTAGAGAGCAGGCCGGGTAGGTGGGGCTCGTCAGCCCTGGAAGGCAGCCCATCTAGGAGAAGGAAAACTCCAAATTTAAACCTCCACTGCCTTGTGGCTATATCCACTCATGGAAAGGGCTTCAGGAGATAACCTTGAGGCAAAATCCGGAGCTGGAGTCCCAGAGGCACTTTGTGTCACTCTGCCAACTCCTGCGACGTTGCTGGAACCAGTTGTATTGGCTCTTGCCTCTCCACTGGACCATTTCAGCGGCGTGGAGAGGGGGGATTTGCTGCTTGGGTAACAGCCTATCCTCCATATTATTTTACCCAGGCTTCGTGCTCTGGAGAGGACACTCCAGCTTCGCATACAGCGTCGAAACAACACGGGAAGTAGCAGTTACCGGTTATAAGTCTTTGCTCAATTGGCGTAGAGCAGGACGCCAGGGGCTACTTCTGACGGTGGGAGAGGTCATTGCACCTCACTAGGTAGATACCGCCCGCCTTAAGCTGGGCAGCCCCCAGCCAGTAAGGTGCTACCTCGCCACGGTCTGTTAACTCCACGGGGTGCGTGGGGTTTAGGGTCAAACCCGACAAGCAGATCGATAACTGTGCACCATGCAACAATCGTAAGAAAACTTCTGCCCTAAAGCTGGGCACCTGGAATGTACGGACAATGACCCCTGGCTTTCCTGACTACGGCTTTCCTAACGACCTGCAAGAAATAGATGATGTGCGCAAGACAGCTGTCATTGACATGGAACTGAGTAGACTGCAGATGGACATTGTTGCCTTACAAGAGACAAGACTGCCAGACTCTGGATCTGTCAAAGAAAAAAACTTCTCATTCTTCTGGCAGGGAAAACCATCGAATGAGACCAGGGAATATGGTGTTGGCTTTGCAGTCAAAAATACTCTTCTGAGATGCATTGTTCCACCCACTGTGGGGAGTGAAAGAATCCTGTCTCTGCAGCTCCACTCATCAGCAGGACCAGTAACCCTCATTAGCGCATATGCACCAACACTGTCATCCACTCCAGAAGTGAAAGACAAATTCTACGATGATCTGGCAGCTACTATCAAAAAAGTCCCTGAAAGAGAGGCACTGTTCATTCTTGGAGACTTTAACGCTAGAGTTGGTGCTGATCATAATTCTTGGCCCACTTGTCTAGGCCGTTTTGGCATTGGAAAGATGAATGAAAATGGCCAACGCTTGCTGGAGTTTTGCTGCTATTATGGTCTTTGTGTCAGCAACACATTCTTTAACACGAAGCTGCAACACAGAGTTTCCTGGAGGCATCCAAGATCCAAGCATTGGCATCAGCTTGATCTAATCCTCACTAGACGTTCCAGCCTTCCTAGTATTACGATCACACGCAGTTACCAGAGTGCTGACTGTGATACTGATCATTCCCTGGTGTGTAGTAGAGTAAAACTACGAACAAAGAGAGTATATCACACGAAAAAGGAAGGAAGACCACGTATTGACATCAGCAAGACTTGCGATGAAAGAAAAGTGAAGGAATTTACCCAAGCACTAGAGGAAGCCCTTCCAGGTCCGGCTGATGCAAATGCATCTGAACGATGGGAACACTTCAAGAACACTGTCTATAACACCGCCTTGTCCACCTTTGGCAAGAAGACCAAAAAGATGGCTGACTGGTTCGAAGCCCATTCAGAGGAGTTAATGCCAGCCATCGAGGATAAGAGAAGAGCTCTAGCAGCATACAAAGCCTGTCCTAGCGAGTACAACTTGCAAGCTTTTCGAGCTGCTCGCAGTCAAGCCCAACAGGCTGCCAGGAGATGCTCCAATGATTATTGGCTCCAGCTCTGCTCTCAGATACAGTTAGCAGCGGACACAGGTAACATCAAAGGAATGTATGACGGTATCAAACAGGCCTTAGGTCCAATACAGAAGAAATCTGCTCCCCTGAAGTCTGCTACAGGTGTGCTTATCCAGGACCGAGCACAGCAGATGGAACGCTGGGTACAGCACTACTCTGAGCTATATTCCAGAGAGAATGTAGTAACCGAAGAAGCATTAAATAACATTGAGTGCCTGCCTGTCTTGGAAGAGCTGGACAACGAACCAACCCTAGCAGAAATAAAAGCGGCCTTGGACTCCCTCGCCTCCGGCAAGGCACCTGGAAAGGATAACATCCCTGCTGAAGTGCTGAAATGCGGTAAGGAGATCATCACCACCGAACTGTATGAAGTCTCTTGTCTCTGCTGGAGGGAAGGTGGAGTACCACAGGACATGAAGGATGCAAACATCGTCACATTGTACAAGAACAAAGGAGACAGGGGTGACTGCAATAACTACCGTGGCATCTCTCTTCTTAGTGTGGTAGAGAAGCTGCTTGCCCGTGTTGTGCTGAAGAGGCTCCAGGTGCTTGCAGATAGAGTCTATCCAGAATCACAGTGCGGATTTCGAGCTAATAGATCCACCACTGACATGGTATTCTCCCTCCGACAGCTGCAGGAGAAATGTAGGGAACAACAACAGCCACTCTTAGTGGCCTTCATAGACCTTACAAAAGCATTCGATCTGGTTAGCAGGGATGGCCTTTTTAAAATACTTCCCAAGATTGGATGTCCACCGCGTCTCCTTAACATCATCAGATCTTTCCATGAGGGAATGAAAGGCACTGTAGTTTTTGACGGCTCAACATCAGACCCCTTTGACATCCAAAGCGGAGTGAAACAGGGCTGTGTCCTCGCACCAACACTTTTTGGGATCTTTTTTGCTGTCATGCTGAAGCATGCCTTTGGAGCTGCAACCGAGGGCGTCTATCTCCGGACTAGATCAGATGGAAAGCTCTTTAATCTCTCTAGATTGAGAGCGAAGACCAAAGTCCAACTGAAATGCATGCGGGACTTCCTCTTCGCAGATGATGCAGCCATTGTTGCCCACTCTGCTGAAGACCTCCAACAACTCATGAATCATTTCAGCAAGGCCTGCCAAGACTTTGGACTAACAATCAGCCTGAAGAAAACACAAGTCATGGGCCAGGGCGTGGACTCACCTCCCTCTATTACCATCTCCACACAAGAATTGGAGGTTGTTCATGACTTTGTGTACCTCGGCTCAACCATCTCTGACACCCTCTCTCTAGATGTCGAGCTGGATAAACGCATTGGGAAAGCAGCCACCATGTTCTCTAGACTCACAAAGAGAGTATGGCTCAATAAGAAGCTGACGACACATACGAAGATTCAGGTTTATAGAGCCTGTGTTCTAAGCACACTCTTGTACTGCAGTGAGTCCTGGACCCTTTGTGCACGGCAGGAGAGGAAGCTGAACACCTTCCATATGCGTTGCCTCCGACGGATTTTTGGCATCACCTGGCAGGACAAAGTTCCAAACAGAGCAGTCCTAGAACAAGCTGGAATTTTCAGCATGAATACATTACTGAAACAGCGACGCCTACGTTGGCTTGGGCACATCGTGAGAATGGCTGATGGTCGGATTCCAAAGGATCTCCTCTATGGAGAATTAGTGCAGGGAAAGCGCCCCAGAGGGAGACCACAACTGCGATACAAGGACATCTGCAAGCGAGATCTGAAGGCCTTAGGAATAGACCTCAACAGATGGGAAACCCTGACATCTGACCGTTCAGCCTGGAGGCAGGCAGTGCATCACGGCCTCTCCCAATTTGAAGAGACTCTTGCCCAGCAGGCCGAGGCAAAGAGGAAGTCACATAAGCAGCAAAACCAGGGAGCCGGACAGGGGACAGACTGGGTTTGTCTTCAGTGTGGAAGGGACTGTCACTCTCGAATTGGCCTTCTCAGCCACACTAGGCGCTGTTCCAAGCCCTCCATACAGAGCACGCTACCATAGTCTTTCGAGACTGAAGGATGCCTAACAGGATTGTCTTTTGACGATGTGAGCACCTTCGTTTTCTCCAAAGGCACTTTGACCTTCCCAGAGAGCCACTTCTGGGATGTTGCACTCATCATATTTTTAAGAGCACAGTTTCCAAATGAAGGTTGTCAGGTTCAAAATCCTTTGTGCAGCTTTACATTCATTGCTGTCTTGAGAGACCCATCTTCTCTGCCTCCTGGGCAGCATACCTGAATTGTCATCAATACTGCAAGAGGAAGACAGGCAAGTGAAGCCACCAAGAGCATACGTGGAAGGATAAATCACGGCTGCTTTGTCTTCCGGTATTTATGCATGTATCTATGTTGCATCTTTTCTGTCATGAGCTCAAAGCAGCATATGCAGATTTCTATGCCTCCATTTTATTCGCACAAAAACACGGCACAGTTATACAGGTCAGGCTGAGTGAGAGTGGCCAGCTCAAGGGTACTCAATGAATTTTCACAGCTCAGTGCAAACATCAGCCTGGATCTCCCAAATCCCACCAGCATATTTAGATGTATCGGTTGAGTGGAATCTCTCAGGACTGTATGCCAAATGCAGGTTTCTGCATAATGTTCACAGCACTAGAAACCCGTCCTGCAGGTTTTCCATTCCTAGACTGATTTACTTTGTAACAATGATATTGAGACATCACTGTCATCATCACTGTTGCTTTTGTTATTATATTTCTCAGCACTGGTGGTTCATGGGGGCAAATGGTTTATTTTGACAGGAGGACTCAGGTTTTTAAATTTAAATTGCCCGGTTCACAGTTCTAAAAGTTTATGTTAATACTGGGGTTGCCCAGCTAATGTCAGTAAGGCTTCTTTTTGTGTCAAATTCTGTTCCGAGGATCACCTTCACTCTCTCAAAGTATTTGTTCCTGAATAACAATTTAAGTTCCCTGTTGAGTTGTATTGTAGATGCCTAGATATTTATAAGATTTCTGCTCCTTGAAGCATTGAATGAACTGTCCATTAGTAAGCTCATAACTACTGCCCTATGAGAATTTGCCTTTTTTCAGGCAGGTAATTGGTGATGGTGGTGGCTGAAGCTCCTTTGTCAGCACGGCCTTCTCATGCTTGTGGCCTACAAACATTCCCTTGAGAAGTCCACATTTCTGTGCCAATTTTCCCATCTGTTGGCTATGTGAGAAACATTTGGGAGGGAATTACCATGTGTTGCAATTTGACTTCTGCTGTAATCCAAGCTTCTTTTTCAGGTTCTTTCCATAAAAATGCTGCACGTTCTTTTTCCAAATACCATCTGCAACCTGCTACATGCTGACTTGGGAACTAAAAGGTCTTTGGGGGAAGTAAGTGCCAACATAAGCAAATTGTTATTACAAGTCAGCCTAGAACAAGCTATGAAAATTATATATCAGCACTGCAGTGAACTTTCAGGTGGGACTAGGTAAAAGCCAAAACGAAATGGAACAGAACAGTATCTTCTTAATTTAAAAAAAATGCCAAAAAGCAGTGTAATGTGCCAGACAAACCTCCAAACAATATTTTAGACTTCAAACTAGAGATGGGGACAAATATAAAGCCGATTTGTTAAATATTCATCAATCCATATTTGTGGCTTCCAGAGACCCCCACGAATACGAAGGGATGACTATTTACCCATTTTTATTTGTCCTTTGTATTTAAAAAAACAACTACTGCCTACTGGCCGCCGATCAGCTGATTGGTGGCAGAAAGGCAGCCACCACCCCACACAGCAACCCAATACCACAGCCTACCCCCCCACCTTCCTTTCCCTATCTTAGGTCCCATGTCACCTCACCCCACACCCACGGACACCCTCTTATCTTAATCGCTACTGCCAAGGTCTTCTGGCCTTGGAGCCACACATGTAAAAATGGAGACTGGCTGCCCTTTGCAACGATGGCAGCTGCAGCTTCCCTACCCTAAATGAAGCCACAACCACCACCTTTGCAAAGGGCAGCCAGTCTCCCTTTTTCCACACTGTAGCTGCGAAGGCCTTATGGAGACCTCAGCAGCAGCTATTAAGGTAAGGGTGTGTCAGTGGCGGTGGGGGCTAAGTTAGGGAAAGGAAGGGGTGTGGGGTAGGCTGTTGGGGCAGCTGGCTGTGTGTGTGTGTGTGGCTGGCTATTGGCTTCTGATCAGCTGATCAGCGGCCGGTAGGCAGAATGGGCTTCTCTGCCATGTGGTAAACTCTCCTGGGGGGACCCAATTTGTGGGTGAATAACTCGTATGTCTGATATCCAATCTTCACCAAAGTTGGCAGGTGTGTTGTGGAATGACATAGGAAGCTCTGTTATGATTCTGGAGTCTCTAAGTACCTGGGGGGAGCTTTCCTGGGGGAAAATATCCTCTTGTGACTATATAACTTGGGGGTCCATGATCCAGTGTTCACCAACCTTTTAGGAGTTATAGAAAATTGTCTGAGGAAGCTTCTCTGCAAATTTGGTGCCTCTGGGTCATTGGGGGCCAGAGTTACAGCCATTTAAAATGCAGATGAATCAACAGATCAATCTGCCAATTCGTTGAAGAATCGTCATATATTTGTATTCGTTGATCCATTAACCTTGATGAATAATAGAGCAAAACAAATCACCATTTTTTAATTTGTCCCCATCTCTACTTCAAACCCATTTTCTTTCATTAAACCTTTATTAACCAAAACCTGCTAGAACAGAACACCAAGGGCCAGAATAGCAACTTGCAAGTATGATAGCCCAAATTCACAACTCACATGTGGTGAGAGGAGATTGATGCAGCAAGCCACAATTCATCTGCAGGAACAACATTCTGGCACCTGTTCTGGGCAGAAAATCAATACTGCCAAAAGCAGCCCAGAATGGTGACTTATGAGTAGGCCAGCCAAACCAAATTCACCAGGCCCATCCAGCTATAGGGAAATGACACGAACATCCCCAGGAACTACCCTCTAGTACCTGTTCTGGGCAGAAAATTGATATTGTGTAAAACAGCCCAGAATGGCGACTTTCAAGTAGGCCAAGGCAATCAAAATCAGCCCCAAGGAAATTTACTTGTCCCACCAGATTAGATGGGACAGATGGGAGTCTCACATTTTAGTACAGATTCTGAGCAGAAAATTGATATAGCACAAAGCAGCCTAGAACAGTATTATCTTTTTCATCAGATGAGAGAGCAATTATGTAAAAAGCCAGAAAACACCTCAGGAACCACATTTCATTATCCATTCCAGGCAGGAAACCAACATTGTGCAAGATGTTCAGGGAGGGGTTTTGTTGTTTTTTTAATTGCAGTGGCCTGGTGAGTTTCCCTCATAGAGTGGGGACTGAAGTCTGAGTTTTCTGAGCCTTAGTTAGACATTCTGTCCAATGTACCACATTACTTCTCCATCATTAGCAACACACATATACAATTTTGTTTGAATAAAAAAGTTTTGTTCAGTGTAACAATATGACATTATCAAAGTCTTCTCAATGCAGTAATATACCTTTGACTGATGGAGCGAGCAAATGTTTGCTTGTTTGTTTCTTTATTATTATTGTTCACCTAATTCAACTGAACTCAAATTTTTTGACAATTGAGAAAGCATACAGCCACATGTGTTTCTGTGTGTGGATTGTGGTTCCTGTGGAAGGTTGCTGGTTTGATGTCATCCAGTCATAAATCCTGCTTTGGGGCTTATGAGAAGACAGGATTCTCTGGAAAGGACAATAATGGTGGGAAAAGTTGGAAGCAGCAGGAAAAAACGAAGACCATTAGCAAGGTGGATTGACCCACGGCAGGCTTGAGTCTTCAAGAGCTTAACAGGGCTATTGAGCATGGGACATTCTGGAGATTGCTGTTTCATAGAATCATCATGAGTTGGGGGCAACTTGATGGCATATAACAACAACAAACTCATAAGTGACTGATGAATTAGTTGGTGCTGCCAATTCTGAAACTGCTGTTCATGGGCCATTTCCAGAATATGGAGCTTGGGCCCAGAACAAACCTGGGAACGTGGTTTCGGGATTGTTTTGTGACTTGGTACATCAAGCCCTTCTAGTCCAATGAGAGAGATGACTCTTGTCATGCCCTCCTACTTGGAAGTTGCTGTTCCTGGCCATTTTGCATAATTTTGTTTTCCTGCTTGGAATGGAGAGTGGAATGTAATCTCTGAGGATGTTTTCTGGATTGTCACAGTATTCCCCTGTCATCTGATGGGAAAGGTGAATATCACTGTTCCATGCTGTTTTGTGCCATCTCAGTTTTACGCCTGGAACAGTTACCGGAATGTTGTCCTGTTTTGTGGCTGGTTGTCTCCAGTAGTCTGATGGAATAAGCGAATTACATTGGGCTGCCCTACTAGAAAGTTGCTATTATGGGCTATTTTTGAAATATTGGATTTCTGCCTGAAATGGCTACTCAAATGCTTGTCCTGGGAGTGTTTTGTGGTGGCTTCCCTCAGTCCCCTCTAGATGGATGGGATGGGAGGATTTGGTTGGGCTGGTCTACCCAGGTCTACCCAGAACTTGCTGTTCCAGGCCGGTTTTTGCAGAATTGATTTTTCTGCCCAGAATGCATATTGGAATGATGTTCCCAGGGGCCTTTTTTAACTGGTTCCATCAGTCTCCTCTAACTAGATGGGCCTGGTGCAACAGAGTAGGATTCCATCATGCTTAACGGAGGCAATAGACCATTGTTGAAAAGTGCCCTCTTTGGACCCTATAATACTGAAAAATTACCAAACAGCATCTAACATTCCATTCTTGGGTAAGATGCTGAAGCAAGCTGTGGCTTCTCAGCTCCAGGGGTTCCTGGATGAAACGGATTATCTAGCTCTATTTCAATCTGCCTTCAGGCCTCCTATCAGACAGAGACTTCTTTGGTCACCTTGGTGGATTACCTCTGCCAAGGACTGGATAGGGGGAGTGTGTCCCTGTTGGTTCTGCTGGATCTTGCAGTGGCTTTTGATACTATCCACCATGGTATCCTCCTGGGCTGTCTCTCTGGGATGGGACTTGGAAACACTGTTTTATCCTGGCTCCAGTCCTTCCTGGAGGAGACATCTCAGAAGGCTGTGTTGGCGGATTCCTGCGTAGCCTTTCAGGGTTCAGTTTCGTCTCCTGTGTTATTTAACATCTACATGAAACCACTGAGAGATTATCCAAAGTTGTAGGGTTCAGCATCACCAGTATGACAGTGAACTCTACCTCTCCTTGCCACTTAAATCTGAGGAAGCTACTTCAGCTCTATATCAGTGTTAGTTACTGTATCAGTGATGGACTGCATGAGTGGAAATTAATTGAAACTTAATCCAGACAAGACAGAGGTGTTCCTGGTCAGTCAAAAAGGAGATCAAGGAATAGAGATGCACGCTCTACATGGAGCTGCCTATGGAAAGCATCAGGAAACCTAAGTGGGTCCAAAATGTAGCATCCAGATATCTGACTGGGGCTCCTTGCAAGAATCACTTCACCCTCCTGTTACAGCAGCTTCACCTGCTGCCAACTCATTTCTGGGCACAATTCAAAGTGCTGGTTCTAACCTATAAAGCCCTAAACAGCTTGGGTCCAAGCTATCTCAAAGGCCATTCTCCATCTATGAGCCTGCCCAGGCATTAAGATCATCAGGGGAAGCCCCTCTCTTGGTACCACCCACCCTTCAGATGCACTTGGGGAGGACTTTCTCTTTTGCTGCTCCCAGGCTCTGGAATCCATTCCACAGGAAGCTCCCTCCCATCTCTGCTGTCCTTTGCCAAGCAGGCAAAGACCTTTCTCTTCAGGAAGGATTTTCCTTAGTGACTGGCTGCCTGGGTGGGCTTTTGAATGATTTGTTATGCCTTACTGCTTTGAATGTGTTTTTAGGACTGCTTTTGTTTCTCAGAGTGGTATTTGTTCCTTTTACATCTTTGCATACATTGTTTTTAGCTTTAAATATTTTCTTTTAATAATGTAATGTAATAATGTAATGGGTTCTTTTTAAGGAGAAAGGTGAGTTAAAATGTTTTTAATAGTAGTAGCAACAGTAGTAATTTGATAATAATAAGTAATAAGTTGGCCTGCTTGGATGTCATGATTCTGGACTATTTTTCACAATATAGATTTTCTGTCCAGAACAGGTGTGAATCTGTGGCATCAGATCATTCTAGCTAGATGGAGCACAACAGTTTCTGCTTCTCTTATGTCTGATGAAACAGATTTGTCCACAAAACCTAACATTAAAAAAATATAAGTTAGTCTTTAAGGGGCCATCATGTTTTTGCATTTTTTTACTTTTAATTTTTCCTTTGTTTTCATCTATAATGCTTGCATAGACTAACATGGCTACGCCTTCTACAACTACTACCATTCCAAGCTGTACTTTGCAAAATCAAATTTCTTCCTGGAATGAGTAGCAGAACGTTGTTCCCACCAATGAATTGTGGCTTGCTGCATTTGTCTCATCTAGACTCTTGTCTGTTGTGAGTTTGGTTGGGTTATCCCACTTGGTGGGTGCTGCTCTGGGCCATAGTGTTCCATTTTGGTACGTTTGGGGGTAATATAGGTTTAGTGAAAGAGCAACAGCCATTGGGTCTGAGCTCTACAGTATTGTTTGGATGTTTCTCCAGCACGTCACTGTTTTTGGCATTCGGTATTGTAACGAAGTCCCCGTTCCATTCTATTCTGTTCCTGCTTTCATCTAGGAGCAGGTTTTATTCAGGTTGATGACCATAATGATATTTTTTTTTAAAGGAAAGTGTCCATCTTTTCAGATCTTTCATTAATGTTGGTAGAACTAAATAACATTATCCATTCAATATTTCTTATAAAGGGAAAATGTGATCCATCATGAACTTCACCTGTTGATGTGTGACCCAAGTTCAGCTCTCATATATGTTGAAGACATCTTCAGTGTAAAATATAGGTTGTTGGTTTTTTTGTTTTTGTTTGTTTTATTATGAAAGGCCATGTGACTGGCCCTTCATACATTGCAAATATGAAGTGAATCCCAGTAACATCTGGGAGTGGGGAAGAGAGAACAGGCTCATCAAGAACTATCTATTTAAAGGAATGATGGCTTTTGTGGAAGAGCTTTTACACATGCTATTCAGACATTGGCAGCCGAGATACAGCATACACAAAAAAACAAATACCTGTTAGATATGGAGGATATTGCAACAAGAAAATGTGACAAGATGTGGAAGGCAGTCAGAATTGTGGGCCTTTCTGAATAAAAAGGTTCCCCTTGACATTTTTTAGTCCAGTCACGTCTGACTCTAGGGGGCGGTGCTCAACCTGTTTTTCAAGCCGTAGAGCTAGCGTTTTGTCCATAGACAGTTTCCGTTGTCACGTGGCCAGCATGACTAAGGAACGCCATTTTACCTTCCCACTGAGGTGGTACCTATTTATCTACTCACATTTAGGTTGGCGAGGAGCTGGGACAAAGTGACAGGAGCTCACTCCGTCGCAAATAAAAATGAGGGAAAATTTCATTTGGGTTGCATTATTACATGAGCTCACCAAATTCTCACTTCCTGGACCAAAGTGGATCAGAAAGATACAGAAAATTGATACAGAAAAACCGTATACGGGCCAATTAGAGGAAGCATTCACATTTTCATGAGTTAAAAAAAATACAACATAAATGTGAAAGTCAAAAAGAATGGACCAGTGATTGCATACATGCAGAACTGGTGTGGGACAAAAATAGACCAAGTCACCTATCCTTACATTTGACCACCCTACCGGTGTCATTTGAATCACCCGCTCCCTTTAGCTGCTCCATTCAAAAATGCCACAGATGGATTTGCATTTCTATACCATTGCATTCCTGATGTAAGTTGCCTGATCAACTGGAATTGTTCTGGAAAGAGAAGTATCAGGGAGCGGAAGGAAAGGAAAGGAAAGAGAAAAGGCCCCTGAACTGCAGCTGAAGGCCACCAGATAGCACACAAGGTATGAAGTTCTGAAAAGGAGCAAGAGAAGGCATTGTTAAGAGAAATCATTCTGAAATCATTTTGTACTCTTCCAGCTTTTCTTTCATCTCAAATGTATTTCAGATAAATTCTCAGCACAGCAATTTTCAATACTATCTTGTTCTGAGCCTGCCATCTCCTTGATCCGGTCATTCTCTGACATTATTCTACTATGCAATAAACCAGGGCCTGGCTGTATCACAGCAGATGCCTTATATATATATTTTTTCCCAGTAACACAGCTTACATCCTCTAGTTCATGGTGCTTACTAAACCCTATTGAGACACCATCTCAGAAGATTTGTGGGCTCCTGGCAGTGAGCAGCACCTTAGTTCCCTTCCATCCAGTGATCTATTTTTTGTTGTTGTCCCATGCCTTCAACTCACCTCCGACATACGGCGACCCTATGAATGAGATCTCCAGCGTGTCCTCTCTTGAACAGCCCTGCTCAGCTACACTCAAGCCTGTGTCTTCTTGTGGGGACTCAATCCACTTCGTATTTTTCCCTCTTTTCCTGTTACCTTCAACCTTTCCCAGCATTATTGTCTTTTCCAAAAATATCCTGTTTATTCATCAGAGGATTCTTCCTCAAAGGAGTCTGTCATCCTTTTACCTCTTCTCTATAGATCTGCAGTACAGTTTCTGCCGTTCTCTTGATTTTCTCCTTGTCTGATAGTGTGCTTCCCTGTTTGTCATTCAGTACTCCTAATCTAGGCTTGAATTTCCCTTTGATTTCTTGGATCTCTTGTTTTTCTCTTGTTTTCGTCTCCTTCTTTGCACTGGAATGAACTGCTGAGTAGTTCAGTGGTTTGGGTAGCTGGCTGTGGAGCCAGAGATTAGGAGTTTGATTCCCCTACTGTGCCTCCTTGATAGGGGTTGGACTAGATGTTCCTTAGGAGCTCTTCTAACTCTGCAGGTCTGTTATTATTACTCTTTATTGTAATAGTTCCCTTTGTCTCTGTGTAACAGTCACTGAAAAACTGCAGGGTTCTGATCTTATTTCTGTCACCTTTTACTTTTCTTTCTTATCTGTCCTTATAATTTTACATGTTTCTTCCATCATCCACCTAGGTTTTTCATGCCTTTTTACTGCATGAATTGTATTCTTTGCATTATTCACCTATTTATGATGAATTTGCAGGGGAGATGAAAGGAGGCTGCTTCCCAACACATTATGGTTCAGTGGCTAAATAAGAACAAATTGTAAGTAAATGTGAGTCATATCTTCATTAAGGAAAGCAAACAGATGTGCCATCATTGTCTAGCAAAGCTTCTGAGTATGGTTGTTGTAGGTTTTCCAGGCTGTTTGGCCGTGTTCTAAAGGTTTTTCTTCCTATCATTTCACCAGTCTCTGTGGCGGCATCATCAGAGGACAGGAGTCAGAACTCTGTCTGTGCTCTGGTGCAGTTTGTGTGATAGTTGAGTATTTATAGATGTGGGATCAGCTTTTTGTCCTTTTCAGGAGATTGGGTGATTATGGTGATCAGTGTGTTTTTTGTTGTGGATGTATTGTTGTGATAAGGGGAAGACATGATCTGTCACTGTGATTGATGGGTGTCATTAGCTGGACTTTTGTGTGCAGTGATCACCGGTCCTTGTGGCTGGGTAGAGTTTGTTGACATTTTGCAATCTGTATTTTTCAGTGCTGGGAGCCAGGCTTTGTCTGAGTATGTTTACCATTGCATCATTTATATGCAAGCTGTTGGAATACAGGTGGAAAGATGAGCTAAGTAAGGCAAATCACAACTTTCTTTATTCTGTTCTTCTCAAGTTGGGAATGACACTGAATTAGAAGAGGTTCAGTTAGAGAAGCAAATACTCCCACAAACACAAAGTATGGACGGCTATATTTGCTTTCTGGCATTGTGCTCTAGTCTAGACATACCTTTCTTCTACAGTCGATCAAAACAGTTTCAAAACAGGGATCTCAGCCTGGTAGAGACCCATCTAAATATGCTCCACTGCACTTCCTTTCCCATAATGTTCTTGTTCGTTATTAGCTCGTACAGCTTATAATTTGCAAGCAGTACAAAAACTAATGGGCAAAAATTAGAAAGTGTTCTGCACTCTTCTGTGCCTTGACACTGTATAGTGCTCATAAAAATCATTATCTGCATGAATGCTGATTGCAGTTAAATTGCATTTACTGCCTGATTTATAAATTGTTTTACAATGTAAACTTAAGGAATCGTTTGTGTTTAGAAAAACATGTTATATATTAGCAACTCACTTCTTTCCAAACAGATTTTGTCCTCCTTTTTCAAAAATGCTTCTGGATGACTGTGGGATGACCTGGAAGGGCTGGGATGCATCTCCTCCTGGGATGCATCTCCTCCCGGATGCCAAAGAAATCAAAAGAGAGAACTTGGGTGAATGCGGCAGGACTAGAACCAATATATGGTCCTATTCCTGAGTTATAGCGCAGGTCACAGGCAATGCCTAGAGCCGCAGAGCTTTCACAGTTGCTTTTTCTGGATTACAGCCCCAGTATTGTTTCAGTCACTGTCTATGCCGGCTCAAAGATTCTGGAAACTATAACTCCGAAAGTAACATTGCCCAAGGAATAAGCAAGAGTGTGAAATATCTGTTATTGCTAGTGCCTTGCATGTATCTGACATCATATGCCTTGAACCTGTGAAAGAGAGTATGGAGGAAACATCTCCCATGCAGCAGCCTGAAATAATCCTCTAGGACAGTGGTTCCAAACCTTGGGTAGCCCAGTGTCCTTGGACTGCAACTCCCAGAAGGCTCTAGCTGTGCTAGCTGGGGTTCCTGAGAGTTGCAGTCCAAGAACACCTGGGAACCACTGCTCTAGGGTAAATATGGACAAACAAGACCATATGCAGTCAGAGTTGCATGTGGTCACTTGATGTCTGTTTTGTCCCTTTTCCTTGTTTATATCATCCTGTAGAATTGGACTAAATTTTTCATTTTTATGCATAGTTGGGTATACATTTTTATCCATATTTTTATCTTCAAAACATATTTCTGTAATTTTTTATTTCAAAAAAATTAAATTGAGAAGCTAACTGCGTTGGAATGTTTGCATAATGCCAAGCTGGAATAAATTAATAAATAAATCCTCTGCAGAAGCCAATAAGAGCTAATTTATGATCCACATATTGTAAGCTGGGATCTGGTCGTTTCCTATTGAAATCTTCAAGATCCTCCATCCACCCTATGTAATTTGATGCTAAGAACTGATGGGTTGTCAGTTTTGCTTTCTCTCCTGTTTTCTTTTAATAAAATAAAATAAAGTGTCAACTTTTTTCTGTAGGATGTATTAAGAAATCTTCAAATTTGGGAAATTATTAAGAGTACTTAATGACACACCCACTCAGCTGTGGTTGGGACAGTAACCAGCTATTGAGGAAACAAACATTCAGTTCAGATGCCCTGTGATGGTCCTTGAAAACCATTTCACCTTGGATTTCATGTGATGAAGCAGCAGCTCATGGTTGACCTTTGTAAGCAGGACACCAGCTAATCAAATATCCTTTCAGGTTTCAGTGGCTAGCATTATGACTTGCGAATGAGACCTGACTGTGATCCCGTTGAGGACGGAGCTCTATCCACTTTTTGTATTTCCAGCTTAAAACGGAAAGAAATGTATTCAACTTCCCTTGAACCCTCAAAATACAAGCTTGTTTTAGCTCAAAATTAATCAAGTGAATGAATGAAGGAGACACTTCTGAGGATACCGGGGCTCATTTCAGAGCTTCGTTAAGCGCCCTGCCTCTGTTACAGTCCCAACTTTTATTCCCTCATCACTACTAACTGTCTCAAACTCTATTATTTCAAAAATAATGCAGTATAAATGTGAGACTAATCCTTTACCATAAAAATGACAGAGAATATAATGAAGCTCTTACCCAGGCAATTTCACCTTAATTTCAAATAAAAACGAGACCTTCAGTTTGCCAGTAATTCAAACACTTAAAAATCCTATAATATGCCAATGTTGAAGACTCAAGACGCCATGTAAAAAGCTGAGCTGATATTCTTCACTGTACCACAAATTGAAGCAGTATGGAAAGTAAGGAGTTTTACAGATTTTCATCATATTATCCAGAAGACAATTGCATCTTGATTTTTCTTTCTGTTCATGGAAGGAAAAGGGGGCAATTTCTCCCAAGTCCTGTGTTCCTCTCCAACCCCAGGAGCACTCTCCATGCTGCTCTAGAAAGTGTAATTATGTGTGGCCAAGACACAGTGTAATGTATGGGTGGGTATTCCTGCAAGAGCCTATTGAAGAGCAGAGATAGTTTTTCAAGGGTAAGGGTTCATGAATAAAGAAAAACTTCCTATTATAGGGAAATATTATGTGTTTTTTTAACTTTTTATTTTTATTTTAACTATAACATAAATATAAACATAAAATACATAAACCAACATATAAATTAACTGTGTTCCCCACCACCATAAACGGGACCTCTTGCAATAATCCTCTTCTTCCTCCATCTATATTCTTCTTCTTCTTTTATTGTCCTCTTCTCCAGAACTGCATTGATTCTTGATTTGGAGCTTTCCTTTTTCCTCTTGATAACACATATTCCAAAAATCTGCTTCATACATCATAAAAATTATTCTTTTTCATCTCTCCTTTCTTAAACTTTAAGTTACAAGTTAACTTATTGTTTATAGCTATATTCCATATAGCTATAAACCCAGGCAGGGACGTGGTGGCACTGCGGGCTAAAATGCAGAAGCCTTTGTGTGCCACAGGGTCAGAAGACCAGCAGTCGTAAGATCAAATCCACGCGACGGAGTGAGCTCCCGTTGCTTTGTCCCACCTCCTCGCCAACCTAGCAGTTCAAAAGCATGAAAATGCGAATAGATAAATAGGTACCACCTCGGTGGGAAGGTAAACAGCGTTCTGTGTCTAGTCGTGCTGGCCACGTGACAACGGAAACTGTCTTCGGACAAATGCTGGCTCTATGGCTTGGAAACGGGGATGAGCACTGCCCCCTAGAGTCGAACACGACGGACTAAAATGTCAAGGGGAACCTTTACCTTTACCTATATTCCATATTTCATTATACCATTCTTCCATTTGGAATTCAGATTTTGATATCCAATGCCTAGCTATTATTAATCTATGTTATTAATAAACTGGTAATCAATTCTTTACTCCTCTTATCATATTCCACATTCTCAAATATTGATAACAGAGCAATCTCAGGATTAAATTCTATATCTTTTTCACATATATCATTTAAATCTTTAAAGATTAGTTTCCAAAATCTTTGTACTTTTTCACATTCCCACCACATATGAAAGTATGTACCAATTTCCTTCTCACATTTCCAACAGACATTAAGATAACTAGCATTTTTTAATTCAATTTTGTCGGTGTTAAGTACCATCTTAAGCCAAATTTGAATTTTTTTTTCTTATTCTCATGTTTTTAAAATATTTGCATTAACAAGAACAGTCTTGACACTGTATGGTACTCATAAAAATCATAAAAATCATTATCTGCATGAATGCTGATTGCAGTTAAATTGCAAGCAAATTCTGAGAGAAATTGATTGGTACCAATCACATGCTAGTAACAGCCACTGGACCCTGTGAATTCATCTGTAACAATCAGCCTTATGATAGCACTCAAATGGCATCCATGCACTACAACCAATATACTGTAGCTGTTTAACCCCTTGGCAAGGCAGCTGACCTCTGGAGTCAACTGAAGCCCTTTTAAAAGCTTCAGATGGACTACTGTGGCCTTTGGAGGATTACATCTAATTAACACCATTGTTTTTATTATAATAGCCAAGTACCACATATTTAAGTCCCCTTGGGAGGAAGGAAGGGAGGTGAAAAAACACTGGGATACATGGATGTTGTCCTTGTGGCATTTTTTTTTAAAAAATGACTGCAACACATCTAGCAATATTTGTCCACCTGATTTTTCATTTTTTGTTTTTTTAGTTATTAAAATGATGGCAGAAATTATTAAAAACGTCTAAGATATAAGAAATACCAATTTCTTCTTCATTAGTCATTTAGGTTAGTAAGATGCTAAAATGATTTGCACACAATAAATCACATGATGATGACTCACAGGAAGAACTCTAATTAATGGTGATCTACCTCTACAGTGACATCATTTCCCCTATGTTGGCAAAAGTTACACCACAAGATTTTGGCCTATGGATAGAAACATAGCTGCCAAAAGTTCTTTCTTTCTTTCTTTCTTTCTTTCTTTCTTTCTTTCTTTCTTTCTTTCTTTCTTTCTTTCTTTCTTTCTTTCTTTCTTTCTTTCTTTCTTTCTTTCTTTCTTTCTTTCTTTCTTTTAGATATAAGACCTGTCATTCTTAAGATGATAAACATTCATGCTGCTTCATATTTCCATATTACATATATCCCATAATATCAACTGTAGGTCCTGATGGCAATTTTTAGAGCACTGTATTTTTAATTGTATTTTAATTCTTTTATCTTTTTATATTTTTATTGTATTTAAATTGCTGTAAGCTGCCCAGAGACCTTTGGGTAGTGTGGGTGGCATATAAGTTAAATAAACTTAGATGTTCCTTGTCTCAGAAGATGGGAATTCTTAACTGGAAACTCCTGGAAAGCATGCCCCCACCCTGCTCTCTTCTGTTCCACTCGTAAGCTGCCTGTGTGATTCAAAGAGCATTTGGATTTCAGTTTAGGGAAACAATAGTGATTCTCTGCATTGTGAAAGCGTGTGAAGAGGAGATGCAATGAGGGCAGTGTATTAGCCCTGTCCATCCTTAGTAACTTCAGTGATATGAAAGCAACAAACTGAACAAGCAAAAGCTTTTAGAATCACAAAATCATTGAATCATGGAGTTGGAAGGGGCCTATAATGCCATCAAGTCCAACCCCCTGCTCAGTGCAGGAATACAAATCAAAGGACATTTGCCAGATATCTGTATCCCTCTAGGCTTTCCAAGTGATCAAGAACATGAACATTTAGGATTCTGATTCACATGTAAAGGCTGCACAGATACAGCAACCTCTGACACCGCAGAAGCTACACATATACAACAACTTCACTTGCTTTGCAGAATGGGGTTGGTATCTTCAGAAGAATAATATAAACCAGGCTTCATGGACAGCATACATATCAACGTAGCCATAATTCAAACCTTTGTTCCAACTACAGATGCTGAAGAAGCAGAAGTTAAATGCTAATATATCATTGTCCAGGAGGCAACTGGTCTTATGCTGACATAGGATGGGCTTATAATCCCCCCTCTATGATTATAATACTGAAATAAGAAATAAAGCATAATCACACATCACCAGAGAATTTGCTATAGGAATTAGGAATTAAACAGAATAGTAATTCATAGAATTTTGTGAAGCCAACCGTTTGTTTATCAGTGTTAATGCTTCAGGCAACCTAACAGATTATTTTATATATGGGCATCAAAAAGATGGAGAAGCTCTATTCTCTCTGAAAAGAGAACAGAGTTCAAGAGCAGTCTGTGGTATACACTAGTGGTTCCCAGCCTTTGGTCCCCACATGCTATTGGACTAGAACTCCCAGAAATCCTGTCCAGCACAGCTAGTGGTGAAAGCTTCTGAGAGGTTTAGTCCAAGAACATCCGGGCAGCCAAGGTTGGGAATGACTGTTATAGACCATGAATTGTTAGTATAAAGTAGAGAAAACCAACGAGCACTAAAACAATGATTGTGCAAAGAAATAGTTTAAACAACATCCATGAAGAATTTATAGACTACATTAAAAGGCAGGTTTAAAAACTGACCTCAACTGATGGTGAACCAGAAGAACTGTGATTTGAAATCTGATTTATTAGTAGGGAACAATGCAGAAAGCCCACTTCTACAGTCAAAAGATAAGAGAAAGTTTGATGGATGACTGTTCAAACTCTTAAAACAGCAACAAAAAAGAAGCAAAAATGAAAGGTGACAGATGTAGGATCATATTCTTAAATGCTGCTTACCAGCAACTTACACCTAGTTACAAAGAGTTGTTTCATTTGTTGGGTTTTTTTTCATTGCAAATAAAATAGCAGCCAAACAACAAAAGAGTTCTTCATAAGATCCAAGAAATCAAATGGAAATATAAAACTATATAGGGATGCTGAAATTGACAAAGAATTGACTAGAATGTTTTATCAGAGAGGCAATATATTCGTTAGACGGCGAACAACTTACATTTGTGTGCATTATGCATGGACTAACGGCATGCTCTTAGGGGAGCTAATAATGTTTGCAGACTTGTTTTTCAGGGTTGAATTAAGATTTGATATTTTTTTTGCAGTTTCTCTTCACAAACCTTTTAGTAATAGAACGGAGGTGTCATTATTTGTTTAGAATGGCAGCATAATTATCATTGTAGTTTGCCACTGAAGGGCTACAGTAACATCAGCATGTCGTGCTTGTAGGCTGCCTTAGGGTGTCCGGTTGACCACTGCACAAACCAAGTGCTGAACCAGAAAGGCCCGTGAGCTAACCCTGCAGGGTTTCTCCTATGTTCTTATGGAAGGAGAAACCAACCATTGTATAATTGTCCTTCTTTCAGGCTCTGCTTGCAACAGCCATGAATTTCGTTCCAGCTACCAGTGTATTTAAAATTCAGCCAAGCTTCTAAATTTAAAATGTTGGGTGTATTACCAACGAGCTGACAAGAACCCTGCATTTAACATCTGTTCCAGCCAGCAAATGAGGGTATGTGTTTTTTATTTAAGGAACTGAAAATAAATATAAAGCAATTATCAACTGCTCACTCACAATGAATAATAGGTTCCCTACATCTGTTTCTTTCTTGTCAGCAAAATGGTGTTCTGAAACTGAAAACAGAGAAGGCGTGGGGGGCAGGCTGGGAATCTGGAATTTTCTAAACGAGAGTTGATATTTTAAGATGCTCACACAACAGCAACAGCATCAGAAGGGAATTGGAATAAGAATGTTTTCACCAGCTAAAGTCAGGTGTTCTTGGGCATGCTTGGACCTATCACTAATGGAAACATGTGCTATCAAAAGATTACAAACAGATGTGATTGAATTAATGTCTTGCTTTGGTATTTTGCTAGACATTACATTTGCTCCTCTTGAAAAATACGCTAATTTGGTTATCATGAAAACCAGAGGTTGCTATAATGACTAAGGTACATATTGTGTCGGCAGGATGCCAGACAAGCAAATACGCACACCACATTGCATTGCTTTATGCTTTTAGTTCACTCTTGGTCTCATACATTGGCTTTATTTCGCAGAACCTCACCTCAATGTTACTGTTTAGCTGCTTCTGTTTCCAAGCTGGAAGGCCAATGACGTGGGGGTTCCCACAACCTGGCTCTACCAAAAAAAGAGGCAACCTTAGTTAGTAATACATACAATATTTGTTCCTTTCATTTGATGTGGACAGAGATTAAGATAGATGCTAGTATGTTGCTGAGGCATAAGAACAAAATGGGGCAGAGAGCTTCATCAGTCTTGCATCTGCTAATGTTTATATTTATATAAATGCAAATGAGGAAATAATTACTATAATTTAAAATGGAATGCAAGTACATCTAACCATAGTGGGGAACATTGTGGGCAAGCAGCACAGTGCGCCTGCTCCATAGTCTGCTGTTTGGTTGCTGACTGCTAATGGCAAAGCAAATGTTATGGACTCTTCCGGGCATTCTTTTAGCCCTTTCTCTTTATCAAGGACAGCTGATCAACAGAGGACTGCCTTTAAGTAGTACTGAAGTGCTTAAGTACCAAGTAGGACACGTGGCCACCCTAATACAGGGTCCTAAGTAGGACATGTGGCCACACTTTCACAAAGTCTGAGGGTTATACTGGATGTTAAAGGGAACTCATGACAATTCACAACATAATTCACAACAACCTTTTCCCCACTTCTTCAGTGACACACGCCTCATCTGTCAGTCTTGCAAAATAAGCACATATTTACTTTCCAATGACCAGCCACAAAACAAAGTACACTAAGTGCAACTTACATAGGGGATGAAAATGCTTTTTGTCTCTTTCAACAGACAAAAGGCAAAGTGTGCTGCTTATATACCATCCCATAGTGCTTAAAACATTTCTACAATTTAATTATACAGGCTACACATTGCTGCCACCCTCAGCAAGCTGGGTACTCAGTTTACTGACCTTGGAAGGATGGAAGGCTGAGTCGACCTCAAGCCGGCTACCTGGGATTGAACCCTGGGTTGTGAACAGAGTTTTGGCTGCGGTATTGCAGTTTAACCACTGCACCATGAGGCTCCTCTTTCACCACTTAAAGGAACACCTTCTCAAAAAAAAATGTGCTAAACAAATCATCTAGTTTGATTCTGAGCTGTCGTTTGCCCCCAGCTCCCCAGAATTAGAGACAACAAAAATAGTTAATTCTTGGATTTTATTTTACACATATGGAAGACAACAGCAATATAGATTAATAAAGCTTGCAGAAATAGACAAGCTGATAATTGCAACAGTGAAACTACTTATCTTACCTTGATACCCAGATGAATTTTGATATTATTATAAATGGTTATTTGGTTTTAGTCTAGAATCAGCCCTATTATTACATTCTCAAAATACAGAAGCTTGTAGCCTAAAAAGGCACAACCAAAAAAGCACAGATCTCATCTCTAAAATATCAAAGTTCTTAAAACTAAGAATATATGAAATTAAATACAATTCTTAACCTTTAAGCATATTATAACAACATGCACAGAAAATTATTAAATAATGTTATGACCCAGACAAGTTAGCTGTGTGCCAGTCTGCATCTAGAGAGCTAACTGAATATTTCACAGTGACTTTTAGTGAAACTGCTGCCCAAACCTCATTTTTAAAGCACAACGTGTATGCTCTGGATTGCATTTTTTTATTATTTTAGCACTCTATACACACAAAATGTTACACCTTGAGACCTTTTCTGATCACTATATATTTTCCTGCACATTTGGGTTTGAGCTGAACTATCAATGTATGGGAGCTCCTTCTACCCACAGCCTGCGCATAAGAGGTCTCTTCAAATCACAGAATTGTAGAGTTGGAAAGAGCCCCAAGCATCATCTCATCCAACTGCTTGTCAGTGGAGGAAGTTGACAACCAACGCATCCTTGACAGATGGCCATCCTCCAACAAAAGTTCCACTGCCTTCTGAAGGAGTCCGCTGAAGTGTCAGATTTTTTTCTCAAGAATGTACATCCCCAAATTGCCACACGCCACAAGCACTTCACATATGCAGACACAGTCACTCTCCCAAGGTGTGAATGCCTGAAATGGACTCTAACACCTTGGCTCTAAAGAATGGCACATCTAAGTAGACTTGTTTAGTGTCTGGTTTCAATCTAAATCAAGTCAAATATGATGAAAGCATGTCATCTCTGCTCATCAAGAGGAGATCATTGTCTGAGGTAGCACTGGCTGAATCACACATTATGTTCTGCCTCAGTAAAGGCTTCGCCATCAAGATTGCCTAGTGATGTATATACTACTGACATATGAAGCTGCCTTTATTTCATGTGTTTATTCTCTCCTGAAAGACTAATTGCAGAGTTTTGGGGATGCATTATACATAACCTAAAGAAAGGGGTGTGCATTCATCTTGGCAGATGTATTGTTTTAACAAGCTGCTTAGTCTGGCAGGACTGGAAGCATTTGAAGTGGGCCACAACGCACACTACTTCATGGTGTTGGAATGGTGTAATATCTGCCATCTCCCAGAACGCTTTAAACAAAACTGCTTTCATGTCTCAGTTGATGATTATATTTAGTCCTTCCACATTGGGGGCAGGGGTGTAGGCTATCAAATCTTGCTACACTGAAATAACTTGGATATTTTAGCAGTTTTCTTTGAGTTTCCATATAACATATTTAACCATTAGAAATCACGTTTTCCAGGCCTTTAGATGGATACAGTGTGCTTTCAAAAGTCATCATGACTACCATGTCATTTTTTTTTCTCTCAGTTTTTCTCAGTGTGATTCTTGGTACCTTTGAGAAATTGACCCTGAGAAAGGCATTGACTCTTATCCATTAAAATACATGCAAATAGGGGGGAAATGTGTTACTAATTTGCTACACATCAACCTCTTCATGTTTCGAAGGCTGAAACATAGTATAACATAAAGTAGACTTACTGGCACATACATTGTAAACATTAACCAGGATGAAATTCTTTCATGATCCTTTTAAACACAAAGCAACTACCTGTAAAATCGCTTATATACTCTAATCAAATATCCTTGTGGTAGATTGGATGTCAGCTAAACCAGATAAACAGTGTTTAAACAATTTTTGGGAAAATTAGATTTATTTATTTATTTATTTATTACTACTCCTCTCTGAATTCTTTAGCTAAGTCTTGTACTATCTGGGTGTTACTGGGAAATGTAGTCCCAAAAATTCCCCAAATTTATTCAATCTCTGCATTTAAAAAACACTCATAACCCAGGATCGGGGGCTCCCTTCTCTGTGGGTCATATTGATCCCTTCAATAAATACATTTGGCTCATTGAAGCCAAACGTGTGAATTATTTTTATTATAGGACACATTCTATAGATATGTATATATAGTGATGTGCAAACTGAGATCAGTACTAAACTTAGCATATAACGCTTCCAGGACACCTTTTAACATAACAGAGAAATTTAAAAAATGGATGGCAGTGTGAAACAAACTACTAATGTAGGATCCACCTCTGCCTCTTTTCTGCAGTGATTTAGAATGGTACTAATCTGGCTCTGAGTTGGTTCTAAATGTGCTGCCTGTATCCTTCCTGCAGGCTATACAGTGGGCCCTCGACTTACAGATGGCTCAACTTACAGACTTTTCAAGTTACAGATTTCTCTGGCTGCAAAATTTAGGTTCGACTTGCAGCCGGAGAATCAACCTACAGACCAGAAAAAAACCCAAATGGATTAAAAACAGAACAAAAACAGCTGGTTACGGGATTAATCGGTTTTCAATGCATTGTAGGTCAATGGAGACTCGACCTACAGACTTTTCGACCTACAGTCACCGTTCCAATACGGATTAATTCTGTAAGTAGAGGGTCCACTGTATTCTTATTAATGTTGAGTCAGCCAAAGTTTTTCTGACTCACCAGCCCCGCAACTCTAGATCTCTGAGCCTGACTAGTTAGTTTAGATTGCCTAGCTGATAACTTGGATCTGACTGTCCACTGCTTGCTGCCATTAGCAACTCTGAGTGGTCAACTTCCTTCTTCCTTCTGTTGCCCGCTTCTCACTTAGCCCTGCTGTTGTCATCAATTCTCTTGATAAGATTTTGAACAGTACTTCTTGCTTGCATCCATTCCCCTTTCTCTTGACTAAAGGAGTTTTGGACAAATGTAACCCACCAGGTGTTGTTGGACTGCAGTCCCATTTGCCCACACTGACAAAGAAGAAGAATGATGCTGGTTGTAGTCCAACAACATCTGGAAAGCCACCCTTTGCTCTACCTTGGGCTAAAGCATGTTTGCACTGTCTTTTTGTTCCTATTTCAAAGATATGTATTCTTCTAATAAGCACTTTAAAATGTGCGTATTTTATCAGACATTCCCACAGACTCCTAACCACATGCAGATTTTAGAATACAAATGTGCTTGTGATCTGCATACACTCTGTATGTGTGTATATACTGGGGAAAGGCAGACCTTGGAATTATTGTTATGAGACATTAAGCTGGTTCCAGTTTATGGTGGTCCTATGAATGAATGACCACCAAAATGTCTTATTATGAACAGTCCTGCTCAGCTTTTGCAAACTCTTCTTTTGTAGAATCAAGCAGCCTTTTATTTGGTCTTTCTTTTTTCCTGTTGCTTCCAGCACCATTGTCCTTCCCAAAGAGTCTTCTCTTCTCTTAATGAGCCCAGATTATTCATTTCTCTTTGTAGAGAGAGTTAAGGCTTGGTTTGATCTAGCACCCACTTATTTGTCTTTCTGGCAATCCAGTAAAGCTCTCCTTTAAGACCACATTTTGAATGATTTCCCCCATCAGTCCACCTCACTGTGCACTGCTTTTGTTTTGTACATAACAACCAAGAATACCACGGTATGGACTATCTTGGACTTGGTTGCCAATGACACAAGCTTACACTGAAGGATTTTTTTCCTAGTTGCCTTGTAACTGGCCTTCCAAATCACACCCTTTAAAAACATTTCTTGACTGGAGGTCTCCATTTGGATGGATGATCAAACCAAGCTATAGAAAACCTTTAATTATTTCTACTTCTTGGAAATATCACATTAATATGAGTAGTTAGTCTTTGAGTTAAATGTTGTTTCATCTGAAGAAGCAAAATGCCATGAGTTGATCAGTGTTCTAAAATTAAAACACTAACTTATTTGAAAAGTAACATAAATGACTTCACAGTTCTTGAATATAATTATTATGTGTGTAAACTAACCACCTACCAATCAAAGAAAACTCTTCATCAATGTGGCTGGTAGTCCACAAAACCTTATTTCACAATAAAGCCAGTAATTTTAAAGGTGCCCCAAGCTATTGTCATGATTTGCTGTGAAAAACCAATAGAGCTACCAAAATCCAGGAAAGGCACTTTGGAAGACTTTGTACTTGATGTGATTCTGCAGTGGAGAATCTGGTACTCCATGCAGAATTCTTGAGATTCTTTTGGTTTGGGGGGTTGTTTTAAAGACATTTTTTCTACCCACTCTGGCTGTGTAAATATGCTTGCAACCGTATTGGAAATATCTGCTGAAACCAAAATAAAATAAATAAATAAATAAAAATGGCTGAGTAAGGCTTGCACCATTTGGTGTCCTGCATAGGTTCTAATGTTACTTTCAAGAAGACCAGATTATGCAAAATGGTAAAAAAAGAGAGAGAGAAAAGCAATAGCTTGTGGGAAATTAGATAAATCATATGCATCTCTGCTCAATTTGCAAAATTATGTAGGTCATAACATCCAGCTTTTCATAGTGCAAAATGTGTTTTTTTTTGTTATTTCCCTCATGAGAAGAAAATGTATATTTTAATATAGGCAGATGTTGTCTAGTTGTAGCCTCTCCTCTCAAATTTTCTGGACCGCAGCACCTAACCTCCTCTTTTGCACTTAGCTAAACTCACTTGCTGTTGAATCAATATTTCAAGCTATCTATCCTCCTCAGAACTTTTTAGAATTCTGCCAGGATACCCCCAAATAACTCACTTCTTCTCATATCTATTTGCTGTGTAGTTAATTCTTGTTTATGGCCATTGTCTGACTAGATCTAGGTCTAGCTGGTAGGATGGGTAATATGGCACTTCTCTGCAGCATTGCACTAGAGAATCTCTGCCCTATATCTTCCCCCCGCCCCACCCTGCTCCTTCAGTTTAACAGGTCATGAAAGTCATAATTGCTTGCCTGATCATCACCCTGTCACACTGACACACAACCTGGCATGCAACTGACACCTCATTGATTCGGCTCAATTAGTTACTGCTGTTTCCGCAACTGTACTATCGTGTGACGGGGATGGGGAAAACGTGATTTACACACTTACCGGAATGGTAGTTTTCAGGCCTGTTGTGGAATGTATGATAAGTCCTATACTCCCACCATACGTACAGTGTAGTATGGACACAGAAATGCCCCATGCATAATTTAATAGATGCTTGTCCCAGCAAAAAGACGGACAAGGTTTAAGAATACATGTGATTGTGTATGAGTACAATCTGCATCACATGTTATCTGGTCAACAAGGATATAAAACTTTCTTGTGCATTTACGATATTCACAGAGAAAGGCCTATTCTGCTAAATGCATGCATTTTTCCAGGTCAGGGATGTCATTCATGGGTGGGCAACATGCGATCGTCCAGATACTGTTAGCCTGCAACTCTCGCCATCTCGTACCATGGGGTATGCTGGCTAGGGCTGCGGGGAGTTACAATCCATCAACATTTGGATGGCCATATGCTTCCTAGCGCTCAGTCTACTTCTTCTGTATGGTTCAGTGGCCCCTAATTAATTTGAATGATCAAGGCAAATATTCTCCTTGGGCAACAAAAACATTCATTGCAAGGGAACTCCACATTAACAGATATATTGTAAAGGGGCAGGCATCCCTTTCAGATATTAATCAGATGCACTTTGAAATCCCCTTCTTGCTGCCAGATGCATTTTTCAGCACTCACGGGGAAGTCCAAAACAAGTGGCTGGAAAGCCTCTTGGGATAAAGGAGGGGAAAGCCCAGAAGAATACCTGTTTGAAGTACACTTACAAATCCTCCAGGAGAGCTTGATGTTCATGGAAAATCACTGAGATTTACACTGCCAACGCATTTACAAACGGGCAAGCTTTGTTTGAAAGACAGCGGAGGCTTTTTGGTTTCTAACATTTTTGACATGGCGTATGTTGTTATATCCAAGGAGTACAAACAACGTTTCTGTGCATCCAATAAAGAGCAGTCATTTATGAGCAAACAGAAAAACAAGCATCCAACTGTAGCCAGATTTCTCAGTTTTCAAAGCAGAGACATGCTCAGAAAGAAGACATTTGGAAGAATTGTGTCTGCTCCCATTCAAACATCCCTGACAGATGTTTAGCAACAGCGTTCAAATAAACTAGCTACAATAAACACTACATGAAAACAGCATGTTCTCTCAAAGGCTGTACAACCTACAGGGAAGATCATGGGGTTTATCTTCCTGAGGACAGGGTGTACTTTACACAGACCATGGGTACCTTTTATCCCTTCTGGGATTTGATGGTTGATAATAAAATTTACTTGGCACAGAGTATTTTCATTCTCATAGGAACCAGGGGTTCTTCCTTGAATACCCCCGGTGTGGGTGTTTGTTCTCTTCTGTGGCTCCTTTTGGTTAAAAGCATTCATTTTCCTCAGCCCAAAGGGGAGGGCTTTTCCCTGCCATCACAGCCTGAGATAGGGATTAAAAGAGTGATTATTCTGGAAACTAAATAATAATGACTGCAGATTATGCCACTGGGTGGTATCAAGACTTGGAAAAGCTGCTTTTGAACTCCAGATTTCTCCAGCCAGCATGCAAGGTTATACTTTGCCAAACTCTGGACAGTACAGCAGCAAGGGTTGTGATTTAAGTATTATAATACAACAAAAGAAAATAGAACACACCAATCTATCAATTCTCATCCAGACGTTAGGCACATTTAAACATGAAGCCCACCAATATCTGGTTATAGCACAGAGGAACATGGTCCTACGTTGGTCTCATTAAAATCTATGCAGCTGTCAAGGTTGATTTAAGTTCCACTGATCACAGTGAGGCTAAAGCAGGAATTGTTTTTTCCCCTTCAACCACCTTGTTGCCACACTCAGATTTATTAATAGTATAAACTTGCCCAAAGGTGTCCTTAAAATTTCCCCCTACAATGTACAAAAGTTGTTTATTCATGAATGCACGTTGAGAGCTCCAGTTTAATAACTCAAGTGCACAGGCAGAATTGATTGTGCGGATGCTTTGTGATTGTGTAGCATACTGGATACACCAGGGAGTCAGCTCTTGCTGATTGGGCAAAGACCCATATGATCAGCATCACCCCTATGTCTGTGTCATATAGATAGGGATCCTAGCTGTGTCTGAGCTGCTCCTAGCCATGTCTTCCCCATAGAGCTGGGCTGTAAGAATATTATATACAGGCTCTTTCATATGCAGAACTTCCCAGACGATGCCACTAGCTCTCTTTCAATTTCTAAACCTTAAACTATCTTGTGTCTTGGCCAGTACTGGGAGTCAAGCGGATAGGCTGATGTTAATTTTGACCCTCTGAAACCCAAGGCAAAATATGAAGTAGAAACATGTTTACAGACTTGTGTTCTTCTGAGACCAATCAAAACAGAATCATTGAATTATGACAACCAGAGTGGTCTGGAGATATTACAAATTACTTGAGAGTCATCTCATTATGCAAGTCCAAAAAATGTGATAATGGAATGTATTACAAGAGACTATAAATTTTTGAGCACATAAGAAACACGGGGGCGGGGGGGGCATTCCCTCAAGGCTTTATCTGTAGAGAAAGTAAAGAATATTTATGTACAAAGCTACAAAGCTTTTGGTCCCTTCCATCAGTACTGTTTTATAATTTGCTATGTCTGTTGAAACATGGCTGAATTTGATTGGTTTCTGTTGTAGATTATGTTCTTCCAGACACGAACCTACACACAAACACGGAAAGCAGGTTATCACACTAACATGAATCTTTTGGAAGTATTTATCATAGTTATAGTGACTCCCCAAAGCACTGTATCACTTGGCATACCAACTTGTTTGAGATTGTGTGACAAAGACTTCATAAAATTATGTATTCCCAATGACAGATTGTGTGAATATGGTGAGGCATTATTGCACTGGACCCCAAAGCAACAAAAGGTTAAATCTAGTAATAAGTTACAACTGAAGCAGGTCCACTGGATTAATGGAAGTTACACAGATTTTGACTCACTAAATGCCCACTGGTTCAATGGGCCTACTCAAATTTATTTATTTAATTAAAATATTTTTATCCTGCCAACCCAAAGTTGGTCATCATTAAAAGACAATATTTAAAAGCTAAAAACAGTAAGTATACATCTATTTTTTAAAAAAAAAAATCATATTCCACACTAAAAATTGTAAACTAAATTAACACTAAAACCATATTCAAAGGAACAAGGCACAACACTCCATTAAAAACTCCTCTCAAATAACTAGCCACTAAAGGGAAAGCCTGTCTAAAGAAAAAGGTCTTTACTTGTGGGAGGACAGCAAAGATGGGGCCAGCTTTGCCTCCTGTGGGAGGGAGCTCCAGAGTCTGGGTGCAACAACAGAGAAGGCCCTCTCTTGTGTCCCCCCACCAAGTGTACCTGTGAAATGGTGGGACCTCTTTATAAGTGAAAGCCAGCATTTTGAATTGTGCCTGGAACCGGATTGGCAACCAGTGCTTTATGACGTGTTCTTTGAAACCAGGCCCAGTTGTGACCTACTACTAGATTTCAGCCATTAAGTCCTTTTTAGTGGGTGTTTGTGCAAAATGTCTCTGAGAACACCACTGTATTTTCCCTTTGTGAAGCAAAGCAGAGATACATAGGAGGTGCAGAAAGATTGATTGATTGATCAGAAAGGTACAAACTACTCTTCTGTGGCTTCCAGTATTAAGACAGTCATGCAGTGAGGCTGCAGCTCTCAAAATCTTTTGCAGAATAACTGTTCTCATAAATATTAGAATGTTCATCGATAGTAGCAAATATAGATTGTTGTCTCACACAATCTGCTGTTTCTCATTTTTGTGCATGTGAATGAGACAAGTGAGGATTTATACCCCTGCTTGTTTGCTGTGGCGGTAGTCAGAAAAAGAGAAAAGTGATTTCCTTCAAATATGGCATTTATCCCAAGGACAGTTGCTCATCGTCCACCACTCCATGCAAATGATTTCTACAGATCTCTGCTGTGACATAGCTGAATTCTAAGCCCAATGCACCACAATGAAAAGCTGTAACTTTGGAGGAATAAATAAGGAAATGCTGTACACATGCATTAAGAAAACTGAGCCCCCACTGCAGCCAAACCCTCTCTATTCCCATTTTTATGTAAACATTGTTCTTATAACATATGTTCAGACTCTGAATTGGGACAAGAGGAGGGGGAAGTGCTGTGAAGTACAAACTGATGATGCTTGTCAACTCATTTGTGATGCATGTATATTTTAATTATTTTGGACCCTTAGAGACATTATCAGACTCTGATGGAAATAAACAATTTATATCTAATCCTAGCTGAGGCTCAGTGTTTTCTCAAAAGGTCTCTCCTTTCCCATATGGGCAGAATTACACCCTGTGATTACAGTTGTCAGATATAAATTAGAATCCCCAATTAGCCTAGTTAATTGTGTCCTTTCTGTGTTCCAGCCCTGTTGAGATGTGTACTACCGGGCTCAGACAGCACAGACTTTTGATAGGAGCCCATGTGGGTTTCAAAATGATAACATATTGGATTCACCTGAGCCCTACTGAGGCATGAAACTACTGCCTAATCACAAGATATGAGGAGGGAAGGCAAGCAAGCTACCTTCACATGTACACACACACACACACACACAGAGAGAGAGAGAGAGAGAGAGAGAGAGAGAGAGAGAGAGGAGTCCTTCTATGAAAATAAGGATAGACATCATGTGGAGAACCTGCGCAAACAGAATAGGTTCTGCATTTCAGACATTTGCCCTACGTGATGATGGAAGTGCAAACAGAGAGTGGAGTGGAGCTAGCATGGTCATGCTCTCTCCTTAGGACTGCAATGAAGTCAAACTTTGTCAGCATACAACTTCCAGAATCCCCAAACAGCATGCCTTGGATTAGGCAGTACTTCGGGGCAGACAGGTTTCAAAGGCCAAAGGCCCATTCTTGCCCTCTTGAGGATCTTGGAGAGCTGCTTCCCCCCTCCATTTCCCCCCTGCCCCTGAAAAAATGTATTTCACCAAGATTACAAATTACATCTTCCTACAGTTCTCCGGGGACTACCATTTGCCCTATAAACATAATTCTTCCTCAGAGACTCTTTTAGGCTTTAATAGGCCTCTCTTCTGAAAGGAAGGATGAGGAAGTGATTGGCATTTCTTCACAAAGTACCTTTGAGACTGGGGTCGAAATGTAAATATATATATTGGAATCCTGTTGCATATTTATCTGGATTAATTCCATTGGCATAATTTTAGCAGCCCCTTGCCACAGATTTCCTACCATACAATAAGTCATGTAAAGAAACCAGCTTTAGCAGATGCATGGCTATAAAAATTCAGATCCACATCTGTATTGTGATGCTTTTCTGGGCCTTAATGAATAAACTAGTGCCATTTGTGCATTGTGATTGGAGGGATACATCCCCATATAGAAACACTTGTTATCCCTCCTATGACTTTCTTAGAGCCCTTGTGATATTGTCAAGTCATATGCTCTTCCTCATCCCACTTGTTATATGTTGCTGCGCAAGTTGTTTTTCCCAAAGTCATTTTTGATTAATGCTGGTCCAAATTGTAATCATTTATGAAGAAAAAAAGATAGCTTTTTACCAGGTTGTCTCATGGTAAAAAGAGAACAGAATTCTCATACACATTAAATATATGTTTACATCAAATTCAATGTTACACCAAAAGAACACCCTCATTTAAATGGGCAACATAATTAAACAAAAACTTCATCACACATCTTGCAATTTTAATTTTCTAATCCAGAAACTCCATTCATTAGTTTTGACATTAGTCTTCTCCTGCTTGATAGCATAAAAAGGGGGGAAATGATTCACTCAGGCCATAGACAGATGAGTTTAAAATCACAAAGAGTAAATCTTTTGCACTTGGCTAGACAAAAACATTTTGATCAATAAGGTTGTGTCCTTGTTGATTATGTACATCACTCATTCGGAAACATAATCTATCCTAGCTCCACTCCACTTATGTTGAAAGACAACAGGAAAACAGGAAAATGCAAATATAAGGGCTATAGGCCAGCACTCCTGCTAAATGTAATTCCACCTTCCATTTCATTCAGTTAAACTAAGGGCTAATTGAAATGTTTACTGCTGAGGTTATATATACTTCTACTGAATGACTGCACTTTAAAGACTGATTTTACACAAGCATGCATGTGCGTGTGCACACACGCACGCGTGCGCGCGCGCGCGCGCGCACACACACACACACACACACACACACACACACACACACACACACACACACACACACACACACACACACAAAGCCTGTATAAATATTTTATTAAGAAGACTTGTTAGCATTAATAAGGTTAACAAGGTTAACCCAGACAAAACGGGTGGGGCCCCCTAGTGTCTGTGGTTTGGGAGCCTCCCTTTCCTTTGCCCAGCCAGCCCAGAATAACGAGGCAAGATACAAGAGGTGGGTTGAAAACTGGGCCACACTTTATTAATTAAATGAAAAACAACATCCCCTTATGAAAGAGGGCCTATGGTAGTGCGGAATCATGATCTGAATCTGGGTCCAGCCTTATCCCAGACCCAGATCTCCTGCTGGTGAGTTCCCCCAAAGTCAGGGTATCCCCAGAGCCCAGGCCACCCGAGGCACCTGACACTAGACCAGTGAAGGTGAACCTATGGCACGTGTGCCACAGCTGGCACACAGAGCCCTCTCTGTGGGCACGCAAGCCATAATTCGCCATTGAGAAATAATTACCCATCCTCCGATCCCGGATTTTGGCACTCCCCTCTGCTGGTGCAGTGGTCCAAGCAGAGGGGTGCAATGGCGGCCATTACCGTTCTAGCCCGATGGGTGATTGGAGAACTGGTAAGTATTTCTCTGTTCATATCACCCCTTTGGGGGGGGGGGAAATACAAGCAGTTAAATGCTGCAGTGCAGGGGCAGTTGTTTTTTCAAAACTAAAAACTCAGTATTCAGGTTTAATTGCAGTGTTGGTACTTTGAAATAAATAAATCAGTTTTTAGTTGCAAGTTTGGGCACTCAGGCTCAAAAAGGTTCACCATCATTGCTCTAGATGGTCTGGGGTCCGTGGATCACTTTGCTCCTCCCCCTCTCAGCTCCAAACCTCCTGATCTTTAAAGCTGGGAGGTGGATTGGCTTACCCTCTCGGTTGCCCCTTGTAACTCCCCTAAAAACTCATGCCTTCCACACTACCTTCCATGACATAGGGGTTACTCTGTATGCCCCATGCCCCCCAACAGACTGAAAATGTCAGTTTTCAGGCCCCCATGCAGATCCCTCAAAAACATATGCAAGCCTGCTTCCAATAGATGCACCCCGTCATTTCTATACAACTCCGGGTGCTCCACCCTAATATCTGGGTGCACCACTACAGACCCCAGGCCTGCCAACACCGCCCTGCTAACTTCATGGTTCACCTTCCTCTGGGCCTTATCAATACACCTGGGCGGGGGGTCACAATCAGCTCTCCAGACTTGCCATGGCAGCATTGCTGACCAAACCACTCACAATCTAGGAAAGCCAGCCAGATCCAATATCACCTGTAATATAAGGAACTTGCCTGTCTTACGGAAATCACAAAACTGTGGCTGACCAACAGGACCCTCATCCAGGTTGAAAGAGGTGTCAGACCTCAAAAATGAAAGACAGGCAAATGCCAATAACCTAGGACTGGGGCAATGGGCATACATAAGAATGATATCAATGATACAACCATCTGCCAACCCTCTTGATGACTTCAACACCATATTCCAAAACAGCTGCTGTAGAAGCCGCACCTATGCAGAACGAATGTACTCAGAACTTCCAGCCTTGCAATCCAACCTTTTGTAGGGCCCCCGCAGTCACCTTCCAAAACTGAAATCTTCATGCCTAAACAACTCCCCTTGGCTTTCCCCTCACAATGAGAGCTATTCCCTCATTGCACCTACTGGGCATAACTCTACTAATCCACACTTCTCTAGGGAAACCACTTGTCCTTTACCTCATTGATCTGTCTTAGACTTCCTCAAATGTAGGATGATGTGATCTTCAAAGACCGTGGTGCCAGGTGCCTGCAAGGCTGACCTCGACACATCCTCCCTCAACACCACCACCAATTCACTCACCGTAAATGCCTTGAATGCATCCTTGCACACCACAGGCCAGCATTCCACCAGCCTTTGAAGCATGGCTGGAGAAACTGGGCTTCGCTGGTCCAGTACGTGACGAGCCTTAAAAGCAACATTATATAGCAAGCAACATAATGGAAAGGCCCTAACTAAATGCATAACCCTCTGAGACCTTGAGGTAAGTGAATTAACCACATATACCACCACCTGGTTATCGCACCAGAATGTGGCTGTGGAGTTTGACCAAATCTTGGCCCATAGCCACTATTTATTTATTTATTTATTTATTTATTTATTTATTTATTTATTTATTTATTTATTTATTTATTTATTTATTTATTTATTTATTTATTTATTTATTTATACCCCGCACGTCTGGCCTATAAGACCACTCTAGGCGGCTTACTATGGAAAAAAAATCCAAAAAGGTCAAGTCTCCAGTGATTCCTTGCTCCACCCAGTCTACTGGCCAAGCCCCCGCACACCACTTACCCTGAAAATATATGCCATAACTCAGAGATCTGGCCGCATCTGCTTGAACCTGGAAGTCTGCTCCCAGGCAAACACTGGCCATCCAAAACGATATCCCATTAAAACCATCCAAAAAGCTCAACCATAGACCTAAGTCTTCCTTCATTCCAGCAGAAAGGCATCTCCAATGGTGCTGTCTAGAAAGGCCTTTCATGGCATCGCAGAGCATCTGGAGGAATGCCCGGCCCAGTGCGACCACCTTACATGCCAAGTTAAGGTGGCCTACCACCTCCTGCACCTTCTTCAGCGAACCCTTTCTCCTGGGCAATAGCTCTCTCAATCCACACTTGAGCTCTTCCACTTTATCTTCTGGCAGTCTGCTGGACTGCTACAAGGTGTCAACCTCGATACCTAAGTAGGTCAGCACTTTAGATGCCCCCTCCATCTTCTCCTCTGCCAATGGAATGCCCATTTCCATTGCCGTTACCTTAAACTCCTCCATGAGCTGCTTATAGTGTCCAGTTCCACTCTTCCTACAGAGCAAAAATAATCCAAATAATGCAGCACCTGCTCCAAGCCTGTTCTGTGCCTAAGCACCCATAAAAGAGCTAAAGTGCTCAAATGTGGTGCAGGAAATCAAACATCCCATAGGTAATGCTCTATCCATGTAAAATCAAACCTCAAAAGCAAAACCTAACAAAGTCTGCAGGATGTACTGGGAGAACCCAGAATGCTGACTTAATGTCAGATTTTGTCATCTCTACCCCTACCCCACAGTTGCGCACCATGCACACTGCTGTGTCGAAAGACGTGTAACGCACACTACAGAGATCCTGCAGGATCTCATCATTCACCAAGTTGCCTTCTGGAAAAACCAAATGATGAATCAAACGGTATTCACCTGTAGCCTTCTTTGGCACTATGCCCAAAGGGGTAACACACAAATCCAGTTCTGCAAATGGGCCCAGAACACACACTTCAGCTACTTCCTTCACAATATTTGCTTTTACTATCTCCTCAAAACCTTGAACTGACATCAGATTTTTTTAAAAGTACTTTTAGTTTTAGGGTGTTCTACCTGGTAAGGCTGGTGTGCACGGACCAAAGTACACAGCTAAGAGTTTTAAGTTCAAATAAATGAGTAATTGGAAATATAGGGTCAGAAACTTGCCCATAGTTGCCCACACATGCACCTACTAGATTTCACCCAGTCTGGGTTTCATAGGTGGTGGAGGCTGGGAACAATAGTTTGACTCCTTTCCCTACTCCCTTCTCCTGCTCTAAGGAGATGCATTCCTGACAACTTTAATTTTACAGTACTCTTTTCTCATAGGATCTGCATTACATAATGAGGAAAATGCTCAAAAAGAGAAGACTGTGAATCCCTATACTTAGTTTTTCAAAGGAAATGTTAGGTTGAAGAATATGGTATAGACAGGCAGCACTATCTTAACTCAAAGATGTGCTTGCTGCTATGGGTCTGGAAGAGACGGAAACCTTGTGTCCCAGTACTACTACCCTTATGCTGGCACAACCCGCTTGAGCTGGCTATCTCAGAGATTTGCCAGTAGAAGGATCTGCCAAGCCTATCTGTTGTGCTGGCCATAATCAGACAAGAAAAGGAGCAGAAAAGGGGGGAGAGCAAGGGAGGACCTCAGCTTTGCCAGTTCCAAACCTCCTACAGACCAAGGACACAGCCATGATGCCAGATCTGGTTGAGGATAGTTCATCTGTCCTCCAGTCATCTTGGCCAGTTAGGAGTGTGCCCTAAGAAGAAAATGCCATGTCAACCATATTCAGCACATAAATCCAGTAATGTTACACTCAGGTTACTATTTATTATATTTTGCTTTGGTATTTCAGTCTGCCTGTGCACTAGGGAGTACGACAAGGCTGTATATTGTCTCCCTGCTTATTTAACTTATATGCAGAATACATCATGCGAAAGGCAGGACTGGATGAATCCCAAACCGGAATTAAGGTTGCTGGAAGAAATATCAACAACCTCAGATATGCAGATGACAGCACTCTGATGGCAGAAAATGAGGAGGAATTAAAGAACCTCTTAATGGGGGTGAAAGAGGAGAGTGCCAAAAACAGTCTGAAGCTCAACATCAAAAACAGTGGTTCTTAACGTGGGTGATAATGCTCCCCAGGGGGCGATTTCATTTTTCAGGGGGGCGGTAGAACGAAAAGGGGCGGCATGGGGGCGATGGAGCAGAAGGGGGGTGGTAGGGGGGCGCTGGAGCGAGCCAAATCTGTGAAAGTGGCTGCAACCAGGGTGCTGGCAGTGAATCCGGTGCTGCCGCTGCCAGACGATCCCACTCTTTCTGCCTGCCACATCTCGCCTTTCTCTCTTAGGGGAGCACTGAATATGGATCGGGTGGAAGGAAAGGGTCTCTTGGGTCCCCATCCTCGCCCAGTGAAGCTCTGCCTCGCACCCAGGTGGGGAGGGAGAGACAAGCCCCATTTGTCCGTCCTGCCTTCCCACCCACCTTCCTGCCCGTTGCAAGGGAAGCGCCGAGAGAAACGGGACGGTTTGGGGTGGCGCAGCATCTCTTTGGGTGGGATTGAAAATGCACTGCAGAAAGTCAGCTGCTCCTCTTTCTCCTTGAATTTAAGGAATTGAATTCAATCATTGAATTTAAGTGTCATAAATAAATAAATAAATAAATAAATAAATAAATAAATAAATAAATAAATAAATAAATAAATAAATAAATAAATAGAATATCATAGCCGCGGGGAGGGGGGCGATGATAACTGCCTCAGTGGCTCAAGGGGGCGTTTCTTTCAAAAGGTTAAGAACCACTGATCAAAAAGACTAAGATCATGGTCGCTGGTACCATCACCTCCTGGCAAATAGAAGGGGAAGATATGGAGACAGTGACAGATTTTATTGCCTGAGAAATCTATATGAGGGACAGGAAGCAACAGTTAGAACTTGATATGGAACAACTGATTGGTTCAAAATAGGGAAAGGAGTATGACAAGGCTGTATATTGTCCCCCTGCCTATTTAACCTATATATGCAGAATCCATGCGAAAGGCTGGACTGGAGGAAGCCCAAGATGGAATTAAGATTGCCGGAAGAAATATCAACAGCCTCAGATATGCAAATGATACCACTCTGATGGCAGAAAGTAAAGAGGAATTAAAGAACTTTTTAATGAGGGTGAAAGAGGAGAGCGCAAAAAATGGTCTGAAGCTCAACATCAAAAAAACCAAAATCATGGCCACTGGTCCCATCACCTCCTAGCAAATAAAATGGGAGGATATGGAGGCAGTGACAGATTTTACTTTCCTGGGCTCCCTGATCACTGCAGATGGTGACAGCAGCCACAAAATTAAAAGACACCTGCTTCTTGGGAGCAAAGCAATGACAGACAGCATCTTAAAAAGCAGAGACATCACCTTGCTGACAAAGGTCCGCATAGTCAAAGCTATGGTTTTTCCAGTAGCAATGTATAGAAGTGAGAGCTGGACCATAAAGAAGGCTGACCGCCGAAGAATTGATGCTTTTGAATTGTGGTGCTGGAGGAGGCTCTTGAGAGTCCCTTGGACTGCAAGGAGAACAAACTTATCTATTCCAAAGGAAATCAACCCTGAGTGCTCACTGGAAGGACAGATCCTGAAGCTGAGGCTCCAATACTTTGGCCATCTCATGAAAAGAGAAGAGTCTCTGAAAAAAGACTGATGTTGGGAAAGTGTGAAGGCAAGAGGGGAACGGGACGACAGAGGATGAGATGGTTGGACAGTGTCATCAAAACTACCAACATGAATTTGACCCAACTCCGGGAGGCAGTGGAAGACAGGAGGGCTTGGTGTGCTCTGGTCCATGGGGTCACGAAGGGTCGGACACAACTTAACGACTAAACAACAAATATACTATGGCAGGAAAAAACCTACATGCACAGTAATTAATTTACAAAATTATGCAGCAATGCATACAGATTACCAGAGGGCAAGATAACTCCCTTAAGGCACATAAATATTAGACAGAGCTGTGTGATCAAAAGCAGTAAGCTACTGAGAACTGCATTCAAGATAATTATCCTATTTGTAAAAGATAACCATCTTGATTACTCTGATCTGCTTAGCAGAAAGGGAAATCCAAATAAACTGCATTAATTTGTAAAGTCTGGGGATCACAGAAATGTCAAGGATCACAAGATGTTCGCAAGAACATTGCTATTTCAAATATTTCAAACACACTCCAATAATAATAACACCCTTACCAGATGTTTATCCAGGTTTTTGTATTCTTTTGAAATAATCACACACCTTTCCTGGGCTATCTTTTCCTCAATAGTCTCTAGACAGGACACTGTGAGATAACTTAAACTGATTCAACCTGCTGGCCCCTCCAGCTCAGATCATTGCTGCTTATTGGTAGAAGCCCTCAAATATTTTATACATCAACTTTTCCAGCACTAACATGGATGGAACATGGAAACAACTGCAGGCAAAACAACCAAGCTACAGCTGAGAATGTGAAAAACTTTCTCTCTTATTCATATGCAAATTGTTACTGTTAGTGTTGTTTCAACTTAGAAACAACTGAGCACTCTTAGAACATAATTATACCAAGAACACTTTGCCCCTTGGTGAGCTGTGTATTAAATTTACAGACTGCAGAAAGATTGAAGGCTGAGTCAACCTTGAGCTGGCTACCTGAACCCATTGGAGTTGAACTCAGACCATGAGATGAGACTTGATTGCAAGGAGAGGGAGGGCAGCATCGAGGTGAAGATTGGACATTGGACAGGTCTTGATCCCGGGAGTAGTAGTATAAGGGAACTACTCTTGGGACATACCGATCCCTACCCAGCTAGAAAGGCCCCAAGAGGGATCTGAAGACATCTTTCAGGAAAGGAAGACATTGAGCAAGCGGTAGCAGCAATTCGAATTTGGATAATCGGGGAGAGCCGAGATATTCAGTTTAGAGGCAAACATCGTAAGCACCAGCTGGGAAAGGGGCATCTTGGGAGAAAGCCTGGAACGCCCCAAGGCAGAATGTGAGTGAGAATGAAAGAATTCTGAAAATATACTGCAATCAAAATTTACATAAAAGGAGCAGAAACAGTAGGCTAAAACAGTTATTGCGTTTATGGGAATACTGAGATTACAAACAGCCCGAAATTCCATTGAAAATTTAATTCTTCTCATCTGTCCCAGCCAAATTCAACAGGTACCGCGAGTTCCCGCATGGAGAGGACCACCACTTTGTACCTGCCTGCCATATTTGGTGTTATAGAAGATGAGCCCTTCAGCACTAGGGGAGCAGATGGCAATTTTAATTCAGCGATAAGAGACAGCCCTAATTTGACACTAATAGGGTTGAATACAAAGACTTCTAGGAGTAAAGCACTAAAAGTCCTAGGATGTGTGGGATTTTGTTTTGTTCTGTTTTGTTTAGTTTTAATCAGAGTATATGAAAGAAAGGCTGGCTTAAAGGAATTTTTTCCTTAAACAAAACTGCTCATTGCTTTCTTCTTATTTATCATTTTAATAATTCTGTGTGTTTTAAACTGAGTACATTTTGTGTGCCAACTTGAGAAAAAACTGCATCTGAAAAAGCAGCTTATAAATCTTTTAAATAAATATTTTATCTGCCAGGCCTGATCTCTCTTATGGTTTTATTATTGCCGCATTTTACATTGCAACCGTAGTTATTGTAAACTGGCTTGGCTAATACATATGTATTAAAAAGGGGGAGCATAAATTGATGCAACTAATGTGCCCCAAACACGCACATTTGGCTCATTTGCATATATTTATAAAGGTTGCCGTTTTCAGCTTTTCTTAGTGAAGAATGTAGGTTACCTTAAGTGCAGGATTTCATATATTCAAACACTCTTGGGTTGGACCCAAAACTACTAAAAGATTGTGTGTGTACAAAATGTTGTCTTCAGATATGCTCAGTATTGTTCAAAAATAATCTACTTGTAGTATATTTACCTGCCGAAAATATTAATTTTATTTTTGGACAAGCATCATCACTCTCCATGTTTCCAATGTACAAACAATTTAATCTTGAAGCATTTCAGGTTGATTTCTGACTTTTGGACTTACTGTTCCTGGCGTGCATCAGATAATGTATCTCTTCTGTAATTAACAGGAGAGGGCCCTAGCTCTTTTCCTCCCCATAGAAGCCTAAGAATATCATGTACATCTCAAGAACTGAGCTTGTATCAGTGTTGATGAGGTGGCCTTTATAAAACCAAATGCAGACTGCTAGCAATATATGAGGGCTATTGGGTGCCAGTCCCTGACTTTGAGAAGAAAAGGGAGGGGGAAAAACTGAATATTGTATGAATTTATATCTGTTTCCTAGTCATCTTTGTATGATCTCCTCAGCTCTTTGGTCTGCTGTAGTTACAATCAGACATCTGTGTGATTTTATTTCGTGGCTGGGGCCTTTTGTCTCAAGTGTTAAGGTCCTAGAGGTGTATGCATGATTCCTGCTGATGCAAGCCATACGTCCAGACAAATGAAACCTTTGAAAAGCCATAATTCACAAGTGCACAGTTGCCACGGCTTCTCTGAGTCTCCTGTCACTGCACACATTACATGGTTGCCCAGGCAACAGGCTGCCTTCCCCCCCCCCCATCCTCACACAATTCCCAAACAACAGTGAGAAAATACAGACATGCAGAATAATAGAGAATAAATTAGAATCCCAAAAAAAGGCAGTGAACATTATCGTATGGTTGAAAATCTGGCTGTAATTTGTGATCTAATTATAAAACAATATGGCTGCGTATTCCTTGATACTTACGCTACCACAAGATTTCCACTTATTTTCTATAAATGATTCAAAGCACAAACTATGAATGCCATACTTAACAGGTTTTTAAAATCAAACATTGTAACTTGGAAACACTACATTCATTTGAAAGGGGACCACTGTAATTCCACTTAATTCTTTACTCCTTACAGTTTTCTACCTCTGTTTAACCAATCTTTCTTTCCCTTTATTTTTTCCTGGAGTGATTTAGTTCCCTCAGCTCCTAATGCTACCTTCACTGTTTTACCATTAATTTTTCAGAACTTAACTCCTTAGCCCTAATTTTGACCTTTAGCTGAGCAGAAATTTGTCTTTTAACTTTATAGTGTCCAGGAGGGCTGTTGTTAAATTGAAAACCTATACTTTTCAAGCAATGTCATGGCAGGCAGCTGAACCTTCTCCTTTAATACAGCTTCTGAGCAAAGAGGCTTTGCCAATTCAGTTTTTGTCTTTCTGAAGAAAGTAAAATTGGTCAATATATACAAACCAAAGAATTACAAACAATTCCGGAAATATGGTACTCATTTGAATTGGATTTCTCCCACATTTCATTGCTGATGTGCAGAGCGTGCTGAGGTTGGGCAATCTATTAGACAATTGTCCTTAGAATGAGCCAGGCCTGAGGAAGATCCTCCCAAACTATTCCTCATACTTAAAGAAGAAACTAAGATAATAGAAATCAACCCACACTTGACAGAATAAGATGTGTCACAAACAATATGAAGGCTTTGAGAAGACTATATGAAACCTGCAGTCATATGACATTTCTCTCTCTCTCTCATTCATTCATCCATCCTTTATTTATTTATTCATTTCCACCTTCTTTTAGTAATAGAGGCATCTACTAGTTGGGGAAAAAAACAAGCTTTACACTTCATACAGTCCAATCATCTTAAAAGATACATGAGCATCTGACATTATTGAATTAATTGTGCAAAACACAGTCATTGTTAGCCAAGCAATCCTACAACTATTCTGGTCAGGCCTATTTGATTTTACACTTTACACATAAACTAAAGGTACCACTGTATGAATGACAGAAAATATATAAAATGTTGGGAATATTCATGGTAAAGGAGACATAATTCATTGTAAATGACTGTAAGAGAAAATTGTTTCAAACTGATAGTAAACAGTACGCAATTGCTGTGATACTTAGCAACATGAATAAACTGTTGGAAATGTTTTAGAGGTCAAGATGTATCTGGTCAATATGATCTGTGGGGAAAAAATAAAAATCGTAATTGGAAATATTTTTTGAAATAATTCATTATATTTACTTCTGTCTTATAATTACTGCAATACATGTAAAGAGCATTATGAATTATCCAAATACATGATAGCTGCTGAAAAATTAGGGGAAAAAACACTCTTTGCGTCTAAGAGTAACTTTCCTGGCAGAATCTGTCTTATGAGCTTTTGGACTAAGTTCTTCACACTGGTGCAAGCCTGACGAAGTGGCCTTCATCCACGAAAGCTCACATATTGTATGATGATATTTTTTGTAGTGGTCTAGAAAGGTATTGCCTACTCTTGCATTTGAAAAATTAGAGGATGCAGAACAGGAGTTGTCAGCAATTCCAGATTCAGAACAATGGACAGCAAAGCTTCTGGATTTTGCAACAATGATCAAGTTGATTGTATATGTAAGAGCCAAAACAACAACAGCCCAGCAATGAGAGCATGAAATACGGCAACCTTTCCCCCATCATAGAAAGCTGTATAAATACATATCCTGCACTCCTAAATATTTCTGCCCATCCATTGCTCTTTTTAAAACATAAAAATACAGGAAACTCAGTGAAGGAAATTAAATTGCTACATTATGCTGCATCCTACCAAAATAAGAAAAATTAATCAATGTGAAAATGACAATAATTTTGGCTGAATAATATAGTTTTTGTCTGGCCAAGGTCATGACCCTTTGAAGGTGCACTAGCTATTGTCTCCCATGACCTACGATGGGTTTGGGATTTTATGACTTACCGTACATGTATTCCTTTTAGCATACACTAGCTTTGGACCATTGGGTAATTCAGTGTCTCATCTGTAGAGTTACGAATGTCCCACAACCCAGTTCTCTTTTTCACTTTGTACCATCTGTAAAACAAAACAAGAAAGAATCCTGGCTGGATATCTTTCATTCTTTGTACATTTCCAACAAATCACTTCAGAAGGGAAAGAAACAAAGATCAATATTAACAATAACACAGCCATGTATCACCATCTGCACAAACCATTGTGGCAGAGAACTCCATGGAGGGCAGTCATAAAATTCTGCTCTTCAGCAATAGTATTGGCAAAAAAAGAAACAGATTTGATAAGCAGTCCAATTAAACTGACAGCCTGTCTGATTGTCTGAACACAATTCAACAAAATACATTCAGGCCCAAAAACATGCAATAACCTAAGATAATGCTGCTAGACAGACGAATGCTGCTTCTACATATTTATTGTTTATGGCTGCAAATCAGTGAAATGGAAACATATTTCAAGGGAGATGACACAGGAATAATCTTACTTGAAGACAAATACGTTCTGAGGACATTTTCATCTACCGAGTACTGAGAAACACTGCAGCAAACAGGATAGGCTGGAAATGTATGTGGTTCAGCCACCGTCTTTCATATCTTACCTTCCTATTGTAACTTCTGTCTACAGCAATGGATCTTAATTTATTGGGGAGTCACAAAACTCTTTGGGGATCTGGCAAAAGCTATGGATCTTCCATCCAGAAAAATATGCCTAAACACGAAAAACCCACAACAACCATTAGATCTCGGCCGTGAAAGCCTTCGCGAATACACATAAAAATACACTTTCTCTTTTCTTTTGTACATAGTTTACAAATGCTCTGAAACCTGCCCATGTACCCTCTAGGGTTCTATGGACCTCAGGTCAAGATCCTCCACCTAAGGAATATACCACCCTCAACTAGAGATGGGGACGACTCACCATTTTGGTGAGTCATCTCACTTCATGAGGCATCAAAAGTTGACAATTCATGAAGTACGAAGTGCTCTCATGGAGCGATGAATAACAAAGTCATTCGTCAATTTGTGGGGGGTTTATAAAAAACACCCCTGCCCCCCAACTGCCATTGCTCCTGCTGCCATCCCCCACTGCTGTGCCACTCCCACTCCCTCCACACCCCCACCACACCTGCTGACACCCCCTTCCTACTAAAAAAACACCCAATTCTGCCTACATGCCGCTGATCAGCTCATTGGTGGCTAATAGGCAACCATCCACCCCAACAGCCAGCCATCTCCACAGCCTACCCCCTTCCTCTCCCTACCTTAGCCCCCACCCCACTGCCACCAACACCCCCTTGCCTTAATTGCCGCTGCCAAGGTCTCCATCTGGCCTCCTAGCCACATTGTGTAAAAAGGGAGACTGGCTGCCCTTTGCAAAGATGGGCTACTCTAAGATGGCCTACTCTAAATGGAGCCACAGCCACTCTAAATGGAGCCATACAGTATTACAAGCAGTGGCTGGGAGGCCAAATGGAGACCTCGGCAGCAGTGATTAAGGTAAAGGGGTGTCATGGGGTGGGATGGGGGCTAAGGTAGGGGAGGAAGGGGATGGGGTGTGGCTGCCTATCAGCTGCCAGTCAGCTGATCAGTAACCAGTAGGCAGAATGTGTGTGTGTTTTTGTTGTAACATGAAGGATGAATAAAAATGGATAAATGTTAATCCCTTCATATTCGTGGGGGTCTCTGGAACCCACAAACATGAAGGGATGAATATTTAATGAATTGTCTATTTTAGTTGAAAAAGCCGATCCGATTTTTATATTCAACCCCATCTCTACCCTCAACCAATATAAGCCAACATTCCTTTAACCCAGTCTGAAATCTGAGAACCTGTCACTCAAACATTGCCTGATATTGTTATCCAAGCGCTACCTACCTTGTCTCACACCGTCATTAATTTTTTATGACTGTGTATGTAATCTTCCACTAATATTCACATTGTTCGCCTATTACACAAGCTGCAGAGCTGCAATAGACTTTCCAGCCACCAGGAAGGCTCCATCCTTGGATGTACAGCTATGAGGAGTCAAGAGATTGCTGTGATTAGCTGTGAAGTCATTGTTATAAGCCTAGCATCTGAGAGATCTAACAGCCATGAGCAACATGGATATCTTATCTTTCCAGCCATTTAATACCAGGAATAATATCACAGAATATTTACATAATAGGCCAAGTGCAAGACAGAGCAGAAACAAGCAAGAAGTACAGAAGATGGATGTAAACAGCAAGGGCAGACTGCCTGCTACATTTGTACTAAAGTTGATGCTGATCCAATGGCCAGTTTCAAAATTATTTGTTGGGGCCACTCCCATTTTTTAACTTGGCTTATGAAGTGCTCAATTCTGCTGATGCACAATATATTGGTGCACTCCCATGTGCCAATAATTATAGATCATCATTATCTAGTTACATATGGAAAAAACTTGTTTTTCACAGAAAAGTGTTTTTCTTTTTTGCAGAAAAAGGAGAAGGAAAGCTAAATCCTCCTCCAACCAGAAATCAGTGGGGAGAATTCATCAGCAATGATGTTTATGGGGGCTACAGATAAGCTCTCAGGGGCAGATGTGCCTCACAGGTCATGGGTAACACACCCCTGATGTACCACTTCTGGTTACTATTCCAGTGTGTTGAGAGCAAAGGCATTTGATGCCCATGATCTCATGCTCATGTAAGGAGTGAGTGTGGCTACAGCTTCCACTTCTCTTTTTATCACAACAGACCCCATAGTTAAAGAAAGAAGTCACTGTTCAGTCTTAAGAATGGTTCCTCTCTTTAGTGCTGAGAAAAGCTCTTTGAAACAAAGCAGGCAAACCTCCAGTTCCAAAAGTAGTTCCCTGTTATGCAGCAATGCCATTTCTTTAGATTGCAGTTCTTTATGTTGTTACTGCAGTAAACCAAGCATTTAACAGTTTAAATGTAATTGTTCACATTCTTTGAGTTGAGAAGAATCTCTAGAAATAGCATGCGTTTCTTTGAATTATTTCTCTTTTATCGGAAACCTTTGGCACACATAACACGGATCGCACTTGACTCTCCAGTGCCTTTTAAAAGAGCGAACACAATCTAATGATACTTTATAGCTCCATCATGTTCAATCTACACTTACAGAGAAGCTGCTTGGAATTGAGGCAATTCTGTGTCACCTTCATTAGAAGAATCCTTACCAGTCATTGATTAGTGTGTAACTGGAAAAATCAAAAACAAACCACAAAGGAGTTGCCTAGAAGAGGGGCCATTGAGTAATCTAGAAGACTTCCTGCCTTCTTTCCCTGACTCCTCACACAGATGTTTAGCAGTCTATTTGGAGCTACAGGCTCACAGTCAATCCTCCCAATAAGCCTGCAAACACATCTCATCTATTTGGTCTTCTGTGTTTACACAGTCTTACCACTGATTTTTTTTTTTCTAGAGCTGAACAAAGCAATAGCCACTTGTTGGCCTTTACAAACGTGCAGATTTAACTTCATCCCTTAAAGAACGATTCAACTCACATAGCTACTGCTTACCTATATCCTTCTGGGAAGCAATTAGGCTTGTCTACCAAACTATATATATATTTAAAGTGTTGGTGTTCTTGAGCGCTACACTTGAAAACAGAAGTATGATTATGTTTCAAGGGCCCAGTTCATTATGTAGACTTCCATATAAGTGCAGCCTGCTGATTCTGAGGATTTATTTATTTTGCTGTGACTCATTGTTGGTGAGCAAACATCTTACGTGGAGGAACAAAAAGAGAGAAAATGATCTCTAAATATGAAAATAAAACAGTTCATGCTGTACATTATTCATGTCCCAATATGAAAGGTATCATCTTTTGCATAATTTGAAATTGTAAATCAGTAGTAACATGTGAGCTGAGAAGTTATTTACTTGTTTGTTTGTTTACTTGATTATTTATTTACCTGTTCAGAAATAATTAGCCTGGTAAATTATTTACTGGTTGTATCTGACAAAAGTACAAGTTGAAAAGGTTTTCAAAAATCAAAACAGAAACAAAAAACACCAACACAAAAGCACAGAAGGCAATATTCTTATTTGAAGCAATCAACATTTATCAAAATTGAGTAAGATATTGCACATTGCAAAAATCTTCATCAGGCCAAAAACAAAACAACAACAAAATTACTCTTAAAAGTCTAATCTAGTTTGTCCCCCCTACCCTCTGGAGCCTCATGTCCTCCTAAGTTCCCTTCCATCTGATTTTTCCCCCCACATATATCACTTATTTATCTACCCCCCCTGTAAGAAAAAGTGCACAGCTCTGTCATAGTGTTGGAAGGGAGATGGAAGCCATGTGCTGTTTTCTTTTCCAAAATTGAAAACAAACATCTGGTCACTGCTATATTAAAAACATGCAGAAATGCATATTTACAAAGTGATGTGGCCATTTCAGGGTCCCTGAGGAATCAAAATTCATCTCCAAACACCTGGAGATTACCCACTTTTGCCTTCATTAAAGGAAAACTACCACAGGGGGGTAATACCTGAATGAAACATACCGTACATTGTGTTCAACCAAACTCACATATTGGGCCTAAATTACAAGTAATCACCTCAGTTATCTCAGCCCAATCAAATATCTAATTGGAGAAAGACTGAAACTGCTATGTACCTATGTTTAGGTTCAGCAAGGAGGACTTCTGCTGCTTCTCCATCAGCCAAACTATGAACGCTGAGTCAACATCTTTCTTAAAATTTCATAGTTATTGATCATGTTGGATGGTTTTCTAGAGGCTGAAGTCCAAAATGTGCACTCAGTAAAAGCACTTTTGACCATTATTATATATAATTTGCACATTTTCAACCAAACAGTATAAACAGTATAGCCTGGAGGAAGCAAGTCCTACTGTGTTAATCCCAGATTATTGTATACGAAAACACAGCCTTACATGGAAAAGGCATAACATTCCCACACATCACAGCCTCCAAGGCTGGCCCAAGACATGTTTATTTATTTATTTATGTTATTTATTTATGTTATTTATGTTGGTGCCTAGACAGAGCAGCAAATGGTGCTCTGAATCCACACATTCATCACAGTTTAAATGTATAATACCCAGAGCCAGCCAAGTAATTCTTGGGACATGTGGAAAAAATACCTCAAGTAGCTTTGTGTCTCTCTAGTAGTAAAAATACATGCAAATACAAAACAGAATTAAATATCCTCTACTTTTTCACAATGTCTCAAACTTGCTAAGTTTCTCCGCTCTGCCTAACGGAGCCCCATAGAACACCATCTGAAACTTTACATTTCCATGTTCTAAGACTGGGAGGGGCACTGTTGCCTCACTATTTAAAACGCTGAAATCATGATTGAGCAGCCATCACATTATTAAGTGATGGCATGAAATTGCGGAGAGAAGAAGGTGCTTTGGGAATTTGTCCCTCTCATCAGTAAAACACTGTTTTTTATGTCCTTGTCTTCTGGATTGCTAAAATGTAGCATAAAATATTGGTGCATCATTTGTCATAAAATACTTGTATTTGAATATAAATGCAAGACTGCACAGCTCAGCTTAAGAAAGTATGAAAATGTCAAGTTCTGTATCTATTACACAAAATTACTAAATATACTGAAGCTAGTCTTATATGGGTGTGAATGAGATGTGCATTTGTTCCTAGACTATAAAACCTAGTACAGGTGTTTCAGAACGGAATCAGATTACATTTCATGATTTCAAGAAGGAAATAGAGCAAAAATTAATAGTAAAAGTAACTCACAGATCAATATGAGCACCTCGATACACCAACTGCTAGGGATTAGGACATCTGCCCCCATTAGTGAGAAAAGGGCATCCACCACCAAAGTTCTGTGAGAGTGAATCTCTTATCACTGGTAGTGGTAGAGAAAAATGCAAGATGTATTTGTGAAGGCTTTCACGGCCGGGATTTAATGGTTGTTGTGGGTTTTTCGGGCTCTTTGGCCGTGTTCTGAAGGTTGTTCTTCCTCACATTTTGCTAGTCTCTACAGTTCCTGTCCTCTGAAGTTGCTGGCCACAGAGACTGGTGAAACGTTAGGAAGAACAACCTTTAGAACACGGCCAAAGAACCCAAAAAACGCACAACAACCAAAAATGCAAGACTTTTAATCTATTGGTTTTTAATGTTATCTCAGATTGCAACTACTACTGACAATCTTGAATCAGAGCAATTCAGATTTGCAGCTTAATTTACTACTCTGTTCAGATTAGGTGATCAGAGAGAGAGAGACTGTAAAGTAGTGGATTCAGACATGGAGATGACTTACGGAGGTACAAACACTCACAGCAAGGTGCCATATGCACCACCAAACATTTCCCAACACACACACACACACACCCAATATTCAGTCACTCAGTAACCACACCCAACAGTTAAAAACTCCCTTGGCCCATTGCTAGTTTGTAGGAGAGTAACCTAGCTGGCGGCTCAGCAAGCACAGTCACTCTCAGTACAGCTGCAAGCAGCCTATCCAACGAAGGATTTTCACTTGACGCTCTCAATACATTACAGAGCTCACAGATGGTTTCTGTGCCAATGTCTACATACATATCTCAATCTGATGCTGTTCAATCCATGCCACAGCCCACAGCCCCGCTTCCTTTGAGCTTCCTCTGCCAATTGCCACCTCCCCTTTTATGATGCATTGTGAAGTAGGCCAGCTGTTTAAATTATTGCATGGTGTGAGGAATTAGGAGGAAACTGGGACTTGTAGTCATACAGAGATGGAGTCTGTTAGGTTCTGTGTAAGATGAATTTAACATTCTTGTGCAGAATTGCTTTGCCTGGCACGAAGATAAGGAAGCAAGGCCGAAGAGGCCCAGAGGAAGACGAAATAGGATACCACTTAATTGGGGAAAGATAAGCCACCTGGACCTGACATCTTGCTCCCCCAGGCCCCGAAATGAAGACGCAAGACAACAATTCTTTGGATTTAAATATGGGCCACACTTTATTAAACCAAATTAAATGCCATCAAATAAACCAACTCCAAAATTGAGGGGGCCTGCGGTAGTGCGGGGAAATAACGCCAAATAATTCCATATCAGTCAATGGGCGAGTCCCAGGCCCCAGGTTCCAACTGTCTAACGACCGGAGGAACCTGGAAGGCCTCAATTAAACACCCTGGACCTCTAGCCATCGTATTTGATGACCTTTGGTCCGCAAGTGGTCCAGCGCATCAGCCGCCTTCGGCCCTGTAATCGCACGATTCGCAGAACCGTCAGAACTGACGCGCTGTTTGCTTTATGATAATTACAAAAGGGAGACACCGTGACAACCAGTTATTCCCGCACTACCCGCCAGTGTGACCGATTATAAAAAGCCACCATCAAATGCCAACAAAAACCCTTTTCCAGTGTGGGATAGGCGAAAAATCCCCCCATCCAATGCCAATCAGGATAGAGGTCAAAAATTCCTATCTGGCCCCACAACAGGCGACCCCAAAAGATACACTAGAAAGAGGGTGGGCGGGTGGGTGCCAGAATCGAAAGAGGAAGAGACTACAAACCGGCGCTACCTTAAGTAGCGCCGTTTCCCGCCAAAAAGGTCACGTGGCCCGGGTTGCTTGCTTCTCCCTGGGGCCCGGAAAGCAAAAACACTGCACAGTTCAATTGGCCATTGGCACCACTCCTGCGCGTGCACACTTCTGAACAGGATACTAAACAGGAAATCTAATAGTAAGTTGGTAAAGAAAATAGCTAAGAAGTCATAAACAGAAGATATTGGGGCAATAATCCTTAAAAGGGCTGTCTAAATCATTTGGTCAAAGCCCAAATTCCAAATCAAATCAAGTTAATTCAGACCAACCCAGATTAAGTACAAATCTGATCCATATTGGTCCAAATCACTTTGGATTGATCTAGTGATTCAAACAGTGAAAGAAAGCAAGACTGTATCCCTCCAAAATGTTTCCAACTGGACCATGCAAGGTTAGTATTATGGGGAGAGGGAAAGAGGACTTAGAGATGGAGATATTCATATTCGTAAACAAATATGAATATCCCCATCCCAGCTGCACCTAATGTGGGTCGCCAAGCTCCTGCTCTTCCTGCCAATTGCGATAGTAGCTCTGCCATCTCCCTGCCTGGCAGGCCACTCAGTGGCCACGTGGGAAGACTTGTCCTGCCGCCCCCTGCCTAGAGAGGCCAGTTAAGCAGGGAGATAGTGGAGCTACTGCTGAAATTGGTGGGGAGAGAGGGACCTTGGTGGCAACAGGACACATAAGTGGTTCTAAGGGGACAGACCCACATTAGGTGCAGCTGGGAAGATATATTCGTTTACAAATATCCCCATCTCTAGGGCTTGTGTATTCAGTTTTCTCAGCTCTTTGTTCTTTTGCTTTTCTTTAACTGTTAATGTAGATCATTGAAAAAGCTTGTGGTTATTGATTGTGTCAATTACCCTGAGCCTCTGTCACTCCGCTTGCAAACCATCTGATTCATACATTTGAATATTCATACATTTAAATACTCTTTTTGCCTTTCTTGTTAAATTTTCTATTTGAAATTTTCTATCCACTTATTGTATGTGAAGTTCGGAACTGACAACTATCAATTCCTCAAAAAAGTCTGGTTATGAATTTTTTTTTTTTTTTTTTTTTTTTTTTTTTTTTTTTTTTTTTGGCTTCTGTATCCAAAGTCCAGTGTCAAATTTATAACTTTATGTTTGGGCTGCTTCCTTATTTTTAAAATTGCCTTGTAGAATGTTGATTTGCTTTGCTGCACAATTTCATTAGTTATAATTCCGTTTTTGAATGAAATTTCAAATGCTAATTTGGCAGATGGAGTCCTCAAACTGTCCCACCTCAACTCTGAAAAAAACAGACCTGGAGATCTCCATCCATGTTTCTTTTTTAAATGGCCATTTCTGGCCATTCATCAGTATGCAGGCAGGCTGGGGCATTGAATTTTGCCCCTCCATGAGCTACAGTAAAACATTTGGAAACTGCTAAGGGACGTGGTGGCGCTGTGGGCTAAACCGCAGAAGCCTGTGCTGCAGGGTCAGAAGACCAAGCAGTCGTAAGATCGAATCCACGCGACGGAGTGAGCTCCCGTCGCTTGTCCCAGCTCCCGCCAACCTAGCGGTTTGAAAGCATGCAAATGCAAGTAGATAAATAGGGACCACCTCGGTGGGAAGGTAACAGCGTTCCGTGTCTAAGTCGCACTGGCCATGTGACCACAGAAGATTGTCTTCGGACAAAAACGCTGGCTCTATGGCTTGGAAACGGGGATGAGCACCGCCCCCTAGAGTCGAACACGACTGGACAAAAAATTGTCAAGGGGAACCTTTACCTTTACCTAATGTTATCTCAAGTTCAACTAGCAATACAAATGTACTATACAACAGAAATTGTCCTCTGGGTTTACAGAGAGTTTATAATAAGGTTGTTGTTGCCTAGATATCACACAAAGGGCAACAAAAAACTCTAATGCCTACCTGCAACTGCCAATTACAGTGCAACAAGTATCTTACTCTGTTATCAAGCATAAACCCAACAATTCCCTTTTATTTCCAGAACACCTTACCTTCTGGTGCAGTGGTTAAACTGCAGTACTTCAGTCAAGACTCTGCTCATGACCTGAATTTGATTCCAAGAGGCTTAGGTAGCCAGCTCAAGGCTCACTCAGCTTTCCAGTCCTTCCAAGATAGGTAAAATGAATACCTAGCTCACTGGGAGGCAATGTGTAGCCTGAAAAATTAAATAGCAAAACACCCAGAGGGTGCTTTATGCGCCATGGGTGGTATATAAGCATCACACTTTACTTCATTAAAATAATACACATTTGAACACCTCTGTTTATGTTAACAACAAATCATGGAATGTTTTCTTTATTTGACATGGTGTTCCTTGCCTTGTGAGTCAGCTGCTCTGAGTTTTTGTTGTGCATCCTAGCAGTGGTACATCCAAACAGATTGTACCAAAATTTCCTTGCAGTTCTTGAAATTTGTCAATACAGTAAAACTCTGTTGGGAAGTAACCATTTTATGCTGAGCACAGGTTTAGATAAAGAAGAGCTAGTGATATATTAGAGGTATAATTAGAGATGGAGAGGAGTGCAAAACAGAAAAAGCAGCAGTTTCTCCCAGTCCATTAATCAGCCAGATGCACCATAGTCAAATTCCAGAACGTTGTGGAAGAGAAGAAAGCTTGCTGGCCCGGCAATTTTTCTCATCTTCTTTCCTGCTGCGATCATATAGGTTTCTAGATAAGAATAAGGACAGTAGACAAACGATGGTTTCTTTAAAGTTGCTAAGGAATGCTACTTCTAATATATTGGAATTAGTACCTCCCTGTGTATCGGTTAACTGACAGAGCCACATTGGCAGTTTTTAAAATAATCCAGAGCCTGGGATTCTGTCTAGTCTTGTTGTAGTTGTAGATTACCTTCATTCAGTGGCAGAACAAAAGACAATTTGTAAGTCTTAGAACTGCTGCATCACTCAGAGGTTTAGGTCTCTGGCTGCAGAGCCACAGTTTGGAAGTTCAGTTCCCCGCTGTGCCTCCTTGATGGGGCTGGAGTTGATGATATCCATGGTGTCCCTTCCAGCCCTGCAGTTGTAAGATTATTATATTATTATATTTTATTGACTAAGCTTATACAATGAGGAAAACAGGCCTTTTTGGATGACACCTGTCAAACTCCTTCGGCAAGCATGAGGTCTCTACCTGTGCTTTGTACCCGAGTAGGCAATGTTCATGGCAATTGCATCAGACTCTTGTAGGTGCTTCCCTGGGGTAAATAGGGACACCTTCTATGTTGTAGTATATACAGCACCTGCCTTCAAGGGGCACTGCTTTAATAATAACTCCCTCTCCTTTATTAAGAAGGGCTTAGTTTCCTGAGTGACAACAGCATCCTGGAACTGGCTGGAAGAAGATTGTCTCTTTTGTGCGTTGAGCTTGAGAGTTTATATTCTTTCCTTAACTCTCCCCGCACCCCACAAGTAAATACAAGAGTCCATATTGACTCCTTAAAGAGGAAAAAATTCTGCTTGCTTGGAAATAATCCTGTTAAACACAGTAAGATGCCTTTCCTCCAAATAAAGTTGCATAAGACAAGTAAGGATTATGTAAGCGTAGACAGAACTGCCTTGCAAATCTGCTATTTTCAGCAGATGATATGGGGGAAACTGCATGGCTGTTGCATCACACTTTCCAGTACTTGGCTTTTTCAGATTCATTGATTTGATCCCAATGGTGGACAGTGGATCAAGTGGGTTCCCCCCCCTTTACTCTGTGTTATTCTGAAGTTGTTGAGTTCCCCCCATGCTTCAAGAAATCCTGCAGTCCAAGGTTGATGTTTCTATCGCTGTTCTCCAGTGTCACTTTACTAACTCAACTGGTCTTGCTGTAGCAGTGGGTCATCTGTGGTCTGTTTGGCTATCCCTTGCAACAACTGCACACATAACAGATGATCCACTCCTACTACAGCAACATCAAGTGAGTTAATAATGTGTGACAATGTGATGGTTGGAGTCCACCTTCTTTCCTTTTACACACTCTTGGCACTTGGCTTTACAATGGCCATGTTGAAGCCCTCGTTTGTAGCTGCAGAACTTAGGCTGAAAGGAGAGAATCCCTTCTTTCTAGGCACCAGTTGCAAAACATGATCCTGGTCCTTTTTGATCTCATGAGGCACCAGCTTGACAGCTCTACTCTTCCTTTCTGGCAGGGCATCTCTACAGTGAGATAAGTGTGTGTGTGTGTGTGTGTATGCATATTGAACTTTAACTACAGAAATATCCCAGGGCAAATTATATATTCTCATCTTTACATGGTTTTATAATTCCATTGGAGGGATGAAACTAAAGTTTCAGAATGGTTAGCAGAATACAATCCTCCTTTGGAAAGAAACCACATCTACACTTCATGTTTTAAGAAAATAATAAGAAAGCTTTTGCTTATTAGGCAAGAACATTGATAAAAGATAATAGGAATCTCAGGGTGCCATCAGACAGCAATAAAGGGTTGGGTCTGATCATACTGGAGAGAATCACCTATATGAGAACGCCCTACCTTAACCCTTCTAGGCTAAAAGGAATTGCTCCAGCCCAGATCCTTGAAGCAGTAGCCCTACCACTAGACCAAAAAAGGTCCAGCTTGGGCACAGAGCAGGGTCAGGCTGGTTCGCCATCTTCTGTGCATTGTGTGATCTCCAGGAAATAACTTGCATCAGACTGTGCCACAAGCAGTTCAACATGCCATCCTCTTCTCTGCCTGATTGTAGCTGTAGTTATAGTTAACTAGAGTGGAGATACAGGGAGCCATGGCTGCCCCTTCATGCTACTGAGATTCTGCGGGGACAGATACAGTGGACCCTCGACTTACAGACGGCTCGACTTACAGACTTTTCGAGTTACAGGCTTCTCTGGCTGCAAAATTTAGATTCGACTTACAGCCATAGAATCGACTTACAGACCAGAAAAAACCCAAAATGGAACAAAAATAGAATAAAAACCGCTGGTTATGGGATTAATCGGTTTTCAGTGCATTGTAGGTCAATGGAGATTCGACTTACAGACTTTTCGACTTGCAGCCACCATTCCAATACAGATTAATTCCTTAAGTAGAGGGTCCACTGTAAATGGGTAGTGCCATGAGGCAACCGGAGCCACAAAGATGGGCTGACATTTAGCCCTTAGTCTGTGTGCAGCCCACCACTGCAACTTGAGCTATTTTCTTACGTCTTCTCTGCACAGTTTTTGTTTGTTCTTTAAATTTTGCTAACCAAAAGAGAATTACCAGTTCTCTGCAACAAAACTCACCCCAAGCATGCAATTATTTCAATGCATCGTACTGTATCTCAAGGGGCCAACGGTAACCAGTTTATTCTGGATTTGCAAATATGTCAATTTGTCATATGGGAAGAAGTAAAAAAAGAAACATTCTTAGGCTGTTTTAACTATGGTGATCCTTAGCATAATACCTACTGGGGGAAGAGTTAAACTGGCCATTAATTCACCCCTCCCTTTTGTATCCTGTTTTCAAAGGCAATATTAAAAATATACATCAAACTTGGTTTGCTGGTACAAAAGCATTAAATAAAAAAGAATGCAGTTCACATCATAACATTTTCTCATCCATTATATACAGCAGATGGTTCTCAAAAGCTCAGGGGTTTTTGCATGCGTGCATGTGTTTTAAGATAAAGAATGTGGCTATTTCTGCATAATAACTTTCTTTAACCCCCGTATTGGCTTATTTCCTGAGAAAAGAGAAATGTAGCATTTGGATAATGAATAATGCAGATTCAAACCTCAGCAAAACTGGAACGAAAGTAATATCACAGCATTCTTGTTTTTTAAAAAGTATTTTTCAAACTGCATTGGGTCAGTGATAAACCATATCAGTGCACAATTTTTTTTAATAGTCTAACCCTGATTCTTCACCCCTTGATATCTCAAGCTGTTTCTACATGTTTGCAGCCTTTATCTTAGGAGCTGACTTTCAACCTGAATCCTCAAGCCTAAACATCTATCCAGGACTACTATGGCCCTTTCCTTTTTTGTTCTGGACTATATAAGATACCACTGATGCCCAGATACAGCCCCACCTGCAACACATTGGGAGCTCTCAACACCATCCACATGAATTCTTCACATCAGCCAGGGATAACTAGCGTATGAACTTATGCTCACCAAATAAAAACATCAATCTGACTGTCAGTTTGGCACAATCTGTCTGGCGAATGAACCAAATAATGGGCCCTGACTTGCGCTGAAAGCTGCTGTGTCTTTGTGTTGTATTTCCCAACCCAACAGCCAAAGGGAACCTTGTTTTAAGCAAGCAATGTGGGAAGGAGAGAGGGACCACAGGGTAATTTGCAGCTGTTTGGTCTCAAGAGCCAGGGTGTTAAAAAAATTCCAAATCTTGCTACAGAGAAAGTAGGAGGCCCAGCCTCGCAAGAATTGACCATCTTTACCAAATATGTAACATCATTTTTTGCACCATATATGAAGGAAGTGTGCTTAGTGCCTGAAGAAGTGGATTTCATCCATAAAAGTTTGCTATTTGTTTTATTTTTAGTGGTCCAATAAAACATGTCACCTACTCTTGCATTTGTGTAATCTTTGGGACCATACCGGTCCTTTCCTTTTTCGTTCTAAACTGTCCTTTTCTGTCTGTCTCCCCATCAGAAGCTTTGTGGTGCTTAGCCTGATAAAGAGTCAAGAGGGACTCAAATTTGATCTTTTAGTGATCTAATAAAAGCATTCCTTGCCCTTTTTGGATTTTTCATTAAAAGAGTCATAAAAACTTTAACAGTGCAGGAAAAGAACTCTCGTTAGCTATGCTTTACTAAACTCAGTGGGCCACAGACTAGAACAACTCTGGATTGAAACCAGAGATATGATCAGAGTAGAATACAAAAAGACTATTCTTGTAGCCAAAAGAAAAGAAAACTCCAGAGATGACTGAAGTTTTAAAAAAATGGTAGACAATAGATGAGACGCAAATATAAAAAGGGAACTTCATGGTGCAGTGGTTAAACTGCACTGCTGGAGTCAGGATTCTGTGCTTGGCTCGAGGTTGAATCAGCCTTCCCTCCTTCTGAGGTCAGTAAAATGAGTATCTAGCTTGTGGAGGGAGGGGTAATGTGTAGCTGCATAATTAAATTGTAAGCTGTCCAGAGTGCTTTAAGTGCTCTGAGACGCTATATAAGCAGCAAGATTTTTTTTAAGTGATAACAATCAGAGTCCTAATTTCACTTTCAGTGACTTACATATAAGGACAAAGAGAACTACAGTATTATAATAACCATTGTAAAGAAATAAGAGAACAATGAAAAAGAAAAAAAAACTAGAGATCTCTGCAATGAGATCCAAGATATTAATAGGAAATTTCAAACAAGGCCAGCTCCCTTCAAATAATGTTTTTATGAAGAAATCTAGAATTTTGTAAAGAGAAGTGAAAGCTGCTCTCAAAACAATGAAATAAATTACCAGGACCAACAGAGCTATTTCAAGTTACAAGGACTGCATTTGCCAAAACCCTAAAAAGACTATGTTAACAAAAATAGAAAACAAAACAACAGCAAGAGACTAGAAATGTTCAATATACATTTCAATACCACCAAAGCAGATTTTTACTGAAAAAGACTTTAGTGACTATAAGACACTCAAATTAACTTCTCATGGAAGCAAAGTGAAACTTTACAATGACTTTTACAATATATGAGCAAGAAATGCCAGATGCTCAAGCTGTATAGTAAAGCCTTTCACTGTGTGAATGTGAAAAACTATAATCGTTTGTAAGAAAGGAGTGTGTCAAAACATGTGATTGTCCTGATGTGTACTGCACAACCTGAACAAGTAGCTATTGTTAGGACAGAAGATGGAGGAAAACAATGGCTTCCAAAGGCAAAGGTGTCAGACAGGGATAGATTTTATCTCTTTATCTATTCAGTCTGTATGCAGAACACATCATACAGAATGCTGGCTTAGATTCAGAAAAGGGAGGAGTGAACATTGGAGGAAGAAACAAATAATTTAAAACACACAGATTACACTATATTAATGGCTGCAAAAATGGTTTTCTGTTGCCATAGTGTGAAATGAAACATTCTCCTGGCCAGTCTGACTGCCATTTTGAGTAGAAGGTTTCCCCCACACACACCATCTAGAACAGTGGTCCCCAAGCTTTTCCGAACCGTGGACTGGGGGGCATGCTGGTGGAGGGGGTGTGGCACGCTCACAGGGATATGTCATGCCTGAAGGGGGGGTGGAGTGCACTTGTGTGCATGCATGCGGTGGAGCTCGCGGTGGTGCTTGTGAGGGGGCAGGAGATCTGTGTCTGCCTAGGCCACAAACCGCTGCTGGGTCGCAGACCAGGGGTTGGAGACTCTTGATCTAGAAGACTGGGAATGACCTAAACTCTAATTTAAAGATTTGATTAATGGATGAAGAAATTTCCCTCAAAAATACCAGCCAAATCTTATTTGTTATGCTTACCAGTGTAACACAGTGTAATTTGCAATGGCAAATTGCCAGAAGTTGGTGTCTGCTTTTCCTATAACACTAGAATCCTATGGCTTGGTGTTTGATAGAACAGGCCTATTCAGGCTTCTTAATGTGCATCAGTTCACTGTTGAAAGTGGTGTCAGTGGCACTATACCAGAAGTCAGAAGGAAGAGGATTTTGGACATCCATTGACCTTCTAGAATGCAAAGGAATGAAGAATTAGGATCTGGATCTACAATCCCCAGAATCCCCCAACCAGGAACTATAAGTGACCCTGTGTTGTAAGAGAATTTTTAAAAATCCTCCAAAAAACAACCTAACTCCTTCCAAGTTCTGCATGCTACTGCTTTTTATGTAAGGAGTTTCTTGTTCACTCTTCTTTCAAACATCCCTTGAGTAGAATCTTACCGTCTTACCTTCTTCTTACAATTTTTGATACCAATTTCTTGAATTCATCTCCTCTTTTTAAAAAATTTGCCATGACACTTGGCAATTTTTGTGTGTGTGGCTTATAGTGAAAAACAAAAAGTTACTCAACTAAGGGATGAATCGTTTTAAAATGATTCGTGGACAGCATGTACAGCAGAATTTACACAGTGGGTATATATAAGGACTCACTCCTCACAATCATTCTGTGGCCTCAGTTTCAGCATTGTGCTATTGGGGGCAAGGAGAAGAGGTCAGACATTTCAAGCCAGATAGGAGGACACAAGCTAATGGACTAAAAATTGAAAATTTGAGGACCCTGCTGGTCATTATTATTTTTGTTGACTGTTGTTTTTCTCCTTTGAGTCCTCCCTTTTTTTCCATTCGCACAGCAAAACTTTCCATTCATTCGTATGCAATGCTTCAGCACCCTGCCTCCGAAGACACCTCCTCAACTACCGCTTTTAATCTCTCTGACTTTTTTTTTCCATTTCATCCTCTTCTACATGACCCAGACCTCTCCTCCTGTCAGTCTGTCTGACTTCTTTGCAAATGTGTTCCAGAAGTGCTTGTCTCCTGCATTGCATGCCTCTGCCTTCGAAATAAACAAACACCAGCAACAGGGTAAAATCTATACAAGCTGAGGTGATATAGTGGCTGAATTAAACATTTTCAGTTTGGGAAGGGATAGCTTTGGGATTTTGTTTGCCTGACTTCTGTGAAGAGGAACCACAGAAGCTCTGCATTTCTGCTCAAAAATTGATTGCTTCATTGGTAAGCTTTTCCATTCCTGCTTCTCTGACCTTTTTCTTTTCCAGGCTAAAATTCCAAGAAGATCGTTAAGGCCTCAACAGAGTTCTGGCTTTTCTGTGTTTGTCCAGCTACTGATGTAAGGAGGGGTGGGGAAACATTTTCAGCCACAAGACCTCATCCAGTGTTTGCTTTTAGGGGAAAAAACATTCACACACAGAGACACTTATACAAGCCCCTCAGCAAATAGACAGACATTCTTCCCCAGCACACCACACACCACAAACACACACACACACACACACACACACACACACACACACACAGAGAGAGAGAGAGAGAGAGAGAGAGAGAGAGAGAGAGAGAGAGAGAGAGAGAGAGAGAGTCCCCTCCATGCACACCTCAGTGCAAACATGTACTTATAAAGACTCCACACACACAAACACACACACATAAAGAGAACTCAGCACAGATACAGTGTATAGAATGCTTTTCTTTACCGGTTCCCCATTGCAATACGAGGGTAACAATGCTGGGCTATTTTGGAAATCTGCTCTACCTCTATTGGCTTCTCTTTGCAAGGAGGGGAGCATGTCAAAACATGGTTGGCAGACACTTTCTCTTCCCTCTTATAATGGGTGTGTGTGAAAGACAGATGTGTCTTCACATAAGACTAAGAAACTCTTCATGCAACCAGACTACACTGCCAGAGTAGAAAGACTCTTTCTCTTCCTTCCTTATTATCTGAGGTGAGAAAATGATGTTGGATGATATTGCAAAACTGTTGTGAACTACTTTGTTATCTTCCTCACACTCACATGACGGGAGGCATAAACCAGGACTAGAGATGGCCATGAATTAAGAAGCAAATTGCTAATTCGCTGATTCGTATTCTTTCCTGATGAATACGTATCAATGAATTTTAGCAGTTTTTTATTCATTGATTCACGAGGCTAATAAACAAGGCCCCATGCACCTAGAGGTACCAAAATCACAGATACGTTTCCTCTGACTTTCCTCTACAATCACTCCAGGTTTGGTGAAGATTGGGTTTAAGACATCCAAGTTATACATTCAAAAATATGCCCACCCAGAAAATTCTCCCCAGTCACCTAGAGACACCAAAATCACAGAGAAGCTTCCTATGGCTCTCATCTACAATTCCTCCAAGTCTGATTAAGGTTGGGTTTCCCCAGGCCAGCTGCTAAAGGGCACTTTCCTGGGGGGACCCACTTCATAAGTGAATAACTCAGATGTCTGAAACCCAATCTTCACCAAACTGATGATGTACATCTCAGTATGTTGTGGATTGTCACTGTGCTAACTGGTTTAATTGGAAGACATGACAGTGCCCCCACTATGAAATGATGTTTCTTAATCATGGAGCTACAGTGGCCATTTACATCTCCCCAAAAGAGGAACAAAATCACCCTCCACCCAAAAATCTGGTCATAATGTGCATATGGTTTTTTCCTGCTAATTTATCAATACATTGTTTAAGTGGAAGTGCAATACATTTCATTGTAACAGGGAAGGCCAACCAGGTAATGAGTAGAACAGGAGTAAGCCCTTCTAGGTATTATTAGACTACAGCTTCTATCAACCCTACTCATCATGGGGCAAGGAGTATTGGGCATTACAGTCCAACCACATCTCGAGGGCTGCCTTCTGCCCATCCCTGATAATGTCCTTGATCATTCTACTGCACATTTTGTCAGGTGGGTTTAATCCCATTTGCTAAGTTCCTGCTTTCCTTCCTCCTGAAATCTTTAAAGCAGACATGGATTGTACAGCCCCCTTCGAAGAAGGGGCCCTTGACAAGTGGCTGCAGCCAGCAGGGCTAACAAGTCCTCCCTGCTTCCCTTTTCTATTCTTCATCAGGGTACCTTTAGCTGGGAATGGAGGATGAGGTGCAGTGCTTGGACTGGCATGTAAACAGGCCCAGAAACCCAGAGGAATTCAGAGGTGGGGGGTGTCAGCTATTATCACAGATATGATTTCTGCAATGGAGGAATTCACTATTCAGATCCCCATCTCCAAAGTGACATTGTTGCAGCCCATTCCTACCACCTAGAGCATAGATCTTTTGGTTGTAACTGTCCAGTCAAAACCAGCTTATGGTGATCCCAACAGGGCTTTCAAAGTAAGTCAGATAATTAAGGAGTGGTTGTTGTGGGTTTTTCGGACTCCATAATCACCCATTGTACATCTCACTGTAACAGGGCAAAAGCTGATCTCACAGCCATAAATACTCAACTCCCAAACAAACTGCACCAGAGCACAGAGTGCTGTCCTCTGAAGATGCTGTCGGCCACAGAGACTGGCGAAACGTTAGAAAGAACAACTTTCAAAACATGGCCAAAAGGGCCCAAAAAACGCACAACAACCATTAGATCCCGGCCATGAAAGCCTTCGCAAATACATTTCAGGAGTGGTTTTACCTGTTCCACTATTCCAGGGAGTTTCTATGGTTGAGGAGTGATTTGAACCCTGGTGTCCAGAATTCTACACCATCATTCTCTCCAACACATCACTCTGGATATTCAGTGATCCAGTAGGTCTTAAACCACATAAAATGCACACACTTTTTTCTGTTTTCCACACACATTTCTAAGTCTTTATTGTTACTATTTTAAGTATCCGTTCCTTCTTCTGCCTCCCGTTGCTGCTGAGAGTCAAATGTCCTAAAGGACTTCATTACACAGAGATTAAGTGTATCATCCAAATATTCTTCTTGAGACACACCATGATGGAAAGGAAGATAATCATAAAAAGAGCTACTCCGGGGCTAACATCTTAGCCTTGCTGCCATTCTAATGCTCCACAGCTCCCCCTTGGTTCTCAGTGCTTATTATGAGTAGCTAAAAATCCATTTCAGCAGCAGATCTTTGAGCGCCATTATTCTCCTTCCTCCTGTCTCATCGATTTTAGTCAGACTGACGGCACCAATATTGTTTGCTCACCTTGTACTGTTATAGAATTGGGCTCTTATCTCTTCCCTACTCTTTTCTAATACGGCCCTCTTATCCCCTTCTACTGGTGGTAATGTGCGAACAGCACTACATTGATCCAACTTGATAATGTATTGTCCCAATGAATTTTTATAGCAAAGAGGTTATAAAAAGGCTTTGGTGAGTCAGAGTTCACTCCCAATCTTTATGAAGCTAGTTCAGCACAAGCAAAGGCAATAACAGGGTATCTAACAGATAGATAGCTGAAGAACACCCTCCACAAAGAAGCTGCATATGAGAAGAATAAAATGTGTCAGATCTTCGGCAAACTGAAGAACATTAAAGGAAAACGATGCTGCAGATCAGTCAGCAATGTACAAAAATTAGCTCTGGGTTAATCAAAACAGAATTGATTTGCAGTTCCAAAGGAGGGTTCAACTCAAAGGAAGGTTCACATGCGTTGTGGATGCACTAGGAGATATAGTATCTTGGCCTGTTCAGTTGTTCTCTAAAGCAACCTGTCTGACAATGTTAGCTAGGTCAGGGCCCACATTAATTATATTTGCCCCAATGGTCTCTGATATTCCAAGCTTGGCACTCCCCCCTTGATGAATGGAAACTTCCATGTGAGCCATCCAGAACTCTTCATTAGCCTTTACCATGTAAGGTTCAAATTTAGAGAGAGAGAGTTAGCACATTGTTGGATTTCATATTTCCTTGAACGAGTGTCTGTAAGTTCATGTGGGGTTTATTTTTCCATTCAGGTCAGTACCTTGCATTCCACTCTATGTTGTTTATTATCATTTTTGGAAGGCAAATGTGGGCTTAATTTACAAATCTGATTGCCTGGACTTGTATTTTTTTAAAATATCACATTTTGAGAGGAAACCATGGTGAAATAAAGGTTATGTCCATTTGTTATCATCTTGTTTGACTAAGCAAATGTGTCTGCCCACGTGACCTCTGCTACTCCTGCCCTGGCAGTATGTAGGGAGCCCATGATTTTTAAAAAGATTTCATTACATTTTTAACACAAAACCATAACCAAAACAAACAGAAATAACAGAGAAACTGTTACATACAGCACTGATGTTACCTGTCTGTCATGGGTTTGGAGGGAAAGTTCCATCCTATGGGGAGTGGAAGGCGGGACATCAGGAGGAGGGGCTGTACTGTATATAAATGTGAAGCCTGTGTGGTGAAGGGGAGACGCTGGGATGTGAAGAAGCAGCAGCTGGGAAGAAGAAGCTGGTGTGGGAGTCTGTGTGTCAGACAGGGTACTACTGTGTGTCAGAGTACCAACCTGATAGGTTCAGGTGTCTGTTGGTTAGCCAGAACTGATAGGTTCAGGGTCTGTGCTTCAAGTTAAGGGTTCTGTGTGAACCAAACTGTATGCATGTATGAATGAGAATAAGCCACGTTACTTTATCTTATTCACCTGATCATTTTATTTTCCCTGTGTGTTGTTTTAAATAAACCTTATTCTTTTATTTGTTTAAAAATCCATCCCTGGTCTGTGTGACTTCTTATAGGGAATGGTTGGTGGCAGCTTAGTTAACGTGTGGCAGATCCCAGTAGGTCTGGGTTTGTCACAGAAACCTCTTTTTTAAAAAAAAGTCACAAAAGACAAAACAAGCAGATAAATAAAATTGAAATCTATTAACTGATAAAGTGTTCCTTATTTAATATATTTTTCGATTTGCCATGCAGTGACAAGTATAAAAGGAATTCATTCACAGCTCAAAAGTTTTCTTTATATTTCTTTGCATTATGATTCACATTTAATTCTTCTTTCCATAATCTTAGGAACAGCTTAGATAGACATTGAGTATCTTTTTGATGTGTGTATAAAATCGTGCCATGTATCATAAATATCTCATATTCTGGTTTTACCTTTAACTGCTTTAAGCTGATATATCCGTTTTTCTGCAGTTCTGAATACTATGAGTTTAATGTTAAGATTTCCGTGGTCTTCCAATGTTTTGTTATTACCATTCAAGTTTCCATTCTCCTGGATGTAATGTTTTATTTTGACCATCCTCCAAATAGTTAACAAAGCTAACCTTGGTGTACTGTGGCTAGTTTGATGTGTAATAGTTGTCACTCCCCCCCCCAAACTCTGACACTACAGGACACGTCCATCATATGTGAATATGTACACCTTGCTGGTTCCAATTTCTCCAATATTTTGTACTGCTTCTATCATTTACCCTTGCAAAACATCCTGCCATAATATACAGTGCCATTGATGTCGCAGTTTTAAGGAGTTTTCCCTAAGAATTGTTGATATGGTTTTCTGTAACGGAGCCTTCCATAGCTCGTTCCATATGTTTTGTTCTATTTTTATTTAAATATCATCTTCCCAAATTGTTTTTCAGTTCATTTGAATTACTTGTATCTGTTTCAATTAAATGTGAATTTATTTTAGAAATTAACCCTTTTGTATTATTTATATGTTCCATTAGGATACATTCGCATTCTATCATATTTCTGGACATACATTGTTTCGTAATCAGAGAGCCCCATCCATCTTGTGGAAACATCCTTTTCATGATGAGAAATCATTGGGTTTTTTGAAGAGAGGACAATATTATTCAGAATTAGTGGACAGTCAATGGTTGCTAAGCCACAAACATGCCAACCATTGCCATTTGTCAGGAAAAGGTCAAGTATCTGTAATTTCCAGAGAGGCGACCATGTGTATTTCACTTATAAGGGCTGATGTTCTTATTATAGTGTAGCAGAAAAGGTAAAGTCTGTTTAATCCACCTCTTTTGCAGGTACTGCTATGTGAACTCAATTTCCAAAGCCTTGCACAGAAAAGGCTGAGGGTCAACTTGATGTTAAAAATTATAGTGGTAGAATATAATTAGAGTGGTAGAATATACCAGATGGGCGGGATATAAATCGAATAAATAAATAAATAAATAAATAAATAAATAAATAAATAAATAAATAAATAAATAAATAAATAAATATTTGTACCTCCACAATCAGACTTGCAAATCTTGCCCACAAGTCCAAGCACACTAAAGGAAAGATATGCAATTCAGAAAATCACATGCTATGAGGAAGAGACCTTTTGTACCACTTGAAGACATGTCCTGTATATATCAAATGCTTTGCTCTGAGATGCAAATTTTACAGCATCTCTGCAAACGAAATCCTGTTCTTGCACCATCTTTCTCTGCACCCCGCTCCTGTTTCTGCTCTGCCAGTATTGTGAGGCAAGGCTTATAGATCATCAAAGTAGGCCCTTTTGGGAGTCAGGCTCCCTCAGTCAGCACTTACCTGGGGCCCTGATTGCAGCCTGGCAAGACCTGGCCGTGGCAAAACGTACCTGCCCAGTTTCCAGATCAGGGAAGCTTGGAAATCAAGAATCAGCCGATTGTGTGAGAGTTGGCTGGGAACATCCAGCACATTGGGCTGGGAAATAATTCAGCCAAACAACTATAGGCTTGAAACTATAAGGAAGAGCCTGCCTGGTGGACCAGGAGAAAGCAATCTTCAATTTGATTCATCAGGGAGGTATATTAGGAGCTCCCTGACCAATTATCCTTGAGACATCCTCCACACATCCTCCCCTTGTTTTAAGGTAGCTGTATGTTTGCACTTTCTCATAACTGTATAGTGCTGTAAGAAGCAAGGTGACTCTCATATCATAATATCTGTAAATTTTGTCTGGATTGCAACAGAGGGCAATTTGCTCATAGCAACAGATCCCAGGCATTTGGCACTATTCCAGACATGGGATTCTGCCAGGGGTGGGTATGTGCTGACAAAAGTGTGCCAGGCTCAGGAGCGCCACTAAATCCCCCCCATGGATACTGAAGGGTACCCCCTAGAGGTCACATCTGCCCTGGTCACAATCGCTGGTTACCCTTTGTGGCGGAACGTCCATGTCATGCCTGTCCATCATGGGGAGCTCAAGGGCAGGAGCCTATTAGAGGACAGGAGGGGCAGAACCAAAAGAACAGTTAGACAGTTAGTTGGACAGTTAGAGAGGAGAGTTGGAGAAAAAGAGGTTGGAGATAGGTAATTGAAGAGAGAGAGATTTAGGAGATTGAATTGATAAAGAAGACAGAGATTGGAAAGTTGGAATGCTAGAGAGAATAGGAAAGAGTTCAAAAGTATAGAGAACAAATAGATAGTCAATGAATATTGTAAAAGTGAATAAAAACACCTACAAACCAAAGTAAAATCAAATGATATTTAATGAATAATCCTAAACATCTGTGATTTACTCCTGTGATTTGCATAATATCTGTAATATCAATAAATCTGTTGTATTGGCAGCACATGTCTAAGATATCCATTTGGTATTGAGTGAATAATACCTGGTGGCAGCGTGAAGTGAGGAGACGCATCCAGAGGGTGGACTTGGGTTTAAGGAAAATAAACAAAGGGTGGACGTGACACCCTTCAAGTGAGGTAAAAGTGTGCATTAGTTAGCAGGTGGACCACCTGATACATGTTTCCACTCCTCATGATGCAGTAAGACTACTCTGTTTGCAACTAGAGATGGGCATGAATTGGAAAAATAGCAATTCATTTTGATTCATGATTCATCAAGGTTGATGAATAATGAATTTATGATTCGATTAATCAATTAGTCAACTTGTTTTTGCCTTTACAACCCTATAAAATTCCTCCCAAGCACCTAGAGACACTTGAATTGCAGAGAAGCTTCCTCTACAAGCTCTGCATGTTTGGTGAAGGATGGGTTTTAGATGTCCAAATTATACACCCACAAAGAGGATGTACGCCCAGGAAAGTTCCCCTCCCCCAGCACCAGAGACATCAAAACCACTGATAAACATCCCCTGACTATCCTCTACAATCCCTCCAGGTTTGGTGAAGATTGAGTTTCAGACATCCATGTTATACACCCACAAAGTGGGTCCCTCTACGAAAGTGCCCTTTAATACCTGGCTTGGGGAACCCAGCCTTCACCAACTTGGAGGGATTGCTGAGGGGAGTCAGGGGAGGCTTCCTTGCAAGTCTGGTCTCTCTAGGTGCCTGGGAGGCACTTTTATAGCTGAACAAATTGACAAATCAAAAATCACTGAAAATGTGTTGATTTGTATTTATCTGCGGCACTGATTTGGACGAATACAAATTGACAAATTAGCAATTTATGATGAATTTTGTAATTCATTTTTTAATTTCAACTCATCTCTACTTGCAACCAATAAAAGCTGCAGCCCTTTATTCACCTGCCACTTCCTCTTCAATCAAACCTTTAAATATTGTTGTGTGTTTATTGGTGGGCAAGAAGCACAGGCCAGGTCTTCTCATCTGGTTCCACTAGTGGCCCTTGCATCTAAAAAAGATTTGGGTGGGGGGTGAGCAAATACACATTAGCCCCCACACCTAGTACCAAGGGAGAACATCCTATTGTTGTAATTGTTACATCAATATTTTGATTTTTCCTTCCTATAACCTATTTAGGTCCTAGCAATTGTAGTCCAAAAAGTAACTTCTAATCTGTAGCCTCACCACACTTTCCATGGGCTGAACGCTGGATGATTTCTACTTTGGGTCCCATTAGGTTCCCCTGTCTGTCAGAGGCAAGTGAGTAATACTGCAATCCTAAATATGGTTACCTGGGTTTAAATCCTATTTAACATAGTGGAACTTTTATGTAGCAAAGTATTGGATTGCACTGACAAGCTGCCAGTCTTCAGCAATTGCTGCCACAGTACTTAGAATGATATCCTGGCTGTTTGTACGCTGCCAAAGTGTGCTTGTTATGGAACAGTATAAAAATGCAATAAATAAATAAATAAACTCTGAGCATGCATGGAACCTATGATCACAGCTTATTATAACCCATGAGAACAGCTACTATGAGTTCTGCTCTCATAGAGTCAAAAACACTGGACATATTTTTTTCCCCACAGTTGGAATTATTTTCTTATTTGTTGCCATAATTTAAGGAATAAAATAGCAAGACCTGAATATGTCCGGAGGAGGGCAAACCAGGATGGTAACGAGTCTGGAAGCCAAGCCCTATGAGGAATGGTTTGAGGAAGCTGGTTTTGCTTAGTCTGGAGAAGAGAAGACTGAAAGGCAATTTGATAGCTATCTTTGACATATCTGAAAGGCTTTCACATGGCACAGAAAATGGGAACAAAACCCTATAGACACAATTTTTTTCAAATACTGTTATTTAGCAGCCTCCTTTCAGATCCTTAGGTCAGAAAGATGCCAACCTCTAAAATTAAGGGAACTCATTTTACCATTCAGTGTTACTTGAAACTGGCAAGCGATCTTATGCCTCAAGAAGGTCTTTTATCAGAGCTAATATAAATCAAATGACATTATATTATTTACAGCAGCAATGTTATAAAGCTTACTACAAAATCACAGTGTTTCTGCAGTAAGCTTATATAACCACAGATTCAGTAGATAGGCAAATCTGCAGCTGTAGAAGCCCTCTGACAGCAAACAGTTCAGACCTCTGGAGGCGAAAACAGTCAGCCCCTGCCCTGCCAGTCCGTTGGGTGTGGAAGAACGGAGCAAGAATCCAAGCCAACATTTGTTTTAAGAAAGGAAAGAGAGACAGTAGAAAGAGAAAACAGAAAACCTATTCCTTTATATATTCACACGCTAGCAAGGTTATGCTCAAAATCCTACAAGGTAGGCTTCAGCAGTATGTGGACGGAGAACTCCCAGAAGTACAAGCTGGATTCCGAAGGGGCAGAGGAACTAGAGACCAAATTGCTAACATGCGCTGGATTATGGGAAAAGCCAGAAAATTCCAGAAAAATATCTACCTCTGCTTCATTGACAATGCAAAAGCCTTTGACTGTGTGGACCACAGCAAACTATGGCAAGTCCTGAAAGAAATGGGAGTGCCTGACCACCTTATCTGTCTCCTGAGAAACCTATCTGTGGGACAGGAAGCAACAGTTAGAACTGGTCATGGAACAACTGACTGGTTCAAAATTGGGAAAGGAGTACGGCAAGGCTGTATATTGTCCCCCAGCTTGTTTAACTTATATGCAGAATACATCATGCGGAAGGCTGGACTGGAGGAATCCCAAACCGGAATTAAGATTGCTGGAAGAAATATCAACAATCTCAGAGATGCAGATGATACCACTCTGATGGCAGAAAGCAAGGAGGAATTAAATAACCTCTTAATGAAGTTGAAAGAGGTGAGTGCAAAAAACAGTCTGAAGCTCAACATCAAAAAAACTAAGATCATGGCCACTGGTCCCATCACCTCCTGGCAAATAGAAGGGGAAGATATGGGCAGTGACAGATTTTACTTTCTTGGGCTCCATGATCACTGCAGATGGTGACAGCAGCCACAACATGAAAAGACGCCTGCTTCTTGGGAGGAAAGTGATGACAAACCTCGACAGCATCTTAAAAAGCAGAGATCACCTTGCCAACAAAAGTCCACATAGTCAAAGCTATGGTTTTCCTGTAGTGATGTATGGAAGCAAGAGCTGGACCATAAAGAAAGCTGGCCACTGAAGAATTGTTGCTTTTGAATTGTGGTGCTGGAGGCGACTCTTGAGAGTCCCCTGGACTGCAAGGAGAACAAACCAATCCATTCTGAAGGAAATCAACCCTGAGTGCTCACTGGAAGGACAGATCCTGAATCTGAGGCTCCAATATTTTGGCCATCTCCTGAGAAGAGAAGACTCTTTGGAAAAGACCCTGATGTTGGGAAAGAGTGAAAGCAAGAGGAGAAGGGGACGTCAGAGGAGTAGATGGTTGGACAGTGTCATCGAAGCTACCAACATGAATTTGACCCAACTCTGGCATGCAAAATACAAAATGCGAGTAGATAAATAGGTACCACCACAGTGGGAAGGTAACGGCGTTCTGTGTCTAAGTCGCGCTGGCCACGTGACCACGGAAGATTGTCTTTGGACAAACGCTATCTCTATGGTTTGGAAACGGAGATGAGCACCACCCCATGACTGGACAAATTGTCAAGCGGAACCTTTACCTTTACCATACTGTATATATAAAGTTCTAATTAATATCATAGAATAGTAGAGCTAAAAGGGACCCCAAGAGTCATACATTCCAACCTCCATCAAAGCAGGTAAACCATGGCTATGACTGGCCATTCAGCCTCCACTGAAAAGCTTCCAGCAAAGAAGAATCTACCACCTTCCAAAGTAGTCCATTCCATGGGTAGACAGCTCTCTCTGTCAGAAAGTTCTTCTTTACATTTAGTCAAAATCCCCTTCCTTATCTTTTTAATCCATTGCTTGTACTTTCTGGAACAACAGAAACAAGCTTGCTTCATCTGCTTGTTGGAGCTGCCCTCCAAATATATGAAGATGGCCATTGTATTGCCACCTAGCCTTCTGTTTTCAGGAATAAGCATACTCAACTCCCACAACCATTCTCCATAGGGTGTGGTTTGCAGATCTTTTACCGTCTTGACTGCTCTCTTCTGTATATATTCCAATTTAGTATCCTCCTTAAACTGTGGTGTTCAGAAATTAACACATTATGCCACACAAAGTCTGCCCAATGCCAAATTCTATTGCTTGATTGCTGGCTAGATCGCTGTGAGTTAGGTGTCTGGCCGATGTGCCAGAGGGTGAAAGTTCAGTTCCCCACTCTGCCTCCCAGAAGGGCCAGCCTTGGGCAAGCTGCACAGTTCCCAGAAGAAGATACTCTCTACCTAGAAAACCCTGAAAAGAGTTGTTATAAATCAGAATTGACTTGATGGCATATAATTAAAATTACTTAATTACTTCATTCTTTTGAGGGGGTTTAGCACTGCAATTGTTTTGCTTTGTCAATTGTTTTTGTTTTTTTTGCTACTTGCATCAACATTTTCAAGCCTTTTAGCCCCCCAGATCTAGTCCAGACCAAATCTTCTGTTGTTGCACTTTAGGAAAAGATCCAGCCTATGTGGCCTTGGGCGAGCTAGAGAGTCCCAGAACGCCCTCAGATGAAGGGAATGGCAAGCTGCTCTGTGACCTTGTGTGTTCAAATGCTTCACAGCATTTGGTTTACAGCAACCAATTATTTGAAGAACAAAGAATGCTGGCATGAAAATGACTCTTCACAGAAACTGTCTAGGTTACGTAAGCCTGATATAATCGCAAGAGATTAAACTTGATAGCTCTGAGTGCTCTTTCCTGCTCCCATATCGAGATGCAGCCCATCATGTGCATACAGATGAAGAAAATCAGCAAAATGTTTAAGTAAATCAGTATGTGTTAACTGGAAGAAAAACAGTGATGCGACTGTGCAAAATGCCTTGTTCGCTTACAAAGTTCAAAAGGTATTTACACATTTCTAGCTGCGCTCTGTTTGACTCCCATTTAATGCAATACTTTCTTCTATGATGTGATCCCTTGCTGGTTCCACGATTTCAAAATGCTCTCCAGCTACCTTCCACGTACTTGCCAAAGATTGTGGTAGGATGAAAACAAGCTGCACTATATTTCTTCTCCACCTCTATGGAAATAGCCTAGGTCCACTTACCCATGCTGTGGCAACCTCCCATTTAAACAATTATGAGGGCTTTTAAAGGCAGAAACAAAAACAAATGAGCTTCAGTATGCTGGGGAAAGCATTTCCTGGTGAATTTGTGATGTGTAACTTTTAAAAGCAAACTTTTACATCTTCTCAAGTTCAACATGCTTAGGATATATTTTTAAAAGTGTAGATTTATCCTTCCATCTTTCCCAGGATTATTGTCTTTTTCCAAATAATCCTGCCTTCTCATGATGCACCCAAAGTAGGACATCCTCAGGTTCAACATTTTTGTCTCCAGAAATAGTTCAGGCTTGATTTGATGTAGGACCCACTTGTTTTTCTTTCTAGCAGTCCAGTGTATCTCCGAAGCTCTCCTCCAGCACCACATTTCAAACAAATCAATTTTTCCCCCTTTCAGTTTTAGGAAACTATTACCTTGAGTAAGGTTTAGTAGCTCTCCTCACGTCACATTAATCTATCTATAGTGGCTTTCTTGGTAAGAGAATGAACCAAACTCAGGTTCCTAGCCCTTAATACCTTTGAGAGAATCAGTCTAAGAACATGGAAGGCTCTGGGGTGTTTTTCTTTCTTTCTTTCTTTCTTTCTTTCTTTCTTTCTTTCTTTCTTTCTTTCTTTCTTTCTTTCTTTCTTTCTTTCTTTCTTTCTTTCTTTCTTTCTTTCTTTCTTCATTTGTTTGTACCAGTTCACCGTTTTGATATCTATGAAGTCTTCTTTGAAAGTATTTGGATAATGAAGTCTCTAAACCTGTAGTGAACAAAAAGCAGAAGGCCTCAAACACCACAGATAATTCCTAGACCATCCTTGGAACAGCTACTGGATGGCAGCTCCACAAACCAGCATAGCTCTGATAGCTATTTTTACTGTTTATTTAAAATATTTTAATCCCACCTGTTTCTTTAAAAAGAACCCAAGGCAGCTTAGATCATTGTAACAGTCCAAAACCCAATCTTTTTCAAACTTTGTTCCTGGGGCTGTAAAGATTCCATTTCCTCCTGACTTCTTTGCTTGTTTTGTCTTGTTTTCCAGCAGAAACGCACACAACAGAAAATTATACATCCAGCTGTAATGTATTGGCATACATTTTTACCAGCTCCAGAATTCAGCTCTTCTTAGCTCTGAGGTTTTGGAAAATCTGGGTGGCTCAGCATCCCACAGAGTCCTGGGTTCGGTGGCCCTCGAGAACACTTCGGTGTAACCCCTGATCTTATGAGGCAGTGCAGTAAAGCTTTAAAAGTTCCCATGGATTGGGAATAAGAGTCCCAGAGGAAGTAGGCAAGGTAAGTTTGTGATGGTTTGGAATGAGGTGGCAATCCTCAGCTTTCTTCTTCTTTTTTTCTTACATAAATTATAATTTAAAACCCAAGACTATCGGCAAAACAAAGCAGCTCACTAAAAGACAACTGGCTGATCGCATCAGCCAGTTGAAATGCAGACAAAAAAGGCTTTGACCTGGTATCTTAAACTATTTCCAACACTCCCATAACAGTATATTTGCATTTCTGTACTAATTAGAGGAGTCAGTGTTCCAAGCACTCTGCATGCATTAGCTTAGCAGTCCATCCTCACAACAGTCTCTATTTCAGCAGGACACTCTCTTTTAACCTCTTTTAGCCTCCAAAGGCCACCTGATGCATTCATGGCCAAACTGAATTCCATGGTACTAGCTCTCATTCTTACCCGCAGCATTGCACCCATTTCCAGACACAGGCATCCAATGAGTAATGTTTGTACCACAGTGAAGAAAGATTCAGCCCTTCTGCTCAAACTTTGTGGGTAATTTGCATCCTTCCATGTTGCACGCATGGCCTCCTTTTTTCCTCCTTGCTCTCTTTTTGTTTGTTTGTTTGTTTATCTCCTACATCACTATGTTTGGATATTGCAGCTGTAAACCAAAGAAGTCTTCCAGGTATCTTTCCCCATTTATTTTACTGTGAATGATCAGCTGTAACAATCTGTACTTTTTGCTTCTTATTATGTGATCAAAACATTCTACGTTCCTGCCCTTAAAGTGTTTTCCAATTTACGGGTCTATTTTTATTTGCTGTATTACCTCTATGTTGCCCACATAGGTGACCTAGGGAATTCTTCCCACCCTGTGGCAAATCCACACTTCACATGTGTCTGCATTATTAAAGCCTGTATTAAAGCCTGTGATTCCATGCCATACTGTGTTGCTGTCGGGTGCCATCAAGTTGCTTCTGACTTATGGTGACCCTCTGAATGAATGCCCTCCCATGTGTCCTATCATTAACAGCCTTGCTCAGTTCTAGCAAACTCAAGGCTGTGGCTTCCTTCATGGAGTCAAGTTGTCTCACATTTGGTCTTATTTTTATTTATTTATTTATTTATTTATTTATTTATTTATTTATTTATTTATTTATTTATTTATTTATTAGATTTCTATCCCACCCCTCTAGACCATGTCTACTCGAGGCGGCTTACATAGATAAAAACAAAACAATATAAAATATATAAAACCATAAATTTACAATTTAACAATTAATTTAAACAAAGAAACAGTCCTAAGATGACATGAATCAAAAGAAAAAGAAGAGGGGAAAAAAGAATCACTTAATTGACTGAAGGGAAGGCCTGACTGAATAGCCAAGTTTTCAGCTGGCTTTTGAAAACACCCAGCGAGGGTGCCAGCCGAATTTCGGCAGGAAGGATGTTCCACAGCCGAGGGGCCACCGCCGAGAAGGCCCGGTTTCTTGTTTTTTCCTTCCGGGCCTCCCTCGGCATCAGACTCCTCAGCCGTCCCTGCTGGCTATGTCGGGTGATTCGGGTAGATCTAGGTGGAAGAAGGCAATCTGCCAAATATTGAGGTCCCAAAACGTTTAGGGCTTTATATGTAATCATTAGCACTTTGAAGTCAATGCAGAAACGGACGGACAACCAGTGCAAGGCAGCCAGCGTGGGGGAGATATGTTGGTGTTTTCTCACCCCACTAAGAAGCCTAGCTGCTGCATTCTGGACCATCTGAAGTTTCCGCATTAGCCTCAAAGGCAGCCCCACGTAGAGTGCATTACAATGGTCTAATCTCGAGATTACGAGCGCATGTACTAGAGTGGTGAGGGCCCCCCATCAAGGGGTTTCCATGGTAAGCGCCGGGTCCAGATGTATCCCCAAGCTGCAGACCTCACTCTTTGCAAGTAAGGGTTGTCCCCCCCAAATGAAAGGGAGCTACCTATACCACTGATAGTAGGGCCACCCACCCTCAAGACCTCCGTCTTGCCCGGGTTCAGCCTCAACCCACTTGACTGCATCCATTCCAATACAGTCTCCAGGCAGTGCTGAAGGGACAGGACGGCATCCACTGAGGTAGATGAAAAGGAAATGTAGAGCTGTGTGTCATTAGCATAGTGGTGACACGATGCCCCACAGCCACTGATGATCCCACCCAGCGACATCATATAGATGTTAAACAGCATTGGAGAGATGATCGATCCCTGCGGGACCCCATAATTGAGGCTCTACGGGGCTGAGACACTGTCTCCAAGCCATACTCTCTGGGGACGGTCCTCCAAGAAGGAGCGGAGCCAGGCAAGCGCCAGGCCACCAATTCCTAACTCAGGGAGCCTCCCCAGGGGGATACCATGGTCAACGGTATCAAAGGCTGCTGAGATATCGAGGAGGACCAACAAGGACATATTGCCCCATCGGTCTCCCTCAGGAGGTCATCCATCAGTATGACCAGTGCCATCTCTGTACCATAGTGCGGCCTGAAACTCGACTGGAATGGGTCCAAGGCATTGGTTTCATCCAACAGCACCTGAAGCTGATCTGCCACCACCCTCTCAACCACTTTGCTAAGGAAAGAAACATTGGCGACAGGCCTATAATTTCCAATATTGTCCGTCGCCAAATTTGGTTTCTTCCTCTTTTCCTGCTGCTTCCAACTTTTCTTAGAATTATTTTTTTCCCAGTGAATCTTATCTTCATGATGTGCCCAAAGTACTATAATGTTGTCAAACTGATAATTTCTCAAAGCTCATTTTAACTGTTTGTTGTTGTTGAATATTGCATTCTTCATTTTAGGAAAGCTGCTGTGGGCTGTCCTACAGAACTACAAAAAATATAGATTTGAGAGCCTAGCTATGGGCTGAAATGAGCCCAGAGAGAGAGAGAGAGAGAGAGAGAGAGAGAGTCCCCCCTTGCTCTCTAATAGGATTCCTTTGCACCCCAAAAAAGCTTTGATTTGTATCATAGCAAAGGAAGCTATTAAGAAAAGCTTTGTTTTTATGGATCACTTTCCTGGGCTGTTGACATTCAGATGACAGAGAGAGAGAGAGAGAGAGAGAGAGAGAGAGGATTGTCAAGTTGGCTGCATCCTCTTCATCCTGGACCAGCACCACACTGCTTATGAACACTCTGTCTAGAGGTCACATTCAGATGAAGCAAACGTGAGGGAGGGAGGGAGTGTGCCAGAAACCAGTGATTAAGTGCTTGCTCACTCACATTGCCCCTGCCTTGGAGAGAGAGAGAAGGGAGAGAGAAAGGCAGCCTCCCCTTCCTTCCTTCCTTCCTTCCTTCCTTCCTTCCTTCCTTCCTTCCTTCCTTCCTTCCTTCCTTCCTTCCTTCCTTCCTTCCTTCCTT